>NC_047629.2:37231349-39731349 GCF_009650485.2 Drosophila albomicans | reverse complement strand
AGGCGCGCATTCGAGGTCGCTCCAAGTGCTTCGAGGCCGATCAGGAGGTCTGCACGGTGCTTCCGATGCTCTACAAGTTGGAGTTGCCTCCGTGGGTGATGAAGCTGAACATGGGCGAAAACGAGGGCGCAAAACCGATTGTGCAAATGATTTTGCCATCGCCGCTGCTGATTAAGACGAAGGAGGAGTTGCCACCGATTATTGCCACATTGGGGCAGCCGATAATTAATCCTGTTATTCTGGCCGCACCACCGGCATTGCCAATTTTGCTGAGCAGCACCACAGCAGCTGCTCCCGTCGTGGAACCAGAGCCGGAAATCAATTCAACAACAACAACGACAACAACAACAACGACCACTGAAAGAACGACAGCACAACGACAACAACGCTTCCTCCTCTGATCAGTTCGACTCCAATTGCTGCAAGTCCGGAGCTGGCTGCCACTGAAATGGTGACAACCACAGCACCCACAACAACAACCACAATAACGACGACAACCACGAGCACAGCGACGCCCCAGGAGCCCAATGTGGTGTCCCAAGAGGTGCAACTAAATCCGATTCTTGATGTGAACGCAACCGTTGAGTTCCCCTTGCCAGTGGAACAGCCAAAGAACGAGGCCAACGAGGAGGAGCAACTGTTGCAGCTGCAGCCGCCGTTGGTGGCAACTGACGAGGCGGATCAGCAGCATGAACGTGTCGCCGATACGGTGGCCAAGACGGAGTACGAAACTGTTGATTATATTCCGAATGAGGTGGTGAGACCGACGCCGCCGCAGCCGCAGTTGAGCAAATCGAATCTGCTCGAGGAGGATTCGGATTCGCAGTCGAATTCTGTGCACGAGGAATACTCATCGGTGCTGCTCGCCGACATGGAGCATGCGGCACAGAATTTACAAATACCCGAGGAGCCGCCGGAGGAGTGATCCTCGTTTGCAACGAAAACACAAAAAAATAACTCAAAAGAAGAGCACACAATTATTTAAATGTAAAGGCGCTGGTAGGCGGAAGGTGGAAAGGGCGTGAGGCGAGGGAGTGGGCGTGGCAGTGAAACGAATAATTTTCATTTTAAGTTAATTTAGTTTTTATTTTTATGATTTCACGAATTCGCACAATTCGAATTTTGTTATCGATAAATTTTTGAACAGGAAACGATTCGTTGACTCGCAGTTTAGACGCAACAACAATGCGACAGAGATAAATGAAAACAGGACCAACAGGGGACGTAACGAAATGGACTTAAGTTATAAGATGATTTGCTGGGGGGTCAAAAAATCAGAGAGTTTGTCTGGCCTTAGTTACGAATGAGAAAGAGGAAAACGAGGAAGTGGCAGCGTTATCGAGTATGCATACGATTTACATATACGATACAACAACGATATATGTGTACATCGATATATATATATTTAATAACTGTATACACAATATGTACGTTGAAGTTTAAATGTAGGTACTTATAGAATTAAACAAAAACCGAAACAAAAGCAAACAGATCAGAGAGAAAAAAAATAATAAAAGCACAAAAACCGAATCGAAAAATAACAAAAAAAATAAGAAAAGAAAGAAGAAAAACGCATATACATCAAGTTAATGTTGAATAACAACACACGCATATACACTCACACAACCGTAGCAACGCACACACATACACACACACCCACAAACACACACACATATAAAAATATATTGTTGTCAGTTAACAAATGAAATTAGTTTGTAGCGAGTAATTATATAAAAAATGAAATGGTATTCTAAATAAAGTCTTAAATAAAAACAAAATACTCAGTCGCATTTCATCGTTTATCAATATTTTAGATTTAATTTGAATTAAGAAAAATATGACAATTTTAATTTAACAGAGCTCTTAACAGTTCGTAGCAACATACGATAAAGGGTTTGGATTCATTTCATTCATGAGCCGCTTTGAAAATTACTTTTTTCGGCGGTTGCAGCTGGAACTATTAAGCTGGAATATTTAATTGAATATTAAATATTTTTAATTTATACGACTAAATATTTAAAAAAATAAAAATTGTAATATTAAATTACATTTCCACCATTTGTTATTGTTATCGATAGTTGGCAGCACTACCGTAATTATTCAATGGTATTAAAATACTGATTGCAGCTGGGCAACAGTGGGACCATGGTATATGCTACACAGTATTTAGGTACAGATCTTACAATTAATATCGTTTTAAATAAATATTTATAAATAAATAAATATTTATAAATAAATGAAACTTATCACGCTCTTCATCAAGAACTGAAATTAAAGTTTGCGTATTTCTTATAAATACCAATAGGCCTTTTGAAGTGTTACCAGCTACTCAACTTGGTATTCCTTTGGTCTTGGTATACTTCTCCACTTTAAATAGGATATTTCTAAGTTGCATTTGTGGTCACCCTTCTGAGCAAAAACAGAGGCAAAAAAGAAAGCAAACGCAAAGGCAAAAGCCATACAAAACAAGAAAATCATTGCACCGTTCGTATATAATTTTTATTTGGCGTTTTCGTGTTTTGTGCTAAAAAAATAAGAAAAGTGTAAATATCGCCCTATCGTGTACTAATTAATACCATTCGATAAATTGCTGCAATTGCATAGCAAGTTTTGTTGACGTCGCCGTTGTTGTCATCGTCTTGTGACTATCGCGCATTTGAAAAGAAAGTCGTATAAAAATATATAAAACTAACTGGGAGGAGTAGTTGCCGTTGTTTCTTGGGGCTAAACTACAACATACACCTACATACACACTCACATACGAAACGCATACACGCAAACCAACAATAAACACGGACATACAACTGCATCAGCTCAGTGTGGAGTGAGAGACAGTAAGCGAGAGCGAGAGAGAGTAAGAGCGAGAAAGAGAAGTTGCAACTAAAGGGGAAGAGAGTCAGAGCAGCAGAAGAAGAAGCATTGCAGCAGGTAAGCGGACGTGGGCAGCAAACAGCAGTTTGGGGCAAGCATTTCTCTTTAGTTATTTTCTTTCGTTCAATATAATTTTTTTCTTTAGTTTTTTATTGATTTCGTTAAATACAAGTTGCCATTTGTTTATGCACTTGGCAGCCCCAAAAAATACAACAGCAAAACAAACAAGTTAAGCATATTGTACACATACACATGCATATACATATGTACTTTCACATACGTATGCATGTGTATGTGAGTGTGTGGACGTCATTGTTGTCTTGTTTTTGTGCTTTTCTTCGACTAACGGAAGTTGTTATTTTTCTTTCTCTAAATATGTATATAGTACATTATATATATCATTGGCTGTGCGATCTTTTCGTAGTAGTTCTTTTTATTTTTCTTATTAATTTTCTTTTGGTGATAACAGTTTATTTCGCCGGTCCGTTTGTCGCCTGGCGTCACATTGTTATTGTTGTTCTTGCCTCGACGCTTAGTCATACAATAGTGTTGTGAACGAATGGGGAACTGGTTTATTATTATGTTGCCGAGTTCTCCACCACATTACCCATGACTAATGAATGAAGTTTTGGCATATTTCTGTGCCATATCAGTTGCCTGAACAGTTGTGTGTATATATCGCAAGTAGTTTGTGTTTCACAATGAAATCTAATCGCATTTTTCTTTAACTCGTTATCACAATGTAAGCACACCAAGGCAATTCAAACTCGCACACACATACACATTCACACGCCCCATTTTCAACGCCCGCATGAACGACATACATACACGCATATGTAAAAATGCAGCATTAGAGATTCATCTCTTTCGTTCTCTTTGCCGTAAGGTGTAACAGTGAGAGCATTGAGCGAGCAGACGAGAGAGCGAGAGCTGCAAAGATCACTACATGCACAGTGTGACGAACGTTGTGCACATAACAACCTGACCTTCGTTCGACTAGACATTTCCAACCCCACTCCACCCCCCACTGCACACAACACATTATCGATTCCAAAACCACACACATTCGCAACGTTACGCTAAACGATAAATAAAAGGAGAAGGGTTCATAATAGCATTAGGCAACAAACAGCGCAAACAGCTGAGAAATATTTGTGTTCTTGTTATTGTTGCTCTTGCCTCTGCTAATATGCGAGAGAGCAGCGACCGTCACTGTCACTGTCAGTCTGTCTCTGTCACTTGCTTGTCGCCGTCAACCATTTAAATCACATTCGTATCAATTCGCATCACACACGCATATTAAACGGCCAGCGCTCGGCTGTGTCAGTCTCGCTTGTGATCTCGATCTCGCTAAAGCTCTCGTCGGTGTTTGCGGTGCTTCCGCTCGGAATTGTTTTTTGAAAACGACGCGACACGTTCATTGAACCTACAGTGTTAATTTTCAAGGCTCTCCCCCTTTGGAACAAGTAAAACGCAAGCCGTTCAGCTAATGCACATACACCACACACACGTACACATAAATTTTTGGCAATGAAAACGTCGCCGTCGCCGTCGCAACAAAAGTCAAGTGCAAAGAGCCACAACAAAGAAAGCTCCCGTGACACCCCACAGATTGAGTTTGCTCTCTTCCTCTACCAGTGTTGCTGCAGTGTGTGTCTGTGTGTGTGAGAGTGTTTGTGGTTCTATCGCATTGTAGCACACTTGGCCCTGTGTCTGATACTCAAGTTCAAGCAGACAAAACGAATTAGCAAAGCAAAGGCACCTCTCTTTATTTCGCATTTCTTCGACTTCATTTACTTTGGGTTCGGTTTGTTTGTGTGCGTGTGTTTGTGTTTCTGCTCTTTGTTTTTTTTTTTTGTGCCTTTTTGCGCGACATTTAATTGAATTATTTCGTCTCGTCTCGACTCGTCGAAAATAAACAAAAACAAACTAAAGAAACCGCTATCCCACATCACACACACTACTCTTCTTCATCATTACAACTGTTGTGCGGTCAATGAATTTCTCAGATACTTAAGCACACATACATACATATACTCTTACTTGAGTGTATCTGTGTGTGTGTGTGTAAAACGAGTTTCGATTGAGCTTTTGAGTTCATCACGAAGTTTCTTTCGTGCCGGCTTTCAATATGTGTCAAGTGCGTTGCTCGCACTAAGCTGGCGAAAAACAACAACAACATCAACGGACTCCAACCCGTTCTAAATGTTGAAATGTTTGCCTAAGCAGTGTACAATAAAAGCATAAACCTTTGACGTTATTATCTGCTATCTTATCAGTTTTACGTCGTACAATCGTCGTCTCATCAAAGTAGCCTGCGTTCTGAATGCTGAAAACGGTTGTTTGCTTTACTGATTTATTTCCACTTTTCCACTTTAGTTAGCGTTCGTTAGAATTAATGTTTACAAATCAGGAGAAAGACTCATAAAAGTATTTAATTACTTTTGGCTAATTTCATGACTGTTCAAAATACCTGCTCCACATTTTTGGCGAATACCAACGAAATATGGTATACAAAAAATATGATGTGCCGAAAGTACAACTGCATCATAAAAACCTGTTTGCTTAAAGATGATCGTTTGTTATTGAATATTTGAGAACTTAAAACTCTAGCTCGAATTTCGTTTTTGTTCAATTTTGAATGAGCAAAGAGGGCGCGTCGGAATTCTATAAATAACTTGAGCTGCGAGCGATAATTACCAATATTGCCCCAAACTTTCAGAGCTCTAACTTTTATAGTTTCAGAGATCGGGGCGTTTAAACAGATGGATGTAGAGACTTTAACAGTTCGTAATAAGCATTATGGAATAATTTTATTGCGGTTTTGCTGCAACGCATAAAATGCATAATGCAGCTTAGCTGCAATTTTGCCATTTCCCATTTTGTTTTCCGTTCTTTTTGACATTTAACTTCCTCCCCTTTTCTGTTCTACGCTGTCTGTTTGTTGCATTGCTGCGGCTTCTTCAAATTTGCACAGCAGGTGCCTTTGTTTAAAGGGTATATTAGCTTAGTTGAGTGACATTTAACTTAACTAATCAGTGATATATCAAGTTGCAAATGGCTTAGTATATAATATATTGTATATTTGTTAACTTCCAGTATATGCTTGTTCCTAAATGTAATCAGCACATGAAGCTGAGCGCGTTGACTTAGCTTAATTGAGCAACATTTTATTCAACTTATAGTATAGTATATCAAAATACTAATTTTAATGTAGAGTATCTGAGCGTCGACTTTGTTTCGTGTTTTATTCGTACACTTGTTCGCTGTGTTGATACACGTTGCATATTTTGTTTGGTCGCAAATTAAATTACACATTTCGCTATTCGCTTAGTCTCTCTCTCTCTCTCTCTTTGCGCTCTCTCCCTCTCTTTCGCTGCTTAGACTTTCGTCGCCGTCGAAGTCGACGTTCAGGTTTGAACTTGGACCTATAGCGAAAACCGTTCTGTTAAGTCTTTTATACTTTACTTTTCGCGTGTAAATTCGCGTGTCAAAGTTATATTTTACAGTTCTTAATTTTTATTCTGTGAATATATATTTTTTTCGTTTAATTTTTGCACTCACTGCTGTAATTCTTTAAAATAATAATAATACTTGAATCTTTCGATGTGCTTTTACAGTCTGCACTTTTAACAACAACAATAACGACAATAAAAATATTTATCTTATATATGTACCATTTTATACTATGTATTTTGATTGTATTATCTTGTATCTCATACTTAGCTTGCTTTGGAGCACTTAAACAGCAAAAAAACAAAAAAGATCAAAAAAACTAAATACCAAAAAAAGCTAAAGAAACTTGCGCAAAATTCAAGCAATTTAAAAGCAAAAAACACCTATATATAGCAAAAACATATATATAGATCAAAAACAAGCAAAAATATATAGAAAACAAGCTACTCGTATAAGTCAAACGCAATAAACAAAAACGAAAAGTAAGTCTCAATGTTTTCTTTGCATTTCATTTATTAAACACACCGCAAACCAAAATTTATATCTACTATGTATTCAAATGACTCGCAATTAATTAATTATTCACTCACACACAACGCAAAAACAATTTGTACAATGTGAAAAGAAGACGATGGGCAGCTTTTTAACAAAGAAGCAATGTTAAGGACGGAAAGCTACTGGAAAAGCTCAAAGCTCAAGCTTAAAGCACATTAACTGGTCACGCAGTTGTTTGTTTTTAATTTTTGACACAACACAGACACTTTTACACACACAAAAATACACACCAGAAAAAAAATTTAGAAATTAATTCAATCGTTTTGCACCTGACGAATATTTGATGCGCCCCCGTGTGATCTATTGGGAGCTATTTGTTTTTTCGTGTCTGTGTTTTATAATTTCCATTTATTTTTGACATTCATTTCAACACACAGACTTCATTTTGGTAGAGATAAACGTTTAAAACAAAATTAATACAAATTATCGAAACAATTGCAGAGCAGAGCGAATATCTATAGTATTAGAAATACCAGAATAAACAAAAATCTGTAGTTAAAATCAATATCGAATTCATTGCCATGTTAACACGTTTCTCCCATCTTCTCGTCACACAGTGAGAAAACAAAAAGACGATATGCAGGTCAATGTCGCCGGACTACGCAGAAACATCAAGAATCTCGCGCACAACTATTCGGATGCACAGGTAAATGTTTAAACAGATGTTTCATTTTTCTCAGTATTCATTGCTAATACTTCCTCTCTGGTTTCAGGTGAAAGTGCGCGAGGCAACGTCCAATGATCCATGGGGGCCATCGGCCACAATTATGGCCGAAATTGCCGATTTGACGTACAATGTGGTTGCCTTCTCGGAGATTATGCAAATGATATGGAAGCGCTTGAACGATCACGGCAAGAACTGGCGTCATGTCTATAAGGCGCTCATACTGCTCGAGTATCTGATCAAAACCGGCACCGAGAAAGTCGCTCAACAGTGCAAGGAGAATATTTTTGCCATACAAACGTTGCGTGAGTTTGTCTACTTCGAGGAGGGCAAGGATCAGGGAACGCATGTGCGCGAGAAGGCCAAGCAGCTGGTCAATCTGCTGAAGGATGACGAACGACTGAAGAACGAGCGTGTCAAGGCATTGAAAGCCAAAGAACGCTTCGCTCTGCATCCGAGTGGATTTGGCAGCGATGGCTATATCGATGGACCGTCACAGCGAGATCTGCCGCCGGGCTGGCAAGAGGAGCCGCCGAAAAATGCCTCCGAGCTGGAAATGGTGCGACCACAAACCGCTGGCGAGGAGGAGCTGCAGCTGCAGCTTGCCATGGCCATGTCCCGGGAGGAAGCCGAGCAGGAAGAGGCGAAGCGGCGCAGCGACGATGTGCGTCTGCAGCTAGCGCTTAGCCAGAGTGAGCAAGACTTCAAGTGAGTGGTCATAAACTATCTCTTTAATATCACTTAATTAATGAGGATTACTTACTTTTCTAGGGATTCGAGTGGTCGACCTATTCCGGCACCCAAAAAGGAGGAGCCACAAAGCCATCTGCTTGATTTGCTCGACATTTCGCTGGGCGCCACGAGCATTTCGAGTCCTCCGCTAGGTGCTGCCGGTGGCGGCCCCGCTGCTGTTGTTGATCCCTGGGCTGCAGCTAGTCAGCTGCCAGATCCTTGGGCAGGCAACGCTGCGGCACAAGTGGATCCTTGGCATGCGAATGCAGCGCCACCGCGCACCATCATGAGCACAGGCGTGCCGCTGGGTGCAGCCGCTCCGCCAGGCGATGCCTGGGGGCTGCGTGCACAGTCACCGTCGGTGGCGTCAGGCTCCTCCAACGAGGGCTGGCTGCAGACCAATGGCAATGCCAGCCAAAATGGCGCAGCGCGAGCTGCTTCAGCTTCTGTGCCCGTCGACGCTTGGCTAACGAAGTCCACGGCGGGCGTTGGCTTGGCCGCAGCACCAGCACCACAGCGAGTGGCCAGCAATGGCAGTTCAGCAGATCCTTGGCTCACTGAGACGCCGCTTGCGGCAGCACCAATTGCAGCAGCTGCCGCGCAACCAGCAGATCCTTGGGCAACGACACAGGCAACGACAGCAGCGCTCGATGATCCCTGGAAGGCAGTGCAAACGGGCGCCATTAAGGTGAGTGAAGGCGTCGAATTATTTTGTTATTTATTTTAATTATAATTCGATATTGCTTGCAGAAACAATCACCCGACTTCGATGAGTTTGATTTGATTACCAATCGCAATAAGAGTGGCGAACACAATAATTCCAATGCCTCCAATAACAACAATAATGGTGAGTTAAAGATTACTCTAAAATGCACTTTGCTAATCTTTAATTTCATTACAGCTTCGCTGCTGGATGACATGGATCCGCTATCGTCAAATTATGGCAACAACAGCTCAGTGCATCCATCGACGGGCGCCACCGCCAAGAAGCCATTGAAGGATCCGCACTCATTCCTCGGCGAGAACTCGGCACTGGTTAATTTGGATAATCTGATTAAGCCAATTGCGCCGCAAACGCAATCGGGTCTAGTGCAAGCCTACAATCCATTTGCGGACAATGTGATGCCACCCAAAACGAATCTATTCCAGCAGCAGCAGCCAGCCGTGAGTGGACTCCAGTAATCTATAGTGAATGTTAACTAATTAATGTTGTTTACTATTCTTAGGTGCCGTCCATCAATCAGTTGAAACAACAGCCGCCCTTCGCAGTCAATATGAATCAGGATCCCTGGGCGCCGGTTAGCGGTGGCGTCAGTGCAGCATCTCAGGTGAGTCTACGATTGCTGCTAATCTTCTTCGGCAGTGATGGTGAATAGTGTACGAGCGGAGAGTGCGCGCTTAGGCATTTAGTTTAGGAGCATAAGCGTATCATTTAACTTATTGTTTTTGAGGTTCTCTCTACTATTCTTTCTCTCTAATTTGATCTCTAATAATTGTTGTTGGTATTATTTTTTACTTTACTTTTCCAACGATACTCTCGAATACTCTTCTGTTATTTCGTTGTTCATTATCATTTCATTCATGCATTTTGTTACCTTACCTTTCTCTCTTGCTTTGTGCCTTTCATTTGAGCAACTGTTGCATGCAACATTCCAAACCAAAATCAGCCGAAGCAGCCTTTGCGTCCGACCAGCTTGAAGCTGACCGATGACTTTGAGCTGCTGAGTGCGTTCAGTAAACCCGTCTCCCTAACCCCTCATCCCAATCCACAGTCAAGCACGCAAGTTCATAACAACAACAACAATAGCAGCGGCAACAACATGATCAACAACAACAACAATAATGTGATGTATGGCCAGAGTTATTATAGTCCAAGCATTGATAGCATTCGCAACATGGACATCATGGCCGAGACGCCACAACGTTCCTATTTCCCGAGTCCCTCGGCGCCCTCTGGGCCATATAGCAACTATAGCACACCCGGTTATTCCAGCTATACGCAGAGCTATAGCAGCGCTTTATCCGAATCTTTGGCTGAGACGCCAGGCATCAGCATTTCACCGTTGGGCTACAACAATGCAGCACCTCAAGATGTCTTCTATGGCAATTCGAATGCTTCGACAGCTGGAAATCAGTGCAAGCTGGAAGTGAGTGCGAGCAGCTCCGCCTTCTACTCCTCGCGTTGTGTTGTTGTTTTGCCAGTAACCTAAATCCCAAAACAGATTTGCAGTTTGTTTGCTTTGCTTGAGTTCTAGTTCCACTATTTAGTTGTTGTTTATTTACTTATTCACTTTATTTATTGCTTTCGTTTCGTTTTACTATATTTAGAAAATACTTTTCAATGTACTTCTTACAGGGAATGAAACCGATTTAATGTTGATATTGTTTACTTATTAACTACCATATTGCTTGCCTGTTTGCTAGTCTCTAAAAAAAACTGTGCATATCAAGTTTAATTGTAGCAAAGATATATAAACTGACAATTGATTTAATTGCTGGCTCGTTAACATTCGTTGCAAATTGTTGAACTTATCAAAATCAGTTGTGAATGATGTCAGCAGAGATACGAAATCAACGACATTATTAATTATTATTGCTATAATTATTGCGAGCGATATTGATATACAAATGAATAGCTAGATAGGGTCATAGCTAACAGTTATATAGGTGAATTTATTATGAATAGATTCGAGATGGATAAACAGCTTAATTTATAAAATAATAGTTGTTAAGTGAAGCTTATTATAGTACATTCCAGTAATTATTGATGTCATATCCAAGCAAAATCTAACAACTATAAATCTATAAATTAGTTTGTTAACCAATTCTTAATCTATTAAATTGACATATCAAATTTTTATAAAAGGTGCAAGACTTAAATCAATTTATCATTCTATATTTTTGAAGGCAACTGTCAGCAGATCATATCAACAATAAAAATAATAAAAAGTCATTATTAATTTACATATTTAGTTATATTTACAGTCTTGTCAGCACATTCAGTTTACATTGATAACAAATCGTTTTGCTACATTTATTTATAGAATACATTAAACTAATGTCATATGCATAGGCAAATTGATTGACCGTTGATTGAGCGGTTTCATTCCCTGCTTTTTCTCGCTCTCAGTAACAAAAACAAAATCAAAAACACAGACAAGTAACAAATAAGGCGCATCACGTACTCGAGATAACAAAAGCAGCTGCTTTGCCCCCAAATACAGTTGATCATAATCGTTTTCTAATTGTAGCCAACAATGGAGGCTTGGACGCTTAAATAAAACACAAACAAATATGCAAATGCAAATGCAATTGCGCAATGCAATACAATGCAAATGGGTAAAATGTTTTCTTTCGAATGTGCATGCTCTGCTCTCAATATATAATTTAGTACTAAATCAATTCTAAATGTAAATATTCTTATATACGCTTCGACTTCCACACTCTTTGTTGGCGATACGTTTAAAACTAACAACACAAAAATTAAATTAACAAAAAAACTCAACTGTTTACTAATTTAGCTGCTAGATAAATGCATGTAGTTAGTTTGCTTCCTTTCTTTATTTTATTCTTGCATATAACTTATTTAAAGAACTCTAAACTAATTTAATGAATTAAACTTTTGCAGCAAAATAACAACATGCCGTGGATAAAGCCGGAGGCAGCAGCCACAAATCCGTTTCTATCTTAAATGAGAGGGAGTCAATCGTATCAAGCAACCAATCAATCAAGCAGCAGCTAAAGCAGCAACAATAACACATTGTCTGGGTGAAAAGTACTACTACAACAAACAGCAGCAACGGCAACAGCAACAGCAGAAGCAAAAGCGATAATATGAATTAATTGAGATAACTAAATTATATGTAAGAAAGTATTATTAAACTGTAAAATATGTGATTTGTTGTCCAGCTGAATCCGATTGAAATAACAATAACAACAGCATGAACACGAACAACAAAAGCGGCAGCAGCAACAACAACACTACGCTAACTCTGAGTTATGTGCAATCGAACGTTTTCTTAGATTTGTAATAGCTCCATTCAGTAAAATACTACAAAACTGTATAAAATTATAATAACAATAATACTAATAATAATAATTAACAAATTGTAAACAACAGCACTGAGGGTCTGCAGCCTAGAAGAAGACTCAACTCAACTTGTTGTGTCGACTCCAAATCGGATATCCCAAAAAGTTTTGTGGCAGCCTATAATTAATTTATTTCGTAGCTGTTTTGAATGTTGTTGTCAAATGCGAATGAGATATAAACCAAAAACGAAAACACAAAAAATTACAATCCCCAAGAGAACAGTTTATTGAAAGCGATTAAATTGTAAATGTAAATGAGAGATAAAAAGAATTGTTATATAGCTTTAAAAATTTTTGTGCATTGTGAACGAGATGGAATGAGGAAAGTGTAAGAAAGTGTGAGGAGGAAGAGGAGTAGAATTCACCACAACAACAACAAAAACAAACAACATTTTGATTCTTGTGTATGTGCTTTGTAATTGTAACATTTTTAAAAACAAGTTTTTTACGTTTTATGCGGCATTTGTTTATTGTGGCGCGCTTGCACAGCAGCAGCAAACAAAAAACCGAAACAAAAATCTAAATATTTTTAACATACATTGTTTTTTAAATGTTTTTTGGGCCACCTTTAAAAAAACAAAACGAAAAACAAAAATGCAATGCATCTAATTTTTGCTGTTAAACATTTTTTATAGAAAATAGTTTAAAATTTACAAGAACAAAAAACGTAAAACATATATAAAAATAAAGCTAAAACAACAAATGGTATACATTTAGGTTAGAATACGTAAAAATTGTATAAGCGTAACTTAATGATAAACAAAATATAAGAAACAAAAAAAAAAACAAAAACAAAAAATACTGAAATGAAATGCTTAAAGAGATTTACACACACATTTAAAACATACACACATACATGCATATATAAACTATATACACGTGCTCAAGAAGTAAAATTTGAAAGCATATTTTCATATTACTAAAATACGTTTTTATTTAGCACACACATTTCACACCAAGTAACATTTCCACTGTCGACGATTCGCAGAGCAAGGGGAATGTCTTAATATGACTGCTGTTCGTTCTATGCGACCCATAGAACCTTATATAGCTTATGAGTGAAAAGCCCAAAGTTTGGGAAGAAGCTTACAGCTATGCGATGTATGCTTTGCAGGAATTGGGTTGCTCTTTTGTAGATAGCGAAACGTAACTGTTTGATAGTGATCTAACTCTGTGAAGCAATAATTAACATCAGGAGGGATCCGAACATTGATCCATATTTAATTAAATATAAGACTATAAATAAATTTCACGGAATAAAAAAAAACACACATTGCACAACAACAAAGTGGGCAACAAAGTGCTAAACGTTCCTCTGGCGGATGCACAACCACCTCACCCTCAATAGTAGTTGGCTCGTTTTTTGGTTTGGCTTTTGCCTGGAAGCAACCACTTGACAGCCATCGCCAGGCACTCAACACTTTGTTGGGGGCGCCAAATGTGGCCAAAAGACACAACGGCGGACACACAGAGGCTGCTGAGCACGATTATGTTAATTTCGCAGAGGGGAGCTGAGAGTTTCAGTTGAAGCTGAAGCTGAGAGCAGCAACAGCAGCATTAACGGAGCACGCCCACCGCATATGGCAGTGATATTTGGCCAAGCAGACAGCGAGACAACTTGGCCTGGGACAATATGGGATGGGATGTGAATGTGGCCTACGAGAGATGTGATGTTGCGCAAGTGGCTGACTAGCTAGTTGCCTGGTTGCGATTTGGCCCGACGCGATTTGGTTTTGATATTTGACATGCGCTGGGGGCCATCAGGAAACTTCGTTTAAATGAAATCAAAAGTGCACAAATACATAATTTACACAAATCTGTAATCAAAACTCCGCGCACACAAGTGTGAGCAACCAAAAACTACATCTCATTTCTTGCCAACGACACGACAACAATTGTAATGCCAGATTTTTGAGGAAGCAACATGAGCAAAATTAAGGAAGTCTATTCTATAAATTGCAATTGCAAGGCGAATAAGTAAATCTATCAGCAAGTGAAATATTCATAAAACATTTTGATGAATTTCAATTCTATAAATTGCAATTGCAATGCGAATAAGTAAATCTATAAGCGAGTAAAAAATTCTTTTCATATTTTGATGAATTTACTATTATAAATTTTAAAGTTTATTAAAATCTTTAAATTTCCAGTTCTCTGCAAAATTCTTACGCTTTAGCTGTTTAGCAATTTTAATGAGCCCGCTTTGAGCTTGAGCAACCCGGCCAGAAAGTTGCTAGCTTCGACAAAATGTTTGCAAAATTGTTTTTGTGCCTGTCATATAAATAGATTCAGAGAGAAATACTTTATTTGATTAACAGCTATAGACTAGTAGGTCAACTCAGCTTCTGGAATAAATTTTATAACTTATCATTCGGCAAAGTTTGAGAAAACAATGGAATAAATATTCAAAAATGTATGACTTTTTTATTTTTGCATTTTTATGCCGTGCGTTTATTATTTTAGGACTTAAAAAGTAGAAGACATCTAAATTTGCTTTAAAAGGTAGGTATATTTGAGTAATAGAAATGTGAACTTATCATCAAAAGGTCACACAAGTGATGGAACAAATACTCGATGCTTGTCACCAATTTTAAGATTGATTTTAGAAACAATTATTAGAAAAAATGATTTTTCTACTTTGTGCTATGCATCAATTCTTACAAAGAATATTACAAATGTAATTTAAGTTTATGTTTCTGAAAAAGATCATTGTTTATAATTATTATAAATTATTATTGATTATTATTATTATCTATTATTATTTTGCATTATTTATTCATTTATTAGTTAGTTTTTAACTTTTTGAGTACTTCCTCATGACACTTCGTATCCATCGCTTGGATTTTCGAACATGCACATAAACGCCCGGATAGTTGCGGTTGGCGCAGCCAATGCCAAAGGAAACAACTCCATAGAGCCTGCGTCCATAAGCGAGTGGTCCGCCGGAGTCCCCGGAGCAGCTGTCGTGGCCCAAACGCGAGGCACACAACATCTGCCGATAGATGCGAACTCCACCACGTTGATACAACTGCCTGCAACGATTGTGTGTCACCTTACAGACTTTTGTGCCAAGCAGATACCGTTGCACGTTCTTGGCCGAAGCGCTGCTCAGTCCCCAACCACTGACGAGATAACAGTTCGGAAGACGTCTTCTGCGACTGTTGGGCAACTTGATGGGCTGCACGCAGTTGCCAAAGCGCAGGGGCGTGGCCAGGCGCAACAAGGCCAAATCATTGCGCATGCTCTTGCTGTTGTATCTGGCATTCGCAATCACCAATTTGACGCGATGCAATTGCCCGCCACGTTGCTGCTGCGTGGATCCCACACGCACCTTGAACTTGCCACGACTACCTGCCACACAGTGCGCTGCAGTCAGTATCCAATGTCGCGAGAGAATGCTGCCGCCGCACATGAAGTAGCCGTTGTAGTGGAGCGCCACTTGGTAAGGTGCTCGATGGCAGGCGATGCGTTTGCCATTTACGATGCGATTGGGAAAAGCGTCGAGCTCCTCGATGGCAGTAATATTTTCATTACTAGAGAAACTAAGCGGTGGAAAGCGAGACGATCGGTCATCTAAATACGTGTAATCTGTCACATTGTTGTAGTAATATTCCGCTTGTCCAGCAGCTGCTCCCACAAAAAGCAGCAACACCAATCCAATTCCAATTCCAAATCGAAGTTGCTTCATTCTCGAACCGTCGCGCGACACGTTCATTTAATAACTACTGAAGTCAGAAGCAGCTTCTGCGCTTTTTGGTCTAAACAAAACGCCGCGGGAGAATGTAAATTTCCTAACGATTTTAGGCCAAGTGGGAACAGTCAATTGCTTGACGATTCTGGGCCAAGTGGTTAAAACAAATTTTGTCTCGCGCGTGTGACGCAACTGAGAAAGTGAAAAGAGGTAGCCACTAAGAAATCTAATGAATGTAAATTCAAACTTTGTTTTTTGGCTAAAATTCCTCAATAATTTTTGTCGTCAATTGGCGGCGTTCGGCGCATAAATCTTGCGTGCTGTTTGGATACTGCTTTTTTTTTTGTTTTGGCCATTTTTGGTAGGGCACCGCTTCCGCATGGCGCATGCGGCACATGTGCCACACGAGACACAACAATAAAACGATTAATTTCATGTAAATTTTTGCGCAATTTAATTATGTGCGAAATCTCAGCCAGACAATGGAGCAGAGAGGAAAGCAGACGGCGGCAGCGGTTGCTTGGCGGGGGCGAATCGACCAGGAATAATTAGGCGGCAGTCTGTGCACAAAGTGAAAGGAGCAAAACAACACAGCACAGACTGCCAGCTTGATAATGTTAATAATAATAATGATGTTGCTGTTGCTGTTGATTACGCAAACTTTTGGGAAATGCATTCGCCGGTTGCGTATACTTAATTTGATAGCCTAGCTGTTAATATATTATATGAGCTAAATCTTCAAATGCTGAAATCATAAAGATAAGCACTACAAGTTACCATATTATATTTAAATAATGTGCAAAACAGAATAATATAAAATCGGTTGTGACTTAATAGTCACAATTTTTTTGAAAACTCAGTTTTCTAGTATACCATAATATAGAAGTATACTATAGTATATATATTTATACTTATATTATGTAGTATACTACACTTAGTATACTATACTAAGTATAAGTATACTATATAGTATAGTAGTATACTACAGTACAGTATACTTCTATATTGTGGTATACTAGAATATGAGTTTTAAAATAAATTGTGTACACTAGTAGTACTATATACTACTGGTGTACTATATGTACTATACTACAATACTGTACTGCTATAGTTTAGTATATTAGTATACTAAGTTTAAAAAAAAAAAATGTGAGCGTTGCAGTTTTTGTAGAGTTAAAAAAAACACAATATCAGAAAAATTGTAATTAAGGAACATTAGTTTGATTTTTTTTTACACATAAACGTTTATTCAAAATAAAATGCACTTGACTTATTTAAACATAAACAATATCATAATATTATTTCATAAAATGTTCTTTTCTGCTATTTTAATTTTCAAAAATTATAATCTAAAAGAAAAAAAAAAACAAAGTTCGTAATTTATAACAGCATTATTTTTACCAACATAATGATTGTATTTTATATAAATTCAACCACTGTGCGTTGTTTTTCGTCGCCGCTGCAGAAGTGAAAAATAAAGAATCAATTTTTTTGGGCGCACAAGCACACAGAATTTACATATAAACGTTATTGTTAAAATATCATCGAGAAGTCAAATGCAATGTTACTATATTAACAAGTAATTCACCGTATTTTTCACAATTTCATAATTTAATGCGTTTAGAGTTGTCTAATTTTTTGGGTATACACTGTATACTATACAGTATTTTCGAACGCTCTACGTATTTTGCAGAGTGTGTTACACGGCTCTATAGCACCAGTCTTTGTAACTTGGGGTCGCATCGAGTCCGGTTCATCGCGAGATTCATCGCCTCCGGATTTCCATTTAAACCAGTTAAACGCAATTCAGCTGTGCAGCATCAGAATAAAGATTAATAGTAGACGCAAGTTCATTGCCGTGCTTTCGTTTCGACAAGCTTCCAATTTTCGACTGTTTGCGGCGTTTGGCATCATTCTATTTTAAACTTTGAAGACTATAAATAGTTAGCATAATGTGGCCAAATATTCAATTAATCGTTTAAACAATCAAATGTTCTCATCTCCCTATGTTCCATCTCTAAAACGTTTCACAGCTAAAGTTTACTCTGCAGATTAAAGTTCATTTGTCACTTAGCTAAAAGTTAAATTTTATATGTAAAAGATTTAAAGTAAAATATTCTTGATTTCAAATATTTAATTTTATATTTAACACAAATCAAATTTAGCTTATATATCATTATGTAGTAGTATAGAAATAGGCAAACATTTAGTGTTATAGTATCCTAGTGCTTGTTGCGCTATAATGAATATAAATATAATATATAAAATTAATAAAATAATATTAATCTATATAATAAATTTGAGAACACTTCTGACAAATAAAAGTATAAGAATAATAATCTAACAATAATTATTAGTATACTTCAGCTTTATATATTACGTATAAATATTATTGGTTATTTTTTTTTAAATAATACTTATCAAGAATATAAATACTTTATAAGATCAGAGGCCTACAACATGTTAGCTTTTCATAATCCTAATTTACCCAATTGATAAATTTTCTCAATTTTCAATGGCTATTAACAATGTTACAAACAAAGTGAGAGAACACTGGTTGATGAAATTTTCTACTCGATCGATTATTGACCTTAGGGGTGCCTCATTTCATAACACTTTTTGCTGCTCTAGCATGTTGTATTTATAATAATGCTAATCAGGTTACGAGTTACGTAAATCAAATTGAGATGCAAGGAAAGTCTTAACATTTTTAAGGTTAAATAGGGCAGCTGCCGCTCGTCGTCGCTCCTCAAAGTTGAAAATATTTGCAGTTGGTTTCGGCTGTTGTTTTAGGTGCTGTGCCGTCAGCATCTCAGCTGGCTAAAAGCATGAAAATCGCAATTTGTATGCTTTAATTAAAAAATCTGTCAAATGCCAGTTTGTGCGCTCATTAATGAGTTTCTATGGCAGTTGGGAGGCGACGGCAGCCTCACTTAACCACTCAGCCTCGAGGCAACAACAAAATCATGCTTGACATAGCGTGAACTCCACATAAACGACAGTCTATATACACATATGTGTGTGTGTGTCTATGTGTGTGTGTTTAAGATATTAGGCTTGATATGTTGAGCTCACGTTGATGTCTGCTCGAGCAGATGCGGGGGGCATCTTGCCTCTGCACCTCTTGACAAAACAAAAGACCCAGGCAACAAACTTTATTATTATTTTTTGTATTTTCTGTATTTTTATAATATTTTTGTTGTTGTCGCTGTTGCTGTCGGCGGTTGCATAATACACGCTTTGTGTGTTTGTAGCTGACATGCGCGACTTCTAAGCGCGCCAAATTGATTTTTAATTATGGGTTGTCAGAAAGATGAAATATAAACGAGCTGATGTTCTCCTTTTTTCTGCGAAATCAATCCTTAATAGAATTTGCAATCCCGTCTGCGATGCCTAACAAGTCTGTATCTGATTGCAATGAGATTAAGATTCAAGTTTTGGATGTGGAGAATATGTGTAGTTAACTAAAGGAACTATTTATTGCATGTTTGGATCAAATAAAGGAGAATATTTCCTTTTTTCTGGGATATATGAATGTGAAATAAAATTTGTTCTTAATGTAAAATAGATTATGTGGTTTTTGCTAATGCAACATAGTTTCCCAGAAGCTGATTAGGTTGAAGGTAAAAACCTACGTTCGTGTTATAGATGCATTATTCATTATCATGATAATCTTTTTCTCAATATTTTGATTTGTGGTTATGACTGAGAATTCTTTTTTATTTCTTAGGTTCCACTTCAGCAATTATTTGATTCTTCTGAAATCATGAACTTTAATTAATTATTCTCAATTTATACTTTTTATGATTTATATAACTGAAATTTAACTTTTAAATTAATAATTTATATTTGAATTCTTAAATTTTAATTATTAATTAATATTTTATTCTTTTATATGATTTATGGATCTTAAATTAAAAATATTTATTTAAAATGTATACTTTTTCTATTTTTTATATTTGTACCTATAAAATACTTTTATGTTTTAGTATCCAATTTCAAATTAACAAAAGTATTATTATTTATTAATTTTAACAGAATATTGTTAATAAGTCTTTATTATTATTCTTTTTATACAAATCAAAGCACACATTAAATATCATACATATACGAAGCATTGCTGTAGAAAGTTTATGAAGTTTATAATTTGCGCTTATTAATAAAAATTTAAATTCTTCCTTAAAATTAAGAAACATATTTTATTTTATGAATGCCAACAGAAAATGGGAATTAATCCATTATTATTCTCTTTTCAACTGTAAATGTTAATAAGTTTTATAATATTGTATAATAAGTGTTAGGTACATAATAATATAAACAGGGTAACGAAATTGTAACATTAACATAACTATCATATAACACAAGTAAAATTAAGGCTGTTAAGATATATGTACTTAAAATATTTTATTATTTTTTTAATACGATGCTAAAAGAGTTTTACGTTCACGAGTTAAATAAAGAGGACGTGCGTTCACAGCATCTTCCTTAAATAATTAAATAATCTCATTAAATTAAAGTTGCGTAATGTTTCTTATTAAATATTTAACTTAAAATAGATAACTTAATAACTTAATCGCTTAGCTAGTTCTTCATACATTTAATGTGTGCTTTGTGATTTGTGGAACGACACGACGAGCAGCGATGAAGATTGAGATTCGCATTCGCACACACGGCGAGCTCACATCACAATTAAGCTGTTCAATTGAAATATTGCAACTTTCATTTTCGAAACATTTCTTGTTGTTGTTGTTGTCGATGCCGCCAGCGGTAATTGAAACATATATTTTGTAGTACGAGTAGTATATAAAATCACGTCAGAGCGGCACTTGAGCACGATGCGAGCGAAGACCAGACTTAGTAAGAAATTTCACCCATTTTGCACGTTCCAAAACGGTCTTCAGAAGAAGGGGAGAAGAGCGAGAGAGAGAGGGAGAGACAGAGAGAGATAGATAGACCTCTGTCTGTGGCAAATGTTAGTTAATCATTTAATTTCATTGCCCCTGCCTTTTTGTCAAGTCAAATGGAGATTCGGCAGCGGTTTGCCAGTTGCCAGTTGGCAGTTTAACACCCGTTTCAAGCCATATCAATAATTATCAGCAAAGCCATCAAGCCGCACCACCGCCGTGATAGCAGGCGAGGCACAATCCACAATCCAGAGGCAGGCGCACACCTTGTTCAGACAACACCTCCTGCTTCAGTTGTTGCTGCTCGTTGCATCGTCAAGTCAAGCCATCAGTTTGGAAAATTGTGACATTTAGACACAACAAATCATAGCAGGCGGGATCATTAGGCAGCTCTTAACCAACGTGTTGTTGTTGTTGTCGCTGTATTTTTGTATGTCAATGGGTGTATAGAAATCGAAAGTTTCACACTTGTCAATTAAGTGTACCAAACGTTATAGTTGTTGTTGTTGTTGCTGTTGTTGTGCTTCATCAGGCGGCGGACAACTGCAGTTGAAAAGTGGCCGTCAATGAAAATGAAATTTTATTGAGATTTTTTTTTCTTCTCTCTCTCTCTCTCTTTCTCTGTCTTCATTTTATTTCGAAATTAATTAGAAAAGCAGCAGCTGAGTGTGTGACTGGGTGTGTGTGTGTGTTTTGCTGGCTTAATTGCTTTGACGTGTGTGCGAGTGTGTGTGTGTGGTTATATAAGTCGTAAAATATTTAAGCCATAATAATCTGGTATTGAAAAACGACTATCACTTTTACTATCACTCGTTTCGTCGCCGTTGCGCTGCGCTCATAAACCTAACAAGCGAAAATCATTTGCTGCACTTCTAACCGATTCTACAGTGAAAGCGCGCATAATTCGACTAAAGAGAAAGAGGCGAAGAATCGTTGACAATTGTTGCATTGCTGCAGCTTATGCAATCAATCTCATCAGTCAGGCCGCATGACAGGCAACTTCAGCGGCTCATTAAACGCCACATAATTGTTGTATCTACTTATAAAGTACGCACAGCCACAGTTACATTTACTATACAACTTCACTTTTGCTGTCTCCAGGCATCAGTCTTTCGATTGCCGATTTTCACATGGCTTGCGACCGGTTGCATTTCAATAGCCAAACTTGGCTTAAATAATGCACTCGCACTTTTACTTGCTGCTTGCTGTCTACCACCAAAAAAAGGCCCAAAACGAAAGCGAAAGTTCTTTTGTCTGTTGCGTTGCAGCCTGAACTCACTTGATTCTTATCGTTGGCAACTTGCAACGCAAACTGAGGCTGCGTCTGTGTCTGCAACGAGACGAGGCGGCAGATTTATTTATGCACTTTTCATTTCACTTAACAACACATGAAACGATGCCGAGCACTGCAGCATACGATTACTTGTTCCTCTGTCGCACTGTCGCTCAACTTTCTTCCCCCTCCAACGAAGAGAAAAAAATCGTATTCAGCAGACAAAAACGACAACGGAACCAACGACAACGACAACGACGACGACGACGACAGCAAAGCTGATCGAAAATTATGCGCAAGATGGGGGCGCCAACATTGGACACTCGATGCCTGCCTTCGCTCTTCACCCGATTCTTTAAATTACCACTTGCACTTGACCGATCGCCGCCAGACCAATTTCAACCACATTTCAATACAGTGGGCACAATTGAACTATAATTAAAGTTGAAAATTTCTAGAATTTTGTATAGCAATTCGACAATAAAATTTGAATGATGCTGAATGGAATAATGTTAATAAACATTTTACTAATTTAAAATAGGAATATATATACAACTTTCTATTTATTGATCAGTTTTAATACCAAATACTTTACTTAAAGCTTACCACATATTTTAAAATAGTTATTAGAAATGTATTTTAATGAAATACCTTTTATATTTATTTTATTTAGGAAGTACTTATAAGTTATTTAGAAATTATATTACTATAATTTTCTATAGATATTTCTATATTTCAAATTGTTTAGCTAAAATAATTTACAAACAAGTTAAAAGGCTGGAATCGAGTGTGCTTGGCTGTAAGATAACCGCTACCCATTTTAAAGAAAAACTAAATTATTCTAAAAATACATAAAATTAATATACAAAATAATAATGAATACCAAAGGTTATATTTGATTATATTGATATAGTACTATATTTAAAATATACCGTAGAATATACTTTATGAAGTCGGAGTACTAAAATATACCAATGGCTATGCGTATTTGGTATATTGATATTTAAGAAAATACTTTATGCAGTCTGTCTGTTACATACATTTTTTGCCGGCAAAAAGTATTAACATATCATCCTGAGGATTTTGTGACACTTCTTTAATATTCGGAATTCAACAAAGCGATGTAAATGATAAATAATAATATTAAATAAATATATAATCCTTTTTAATTATTTGTTTAAATTTTAACAATTTACAAAGAAAAAAAAAGATGATTCTCTTTTGAATTCATAATCATTAATATTTTTAAGTTTATAAATTTGTGTAATTTGATATCTCTCAGTTTTAAATTGCTTAAATTTTCTAGGTGCATAATTTAAAAATATGCATTTATTATTTCATAAATGAAACTTCAAAGCTTGCCACTGTGTGGCCACCCAGAATTAGCGACCCGTTTTGGGTCCAATTAAATTTGCCGCATTTTAATCGAGTTGGCTGTGCAACAAGTCGTTGCTGTTGTCGCTGCTGTTGCCGCTGCTGTTGCAGTTGCTGTCGTTGCAGTTGCAATCGTAGTTGTTGGTTTATTTTGTC
The DNA here is from genome assembly GCF_009650485.2 of Drosophila albomicans. Classification (NCBI taxonomy): domain Eukaryota; kingdom Metazoa; phylum Arthropoda; class Insecta; order Diptera; family Drosophilidae; genus Drosophila; species Drosophila albomicans. The sequence goes on along the minus strand of NC_047629.2, from coordinate 39,707,584 downwards.
GACTCGCAAGTTGGTTTTTTATATCTGGAGCTCGAGTTAATTTGTGAAAGTTGTGTGTAAACAATTGGAGCCCAATGCAGGGCAGACATAAATTCAATCAGGCGTGGCCCAAAGCCCAAAGCCCAAAAGGTGTGCGGCCGCTGTCAATATATTGAGCCATATACTCGTATATATTGTCTCTTTGGCTTGGCAAGCGGACAGCATCTTCTCTTTGTTGTTGACATTGCCCCGTAAAATATTTGGAGTAAAACTGATTTAATTGACACTGACGTTGCGTAATGTGTGCAGCAGCCCGAATCAATGACCATCCTTCTCTTCATTGTTGCCTGCCTGCCTTCAGCCGTTTATCCTTCTGCGATAAGAGCGGCGACTGCAGTTAATGTGGCATAATTGGCCAACGCAAAGCGTGGAGGACTTAACTGGGTTAGTGGCGCCGGCGCCAAAGCCAATAAGATATAAATAAATAAATAATAAAAAAGGCAGCAACAACGAAATAACAAAGCTGAAACCGAAGTTGAAGCTGGAACCGAGGCCAAATCGCCAACCAGTTCGTGTCATGTGATTTTATCGTTAATAGGAAACAACTAAGGCAACAGCAGCTACAACAACAACTGCACAAAAAAAAAAAAAAAAACAAAAACTGCATCAGAGACAAGTACAAAGCCAAAGCGCCGCCAATGGCAATTCTTGTTGTTGGTTTTGCAGCTTTGTTTTATTTGTGAGACAAACAAATGTTGTGGTAACATGAAAAAGGGTTTTTTCGCATTGGGTTTTTATTCAATTGTTGGCAACATGCAACACACAAACACACAGCCTGCAGTCTAGTCTAGAAGCAAAACAGTTTGTTGCCCACTTTCATAATGAAATCAACAAACTGCAATCAAATTGCAGCGTTAAATGCAAAAAAGAAAAATCTACGCAAAACATTTACCAAACCTTTCTCATCATTGTCTCTCTCCACTTTCAATCGATTTTGTCTACGACTAAAACAACAACAACAACGACACCCATCAAACAAGTCACATTCACTGCAGCAGTCGCATCTGAGATTGACGGACAAGGTCTTTAGCATAAACTACGCATTTGATGTTTCGTTGTTTGCATTTCACAGAAATTGAAAGTTCTTCCCAGCATTCAACAGCAGATGCACATTAACCCATTTATAAATATAAAAATGAATAAAAAAAAAGTTTTTGCATTCCAATTAGTGTCAATTTGCGATTAAAATCTTGGAATTTTATCTTTCTTTTCAAAATAAAAAAAATGATCTCATTTAAAAAAATTTAATCATTTTATAAATAAAATGAACTGTCTTATTTATTTTTTCTTTTTTCTCTATTTATTAATATAAATTAATATAAACATAATTTGGCATTAAACTTAGGACTCAATTCAGAATCAAAAGTAAAGATTAACTGCCTTTTAAAAATAGATATATGGATTTGGCCATGGCAGCGACAAGGTGTGAGTACAATCGAAGAATATTTTGAAGAAGTCGATATAATCGAATTCATACTATATATGAAATTGTTCAAGCACTATTTGTACTGCACACGACACCTCGACCTTGTCTAGCTGTGTCTTATAAACAAAACAATCTAAACTGTGGACGTCTAATAATGGCTGCTTGTGTTTATAACTAATAAAATTAGATTATTAGTAATATTATGTCATGTTTGAAGTATTTTGGTGATTGAAAATAATATCAAGTTTTATGATAATTAAACTAAATCTGAGAATTCAGCTCATAACGAAATTTACAGTGAATAAGAGAATATGATACATTTATTCCCTTTTTATTTAAAACCAAGTATTAATGTCGAAGCTTAATGGTAATGTAAGAAATCACATTGTTTCATTGCATTACTCGCGTGTTTCAGAAATGTAGCTCAACTCTTAAATTATTTTTGTAACTTTCCCTTGTATAATCTATCGGTTTACATTGTGCTTGTTATCATTTACAAACATTGTCAATAAACTGCCGCAAACAGTCTATAATTTTAATAAAATACACATATCCACATACTATAGGGGAGAAAAGCACCTGTGAGCTCTGGATGCTGTGCTAAATCAACACAACATAATCCCAAATGCAATTCACTGCACAAAGCCTAATCAAAAATAATATGGCTGTGATAAACGGAGGTCAAAACAAGTTAGGCGTAGTTAATCTTTAAGACGAGGTATTCAAAATTGAATGTGAATTTGATATGAAAATTGAAAGTAGAAATTTATACACGAAAGGCTTCATTATAGTTGTTATAGTCGAAATGCGTTACGTCGATATATATAATATTTAAATGCAGTAAAGTTTAAGATCTGTTCACGTCTGTTAAAGCCAATTTGTTATTAAAAAAGAAAATGTTCGAAATCACTTAGCTGATCTACCCATCGAAACACAATGTATATGTATATACTGAAACAATTTTAAAAATAAGAAATGTTTATTTTCATAGCTCTAGATAAGTACTTTAATTAGAGCTAAGAATAGTTTTGGAATTTTCTTTCTGTTTTGTTTTCTGTTGTGATAATTACAAAAATTAACCAATTCGTACGCACAACCAAAAAATGAACGAATTTATATATTTTATTGTAAAACAGAGCAAGTTCCTAAAATCAATCTTAGCTCTAAATATAGTGCTTATCTAAAGCTTTAAGAATAACATTCACTTATTTTTAAAATTGTTTCAGTTTATGTTATTTTCACTGCAGTGCACTGTAAAAAGTCTCGCACGGGACAAATTTCGCCATGGAATTACCCATATCATCATCTGTCGCCTTTCCCGTTCGCTAGAATTATCAGTATTATATTATATATAAAATCTGTACTCAACAACAGTTGCTAAGCTGAGAGAGATCAGAGATCAGTATTTTGACTGCTCTTCACAAGTCTGATGTCATAAAGGTCGCTCTTTTCCTTATCATCTGAGCAAATATGTACAGCTGCGAAATTAAAAATTGCACCACTTTCGAAAACTCGAAATATTTCCTTAAAATATGGATTAAGAAGAAAACTTAAATTACAAAAAAAGGAAAATGTAATTAATAAAATTAAATATTTAATGAACAAATATAAAAATAAGGCAAAAATAACAAGTAAGAAAGTTACAGTCGAGTGTGCTCGAATGTAAAATACCCGCTACCCATTTTGAATAACAGAAAAAAACTGCGGTATTATTTTCAAAATATACCAAATATACTAAAAACCTGACTTTAAAATAACGTTCCTGTGATACAACTTCTTATTAATTTCTCTAGGCCAATAATACATTACTATTTTCGACTGAACTACACAGTGTTCTAATTCTAAGTAAAACCAATTCTAAGAAAAATAATTCTTAGAATCGAATCACAGTGTCTGGACACCGACACTATTTGCTATCGCCTTCTCTTCCGCTACGAACTTTTGAGCTGAACCCACATCCGTTGATCACGCGAAAGCTCAAGTACTAAACAGCAACATAGAGCTCAATTCTTCGATTTGAATTCAACTTTTAGTTCCAAACTATTCTTGCTTGTATGCAGTCGAAACATTCAAAATGTGCAAAATAAAAATCAACGCAACTGTTTTCTTAATAATTCTTCAAATATTCTTGGTGGCCGCAGCTGACTTCGAAGAGGTGAGAACAGTTACATAAAGCAGTGTAGTACAGTGAGAGCTAAAAATGTTTCCATTTTCTTCTCTTCAGACGTGTGAATTCGACCAACGAATGGAAGAACAATGCCTCAATCAGACCTATAAAGTTGTGAAACCGTTGCTCAATTATTTAGAACAGGTTAAAAATGAGTTAAAAGAAAGTGAAATTGAGGAAAAGAAGTTTAAAGAATTAAATGTAAAAATTCATGAAAAATCCATGAGGGAGGCAGCTCTATTAGATGAGTATAAAAACAAAGTAATGAAAGGGGAAATCGATTTGCAATCATGTCAAATTAAAGTTGATAAATTAGAATCTGAAATTAATTCACTACAAAATATTATTGTGAAATTAAAAGGAGAGTTAGCTGATAAATCCACAAACTTAGAAAATTGCGAACTTCAATTCAAAAATCTTAATTCTACCATAATTGAGAATATTCAAAATAATACTGAATATCAGAAAACACTTGAGCTGAATTTAGAGGAGAGTAAAACTAAATTAATAAAGCAAAATAAAGATATTCAAATATGCCAATCTGAAATTGATACATTGCACAGGACATCAGAAAATATCAGAGAACAACAGAAAAAAATTGAATTGCAATTTAATGATGGTCAAACTAAGCTAATAGAGAAGGTGAAAGAAAATCAATTATGTCGAGCTGAAGTTGATACATTGCAAAGGACATCAGAAAATATCAGAGAACAAAAGAACAAAATTGAATTGCAATTTAAAAATAGTCAAACTAAGCTAATAGATAAGATGAAAGAAAATCAGTTATGTCAATCTAAAATTGACACATTGCACAGGACATCAGAAAATATCAGAGAAGAACAGAAAAAAATTGAATTGCAATTTAAAGATAGTCAAACTAAGCTATTAGATAAGGTGAAAGAAAATCAGCTATGTCGAGCTGAAGTTGATACATTGCAAAGGACATCAGAAAATATCAGAGAACAAAAGAACAAAATTGAATTGCAATTTAAAAATAGTCAAACTAAGCTATTAGATAAGGTGAAAGAAAATCAGCAATGTCGAACTGAAGTTGATACATTGAATAAGACTTTACCCAATACTATTATCCCATCAAGTTGCTCTCCTTTTGGAGATTATCCTGGTATTCATGAAATAAGAGTTTCTGGAGTTGGTTTCTTCGATGTTTTATGCGATAGTCAGTTAGCTGGACCTGGATGGATTGTAATACAACAGCGAGTTGGGGGAATTGAGTGTTTCAATAGAGATTGGGCAACGTATCGCAAAGGTTTCGGCTCTTATAATAGTGATTTCTTCCTCGGATTGGAGAAAATACATCGTATCACGAGCTTGCAACGTTCCGAACTGTATATACATTTGGTTGCTGTGAATGGGACTGTTTACTTCGCTCGTTATGACGACTTCAAAATATCTAATGAAGACAATGGATACAAACTGAGTTTGGGTAAATTCAAGGGAAATGTTTACGATGGAATGAGATACGGTGACAACATGAAATTCTCAACATTTGATCGCGATAATGACTCTGGCGATGGTAATTGCGCGAAGGAATTTAGTAGTGGTTGGTGGTACAACTCTTGTTATGTTTGGTAAATATTGTTTATTGTTATTTTCGATGGAGTACACGACTGTTTCTTTTTCTTATACAGTAATTATAATCTGAAACATTTAATTCACCTATTGATCGAACTTAAAGAAATTAAGATGTTAATACGCCCCAAGCAATGAGCAAATGAACAACTGTAGAGCTGGAAATTTGATGTTTGACTCTTTTTTGTAATCGTTTATATGTATATGTATACTTTCTTAAAAAATACTCTATAGATTACAAATATTAAAGGAGATCTGTTTTAATTGCATTATATTGTATACAAATCAATTTGGTGACGCAATTTGTACATTTTCAGATGCTTTCCTGATGCTGTGCTTGACTAACATATATTAAAATAATTTTCATTGCACTTTTTTTTTACTAATACCAGCCTACTAATAGACTTATAATTATACTGCAGATATCATTTGATTTCCTTTTATTTATTTTATTCTTTATTTTAACTTTGCAAAAAAGTTTAAATATATAATTTTCTTCTCAGGTTTTCCGATTACGGGTCTGAGTTATTTTGGCTGACAATCTGGTATATTTTGCACTCTGTAGTGTAATTTGAATGGTACTTTATTAATATTCCAATGATTGTGCCATATATTTTAGAAACAATACAGCACTGTTTTGCATTTATTCAAGATGGGTATCTCACAGTCGGGCACACTCGACTTGTTTTGAGATTCAATTAAGGATACTTAATTGTACTATTGTTTAGAAGGATAAAAACAGTTCTATTTTCCCAAGATCCAACATAAGTCAGAACATCGGAAAACAATCGATGAGATATGAGATAGTCGTCAAGAAAATTTGCCATGCGTAGACTCTTCAGTTAGCCAACTAAACTTTCCACTCACCTGTCATACCCGACTTCCCTTGGTACTAATGGAATCACAATACTAGTGGGTGAAAATAATTTAATCATCATCATAATTCCTAACTAAAAACTGCATACATGTCAAAAAAAAGTGATCCCAGATGCTCGCCAGGTTTTCATGCTTGCCTCCACTGGGGTAAGTTGGAGATGATGGCCGCTGGCTTTCCCAAAGGTTTTTGCAGCAACAAGCATTACAATAGTTTAATTAAAATTAGCACTGACGACGGCGATGGCGACTATTGATGGCAATAAAAAACCATTAAAAGGAATTTATTTTAAGGATCAAACAGACTATAAATTACATTGCACGCCGCTATAAAAACAAAAGCAACAAAAATCTACAGGGAGTGCTAACGGTTGGTAAGCAAGAGCCGCAGGCGAAATCGGAGGCAGAGGAGGTGGTTGAAAGCCGTGAAAAACGCTCCTTGGGCCAGGTGCCCTTTGCCTTGGCTGCACTCTTTTGTTTGAATAAAAATGTTATGTACATATGTATATCGAAAAGTCAATGCATCACTTGCGAGTGCCAGACTCACAGAGAGGCGGCGAAGAGGGCTAGCTTACAATACTCAAAGTAGTAAACATTTCTGCTCTTCTTTTTATATGAATATGCATGAGTTTTTTGAGGGCGGGGGTGTTGCGTTAAAAGCGTTTGCATTAAAAATTACGACGAAAAGTTAATGGGTTAATGGTTTGATGCCTCGGTATAAACTATCGAATATACTTTCGATATTGTTGGGGAGGGAGCGATGACGATATGCGCGCGTTTCATCCCAGCGATAACATATCGATAGGCATTACAAATTAAAGGATTATTTGTGGCAAATACAAAGACAAAATACATACATAAAAGTAACAATTGGAGTTCTTATTCACACAAGCATCAGAGAAATATCAGAGAAATATGCTGCTTTTAGTTTTTTGAATACTATTCGTAATTGATTGCGATTTAAGCTTTATGTGTAGAAAAGACTTCGATCTTTCTCTGGCATATGTATTTCTCTTTGATATTCTGTTTATTGCGAAATTCGTTAACGTTTGGAGCGTAGTTCAAAAAAGGGAAGGCTAAACTATAAAAAGTATAGTGAAAATGTCTGAGTTAGATTTCCTTTTCAGTGATTTCTTTTATGCAATTCTGCTTTGTTCGCCATTCATAAAGGTTTGTTGCTGCTGCTAGTAAATTAATATTATTTATTTCGCACTTCAGAGTATTGCAGCATTCGTAATAGTTTGTTGCTGCATTTTTGAAGTAAAGGTATCAGATTAATGCTTAAGTGTAAGTCTTTCCCTCTTATTCTTTCCCTCTCTCGCTATCTCTCTCTCTCTCTCTCCTCTCTCTCTCTCTCTCTCTCTCTCTCTCTTTCTCTCTGTATGTCTGTCTCTCTGTCTCTCAATATCATAATCTTTTTTATAAAATCGGTACTGAACAGCGGTTGCTAAGCTGAGAGAGATCAGCGGAGAGAGCCAGCAAGTAAATAAATAAAGGTAAAAGCTAACATTAATATAAAAATAAATAAGTAAATTATAAATAGATTTATAGGGTAATTTGTAATCGAGCAATCTCGACGAATAGGTTCATCGGTGAAAATAAAATACAATTTTTAAGTATATTATATTTTAAAGAGAAAGACAGAGAGAGCGAGAGAGAGAGAGAGTGAAGAGTGCTGATCATGATATTTTAGGTCTATGTGAGATCATCAATATCTCATAGCTCATTGATCCTGACCTTAAAATAACTTTCCTTTCCTCTTAATTTCTCTGATCTAATAATACATTACTATTTTCGACTGAACTACACAGACTTCTAATTCTAAGTAAAACCAAAATTCTTAGAAACGAATCACAGTGTCTGGACATTGACACTATTTGCTATCGCCTTCTGAACCCACATCCGTTGATCACGTGAAAGCTCAAAAACAAAACAGCAACATAGAGCTGAATTCTTCGATTTAAATTCAACTTTTAGTTCCATTTATTCTTGGTTGCATGCAGTCGAAACATTTAAAATGTGCAAAATAAAAATCAACGCAACTGTTTTCTTAATAATTCTTCAAATATTCTTGGTGGCCGCAGCTGACTTCGAAGAGGTGAGAACAGTTACATAAAGCAGTGTAGTACAGTGAGTGCTAAAAATGTTTACATTTTCTTCTCATTAGACATGTGAATCCGACCAACGAATGGAAGAACAGTGCCTCAATCAGACCTATAAAGTTGTGAAACCGTTGCTCGATCATTTAAACCAGGTTAAAAATGAGTTAAAAGAAAGTGAAATTGAGGAAAAGAAGCTTAAAGAATTAAATGTAAAAATTCATGAAAAATCCATGAGGGAGGCAGCTCTATTAGATGAGTATAAAAACAAAGTAATGAAAGGGGAAATCGATTTGCAATCGTGTCAAATTAAAGTTGATAAACTAGAATCTGAAATTAATTCACTACAAAATATTATTTTGAAATTAAAAGGAGAATTATCTGATAAATCCACCAACTTAGAAAATTGCGAACTTCAATTCAAAAATCTTAATTCTACCATAATTGAGAATATTCAAAATAATACTAAATATCAGAAAACACTTGAGTTGAATTTAGAGAAGAGTAAAACTAAATTAATAAAGCAAGATAAAGATATTCAGTTATGCCAATCTGAAATTGATACATTGAACAGGACATCAGAAAATATCAGAGAACAACAGAAAAAAATTGAATTGCAATTTAAAGATGGTCAAACTAAGCTATTAGATAAGGTGAAAGAAAATCAGCAATGTCGAGCTGAAGTTGATACATTGAATAAGAGTTTACCCAATACTATTATCCCATCAAGTTGCTCTCCTTTTGGAGATTATCCTGGTGTTCATGAAATAAGAGTTTCTGGAGTTGGTTTCTTCGATGTTTTATGCGATAGTCAGTTAGCTGGACCTGGATGGATTGTAATACAACAGAGAGTTGGGGGAAAGGAGAATTTTAATAGGGATTGGGCAACGTATCGCAAAGGTTTCGGTTCTTATAATAGTGATTTCTTCCTCGGATTGGACAAAATGCATCGTATCACGAGCTTGCAACGTTCCGAACTGTATATACATTTGGTTGCTGTGAATGGGACTGTTTACTTCGCTCGTTATGACGACTTCAAAATATCTAATGAAGACAATGGATACAAACTGAGTTTGGGTAAATTCAAGGGAAATGTTAACGATGCAATGCGTTACGTTGACAACATGAAATTCTCAACATTCGATCGCGACAACGACAATTATAAGAACAATTGTGCGGAATATTATAAAAGTGGCTGGTGGTACAACGCTTGTTTTTATTGGTAAATATTGAAAACTGTTATTTTTAAAGGAGTACATAACTGTTTCTTTTTCCTATGCAGTAATTTAAATAAGGAATATTTAATTCACCAAACGATCGATCTTAAAGAAATTAAGATGTTAGTACGCCCCAAGCAATGAACAACTGTAGAACTCAAATTTTTATGTTTGACTCTTTTTTTGTAATCGTTTATGTGTAAGTTATGTATGCTTTCTTAAAAAATACTCTATAGATTATTAATATTAAAGAAGATCAGATTTAATCGCATCTTTTATTGTGTATACAAATCAATTTGGTGACGATATTTGTACATTTTCAGATGCTTTCCAGATGCTGTGCTTGACTATATAAAAATAATTTTCATTGTACGTTTTTTTTCGATATTGTTGGGGAGGGAGCGATGACGATGTGCGTGCGTTTCCTGCCGGCGACAATTAACAATTGGAGTTCTTATTCACACAAGCATCCCTATCAGAGAAATATGCTGCTTTTAGTTTTTTGAATTGTACTTTATGCGTTATTCGTAATCGTTTTGTCAACGTTAAACGTAAAAACAAAAGATTGCGATTTAAGCTTTATTTGTAGAGAAGACTTCGTTTTTTTTCTCGCACATTTCTCTTTGCTATTCTGTTTATTGCGACATTCGTTAACGTTTGTTAAAAAAGTATAGTGAAAAAGTCTGAGTTAGAATTCCCTTTCAGGGATTTTTCTTATGCTATTCTGCTTTGTTCGCCATTCATAAAGGTTTGTTGCTGCTGCTAGTAAATTAATATTATTTATTTCGCACTTCAGAGTTGTGCAGCATTCGTAATCGTTTGTTGCTGCATTTTAGAAGTAAAGGTATCAGATTAATGCTTAAATGGAAGTCTCTCCCTCTTATTCCATCTCTCGCGCTCTCTCTCTCTCTCTCTATATATATATATCTCTCTCTGTATGTCTCTCTCTCTCTTTCTGTCTCGCAATTTCATAATCCTTTTTGCTTTCTGCGCTGTTTTGTGTTCGCCCTTGATGATGTGATACGGTGATGGAGGTGATGCTGGTGATGCAGTGGCCCTGTGGTACAGAATATGGGAAACAATACAACCATAAAATTGACTGGCAGAAGGAAACACATTGATTTGCCATTTGAGCGTAAAGTATTTTTCTCTCTTTTTCGAATTTGTTTTTTTCTCTGTTGTTTTTTTTCTTTTTATTCTTAAAGCCACTTTCAATATTTGTTTTAGCACCACCACCAACAGAGCCACTCCAAAACATTTAGTTGTTGTTGTTGTTCTTGTTTCAGTTTTGGTTTGATTTTGCAGAGACTCGAAATTGTGTAATATTGAGGCATTAATACTCAACCAAATAGAAAGCGAATGCCCACACTCTCACATATGTGTGTTTAAATTTAAGCTAAACCTGATATTCCAAAATAGTTGAATATATGTATGAATTATAATTGTAATTAAAAAAAATCACTTAGAAGCAACTTAAAGAAAACAAAAAACATTAACAAAACTAGATTGTTGTTTAGTTTTTATTATTTCATTAAAATTTGCTATTGATATTCTAATAAATAACAAACTTAATAAAAATTCTAATTCAATTTATATTATAGTAATTATAATAAAATTAATAAGGAATTCTAATTCAATTTGTATTTATAGTAATTGTCATTAGAAATCCATCATTTAAATGCCAGCTTATTTATACATTTTTTTTTCTAATAGTTCTTTTTCATGTCATTTATGCCTTACACGATTTAATATTTATATCAATTTTAATTAAAGAAAGCTTTAGTCCAAAAGTATTGATGTAAAAATAATTCTTAAGCTTATGGTAAATGGCTTACTCAATGAAAACAATCTTTAGTGCAGCTAAAATAAATTTCATAGCTAAACTGTAAACTGAAAGATCACTTGAAACGTTGAGAAGACTCTTTCTAATAGCTTTAATTCAGCCCATAATTCATGCAATAAGTCAGCTTAAGAATTCAATTACAATTTAGCTGCCAGGATTTGTGTTTTCATAGCTTTTCCAGCCACTAAAACTGTTTCGTCTAGGCAAGACTAAAAACATTTAGTTACGATTGTGAATCTCGTTTAAAACTTTTAATGGGCTTTGAAAGCTCCTTAATCGAATGACAGCAAATAACTTAGAGTCTTAAACCTTAATGCTGATTTTGATAGCGCCCAATCAAAAGATGCAATAAATATTCCAATTTTGTAGTATCAAAAAAAAAGTCTCATCATTTGCTTTTGCACTTGCAGCTGGTTTATGGGTTAAACGAACGCACATGATGTGTAGTGGGACGAGGTCTGGGACTGAGTCAGGGTCTGCTCTTGGGACTGTGACTGGAGCTGTGACTGGGTCTGGGTCGTTTATTGGAAAAGTGGCAATAAAGCAACGTCGCAGCCAGTTTGTTTGTTGGGCTTTTGTGAGAGCTGTTGCTCGTCCGGCGCAGTCAGTTGGTCAGTTAGTCAAGTCAAGTCACTTGTTCCTGCAATTGACTTTCGTTTTTTTCACATCACATTTTTTGTGAGTTGTTTTTGGTGTTGACAAAATGCAGCGCATTCTGTGATGATGTGACAGACGGCAGGTGAGAGCAGCCGGCAATGAAAAATAATTATAATTGGCCGGCGGTAAATATTGCAACTGTATAGCATGAATACATGTTTTGTCGGCGATGCTGGCGATGTGAAATGCAAATGCAAATGCGAATGCAAATGGAAAACTTGTTGGCAATCAGCAAAATCAATCAACGGCTGAGCAATTGACGCTCGCTCGCTCGTTCGCCCGCCGGCAGCAGCAGCCAGTCGAATGGCCAATAGAGTTATCAATTTTACTGGCAATATGTCACAATGTGTCGCCTGCGAGAAAAAACAAACCCAAGCAGAAAAAAAAAAACAAAGTAAAGGAGGAGCGGCAAGTAAGTAAAAATTTCATTTAATAAACTTAACTCAAATTCCCAAAATGAAGTCGCAGTCGAAAGCCAAGTGCAACACAATGGCAATGTTAACAGCTTGCAACGCGGCGTCTCAAGGTGAAGTGAGTGTGTGTCGCCTCTTGAAAAACGCCTGCCCCACGGCCTCATGTCAGTTTTTAATGCACTTTTGTACATTTTTTGTTTATTTATTAACGATTTTTTAACGTACTCTCGCACTCACACACACACACCTGTCAAAGGTGGCTGCATGTTAATTAGTGTGACCGCATGCGGAAAAAAGAAATTAAATGCGTAAAAATACAGAAATCCAATCAAGAGCTACTTATAAAACGAGAAATTTTGTTTACTCGCTATTAATTGGAATAACCCAAAAACACAAGTGGAAAGAAACATAAATGAAAACAGCAAATTAAACGAAATGGAAAAAGTGTGTGGAATTTTACGCAATTTGGTCACACTGAATTCAATTGCGATTAACACTACATGTTAGTGTTTGTGTCAAGTGCTTCGCTATGTTGCAAGCTAACCACAAGTTGTAACAACAACACTTGCCAAGTGCAACAACGAGGGCCTTCTCTTTAGTGGTCAGCCGTCAAGTTCGTTGCCTGAGTCTTTCGTTTCGTTTCAGTTGAGTTGAGTTTTGAAGTGCAACACAGCACAGCACCGAGTCGACAATCTTCCGCATGTCAAGGTCAATTAGCATTCAACTGCGGCTTGCTGCGTGATAAAAATGTCAAAAGGTTTCGATTGGTATTCCATCTGTCCGTCTGTGTGTGCGTTGTTATTGCTATTTAGTGGCTTTAGCTTCACGATAAGTGTTGTTGTATTTTGGCTCGAGTCCACTTCACTGATCCGACTGCGATGCGATACGTATTGGATTCGAGGCTTTGCTTTGCTTTTGTTGTGTCTATGTCATTGAACCGCGCTGTCCAATGCGTTTTATTCCTCATGTATATAGAAAGTGGCTAAAGCTAACGCTATCCTGGCTGATCTATCTTTGTGACCAAAAAACAAACAACACACAAAAAAAGTACTCGCTGAAAAAGTTTTCACTCCTTTCGCTTTCATTGCAATTACCAAATACGATTCTTATTTTCAATTTCAATATGACGACGACGCGACAATGCTGCACAGTGGTTCAAGTCAACGCTTTATTATGGGGGTGTAGTTAAGCCTTGCGGGATGTTAAGAAATTATTGAGGTTTTATTAAAAACAAGTAAAAAAATTATAGTCCTAAGAAACCCATATTCTAAAAATATGACAAATTAATATACCGAAAAAGTACTAAAATATATCGACGACTTTATTTGGTATATAGATTTAGAATCCTGCTACCCATTTTCAACAAACCCATATACTATATTTGGTATATCGATATAGAATCCCTCTGCTCATTGTCAATTAAACCATATTCTAAAAATATATATAGTACTACATTCAAAATATACCATCCAGTACAAAATATACCAGATTATCTGCCAAACCATATAAATATTACTTAAATAGGTAACTTCTACAATTTTTAGGCTGTTGTTATAATTCTATGTGCCAATGATTGTGACCTTAGCTTCATTTTGTTTTAATGCCTCAAATAAATTGACAAGTTTCTATTTCGGAATTTTGCTCCACTGTGCGTTGTCCATGACAGCCTGCGAGGCTGCTGCCTGCCACACAACGAACGCAGCTTCAGTTTCGCACCAAATTTGGTGCGCCTCGCTTCAAGGAGAAGGAGCGAAGCTTAGGCCAAGCCGAGCCAAGTTAGCCACGGCCAATAGTAATAGCAATTGCAATAGCAATAACAATAACGGTCGCTGTTGCTGTGGCTGTTGCTGTTGATGTTGTGGAGAGCCTATTACTTGGCTTGGCTTAGTCAAATCGTTTGTTATGTTTTTATCTTGATGTCCAGTCACCTTGATTTGTTGTAGAAAATGCAACTTTTGGCAAGCTGTTCGTCTGTCTCGCTTTTTTTTTCGTTTTTTTTTGGGGGAGAGACATTGTTGCAGCTACTGTGAGTACGCATAGGGTGCCATCCATCCATCCGTTTGCTTTCTTCCCCAGTCTGATGATGCCTGATGTTATCCGTCTGCGCGTTGCACTGACGAACTGCCACAAACGAAAGTGAAACCGCGAGTTGTGAACAGTGCTTAGAATTGAGCAAAGCGGTAATAAATCAGCGTTGCTTGGCGAAATCAATCAATTTATGGGGCTTGGCTGCTTTTTGAAGTTCATTGCACTGCGCACGTCGAAGTGCGATGGATGCCCCAAGGCAACAATTGGGAGCAGCAAAGAGTTAAAGTGGCACCATTTAGGGGAAGCAGTTAAAGAAGGTGGAGAAGAGGACAGCTCTCGAGACAACAGCGGAGGGCAGGGAAAACCTCAGCTCAGCTCAAGCTCAGCTGTATTTTGGGCGATGTCAGAGTTCAGCGCATGTTTTTGGGGGTGGTTGGCAAATCTAGAAAAATGCCAGCAACAAAAAACAAACAACAAAAAAACAATATAAACAACAAGAAGACAATGGGCAGACGTCGGTCGGTCGGTGGAGCTTGTTAGGCTGGGGCACAAGCAAAACAACATGAAACAAACAACGAAATGCCGCAGTAACAAAAACAAACAAACCAATACAACAACCACAACAACAAATGCAAATACGAGACACACGAGACTTGAGCTGAAGCTGAAGCTGAGACTGTGACTGAGGCTGAGACTGAGAGACTGCAATCATTTGTTGTTGCCTGTTTTTGGTTTGTTGTTGTTCGAGTATTGTCATTATTTATTTATGCCCAAAACGTTTCATTTTCATTTGGCCAAGGGAGTCGCTATCGTTGTCTTCGACGTCGTCGTCGTCGTTGTTGTTGTTGTTGTTGTGGTCGTTGCCAAAAACCTGAAAACTGGGTTACTGGCGCCTGTTTCGGGCTACAAGATCGTGTCATGCGATTTCTATCTTTGTCGTCGGCGACAACGAATGCTGTCGAATTGCTGAAGACGCAAAAAACAAAAAACAAAAAACAAACAGCAACAACAAAACAAAAACAAACTACGAAATCGAAACTGAAACAAGCCCAGCAAAACTGACAACTGGGAAAACTTCGCCTCCAACTGCAAGCTGGGAGCTGTGAGCTGGAAGTTGGGAACTGGGACTTTGCTTTTGAAAACAAAAGTAAAGTGCCTGATCTCCATATGTGCTCCATGTGTACTCCCGCTGTCAGTGAGTAAATTTGTATATAAGCATTTATAAAATGATCTAGGACATGACTCACACAACAGCAGTGGCAGCAGTAGCAAAATAGGAAAATCGCAAAATAGTCTCCCAATGAATTGGCGTCTCGTTTGGGCCTGGCAGTCAGACAGTCAGCCACTGACAGCAGAGCTTAGCATCCAAGACTCCCTCAGCTTGTGTTTACATTTTTCTTTTTTTGTTTACCTTTTTTCTTTTTTATTTTTGCAGTCCCTGAATAAGTTTTGGCACTTGAAGTACACTGAGTTTGTTATAAGGTTTGTGTTGTACATTGACAATCAAAGATTTGAGCTGCTAATAATCTTTGACACTTACTTGAACACGAATTCAACATATTTCCATCGTTATTTATTGAATTCTTAGTTTTATCTCAAAGCACAAAAGTCATGCTTTCTTTTTCTTTCCAATAGCTTGACGTATTTCGTTAAGAACTTCCTCAATTCTTTCTTATTTTCTATATTCTTTTGGGTTAAGTTTTTCATTTCTATTTGCAATGCTTTATTTTTAAACTATAACTTTTTATAATTTTATATATCTTATAATGTTCAATCTGTTAAACAAAATTAAACCATAATTTATTAAAAATTCCTTATTAATTTGTATGCACTCTGTATATATATATTTATATTTAATGTATTTATTTATTTCTTTGGAATAAGAATTTCACAGGCATGTATTTCATTTTTAACCTTTTTTTTAAATTATTATATAAAGTATTGACTCTTGAAACCTAATTACATATATATTAATAGTAAACTCCTTCAGAGTATTATAAGATTACTGAAAATACAAACAAATTCTGACAATTTTGACACTAATATATAAAGTTATCTTCCAAGAAGAATCTCAAAAAATTCTGACACCTTTGACACATTAATCTCCAAATCCCTAACTTCCTTCTCAGTTCCGTGAGTGCATTCAGAGCTCGTCTAACGAGAAGTCTTGCTGCCTGGCTTTGTTGTTGAATTTTAGGGTTTTAGCCTCGCAGTCGCACTGCAACAAAGTACAACAAAGTAGTCACGAATTAGCGCAGTTCACTTCAGATGGCTGCAGTAGTGTGCGGAGCGGAGGGAGGAGGAGGGGAGGCAAGTCAACGCCATGGGCTGAACCCCAAAAGCAATCGCTAAGAATATGTTTGTTCCAGATGCAGCTGTTGCCACATATCCAGAGCACGTATGAGTGCAAAGCAGTTATAGCAAAGCGTAGCACATAAAACGCATTTTGTTGCAACTGCAACTGCATTGCGTCGCGTTCGTTGCCTAAGTCTTTTGTTTGCGCTGACGCATGAGCGAATGGTTGAGGATTCAATGTTTGAATGTCTCGACTGTCGCACTGATTTATGCGCTTGACCGCACCGCAACGCCACCTACGCAGTGTGTGAACACATAAACACTCACGCACACTCACACACATGCACAGCCACATACGCACAGCCCATTAATATTTCATGCATATGTAAGTACTTGAAGAGTTTTTCCAGTTATCAGCAGAGCTGATAAGTAGCTTATGTAATAGCTACACAAACACAAATTTAGGAAAAGGGGGTTAAACGTCGACACTGACAGTTTAATTTGACATTTCGCTTACACGCTGTCCTCGTTTTGTGGCCTCTTCTCTCGGTGAAGTGCTTTAACGAGATTTCTTCTTCTTCTTCTTGTTGTTATTCATATTGAATTGTCATTTCTCTTGACAATTTAATTTGGATTATGCTGCAGCTACCGAAAAAAAACACACTCCCCAAAAAAAAAAAAAAAAAAAAAAAAAGGTGGCTGTAAAATGCCGAAAGGCAACACTAAAAAGCAGATGTTTATGTGGCATGCAGCATGTGGCACTCGGTGCACGTTTCGTTCAGCGCGGTCCATTAAAAACAAAAGGCTCTCGAAAACGCATTGAAGATGTCCAAAAAGACGCTGCGCAAAACGTATAATAAAAATTATTAATGGCGCTGGCCAAAGCGTCTTGTCTTCTGCATTTCCGTCTTGACCCGAAGTTATGCAAAGCACACAGAAAATGTTGGCCAAAAGGCCAAACGAAAGCAGCCGCAGGCAACTAGAAATGTTTGCCTAACAAATGATTGCTATTTTTTCGGCCAGCGCTGCCAAGTGCGTGGCACGTTGCACGTTGCACGTTGCATTATTAATTGAAAAATGTTTTACAGCGGCAACCAAAACAAAATTGGTCGAAAAATGTTAAAGAGTTAACAGTGAAATGTTAAGACGTCTGTTACTGGAAAATGGTAACAAAGTTGTAGCGGAAGACGGCTGCAACTGTGTGTTGCCATTGTCTTCTGGCTGTCTTTTGATTTTTATCGCTCAAAAATCTACAATCAGTTCGTGTTGCATAAACATATTGATTCGACTTGTTGGCTGCTGTGGCTGCTGCTGTCGTTGCACATATAAACAAATCAGCTGGTGGCTAACAGACAATTGCATAAATCAATTTAACACCAAAACCAAAAAAAAGTATATTTTGTAGTTGTGATTTTCGTTTTTGGCGCCGTGTGGCACGGCCCACAGTGCGTATGGGATGGTGTCTAAAAAAACATTGTTGGCACATGTAAATTTGATTACAAGCTAGTTTGACCACAACATACACAAAAGCGACAGCCAAATGAAGTGCTAAAACTGTGTGTGAAACTGTGTGGAGTACAGTTTGCTAATTCCCCAAAATGCACAAAAGAGACGCCTCCAATTTATGATAAATGAAAGTAAAAGTACAAGCACTTACACTTCATAGATCATTAGCGTTACTTGTTATGCGTGGCGCGTTCAATGAACCACACGAAAAAAAGCAGCAGGCAGGCGCATTTTGAATTAGACATTCAGTCAGTCAGTCAGTCATTCAGCTTTAGTTAGAGTTTTGCCATGTAAAAGTCAAACAGTCGCAGTCATTAAAAATAGAAATGATCATTGCAATCGCCAACGCAACGCGAAAGGCGAGGCAAGCAGAAGTGGCAAGTGGCAAGCAGGTAAACAACGAGAGGAAGTGCAGGGGGCCAAAACTTGTTCTTTCACTTTCAATGTCACGCCACAGGCCGCAAACAATCGCACAGAAGACCTTCAACTTCAGTTATGTTAGCGAACAACAACAGAAAAAACAAAAAAACAAAAACGAAACACCAGCTCTGGGGCTCCACTTATGTGAGTGGTTGGCTGTGGCTGCTTCTTCCGCCTGGAAATTAATTGCGGCATAAACCAAACATTTTGCGAGTCAATGTACGTAATTTGAAAATCGTGCCAAAAATAGTTGCAAAGCCAATTGCGACTTCAACTGGCTGCTGGTTGCTGGTTGTTGCTACAGGTGCGACGCCATCGCCATCGTTTGGGGGTCTCTAAAAGCGATATGACACCCCCGCAGTATGCTAGGCTATCTGTAAATAAGTACGAGTATTTGTATTCGTATTCATTCGCATTTGCAATCGCAAATTCGTTTGGTCTGTCTGTTGTCGGTTGCTTTTGCTTGTTGCTGTTGTTGTTTAGTCATTTGTCTGCATGTCGCTTTGTTGAATTGTCTATTTGTTTGCCAAAAAGTGCCATGAAGACAAGTTGTTGCTGTTGTTGTTACCTGAAAGCAATTTCATTTGTTGCCTTGCCGTCTGAGACTGCTGCTGCTGCTGTGGCTTTGCTTGCTACAACAAATTACTATCATTGCTGTTAATAGTTCATTAAGTCACGGACGGGACGACGCGTCGTGGCGCATGTGGAACGTGAAACATGAAATACAAAACGAACACACAGCAACATACAACATCCAGCATCCACAACCCGCAAAGTGGCAGAATAATTGAGTGAACGGCACTGATAAACAAATCAATTTTTGTTTTCTTTCTGCTATTAAGTCATCAATTAGGCTCAGATCATAGCAAACATGTCTATAGTATTCGCTTATTAAAGGTTAATCGTTATCTATTTGGGGTGTTAATTGAATTCACATAATAAACACAAAAGTAATCATTATATATTATTTAATAAATTGCTAATAAAATATTAAATTCCAATCGATCAATATAGGAAAACTTATTTTGAGTCCTTAAGCTTAATATTTTTCTTAGCACCAATACTTGCATTCCATAAATATTTAGTTGTATACTATGAAGTTATTACAATTTTTAATGAGGTAATCAAATCGTTGGGGATTTTTATTTTAGCAGTTTAATAAGAGTTTCTTACAAATGCAATATTAAAATTGACTTAATTTTGGAAGCTTTTAAGCGAATTGTTTCGAATTATTTCATCTAAAGGCAGTTTTTAAGCTTTAAAATCTAAAATAAATAAATAGATGAAAATGAATAATTAATTAATAATATTAAACATTGAATTCAAAATTTTTTATTTTAAATGTCTAGCCAATATTTTAAAAATATTATTAATGTATGTGAAATGTAAAATTTTAAATGGTTATTAAAAAATGTAAGATGAAAAATGGTAAAATGTGAAAATATAAATATAAGATAAGCAACTCAAATAAAATTTAAGAAAAAATAAACAAAGCAAGGCTTTAAAAATATATAAAATTTCATGTTCGTGATTTAAATAATAAATTCTAATATTGGAAAAAAAACTGTAAAATTCATTGCAAGTAAATTCAAATATATTTTAGTCATCAAATAGAAAATTTAGATTATTGAAGATAATATAAAAAGTAGAAATATAAAATAATAGTAAAATAATAGTAAAATATGTTAAAGGAAAAAATATAAAATTCGTTAATGCTTAAAACATATAATATTTGGAAAATGTGATGTTTAAAGAAAATGTTTAAAATTTTAAATACAAAATGTAAAATTTAAATTGTTAAGTGAAATGCCATATTTTAAATATAAAATTAGAAACATAACATAACATTTTCTTAAACATATTATATCCAACATTGCGTATACTTGATAACGTATACTCAATTCATTGTAATCTCGTTGCAACAAATTTCGCACCTGTCGAGCGGCGCTGTTTTCGAGGGCGACGTCAACTCAGCAATACCACAGCTAGAGAATGTCCTGCGATCCTTGCTGTGACTGTTGTGCTCCGCCTGTCGCCGCAACCAAGGCGAAGTTCGACGCGAATCAAAGTGGCCAGAGTTGAGAGAATTGCGATTGGAAGAACGCAGCGAATGCAATGTGGCACTTGAACCTCGCCAATCCGCCAGACGAGCTAAGGCAGCTTCCAAGTCGTTGTCCTCGTACTCGGTCATCACAACTTGACAGGACTCGGGTGAGATGGACACAACGCTGGGAGTATTTAAATGACTCAAAGGTTTTATGACCACTTCGCCACTGCTGGCCGAGGATAAACGCGAAGCGGAACGAGAGGCAGGCGGAGATTGTGACTTGTCTTCCACATTCGTCCTTCCTCTTATGGGGTTAGCATGTCCTGCGATAGTTGTTGCGGTACTTTCTTTACTCGCTGCCCGCGGGGAAACTGTCAGCGCATTGATGACAGATGAAGCCGAAGCCCTCGAAGCGGCAGTTTGCTGTCTTGTTGGTGTCTGCAGTTGAGGCGTTTCAATGGGCGTGGCATATTTGACAAGTGAGCTGCGGCTTTCGGTTGTCTCTGCAATAAAAGTTGAAGCACGCGAGGCCAAAGGCGTTGGCATTTTATTGTTGCTTGGGCTGTTGCTGTTGTTGCACGTTGTGACATGCGACGGGCTGTGCAGCTTGGCTTGGTTGGTCTTTAGGGGCTTGGCTAACATCACCGTGGAACTGATGTCGCGTGCTGAATCCATTAACATGGACTTGAAGGCCTCATGCAAAGGATTCTCCGATTCTTTGGGTTGTTTAATCGGCTTTGAGCTGTGCAAGCGTTGCGACTTTATCGGGTCACTTCTGTCGACGTTATCAGCAAACTTTCGTGGCTTGCTTTGCTCAACTGCTTCACTGACTCTACGACTGCCATTAAATGATTTCTTTGACACATCTTCCATAGATTGTCTCAACTTGTGTTTGCTCTTTGCTTCATGCTGGCGTTGCAATGAGGAACTTGTCAAATTCGAAGTAGATCTGGCCACATTTAGATTACGTTCCATCGCCCTTAAAGGTTGACTATGGCCAATTGTCATGCTGCTTCTACGCAACTGTGGTGGCTCCTCGGGCAGCACATCGTGTTGACCTCGCGCCCAAAGCGAACGTCCGCCAACAGCATTTCGAGCATTCGCAATGGGCAGATTAATGCGTTCGCGTTGCGGATTAAAGTCAAAGGCTCTGCCGCCCACATTCGAGAGTCGTGAACTGGCACGCGACACACTTCCCGGCTGCTCGGACCCAACGAACTTGGCATAATCCCGATGGCCTCGCCGTGTGGGCGCTGGTGTCAAATGCCCACTGGACAGATCCGATTGCGATTGCGAGGCGCTCGTCTCGAGTGAGTTGCCGCCACTGAAGTGACCATCGTAGTGTCCTGGCTTATCGCGCAGACTCGTGTAGTCCTGATACACGGAGAATTGATTTTGGCTATGTGCGAAACTTTCGTAGGGCTTGAATTTGCGACTCTTGGCCAACTGATCGGCCAGCTTTTCCCATTCTGTGGTGCTCGGTCGTCGCTGCTCTTCGTCTGTTTCTGTTTCTGGCTCCGAGCGACGAGACCAACGTTGGCTTTGGTTTTCCGAATTTGGTCAAAAGGTATCAAATTAAGTGTGTGGTTGGCAGTGTGTGTGTGTGTTTATGTAAATGTGTTAGTTAGTAATTCATGAAAAAATGTTTTAGTGTTAAGTGTTGTGTTTTAGATTTTAGATAAACTCTTGCAATGCTCGGAAGTTTTACAGCGAACTAAATAGAGAATTCAAAAGAAATGTCTCTTTGTAGAATTCTATCTTATAAATAGAAAAATTTGATAATTTAATTTTAATATATGTTATATTTTGTAGACACCACTTACTCTAGTTTAAGTCGCCATGGTTGAAAGCAGAATTCTAATAAACTTTTCATCAAAAAAATAAAAATAAACATCATGAAAGAAACCTACAGTTGAGTATATAACAGTAGGCGTAATTTGCCATACAGAAGGATGGCAAAAAAAAAACATATATAAAAATTAAACTATCAAATTTTTCTATTTATAGAAAAACTTATACAATTTGTATCCTAATCTAATCATAAAATTCCTGATTCTAGCTTGTTATTGGATTTTTGTTCTACCCTATGTATGAGTAGCGGATATAAACAAAAATGTCACAACTTAAGCTAATAAGTTCGGAAAAGGACTAAGTGCGATATTTTTAGCTGATAAGTAATAAAAAATAATTCTATTGCATTAAACTTGTATTTGCATCAGCAAGCAGCAATTTCCGACTACAAATATTAACGCTTATCGAAGGGTGGACAGGCTGCAGCAATCAGCGTAGTGGCCAGGGCTACAAAGGTCCAGAGTGTAAATTTCATCTAGTTGCTTGGATTTTTGGTTTAGGTTATTGTACAGAACAACTGCTCTTATATACCCACAAGTTTAGTGAACATAATTGTAGAAAATAAACCAGAACTGATATCATTAAAAGTTGTGTAAGAATTAACAACATCTAAGTATAATAATAGAAAATGAACCAGATCCGATGTCTTTAATATTTTCGCAATTTGTTCTAGATCTTAGCTATGCAAGAGTTTGACTAAAAAGCTTCGACATGCCGAATATTAAGTTAATTGTGTAGTATATTTTGTTACATAAGAGAGTTATTATTACCAATACTACGTACAAGGCTTTTGATGCTGTTGTTTCTTTGATAGTTTGGTTAGGCGAACGAGTCGAGTTGCCTTGCTCGCCAACAACAATAATTATAATAATAATAATAATAAATGCAGAGTATATGATATTTACATAGAGATAAAAGTTATTTATTTACAATTTACATATTGTTGGAAGTAGAGAGGAAAAACAATAGAGAGAAAGAGTCAGCGATAAATTAAGTATAATAGTATATAATAGTCGAGTATTCAAGTATATCTTTCGTTATGACGAGCTACAAAGGATTCAATTCAAGATCGATAAACTACAAAGAAAGCTACGGTACATCTGGCGGTGGTGCAGCGAGTTCTACGTTTGATTCAGTGGCTCTACAAGGATTATGCTGAAGAATTAGCTGAATGAGGATTATTGCGGTGCTCTCGCTTCTATGCCTACTTACTCCACATTCGACGATGGTGCAGCAGCAACAGCAGTGGTTGTTGTTGTTGTTGCTGCTGTTTCTGTTGCCACTATGGCATCCACTTGAGCACTCAGCTCGGCCATTTCCTGCAACGAAGGCTTCGGCGTTGGCGGCGCCTCTTCCTCATTCGCCGAGCCATTTGCCAGAGCTCGTTCAATTTCCGGCTCGGGCGTCGATGTCTTCAGACTGTCCGCATCTGCATCGAGTGCGGGTGTCGGGGCACGTGATGTGCTGAGTCCTTCCGTTTCGCTTGGCTTGCCGCCACCTCCTCCTCCTGCTGGTTCCTCCAAGTGGAGACCCTCGAGCACTTTGTGCTTGGCGTCGTCGAGTGCCTCGGTGCCATCCTTGAATGCGTTGCCCAGCTCATTTGTTATGCCGGCCACGGCTGTGCTAACCGTTTCCTTGGCCGTGTCCACGGTCGCATTTAACGTTTGTGTCGCATCTGCAAGAAATCAACAAAGCGATTTGTTTACACACAAATTATCACTAATTGGTTGCATTGATTGATCGACAGTCTGCCGACTGCCGACACAATCGTCAGGTCGTTAACCTGCGCTGTCAATTATTCAGTCAATCGATACAAATAAATACAAATGTTTGTGTATTACGAAAAGGTTATTAACCATTTGCTTTAAGCGTAGGGTGGGTACAATTTTGACTAAGTAATAAGCACATGAAGCTATTAATATCTTATTTGTGAAAGAAAGTATTATTATTAGGGAAATACAAACAAAATTCCATAAAGTAAATATTATTTTATAAATAATAAATAATACAAAATAAATAATAGAAATATCCGATTTATATTTACATTTTGATGAAATTTTAATTTGCCAGCAAAATATTCTCTTGACCAAAGATGGCTGTCATCTTTATATACCCCATATCCACGAAGGAGAAGGGTATTATAACTTTGTGTCAACAACAAATCTATAAAACAGTCAGAAAAAAGCATCTTCAAATCCATAAAGTATAAATCGTATATTTCCTACTCTATGGTATAAATCTAATCTAGTATTAGATAGATATAACAAATATACATTTTTGTGTATTTCAGATTTTTTCTGTGTATGAATTAAGTATCAATTTTAAAGGTATTAGTAAATAAAAAAACATTTTCTTTACTTGTATGTTCGGTATATTTCAGAATATTTTCAAGAAATATTTATTTATGTCTTCCAGTTGACTACGAATATTAAGGTCGACATACCCCATGGGGAAATTTGTATGGACATGGAGCTGCTACAAACAGCGGAATGGCCAAGGCTACAACGATCAAGAGTTTAAAAGTCATCTTGCTGGTTTGATTTTCCGTTTCCAACTTTAAACCATTCTACAGAACTACTACTCTTATATACTCAAAAGCTATCTCATAATCTTAAGTAATAGGAGCGAATTTATTAATAACTATTGTATGTAAATTAAAACAGAACCGCTGTCATTACTATTTGTATAATAATTACCAATGATTTATGTTGACAAAAAACTTTGCGGATTATATATTTTTGATACTGTTAATAACTCAAACAATTAAGAAAGAAATCACTTTAGAGAAAATATAACAAATATTAATTTTTGTGTATTTCAGCTTTTTTCTGTGTATGAATTTAGTATAAATTTTAAAGGTAATAGTAAATAAAGAAAAGCATGTTCGGTATATGTTCGGAATATTTCATTACATTTTCATTCGATATTTATTTATATTTTTCTGTTGACTACAAATATTAAGGTGAACATACAACGGGCCATTTGGCTGGACAAGGAGATAGAGCAAACAATGGAATGACCAAGGCTACAACGATCGAGAGTTTAAAAGTCATCTTGCTGGTTTGATTTTCCGTTTCCAACTTAAAACCATTCTACAGAACTACTGCTCTTATATACTCAAAAGCTATCTCATAATCTTACGTAATAGGAGCGAATTAATTAATAACTATTGTATAGAAATTAAACCAGAACCGATGTCATTACTATTTGTATAATAATTACCAATGATTATGTTACTGTTAATAATTCAAATAAACAAACTGTGAAATACCCATTTTGAATAAGAGCAAAACAGTGCGGTATTATTCTTAAAATATACCAAATTAATATACCGCAAAAATATTGAAAGTACACCAAAGGCTGTATTAGATTTATTTATATAGTACTATATTCAAAATATATAAAAAATAGAGTGCAAAAATATACCAGATTGTCGGCCAAAGCAACTAAGTCCCCTAGTAAGTAGGCGTTTTTGACCATACAAAACTATTTCTTTAATAACTTCCAAAATTTTTATCTGTCCGCAACCAATTTACAGGAATCACAAAGAATATAGTTATTATTGTAACATACTATATACATACTAAAATATTGTGGTCTGTTAATAAAAGAAGATAGAAAATCTAAGGCTCAGGAACATAATTGGGATTTATAATTTTTAAAGATGTTAGTATATTAAATCATATGTTCGGTATATTTCAGTTCATTTTCAAGCAATATTTATTTATGTCTTCCTGTTGAACGGACAAATATGTCCGTCTGGACATCGAGTTGCAAACAACGGAATGGCCAAGGCTACAAAGATCGAGAGTTTAAAAGTCATCTTACTGGTTTGATTTTCCGTTTCCAACTTTAAAACATTCTACAGAACTACTGCTCTTATATACTCAAAAGCTATCTCATAATCTTACGTAATAGGAGCGAATTAATTAATAACTATTGTATAGAAATTAAACCAGAACCGATGTCATTACTATTTGTATAATAATTACCAATGATTATGTTACTGTTAATAATTCAAATAAACAAACTGTGAAATACCCATTTTGAATAAGAGCAAAACAGTGCGGTATTATTCTTAAAATATACCAAATTAATATACCGCAAAAATATTGAAAGTACACCAAAGGCTGTATTAGGTATGTTTATATAGTACTATATTCAAAATATATAAAAAATAGAGTGCAAAAATATACCAGATTGTCGGCCAAAGCAACTAAGACCCCTAGGCGTTTTTGACCATACAAAAGTATTTCTTTAATAACTTCCACAATATCTGTCCGCAACCAATTTACAGGAATCACAAAGAATATAGTTATTATTGTAACATACTACATACCAAAATATTGTGGTCTGTTAATTAAAGAAAAAAGAAAATCTAAAGATCAGGAACATAATTTGGATTTATAATGTTTAAAGATGTTAGTATATCAAATCATATGTTCGGTATATTTCAGTATATTTTCAAGCAATATTTATTTATGTTTTCCAGTTGACTACGAACATTAACGGCGACAAATACGTCCGGCTAAACAACGGAATGGCCAAGGCTTCAACGATCGAGAGTTTAAAAGTCATCTTGTTGCTTTGATTTTCCGTTTCTAACTTTAAATCAATCTACTGAACAACTGCTCTTATGTACTCAAAAGCTATCTTAAAATCTTACGTAATAGGAGCAAATTAATTAATAACTATTGTATGGAAATGTAAACCAGGACCGATGTCATTACTATTTTTATAATAATTACAAATGATTTATGTTCACAAAAAATTTAGCGGTATTATTCAAAAATATACCAAAGGCTACATTCGGTATATTAACATAGTACTATATTCAAATCATATCACAGAGTGCAAAATATTCCGGATTGTCAGCTAAATCAACTAAGACCCCTAGTAAGTGGGTGTTTTTGACCATACAAAAGTATTTTTTTAATAACTTTGATCGCAACCAAATGAATTTACACAATATTGGTAAATCAAATGATGTGTGTTTTTCAGTATATTTTCAAGCTATATTTATTTATATCTTTTAGTTTACTACGAATATTAACGTCCAACACAAACAAGTCCCGCTGGGCATGGAGCTGTTACGAACAGCGGAACGGCCAAGGCTACAATGATAGAGAGTTTAAAAGTCATCTTGATGCTTTGATTTTTCGTCTTCAATTTTAAACTATTGCACAGAACAACTGCTCTTATATACCCTCAAGCCCACACAATGTCTTTCGTAATAGAAGCGTATTAATTTATAGCTAATGTATAGAAACCGGAACCGATGAAAATACTATTATATAACACTTTGCGAATAATATGTTTTTGGTTTTACAATATATTGTGTACTGTTAATAAATGAAAAAAGACTGAAGTTGAGTAACATATTGCACATTTAGTAAATCTAATCAAACAATTATATACAAAAAAAATACTAAAATACATCGATGTTTATATATGGTATTTAAATATACTATCACGTTCAAAATATACCAAATGGTTCAAAATGTACCCTTTTTTCATATATTATATTTTCTTTTATAGCTTCCACAATTTGTATCTATTCGCCTCGAGCTCTAAACAAAAAATCATGTTGGATAATTAGTTTTTCAATTGAGTCAGTTTCGTAAGAAAGTAACTCCTAAAAAAGAGTTGACTAAATGGGGGAAATTTCTTTGAGTAATTCGCAAATAGAAAATGAATCAATCAATGCAAAAACATGCTGCTTATAAAGAGTATGTAAATATGGTATATTATTTAAAATAAAATCAGGGCTTCAATTAAGTAGAGCAGCAGTTCAGTCGGTCAGTCACGCAATAAACTCGTTTCTCTGCATATGCTTTTAATAATGAAAAAAAGAGAAAATCTATGCGTGTAATATATGTGTGCGAGTGTACAATATAATAAATTATAATATACACACATATATAAAGACCATGAACTGCTCATAAAATGAAATCAAGGAAATACACGAGGAGCACACACAGCAGGCTGTGCTAATCAATTGTCCTTTATGATGTGGCATTATTTCTGCTTTGCCTGCCATTTGATTTTTTGCTTGTTTGGTTGGAGGCAGTTCAATAAACTGCTGGGTAATAATATTGTTGCCATTTAAGGGTCGAAGGTCGCTGGCAAGTGAATTTAGTTAGTGTAATGATTATACATCTTGATTGATTTGCTGTCACGCACTGCGAGCACATTAAGTATACGCCAAGTATAGCACACTTTTGGGGCGCACAATTGCAATGGGTTTTTTTGTATTTTTTATTTGCTTATGACAAATGCGCTTTTAAATGTCAAACACAAACACTGTTACACACACACACACACACACACACCTTCGAGTGCGGCTTCTCCTTTTTGCTTGGCATCGCCAGCCACATGTGTGGCGGCTTTTAGCATTTCACTGCCTGCGGTTGCCACCATTGGAGTGCTGCTGGCGCAGCCCATGGCGAACATACAAAACAACGTACAATTGTGGCGTCTGACTCTATATATAGGCCAGGTCAGTTCAGAGGGAGTTTTTAAACACAACAACTCTAAATCATATCGAATCGAATCGAAAGTGTTTTGTGTATAACACAAAAACAATGAAGCAAACACACAATTGCAAATATGAAGAATAGAATAGAACGCGCCCGCCTTTGCTCGCGAACTCAACGCAACTGAACTGACCCAAAAGCAAAGAACACAAGCAGAGGGTCAGTTAGCCAGTAGCAGTCCAACAGTCCAGCTCTTGGTCATTTAGCTATGGCTAGCACAACACCAAAGAAGAACGTACAGCGAACAACAATTACAAACTACTATACTTGCATACACAATGAGCACTCGTTATTGTTATTGTTGTTGCTGCTCTTTTACACGCAACAGGACCTCGGCCACATTTGAGTGTTGCTTTATGTGCGTTTGCACTTCAAACTCCCAGCCCCAAAACAATTGCTGAGGTCATGCGCGTTGGGCGCACATTTTATAGGCTAAAAGGGTTTCACTTCTGTTGCTCCAAAACAAGGTACAAGAAAAAAACGAAATGGCTAAATAGGCTAAATATGAGTACTCACATTCGTACTTTGAGTACTTTGAGTGTATTCGTTCTTTACTTGTAGCGTGTCTAGATGGCGTGTCTGACTACGCTTCAAATTTCGCCGCTAGATGGCGTGCTATTTTAAATTCCTTTCACATGTAGGTTCTATCACTTGTTGTTAGTTTTTACTTTAGGATAACACCAGAATATTGTCTTCTTGCTGCTAAAATTCTGCTGATTTTAATGATAAGTTTTTATTGCTAAAACTATGACGAAATCTTCTTTATATTTTCTATATTACGTTTTGAGTTTAATTTTGTAAAAGTAGTTGGAAAATGCGTGTATAAGCCTCATTTTGACCTAGACACGTCATTTCATGACATAGAAAACCACAAATAATAAACTTGACTTTTAATGGGTATTTCCCCAAGTGTAAATACTCAGATTTCATATTTTAATGAATAGGCAAGGACATTGGATACTTGATTTAGTGAAATTTATGCAGAGTAGGCTTACAAAATTCTTTGAAGTGCATGTTGATATATGATTCATATGTATTTACATTAAGGACAAGTATTCAAGTGTATTCAGTAATCATTTATCAATTTAAATTAAATAATTAATATGTGATTGGTGATAAAGTATTTTGTTCAGAGAGAAAAAAATACTTTCTGAAAGTAGAATACAAATTTGAGTTCGGATGTTCGTGAAAAAAAGTTTTTAATATTGGAAAACACTTTAGAGAAAATATAACAAATATACATTTTGGTATATTTCAGAATTTTCCTGTGTATGAATTTGGTATACATTTTAAAGGTATTAGTAAATAACAAAAACATGTTCGGTATATGTTCGGTATATTTCAGAATATTTTCAAGCAATATTTATTAATGTCTTCCAGTTGACTACGAATATTAAATTCCACATACAAGACCGGGCCATCGGGATGGACATGGAGCTGCTACAAACAGAGGAATGGCCAAGGCTACAACGATCGAGAGTTTAAAAGTCATCTTGCTGGTTTGATTTTCCGTTTCCAACTTTAAACCATTCTACAGAGCTACTGCTCTTATATACTCAAAAGCTACCTTAAAATCTTACGTAATAGGAGCGAATTAATTAATAACTATTGTATGGAAATTAAACCAGAACCGCCGTCATTACTATTTGTATAAAAATTACCAATGATTTATATTAGCAGAAAACTTTACGAATGATATATTTTTAATACTGTTAATAACTCAAACAATTAAGAAAGAAAACACTTTAGAGAAGATTTCTATCTTGAATGATTTTTCTAAGATTCTAAAATTATCAATTTTGAGAATTTTATGTTTGTTCTTGTCGCTCTACAAGTATGCCTTGGAAATTAAAAAATTCTACAT
This sequence comes from Drosophila albomicans, assembly GCF_009650485.2. NCBI lineage: Eukaryota > Metazoa > Arthropoda > Insecta > Diptera > Drosophilidae > Drosophila > Drosophila albomicans. The sequence continues at coordinate 39,676,713 of NC_047629.2, read as the reverse complement.
GTTATCAATGTATGAATCTTAGATGAGAAATATTCAATTTAAGCCGAATAATGTAATACTCTTCTTCTAAATTTCAAATTTGCATGGTCAATGTTATTACAGTAAAAATTCACTCCGTTCAGAGGATATAATATTTGAAAATAATAATAATAAAATAATAATAATCGATAAATTATTTCAAAGGGTCAATTAAAGAGTCAGGTAGAATTTTATTATTTGGCAATTAGCTTTTAAAGTTTTCATTTAACGTCTCTGCTTCTCTATACTATTTGACCTTATCTTCAGGCAAGGTTTGTTTATTTATATATTTCTTTTTAAAACTACTCTATGCTGTCGTCTGTGTGCTTCTTGATTGCAGTTGGTGCGACCCACTCACATTAACTCTTTGAGCTAGGTCGAGATCTTCATGTTGGATGATAGTTGCGATTGCCATGCTGTGATTGTTCTTTTTAGTCGCTCAACATTTAAGAAAATTGATTTTTGATTTATTTTTTGTTGGTTTCTTGTTTGCTTTTGGTTTGTTTAGTTATTATTTTTGTATTTGTATTTGTTCGATCTATGCGATCGACGGCCGTCGATTGGAGTTGGTATACTTGGCCTGCGTTGGCTTTTATTTTTTTACAGTCGTTTCTGTTTTGCGCGTGATTTATGTCAGTCAGGCAGTGACAGCGCTTTTCATGAGCCAATAAAGTTGTCCATGTCGCTTTGTCATATTCATATATCATGGCAATACACCCGGCAACTTATGTCACATGTTCCACTCCGACTGCGACTCCAACTTCAGCTCCATCTCAATCTCCAACTTCATCGCCATCGTCATCTCCATCTGCGACTTCATCTCAGATTCAAACTAGCCTCGACTGCGAATACAAATATGAGTGCTCCCCATTGGAGAGCCTGCGTATATGACAAAAAAAAAAGAAAAACGAAGCTTAAGTGCGCGATCGAATTGTGGACGGAGACACGGTGACAAAACATTATTTGGTCGATTCGAAAACACACTCAACAACTCGCATATAAATCAGCTCACGCAGCTGGCCAAAAAGCCAAAAGCCCATTGCCGAGGTTCATTAGACCTCAAAACTCTTTGGCTCTTGTTTGTGTGTGATGTGTCTTTGTCTGTAGTTGTGTTCGACGTTAATTACATAAGCTAAGCGGCGCTTAATTATGTGCTCAACAATGGCACCCAAGTGCTTCGAGATTCCGTCTCTGACTTCCCATCAGACACTCACATGATGTAATGTGTGTGCGAGTCCAAATGGTATGCGAAAGTTGATTGATGCTCTACCCTTGCCAAAGGTTATTACCAAATGCTTGGCATGCTTGTGACTACGGGAAAGTGCCAAAGAAATGGCAAGTGATTTGCTATTTCAATCTATTGCGATCTGATTATTGATTAATCTATTAGTTTATTGTATTAAAATATATGCAAAAAATATGAAGCGAATTAAAGTTGAAGTATATAACTTTGGAAACTCCAATATGGCAATTAATTGCTTGTTTAAAATTAAATTGAATAAAAGGAATTTGAACTTTATTTAAAGGTAAGCAATTTAAAATATTTTTAAAGTTATAACCCATCGAATATTTTCATTAAAAATATTTTTAAATTGATGTCATAATTTGACATTATATAAATTAAATATTAGTAGTTTATCGTTCAAAAATCAGGGAGTTCTAATTCAAAATTTATAACTTTAAAATTTATATTTTCGTAATTAGACCAATGCTAACAATTGAATGTTAAGAATATAAATTGTATTATATATAACTATTCGATTTTTAAAAATAATTTTGTTCTCGTTGGTCCTCGGTTCATTGGTGCAACTTTGTCATCAAATAATCTTGATTCCAGATTTTATTCTTGATTTTAGAACTTTTTTTTTTTTCGTTTACGTTTAATTTTTCTTAAATTTAACAGTTACATTTACTAAGTAATGCAATTCTCAGCATGGAATTGCATATATATTTTTAAGTTATTAAATTTGGAGTTCTGTTTATTGTTTTATATTACTTAAACACAAATAAAGCTGCAAATAAAATTAAATGAATATATTTTAAAATACTCTAAAGACTTTGTATTATAAACATTAAAATATTATATTAATTTTTTTAAACAGAGTCTGTTGACTTGAAAAAGAATTTCTTTAGAAAGAATTTCTATTACTATGTTACATTAGGTGCCTTAAAAAATCGAAATATTGCACAAACCAATTAAAAGTTTAGATACACATCTTGAAAAATATAACTCAAAGATTTCACTGAATTATTTCTTGCTCTAAACATTTCTAGGGATTTTTTGGCTGCAATTTCCAGAGTATAAGAATTTCGTCATATGTTTTGTGCTAGGAGAGGCTTGTAAATGGTGTCGTAGGTCTATTTGGTATACACTTTGAGTGGTCGCCAAAGAATAATGGCAATTGTGAGGCAGGTAAGCAGACAGAGAGATAAAGAGACAGACAGCTTCCTTTGGCAATTTGTATGGTCTTTGTCTTTGGCGACAGCTTCCTCAAACATGCTTTGAACTTGGCTCAGCTTGATTGTTGCACAAGTTGTTGTTGTTAGTTTGCTAGCATTATTTGTTGGTTGCCCAAAGGGGAATAAATTGTAATTATAGCTGCCACTGTGGCAAACAATAAATCTCAAAGTATTTATCGTGCAACATGACAGAAGTGGGTCGTACCTTGGGCTCGGGAAACTGAAAACATTCGATTGAGTTAGCGCCTGCTTCCATTTTTCTTTTTTTTGCATACACAGTATGGGATCAAGAAAAATCAACACAAATAAACATTAAATGAATATGTAAAAAGAAAAAAACAACACTCAAGCAACAATAACATTTTAAATGCAGTTATGACTAAATGCAAAAGTTATTTATATTGTTGTTGTCGCAGCTGAAAATGTTGTTGTTACTTTTGTCGTTGTTGTTATTGTTGTTGTAGGCGTAGCATTCGCTTAAAATTGTGCGCATAACTTGAAACATGAAAAGTTACTTAGTCCGGCGGCAAAATCAACTCGCGGGGCCTTTAATTAAAAGCGACAGGTTTCCAACACATTCTGCATTATTTGCATTGATGCCAGTTGCGAGTCCGAAGTCTGAAGTCAAAGTTGCAGTTGAAGTTGCAGTTATTGTAATTACAGACATGTGGCAAGTTCTCCATACCATTCGAACTCCATTTGCTGCTGCTGCTGCTGACACACTTTTCGCTGCCTGCGTTTGAAGATGCAAATGGAGCGGCCAAATTTATGTAATCAAAACCAAAAAGCAAAAGTCAAACGCAAACGCAGTATTAAATTTGCCAGTGTTTTCTCAATTTTTTTTGGTTTTTGATGATGTCAGTTTTAGATGGCAACAAAAGCTAAGCAAAAAAGGTTATCGATGTCTCGAGATCGCGAGTGAAAGAAAAGCCAAGTCGATGGCCCAGGCAAATTTCACTCGTAATGCAATCGCACGCAATGTCCAAGGCCCAAGCGACAAGATCTGCATTAACTGAGCTCGCCAATTGAGCAAAGGGAAAGCTGCCACCAACTTCCAACTGCAGCAACTTCCAATTCCCACTGCGACGTTTCTAGTTTGATTGCTTAAATTCAGTTTTTTTTTTCTCCAGTTTTAATTATATATCTGCCAAGATATATAGTTAGAGTTACAATTGAGTGTGGCAAGAAGAACTTGTGCAGCATAAATCAAAAATGCTGCCAGCCATTTCACACTCTTAATTAAAAATCGGGAACGGGAATCGTAGAAGAGCCACAGATGATGATTTTTTTTTTGTAGAAATATCATAAATCAATGCACTGCGAAAGCCAAAACGAATAAAATTCAATTTGTAATCAGAAAAGATGCCTGCAACACGCCCTACGAAAAAACAGCTGAAAAAAACAGAACAGAACAGAGCAGAGCAGAGCAGAGAACAACTTGGTTTCAATCAGCGTCAGAAATACCGCAAAGTCTTAGAACGAATCAGCAAAATGGGATACGCTATGGATACGCTTCTAAGAATGCACTCGGCGATGATGACGCCAGAAGAAGCGTAGACGAGTCTTCAGTTTCTTCAGTCTCATAAAAATGAACATGCCAAGCGGCTGTCAAAAAGCCAACGGCGAAGCGGCGGCGCTCTCTCAAAAAAGAAAAAAATATATAAATATAAATAAAATAAAAATCAAATCAAGCGCGAGCTCGACTTCGAGTCCGAGTTTGAGTTTGAGTTGAGTGTGCTGTTGATTTTCCTTTTTTTTTTGTATTCTTATTATTATTAATTTTTTCTACTTTTTTTCTCTTTCTTTTTTGGAGTGACGTTTCGGGTTTGGCATTCAAGAAAGAACAAAGCCAGCGCCGATGGGTTGCCCCTTGGGCCTAGAGACGACACCGTGACGCATCGTGAGAGCTATGAACTGTGCCAAGTGCGAGCTGTCAATGCCAGGCTATTATTAGTTGTATCGCAGTTTTATGCAAAGTTCTCAACCAGTTATTGAAAGAAGTTTGCAGTTTCTATAGATGAATAACTTTGACGCGTAGTTCGATTGTTGAGTAATCTAAGCAATTCATAAAAGGATTAGATAAGAGGAGGCAGATTTGAACTTATGGATTTGAACTCATGAACTCATGTAGCATTAAATAGATAAGTAAATAATAGTCCTAGTAACAAATGCCTTTGTATAGGCCGTAATCGATATTAGTAAGTACTTTATCCCAAAAAATACATTCTTAATGTTCATCATTAAGAATTATTTTTATTAAAATCTTACTGAAGATCGAATTGTGAGTTTTTCCAAATTTTTTCAAATTTTTTTTAGACAACAAACATGTCTTTACTTGATATTAAGTTCTGTATTATGAAATACGTATTCACAAACACAATTTCAATATATGTATTAAATATTCTATCTTAACTATACTATCATTCATAGAAAAAATTTGCTAAATTTGAGATTCTCTTATGAACAATTTTGTTGATAGTTCACATAAAGTGAAGTAAATAGGATCCTTATATGATTATCTTAAATTTATGATATCATTCTATATTGCCAACATAAACGAACTTTGGTGCCATCACAATTCACTTAACTGAGTTCCTAAGAAAAGTGAAATTATGCTAAATCTATGAAACAGATCTCTCAAACAGATCCCTTTCAAACATTACGTACGCATTATATCCTTCCATATGCTAGCTTGGCATATTCTTTGCTCATCTCTAGTCTAAGTTGAACGATTGTTGACTGTGGCATGTTGTTTAGTTTTGTCTTGTGGACAGCGGCGAACCGAGGCGAGTCGCCTCACTTTATTTCGTTCCATTTGCTGTTTTTTGCCCGTTTGTTTACGCCGCTAACCTTGGGGGCACTTTTGGGGCAGCCAAGCGAATAGCAGAAGTGTACAACAGTTTTTTCCGCTGCTTTGCATGCCACAGAGACCGACAGAGGAATCGTCGTCGCTGTTGTTGCTGCCACTGTTGCGAGGCTGCAACTGCAACTGGCAAATGGATGGTGGTAAACAAAAGTGCCAAAGTGATTGACGTGCTGCACCGCTGACTTTTCTTTTCTCTTTCAATTTCAATTTAAGATTGTGAACTTGTGCTGCCAGATTGTTGCACTGACTTTTGTGGGTCAGGGTCAGGCAGACAAATGTCAAACTAGCATACATGCAACTTTGCCACTTTTGCGGCAACTTTGCTGTTTGCCGCTGCTGCTGCTGCTGCTGTATCTGGTAATTGCATACGCACGCGACCAAAGCTCGAATCGTGTGTGTCGTGCGAGTTGGAGAAGCAATCGAATGAACCAATGTCCACATCCACTTTCTTTGCAATTTATATGAGTTTATGTGTGTTTATCGCTTCTTGCTAATCTTCAACTGCAACCGCAGAAACTTCGACTCCGACTGCGACTGCGGCAATCAGTGACGGTGACAGTTGCGGCTACTCCTACCTCCTCCTACCAACCCATAAAACAAAGTATAAAGCTGAACAAAACTGCGCTCGTTGCATGATTTATGGCGCGTAATTTGCGTGCGCATGCGCAAATTGTGGCACAACCTTTTTTTATATGCATTTTTTCTTTTGGTGGCGGCAACAGTTGCAGCTTCCTGCTGACAAATGAGCTGCCAGCTTGCCAGCACAAAAGTGTGTCACTTGCATTCTTTCTTGGTTTGAATTACCTTCTCTCCTTTATCCACTACGATAAAAAACCTTTATGCTACTCCCTCTCTCGATGTTGTGCACAGCGACTGATTTATAATTTCATTGAACTATTACTGCAAGGCTGGAAGGTGCAACAACGACACAGCAACGAAACAAACGGCGGACGGGCGCGCCAAATTGATTAACAATCAAAATAAATCAATACACAGCCCCAAAGCAAAAAAGTGTCAAAAACGTTGCAACGAGCAAATTGCAATTGCAACACTTTCGCTGCAGATTTTGTGTTTTTTTCACACTTGATTTACATTTTAAATTGAAAAGGCCGAAACTGAAACCGAAACCGAAACCAAGTCTCCCCCCACAAACTGCAAGCTAGCTTTGCTGGCTGCCTCCTCAACCAAAGTTTCGGTCTGAGACAGACAACAATTTCCAGGCCGTCGGGCATGAAAACTGCAAGACGAATTGGGCGACATTGTCAGCTAGTGGAAACTCCTGTTGCTTCGATATGGATTTGGGGCACAACATGCCCACCTGATAAAGAGATCAATGGCAGCTCCAGTGCTGCCATCTGTTTGACAGTGTCTCTCCCTCAACCGTCTGACTGTCTGTCCGCCTCTTTTTTACACCCGCTATCCATAGGGTAAAAGGGTATTATAACTTTGTGCCTGCAGGAAATGTAAGTTGGTCGGCTGAAAATCTGGTTTACCTTGCGGAATATTTTGATCGTTATAGTATATCGATATATCAAATAAAGCATTTAGTATACTTTAGTATTTTTAGTATATCAATATGGTATATATTGAATGTGTATTTACATATATACTAAATAAAGCTATCTTTATATTTTTGTAATTTTTTGTATATCAATTCGGTATATTTTATACTCAATAGTAAATTTTCAATCTAATAGTACATTCATATACCAACAAAGTCTTCGTTTTATTTATGTATTTTTCTGTATACCAATTTACAATTTTTTACATTGTATGGTATATTTTGAATGTAATAGTATATTAATATATCCAATGGAAGCCTTCGGTCTATTTTAGTATTTTTTGGTATATAAATTTAGATATGTTTTAAGAATAATGCCGCACAATTTTGCTTTTATTGAAAATAGGTATCGGGTATCTCACGGTCGAGCACACTCGTCTGTAGCTTTCTTACGTGATTTTTGTTGGGCAGGTGAAATGTCAACTCTTCTGTGCATTTTACACTTGCCAGCCCAAAAACTACTCGTAACTTAAGTCTTAATCGTCCACGCCATTATGCTGTTAAGCGTCTAATTGAAGTTTCACTTTTTGTGTCGAGACTACAACTCCAACGCCAAGTCGAAGTCGCAGTCTCAGTCTCGGTCTCAGACACAGATCGAGACCCAAAATGACCTCTGGCCGGCACAGTGCAGATACATTAATTATCTGTAATGAACGTTTACACTTATTTATTGGCATTAAATCATCGTTTAACGCGCTTTGAGCATGCACCTCCACTGCTGGTTGCAACTCCGGGTTCGGCTTCACGACGACTCCGCGATGGCCTTCAAGTGCGTTACCTGTTCCCCTCCCTCTCCTATTCTCTTTACAAACTCTGCTCTGATATGCATGTCAAGCAGTCGCAAATTACCAGCTGACTGTGGATGGCACTTGAGGTCGCTTCCGTTTCGTTATTTTTTTTCTTTTTGGTATTTCTAAGACAAAAGATGAACGAAAAACAACAACAAAATACAGAAATTTGTGCCGCTGTTGCGAGTTCATTGGCATTTTGTGCCACATAACGAAAAATGCCTGCTGTTTACTTGGCCATATGAATTATGAGCCTCCAGTTAAGCCGTTAACCAGCCAGCCTTCCACATGTACAACGATCATCGTACAACGTACACACACAATACAACAAGCCATACGTTTTGTTTGTACACTGGCTCCCCAAATCGATTACAAATATTTGCAATTAAATTATTATTGACATGCCAAATGGAATTTGAAAATGTTTAATGATATTCTGATAAAATCTCAAAATTTATCTCGCATTGTTAAATGAGGTTATGATGAATTTGGTGATACAACGAGTATATTCTAGATGGCCAGATAGGTAGTGGATGTGGAACAAGTACAATTTGTGAGACTTTTATTTTACTTTATTTTGTATTTATTTTTTAACAAACTATTTTATTTCTTGTTAGTTGAGGCTTTACATGTGATACATTGAATACAAAAAACAATGACAATTTAACAACCTAAAGTTTTAATAAGATTATATGAAGAACACACAATTTCCTTCTTAAGAAATATTTTATTAATATATTTAAGGCAAGGAATCCACTACATAGATAGACCATACAACTTATTTTATTGAAGTTGTTCAAATTGAAATAAATATAAAAGATTATTTTTAGTCACACAAAAACAAATGTTTTTATTTGATAACATGTAAATCCAATAATATTAGTAACAAATATTGAAAAAGTAAAAAAGATTAAATGATTTCTTATTTTATTTATTTAATTGATTTAAGGACGTCTTTAAAAATAAAGATGAATGAGTAATATTTTATAACTGTAATAAAGATAAATTGACAATATACATATATAACATTATTTTGTTATTAGAAAGTGATAAAAATGATTAAACAGTTTTCTATTTGAATCGCAAACGAATTAATCAACTAGCATCTGTAAAATTCATAATTTGCTTCAAGCTTTTCATTGAAGTAGCAATTATAAGTTTTTAAACCACTGTGCAGACTTTTCGCGAATATTTAGGCAATTGACAGCAGTTGTCCATTATCATTATCATTATCATGATCTTAGTCATGTTTTATGTATGTGCCTCGGGCTAATCAAACGCCTAATGATTGGCTTGGCTTCGATATATCAGCAACTGTCATTGGCAAGTGAAAAATGTTTGATTCTAAGCGAAACTCTGTGAAGATACAACTGAGTATCTTGTGCTTATGTAATGAGATAGTATCATGGTTGGGAGGCTGGCCAATATCGATTGGAGGAGGGAACTTTGGGTGTCGCATCAAATCGAAGTTAGCAGAAAAAAATTGTAGCTTGTTTGTTTTTATACCCGCTACCCGTAGGGTAGAAGGGTATTATAACTTTGTGCCGGCAGGAAATGTATGTAACAACTAGAACGAGGCATCTCCGACCCTATAAAGTATATATATTCTTGATCAGCGTCAACAACCGAGACGATCTGGCCATGGCCGTCTGTCCGTCTGTCCGTATGAAACCCTGGATCTCAGAGACTATAAGAGATAGAGCTCTAATTTTCGACAGCATTTGTTATGTTTGCACGCAGATCAAGTTTGTTTCAAATTTTTACCACGCCCCCTTCCGCCCCCGCAAATCAAAAAAATTCAATAACAAGCGTAATTAAAGCTGTGATGATGATTTTGATGTGTATACAATAATAACTATAGTATTTATGAGTCCTGAAATTTTTATTGTGGAAGGTATTAAAGAAATACTTTTGTATGGGCAAAAACGCCGACTTACTTAGTTCATCCGTGTATTGGCGGCTGGGAGGTGGATGGGTTAGAAAGAATACCATCACAGTGGACCGCCACTTATCGTAAAAGGCGATTAAGGAGATGCGGCACCAATGCTAACTGTTTGGAGTTTAATTGGTAGTACCATTGGCAGGTACGACACCTGACCAGAGGTGTGTTTCTGGTACCACGGAAACCAGGTGCCTGCGGACTTTGTCCGTCCTGGTATTTGGTTGCGGCCCCTCGGGGAGTATCGTGGTGGCTGTGGTTAGTCCAAAGCGGACAATGAGGTTTTTACTCAGCGTGGAGTTGCGTGCGATCAACCGGTTGCCGATAACCAAAAATCGGAAGAGGTTTTAGATGGGCCTCGCTCCCCACACAGGAGGAAGTGTCTAGTACAAACAACTAGCTCTTCAATTGTGTACCTGCGGTGAATTCCAAGGGGGCGGTGATCAACGCTTAATTTGTATCCCTGAGCTCGGGCTTCGTGAGATTAAGCCAACATGGCAGGTGCTCACGTTAAACACTCGAGTTTACTAGGGGTCTTAGTTGCTTTGGCCGACAATCTGGTACATTATGCCGTCTATGGTATATTTTGAATGTGGTTCTATATTGATATACCAAATATACCATTTGGTATATTTTAGTATTTTAGTAGTATTTTCGGTATATTTTGAAAATAATACCGTATCATTTTGCTTTTATTCAAAATGGGTAGCGGGTATCTCACAGTCGAGCACACTCGACTGTAGCTTTCCAATTTATTTGTTTTTGTTTTGTTTGTTGTAATATTTGTTTTGTATTAAATTGTGTTAAATTTGTTACGTGTGGTTGGCTGAATTGATTTCGTCATTTTTTTATTTTTTTAATTATTGCAGCGTCCTTGTTGTGGTTGATCTTGATGTTATTTTTAACGATTAGAAAATACTTGTGTTGCAATGATTTATATAAATTTCTTTTGTTCTCTGAATGTTGCTGCAAAAGTCGCATAGCTTTTTTTAGATTGAATATGATGTCAGTATGGATTTATTATGTAGTATTATTATTGCTTTTATTAATTCATGTTATAGTTTCTTATCAGCTGTTTGCTTGGGCTCAGTAATGTGTGAGCGCTCAGTCGGTACGTGGGCGTTGCAAGTTGCAGTTACAGCTAGAACTGGAGAGTTTGCCACCCATCCACAAAAAGCGAATAGAAAAAGCAAAAGGAACATCTCGCCATCCACAACGACGGCTGCAAAGTCGCTCGCTCGCAGACAAATAGTGTAAATAACAACAAAACAAAAGTAGCAAATTATGTTTCCTCACTTGAAGAGTGAACGCGTCAATCTACAACTGCTGCAGGAGTCCGCATGCCGCGAGCTGGTGCAACAGATCGACGCCATCCATGGCTCCAAAGTGATTGTCCTGGACGAGGCAATGATTGGGCCAGTCGATCTGGTGACCAAACCGAATCTCTTCAGAGAGCGCTCCATTGATTTGTTGCCCCTTAAGCCGGAGATGCGTTTCCCCAAGGAGCTAAACAACATTGTGTACATTGTACGGCCACAGGTAGCGCTCATGGATCAGCTGGTTGCGCATGTGAAAACCAACAGTCAACATGGCCGGCAATTTCACATTCTCTTCGTGCCACGGCGCTCGTGTCAGTGCATCAAGCACCTGGAGAACAAAGAGGTGATGGGGGCATTTGGACGGCTTGAGGAGTTGCCCTGGAACTTTCTACCCCTCGATGCGGATGTGGTGAGCATGGAAATGCTGCATGCATATCGTGATGTCAGCATCGATGGCGACACCACAGCGCTGTATCAGGCTGCCATTGGATTGGTGCAACTGCAGCGTCTCTACGGACGCATACCCAAGATCTATGGCATGGGTGTGCAGGCGCAGCTGGTGTGGCATCATGCCAAGCAGCTGGCCATCGATGAGATGTCACTGTACAACGGCGATAAGGGCGCCATCGATCAGCTCATTCTGTTGGATCGTGGCATCGATCTTCTGTCGCCACTGGCCACCCAATTAACATACGAGGGACTGATTGATGAGTTCTATGGCATACGACAGAATCAACTGACGCTCCCCGCTGAGCATTTTCCCTCCTACAATGCAGTCAATTCGTCCTCCGCAGCTGCGACTGCTGCCCGTGCTGCTGAGGAGTCGGAACGGTTGCTGTCGGACAGAGGACAGTGCAAGACGCTGATGCTGCACTCGGGCGAGGAGCTGTATGCTGAGTTGCGCAACAAGAACTTTAACGAGGTGCGCATGCTGCTCGCGCGCAAGGCGAAGGAAATCCAGGAGCAGATGAATTTGAATTTCAAGCAGCAATCGATGAAGGAGATCTATAGCTTTGTCCGCCGTATACCACAGATACTGGAACAGAAGCGTGCCACCTCGGATCACACATCCATCGCGGGTCTGATCGATGAGCAACTGAAGAGCGATGCCTTCAACGATGACCTCGCCGCCGAGCAGGAGTTCATGGTGTGTGCGGACATCGACAAGTCGAGCGCGTACATTGAGGATCTCATTGCTCGCCGTTCGGAGCTGCGCAATGTGCTGCGCCTGATTTGTCTGCAGTGCGCCGCCGCCTCCGGTTTCAAGGAGCATGTGCTCTACCATTACAAGCGCAAGCTGGCCCACGTCTATGGGCTGGAGATGCTGCTGACCATCAGCAATCTGGAGAAGGCGGGTCTGCTGCATGTCCAGACCGAATCTCGTGCTTACGCCGTGCTGCGCAAGGTGATTATCCGGGGATTATAGCATCCACAGTCCGTGTTTAGATCTTCCAAACTTGGCTATAGCAATTCGTGCAGTGCCACGCTTATTAGACTTTTGTAGACTTCAGCTAAAACAATCCAACCTTTTTGCAGACACTTCACCTGACCGTGGACGACAGCGTCGAGGTGAATCCCAAGGACATCAGCTACGTGCACAGCTTCTATGCTCCGTTGACCGCTCGCCTCGTCGAGCACTGGCTGCAGCCGCGTGGTTGGCAGACGCTCAAGAGCCAGATCAACAATCTGCCCGGCCCGACGTTCGAGGACTTCCAAGTGCCTCTAATTGGCATCCGGGGACGTCATGGGGGCGGCGGCACGCCCAGCGAGACATCGTTGTTGCATGCGCGACGTGTGGTACTTGTGCTCTTCGTGGGCGGCTGCACGTTTGCGGAGATTGCGGCGCTGCGTTTCTTGGCGGCGCAGGAGGACAACAATGTGCAGTTTGTGATTGCGACAACGAAGATCATCAATAAGCACACGTTCCTCGAGAGCGTGATGGGATCGTGAAGGCAGCGCCTCAGTCACCTGGAGGCGCATCGCTTGTCCGTCAGCTGCGGCATGTCGCGGGGTCGCAACGCCTCCATCCCGTTGAAGCCATGACCAAAAATGTGCTAGCCAAAGCAGCCCAAACAACGCAGTGCTGGCCACAAACCCAAGCCGATGACGACACCAAAGCAACCGATGCCAGAGTAGACCACCACACATAGAAGATGACTGCTCTAAATTATATATATATATATACACGCAAAACATATATAAATAGATATATTCTGAGTGTATAAATGTTATTTTTTTAGGATTCGATAATGGCATATAATAATTCTTATTATTAATCAACTATTTATGTATATTCAGATTATAGATGATAACTCCTATATACCATATATTTCATACTATATATTTTATATGTGTACAGTTTGAATGGGGCTCTTGCAACTCGCGATTTGTATATACAACCTCTCTAGATGTTATTACATATACTACATAAATATAACCATCTAAAACACATATATATATATATGGGCAATTCTCTCCGACATTTGTACGCATTCAAACTGAAAAAACATGTGCCAAGACATTATTTTAATTTTTTCTTGGTTAGCACTATATCTTAATTGGAGCTAAGATGGATTTTGGGCAATTGTTCGTTTTCCTGAAAATTGCAAAAATGTTGCGCATTCGCACGCGACAAATACAGAAGTTACTTTTTCAAAAATCAGTTCAAGCACTAATTTCAGCGAAACGTGATGAAAGATTTTAATGCAATTAATTTAAATTTATTATGCATATATTTATCTAAATAGTGTATTTGATTTGACTTAAAAATATATAGTTGTTTTTTTTTTTAATTAACTTAAATTTTAATCACTGTCTAACGCGACATTTTTTCCATCATACATCATGCAGTTTTTTTTTACTTTTTAGGTAAATTAGAAGAGCATATGAGGCATTTTCATAGTTTTTTAATATATTCAATATATATTTTTATTTTCAACAGAAATTTCATACTTAAAAAGATATCTTCAAAAAAGTTTAACAAAAAGTAATATATTCATATTATGTCATGAGAAACATAATTACCTAACTTAAATTACATCTTTAATGTTAAAAATATTTTAATGAATATGCTGTTCTAGTAGATTTCGTTTGTTGGCCATTGCAGTCAAACAAATTCATCTGGTTTACACCCGGTATACTGTGCACATCCTATCATTGTTTATCTAACTTATAATATAATGCCAAAGTCTCAATTAGCGCAGATGACATGAAATTTATGTTGATTTCTGAATATAAAATTAGAATGCATCATCTACATTAAAAAAAATAATTTAAGGAAAAACAAAAAAAAAAAAAATTTTACCATGACGCACGCGACAAACTTTCAAAAATTCTTAAAAATGAAGTTGTGCTTATCTTCAACCAAATTTTATTTTATTATATTTGGTAGCAAAATATGTGTTTGGACACAATTTTGAATGCTCAATGGACAAAAACTTTAGATGCACTCATAACAAATGCTGTTTTTCATTGTCGCACGCAACAAAAATAGAAGCTGATAAGCTGAGAGAAATTTACCTTAATTAGCTATTATATATTCCTTGGATATTAAAGAAGATATTAAACTACGAGTATCAATGCATACTGACTCCCTTCAAGGAAATGAATCAAAACAAAACTTGCAGTAGAAATGTTCAAAACCGAACTTTTGCTCATCTTCGACTTTGTATTGAAATATAAGGTTGGCCAAAAAGTCTTGCGGTATTTTTATTGAATTTTCAATTGTTCATAAAATTGGTTATAATTATGCGATTTAAGTCAAATATGCGCCGTTTTGTTCGATGACGAGTTCCCAACGAGATGCCAACTTCATAATGCCCCTCTTATAGAAGCTCGCTTTTCTATTGGCAAAAAACTCGGAGAGCCAATTTTCACAGGACTCTCTTGTGGCCAATTTCCGACTACCAAGCTCGTTCGCCATGGACAGAAATAGGTGGTAATCACTTGGTGCGGGATCCGGACTATACGGTGGATGCAAAAGAACCTCCCATCCGAGCTCCCGGAGCTTCTGGCGCGTCACCAAAAATGTGTGTGGCCTGGCGTTATCCTGATGAAAGACAATTCGGTCTCTGTTGATCAATGATGGACTCTTCTGCATGAGTGCTGCATTCAAGCGGTTAAGTACAGGTCCGAATTGAGCGTTTGGCCATAGGGGAGCAGCTCATAGTGGATGATTCCCTGCTAATCCCACCAATCACACAGAAGAACCTTCCTGGCCGTCAATCCAGGCTTGGCCACCGTCTGGGCAGCTTCACCGCTTTTCGACCACAACCGTTTGCGCTTCACGTTATCGTAAGTGATCCACTTTTCATCGCCAGTCACCATCCGCTTCAAAAACGGGTCGATTTTGTTGCGACTGAGAAGCGATTCGCATGCATCCATACGGTCAAAAATGTTTTTTTGCGTCAAGTCGTGTGGCACCCACACTTCGAGCTTTTTTTTGAATCCAAGCTTCTTCAAATGGTTTAAAACGGTTTGATGACTCATGCCCAGCTCTTGGCCGATGCTACGGCGCTACTATGCCGATCTCTTTCGATCAATTTAGCGATTTAATCGTAATTTTCGACGACAGGCCTTCCGGACCGTGGCGCATCTTCGACCACCTCCGCACCAGAACGAAAACGTTGAAACCATCGTTGTGCGGTGGAAATGGAAACTATATCGGGTCCATAAACTGCACAAATTTTATTGGCAGCATGAGTTGCATTTTTGCCTTTATCGTAGTAGTACTGTAAAATATGCCGTATTTTCTCTTTATTTTGCTCCATGTTTGTGACGCTATAATTCACGAACGAATCAAAACAAAAAAAAATTAAATCAAACACGTGTTAGCGCGTGGAAAGAGCTTTCCAAAAAGGTATAGCATGATGCGACGAATAAAACTAGAACTACGCGCTTGCAAAGACACCTATCGGAAATACCGCAAGACTTTTTGGCCAACCTTATATTTCAAAATGTGCTAAGACTAAATGGAAAAATCGCTTATATTAATTCAATTTAATATTTTCCCTATAAACAAATGTGAAAAAAACATACTTTTATAGACTTTGAATTTTTTGGCGGCGGTTGCAGTTTCTAGAGAAACTTATATATGTATGTATATCATAATTTTGTTATTAGGGTGATAAAATAATAAAACAATTTTCCATCAGAATCGCAATCGAATTAACCAACTAGCAACTGTTAAATTCATAATTTGTTGAATGCTTTGCATTGCAGTAACAATTATCAGATTTTGAACCACTGTGCAGACTTTTCGCGAATATTTTGGCAATTGACAGCAGTTGTCCATTATCATTATCATTATCATGATCTCTTTCATGTTTTATGTATGAGCTTCGGGCTAATCAAACGCCTAATGATTGGTTTGGCTTCGATATTTCAGCAACTGTCATTGGCAAGTGAAAAATGTTTGATTCTAAGCGAAGCTCAGTGAAGATACAACTGAGTATCTTGTGCTTATGTAATGAGATAGTATCGTGGTTGGGGGGCTGGCAAATATCGATTGGAGGAGGGAACTTTGGGTGTCGCATCAAATCGAAGTTAGCAGAAAATAATTGTAGCTTGTTTGTTTTTTAGCTTTCGTTTCTTTCGGATTTCAACTTGTCTTTGGCTGTGGCTAATTGCAGGCACTTGCATGCCATAAAGATTTTAACTGTTTAATACATAAATATGTTTATGCCAAGCGCCACAGCGCGTCGCGTCGCGTCGTGTCGCGCAACATTGAAACGTTGCAGTTGCAACAATAACCGAAAAAAAAACTGTGGTAAAAGACTCAAAATGCTGCATGTTGAACACCCACAAAGCATAAATAACAACGGCAACAACTGGAGACCCGCCCTCGCTTGGCCCCCTTGCACCTCCTTGCCACCTCCTCAACCCCTCAGTGGCGCGCTTCCCCTCTGTGATCGCGTCGTGTGGCATCGTGGCGAAGGTGAAAGTGTTTTCTGGCTCGTTGCAATTATATTGTAAATGATTTTATTATTTATTTGGCGAATTAATTTCCATGGCTCGCACATTGCAGCCAGCCAAAAGTGGCATGCGGCATACAGCATACAGCATGTGGCATGCTGGCCACAATGTGAAATATTCCATATAAATATTTATGTTTTAATTAAAAAGGCCACAAGGAAATTGAAAATTACATAAATTTTGGACCATTTCATTTGTAACGCATTTTCTGCTGGTGCTGCAAGTGGCACGTTTGCAACATTTGCCAGGAAATTGTGGCATTTATTTCGATTTTATAGGGTGCAATTTATGAATGTCATTAATCCAAATTTAGTTGTATAATTGAGTGTAATTTACGATGCATTTTTTTATGACATTTATTGCTAGAAATGTGTATTTCAATAATTTTGTAAAGTGTTTATTGAAAGAAGTGGACAGAAGAGCACAAAGTAGAAAAAAGATTTAATTAAATTTTGAGTAAAAATAAAATAAATATGATACAATAGATATAAGAGCTTACTATGCTTAATAATAGAAGTACTTAAGGAAGCAGAAATGTGAAAAATATTAAATGATCATTAAGTACATAAATAGGTAGAAATAAATTACATTAAACGAAATAATAATCAACGGTTAATAAATAAAAAATTGATTGATATATAATTATTTTACTTAAAAAAAAAAGAAAAAAAAAATTAGCGAAAATATTAAATTAAAATATGATTAAAAATGAAATAGAAATGTTAACATTAACACCAACACTAACGTTTAGCTAATAATGTAAATATTAAAAAAAAAATTTTATTTACGAGAAATATAGATTTATTTTAGTTAATAATAGAAGAACACAACAAAGAACAAATTATCATTACCCTAAAAAAGTTTTTAATATAATGATGATTTAAGCAAAATATAGATTTACATTTAGTTAACCAAATAATATTCAACAAAATAATATCTAAAATTAACTAGAAAACATAGATTTACTATAAAAATAATTGCCAAAAATATTCCAAGAAATCGTATTTCTCATAATATCTATAATACAAATATAAAATTAAATTATTGGATATATTCTTAAGAAAATTAAATAAGCCAAAGGCAACTATAAATTCTTCAGCATTGTTATGCAACTGCTTTAACGCTTTATCTGATACGAAAATTTACTTATAAATGAGCCGGCTAATTGGTTCACAGTTATCTGGTGGATTAATCCAAGCGCGATCATATTTCAGCATAACACAATTTTTATGGGCCACTCGACGATGACCTTCATCTGTTTTTTGGTCGCAGTCAGTTTGTCACAGCGCACTAAATAAACCCTAAATTGGGACAGACTTGGGACTCCAATTCCAGATTGCTACCTTCTTCTCAACTCGTTGTTGTTGTTGTCGTTGTTGCTGTGGCAGTTGCAAACTGTCACTGGGTCGCAGTGGCATGGCGAAGCATCCGCAACAATTTGCAACGATTTTTGGTGCGCACTGCGACTGGTTTTGCGCAATTTTTACGTGTTCATTATCATACAAATGGAGAGTAGTACTCATATTGAGCAGATGCACAGCCAGCTTGTGCCTGCCTGCCACATGCAGCTCATTCGTGCAACGTAGTTTTTGGACACAAACGAAAGTGAACTTTTTAATGCCGGGCCAGCAGCAGTCAAAGCATTTTTATTTTTATCTGTGATGCTCTGCCTGCGAAACGTGTTCCAATGCAATGGTTGTGGCTCTTTTTTCTTTTTTTTTCTTATTTATCGTCGTTTTTTTTATGATTTAACATATGTACGTGTTGCTGTCACACACTCACATACATACAGATACACACACACGCACCCAAAACATGCTTATATATTAATTTCATTAATAATAAGTAATTTCACTTTTCATTTCACTCTAAAGAATTCGCCAACTTTCGTCGCGGGTGAAGGCTCCCCCAAAAAATGAAATGAAAGAAAGAGAGAAAAAAATAAAAACCCCTCCTCATCTTCTTCACTCAGTCAGTTCCAGGTGTCAGTGAGGCCAAATGATGAGGCTATGCAGAAATCGATGGGTAAATTAATTGCTGTGCCAAACAATATCACGTATGCGTATACGTAATTTTTTATTATTGACTGTTAATTACATGCAATTTGGCAGCCGTTGCTGTTGTTGTTGTTGTTTCGCAATTATTTATTTGCTGGGGCGTCACAAGACAAATGTTACAAGTCGCCGCCAGTTTTTTTTTTTCTTCTGGGCAATCGATGTGTGGGCTTTTATCTGATGCCTGCAGATCAGCGCCAAGCATTTTAATTGCTCCTGAAAATTGAGTTATTTTGATTGCAGCCCGTTGACCTTTTTTTGTCGCACTCTCATTGTTGCTGTTTGCAGTTTGCAGTTTACCAACTGTTGTTGTTTGTTGTTCTTGCACACACACCCAACAAAATGTCAGCGTTTTGGTCTCGCTTCAACCATTTGGGCCTGGCCAAGATCACTTCTGGCTGTGCATGAGTCGTGCATGCCGATGTTTATCGCCTTCATGCGAGTCAGCTTGGCTGCTGTTTTACTGTTTTTAAGCTGGGCAACAAATAAAATTGTGAATTAAAATTGTAGATTGATTTCGTTACGATCAAGCAAAGCGAGCGCATTCTCAGCCCACTCTTGTTGTTTTTTGTTTTTTTCTTCTTCTCTGTATTTAAGACTCGATTGTAGTTTATATGCTTGTCATTGTCGTTGGAGTCTTGGCAATTGGCTTGGGAAAATTAATCATTAAACTTGCCGCGGGGGACGACAATGCAAATTTACTATTTTTACGGAAATTGGTATTAATTTTGTTCATGGGAGTTTTATAACTAGACGCAGCACACAACGAACTTCAACTGCAACTGCAACAGCAACTGCCGCACAGCACCTGTGGCACGGCACGGCACTCAATGAAAATGTAATTACGCCCTCTAATGCCCGAAGAGGCAACAGCCAACAGCCAAAGGCAATTTAAGTGTGCGGCAAAACGCATCGGCAACATTAAGCACATCAAGTGGCAACTGCAGGTCTCTGCCCCTGACACTGTGGCAGCCATCAACATTAGCAACGCCCTGTGGCTTCTGCCTTGGCCTTAGCCGCTGCCCCTTTGCCCCTTACCTCTTGCAAGTGGCAGCCACGAATGATGTCCATTTGATTGATTACACATGCGACGCGTGGGCCGCTGTTAATTTTAATGTTGATACTCTTGTTGTTGCACACTTACTTTTATCTCAGCAATAGCAAAGTTGCATAAACCCTATTCAAATTCCACAAAAAAATTGATTATATTTGCATTCTTTTTTTATGTTTTAGTCATTGTAAAATTTCAAAACATTCAAATGTTTATCAGGTATTTAAAGCTATTTTTTAACTTCTTCGTGTCTGGAGGATAGGTAATTAGCAGAAGAGTAAAGGATAATAGAGTCACAAATTTAAAAAGCATCTTAGCTGTATCCAAGTTGTTGTGTGTTTTACTAAAAGTGTTTGACTCAAACTAGAATTTCAACTTAAATAGGAAAACTTCGTTATAAAATTGGACTATAACGAAAAAATATATATTTTTTACCTTACGAAATTGATTTTTAACAGTGTTTAGTTTTTCTTATTATATCATCGAAATATATTTAAAACTACTGACATTAAAATTCACTCTTAAATCAAAAAAATTATCAACGTTTGTCTTCGATGAGCATTTTTCGATATGTGCAGCCGTTATTTAAGAATTTACTGATGCTGAACACACATGTCGCTTCGAGTACAATAAGTTTTGTTGCTGTTGATCGAGTCAGAATTGCGTTGATAATTTGGTATATTTTCACTGGTATATATTTGAAATATGTTGGTATATCAATAATAAAATTAACATTGATTGACAATTTAAAAAATTGACAAATGTTAGTCAAGTCTTTAATCCAGGTGAACAGATATAATTAGTATAATATATTAATATTATTATTTTGAGCGGTAGAATCTCTCCACGTCCGGATTCGGTTTATACACTATCAAGAAAAGTGCAAAGGATAATAGTGTTCCGAGTTTAAGATGCATCTTAGCTGTATCCAGTTGTTGTGTTGTTTTATGAAAAACAATTCAACTCAAGCTTAAATTTTAACTTAAATAGGAAACTTCGTTATATTATATAATTGTATATCGAAATTAAACTATGGATGTTCCGAGACAGAACTAATCAAATTAGAGTATATCGAAATAATTATTATTGTCTACTTTAGGAAATTAACATTCCACACCATTGCATTATCGGATTATTTAATCGAAAGATTCCTAAACGTACTGACATTAAAATACACTCTTTAATCATAAATAATGATAAACTTTTGTCTTCGATTAGCCTCTGTTCAGAAACTTCCCACAAAATGTTTCGTTGATAATATAGTAAGTTTTGTGGTAAAACTTGCTTTAGTTGACATTAAGTAATGTTCACCTATGGTATTTTAGTAATAACAACATTGAATATATTTGCATTCTTTTTTATTTCATAGTAATTTTAAAATTGAAAATCTTAAATGTTTATCGCTTTACACCGATTTATCAAACGAAGTTATCATTTTTTTAGATGTTGAATAAGGTCCCGGTAGCTCGGATCTTTCGGATCAAAAACAATGGATATCATCAGAAGGGCAAACGATAATAGAGTTCCGAGCTTAAGAAGCATCTTAGTGGTTATGTGTCTGATTTAAAACTGTTCGACTAAATCTAAAATTGTAATTTAAATATGAAATCTTCGTTATATAATAAAATCTTAAAACGAAATTAAACCATGGATGTTTCGAGACAGAACTAATCAAATTAGATTATAACGAAAAAATATTATTTTGTACTCTAAGAAATTGATATTTCACACCATTAGATTATCGGATTATATTATCGAAATATTCCTAAACGTACTGACATTAAAATACACACTTTAATCATAAATAATCGGTCAAAAATTGCTTTAGTTGACATTAAGTAATGTTAATCTGTGGTATTTTAGCAATAAAAACATTGATTATATTTACATTCTCTTTTATATTTTATGGAAATTTTAAAATTAAGAAATATAAGTGTTTATCACGACTTTACAGTGATTTATCAAACGTAATTATCATTTTTTTAGATGTTGAATGAAGTCCTGATAGTTCCGATCATACGGATCATATCGATCAATATCAATGGCTATCAGCAGAAGGGCAAAGGATAATAGAGTTCCGAGCCTAAGAAGCATCTTAGTGATTATGTGTCTTATTTAAAACTGTTCGACTAAATCTTAAATTTTAATTTAAATATGAAATCTTTGTTATATAATACAATTTTAAAACGAAATTAAACCATGGACGTTTGGAGACAGAACTAATCAAATTAGAGTATAACGAAAAAATATTATTTTGTACTCTACGAAATTGAAATTTCACACCATTAAATTATCGGATTATATTATCGAAATATTCCTAAACGTACTGACATTAAAATACACACTTAAATCATAAATAGTAGTAGTTCGGATCATAATATTGAAAGGCTATCAACAGAAGGGCAATGTATAATAGAGTCCCGATCTTAAGAAGCATTTTAGTAGTTATGTGTTTTATTAACAACTGTTTTTTTTTTTTTTTTTTTTTTTTAATAATATTTGTAAACCAAATATAGCCATTAGTATATTTAAGCAATAAAAACATTGATTATATTTACATTCTTTTTTATTTTATAGAAATTGTAAAATTGAAAAACTAAAATGTTTATCGCTTTTCACCGATTTATCAAACGTGATTATCATTTTTTTAGATGTTGAATGTAGTTCCGACCATACGGATCATATAGATGAAAATCAAAGGCTATCAGCAGAAGGGCAAAGGATAATAGAGTTGCGAGCCTAAGAAGCATATTAGTGGTTATGTCTCTTATTAAAAACTGTTCGACTAAATCTTAAATTTTAATTTAAATATGAAATCTTCGTTATATAATAAAATTTTAAAACGAAATTAAACCGTGGATGTTTGGAGACGGAACAAAACAAATTATAGTATCTGAAAATATTTACTTACAAAGGGTAATTTGAATGTTATTATAATAATATTTATAATTTTTATATAATATAAAAGTTAATTCTGTGTATCCTCAAATGTTTTAATGTTCTTCGACTTCATTCTTCGCCTGAACAGAGATTCTTATTGTTTATCATGCTTAAAAATATCAGCGAAAGTTTTTCTTTGTAACCCTTGTGTCAGGATATAGTAAGAAGCAAGTCTGCTTTGCCATTTATAAAGTAATTTATAAAGCAATTTAATAAGGCATTGGAATTATTATTACGACTATTTAAAGCATTCCTTAATTCGGTTTATTGTTTAATTAGCCAAATTAAATGCGATAACAATGTAATACGACAATTTAAAAGTACGTATATTTTGTTTTGCTTCAAAATGATGGTCAAATATTGAATCATTCCTAATTTAAAATATTGCCTTAAACAGTTTTAAATTTAAGAGGTAACTAACTTTTAATACGTAATAACAATATTTTAAATGACTTTACATTGCGCAATTTGTTTGCAGATGCTCTGACACAACAAAGAAACACTTTCGCTTTGCTGACACATTATTCTAAGTGGAATTCTCATCACACTGTCTGTTGTCTGCCACAGCGATTACCTCAACAGCAACAACATTAAGAGGCATCATACATAGTTGCTAGCATCATCAGCCGCAGCGTTGTTTTTGTTGTAGTTGTTGGCAACGGTTTAGGCCAAGACAAACGTTGAATTTTCGCTTTCTATGCCAAAAGTTTGACAGCGGGTGGCTGAAATGTTGCACGTTTGACCAAATTTGGGAGCACAACAAGAGTTCGGGTGACCGTTTGCAGCAGCTGGAATGGATGACGACGCCGCCGATGACGATGACGATGACGACAACGAGCTGTGGCTGTTGCTGCTGCTGCTGCTTTGCTTGGCTGCTACTTCTGGGCTGGCAATGTCTTTAAAAATTGTCCCCTCCTCGCTGATCGCCGGTCGCCGGTCGCTGGTAGCTTCTTGTCGCCGTATGTCATGCGCTTTTATCTTGATGCCGCTGTCGTCGAGAGTCATGCGCCTGCGCCTGGCCTGAGACTGAGCCTGATTTCGCTGTTTAACATAGTTAGCTGGAGTGCGCGAGGGATTTTCACCGCACACAACTTTGGCGCACAATACAGTAGCCATTGCACTGTGCTTACAACTACGTAGGTTGAGGTTGAGGTCAGTGCACCCTGGGAGTCGAAACTGGTACTTATACATACATACATACATCCAAATACGAATATATGGTCACATACTCACACTCATGCTCACTATTCAAGTCACATGTGATTAAAAGCTAAAATGCAAGACCATCATAAATATCAAATGCGCGACAATTTAGGGTCTGTTGATATATTTTGTTTTTCTTTTGCTTTTTCTCTGCTATTTCTTCCTATCCATTTTCACTTTTGTTTGAATGCTGAGCGACACCTGGCAAACGTTTGTTCAACGTTAAGCTGGGGAGCTAGCTAGCTAGCTAACAGCTCATGAGTCACACAGGCTGTCACAATGCGGCCTCAACAACGAGAAAAAAGTATAGCCCAAGCCCCACAAAAGTGCATCATAAATTATGTTTTGGCTTTGGCAACAAAAACAACAAAAAAACCTTTTTTCTAACCATTTTCATTTGCTAAAGTAGTCACACGGTCAATTGGCCTGGGTCGAAGACGGCAACCAGGGACAGGGACAGAAACAGAGACAGAGACAGACGGATGGATGGACGCAGCACATTTGTCGCCGCACCAAAGCGAAATCGAAATCGAAATTGAAATCCTGGTTGCAGTCTGCTGACTCCAACTTGAAACTCCAACTCCAACTGCAACTCCAATTCCAATTCCAATTCCAGCTTCAGTGCAAGTTGCAGCCGCACTTTGGTCACGAATGTCGGTCAAACGTGTTTTTCGCTATTTTACAACTTTAAATATGCCAACAATGGCCAAAGCCGTAGTCGAAGCCGGGGCTGGGGGCAACCGCCAATCCCGCCATCGGTTTTGGAATCGCCGCACTTTGGATACTTAATTTGTGCGCATATTTTTGCAGGGATTATCGTTGTCACAGCCAGACGACGACGACAACTACAACGACGACGACTCTTTGACTGCCACTGCAATTCGATGCGGTCGCAACTTTGGCCACATGTGAATTCTAATTTACAGATTTTCCTTATGAGATTAACGCAAATTTTCTATTGACCATCTTGGGGGAAAGTGCTTGAACACTAAAATCTTGGGTTAATATGGCATTAGCTTTGCCAAATTGTAAAATTGTCACTATAAATTTAATTATTTACGATCACATTTCAACACTGCACAACGTTTTTCTACCACAAAAAAATGATCGACAAATTTTTGTTTTATTTCATTTTATTGTCACTTGAAACGTAAACTCTTATTATGCTTTTTTACGACAATGACCATTAATAAGTACTTCGTCTTGTTTACAACGTTTTGCTTTCGTGCCATAAATACAAAAAATACAACGCTTTGTAATTTGCGCCTGTTGCTGGCACATGAATACTAATGAAAGAATCAACAACAGTCGCAACCAGAGCTTAGTCATATTCGCTCTAATTAAATCTTACTACTGAAATTATTTTGTGCTGTTTTTATTTATTTAACTAAAACTCAACTTCAAAACTTCAACTCCTATACTCAACAAGCACCTTGACTAACATAATTATAGAGAATAATAGAAATATTGCTTTTATCTGTATAAGAACTTTAAGAAAGTTATTCTACAACGAAAAAATGATCTATAAATTTTGTGTTTTTTTTTTTTTAATTTTATTGTCACTTCAAATGAAAACTCGTCTTATTGTTTTTTACGACAACGAGCTCTAACAAGTATTTCGTCTTGTTTACAACGTTTTGCTCCCCTGCCATAAATACAAAAAGGACAACCCGAGCCAACTTGTGGCTTTTGCTGGCACATGAATATTAATAAAAGGATCACCAACAGTCGCAACCAGAGCTTTGTCATCTTCGCTCTAATCAAATCTTACTACTGAAATTATTTTGTACTGTATTTATTTCAACCGCAAAACTTCAACTCCTATTCTCAACAAGCACCTTGACTAACATAATTATAAAGAATAATAGAATTAGTGCTTATATCTGTATAAGAATTTTAAAAAAGTTTTTCTACAACAAAAAAATGATCGACAAATTTTTTTTTATTTTATTGTCAATTTTTCTTATGCTATTTTACGACATCGACCATTAATAAGTACTTCGAATGGTTTACAACGTTTTGCTTCCGTGCCATTAATACAAAAAAGACAACGCGAGTTAACTTGTGGCTTTTGCTGGCACATGAATATTAATGAAAGGATCAACAATAGTCGCAACCAGAGTTTAGTCATCTTCGCTTTAATCAAATCTTACTACTGGAATTAGTTTGTAATGTATTTATTTATTTAACTAAAATTTAAGCGCGAAACTTCAACTCTTATACTCAACCAGCACCTTGACTAACATAATTATATAGAATAATAGAATTAGTGCTTATATCCGCATAAGAACTTTAATCTTTTTGGATTTTGAAGCTTGAACCCATGTATAATCATTGAAATAGCCGAATAATAAAATTAATCAAAATAAAATATATATATTTTCGAATATATACAAAATATACCTAATTACTATACCATAAAATACTAAAAATATACCGAAGGTTATATTTGGTATATTGATATAGTAATACAATCAAAATATACCATAGATTGCGAAATATACCAGATTCTCAGATGTGACCATACAAAAGTATTTCATATATATAACTTCTACAATTTTTATCCGATCGCAACTGTTTTCAGGATTAATAAACAGTGTAGTTATTATTGTCTGTACCAACATTTTCTAGATTCAAAATTACGCTTGTTATTCGATTCAAAACGATACTGGATCGGAGATGAATCCTTCTGCCTTTTGAAAAATGTATAATGCCTATCTACCCTCTAGGTAGCGGATATAAAAACAGTGCTTTAGAACTATCATACTTTATCAATTCTATATTTATTTTCATATCATTTAAAATACGTCTGCATTATTTCTTCAAGTGATCACTGTTTAGTTATACTATAGATTAAGCAATACCCTAAATAAATAATTTTTGGACAAATGAATAATGAAGTTTCTATATTAATTTTGGTGTCAAACAGTACAGTATAACATACAATCTTTTAAATGTTCAACCCTTGACAAATTTTAACGTAATCAGCAAGTGTGATATTATTCAATTCTAATTTTTCCATTTTACGTTAATTTGCTTCGCCATTTATTATTCTTACTCAATATATGTTAAACTTTCATAAGTTGACCAATTATAAAAACTATTGTAGACAATGAAAATTAATCTAAATTTAGCGAATTTCTTTTGGCTATCAATGAAATCTTTTTCGAATTAAGTTTTTTCCCTCACAAACTGCATTTGGCATTTGCAGCGCTCTTTGGTGGTTAATGGAACTCAGTTGGTGGCCCAGTTTTGGGGCACCTTTTGGGCTGGGAAAGCCGGGACTCGGAGAGCTGATGAAATCAGTAAAGCATTTAGCCCACTAACAAATTTCTCACATAATTCACAAAACGTCGAATCGTAATACGGAAGCCGTATTTGCAAATTTCACTCGCTGATAAGTTGGCAAAGTAAATTTGCAGCACTTTGGCCAAGTCAAATTTGAATTTCATGTCCCTTTTATCGGTGCGACTATCTCCCTACTCAGCCTAGAAGTGGGCATTGTTTTTTGTTGCTGTTGTTGTTGTTCGAGTTGCAGTCGAAGTTGTTGTTGACCAATTTGGCTGCTGCTAATAACGGTGCTTGGGGGGTATTACCTTATTGGGCGGTCGGTTCATTGGATTGATGTGCCAGCGAATAGCCATTTTTTCGGCTACCGCAAAGTTATAAAATATCGAAAATTATGCGCTTCGACTACCGTTGCTGTCGGTTGTCATCAAAAGCGGCGCCGCAAAACTCAATGTGGCTGAGACTGAGGCTGAGACTGGGGCTAAGACTGGGGCTGAGACTGGGGCTGACTCTAGCTGTAGTTGTGGCTGTGGCACTTAACACCTTTTTGACACACAGCCAACGACGTCAAATGCAAATGAAGATAAATCGCTGCCTCTGATCTTTTTAGCACCTTTTTGCATATATTGCAGGCAACTCTGGCAACAGGCAAACTTGCACCACACGGCGGCAAGCGGCATGCGGCATGTGGCAGGCAACGTGCTGCACTCGCTGGTGACAGCCACAAACATGCAACATTTTGTCGCCAGTTGTACAACTGCAAAGCTTGACTCTTGCTGTTGTTTCGGTTGTTGTTGTTGTTGTGGTTGTGGTTGTTGTTGCCTACCGTTTGCCGATTGTGCCCAGCCCCGAATTGGCCACAATTGTACTACGATTGCAGCCTGTTTCACTCTGCGAGTGGATGCAATAATAATTTCCTATGATGTTTGTGACAGCCATATCATAATCCAACAGATTTATATGAAATTCGTTAAATTGTTTATACTTTATCTCGAATTGTTTACATGTTAGTTATGCCCATGTGTTACAACACTTATCCGTCTGTCAAAGCGAATCATTTGTTTGCATTACTTTAAATATTATTTGTAAAACATTTGCATCTTTACTGAAAGCATAGCAAACAAGTTAATGGATTAACTAGGGATCTGTAATTTAAAAGTCTTGGGTTTTTTTTTTGTAGATATGCCCATTTCCATAAGCAGGCGATTACGATTTACGATTTACTATTCTCTGCATTGGAAATAAACGAAAAACACTCTCAATTTATATAGCTGTTTAAACAAAACCTAGAGTTTTGTATCAAAATTATTAGGGTAGAATATTTAAAAGATTTAAGATTATCCCGTTAATACGAAATACGATTGCAGAATATGTTATATAAAAATATGGTCCAGTCCATCCAAAGTTAACAAAAACAAAATTCAACTAAAACTCAGCGCTTTGCCATTCATCAAGAAACTATTTTATTTTAACCAAATTAATTATACACAAATTAACGTATTGAGAGGACACACAAATAATGTTATGACAAAGAGATTTGTTTGTCAGGATTTATTTAATAATGGATTTGACAGTTTATTTTAAGCTTTACAGTACGATTTATTTCTTATACCTATTTGAAATATATTATTACGATTATTTTATTCCATTGCATTTATTAGTATTATATTAATAATTTTTATTGGCCATTAATAAATAAAAGCTCTCGATATGAACTTCCGATTTTATTTAATATTTTAAATACGTAATATTTTATTATCAATTGAACGCTTTACTCTTTTATAGAGTATCACGATCACTTGTTTCACCAGCAACAGTTGGGCCCAAGAGACGAGGAAGCCTGGAACTGAGTGAGTTCCATTGTGTGCTCTGCTTTTCTCCGCCTGCGTCTCACTTTGCATATGAGCTGTGGCACAATCAAAAAATTATCAGCCTGCCACGACTTGCGACCGGGGACGTCATTGTTGTGTCTGTTGGTGTTGTTGTTGGTGCTGGTTGTTGGCTGTTGGTTGCTGGTTGCCAGTTGCCAGGCTGCGGATGAGGAAGTTGTTTGTTGGGCTGTTGTTGTTATTTTATTTTTGTGTTGCGCTGCATTCGTTTGTGTTTGTGTGTTGCATGCTGCCAAACTATCGGAGGGGCAACTATCGGCAGCTTGTCGCGTTTCTTTTTATTTAAATTACGAAATGTTTTGTCAACAATTTGTCGTGTGATTTATTTAGCGGCCAAAAGCAAGCGGCGTCTAATCGGAGGTGCAAGTTATCAGCTGACAGGTGCATAAATTGCGTTTAAAACCGAAAGTTGCCACCGACGCCGTCGCTGCCGCCGCCCGTTTTGTTCAGAATGCGGCATGAAAATGAAAGTGAGCGACGTGCATCCATTAAATGTGTGTCAGTTGGCATCACTCTGAGGCAACTCCCCCCACTCCCCGTGGCAGTGCATTGACATTGCAACTCGCGACTTGCGACTTGCGACTCTTGACTTGCAGCTGTCCATCACAGAACTTTCGATTTCGATTGCGTAGCAGCGTCGCTTTCGCGTTTGTTGAACTGCCACAGATCATGTCCAGCAACAACAATAACAACAACAAAAACAACATACACATGGGGCACACACATATTTTTCGTGCTGCCAGTCGCGTTTTTGTTGAAGCCTCTGTGAGTGACACACAATTGCGTTTATTTTGTTTTGCTGGCGCGCGCATAGTTTCCGTATTTGGTCAAAGATAATGATGTGAAATGCCTTGATGCAACATGGACAAACGTCTACAAAACAATCACCCACTCAAAAATTGTTCGAAGGAAATTTTTGCCAAAGCCTCATGCATGTAAATGAGTGAAAATGTTGCAACTTCATTGCGATTCTGCCCCCTCCGCCCAACCTTTGCTTTGAGGAGAAATTTCAAGCGACGCATGCTCAGCTCCAAGTTCACAGCCAAAGCATTGCCATGGACGCCATGTCAAACATAAACAAATTACAATTGAAAACAATATAGAAATATATACTTGGATTTAGTTAGAAAGCAGCTGGCAACATGGATGAGTTCACCGAGAATGCGGGCGACCTTGAACTGGGCCTCGAGCCGGGCAGCATTCAGAAGCGTCGTCCATATCTCAAGAAGTTCATGCAGCCCGACTCCGATGAGGATGTCCCGGATATGCAGAAGCTCTACAATGTGCAGGAATCGTGGCGCACGCTGCTTGCTTTGCCCACCTGCCAAAAAGTGATGGTCACGTGAGTAAAATAAATAATAATAGTAGAAGATACATATAAGGGATAAATCCACTAAATACAGAAGCAGGATAATATTAAATTCCTCTAAATTTCAATCCCGAAAGAAATTAAACTTACACAGAAAAATAAAGTACATTCTAAAATCAAGAAATTGTATTAAGTCAAAACGAAACCTTTTCAAAATTGAAACCAGAATATCAATTCTTAAATTAAGCCTATTTTTTACTTTTTAAAGAATTTATTCGAAATGTAAAAAAAAAACAGATAACTTAATTACAAGTCATGATAAAAGATTCGTACATTTAGAATGTACATTAAGTCTT
Source organism: Drosophila albomicans (assembly GCF_009650485.2). Lineage (NCBI taxonomy): Eukaryota > Metazoa > Arthropoda > Insecta > Diptera > Drosophilidae > Drosophila > Drosophila albomicans. The sequence goes on along the minus strand of NC_047629.2, from coordinate 39,645,699 downwards.
TATATCTGAAACGAGTAAGATAATAAAAGCAATGGCTCTGCATATATTGCACTTTGTAATTTTAATATTTTAATGAAAAGAATTTTGACAAAGAAAAAAACCAGAGTAAAATCTTTGATATGGAAACTTTCTGATTCTAAAATTAGAAACTTTAATTACTGAATTATGATTGATGACTGAAGTATGGTTTCACGCATTTCTTCAAATTTTAATCTTCACTGTTGTTGAGTTCGAAAAGTTCTCAAACTTCAGATTTTTAATATAGTGTTTAAAGAGTTTCAAATTCTCCAATTCATGCTTTATCATAGTAGTCCTAAGGTTGTTATTAATTGTTTTAGCTCTCAGAATTCTTATTCTAATATTCTTAAATTCTTTTACTTTACGTTATTCCTTTTATGCAGCTGAATTTAGGCTGTAGTCCCTTTTTTAATTCAAAAAACTTTAATTTGTAAAAATATCCTTATATATATACATATGTATATATTTACACTATTACAGTGAAGCTGTGCAGAAAACCCTTAAGATCCAAGTAGGGCTCAATGTCACTCAGGAATTTCCCTGGAAGCAGCTGCAGTACAAGGAACTGCGCGATGTACTCTTCGAAGAGCTCGAGAATTCCGCCGATCTAGTGAAGCTGTTCAAGGGTTTCAATCCCGAAAACTATGTGCTCATGGGCTATTGCCCCACACTCACCGAGTCCGACGAGGATCCGCCCGAGGGTGATCCCTTCATCTTCTACGTGAGCAGTCGCGACACCAAACTCGCGATGGGTATCATCCAGAACATGGAAGCCTTCGAACGTTGGCGCATGCAGCGACGTCTGCGCAAGAAGCCACGCAGCTGGGTCAGCATGGGCACCGAGCACGAAATGACCATTCTAGTGGAGCACATACGTGAAGCACCAGTCGATGTGGAGATTCAGAGTGTATATCCCATTCAGCAGCCCAAGCACATTACATTCCAACGACGCTTGGCTCGCGATGTTCGAGATGGAGTCATCGAGCTGCTGCCCAATGAAAACGTCAAGTACGATAACATCATCAGACGTCGCATTGCGGTTGGGGTGCAAGTGGCTCCGGCTCGCATCAGCCAGGAGCAGCAGACTAATCCCACATTTCCCTCGAACGCCTGGTCTCAGTATCTCTACGAGCTGGACGATGCAGGTGAGTCACAAGTGATAATATATCAAGCGACTTTCTTGCTGCCCACCCTGAATATCCAAATTAGCTTCCTTAAGAGCTAAATTTTTCACTTGTATAAAAGGAAAGTGACTATTAAAAAAACAAAAAAAAAAAAAAAAATATCCAACGCAATTATTAATATGATGTTGGATACCAAAAAACTTCTTTCTTGCTTAAATCTTTATCATTTTCCAACTCTACTCCAATATTTTACTATCTCCCTACTTCCCTTGCTTAAATGCTTTCTTTTATTTGACCCCATCAAGACCTCGAACTTGATGAATCTGAAGTAGAGGAGGAGCAGGCGGGAGCCGTTCGCAGCAGACCCGTCACACCTGTTGTGGAGGCTCCCAAGCCACCGCCCGAGATGTCCGATCAGGTAAATCTGCTGCTGGAGACTCTCGACTTCAATCAAATCGACAGCTATCGGTGGGTTGGCTACAGGAATTCCTAACTTAACCTTAAAACTTCCTTTGACTACTTTTCAGCAATGACTATCAGCTGATATCGACCAAGCAGGTGGTGCACTACTCCAATCCGTATCTGCAGGAGTTTATGTGCTTTGCCAACATCTCGAAGAGCGACAAACGCTATGTGGCCAGTATCGATTGGTATCCTTCAATGTCTGGCCTGCTGGCCGTCTCCTATGGCTTCAGTACTCCCAGCACCACGGATCTGGCCACAAACAATGTAAACTTTGTGCAGCGTGCGGTGCTCGAACCGAATCCTGTGCTGCTCTGGAGCTTCTCCGACAATTTGAATTATAAACTGGAGTTTGAAGCGCCTTTTGAGGTGACCAAACTGTCGTTTTGTCCTTTTAATGGCGATATCTTGCTGGGCGGCTGTCAGAATGGTTTACTGATTGTCTGGGATCTGCAGGGACGTTGCGAACACCTCGATGAGGAGGAGTTCCTAACCCCAGAGCAAGCCAAGTATCGTGCCATGATTGGTGAGTATCTCAACTGGACGCTGGACATCAACGAGGATGTTGTTGTGCCTCCAGCAATTATATCGCCGCTGGAGAGTTCACCTACGGGAGCGATCACTGGCATCTATTGGCTGAGCAAGCACTTTTATTTGAATAACTTTGGCAAAGTATTCATCGATCCCGATAAGCGCAATCATCACAAATTCTTCATTACTTGCGCCTTTGATGGCACCGTCAGTTTCTGGAATCTTGATGGAGAAGTCTCCAAGAAGGAGCAACAGCAACGTGCCAAAAACTTGCCCAAGGAGCTTACACAAAACGAATCTGCGATGAAGAACAAAACAATCAAACCCATTTATAGTTTGTCCTACAACGAACCTTTGACTGGCATCGTAGCCGACACTTCAGTGTTCTCCGTTCAAACGCCTTCTCCCAAGGTCATTTACTCCTCGCCTGCCAATTATCCCATCAATGTGGTGGCCAAAAATCCGCCCGAGTTGCGTCAATCGCTCATTCTCTCCACCTACTACGGTCACATTGTGCGCGTCGAGTGGCAGGGAATGTACAGTGAAGCAGGTGCCAAGGAGCAGGTGAACAGCTCCATCAACTTTGCCATGGTCCACGATGGTCCTGTTGTGGCGGTCAGCAAGAATCCCTTTTATCCGGAGTTGTTTGCTTCCATTGGTCGCACTGTGTTTGCTCTGTGGAAGGAGGATTATCCTCACTCGGCCATCATTTGGCGCAAGCGTCCTTGCGATCTCACTGCTGTTGCTTGGAGTGAAACGCGGCCAGCTGTCTTGTACATTACTCGCAATGATGGCATTTTGGAAGCGTGGGATATTTTGGGTAAGTGAATGTAGCATATATTTGTTATATCTCTTAAGTTTACTTATTACCATCGTGACAAAACTTTTTGTTAAATTCTATTCAGCTTGAACCGCAGCTTTGCTCTGACTTAACTTAAAAGCCATCTTTGGTGTATTAAAAAATTAATTTGTATATTATTTCTTACAAGTTGGTTCATGTCCTAGATGAAATAAATAACAATATTATTGTGATGGTTTGTTATTCAACATAAAAACCTAGTTTCTTTCAGAATTTTCGATTAGTTAGTTAGACAAGATAATAATAATAACTTTCTATATAGAAATTGCTTGTTGAAAAAATATTGTATATCACAAAAAACAAAAATTTCATAACATCAGGTAGTAAATTTGTATGTTATTAAAGAATTAGTTGGCTGCATAGTCTTCAGATGAATTTTGTGTAAAGTGAAAACCTAGAGTATTGTCGGGTTAATACAATATTAATATTGACCGGTATCTAATAAGGAAGTTTACAGTTTTTTATTTTGTGTATTAAGTAATTTAGATTAACTCTAGTCAAAAATAATTAATCTTCTTCTCGATAGATCGCGATGATGACGCTGTGTTGACCGAAGTGCTGGGAGGCGGCATCATCACAGCAGTGACAGAGCATCGTCCTTCGTTGCCGCACAAGATTCTCGGCATTGGTGACTACAACAGCAGCATTCGCATGGTGAAGCTGCCCCACAGCTTCGATGTACCGCTAGACAACGAATTGGCCGTAAGTTGAAGTACTTAATATATATCTTCTATTGATATCACGTATCTTCTCATAGAAATTGATGAAATATGTACTGAGGCAAATCAGCCGCAAGATGAGCATTCAGGCCTGGGAGCAAAAGTATTACGAATTGAACAAGGACATCATTGAAGCAAAACGTGAGGCAGAGGAAGAAGCACGCAAGGAATTGGAGCGTTTGGAGCGAGAGCAGCAGAATCCCAGAAAGCGTGCGTCAGAGAATGATGAGGAAGGCGGGTGAGATGAGAAGTATAACATTTCGACAGCTTCCGTTCCTAATCTTCACTTGCAGCACCAAAGGTGCCAAAGGAGGCCTCGGCAATGTGCCGTACAACGAACGTATGGCCAAAAAGTTTGATGAACTGAATCTGAACCGCATGATGACCATTTTAATGTCTCGCAAGCAAATGGATCCCGAGAAACTGGCACGTGAAACGGCGCTAGAAAAGGAACGACTTAGCTATGAGACCGCCAAGAAGAAATCGTACGCTCGGCTCCTGGAAACCGTCGATGAGGATGTTGCCACCATACGCTCTCGCATTCTGCCCGTCGAGATTTCCGATCAACAACGCAGCGAAATGATTGCAGAGCGGGTGAAGAATGTAATCGCCAATTCCGAGTCCTATGAGAGCATCAGCGAAGATGCTTTTGAGCGTCTGAAGAACTTTCCCGAACTCAAGTCGGTGGATTACATTGAGCTACTCGAACGTGGCATTCAACGTCGCCAGCTTCTCGATCAATCGCTGGGCGGCAACACTGATCGTCTTTTGTGGTATAAGGAGAAGCTGCGCGATAATCAAATCTTTGAGTGCGACTTTGGCACCGATCTGCTCTACAATCGACGCCCCTTAGGCCCGTTTCCGAAGGCAACTTCCGAGGAGGAATTGCGCCCCGCATCTGAATCGCAGAGTAGGGTTGAGAAAATTGCTTCTGTTATTGATGAGGATTAATTGTAATTAGATTTCTTTATGAAGAACTATAAAAATGATTTAATTGATTTTTTTGCTGGGTTGAGGAATTGTGGAATTTAAATATTACAAAATAATGATACTCGTATTGTTTCGGGGAATTCATATTTTTGCAGGACTTATGAATTTGTTTGAAATGAACACTTAAACTAAAAATCCATTGGCAACAGTATTAATTTATGTCTTAACGAAATTTTTAACAAGAATTAATAACTATTTTTTCATAGAATATTTAATATTTTTCGAAAAACCTTAATCTAAGAGTATACTGTCATTTGTATTTTACTATAATGATAATACTAATCCAAGATACGCATGCGGCTAAGCCGAGCGAAAAACGTACGCCCCATCACGCAACGAAAGCTTGACGTCACTAGGCTGCGATCACAACGGACAGCAACAGCCTACTCCACTCACCTCTCGGAACTGCTCCACCAACCAACCCCTCTTCCTGTTGACGCCGGCGGACTCTGGGCGCACATATCCCACTCCATGCGAGCTGCCGCTGAAGCAGCCATTGGGTTCAAGCGCCCACCCACACGGAACCAATGGTATGACGAGGAGTGTCGCGTCGCAGCTGCGGCAAAAAACGCCGCCTACAGAAGAACGCTGCAGTCTGGCGCAACGCGAGCTACGTGTGAACGTTACAGGGAGAAAAGGAAGGAAGAGAGGCGGCTTTTTAGACGGAAAAAACGGGAGAAAGAAAAGCGAGAGTGCGAGGAACTCGAGGTGTTGCAGGACAGAAATGATGCTCGAAAATTTTACCAACAAGTCAACCGTCTGACACATGGTTTCAAGACCGGAGCATCTAACTGTCGAGATGAAAACGGGAATCTGGTTACAGATACGCAGTGCACGCTGAGGTTATGGAGGGCGCATTTCTCCAAGCTGCTAGCAGGCGATGACGGCACTAATCCCGCCATTGGAGGAAGCAACCCGATACCACCAATCGACGACAATGTGGATATACCACTACCTAGCCATGACGAGGTCCGAGTTGCTATTATGCGACTCAAAAACAACAAAGCAGCCGGTGCTGATGGACTGCCTGCAGAGTTGTTTAAGGCCGGCGGCGAAGAGCTGATAAGGTGCATGCATCAGCTCTTCTGCAGAATATGGCTAGAAGAAAGCATGCCCAACGATTGGAATCTCAGCGTCCTTTGTCCTGTGCTGAAGAAAGGCGACCCGACGATATGCACCAACTACCGGGGAATTAGCCTGATTGCCATCTCATATAAGGTCCTATCGAGCGTAATATGTGAACGACTGAAGCCGTATACCAGCACACTGATCGGACCTTATCAGTGCGGCTTCAGACCTGGCAAATCCACCATAGACCAGATCTTCACATTGCGCCAAATCCTGGAGAAAACCCACGAAAATGGAATTGACACACACCATCTCTTTGTCGATTACAAAGCTGCATTCGATAGTCCGACACGAGAACGCCTATATGCCACCATGTCTGAGTTCGGTATTCCTGCAAAGCTGATACGTCTTTGCAGGATGACATTGAGCAGCACCATCAGCTCTGTCAAGGTAGGAACGAACCTCTCCGAACCTTTCAATACCGTTCGAGGTTTCAGACAAGGCGACCCTCTGTCGTGCAACCTCTTCAACTTTGTGATGGAAGGGGTCTTGCGGAAAGCCGGTGTGCATCGTGCTGGCACTATATTTTATAAAAGTGTCCAGCTCCTTGCTTACGCGGATGATATTGACATCATTGGCCGCAGCAAGCGTGATGTCACTGCTGCATTTTCCGCTATCGAAAAAGAGTCAGCAAAAGTGGGTTTGGCGGTAAACGAGGGCAAGACGAAGTATATGCTGTCTACAAGCAGGGAGGCGCGGCGTCTAGACTCCCAGGTGGTAGCAGACAACTATACGTTCGAAGTGGTCAAGGAGTTCACATACCTTGGCACTGCCATTAACACAAAAAATGACGTCAGCCTGGAGATCAAGCGAAGAATCACACTTGCCAATAGGTGCTACTTTGGTCTGAGTAGGCAAATGTGCAATAGGGACCTCTCTCGCCGAACAAAATTAGCACTCTACAAGACACTCATCCTACCCGTGCTCTTATATGGTGCAGAAGCATGGGTAGTGTCAATGACAGATGCAGCAGCGCTTGGAGTGTTCGAGAGGAAAATTCTTCGCAAGATCTTCGGTCCCGTTCGGATTGGGGACGACTTTCGCATTCGGATGAACCACGAGCTGTACGAGTTGTACAACGACGTGGACGTGGTCCGGCGCATCACGATACAACGTCTGCGCTGGCTCGGACACGTTGTGCGTATGGATGAAGAATCTCCAGCTCAGAAGGTATTTGAAGCGAGAGTCGACTACGGGCGACGACGAAGGGGACGACCAAATCTTCGTTGGAAGGACCAGGTAGAGCAGGACCTTAATCTGCTGGGAATTTCCAATTGGAGGAGGCGCGCGAAGAGCAGAGGCGCCTGGAGGGAGACGCTGAGGTCGGCCAAAACCCGAAATGGGTTGTAGTGCCACCTAATAATAATAATGATAATACTAAAAGTAATATTTTATTTATTTATTATATTGTATATATACAAAATTATTTTTATTATCATAGAAAAACAAACTCCTTTTATTTTTAAGCAATTTATTTCATCTAAATTCAATGAGTGACTGTTCCAATTTTTATTCGATTGATTTTTGAGGAGTTTTATTAAAATTTGTAAACCCTTGAATATAAGATAAAATAGCTATCTTGAACGCACAAAAGTTTGATAAATCACCTATTTAAAAATGTTTTTCTACTTAGTCACTTACCAAAATTTTTAAAGTAGTTTATAGAATATTCCTTTTGGTTCTTCAATAATTTAATTAAATTCTTTAAATTGAAATGAAATACTTCCTCTTATAATTATGAATACAACATGCTAAAAGCAATGATATTTTGGCGGCAGCAATTCATTAGTTTCATTTGATTTGGCCATTGTTTGACTCGGTTTTGGCGATGCCAAAAAATTGGATGCCTTAATTAAGTGTGCATTGAACCACGTCGTGGCATTTCCGCTTTCAGCAGCGGGTTCAAGTTTATGACATTTCTAAGCGAATGAGCGAGTAAATGAAATCATCTCTTTTTCGCGGTCGAGGCGTGTCACAGGTTTAATGAACTTGCCACAGCGAGCCGGACAGAGAGCAATGTCGGCGACTGCGTCTGCGTCGATGCAACCGCAGTCGCTTTCCCACGGCACTCAGTCGACTGCGGCTGCGACTGCGAGACTGTGGCATCAGTTGCCCATTGTTGTCATAATGTGATTGAGCTGGGGGAAAATTGATCCAGGGGGAAATGGACAGCGGCAGTTCATCATTTTTGCTGGCCTGTTAATGATATACATTTCGGAAGCAATACAGCTGAACTTTACCATAATTTTGCAACCATTATGATTGGCTTAAGCTACATACATATTCGTATTTGCTGCCGGCCGGCATTTTTTTTCGTTTCTGTGTTGCATCATCATCGTGCAGCATGCGCAACAACTTCATCATCGTTGAGAGGCGACCACCTGTTGTCCTTTAAGCGCAGCTAAGCGATAAACCATAAAAATGATTTCGCTCGCATTTAATGCACTTTTTTTGTAAGTTTTTTTGCAACTCTTCAGTCAGTTGTAGACATATCTTTTTATTATTATTCATTTCTGCAGAGCATTGCGTGCGACTCTCGCTGCAGCAAATGGCAATTGCGATTGCGATGTCGATGTTGATTGCAGCTTTGACTGCAAGTTCATTTTGCACTTTTACATAACAATTCGGACTTTGAATTCGAATTGGCAGATCGATAAATAGTCTGCTCAAACTTAACGCATCGGCTATATATATATATTTCTTTTTTAGATGCACTCACTTTGCAATCGTTTCCCTTTTATTTCCAGCTGTCGATCGTCATTTTGCTCAGATTATCTTAAATAATACAATTTCAATTATTTATTTACTTTATTTTTATCAACCAGGGTCATTAAATTCAATCAAATGGATATTCATTTATTTTATTGCATTATTTTGATTACAGTGTTTAATTACGCATCGTAGGATCCCAGTGAAAAAAAAACAGCGCAAGGCGATGCAACTGCAATGAAATAAAATTTTTATTTTTCCCATAACCAACACTTTAATCAATAAGCTGTTAAAACATATTAGGTTAATAGGTTTACGGAAATTAATCCTGGAAGAAAAGTATTTAAGCTTTAAACACATTGTTTAATTGACATGCAGTTAATCAAATTACGTTGCAGCTACTACATTACAATTTCCCAATTTAAGTACTCAATCATTCAATCATCGATTTATCACTTATGTGGTAACCACTTTATTACATCACAGTTCGAAGTTTTATACTCTTCCAAAAGGAAATACTTTTGTTCGCTTTTAATCACTTCATTCCCTTTGTTAGAAGTCCATCAATCAAGCGTTAATCGAAGCTTATTATTATTTTAATAACTGATACCTTGCAGTTTCTCTTTTCTAGTTATCGGACTCAATCACTTTCTGAATTACTCAATCAACAAATCAATCGGTAAATCAGTTTTACAAGTAGGTACATTATTATTTATTTATTTGTTTTAAATATTTATGCAAATTTTGCAATAGCTACTTTATAGTTTCGCGTTTTATTGTTTCTCATCCTCAATCTGTTAATCAATCACTCAATCAACAAATCGCCTCTTATGTTTATTGCAATTTTATACTCCACATTGTAGGCTGTTGAGCATTGAAACTCGTTTACCTTTTGCCACTACCTACATACAAAATATAAGTTTATAGCGCGTGGTTCAGCGAAGGTTGATTTTGGTTAAGTAGTGTAATTTACGATCTTATGCAAAGCGATGCATCCACAGACACAGCCGTGACTTGGCATCAAATTAGGCGAACTGGCCAAATGTTAAGCACACTCTGGGATTATTCACGCCCAGCGCAATTGCAAGTGCAACATTGTGGCAAGTGTTGCACAGTTGTGACCTGAATATGTCAAAGCTAATTCTAGGAAAGACTATCAGCAAAGTAAAAATCTCAAATGAAGAGTCGAAACTTTAACTGCTTGAACGAAATCTAATTTATATCCGTTTTAAGCAAATAGAAAATTTCGTTGGAATTTCATCTTGATTATTAGTAATCTTCATCCATATATGGATATTCTTATCATATTTAAATGGGACCTATGAATAAGTATTTATTGTATTATTAAAGAAAACAAGTACGTGTTCGTTTTAAGTTTTAAACTCTTCTTAGAATATTCACTTGTTTAAATCAACTTGTCCATTCTACGGTGAGATAACAAAAGGAATGAGAGAGTCGAAAGAGAAGAGCAGAACACGTTTAGTGTTACCAGCTTGTGTTTAGTCAATTGTCTTTTGCGCCTAGAAAAATGGAAAATATTTTCCCATAATTAATTTATTTTGTGTTGACAAAATATAAAAAAACAACATATTCAAGTACAACTTAATATCAATAACATTGTCTTAAAATGTATTAAATTAAAAATGAAATAAAATATACATAAACACAATTTTTTTTCAGAAGTTTACATTACTTTAAAGCTAATGAATTTTGGAGCACAATCAATTTGGCCTAAAGCGACTGTTTAGCAATTAAAAAAGAAAATAAAAACTTGCAACTAATTAAGCTTTAGTTTTGGGCTTCTACGATCAAATTTGATGCGATCGAGAAGCTGCTTGCAGGACTCTCGCTCATTATCGTTAGTTTGACTTGAGTTTGCCAAATGCTCAATAACATTTAGAAGGCTCTGCAGTAAGCTAGTAAATTCACCATCATATTCAAAGAGTCCAGCATCGAATTCTGCTTCAGTTGGTTGCTCAATGAAGCCACAAAAGTTGAGGCACATTTGCCCCAACGTAAAAAGCGAACGCACAAAGGACACGGGCTCAGAGAGCAGACAAAGTTGCACACATTGCTTTACAGTCAATTCGAATCTTCTAATGACATCATCCACCAATTGAGCCTTTTCCACAGCCTGAAGCAAGCGTTGCCAACGTGGTTCCAACACATCCAAGAGCAAATGCTGCTCTACTTGCTTGATGGTTTCATTCATGCGATCACGCAGCTCCGCAGCAAGTGGGTTGCACTTGGACAAGTTGTAGGTGATGCTTTGTAAGTGATGTTGCACGTAACGCAGCAAGAAGAGCACGCGTTGCACCAGCTGCAGCTGTTGCAGCAGCTCCTCGTGCAACACCAAACTAATGGGCCAATTTGGAGTATAACGCAAAGCGAGGCTTTCGTAGCCAGTAATGTTCAAAGGTTCAGGCAGCTGATCCTCCTCGCTGGTCAGCTCTTCGCTGGACTTTTCCTGCTGCTCGCGATGCTCCAGCTGAGCAACCACATCGCACTCCATCAGCTGCAGCTGCAACATGTGTTTATAAGGATTCGAGCTGCTCTGCAGTGTCTCCAGCAACAGCTTCTGCAGCTTCTCCGGCACCAAACTATCCACAGGACGTTGCAACTGCTCCGCGCACTTTTCCAGCAGCGACTCAACAAATTGATTTTGTTGCAACAACAAGTAATCTAGAAGATTGCTTAAATGTTGCTGCAATTGTCCTTGATCCTTGAGTATGCCGAGCAACTTGCGGGCTGGCAACTCGTAGCTGCTGCGTATGAACTCAACATGCGCCTCATCTCCAAACACATAGCTCAGCGGCATCTGCATCAGTTGCATCTGCACGTTGCACTGACGCAACACATTCAGATACTTGCCGGCCAGAAAGATTTTCTCACTCTGCGGCTCGAGGAAACTGGGCAAACGTTGCAAGTGCAGCTTGTAGCGTTGCTGCCAAAACGCGTGGCAACATTGCTTTGGCGACAACAAAGTGCTGCTCATCGCTGTGGCATGTGTGTCCTCCACAAAGAAGTCGCCACGCACATCGTAGAGCACACCCTTCTGTGTCCACAGTTGCACCATCTTCATGTAATAATCCGACACAGCAGTCAGAACTTGCTTCAAAGCGTTGCTCTTAAAATGCTGCTGCTGTTCGTACATCATCGACAGCAGCGCTGCAATCGAACATTCGCTGCGTCTAGCGTGGCTGGTCACACTGGCCAGCGACTGCAGATTGCTCACCCAGGGACGCAATTGCTTCACCAACTGTTGAAGATTCAGTTTCTGCTGCTGCAGCTGCGTCTCCAGCGTGGACAACAGTTCAAAGTACGATTGTATGTTGCGATGTAGTGCAACGCCTAAAGTACGATAACAACTCTTCGACATCACCGTGTCCTCGATGAAACTCTGCACATTGATGTAGTATCCAATAAGGGGCAGCAACTCATTGGCCAACGCTCGAAAGGCGCCGCTAAAGTTCTCATCGATCTTGAAGCGCACTTCATCGATCTGCGCTGTTTTCAGCAGACTGATCATATCGATCGGTAAGTCGGGTCGTATGTGTGATGCGGGCACACCTGAGAAAGCGTAGATCAAGTCTCTGATGAGCAACTGCTCCTGCTCCTTGGCTGAGAGTTTGCTCAAGTTTTCTTTGGGCAAGTAATAGCCGCCGACTGTTTCGAATATCCACGAGCCAGTCTTCTTCTTGTGATTTGCCTGTGATGGAGCATCTCCATTAGCATCATCTTGCTCCATTATTATCGAGGAACTCTCCCCACTCTTTAGGTCCTCGGCATCAGAATCCATTGCTACTTTTTATTAAATAACTTTATTTTTATTTACAAATGTAAACTAAATTTTAATATTATCGGCAAAGGTGCGACTTGACACTCTGAGACGTTTCTATTTCGACTTCAAATGGGATTACGGCAGAGTCAAAGCATTCTATAAGAAACTGTTTTTCAAAATTTCAGTATTTGTTTAGCAAACTATATATTTTAAATTCCAAAGGACTGATGATTTTGGTAAAATTGAGCCTTTATATATGTATGTTATATGTGTATAAAAAACTGCTATATACAATAAAAATATATATTAATTGAGGAATATTAAATGTTTATAGAAGTAATGCAATTTTTTTGACATTTAGTCTGAATTTATTTATATTTTATAGTTCGAATTATTTATAACATATCTTAAAGTTTTCCGTCTTTTTTAAATTGGTGAAAAGTCGAACATTTTTTATTATTCATTATTGTTGTTCAAACAAAGTATTCTACTGCGGAAATAACTTAAAGTAATGCATCGTCATATTACAGTTTTAACCTCAAGAGGTGAAAAGCTCACGCAATAACAAACAACATGATTTATTTATGCCTTCAGGTCGTTGCTGGCAATCGATAACTTATGAATGAAAATGGCATCACAATTCTCGTTGAACAACATTCAGTTGGGAGTCATGAAAATAACACAATAATAGCACAATATATTCGTAGTATTCATTTGCAAGTGGCAAGTGGCAGGTGGCAAGTAGCACGTAGTACCTGTGGGAGTTACGATTCGCATTTCGTACCGAGCACCGACATCTTTGGGAAACGGGAGGCGACACGCAGCACCATCCACAGGTGTTTTGCATTGGACACCATGCAACACTGCAACGTGCACCTTCGTGATCAGTTTTGGCAAGCGACGAGTGAAAACGTGTTGAGAATTTTTCATAATAATTCCCAAGCCGATGGGAAGCAAAACTGAAAAAGCAACCCAAAATGTGCTGAGGCACTTTCTTCATAAATATATGTATAAACAATATGTACGCGAATATCGTACAGCATCGTATAACAGATAACTAACTATGAGAACACTTTATTTATGTGCTTTGGTCGCGTGAGCGCCTTGTGTTGTTGTTGTTGTTGCTGTTGTTGTTATTGTCTAGTTGTTCTCATTCTGAACAATGCAACGTCAGCGTCGGCGTCGACAGTGGCGTCGCGGTCAACGTCGTCAGCAACATTAGCATAAATAAATAAATAACCGTAATAGCAACGGCAACAGCCGCAGCAACAGCCGAAGCAATAAAATGCATTGGCAACGCGACCAAGTAAATAACAATAACAATGACAACAACAGCAAGAAGTGCCGATAAAGCTTTTGGGCTTCTGTTGCTTTTACTGCTGCTTCCTCCATCCGCCAAATGCACTTGCGCGCTGAGCTTTTGTTTTCGTTCTCTTTCTTTCTCACTCTCACCTTTTGGATGGAGTTAAAAAAAAAGTGCGAGCGCGTGCCTAACGCACAGTGGTGTAAGTCGCTTAAAAATGCAACGTGTGGAATTTAAACAATTTTCTGTTAATCTAAAAACTTGTTGAAGTTTATTTAAACTTTAATTTACATAAATTATGTTTATTTACGTACGAATTTATTTACATCATGCAATTTTATAATTAAATATTAATACGTTTTAGTTATTGCATATTTTATAAGTTTTTGGAATTTTGTTATTAATTATAAAACAAAACAATTTCAAGAACTTAAAATATTTGATGATGATAGCAAACTTCACTTTCTGTACCACTATGCAGAGGATAAACACTTATATTACAAGAACAATACATGGACAGCACTTCTCGCGCCAACAACAATAGCGAAAGCCAAAAGAAGAAGCTTAAGCTTCTCTGGCATGCATGTCGTTGTTGTTGTTGCTGCTGCCGCCAATTAAATTGAGTGCAAAGCTCAGTTTCAGTTTCGGCAGCGACCACGGCCTAGAGCAGCGCTGTGATAGTGACAGCGACGTCGGCAGCGGTTACTTGCTGCGACGCCGGCTTTGAAGTGCGATGTGCTCTGACTGCAAAAAAGTGCCGTTTAAGGTTTCGGGGTTTTTGTGTGCTTTTGTTTTTGTCGCTGTTGCTTATTGCATTATTTATACACATTCGTACTCGTATGTACTTTCTTGGGCTCGACACACGCACCAGTTATAAACAAAACGCGGTACCGACAGCGCCACAAATATCAACAATAGCAAACGCCACTAACAACAACTATAGCTACAAGCTAGTCGCATTGGTGACAATTTGCGCCTACTGCAAACACTCTCAGTCTCAGATTGAGCCGCTCTCACTGCCAGCGTCGCTGCCGCTGTCGCCACCGTTGTCGATGTCGTCTCAGTAGCTGCAAAGTCGACCGCATTCTCAGTCAAACAACAAACGCAACTGAAGTAACAACAGTCAGTCAGTGTCCGCGTACCGTTCACAGTTACTTTACAATACAAAAAGCAAATTACACCCACCACCCCCGCCTCCCATCAAAAAGTGCAATAAAAATAAAAAAGAAAGTGATTACCGAAAATACACATCAAAATTTGTGCAAAAAAATAAAGCTTTAAAAATATCCATCGCGTGACGTAAAAATTGCCCGGCTCTCTTTGCACTCGCTCTCTCACTCTCCCGCTCTCTTTGTAAAGTTATGAAATTGGTGTTGTTGTTAGAGCGAGGAGAGTGTTGTGTTTAATGTTGCGTCTGCCCACGCGCGAACAGTGTGTTGAGTGGCTGCAGCTCATCCTTGTGCTGATCTCACACATTTGCAGCTTTTGCAGCATGTCGCTCACACGCAGCCGTCAAACGACGCTCAAGTGGATTAAAAAGCGTTTGTCGCTGCCGCGTCGCCGACATCAACAGCAGCAGCAGCAACAGCGGGTGAGTGTCCTGAGTGCAAAATGTGGGTCAACAACAACAACAACTATGATAGATAATTGCAACCCCCTTTGGAGTTGCTTTAATTGATTTTATATCACAAACGCTTGTGTTTCTAGCGAATTCAATTAATAACTCAGTTTCAGGCAAATTCAATTAAAGACAATAATATTTTGGCGTAATTTGCAGCTAATTTTGTTTTTCCTGCGAAATTTGTGGGGCAGCCAAACAAAAGGGTTAGCCACATTTCGCATTGGCGTGACTAAGTTCAATTTCTCCAAAGACCAGACGTCAAAAGTTGCTCAAAAGCTCATTCCACGCACCGCAACCCCCGTTTTACAGTTATAGTTACAGTTACCGTTACTGTTAGGGTTACGGTTAGGGTTGCCAACTGTCTGCCGCTTTGTTCCGTTTCCGTTTTATTTAGTTTTTGCTAAATACTCTTATAGGCCACACCAGGAAGGTGTGTCCACCGGCCCGCGAACCGTTCTAGCTTGGCCATGAGCAGCGTTCTGCATGTTAGCTTTGGGCTTTGAGCGATTATTGCTGTCAGTTTGATAAACAGTTCTCATTCCTTTTCCCGCTCCCGTGTCTGTTGCTGTCGCTGTTGTCTCTTATCAATTCAAACAATCTAAAAAGCCCCCCAAAAGTTGCACATTACGGCAAGTTGTGTAGCTTAAATTCAAGCCGCAGTGTTAGAAATCCAATTTATGCCATTTTATGAAAGTTTTGTGTTTTTTTTTCCTCTTTCGATTTTGGCAATTATTTGTGCGATTTCGAAATTGTTTTGGGCGTGTTTTTAGTTTTTTGCCTCAACAATGCGACGAATTGCAGGCACAACACGTATTATGCAGAAGAGTGCGGAGTTTACGCCCTTGGCATATCAAAGAGTTTTCTATTATGTGGAGAGACGGTTTGGAATTCGAACAGGAACCCGAGTAACTGGTTCAAATTGTTGCATAGCAGTTCCGCTTTAATATTCGGTATTTTTATATTTTTAATTTTGTAATATTTTCAATAATTGTTGAATATGATTTTTAAGGTATTCCCAAAAATAGCACAGATTTATAGCTTTGGATTAAATTATCTGATATAACAAGGCATTCTATAAAATTCTAGTGATCAACCTTATTAAATATTGGGAATAAGATTAGATCAGTATATCAAGTCTCAATAGAATCTTATCTCTACATACTCTCTATATACTATATTCTATATTTATATAAATATTTAGAGGCTTAATACAATCGAGTTTCTATACATTCTATTATATAGTATATGTAGTTATATACTAAACTATAAGTTGCTATATCCTAAACTATATTACATATCTATTTTCCATATAATATAGAATCTGTACTGGAGTAATATATACTTTTGTCTCACCTTAACGATTGTTTAAGATTCTCTCTATTCAAACAATTCGCTTCAAAGTGATATGTGAGTTCATCTTTAGGTGAACTATCTATTAAATTCACTAACGCAAATTAGCGCTTACTATGTACTATATGTATATAACTACCCAATAATTATAAACAAGTATAGTTTACTGACTTGCAGTTGACGTCAGAAATTCAATCATCGTTTTAATTGCTTTTCCCCAACAACGGAAATGTCTGTCTATAGAGTATAGTTTACAGATGAAAGGGCATTTATCAAGTGTCATATCCAGCTGAAAAACCATTGAGACGCGCAAAATATGGAAAACATTCTGCTTATCCCGTGTCCAAATGTTTATTTCTCAGCACTTAGAAGTTGAGCGTGGTTTTTATGCAAAGTTATCGATGATTAAAATCACATTAAATGGCGAAGAACGGAGCACAAAAGCTGTCAGCTCTTGTTGTCGACCATTCTGATGGTCTGCGTAAACAAAAGGCCTGTCAAAAGACATATAAACTAAACACTAACACGTACGAGTGCGACTTCGAATACGAGTGCGAGTGCGAGTGCGAGCATGAGTATCAGCATGAGTATGAGTAGTATTCGTTGTGTATGGAAACTATCAGAGTTTTTATTTTATGTTTTTTTTTTTTTGCCAAGTTCAAGGCAGAGGCGCAGATGTCGCTCTATGCGCTTGGCACTTGGCAATTATGGTAAACAATTGTGGGGAATGGGAATGATGGCGAAGTTGTTGGAGACGGAGACGGAGACGTAGAGCAAACAATAACACTCAGAGTATTAAACAAAGCCCAGCTAGCACGCAAAACAGACTAACAATAAAATATCCCTCAACCCAGGCAATGTGGGTGTGTTGTTGTGCAGTGTTTAGCATTCATTTATCACTGTGCAACAAAAGTGGAGGCACATAGTACATAAGCCTCTAAGAACATGTTGGCATTGGGGTTAGAATGAGACTTTAGTATTGCAGATGGGTGCAGGAAGTGTGTACAATATTATTATTAATGGAAATTTGATATACATTAGCGTAAAATTTGGTAAATTTGAAAATAATAGCTGAAAAATCTAGGTTTAAAAGGTTTTGATAAATTAGGAATATTTTCAAAATTTATATATCTTGTTAAGTTTTTCTTTTTAGTTTATTATTTATATTTTTTATTTATTATCCTTAGAACTAGTTAGTTCTATATTAGTTTGATTCGAAAATATTAAGATTTTCACCAGATGCTTATGTATTTTATATTATTCCAGAAATGTTTCCTTTAAAAGTTAGGATTTTAAGAGAATTCAAAAATCAACTAAAGATCAATATTTTTTCTTAGTATTTTTCTTTTTAAAATAACCCTAAAGACAAATAATATTTTAATAGTATTTTGTTTTTAGTATTTTCAATAAATCTTCTTTTCCATTTAGAACTTAAGATCAAATTTAGAACCTTTAGAACAGAACATAATTTTCTGAATTCAACTTAGGATTAGTGTTGAAAATGTTTAAGAACACATTCTCTTTAAAGTTTAACTAAAGATTATTGGTATTGTTAAATATTCAGGATAAGAAAATATTCAAAGTTACACCAATGATTAATAGTACTTTAAAACTGCGTTGCGAAATATACAAATCCACATAAATGGAAATTATGTCAGAGAGTAATTTCCTGCACAATTTTGCATAATATTAATTGTGCAAGAAGAAGTTCGATTTCCTGAATGGTGGTTGTGATTAATATTCGTTATGTGTTAATGGTTAAGTAATAATGTTGTCCAGTGTACATTACTCTCATCATCAATACGAAAACTGAGCTGAGTGGCATTCAATCAAGCGCTCAACGAATCATTCGTTCAGCAGCGGATTCACATTGAAAAGCGTTCGCACGCATGGAAAATCATTCAAGCCTGCAAATGGGCGAGTGTATTGAGAGTGTGTGGTTGTGTGTGTGTGTGTGTGTGTTGTAGGTGTGTAACACACTGTCTGTGCTCTACACTCCCCTTCTCAATGGCCAGTGTGCGGCTTTTCCATTTTTCGCTTAGCTCATTTCAATTTAGTTGCGCGCCGCAAACGCTTTGAACTTGTTTTCCACCGGACAGACGCGGACATAGTCGTAGTTAAAGTTGAAGTTGGAGTTGCGCCGCAATTGCAATCCCAATCTTTATCCCAGTGTCAGGCCAGGCCCAGAGCCAATGGTTTTGGCTACGCGGCCTAAAACCTGGCGCGAGTTTTGTTTTTTTTTTTGTTTTTGTCGTTTTTTCCTATTGATCTCGTGGCTCGAATCGCGAACGCCCCCCGCAAAAATTTGTGCGCGTTTTGATTTTTTGGCGCGTTTTTCATTTGTATTCAGTGGTTTTTGATTTTTTTCCTTGGTTGTCTGGCCCCTCGCACATTGCACGTAGATGGCTGGACCTGAACCTTTCTGTCTCGCTTGCCTTCTACCTTAGGCTACAAGCCAACAAACACACACACATACACACACATATATAGGCATATATATTTGTATCTGAAGGAAAAGCAAAAATAAAAATAAAACAACGAAAATAAAACAACAACTATGTATTGATAAATTGCCAGCCGACGATTTCCGTCGTGACCCGCGCGTTATGCAAAATGCTCAAATGTAAATAAATATTAAAATAATACAAAAATCACTAAGCCGCTGCTCCGACTTGTCTCCCCTCTACCCTCTCTCTATATCTTGGAGGGAGGAAGGCAAGCAGTCAGGCCTTTTGTTGGTTTTTTGTTTTGTGAAAAATGAAGTGAATCTGTCTTTTGTAAAGTGAATCGCCAGCGCCATCGCCATCGCCAGCCATTGCCATATAATAATAAGCAATAATAATAATAATGTAAACCGACAAATTTTGGAGTGGCAGGCAGCTCGAGTCGACTCGAGTGGAGTCTTTTGAGTCGCGTCGCGTTTCGTACAACACATTTTCTTTATTTATGAAAACAATAAACGCAACACAAACTACGCATTAAGTGATCCCTTGCAGTCGTCCCCTTCAATCTCGTCACTCGTCTCGCTCTCTCTCTCACTCTATCTCTGTCTCGCTCTACCCGAGACTAAATCCCAGTTTGGCTCTGATCGAGCCTGGATCGCCAGACGTCGGTTTCCTGGCACGCATATAATTTGCATGTGGATATCTCTCGCTGCCCGCATCGATCTTTATGAGTTTCAGTCTCACTCTCAGACTCGCTCTTCCTCTGCCAGCAAAAAGATGTCTTATGTAATCTGGAAACTATTCATGAAGCAATATGCTCGCCTGCGCCTGGGCATGGGCCACAATACGCAGCCGACATTGATCTGGCATTCGTATGCAGCCATTGAGACAACTACAACAACAACAATGGTAGGTTGATGGAGAAATGAAAAACACGAGATGGAAATCCCAATTTGCTTATGGGAACTGTAATCTGGGATTTGGGAATTGAGCATGGCCATGGAAATGGGGGTCACCTGGAAATTGTAGCAACATTTATTGATTTAAATTGAGTAATTTGCAACGATTGAACTACTCGTATTCACAACCTATTATTGTTGATTAATCATGCCACATTACTCATAAGTAAGCGCATAAATTGAGAGATCAGATTCGATGGGGATTCAATTTTGTGATGTGCTGTTTTGTGATGTGAATAATTGATTGGCAAGGGCTGAAGTAGAAAGCAGTTAATTGTAATTCTGAATTGGTATATTAATTACACAAATTATATTTTATCAACAACATCTTTCAACAAATATTGATATTTTATTTTGTTTGGCATATAGAGATTATTACTTGAAAATTGTGTTAATATATAGGTAATGCTTTGCCAAAAAATAGCACTTTAAATAGTGTCACATGCGACAAATTCCAAAAGAGAATTACACATATGTAGAATAATTTTCAATTTTGAATTTTAAATGGTTTGTTTGGAAAAAGTGATTATTGAGAACAGAGATTGAAAATAGTTAATTGTTCTAGAATGGAATTCCAATGAACAGCTGCAGGCGTGCTTTAAAATAAACAAAGCTGTGAACTACACTAAATTTTAGATTTTGAATAGAAATGTATTGTGTTGTGTTGAATAATTGATAACCGAAGTAAAATGCGAGGTATTGTAGGTGGAATTGAAATGAATTAGAATGTTATAAACAGCACTCTGAAATTTTCGATTTTTTCTTTGTTCAGTATTAATGATTCCTTAAATTTGGTTGCAATCAGATACAAATTATAGAAATTATTTAAGAAATAGTACTTACTACAGGTTTTAGTAGCTTTGGTTGACTATCTGGTATATCATATTTTAGTATACTATATATCAATATACCAAATATAGTAGGTGGCATATTTTAGTGTTTTTTCAATATGTTAATTCGGCATATTTTTTTCACTGCTTTGCTTTAATTAAAAATGGGTAGAGTGTATGTATTATTTCTTACTTGTTTTTTTTCTGGAATTTGAATTCTTTTTTATTAATCAATTGTTTATAATTATTGGTGCATTATTAATAGCTGAAGTATAAAGCAATAAGGAGTAATACTAAATTTGAATTTAAGTTAATTATCATATTATGAACAGCAGTAAGATTGTCTGATTTTGCCTTATATACAGATGAATTTTTACTAGTCTATAATAAAGAAAAAATGCTAAGTACCGAAATTATGTTATTCAATGGAAAATTTAAGCTAGTGTTGAAACACATTTTTTTCTTTGAATATGAAATGGGTTATTGAACCAGAAAAAACTTACAAATAAAAAAGCATTTTAAAAAAAGTCACATTCCCATGAAAAAGTATTGAATTTCAAATAAATAAATTGAGTTAAAGTAAACTTTGTCAGTTAATAGAAATTATTACTAATAAAAATAATTGGAATAATAAAATATTAAATAAATAGCTCAAACAAGATTTACAAAAAACGTAAATAAATTCAAGCAAATTTCAAGAATTTCGAACAAATAAATTAGTTTAAGGTTGGTTAACTTTGTTAATAAGAAATTAATACTAACAAAAAATAAATCGAAATAAAAAAACTACGAATAAATACACAAAACTCATAAATAAAATCTATGATATAAAATATCTATTTTAAAGTCATTATATCAAATTTAAAGCTTCTCATGAACAAATTGACTGCAGTTGATTTTTGTAATGCAAACCACAAATTTGAATCGCTTTTTGAGTGGACTACAAATTTGCAGCACATTAACTGCAGCCAAAGAGCATAAAAAGTGCAAAGGAAATGGCAGAGATTTGAATTCAGCTGAGAGAAAAACGAAAGCACGAAAAGACAAAGTAAAAAGTTGCCGCTTTTGACGTACTCGTAATGTTGTATTTTTTTATTTTTGTTTTTGTTTTTGTGGTGCGCATTGATATGATATGAAGGCTAAGTTGCTGCTGTGGACCACCAACAGCTATTGGCCATTTGCCACTTGCCACCGAGGCGATGTGAAGCGGCTTAAAGCATTTGCTGTTGGCCTAAACGTACTGTCTGCCCGATTGATAATAACAATCTGGAAAACTAAGAGATGCAATAAGTCAGCGCTAAGTGTTAAAATGTCGATATTAATTGTGGACTCACAGCCACCGGTTCAACATAGACAACACGCTGCAGAAGTGCAATCGCAGAGGCAGCTCCTGCTTCGCTCGCATTTAAATAAATTGCGATTATGGCCACAAATGTGGCAGGCAGCGAGCAGCAGAGCAGCGGAGCCAGTGAACCGGGCAACCGGGCAGCCAATGCGCTAATAATATTTATCAGTAGCTCATTTGTTGCATGGACACAGCGGACGGACAGACGAACCGCGAAACTCGATGGCCAATAAACCCAAAAAGCAAAAAAAAGCCAAATAAAAAATTGTTGCTGCCTACAGTGGCAGCTAATTGCAATGGTTGCTGGCAGTTGTTGCTGGTTGTTGGTTGCTGGTTGCTAGTTGTTGTTGTTGGTTGTTGTTGCTTGTTTGTTGTTAGGTGGGGGCTGCTTTTGTGCATCCGCTCGTCAGTTTTCGGTTGCCGTTTTCCACATTGTTTGCCATCCATCCCCATGCATATTTATTTATCGCAACTAAGTTTTGCATTTTAACCAGAAATCATGCAAAAACAAAAAAAAAACCGTGACATGCAACAGCAACAACAACTGCAACAACTCTTACGATGAACGGCTTTCAAATCGCATTCAAACGCTGTTAACTGAAGAAAGAGACGATCGAGAGGGACAGCGACAAGGATAGAGACAGCAAGAGACATGAAAACTGTTTAAGTTTAATATTTTTTCCCGCGCACACGCACAACGTGGGAAATCTCATGAAAAATTCAACGCATTCGAAATGAATACAAAAATTTTGCATGCCCAATTGCAATATGACGAAAAAAAACACAGTTTGCACTTTTTTAGTTTTTAGTTTTGCTCGGACTCTGTTGATATTACTTGACTTGCAGGGCAGAAAACTGAGACAGGTAAAATAAAAAATAAAAGCGGCGTCTGATAAGCTGCACGGAATACGGAAATGAAAAGAACTCTGTGCCAAGCGAAAACTTAAATAAATACTTTAAATACTTGCTTATGAAATTGAATATTGGCAAACTGGAGTAAAGCAGATTATTGTGCACGATATTGATATTATTAAAATCCGGTTATGATATTTAAATAATTTATTCAAGTGCCTGGAAGGATATTATTAAATTTCAGTTATTTAATCATCTAAACACAGAGCTGCTGGCAATATTTTAATCATTTAGTTGAGTGCTTTTGTTTTTTATGTAAAAGTACGTTGAGTAGGAAGATTACGACTGAAATTTTTGCAGAAAACCTATATTTAAACTATAAAGTAAATAAATTTAATTGAGGAATCTGCAGATCTAAGAAAACTGGACATTTTTAAAATAATTAATTGATTATAGGGATCAGTTATTGTCATAGCTTTTTAATAATTTAATTAGCAGCTATGTTTAAAAACTACGTATATTTGGTTTGAAAACTTACAGTTTTTTAATTGATAAATTATAGTGATTAATTTGTGTTTGTTAAAAAATATTTGGTGTTTATTATTTGTGGCATTTAATTAACTGCGCAATTGTGGGCACATTGCTTTGCTTTAATGTGTCATTTTAAATTAATTTGTGCTGCTAATTTATGAATTGCTAAATTATTTTCATGCTCTCCTAACTCACAATAAATTAAAAATGAAAATATATATTTAACATAAATAGTCTTTGCTTGTAATTAATTTGTACATTGTACTAAATGTTTGTGATCATTTTTTGCCACTTCAATTCAGAATAATTCAATCCAAAATTTCATCATTTAATACTTTTGAAAATTGCTCAATTATTTTGATACCTTCCACAAAGCTGATACACAATGTTTATTTGTGATAATTTTTTTTAAGTATTTGTGATCTTTTTGAGATGCTTAGTTATTACAATTTAATTTAACTCTAAATATTTTCTTTTTTTATGGTTTCTAAATTATATACTGCTAAAAATGTATTAACAAATATAATATATTTCATTTAGACAGTGTTTCACTCTACATTCTTTCAATTAAATAAAATCTTATTTTTTGTAGGAAGCATATATTTTAATAAAACCTACTGCTTTTTAAAAACTGCTTCCAACTAAATTTTCTTCGTTTATCCAATTGAATAATCCATTTATATTTTCCACTAAAAATTATGCATTTCTTTGTTTGTTTTTTCCAAACTGTTTTTTCAATTATAAGCGGCTACTTGAGCAGCTTTTGTGCGCCGTCCGAAATTATTTGTGAATGGTGTTCAATTTAAATGTTAAATGGATAATAATGTAATCTGGAAAGCTTGTTGCATTAGGCTTACGCATTGTCAGTTTGTCACCTCGTTCGATATTACGAGCATTTTTATCTGATTTGCATGCAAATGGCTTTCTCACATCATTTCGTTTTCCATTTTACATTTACCACGCTCCCAGCTGCAGCTTCAACTCCAAGTCGAGCTTCAAGCCAAATCATTTCTCTTTCATTTTTATTTTTATTTTTCTTTTTTAGGGGCAGTCAGAGGTTAGGCGAAGCCATTAACGACACGCATTCACGGTCCGCGATGTAATTTTCAATTTCGTTGGCTTTGCTGTCACTTAATTTGGCAGCGGGAGCAGTTGCAACTGCCACCCACACACACATACACACACACACCGCACACACACACCGCACACACACTCTCGGCACACACTTAAAATGTGTCTCCACAATTGCAATTTGCACCGCCAACGCAAACTTGGCCAATGCGCTTTGGTTCAAGCCAAGTTAACAGCAGTCGGTTCGATGTTCCCCCCTCTTTGGGGGCTAACAAATTAGTTACTGACGCAATATTTTGTGTATTCCGCTTGTCTTTTTCACTATCAAAATCACACGCAATAAATTTAATTTGTCTCTTTGCCCTCTCTCTCTCTCTCTTTCTCGTTCAGCGCAGGTGTTGGCGACCTCTCTTTCCTTCCAATTAATAAAAAGAAAACGCAGTCATAATGTTGTGATTAACACAAATGTGACAAGAGATGCATAAAAATTAATTTCCAAGCTTGTTTTTCGCTCTCTGCGCATGAATAACGAGCAAAAGATTTTGATTTGATTTCGAATGTGGGTCAAACTGGCGTTAGACATTCGTAACTGCAGACGCGTGAGAAGCATCACATCAAATATAAATTCAAGTCACAGTCGCAGCATTTCCAATTCCAATTTTCAGTGCCAATCGCCGCAAGGTCTAGACTTTTGGGTGCACTGAAGCGACCTTCCTTTAATGGCCAACTAGTGCAACATTTTCGATTTCCTTTCCGCCCATAAAACTTGACTTGACCAAGTCACACAAGACAAGATCAAGACACGCACTCACGCATAAAACGTTGCCTTGAGGCAACTTGAGGCTGGGGAGCTGGGTAATTAATTGATGAGCTGCGCGTCCGGCAGCAAATTGGACGACAACGTGCGTGCCACAACTGGGGGCAACATTGGAATTCAAATCTCTGTATTCGAAAACTGGCACAACTGCAAAAATAACTTTTTATTTACTGGTTACCCATAGGGTAGAAGGGTATTATAACTTTGTGACTACAGGAAAAGGCAGAAGGAGGCATCTCTGACCCCTTAAAGTATATTTATTCTTAATCAGGATCAACAGCCGAGATGATATAGCCATATCCGAAATATAGTTTTAATCGACAACATTTGCTATGTCGTGATTTTTGGTATATACAATAATAACTAC
Source organism: Drosophila albomicans (assembly GCF_009650485.2). NCBI lineage: Eukaryota > Metazoa > Arthropoda > Insecta > Diptera > Drosophilidae > Drosophila > Drosophila albomicans. The sequence goes on along the minus strand of NC_047629.2, from coordinate 39,619,888 downwards.
AGTATTCATGATTCCTAAAAGTTTATTTGAGATCAGATGAAAGTTGTAGAGCTTACTATGGTTCTTCGTTGCGTTGGGTGATAATCTGGTATATTTTAGTACTGTATTAATTCATCAAACATAAATGTAGTACTGTATCAATATACCAAATATAAATGTACTGCATGAATATACCGAATATGAATGTAGTACTATATCAATATACCAAATATAGCCCTATGTGTATTTTTGTATTTTTGGTATATTGATTCGGTATATTTTAAGAATAATACCGCACTGTTTTGCTTTGATTCAAAAGAATATAATTTTGATCTGCGATAATATTTTGCAATCTATGGTATATTTTGAATCTAATACTATATCAATACACCAAATATCGCCTTCGGTATGCTTTCGTATTTTTGCGGTATATTAATTCGGTATATTTAAAGAATTATACCGAACTGAGTTGTTTTAATTATACTTGGGAAGCAGGTATCTCACAGTCAAGCACACTCGAGAGTAGTTTCTTACTTGCTTTATTTTATATTTCTTTATTTTTTTGATATATTTATTGGTATTTATTTGGTCGCACTTCAAACGGAGCCGACGACGACTCAGTGTGCAACATCTTGTGGCAATTTATTGTGGCGCATGCGCGCTGCCTGCCACAAGCGACATCTGGCGGCGAGTCTAGACTAGCTAGACTAGGACTAAAGCACAGACAGGACACTTGGCCTTAGTTGTGGCAACACAAGCCAACGAAGCGGCAACGCGTTGCCAATTTGCTGTGTGTCGACTTGTGGGCGACTTTGCAACACGGTGTGTATGTGTGTGCGTTGCATATATGGAAAGTGTCACATTGTCAGTACGGAGGTTGCAAGCTTTTTAAGTATTTTTTCGGTATTCAGTGTTTTTGTTTTGTTTTCTTGTGCCAAAGTCAGTGGCATTGTTATGTGTTATGGTCAGCAAAGAAAAAAAGGAGGCGGCAAACTTTTTGGCTTGAGATTGTTGCCACTTTCACTGCAAATTTGTGGGCAATGTGTGTGCGAAAGAAAGTGAATTCTACTATGCTACACTTGACCTATGACAATAACGACGGCAAATCGAATTTCAAACGCGCTGACGGTTTGCAGCTTACCAAAGTCATTTGATTGTCATGCCATGCAAATGCGAGTGCAGCTTTTTTTTATTGTTGTTGTTGTTACTGTTCGCGTTGTTCACGTTGTTTAACTTAACACCTCCCCTGGGCGGCGGCACGCCCTACGTTGTTGTCTGCTGCTTTGAAATCGGATCAATGCTGTCCCCAATTGATTTTTTGTTTAACTTTTAACATGCACCCGGCTCGCGGGTCGCTCACTTTGTACTCACTTTACTTTGGTAGCCCCAGGCAACCCCAAACTCAACCTCAAACTCAAACTAAACCTCAGTCCATCGCGTGTGTTTGTATTTAAAGAACCTTTTTTCTCTTTTCTACTATTTTTTTCTGTATTTTTAGTTTTTTTCGTTTTTGTTTTTTGTCGGTTTCTGTTATGCCCCCAATATCAGCGCACCCTATTTTATTTATGTGTTTTCTATGCTGCGTGATTTCAAATAAGTTATTACTTATTGTGCTAGTCTCTTAAATTTTTAGAGAAAACAACAATCACAACATAAACAAATATGTGCTACTTTAATTTTAGAGAAATATTGAACGAATGTCGTCAACTGACGAATTGCTTTGACAGTGAAATGAGAATGCTTTTATGCCACAAATTTAGCATTATTGGAGATTAGGTAGTAGATAGATGAAAGATATCAGAGTATTTAGTGTTACTAGATATGAGAGGTATGAGGTCTAATGTAGATACATTTATTTTATTTTTGAGTTAAAGCTAAAAGCGAACCAAGAAATTATTGTATGTTCTGCAAAAATTAGGATACAAATTAAAATATTCAACCTAATTTATATAAATTCGAAATTGTTGAACTACATACGCAGTAAAATGATTAAAAACTTATGAAAATAAATTTTTATATGGAATGCAACCATTTATAAATCGTGTACAAACTACAGAAAAAAATAAATATAAAAAATAAAAATAAAATAAAGTAAAATAATAAGAAGGTTCTTTAAAAGTTGAACACATGAAATATGTCCTTTAAACTTTGATTTAAAATTGATAAAATTATATTGATGGAGTTTATAAGCTTTGTTAAATTAAATTGCTTTTAATATTATTTGGCTGTGTTTCCATTGTATTCTTTCATGCCTCAACTGGCCTCTAATAGGGCTTGGCTTGCCCTGTTGTTGCATGCAACACAATTGTGTATACGTATATATTTTGAACTTCACACGTGTCTCGGTTTCTGTTTCTGTTTCTGTAGCTGTCTTTTCCCTTCTTTGCAGGCTGACACAAACACGGCAACAGCAGCAGCGGCAGCAGAGGAAGCAACAACTGCGACGACAACAAGCAGCGAGCCAGGAGCCGAATTAGTGGATCAGGGCCATTTAAGCGAGATCTTGGTGCTGAATGACACTCAAATCGATGGCAAAAGCGCGACGTCGGCGCCGCTAGCGGTGGCCATCGACATGGACAACATGAATAACATGGACATGGACACGGACACGAGCAACGACGACGACGCCGACATGAACGAGGCCAGAGCGGGCCACACAGCGCCAACGCGCAACGAAGATGAGGAAGAGGATGAAGAGGAGGAGGAAGAGATGCGAGAGGTTGTTGTGGAGATGTTGCAGCAGCAACAGCAGCAGGCGGAGCAGCAGCTGTCGACGCTGGCCAAGCCAAATGCTAATTATGTGTGCTGTCAATGCCCAGCAACAGAAATAGCAACAACAGCGACAACAACAACGACAACAACAACTGGAAGCATGGTGAACCGCAGCAAGTCGCGAGTACGCAGCTATCTAAAGAAATGCAAGCAACGTCTAACGGGTCAGCAGAGCAGACTAGCAACAGCAACAGCAACAACTACGACGGCAACAATTACACTGATCAAGAACGAAGCAGGCGGAACAGCACCCACAATGCAGCCTCAGAAGGAGTTAAAGGAAGAGGAGGCTGAGGAGGAGGAGCAACAGGACTCCAGCTGTGGCAGCAGGGATTCGTCCAGCGCCTATGTCGAGTGCATGCCGCTTGACTTGAGTCTGCGACGAGCGCCAGCTGCGCCACAGGAGTCCGACGAAGAGTTGGAGGAGCCGCAACGTGAGATAGAGGTGGAAGTGGAGGTGGTTGTGGAGCACTCAAATGAGGTATGTGCACAAATGCCCACTAAATTGTGTTAGCCCACTCTGAGTTTATCCCTTTGTTTTTTGTTGGCTTGTAGGTAACACAACTGGATGCGACTGTGGATGATGGCATGCTGGCCCAACTGATTGACAGCCATCTGTCGCACATTTATCCCATCTACTGGGCACGCACGCGTGCGATTTTAATGCGCCAGGCACGTGAGCTGCTCGTGTCCCATTTTGAGGGCTGCCTGCCCAGCTTCGAGCAGCGATTCCTATGCAAATTTGCACAAATTGCGGCAACGTTGCGCGCCACTCATCAAATTGGCGAGGTAAGTGCCCCACACAAAACAGTTCTAGATCTCTGGCCCCTGAGGTGCTGCTAGATTTGTAGAGATCTGTAGTAGTAGAGAGGAAAGATCTATCATTTAGTGTTACTGCAGGCATCGCAAATTAGCGCATGAGCAATTTAACGAAATGAATATGGCAATGGAAAGGGATTGGGAATCGGAATTGATATTGAAATTGCAAATAGTTTATAGATATTCAAATGAGCTAAAGCTACTTTTTATGGCAAACGCAGAGAAAGTTAATTGTAGAAGTTTCTCAAGTAATCAAAAATTGAAATACAAATTTAAAACACTTCCAACAGCTTTCGACCTAATTTTGAAGCTTTCATATGCAGTTCACAGTTTACAATAGCTCAAAGTTTTTAATGGGCATATATAAAGAAAATTGTTTTAAACGTAATAAAAAACATAAATAATATAATTAATAATGTTTAACCACAACAAAGTGCCAAAGTGTAAGTCAAAGCAAATGAATTTGCCTGCAAGCGGTGCGTTTTTACAGCATCCCTGGCAGCTGTTAACTTAGGTCTAAACTAACAGCGCACTGTAAGGCGCAGCAGTGCCATATCGAGCATAACAGCGCGCTGTTAGCGGCGTCGGCTGCGACACGAAGTTTGCTGTACGAAAAGGTCGAATGCGGAATGTTGCTCGTGTTGTCGTTTTTGGTCAGTTTGAGATTTGAATTCGCGGCGCGCAGTCGAGTGAGCGGCAGAAAAACAAGAAAGAGAGAAAAAAACAACAAATACGCAACGAAGACGTGGAACGTGCTGCATGCGGAACGTGCAACACATTTTTTTCGTATTTCGTTCGTCTACGTTATGTTTTTTCCGAGACGCCTCATCAACGAAATGTGCAATACAATTTCAAAGGAATAACAACAACACCAACAGTTGGCAAATGCATTTTGTCCCAGTGTAGTGCAAAAAATTTCAAAGAAAAAAACCACAAATCGAAAAGTTACTAAAGTGCCTTTTTAGCAGTGAAATAAATTCGTAATCAACGCAATAAAACGAAAATTAACCAAAGTACCTATAAAAGTGCCACAAAAATAGTGAAGAAAATAGTTAACAAACGCTTTATTAGCGCATAAATCCAACGATTCTCTTTTCATTTTTTTATAGGTAAATGTCTTTTGTTTTCATTATTATTTTAATTTGTATCAAAGTTCACAAATTGATTTCAATTCAAAATGTTGCCAAGTTCATGAACAATCAATAGTTTTAACACAATTGAACAATTTGCATGTCCAATTAACGAATGTGCAAAGTGTGCCCGGAAGCCAAAGTCAAAGAGCGTCCTTCGACCCACGCGACTATTTTTTAGAACCTTCACTTAAAACCGAAAGACTGTAAATGATTTAAAACAAAAACCGATAGAGAGAGAGAGACCCACGGAATAACACTCGTAAATAGGCTTTGCATTCAATGACAAAGCCAAAGACAAAGTGTGGGCAGCCTTTCAAAAAACTAAAATCGAATATAAAATAAGTATAGTGTAGTAAAAAAAAAACAACAAAAACAGATCGAAATTGTTGCCTACTATTACAAAATATGTTCTTGACGAATTTGTGTTAAATGCGCTTATCAGCAAAACAGCAGACAACTGAGCAGATCAAACTTGAGCTGAGAACGAGCCGTGGCTGTGTCTAAACTGTAATTTATGGTAATTTTCGTTACGCATACGCAGTGTGGTACTTGCCGTGGCATAGCGAATGAACACATGTTGCACATTCAACACTCTGTGTGTGTGTGTCTGTGTGTGTGGACTGCTGTGTGGACTGTGGGAGTCTATAAAGTGCTCAACATGACCTACATACAAGATACCAGGCAACAGCTTTTCGACTGCGGCTGCAGAGAACAAACATTATTTTTTTATTCGAATCAATCAGCAAAAATTACTACGCACATTTGCAGCTGATTTTAGATGCCATAAAGAGTTCTGCCACATGTCTATATACATACACATATGTGTGTGTGTTGAATGAACTCCGGGGCAGCTTGAGGGCGCCCTGAAGTTGCGTTGCAGCTGCCTGATGCATCTTAATTGCCTTTTAATTTCTCAAGCTGTGCGTTCAGTCTTCGCATTTAATAAAGAAACTTAATGCTCTTCCCAATGCAGACACTTTGTGGCATCGCTCTGCGTGTGTAAAGTGCGTTCTTATACCCTGTAATGTGGCCATTCAAATGTGTTGTGCAACAACAACACTTCATTTTATTTCATAACCAAATTCAATTTCGAATATTAATATTTCACAATCGCTTGCAAATCAAATTGATGGCATTCTCTACTTTACAGCTATATTTCAAATTTGTATAATGAAATCTGTTTTTATTGTACGTACTTCTGTTTTAATAGTTTTTGTTTCTTTTGTGTTAACTAAATTAAGAAATTTTTATATATTTTTTAGAGGCAGTTAAAAGCGATTTATTGAATTGTATTACTCGAGTTATCATATAACTGAAAAGAAAACTAAAAGTTTACCGAAAAATAGTAGACAAGGAATATTTAACGGAGTAACTTTAATGTTCCTAAAAGTTGCAGCAATTAGTTACTTTATGAAAATAGCTAAAAATACTAAATATATATATTTTTTTAATATTTCTTTTATTATATATAAATAGGAAGATATAAAGAAATTCATTACTAAAATATAAATTTGTTGAAATACACTTTGTTAAGTCTTGGAAATTGAATTCCTTTTTATATTAAATTTTTTTTAGATTTTTTGAATTTATTTATTCGAATTTCTTGAATTTATTTTTAGAAAAACTCATTTTTAAATCTTAATGAGCGTATTTATTATTAATTAAGAGTTTTTAAAAGATTATTCCAATTTTATTAGATTTTCTTCAACCCATTTTTATAAATATGTTAATATTTTAAATATGTACATATTTCAAATTTAGAATTTCTTGATTATTTTCGGAAATGGAAAACCATCCAAACTCAATTATTTATTCCTTTCTTTTTAAATTTAATTCACTATTAAATTAGAATATTAGATGATTATTAATATTGAATTATTAGAATTTCTTAACTTTTATTTTTACAATTAAATTTTCTTTTGTATTTAAACTCTTATTAGAGTGCTGAGTATCTTTCAAGCCCAGCAGCCAGGCTCTCAGAACAGTTTTGCTTGTTTTATTTATTTGTATTTTGTATTTTGTGTGTTTTTTCTCTTCTTTTTTTCTCAATGAAGCACGTTCTGTAATTTAATTCGCTTTTGTGCGCAGCCGCAGCGGCAACAGCAACAGCAACAAGCTGAGGCATCAGCAGCAAGCAGAAGCAGAAGCTTCAGCTGCGAGTGTTTAGAGCGAAGGGTCGCAACAACTCTCATCAGGTTTTTTGTGTTGTGTTGTGTTGTGAGTTTTGTTTTCGAGTGCCTTCAATTGTAAGCGGAAGTTGTGTATTAAGTGGACGCACAGAGAAAATAACAAAAAACAAATAAAAATAATAATAAAATAAAAGAGTGCTGGGGTTGCCTTGCCGGGCTTTTCATTTCATTGTTTGTTACAGTCAGTCGACGTCGCAGTCACAGTCGCTGTCCAAACTGATTAGGCCAGAAAAGTCTGCAGCTGGAACATGGCATATCACTTAGAGAAAATAGACGTACAGCAATTACGGAGCATGTGCCGAGCATTTTCCGCATAGTAGATAGAAAACAGCTTCCGAGTTAAACCAGAAGCAACAACAGCAGCAACAGTTGCTCGTTACTCCATCAATCCTCACACACAATGCTGATAAACACAAAAAACCATCCAGACCCAATTCCAATTGCAATTCCCATTTTGCAATTGCTAGACGGAGAGAAAGAGAGAGGGAGGGAGAGGGAGTGAAAGAGAGGCTGCGGCAATAATTTTTCTGCTGGAAAAGTGCTTTGAACTGTGTGTGTTGAACACAACATGATCGGCATTTGTTAGCGATAATGAATTGAACATTTCTGAAAACATGTTTGTACATAATTTGTATGCAGGCACCACTCGACACTACGGGACTCTCGTTCCCTCTCTCTCTTTCTCTGTCTCCTTCTCTATGTTTGTGTTGGTCTAACTAAGAGCTAAGAGATACTCGATCTGTATCCTCTATAGTTGGCTGTTTGTATTGTGGCATGGCGGAGGGAGAGCGGAGGGAGAGAAAGAGTTGCAGAAAGAAATGCGCAAAGTGTAAAGTGCATATTTATGGCTTGCATAAAATAACTTGTAAAATGCATTCACGAGTGCGCACTCACATTCATATGAGTGGACACGTGTTGTGCATAAGTGAGTATTTATGTATGTGTCTCTCTTTCTATCTCTATCTTTCGCTCTCTTTCTCTTTCTCTGTGTGCGCGTGTGAATTGGCTATAAAGTCATGACAATCACATGTCGAATTACAGTTTCGAGAGGAAGTTGTCATTAAGGATATTGATATGGATGAATTGTGTACACTGCTCCTATCTCTGAATAGACTCATAAACAACGAGTTCATAGCATACACGAGAGATGATGTCTGCCGATTAAGCGTGTCTATCTTAAGCTTCACAGACTTGAAAATCATTCATTTCATTTAACTCTTTACTCAATGCAAACAGAAATTAATTCAATTTACTCGAGATCGACAGTTTGGATATTTATTGACTACAACTATTAAATGCTTTAATATGGGAATTCCAAATGTTTGACATAACTGTGAATATTTCCAAAAACAAGTCTTGTTGTTTTACTGAAATTTATTGAGCAATTTTTCAAACATTGAAATTGACTGAAATATTTCAACAAAAATTTCCAATGTTTTTATTGAATTTATTTAGTAATGTTTGAGATAATTCGTTGTTTATTGCATTTATTTGCTAAATTGCATGTAAATTTTGGTATTTTGGTATATTTGATATTCTACATTTCAAAATTAGCATTTTTTTGCAATTTTACTTTTACTACAACAGAAATATATACATATTTTCTGAGCTAAAAAATATTTTCAACACATAAATTATTTGCAAAACTCATAAGTAAATTTTCTTAAATATTTCATTTTATCTTCAATTTTTATTTTTGTTGTTTTTGTTGTTGTTTGTTGTTGTTTGTTTACTTTAACTTTAATTAAAGAAAAATTCCAATAATTTCCGTTAATCCACCAAACTTAAATAAATAATAATAAATAAATAAATAATTTTTTAATATTTTTAAATTGACATTTTATTTTCGTAAATACCGAAAAATATTTTCAATACTATGGAAAAAAAAAGAAATAAATTTTATTTTTCAATATCAGAATATATTTTCTAAACTTAAATAATATTTGCACATGTAAATTTCCTGCAAATGTAATATTTTCTAAACCTAAATAATATTTTCAAAAATGTTTATTTTTCGTAAAAATGAAATCATATTTTATTAAATACCAAAATATATTTTTCAAGTCTAATTTAATATTTTCAATATTTCCCATGGGAGTGCAGTTATAAAAAATCTTATAATATTTTCTATCTTATACGAATGCAATTATTCTTTCTTAAATAATTTTTTCACCAATATAAAAACCAAGTTAAATATTGTTAAAAATAAGTTAATCATTAAAGGAATGCAATTAGACTTTCTTGAATTAATTTCTCTATTATGACAATCATTAATGCCACCTTAAGACGTCGTTAAACTCGATATGATATTTCATTGTTGTCTAATGATCTTCGTATGCATTTCAAATTCCATATCAATTACGCTGAACAAGACTCCACCCCGAAAAGAAAACGTCGTGACGCTTTTATAGCTGCTACCTACAGCAGCTGCTAATATGCTACAAAGTACAGTGTTAGAGCTAATGGTATAGCGTTTTTATAGTTATTGTATTCGAGAGATACTTACCACTTCATTATAAGATACTTAGTCATTGCAGCGCCAAGCTGCGTAGTAAAATGCCAGCGAGAAACGCAACTGCAATCCTAATTCCCTCGACGATTTCAGCCAGATTATGTTACAGCGAACACACCGCGAATGATGTTTGGCTTTATAATAAGTACTGCAAAAATAAAAGAAGAGAGAAAAAAGTGGCAAGTTGCAAAGTTGCAGCTGTGCAATAGAAATGAACATCGAGAACTGCATGCGATAGCCTTGAATTATTCAAGCGCGTGTGACTCGCTTAGTAATTAACCCAGCACAAAAGCCGCAGGCCGATGATGAGTCCGCGGTTTGAATCCAGTTGGAGATGGAGACGGAGGCAGAAACTCAGACTCAGACTCAGTTGGAGCTGTGGTTGGGGCTTGAGGCGGCGACCACGTCAAGTGCCAGTGGCAGACACCGAAACTCAGACTGCGACTGAGACATGAAACAAAACACATGTGTGTGTGTGTGTGTGTGTGGAACAGAGTGTTCCTTTTTTTGTGTTTGACTGACTGACTGATAGACTGGCAAACTGAAAGACGGACTGTTGTTGTTGTCTGTGCCGTTTGTTTTACTTTGTTTTTTTATGTCATTATCGTCATTGTCTGGCTGCGTGCTGTCTCCTCGTCCGTCTGTCCGTCTGTCTGTCTGTCTGGCTGGAGAAGGTGAATGCTTCCTGCAATGCCAACAGGTAGACAAAGACACAAAAAAAAGGCAACTGTGAGAATTGCCTGAATCCGATGACGACGACGCCGCGCTGCAGTCGAAACCAAACCAAATAAAAATACTTAGTTATAAATTTGTGCATTCAACAAACGAAGCCGTCAAATCCATCCCATGAATGACATCGACTTGGAGCTGTCAAACTTTGCCCGGCCTGACAATTGTGTACTTTAGACACGCTCTAATAAATGGTTCAATAATAAATTACAAGTACTTCGTATTACAACTTATACACTGAGTTTGCCAACGGCTTCGGCTTTGGCTTTATAGACAGCATTTTGTATTTGGCGTCACGTTATTTGTGCATTTGTCAAGTTCAAGCGTAACTTTTGTAACACTGCACAACAGCATTATATTTCGAGCCAAGACTTCGTTGGCACTCTGCACTCGTAAATACGTTTGGCGCATAAACAGTTAGAGTTAAAAACTTCCCTCCTGTTACCATTGCTGAAAACAGTTGCCAAGTTTATGATTTAAGAGGTAATCACCCAAAGAAGTTTAAGAAACTGCAGTCTGAAGACAAGTTACAATTTAAAATTCAATTTGTATTTAAAGATAATATTTGAACTTGAAAAAATCTACCACAAGAATTTTAATTATAATTCCAAATATCTTTTAAATGTGCTGCCGCAATTAATTTATCAATTATAAATTCAACATTAACTTAAAGCGATCAGTTTAATAAATCTACAAATATTTTTAATATTGTTTCCAAGTATTTCGTTTTTAACAAAAACTGTAGAAACTACATAGTAGCTTCTTAATTTGAAATATTGCATTGTATGATGAAATACATTGTATCAAATTTAAAGTCATTTTGCAAGTTTATGATTTCAAAGGTAATAATGTTAGTGCCTAGTAATTTCTTGTTAAAAGTTACAAATGTATTCTTTGAATATTTTTGTTATATAAAATACCGATAGGAGTATATTATAGGTTCGGTTATGATAGGTTATGTTAGGATATGTTAGGTTATGTTAGGTTAGATTAAACCTACGGCCCCTAGAGGGCATAGCATAGGCCAATCGAGGTCCGAAGTTATATGTACCTTTAAAAGTTGAAAACTTTATATATTATTTCCATTCGTTGTACTACATACAACATATGACTTATATTTTAAATAATCAATAAGTTTTTCAAATAGGGCTTATAAATTGTTGACTAAATATATTAATAAGACATCTTATCTTAAATTTAAATATTTTTACATGTGATTTATATTATTATAATATTCAAGAAAGACTTTATTTATTATTTTGTTAGCTTAGTAACATTATATTAAAACTAATCTAGAAGTTGTTCTTTAGTTTCATTAAATATTTATATTTATATTATTTTTTTGACGCATTTGCTTTGTTGCACAGTGTTTTAGTGCAGCTGAGCTATGTAGACGACACCGACACCTTGCCTGGGGCGGATTGTGAGTAGGATGTCAGATCGCGGCACCTTCGTGATTTGTGGCTTAAGGGCACATATGGGAGCGAGACTAGACATAACTCGCTGTGGCGAAGGAACCGCAGTCATCGCCATCGCCACAGCCACCGCAGTGGTTGAGCTTATGAGCACACGGTGGTCTCAACTTCTGGTCAATTGTATGAATATCCATGGCCAAGTCCAAAGTCCCGCTGTCTTGATGTCTTGCTGTCCGTGTCTTTGTCCATTTGTCTGCGTGGCTTTTGGCCGCCGGATTAGCATTGAAATTGACTTCGTGCTGTGCTCATTAAAATTTTACGTGCATAAAGTTTATTTCGATTTGCCTGGCGTTCTCTCTCCCAGTTGTTGTTGTTATTGTTGTTGTTGTTGTCCCAGCGGTTGTCGCTGTTTTGTTGTCGTTGCAGTTGTCGCTAGCCACGTCCTTATCCTCAACCTCAACCTCAAAGTCATAGCCCAAGTCGTCATCGTCATCGCCATCGACATCGACATCGTCATAGTCTCTTGGGTTGTTTCTCAATAAAAACGCCAAAAAGCAAACAATTACATTTCGTGGTTGCGGCTTACAGCATATTCCAAGAATCTAAGAAATGAGACTGAGAATAAGAATGAGAAAATTCAGCTCAGCTGCTACTCGTTTCTACTGCTTGTTGTTATTGTTGTTTTTCTCATTTTTCGCTATATTGAATTCTTTTACTTCCTTATTGGCAGCGAAAAGCGAAAAGCAAAAGCAACTCAAGCGAAGCTACTTACTTAGAAACCCTTTCGGATTTCAACGGAGTTTGTGCTCAGTTATTGGCGTTTTTAATGCGTTTTTCGCCGGTTCAATGCATTAACAAGTTTACAGCCGTTTTGGAATTGATGTGGCTAACAACTTTTTCAATTATCCCCAGCGAGCGACAGAACAAAGTAGAGAGAGACTCGAGTTTCTAACTGAAATTGAGACTGTGGACTGGAACTCGAACTCGACTCAGATCATCTCACGTTGTCCTCAGGTTATTGTTGTTGCTCTTGTTGTTGTTGTTATTGTTGTATAAGTTGTATGTCTTCTGTTATTATGCCATGAGGCTATAAAAACTCGTTTTCGAAGTTCATGATCAGCTGTGAACTGAAAGTGGTTGATGATAGTAGCAGGAGAAGAAGAATCTCAGTTGTGAAGTTAAAGTAAAGTTTTGTGTACCGGTTTTTGCTGTTATGCTGTTATGTTACTCCACCGCCAATTGCACTCGTAATTGAGCCCCGCATCTGAGCTGCGATCGTTTGCGATCTTTGTCTCTCAATCTCAATCTCAATCTTAAAGTCCATCTTCGTTTTGGCATTACGTGCGCTGATGCAACTTGCTGCTTTTGCAAAAAGAGAAACAGTTTTGCTTAGCTTTGAAGTTCGCCTTGTGACAGCATATTTCTGCTGTTGATATTCTGTTGCACTATAATATTTCAACAAGGCAATCGACAGGCAACTTCCTGCTTATGCCAAAACCTAAATCATGTCGCTTTGAAGAAGACGCTGCGAGAACTGCGAAAACAAAAACAACAGAAACAACAACAGCAGCAGCAGCAGCTGAATTTGGCATGCCACCAAGGGGCATGGGGCATGGGGCATGCATTGCATTCCGGCCATGCAGCAAGCATGACAGCCTAGACCTGATCTATTTTGGTCACGCTGCAACTGTGCCCCGCCTGCTACTCTTTTACTCCAGCCAGCTAGCGACATGCAAAATAAACATAAATATATTACACACATTCGAGGAATACAGCTGCCGATGCCTTCCTTGGCTGCCTCCTCCAGCCACCGCAAAATATAAAAACAAACAATTTGTAGGTGTGGTGACTGCGGCTTGACTGTGAACACTGCCACAGCCAGTGGAGCTGTTGCTGCCGGTGGTGGTGCCATTCTCTTGATGGCCGTTCTGGTAGATGAAGCGGAAATGTGACGTTGATGGCAATAAATTCACTCGCTTTGTTTGTGTGCAAAAATAACGAACAACAAAAAAGTTCAAAGATTCGCTTCAGATTGCGACGCGCAGATGCTTCTCGATTCACATTCTTCGCAACACATCTTAGAATGGAATTCCTTACATGCAACTCAATCATTGCTCACCCAAAGCAAAGAGAAAGTTCTCCACAAAAAAACAAAAAATATGCTAAATAGTTCAAATCAAATATATAATTAGAAGTAATCAAGCAGCGGGTTACTGATCCATCTTTAAATATTGCTTAACACACTGTGATTTATTACTATTTTATTTTAATTTCTCAGCTGGACTGACCTCTGAAATAGTTAATAATTGTTATTTATGTAGAAGATTGTCAATGACTGAATTAGTTGATAGTTTTAATTATTCATAAGATTGTCAACGTTCTATATGCATTCGAAATATTTAAAGATTTGTTAAATTTTTTAAGACTCCCACAATGAAGCTAGTTTTCTACGAAAATCATTTTTCTCTGTATTTATTTTAGTTTAATCTCTGCATTTCCCACAGATTGCCAAGATTTTCTTATGCTATTATTTTCACAATATTATGTGTTATATGTAGTTTTCAGAAAAAGTTGTACTCTGGAATATATTTTAGCAGTTTATTTTCTTTGTATTACAGTTAACACCATTTTATTAAAGTTTATTCAGGCTTCTTCTAACCCAAAAAGTTAGTTGAATATAATGAAATAAATTCTATATGTATCATACACATATGTAACATTTCGTCTACTTTTCTAGATGTTAATTATATTCTAAATTTAATTGAATACACTCTAAATGCAATCCAAATACTCTTTTTATTCTCCTTGGAATCCCTTTTACTACAAATAAGTTCCCCAATGTAACCTGCTCTATAACTAAGTTAACAGTAGCTGCCTGCTACTAATGCCAATTAATTTAATTTAGCCATTGTTTTGCGCTATTCTTAGCTCAATTTAAAGCTTTCCCACCTTCACGTTATTCACCTTTAGTATTCACGGAATCCATAATAACAAAGTGCTTGAATGAGTTTCACACCGCATTAGTCATGCGGCTCTTGAGAGACTGTTAGACGAGGGAACAGCCAAAAGAAACATCAGCAACATCAACAACACCAAATTGATTCGCACAAAAAAAATAACGGCCTTCTGTCTGTCGCCTTTTGTATCGTTTTCTCATGCCGCTTAGGCGGCTTAAGCGGCGTATGCGTAATTAAAACATGCGCTGGCGGCGCTTTTGACCAGGTGTGGCCCTTTTTTTTACGAAAATCCATTGTATCTTTGCGCCAACATATTAATTATTTGCTGTGTAGCTTGAAAAAATATTTCCAATAGACCAAAAGACGAAAATAAAATCTAAAAACAAATTATTGGGCGTCGGCGCAGCAACAACAGCAAAAATTTTGCCGGCCAACAAGTTGTCTCGGCTTTTTTTATTTGCCAGTTTTTGTATTTCTATAATTTATTAAGAAAACACGCCAAATGCATATGTAGAAATGAGTTTCCCCTTCGCTCTCTCTCCATCTCTCCACTTCTCTTTTTTTTCTGTTTTGGTGCAACGCCTTTATGCGCCTTTTGCATGCGTAATTTCTGTGTGGCGCTGACTTGGTGGTCTTTCGGTCTGCCCGGCCTCTCGTCATCGTCGATGTTGTCGTTGTCGTCCCTGTCCCAATCCGGGTGCGACGGCACCCCCATTGAATAATTGCCACAGGCTGGGCGCCACACGTTGCCAGCCAACAACGCCAACGTTGGAGATGGAGATGGAAATGGGACTGAGAGTGGGTATGGGAATGGAAGCGGGAATTCGGATACAAAATTTGAGTATTTTGCTGTGCAATATGCATAAAGATAAATATGCATATATGTATATATATATCTAGATCTGCATACGAGTGGAGAGTATATGCTAATGACACAGCATGTCGGCTTGATTACTCACAAAACTGTACTGAAAGATCTCGCATACCCTGTAAAGTCAGCTCTTGAGGTATTTGCATCAAATATCAATTTTATTTTACATTTTTTATGGCGTCATAAATATTTCTAATCTGCGCAAAATTAATTGCAAATACAGTTAGCTTTTGCTGTTATTTTTTGAGGTGTTTCGGAAGTAAAGTAATTTGATTCGCAAGGTTAAAGCAAACATTAACGAAACTTAGTTAACCTTGTGCAGATAACTGAAATATTACTCAAACAAGAAAGTAAGCTACGGTAAAGTGTCCTCGACTGAGGGATACCCGCAACATATTTTCGATAAAAGCAAAACAGTGCTTTATAATTCTTAAAATATACTACATTAATATACTAAAATAATAAAAAATATCAATGGTTATATTTGATACATATGTATATCGATATACTATTGCGTGTAAAATATATCTAAGAAAGTAGAATATACCAGACTGTCAACTAAGCCAAGGTATATCAATATACTATTATGTATAAAATATACCATAGAGTAGAGAATATTATAGATTGTTAACCAAAGCAACTAAGACCAGACTGACGGTGATGAAGAATATATGTCTATAATTTCTAGGGTTGAAGATGTCGTCTTCTTCCTTCCACATACATTTGCTGAAGGCACAAAGTTATAATACCCTTTTACCCTATGAGTAGCGGGTATAAAAAAGCAATCAAAACTGATACATAAATCACAAAGTATTTCCTTTTTTGTTATGCAGGGTATATCAAAGTCGGCTGTCACTTTGATATCCTTTTGCACTTTTATGTTTTGTTTTTTGTGTAGCAACTCAACTGTAATTTAGTTTTCAACATCAAAGGCGTGGGAATGACGCAAAAAATGGCACAAATGCTGCGTAATCCCAATGATATATCGCGTCTCTTAGTGATCTGAATTTCAGCAAAAAGAAAAAAAGGATTCACAGCAAATCCACCGACAAAATCTCTCTCAGAATAAATCTAAGGTAGCCGACAATGGAACTGAAATTTGTCGCCGTTGCAAATTGAAAACAACATAGCGCGCAAAAAAATGGTTCGAAGAATGCCAAACGACTGACTTGACTTTGAAAGCCAAAAAAGGGGGAAAAATTGTAACAAAAATTTAAAAATGAAAAAAAAAACTTAAGAACAGCGGTTTAAAGCTGAGTTTTTTTTTGGGTTGGAGGCGACGTCGTCAACGACGTTGACAATGACAAGCGGCGTCCGAGCGACGCGATCATTTGGGTCAATGACGACGAAATCGAAGCGACGCCGATGTCGATGTTGATGTTGATGTCGATGGCGATGTCGATGCCAATGATTTAGAACCTAACGATAAAGAGCGGGGCATACAGACGAACAACAGCGAGAACAGAGCGAATTGTGGCGGTCAATCAAGCAGAAAATGTTGTACGAGAATCATCATTTTAGCATGTGGCGACAGCCAATGATACTCCCCTCCCTCTCTTCCTCTCTCCCCTCTCTCGTATGTTGAAAGGAAGTTGTTGCTGTGTGTGGCATGGAACGGCGATGATCATTTTGTTCAACCGATTGTAAACGATGCGTTGCGATCGCTGCTCTGCGGCTTTGATCAAATGACAAAATTGATCATTTTCTGTTTGAATGGATTTTGGTTGCAGACTCCCTCGCTTCCCCCTTCCTCTTCTCCCTCCTTCTTCTTCTCCCTCAACAATTGATTTATGCCGTGGCTCAGTCGCTTGTCTCTGCTGTGTGGGGTCTTTGTGGCATGTGCAACAACAAAAACAACAGCAACAACATCAACTTGAAACCTTTACCTATAAAAATATCAGAGCTTTTGTGTCGAGCCAAAAGGTGCTATAAATCAAGCCAAATGTGAGCGCACCTTTTTTTTTTGGTTTTGTTTGTGCTTTTGTTTTTTTTTTTAGTTTTTTGTTGAGTGAACGTTTCTGACCATTTTCCAAATTAACAACAATGCGAAAAATACAAAACTAAAAATAAAAAAACACATTTTCGCGTCACAACAATTAATAGTTGCGAGCGAGTCCAGGATCAGCGACGACCCGAAACCAGTCTATAAGGTCTCTGCAGGTCTCTCTCACTCAATCTCCTCAGTCTGTCTTGTGGCAAGTTGTTGTACGTTTCAGTGTTTTTGTTTTTTGAGTTGCAAGTTCGATTTCACATTCCCGTAGGGGTGAAATCTTTTGCGTTTTTTGAATTTTCGCGTCGCGTTTTGTTTTCAGTTTTGGGTGAGCTGAAAACGCTGTGGGTAATAACCAAAAATTAGCAAAAATTGCTAAAGTTTGACTTGCATGATTTATCTATAATTTTGCATCGCTAGTCGCGCGGCAAGTCACTCTACGTTTGGGGGCAGCCAGCTATCCAGCTAGCCAACGAAATGCTGCTGCCACACTCGCCATCTGATAGGCCCACAGTCAAACACACACACACACACACACACACATTCGTAGATAGGCAGAGGGAGGGAAAGAGACCTGACTTCATCTGACAGCCTGGGCCATTTTTAATGCGCTTTTCAGTCTAAGCGATTTTCGGTTTTCGGTTTCCTTTTTGCAGCTTAACACTTGCGGGTGTTGTTGTCTACATAATTTCACTCCAGCTTTAACTTTGAAATATAGTAAGAAGGGGAGAGTGGGAGGGAAGGAGACAAGAAGAGATACTTCAGCTTTGCCTGTGCAACATGTAATCGTCGTAATAATAAAAATTTGCAAATGATTTCGTTACTCAATCTGCAAATCTGTTTTCGGCTATCGTTACAGTCCTGGTTATGGCATCCCGGCTGGCCGCTGGCCACATCCAATGGAGCGCTGGTGCTGCAGTTGAGTGACTCTGAGATCGCGCACGCACTCCAACCAGCCGAACTCTATCTGTGTGTCAAACTGGGTAAGTGGGTCGCACCAACTTAAGCGATATCCTTTTCATTTTATTACTTGACTATTTGCAACATCAATTCTTACACTTATAAATTGAGAACAAAATAAGAGTGGCTTACAGATTTCTTTTCTCATTTATTTTGGGTTATTAAAAGCAAATAAAAACCAAATTATTATAGAAGATATATCAATAGATAATTAAATACTTAACATTTTATTTAAATTTGAAATTTAAGAAGATAATTAAATTAAAAATAATATATTATATCATATACAAATCTTATTTAACAGTTCGAAATTCAATTAAAAATAAAAAAGACTTTAAATAATTCTGACCAAAAATAATCTGCACAATTCTAGAACACTCTTTTAACGTTTTTTTTAATTATTGCTATTAATCTTAAAATAGATCAAAATATTGAAAATAAATGTTAAACAGTTTTTGTATGGCAAGTACGAAACATTTCTTAAAAATATTATAATAATATGGTTCTAAATTCTTTTAATTATAAACTTTGACATAAATATTCGAGTATTTTATTGAACAACTTTATAGTATCTTCTACTGATTCCTCATGAACTGACTTTTTTAAAGCAAACAAAATCAGTTTCAGGAAGTTTACTCTTTGTAGATATCACATCATGATAAACAGAATAAACACTTTACAGTTTAACTCAGACGTTTTTAAAGTGTGGTAAATGTATTCCAGTAAATAAAGCAACAATTTTAATTAGCCGCCTCACATGTTAGCTTTCTTTAGTATTTACTGAAATGCGAAGCTAACGTTTTCACTCCGTCAATCTGCTCAGCTCTCAGCTGCTAGCTTAGTGTTCCATATTGTTAGGCATCTCTTGATGTACAACTATGTATGTAGAAGCAGACTGCGAGTAGCAGAGCAAAATGTTGCTAACTAGTGCACATGATTGTTAATCTAAAACTGATAATTTGTGTGTTTCAATTTCAGAATCTGACGCAGAGGCCACACCGCAGCTTTATGTCGTTTGGCGCTCGTCACAGCAGCAGCAGCAGCAAGAGAGGAGCGGAAGAAGTACGAGTTGTAGTGAGTTGCAGACTCACTGCATCGATATAGATTACAATAATCCACGGCAAGAGCCATTAAGCGTGCTACAGCTAGAAATGTCGATGGCAGCAATGGCAACAACAACAACAACAGCAACGGCGGGGCAGGGGCAAGTTAACGATGCTGCTATCGAGCTGCCGCAGTTGTTGCAGAATCTGCTGGTGAGCGTTGAGCGTAGCATTGAGCGCGTGTCGCTGAACGAGCTGCAGATGCCTCTAGCCCTCGGCGAGGATCAGCTCGATGAAGCCAACAACAACAACAACTTGAATAACAACAACACAAACAACTCGAACACAAACAACAACACGAACAACATTGGGTCGCCAAAGTGCGCGTTGCGGCGCAGCGATTTAATTACCAAAAACAAACTGTTCAACAACCGTTACATGCTGCGGCGTCTGACCAATCGACAGGACAGCATGAACTCCACCTCGTCGGGCAACAGCAACGCCAGTGAGCGCAGCAGCTCCAGTGGCAGCAGCAGCGCCGGCGAAGAGTTGCACAGCCATCTAAGCAGCAACTCGATGAACAACAACAACAACAACAACGGCAACAACGATTTGTTGTTGCCTTCCACATCGCCCGCTTTGCCGCTGTTTTGTTTGGGCAACTCATTTCCGCACATCGACAGCGACGAGGAGGCAACGGATGCCGGCGAGAAGCGTCAATCTCTGGGTAAGTGTACCAACTACATATCAACGTATACGTAATATGCACATTCACATTACGCATACGCCGCATACTCCATACAACAAGTGCAACTCCGTTGCTTATCTTTGTTTCTCTGCTCCACAAAACTGGGCGTTGTTTAGAGTTATTTGTTTTAGCCGCAAGATCTGCAATCGATGCCAGAGCAATTTACAGTCTCAGCGCGCAATTGTTGTATGCAAATCTTAAGAGCGGGAGGCCACGCCTCCCCACCGCCCCACAGTACTCAAATATTCAATTAAACGCCCCGCGGCCAAAGTGTTGAGCTCATTTCTCGCTCTGCACTAATAGCACCGTTTAGATAGTCCGCCAAAAACAATTCGAATATAATTTCTGTGCATAAATTTGCCAACATTTGATTCAATTAATCGCGCAATGAGCGCCTGCAATCAGTTGAGAATTTTCTAGTGAAAGTACGTTCGCCTTCTCTATCTGGTTTGTTATGATAAATTGTACTTCTTTTTTGATAAATTATTATGTTAACTTTCGCTGTGGCTTGCTTACATCGCATTTATAGTTAGCTTCTTCCCGCTGAGCTGTTGAGCTGATTCATATTTCTCTGCACTTTCTTTGCTCTTAATTGAACTTTTAATCAAGTGTAGCGTACTTCAAAATCAGCGCCAACATTTGATAAGTAAATCACTTTAGTATTTACTTCCTAATGCACGTGCTTCGATAAATCTTTGTGTGTTTATGCTCTCGAAAAAAAATTTAATTTAAAACTTGCGAAACTTTTCGCTAATCTAAACAAACAGTTGAGAAAGAAAATAAGTTAAATCTTTTACAATTTCTAAATAATATTTTACATTTATTGCCCACACAATATGTTTAGCTTATGACTTTTTGAGTCTAAGTTTAAAAAATAATTTCAATTTAAAATCACAGAAATTCTTCTGACAAATGAAATTTTTTAAAGCTTTTGAAAGAATTTCTTTTTATATTTGTTCATAAATTTAAATGAACTTTTGATAAGTGAAATAAGTTTTTAAGTTTTATTTTTACGATTATATTTTTAAAGCTTCTGAAAGAATTTCCATTTGAAATCAGAGAATGTTTTTTATTTATTTAAACAATCTTTTGACAAATTATTATAATTTGTACCTCATTTTTTTTTGCACTGATTGCATCATTTATAAGATTTGCTTATGACTTGAAATAGATTCGATTTCTAATCTGTGAAATTATTTAATTTGTTAAAAACAAATGTGAGAAATAAATGAACATAATCAAGCTGTATTCTGAAATATATTGTACATTTATGGCTCAATAAATCCGCTTAGGTTGAACATTTGAGAAATAAATGAAAGTGATTTAGCTGTGGTTGAGATTTTACGCCATTGAAAGAATTTTCATTATTCCAGTTATATTCATCCATATTTTTGTTGCTTAACGCTCTTGAAATAATTTTGATGAGCAGTAAATTGATTTTTTAATGATCAGTCGAAAAGAAAACATTTCTCTATCGCTGAGAGAATCTTTTTCAACTTTTCTCATGATGCTCCCCGACTTGTTTAATTGATTATTTAACTGCTACTTTGCAGATTGTCTCTCCATAAAAGTTTATTAGCAACGATTTTAACGATCAATTCTCAGCCGCTTTCTCTATCGTTCGTTCGATAACTGATTCGATTTAATTGTCAAATGTAAATTCGTCGTGAATAGTCGAGATATAATGTGTTTCAGAACCGATTGGGAATGCAGCAAACAGCAGTTGTCCTGGACCTGCCTCATGCTCAATATTGTGATTGTGGTAAGATTGGCATTCGCAGATTGCAAACAGCTTTGAACTGGATTGAGTTTCGCAATCTTAGCGCAGTATCTGATTGTGGGAGTATTGTTTCAACATGCCTATGTGCTGATCAAACTGGGGCCAAACTATGAATTTGCCTCACTCTTCACGATGCTGTCGTGGATCGAGGGCATCTGCAGTTTGGTGCTGTTGGTGGACACGATCTTTGTGATGTGTGGCACAGGGAATCTCTTTCTGGTGGTAAGAAAAAGAAGAAATTTCAATCTTTCCCTTCTAGTTTTTCACTTAAGCAAAACTTAGTCCATAATTTTGGGCTTCTTGCTGAATTCTGTGCTCCTGATTTCCGGCAGCTTTTCGATTATCGCCTATACGGATGCCTATGTTGTGGTGCGTGGTTTCTTTAGCGAGAGACTCTACTACTATGAGACCACACACGAGTGCTGTGGCATCAATGGACCCCAGGATTATGGTGTGCCCATTTCGAATGATACGATTCCCCTTTCCTGCTACAAATATCGCAAAGCTCTGCCCAAAAATCTCTATGAACGCGGCTGTCTTTATGCCGCCTATGACAGCTGGTTCTGGTTTATATTCTCGAATTGCTATTGGTTTGCCTTTGTTCTCATGATTGTCGATATCGTCTGTCACTTTAAGCTGCGGCAGCGTCTCTAAGAGGGAATATCGAATGTCATCAATATCACTTGCTCTTAAATTATGGCTAATACACAAAGTATCTGTCCAGGCGGTAAATGAAACCACACACTCGCGGTGTGTTGTATCACAGTTGCAGCTGAGTTCAGTTCAATTCAGTTCAGTTCAGCTTGCGACTAGAATGCGTCGACAACGCCCACGGTTACCGTTCGACCACAAAAGCCAACAAAAAAGCTATTAGCCATTAACAACAACGGCCCACAGCATCCGCCAGGCGTTGGTTAACCACAAAATATCGTTGTCTTTTCGCTGCCACCACCAACAACAACAACAAGCAGCAAGCAGCTACAACCGTGCAAATGCCTTTTAATTTGTCAAAGCCTAAAATATGAAAATTAAATGAGAAACCAAAGCAATGCACTGTGCACAGTGGAACCAGTTTGCCAAACAATCTACCGAACTGACCCTTGTCAACTTAACATATGTTCAGCCAGCATTTATTATGTGGGGAAAAGATATGGAAATCTAGCAGATAAATCATTGAAATGGGCAGCGGCTTGTTAGAGAGAAAACAATATCTTAGCTGATAGAGTTTGATAGATACAAATATACGAGTGTTGTTTTAGTTGACATGCTGTGAATAACGATAAATATCTATTTCTAATTATGTAGTTTTATGAATGTCTTATTGAAAACTTCCACTAAAAATCTGCTTTAAATTTAAATTGCGTAGGTAAAAAACGCCTTCAAATTCTTCTAGAATTTTAATAAAGTTTTCGTAATTCAGCAAATAATTTGCAATAGACAATAGCTATAGACCACTTTATGGGGAAATTGTAAGATCAGTAAATTATGAAACCATTACATATTCATATTCTGATTGTGATTTTTGTTAATAAGAAGTTTGAGAAATAGATTAACTGCTTCATTTTATTAAGCTCTTAGTATACAGGTTCCCAAATTTGTTTCCAGTATTCAATTTATATTAAATAATAGAGCAATGAGAGCATTGCAATATTTTCATAAATTTAATTTTCAAAAAGTATAGATAATATTGTTTCTTGGTTAGTTTGGAACATTTTAGGAAAATAACAAAATTCACTAAAAAATGATATAAAAATAATAATGAAAAGATTCCACAGTTTAATATATGTGAAATCCAAAGATAAATGAGAAGTTCATTGAATAGTTTTATTAGCGTTACATAAATTATTAATCTCTACTATAGCTGTTTATTTTAAACATGAGATATACATTACATTTAGGGGTTTCTTGCTTTACAATCTAGTATATATTTAATGTAGTAGTATATCGATATACTAAATATAACCTTTGGTATATTAATAAATTTACAAGAAATAAGTGCAATATATGTACATAAATAACAAAATATTTGATACTATGTACAAAAAGCAATTACAAAAGACAAGATCAAATAAAATCCCAGTCAATTGCTGGTCTAAGATCTTTGGTCAAAGATGTAAAATAAATTCGATTGGCAAATTGGCACTGCATTGGTGCAAGGGTCACTCCCAAGCCAACTGACTATATCTAAAATATATATATATAGAAGGAGGGGGAGCAGATATGCTAAGTGGAGAGCTCGTTATCTGATCCCAGTGTGCAGCGGCAATGGAATGCGATCGACCTGAAGTCGCATTTTGGGTGTGTGTGTGGGTGCAATTTGCAAGCGGGCATAAATCAGCTGACAAGTGCGGGGGCACACAACTGTGGCAGCAGCAACTATTGGGGTATTGAATTACGTACTTATGCATGCAACAGAGCAGCGTGCAACGTGCAACCAGCACCTGGCATTTGTATTCGCACCACAATTCAAAGCGGTGGCCAACAGGTGGTGGCGACTCTTTTGGTGGTGCAACCAGGTGGCAGAATTTCTGCAGACGCTGCAAAGTGTCGCATTTATAACAACTATAAAAAATATCAAAATTGTCGCACGCGAAAGTGGCGACTCCAAATTTATGATTGCAAACGAGTTTTCCGAAATGCCACGCCCCCTTTTATTTTGTGTGTGGGGGCTACTGTGAAGCTGTAGCTGTGGCTGTGGCTGTCGCCAAATTAATCAAATGACATTATTATGCAAAGCACGTCGCACGATCCTGAACCAGTTTTTTCAAGGTTTCCTTCGAGCGTTTAAAATGCAATTAACCCATATCGAACTATGCTATATATAAAATATAATATTAATACTTGTCACTTGTTGTATCTGTTTTTTGCTTTTGCAGCGTTGCAGACGGAGAGAGAGACAACGATGGAGACAGAGACGGAACTGTTGCCCCCCAACTCGATCAGTGAATTGCCCGAGAAACTGTTGAACAGCGGCGTCTATTTGCCAGGTACTTTCCATTTTTGCATAATTCTAGACTTTCACTACAACTAACCAACTAACTAACTAAACTAACTGTTCGCTTATAAATATAAATTGGAAATTTGATAACGCCGAAATGGAAAATCATCAAGCAACGCCCCTTGATTTTTATTTGTGTTTTTCATGCCCGCCAGGCATGCAATTGAACTTAAAATTCAATTTGCATTCGTTTCAATTCGTTGCGATGTGAATTCACCAATTCGAACTCAAACTCCAATTCAATTCAATTAATTCACACACTTTTTCGCACATTAACGCGGCGTGTCGACACTCGGACCACCCAGCGAGCAATTCACAAAGCATTCGAGTTTGATTTCCATGCGATCGCATAACCAATATCGATTCCATTTTCATTTCCATTTCCCCCTTTTTTTCGCAGGCACACGCACCCTCCAAGGCGACCCACTTGTGCATGTGGATGGCGATGCTGTGGCAAGCGCGGGCCTCAATTGCTATGAGCTGGCCACTCTGTTGCTCTACTACAGCACCATACCGGAGCGCAGGTGAGTTTGCAGAAAAAAACACACACTATTGAAGGGGTTACCTCAACCCCGCCCCCGCCCTCCGTCTTTGTTGCTGCCCCCTCTCAATCAGAATCAGGCAGTTTAATGTCAAATGCAAAACGCATGGGAATGAGCACAACAACGAGGCAGCTGCCTGCTCTTCAGTTTCAACACAACAAAGCGACTCAAGATGAAGACGCAGTGGGTGGAGGTAGAAGTAGAAGAAGAAGAAGCAGTTTATAGACTCACAGCCCATCCATATTTACGAGCAGATATGCAAATGTGCAGTTAATGCCTGACCAACCAACCAAGAGCCAACTTTGCATGGCGCTGGGAAAAACGACAACGACAACGATGACGACGACGGCGCTGCACTTAAGCCTTTAAGATGTTATATACAGGAGGGATGGGGAAGAACTCGCTTTGGCCACAAGTAGAGCTCTTCCCCAACACATCTGTTCACTCGCTCGGTCGTCGTCTGGCTGTCTGGCAATCAGGCAGTCGAACTCATTGCCACAGCAGAATATGCATGCCAGTCAATTTGCCACTTTGGCTAAAAGGAAACATGCAACAAGAACAACCAGCGAGCAACTAGCAACAACAACAACAACTGCGCAACAATAACAACAACATCGAACAGCACTTGTGTTCAATGCTGAGAACTTTGCCACAGAAAATAGAACAAAAGCCTCAGTCTAAAAGTCGATAACACTGCGCTACAAAAGCGTCAAACTTTGAAGATTTTACGCTCCAATTGAGCCGACAAATAGATAAGCTGGCATTATGTCCACTTACCACATTTCGCCTTATAACAGATTAGAATATCAGTAATCTTTCCAAGTACTTTGCATTGCTATGAACTGTCGGCTTAAGTCTTTTATAAATAAGAGATTGCCTCTGGGATCTCTCTATCAAGAAAGACTAGAGTATTAGTTCTATTTGTATGTGTTATAACGGGAATGAAATTAATTGATCATTTCAAACTTAACATAATAGCTTTTGCTAGAAGATTAAATAGTGCAGAATTTATAGTATTTCATTTATATTCTTAAAGATAGAAATCTATTCTTCTTTAAGATATTAGCTAATATGGAAAATTTATAATAAATTTTAGCGAAGTTACTTTAAACTTTGAGCAAAAATCTATTTATTTTCACACTTTGCCAGCTGATAATTCTGCTTTTGTGAATGAAGCGTTCTTTATTTAATGAAAGCATTTAAATTTAATCGCCTACGCGTGTTATATAATTTAATGAGAACATACTATAGTTGAGTATTGTCTTTTAACTTCTTTAAATGCTCAGTTTTTCAAAGAAAAGAACCCAAGTTCATTGCCAACAGATTACAGATTACAATGTAAACGTCCTTTAAATGGACTGCAATAAATATTATCTCACATCTTGGAGAACTTAACTCATTTCTTTCTATTTATTTTCACAGTTTTTTGGTTAATATTTTATTTTAAGCTAAGTTCTGCATAATTGAGAGACAAGCATAAATTAAATAGCTGCATTCAGTCTAATCTAAATAATTATATAACACAGCGGGCATAAAATTTATGACGTACTTTAAAAAATGACTAGATTTTTCAATGGAAATTCTCTAAAGTAGTTTTGGTGAAAATACATATTAACTTTTAACTTATGTTCAGAAGAAAACTTAATTAATTTTTTATATTTATTTGTACACCTTTTTGTCTTCTACTTTATCTTTAACAAAGTTCTGATTGATTGAAAGAGAAACATAAGCTAAATAGCCAAATTAGGTCTAATTAAATAAGGCAGCGTAATTTTTTATAGTTTTAAATAATACCTAGATTTTTTAATTGATAGTCAATCAACACTTTTAGAGAAGATGCAGTTATCTAAAAGTCTAGAAATATTTGTATATAAAACTTCATTCATCTTTTTCACTTTTTTGAGAATAATAATCCGCATAATTGAAAGCATAAATAAAAAAAAAGCTGCATAATGTCTTATCTTAATAATTGAAAAAAAATTAGGCATACAATTTATTATGCTCTTAAATAATTTCCAAACTTTTCAATGGAAATTCTCTAAAGATTTTCAAGTACTTTTCAAGAAGCGACATTTATGCAAAGCTTCCTTCATATGAGTGCAAATAAATCTAAACTCATATGTAACATAACAAAAAAGGGCATAAGCTCGTAATTAATCTTTTTCAAGTCATTCACATTTGCGGAAGATGTTCAAGCTTTATTATCAAGATAGCCCTAGACTAACACAATGTTTTCTTCTCGAGAGCTTATCAAGATAGTCATGGGTTAAGCTGAGCTCTGTGTTCTATAGTGTAATTTTGAATTCTAGTCGCTGTCAGGCAACAGTTGTGTGTTGGCTCTACTAAAGCACGGCAGACACGTCGCTTGAGGGACTGTGCTCTTTCGGCTTCCCTTTGTAGAGCAAAACCGCAGAAGGAGACAATGAAAGACAGAGAGAGAAGACTTGTGATGGAGATAGAGAGAGAGCGAAAGATCTTTGCTGCAGGCGTATGAATGATTTTTTCAGACAGATTCGTGACACTTTAAATTTATGATGTGAACTTTAGTGGCCCAGCAATGAAATGCTGAATGGTTGTGTGTTGTGGTTGTTGTTATTGTTGTTGTTGTTGCTCCTCCACACGATTCCTGGAAATATGAGAATAATCTGTGAAATCTAAATCGACATATGAGAACACACTCGTTGGCCACTTACTATACTAACATATACATAAATGCTGGTTGGCTGGCTGGCTGGCATTCCCCCATTCGCCATTCCAATACACAATTCTGATTCCCGTTTCAGCTGCATGTTAATTGCTTCAATGCCAATTGATAAAATGCGGCCAAATCGTGTTAGAAAACTTTGACAAACATTTGCGCAGCAACGCAGCGCAAAAAAAAAAGATCTGCACAAGTCATACGAAATTCCAAAACTGGCACAAACTCCAGCCTGTCTCTGACTGATGACGATGACACTAAAGACTTTACAAGTTGGACTCGGACAGCCACTCAGTCTATGTCTTCTTCTTCTGCGCTCCTCTCACTTGGTGGAAACTCCTCTCTCTCTCTCTTCTCTCTTCAATGGCGGGCCTGGCCAGCCTCAGCCATTGACATTATTTGCGTTTTGTTTGCCGACATGTGTAAGGTATTCATTAGCTCGACTGTCTAAATCCGAAATGCCAGTCGACAGACGAGCGCAGCACGCAAATATTTAATATTTGAGCTGAGTAAAGTTTTCACCAAAGCCACAAGATATACGAGTGTGGAGACCCAGACTGACAGCAGTGTCAACAAAACAGACTGCAAGTCGAAGCGATGTTGTTGTTGCTGTTGTAGAGTCTTGATCTATCTAAAGAGAAAAACTTACATCATCCCACTTTGGGCCATGGGCCTATTTGACCCTGTCACAATGTGAGCCAGCTCTATGATGATGAAGGCTTCACTGATGTTGTGTCTTCTCTTGTCTTGTGTTGTGCCTTGTCTTGTCTTGTATGTCTTTTCTCTCAGTGTGTGACAGCGTGCAATTAAATTTGTTTTTATGGGTCTGCAGCAGTACTTCTGGGAATATCTTTAAATGCCGCCTGCCGCCTGCAACGAGTGCGAAAGGTATTAATATGCATGCCCGCGCATAATACATAATACAAATAAGACTGGTAAAAAGAGTATAAAAGAAAGCTCGGGTTACACACGAGAGCGACCCCAAAGCGAGGACTCACTCACACTTTATTGCTCTTTCTTGCATTTTCATATCCTTAGGCAAAACTGACAACTAAAACTGACATTAGATCAATTTTATGCTGTGTTGCATGTTATGTTTGGCCAATAAGATTTTTTAATGTTACAGCTATTTTACATAAATTGATTATGATTTTTCGTTTTTATAGCCCATATTTATCGGGTTGCATGCAAAAGCAATAAAAAGATTCATGGCTTTAAAGTGTTGTAAATGCCATTTGAACAACAGACCTTTTGGGCAAACTTCCCATATTCAAATGCAATTTTAATGTTGTCCGTTTTTAAGTCTTTAAGCTGTGAATTGGGTAGTCAGATATTCAATTTTCTCTGGTAAATTGGCAAATGGGTTTTTTTTATCGATACTCCAGACAATTATAATTACATGGCAAACTTAATAAGCGCTTACAATGTTACAGCTGTAATATAATTAAAATTCATTAGCTGCATCTAAAAAAAAACAATTTAAATGATTTCTTTATGTTCAGACTATCAACATTTTACAATTCAATAGCGTTGCTGTTATATAAGTAAATTGTTTTCTTTTATTGAAGATGTTGTAACCGAAAATAAAACAATATTTATACGTTAAAATGCAAAGAAGTTAAAATTCTTCTAATGTATTAAAATGATATTGCTTATTTTAAAGTAATAATTTTGGAAGTTTAACATTTTCTTTGTTACTTTAACAGATGTCTTCATCATCATTTAAATGTTAACCTTCACATTTATGTAATTCGTTACCATTTTTTTTTTTCTTCTATTATTAAACGGACAGTCAATGTTTATGGGACAAATCATTTTTGTTTTCGTCAGAAAATCACATTAAAATTTAACAATTTCTTAATGGTAAAATTTTTCTTTGATTTTTCTTAGTTCTTATTCTATGTTTCGCTTGTTTAACAGCCATTTATTGTATAAAACATTTCTAGTATCTCTAAATAACAATATTTATATGTAAAAATTAGGCAATTATTATGTTAACAGATTGCCTAATAACATTTGAATGATATGTTTCGCTTATTTAACAGTAGAGCTAAAAACCATTTTTTTAGTCTGGTAAAAATTTCTTAACATTACCATTCTTGTGCTTTTTTTACAGACTCTCTAATAACATTTGCGTGTTAAGTTCAGTTTTTTAACAGCCATTTTAAGCTGTTTCATCTGATCGTAAAAACAGTTTATTAACTTAATAATATTAATTACACAATTTCTGAACTTTAATATTAAATTAATATCATTGTTACTTTAACAGATGGTCAAATAACATTTGAATGTTTTGTTTGACTTACTTAAAGGAACTTTTATCTAAGGAAAATTTATTGCGAAAAAGCATTTCTATTCTACATCTATGCTATTTTAAAGTTGGAATTCTATGTTTCGCTTGTTTAAGAGCTATTTTGTAATAATTATTTATTATAATTATATATTATAAAAATTTAATTAAAAAGTTTTTTAACAACAATATTTTTCTGCAGTTTTAACAGACTGTGTAATAACATTTGCCTGTTAAGTTCCCTTATTTAACAGTTATTTACTGTATTTTGTAATAGGCTATATTTACTGCATAACAACATATCTGCTCTCCTCATAAAATCATATTTATGATTAATGTAACGATTTTTGGACTTTAACATTTTCGATGCATTTTTAACAAACTGACTAATAACACTCGCAACCCATTTTCTTCTGATCAGTTAGCTTTAAGTGTCTGCTAAACTTTATTAAGCTGACAATTAGTAAATCGTTGAGAGTATTTACGACGGCAGAGTATAGAGAATTCATTGTTGAACTTCTCATAAATCTTGTGGCAGCTTTAGCGCGTTGTGTGTTGTGTAGGTTGCTTTCAAATTGAAATGCCAAACGCTTTTGATGGCCGTGTGCTGTGTGTGTGCGGCATCATTAAACTCGAAACATGCCAGCGATGATGATGAAGCTGAGCCAAAGCCCGCAGTTAGCTTGCCACTTGTGGCAGCAGCAGCAGCAAGCAGCGACCTGCCGCATGCGCATTGCGTGCAAATATCAGCTAAAATGCGGACTCTCTGACGGGGGTGGATGGACTGCTGTGAGAACACACAACACACAGGCATAACTGGCTAACAAACTGCCTGACTGACTGCTTGACCGACCGTCGCTGACCATTTTGCTGACTCGCTGGCTGGCATGCATTTACAGTTAGCTGCAGCTGGCTGGGGGCAGCGCAGCGCAGCTGGATAAAAACGCTTTTTGGGGTAAAGTGTTAAGGCAAATGCGGCTGTTGGGCATTTTATTAATGCGCTGCTGCAGCAGCTGCCATTAGCGGCAATTTTCAATTTTTATTTACGCTGATTAAAAGTGGCTACCAACTTGTCATATTTACTGCCCGCCGCCGCCTGCCTTTTGATATACTTTGAAGGTACAGTGAACACTCGTAACAAGGAGTGAGAAGGCAGCTTCCAACCAAACACACATCACATTCACATCGCATCTACTAGTTGCAGAGGCAGAGGCCGCTTATTGCCAATTAAGCTGAACTTGTTTTGGGCGTTGCCATCGCGTTGGTTCTGCTTTAGTTGCAGTTGCAGCAGCAGCAACAGCAGTGGCAGCAGCAACCTGCCACATCCACAATTTACACCATACACATTTGACGTTGTTGTTTATGAGCGCCTGACCATGCACTTCTTACCGTAAACTCATTGCATTTTAACTTGTGTATTTGCAGCATTGCAGCCCATAAAAGTACACAGCAACAACAGCAGCAAAAGCAGCAACCACAACAACAACTGAAACCCGCCCAGCAAACATTTACCATTTTAATTGCCATCGAGAAGTCGCAACATTTATGCGTAATCGACTTAATTTGCCAAAGTCTCAAACTGTTAAGCAAGCAAATTGGCAATTGTGAAATTTTGGCCGTTTGTCTCGATGCGAATTTGCTGCAATTGTGCAACCAGCAGCAGCAACAACAACAGCAACAGAACAGCAGCAGCAGCAATAGCTGTGATCAGCCGGTAAGTTCAACGTCTAACCTTTGGTGCGATTGCACCACAAAATGAAATCATTAGGAGGGCACTCCGTCTAGGTTGACGCCCCACAGCACCCAATTAAACCGCTTTACATGGCCAGCAAAAACAACTAAACAAAACACAGAACTTACCTGGCCACTAATGACGCTATTTTGTTTTCTTCCAAACACACACCGATACACACCCGCACACACACAGGAGGCATCGCCATCATCGTCATCGTCGCATTTGGTTAAATTCATTAGCGTGGACCAAGTCACGACAAGTGTTGCGCCATCGCAGTTGCCGCGCGGTTTGCTCCGGGGCCAGCATCATCACGACGCTGTGAAGTGGCGCGAGTTCTTCGCCCAGCTTGAGGCGTTCCAGCGTCAATGCTCCGCGGCCGGCGGTCGACTTGTTGCCGCCTTGAGTGACATACGCGCTGCCGATTTGCTGGGGCTGCCAACGCGACGACAGCTCTACGGTCAGCATCGTGCCCTCAGTCGTGCCCTTATGGACTCGCAGCTGCACAATTTGCGCAAGCGTGGCGCCACACAGCTGCAGCGCCTCCAGGAGGCAGCCAGTGCCATCAATGCGCCACCAGCAACAGCTTCAGTTGCTACCTCCAACTCTGCCTCTGCCTCTGCCTCTAGCCCAAGCAGTTGCAACTCGGATGCTGGCCAGAAACTGCGGAAGGTGACGCTGCTCTACAGCGAAGGTGGATCGTGCCGCACAGCGCCTCGAGCAGCTGACGGAGCAACGACGCGAGCGTCTGCGGCAACTCACTCGCCAGCGTGCCCTCGAGGATGAGATCAATGAGGTAAGTCATCAAATTGTTATTGCATACCTAAAGTATCTCAGTTATGTATTTCAATTTTTAGTGGCAATTGCTGTTAAAAGTTGCTCAATTTCTTTTTATCGTTACGTATTTAGAATTGGGAATTGTAACGGAAGAATAATACCACAGTTACGAAATTTATGACGAATTCACAACTTACAACTGTGATGTCTTAATGACGTATTCACGTAAACATAAATAGCAACAAAAGTTACGCAAATATTTTACCATAAAGCTAATCGATTTTGTCCCTTCTAGTTTCGAGTCTTTCTGACTAACTCTTCGTTTAAAGTATTTTTAGTGTAATGAAAATAAAGAAATTTCTTCAAATCAGATTACATTCTAAAATGGAGAATGTTTAATCATAAAATCCTGACTTATAATTGAAATCACATTTCAACAATTTCATGAAATTTTAAATATCAGGATATCATTAGTAGCTGAATGATAAATTGACATTAATATAAATAGCAAATACCAAAGGGTATCATATATTAATTAAAATTCCTTTCTTAGTTCGTTTCTTATTAAGCAATTATTTCATAAAGTATCTTCAATACTTACTTCCACAAGTGTTAAGATACTCTATACTAAACATTAGTATATACTAAAAGCTAAGAAAAAAATACGTAAATTCAACTTTTACCCTTTTAATTATAATTATATAAAACTTCTGCTCTAATACTTTCAATTGGCTTACAGTGCAAATCGGTCAAAGCTCGAAAAAATCAATTTTGAGTTAATATTTTTATGTAGAAATTATTATTAACTGAAATTTTATATTGTGCCAAAGTTCCATCTTTCAATTTCCAATAGTATCCGAATGATTAATTTAACGTCGTGCAATCTAAAGTCTATCCAGAAGCAAACAATACAATTCTAGACTTCAAACTATTTTCGTCTCGCACACAAAATTTCAATCTTCAAGGCACATTATACCCAAAATTTCTTCAATCCAAAGTTTAGTTTCTAAGCATTTCGGCCATGTTTCTGATGAACTCATGAATATTATTGCCACACGTATTTGATGTGCACTCAATTGATATGCAGGCAACGTGTTGATGTTGAGCCCGAAGAGTTGTTGGATTTGATGATAACAAGAGGAGTTTAATGAGCTGGCAACATTTTGTGTGTGAGACTGGCGACAGGAAACGCGGCGTCCACATACGAAATGCCAAATGTATCTGGCAGATACGCGGCAACTGCGAATGCGACTGCGACTGCGACTTCGACTGACATTGTTAATTGAATATGCAGTGCATTTAATGTTGGCTTTATTAATTTATTACGCGCATCCGCTTAATGTGCGCAACGGGTTCGCTTAGCCAATCGGTAGCCAATGGCTGCTTGATTTGGCCATCAGCTCAAAGCTCTCAGCGTCGCTTTTGCTTTGGCTTTTGCAGCCAAATGGAGCCGTTAGATAAGCCTGCCAAGATTCGAGAGTGTTTCGCAGTGGCGCATCTGCGAATCACAGTTGCAGTTGCAGTTGCATCTTTTGCCATTTCCTGGCATTTTAATTGACTTGTTAATGGGTAGCATGCAACAGCAGCAGTAACAGTTGCTCTCAAGGGCTGCAGATGAATGGCTTTCCATGATCATCTGTCTGTCTTGGGCTACCTTTAACCCTCCTTTTGGCCCCTTTGCCGCATGTGGCATGTGGTATGCATAATTGAGCACGCACGCACCCACAACTTGCAACTGCAACTGCAACTGTCTCTGGGCGGTAGCTGCAAACCTGCAGAGAGATGTAGCTCTCCTCTGTGGCGTTATCTGGCCTGGGTAATCTCGACTCTCGGCGGCGCTTAATCAGCGCCAATGACAGTTGCAGCAACGCCCAACGCGAGCTCCCAAAGAGCTCCGTTGCAGTCTCCGCTAATGCAATTTCGCTGATTAATCACAATAATTTGTTGTGGGATTAGTTAGCGCAGTCATAAAGGAAGACTCCAACTCCAACTTTAACTCCGTACTCGTCTCGTATGCATTGCAGATGCGTTTACATATTCGTCATACTTTCGCGCTACTATTAAGTTTTGCCATTATTATTATGATTGTTGCATGTGAGCCTGCCGTTGCTGTTGATGCTGCTGTTGGCCAACAAAAGTATGTCAAATTGCAAACACACGACAGACACGCAGCAACAGCAACAACAGCAGCAGCAACCACAAAAGATACGTAGATACTTGTGTACTTGTGCGAGTATCTCATAGATAAACGGCTCCTGGATCTTCAATTTCATTTAATAATTTGCGGAAATTGGCATTTAACAATTTGCAGCGCCTTGTTAACCGCTTGCTGCTTATTTGATTTTTGTCGGATTTCGAATTTCAGTTTTCAGTTTTTTCGACATTTTTCACACGCTCCTCCGCCTCAGGAGTAAAAGATATATGTGTGCGGCCATTTATCAAAAAAGCTAACTTGGCTGGGGCCAAAAATTGAATTTTAATTGCCGACGAAAAGTTAATGAGAAAAGTGAAAGCAAGGTTAAAGAAATTAAATACAATTTCGTTTTTTTCTTTTTTGCGATTTTTCAATCGATTTGCAATACGCGCTGAGCAGCTGAGAGCTGCCCATTGATTGCTCCATTGATGGCTCATTTCATTAGTTTTTCATTCAAAAGTAGTTCAGCGATAAGACTGACGCATTGACTGACTGACTGACTGAAAGACTGGCTATCTATCTGCCTGTCCATCCATCCATCGAACTCTTAACTGTCTGAGCTCTCTAGCTCTCTCTCTCTCTCTCTCTCTTCTATCTGTCATATCGCGATCGCCGCTAAAATTATACTAAAAACTTACTCTAAACATTTAACACCAACACGCTTTCAATTAAAAAGCCCCTCGATGACAGCTCCCAATTTTTTATTGCCGCTTGAAGTTGAGTTGAATGCTCTAACTTGTTTGCCAAGCATTGTTAATTTGTCATTGCGCATAACCAAAAAGACTTTGCACAAATAATTGGCGTGGGAAGACGCACAATGTCTATAAATACATTTAATGATTTATTTAACATCATTAAGTTATGATTATGTTGTAACGCACAATTTGTTGCGTCAATTGCGATTTTACACCTGTGATTGCTTCTTTTGTTTGCAATTGTGTTTTGGCATTATATGTTGTAATGTTTTTTAAGCTCTCAATTATCATATGTTGCTAACATCATTCATTTTAAAATAAATTTAATAGTGTTGAGAAACAGTATGTTATTATTGTGACTTTAAGTAAGTTTATAAAACATAGTAACAAGAAAAAATAATTTAATGTCTATAAAATTGAAGACAAAAGATAAATTCTTAAATCAAGAACTAAAACTCTATACATAGTATTGTTTCTTATAGATAGCCTTTACATAGAGTTATCAGAAACTTTTTGATACGGATTCATTATATGGAATTTATATTTTTATAATTCAATTTGAAATAAACAAAGAACATTTTAAAATGGAGGTTATATAGACAACAACCGTCACAGACGACCTGTAATATTTCATCTTATTAAACTGAAGTACAAAGTAACTGAGTAACAACTGCAAATTAATTATTTAGTTGATTAATATTTATAATGAATTGCTTGCTAAGTATCCCATTATTTTCCAAAGGTAAAAACAAGAATATTCTATAACATATTTAATAACCAGTTCAGCTCATTAAAAGGTTTTCTGTAAGACTCCTTAATCACATCTGTAGTAAGTTTATTAGGTTAGCCAGTAATAAGTTAATCATTGGCTTTATGTTGACGATCAACTTGATTCCCAAGAGTGTGTGAAGAAAAGTGTATTTGTTGTGCGGTGGCCTTGATTTGCTTAATTAAATCAAAACGTTTATGTAGTTGGCTAACAAACCGCAACTAAACTGAGCCAAACACGAGCTTCAAGCTTCGAGTTGCAATTCCAAATGCGAATGCGAATACGAATGCGAATGTGCTACGTCGCCACCTAACAAATGTCGCTGTCGTCCATTAGGCGCGCATTCAAACAAGGTGCGAAAAAAGATGCCGCCGTCGCCATTTTGTTGGGCTGCAGTAAGAGAGTTAATAGACAAGGGGAATACAGAGAAGGGGGAATAAAGACAACTACAACATCAACAGCAACAACAACGACGACAACTACGAGTACGACGACAACGACGACATTATGATGCGATATGCGATATTATATCTAAATTGTTGATCGGCTGCATTACTCGGGGCGGGTTGCGGGGCCAAGACAGAGCTCCAGTTATGGCCACAAGTGTTTGCGTTGGGTGTTGCTGCTGCTTTGGCTGCTGCTGCTGCTGGTGAAAGAGTTGACGCGTCTTGGCCGATAGCTACATGAAGATACCGATAAAAATACACACAAACAAATAAACAGACAAACAAACGAACGCTGACGGTGAAATTGGATTTGTTTTTGGGGCTGTGGCGCTTTCTTTGACTCCATCGTTGTCGTCGCCATCGTCTTGGCTCGTTTCTGTTTCTTTCTTCAAATTAATTTGCGCGCGCTGTTGGCGGCGGCTTTTGTGCAATGAAAACTATGTTTAATTGTTTCGCGCCTTCACAATATCCCAGAAGCAATAGACGCCGACAGCAGCAACCATATTATCTCTCGATGCCAACAGGGAGCTGATGAGCTGACCACAGTCTAAATTTGCGAGCAGCGACAAGTTTGTGGCGCGGAAGCAATGCGCAGCTTATTTATGGCCTCTGACATTCGAACCCCAAAAGTCGCTGAGGTCCCGTGGAATGTGGTGGCAAAGCTTGACTTGGCTTGCCTTGTCTTGGCTTGCATAACTGCAGCTGCAACAGCAGCCAATGAGGCAGCAGCAGCAACAGCATTTGAGAACGGGCTAGAATTTCGGTCAGGCAGCGAAAACTGGCCATGAAATATGAAGGCTTATTTAGTGTCGACAGTGCCGAGAAGAAGAAGTTTTGCAAAAGGAAGACGAAGACGAAGATCAAGACCGAGTCCAAGACCGAGACCAAGACCTAGACCGAGTGAGACCCATTCACAGTGGCCTGACTTTGGCATTAATAATAGCCGCGTGTATTAACCCTCGCAGCAGACACACATCTTCGCTTGGGATGTGGGATCTGGGATCTGGGACTCGATGGTGGTGGTGGTGGTGGACTCGACTGCCGCAAGTGCCGCCAAGTGCTGCAACCGGTTGATGCATGCAAATTCGCCACGCGAACAAACAATGCTTCAGCTTCAGACTCTGCATCAGTCTCAGCATCATCACAGCTGCAACTTCATCCGCTGCCTCTCTGACTCTGACTCGCTGTGTGTCATCAATGTAGACGTTAATCATACGCTTAGCTTGGCAGACATTGAGTTGCCCAAGGCAGTGCAAGTTGCCGCCTAGAATGTCTGCATCTGCATCTGCATTTGTGCATAGTATTTATTGAATTAACCAAGAGAAGCCCCAACACACGACTTGACTCGGCTTGACTTGACTTGACTCTCCTCATTCTCTTCTTCAGGTGGAGTGACAGCGAACAAAACGTAATTGTTGTTCGGCGGCGACATCGTTTGGGGCATGTCAAAATGTAACTGTCGTATTGAGTTTGACATGTTTTTTAACACTAATTTTACACGCATTTTTAGAAATCGTCAACTTCATCAACAGCTGTCATCGTTTTTTCCCCTCTCTCCGCCGCCTTTCGAGCGTCGCGTCGCGTCACGTCCGTTCCGTCTTTGATTCAGACGCGATAAGCTGCAGTCACTGTCACTGCCACTGCCCCATGTTGCCAGTGTTGCACTTGCTGCTGCTGATTAAAGCGGCTTTTCGCCTGCATGCAATATTGTCACCACATTAACGTCTTGGCCTTTTGTGGCCACAATTTATGGCTGTTGTTGCATGTTGCGTCTCCCATTCCCGAGTCTCTCTTGGGGGATTTCGGTTTGAAGTTTTTTTTTTTTGTTTTTGGGTTTAACTATGAGGCGTGTTTATTATTTTTTTGTCTTTGTTGTTCGTTGCATTGGAAAGTGAAAAATAACTAAAATTGTAATCTCCTTTTCGCGTCAAATAGTTAAACGAAAATTGCTTTATTATACATACGTCTCATTGTAGTTCACCAAAAAATGCAGCCGAGCGTGCCACAATTTCAGTTTCAGTTGCAGTTGCAGTTGCAGTGGCAATTGCAGTGGCATTCATTCACTCACTCAGTCAGTCAGTCATGAGGGTATTTTACATTATTTTTTTATTAGTGGGAGGGGCTGCAAATTTTTTTAACGATGCTGTTAAAAGCATGAGCAAACTCTCAAATTTCCATTTCATTTAATAGCTTACTTATTCCAGATTCCACATTTCCACTCGCATTTCAATCGTAAAAATCCTAAATTAAAAATTTTTTTTTTAATTTTTCTTTATTATTCAATAGGTTAATAAGGTGTCGTATTAGCTGTACATGTTTTAATGTGCTTTTGGCTGAAAAGCTCGACATTCTCTATTTGCAAAAGCTTGCAGAGCTTTTGCGGAATTTATGTGATTTATTGTTGGAAAATATAATTTACTTTCAATGTTTTCAAAGCAAGTTGTGAAATTCATTGAATGAAAGTGAAAAAGTGATAAAGTTTTAAATTATTAATCAAAAAGAAATCAAAAACAAAACAAAAATGACAGAACAGTAAAGAATAATGCGTATTTAATATATTTATCAAAAGGATTTATACATTTAAAAGAGAATTTGGAAATTAACCCGTAGTAAGTAGGCGATTTTGCCTATTCAAAAACATGATTTCCATTTTTTTAGTGAAGAATCTGAAAAAACAAATTACAGAGATATTTAAAAATTAACAATAAAAACAAGAATAAAATAATTATTGCAAATAATAAAAATTAATGTAGAGAAATTTTAGCAATTTCAAAAATCCTAATTTAAAAAATACACAAAGTTATTACTATTTTTACTTTCTTAAGGAAGACTTCAAAAATTAATTGTTTCATAAGGTGTCTTAATATTTATTGTGTATTCGCAATGCGAACTTCGCTTGTTGTTTTTTGTTTTTTCACTTTATTTATTTGCACTTTGATGTCCCACTGTAAAATATTTTTATTCGCAGTGGTCACAGTTTGCGCATTAGTTTTTATATATATATTTTTTATTCGAAAACATAAAGCCATAACTCAAAGGTTAAATTTGTTTTTAATGTGCTTTCGTGTTGTTACGGCTTGGCTTGCAGCGTGTTTGATATGTTTCCACTTAAAGTGGCAAGATACATGTTTAATGTCTCACTTGCCGTACACACAACATTCCACCCAGTTGCTTCACCCTGAACAGAGTTCGAGAGAGAGAGAGAGGGAGATAAATGCAGAAAGAGAAAGAGAGAGAGGATCAGGAGTGAAAGGGAAGGGGCACACTTATCGTCATCGCTATAGTTTCTGAGTAACTGCCATAAATTAGTTGGCGAAATGACTAGACACGGCCGTTAAAATAGCATAAGTAAAAAATAAAAAAGAAGTGGAGATAAGCAGCTGTGGATAAGGCGAGAACACGGCATGAGGAACAAATTAACCGAACATCAAATGAGACACTCCGCGAATGTCGGCAAAATGTGGCAAATGTGGCAAATTGTAAATGGGATACGCATATCATTTAAGACGTACTTTGAAATAAATTACACACGGGCCAGAAGAGACCACAGCGCGAGGCAGAGACAAATGCAGACACAAAACACAAAACTTAAATCCCCCCCTCCCCCAATAGCTCTCGGAATTTTCTATGATAGTAAACAGCGACAACAACCACAGCAGCAACAACAACCACGACAACAACAGAGCCAACAACTTTGTTAAGTGTCAAAATAAATTCGATATTGTGGCTTAAAAAATGTTTATGGCTGTGAGATAAATACGCGACATTTGCGTAAATTACACGACAGCAGCAACAGCAGCGGCAGCAACAGTTGCTATGGACACCACTGGGAGCAACCACGCAGCAGCAACAGCAACATAGTTGTTGCAACAGTCTGGTTGCTAGGGATGTTGTTGCTGTTGCTGTTGTAGGTGTTGCATGTGTTTTATGGTGCATGCGATCAACTTGTTAAACTGTCACGTTAAATTTGCGTTTTATGTCACAGCAATGCCAACAGCAAACAACTGCAACAGCAACTATTCCGACAGCTTCTTCTAAGATGTGCCGATCCACAGTAGAGTGCAGTCAACTCCCCCTGCTGCGGTTGCGGTTGCAGTTGCTGTTGCAGCGTTATCAGCAGCCACAGGCAACAAAAGACAACATCCGCTGCCAGTGGCAAATAGAATCAGTTGACGCAAGAAATATGTAGTCAAGCTTATCAGAGAGTGTATGAAGGAAAGAAGAGAATAGCAAAAGATAGTCAGTTTCTTCTTAT
This sequence comes from Drosophila albomicans, assembly GCF_009650485.2. Taxonomy (NCBI): domain Eukaryota; kingdom Metazoa; phylum Arthropoda; class Insecta; order Diptera; family Drosophilidae; genus Drosophila; species Drosophila albomicans. Next base: position 39,578,595 of record NC_047629.2, on the reverse strand, counting down.
TTACTTAGCTAAGCAAATTGAAGAAGGCAACTGCAATAGCAACCTCAACAATTGCTGCCTGCTGCTCTCCAAAGTGGACATTTATTTGCGCTAGCTAATTGTTTTGATTTGATTGAATTGAATTTCATTTCGATTCGTTTTGTTTTCATTTTCATTTTTCATTGCCTGCCAAATGCAGAGCAGCGCACTGTTCGTGAGCAATTGCTGACTACGATGATGATGATGATGAAGTGCGATTGCCAACGACAACCACAACCACAACGACAACGATTCCTCGTCGCTGGCCAACGTTGTGAGCAACAGTTGCAATTCAGCGCTGTCTCGGGCATGTTGTTGTTGGCGGCCCGCTTTTAATTGTTATCGCATTCTGAGCTCGATTCGCGCAATGATTACTTTCCCCACCTCCAGTCGATCCCCCGCCTCTCGCTCTCGTTCGCCATCACCGAAAGAAACAGCTGGCAGCCAGCAATTGGCTGCCCAAATAGCCAACTATGTGAGTGAGTCATCATCGCTTTAACGTGCAACCAACTGAGACTTCAAGTTGAAGTTTGAAACTTTTGTTTCTATTATGGTTATTTTCGTTTGTTTATCGCATCATTCGATGATGATTTCACTTGCAACCAGCAACCAGCAACAAGCAACGACAACTTCAGCTTCTTTCCGGCTGCAGTCTTATCGCCTGTCATTAAGCATTTCATTGAACCAGCGATTTAGTAAATCAATTAATTTATTTATTATTGACTTCTGCCTCTATTGACGTCTGCGTGTACGTGTGTGTCGGTGTGTGTGGCAATCGTTGAGAAACAATCTCTCAAATGGCAGCGTCCAATAAAAACTAAAAAAGGCCTTGCGCACCGTCATGTAAACAATGCTAACTGCTGAGCCGGCTCTTAAATACAGGGTGTGTCTGCAACAAAAAGTGCTGTGCAAATTAAAACAAATAAATAACAATTCACAAATTCATATGATTCAAAATACAAAATGACAAAGACTTAAAAAAATGAATGCGTAATTAAAGTTTCTATAATGAAAACCATAAGAAACAAGCTATGGAAAATGCTCAAACAAAATATGAATACAATCAAAAAATCGATTATATCATTCTAAAATTTGGTAGTCCAATTAAATTGTTTGAATTTTTGTTTGAAATACTGGCAATAATAATATGATGTGATTCAATTTGGATATAATTAATTCCTTACGTAAAGAGCTGCAGAATAAATATATCAAACTTATAAATATATAATAAAAAAAGAAAACATAGAGAAGAGTAGCTCAACAAAATTTAAGAACAGAAAGAACTCTTAGAAAAGCAGATCAAATAAATTTGGCTTGAAGAAATACTGCTTATTAAATTGAAGTGATTTGTGGTTCCCACTTAATTCAAAATTATTCATAATTTTTTTTAAGTAATCAAATGATTTCAAATATGAGAGTTATTTTTATATTTACGTATACTAATCTTCTAAAAGTTCTTCTTATTTTTAAATTTATTTGAAAATTTTATCGTTTAACAGTTCTAAAGAACAGTTCAGATTCGGTTTCCAATAAAAAGTAAATTTAATACAATTCACTTCAATTTAATAAGCGTAGTTCTTAAAATCAAATTTATTTAATTCTTGAAAAACAATATATTTGTATTGATTTGAAAGAAAGGCAGTTGCACTTTAAAACATTTCCAATTAATTCTTAATAAGCTACTCCCCAGAGGGAATTTTTGAAATCGAAAAAGGCAACTCGATCATCAATTTCAATTAAGCGCATTGGCAACACCCTGTATATTACTCGCTCGGCATTATTCGTGCATATGGCCAAGTCTGCCATATCTGATGAGCATGAAGAGCGCGATTCCAAGTCGCAGTCGGAGTCGGTGCACAACTGAGTCGCTGTCTCTCTCTCTCTCTTTTGCACTGCTGATTTGCGGCATACTGTGAAACTGGAGCAACTGGCAGCATATTCATTCATTGGGGAGGACGCATAGACATAGTTTGTGGTAGCGTAGTCGTAGTCGCAGTGGACGTGGACATGCCCCCAAAAGTGGCTGGGGCACATTATCGCAAAGCCAAAGATCGGCAGAGACAGAAACCAAAAACGGAAAGTGAATGAGACGTCGGCACACGCTGGAAGCTAGTTACTTAGTGCAGCTTCCCCTCTCTCCACTCCCTCACTGCTTCCTCCCTGGGGCCATAAATCGAACTAGTGCCCGTCCCTGGCCCATAATTCGTCGCATCATCGATTGTATCAATTCAATTGGACGCAGCAGGTGATTAAAAATTGGTTAGAGCTACAAAATTATCAATGTGAGATCGTTGATTGGCTCGTGGTCGTTGTTGTCGTCGTCGTCTCTGTCCTCTCTGTTGTTGTTTTCAATACCTTTGGGAGCTTAGCGTTTGTAAAATACCCGTAGAGGAATCATTTTATTTGATTTGTGCCCGATTGCTTTTTAATTTGTAAAGTGGAGGCTAATTAGATCGAAGCGTCGATCGTCGATTGTCGATCGTTGTTTTGAATTTCACTTTTCATCGTTGGGAAATTTTTTTTTAGGGGATTGGACCTTGAAGTGGGCGTGTCCACAAAGCGTTTGAAGGTTCCTCGCTGATCTCAATCTCTTTAATTTTTAGGTCACCTCTTGGCTGGCCAGTGACGGTGCAGATAATTTGCAAAAGTTTGCACAGCTGCAGCTGGACAACGAGGCAACGCTCAAGGCGCAGGAACTGGAATTTGAAAAGTACTATTTCATAGCCAGGGTAAGTTGGGACATTTGACTTAAATCATACTCTTCAACTAATATATACTTTGTCCTGGCAGAAACACTTGGCCAAGGGACGTGACCTGCATTTGGCGGCCAACAAGATTGCCGTGCTCAGTGAGAGCGCTCACAATCTGAAGATGGCGCTGGATCAGTTCTCCGACAAGCTGGAGAAGACACGCGAACGCATCGAAGGCGGCGCTCGACTGCTGCATCTGCTCACACAGCATCAACGCGAAACTGCGGCCCTGGACGAGCTGCAACGTTTGGCCGAAGAGCTGGGCGCCACGACGCTCATCGAGAAGCATCTGCCGACCATGCGCAAGACCAGCTCGCTGCCCACAGCGAGCAGCACGCCAGGACCGACGACTGCGAAGCGTGGCAGCTATCGCTGCAGCTCCGGCAATGGCAGCTCCTTCGATGGGGCAACCGGCGCTGGTGGCAGCAGTCACTGCAGTTGCTGGCGCGAGAGTCGCAATCTGGAGGATATGGATGAACCAGAGGAGGAGCATGACAACGATTGCGATGCCGATGCTGATGGCGAGGAGCAGCAGTCAAAGATTGCCGATTCTGGGGTTGGTGTCTGCGACAATTGCGAACGCAATCCGAAGCTGGCGCGCATCTGCTCCTGTCAGAGTCTCAACGAGAAGAGGTGAGTTAACGAACGCTAATTCCAAGCATCGCCATGCTAAAGTGTAGGACTCTTCCTTGCAGTCACGATGAGCTGCTCGAGGACGAGTGCTTTGACCGCCCGACGAAGCGCTACATGGACATGCATTCGCCCATGGAGGCGAATGCCCATCTGCAGTGCCATGCCTCCAGTTTCGAGCTGACCACACTGGAGGAGCTCAGCTGTTTGGAACCAAAAATACAAAAGTAAGTAGCAACAATATTTTATTTAATGAGGCTACAATTTATTTGAAAAACTTTACAATTTAAAAGGAACCTTGTGATATTCCGTTAGCAACTTGTAAATAATAAAATTTGGTGATGTTATCTTAAATATTCTCTATGAAGTAGGAGCTAATATAAGCTGATAGACAAACGAACAAAAGGAGGGGAAAAAACCGATTCAACAAAAAATTTCATTTTTTGTGGGACTAGCCAAAATTATTACTGAGTATTGTGCCACTATAATTTGTTTAACTCTAAAATCTGGTATTTTATGTAAGCTACAAGAGGTCCGAATATATAGAGTGCTATTTGCGAAAATAATAAAAACACCTGAAATACATTTTGCTGGCGAAATTATATTAGATTTTGTTAAGTATTGATTTTTTATGATAGACCAATATCTCTGCAATTATAATGTAATATTTCTGGTTCATATTCTGTTGAAATTTATGAACAGCTTTGCTTTACAATGGAGTAGAAAATATCGCTTATTTATATTTGCAAATAAGAATCGAAATCTTAATTTATTTTCAAAACTCTGAACTACCATTTATCTTTACTTAAATCACATTGTCATCCACAGAACGCTTCTATTGATCATGCGCGAAATGATTGGTACCGAACGCGACTATGTGCGCTCCCTCTACTATGTCATCGAGAACTACATCGACGAGCTGCTGCGCGAGGACATCCCTCAGCCGCTGCGTGGTCAGCGTAATGTGATCTTTGGCAACATTGAGAAGATCTTTGAGTTTCACAATTCGCACTTTCTGGGCGAACTGGAACGCTATGAACGCAACCCTTTGAAAGTGGGCGCAGCTTTCCTGGAAATGGAATCCAAGTTCTATCTGTATGCGCTGTACAACAAGAACAAGCCGAAGAGCGACACGCTGCTCAGTGAATACGGCAGCTCGTTCTTTAAGCCAAAGCAGCTGCAGCTGCAGGACAAAATGGACTTGGCGTCATATCTGCTGAAGCCAGTGCAACGCATGGGCAAATATGCGTTGCTGTTGCAACAGCTGGTCAAGGCCGTGAAGAGTGTGGAAGGTGCAGCGTTGCAGGAGATTGCTGCCGATGTGGAGGAACTGCAACGGGCCGAGGAGATGGTCAAGTTTCAGCTGCGCCACGGCAACGATTTGTTGGCCATGGATTCGCTGCGCGATTGCGATGTGAATGTGAAGGAGCAGGGGCGATTGCTGCGGCAGAACGAGTTTCTGGTGTGGCAAGGACGCGGAGGCAAGAAGACGCTGCGTCAAGTGTTTCTCTTCGAGGAGTTGGTGCTGTTCGGTAAGGCGCGACGTTTTCCCGATCACAAGGTAAGTAAATGTCTATAAATGCTTTCAATATGATGTTGACAAATTTCTCCTACAGAATTTGGACATTTACATCTATAAGAACAGCATCAAGACTTCGGACATTGGACTCACAGCGCACACGGGCGATTCGACGACCAAGTTTGAGATTTGGTTCCGCAAACGCAAGCCGGACGATACTTGGACACTGCAGTGCATGTCGGAGGACATTAAGAATGCCTGGACCGAGGAGATATCGAAACTGCTCTGGAAACAGGCGAAGCGAAATCGAGGTGAGTATTCATTGAACTGAAGTAAAGAAATTGTATGTTAAATTTAAACTTTTCTTTCAGAAATTCGCCTGGCAGAGATGTCCTCGATGGGCATTGGCAGCAAACCCTGCCTGGACATACGTCCCAGCCACAATCAGATCAGCGATCGCTCTATACCGCTCGCTCAGCTAAACAAAAGTACGTATACGCCGTGTAAGCCACACACACTGTTTGCTAATTACTTTTTCTTATAGCACCGAAGCTGCGTCATGCAGAGCCTGGCAAGGGCAGCATGCGACGTCCCAATTCGCTCATCTCGGAGAGTTCGCTGTCCAGCGGCACCAGCACCACGAGCAGCTCCTCCATCAGTGGTGGATGCTCCTCCTCTGTCCACGACACCGTCACCCGCCACAGCCTCAATCTCAACTTTGGCAAACTGAGCAGCAGCAGTAATGCTGTTGGAAGTAGCAACCTCAACAACACCTCTGCCACCTTGGAACTAATCAACGAGACGCAAGCGTTGAAGCTGAGCCACAGCAGTGAGGCAGACAACCGCATGAGTGCCAGCACCAGCACTCCCTCGTATGCTGGCAACAGCCACAACAGCAACAGCAACACCAACAGCAAGAGCAACAAGCGTCAACACAAACGATCCACGACGATTGTCAGCCAGCTGTCCATGGGTATAGAGCTTGACTTGTGCTACTTCTTCTAAGGCGTTTACTTGCTTTTAGTTGTTTTGTTTATGTTTAGTTTTGTTACTTGTTTCTTTGTTTCCGTTTGTTTGTTTGTTCCCACTGTATATATACACACTCCTTCAGTATTAGTAGACAGACAACACACACACACAACACAATCTGTATATACCCCACTCACCCATCACCTGTCACATTCACGATCCCCGCCTAACTAGTATTTGTGTTCCCTGCATGTTCTTTTGTGTCCCTCAATTGCTGTATGTTAATCCTACGTATTATCAACTAAAATATGTTATTGTATATTGTGTATTCAGAAAGCGGCATACTCTCCGATATATCTGTAACGCCGGATCAGGAACATACACACTCGGCCATGGAGCAGCTGACGGGCAGCCGCGGGAGCTGGTCAACGGCATCGGGAACAGCTGCATCGATGGCCAGCACCAGCAACTCGACGGTCATATTGCGTCGCTACAAATCCTATGCGCATGCTGCCGAATCCGCCGAACCAGAGATCAATAAATAAAACAATTCTCTAGCGTATCGTATTTCGAAGAAAACAAACAAAACAATGTATAGCTTTAGCAAAAAAAAAAGAAAAAACAAACAACAAAAAAAGAAAGGTTTCATCTACAGATTTATAGATACAGTTTCAGATTATCATATATATATATATATTTTACATATGTAAACTTATTATCATTATCATTATTATTACTATTATTATTTTTGTTATTTATTATTTATTTCATTTTAGTTGTGTTAATTTGTCATAAAACAACTCCAATACTACTATTGTATTATTTTCCCTGGATGCCGCTTTTCCACTCATTATCATTCATCCATTCCCCTACACACAATTCTGTTTTAGAAAATTTGAAATTATTGAATTCAATGTGTCAATGTCGAAATATATTTCATAGATCTTAATCAGCCTTAATCTACTCGAACAACCCACACGCCACACACACTCACAACACACAAACGATTATCGAGGGGCGCTCACCATGTGCCAGCCGAAAATGGGCGTTACATCGTCCAAGAAAATCAGATGGGAAAAAACAGAAATCGAAAACGAAATTCATAACGTACAGTTAGTTAATAGTATGTAAATTAAGTGCCTATCTTTAGAGTATCGTAAACAAATATACATAAATAATTGCATATCTTTAAAATATGAATAATGTATACATTTAAGCAAAGAATTGAATAAATGTTGCTTCGAAAATTCAGAATGTCGTTTGTCTTCATTAAGAACACTTAAATAATCACTGATGAAGTAGTAAAAGTAGTTGCCACAATGGTAACAAAAAAACGAATTTAATTAAATATTAAAAAAAAAAAATAGAAGTAATAATTAAAGAGTAAATAAAGAAAATTAACAATAAAGATGTACCTGTCAATTAATAAAAATTATATAAAAAATGTTTTCTGACATACAAAAGTTAAATTGAAACTTTTAATTGGAATGTCGTTAAATTCAAATTCAAATTGTCATTAAACCAAAAAAACTCGTTACATACCCTAGAAGGCAGCAGTAGAAGCCAAATCAATTAAAATGATTGTCACTCATTCAACCAGTTACGTGCTAACATTTCTGTTTGCCTGGTATTTCTCCTGGCTGTGCAAGCACTTGAGACGAACTCAGTCGACAAAAATAGTTTGAAAAAAAGTGTTGCATGCTCTAGGGGGCATCCGGTGGAGCAGCTCCTCACTTGGTAATTCACTTGCTGCTGATTCTGTTCGCCTGGTATTTTACTTGGAACTGGACTAGCAAGTGTTGCAGCTTCAATCCAGTTGATGTGAAAACTGTTGTGGGACTGTTTTGCTTATCAACCACTGTTCCTATCAGCAGTTGTTCCGATCGGGAACAGTTGCAATTTTATCAACGCTTCTTTATAAATTTGCTATTTAAGTGCAGTTCTAAAAGCTTTCTTTACTCAGTTCTAGTAGCACAATGAAGGTAGTTGGAATTCTAATTTTTCTCGCCCTTTATGTGTCCCACATAGAGTCTGAAAAAAAGATTGTCGGGGAGCTGCATGTAAGTAATTATATTAACAATTTGATATATTTAAATAAACCAATAATTTATTACAGTTGGACAGGTCTGCGAGGGCCTTAAAAATCGTGGTGTTGCTGGTTGGCCCGTTTGCCGAAAGAATTCCAATAACGAAATGTGGTACTTCGACACAAAAACGAAAAACTGTAAGAAGTTTGCCTATAGAGGTTGTGGTGGCAACAGAAATCGTTTTTGCTCTCGAAGTGCTTGCATCAAACAATGCAAGCAACCAATTGATAAAATAATGAATACTAACCCTTTACTAACTGAATACTAACTATTTTAATTAACTTCTATTTACAAAATATATAAATTTAAATAGTATAAAATAATATGTTTAATTTTTATAAAATTGCAAAATGTTCAACAAAAACTAAATTCAATTTATAAAATTCAAAGGTTTAAAATCAGCTACACATTTAGTGTGAGTCACCACATTTGTTACCATGCCTTATAATTCCCAACTTGTTATTCCGCGTTGTTGAGCTTTAAATAGCGTGCGCGCTAACATTATGCGACTTAAAATGAAGAAAACTTTACATCCCGAACCATCGTGTGGGCCTTTGCTAATTTTAGTAAAGGGACGTAATTCTGATTTAAAATGTTAATTTTTATTTTTCATTTTTATAAATTATGTAGATTTTAAGTCTGCATTTAAATATACATGTTATTTGTTAATGATGAGTGAGTGGCACATTCTGAACTGCGCAAACAGCTAAAATTGAGTCAAATTGAGAGCTGAGCTACCAGACGAACAGAAATTTGCAGCAGGCAGCATATGCATTATTAACGGTTCAATGCTTTTTTTTTTGTTACATTTATTTACAACTGTTTGAGGGCTTTTTGCACCTGTTGATTCACGAGTTGATTTTAATTTTGATATAGACACGTCATTTACAGTTTGCAGTTCACTTTATGCTTATATATTAATAATAATCACTTAGACCTAACTTCTGAACATTTGATAATAGTAATTAAGTTTTTAGCAGCTGCTTTTGCTAACCGCCATGCAGCGTTGATATAAAGAGCACATTATCATTAGGCTGCAGTTCATACTCCAATTCGCCCTGCAAATAAAAATTTATTAGAACTCAAATGTGCATTATCAAATTAATACAACTAACCAGCAGCTCCCAATCCGTGTCATTGATTAGCACCAGAATTCCAGGTCGTCTGAAAAAACAACAAATGCATTTAGTATAGAAATCAACACGTGCTACTTGGATATGCCCGACTTACACAGTGTCACCTTGTATGAATAGCTCTGGACGTTCTGTTAATATGTTGGCATGCATCCACTTTAATAAATTCGCTATTGTCCCTGCAAATTAACAATATTTAAAATGATTAATTTCATTAGTCAATAAAAAGACGCTTACATTTCTGAGTGCCATCCAATGATAGCTCACGTTTTTTGATATTTCCAAAAAGTAGTTCGGCGCCAGCACTGAAAAACAGTTTTTTTATAAACTTTATAATAACAAGCCAAGCATTAAATTACCTAAACTCCAATATTATTTTCAGATCCGGCGTGCCTCCCATTTTACATTTGTTTTGAGTTGTTTCTTTAAAAAGCTTTCTACAGCTGTTTTATTTGGCGGTGTGTGACCATTCAAATGACGAGAACTATCGATAAAGCACTTTTAATACTAGAAATACCAGGCAACCGTCAGCGTGCTTGCCATTCACTAAAAACTCCGACATGTACTCCTTACTGCGTTAACAGTTCTCTTTTTGCGTTTTGAAATTAGAATTTGAATTTCGAGTAAGTAAAATTTAAATTATTCCCACATGCTTATGATACCAAAGTTGAAATAAAACAAAACACATCGATGAATATTATTAATTTATTTAGCTTTAATTTCATTAAATAGTTAAGGACATTGACATTTTGTTGGCGTTTGTAAAATAATTATGTGTGGACATTTTTAGTTTGCGCAAAGTGCTTTCATTATAATACAACACCATGAAAATAAAACTAAACAATTAAATTGCTAGGACGTGTGTGTGCGTGTATTGCGTTTGGGTATATGTTTTTCTTTGTTTGAAGTGTTTTGTAGTGTGTGGTAGGTTTTTGTTTAATAACATACATAATATAAAAAAATAAAAGAAAACATAAAATGTGTTTTAATACAAGTATTTAACTGAAACCCACGGTTAGAAAACCTTTACACGCATCTTTTGTTTTTTGTGTGGTTAGAGAACTTAAAATAAATAAATAAACATACATACATTATGCAATGTGTGGCAACAATAGTTACAGTATTTATCATTTTGTTTACAATCATTTTGTTTTGTTGTTTTTTTAGTGTTTCTTTCATTTTGTTTTTGTTTTCGCGTTCAAATGCAATTACAAATAATAAATATATATTTTATACAATTTGATGGTAAAGCACAAAAAATATCAATATTTAAGCGAGATTTTCTTTCATTATCATTTTCATTTTGATTTTGTTTCTTATGTTTTTGTTGATGTTTTGTCACTCGATTTTCCCACTTTAGTTTAGGCTAGCATTATGCGTATAGCTCTATATAATTTTTGATGCTATATTAATAAGTATACAAGCACTCGTACAATAGTTAATTTATAATTTTAAAAATTTGTGGCTTTTGATTTTAGGATTCAATTTTTTTGTTTTTGTTTTTCATTTTCTTGTTTTTTAGCTAATTCTCATCTCATATCTAATAAGTGTATATGTATGTGTAAGTGTAAGGCATTATTTTGTTTGTTTTTGTTTTTTTTTTTTTTTTTTGTATATATCGTTTAATACATATTCCGCTCAAACCGATGATTTGATCCATTTTCGTTGAATTTTGTTAATGTTTAATATATGGCTAAATCTCGCTCCCTTTTTTTTTAAATTTGCCTTTCACTTCTCTTCAGCTGCAACTGCTTCCACCCAAGTCCTGACTTGCTAGGCGACTGTTTGACTTGGTTCTTGACTTGGAGGTTGACTGCGGAGTTGCTTTACATCAGCTTCTGCTTGGCACAGTCGGGGCAGAGAATGTCGGGTCCGTCAGTGATGAAACCGCGTCCAACCAGGCTGGCCTTGCAGCTGGCACAGACAAAGCAATCGTGATGCCAATGACGCTCCTCAAACGAAATGAAGCGTGTGCCACCAATGCCTGCAGAGAAGAGATTAATTAGTCATATACTTTATATAATGTTAAAGGGTATCACCACTCACCAGTGATGGGCTTGACACACGATGTGCAGCGTTTGGCAAACAGCTCGCCGAAACATTCGGCACAATAAGGCTTCTCGTCGCGACTGGTGAAGCGCTGTCCAGCCAACGTAATGTTGCAGTGGGTGCAAGTGAAGCACTCACGATGCCACGGCTCGTTCTTGTAGGTAACTCCACCCGATGTAATTACCTGTAAGATAGAATTGTTTTTAAGCAATGCAGTTCTTGCCACTTTCGTTTGGGAACTCACCTTGTTGCACTTGATGCAACGCGTGGCAAACTTCTCCTCGTAGCAGCCGGCGCAATAAATTTCCTGCTCTCGCGGTATAAACGACTTGGTGCCAATGGCCATCTTGCAGACACAGCAACAGAAGCAATTCTCATGCCACTGACGCGTTTTGTATTCCATTTTCTTGGTACCTGGAGAGAGAGAGACAAACATAGACAAATCAATTTCAATTTCAATTTCATATTGCAACCTTGAACTTTGGCCAGTAACTCAATCTATTAAATACCCCAAATTCCAGACATATTCAGGCCAAAACCCAATCACAATTCACATTCAATAATAACGCTGAGTAAAAAACAAAATCCGATTTCTTTTACCAACATTATGTGCAGCTGACATGCAACGTGAAAAAGCGTAACCCTTTTATTCGCTTTTCCATTCCCTTTTTAGGCTGATTTTCATAACAATTAATGCAAAAATTATTCAAATTGTGCAGTCTCAAGAGACACGATGAGACCCCTAGAAGTTATCGTTATAATCGTCGTGGCTCCATTAGTTTCCCATTGTGGCACCGACTACTCAGCAGCTAGTGTGCATAAAAAATCTCTTTAGTTTATTTATTGCGTGCTCAAAATTTGTTGCCAAAAATAAGACATGAAATTGTCTGCCTGCCGACTCGACTACTGTTTTTGTTGAGTGAAAACTTTAGAGGGATTTCATAGTTGGGTTCACTGACTCCCAATTGGTAGCAAGAGGGAAGTGGGTAATTGACTGGAATAATGTCAGGGCGGTTACTAACTAACCCATTCTAGTCAATTCTATTGTCTCCTATTGTTTCTGTGTTATGCTTTAAATTGCCGCCATGGTAGGCAAAGTTTCATTTATTTAATAGTTTCCATCAAAAAGACTCGCAAAATCATATATGAGCAAATTTATGAGCTCTGTAACTGTTACTTAGTTTAATGTGGCATAGACATTAGGTGATGTAGGAGATGTTACCACATGTTAATAGCAGACATGACGAATAAGCCTAGAAGTATTTATATGTCAGTTTAAATGAGAAAAGTGAGGAAGAGTTGAGAAGCATTTGACTTAAATATTTTTGTTCGTTTATTTATATGTTACTTGAATTAACTTAGAGTTTTCGTCAAACAAAAAATAACTTTGCTAAAATCAACAGAAATAAAAATAGAGTGGTTTACAGGGAAAACAGTTAAAGCATCTATTAAAAGCTCTATATATAATAGATTCATAAAGTAGAAGGAACGAAAAGTGCGCTAGCTGGAAAGCTTTGACAAGGAATTTTTTTCCTATTTTCATTAACGAATTTAATAGTTGTTTTGGAGCAGTTGAAAAATGGCTTTAATAAAATAAACAGAAATAAAAAGAGACTTTTACAAGGAATCGCATGAAATGGATCTATTGTAACATAGTCCTATATAAGGCAAAAGTAAAAAGAGAAGAAAAGTGAGTAAAGAAGGATTTGTCTAAGAAGTTGATTCTTTAATGCATTCATTAATTTAATGGTAGACTTCGAGCCAAGTTTGCTTTACTTCAATATAATAATAATAAATAATAGTACTCTGCTTCAGAAGGAAACAAAACTTCAAAAAGAAGAAGAAAAAAATGCGTTAGACAACAGTTTAGAAAGATTTCACTAAGAAATTAGTTATAGGTATAGTTGAATGCTTGAGTATTCACGTAGAGTAGTTAAGAAATGTATGTAATGTAATGTAATATAATGTATATAACTAAAAGCATGCTGGTTATAAGTCCTAGCTCAGAAAAATAAAGTAAAATGAGAAAAAATTAACTTAATGGGTGAAATAAATTGATTGCTTCACAGCTCAAGAAAAAACATTCTGAACTCAAATTTGGATAGAACAACTTTTTTTGCTTACATCTCTCATATGCGAGTATTAAACATCTTTTAATGAGCATATCATCATCGTCTAGAGATTGTCTATTTTTTTGTCCGTTTCTTTCTTTTTTTTTTTTTGTCTGTTTTTTAAGTGTACCTCCGCTTGGGTTAATGTTACTCATCCGCAGACGAAAGCTGCGATGACGTTATGGAGTGCTGGACATAATACGAAAGCACTTCATGTGGGTGTCTATATTATTTATTTTTTTCTTTTTTTCTATCATCTTTCAACCTTTTTGGCAATAGCCGAAGCATTAAATGGGCACTAATATTGATAAATTATGATGTATCGCTGGTTTTTAATTAACATAATTTACGAGCAACAACGCATTAGCTGATCGCTGATCGTTGATCGAGGCGAGATTTACCTGCTTTGGTGGCACGCGGATCACCGAGGCGACAATAATCGCCCAGGGAGCAATAGAAGCTGCGATTCTCCTCGACAGCGCTGGCATTTGGGAGGAACATGCTGAGTACAGCGATGTCCTCGTTGTTATCCTTGGCCTTCTTAATGCGCTCGGCGCCAATCGTTTTGGTTTGCAAATGCAAACGCGACTTCATCCTAGAGCTGAGCACATCCACATCGGTCATGATCGGTTTTATATGCTATATAGAACCAAAGGGATTGCTACAAAGTGTTTACAACTAGCAGCAAGAAACTCGTAAACTGGCCTTTTAAGTCACGACACAATCCAAGTGTAAGTTGGCAAGTAATTTGTTTAGCGAAAAAGAAAAAAGAACTCCGCAAGTGGGTCAGCGTCAACGTTTAGCTGATCAATGGACTTGAACTGGAGCTTAGTTTTAGGGGAATGGGGCAGCAAACCAGTTAAGATGTACAATCTTAAGCCCAGCCTAAACTAATCTCTAGACGATCTTTGTGCTCTCGAAAAGCAACACAACAAATTTGGCGACGTCGAGTCTCTCTCAAGGCAATGACATCACGTTGAAATTTTCTCGCATCGACAACAAGTTTCATTAAACTTAGAGAATGTTTATAAATAACATGGCAAAATAAAACAGCAACAGCAACACAACAATAGCTACAAATAATGCCTTCATAAATCATTAAATAATTAACTTTTTTTGTTGTTTGTAAAAAATCAAAAGTAGCTACAAAATAAATTACGTTGAAGAATTATCATGAGCGCGTGCGCGCAAAATTAAGGCAGGAAATTGACAAATTCTATATGCTGGATTTGCCCACAGGAAACCGCTTTGGAATATGGCCAAAGCAATTAATATGGCAGGGAATTGGGTCTGCGGGTTGTTTGTTAGCGGATTGAGAACTAGTTGATAAACCGCAGCATTCATATGGCTTTTGCAGCATAACATTTTGTGGTTTGAGTTGAGCTTGATCGCTGCTTATATTTATAGCTCTCCCTCCTCTCTCAGACGTGTCACATAATTATAACTAATTGAATGCTGGTTGCCAAGCAGCACACACACAACGAACACGACATCCCAAAGACATCGCCCACGAATTGAGTCGACAGTCGACGCCTACAACAAGACAAGACAAGACTGAGACTGAGACGCCGCCATCGTTGAGGTCAAGTGGAGATCGGAGGAGGCGACATTGAAATTCGCCAGGCAGTCGAATTGCTCGCATTGACAGCCAGCTGTGATCTAAGTGCATGATTGATAGCTCGCTTTATGAAAACAATAATAATAATGCAGTGTTTAAGCTCTCGCATTGCTGGCAAATGAAATGGAAAGTGCGGCCAGCCGCTCGTGCTCTGCATTTGATGAGCTTCGCTCAGCACAATTTGTGGCAAGTTCGTATTTCGACTACTCGAATTCGTTGACATTTCCGCAGCGAAATCAAAGAATGCAACTCTCTGTGTTTGTATAATGATTTCCTCAACTGTAAGTTCAGCTTATGCAATCGTCTTTATATTTCGTGATATGTCTCTTGTTAGGCAGCTTAATCAGCAATGTCGCTTTCTGACCTGGCTGTGCAAATGTCAACGGCTGGCTGCAGGGCACACAGCCAAAAGCTGTCTATAGATTTATTAGGTTTCTGTTTTCCACATAAAAGAGAAATTGAAATCGCCCGCTTGTTGTTGTTTGGCTTGTCTCTGATAAGCCGATACAAAAACAAGCAGGAAAGCTACAGGCGAGTGTGCTCGACTGTGAAATACCTGCTACATTATTAATTTTAAAGTATATATGTATATAATTAATATATTGTGAAAATACTAAAAATATAACATATTCAAAATATACCACAGAGTGCAAAATATACCAGAAGGTAACATAGAAAAGTATTTTCTGAATACATTCAAAATAGTGCGGTTTTCATTTTAAAATATACCAAATTGATATACCGCAAAAATACTAAAATTAAACCAAAGGCTAATTTAGGTATATTGATACATTACTATATTTAAAATACAAAGTATATCTATATCTCTTTTAGCCTTTGAGATGCAGATGGTCATATAGACAGACGCACACACAGACGGACATGGCTATATCGTCCCTGCTGTTGACACTGATCAATAATATATGTATACTTTATAGACTCGAAGTTTCTTTCTTTTGCGCGCTGCATACATTTCCTGGAGGCAGAAAGTTATAATACCCTTTTACCCTATAGATAGCAGGTATAATCAGTCACAAAGACAAATGACAGTGAGGTTCATTTAGGGTTTAAAGCGGGTTTCTACTCTCCGTTTGCATTTGAATGTTGTAAACAGGCGCCGTGTATTGAGTGCTCTTGAGATTTATTGGGTCGGCTACCTTTTTCTTTTTTCTTCCATTTTTTAAATATAAATTGCGCCTGACATTCAATTAATAAAGCCAAGTACAGCAAAAGTTCAAGCTGTCGTTTTCATTTTTTTTTGTTTTTCGTGTTTATATGATTTTAATTTCGATTTCGATTTCATTTCAATTGGCATTCAATTGCAGTGCCAACAAAAAAAAACAGAGAGAAATGCCAACCAACTCTCAAGTGGGCGAACTGAAATTGCTGTTACACTCTTTGCGTGCATATTCATGATTGTGTCTGCCATCGTCGTAGTTGTTGCTGTGTGCTGTGTGTGCTGCTTTTCATGTTTTCCATTTAGCTCTTTAAATGTGGCACACGTCGATGCTATCGCCACAATTTTTTTTTGTTTTAAATGCAGCCAAAAAAAGGCAGCTCAAATTGTTTCCGGTTTTGGCTATGCAATTTCTATTCAACGAGCGAGCTGCTGTCAAATTTCTTATTATTAATACGAATTTTATTCGAACTCGATCTCAACTGCAATGCAGAGGCGATAGACTCGAGATTCCAGTTCCTAGTTTCGGGATTATGCAATGTGCGTAGGGGGATTAATTTGAAAGTGTCGCAGCATATGCAATGCGCATACGCCCAGGCGAACTAAATGAAATATTGCGTATACGCAGCAGCGGCAACTGCTTTATATCAGGGCTAGTTTACGAGATCTGGCTGCAGTTACACCAAAAAATGTTTGTGTGTGGGGGCACTTAATAATTCAGCTTGTTTACAAGAATATTTGCTGCGCCAAACAAATTTATTGTTTACAGCAGCAAACGAGAAATATTCTCTGTATTCTGTATTCTGTATGCTGTGCCAAATTCAACAATAACGAAGTGCGGAAATACTTTTTAATTGGCTTTTAATAAATGATACGAGCGAGTCCGCGCGACTATTTTGTTTATAAGATTCCGCTGCAATTGATATCAAACATGCAACACGTTGCTCCCGTTAAACACGTTCAACAATTTACATCCGCGGCACTTGCCGAGCGCTTTGAAAGCCGTTTTGAGACTGAGAACAGCCGCCAAAAAAAACAACATCGAATAGGCCGACACAGTAAATAACAACAACGGGAAAAAACGACTCAAATGAGGTGAATTTAACTGTGAGTTGAATTCAAGTTGAGCTGTGTTGAGTTGAGTTCGTTGTTGAGTGAAATTCGTAAGCAAGCGAGCAAGTTGTAGCTGATTGTTGTTGCTTGTTGTTGCCGCCAACTCTCGGACAAAGATCGTCTTGTTGAACATGGCAGAGAAGAGACAAAACAAGGCAGGCAAGGTGCCATTTAGGCTCCTCATGCAATTATGAACTATTTTGACTGGCGGAAACTGGTTGAATGACAGTCAGACTGCCGGACTGACCAGACTGACTGACTCGCTTATGTTTTATGCAGATAACTGCGTTACGTTCAAGTTGCTTGTCAATCTCCGCCAGGGCGTTAAGGTGAGCAGCAGCACACATTGTGGGCTGCTGTTTGTGAAGGAAATGTGATATGAAAATTCACAGCCAGAGTAGTTGATACGAGTTGATATGGAAATTCACAGCCAGTTGTCACTAGCTGATATGGAAATTCGCATCCAGAGCAGTTGACATTAGCAGTTGACAAACGCCGCATTTGGTCAAAGCAGCCCTAAATTCTTTCCCCATTCGCTTGTTTGATTAATTGCCGACTCGGAATCTGCGTGGGTATTTTGTCTAGTAAACATATCAATTGAATTGCAATTAAATAGTTAACTTCACTTTATCAAGCAATTAAACAATTAGGCAGTCAAGCTGAAGTGGAAGTGAAGTAAAGTTGCAGCTTGCAGATAATCTAAAGTCTTCAGATCGGGTTGAGCACGTAAAATTCGCACTGACTCATTAAACTTGTTGTACGCCTCATAAATGATTTTTTAGTAATAACTTCTGACAAATATGCCGCAATTATGGTCGATAAACGAGAAGACAAATAAGGAAGCCTAAGTCGAGTGTTCTCGACTATGAAATACCCGCTACCCATTGTGAAGAAAAGAAAGAAAAGAAAAGAAATACGAAATGCTACATTTGATATAATATATTGATATAGTACTACATTCAAAATATACCACAGAGGGCAAAATATACTAGCTTGTCAGCCAAAGCAACTAATACCCGTAGTAAGTAGAGCAAGGAGGCACAAAGTTGTAATACCCTTCTACCCTTTAGGTAACGGGTATGAAAATGTAGTATTTCCATATGAAAAGCATTAATTTAATTCAACACGCTTATCGGCAATCTTTAATAATAATAATTCTTCGTTTGCCATTTCATTGTTACGCAGCCAATTTAAAAGCCACAAATCATGAGAGCAGCAACAAGTCGAAAAAGAAAAACAAGTTCTATACAAAAATATTCAAATAGTTATAAATAAAAAAGTGTTTGCGTTGAGTCATGAGGTAGCGAGTGCTTAATGTGGATCTGTTGAACAATTTGCCACGAATTAACATAGATGACAGGGGATGATTCCGAAGGCGTTGTCATCATCATCATCAGATCAGCGATAATGCGATGAGAATTTATGTGTTGGGGAGAGATTTGTTTTTGGTGTTGTCATGATGTAATTTGTGGCCAATTGAAACGCAATAAAAATTAGCAAAAATCTTGGTAGATAATAAGTATTTGATTAGACAATTAGTTAATGCCTGAATTGGTAATGTAAACGATACTTGTCTTTCTTCACGTTTGGTTAACGACCCACCTTTAGACAACATATTCGAATACACATTGATCAGAGCTGAGCTGAGTTGAGTGAGTGTATTCAAATGCCACTCAATTGGCATTCACGCTCGTGTGGGATGCGTTCGTTGCCGTTGCCGCTGACATTGATGTTGATTTCAATTTACACTGCAACTTTAATTTATTTCCTCGCGTAATTGGCAATGTCAGTACTTCCAATAATAACAACAGTTCCCCCCATTTTTGGTAATGCCTTCAATTGCGGCTAATAAATGCGGCCACGTTCCGCGTTGGCAAACGAAAGTGTCACGGCCAAATTTGGTACGTGCTCTTAACACTTTATCTCCTCTCAGTGATATGACAATAAGTTCGCGTTGATCTCGTTTATATTGTTGTATTGTTTATCGCAATAAATGTAGCCCAAAAACTGAACTCGAACTTATTTGCCATAACTAAATTGTGTTTGCGCAACGCTTCAATTGAAAAGGCGGCAGAACAACAGTCAACAACAGAAGGCGCTTGTCATAATTTACACCTTTTTTTCTCTGTTGTTGTTAGCCATATAATGTCGTCCACCTGTGAGTTCAGGGCCTCAAAACACACACACACACACAGAGTCGAAAGACAGCTGGGCAACTGTATCTGACTTTAAGCGTGGGCCGATTTGCCACTCTTTAGTCATTACTCGCATATCGCTTCGCATCGTCGTGACAATGAACTTGCTGCGAACCGAACTCAGCTGAAATGCACTGACTTATGTCAGGCGTCAGATCTCAAGCACCAGCAAACAACAAACTTGGACACAAAGTGCTCGTAACGTTCAAATTGCAGCCAACAAAAGCAACAGCAACGTGTAATGAAAACAGATATTGTCGTGCTTCCATACTATACTATATATGCTCATACTTTATGTTTTTGCCGGCACAACTGAATGCAAACAGAAGAAACTGGCTTCAGGCTCACTCTCAGACTCAGACTCTCACACATTCACTCGCTTCTCATTCACGTTGCACGCACTCAGCTGTAGCAAGTTCATTAGTTGACTACGAGCAACGTTTATTAGGGAACTGCACTAAAATATACCCTATAGTGAATAGTTTTTTATTTTATTTGAAGTTTACATCATATCCTTAAAGTTTATTCAAGAAATTGTAAGGATTTATCTTTACCATTCAAATAGTTTTCGTTTTTCCTTTGAAATAGGGAATAGTTTGAAATTTTTTATTTGACTTATATGAATTCTAGTACTTGTTCTCAACTATTAAAGAAGTTCTTTCATTCCATTTGAGTTCCATTCGATGTTTTTATAAAAATTGTCGTTTTTTATCTTAACTATTTAAAGCAACTACTTTCAGAAGCTTTAAAAGTTGCCTTTTTAGTTCAATATATTTCACCAGAGTTTAAGCTTATTTTGAATGTTGAAAGCTTTTAAAGCTTCGAGATTCACACACTTTATTTTAATATTCACTGCACGAGATACCCCTACAATTAATATACCCCTTTTGAATGCGGTAAATTTATACAGGGCAAGCAAATACGCGCTAGTTATTTATGTTTATATGCCAGTGCACATCGGAGATTTATGGAATGTGTCGCCAGTTGGTAACAAATTACGCTCCATGCGCAATTAATTTGGCATAGTATTAAGCATACTCCCAGTAAATGTCAGCATCCTCCCCCCTCCCTCTCTCTATCTCATTTAATTGCCACCCAACCAGTTGTCGCAGTTGTCTCATCACTGCACTCAACATGCAGTCAATTTTTTTCCTTAGCCGCCCAAAAGTATGCAACATCTTAAATATAGGAAGAATATAGGAAGATTGTTTGCTCACCTGCGCGAAAAACTTCGCCGCAGCCATCGCAACGGGATGCGAACTGCGCATCGTAGCAGTTGCCGCAATAGATCTTGTCGGCCTTGGCGCCAAATTGCTTATCGACCAGGTTCAGATTGCATTTGAAGCACAGGAAACAGGCCTCGTGCCAGTGCTTGTCTTTATAGGATAGATCCTGTGAAAGAAAATTCGAGTTTTCGAATATTTAATAAATGTAAAATAATGTGAACCAGATTTCGAAAAGTGCTTGTATGCTTGTTATGGAAATGATCTATTGAATGCAATATTGCATTTCGTGTATTCTTCAAAAAGCTTTCAAATTAATTAAAATTTAGCTGTTAATAATTTCAAAAATTCCTGAATATCATATTTTTCATACCATTTTTTATAAAGATTGTAATTTAACGAAATTTTTGGTTCGAAAAGAAAACATATCTTTTTTTATCATTTTAAAATCATTGCAATCATTGAAATTAATTGTAGAATATTTTGTAATAGCTTGTTATTTGAGAAAAATAGTTTTCTTATATCTTTTTTAATAATTAACATAAATATATGGGTAATTCCATGGCGGCATGTGTCCCATGAGAGACTCTTTACATTGAAAATAACATAAACTGAAACAATTTTGAAAATAAAAAAAATTTATTTTTATAGCTCTAAATAAGTACTTTAATTAGAGCTAAGGATGGTTTTGGAATTTTCTTTCTGTTTTGTTTTCTGATGTGATAATTTCAAAAATTAACCAATTCGTACGCAAAACCAAAAAATGAACGAAATTATATATGCATATATTCATTTAAAATTTTTAAATTTGAAACATATTATTAGAATATAAATTCATTTTAAATGTAGAAAATTAAATAATTTTTGTTTATATAACGGCTTTGTAACTATATGACATTTATAGTAAAATCAATATAATTCTTAGGTCTATAAACTAAAATAATACAAGACTAAAAGATTTTGATCATTAAATTAATAAAAACCAATGATCTATTAATCATACAAAGTGTAGAATATCTTATAAATTGTGTCCGTAAAAATCTTAGATCTTTGAGCTAAACAAAATATTATATATGACCAATACTTTTGTTATTCGCCATATATCGTAGCTATTCTTGTTGTGTCAATAATCATGTTTGTTATCTCAACCATATGTTGTGTGTGTGTGTGAGTGAAAAGACTTACCTTCGAATCGATGCCAATGATCTTGTTGCACTCCTCGCACGTATTCGCGAACACATTCTCGTAGCACTTGATGCAATAGGGATGATCGTCGCGGATGACGTAACGCTGTCCAGTGAGGCTCTCGTCGCACTGCCAGCAACAGAAATGGCCCGAATGCCAATCCTTGTCCATGGCCTTTGTGTACTCGCCACTGAAAATTAACTGCAAATAAACACAGAGACAAACAAAAATAAATAATCAAAGTACTGCGAGTATAAATATTCCATTCAAGTGTTTGCATTTCCATTTTTCGAATTTGCGTGTGGGACAGTGTAAAAATGTTGTAGATTTCGAGTATAAGATATATACGTATGGTATATATGTATATAGTATTCATAGTATTCATTTGGTATAGTATGTTCGTGTTTCTGTGGCACTACTCTCAATATAATATATCAAGATCTGTATGTATATATAATGTATCTGTATCTGTTGTATCATGTATGTATTCACATATGTTTTCCTGTACAGTCTTTCTGATTTGAGTTGTGAGTTTGATTGTTTTGGTGTTTTTTGTTGGGTTGATGTGTAGACATAGATTAGACATTTATAAGACAACGACAGCTTTATGTGGGTACCTTTTAGTAAACATTTTTGCCGAGGAAAGAAGGTAGTAAACGTGTCGTTTTGTAAAAGTTCGAGTTATGCGAGTACTTTGGATAGTTTGCTTGTGATCGATTTGATTTAGATTATTTTTCGAATGAACGTTTTTGTGCATGAGAGTTTTTGAATTGTAGTTTTCTTTTTTCTATTCATTTTGATCGGATGAGAGACAATACAAATACATATATAGACGAGGGAGCTACAACACGGCCATCCAAAATACCAGAATAATACCAGAGAGCGTCTTTTGAAAAGTGACGCAAAACAAAAGAAATGAAATTTCTATGGAAAAATGGAAAATTCTTTCTAGTTTTTTGCGCCCTTTTTGCTGAACTGAACTGAACTGATTCACAAAACTTTTGATCCACAGCGGAACACGTAACACGTTCACCTACCCCCTTTCCTCATTGGAGGCATCCACCTCGGTGATTTGCACTTCCGATTCGCGACGTTTCGACGTTTTTTTGACCTTCTTCGTTTTCTTGGTCTCCGTCACCGTTTGCATAATTTCCACGTCCGCCATTTTCCTAAACGATTTCTGTTCTTTTCCCTGTATGGATCGGACAACAACTTTGCACTCCAATGACCGACTGAACTTTCTAAATTTATTATGTACTCGAAAAAAAGCGCTGCCGAAAAAAATTTGAGTTTTCGCGTTTACGTTTTGGACTTTCCCGAGTCGAGATGCCAACTGGCGCGTGTGTTTCACAAAAATATTTGAAAACGTTTTGAAAAATCTCGCGCAATCGCTGCGATGCGTGTATCTAGTTTCGCCCCCAGAGTCAAGTGTAAAAATAAAATCTTGGGGAGTGCCATTGAGAGCCAGCGAGCGCAACAGCAGCCAATTGAGCGCAACAGAGAGAGCAAGCAAGTGCACAGATCATGCACAGAGTGAGAGATAATACAAAGAGTATGTGAGAGAGAGAGAGAGAAGTGGGGGACAGAAAGAGAGTAGATTGGTATAACAAATTGGCTTAGACAACGGCCAACGGGGCTAATCATTAACGGCATTATTGAATCTTAAATGCAACGTCAAGTTTGCAATTTCGGTTGTAATATTTTATACACAGTTCTATAAATATTTCAAATTTTCAGGTGCCAAAAGAAATTAGAATAGACAACGTGCAAACACACATGTGTGTGTCGGTGTGTGTGTGTGTGTGTGTGACACACACCTGCAACTGTTTTGGGGGAGACGCTGTGTCCCACGTCATTTACATACGCATGCGAAGCTGCTCGTCGTATTGAAATAATCATTTTCGGAAAAATCATTTTCTGTTTTCCTTTTGTTGTTGCCTCTGCTGGCGCTTGTGCACACGACACACAAGTCTCACACACACACACACACACTCTCGCTCTCTCTCTTTCTCTCAGTCTCTGTCTGTCTGTTTGGGAGCATAAATTCCTTGATTCCGTCTGGTCTGCAGCAGAAGCAACAGCATCTCATGCCACATGCAACTGAACGTGAATCCATATAGATTTTTAATTGATCTTCTAGGGACAGCAGCGAGTAAGCGAGCGTGGGCAGCATCGTATATAATTAATATGAGTTTTCTTTTTTTTTCGCTTTTTTCCCGTTTTGTTTTCGCATTTCTCGGCAACAAATTTGTTACAGCAACTTTTGGCACAGCGACAGAGAACATTAAAATGCCAATGGAAATCGTAATAGAAAATTACAAGCAGCTGCACTGGAAAAACATCGCTTTGAGATACTTTTCCAAAAGACATTGTCTAAACAAATTTGTGGAACAACTTGATTGATAATTGAAATGAGCCAGAAGTTGCTTCCAAAATAAATCAATAGTTCATTTTGCAATTAATCTAATTTTCGAGTAAATCAATCTGTATCTGTGCCAAAGATTCGTAGATGTATCTGTATCTGCATCTGCATTTGAATCTTTAGTTTAGATGTCACAGATGACACGTTTGTGTCAGCTGTATTAATGCGACAACAAAGGGCAAATGGCCAAGGCAAATAAATAGTAGTCGCTGAATAAACATTGTTAATAAACACATTTAAAAATTACAAACCCGTTAAAACAAATAGAATGTTGGCATTTCAATAGCAACCAATTTGCAGACACACCCAAGGCAAGGTTGATATAATATAATACTATTAATTATCACATCTCTTTGTGCGCTGAACCGCACATTTTGTAAATTTGGCAAGAAAATAATATGTGAAAAGGGCGAAAGCTATGCAACCCTTGTCTGTGATCTTGGCTAATCATTAGCCTTGTCAACAGAAACCATTTTTCATGTACAAAAGTAAAACTATTAGCAATGCATTTCAAAAATATCTAGGAAAGAAATTGTGCCTGAGATATGATATTGCATTTTAACAAAATATACATTTTTGTTCCTATGTAATGTGGCACGTTTTTTCTTAGACCGTTTTATATAATATTGACTGAGATAAGATAATGAATAGCTAAGTAATGGAGCAATACTTTACATATTCTTGTACTTAATACACTTCATAAAATAAATAAAAAACAACAAAAAATTACTTCTTTTTATTAATCTGAAGACCTTTAAAACTTGCAAAAACCTATCATTTATTTTAGCTATATTTCTTTCCTTTTGGCAAAGTATATATTGAATAACAATATTTTAAAATGTTGCGTTGCCTTGCCAGATAATAATTTATTCAATTTAAAACGAGACGTAAAATTTTGAAATGGCCAATTTCATATCGAGAACAAACTACAATATATTGTAGTCTCTAAACAAGAACTATACCCTGTAAGACGTAACTACAAACATGTAAAGAATATTAGACGAACAGGATAAGGATACTCATATATGAATATGGAAATATGAATATGGGTAATTCCCTGCCGCAAAATGTCCCTAGAGCTAGAGATTTCTGCAACTTTGGTTGCAATCAGATAAAAATTGATATTTAAGAAATACTCCAGCTAACTTACTTCATTTGGATGAAAATTCGTATACACTCGACTGTAGCTATATTACATGTTTCATTTAAATATATT
This sequence comes from Drosophila albomicans, assembly GCF_009650485.2. Taxonomy (NCBI): domain Eukaryota; kingdom Metazoa; phylum Arthropoda; class Insecta; order Diptera; family Drosophilidae; genus Drosophila; species Drosophila albomicans. Next base: position 39,553,180 of record NC_047629.2, on the reverse strand, counting down.
AACCCTCAACTTTAACTATAATCTGCTCACTATTGCGTGCCTCCAGGGTATCTTAGAAGCAGTCAAATATTGTCTGGTTTTGCCAACTAAAAGTAGTTTTAATTATAAACTAAGACAGAGATATGTAAAATTTTATAACGATCAAAATTTATGAGTGAGTTCATGTGGATAATCACACGCAGAGGCAGACACACAAACACACACTCTCAGACATGTGAATAGTGTTATAGTATATAGAAACACCTCAGCTCGTATTATATTAAAGCTAGTGCAGACAGTAGATTGAGCATGTGTGTGGCAGGGGCAACAACAAGAACAACAACAAGAGCAAGTGCAATGGAGCAGAGTGTAATGCAATCTTGAGTTTGTCTATAAATAAAAATGCAGTTCGCAAAAATATCTTTTGATAAAAGTTGGCGTGTCGTGTGTGTGCGCTTCGCACGAGAATTGCGTTCAGCATCGGCGGCATTCATCATTTTGCACGCAGGCGTTAATTGGGTCATAAATTCATATATTGCATATATAGTATTTTCATTTTTCCAGATTATTTTTATACAATTTCGCTGGCTGGCATAAATCGACGGGCGGCAAATGGTCAAATTATGGAAATTAAATGTCTAGCGTTGATTTTTTAAGTGTTTAAAAATACATTCGAACTGTAGATTGGAAAAACTGCGTCAGTGGGTCGATAAATGTTTGATCTATATGATGCTGATGATGATGATAATGATGATGAGTTCAAGTTTAAGTTTATTTTGCTTGATACAATTCTGACAGCGGTTGTTCTCATGAAATAAACGATTATAAATAGCAGATATACTTTTTTTTCATTTTGTTGTTATTTTGGCCATTAAATGACATTTAACCATATCTTGCACGCGGCACAAAACATCATTAATTTTTTTTGGTGTGTGTCGGTGTGTGAAAATGTGTTGCAGAGGCGTGTGGCAGGCAGGCGAAAGAGTCAGCCCGTTAAAACGGCAAATTCACGTTAATAAAAAACAAGTATGGGAAAAATGTGTGCATGGAAAAATGATGGGAAAATCAACAGCAACAACAAGAGGAACAGGAATTTAAATGAAAAGGTGTTTCATTTTAGTGGCACAGCGGGCAGAGAATTCTGAAATGTAGAAATATTCGGATATTTCATTTGCCAGCACAGTTTCAAGTGAATTTCAAATTATAATTTTGGCCAGCAAAAACATACAAATATATAAATTAGACTCATATACGTATGTTGCAGATAAATAATGCCAACAAGTACAAATAGCTGCAAGTTGTGACGCATCGATTGATCGACTAATAAATACCCGTCTCAGGAGTTCCCCAAGCACAAAGTTCTGTGTTTTTCACACGTGTAATACTCCACGCTTTCCATATGGTCGGTGTGGGTATTAAAAAAATATTAAATGAAAATATCTGGCAGCTTTTAAGTGCGCCAAACGTTTGCCCCCACAGGAAAAATGAATTCATGTCAAAGACAAACTATTGAATAAGACTTTTTGGCAGCGAATTTTGCATGTTTTGCTTTTTGCTAGTATGGATACAGAAACAGAAACAGATAGCCAAACATTACGCAATGGACTTTTACAGCAAAAAGGCCCTGTGCTCTTTTGCAAAAGGAAAGAACGAAAAAAAAAACAATTAGAAATATAATAACAAAACGAAGAACAAATGGATTTGAAAGACCCCCGCCACCAAAGTGGCCACAAAGTGAGCTACGTAAACAAATCACCCAAGTGACACACTTTCCTGTTTCTCATGTCATTAATATTTTAGCGTGAAACGCACAACAACAACAACTAAATTTAACCATTTCTGAAATACAAAGATTTTTCAATTTCTGATCATTTTGACAGCGGCCAACAGCAAAAAAAAACTTAAATGCAAAAAATAAGAATCATTTCTCACTTTGTGTGGTCGCAGCTGACGATTCTACTTAACTTGACAAAGGATGTGACACGCTAAACTTGACAACATTATTTCAGCGAAACAAACGCAAAATTTATGAGACATAAGTGCAACACATTTCATTGAATCAAGCGAACTTCTTAGAAAAAACAACAATAATAAAGCGCAAAACAAATCCCATTCAAAATTCAAATGCATCAATTGTTTGTTGCGTATTTTTGTAGCATGCTTTTAGGCATAAAATGTTGCCTACTTTTAGGGGCAGCATTTAAATGTTGAACTGCAGACAACTTTGTAAGTCGCTAGCGAAAATTCAAAAGATTGAAATAAACTTAATACAAAAAATACGAAATATGAAAATTCATTCCACATTAAAATGTGTCATCGAAATGTAGAGCACGCATAATAAAATGCACAACTGGGGTGCTATTAATAACAATTATTCAAGTTGAATTCCATTCTCGAATAATGCAAATTATACGGAAGATAAATGTATTTCGCCCAATGACAGTTTAAGTATGTACGTTTTGTGGCTTTTCGCAAGACTATTAAAATAATCCCATCAAATGACTTATGTCCTCCCGTCAGTCTCGACACATGCTCAGCGCACAACAATGACATCATGCGACCGAAATCAGACCAAAAACAAAAAAAAAATTAAAATAATATAAATGTAAATCGGGCCAAGCGAATGCACAGTTGCCACATTTAGGCAAAAACTGAAGCACTTTTTCAAACAGACGTTTTGCATAAAAATACAAAAAAAATCAATTTGTGAATGAATTGAAAGAGGCACATAAACATATCAAATTCCAATTAAAAATATGCAAACATAAATTAAAATAAATATTTATAAATTGCAAAGAGTTTATATTATTTGAATTCCAAACGTAAATGGAATTTGTTCGCTAAATTCTCCAATCGTACACATATGGTAATTGGTATTTGCTACAAGTTATGTGCAATATGGCCAATTGTCTGGCGGTGAATGTCAGTGCACTTGGCGCATGTAGATATTTCGGGCATTCCGATGATGATGATGATGTAATTATTTATAGATATATCGGTCCGTCCGGGTGCACAACAAATGCGTCAGTCAGCAGCAATTTCTGAATGAATTGATCGACCGAATTGAAAAGATGCAGTACCTTTCCTCATTTTCATTATATTAGTTTTTATTGTCAAAAATCGTGGCTAATTTTATTTGGTCGTTACTTTTATTTAAATACATAAATATACATATTTAATCGTGCCCATAACACATACTTAAGACAGACAAGTTTTGCAATAAACAATTCCAATTTGTCGATAATATGGATCAGGATCAGGATCGGGAGACTTCCACTCCCATTCGATTCAATTCGATGCGATCTACAATGGGTGCTAAATAGTTTTTGTGGATTGATTTGTACAGCGTGCACGGTATTTTTGGGTTTTTTTTTGGCATTTGGCATTGGGCTTTATGAACATGTCTATAAGAAACAAATAAAGAGTTTAATCAAATGTAACTGAATCGTATAATCGTATAATAAATCGTATCGTATAATATAGAAACTGTTAAGCATGCAATCTCGATAGCAGTTAGCTAAAAAAGCGGATAGAAATTGGCGTCCTTCAGTATGTCAAATGTATCCACAACAGAGCGAGCTGGCGCCACCGCAGTTGTCTCCTGATTATTTTCCACCTCGGTGCTTGGCATTGGCTCCTCAAAGGATGAGGCTGGTGTCAGACAGAGACTATGTCCTACGCTGATGCTGGAGAGCAGATTCTGCTGCGTTGAAGCTGGCGTCAGGTTTGCGGAGACGGACACTGTGACGGGTGCAATCTCGGCGAGCGCTGCAGCCAATGCCCGATCGATGTCTTCCTCCTCAGGTTGCTCCACACTGATCTGCTCCTTAGGTTCCTTTGATATCTTCTTGCGTTTCTTGGTCTTCTTCTTTGAGGCATTTTCATCTGGGGCTTCGAACTCGGCAATGCCTTCGAGTGCCTCAGCTACAAAGCCTATGCTGCTCCTAGGCGAGAAGAGCGCTCCATTGAGTTCCTCATTATTCCCACTGCTCTTGGAACTGCGTCGGGAGCGTACTTTTCGTTTGGGCGCTTCTGTGTTGCATTCTTGATCTTCTCGGGTTGCCGAGCTGCGTCGATCGTATTGCTGATTGTCCGAGTCGTTGTCATCGCGCAGTTCCTCTTCGGTCTTCGAGCCCTTGCGTGACTTCTTCTTGCTCTTCTTCTTTTTAGGTTTTTCATTTAGAGGTTCTTCAATTGGCAGCTGCTCATCTTCCTGCTGGTGCTGACCATTCACTTCACCATTCTCCAGCTCTGGCTGCCCTTCCTCAGGCACATCGGCTAATTTCTCCCTCTCTGGACTGCGACTAAAAAGCGTTATACTTTCGCCGCCTAAACTAATACGACGCAAGTCCAGGGATTCTCCAAGATTTTCTCCGCCCTCGTACGCTAGCTGCTGCTCAGCCAAAAGCTCAACTTGTTTCTCATCTACATGCTGTTCCTCAGAATGCTTTGCCTCCAGGTCATCCTCCTGATCGTTAGCTGTTTTCTCCACAGTTTCTGTTGGCTCATTATCATCCAGCTTAAAGTTCTTACGCCAGTTGTACTCACGCTTTGGTTTATAATTTAAGTCTACCTCAATGTCATCATCGACCACGTCAACCTGCAACTTCGGGCTGTAGCCGTATCGAGTGCGTAAGCGAGTCGATTGTCTTGCCGCACCCTGAGCATCACCCAGATAACGCATATCGGTATCACGGCGTTCACTTTCCAGCAGACCAATGGAGATGTCAATGTCCTTGTGATGTCTTTGATGCTCTTCGGATCTATCCAGTTCTCTAGTCTTGGCCCACAGCGCATATCGTTCGCTGTCCGAACTGGATTTATCTTTTTCGAACTCACTTTGATCTGCATTCTCTGCTGTCAACTGTTCCTGTATCATCGTCTCGTATTCCCGCAGTATTCCCGATTGCTTGCGATTCTTTACCGCATCATTGTAGATCTGTTCGATGTAAAAGTCTGGATCGGAGAAGGCGCCACCCACAGCGCCATCGTCTATATTGTAGTCAGGTAAGTCTTCCACATTCTCGACCTCTTCCCAATCATCCGCTCCTCTATTGGCATAACGATCGGCGTTCCTTTCGGCCTCCTCGCACTCGGAGGTATCATGATGCGATTCATCTGTAGGCTGAGTGCGCTCATTGTTGTCCGAAATGCCCTCGTCCAACTCAAATTCGTACTCATCATCGTCGTCAATTTCCACAACAGTCTGACGCTCATCATCGCTATCATTGGTGCTGAGTTCGTCCATTACTGGGTAATCCCCAATTATGTCGTAATTGTAGATGGCGCTCGTCTCATCGAACTCTGCTGCTTCTGCTTCCGCAGCCAAAACAGCACGTGCCCAGGAGCCCTCCGTTAGATATTCTGACCTTTTCTCTTTCTCCTCAGTAAGGCTCACCTCCAAGTCGGCCAAGTCCTGGGTATAGAAATCCTCTTTAAGCCAAGTTCTTTTACCCGTCAATGAGCGCACTTCGATTTGAGATATATAAACACACTCATCACTAGGATACTCCTCCACAGGTTGCTCCTGAGCTAAAGAGTATCGCCTAAAGTGATGATATTCTTCAGGGTCTAGGTATGCAAAGGGATCTAGCTGAATTAAAGCCGAATCCGAGGCACGTCGCTCGCTCTCAAGAAAATCCGCATTAAGGTGACGGGAAAAGTCCTGAAAGTTTCCACTGGAAGCAACCAACTGGTCGAGCAACTGATCCTGAAGCTCTCGCTTAGCTGCCTCGGCCTCAATGTTTTTTAGAGCATGTGCATCCATTTCATCCCTAACTGGCGAACGACTCTGACTGCGGGAGCGATTAAATTCCGCTGTGCGATGACGCAGATCATCCAGTTGAGATGTGATGCCCATATCTATCGACTCTCCCACATAGGTTGATCGCTGAAAGCCACTGGCTAGCGCTTCCTCCTTCATGCGCTGCGTATCCTTCACCTCCTCGGAAAAAGTCCTTTCAAACTCGCTCGTCTTTGGCTTGGCACCGAGTCGTTTCTCTGCATCTTGTCCACTGGCTGTAATCAGTGAGTTCAGTATAGCAGCCTGGAGCTCGCGTTGTGCTGCTGCCTGCTCCCTAGCCACATCTAGATCCATTGAAGGTGAGGGACTGCGCGAACGTCTAAAATGAGCCGCCTCCTCACGCAGTTGTTCGAACTCACTTCCCATGTCGAGGGATTCGCCAACATAGGTGGATCGCTTAAAACCACTTACTTGTAGCTCATCCTTAAGATCGCGTGCTGCTTCAGAAAAACTCCGTTCATAGTCGCTTGACTGCTCTGACTTCGGGGGCGACATCAAACGTAGCTCCATCTCCTCGTTGGCTGTATTGAACTTCTGCAGCGCCTCCAAGTCAACCTCGCGTTGTTTCGTATTGCTTTTCAGTAACAGCTCCAACTCCTGACTATGCTCGGCATCTTCCATGACGAGCAACTCCTCTAACTCCTGCCTTTCCTCTGCAGTCTCTAGGTTGAGCAGCCTCTCTAACTCCTGGCTATGCTGTCGGAGTGTTCTTGCTTCCGATCCCTCCAAATTGAGCATAAGATGAAACTGTTGCGATTTATCCTCCTCAGACGTTGGTGACATGGACCGTGATCGAGACGGAGACAGAGAACGCATATCCCGACCCTCAACTTTCACTTCAAGCTCAGTGGATTCAACATATTCGTAACGATGCTCTACAACGAGACGCCTCTCGGGCTCTGGAGTTTTGGCACGCTCATCCAGCTGCGCGAAAAAAGTGTCGTTTTGCGCTATCAACTTCTCACGTCGCTTCTGCAGACTGTGCTCAAGATTGGCAGCACTGGGCAATGGAGATCTGGAGCGAGAACGAGAGTGCGAACGACAACGATTCAAGCGCAGTTGCTCAAAGAGTCGAGCCATTGATTCAGGAGTATCCTCAGGCTCTTTTTCCACATCGGGATCTTCCATAACTTCAATGGAAATGGTAGGCACGACTGGGAAAGGGGCAAGTGGAGTTGCTGGCTCAACTGTCAAAGGTGAAGTCGAGGGAGAAGGACTTTTGGCTTTGGGAAGTTCCTCAGGTGGTATCGGCGATGTCGAGTTACTTCGCTGCAGGTCCTCTTGCTGCAGTTTCTCGAACAACTCATCGTTTTGTCTAATGCGCTTTTGACGTCGTGTTTCGAGGCTTCGTGCAATATTATCTGACGTAGGTAACGGCGATATGGAGCGAGAACGGGATCGCGAATTACGTTGAGCTCTCATGGTCTCAACAAACAGACGCATCTCCTCGCGTGTTGGAACCGGCTCAGAGTTCTCCATTTGCTCATCAACCAAAGCGTTAATTTCGATGACGGGTTGTGGAATAACCACGCTCAATTGATGCTCCACTTGCTGCTCGGCTTGGGGTTCCGATACCTGCTCCTCCAGATCCATTGCTGTGCCGTCCGCAACCTGGTCTTTCTGCTGAATACTCTGCTCCAGTTCAGCAACTGTGCGTGGCTGCGATGAACGCTCATCCTCATAGACCATGGTCACCATATGCTGGCAGCCATTCTGTACATCATCAGCAACATTCTGCAGCTTGATTTGCTCCACTTTCATCTCAGTTCCATTGATTGAAGTCTCTAGCATTTGTAGCACCAGCTCGCAATTCAATTCTCCGGCCACTGGACCATCCGCTGTATCATCGTAGACTTCCAAAGTATGCTGATCATCGATATCCATGCGATTTGCTACGTTCTTCGGTTGTGGCGATGGATTACGCGATGTGGAGCGAGAACGCGAGGGATTCACTGAGGCTGTGAAGTCGTAAAAATCGCTGATTCCCTCCATTAGCAGACCATACTGATCTCGCCAAGGAGCCGTGTCCGGTTGCTGCACGGAGATGCTCGGAGTTTGCGGCTGACTGGAAGGTTGAGTTGCCTGCTGCTCCGATTGACGCCAGCGCTCCTCATAGTGATCCATTTCGTCTATGCGGGGACTGCGTCGCAGCCCAGGCGAGCTGCGTCGCGGCTGCTCCTCTGTTGCACTAGAGGTTTGCAGCTTCAGGAAGCGCAAGCAGAAAGCAAGAGGTGAAGAGGAGTACGCAGGAAATGAAGAGCAGAGAGCAGGTGGTGGAAAGCAGATCAGGCAGCGATAGAGAAGCATATGAAAGGCAAAGGGAAGCAGGGTTAAAGCAAGGAAAGAAGCTAGCCAAGCACTGCAACTTGACCACTTACATTGGATTTGATGTCGCTGCTGCTGCTCGATGGATCCGTCGCCTTGGAGCTCTCCGTGCTCTCCTTGTCCTGATACATGATAACACATTAGTCAAATCTCTTACACTGTCTTGTAAGTCAACCACTCACCAGTTGCTCCTTAGAGTGCTGTTGTCTTAACGTGTTGGCCGCCAGCTCATTTTGTTCGTCTGTCGCTTCCTCGAACGAGGATGCATTCGGTTTGTTCTTGGGCAAATCGAGCACCTCTTCGCCCGAAGCGCGTTTCTCCAGATCCAACTCCTCCTCGTCAATAGATAAGGCCTTCTCCCGCTTCCAAAATTCCGTGTCCTTGTAGTGCTCCGGCATCACTTCGCCCCAGGGATTTGTGCTTTCCTCGCCAAGCATTTCCAGCGAACTAGTAACATCAGCCGGTGGCTTCACATCTTTCGCTGGACTGCATTTGTGGCGCCTGTGATGAGATTTGACGCGCAACGTGGGCTCTGTCGTATACTTAATGGGATTGTAGTCGGCCTTGTCGCCGTGACGCAGCTCCTCTTCCTCGAGTGATGTGAACATTTTTAACTCCTCGTCCCGCGAAGCGCGCGAATCGCGCGATGAATTCGAACTGCCGCTCGAACGTCGCTTTTTAAAAGCACGTCGACGACCCGAACCATCTTCCCTAATCAGAGGACGACTCTTGATGCCATCCAGGGAGCGCAAATAGTCTTCGGTGTACTGCACATCGGGCACATTATCTTCGCCTTCTGGTTCCTGACGCTCCTCCTCTGTTTGCTGGTGCGAACGCTCCTCGGAGGGTTGTGTGCTGAACGAGGACTGTTGGCTGGAAATAGGCTCCACCGAGGAACCCTCATCGGAGACACCAGGAAACGTTAAAGTCTTCGATTTGACCATGTAGGGTTCCTCGCCGCCGCTGCCTTGACCCAGCTGTGTCTTCACACGCTGCACCACGAGAGGCTCCTCGCATTCCTGTTCGGGCTCCTCAAAGCGCGGCGGCACGAGCTTCTTGATGCAAGGTTCTTCCACCACAGGTACGGCGCCCGCATAGAGCGACTGTTCTTCCTCTTGAGCCGCCTGTAGCATGCGCTGATGCAGCATCACCATTTCCTCCTCGGCCTCCATAAAGAGGCGGGCGTTCTCTTCAATTGACTTTTGCTTGCGCTCGAGATCCGTTTTGCTGGCGGCTATGCGACGAGACTGCTCCAATGCAATGGCTTCCTCTTCGAGCTCGCTTTCCGTGGCACTTAACTTCCGTTCTCGCTCAGCGGCCAGCAATCGCTCCACAATCTCGGCATCTCGCCTAGCCTGCTCATCCTCATCATCCAGCTGTAACAGTTGTCGCTCAACCTCCGCTTGCGCCTCCTCCTGCAGTTTTCGTTGCTGTTCCTCTGCCTCTTGAAGTTCCTTTTTACGTAGCGCCTCAGCCTCTTGCAGTTCTCTCTGACGTTCTTCCTCAAGTCGTTGCTCTTCTGCCGCGCGCAGTTTTCTTTCATTCTCCTCTCGTTCGCGTTGTTCCTCTGCCTCTCTGCGTTGTCTGGCACTTTCCTCTATTTCGCGTTGCCGTTTCTCCTCCTCTTCTGCTTGTATTCTACGCTCATTCTCCTCTCGTTGCCTCTCCGCTTCCAACAATTTCCGCTCGTTCTCTTGTCTTTCCTGCTCTTCACGTTCCCTGGCGTTTCTTTCGTTTTCCTCACGCTCTCGCTGCTCGGCCGCGCGTTGTTTTTCCGCCTCTAACAGCTTGCGTTCGCTTTCTGCTGCCTCCGCAGCCTCGGCTGCCAATTGCTGTCGCTGTCGCTCCTCGGCCAATTTAGCTTCGGCCTCCGCGAGCTGTTTGCGTGTCTCCTCCTCAATGTGTCGCTGTCGCTCCAATTCGGCAGCCAACGCCTTGCGTTTATCCTCTGGCGATTCCACACGGAAGCCATTACTATAGGCCACACCATCCTGCATCACATTGCTGCCCGCTGCCGCCTCTCGAGCTGCAGCCTCGGCCAACTCCTTGTCCAATCGGTCACGCAAACGTGGCAACTCTTCTGCATCAGCAGCTGCATCCACTCCTTGCTGCGTGTTGGGATGCCGGCATGTCCAGTGGTAAAGATGCTGAGCGACAAAGGCAAACTCCAGAGCACCCAAATAGCCGATGAGCAGGGAGAAGAGCAGCTCCCCGACACCGGTAAGCGCTTCGTCAGCTGCCATGATAGTGCTTGCGTAATCCTCGCCAGTCACAAATGCACTGGGAGTGTGTGTTGATTCTTCTACGTATTATATAAAATTCACCACGCACTCACTTGGGGCACTCACTCTCGCGGCACTCAGGGCAAAATAGCAACTGATTAGGTAATTCAATTAACGAAATTTTCTTCGCATGCGAAATTTTTTTGTTGAGGAAATTTCAGCCAAAAACAAATAAGAAAATTCCGTAAATTTTGCCAAATGATTTTTGAATTTTCCTCGTGCAAAAATATTTTTCAACACTTTATCACTTTGAATTTGTTTGAAATTTATCGTGGAAGGTGCGAGGGGAAAAGCGCCACCGGAGAGTCAGTTGCACGCGGCGGAGGCAACACAGTTGTTGCCAGTTAATCGATCGTCTTGCAACTGATTAATGCGACTCGCTAAGGGCCCGACACTCAAGTGATTCACGCCAAAAACACAGCGCCGCTAATTGGCGACAACAAGCGCAGAGAATGCGAGCAAGAGAGACAAAGGCTAACAAAGAGAAAGATAGAGAGAGAGAGAACACGCTCGCGGGGGCAACTATTTTGGCAACAGTTTTGGCAATTCGCAACAAACTTTGACAACGATTCTAATCAGCGCGCCATGTAAATTGCGAATGAATCGCAGCACACTCTGCGTATAACTATGAATATTACGAGTGTTATTCTTCAGCAAATTCGCATTTGTTTCGCTTTTCAGTATTTCTTTCCTTCGCCTGCGCTTTGCTATTTATGTTTGTCTTATCATTCTTTTGCTGCGCCGGCCTTCGCCATTTGTTGCATTGCCAATGTCGCGTCGTTGTGGCCGACTTGCAGCAGTTGCTGCTGCCATAAATTTGTGGCAGCAACACACTCGCGTAATCTCTCTTTTAATTGCGAATTACGTATACGCACTGTGGCTGCCACATAATAAACAACATTTGAACAATATAAAAATACAAAACAGAGAGAAAAAAACAGATATGTAATGCTATTTTTATTTCGCTATTTGCTTTGCTCATAAATATCTGAGAAATGTGCCAAAAATAAATGGGTCGCCGCCTGGCTGTTGTTTGTTTGTGTTTCGTATTTTGTATTTTGTGTTTTGTATTTCGCGTTTCGCATTTGTTTGTGCTGAAAGCGAAAGTGCACGAAATGCTTGACAACATACATGAAGGGGGCGTGACCGATTGACCGTCGCCTCTTCGAACAACTGTATTCAATGCCAACAGAAACTGAGCTAGCAGAGAGATAAATGTTCTTTGAGAATTTCTTGAGTTTAGAATATATAGAGAGTTCCTTCAATTTATGTTTAAATGTGGTGACATCAACAAATTTTAGTTTTCAATAAAGAATTTTGAGTGTCCAAAATCTCTATCAATAAAAACAACTATTTCAAAATATTTAAAAATACATTTCAAAAATTTTTCACAGTCAATCATCAATAGAAGCTGACATGGTGAAATATAGTAATAAAATGTATATTTATAAGTTCAAACTAGCAGAAGAATAGGAACTAATATTCTATATTTGTTTCCATTTACACAAATTAATCCATTACTAAAATTCAAGACGTATCGTTGCTTTCAAGATTAATATATATGTATATAATAAGAATAGATAATGCTGAAAGCGATTTATATTTCTTTCTAAGAAATGTACATTCCCGTTTTTATTTAACAAAAAATAAAAGCAAACACCAGATTATTATGTGCAGAAATTTCTTTGATATTATGCAACAATCATCAATTATTTTAGACCAATTTCAATTAAAAAGGAATTCTTTTCTAGACCATTTGGTCAAGTCTCGAAAGATAACCTTGACTTGCAGCTACAAGAATATTTTTAGAGCACTGACAACACATTTCAAAAATCAAAACTTTATGACTTTTCTTTTAAACAGTTCTTCTCAGTTTTCTTGTGCATTTCTTTGGTATGCTTGCTTGGCTACTCACTTAGTGGGAAATAAATCGTGCCGTACGCACGATGTCAACACGTCAAGAACCAATGTCTCAAATGAACTGTCAGTTGGCATTGTCGCATTTTAGCCCTGGTAATTGGCCAATGTGCAATGTGGCCAAGGGAAAAGCGCGCACAATTTTGCTTTGCTTCTCTCTTCTTTTCTTTAATGACACAACATATGAAGTTCAATGAAAATGCCAGCAAAGAAAATACAAAGGGAGAAGGAAGAGAAACGTTGCAGACCACACCTCGGTCATTAAAGGTGACTGCGTGCGACAGACAATAAAAAGCAGAGCACCGAGAGTGGAGCTTAGTTGAGTTGAGTTCCAATTAAAAATCCGCCTGAAAGTGTGCTAAGCATTTTTACTTAGCAACGGGTCATTAGACACAGCATGTGTAGTACACATGGGATTAGGGACAAGAAGAAGGGGTGGTCTCTAAGGGGCAGTTCAATTTGTTGATGGACAACTGGCGATGGCGGACTCACCTCATCACAGCCCGTGCAGCGGGGTTTCAGCATTTCCGCATAATGACGCTCGCAGTAGACCTTGTCGTCGTGGACACAGTAGGTGAGGTCGACGAGCAGTTCGTTGCAGGTGCTGCACGTGAAGCACTTTGGATGCCACATGACGCTCTCCACAAACTTGGGTGCGGCCACAATCAATTCACCGGCAGCAATCTCGTTATCACAGTGCGCACAATGCTCATCATAAGGCGCATCCTTGATATAGGCTGCAAAGAGGAATTCAAAAATGACTCATCAAGGAATTATTTAAATCTTTCATCGATGCTCACCTATGTCTAAAGCAATTTCATTGCGTGCTGTCACAAAGTCCTCAAAGGACGCCTCATGCTGCACCTCCAGATGTTTACAGTGCTCCAGCGATAGATCCTGCTTGGGCAATTGATATGAGATCTGCTGCTCTCGCACCCGCGCTCCCTCGCTGCCCAACCGCGGAACCTTCTCCTCGGGCAGCTGATCAAAGTAGCGATTCACTCGCGACGAGACACGCACACCTGGCGGCACCCACGTGTAGCCCAAATCACGCGGCTCAACACCGGAATCCGCTGGTGAGACCAGCTTGAAACCCAATCTTTCGTGCACATTGGTCGTCTGTTGCTGGTAAATGGCGTGCGCCTCACGCGGACACTTGCAGGACTGGCAGGTTTTCCTGAAAATAGCAGAAATAAAACAATATTTAAATTAAAATTTTAGTAAATATCAATCACATTTTGTTCAATCCCCTTTAAAAAGCAATATACCCCGCATACTCTATAGTGTGCTTTATTTGATTTGCCGTTGCTTTAGCGCAAAGCTTTGCTGGCGCCATCTAGCGGCAGCTTTTTACTGCGCCATGCGTTCACGTTCGCTTACCTTACAATGAGATCGTAAATTTCTTTTCTATCGAATACTTTGCAGTAAATGTTGAGGACATTGAGGCAGGCATAGTGCATGCCCGTCCATGGCACATCGGAGGCTAATGCCGCCCACAGGGGGCACTCAGCGTGACGGTCCAGGTCGAGCATTTTCACCATTTTATGTTGGCTTTACGCTTCACTTTACGATACTTTACGGCAACTTTCAGTTAACTGCACTTTGCCGAGAACTTTATTCTCTTTCTTATTTTGTGGTGTATTTATTTTATATATTCTTTTTTGTTATGATTACGATTATGATTATTATTGCTTATTTTTTTTTTTGTTTTGTTTTTGTTTTATTTCACTTTTAAATTAACTTTGCTTTCTCTTTGCGCTCTCCCTCGCATATAGTTTAAAGTTTCATTCGTTCTGTGTTTGACTCATCAAAAAATATACGGGGTTTTCGCTTTGGTCTCTGCGGTCTTTTCGAAGCGGCCTCTTAAGCAGCTGGGCGCCCTGCTTCGATTTGGATAACGAACAAGAAGAAATACTTAGCATATGAAACACTTCTCAGTTAACACGTCTGTGTTTTGCGGATTATTTGCTCATTGACATTTTGATTAAAGTGTTAACCTAACCTTTATTCATCTGCTCGCAAAATTTACGCTGCCATTTAAATGCCTCCTCACAATGCAGTGTTTACTATTGAATACTGTATTTATTTTTCTTACGCCGCACAAATAAAAATAAATGCTCAGCTTGTCTGAGGGAATACAACAATACAGAACAATTAATTGACTGTTTACTTATTTTTCAATTAGATAAAAATAATCAGCGTCATAAATACACCCCACACCTCAGAGCGAAAAAATGCGTAAACTGCTGAGCTCATATGGCTGCCGAGCCGAAGCCAAATGACCAGCACTTTGATAATAAAAGGTATTCATTTGCCACTCAGAAGAAGGAACCACAAGAGGAAAAAAAAAACTGCCCATAAAATAAAGGTAAAGGTAAAGGCGAAGGCAAAGGCAACAGCAAAGGCATCAGTGCATGCCAAGAAGCAACTTTCTGATAAGATTAATAAAAAGGCCGAGACTCTGTCACAAAATTTGGATTGTGTGTGATGTCATCAGGCAGCGCAAGGGAGGAAAATGGGAATGAACAAACCCAGAAACCCAAAAGATTGTCAACAGCCACGAAAGTGAAACGCAACGAAATGAAATTAAATGAAATGAAGTAACTCTAAAAAAAGTACGTAATAATGTTAAAAAATAGCCCATGAGTAAAACGCTCGCAGACAGATAAGCCGACGAATTCTTGAAAATCATATCAACCGAGCAGAGGGAGACAAACAGCAACGACTACTAAAAATATTAGATGACCTTTTATGGACGTGATATGCTAACCGAAAGCGCCAATTGAGGAACTGTTGCTAATTGCTCACGACTCTAATGCGGAAAATGCAACAGGTTTTCAGCGTATCTACATAAAAATAGGGGGGTGACTGTTCTGGGCTTAAGTAATGCAAACATGGCAGAACAAAATAAATAAAAACAAATGCATGACTCACGTTCGTAATGTCTTTGTGCATACTACTGTCATATCAAGATCGAGATCAACTTAACTTATGTTACTTTTGCATATGAATTTCAATTGCAAAAAAAAAAAAAAAAAAATGAGAAAAAAATCATCATAAAGCGAAATCTCTTTTGGGGTCAAACACATCATTTAGATAACCAATCTTTTCGTATTTGAAGAGATTTTTCACAGCACAACGGGGCATGATGAGTCAGTATATATTGCTCTTTCTTCGATTCACATGTTAAAGGTAATAAAACTGATTGCCAAAATAAGGCTAATTATTCCGAATTTCAATTTTAAATGATTGGTGGAAATGTATTATGTAGTTAGTATTTATTTTAAACTTCTATCTACATTTATATCAATAATTATTTAGGTAATTTGTTCTATTTTCCCCTTTTATATCTTTATATGTTTGATATATTAGTCTTCGCTACTCAATATTCTATTTCTATTGAACTTTTTGCTAGTTTTTTAAGTTCCTTGAATTATAAACTAAAAACAACTCAGTATCTGACTGCCGAATGAATTTTTACATTCAAAATAAGGCTAATTATTCAGAATTTCAATTTTAAATGATTGGCTGAAATGTATTATGTATGTAGCAAGTATTTATTTTAAACTTCTAACTTATGTTTTCAGAATAAACATAACCATCGATTATAAAATTTGTTATATTTTCAGTTGATTTAAGCATTTATTTTCTGAGTATAAGACGCCACCCTCTTGACCTGCCCTTTAGGCCATCCAGCGAGTGGTGACCCTTACTCCCCTGTAAATACTTCCTTGTAAATATTCCTCAAAAATGTAAAACCATCTGTATTGTTGCTTATTAGTCTTCACTCTATACTCTTTATTATTTATTTTTTTAATTATTTATTTCTTTATTTTAATTCTTCTTAACTTTCTGGCTATTTCTTTAAGGTTCTTAAATATAAACAGAATACTACTGAGTATCTGATTGTCAATAACATTCCTTTCTCTCATTCTAAATGAGTTTCTAGAGTTTATAATGCTCAGACAGTTCCAATTGTTAGTACGTCCCTCTGGGGCATCGTTAGTTATGCAAATAACTGATACCGAAAATGATCTGAGCTAAAAGTCTGGTCTTGTAGATTTCTACAGAAAAGATATGACGAAAAGACGAAATTTTCGCTGAACCCTCGACAGTTGGTGCGTTGTTGTTGAAGATAACACATTGGCATTAGCAAATGCAGCTTGCCTTGCCCAGCTGTTTTATAGCAGATGGGCCATACTATGTAAATAATCGCAGTTTTTGTTTATTCCATAATGTACTCTACGACGAGTAGTCATTGCTAACGGGATGCGCAACCTTATCAAAGAATAAACAATTATGATGCCATTAAAACGTGTTTATTTCAGATTAAAGCCGCCTCTGACAATGAAGCCTCTACAATATGTGCGTTTTGAGTATCGCATCGACTATCAACGAAACAAAATAGCACAGCTTTTGTTTAATTGAATTGCGGACAAAATAATAATCATAATTACTGATAGACTCCATCACTAAGACAACGTTATCTGTGTTAATGTAAAAACCTCAACGATACTCTATAACTTAAACGATTTTGCGTACTTCAGAATACGTGCTCAAGTGCCGCTAAATTATTTAATAGCTTCACGCAGATTATCTTAACTTATCGAAAAGTTTCAACTTAACATATTGAATTCTCTGATCTCTCAGGTGTCGACAGCTTAACGCACAACAAACGATTGAGGCTCGACTGCGACATACTTTCACCACCACAGCAAGCGATTTAGAGGCAATTAAAAAAGTTCAAAGTATTTCATATTCGCAATTATGTTTTCAAATTAAACTAAAAAGCTTTTCGCTGCCAGACAAACGGATGCGTTGCGAATTCTGGCGCCTCGCCCATTGGTCTACATATTAAGCCCATAATTCAAATCGTGTTGGACTACATTTTGCTTCAGTGCACTCCAGGGAAAAATTTATTGCTCGGCGTGGTAGCAATTTGGAGAATATATTACAGGATGCGGGTAGTTATAGGACTACCAAAAATTTAATCACAAATGGCATTAGTTTTTTTTTAACAACAAAAACAGTAGCTTGCAAATTAAAATTGTCTTCAATTCGAATGGAGAAATTAAAATAGAAATTGAATTAAGATAAGCTTTAGGAGTTTAGATTGCTTGTTACGAAACTTTCGATTCCAAATTGCAATCAATCCTTATGCTTTGTTACTTAATTGAAAATTCTTATTTTCTCATATTTACTTCGATATAGCCACAGTTATTACTTTTGATATAATACACTTCAAATAAAAAATAATGCGAAATTTGAATTTTTCAAATATTAAAATTATTCTTTAAAAAAAGAGGTTGCAATTTATTAGAATTTACTATATATTATATACTCCCTTTGCGATTAGATATGCAGGGTATAGAAACATAACGCACACGGCAGAAACTGAAACAAAAAGCGAAGAAGTCGCTGCCAAAGTTTTGCTGCCAGATAAATGTAATTAAAAGCCAGCAAGTGCTCGAAACACACACACTCACATACACACACACATAGTAGGAGAGAAAGAGAGATAGAAATAGACAAGCGACAACTTTTGTTGTTGCCCGCAGCATTTGGCACTTTTGCGTTAAGGTGCGGATGTAGATGCCGAGGGGCGGGAAAGCGGTGGAAGCAGCCACAGTCAACAATTACAATTGATAAGCCCCAAAGTCACTTTCATTTATAAGAGAGTCTACGCAAAGGGTCGGGCAATTGGAAAACTTTTGGCGACAAAACTGACGTTTCCCTAAACGGCGGCCCCGATTCCAATTTCCCACAGCAAAGTAGTCTAGAACAGAGCACAGCACAATATGTTGTCAGTCTGGTGTCTAGTGTTGTTGCTCTGCCTATTTGGCTAGCTTCACATGCAGCAGAGACACACACACACACACACACAAACACGCACGCATAGACAATTTGCACTGACCTTCCTTTTCCCGCAGGGAGAGAGCACAAAATCCAATTTTCCACTATAATTGAACATGTTGCGCCATAAACAATAAACAATAAAAGCGCGCATAAAAGTCAACGGTTGTGGAGAGTGCAACAAATCTCAATTATGAGCTTGCACTGTGGAGAGCTCAGCGCGCAAGGTGTGCGATAGACGGAGACAGCATGAGTTCTCGCACACACCCACGCGGTGCATGTGAGCTCTTCTCTCTTTTCGCTTTCGATTAAATGACTTTTAATGCGATTACCGGGACAGTAAAGCAACAACACCGACAATGGGTGCTAGAATAATGCATTTGTACTGGCCTACATCTGCAATCTAGCCGAGTAAATGCAACGTATATAAGTAAGTTATGCGTATGGATAGCAACCACTAATTGAATCAGTGAGCAGCGCAGCAGCAGATAATATCTAAGTTACTATAAAATTAACATATGCAGCAGAAAGGGAAAGAGCATAGAAGAAGGACTGTGCGACTAAGTGTGTGCGTGAAGAGTGCAAATAGAACTGTCCCCCCTCTTAGACTGATGTTCAGCTGTTGCTGCTACTCTAACTTGTTGTTGTTATTGTCGTTGTTGTTTGTTCTAGCAATGACAGTGCAAAAGAAGCTGCTTTACTTATGTATGGTTTATGACTTGCAGATGCACACATACAAACACAAATGCAAATGCAAAAGTAAATGTGATTGTGACTGCGTATGTAAAAAAAATTACTTCCCTTTGCATCTGTTACTTTGTTTATGTGTATTTGTATGTGTGTGCATGCAAATGCCAAATTGCATTGCGCTTTGTGAATTATTATGGCCTTGCATGCACATTATTCTTACTTTGGATTTACTTCCCCAGCCCACGCCCTTAGGCTGGGTATGAAGGAGGGGGGATGACATTAACGGCGAAATCTGCTTACAATGTGTTGTAAATTTAAAAAAAAATATATATATAAATTTAGTCATAATAAATATACAAGAATTGCGATGACTTGTAATATATTTTCAAAGAAACACTAAAATGGTTTAATGTATTTCTGACAATCTATAACATTCCAATAAGCAATCCGATTTTTTAATCACAAATTTCTTTCTTATCACAATTTTTTTTGATGTTCTTATGAACATAACAGAATTGAGAATCTATTAATCTTGTCTATCGTTGTATAACGTATTTCTCATTATTTAACAAAATTCACCAATGTATTTTTCCATTGTGTCCATATTTTTGCATAAACAGATGTGGCAATAATAAAACAATATGAGCTTGTTTTATTTTTTTTTACATTTTTTTTCTCAAAGAGTTAAAGGGAGGCAGATCAAACAGCTGCTCAGCAATACCTCACCGAACTTGCCAGGCAAATAATAAACTTAAACACCTCTGGAAATGTTTTTTTTTGTATTTTTTTCTTCTGTAAATTTGTAAACACAAACAGTTGACCGACACTTGCCAATCAAATTTTTAAAGCCCTGATCTGCTTGTCACCACATCACATTGAATAACATCTTAAACAATAATAAAACCAAATGAAATTGCAACAAAATATTTGGGCATATTGAAGAAAACATGATTATGCCGATTCATGTACAATGTGTATGGTAGCATGTAGCAAAGATTTCCGCATGTTTATACCACAAATGGCTAAATGTAAACAAATATGGCTGGCAGCAATTGGCATTCTGTTTGTAGATACTACAGCACAAAAAAATAAAGAAAATATGAGATGATGCTAAGAATTTGCGAGCACTTGAACTTGAGATAGAGATAGCAAATAAACCAAAAACACAGGCGTCACAGCACAACGGTAAAAATGAAGGAATATCAGACACATTAGTCTGTCATCTAAAATATTATATGCTATAATTAAATTTGAGATTGTTTCTTATTTTTAATTTTGTTAAATTATTGTGTCTTTGCACCTCTTTTGCGCGCCGCACATCAAAAAAGGTAAACAAGAAAAGAAAACAACGCGAAATCAAACAGAAAACGCGTCGAAAAAGTCGCACGAAAAACGCGCGCGAGTGCGAAACCAAAAAGGGCGTGGAGACCGCGACAAGCGACCGCACCGTTATACAATTCAATTCTAACTGAACTCTGCGTCGGCGTCGTCGGTCTGGGTCTGTTGTTGTCGGCAGCGAACGACGCCGCCGCAGCCGAAGCGTGTAGCGGCGTTAACGAAGCTCCCTGAAAGAAAGCAAACCAAAGAACAAACGTAGCGACGTCGTGGGAGAGCGAAATGTTTGTGGAGAGAGATAGTGAACGAGAGAACACGTAAATGACACAGCACTTGCTGATGCGACTGCGACTATGGCTCTGCTGGCGCTGACAGCAGCTGCATTAACTGCTTCTCTCACTATCTGTCTCTGTCTGTCTGTCAGCCGCAACCGCTTATTAGCAAAAGCTTTGCAGTCTGCGTTTTTTTTTCTCATATTTTCATTAACACAAAACGCACGTGTGTGTATGTGAGGGAGACGCTAATGAGTCAACAGGTATTGCGCTTGGCTGCGCCGCGAAGTCAAATGGAGTTGCAGCTGAATTTCGGTGGCAAGTGCATAATTAATGGCCCGCAGACATTGCATTTATTAGATGCCATTAGCCCTGGAATGGATGTTGCACGCCACGCTTCCCCAATGCGTTGTTGCAGTGAGCAGCAGCGAGGAGCGAAAGGCGGTCAAGGTCGCCGTCAAGTGGGGAACTAGCAGACCCCCATTTATCAAGTGGCTGCGACAAGTTGCTTGTTGTGATTACCACATGCAACAAATTACGCGTATTTATAAACAAACGCGCAACTAAGTAGCCAAAAAAAAAAAAAGACATCAATTGAAATGTGCGTTTCGCTGTGTGCCACGCGGATCGAGTGGCTTAGTGAGGGTCGTAAGTGGCAGGAGGCGCGTTGTCAGCGACCATAGAAAATCCATAAAGACAACGCAAATGGCCCGTAAAAATATTATGATGCCATTGAATATTGCGCCCAGTCGACTGGCCAGCCAATAGCCTACCCCCTACTCTAAAATGTGTTGGGGCATATGCAACAGCCACAGTGCTTATGCCACTAAAAGGTATTCGGTTACGTATTTTTATGTTCTTTTGATACGGGTTCGAAAATGGGCAGTGCTGGAATTACTTAAACTTGGGATATGTGAGAGAGAGAGAGAGTATTCATAATAAAAACTGAGTATGTTTTTGTTGTAATAAGTACGCATTATTTAAGGAAAACATTAGTAATTAACATATAACAAATAATATAACAAAAATAAATATTTAATAGAATTAGTATCATTCTTGTAAAAGAAAGTAAATAAATAAATATTTTCTTAATATTTTCAATTCCAAAACTATTTTCATTTCTTAAAGATTCGAAAATATAGTACTTTTAGAGATATAAAAAACAAATTATGTTCAATAACAAAATAGTTTCATAAGATCTGTCTCCCTGAAAGATTTCGTTTCCACAGACGATTTTTTTATATTGTCAAACCTTTTCCAGCAGTTTCTTTAAAAGTTCAAAAGAAAGAAGTATTTATTAAAGTTATTTTGACGACTACATTATCAAGTCCATTAAATTTAAATCAAATAGAATATGAAATTTCAATTTCAATAAAATTTAATATGAACATTTTCGCATTCTCCCAAAAAATTTAACTACATTTCTGCACAATATTTAAAGAGTTTGACAACTCAGAAAAGCAGAATTTTTCCAAAAATATTAAACTACTCGCATGCCATGCTATATATTGATAGCCTCGAGATGTATTTTTGGCCCTCGTTTCAACTAGTGAATAAATAAAGCACTTGCAGTGCGCATCATTTATTATTCATCACTCAAACTGACAAAAAATGCAGAAAATGTTTTATTTGCACATCCAAAAAATAATATAAAAGTAAATACAGCAGCTAGCTATGACTGTCAAGTGTATGCAAATGTCGGCTTTTGAAAATGTTTTCCAACTCTTGTTATTATTTTTTTTTTTTTTTTTTTTTGCTCAATTCAGCTGTTGCTGCTGTTCACTTTAGCCATCCGCAGCACTTTGGTAAATTTGTATATTTGCACTAAAAATATACAAACGTGAGGAGTGAATACTGTGATGCGAAGGGGAAGCTTCAAAGGGAGGGTGTGTAAAAGTGTGGCAGTGGCTGTCGAGTGGAAGGGGGAGAAAGATGATGGCCAAGTGTTTTCATTCATGGAAGAAGTCAACAGACACTCAGAACACGCTGACGGACAACGCACGCATAGAACGAAGGAGAAGGAGATAGAGATAGAGAAGGTGGAGCATCTATCTATCTCACTTCGCAGAAATTTCTGCTGTGACGGCAGCAGAAAAAAGAGAAAAAGCCCCACCTTTCCATTCCTCTCGTGCCTAGCAATGAAGGTGATCAGAGAGAAAAAAGATAAAGATTCATTGCGTGCGATGAGGAATGGGACGTAATTTATGAGATTTTGTTGTTTTTAATGCACAAAATCGCGCACACCGTAAACATAAATGATTAATTGCTTTCAATTGTACAGCAGAGCAGAAGTGGGAGGAGGCGATTCGGAGTGGGGGCGGGGGGAAAGTTGGCCATATTCATCTACAATATGAGCCATGTCAGCGGAGCCTGGTTACGTACTCCAGACGTTCCAACTATTATTTCACGTAGGTGTACTGAAGATTGATGACGACGCCCTCCCTTCGAGGTCGGTGTGGCAAACAGGGCCAAGCACACTCTTAATTAGAGGCGCACGTTTTGGTCAAGCCAAGCCTTACAAATTGCACACATTATTAACCCAAGTAAAACAGACAGAGAGCGAGAGAGAGAGAGTGAAGTAGGTGCCACAGCCCTGATACTTTCCCTGCCCTGGCCTGACTGTCTATCAACTTGATAAGCAGCACCATTAAGAAAAATAAAAGAGAGAAAAACGAAAGGTAACATTATAACGTTGTACTATATCTCCATCTCCACATTCGATTACGAAACGCAAAACGTGACTTTGGCGACGTCGCTGATTAAGTAATTGATGGGGATATGCCGGAAAAAGATGGCAATGCATGGCCTACAACAAAAACACCCACAAATCTCATACGGAGATACTGTGGAAATCGCATCGATTGCATATCGAGCATATTGACTAGGCAAGAAAAAAAAAAAAAAACAAGAAAAAACGGCCGGAGCAATAAATATTACGGTCGTATATTGCGGAAGTGCAATGATTGAGTTCAAGTATAAGTTATGCCTACAAAAAAAGTGTACTGAAAGGGAATCGAAAAAACGGTTGTTCCGAATTCCATTTTCGCTATTATCTGTCACAGTTTTGTACATAATCTTTTGAGGTGGATCAGTAATTAAGCTGACGTTATTTAAAACGGAAATTTGAAATACTACTGCCTTAAAAAGTTAATTTAATATTATAACAATATTTTAAAGACAATATTAATATTATTTGTAAGCAAGAATGTTTTCCAGTAAAGAAATATTAAATACAATTTCAAAATTTTAAAATTTTAAAAAATAAATTGCATATTTTTATAAAATAAAATTTAACGGAATTAAAAGAATAAAATACTTTTTGCTATTATATTTTTAAAATAATAATTTACAGAAGTGTACAAGACTAACTGAACGGTCTAATATTATAATAAAGATACATAATCTCTATTTGAAAACAAGATTTTTCAACATCTTCCTTAAGCAAGACATCGAATAATTTTACACAATAATCACCACCCAATTCAAAACTAAGTATATTAGTTAGTCATACTTGTAAAAATACCATTGGATAGGCACAAATCATACCGACTATATTATTCCTTAAACAAAAACAAACTAATTATGAATTCAGCATAATTTATGAAAGATTTACGATACCATTCGAACTAATCGTCCATATTGATGGTAAACACATTTAGCTAAGTGCTCATTCATCGATATTAAAAAAAAAGATCAGCAATACAGCTGGTAAATGAATTTTATTCGTTTCGTTTTAAAAATAAACGTATTTGCAATTTTTTAATATTATTTATGGATGTCTAATTAGTAATGCGCACCAATTGTAAATAGCATTGCAAATTCAATTTATTTTCTTGAACATTTTTGATAGACCTTGGACTTGGCCTGTCTTCAGGCACGCCTACAAAATGTTGCCATTTATAACCAAATTGGGGATTTATATTTGGCATTATATGCGTTTAATTTATATTGAGCAGAAAGCCGCAGAAAAAATGTTTATTACAAAATCCATCTATCAATAGATCGGATGGGCGGTAAATATTGATACAAAGCAATTCAGAATCGCATCGCGTGTGTGAACCTTTCAGAGATTCATTTGTGCTCTCTCTTTCTCTCTCTCTCATTTGGCTCTTCGTTTGGTTTCGGTTCGGGTTCGATGTTTGTTTATTTATTTACCTGCCCCATCTATGATACATGTGGCTGTCATTTGCCGTTTTTAATTACAGCTGCCTTGAGGGAGCACACAACAATCACACAACATCATCCGCACAACAACAACATCATATATACGAGTGTATCTACGTTTAAATACATGTACAAATGTATCTGCAAGATACATTTGGCTTGTCGCTCACTGTACCACAAAAATTGAGTCTGTTGTCTGCCGCCATTAAGGCCATTATTTTACATTAGATAATGTGCTTGCTGCCTATACAGGTAGCTCAGCTAAACGACCAAAACAGCACGGCACACAAATGTACAAATGTTTTCATTTTCATTTATTTACTTGTACTTGTATCGTGTGCACGCTTTAAAATGTTTAAAAGTGTATGATTACTTGATGGCATGACATGTAACACGTGATACTAATTGAATAACTACAATGTAATGTCGATAATCGCACTTCATTTAATTGCACATCCAAGATAAGTGCTAAAAATGTAAATAGCAAAATTAAGTTTACTTTGCTTTATATCTTGCATTGCATATAATAATAGCATATTACAGATTGCTGCATTTTTGTTCATTAATTTGTTTGACATCGCAAAATGAAGTTTAACTTTAATGCATTTCATGACAAATTCAATGACAGCATTAATTTTTTAGTACACTTTGAAAAATATTCTGTTAAAGTAAACTTCTTAAATTGGCCCATTTATAGACTTAGTAACAATATATTAGAATAAATATATTTTCCTTCAATGAAAAGTTGCAGTTAAACGAAACAAATTTATTAAGTCAAAATAATAATAATGTAGTAGAAAACTATTAATATTTTTATTTTAATGGCACATTGAGAATAACTGCCTTTTTGATGTGTGTGTGCATTTATTAACATTATTTATGCATATCTAAGACCTCATTACAGATGACTATTTGCAGAAATTTGGATTAGCGAGTATATCACAGTTGAGCATGCTCATTTGCAGCTCCGCTTCGACAAGCAACTTGATTTGTGCAAAAACATCACATGAGCACAGCGCCCAAATGTTGATGTGTTTATTCTTTTTCCCAGTAAAATATCATTTGCCATCATCTTCAACTAAATCTTCGCCAAGTTTTCCTGTATTTTATCGATAAATGTATTCTTTTTCTTTTTGGGACTTCAACTTATGCCTGACCATCCATTTGCTTGTCTAGCTATATACGAGTCTGGCGGGACTAATTGGGTTTAATGGGGGGCACAATCGCACACTTTTTCGAGTACGAATACATTTTGGTATTGAACCATACGATTTATTTGACACACATATTGCGTCAGTTCCGTGAATTTACTATCAATATGGCAATAACATTTTTTCGTTCTCTTTTTTTCGCCGCAATTGAGAGTATTCCGTATCGGATTGCCTGATTTGTATTTTTGCTCACTCGAAATGAAAAATAACATCAATAAACAATACAAAATATCCGAAATTTGTGCTAAAATATGAAAAACAGCAGCGAAATATCGACAAAAATCAAAGCAAGTTGTTTCAAACATCTATTTTCGAACATTTCGCCAACCTTTCCAACGATCGCCAACAGATTGATGATCAATTAAAATACTTTTTGGCTTACGGCTAGCCTGGTGAATTTCATTCCGTCATAATTATCGCACAATCACTCATAAATTCCGCCCGTGGTCAGCACATTAGGTAAAACATTCAATAATCTTTCACGATCTGTTGTGAATAGCCCAATAACTTACAAAGAAACAAGCAATTTCAATTGTGAATAGTTTTCAACTGCCTATTCCAGTCGATTTATACGCTTTCCACTAAACTCGTGAACGATAATTATCGATTACTTATTTGCACTCACCCTTCTTCGCCGACAGATGGCGTGTTATTGAACCCAAGCGCAGCAAACGATTTCTTGCGTCTGATGGCCAAGTGACGTTCGCGTGTTGGAAACTTTGGCTGCTTCTTGACCAACACTGGCTGCACTTCAAAGACGTCACATGACGTCGGCTGCAACATTAGCTGCATGCTTAGCAAACTTTGCAGCGACTGCGACGGCAGCAGCGACTTTAAAATGTAAGCAATGAGAGATGTTGACAGGCGGCTAAGCTATCTATAGCGGTCATATATAATGCGTGTGTCTGTTGCCGATAAGCAAAGCCACACACAACCTCTCACTCACACTTACACGCACCCGCACACTCACTTTCTGTCTTCCATTCGGAAACGAGAGAAATAACGAGAGAGAGAGAGAGCGCGACTGCTCTCTCTTAAATAATAACCACGCGTCGCGACAGGGTTCGGTTAATTTCATGCACCTGCACTTTAAGCTGGCAACTCATCGACTAACTAACGAAGCAAATTTGACAGCGACGATCGTGTCGGCAATGCGCAGCCGATGAAAAACAACTGTTAAATTCGCAAGCAGCGACAAAGTCGAGAATTGAGCGTGAGTCAAAATATGTGCACACGAACTAGAAGAAGCATCATCAACAGCTGCTTTGAGCACGCAGCGCCGTTAGACAAAGTCGTCGGCTGCATAATAAATAAATCTTAATAGGCATATGAATAAACACGAGACACCGACTCACAAACACTAACACACGTTCGGCTGTCTGTCAGCTTTACTCAATGTCAACATCAAAAAACAAAAAAAAAAAAACTGCACGCGCTGTCTTCACGGTGTGAACTTGAGCTGAACCCGAAAGCTGAGCGCCAATTGCAACATTTCAAGGGAAGCACACACTCAAACTCATACTCAAGCTCTTAATGCTATTGCGGCAATGGGCGCCAATTTAGAGCTAAAGCTTTCAAAGCCACCAAGAATTGAGCACCAGTAAAAGAGACAAAGTACAGAAAAAAAACCAAGTCAAGGCCTTTAATTACAGTTTAATTGCCAATGCAGCAAGTGAAGCGAGCAGCACATGAGCAAAGAGACGAAAAGCGAACGAGTGAGATGCCGAATGAGGAGCCGAACGCAGAGACGAATGAGGAGCCGAATGATGAGCCGAGCAATGAACCGAATGAAGAGTCGAATGACGATCGTAGTGGAGCTAGCACGATTGCGCTCTGCGGGTTGTCATGTTACGCCCCCCTGCGGACAGTGCAAAAAGTTCGGCTGTCATGCTGTGTTTTTTATGGGATAGATAATGTAGCTGTTATTGTTTTTCGGTATTTGTTTTTTGCGAGCTATTGTAGCCTAATACGTATTTTCGAAATTAACTATTCCAATTAAAACTGCAAATGATTTGGCATATTCATTTGTTGAACAACCTATAAATTTTTGTATTACAGTAAAAAATCTTCTGCGCTTCAACGAAAACTTTATTTTTTTGTTATTAATTTTAATATGAAGTTAGTTCAATAATAGTAGTTTCAAGTGTTAACAAATCGTTTTAAAAATTAAAAAAAAATTTTTTTTAATTAATTAAATTAATTTATTTAAAATTACACTGACTTATCCTGTTTGGCTTTATTGTCTTAACCTCTTTATATACTTATCCACCAAAGGCAATCTTTACTGTACTTATAATTACATATTTTACTTTTGTTCTTTATTCTTCATCTATAAATTGTGTTGACAATTTTTGATATATGCTTTCATCAATTTAATTAACTTGCGCAGCATAAAAAAAATAGCGATGCTCTTTGTTCGTTTATTTATTAAAAATACGTTTATTTATGATTTTTAATTTCTTATTTACGCCCCGAAATTCTTTCCATTAAAGTCAACCGCAGCGCCATAAAAACAATATACGATAAAAACAAAAAACAAGAATGAAACAAATGAATTATAGTATGAGGAAAATCGCAAGTAGTCGATGTGGGGGACGAACACAGTGGTTACAAATCGAATAAGCCAAAAACACGAATAGTAAAATTAAAACGCGCATACGCCCCGTTTATCAGTTGCGATTACGTATCCGCCCCGTTTGCCGCCGCTCAATGGGAATTGGCGTGCAGCCAGCAACCGAAATGAAAATGCAAAACAGAAACCGCAGTTAGACAAAGGAGACCGAAACAGTCAGACAAACTAATTTCACAAATTAATAGCGTAATTTGAATTTGTGGCCAGCATCAAAGTGAGATGTTGAGAGGGGAGCTGAGGGACACGAGCATTAAGTGTTTTTGTGAATTGGCAGTAACGATGCACATTCTAATTTGCATTTGCACGCAGAATTGTATAATTATTTTTGCATACCAGTATTAAATGTGCATCAATTGTCTCATTAGCACTCTGCATAAAACCGTCAGCTAATTAAATATAAATTTTATATTAGCTTTTATTGTGCAACACCCCAGAAATTTATTACTGCATGCCGCTGCAGTTTGTCATCCTGTGGTCAAAAGGCGCCCACAAGTGACGCTAAGCTGAAGGCGTTTCACTTTTTTCTTGTCTGTTGTGTCTTTCATGTTTTACGATCAAAATATTTTTGGCGAAGATTCTATTTGGCAAACGTGACGCATTATTTATTTATCCATTATCCGCTGGCCAACTGCAAAAGGCTGGCGACAGCTCGCGTGGGTAAATTGCCAAAAACATATTGATTGAATTTCAAAAATTCACATTTTTAGCTGTCTTTTGTAGTCTAAACAAAAACGTTGCAAGTTACGATTGAGCGCCACCTGGCGACATCAATTAGAAGCTAACTACGAGCTTGCTGAAAGCTTTCAACAGTGGTGGCTAAATATTGGGCCAGCTGTGCGCAACGAACTTTTTTCAAATGATAAATCGTTTATTACGAACATTGCGTATACGCACTGTGACCGTTTTTATTACTCGGGAGAATAGTTACAGCTTTCACTCACCTCCAGTCATGGGCCGCAAAACCGGGACACTCTGATTTGCATTGCTCACAGCGCACGCCGTCGTCCACTTCGCGTATAATGACACCCTGTAATTAGTCATTTTTAATTGCATTATTAAATATTGCACGGGCAGACAGAGAGAGAACTGTAACTTAATAATAATAAAGGGGATTTTTTCGAGAGTGCTTAATGGCCTGATGTGCGGGCAAATATTCTGTAGTAAAAACAAATGATGTAGTTAAAATTAAGGTGAAGGTTAAAGACAACGGTTTTACTTTAATCTAATGAAATATTTTATTTCTTTCTGTGTCGAAAACTTAACATACAAAAAAATAAGAGTATAGACAAATTTATTCATAAATAGATGAATGAAATGAACGAGAAACAATGTAAGAATACCATAGATAGAAAACAAACTATTGAATTATAAATCATTAGTTATTATTATTTCTTAAGCTAAGAAATATAAGATTTTTTTTCTTTCTTCGGTTAAAGAAGTGGATATTATATTCTGTTTTCTTTTTGTTGGGTCTAAGGATAAGTATTGTATTTTCCTTAATATTGAATGTGCATGTTAATAAAATAATAATAAGAAGAAGAATACTTTATTTATTAATATTAAATGGAATGAAAAATAAATAAGAGAACCGGCAAAATTTGACATTTTCATCTTAAACAGATTTATGTAATTAAAGAAAAAACAAATGTGAAGAACATCATTAAATATGTCAAAAGACTTCACGAAAAAAATACCTATAAAGATGAACATTTTATATTCATTAGTTTAAGGTGAAATGTAAAGTGTTTACTTTGGCATTGTAATAAAAAACAGAGAGCTTTGGCTGTGCTAACAAATATTTCATTCTGACATAAAGCATTTGTTTAGTCTCTTAGCAAAAATAATTTGCTCTTAATGTAGTTGCTTTCTCTCCTTCTCCTCGGATCCCTTGAGAATTTAGTTGTAGGGTATTTTACGCTGCAAAAGCGATTTACGATTATACAACTTAATTTGTGTTTTGCTCATTTACGCGCCATTGCGTCAAGTGCTTATTGTGTGTCTCCCTTTCGAGCTGGTTCGAGATACAAATACAGATACAAATACAGATAGAGATACAGATGCAGAAACATTTTGCAGCTGCAATTGGATGACTGGATGGAGCCCGAAATCCGCATGCCAGAGTGAGGTCAACAGTCAACGAGAGAGAGAGGCTTAGCATAGCAAAACAAACTGCAGCAAATGCCTATAGCAAAGAGAGGAGAGGAAAGAGAGGGAGAGGGAGAGACGGTGGCAAGCAGCGACACTTGTTCCAAAATTACACCAAAATATATGTATGACAACAACAAACAACAACTTGGCACGTTTCCATTCCGATTCTGGCCATGTTTCTTTGTCTTCCACTGTGTGTGTGTTCTGAGTGTGTGTGTTCGTAGTGTGTGTGTGTGTTCGGAGTGTGTGTATGTATTTTGTGGCTGACAAACTGCAGCGAAATTTGCTGCCATTTTATTTTGTAATATTCTTTGGACTTCTTCTTTTTTTACGTGATATTTACACAGCGTAAAAAGTTGAGTTCGGCAGCTAAAATTAATATGCAGGATGCGGCGCAGCAGGATGCAAGCGACATGTCCTTTGAGTGCATTTGAAAATTGAGCCAAGCTTTTGCTTTTTTATCTTCCTTTTTATTTGGCGACCCTTTCGATGCCATTCAAACGATAATTGTGACACGTCGCCACGCTCCGAAAATCGATGCTGACCCAGTTCAAAGCCAACTTGGATGACAACACAATGCCTGCCTGCTGCCTAGACAAAGGCACAAACATTCGACTTCTCTCTGACTGACAGACGGATGCGGCATCGGCATTAAGTTGCAAACAAGTTGACTACTCAAGTGAGCAAATGTTTGACTTCCACTTAGCTCTCTGACTTGACTTCTGGCCTGCAGCTGCCGCTGCTCTGCTCTGCTCTGCCCTGCTCTGTCTTTAGCCTTTTGCTGTTTGCATTGCAGATAGATTAATGATGTGCCAATTAAGCATATGACAATGCCAATAAATCTATAATGCATGCAGCTCGAAACGAAAGTTTTCCACTTTGCCACAAAGCTATACAAAATAAGCATTTACATATTCCAAACAAATTAACGCAGATGACATTAACAACATTTTTGTTTTTGGGGGACCTGAAATCAGCTGAGTCCATATAGGGGAAACACCAGGCAGAGCATCATTTAGCTGCGAAGGCAGAGCCAAAAATATTATTAATAGCCAAATAATTAGAATTTCATATGAGATTCTTTTTGGCTAATGACAGCACAAAACACAAAACAAAAATACCAAACAATCAAATTCTATGGAAGTAGTGGAAAGTTTTCACATTAGAAATTAAAGTCAACAGCAATTAGAGTCGATTAAAAAAAATTACAAGAAATATTATAAATATGAGTACCAATGTATAAAATATATCACATTTTAATCTGCGGCTATTTTTAGAATATAATAATAATCCATTATTCATAATATATAGTTAAAGAAATAGAATTGTCTACTTTCAATAAAAATATATCTTATTGATTTTTTATAGGTATTAAAGGTAACATATGTAATATCCATTCAATTTACTTAAAACGAGCTTTAGAAGAATAATAATTAATTAAAATAGTTTGCAATATCTATTTTAGAATTATGTTAAGATGTCATTAAAAGAAATGGTAAACAAAAATAAATCAAATTTAACTAGTGTTAATGTTATTCTATTCAATTTTAGTTGATCGACTTTAATAATAAGAAATTGTTTATTTTACTCAAGTTTTCAATTCTATTAGAATGTTTTTAAAAATCAACCAATAGAAGTAAATTAATCAATATCTCTTAAATATCAAATATTAATAAGTTCTAAGAACTTTCTCTCTCTCATCATTGTTCAGATGACGTTAATGAAAGTATTAAATATGTTTTTAAGAATCGCGAATCAAGATAAATAAATAATTAAGTAAACAAAAAATTATATAATTCATTAAATGATTAAACAACAAAGTTCAAATTGAAGTTAAAAATGTTAAATATAATACAAAAGATAAATAAACAACAAAAACTATACATTAAGAAAATTCAAATTCAAGTGAAAAAGTCAAAAACATATTTCTATATATATATATATATATTTCAATTATTTAGGGAATTAACAATAAAGAAAAATATTATAATTAGTGTAATTAAATTTATTATCAATCTACTTTTGAAAATGAAAAACAAACAACGCAGAAATTCGAATGAGCAAAACAAAAAAACAACGCATTTAATATATTATATATAGATTTTTTTGTGTAATACTTGTGTAATTTACATCTTGCTCTACAATGATGTCATGCAAGGCACGCTTAATCAGCTCTAAATCCAATTTCAAATGTAAATAAAACTAGCCAAAAATATGCGATGGGAAACTAAACAAAATCAAGAGGGGAAAGAGAGGCAATGCCAGTTGCATATAAAATTCGAAAAATATATCGGCTAAAGCGAATGAATGGAAATGGTAATGGAAACTAGTTCTACCCACAAACAGTTAGTCACATAGACAGAGTTAACGCCCACGCACTTGATCCAAAGTTCTGGGCAAACAAATTTCTGAATTTGTATCTGTATCTGTATCTATGCGCTGCTCAGTTGCGCTTTAAGATACATTTTCAAACTATGACGCTATGCCGCGATTCTGTTGACTGTTTGTCTACGCTTTTAAATATATACAAAATGAAAAAAAAAAACAACAACTTATAAAGAGTCCGTAGGTCGACAAAAACCGGCTTCGAATTACTTGGAAAACAATCTACGTTTGAGCCACATACGAGTATCGTTAAAAAGGCAACAGAACAAGAGAACCCGTAAGTGTTTGTTTATTGCAAAACAGTACAGACACCAAGAGAGAGAAAATTAACCAAAACAACAAAGAGCCAGACTTTAAGTTGGGGATTTAACAACATAAACAGAAGTCGCAGTTGTCGAGAATTCTTGAGAAGTGAACTGAAGTGAAGTAAAGCGCGCCTCAGATTTCGCTTTGGCTTGTCAAACAAAAATTTCGCATTAATTAACACGATTTCGAGTCAAATGATCATGATGAAGCTTATCTTCAACCTGTTTAGCGACCCACGCAATAGTAATTCCCCCCAAAAAAAAAAAACTACAAAGATCAAAATTAGATGCATAGAGTCGCACCTAAAGCGAGGTTACGACTCCAAAACAGTTTACATTACATTTAGTTTTCACAGTCTAGTTAAGATGCCGCCACACAGACACAAAAGGAAAATGGCTAAAATGCGTTGCAACAACACTCAAGTCTATTTATGTAGTTCAAGATCATGCGTAGATCAGTCTCTAACTGCTGTTGCTATTGCTGTTGTTGGCCAAGTTTAGCTGATGACTTCTCTGACGCGAATTGCTTTAACTTTTTTTACGATTTTTTCTGTTTTATTTTTTGGCTAACTCGCTGGCCCCGTTGTGGCCACATTAGAAAGTGATATATGTGGCCAATGTTTAAGCTGATATTAGAGCAACGAATTTGCTAATTAGCAATTAACTTCACGACGCTGAAGAAGTGCTGAGAGAAAGGCTGAAGATCAGTTCCTCTGCGACTATAAAACTCTTTTTCTTTGTTTATATTTCTTATTCGATTTCTCGGAAATCGATTTAATGATGTGTAGGGGTACTTTACACAAATTGACGGCAATGCATAAAAAGAACACATTAATTAACATTCGGCAAAAAAGGTGTTGGGTCAATTACCTATGATTCCTTAAGATGATTACCACATCGCCTATAGGGTATTATAAATTTAAGAAGCTACAAGATATTTATAGAAGTTAAAACTTTTTAATAATTATAATTGAAGAAAATCATGCTTATTATTGAGAATTAATTTGCAGTTATTTAATGACCAATTAAAAGCGATTATAAATATTAAATGATTTGATTTAAAAATATAATTTATGAAATTGTTAGATATCATCTTAAAAGATTTTCTATTATTTAAATGATATATATAGTAGCGCTTTAGAAATGCTACGTTACAATCTTTAACGAACAATTGAATAGGAAGTGAAATTAACACAAGTTTATAAATAATACTTTTTTGCTTCGTATTGAAAAATAAATAAATAATAATGGAGTTGTTAAGTGTTTTTTTATTATTTAAAAATAAACATACTCCCATCGGAATACTTTTTTTTAATCTTTAGTAAAAAATTAAATAAAATGTTATATGAAATTAAAATTTGTATAAATTACATTTTCAATTCTTTACGGTCCTTAGTATCATGTTGAATAAATATTTATAAATATTTAGACATCACTTGAAGAGTTATTCTATTATTTCGTAATTAAGACCATTTTCACTACTAATATTAAATTTGTATATTTTGCATTTGGCATATCAATATACCAATTATAGCCATTGGATTATTTTTAGTATTTTTGTGGAATATTGATTTGGTATATTTTAATATTAATACCGCACTATTTTGAATTTATTCAAAGCGGGTATTTCACAGTCGAGCACACTAAACTGTAGCTGTTTCACTTATTCTATTAACGTTTTCTAATTATACTAAAACAAAATAATTGAGTGCGTTCACTTCTAAATTTATTTGGCTACTCTAATAGTATTTTAATTATACTAAAAAAATAATTGAATACGTCAACTTTTAAAATTGTGTTTGCTATTTTTCTAGTAAAATGTTCCAATTATAATTGAATACCCTCACTTCTAAATTTATCTTGCTATCCTCCTCGAAAAAAATCAAATAATTGAATGTATATTGAAAATAATTATATAATTTGGTGTATTAAAAGTAATTTCATAGGGTGTTCACCCGTCAAATACTTTCTTTTATTTATATCCGCAAGCAATTTGAAAACAATTTAAAAACCGACAAACATTATGTACATATTTAAATATTGAAAAGAAATGGAAACCAAATACGGATTGAAACACGTTAAATTTGTTAAGCAAATCAATGCGCGGTATAATAAGCAAAAAAAAGTATGAATCATTTTGAGACTCATATTTGGCGCGATTCATTTGTTCCCGAGTCGTAGCTGTGTTTGTTTATTTAATTTCCAGATCTGAAAAGGTGCACGATGAAACCCAATCAAATGTCGCGTTGACGTCATTCCAAGCTTTATAATTTCTGCGAGACAATTTATGCCGTTAAGCGTTAAGAATAGTCGTAACCAAATACGGCCATAATAAGCGCATCTCCTTTCAGCTTTCTAACGTAACTAACCACTTTTCACACTCCCTCCCCCTCGAACAGAAACAGAAACCGAACCCAACCCAAGCGAACCCAAGGCGAAAAAAAAACCAGACCAATTCAGAAATGCTCGTATGGAAATGAATTCTCATCACGTAACGCTCGCCCATTTTCATGCACAGTCAGACAGAGCGGGACTCGAAGATTATTTACAAAGGAGAACATCAAAAAACAAGTAAGAAAGCCACACTCGAATGTGCTCGACTGTGAGATATCAGCTACCCATTTTCATAAAAACCATATTATAAAAATATACCAAAATAATATACCGAATATACCAAAAATATACCAATATAGTTTTGGTATATGGATATAATAATAAATAGAACTATATTTTTTTGAAAATATACCAATATAATATATAAAAATACTAAAATATACCAACGTCTATATTTGGTATATCGATATAATAATAAATAAAAGTATATTCCGTTAGTATACCAAAATAACATACCAAAAAATCACTCAAAATAAACCAAATGCAAAATTTGGTATATCGACATAGTTTTGACTTTAAAGTATACCACAGAGAACTTAATATACCATATTATCAGCCAAAGAAACTAAGACCTGATTGCAATAGGCGTTTTTGCCATACAAAACTTAATCTTAAATAACTTCGAAATTTTTAATCCAATTCAAAATGTACGCTTGGTTTTCACACATACATTTCCTGCAGGCACAAAGTTAGAATACCCTTCTACCCTATAAGTAACAGTTATAAATATATGTATATACCATATACAATACTCATAAAACGGGGCAAATTAAATTTAATACATATCATGTATTGAGATTTCTTTTAGTCGGTCGGCAGATAATTAACACCTCAATAAAATATTGTACAATATTGTGTTGTTCCGAATGTGGGATTCGATTTTCAATGGGGGATAAGTGAATACACATGAATGAATGAATGAATGTATGGTTTGGATATACATATATTTTAGCATGTGCGTTCCACTTTTTTATTTTGTTGTGTTTTCTTTTGTTAATGGCCCTGCAACAACTACAACAACAACAACAACTACAACTACTGAAAGCCTCGCTTGTTACCAAATGATTTCGGCCACGGGCAATGCCAACAAATGATAATTATCAATTTACACAACACGCCGACTTTGCTGTATCTCAACTGTATCTCTCTCTCCCCCTCTGTGTTTATTCGCATTTATTGGATTCATTTATTTACTTAATTATAATTGTTATTTTACACACTCGCAAAACGCGAGGAATACTCATGTGTGTACCTTTCGACCGTACACAGATATCAAATTGTTAGCACAATTTATAAGGAAAACAAATAATAATATTCAATACATCCCACGGTTCTGAATGACGCAAGAGATTTGTCGCCTTACTCATATGATCTATAGATTAGAGATGACAGTTCTTTAATGAATTTTTGATCGAAGAAATATGTTTTATGAAAAAAGGCATTGTTTGTCAAGTTTTTTGATTTTTATAAAAATTATCAATATTAATTCACTATAAACATTCTCACATTTCTTAACCGCTGAAATAATTTATACAAATTGTATTTTTATACAAATTGTATTTTATCTTTGTGTTCTATATTAAATTTTTTATGGCTTCTCTTATTTTATCGCTAATTTATCTGCTTACCACTTACAAATCCTAGCTCAGCTTCATATTTTTAATACCTGTTTAAACTCATCTATAAATCTATTTGATATTTTCTTAGCTGACAAATATTTTCTCATACTTTTCAAAACTCTTTTTCAAATTTCTCAAAATTGTACTTAAGCCAAGCTTCTTATCTTAAAACACATTCATCTTAAATCTTTATCTATAAAAATTGTTTGCCGAAATTATATGCAAAGACTATTGTTTTATCTTAAAACTCTTTTTGTGCGAAATCTTTATCACACACTCTTAAATTAACATTGTTTACTTAATAAATCGCCTTGTAAACTGTTGATAGATTTGCTTTTCGCAGAATTCTTTGCTATCTATTTATTTTTCTTTAAATCTTCAATCAGCAAATTTGTTTGCTGTTTACTGTAGTAGTTTGCAGCTAATTTTCCACATTATCAATGATTTTCAGAAAAAAAATCTCTTTTATTTTAAGTCGGCTATCGTATATGGACTAATTCAATTGTGGGATTATGGTTGAATACTTTTCCTAATATTTGTTCACTAAAATTTCGTATATATGTAAATCAGAACATTTAATATTGATATCTAATTTTATCGATCTATTCAAGTTTTTTTTGCTAGTTTCTATCTCTTAAATTTCACTTAAATTTCACAACTACTTTTCCTTCAATTCTTTTTCCTTCACTGTTCGCGTCTCGTTTCATCCATTAATTTCTTATTGATAATTCGCAGTTTTTATAAATTATTTTAATTTATTACAATACTTTTCCCTTCGGTGTTCGCATCTCTTTTAATCCATTAATTCCTTATTGAAAAGTCGCAATTTTTATAAATTAAATTCATTTATTACAATTCGACTATCGCATATACTCGTAAAACTATTCGTGTCACGCGGTCTTCACTAGCGTGCTAAAGTTATTCGCAATTTGTAAACAACAATCGCTCGATCACTGATCGTAGTTCGAATAAAGTTGGTATGCGATCTATCGCCATGGAATCTTGATCGGAGACCGATTACGTCGCTGCGCGGGGGCGACAACTCTTGGTGACGGCTGCTCAACGCGACGCCCCCAATTGGCACTGGCGTTGCCCACGCTCGCTCTAGAATTAGCCAGAGGTTTGCTGACCGTATTGATCGCCGTGCTGGTGGCAGGTGCATTGTAGTGACCGCCAAAGTATGTGGCCGACGGTTGTTGCAGCTGCTGATGTTGCTGTCGATTGCTCGGTTTGCTGCCGTAGAGTTGGACGCGTGTTGGCGCACGTCCTCGAGCAGGCAGCGCAGTTGGCGTCGCAGTCAATTTGCTTGACTCGCTGCCAATGTGCACAGTGGTCTGATAGCGTCCGCTGCTGCGTTGAGGAGCGGACGATGATTGCAGCTGACTAATGCCCGTCAAGCGGGTGGGTGAACGATGCCATTTGCCTGAACTCTGCTGTTGAGGAGGCGTCTGCCTCGCCAGACTATTGGCCAGCAGCCGCTGTGCATAGTACTCCGTGGTGGGCATGGGCTTGGCCACGCCCACCGGCACTAGGCGGCCCGGAGAGTGCGGCAGTATGGAGTTTTTGATCTCAATGCGTATGGAGCTGGCAGCTGGCGGCGTTGGAGATGGCGATAGATGACGCACCGTTGGATGTGCCACGCGAAAAGTCTCATTGCGTTTGACGGGCGAGCGGGTGACGGAACGCGAGGGGCGATCACGCAGTGGGGAACGCGATTGCGGGCGATAATTCTCATTGTCAAAGACGAGAAAATCGGGGCGGTTCTCCTTGGACTCGCCACGCGATGTTGTTCCACTTCCATTTGCTGTGGCTGGCGGCGGCGGCACTTCAACGAACCAAGCGGGATTGTGGGGCGCCTCCTTTTGCTGCTGCAACAGGCGATCGCGAAAGGATTTGCGAAAACTGCTCAGTGTGACCGTTTTGTACTTTTCGCGCTCATCCTCCTCGAGCAGATCGTCATTAGACTGCGTTTTCAGCTGCTCCAGCTGTTCTCGCAAATGAGTGGGCGTTTTGCTTTTGCGATAAGTGCTGGAATCGAAGCTGCCACTTGAATTGGAACCGAGACTCGAGGGACGTTCCTGTGCGCGACTCTTGTGGCCGCTGCTCTGCTGCTCGTAGAGGAAATTAAAGGGATCCGAGT
Source organism: Drosophila albomicans (assembly GCF_009650485.2). Taxonomy (NCBI): domain Eukaryota; kingdom Metazoa; phylum Arthropoda; class Insecta; order Diptera; family Drosophilidae; genus Drosophila; species Drosophila albomicans. The sequence goes on along the minus strand of NC_047629.2, from coordinate 39,513,726 downwards.
GCGCATCGTAGTCCAACATGCGATCCCCATCGCTGCGCCATTTGTAGTAAGTATTCGTAGCCGTGTCACTTGGATGATGCTCATAGCTGGCAACCTCCTCGGGTGAAGGGGTTTTCTTCCGCTTCGTGAATGTGCTGAATTTGCTAAACACCTTTGACTTCTTTGACTTCTTCTCCAGTGTGCTGCTGTTCGATTCTGTGGGTCGCTGTTGCGGTTCTTCTTCCTCATCATTCAGTATAAAAGTGTCTCCACGCTGAAGCGTTGAACTTGTGCTCGAATCCCGGCGAGAGCTAATCACGCTGGCCGGACGCGAGTTGCAGCTGCGCACTGGCGTTGTGTCGCGTGAGGAACTTTTACGCGACGACGTGGCCGATGCCAACGATGAACGTATATTGCGAAAAAATGACATCTCATTAACCTTGGAGCGAACTCAAGCTAAGCTCAGCGACAAGCGCCCGGCGGCGTCAAGCAAACCAAACAAAAATGATAGACGACAAATCTGCGGCGATGTCTATAATTTGTTGTCTCTTTCTATCGCACACTTTAATTAGTAATCGCTCTCTTTCGTACGCTCGCTTCGCTACGCGATTCGCGTGTCTGTCGCTGGCAAATGCCACAAAGCAACTGCCAACTTAACTTCACTTATTACGCGGATCACTAGAATTTCTTTGGCTTCGGCTTCGGCTCGTCATTCGTGTTTTGTATTTTGCGTTCGCTCGTTTGTCATTTGTATTTCATTTTTTTTTTGCTCTCTCTCTCTATTTTGTTTTGACCAATTTGGCGTATACTTAACGTCATCATCGTGTTTAGCTTTATGGCCATAACATGACGTAGAGTTTTGAGCTGCGATCAGCGTTCGTCGTCGTGCGTAGGTGAAGCGAGGTTTTAGGGCTTTGTTTGCAACTTGTGGCTGATTTCGTAATTTATGCACCAGAAAGCGCTCTAATTAGTTATCTGGCGTGGCGCATCAACAGCTCATTTAACGCATTAGCGTTAGCCAGATAATGCAACAACAACAGCAACAATAACTACATCTAACAACAACTACAACTACAACAACAGCAACACCTCACAGCTATCCGCTTTGTCTGTTGTGGGCACTTTGCCTTTGTTTGTTTGTTGCTTTGAAGTGCCAACTAAGCAGTTCCCGTTCTCTACAACCAACAAACACTGTGCACAGTGGTTTAAGCTGAGCAGCAAAAAAAAACTTATGCAAATTGTGCGATTTATTATTAAGTTACGGCACGAACTTTTAATTTTAGTTTTGTCTAGCAATTACAGTTTGAATTCAAAATCAAAATGGCATAAATTATTAACTGGAGCAAGCTATAATTACATTGACTTATCAAAACACAAATATAAATAAGGAAAACTTTGCTGATTACAATACAATAGGTTTATTTTGCTTTTACAAAGTATTTAAATATTTCCAATGAAGTCAATTAAACCAATCTGCTTTCAGAGATAATAAATAAAATTATTCATACAAATAATATTTCGTTATTGTCAATAATGAGAGTAACATAGTACGAAAATTTAATTACTAGCTATTCTCATTTGTTATTAGATAGCTATGTCAAAAAATGGAAATTAAAAACAAATGCAAATCATTGAACAAAAAACCATAACAAGTAAATTTATTTTCTGTTAAAAAATTCAATAAAGTTATTTAGTCAATTATTAATGATAAGAGAATAATAATATAAAATATATAATTTAATTATTAATAAAAATGAATAAATATTTGCAGTATTCAATAAGTAAAAATATTTGAATAAAAAATCACAGCATCATTATAAAGCAAAGCTATTACTCTAAAACGACTCATCAAATATAATTGAAATATTTCCATTCATTTTCTTCCACCCTTGCCTCACTGTGCAGAGCGGTGCGGCGCTTGTAGCTTGTAGTCTAGTCTAAATTTATCGATGGCTTTTGATGGCGTTGCCGAGATGCTAGACGCCTCATTGTTCGCCTTAATGAGTGATTGAGTTTCGTGTGCGCGCACTTTTGTGTCATTTGATTTGTTTCGCTTCCGATTCCGCCAAAAACTTATGAGAGTCATTAGATTGTATCTTTAGCCGTTTGATGTTTACGGTTTGCTCTGTTCAAACAAGTGCGAATAGCCATTTTGATTGCTGCAGCGGCAGCTGTTCGTACTCGCAATTATTTATGATGACTAAACGGATAATGTGCGCAAATGATTCCATGTGTTTAATTCCCACATGAATATTAATGAGTGCACACCACCAAAAATATGATTTCGACTGCCGATTTGCCAGACTCCAACCAAATAAATTTACAAATTTTATGCCACAAAATAAGCCGACTGTCAATAGAATTTATGGTGCATACTTTTGAGCGCGCGGTTGACCGAAGCCAGCGACAGCCGGAAAGTATGCAATGAAAAATGATTGCAACTTGTTCGAAGGCGCTTGTTCGCTTCGGAATTGAAATCAATTTTGAAAAATGCACCAAATAAATGTTTTGAAATTTATATATTTTGCGCAAGCAGCAGCTATTAGACTCTGCTCAAGTCATGTACACACTTCGCCGACAATCTAAAATCACAGCGGGCGATGGAAAAAGTTCACGCCATTTGCAGAATCATAAAAACATGAAAATCCAACTTGTGCGCGGGTCGCAATAAAAGCTGCTTTCAATATTTCTAATAAATTTTGCATATATCTAATAAGGAGAAACTTTTCGGGCAACTCTCGCTAACACTTGCATGATTTTTGTTGGCCTGCCACATGCCTCAACGGCAGCCACAGCCGCAGCAGCCTCACGCAGCAGTGGGTCAAAATACCACACAACACCAGAAGAATTATTATTACGGCAAAATGTTTATTATGTCGAAAAAGTAAGTGTTGGATGGGGGGAAATATGCAATAAATTTGTTTATGCGAATTGTTTGGATTTTTGTTTAATCTTTAACAAAATAATAATAATTCAGATCAGAACCGAAAAAAAAAGCAAATAACTATGCTATTTGCCAGCTAATTATGACCAAGTGTGAGAAATGGGATGAGCAACAGCAGATGAGTGTTTCACAAAAAGCAAAAAAACAGATGATATTTGATCAAAAAACGTGCTTGGTTGTCTATAAATCATATATGAAGAATTACTAGCGCTTTATAGTTTATAGTTTTTAGTTTATAAATGTGGAAATTTTTTACGCATGGTCATAATTTTTGGTTAGCTTTTTTATGAGCTGAATTTTAACGTATTAATTCAGAAACACATTTACAGCTAATAATGACTGAATGGCAATATGGAATTAATAAATTATTTAGGTAAAGAAATTTTTGATCTTAGTCTTATTAGTTAATCTTTGATGTATGAATATAAAGATTCGTTAATTGATAATTATAAGTGTCAACAAATGAAATATATGGTATACAAAAGTTATTTAATTCCCTAAAAACTAAGAAAATTGTGGTCCCTAGATCTTCATTTTTGTCAATTTCATAACAGATAATTCTGACTAAATGTGAACAGATGGAATGAGAAATGATTTAGAAAAAAAATTACAGCAACATTGCAAAATATATTTAATTCCTTGAGAACCAATACAATTTTAGAAGCTGGATCTTTTCTGGATCTTTTCAATGTTTTTATACAATATTTTGTTATTCAATATTTCGAGCTATTCTACGTATTTTTGCATTCACAACGAATAGATCTTCAGAACTTTATGGGTATTTTGAAAAATTTAATTTCGTTGTAGAGAACTTTATTGAGCAAACAGCTTAAGCAGCTTAGCATAAATTATTTAATTTTCTATAATAAAAAAATTTAATTTTTTTAGTTAAATTATAATATGTTAATTTTAAAAAACAATCCCGATAATTTCAATAGATGGTGAACAAATGACATATTTTAGAAAAATAAATTACAACAGCAAAACAATTTAATTCCCTGAAAACCAATTGATTTTATCTTTATTAAAAGCAGCTACCTAATATTGATTAATTTATAGTTGGCTTTATTTATATTTGGCACATATAAATAACTTTATGGGCATGAATGGACACGCATACACACGAACAGACACGTTCAATTCATAACTACAAATGTAAGTGTCCAAATAATAACGGCAATTTGTTGAATAGCCCATCCGAGTACGACCAGAAAGGAAGCAGAATATGAAGAAGAAGAACTAGCGGAAGAAGAAGAAGAAGTATGTATGCCCGCAAGTGGGCCTCGAGGACCCCGCAAACAAAGTTGTCGCTCAGTCTGGTTATTTATGTATGAAATGGAAATGAAAATGGCAATGGGGAAAAGGCATAGGAAAAAGGAAAGTAAGTGGTAGGTAGTACAATAAAAATGTACAAGTATCTGTGTCCCATGAGATACAATTGTATCTGCTGCGTCTCGATAATGGGCAATGAGAGAGCATTTGACACATTTTGTATGCATTTTGTTCATCGCACATGTGACGACCATTTACCCGAAAGCGAATGCGAATGCGAATGAGAATGCGAATGCGAGTAACATTATTTATCAGCTATTAAGTCATAGCCCACAAGCAAACATCAAACACACACACTCTGAGACTGAGTCGCAATGACAGCTGTTGGTGCCAATGTCAGGCAACAAAAGCCAAGCAGAGGCAGCAGACGAGGCAGCTAGATCCATTCATGCCCCTCAACAAAGAAAAAAGCTTCAAATAAGCCAAAACATGGGTGGGTGTTGAAATTGAAAATTGTGAATAAATTGTTGTTGCTGTCGCTGTTGTTGTTATTGTTGCTGTTGTTGCATTGTTGTCTATATATCGTGCGTTTGTGTTTATCTGTCTTGATATTTATGTGCACATTTAGCACAATTAAAAATTAACACACACACTAACAGACAGACACATAGACACAGCCTGCCAATGACAAGCATTGCCTCTTGCCTCTCCCTCTGCTTGCCGCTCGCACACACAACAATGCCAGCAATGAAGCAATAAATGAAACCAAAAATCAAACACACACCACATGGACAATGTGTCTGTCCGATCATCCGTCCGTCTGTCCGTCCGTCTGTTCAATGCTCCAAGGAAGTGGGCGAGCGTGTTTTTACAGTTATGAGCAGCGGTCTGCACAGCTGGCCACTCAGCTATCCAGTCGTTGGGTCTCCACGGGCCACCACTGAGGCCACAGCCACAACCACAGACACAGACACAGACACAAGTCACAGCCACAGCCACAGCTATAACCCAGAGCCACAGCTACTACCTACGAATAGAGAGACGCTGCTGACTCTCTAGCTCTTTAGCTCTCCACCAGCAGCTTCAGCTACGCCAAACAACAACAACAACACATTAACAGCAACAACAACAGCGAAACGTGACCGGTTGCCGGCGGTGCACGTAGCGACCGGCGCACAAAATAGACCATTGTACATAGCGATACTAACAAGCGAGGGCAGCTTGAGAAGTAACAAATGATAGCTGTCAAACATGTAAAGTAATTATAAGATCTCTGATTTATATTCATATTTTTCATATTGCATATTTCATATTGTTTGTTATTATTATAATACAATTTATAAACCTAGGGCATTAGAATCTCATTCGAGTCTTTCACAAATTTGAATAGGAATTTGCTGACTTTGCAAGTTTTCTTTTATACAATCAAACATTCAAGTTCGTAAATAGCATATAACATAATAACAAATATGTATGTTTCATGTTTTCATGCAAAATCTTTTCAATCTCCCCTTGGTTTTCTCTAGTTATGTAAGTAGCTAGCAAAGTGGAGAATTTGTTGTGCCACCCTCGCATAGACCTTACGTACACTTCTTATCTACATAGGTGCCAAGTGGCACGCATGACGCGAGCTTTGCAACTCTCTGGAGCCGGGGCAAGCGTTGCTTGCTTGCTTGCTTGCGTGGTTCGCCTGCCTGGTTCGCCTGCCTGGCTGCCTGGCTGCCTGCTTGGCTGCTTGACTGTTTGGCTGCTTGCTTGCGCCTCATGACGTGTCTCATGACTGTTTTATTTGAATTTTGGAGAAAGGCCATATGGCGTTTTAATGGCCAAGAGACGCATGGGAAGAGGCAGAGGCAGCTGCAACAGCCACAGAAAACTGCAGACACTTGAGTTGCTGTTGAGTTGTTGAGTTGGTTGCTAGCTTCGAGTGTTGTACGAGTAGTTGGACCGCTAACGGGGCACCAAAAAGTGTTGTCTATGTACGCGTCTCGTCTTTGCCCAGTTAGCGATAGGCCGAATGACGTCGAAATTTATTTTTAAACAACAAAACCGAAAGAGAGAATTTGTTTAATTTACTTATTGGCAAACATAACTCGTTTGCTGTTCCTTATCTACGACAAAAACTTTTGGCAACTACCCGAAAAAAAAACTAAACCGAAAAGTACAAAACGAAAAGCAAATCAAAGAATCTCAAAGCAACCACTTTACGCACAGTTATTAATAGACTTGAAAGAAATTGTCAAAATTGTTTCCCTACGAAGTTTTGAGCGCAAAACACATTCTTCACTTCCTCTGTTGAACTGAGAGTTTTTGAGCTTAGTTTTTATCACAAACAAATCTATAATTAGTTTTTATTAATTTGTTACGGCTCTCGACTTTTATGACCCGACCCGAAGAGATGAGCTTTGGCGATAGTCGCAGTTAATTAGGAATTAATTAATAAAATTGTCTTTAATTAATTAAGATTTAATCGTAAGCAAAAGCTGTCAAAACAAGCCTCACCTGTGTGCGATGTTTAAACCAGTTACGGTTGAAACCAGATTTGTATCTGTCAGATACATATGTATGTTTGTCAATTGGATTGTTAGCGTATTTCAAGTTCGACTTGCTCGCAATTTACAACCGTTGTTGACCGTTCGCAGGTGATTAGCAATAATTATAACGAATTTTTAAGCCAAACAAATCGAAGATACAACTATACTATATATACACATGTTTGACTAATGTTAATTGCTTTTGGGGTTACACGAGTTCGTGCATCGTGTGTCCCCCTCCTCAGCTAATGACTGTGGCCAGCTGTTTGAATTTAACATAAATTTCGCTATTTTAAATGCCTCAAAAATAACAAATGGCTGCAATAAACTTTTTGTTGCTAGCCAGCTGCTGGGCAATCGACGCATTAGGCCAACAAAAAATCAATTAAATTAATAATAGTATACCAATATTTATGCTTAAAAGAAACAAATATATGACACGCCCAAAAATACACCAAAGAAACACGTAAGAAAGCTAGAGGCGAGTAGGCTCGACTATGAAATCCCCGCTACCTATTGCAATAAAAGCAAAACCATGCGATATTATACTTAAAAGGGATCTAATTAAAATACCGAAAGCTATATTTGGTATATTTTGAAATAACGAATACAATTCTTTATTGCATTGAGATGAGCCAGAGCAACTGAAGTCTTCGGAGTAATTTGGTATATATACATATATACTAATTTATTAAAAAATATACCGAAAGCTATGTTTGGTATATTTTGATCGAATACAATTTTTTATTGCAATGAGCAAGTAATGTCTTCAGACTAATAATATACCACACTTTGAAACTAATTTGGTATATAAACATATATATTTCTTCGTTTAATACGAGTATATCCCATAATTAATCCTTCAGTCTAATTTGGTATATTTACAAACTGGTGGTGGTATTACAAATATAGTGTACATAGTGTACAAAATATACCATATTGTCAACCAAAGCAACAAAGTTACGATTGCACCTGCCGTTTTTTGCAATACACATACAGTTATTTGTTTAATAACTTATACAATTTTAACCAACTTTATAAGAATCATAAGGTCAGTTATAATACCCATCTACCCCTTGGGTAGCGGGTATAAAAATTAACAACTAGAGATGGTGAAAATTATATGGTAAAATATGTATAGTATAAGGCAATAAAATTTAATAATCATGTGGGATTTATGACAAGTTGAACTATTAAACAAAACAAAAACCGGAAAATAATTATATGGATTGTTTTGTCAAGTTAATAAAAATAATATTTTTATGGCTGACCATCACTAACTGTTTGTAATGGGAGTAGGAGAAGGAGGAGGAAAAGGCAGAGGGTGGCAACCCTGTCGCCGCCCAAGCGATGTTCGTGCAACCATCTCGTTGCGCAAACATTGCCATATGATATGACAAGCCTCCTCTCCACCTGGCCACCTGGCCACCTCACCAGCTGGTCATCAACTGTGGCAGTGGAAGGTAAAGGTGTGTTAAAGTCGATACCCCACCACTCTAGCCAAAAACCACCCAAGTGCGTAGCTATCTACTGTGTAAGTTTAACTAACACGCCCATGGGAAATATAACAGCGACACGCAACAATTACCAAAAGACCTAAAGATGATTATGCTGATGGGCAGAGAAGGCAAGACAACAACTTTCTGTCACTCTCTAGATTTAGATTGGGGTGTTAAATTTGTGCGCACAGCAGCTGCAAAATGTTTATGACAAAGTCATAGTCAGAGACAAAGTGTCGCGAGCTATGAAAAAAACTAATAATGCAATTAAAATATTAAAAGCCTGACAAAGTTGTCAATTGTCAAGCGTAACTCAACAAGTGCAAGGCAAGGTTTTTAAAACGCAAATAAGCTGAAGGCATATGACATCTATATACATACATGATGAGATGCAGTCAGTGATACTATACTATATACTATATAGTAACCTACACTGAGCTATAAATTCTTTGCTCGTACTCATAAATGTCAAATTAGAAAATTGTTTAGATATTTGCATGCTATAAATTTATATTTGCAGCTCGATTTCTGTGAATTAATTTCTTGAAACTGTTTCATGTTTAAGCATATGTTGCCTCAACAAATGAAAAAGAACATAACGGAAAACAGGAACACACAAATTGTGAAATTTCCTGGAAAACTGCTTGAGACAAATCGGTCACTGTCAAGTATGAAGCTCATGTGCAGCATCTAAAAATTTAATAATGAAATTTACTACAGAATATTCAAATATAAAAAAATATGTTTACTAAGCTAAGAGCTAGAAAATATTAATATAAAGAGGCTTTTTACTAAGTTAAATCGAAATATAATATAAAAGCTCGAGAGAACAAATAAATTTGTATTTGTCCCCAAAAATGAATCAAAATAATTAAAATTTCTGTATTGCAAATGCTATAAATTTAATATTTTTTCAATTTAGTGAATGTTAAAATTTTAAATAGGTAAAAAGTGAAAGAAAACAAGTAAGATATCATAGCTACAGTTGAGTCTGCTCACTGTAAGATACCCAGAATAAAAGCAAAGCAATGTCTAGCAAATTAATATACCGCAAAATGTTATACAAAATATACCAAAGACTAAGTTTAGTATATTCAAAATATACCATAGAGTGGAAAATATATCAGATTATCAGATAAAGAAACTAAAACCCATAGTATGAATGCGTTTTTGCCCACACAAAAGTATTTCTTAAATAACTCGCAAATTTTCAGGAATCATAGACTATAGTTTTTATTGTATGTACCAAAAATCTACGTTCAAAATTACGCTTGTAATTAGATTTTTATATTCCAGGAGCGGAAGTGAGCGTGAAATTAATTTTATGCTCAAAAGTAACATAAAGGTTTCACAAAGCATTTCTACATTATTCTCAAAATTCAATAAATTCCAGCAAAACTTAAAACTTTTATAACCACATTTGGTTGGAAATATTAAAATATTAAATGAGTAAAAGGTAAATTATAAAAATGTATATTATGATATTTTGTATTTTTGCCAGAATTAAAAATAATAATTTGAATTCATGTATTTCTTAATCTACAAATTTAATAATCAAGTTTAGCAGTGAACATTAAATTAGAAAATGAATAAATGTTTGCTCATGTTTGCTAAGTAAATATTAAAGTACCAAGCACCATTTATACATATATTTTGTGCATTTTTCCACAAAATTAAACAAAGCGCTTTTAATTTGTATATTGAATTTCAGCCAGAAAGTTTTTGCGCAATATGCAAGCAATGCAAATTGTTTTTGTTGCACACTTTAAGCTGAGAGTTAAAGTCCTTTGAAACATGATTGCCACTTAAGTAATTGTAACAAACTGCTTGCAACTTTTGTGATTAATATTATATTTCTATGCAAAAACAAGCAAGTGAAGCGAGTTTTTGGTTGCCACAGTTTCAAAGCGTTTATTTATTATTTTAGAATACGTTTTCATTTCAGTTGCCATTTAAAACATTGCAAATTAAATGAAAACTGCAGTTTATTTTTAGTTAGCTAGACAGCAGGAGTTGAAGGTCTTCAGCTGAAGGAAAATATGATGATAGTTGCAAGCAAAGTTGGCAAAAAACAAATATTGATTTAACCGCCACCCTTTGCTCGACTTGTTATTGTTTCTCGTCATAACCGAAATCACCTGCTGTCTGAAGTATTTACCAAACATTTAACTCAACCCAGTAGTAGAGTGTATATATGTATGTATATAGTAATATATAAGTATTGATGGCAATTGGAAAGCCACAAAACGCGCAATAGTCATCACTTAAGTGAAATACATTATAGACTTTGGTTTGGTTTTGGTTTTCCGTGTCAAATGCGAGATCTGTTCGTCTGTTCGTCTGCTCTTCTGAATTCTGAATTCTGGCTGATGACTCAGTTTTTGTGGCATATATTTGTATGTAGATGTGCTATAGTTTTTCAGCGGAACTCGGCAGCCGACAAAGTGGCAAGATAAAGGGTCGCAAGGGGAGCGCAGCAAGTTGCATGCAGCGGCAGAAATTGAAAGTTGCAGGAATTGATGCATCACTGGAGGAATGAGATCTGAGGACCCAAAAACGACTCTGAACACGACGCGATGATGCACACAGTAAACACAGAGAGAGAAAGACTGAAAGACAGACAGACAGACAGCTGGAGACTGTGAGCTGTGAGTGCTTGACTGTGAAATACCCCAACGATTCGAATTGTTATGCAAATCGTAAACTAAACTGGAAATTTGAATTTCTTATCAATGGGCATTGGAGTTCAATGCACTCGGGATACAACCAACAACAAAATAAAAGTGTTCCAGTTCCTCGAGTTTAACGGCACATAAGTGAATATTTTAATAGTTTTTGAAGTGGTTCTTTTGATTTATACTCAAATGCTCAAGGCTAAACTCCAATTTGATTAAACTGTTTTGTGTTGAATTTTTAGACCCTTTACTTTTAATACAAAGCGAAAAAGGGTATATTATGATTATAGAAAAAGAAGCAGATATCACCAATCCTATAGAGTATATATAATCTGAATCACCTTCAATAACCGCATCGATTTACACATATCCAGTCCTTAAGAATAACTAGAAATGCTCCAAATTCTTGGAATAAGGCAAAAAGCAAGCATTTACGATCCTTTGATATCAATTTTAGACCCTCTAAAGAGTCTGTTATCTCAAAATTTAACTCACAACATAACAGGTTACCAAAAGGTATAATTTTATATCGGTTCTTTAAATTTCTCAAAGATTCTTCGTAATTTGTATTTACTTTGGATTAAAAGTAGAAGAATATTCCTAAGCATGAATTTGGTTACTTTTTATTTAAATACAAATTTTCTAATTCAAATTTAGTTTAGTTACAAGATATCTTTTGGGTTTCAATATAAACTTTGGGTGAAGAGCAACTAACAATGCCAAATTTTTATTAATTTGATAAATATTTCTCATAAATGTATTTGAGTACTCCAGATTTTAAGTTAACCTGTAAAAAGTAAAGGGTCTATTACTGTCAAAACATGACTGTGCTTCATTTATGTAAATTCTACTAACCGCTAATCAGCTTTACGTATTGACGCAGCCTCCTTGTGCTCACTTGTCAAGCTGGGTATATTTGTTGAGTGAGAAGAAAGAACGAGAGAGAGAGCAAATGGTAGAAAGAAACAGCGATGCTGATCAGTTGAGCAATGAGTCAAGCTGTTTTTTTGGAAGCCGAGGAATTCTAAAGTGAGGAAATTGCAATCTTAAGTTTAACGCCTCTACGAATTAAACAATTGGGTTTTTCATTATTATTACGTATTAAGTAGGTTTTTTTCGTTCGTTCTTTATTTTTTATATTATTGCCGGCTCATTACGCTCGTGTAGCCGAGTCAAATGGCATTTCAAGTTCGGGTTCGCTTAACATTTTTGTTGTTGTTAATGTGGATGTTGTTGTTGGTCTTGTGTCTTGCTGTAGGTTCTGTGATGATCTCATCGATTGCATCAGATTTCGCACGGCATGTAGTTATGTGGCGCACAAATTTAAAACTGAAATTCTTGTTGATGTTTTTTCCAGTTCCTTTTTGTAAAACACACATATGCAGAATATTCAAAATTAGCTGTTAGCACGACAACACAAACCGCCCCAAAAGCTGATGATACCGTCTTTCTGTCCGTCTGTCAGTATTTCTGTCTTTTTGTCTGGTTATAACTCAATGCGATTCGCATTTAAAGGCGAGCCCAGCTAACAAATTGGCCAATGCCATCGCACAGAACATCGTAACATGCGATATACTCTGTATAAGAAATACAGACAGTCCGAAAATAAAAGAAGAATGTTTTCAACGTGTGCAGCAAATTGATTGATCTGCAGCAAAGTTTGAAATGAAATTAACATTGGCCGTTGTGGTTGTGGAATTGTTGCAAATCAATCAATGAATCAAGCACACACAACAATTTTCGCTGATTGGGCTTATTTTCTCAAGAGTTCACTCTGGGGACTTGTTCATGTTGTTGGTGTCGACAACTACTCTGAGAGATGAAGATACAGATACATTTGTATCTCAAGCTGCTGTCGCGTTGAAAGCGTTGTGAAAGCAACGAACCAGAACAATACAAGCTGTAAATTATAAGATTTACATATGAGACTGTCTCTCACTTTGCTATCTCTCTATTTGTGTGACATAGTCACATATATTGAACAGCATCGAGAACAATAATCGAATTATAATAACGAATATTCCGAACTCAAACGTGTTGGAATTTTTAGCTACAAGTCTTTTTAGTCTCATTCTGTCATCGTTTGTGTTTTTGGTTTTTTTTATTTTGTATTTTGCTGCAACTCATTGACCTCTCGCTTAACTTAAGCTGCCATGTCGAATTTGTTTTTATTGTTTGTTTCTCGCTGTTTTTTTTGCATTTCAAATGGATTTGTGACGTCAACGGCAAAACTGCAAACTGCAAAACTGCAAGCTGCAAAACGGGAACAAAGCCAGGCAAACAAACAAATCGCATGGAATGTGTCCCTGACAGAAAATACTTTACAGATGCTATTGTGTCTACAAAAATGCAAAAAGCTAAAGCAAAAGCGAATGCAAATAATTATTGCCTAATTCTGAAATGTATTACTGCACAAATGTGACACAATCGAGGCAAGTATTCGACGTTCAAGTAGTAGATGATCTAATACGGTTTTTTTTAAATACTTTTTTCTTCAGGTTTCTCATATTATTCTTATTACGTAAATGAACTAAATTAAAAAATGTGAAATTAACCTTTTTCTCCTATTTGGTAATATTCATTAAAGTGTAAATTTGAAAGGTTTACATTATTGTGAAAATAATAAACAATATATCACTTATTGAAACCGGCTCAATAAAATTCGATTTATACTCTTATTTCTTAGTGTCAAATTTCAGTGTCTAATATTTCAAACAAATTAACTGCGTATACTTAATTTATGTCATGATGATACAAATTTTATACAAATTATGTATACGTCTTTGTCATGTTATTGAAACGAGTTTGACATTGTCTCAGCTAATTTATTAAACAAATTCTTATTCAACAAAATATTTGTCTCAATGTAAGAAACTACACCTACAATTATTTAAATAGTTGAAAGACAAGGCTTGAAATAATACTCCAAGTAAATAACTGCATGTCTATAAGCTTTAAAAAATTTTATGTTTAAGTTATATAATCAAAATAGAGAAGATAACTAATTATTTTTACTAGAGAGTTAATATTCAAGCTTGAAAATATTTAACGAAGTAATTGTCTGGCAAATAATGTCCCGTGCAAACAAAAAAACATGAACTGAAACAATTTTAAAAATAACTAAAGGTTATTCTTATAGCTCTAGTTTAGCACTTTATTTACAGCTAAGATTGATTTTAGAAACTTTTTCTACTTTACTATTTAAATTCTTTCTTTTGTTGGTTTTCGTACATGTTTGCAAATATCATAAAACAGTAAAATAATTCCAAAAGCATTATTAGCTCTAATTTAAGTGCTAATCAAGAGCTATAAAATTCATCTTTATTCAAAATAAAGCAATATTTTGGTAGACGCTTATTTCACTTTTGATACGACATTTTCCACATATATTATACAAATATTCAATGTATTTACTTTAACTTTAAACATCAGTAATTAACACATATTTTAAAATATTCTAATGTCTGCAAGTATTTTTAATTATAGTATTTAAAACATAAATTTTATTTCTCTTGCCACTCTGCTCGAAACTTTAAAAAGCATAAATTAACAACACAACATACAAAAAGTATGTATTTTAAAAGCTGATTTTCCCCAGTGCATCATTAATTACTGAACTATAGTATTCAATTATATTTACCTAACTATTCACAACAAATTTCAAAACAATATTTTATATTTAGAGGCACACACAAGTGCATGCTGCGAGCTTTCAACAGAATCGAACACATTATCAGTTGACGTCGATTGCTGATATCTTATCAATCACATTTGGCCGGGAACGACGGTAAATGCCATTTCAATGATTAGTCAGAGCCAAATCTTGTGTGTGGCATGTGATTAAAAAGCAGAAAAAAACTACAGGTAATTGGAAACAAGTCCAAGTTTAACTTGGCTAATGATAGAAGACAGACAAGATCGAAAGAGAACTCTTATTTATTTAACCCGATCTGTTACTACATTCGTATGTTTACTACATGTGCTCAGACTACATTATGTACAATGTACAATGTACTATTTTACTATGTACATTGGACAAACAAACAAAATTAAACAAAAGCCGCACAAATGTTTATATTTTTTAGCCATGCCAAGAATACAAAGCACAATCATTTCTATTTCTATTTTTTTCTCACTTTTATAAATTTTCTTTTCTTTTTTTTTTTTGTTGGTTTTTGGTCGATTAATAAAAGCAGAGGAAGTCCATAGTTTATAAATAGCCACTAGGTGATATTGAGTAGTATTTATGGCCAAGTTGGAAAGGACATTTGAGGGAGGGTAGAGAGGGGGGGTGGGATGTATGTAGATGTATTACTCACCTTCTCGGCGAACTCCTCCCGAGGACGTCGTGAAAGTGTTTGCGCACTCATGAGCTCCTTTGTGGGCGATGGTGTCATGTTTAATGATACGTTGATACGCTGCTCTCTTTACTTTTGCAAAATGCCAATTGCAATTATTACTATGTTTAATTAAAATTGTTATTTAATTTGTTTCTTATATATTGCTTTTCGTTACACTCGTTGCGCGTACGCCTTCGCTATATACATACATAAAGAAAATTTTCAATTTATGGTTATTATCAATTTTATCAGTTGTTGCTTTGCAAATTCAGTTAAACAAATTATTGCGTAGTCGTTTAAAAATATATTCTGCTAACATGAATAGTTCACTTTGTATTTTTTTCTGTTTTTTGCTGTCACTCGCTCTCGCTCACTTGCTCGCTAATAATTCACTTTGGTGTTATTACTATTTATTAATGGCGGTTTGATTATTGTGCGTTGTTGTTGTTGTTGCTGTAGTTGCTGCTGCCAGGTGTGACGTGGTCCGTTAGACGAGTTCACAATTATTTTTAGCGGCCTACGAAAAAGAAGAAAAAACATTTAAGCCGCAGTCAAAGCCGGCCGGCCACATGCCAAGTTTTTTTTCTGTTTTTTCTTTTTTGTTCAAAACTTGTTGTTTTTTTGTTGTCTGCAAAGTCGTGGCGCGACCTTCACTGTTTTGCAATTCTAATTGAAATTCAATTGGTCAAGCGTCGTTTTAATTTTTTTTTGTATTTTTATTTTTAATTATGACCTGCAGCAAACGAGGCAAAAAGAGCCCCGATGATGATGATGATGATGACGATGATGACGACGACGACGTCATCAGCGACCAAGCGCAACAGTTTGTTGAAGGAGGCACAAAACACTCACACACACAGGCACTACACACACACACATACAGAGCACACACACAGAGCACAGCAGTCACACACAATTACACACGCGGCACACACGCACACCGGTTAAACTTGTTATCGCGGCATGCAAAAGAACCTAAAACTCTAGGCCACAAACGAGTTCTGGAGCGGCACAGGGCAACACCAACACTAACACTAACAACAACAACACAGCAAAAGCACCCAGCAACACTGAAACACTGAAACACACACAGAACACACAACTCAAGTGCTTTATTTTGATATGTTGTTTTTTGTTTATTTATTTTATTTTAGTTGTATTTTGTTGTATTTTTGTTGTATTGCACATATATAATTTTTAGATGAAAAAGAAACCCTTGAGCACTTAGACACTGGCACTTAGGGCAACATTGCTAAAGTGGTCGCTTGGTTGGCTTGGAAATTTACTTTTAAATTAAAAACAAACGAAAGTAAATCAACAAAAATGAAACGAAAACACGACACACGAGACGACGGCCGCCAACGCGCTGCAGCTTCAAAACACTTCAAAAGGCGAGCAACAACTAACAGCCGGGTCCGGGGCCGGCAGTTATAACTGCCGCTTCAGATTCAAAAAGCCAGAGGGAGTACAACAAGAGAGAAAGCAACCAGGCAGCATCACCATTTCCAAATACTCTTTTTAGCGGTAGGCAGAAAATGTATAAAATCTAATTCAATTAAAAGTTACAAATATTGCTGAATAAATAAATTTATTTTTATATTTCTATCAATATTTATTTAACAAAAACATTATTTAAATTTATTTTATTATTTTTTATTTAAGTATGAATAACAATGTGTAAAAGCTGCATTAAAGTTTTTACTTGGGGGAAGTAGTCAAGAAAAATGTTTATAAATTTACCATTAAAAATCAAAATGATCATTAGCAGCATTATTATAAATATATACACAGAAATACAAGCTAACTTTCAATTATCTTTAATATTATTTATGTTACGATAACATATTATAATACACATTCAAATTAATCTTTTATAAAAACTCGATACTTTTGTAATATAACAAAAATCTTGTTTTATTAAGATTGAATAGATGAAATATTTTAATATACAAGTAATTACACTTTTCTGAAGACTCGATATTTCTGTAATATAATAAAATATATTTTTATAAATAAAAATTAATATTTCTGACTACATCACTTATTTTTATTTAATTTAACTACATATTTGAACCAAATACCAATTGGGAATATTTATAGACTTGACTGTTAAGCTCAACACGTTTTCGTTGACTTATTTGTGTGACTTTTTGAAAGTGTATAATGAGAGCGCATGCTCGCAAAGAGAGAACTAATGAGAGAGCATTGCCGGCTAATAGCCCGTTTGCACTGCGAAGCGTTTTGAGTTAAAGAGAATGGAATGCTTTGAAGCATGTTGTTTCCACTGTGCGCGTCATCATTATGCTCATATGCTAGTGTATAAATATTTTGAAAAAATGTAAATTGAATTTCGTTTTGAAATTGCTCAGGTCCGTTTATTGAAAGTTTTGCAAATGCATTGAATAATAAATTGGCTACGAGAAACTACGCTATGCGTGAGTGATCTGTTTTGTTTTTGTTTTTGTTTTTCTTTTTTTTTTATAATTGGCACTAATATATAGTAAGTAATATTCTAATATCGTTTCTCTTGCTTTTTAGGCCGCCGTTATTGCATTCTCCACTGTGCGTATTTGTGATTGCAGCTCTTGAATATGCTGCTCAAACTTCTGAATATCTCCAGTGATCTGCTGCAAACTGATCAGCACATTCTTCAACTTCTCTCCATCGATCTGCACCTCTAGCTCTCGAATCTCCTTGCTGACATTGCCCGTATTCGTGACGCACTCGACCAGCTCGCTGCAATGTGCATGCAATTGGGCCAACAACTTGTAAGCCTTCTTCGCATGCAGATCGTGCTTGGCGCTCTGAAAGAGCAGATCATCTGTATAGTTGAACTGCCGCTCCAGCTGCGCAGCAACCACATTCAGCTGCTTCTGGAGCTGACGCGTATCATCCAACACCTTATCGATGTCGTCTCGCTGCTTGCGTATATTGCCAATAAATTCATGTATGCGTCGCGTGTATTCCTTGCGTGGCGCTTGATGCGTTTGCTGGGCGCTGCGTACGCTCAGCTCGTTGTGCTTTTGTGTCTTCGCCAGCAGCTCCAGCTCAAGTTGCTCGATGCCCATGCGCACGTTCTGCACCTGCTGCGCATCCTTGGCCGCCTTGAGCGTGTCCAAAGTGCTCAACAGCGGACTGCGATAATCCTGCCACTGTTGAGTCAACGCTTGTCGCTTTGCTTCCGTGGCACGCAGCAATGCCTCCAGCTTGGCCACATTCTCCTCGGGATCGGCCAACACTAAACAGCTGCGTTCGTGCAGCTTCAGCACTGCCTGTATATTTTCCAGCTCGCCTGCAGCTGAAGCTTCCCTGGCCTTAAGTGTCTCCAGGTGGGCGTTGAGTGTTTTGCGCTGTGCCAGCAACTTTTCCGCTTGGGCACGCAACTGTTGCACTTGGTCACCCAATTGTTGCACTGGCGTTGGTGCCTCTGAGTTTTCGGGTAGCTTCTCCGCAACCTGTAGCAGTGGACTTGGCGGCACTTCCTCTTCCCGAGCACTCAATACATTTACAGCCGACGGCACCAATTCGCCCCAACGCTCCAGATCGTTTTTGTGCAACACCGAGGCAATGAGATCATAGGAGCTGGCATCCACTTGTTGAAAGAGATTCGGTGCCAATTGCTCGAAATACTGTTGCACTTCTTTGCTGCGCTCGGCCAGCTTAGCGCCGGGAATGTTCAGATTCAGATGTGGCTTAAATTCGATGCTCTGACAACTGCAGCCCTGCTTCTGACGATTGGCCACCGCACGACAGAATTGCGGCACCCAAGGCGCCTTCAGTTGTTCCGTCAGCTTCTTGCGCACCTCTCGCTGCAGTTGCTCGCGCGCATTAAGCGCATTTGCCTTGCCTGCGCTGTCCGCATTCTGTCGTTCCCGAGGCAAGCGTTCAATGAGAAACATCAGCAGACGTCGCAGCTCCACAGCGTTGGGATAGAGAAAGATTTGGTAGCCAATGTCGCCGCGGTAGCCGCTCTCCTTACATCGCTCGGCAAGCACTGTGGCCGCGCTGAAACGTTGTGCCATCGCGCCGCCCGGCAAAGATCGCGGCAGCTCCGTCAGCGTTGGATTGATTTCCAGCAAACAACTGGACACGGCTCGCACCACTTGCTCAGGCGTAAAGGTGGTCAGCTGATCCGTAGGCTCAATGCTGGCATCGATTTGCTGCAGCTGGTGCATGATTATTTTATCCACCTCGTCCATTATATTATTATATTTATCTACTTTTATTTTGGCATTTTAATTACAAAAAAAAAATTGGTCTTTCACTCAGCGTGACCGCAAGCTGAGTATTGCAATGCACTATGGATGTTTTTTTGCGGTATATTGGTCGCCAAATAAATGATATACGAGCAATGGTCACACTGCGCTCGCTTGGAATAGCTCGATAGCGTTCAGAAAGTTATCGACGTAGCGCGAAAATACCAAACTCAAATATAACAAAATGAAATTGCACAATAAATCGATTTAATACGCCATTATTAATATTATCTTCTAGTTGAAGTTGTTGTGACTTCAATGCCATATTTCTATACTTCAGAGTCTATATTAAATTATAGAAACTATTATGCACCCATTGAAGAAAACGAAAAGAACAAATCTGGCAAATGTTAAGTTTTACCACGTAATATTGGCGGACATAGAGAATATAAAGTACACTATTGAGAGACTGGACTGGACCATCGACACAATGGTTAGAGGAATTACGGTACTT
Organism: Drosophila albomicans; assembly: GCF_009650485.2. Lineage (NCBI taxonomy): Eukaryota > Metazoa > Arthropoda > Insecta > Diptera > Drosophilidae > Drosophila > Drosophila albomicans. The sequence goes on along the minus strand of NC_047629.2, from coordinate 39,493,773 downwards.
TGCTATTTGCTCAATCCTGTACTCCATTGTCGGCCTTTTTGATAATGATATTCAACGCCAAATTGCCATCTTCCGAGAAGAGCTCCACCGTTGACTTGTTCAATACCAGAAAATCAGCATTGGTGTACGTAACGAAACTTTCCCGTATAGAGCGTGGCTTAGACTGCCATTTAAGTGTACGATTGTTGGCCTCCAACGAGATGAGATAATCAAAATCGGCTGCATCGCGCATAGTGCCGATCATACGACAGGCGGCAAAATACTGCTGACAACCCTCGCCCAGTTGCACCTTCTCCAGCGAGAGCAGAAAATGTCGGCCATGACACGACTGTATCATGGTCCAGTCCAGTGCTCCCACTTGATTTACGTTCGTGGCCAAAAATATGATATCTGTGCCCTCCATCGTGATCACATTCTGATGCGTGCTCACAAAATGCTTATACACATCCTTCAGCGCGCCCTGCCACACACATTTCTCATCCGGATACGGGCAAAAGTACGGACGAAATTCGCAGTCCTCTTCATGGGATTTCTTATCCGCATATGACAAGCGCATGCGACAACCATAGCAGGCATGCTTGCAGGGAAATATCAGCTTGGAGCCCACCTTCTCCATGGCCAGATTGCGTATGTTGGTCATGGGCACTCGACACACGGGGCAGACGTTCAATTTGTTGCGACACTGCGAACAGATCAGATGACCACGCGAACACTGCATAATTGGAGGCATCATATAGCTGAAGCAGACGGGACATTCGAGCAGGGAGACCAAAAACTCTCGGGTTGCCGTCTCGGCGGGTTTATCGCAATCGATGCTGACGCCGCCGCTGCTGCTGCAACTGCCCTCCATTTGGTGATGATCGAGTGACGTCTCCATCTCCTGACCGCTGTTCGTATCCTTGGGCAGCGTCAGAGCATTGGCCGTCGGTGGAGCATCCGTGTTGGGGCGCTGTCGACGTGGTTGCATTTGAGTTTTGCGATTGGGAAATCTATTGAACTGGCAGCAAATTGGAAATTTTGTCAAAGTGCAATTAAAGCGAACCGAGAAGAAGGAAACTATAAAACAAAATGTGTTTAATCAAAAGTTGGAGTGTGCCTGTCAATTTTTCGTACGCTTGGCAATTTAGTTCTGTTAAAATAAAAACAAAAAAAAAGGAAGAGAAAAAGACAATTGTATTTAGGCCTTCAAGGAAACTGAAATTTAAATTTGTCTGGGTTGCTGCAACAATTCGATGGGAATGGCGAAGCCTGCTTCCAAAAAATAATCAACTGTCAACTAGATGTCAAGAGAAATGATTTTACTGCAAGACTTTTTGCTAATATTTTTTTTACTAATCACGTTTATTTTTCATTTTCTGTAGTAGTTGTCATTGTGTGTGTTTGTTGTTGTTGTTGTGTGTGTGTTTGTTTGTTGTTTAAACTAAACATATTGCAGTTAATTGTAAAAAAACAACTGCTCAATTTACAATTTCCAATTGCAAACGTTTTTGTTTGTTGACAATGTTGAAAAACTTAGGCAGAAAACAAATAAAATCAACTGTTCGGGAGATCGGTCTAAACTAGTTAAATTTAAACATTAAATTGCTTTTTTTCTTTTTCTTGTTTGGTGTTCTTATTGTTGTTGCTTTTTTTGGGGATACAAATCTTAGTATAAAGTGTGTGTTTGTTGGTGTCTTTTTTAGGGGGGAGGATGTTTCATCGTATTATTGTTATAATTTCGAGTTGCGTTTTTACACGAGAAAAAAAAACTGTTACGTTTCGTTTGGCATGAACAAAAATTGTCGCAATTTGTAGCTTACAACTCTCGAGTTAATTATATAATTATCATTATATATCAATTAGTTTTTATTTTTGCATTATTCTTGTTAGTTATGTTTTGTTGATTTTTTTGTTGTTTTGTTTTTTTTTGTTTGTCGTTAAAAGTGATGTTTACTTTTATAGCATTTACAATTTATTTCGTATAAAATAATTTACATTAACTAAACTAGCTGCTCTCAGTTGTATAGATGTAAAGATGTAATAGATGTGTACGTGTATTGTGTGTGTGTGTATTTGTTTCGAGTGTGGTATGGATTGTGGATGGTGGGCAGCTCCGCTCCAAGTTTTATGCCCCCACGTCGACCGGCTTACAAACTAAATTAAACTAAAACCCACAAATACAAAAAAAAAAAAAAAAAAAAACACGCGGTAGAATAAATGTGTTTTTCTTTCCTCTCTTTTTTTGTTTAATTTTCTTAGTTTGCATTTCTCACTTATTTAAATGAAATATTCCTAGAACTACTAATAATAATAATTATTGCCAGTCCAAAAGGCAAGAGACTGACAATCAGACATACAGACAGACAATCTACCGATCTACACGCACACACACACATGCTCTATATACATTCCGATACGATTAAAGGAATATATATATGTATATATAATTTGTATGTGTGTGGTGTAAGAATCGTGTATCGAAAATCATCGAAAATCGTTTTAGAAACGATGCACATAATCATTTCAATCATTTTGTTGGATTTTGTGTGTTGGTGATGTATGTTCATGTTGTATGTATGTACCGGGTGTGTGTGTGTTGGTGTTTTAGACCAGAGATATGGTTACATTGATGCCCAGATTCCCATTGTCGGCAAAGAGTTGCGCAATCGATGTGTCAAACACCAGACAATCCGAATTGAGTATGGCCGAGGCAACGCCCTCGTGTATGGAACGCGGCATTGCCTCCCAGGTGAGACGACGTCGATTCCCATTCAATTCCAGGCGATACACAAAATTCTCGGCCTCCTTGCGCGACCCGATCAGCTGAACGATGGCAAAGAACTGCTGATGGCCATCGTATTTCTCCTGTTTCTCCAGCACAAGCATGAAATGATGGCCAAAACACGACTGCATCATCACCCAATCGACGGCGCCGGGCAGATTGATGTCGGTGGCCAAGAACACAATATCCTCGCCCTGCAGCGTTGTAATGCTCTTGTGTGACATCATTAGATGCTGCATGACTAGATCCAACGGTCCTTGCCACTTGCACGAGGCACCCGGACATGGGCACAGATACGGCCGGCATTCGCAGGTCTCCTCGTGCTCCGTCTTCTCAGTGTAGACGAGTGAGGCGGTGCAGCCGTAGCCCGAATGTTTGCATGGGAATTTCACATTGGAGGCGACCTTCTCCATGGCCAGGTTGCGTATGTTGGCGAGGGGGCCGCGACATGTGGGGCAGCATGTGAGCTTGGAACGGCACGAGACGCATACCAAATGCCCGCTGGAGCATTGCAGTATCGGTGGCAGCACATAATCGAAACAAACGGGGCACTCGAATAGCGATGTTAGATCGGCAGACATGCCAGCATCACCGCCTCCTGCGGACGACAGTGATGAGCTGGATGAGGACGATGTGTTTGCCGATGATGTGTTACCAGCACTGGACGATCCCGTCGAGCTGCTCGTATTGGTCGCCACAACGGCGGTGGCGGCGGCTACAGCGGCTGCTGCTGTCGGTTCACGTCGCTTGGGATTGATTTTATTGGACATTGGACTTCTTGGTGCTATTTAACTATCCTCAGTGTGAGTGATTGCCTGCTACTTCCTCCTCCTGCGCCAGTGAATTGTGCCAAGTTCAAGTTATATTGTTATCGTGTGTCACTGCAAAATTAGACAAAGCGAAAAACCCGTTAAGACATCAACAAATTCGTCATTTATTAGTCACTTAATGTTTACTCGATTCATGCAGTTTTTTTACAATGAAATTCTATGTGACATGTATGGGAATGTTAGTAAATAATTGAAGATCACAGTTTGAGTTTGATTGACACTCAATCGATACACAAAAGTTATTACAAATCGTAATGATAGCAAACAACTGAAAGACGTTCAATTAATCTTAACCGTCCTTCAATTTGTCTGCTCGACAATTGTCGTCAACTGTCACAAATATCCAATTGCATTCAATCATAATTATTACGACTAACATTAGCACGTCGTACGGTATAGATTTGTAGCTTCTTTGTTAAACTTAATGTTAATGTTGCTATTGTTGTTGCTGTGCTGAGTCATTTTGAAGGCCCGCCGCACTTCTTTCGCTTGACTTCACTTTTGATTTGCCGTATTTCTGTGTTTGCGTTTGTGTTTTGTGATACCGAGACGAGTTTGAGGCGCGTTCACCTTACACGCGTGTAAAACCACGCAAATACTTCTTGAATGCCAGCCACTCTTATCAGAGTGATGAAAAATGCGACCATTAGGCTTCATTCCGTACCGCCCGCCATTCGAACTGCGACACATGAGCGTGATGATCTACGCACAGTGATTCAAATGTGTGTGTAAACTGGTTAAATAATTATCTAATCTGTTACACACCTACACCTCGCTTAACGGCCTCGACCTGAGCTGTAAAATTTGGCCACTAAGCGAGAAGGCATTAAAGTGAAGCAATGGAATTTTTTAGTGTCTTCTATTTTATTATATTTGGTTTTATATTGTTAGTGAGAAAAGTATACAGTTAAGTGAATTTCGATAACAAATGCAGCGTGGCTGCTAAGTGTAATTGAGGTACAGTGAACTGGTCGTTAAGTGCTCAGACTTTTAGGTAAAATTGCAATCTAGACTTCAGATTGGCAAAAAAATTTCATACTTCAATATTAATCTCTCAACAATCTCAAATTTTTAAAAAAATAAAATCGTGCTTAAAGATATTGTTAATTTCTTATCGTTCTGCATGCAAGACGATTTATACAAAAAATGGTTGATACCTAAATCTAATCATTCAGTTATTTGAATTCCTGACTCCCCAGAAAGCTAATTACGCGATTTTGTTGATGTGCTTATAAAAATGCGACTAAATTCCGTAGAAACCTATACCCAATTTTAACAATAAAACATATTTTTCAATATTTTGTGTTATATTTTAAGAGTTTTTAGGTAAACTCTGTCTATTTTTATGTGGCCAATCGAGTGATCTATTTTTTATTTCCTTCCCTAAAACATAATGTAGAAAATTGAAGTTTTTGAAAACAATTAAATTAAATAAAAATGTTTCTTTTCTCTCAACTTAATTAGAAGTGCTCTATTGTAACAAACATTGAATGAAATGAAATTATCTCATTCTTTTTGAATGCATTTATTAAATTAGCAGCGACTCAGAATCACAGTGCAACGCTCCAAAATTTGTGGGAGTATGCGTGAGTGTGAGCGTGTGTGTGTGAGTAAGGAGTATAAACAAATGCGACGCGAACTGCGTCAACAACAATATGGGCTTCGTTTGTGGCAGCAATGAACACTGACTATGAGGGTGGCTAAGGGAGGGGTAGGGATGGTAGTTGTGGCTGTGGTAGCGGCACATAATTAACATTTGGCTCTGGGGGCTCGCTGCGTACCGTAAGAAAATTTCCATGCGGCAGAGCGGAGTAGAGAGCAGAGCAGTGTAAAGAGGGGGAGGGGAGAGCGTCGTCGGCGGGGTAATTACTGCTGCACTAAAGCCATGAATGTAATTAAGTTTGTTACTTTTTTTTCAATGAGTTTGCAAAATCAAATAGAAAACGACGGAAAGCAGAGCGATATGTTAGAGCAACAACAACATCAACATCAACAATAATAATGCGAATTTATATATGTATGGGTGTGAATGTGTGTAAAAATAAACAGCTACAAAATAATCATAAACGTAAACTTACAAAGCTCGCTGTATGCGTGTTTATATGTGTGTGTGCGTCTCTCGCTGCCTTTGCATGTGTGTGTGTATGTTTGTGTGAGTTTGAGGCTTTTATCAGTCAGCCATCATGTGTATGTGTGCACACACACATGCATATATGCACATAAGTTTGTATGTATGAGGTGAGTGTATGTTTGTATGTACGTTATGTATATCCTCTTTATGCACGTATGTTTGTATGTATGTGTTTGTGTGTTGCTTAAATCAATGCAATTGCAAATTGCAATTGCAGGTGGCAGCACTTCAGGTTCGCACACGCACACGCACAAAGAGAAAAGTTGAAAATTGTTTTTCGTCGCACTTTTTTTTGTATTGTATTTGTATTGTATGTATTATATGTATGTACAACATTCAGTTTCGGTTCGGTTCGATTCACCTTGCGCCAAACTCGAAATTCAGGCGTGCGCTAATTTCATTTTATATATTTTTCGTTTTCGTTTTTATCTAATTTTTCTTTTATACGCTCGCGCACACACTCATTGAATAATATGCTGATGGCTATATGTACATGTTTGCTGCTGCTTTTTCTTGTTGTTGTTGTGTGGTCGTTGTTGTTGTAGCGTGAATATCATCTGTTTGGTTCGCCTTCGTCGTCCATCGGTTACATTTACATACGGGACGCAACTTAACGTAGACAAACGACTGCGACTGCGAATGCTACGGCTAAAGGGCAGGGCAGGGCAGAGGGGAGCAGGCAGTGGCTTGCTTCTTTCTGCTGCTCTGCGTGCAATGTAGCCGAAGAAGCTTGAAAATTTATTTCTAATATTGTTGTTCCTTTTATTTATTATTGCACAAAAACACTTGCACGATGTGCTCAGTCTATGTGGGCATTCTTATAAATTGCCAGGCACAACTATTTAACTATTTAGCACGTCACACTCGCGTATTTTTCTGGCTATTTTTAATTTTATCTTTTAATTTGCCTTGTACACAGCGTGACCGCAACTAAAGTTTCCAAAAATATACTACTTTCGTGGAAATACGATGTACGAGTTGCAGTGTTTTCATACCAAGCGCCCATTGAAAATACTGTAATTGGTCACACTACCAGCATTTCAGTGTTGTGCTACGTTTAAAGTTATTATTTGGTTGTTGCTATATTTGCAGCGCTTGTATTTTAAAATCACAGCAAAATTACATGAAAAACGTGTACTTATTAAATGTATATAATAATATGTATTTAACAACTGAATATTTACCTTAAATTTTTTTTCAAAATTTCAACCGCACAAATTATAAACAGCATACTGATTGCATTTATTATTTGTTTTTTTGCGACAACACGACAACACTGCAGTTTTAGACGCCGCGACAACCCTGTCGGGGGTGTAGCGATTAAATTTGTAACTAGCATAGAAAAAGAATTCAAAACGAAATTTGTTCTGTTTAATAAAACAAAACAAATTTATTGGAGCGCCATGTGCGTTGCCAAAAGCGTTTAATCCCGTGTTAATCAACTGCTATTTAAATTAAGCAAGCAAAAAACCAAAAAATCGATAACTCTCCACATCAATCATACGCCTCGTATCTGGAGCACACGACGGACCAACAACCCCCATTAAAAGAAAAACGGGATAATAAAATAACAGTATATATAGAATAAATTCGACACAATGATGGCCAATTATTGGATACTATATTGTGCTGCACTCACTGTGCTCGCTACTCTCGCCCACTGTGCCCTCAATAATCCCTACGAGGAACTTGGCATAACGAGATCGGCAACGGTGCAAGAAGTGCGGCGAGCCTATAAACAATTGGCCAAAGAATGGCATCCCGATAAAAACAATCATCCGGACGCAGAGAGGCGTTTTGTGCAAATCAAAAAAGCCTATGAACTGCTCAACGATCAGGAGCGACGCAAAGTTTACGATCAACATGGAATCACAAGCGAGGATTCGCATTATTTGCGACAAAAGCACGATTATAGCGGCTATAATCGTTTCGCTTTCGATCCGGTTGAGGAGTTCTTTGGCAAACAGTTTGGCTTCGATCAGGACATAAGTTTGTATCACAAATTGTCCGTTACCTCGAATTATTTCGAACAAACAATCATACCAAAGAGCAAAACCAAATTGCATATTATCATGTTCTACAATGATTGGTGTTTTGGCTGTATGAGAATTGTGGCGGCCTTTAAAAAGTTAGTCGACACCTTTGAGCCTCTCGGTGTGCAATTTGCCACCATAAATGCGGCCCATGAACCGGGCATCTTAAGGAAAACCGGTGCCGATGGCATTCCCAGAATGGTCCTGGTGATGAGTGGTCACAGTTATGTGTATCGTGAGAATGTTTATACACAACAGAAACTGGCCGAGTTTATACGCAAGAAAATGCCATTTAAGATCGGACAACGCATCAACGATGATAATCTGGAAGAGTTCCTAAAGGGCTGGACAGATAATCGTGTGCGTGCCTTGGTCCTGGAACCAAGAAGTTCCACGAGATTAAGGTATCTGATCGCTGCCTTTGGTTTTCACGATCGCGTCGCCTTTGGTTTCGTCGATCTGACGAATAAGAATACCAAATTAATCGCAGATCGTTTTAAAGTGAATCCCAAGCTGGATACACTGTTTCTCTTCAATGAGGATTCGTTGCGTGCGGTGGCCAGCATCTCCATGGCGGATATACCAACGCAAACGTTAGAGAACATCATCTCATCCAATCAATACTTGTCACTGCCGCGACTCTCGTCGCAAGAGGTGCTCGAGGGCGTTTGTCCCGCCGAATGGAATCGTCCCCGCAAGCGTTTGTGTGTCGTTCTCATCACCGAGAACTCCCCGGATTATGACATAGCACGCGGTGCATTGCGACACATTGCGTTGGAGAGCGGTTACAGTGCGGAGCGAGTGCGATTTGCCTATATGTACAAGGAGAAGCAAGCGGATTTCTTGAATGCCATTTCCAAAGGTTCCTTCGAGGATAATCTGCTGCGTCTCGTGGTCATTTGGCGACGCGATAGCACACAGATCAAATACGAATGGGTCGATGGTGCGAAGCTGGATATCAAGACCACAGATTATTTGAATAACTCTGCCATAAATACGACAAAACATGAGATTAATTTGACCATACAGCGTCTATTGAAAACGAATGAAGCCCTCACCTATGAGGCTTATGTGCAGAATCTCTTGGATGAGCATGCTCAGGGCATACTAAGTAAATGGATTACACGTTTACTCTATCTAGTCGATTATCTATCCGATAACATTGAGGATGAGCATTTGTTTGCCGCTCTTTCGCTGCTGGGCACAATTGCCTTTATGTTTGCCATCGGCTATGTGATGATGTATTTTGTTCGCGCCGAGGAGGAAACCCTCAAGGCGCAAGGACAACTCAACGACGGGTTGTGCAATAATAAGCCCAGCAAGCAAGCGCCTGAATTGAAGCTCTATGAGCTGCGAGCCGAGAAGTACAATGGTCTGGTGCGTCTGCTGAAACCCGGTTGTCGCACGATTCTCTTGATTACAGATCTGCAGAGTCGGACGAAGCTAATACCGCCATATCATCGAGCGGTTTGGCCGTATAGACGGACCAAGACGCTGCTGTTTGGCCACATGCTGATCGAGAAGGGTTTGTCGTGGTATTCGGAACTGTTACGCTTATCGTTATGCACAAATCAGAATCTACAGATTAATCCACGGAATTGTGTGGGCACCGTAATAGCATTAAATGGACATCGCAAGTATTTTTGCGTCTATCATGCCAAGCATCCGGAATGCGCTCGTGGCACAAAGCGTATGATTAAGATGACCAAACAGCTGCTGGATCGCAACGATGATCCAGAGATTGGCAACTTTCTGGGCGTGAATTATTCGGAGGAATCCGATGCTGAATCGAATGTGCTCTTCGAGGACAATCTGTTGGATGGTCTCAGCAATTGGCTGGATCGATTGTTCGAGGGCACCACACACAGATACTATATTAACTATTGGCCCGATTTTCCCACTAAGTAGACAAAGACAGCGCTCGCAGCTTAGATGAATAAACAACATAACAAATAACAAAAAAAAAGCAACCAGAACAAATAATTGAAAATGTAAATTATTTTGTCGTTCCCCTTCTTTGTAAATCGCATCTAGTCAAATAAATTATTATCTATTTATTGCAAGTTTTTCTTTAAAAATGATTTCGAATTCATTTCTCATTTCTTGTGCTTGCAGAACGAAAGGATTATACTCCACTAATCTTCTCTGCTCTTCAACTTTCAACTTTAAAATACGTAGCGTAGCTTGCCTTCCTCCTCTTGCCTATTCTCCAAAACTTGATGTGGACCAAAAGTCAAGGAAACTGCCAACAACATTTGCATCGCCAAATCAATGATCAGCCATTATCAAAAAGAAAAGATTGCTAAATCAATCAAGCATCAATATCAGTATTTCGTTGATCAAATATCACCACAAGCTAAATCAATTTCATTAATTTATATAATTATCGATTTGTTTTTTTGTATTTGTTACCAAAGAATAAATGTAAGTTTAGTGCATTACACAATTAAATTGAAAAGTCCAGATTTCTTTTATTCATTTCTCTGTTTGTTTGGGTAATATCTTCGACATACCCACATATTCTAATAGAATTATTAGTAGTACTCCATTTGTAAGCTCATGTCTAGTCTTAAGATGATATATAAACATATATAACTATAATTCCCGCCCCTATATCCCCCCAGTATTTAAGCACAACTTTTAGTTGGGCCCCATCAGCGAGTGCAATCGAATCACGGCTCGATAATCATTGTGCGACAATTCTCCGCGTCTCGAACGATCCAACACACGATGCAGTCGCTCCAGTGTCTCTGGATTCGCGGTTGTGCGGAACATTTCATCTAGGTAGCGAAGCGATTCACGTGACCAGAATATCGATGGCTTCGATGAATCCGTATTGATGTTGTTGCGCGACGACGAATCACGTTCCATGCCAGCCAAAAGACGCACACACTCCGATTGCAGCGGCTGATGGCGTTGCAGGTGCAATCCTCCAGTGGCAATTGCACGCTGTTGCATGTTGTTGCAAGGTAGCTGTGATTGCTGCTGGCCAATTGGTCTGGCATATGGTTGCATTCGCTGTTTGGGTAAACGCAATTTATTGTTGTTGATGTTGTTGTTGTGTTGCTGCTGCTGTTCCTCGTGTTGCCAAATGGGCGGCAATGGCAGCTGTCGACGCTGCTGCTGTTGATGGCGTGGCTTTGCTACACGATTATTATGCTGTTGTTGCGACTGCTGTTGCTGCTGATTGCCTGGAGCAGCCTCTTCCTGCCAGACTGGAGGTGGCGGCACCGCTGGCTGCTGGTGATCCGACCACTTGGCATTCAACAACGCACGCGGTTTGGCCACACGATTATTCTTAGGCGCAGCTGGCGGCGTTGCATCCTGTGTCCAAACGGGAGGCGGTGGCGGTGGCGAGGAGAGTCGACGCGGCGTGGCATTCGCCTTGCGAGGCGTTAAACCCAACACAGCTGGCTCGATATTCAACGACTTGAGTCGATTCTTAATGTCCAGCTTGGCGTAGTTCTGCAACAAAACTTCATAATTGTCATTGGGTTGCGCACTAAAGATTACGCTATAGTGTTCTTCGATCTCATTGCGCATTGCCGGCGTAGCATTCTCATCGGGCGAAAGTTCCAGCAGACGCTTGAGTATGACCAACAATTGATCCAGATGCATGCTGCCATTGCCCAATCCCGCCTGACCAAACAGTATCATGTTGAGCAGGCGTCGCTTGCGTTCGGCCAGCTTAAAGCCATTCTTGGTGTTCATCTCCTCCAGCTCCTTAATGCGTATGAAATGTGTTTTGGCATTACCGAGATCGGTGTTTAAGCTATTAATGCCGTCGCGGAGGAAACGTATGAGCACATCGATGCGTTTGGGTGGCTTTTGACGTTGGATATCGTTGCTGCGACGTTTAACCTCCCGATTGCGATGCAACAACATCAGCTGCAATTCCTCCTGATTCTTTTTGAGACCGTAAATGACCAGCACATAGCCATACTCTTTGAAATCCATGCGCACACTCACATTGCACTTCTTGGCCGACGCTGTCAAGAACTGACAACCCTCCGGACTGAACAAATACTGCGTCTGATCCTGTGCCATCAATATCTTTGCTTCCGAAGGCACATCGGGTAAACTTTCAGCTTCTTCTGCTGCTGCATTCGAGGTGGATGTGGATGTCGCCTTGCTGGTCACACACATTGAAATGCCCTGCGAATAGCGATTGTTGCTCAAGTTGACGTTCTCCTCCTCGTTGTCATCCGCTGTTGAGCTCAACGGTATCATTTCGGGCAGATTCTCCATCGGCCCTGACTTGGGGGTTGCTGGTGTTGTGTCCTCTACGATTTCCACATCATTCGCTGTTGTAGTCGTTGAGCTAGGTACTTCAAAGTGCTCGGAAAAACTGTAATTGGAGTCCGAGTCCAGGTCGTGAGGCGTCACGCTGGGCTTACTAATTGCGGGCTTGCTGGGAGTTGATGCTGTCGCTATTGTAGCTGTTGCGGTGGTCTTAGCTTCTGCTGGCTTGCTCTGAGTATCAATAACAAACTCCTGCTGCTGTGTCTCCTCCACAGGCATGGGAATAACTTCTGTAACTGCATCTTCTTCCGGCTCAGGCAACTCGTCGATTATTACAGTCGCAGTTGATGTTGAAGTTGCAGTTATAGTTGCAGCTGAAGTCGAAGTCGAAGGCGAAGTCGAAGTCGTTGTCTTGTTGCCAAGTGCTGCTTGCACCAAAGGATTGGGTACATAATCATTCGAATAACGCTTGAGTTGCTGCGATTGTTGCAACGTTGCCGTCTGCGCTTTCTTTTGCGGACGTGCAAGTCCCACAGCCTTCAGGAAGCGAGCATAGCAACTGTTCTTAGAAAACTCCGAACTCCAATTGAAATGAAATGGTGTCTCGATTGAAAAAAATGTGGAGGAATCACCCAGATAGCTCAACGGTCCCCCGCGATCCTTGTAGACCTTCTGATGCGACATTATCGTGGTGGTGTAGTTGGTGTTGCGATACTCGCCAATGCGCTGACGGCAATCCTCAAACAGATGCCCACGTGCCGCACAATAACTGCAATGCTTCGTGCGATACTGAACTTTTGACTCCAGCGACACATTGGAGCGTGTCTGCAATAGCAAAAGTCGTTTAATAAATGAGAGTAAAAGCTAATTTCATTGTACTTACCGTGGAGTGATAGCGACGCCACTTGTCCGGGCACATGTCCGTGCTGTGGCCACGCATCTTGCACAGCTGGCAAATCATCCGACTGAGGAACGAGCACTTGTTGCACTTCTGCACGTAGAGCGCTTGCTTGGCACCACACTGAAAACATACATAAGATGTGATTAATGATAACATTAATAACAAAAGAAAGCTACAGTCAAGTCTGCTTGCTTATGAGATACTTGCTGAACATTCTTCTATTCTGCTATTTTTGTCTACAAATTCGAAATCTACAATAACATCGTCATCAAAAATAATACGTATTATGCATTTAATATCTTTTAATGACAATATTTTTACTACTACACAAATATTGAACAGACAATCTACATTATATAAATTATTAATGCTTATCAATAATAAAAACAAAATTTCTTCCTGGCTGTTACACACATATTTGCTGTACACGAAATTAGAATACACTTTTCAATAGCTAACACAATTTTATAAACTAAAGCTTGAACTTACGCCCAGACAAATGGCATTTGGACAGCGTGGCTCGGCATGTCCGGTTGTGCCGCAGGTGTAGCAAGTGACGGGTTTCCGTGGACGCGGACACTTGGCACGCATGTGGCCCATTTCAAAGCAATTGGTGCACTTGAGATTGGAGCGTTTGCGCATCACCGGATAGCGATCTGCATTCGAAATTCGCCACTCGTGACGTTGTCCTGTAATTAGCAATTAATTAATTAAGTCAACTAGAAGTCAATAGATAGCACTTACCTGACATGGCTTTGAGCAGCTTGCCCATGTTGAATTGTTCACCATTCCAGCTGTCATTGTAGAAGCGACACATTTCATCATTCCAGCCCACAAGATCACCGCCAGTTAACTCCTCTTTGAGCTCTGACATATTGTGCTCCAATTGCAGAACAGATTCCTCTTCTTTTTCCACCTGTTCCTCCTCTTCATCTAACACTGTCTCCAAGTCCTGAGTTTGCATTTCAACAGCAACTACATCGTCCTCATCCTCGTCTTCCGGTTGCGCCCCTGTGGTGCTCACCGTCGCTTGTTCATTGGCTTCCAGAGTGCGTTTCGAGCGTTGTGTACTCGCATCAATCCGCTTGAATACTGTGCTCATATCTTCCGTAATGGCCTCATTAATTTCAGCCTCCTCCTCAGTGTTGGCATCGGAGCCTTCGCTCACCATCGCCACATCTTCGGTTGTGTCCACAGCCTGCATTTCCCTCTGTTGCTCCTGCTTCAGCAAACGCTCCGCAATCTGTCGCGCCGTTGGCAACGCTTCATCCTCAGCACCGCTGTCCGAACTGCCTTCGATGGGCGCTAGCTTCCTGGGCTCTGTGTTGACCGCACTCTCCGAGCAACGTCGCTGACTAATGCGTCGTATCTTACGCTTGCAGCGCTCCACAGCCATGCCACGAGCTATGCCCGGCACTCCGGTGGCCTCCACATCATCATTATCGCTGTCCGTCTCATCGGCATCGAGCTCATTGTTTGGATCGGATTGTGTGTCTTTGGTGCTTGAGGCACGACGTTTGCGCAGTCGCTTGGTCTTCACCACATTATCCTCGATCACAGCCTCCACATCGCTGGAATTCGAGTCGGTGTCCACGCTGCGTATAATCGTTGGTGTCGCCTTCTGTTTGGCCTTGCAATAAATGCCACTCTCGGTGAGATCTGATTCACTCTCGTAGACATCGAGAGCGCGAAATTGTTGCTCATCCACACGAAAGTTTTGCTTAATCTCCTCCAGCTTAGAGGGTGGCACAAATTCGTATTCGGATGAGTTGTCGAGCACCTCTTCCCTATCCATAGTTTGACTGTCTGGCTCGGCAGCATTACGCATTGCATTCTCAGTCAATACCAGCAAATCCTCATCGGTGGCACGTGCATGATCCGCCAGCAGGCGACTCGTGTCTTTTTGTACAATGAAATCATCGCTCGAAAGCACAGAATTGCAGGGCGAAGTTAACGCTGATGATAAAGCTGCCGGCTCCACAGCACAATTGACACCCAGCTTAACGTCGGCGGCATCCATGGCATTTTCCTCTAGATAAGGTTGAGTAAACTGCTCTTTCGCCTCCTCGCCGTCGTCGTTCTGCTCATCCTCGCTGGCATCCACATCAATAATTGGCACTGGCGGCAGAGGCACAATGACAACATCATCTGCATTCGACGAAGTTTCGCTATCCACCAGATCAATCATCTCCACGGGCTGATCATTGTTTTGTTTGAGTTTCTTATTGTTGGCACGCGCCTGTTTCGATTTCTGTCGCTTTTGTTCTAGTTTCTGAAGCTGTTCCAGCTTGCGATTTGCCTTGCCAAAAGGCGCCACAGCACGCTGTCCCGGCTCCCGCTTTGTTTTTGGCCAATTTGGAGGTATGGCGACCAAAAGACGTTGATCAAAACGCTCGGGTTCATCATCATTTGTTGTTTTAGAGGTTGTTTGTGGTTTCGGTGGTTTCTGTTGCTGTTGTCGCTGCTGCTGATGTTGTTGCTGCTGCTGATGTTGTTGTTGCTGCTGCTGTTGTTGCTGCTGCTGTTGTTGTTGTTGCTGCTGATGTTGTCGCTGCTCCTGCTGACTTTGTTGCTGTAGTTGCAGTTGAAGCTGTTGACGTTGTTGCTTTTTAGTCGCCTGTTGCAGATGCTTTCGTTTCAATTGCTGCTGATTCTGCAGCAACTGTTGCACATTGTTGATTGGCTTTGGATGGTTCTTCTTGGCGTTGTTGACCTTGTTGGCCTTTTGCGAGGTATTTACTGTGGTTGCTGGTGGCGGCGGCAACATGCGCTTTGGCTGCGCCGTCGTCTTTGGTTCATCTACAAGCAAAACCGTGGAATTAATATAACTTTATTGACTTGTAATAACTAATATCCAACTGGATTTAGCAACTGCTTTATGTGTTCGTTGGATATATCAATACTTTCGGGTTTATTCAAGCTATAGCCCTGTGCAACCAAACCATCGAGCTGTGCCTCATCAATAGCGTAGAGCACCGAGGCATCACATTGCAAATCAGCACGATTGGGCCAAAGTAAAACAGACACCGCATTGCGAAATTCGTTGACTGCTTGATTGATTTGTTGATGGAATAAATGCAAATCTTCCACCATTGCCAGATCATGTGGCATATCGTTTGGCATTGTGCTGCGTTGCTGCAACGCTGTCTCCAGTTGTTGCACCAGTCGCATCAAGACAAAGCGTCTATAACGTTCCTCATACAATTTACGTGGTCGCATGATGCAATGCGTATTTCGATTAAAGAATGCTTCGGTTGTGATCACCTGAACCGAGGATAACAATTTTAACATCATCACGAGCACTATGCAGGATAATATGTAGGCCAACAAATGCTGGGATATTTCATCTATCCAGTAGAGCAAATCATAGCGATAATAGACATAATAATAGTCCAAGAATAGCACAACGCCTAGCACTTTAAGGGTCAGCCATATGATAAAACAATGATTAATTTCGCACAATTTTTGGTAAATAGCGTGTAGCATCCAATGTTGCGTCATGATGCCAAAAAGCAGACAGAATTCGGTTTGAAATTTGGAATGTCAACAATAATTTGGAATATTTTTTAAGTTTGAGTCGATAAGTAAAAACAAGTGAAATTTATATTCTGCACACTGAAAATTGTTTGGACTAGCTCACTAACTGATTTACAGCAAGCTATGCTTGTTAAAAGAGACAAGAGTGAATTATTTCTTCGCTGTAGTCTGTATGTATGCTTAACGAAGACTCGAACAAGTTGCAGTGCTCATTTAAACATTTGCACAAAATGCACGTGAGTTGATTACACACGCTATATATTATATTATACTGACCTTCACTTGGCGGCACTTCGCTTGTCTTTGGTGATTTGGTAGATTCGCCAATTGTTGCATTGCTTTCGCCTTTGTTGTCTATCCAATAACGTGGTTTGCCAATTGTTGTTGTTGCATTGTTGATAACACGCTTTCCACTAACAAAGCGATGCTGCTGTTGTTGTTGTTGCAAAGGTGGTGGCATCGACCGCGCATCCACATCCTCAGCCTTGCCATGTTGCTCCTCACTTGTTGCATCACTATAATGTATTGAAGCGTATAGTATTGACTCCAGCTCATTCAGTCTGTCGTTGTCCATTTCTTCAAGCTACAAAAAAACACACAATGTGATACGACTGCTATGACGTCTGACGCTGCTTACATCGCTCATCGTGCCAGTCCTTGTTGTATTTTCTTATCGCTGTTATTATTTTGGACATTAAAAAGCGCAGTGTTTTTGTTATTTCTTGCAAATTCGTTTTCTTTAACTTTTACACAAAACCACGTTTTGGCTAGAGATGAACAGCTAAATGTTCTAACATCTATCGTTTGCTCGATACATCGATAACACAAGGTTATCTATTTAAGCTGGCAACACTACGACACTCCTAACAATCGATAAGCAATCGATTTTTGAATAGCAACCCTAAAACGCTACATAGGCCGGGCCACGTACAAGAAGAAAATAATATAAAATTCAATTAAACCAAGAACAATAAATAATAAACCCGAATGTAAGTAAAAATAACACTTAAGTTCACACAATCATTAACACCTGTTTGTACACAGCATGGAGGCTATGCAACGTTACGTTTCGCCGGTCAATCCAGCCGTTTTTCCCCACCTTGCCTCTGTGCTGCTCATCATTGGAACGTTCTTCACCGCCTGGTTCTTCGTTTTTGTGGTGTCGCGAAAGAACACAAAGGAGAGCACACTGATCAAAGAGTTGTTGATCAGTCTGTGCGCCGCTATATTCCTCGGCTTTGGCATTGTGTTTCTTCTACTCACGGTTGGCATTTATGTATGAACAACAACATTCCTCTCTAAATGTATTTGGCAATAAACATAATAGATTGTATATTTGTAAGCGTGGTGTGAACATACGTTGGGTTTTTATTCATTATACACATAATACAATTATAATTTCAAGATTCAATTTTGTAGCTTAAAAACAAATAGCAGATATTGTTATTATTATGTGTGCGGTTTGATTATTAGTTGCACTTTAAAACTGCAAACTGCGCATTCTATATTTGTAAAAAAAATCATAACTAGCAACAGAGATGGGGAAAATAATCGGTATCTGTATCTTTTACTAGCCCAGCTGGAAAAGTATCTGGTATTTTGTTTACTAGCCAGCGAGTCCAGCTTTTTGCCTACACTTCTGCATTGTAGCACGCAAGATAAACTGCTTCCTGGACAGCGTACGCACATGCTTCAAGAACGTCTCCAGATCGATGACACTTCCACGCAGTCCCTCGCCCAAATAGTAAATTGCATCCTCGGTGGCGGCCTCATCAGCATAGGCATTCAGTAATCTAAAAGCATACACCATTAGCTTTCTCAGTGAAATACATGTATTCATAACCTACTGTTTGTATAGGGGAGCAGTTGTAGTCACCGCTTCGTCCGGATCAATTGCCTCGGCATTCTCAAGCGTCTCTAGGTTTTTCTTTAGTTCCTCCTCCTTGTCACGCAGCACGCTTATGTTTTTCTGCAAATCGGTTTGCTCCCGTTCCAAACGCGAAACGATGCCGTCAATCTTGGCACTGCCCTCGACTAATTCTTGCTTGGTCCGATTCAATGTTTCAATCTCAGCCTGATATTGGTTAACTTTCTCTTGGATACGACGCCTCAACTTGTCCTCTACTGCGCTAATAAGTGATGCTTTAATGTGCTCCTCCGTGATGGTGCCCGTTGAATTGGCATTGGTATTCCCAGATGGGTTCTAAAGAGAAAAACACATAAATTATTCCGTGTTAAGCAAATTGTTTGAATTCTGTGCTTACATAGCCAGCGTTGCCTGGATAACCGCCGGGTTGTGGATAATTCATGTAGGGCGGATAGCCAGTTGAGCCTCCTCCCGGTGCCGCGCCACTTGGTGGATATGGTCCGAAGTTGCCACCTGTGGGATATGGTGGGAAATTGCCACCACCAGCAGCAGCATTCGGATAAGGCAGATACGAATTGCTGGGACCTTGTCCACCACCAGGCTGTGGCATATAAGCTGAGGATAGAAACAATGATTACAAATAGTCTTAATGAAATCTGTTAATCACTCACAGTTCGTTGGATATGGAGCAGCGACCTGTTCCTTAGGCTTTGAGTATACAGGCGGATGATCGCCAAATGTCACTATCATCACTTGGATCAGTGAAAGCAGATCGGAACGGTGCGGCTGCCATTCATGCAGATAAGGCAGATAAACCTTGCCATTGTGATCCACATACATGGAGACCTTAATCTGCATGGTGGGCGTAGGTCTCACAAAGCACATGGGCGCATTTTGCGGATGTGTATCCATCAGCCATATACATATGGGAATGTAGTAGGTGTTATCTGTCGAAAGGTCAATAAAAGTCAAGTTAATTGCCATAGTAATTCATTTGAATACGTGTACATACTTTTATAAACCACTGGTATGGTACCTTGCAGTTGAAACAAATCCTTGGAGCTGCCATCGTTAAAAACTGCGTAGAGTTGTTGTTTATTATTATAACGTTTTATGCAAACTTTGCAAAACCACTTGAATCAAACCCCACCCACTTTGCTATACTTACCAAACTTTTGCAGATCGTACGTTAAACTGCGATACGTAGTAATAACATCGACAACGTCTTTCCTTGTGGCGGCCACATTTTTATACTACAAAGTGATAATGATTAATTAATAATTTGCGTGTTGCGTTTCGTCATTTGAGCGATTTGTATTGGGTTACAAAAAGAACACTTGGTAATTATGAGTCATCGCACCTTTGAAAGATATTTATTGATTTCCGCCTCTTCTACTGCAGGCATATTCTAGTTTGTTAATATATTTTATCGAATTTTGACCCGACAACTGCTACTAAAATGCAATTTGTTGTAACAAAAATTTCTTTATTTCGCAAAAGGAAAACAAAGTCGTCAAAGTGTCAGCGTGACTGTAGATTGCATATTCAAATATACCTTATTTAACTGAAAAATATACTAAAAATAATAGTTTTGCTGTTTTTATTGAAACAATACAAAATCGCTGATAAAAATAGAAGACAGTTTTAAATATTATTTATATTTATAGTACTACATTTCCTAATACAGTTGATGAACAAGAATTTTACTGAAAAGCACGAAATGCGCTGGCGTCTGTATCTTACAGTTTGAGAGCTACTGCGTGGCTTTCAAAAAGGGGAACTACAGTATTTATTTGAATGTATACGCAATGCTACAATAAAAATATACTTTAACACCAACTTTAATTACCTTGTATTTAATAAATAATAATTGTGTAGGACAAATATAGAACTTTCCTAGACCGAGTACAAAAGAAAAAACGTATACATCGCAATTTCGCGATAAATTTGGCATATATCGATAATCATAACGATGGAGTAACATTTGAATAACTGTTTGTTAGGCGGGAAATTCAAATAAAGGAAAAAGTCAATTTTAGTATGTGTGGGATATGCAAAGGAATCCTTTTGAAAATTATTATTTATTATTTTTTAAATTAGTTTCTACATGTTTTTTGGGAAATGATATGTTCATTGTGTTACTGTTCGGTTTTGGTGCAAGGGGCGGGAAATGATGGTTGATTGAGTGTTTACTTTATCTTGGGCACAGTGCGATGTTTTGGGCGTCTGCAAACAAATAAGAAAAACACAAAAATCATAATTTATTTGGGGGGTAAAAAGAAAAATCTCACCATTTGTTGTATCTTAAATGTAACTTTATTTGAATACTTTCGTTTTTGTCTCTTTACTCATTAGGCATATATGTATATATTACGTGTTGTTGTTGTGTGGTTGCATTTTTAGGTCAGTGTACTTAGCCAATGTTCAGTTAACTAGGCATTACTATAGGTATTGTTCATTTGTTACTTGTATTAAATATATATATATATATATATGTATATATATTTATATAAATATGTGTTATATATATGTATGTATTTTATAAAAATCATCGTCTTCGTCGTCATCGTTCTAAGCGCACTCGCTTTCTCATTGTGGGTCGTGGTTAGTTTTCGTTTTATTTAGTTGTTAAATTTGTGGATTACACATATAAAAATAATTTTCTGTTTCATTCATGTCTACGCATTCAAGTATGTGTGTTTGTTTATTTATGCATGTTATGTTGCTGTTAAGTGGTTAAGGGAGTCGCAGATATCTAAAGTATACACTTACTGCTAAAAACCATTAAATAGTCTCTTTAACTCATTCGTTCTTCTTTTTTTATGTTTACTTTTATCCTCTTATCTGCTTTAAGATTACATACAATTAATGCCATTATATTTTAGAATACAAAATGGTTTCGCTTGTATCATATTTGCTCATTATCATAATCGTTATTTATTGTTATTATCATTATTATAATGTTTGTGCTACATATTTGCGTTTTTATTGCTTTAATAGGCGCCTGTATTCTCATAGTACAAAAATTTCCAGTTCCATTTTTCTTCAATTCGTTGAAATCATTCTTATTCTTTTCGTTTTTTAATGTTTTTTTTTTTTTGGTAAAGTAAAGTTACAGATAGCGGGCAAAGTAAATGTTTGATTAATTGTTTCAATTTTTTTTATTCGTTTCTTCCTCAATTCATTTTTGTTTTTTGGCACATTACCGCATTTTGCTGCCATCAATTAAACTTGTCGATTTTGAATTCGCTAAACAAGTGTTCGTTCCATCATCAAATCTTCATAACACATAAACATCACATACTCACAAGTTAAAGTCATTGCGAAACTGAAGTGTGTGTCAAAAACAAGTGAAGCGTGAATATGGACATATTTTGTGGATGTGGGAGTGGTCTTTCATTGTGTTTTAAACTTGGTCAGAATATTATTCTGCACAACCAACGTATTCTCTCTCATATGCATACATTATTTAAGTTAGCAACGTTTTTATTTCATATTAGATAAATAAAAAAATTGTACATTCTTAGCGAGCGCAAATCAGAGAAAAATGCATTTGCTTTTTTGGATATTACACATCGATATTTTTAAAGTTTCATTCTCATCCACATGCTCTGGGTAGATTTTTTTTTTTTTTTTTGTATATATTATTTTTCCTCTTTTTTTAGGTTTCGTTTTTGAAAGTGCTTCAAGAAAAATATTTGTTCTAAAATGTCAGTCTATTGCGCAAGAATCGTCTACTTTTGGTGCTCGGGATTCGTCGTTTCCACACCGAGTTCCTAAATGTTACATTTGTTTTTGCTGTGTGTTTTTGTTTTAAATTGTTTTTTCGCTGTTTTTTTCGACTTGTTTTTTTATATAAAAAAATTCCCTAATATGCATTGCCATTAACATTGCAACAAATGCGACATATTCGCATTGATCTCGTTCGCTGTCCGTTTTCTCGTATTTTCTGTGTGTTGTGTTCGTGTGTGTGTTTGTGTGTGGTGTGTGCAAGTGTTGGTGTCGCGCTGACATTTGATGTTAGCTCGATATAAGACCTACATACAATACATACATATACATCATCATCATCATCATCATACATATGTGCCCGAGAATCTCGGGATCATTCATTGTCACGCTAGTGCCACAAACTACATACTGCTAATTGCTACATCTATTTCCTGGACTACTTCCTGGCTCGATGATAACTACTAGGGGACTTGGGGGAGAAGGTTGTTTTGGATAGTGGGTGGGGGCCGTTTTGGTCAAGGACTTAACCTAGCTTCGTGTACGCGTAGGCGGCGATAACGCCAACCACAACACCTGCCGCAATATATGTGAGTAATGACCTTCGTTTTTTCGCCGCCTGCTGATTGTCCTCGTTTTCGCGCTGCTTTCGCTTGATTTCGTTGACTTTCTGCTCCAGATTCGCTTGGTATTCGGTGCGTTTTCGTCTCTTCAGCTCATCCCCGGAACTACAATAATGATTAATATATGAAATGTGTTGCGATTCAAAATGATTACTTAATGACATACCTCGTTGTCAAATCAATGCCGTTGACCTTGTGCGGCTCGACAGCCGCTGTTGGCTTCTCGCTGTTGGCATTGACATCATCTTCATGCGGTTGCAGCAATGTTACATCACCGTTGGCTGTATCCAATTTGTGTTCGTCAATTGTCTCATACTCCTCCTCATCGTCATCGTCCTCATCATCGTCGTTATCATCATAGTCCTCGTCCTCATCATCGCTATCCGATTCCTGTTCACTGTGCTGTGGTAACGTGGGCAACGGAGGCAATGGCCGATTATTCAATAGACTGTCTGCCACCTCGGCATTAACGATCTCATGCTGATTTATAATAATATTGTTGAGCGCATCTTTGCTGCTCAGCGTCGGCTTCTCGCCGCCGCCGCCGCTTAAGATAATGTCGCTTTCGCCAACAATGCCATCGCCATTGGCATGCGCAGCGCGCATATCGAGGGAGAGAACGCCGCCAGTGTTGGGGGCCAATGGCAAATTGAGGGAATGCGAACGCGGTGGCAATGGCGGCGGTTGTTCGTCCTGTGTGTGCGGTTCCGTATCATTGCTAAGAATCGGCTCCTCTGCCTCAAGAAAGCTCTGCAAAGTGAAGCGTATGAACATGAGATTAGCAAAATAAATGTTGTATGGATATGAAAATGCGCAAAATGTAGTTTAAAGATACTCAAAAAAAACTTGTTGAGAAGAAAAACTACAATGATTACTTTGCAATAATCAACAATAAATTTTTACTACAAAATATTCAACAACAATTGGACAATTTGTAGATTCAACATTGCGCGCAGTTTCTGTGAGAACTTCTATTTGGTATACGTACGGGGTCGTTCAACTTCTTGATGCCCTCAATGATTGCCTGATATGAAAAGTCCAATTGATCGGGTGTCTGTATAAGCCCGAGGCGATAGCTGCGCAGTTTGCACAACACCTTGGCCACATTGCATTCGCCGTATTTATCCACCAGCACCAGGCAACAGTCGACCAGGCAAAAAGTACCAGAGCGACCGATGCCAGCGCTGCAGTGAACGACAGCTGGACCCACATCTTTGTTGAGTGCACCCGAGTCGCGCACCTGTTGCAAGAACTTGAGGAAAGCATCCGGCGAACTGGGTATGCCAAAGTCCGGCCAGGTCGTGTAATGAAACTGCATAACCTCACGGCTCGTTTTCGTTTCGAGATCAGTTAATCTGTAAGAGATAATGTAGAGATTAAATAGGGAAACTTCATAAAAAGGAATGTCTGTGAAACTACCCTCAAAATGGTAAAAGAATTGTCATGAAAATAATACTTAAATCATTGAATAGTTTTCATTATTTGTTTCCTTAAATTGTGCTACGACTGGCATTATTAATCTGTGGTAATTATTTTATTGCCTCATTACCAATTGGGAATCCCAAGGTAAAGCAAATAAGCTCGCTGTACTTTGTTCATCAAATCTTTAAAGAATGTGATTAAAAGGTTTATTAATTTGACATAAAACTATATAATAATACACAACCGTAGCATAAGCAAAAGGTAATTAAATTCAAGGTAAAAATAATAGTTATTGAACCATTTTTAAGTTTACTATACAATTTTCATTAAACCTACAGAAAACTTTAAAGATTCCTTTTGACTTTATAAGGTGGAAGCATTAATGAACTTAATTTGCAAAGCAACACCTAATCAACCTTCTTAACTAGAACATTGCTGAACATATTTAATAGGTTCAGGGATGCTTTCAACTGTCAATCACCAACATTAACATTAAAATCCTAATAATGCATCTAATTAGATTACAGTTTTACCAAGAATTGTGCAATATCAATTACCTAATTGACTGACAATTGAATGATTACTCTTTTTAATTGGCACAACATATGTAATGATGGCAATCAACGTGATGTTATCAGTCAGTCAAGCTAATCTATCTGGGCGATGCTATTAATAGGATTGCATCAGATGACAAACGCGCGCGATTGTCAACGTCAACGTGCCACAGGGTCAACAAAAACAAAAAACTAAACCCATTTTCGCTAGTATTTAAAATCCGGTTTAAACTCACTTGAACCATCGGCGCACAAAGTTCTGATAGTTCTCGCAGCAGATGAGCTCAACGGATAAGTTGACATCGCGCAGATTTAGAGCGTGCTCTGGTCCCAGTTGATCTGGCCAATACAGATGGCATTTGACTTGCTTCTTCTCCATCAGTTTGTTGAGCATAAGAATGGCGCGCGAGTTCTGCTCCCATACCATCAGCCATAGATGCCCCACCGTGTCCAGCAGCGGACCCTGTGTCAGTATATATTGACGATCGGCGCGTTCCAGCTGCAATCAAATATATGTTTGTTACATTTGTTGATTTGAATTAATCAAATTTGTGACTTACTTTCACCAGATTGGCATTGATATAGTCGACATTGCCACGTCTGAGGATAATGCGTGAATGATCGTAGGGATTGACATCTCGATATCTATTCAGGCCTCGATTCTGTGAACGCTCCGATTCCAATGTGGTAAACTGTTGCTCTTTAGCCTCACGGTCGCATACTTCGCACAATTCCTGTAATCACAAAAAGCAGAAATAAAACAATTATGAGTTGCACATTGTTAGTATTCCTGGTGATTCACACAATTCCCCAATTGATTTTTTGGGGATAGCCCTCCCCCACAACAGCGACTGTCATTGGTAATATTGGACTCGCTTCTTATCATGGCCTAGCGACTGCTCAACGTGTGTATGACTAATTGGTCAAAATGTGTGCTCCACGCATACTCCACTCACATTGGTAACAGCATTATCTTTGGCTGCTTATCAGCAGAGCAGAGCATGGTTAGGTTATGGATAGAGTAACATTATCAACAAGTTCAATGTCGCCTGCGACGTCCTCAAGTGATCCTCAATTTATGTCTAGTACTTGGTGCCAATTGCTCCGACACTTTGGCTAAATTTAAACACAATTGAAATTTGCATTTAACGCGTGACTAACAATTTCCCTCTGATGAGACACCACAATTCGCATGTTCATTGTTACTGTCAGAGTTATTTTGATATGCAGCAGCAGCAGCAACGGCAGCGTCAAAAATCAGCTGTTAATTGTCAGCTTGTCATTAAGTAGGTGAATCAGTTCGTCAAGTCGCGACGCCACTCCCCGATAATCAGTGCGTCGCAAATTGAGGCTGACGACTGACTTCCAGTGTTATGAAATTGCAATTGCAATTACAAAGAAACATTGCCCGATAACACGCATCAGACAGTTCTCAGAGTTAAGCGAGAATTCACTCGAAGCAGACGACACAAAACGAAATCATCTCTTGTGGGCCTAAAATGCAGCGAGTGATTATCGTTACTGTAACTGTTACCAGCAGTTGCTTCGTTATCAGTCAACAGCAAGTGCAAAAACTGCAGACCATCGAGTTTGCTCGGCTTTGATATATTCACTTTAAAGGGAATTCCAAGCATGATTGCCGTTTTTCAAAATTATCTGGGGAACCACTTTAACTCAAGTTTATTATACGATGAAATGCAATTTTCACAAATTATTGAGAATAAGATTATTTATTTATATAAAAAAAAAAAAAGTTTGCCGAACGTTGAACTATTTTCCAAGGAATAGACTTCTATTTCTTTTCCAATAAGAGTCCTCATAATATAGTCTTCAGTCTATAGTGCACTAAGAATAGTGTTTGAAATGTTATTTTATAATTTTACTCAAATGTACCCCTACATTAAGTCATAATAATAAAAAAAGCAGAAAGTGTAGCAAAGAAATTTGGAAAAAAAATTTTTTTTTGATTATTAGGAATCTTGCCACCGAATTTGCTAAAATCCCTGAGGTCTGATTATTCGACAACCAAGATTTTGTTTTTGTTTCCAGAAGCTACCTTATATATTATATTATATTGTTCTTATTTAGAACTTCAATATACTGCAATCACAAATGGTGATCAAGAAAATATAAGAATATAACTTCAGGCAGATATATTTATACAGCCATGCCTGAAATACATTTCCTAGTTGTCACTAAGTTTAAATACCTTATGAGTAATGGCTATTAAAAGCGATTCACTTGATGCACCGCAACTTGAAGTGCATATTTCAAGTAATTACATTAATCTGCCGCAAATAATAGCTGCTTACTTTACAGTTTACTCTTTATGCTTTTTGATTATTCAGGTGACCCCCTACCTCCCTCCCTCCCTTTGCTCTTCCAAGTATATCTGCATTGTTGACATGCAACAGTTGTGAAATCTGTTGCAACAAGAAATTGCAGTCAGAATTTCCAGAGCATGGCCAAAGCAATGGGGAACTCGGCTAACAGATACCTCTAGTCATCAAAATTACTCATGCTTATGGATGAGTCATTTGGTTTACAGTGAATTTACCCCACTCATAATGAGTGTTACAGGGTATGCAAATTGCATACGGCATAAATTGCAAATGGCGCACAACAAGCACCGTTACTTTACTTGTTACTCTTCTGCTTGTTGTCATAGGCAAGAAAAAAAGCTCCCTCGACTAAAACAAAAAGAAAACTGTATTAAAGTGCGCATAAAGCATAACAATTTAAACAGTTTTTGCTCGAGTTATTATTGTTATTGTTATTATTATTTTTGCGCAGTCATAATTCATTGGAAACGTTCAATTGTACAAAAGAAAATGCTTTCAAGCGAAAACAATTAGGATACTGCTGTTCAAGCTTGGCTTCGTCGTTGTATTATTACGGATTTAGTTGGAAAATTAGATTATCCTCGCACAGCGCGCATAAAGAAAGGAGCCAAAAGGAACAACGAAGAAGGGGCCAACCAACAACAACAACAACAAATTGCGTTCATTACACAAAAAACTCAAGCATGCAAGAGGGAGACGGAGATAGAGACAGAGACCGTGTCAGAGAGAGATACGCAGGCAATGTCATCCTAACTGCGAAGTTAAATTCCGTGAAATCCAAATTCAAGTGAGTGGCAAAGACAACGACGACGACGATGAAGCGGGCACAACAACAACATTGGCAGCAGCAACAGCTGAAGACACATTTCGCCGGAACTGGTCATAAAGCAGAAACTCCAGCTCAGTTTAGCTCGGAAGGCAAAAGAAAAGAAACCCAGGCCAGGCCCAAAAGCCAGACGTTGCTGCCCTTTTGTGAAGAATTACTCATATGTATGTGTATGTGTGTGTGTGTATGCGTATGTGCTTATGCGTGTGAAAAATACTTTCGACTACTTGCAGCGGTAAATGCAAAAACTTTTTGAGCGAAAGCTCATCTCGAACCCTTCACACATTGCAAAGATTTCGCACTAACTGAATCCCCTTTCTCCCCCCCATCCTATCTAACTATTTGATTGAGTGATTTACGGCATGCAAAATACTGAGTTTGTTAGTTGCAGTCCAATTATCAACAGACAGCAATCAAAACAAATGAAATCCAAAACATATACTACACACACATCCATAGTTTATGTGTGTGTTTCCTAGAACTCTACACGAATCGAATGCCGACAAGAAATTCGCGGAACTTCCAAATGCTTGCGAGCAAACGCGGCCTTTTATCAATAATAATAATAAAAAAAAAACATTGTTTTTTTTTTGGCAATCTTAATCGTAAACTCTCTTGCGTCGAGTGTGAATTTATCATTATTCCAGGTACTCATAGCGAGCGGCGCAAAGTCTAGAAGAAAATGGCCACTGTAATCATCAAGAACACACAAAAATTTTGAGCGAATTGCAAGGCAAGGAAAGAGAAAAAAAGCAGAACAGCAAAACAGCATCCAAGAGCACAAAAAACACGAGAGAGCGCATGCAAAGTGCAGCAGGTGAGCGTAAGTATGCATGTGTGTGCGAATGAGTGACTGCTCCATGTGTGTGTGTGTGTTTGAGAGAATGTGCCTGTAACATTTTTTGGGCAAACGTTGCGCGAGCGCCACAAACTCAAGCCAAAGACTGAAGTTGGGCTGCTGCTGCTGTTCTGTTGCTCCGCTGACCAATGCTGCCGACACCAAAAGCTACAAATACAAGCGCACGCTCACATGACAGCAACAACAACAACAATAATAGCGCAGTGGGGCTGACCGTGAGTGAGCGGCGTGTCTACACAGCCACACACATGCAAACATAGGTATAACCATGTAGTGGTTGCGCTGTGTGTGTGTTGGTGGCATCGGCATCTGCAGAAGCCTTTTGCGCACTCATCACATTTTCGTGGAAATCGAATCAAAAAGGAATAAAAATTGTATGTGCGTCTCCGTCTGAGAGTGTTATACACAAACACACACATTGCCATATTCAAATAGGAGTGTGTGTGGATACATGAATGTGTGTTGTATCAGTCTGTTTGCTGCTTCTTCTTGCCAATAGCTGTTGTTTTTTTTTGTCTACAATATGCATATGTATGCAGTATGTGTGTTGCACTCACCTTGTAGAACCGATGCCATCCCGATCCAGTTTTTTTGTCATTATATTCCTGTTCAATTTTAAGCCTAGCGGGCGTATTATCCTTTGTGGGCGCTGCTGTCGTTGTCGCCTTCTCACTCATTGTGCACTTGATTTGATTGTTTTAGTTACTTTGGAATTTGTATTAATTTAGTAACGTTGCTTGCTTGCTTGTTTTTTTACTTTTCGATTCAATTCGTTGCGTTATTTTTTTTTTATTTTCGACACACCGACAACACACGACTGAGCCGAGTAAATAGTGCGTAAGAAAAATTCGACTACAACGACGGCAACGGCGACGACGACGGAGGCGACGGTGGTTCTTCTGTTGTCTGTTGCTATCTCGCTGACTGGTTGGCTGGCTGCCCCTCTAGTTTTAGTTGGCGTGTTGTTTTAGGCTAGCGGCGGCAATTGTATATTAAATATGCATATGTATAACTAAGTACAATCGATTGCAATTTGCCACATTATTCACAATATTCTTCACCACGTTAAAACAGCAGCAAATGCGTGCGTTTTTGTTTGTTTAGTTTTGATTAGTAATGTTTTTTTCTCTCGCTTTTTTCTTTCCGCAAATTAGCAGCAATGAGAGACCGCAATTGCAAATGATAGAAGTGCTATTTTGTGGAGAAAAATATACCAATATACCGCACTCATTATTACAAACTTGGTAACACTTTACTAGGTGTGGGAGGAATTTTACAAACATTTATGTTCGAAAATGCGTAACTAGATGAGCAACTAAGAAACTAAAGCTCGCCTAGTCGATTTACGATTTAAAGCCCATACTTAAATTCATTAGGATATTATAACAAAATTAATTGTTTTGAAATAAAGCGAAATCGAGTAAAATTTTTTTCAGTGGAATGGAATTGAAAGGCAGGTAGGTATATTTCAGTATATTTATTCCAATAAGAATGTAATGAACTATGAATGTTGCGACGATCAACAAAATATAGACCAGCTATTTTTGAAAACAGTTTAACAAAATGCAACTTAATTATTGGAAAACTATTCAATTTGTTTTGGTATTTTGAAGCAATATGAAATTTGAAATGATTTAATAAATATATATTTGTCAGCCCTGATAGATTAGCATGGGCAGTATGCCTCAAACTGTGCAATTGTATGGGGAAAGATTTGGGGATATCACAATTATTTAGAATTATGAATTAAAACAGAAATGTTCCAATTAATGTATTATTTATTATCTTATTAGCACCGAAAAATAAAAACTAAAACTGGTAACGATTTATTGATTGTGGAATCGATTCAATCGATTGTTTAAGCCCAATAGGAACATAACCAGATAAACGTTAATATTGATGGAATTGGTTTGAATAAGAGGTAATATATTTTACTAGCATACCAATCTTAACAAAATTGTAATGGTTACTAGCGACTATGAAATTTTTTCGGTTTTTAAAAATGTGAACGTTTGTTCTAAGGGGAAATTCAAAAGCTGCGCCTGTTTAAAAATTATACCAATCGCTAATGTAAATCTGGTATTATTTAGTAGATTATTTCAAAGTATATTGGTTTTATTTTGAATATTTTTTACAGTCAGCTGGTTGCACAATAAATAAATTATGTTAAAAACGCGCATTTTTCGCTTAATACGTGATCAACGTTTAAGCGTGCCAATTTTACGTGGCTTTCATCATGAATTCACCAAGCCAGAGCCGCAACCGTCAAAAGTAAAGAACGAACTTACTGATAAGCAACAAGAACTCAGCTCATTTTTTGTGGCTGGCGGCGTGCAAGATAAATACAAAGTGTTCCGTGATGAGGAGGCCACCGAGATCTTTGATGTCGAAGAGGCACGCTACCGGGAACGTGAGCTGGAAGTTGACACTGCAGAGGATCAATACATGGGCCTGAATTTAAAGCGTGAGTAGGAGAAGTAAACTCTTATCACTTGTTGCTTACTTTTTTGTGCCTTAATCCATAGGCGGAGTACATGGCGTGTTTGATGTGGAGGATCTCGTGGAGTTGCTGCGCAAGGAGAATGTCGATGACATATTTGTGTGCTATGTGCCGGAGGAGCTAAAGTATGTGGATCATTTGGTTGTCTGCAGTGCACGTAGCTATCGCCATATGTTGGCCACAGCAGGATTTGTGCGTCGCATGTTCAAAATCAAGCGCTCCAAGGGTGACCTGTTGCCACGCATTGAGGGCGAAAAGAGTCACGACTGGATGGCCATGGATTTGGGTGCGTTTATATTAAATATTTTTTAAACAATTGCTAATTATTTGCGCATTTTTCTAGGCAACATTGCGCTACACATTTTTTCGCCCAAGGCACGCGAGGAATACGATTTGGAGTCCCTGTGGGCCATTGGCTCCCAATACGATACAGAAAGTCAAAAGCCACAGCAACCCATGGGCAACATGTTTATGGCTCCATTGCCCAAGTCAGAAACGTAAAATAAAACCCCACAAATGTGTGCTTAAGGAGAGCGTAATGTATTTGTTATGTTGATGACACCTGCGTCTACCAAACAACAGCATCGTCGCTCAGTTTTTTGTGGAAATCATAGAGACTGGGAAAGACATGATTGCGATTAATGTCCACACCATATTTCTTGGCCAAATACGAATAGCTTTTCTCATGCACCAAAGCCGCATGCCAACCCGCCTCCCTGGCGCCCAAATAATCTGTGGTTGGTCCATCGCCAATGTGCAAACACTCCGCTGGCTTCAATTCCTTCAATCCCGACTCGGCCATGGCGCGCTCAAAGATGGCAGCTTGTGGCTTCTCCGCCTGAGCAGCGTAAGAGTTGAGAGCAAAGTCCAGGTATTGCTCCAGCTTTGTGTTTCGCAGCAGCACATCGAGACGTGGATCAAAGTTGGCCACAACACCCACACGACATGGCTTCCCGGATTGTGCATGCTGGCGCAATTGCTTGAGCAGATCAATGCTGCCATTGCATGGCTGCCAGCAGATCGAAGTTTTGTAAAGTTCGAGCAAATGATTAGCAAAGTCGTCCAACTTTGCCTCGGGTATCGGTGCGCCGCTCTCAGCAAAAGTGCCTGGCAAAATACGCAAACAAACAATTGGAATTTGCTTTGCACTTTGAACACTTGAGAGGAGAGCTGCAGTTTATCGCTTACCTGCTATCAGCTGACGCCACCAATGCTGCCATTCAAGTCGCGGCGATGTTTCTCTGCCAAAGTTCGGATAGTCGCGGTTCATCTTGTACCTGAGAGAGATTTGCATTCGGAGTTGATTTAAGGATGGCATTTCAAATTTTTATAGTGTATTCCTACCAGTTGGCCTTGTAGTTCTTGGCCAGTTCGTTGTTATCACAGCGTGCGCCAAAGAGCGCTCCAATCTCACCATATTGCTTGCCAGGACTGGTGCGAAATTGCAATAATGTATTTGTTACATCAAAGGTTATCAAGCGAAAACGATTCAAGCTGCGCATCTTTGCTAGGGGTCTCTCTATATATAAAGTCAATATTTTTTAATGGCCTGACACCGATTAACTTGTTGATTTTCGCCTGCGTTGCGTTAGACGGCGATTCTCGTACTACGTGTGTCGAGTCCCCCCATAATTGTTTTCTATGTCCGCTGCGCTGTCGCTGCCGCTGCTGCTTCTGCTGCTGCTGCTGTTTTCTTATCAGCTGCGGATTTATACATAAATCTTTTTCTCTGTATGCGTTCGGTTTGGTTTATATCTCTCTAGCTTATTAATGACAACATCTCATAACTGGCTAAGCTTATCAGGGCAGTAGCCTATGGTAATAAGCTTAGTATTGATTTCGGATTGCCATTGTCCCAATAGATAAACAATAACAATAATAGTCTCTTATCAGTTGCAAGTTGAACAGCCCGCGATAACTTGAAAGTGCTGCCAACTTGTTGAAAAAATACTCACCACTGCTTGCGGTCACACTGCTGTAAAAGTTTAGCGCAGTTTGGCAGCACTTGTAGCATTCATTTTGGTATTTAGCCAAGACACAAACCAGCGCATGCAGCCGCGTAATTCAAAATTTGAATTGTATTGTGCAACGTTCGTTTCATTCTCGTTTAGCTGTTCGCATTTCGAGGTCGAACGCAACAGTCGGCGACATTTTGGCAAAACAAAAATAAATAAACGGAAAAAAACAAAATGTGTAAAAGAAACTTCGCATATGGCAGACGTGTCAGTTTTATTAATGCTCGTGGGAAGCAACAACAATTGGCAAAAAGCAGCAAAGGCAGCAACAACAAAAGCAGCAGCACGTATCTGCTGTTTTGACCTACCGAGCAACGTTGTCTACCTGCCCCTAAAACTTTTGCCGGCTCTCAACATTGTGCACTTGGCGTGGCCACAATTATGATTAACAATCTGCTGATCAGCTGAGCAAAAAACAAAAATAATAATTTACAATTTGTTAATGGAATTCCTGCACACAACTGTCGACGACGACGATGAGTTGTGTTACTATGCAAAGTGTTTTTAATTATGTTTGCTAGCGTATTCACGCTTCGGTGTGTTGGACTTTTTGCGGCATTTTGTCGCTTGATTGGATCCGGTTGCCTTTTGGTGTGCATTCGTCGAGGACCAATTACAAATGAAAATTGGCGATGAAAGTAGCGGACAGCCAAATTTGTATCCTTTTATTGGCCAACGAGCGGCATAAAATATAAAGCACACACAGATGCGCAAATATACACTCACACACACACAGACAGACATGCCGTATAAGGCATGCGGCGAAATTCCAGTGAAAACACACATAAAAATAACAAAAGCATAAATTCATTCATACCCAAAGCGGCGGCGTCGACGTCGCCGACAACGTCGACGGCGGTGGTTGCAACGACAGCTTCCAACAATAGCCCCAAACCCAATGGACCAAAAGTGCTGTCCAATGCTATCACACACACACACACACACACACACACACACACACACACACACACACAGTCTTAACTTCTTTGTTGTGTGCACTTTAAGCTTTATGCGGGGATCGTTTTGGATTCTTGTTGTGGTCGGCAATTCTGTTCTCTTGATTTCTGTTGACTCGCGAAGCGCGCGCGCGCCCACAAAAAGCCAGCAATAAGCAAAAAGAGTAATCTAGTCGATATTGCGCGACTGCTAGATACGCTGTAATACAAATAAAAAATTTGAAATTTGTTAGTTTTGAATTGCCAATGATGGAGCTATGAAGGATTGAATCCACCAGCTACAAAAGGTGAATTTTTAGTTATTTAACTTAAATTGTCTTTAAGATATGGATAATTCTATCGTCGGACAACAGAATGAATTTTCTATTATGAATTCAATCCCTAAAATCAGTTTTTTATTTATATGTTCTCTAAAAAGTCATATATTTTTTTTCTGATATTATTTTTCTTTACATTTAATATTAATTTTCTATTTTTTGTTTATTAATATCTTTTACCCCTAAAATCTAATATACTATGTTCTACTTTGATTTTCTCAAGTTTTTTATTTATTGTTCTCTAAAAAGTCGTGTATTTTGTTACTATTATTTTTCATTAAATTATTAAATTTATTTCTTCCTTTTTTGTATGTTTTGTTCCTTCACTATTATATTTTAAATTATTATAAAAAGAAAAAGTCCCATTGGTATATAGTATTATAAATCCAAATCTATTTCTAAAATAGAAATAATATTAATACAAAATATTTTAAGATTATATTCAACGAAATCGTACTCTATACTCTCACCACCTGGAAGCAATGTGTACGCTTCCAGTCAAGCTACCCGATTTGATGCACACTTGGAAAGGTTTACAGGGTATCACATATGTCTGCTTATTTCATCTTTTGACTGCGCCCAGTTCGCAGCACTTTTGGTATTTGCCAATTTTGTTCGTTTTCGCTATAAATAAAGTATCAATTTGCCTCAGCAAGGTTTTTTGTTAGGTTCAAGTTTCTATGGAAAGGGCAACAACGTCCAAAAAGATACAAACACCTAAAAAAAAAATAACCACACTGAGTAAATTCCACACATACCAACGATATGGAGAACTAACGTTCTTCAGATGCTGTTTTGGTAGGGCCAACGATGAATGCAGCAATATTTTGTCTTGTCTTGGCCCCCAAAAAATGAACGTGATACCAAGAAAAGGCGAGGTATTAATGGAATTTATTAAAAACTTCATTTTGCGCATTGACAATGTCATTTTAGGTATTCGCATTTAATCAACTTGCAGAATGTATTTAAATCTAATTACTTATTTAGATGGGCAACAAGTGTGATAGAACAGGATAGGAATGATGTTAAATTTACTGTGAATTCTAATTGGTAGAGAATCTTATTTGTATAAAAAAGCTCATATTATTTAAAATGATTATTATCAATATCAAAATCGAATTACTTATTTAGATGTGCAAGAGGTGTTGATAGAAAAAACTAAGGGCATTTTTTAATGTTATTTAAAAATTGGGCAAGTAGTTAAATTTTTGTCATTATTATATTGCAAATTTACTATGAATATTAATTTGTCTAGAATTGTATTTGCTTAGAAATTTAGAAATATATAAATAATTTTATTCATATTTACAATTTACTTAAAAAGCGACTTTTTGTATAGACAATCTTATAAACTTGAAACATTAGCAATGCAATTTTTTTTACCAAAAAATAATAAAGGCAATTTATAGAAAACATTTAACTTTAGAATATTGTTTTATAAAAAACAGCTCATTTATAATACTTTAATAATTTTCGTATAACTACAATAATTAATATTTGTTCTTATATGTATTATATTTAGCTCAATCTTTAGTTTTTTAATATATAGAAATACTCATTGCTAATGTTAATTGCTATCAGAGAACTTGAAGTCATTTATTTGCTAAATTTTTTTAAATTGAATTCATTTACAACAATTTTTTATTATTTTCGCCACTGCAGAAATAAGTATTAAATGTAAAATTATTAAATTATTTTTAAGAAATTATTATTCTAAATGTTTTATTATTAATATGAGAGAATTCCATTCATAATAGATTCTGAACAGACTATATGATATTTTTTACTCGGATTTTATATAGTTTATCAATAAACTTATTAAAAATATTCTGCTAAATAAAAATGTAAGAAATAGTTTACAGTATTTTAATATTTAATACTTTCTTCATTAAGACTTGCTCGTTTAATACATTTAATACATTTAAATCACGAATTTAGGATAATTTGACAACAGTCTACCTT
This sequence comes from Drosophila albomicans, assembly GCF_009650485.2. Taxonomy (NCBI): domain Eukaryota; kingdom Metazoa; phylum Arthropoda; class Insecta; order Diptera; family Drosophilidae; genus Drosophila; species Drosophila albomicans. The sequence goes on along the minus strand of NC_047629.2, from coordinate 39,457,366 downwards.
TTAAATGAATCTATTAAAAATGTAAGAACATTTTATTTAGACATTTATTATGTTCTTAATTTGTAAATTTCTTATTAAATTTGTACATAAGTAAGTAAGTATGAAGTATGTATGAAGTATGTAATTTACAAATTTACATTGTTTTTCTTAAGATCCTTTGTTATCAGCGCTTAAACCAAAAAATAAAAGAAATGTTCAATTACATTAAGCTGTGCGAGCAGCGGCATAATTTGCAGTTGGATAACTCGGCGATTTACTGACATATGTTAAGTCCTACCCAATGATTAGTATTTACCTTCTTTTTAACGCCAACTACTTCAGTTGCAAAAAATTAAAAAAGCAGCGAAGAAAGACTGAACACAAAAAAAACAGCAGAAAATACAAAAAAAAGGCCGCCCAACTTTCAACAAAAACTTTCCCAAGAAAATTAACCAAGCAACCAACTCAAGCAAGTCAAGTCAAGCTGAGTCGAGTCGAGTCGAGTTGAGTTGAGTCGAGTTGAGGCAAAACCAAAGCAAAGTAAACCTAACCAAGGCAAGCTGAGGCAAGGCAAAGCCAAGTCAAGCAGCCAAAGCAGCCAAGCTAGCCAACCAAGCAACCAATAATAATAAAGTCAATGACTCCCATGGAATTTCATGTTGGCCCTTTTCGAAATGTGTCTGCCAGTCCGTCTGTCTGTCCGTCCGACAGTCGGTCGGCCCAACTTCAACTCCAACTCCAACTCCAAGTTCGACTCCAACTCTGTCTGGCCGACTGGCTGCCTGACTGCCTTTTAATATTATCTGCACTTTGGGTCTTTGGCTGCCGCCGCCGCCGCTTTTTGTTGTTGTTGGTTGCTGGTTGCTGTTGTTGTTGCTGGTTGCTGCTGCAGCAGTTGTTGTTTTGATTGGTCGTTTTAACCTGTTTGCGAATTTCTACCATGTTAATAAATAATTTTTAGGAGGATTCGCTTGTAGCGCTTAGGAGCTGACTGCGCGCTTGCGCCTTCGCCTTTTGCCTTCTGCCTGCGCCCTCTCAGCTTGCCACTCGCTGTGGCAGCAACAGCAGCAGCAGCAAAAGTACCGCACCAGCAGCGCCAGCGCCATCAGTAGCCGCAGATTGCCTTGGACTTCGACTTTACTCCCTTCTGCCCAGTGGCAGTCCACAAAACGGATTAGGTCTGGCTTCTTGTGGTTGAAACACACCGCCACCGCCACCGCCATCGCCTCAGCCACCGCCTCCGCCTACTTCATGCTGCATGCCACAAGCTCTCTGCAGCGGACTCGCCCACTAACTAACCACTTTTGTGCACCAAGTTCATTTGCTGATGCACAAATAGTTCAACAGTAGAACATGAACTGAAACTTTTCTTAACGTGTTGTAAATGCCATTTTAAATGATTCAAAAGACGATAAAAATATAGAAATTTATTTATTTTATTTAAAAAGTATGTTCTCAATTTCTCAATCTATTTACAACTTTATATTTACAAATTGTATGAGACATTATTTACAAATTTATATAGATTATTTACAATTATATTATATTTTATAACATTGTTATTTAGCTTATTGTTTTTAATTGTTGATGAATTTACTTTGATAATATGTTCTAATTAATTTATATTTTTGCTCTATCATCAACATATTTGCACATTTTTCTCCTTTGCACTTTTCATTTCATCTTGTATAATATGTGTTTTTAACGCATATGTCAAATTCTTTATGTGTTGCAAATGATTTGTTATTAAACTCTGGATGACACTCCTGGATGCCAGTCCTGTAAATAATTCAAGGAAAAAGTAAGTCTTGCAGTTCTTTGGCTCCTATATCTCCTTAGCTCCAGAAAGTATGCTATGCAAAAGTAAATAATATAGCTAAATAATGTTGTGACTAATTAGTTGAGTAGTATAGATCAAATAAACGATTTGATAATCATATTCATAATTTTACAATAATTTAATACCTTACCTAGTACTAAATCTATAAAAAACACAATTCGTCGTAGCTAGCTGAAGGATAATATATCTAGATCATATAGAGAATGCGTTTTTATATTTATTTCATACTAGCTTAAAGGGTTCCTAGTGATTTAACTTGTGCTTTATTAAGCTAAAATTTAATTACACTTTAATTAAAGGATGAGATGCAAAACAAGTGCATATAAGGACTAGGTACATACCTTCAAGAATTTATGTTCAAATAGCCCTGAAGTATGCAATGAATAAGTAAATGAATCGGTTTAAAATCCAATTTTGAATTATAATTTATATTGGTTATTATCAGTGTCGACACTATCCAAAAGATTCTAAATAAAGATGAACCCTATAACTCTTGATTAGCATTTTAGGAGCTAAGAATGCTTTTGCAATTATTGTTCTGATTTAAGATAATTGGCAAAATTAACAAATTCTAAGACAAATTGAAAAATATTTATTTAAGATACATACTTTTTCGTAAAACAGAAAGAGTTCCTAAACTTAATTTTAGCTCTAAATTTAGTGCAAATCCAGAGCTCTAAGAATAACCTTAACTTATTTTTAAAATTTGGTCACTTTATGTTTTTTTCACTGTCAATAATATAGCTTGCTACAAATTCCGTCAAAGAATTACCTATATGTTATATTTATTTTTTTCCTGTTTCCTGCATCCGAACTAATTATAATAATAAACAGTGAAGAATTCGTACGATCTAAAGAAAATAATTTCCATAGCTTCATATGAAAAATGTAAAATGAATAATACAAATTTTATATTAGCTAATAATTTTCCAATTAAAGTTTACTCTATTTATGATAATTTTTGGTGTTGCATAAAAGTGATTTTCTTCAGCTTCGGAATGCTGGACTTTGTATTTGCCCAGTGTGCTCTTCTTCGCTTGGCTGCGCCACTTCACAGCTTCATCTCCATCTCGAAGTGCAACTGCAACTGCAACTCCATCGGCATCGGCAAGTTGCAAGTTGCAACTCCATCTCTTGCATCTCTGGCATGGTGTGTTCTTGTTTGAAATTCCTTGTCCGCCTTTTAGGTTTATTTTGTGTTTTGCTGCCCGAGACGATTCTGCCTCGTCTCGTCTGCAGCTTCGTCTGTCTCTTCATCTCCGTCTTCATCTTCGAACTGCGTCTTGGCCTTTTGTCTGCTGCCGCAGTTGGCGCAGAGTTTGCTGTGGCTGTGGTTCGTTTGTTAAATGTTTGGGTTTTGTTTGAGTTTATTGAGTGAATTCCGGGAAAAACGCAAGAATTTGTCTTTGGCCGCCGTTGCGATCAGTTGGAGTTCGAAAGCGAGAAAGAGTGAGAGAGAGAGAGGGAGATAGACGAAGAAGCAACGATGTCGTTGCCATTGGTGCATAAAGACAACGCCACCAAAAACGATATTCCCAAGGTGTCTCTACAGCTTTGAGCTGATGAAGGCTGGACAGGTGATTATGACTTTTAGCAGGACACCTAATGAACAACTTCTTCTTTCTTCTTTCTGTTAGCGGCAAGATCAACCAAAAATGTGAGATATGGCGAAACAACTTCCACATTCCAATATCCCATACACATATATGCAATCATATTCTATCCAAAAATAAAACGGAAATACTTTCGGTTCGTCATTTTCTAATTTTGTGCTGCCCGATGATTAAGGGGAAAAATGTTACGGCCAGCTTCCATACGGAAGTATGGAATGCATGATGCGAGGTCTCCCCTCAGTCTTGCCCCACATCGAGTAGATATATATAAACATACACTATATAGCATCTCTCCCCGCTAAAAAGGGCCCCAGCAAGACAACAGACGCCACATTCCACGTCGTTGGGCATTCCCAGACAATGCTCAATGAAAGAGACAGTCGGAGAGAGACAGACAGAGCGAGATGCAGATCTATCTCTGGCTATAGAACTATAGCTATATAGCGACTATATAGACAGACAGCAGATCTCCACCCCGCCGTCGTTGTTATAACTTTAAATAAAACTTTTCGCTCTCGACGAACACACAACATTTTGTTTGCTTAGGATTTTCCCCTCGCTTCTTGCTTCATCGTCATCATCATTTCTCTGCTTTCCTTTCAATTTTCATTTATTCTCTTCGTTTGTGTTGTTGTTGTTATTGTTGTAGTTTTGTGATCTTCTATGTTCCTTTTTGTGGTTGGCTTTTTTTTTGCGTTTCGCTACTTTATTTAGACGCTGAAAAATGTTGCTATTTTGTTGTTGTTGTTGTTGTTGCTGGCGTTGTTTTAAATTTCTAATTTTGTGGGCAAGTGAATCTGAATTTGAATTTACGCTGCCATCCGTAGGAATGATCTAGCATCCACCAAGGCAACACACACACTCACACTCACACATAGCACGTGCTTATATGTCTGGCTACAGACGCAACTCGCTATAGCACAACAACATTGCTGTTGTGATGAATTATAAAAAAAGTTAGCCAATCTTTTGTATTGACAAAAATTCAATGTTTCATAAATACAACTTTAGCTTAAAGTTAAGTAAAAATGAAATGTTTTTAATTACATATCAAACACAACTCAAAGATAACAAATTATTACAGAAATAATAAGTTAATAATCTCTTTTCATTACCATCAAAGCGCTACGCTTTGTTAAATTAAAAAAAAATTTGCTTACTATGTTTTTGTAATACTTTGGATGTGTGAAGAAGAAATTTATCAGTTAAAAATTCTTTTTCATAACCATCAAAGCGTTAATATGTGCCTAACTAAATTTAAAAAGAATTATTTACTATATACTTGTAAAATTTGAGAAACACACAGGGAAACGAACCTGAAGTTTGGGAACTTGATTTTTTAAGATTGAACATTTTGTTTCAAATACATTTTTCTTGAAGATCTAAAAGTTGTTAAACTCAAAATTTTCATTCTAGTTTTTAGAAAGTAAATGTTTTTTATTTTAATTGCGAAGTATTTACTATCTTAAAGATTTTTTACAATCTTTTTGAAATTGTTTTGATTGAAGTATGTTATTACTTCTTTTTAATCAATCAGAAGTAGTCGTAATTTTTCCTTTTCAAGAGGACCACTATAAAATATCTGCACATATTCAGTAATGATTGAATAAATAAAAACTATTTTATTTATTCGCTGAGCAGTTTAATTAAATAAAATGAAATGAAGTTTATTTGAAGTTACTCAATTTATTACACATTTTTATTGTATTGTATTGTAAATAAAAAAATAAATATAATATAATATAATATATATATATAATATATATAAAATCAGAAAAATTTATAACTTTTTTTTTTTTAATTTTTCCTTTACTTTTAAAAATGAAAAAATTAAATGTTAATGTATCCTTTAAAATATAAATGTGAATTATAATCATTACAATTAACTTTCACCTAAAAGTCGCTCCAGTTGGTCTTGTCGAGTCTCCACTGTGGCTCTCTATTAAAGCCAACTCTGCTGCATAGTGTATGCAAATAGCGCGCTATATGAACGAATGAATGCGACTGTCCCGCTGATTTGTCCCTAGAATGAAACTCATTGGCGAGACGCAAGCAGACGGAATTTAATTTGTTGACACGGTCACAGGGCTGCAGTTGAAATGCGAAAATGAAGTCGAGCCGGCAATAAAGGATGTGCAAGGCAAGCCTATAAGTAGGCAACAGAAAGTGCGCTGCAAGGATGCAAAGCAAGTTGGCAGCCCTGTGCAAATGAGTCATCACTGTTAGCGCCAGCCCTGGCAGCACTTTTTTTTTGTTTTCTGCTTTTTGTTTTCGAACGGAGCGCCACCGTTGCGACATTATTGCCAGCCGGGCAACGTTGACTGCGACGGAGACGACGACGCTCGCTGCGACTGCGACGTCGACTGCAGCTGGCGATTGCAGCAGCAGCAACAGCAACAGAACCGCAGCTGACGTCGGCGTCGTCTGCTGCTTTCGTTTATTTTTGGCCTGTCGCTAGGCTATTTTTTGACTGTTTGGTCCACGGGCCGCAGTCGCGTCGTCTGTCTGCTGCTTCTGCTGCTGCGATGGACGAGCGGCGAGAGGTGCAAATGTGTGCAGCAGGAGGGAGCTTTCGGGGGTGGGGAGGTGGTGTGTTTTTTTGGGGTGCAGATCGTTCGCTCTGCTGTTTTGCCGTTTGTCGTTTGCCTTTGCTTTGCTTTGCTTTGCATGTTATTTTTGGTATAAACATCTTTATGTGCTTTTAAATATGCTGCGAAGTGACATTAGCTTTTTCTTTTTTTTTTTGTTTTTACTTTGTTGTTGTTGTTGAGCGCTTTTTACTCGGCCAAGCGGCGGGGCGAAGCTGCAAGGGGGGATACACGAGACAGACGTCGCCGATCCGCTACAGAAATAAAATTTGTCACAGACAGTTAGATCACAAATGTCTCTTTTGCTGTTAGTATGTGTGTGTGTGTCTGAGTATATGGCAAACATGGCTAAACATAGCCAACAGCGACAGGAGATGGAGACGAGGGAACGTTGCTTCTGCTGCTTCTTCTGCTGCTGCTTTGGCTGCTGTTGCTGCTGTTGATGATGCTTTGATTGATTGTTGCTCTGACACCGCAGCTGTCCAAGGTGGCAACTATACTCCAGGCAGCAAATATCCCCCCGGCTATTTGGCAACACAGCTTTAATTGATACGCCGCTCAAGCTTCAGCTTATAGATGAGCACAAGGTCTCCAAAAACGATTCACAGCTTTTCTTGGAAAAGCTTAAAGAAGGTGACAAGTTTAGAAGAGTGAACAGCAATTGCTGAAGGAGCTTTGCCTACTGCGTAACAATCTTAGTAAAGAAGAGCTTTACATTAAAGCTATATTTGATAAAAAGCTCCTTACAATTTGAGTTAAGTTTTGTCTCAGCAAATAGTATAAGTGCTTCGCTATAGAAAAGTAGAAGAGCTCATAAAAGCACATTAGCTTGGAAATTTGCTATATTTATCGACAAAATGCAAGTCTTTAGGTATTATAGTATGAGTAAAAAATGAACAAACAAATGCTTTTAATTAAAGATATACGTATTTATTTTCAATTTTAATGTAGAAAATTTTAAGCAGCAAACAGAAAAGAATATAAAATTAGGAATATTCAAGCTTAATTTAATAAACTTTAACCTTTTTCTGATTACTTCACTTTTATTTTTACTTACCAAGTTTCTGGAAGGCTCATACCATTACAGATTAAACTATAATGGCAACTTTGGAAAATTGTCAAGAAATTTATTATTTAAAATTGGTTCCATAAATGGAAAATCTTTATGGCATACATTCGATGAGATTTTTGTTTAACAATTGTACACAGAAAGAAAAAACGTGCTCTCTTTTTTTTTTAAGACAATTGAAGTTGCAGAAAGGTTGCACCTGATAAAGATACCATACAAAACCTGACATATGAATATTAGAAAGAAAGACTTTTTAGCTTGTGTTTTACAAGTATCCTACAAGATTTAAACTTTCTGTTTTATTTCAAAATAATCTTTGGTAATATTTGAGCTTCGAATTGAATCTAACTATACTGTATTAGTTAAGGCTTCAAATTGGAGATGCAAAATTCGATAGATTAAAGTTAAAGAAAATAATGATAGACTTCTATCTAGTCAATTTGCAATAAGCGTTAAGCTTTCGATTAAATTTAGAAGAAGCTTTGGGAAATTTTAACTATTAATTAAGAACACAAAGAGTTGTTGCCCTAATAATGTTATGCTATGTAAGAAAAAGGCTCAACCTGTAACAGATGTGATATATAAGAAAGAAGTACTATGACTATAAGGAAGAAATACTTTAAATAGTTGGTTTCCTATAAGTTTTAAGCTATCGATTAAATGTAGAAAGAGCTTTGGGAAGTTTTATATAAAAGTAAAGCCCAATTATTGCTTAAGAAGTAAAAGAGCTGATGCTCTAATAAAGATAATTAGTTTAATCACACGTAGTTAAGCTAAAATAATAATAAATTCACGTTTGAATTATCTGTAGTACAAAGTAGCATTACTCAAAACTTCAAGACAAAGCTCCGTTAGCATTCCACAACTAGCTGTTTGTTGTTGTTGTTGTTGTTTGTGTTGCTTGCTGTTTGTTGCTTGTTGCTTGCTGCTGATTTTCGTGTTCGCTCGCTTCGCTGTTGCCATGGCCATCTCTAGACAAGACCCCAGATTGCCAGCAGTCATAGCTCTTGGCGCAGTCAGACACAAGACACAACCACACACACACACAGAGAGAGAACACACATCCGTTGTCTATTCGTCTGAGAGTTGGCAATTGCATGTGCAGATACAGATACAGCTACAAATGCAGATACAGATGCAGATAGAGATGCAGATACAGATACAGCTACAGATGCTGATGGAAATGCAGATGGAGAGATGGAAACGCTAAGCGCTTTTTCTTTCCTGTGCATTTATTTTCGAATTATTGCACACACAAATACAAATACAAATACACACACACAGACAGAGAGACGGTTCTTGAGTCATTCTTCCGCATTCTTGGCTGCAGAAATGACCGTTGGACTTGCCACAGCATTTTGTTGCAGCTACTGCTTGATGATGCTTGTGATGCCAGCCTTATTTGGCAAAAATTAGCAATGTCTTTTGTCTGTCTCTCACTCTCTGTTGTGTGTGTGTGTGTGTGTGTGTGTGTGTGTGTGTGTGTGCATTGTATGCAGATATGCCAAAGCCGAACCCTACAACAACTTCTACTATGTAGTTAGTGGCCAGTTAACTCGCTTCTATGTTATAGGTGCTGTTGTAGGCACTCCTCTCAAGACTATTGGAGTTTGCTCAAGGCGTAACTGATAACAATGGGCCGAGCAAAGCGGAGCGGACGAACTGCATTCCAGGCATTCCATAGACCACAAATACACAAAGTACAAACACACACACATTCAACTCGGCTCGACTCGACGCTTTTCATATTCAAATGTGCGACAACGTGGCCCAGACCCAACAAGCCACGCACTTAACATACCAACAACAGAGTCACAGCAACAACAACAACTTCAATCCACTGCAGTGGACAAATGGAGACGAGACAAGCGGGTGATGCTGGCGATGTCGATGTCGATGTCGATGGCGTTGCCAATGGCGTTGACGATGACGATGACGCTGGCAATGATGGTAATAGCAATAGAGAGATGGAGACGGAGTTGAAGTTAGACTTCGGTGATGATGTTGTCGCTGCAACTTCAAAAGCTACGCAAACAGCACACGAGAAGCATTCAATGTGAGAAAAGAGCTGCAGTTGCAGTTGCAACTGGCGTTGTGGCGTCTCGGTCCTAGGTTCTTTCTTCTTCTCTTTTTTTTTTTTTGTGGGTGCAACACTGCAGTAATGCGGGTCAGCCCATTGCATGAATGCGGTTAAGTGACTATGGTAAATGGCATATAAAAAGGTGGATCATAAAGCACCTATAAAGATAGGCGACACCATTAAGGTTTTAAAAATCAACTAACATTTGAATTTTCTTTAAATAATACTTAGAAAACATACATATAATAAATTAAACATAGTAAAAGGCATAAATCTTGGAAGGAAAATGTTTTAAAATATGCTTAACACTTTCAGAATTGAAAAAGGAAGCTTCAAAATGTATTACAAGTTTTCATTCCACAGGTAACTAGCATTAAAGATATATTTTTTGGAGCCTGCTGATAATTAATTAATTTTATAATACTGTAAGCTTAAGGCTTATTTTGCCAGTGCTTTAATAATGATGTTAGTGTTAATATTGATTATATGCAACCCTTTCAAGTAAATAAAATAGTCTTGTGAAATCTGCACAATTGTTGTCCGGCCTATAGGGGTGGCTTCCCCACAGTGTTTGATATGTATGAAATTCAAAAGTAGCGTTTACAAAAAGTGTCCTTCTTAATAAAGGAGTTGCCCAATTAGAAAAGTTTCACTGTGAATACTTTAAAATATAATATTTGTTAGTATTTTTCCCTTAAATAAAGTAAGAGAAATTGTAGCCTGTTTATAAGAAATACATTGTGATAAAAAATGGAAGCACAACCAAATGAAATATTTTTTATTTAATAAAATGAGTTTTCTTGTATTTATATTAAACAAAATTTGCATAAATTATTTAATATAACTACAATATTTTGCGATGTAGTCTAACTGAAAGAATTATTAATTTACCTACACTAATTTTTCAATTAATGAAATAATCGTTAATTGTCTTAGTCTTATTATTCTTATTAGTGTTATTATTATTATTGATTCTATAATATATTATATTAGATATTCATTTTCCGAATATTTATTGAGTAAACAGTAAAATCCTTTTCAATTGATCGCTTTAGCTAGATATAAAGATCAAATTACTTTCATTTGTTTATTCATTAATATTCAATGGAATCTTAATCAATAAATAAACTTGCAATTAAAGTCGCTTGTTTTCTTGAAACACCTTTTTACTATTTCTAGCCTACATAACTGTCCTTCTTATTGAATCCTCATTAATTGGTTAGTTCCCACATTTCACTTCAGTTTATCGTTTGCCAAAATTCCGCTGAACTCTTGTGTTTGTTTGTGTTTGTGTAAGAGCGTGTGTTTCCTTCAGGTTTCGTCCTTAACGAGTCTTCCCGGTTCCCTATTCTACTTTTTTTTTCGAGGGGTGATAAATCCTTTGTGTCGGCACAACAGATAAAACTGCACAAATTAGTTCCCGAAAAAAAAAATCATCTTGTGTGTTTTCATGAATGGTTTTAGTTGCAATTGTTGTGTGTTGGTTGGTTTTTTGATGTTTTTTTTCTTCCTCTCGGTGAGAATGGAAAGTATCTCACGCTCGTTTGTCGATAAGAATTGATTGCATATTTACAGTAATCCAAGATGAGCACCTCCTTCGATTCCAAGAAATTTAACGGTCTGCCCTTTTTGATGTCCTCAAAATCACGGTCAGAGGTCACAGGTCAGCAACGGCCTGAAAGAAAAAAAAAACATATGTGGCCCTCGGCCCTCGACTTGTTTGTAATCAACACATCACTTCCCACACTTGAGACGAAACGAAGGAGGAGGAGGAGGAGAGGAATTCTTCTTCGATAATATTGCGGCACTGTCACTTTGATATTGGCACACCCACGCACACACACACACACAATGCTGGCCACAGGAGCTGACAACGGACAGCAGATCGATTCCAAGAGCGCAACTCGTAATCACTTTACATTCACGATACCCTGCACTTACTGTAAATGGGTATAATGGTTTTGCCGGAGTAATTGTAACGGTACTTATAAAATAGTTCGGATTGTTACAATTTAAAATTATATTCTTACATTTTTAAGTCAGTTGCTTGAGCTTTATTTATTCTTTATGTCTGTTCCTTCAAAAAGTATTTAAGCTAAAGATTTCAAATTTGGTATACAAATATATTTCACGCTTATGTACATTAAATTTGTGTTATGGATTAGCATTTCCCACTAAAAAGAATAAGGAATAATTTATATATTAAATTTCTTGAAAATTAATTAGAGTAATTGCAACATAAGAGAGATAATAATCTAAGTTTACTATTTACAAATAAGTAATTTATAAACTAAATTAAATTAGAAAAAACTCTTATTTATTTTCAACTCAATGCAACAATAAATTTCTCAATATACAAAAATTAAAGAGTAATGAGAGAACTTGGAAATATTTTATGTCTTTCAATTGGTCGTCATCATAGCAACAGCTAGATTGTTTATGAAGTAAAGAAGTTAGAAAGTTAGTTAACGTATTTTAATGGTTATAATAAATTTACTTGGTTTGTATCAAAATATTTTGGTTTGCACATTATGTTGCAATAAAGAAGATTATATTGTATTGAGAAGTAATTAGTGTTGTATATAAATTTGGTTTGGTCTTAATTATTTTCAATAAATAGAGAAGTTCAATAAAAACTTGTTAGAATTTACTAAGAAGCAAAGAAAATGAACTTCTTTATATTGTAGCAATAAAAAAGATTGCAAAATTCCATAATCTTAAAAATAATTAATAATCTTAATCCCTATAACTTCGTCTTGTTTATCTCCGATTAAATATTGAAGTGCAATAAGATTTTTTTTCTGCACAGGGTATTGCTTAGTTCAGCAATTGCAATTGGCACGTCCTTGCTTGTGTGTGTTTTTTATTGCTGCTGTGGTAATCTGTGGCACAGGAAGTGGTTGTCAGCAAAAATGATTACACGCTGACTAAATTGTATTGGGCCTCCCAAAGAGATGTCTCAGTGCTGTCGAAATTCCAGGAAAACCCAATGGCCGAGTGATGAGTGCCGACAGCCGACTGCTGAATGCCGAATACTAAATATTGAATGCCGAATGCAATCGTAAATGCAACTGACCGACGACGACGCCTTCGTCTTCGACTTGGTTCTAAAGAAAACCCTAGCGATCGCCTGCTCCTATTTCAAATGCCTGCTCAATGAGTTCTACGAATTTTGCAATGCATCGATGGCGATGCGATACCCACAGCTAATGCCAAATGAGTGCTGACCAAGTCACTTGGCTTGACACACGCAGCGACACAGCGACCAATAATAATACTGATATCTTGTCCAGCAAGAGATATTCCGAAATTGAAACAGAACCCACAACAATCTCAGACAGACCGAGAAATATGCCCAATTTGTTTGTTATGCATAATGCCGTCGTCGTTGATATTTTTTGTATTCTGTTTTTTTTCGAGCAAGACAAAAAAAACACCGCCTACAATGCAATCCCATTATTAACCCAGCCAGACACTTGAGTTCTGTATAGTCTGGTGGTGTTGCTTTATGCACTTCATGGTCTTCTGGTCTATTGCTCGTCTAGGTCGTTCATTCTCAATCTCATTCTCAGTCATTGTGTAGGAGTCTGTGTGTGTTTGTGTGTGTGTGTGTGTGTGGGAATGACTGAGCTGGGAGTTCCCACTAGAGTGGGATGCATCGCTATCTCTCTAAATCATTATCGATTTATAATGTAAATTGACTTTGATCTCAAAATCGATCACTGCATAATGGATGCGATTTATCTAATGGTACTGAAAACTTAAGAATGGCTAAACATTTTGGGTGTAAGCAGAATAAGAATAATACGATTACGATTATATTTAAATGGAAATGAAAACGAAACTCATTTTTTCGAGGATCTTAAAGATTGCTTAAAGCGAAGTTCTGTTTCTGAAGGCTAAATTGGACAATGGATTTCTGAAAGTATCTTAGAATGGGGAGGAACCCTAGAGTTTAATGATTAAACTATAGTATATTTTTGGAATAAAATAAATCAAATAGATCACGGCTAAATGATTAAAATGTGATATATTATTCGAATAAAAATGTATTATCTTAATTTAATCTTGAAACTAAATTTACAGAGGAAAAATATAGAGGTTGAAAGTACACAAAATAATTCATTGAACAAATTAATGAATCAAGAGTTCTTAATAAATGATATATTGAGGAAAATATCGCTTATGCGGGATCAAAGTATTTGCATGTTTATATCTCAAATTTTAAGAAAATTTATAGTGGATATTATAGTTATGCGCTTATGGTATGAAACAAAGATATTATTGGAAATATTTAGAATCTGAAGAATTCATAATATAAGAGTTATTAAGGAAAATTTTGCATCAGCATAATGAACTATAAGTTTTGCATGCTTATAGAGTCTCTATCGAGTCTTCATAAAGAAAGTAGTTCTCTACTTTAATCTCAAAATATCTCTTCAAGTGCTTATTGCACTTAAAGATCTCTTTTAAGTATTCAAGAAGTAAGTTTTAAATAAATATTATAAATTTACGCATTTACTCAACTAACATTTCTTTATTAACATTCTTATTGGATCTACATTAAGCTTACTGCTCTATAAATAATAAAATTAGACACATTTAACTTATGGCTACCATAAAAGTAAATTCCCAGAGAATTTAATCTTTAAGACATGTAAACTACATAAGGTTTAACCCACGCAAGGTTTTCTTTTTAACGATCTGTTTTTTGGGGAAGTACGAGTTCTGAGTGTGTGTGTGTGCTTGGAATGTTCTATAGTCAAGTTTTACAAGTAACATATATCGGCCCAATTATGACGATTTCCTAATCAAATTCCTCATTCAACTTGCATATCATTCTGAAAGTTACCGAGTGTTGTTTGTTGGTGTGTTGGTTCCATCATCCAGATTTGTCTATCTATTGGGCGCTGTGTTTGTCTCGCTTCGACTTTAAACTGACTATCAATCTCTCTCGCTCTTTCTGTCCGTCCGTCTGCTTGTCTATTTGACTAACTGTCTCTCTGTCTGTCAGCCTGGTTGGGCTCTGTCTGCTTTTGTTATGCTTGGGCCCCATTACTGCTGCATTCCACATGCGCAGTGTTTGCCTTGATGTTTTTAGGGTGTTGATGTAGCTCTTGTTGTTGTTGTTGTTTCTGTTTGTTACAAAATCATTCATCGCACACACACACACATGCACACTGAGCATATGTAGATAGAAACATATAAAAATTCTTTGCATTCCAATGAATCATGCTGTTGCTGTTATTATTATTGTTGCTGCTGCTGCTGTTGATGTTGCTTTAACTGCGACAGCGTCTACTTCTACTTGTAAACTTTAATTAGGTAACATTGAAGTATGTGTAGGTATGTATGCATGTATGTATGTTATGTATGCATGTGTGTACACACGTCTGGCACGTCGCAGTTGCCGGAGTAGAAAAAAAAAGTTGTATGCAAGTTGCTGCTGCTGGCGCTGCGACTTCTGCGTCGCTTCTGCTGCTGCTGCTTCTGCTGTTATTATTAATGTACGGACTACGCATAGGCAAAGCGACGGCATACGCAATGCACTGCGCAAAACGAAAGAGAGCGAAAAATAGAGCAAACGAGTAGTCAGCACTATTTTTTGTTTGTCAAGTGGCAACGCTGACAACTCCAACTACAAAGCAAAATACAAATGTTTTTGCACTCTCTTCATTTTGTGCTTTTTCTTTTTTCTTGCTGTGTATCAGCAATGTGCTTGCAAGCGTGTTTGTGTGTGTTTGTAATTGTAAATAATGATGATAACACGATTACACGACTAGTTAAGGAATTTATTGTAATTCGCTTTGCCATTTGAGTAAGAAATTAAGACAACAGGTTATGCTGCGAAGAAGCAGCAGCAAATGAATCATATTGCCGTCGTGGCAGCATTTCATCAACGTTGAGTTCAAAGTACACTCCAAGGCTTTTAAGAGAGCAAGTTAGAGAGCGAGAGCGCGCATAAAGAGAGTGAGTTAAAGGCAAAAGTTGTATTAAAAACATAGTCAAAACATATTTTTGGGGCCCCCTTTCAAAGTCAAAACAATGTCCGTGTCCGTGTTTGTGTCGCATGCCAAGCGCAAAGAGTCAATCGCACAGTCGCAGCAGCAGCAGAGTGCAAGCTACCAACAACAGTGACTACAACTACAACCACAACCACAACTCCAGCAATGTGCAGTCTGCTTCTGCTTTTGCTTCTGCTGCTGCTGCGCGGCTGCAATGTTGAAAATTGTGAATGAAATGACGGCGGCGGAGGTCTAACCTCTTTGGTTTGGAATGCGGTATTGGTATTGCGACTTGCCACCGCAACTGGTTTGCAATGCCCACAACTCCACTCCCCTCCCCACCCCCTTTGTGACTCCCATCTGCAGTCGCAGTCGCCGTCGCTGTCGCAGTTACAGTCGAGTCTTTCGTTCATTATCGCTTTGTTGGCAAGACAGGGTGGCGTTAGTGGCCCCATGCTCTTTGTTTGTATGTATGTATGTAGGTACATACAAACTTACACATGCATGCGTACTCGTTCATACTATGTATGCGTGTGTGTGTGTATTGCTCTCACGCTCTTCGCGCGACGTCTACGTCTACGTCGACGCCGACGTCAATTAATGTGTGTTTGTGCCCACCTCTCACCTATCTCCCAGTCACAGTCTCACTACGTGATCTTCGTCTCGTCGACCCCCCCTTTCCACACCTCCACCTTCATCAACGTTTGTACTGCGATTAGTATGAGCGTATGCATTGGTATTGACGCGAGCGTGTGTGTATGAAAGAGAGCATATGTGTAGGTGAGAAATTCGCGCACATGTGCGCGTGTGAGCGATCAATTGGCGCTTGCCTAACTGTGTGTGTGTGAGTGTGAGTGGGGTACGCTTGTATGTGTGCGTACATTTGCTCGCGTTCGCGTTCGTGTTCGTGTGTGTCATGTGTGCGGGAGCATGTGTAAGTGTGAGAGAGATACTAGCTTTTGTTAGTTTTTGACATATTTTTGTTGTTATTGTCGTTTTTATTTGGAGAGCCGCAACAGCTTTCGTTAACATGCTTTGTGGGCTTTTGGGGTGCGCGAGAAGTGGGAGGGCTATTCACTATTGCTCTTTGCTGTCGCTGCCGCAGCCGCAGTTGTTATTGTTGTTGTTATTATTGTAGCTGTTGTTATTGTTGTTGCTGTTCTTTTTGAGAGCGTCGAAAAACATAATGGCGGCGATTTTTTGATAGAAGACTTAAAAATTGCGTTGTAGCAAATTGTTTAAACTTTTCAACATTTGCCTGTATGCACATTTCATTTTTCTTTATTTATTTTTTTTTTTCATTTCAGAACGGCAATTAAAATAATTTAATTACCCAAATATTGTAAAGCTCTTGAATTACATAAAGAGCGTTCATAAAAAATATTTTAATTAATTGTCGTGTATTGTATTACATAATTTAATGTTGAAATGCATACGCATAATCACATTAAAAAATATGACAGTCATCATTGTTTTTATTTTTGTTAGTTTTTGTTTTTCTATAAAAACTATATTTGTTTTTTTCTAATCTTATGTAATTTCTATTTATTTGAAATTGGAGGCAATAAAATGTAATGCATTAGCTTCCTTGTATAGGAAAATATTTTTAAAAATACTCTAGAACTATGGAATGTTTTTATGGAACCCTAAGATAATTAACCTAAAATTCTAATCTGTTAAGATTCCTACTAATATGATAAAAATAATCAAATTAAGTAAATAATTAAAATAATAATATTATAAGATCTTCTATATTTAATAGTCTCTAAATAATTGAAAAATAATTATATTGATTTTTATTTTTGATTTGTTATTTCTAATTTTTTATTTACAGTTTTAATGCGTATTTTACTGTAAAATAATAAAGTAAATAATTCAGAAAATTAGGAAATAAAACTGCCACTTAAAAATCATAAATAAAATAAGTATTATATGCATTTCTGGGATGTATTAAGTACTAATTAAGTATTAAGTATTACTATTAAGTGTTAAGAAAAGCCTTACCTTAATTTATACTATATTTTGATCAACATTTTAATTGATGGAACACATATTAAATAGGCTAAGAGCATTTTCTTCCTTTTTTAGATAGTCTTCAATAAGTAAGGAAATAACTAAGAATAATTTAATGCATCACAGAAAAAATCATGCTTTAAATTAGGGAACTTTACACCCCTAATCAGCTTTATACCCAATTTTTGTGAATGAAATATCAGATCTATTCTTGATCTTTCTGGTGTGATGGGAACACCTTTTTCATAGAATCCCGATGCTCTTTAAGACGAAATCAGCTGCGTTCGTCCCTCTAAAATGTTTTTCGATGCCGCAAAAATAAACAAGAGGCATTCAAAAAAAAAACGCATAGCATGCAAATTTATTTAGCGCATTAACAAAACGACGAGGCGCAAAGCGAATGCAGAGAGGCATAAACAGGATATGGACATGGAAAAAATGCGAGTAATTATGTATGAATATGTGTTATGTATATGTATTATAATTAACATTTCTGGGAAAATTCGAATGCGATGCGCACAGGACAAAAGAAGAGCGCAAAAAAAAAAACAACAACAGCAGAAAAACAACAAAATACCCAAAAGCAAAAGCCGATGATGCTGTGGCGGAGGCTGTGACTGTGGCTGAGATTCAGACACATTCAGACAAGACGCACAACAATAACAACGGCGACCCCGACAACAACAACAACAAGAACTGACAGGAAAGGTAAGGCAAAGGTATGAAAAGGGATTTGCGCCTGCGCCTTGCGCCTTCTCTCACACACATTTCCCATTATAAATGAGCAGAGCAGCATCCCAAGTCCATATCCACATCCACATCCACGTCCTAAGTGCCGAAGTGGCGGCGACTTCTTGTTGTTGTTCTACTGGTTTTGCGAGATTATGTGCGGATTTTTGCACAGTCTCTGCTTCAGCCTCAGTCGCAGTCGCAGTCGCAGCCGCAGTCAACGCAGCCAAAATGCCTGCCAGAAATAATCATAATGAACAATATGCAGCTCAGGAATAACATCAGACTACGACGACTCCAACTCCAAGTCCGTTTCTTTCGTTGACCATCGTCAAAAGCCGAATTCAAAAGAAAAACAGCAACGCCTTCCTTCTGTTCCTTCTGCTTCTGTTGCTGAAGTTGCTCCTTACGACTCATCGCGTCCACTTATTCACACTGACTCGACACGCTTCCCTCTCTCCCTCTCTGTGTCTCTACCTAATAAATGATCAACGCCTAAACCTGATGATGGCCATAATAAGTCGCTATATACACTATTATTTAGCCTATCAATGCGATAATTACACATTTTAAGCGCAACCAGTTAATCCAGGTTTTTCAATTATTCAATTCGATATCTTTAAGATTTGCGGATAATAATTATTTTCGATTACTGACATAGTAGTAAACGAAATCCTGTCATCATCAATTTCATTCATTTATACATAATTTAAATTTTAGAACCAATAATATCAGTTAGTCCCAGGAGATAATATCTGAGATAATTCTAAAGCTGTTTTTAAATATTTAATTTAATATCTTAAGATTTACAGATAATAATTATTTTCGATTACTGAAATCATAAAATGTTAGTAGTAAACGAAATCCTGTCATCAATTTCATTAGTTTATTCGTTATTCCATTTTTGAATCAATTATATTAGTTAATACTAGAAGATAATATCTGAGACAACTTTAATACTGAATTATATTATTACATCTTGGAATAAATACCATATATTTAGTATATACATTTTTGTTATTAACATCTTTAATTTCCAGAATATCCAGAATATTCTCTTTTATTTAGCCTATCAATGCGATAATTACACATTTTAAGCGCAACCAGTTAATCGACGTTTTTCAATTATTCAATTCGATATCTTTAAGATTTGCTGAGAATAATTATTTTCGATTTCAGTAAACGATCATCAATTTATCAATTGATTATTTAATTTAATACCTTAAAGTTTGCTGCTAAGAATTATTTTCGATTTCTGAAATCATAGTAAACGAAAGTAGTAAGCGAAATCATGTCATCATCGATTTACCTAATTAATTTATTATTTCACTTTTCATCAATGATATCAGTTAATCATAGAAGATAATATTTGAGACAACTCTAATAGTGAATTGAACGACTGAATTTAAATACCAATATATGGTATTTGGTATACGAATTTTTGGTATTGACATCATGGATTTAATACCATATATTTGGTATATATGTTACATTTCTGTTAATAACATCTTGAATTTGCTTATCCAGAAATTAAACGTAGTACCCACAAAGCGAATAAGAAATTGTAGCAAAAATTGTATAAAATTCACTAATTGGGTCAAAATGTTTCTATATATATTCAAAGGACAACAAAGAGTACTTTTGATAGTTATTAAATTATAAAAATTATCTAATAAATACACAAATACAAAAGGAGATCATTAATATGTTCGTTTTATCGTCGTTATGATATTGCTAATCAAATTATGTGCAATTTCTTTCAGGGACGATTCAATGTAATTTTCGACATTCCTTTAAAATATAATTTTTTTATCTACTATTAGGCAACAAAATGTAATAAAATTCAAATTCCTGTAAGCAAAATTCCAGATAAAAAATTTTAGACTTAAAAACAAAAATAGATTTTTTTACGGAAATACCATATAAATTGTAAATTTTTCATAAATGTTTACAAAATTAATAAATGTGATGATCGAAACAAGAAAATACAGTAATTTCTGCTTATACTTTTTTTTGTTGAGCATCCTTCTAATAACTTGTAACAATTATTCTAGTAATCAAATTTTTATAGGTGTACTTTAAGTAAAATTTTTTAAAACTGTTTCAAACTTCATAATTGTACTTTAATAAAATTCAAGATTACTAACAATGTTATAATTATGTTGAGAACTTGAATAATGTGGTAAAGCTTTCTTTTACGAAATTCCAGATTGATGAACAAAATTCCAACAATGTTGACAAATTAGAATTTAGCAAATTCGATAAAAAAAATTTAAAGAATTTTCTAAATTTGATTAAAAAAAACCTAGGAAATCAATAAGAATTATAAAAAGATCTTTAGCATGCAAAGAATGCAACATGATCTGTAAACATTAAGAATCATAGATACTTATCAAATTCCCAAGGAGTGCATTTATAGTTAGTTTCGAGTATTGAGAATGAAATGTTGTTGTTGTTGGTGTTGCATTGAAAACGCAATCCGGATCTTAACATTGGGCCAACGAAATGATGATGCTGCCTGTTGAGGTGAGAAGATTTTCTCTACCCGTAAGGCAGCATTCCATGCAAAATGCAGCAACAGCAACAGGCAGCAACAACTCCAGACTGAGGCCAAAAACTTGAGGTGAGAGGACAATCAACTCGGTTGTCGAAAGAAAAGAAAGAGAAGGAGTGAGAAAGACAGGGAGAGAAAGAGAGAGAGAGAGAGAGAGAAGAATGGGCAGCAGAAACTCGTGGCTAACTCAAGCGCTTGCGCCTATTTAATTTGGCTGCCAAGCTTCGAAGCTCCCACAGATTCCAGATTCCTGCTTGCCACGCCACCATGCCACAGCACAGCACAGCACAGAGCACAGCACACCATGCCACGCCACGCCGCACCGTTGTCTTGGCATCTTGTTAACGATCATGGCAACAGGATTCTGCTATTTTGTCGCTGCCCTGCGCCACAACAGCAACAACAGCAACAACAACAAACAAGAGAATCGACAACAGCAACAAAAAAAAAAAAAATTATGCAGCCTCGACGATGGCGGCGCGCACATTCCACAAGCGGTGGCAGCAGCAGCAGCAGCAACGTCAGCAGCATCCCAAAAACGAAATGAACTGCTTGCAACAAAAATCGCTGCAAATGCAAAAACAAATCAAAACAAAAACAAAAGCCAAGCAAAGCGAAAAGAAAACAGAGAATGTGGCAAGCAAACAGAATAACTAAATGTGGCAACATACAGTGCTTCTTCCCCTCTCTCTCCTCCTCTCTGCCCTTGGCTGCCGCCCCCCTCTCTTTGCTCCTTAGGCCGCCCCCAACTGCGGCTTTCTGTCTCGGAATTTTTGGCTTTCTCTTGTCGCCGGCTTTATTAGCCAAGTCTGGCATGGCCAAAACACACGCTCTGTCTCTCTCTCGCTCTCACCTTAAAATGCGCCGTTTTTGGCTGCTGCAATACGAAAATTCCACAAAGAACTCTTTATGTGTATACAATATGAATGTCTGGGGCATGCAACTGACTGCAATCAAACATTGGCCATGGCCCAAGCTCTGTAAGAGTAATAGCCGCCGTAAGTCTCCACTCTCCACACTCCACACACACTCTCCACACGCTCTCTCTCCACTGCAGCAGGGATTGCAGAAGTGCCCAGCGCATGAACGAGATGGAAATGGATAGCGAAGGGAGAGAGAGAGATGGAGATGGAGAGCAGCGACTGCGAAGCCTTCGTTCGTTTCGTATCTTGAAATGAAATGCAAAGAAAAGAAAATAACAAAAACAAAGTTTCTCACGTTCCTCTTCCTAAATTCTTGGAATTGCAATACATTAAAAAGAGGTCTTTGCTTCGTCTGCTGTCTGTGTGTTCGTCTCCCTCTCACTGTGTGCGTGTGTATGCGTGTCTGTGTGTGTGCATGGGCGGACAAACGGACCTTGGGACAGCAGCAACAGCAACAACAGCAACAGCAGCAGCAGTTTTTGAGCCGTGCTGCAGCAAGCAGACCAAACGCCCGCCCGTTCAACATATTCCTTTTCTCATCGATTTTTTAAGTCTATAAGTGAATGTGTCGATTGTCTGCACTGTCACAAAAATCACAGGTGAAACAGGCAATTACCAAAGATCTTACTTTACACCTCCACGAAATTGGGGAAAGAAAATCAACGCTTAGAAAAATAATCATAAATATATTTTATGCAAATATTAATACCATACCGATATCTAATCTTGTAATTCAATATGATTAAAGTGAAAACACTTTCTTGTCAAATTTATTAAATAGATCTTTCGATATAACCTCAATTTAATAAATTCTTCTAAATTACTGCATGTGATTTAGAGATTATAAATTAAATGGTATTCGAATTAAATTTCACCTCTACATATTTATGACATTTTCGAAAACTCTCTATTCTCTGTAGTATAAATAATAGGAAACCGAAAATCATGTAAATGACTCGCATGAACAAGTATTCTTAAATTTATTACATTTTCTTTAATGAAAGTCCTCCAGAAAAATGAAAGTATCTTGATTAGGAAGAACTGGTCTCCATTGCACTTTATTCTATCAATTGTATAAATTATATTATAGCTATAAAATGAAAAGTGCTGTAATACCCTTCTACTCTATGGATACTTGGTTAGAAATAATTTGATTTTTTAAGGTTTTAACTGTATTCCCTAGTTAGGATAACGCTTTTTTTTAGCTAACTATATTAGTTTCATACAAGTATATACATTTAAATAATAGAAAACTGGCTGAAACTAATTTTATTCAGATGATCCTCAAGTATTTTCTTACAACAAATCAAAATATATAGTTCAGAGTTTAATTTGTTCTTCAGTATTAAAGAATTGTACCAAGATATATGGTAGCAATTCTTATTCTTACAAAAATAAAATAGAAAGTAAAGTAATCGAGTTCCTTAATTTAATCGTAAGATAGCAATAAATTCTATATATCCATATAATACATAATGCAATTGTTCAAACTTTAGGTAGTTATAAAATGTAATCACTTCATCTTAATTTATACTTCCATGTCTCTTTTAATATTAAGTATACGCTACAGAAAATACACCCATAATTTTCACATCAAATAAAATTAGCCTTACGGTAGTAAGCCCTAATAAAATACGCTCATAAATATTCTAATAAAAAAAGTTGCATTGAAAATGAAGCAGTTACCTTTGCTGACGTTGGTATGCACGCCCTGATTTCTTGCAGTGTAATGATGTGAAGCGCGCAGTTGTTGTTGTTATTCTTGTTGGATGTTGATTTTGTTGCTGCTGCTGCTGCTGTTGCTGTTGTTGCTGCTGCTGCTACTTTGGCAATATGATTTTGTTGCTTCTTTGCTGCGGTTCAATTTGATTTTGGACTGCATTCGGGCGGTCGAGCGATCGCCTGCCCAATGGTTAAACAGCAATGCAAGTCGACGTCGCCGTCGCTGTTGGCGTCGCTGCTTAGTTGCTTTGTTGCTGCAGTCGTCGTCGTCGTCGTCGTCGTCGTCGACGTTGTTGTCCATCGTTGTCGTGGCAGGAGTTGGAGAAGGTTGAGGAGGTGGCATGGCCATTGGGGCATAATGAAAGTCGTCGTTTGCTGTTGCTGTTGTTGTTGTTGTTGTTGCTTCGTGGTTGTTGTTGACGTCTTCGGCGGTTTGATCAAATGAATGAATATTATCATCGATGCCCCTTCTCCACACTGCTCCACACACACACCTCCCCCTCTCCGCTGCTGCACTTCTGTGCTGCTTGCCTCTTGAATGTAGACCGTAGACCGAAAGAATGTCTGATATCTGACTGAGTGTGTGTGTGTGTAGAGTGTGTGTATATTTACATTGGCGGGTTTTGTAGCTTGAGCGTTGACTCTGTTGCTCTTTGCCTGCAGGCAATGCGAAGTTGGGAGTTGGGGCATGGGGTATGCAACAGTGCTGCATGCAGTTGTTTGCCACTCAGCAGGAGTAAACGTTTGATCTAATTGGTTCGCTCATCGGCATCTCGATGATCTCTTCGATCGAGGTGTCTGCAAAAAGCGCACAAGAGATGCTTGTCTTCGCTTCTCAACTATTATTATTCGTTGCCGATGCCGTTGAAGTTGCTGTTTTGCGATTACATCTATCAACTCAGAGACCATTGACCAACTGATAATCAACTTTAGCCATGGTAAAGTGGCAACACACACTCACACACACACAAAAGGTCACGCTCAGGTTAAAGGAATGCAGTTGAGAGATACCAAATATAAATAGCTTTATTAACTTGGCTAGAACTATTTTAAATGCTTGAAAAGCTCTTACGAAGTTATGCACATTCCTTTTTCCGCTGTAGGTAAGCTGAGAATTCAGAGGTGCCAAAGTGCTGCAATTGGCGTGATTAAAAGTTAGTTCAAAGCTGTGTAAGTTAAAATAAATAAATTAACCTTTTTTTAAGGGAAACCTATTTTTCAGTTTTGCTCTAAGGTGCAATGAAGATATACATAATGTAATAAAGGTAGAAAAATATTAATAACAAGAAAAAAAAGAAAAGGTAATTCATTATTTCTTAAGTGCTAATCCATGATATTAAATAACAATCTTGTTTTATTCACAAAAATTCTAGCTTAAATTTAGGCATTGCATAAATTTCTAAAGGAAGCGCGAAAATTTAACTCGACTATAATATAATATTATGATTTAAATTTGCCGCAAAAAGTAGAATACGGAATGGGTTGCGTTTAATCGACTAATGAGTATTATCATGTTTGTGGAACTTCAGAAAAAATTAAATTATTGAGTTCAGAATAATAGGCAATAGAAATACATATCTTAAAATCATTGGTGATGCCTAATTAAACAAAGTTGTATGGATCCTGTTACCTTAATGATAAGAAATTAATGCTTACAAAGTGAAACTAATAAAGTATCCTTTTAAAGACTATTTGATGAATGAACTTGATCCTAAATTAAATAAAGCCACTACAAAACATGTAAGAAACCGAAGACGAGTTTGCTTGACTGTGAGATACCCGGTACCCATTTCGAATAAATGCAACCCAGTGTAGTATTATTCTAAAAGAAAATATAACAAATTAATATACTGCAAAAATATTAAAACATATCAAAGGATATAGTCGGTATTTTGATTCTGTACTATATTGAATATTTACCATCGAGTATAAAATATACCAGATTGTTAGCCAAAGCTACCAGGAATCGGAGTAAGTAGAAGATGCCTCCTTCTTAATGTTACATACATTTCCTGGAGGCGCAAAGTTATAATATCCTTCTACCTAATGGATAGCGGGCATAAAAATAGAATAAAAATGGCATATATGTTAGCAAAGATTATCGAAGGATATACGTTTCAATTTTAAAAATAATAATTTAAAGCAATTCCAGCTTAGTTATGGAGATAACTATATATTAAGAGATAGATATTAATGAATTCTATTTAATTTCAGATAAAGAAAAAAAAATTAATCAGATTGGCAAATACCCAATATAATCAAATGATTTCCATTTCAATGATTGGATTTTATTTCAGATATAGAATTAAAAAGAAAATTTATTTGGTAAAAATCCAAAATAGTCACAGGATATCCTTTTCAATCAGTTCAATTGTAGTTAAACACAGAAATATGGATAATTTTAACGAATATGATAAGAAGTGAAGTTTTCTGCAGGCGAAGAATGTTGTTATTCAGTGCGTCTTTCAGGTTGAAAAGTTCTTGCTGGGCAGAGAATGCATAAAACACCGCACACACGCATCGCGAGAGGCCGACAGACAGACAGACGGAAAGTGCAGCAAGCGGGGGAGAGGAGAACTGAGACTGAAACTGAGAAGACAGACGGACTGAAGGACAGACAGACTGAAGGCAGACACAACAACAGGGATTGGGACTGCGACTGGGATTGGGACTGAGACTGAGACTGAGTCTCAGACTGGGAGACAGAGTCCGACAGTCGACAGTCGACGGCGTGTACAAATACAGCAGTTGATATTTAACAAGAGTCAAAATTCCAGGAATTTAGGATTGGTTTTTCGGTTTTTTCTTAAAAGAGAGAGAGTGAACTGAACTGAAACCTGGTCAGTTTAGGCTGGCAGACTGAAGTTGAGCTGGAGTTTGAGCTCGAGTTTGAGTTTTAGTTCAGTTCAACGGGGCATAATTAAGTGGCCTTAAATGCCGCTAAAGGAATTTCCCGCAGGCGACATTATTATCAGTTTTTAGGAGACACTTGGACAGACATTATTTTTATATACTGATAGGTTGAATGTCGTCGTTGTCGCTGTCGTTGTCGATGGCGATGGCGATGCAGTTCCCTTGTTGTTTCCCATCGGCATCGTTTTTGATGCTCATTATTGACTGGCATTGATCTTTCGATGCAGTTTTGTATTTTTTTTTTTTGGGTATTTCTAGGTATTTTACTCCATTCTTAATCTTAATGCCTATGTCGACAAACGAGACAATGGACCATCAAATTAATATTGTTACTTTTCTATTCGTAATTAGTTAAATTCATTGACGTGACTAACTGCATCTCAAAATGTCTTTAGAATATTCAAATTTAAATTCAAATTTGAATTAAAGATTTCAAGTTTAATTGCAAAATGCCAACAGGTTGATGCAGTTGATGCAGTTCTGTCTTGTGGCTTGCACAACATTGTGTTCGTCATCATCATCATCATCAAGACACACATTCCAATATCGTGACTTCATATCACAGTCACTTCAGTCAGGTGCGTAGACACGTGGGGGGAAAAACGATCTGTGGGTGGATAAATTCCATTCTTTTCTCAATCAATTTTGGAAGTGATGACCAAACAATTGTTTACAGATTTGCGATGAATATTTTATTTAACCTTATTTGAAGATATTTCACTTTTGAAACCTGTGAAAGAAGTGCATAGTTTAACTTTATTAAAAGATGTTTCAGATTTGAAACCAGTGAATAAAGTGCATGCAGTCATACAAAATATAAAGAAGTTAAAGTTGACAAAAAAATGTTTAAGAAATTTGTTAGGTTCATTCACGAATTGATATCCATTTCACCGATATCGATTAGCATAAATATTATTTCTTTTTTGCATTTACTTATTATTTTGAGAGATATATTTTTGAAAATAATTTCTCTTGTTGCTAGAACTTTCTTAAAGAAATTTCTTCAAAATGTATAAAGATAGAGAATAAACAGATTTCAAATTTTGAATTTTCATATATAAGAAATTTCGTCAAAATGTTTTTAATTTAAGAGAATAAAAAGATTTTAGATGCAGGATATACATAAATATATAGATTTAAAACAAATTCTTTCAACTCAGTTGAGTTGAGGAATAATTACTGCAGTGTTATAAACTCTATTTAGAAAAAAATAATAAATATACTTATTATAAGAATAATGCGTTCCAAAAGTAAGAAAAAATAAGAATGAATCGTCTTAAAATTATTTTAAACCTTAAAGAAATTTTAGAAGTATTATTTAACAGTATTATGTAGATCGCTTTGCCTTCCTTATGAAGATTAAGTAATAACTAAAGATATAATTTAACTTGATTCAAGAACATTCTTAGCAGTTCGTACTTCATTTCAATGAATAATCTACAATAAATTAAATAGATATGCCAGTTAGCAAACATAGTTGAAGGATATTAGCAAGCTTTAAGGAATAGAATAGTAGAAAAAATAAGTAAATCAATTAAAAATAATGTAATTGAAAATAAATGATATAAATAAAGTAAATTCAATAAATTGAATAAATAAATAACGTAAATTACATTAATTCAACAGATTGTGAACAGCATTAGGTGAGTTCGAGTGCCTTTAATTTGTGTTCTCTGAAAATAAGTCATAAAATAATACAATTCACAATCTTTTGAAATAAACACTACTGTAAACTGAAGTTTAGCAAAATCCCATTAAGAAGCAATTTAAGTAACACATTTCACTCACTGCCAGGACTTTAAAGGATAATCTTAAGTAATTTGTATATTGCCCAGCACTGTCCAATCGCAATTCTTCAGATATAGCTATATCTTTATAACGTGCCCCTTTTATGGGGTTTTGTGACGACTTCACTGCTTGCAACTACTTACTGGCAATGTAACTGCAACTAGAGGTACGTTTGTACTTGTTCTCAGTCAAGTCAAACCAGTTGCCCCCATGACTCAGACACAGACAGAGACAGAGACAATGAGAGAGAGAGAGAGACAGCGAGCCGGTCGCAGACTGCGAGCCAATCTCTCAGATACAGATGCAGATACAGAGATACAAAGATACAGCTAGGCCAGCTAGCTGGCTGGCTGGCTTGAGAATTTAACTGCAGCGGCAAAACTAATTGCATATGCATTTTGCATAATCTTATAGTAATTACAATAGTTCGATCAATGCGGTTCCCCGGCGCCATCAACATCGCCATCGACATCGCAATTCATTCATTCATTCATGCAACCAAACAGATCACAGAAACAGCTGCAACAGTTTGAAGCTTACAGCTGCAGTTGCTGTTGCTGTTGGAGTTGCTGTGACTCCCAGGGCCCCATTCATGAAACTGAAACTGGCTGGCGACCGCGACTCTGACTCTGAATGTGATGGCTGAAGGGGAACGGGCGGTGGAGGTGGAGGAGGAGGAAGGGGTTTTGGTTCATTCTCATGTTCATAAGTAAATACAAGATTGTGTCTGTGTGTGTGTGGCAGTGCATTTCATCACTTTACCACTCGAACACACAATTTAAGAACCCAGCCAGAGACAGAGAGAGATAGCACGATGGAGTGTGTGATAGAGAGCGCGATATTCACGTACGTAGTTGGCCTGCATTCTTCATGTAAGTAGTTTTTTGACACCAATGCACTTTGGTCTTATCGCGCATATTTCATATCTGGTTTCTCGCCATGCGATGGTAAAAACTCCGTGTTAATCTCTTTTCGTTTGTGCCCGCTGATAAACTTTATGGACGGGGGCATGCAGCGACAATGGGGGAGTGGCAAAGTGGCGACGCATTAAAATTAAATGCCTGCTGCACTTGTTAAAGAGCTTTCCACAGAGAGAGTGTCTAATATTCATTGTGTACATATATTTCAATTTATTAATTTCGTATGCATAAATCTTGCGCTTTATTTATTCAATTTGAAGTCTTTGTTGTCTCGTGGCGTTGGCCCTGGCCAGACAAACACAACACAACATATCTACAATGCGACTGAGTCTGAGACTTGGAAAAACTGGCCACTATCGTTTTGAAACCCAGAGCAACAGCAGCACATTCGATCTTTGACTTATGAATTCTTGGAATGCAGTTAGTGGAGCATTTTTAATGGAGTCGGTTCGCTTTCTGTCTGGTCAAATGGACGCCCCCCAAAAAACGATCTCCGAGTCCAACTACAACAAGCATGGACTCGCAACTCCGTGTTCGACTTTGACTACCGAGCTCGAAGTCAAGTCTAGTCAACTCAAACCATAGTTGCATGCCACAACAGCAGCCGTAGCAGCCGCAAATTGAGGCCAAATCTAATTGAATATTTGAATATTCGATCAATATTTTAATTGTGCTGCAACCCAAATTCTACACAACGTTTTGCTTATCTCACACGAAACGTAATAATTGTTATTTGCTGGTCAACTCGAGAAAGTCCTGCAAGACTATTAAACGATTTCATTATTTTCAATGATAATACTCTATTATTTAACACTGTATAATAAGAAAAATAGAAATAGGAAACAAAAAGATTTTTCATATCAAAATAAAATGCAGAACTGTAGTTAAATTTAATATCATTATAGCTTAAGTTGATTTCTGAAGTATTTTAAAAATATTTTATTCAACTGAAATTCCTAAACCAAACCAATAAATTCTGTCTTGTGGAAGAGTAATATAGATTGTTGACTTCTAAAAAAATTCGGAAGTGATTTTATACTCCAGAGATAGCACAACCATGTTTTCTTTAAAAATTTAAATACATATTTGATTGATCTATTTCCAAACTAATTGCGTGAAATAATAGCAGTTTCAAAAGATATTTGGCATACTTAGAAAAAGGATAAACGACATAAATCGTAAAATTAATTGTATAATCGAATATTATGCAAACTAGAATTTAGTTGCAGCTGTTTTAACTACATTGTTTGTGAAACTAAAATTGTTAAAAATAGTTAAATTAAAGATGTAATTACAATTTTTTCAAATGATACATACTTTTAAAGAAATTGGGAAATTTAATTGCATACTTGATAACGATAAAATCTTTATGTTAGCCATTAAACGAAGACTTCATATAAAACAACATACAAATAATAATATTTATATTTAGGATAATTGAATTTGGGATATGTTTGGGGTCAAGAACTTTGTAAATTATTTTATTTGTCACTTTAAATGAAAGAAAATTCCTTTTAAAGAGCAGTTAGAGTTAAAAATTGTAAGTTGAAATTATTATATATCACTTCCCTTGGATAAAAGATGCGTGAAATTTATTGTTAAACAATTGTATCACATTTTAAATTAGCTTATGGTCCTTTTATGTGCCTATGCTAGAAAATAACTATTGTAATGACTTTAATATTCACTGAAATTACTGAGTTTCTTTCAGGTTTTCATGCTGTGAACCTATCAAAGATCTACTAGAAACATTAAAATACATATTCTATATCCTTTTGCGATCCTTTCAGCAGCAATTTCTGTGATTATATAATAATAACGATGCAACTAACAAATTATAAGCTATGTTTAAAAACATTTCCAACAGTTTTCTAAATATATATAGACAAAACTAAAAACATTTGAGTGTTGTCAACGAAAAACAGACGCCATTTTGTGTATTTTAAAGTTAATTCTGAGCAGAAATTGTGTAATTTGTCTTTAATATTAATACAATTTAATAAATAGTAAAATGTAAAATATTTGTTATAATATGTACAATTATTTTTGTCTATTGAAAGCAGTTGAAATTCGCAAATTTCGCAGCGTTGGTAAAAATAAAACCACGTCAACAAAATTCACCTGACGGCCATTTTGTTTTCTCGGTTTTTATTCGCAACGCGTGAGTTTCTCTCAGTGCGAGTGTCGAGCTTTTTGTTGTTGCTAATTTCGGGTGCGCTCTCTCTTTTCTCACTCTGTTGCCGTGCATAGTATATATAAAATACACACATTAATTCGATTCATGGAGGAACACGTGATTTCTTTTTTTTGGCAATATTTCGACTAGAATTTTTCAAGGAAGTTTTGAACAAAGAGTTGGAATTTTCCCTACTAAAGAAGGACATTTTGAGTGAAAGGTGGAAATTTTGGAGAATTTTCTGGATGTCTCGACGACATTTTGACTATTATTCATATTCGATATTGCGTACGTCATTTGGAGCTTTGGCATTCTCACTCTCTTCGTGTGCGTGAGAGGGTGTATATGTGTGTGTGTGTGTGTGAGTGTGCTGCGATCTTTATAGAAAGAAATTTGCTAAACTTTTGTTGTGTGTGTGCTTGTGAGCTGAGTGAGAAATGCTGCGCATGTGTGTGTGTGAGCGCGATGCGTTGATACGTATTGTGCACGCCCCTCACACACACACACACACTCACACACATACAAAAGTATGACAACGAGTGTCGGCGACCCTTACGTCAGCATTAGCACGTGGACTATTATTAAAGCGTTTAATTAACTTGAAGAAGCATTTAGGATCAAATTAATACATAATTGTTGATGTTGATGATTTGGGGGGCCATCCAAAATGGAAAACGTTTAAGGGCATCTGTTTTGAACATTTTATTGGCTGAATGATTCTTTGATGTGCGTATAAGTGTGTGTGTGTTTTCACTGTCTTCGCTCTTCATGTTGTTGATTTTTGATGTTGTGTGTTGTAGCTAGCTTGCTTGCTTGCTTGCCTGGACTGGACACAATGACAACTCGTAAACTGATATCAGTTGTGTGCGGTTAAAGGTTGGGCCCACAGTCTTTCATAATAGTCCGTTTGTACTTAGTTCCGTTTCAGTATCAGTCAAATTGTCAAACTCTATTGTAAGCATTTAATTGCATATAGTTTTCATTTTGTTTTTATTTTTTTGGGTTTCTTTTCTGAATTGTAAGTACATTTAATTTGATATCAAATTCATTTCAATTTCATGCTTGCCATTAGAAAATGCCCTCATGGCAATCACACACACACGCATACACGCACAAGCATATGAAGCAGCTCTCACACTCACACGCACACACACACGAACACAGACCCCCAAATCGAAATGTTTTCTAGTATCAATGTGTCGGTGAGTCGCTTGTGTTTTGTGACGTTACACATTTCATATGGCACACGCTACGCGAGTGTGCGTTTGTGTTTATGCGTGTGTGTGTTAGTTTAAACCTCTTGCTCTGCTCCACACACACACACACCCCTACGTACATTCATTTGTATGTATATACATATACGCGCTTCTGGCACAGGAATTTTTTCTACAGATTTCGTTGGGGCTTTGGCTGCGTTTTTTTTTCGTTGATTTCGATCGTGTGTGTGTGTTTAAATAAGTGTCTTTGAGCACACTACACTGAGCACAAAACGCATGCAGTTCGCTTAAATGCAAAGTCTGGCTTAAAGCAAGCATATTGCTTAAGTAATTTCAATGAATATCCTCGACAATTATAAATTAAAATGAGAGTTACTAATTCAATTGGTATTTCAAATAAATAAAACATGTGATTACGTAAATATTAGCAATAAAGTGATCTAAAGTCTAAAAATAATTGAATTAAACCAAAAATAACCATTTTATTAACTCGCTTTAAGCCAAATTTATAAAAATATACTATGGAAAAATCAAACAAATTTGATTTACTTCATAGAAAATGTCCATATTTAATAGAAATATCAAAAAGTAAGCATCTGAAATGCAATTTGTGCTTAACAAAATAATGCTAAAATATTTTTATAACATTTTAAACATTTTCATTTGCAGTAAAACATATTTAAAATGCGTTTATTCCAAGTAAATATAATCAATGCCACTGAATATTTGTAGAATTTGGCACATTACCTTAACAAATTATTAATTTATTGATTAATGATAATTAAATTAACAATAGAATCAGCGTCTTAAAGTCATAATTCATAACTAATTGATCATCTAATGGGATAAAATTGCAATTGATAGGCTAAAATTGCATTTGGCTGGGCCGCCATTTTCTTTTTGCTTCGTTCATAAAAATTTTTTACCGTGCTAAGCAATCGTATTCACTCACGCACACACACACACAGAAGCAAACGACCGCAAGCTTTTGCCATTGCCGCTGCTGCTGGGACAAAGTGAGCGACAGAATGTGAGAGAGATAGAGAGAGAACTGCTCTCTTTGATACGAATTCCTGTGCATGTATGTGTCGGTGTGTGAGGTGTCGGTGTGTTTGTTTTGCTATTGTTTTCCGCACCAAAGCAGCAGACATAAGCAAAATGTATAAATTTTTGTTGTCCATGGTGGCGTTAACCATTACATGCAAAGTCACACTCACAGTGTCGAAGACGGCGGCAGAAGCAGCGACAGCAGCAGCAGCAGCAACCGCTGCGAGCAACATTCATTCAGTAACGAACTTGTTGCTTTTTGATGCAGTGGGCGCCCAACTCAAGGCATATTCATTGATCTCTGCTGCTGCTGCTGCTCTCGCAGCGCTGTCGCTGCCTCTGCCTTGAATGCCTGTGTGTGTGCGTGTATTTTCGTCGCGTAACTATTCGCTGCAAACGAAGCTTTGGTGAGACATTTGTTTCAGTACGTCACCGACAGCGCCAACGTCAAGAAGGAGGAGGCGGTGAACTGCTTGCTCTGCCTGGGCGCGGCGGCTTACACTGTGTGGCTGTGTGCTTGCTTCATTTTGGGCTCTTCTCCTTCTGGTCTCTGGATGGCGACAACGACGACAACGACGACGACGGCGGCAACGAGCAGCAGCGACAGCAACGGCGGCGGCATCAAAGTGAATTTCAATTAAAACTGTGCAAAGGTGTTGGTGTTTGGCCTGTGTCTGTTTCTCCGTCCTATATGTGTGTGTGCGTGTGTGTTCGAGTGTCTGCATCTGTCTGTGTGCATGTTTGTGTGTGTGCCTTGCTGTGTGTCGCCATTTAACTAATTATTAATTATATTGCTAAACAAACATAAAAAAGCGACAAAAAGAAACTTGAACCCAATTTCAACTCGATCAAGCTAAACACAAAATAAAAAAAAAAACCAAAAACAAAAAAAAAAAATTGCAAATTTGCGACGCAGTTTTAAAGGCCATAACGTAGCGTAACGTATAAAATAACGTAACGTAACTGCTTAAACGACAACAACAATAAAAATAACAAGAAGCAGCGGAAGAAGAAGAATTAAAAACAAACTAGCGCGCGACTTTTGAGCTTCGCAACTGAATAATTAAAATTAGAAGCGAAAAGTAAATACAAAGAATAAAATAAAATACAAGCCAAAAGCAACAATAAAAAAAAAACTTAAATAAAGAAATGAAATGTATACACACACATACAAACACACACAGTTACAAACTCGTATGGATTTGTATAAAAAAAAATGGCGCACAAGGCAACAGTAAACTTATACAATCAAAATTAAAATGTTTGCATGTATTGCAAAAATGTATAAAACACAAAAAAAAAGAAGCAAAAACAAGAAGAGCAAGTGAACTTTGTACTAAATGGCCCACAAGTGACAAGCGATGATGATCAAAGCTGATGATGATGATCAACATATCGATAAACGACAATCGAGAAACTAAACCGCCCACAACTCGATTGAAGTTGAAGTTTGCAGCTTAGCTGTGATAAGAGAACGATGCCACTTTTGGCTTTGGCGGCGTGCATTGAACCAATTTCGTAGTTGCTCGTAGTTGCCTCATTTTTTATAATACCTCTGTATATTTATTTAAAGCGCAAATGTTCAGATACGACACAAATGTCGCCGCCAGCCCAGCAACAACAACAACGACAACAACAAAGTCAACTACATCAGCAACAACAGCTACAAAAACAACGACAAACAGAGACCAAACAACAACTAAGGCAAACTTGCCTATCTGCCTGTTGCTTCTGCTGCTGTCGCTGTCGCTGCCTCTGCCGCCGCTGTCGTCGCCGTCGACGTTTCGTTCGGTTGAGTTAGTGCGTGTGCTGAGCATTTAGTAAACTGGCACACACCAATACTAAAGCACTCTCACACACAGAATACTCCACTCAGTCACACACAAACACACATACTTGTAGAATAGCCCTGAGTATGTGTGCGTCGCTGCTTATATAATCAACATCGACATCGCCGTCGCCATCGCCATCAGCAGTCTGCCTAATGGCTTTGTTTGTAAGTATCAAGTAGTTTAAACTTTTACTAGTTTTTATACTCACACACGCGTACACTCGGTTCTCTGTGTGTGTTTGATTTTGTTATTGTCAGCGCTGTCAGCGCAGTGCGGAATGCAGCTAAAACAGCTGTTTTTGCGCTGCGCTTGTCCGGCCGTGCATTACAAATTGACAACAGAAAACAGCTGTTTTGTGCAGCCTGCAGCAGCGACGCAGCGCAACGCTGAACAGCTTAAGCCAGCCATCCCCCTTCTCTGTAGCCCCACCAGGCAGACAGCAGAGTCCTCCACAAACACTCACATGTGCACTCTCGCGCTCTCTCATTCATTCTCTCTCACTGTTGTCCTTAAGTGTGCGCTGGGCTTTTTGCGCACCAAAGAAATAAATACACACAAACAGCGACACACAGTTAGTCAGACACGACACAACGGAACAACGAACAGACAGACAGACAGAGTGAGAGACAACCCAGACAACAGCAAGGCCAGCGAGGCCTAAAAGCTCGCTCTCTCTCTCTCTCTGTCTTGCATACGCTCATTCACACACTCGCATGCACACACACGCCTGCTTGCTCACCCACACAGTCATAAGCGCAACAAGTTGTCGCTCTTGTTGTTGTTGTAGCTGTGTGCTCTTAAGCTCTCTCACGCTCTTCATGTTGGCCTTTGCGTATAGCGTTGCCACACAGCCGCGAATGCTGTTATTTTAAAATGCGACAACAACAAAAATGAATGATCGTAAATTGTCTAATTAGAACAAATAAATTAATTTTATTAAGCTAGATATACGAAGAACAAAAAACTATTTTTGAATAATTAGCTACACGTGCCGTGCACAAAACGTAACTTGGCGTTGCCACCTGACGACATACTACAGACTTCGAAGCTGTGAGAATATTGCGCAAAAACGTTTTTGCAGTGCGGTCGGTCGGGTCGGTCGCTTTGCTTTTGCTTCGCTTCTGTTTTTGTTTGCAGGCCCATAAACTATAATACATAATAAATAGCCAAGGCGCAATATGCGCAGCTTCAAAATGTCGAGAACGACAGACACATGGTCGGCCAGCGCGATCAGGGTTTGAGGGAGGGAGCAATGGGTAGGGGTAGCATTCGCAGTCGGGGTAGAGAGCGAGCGAGAGAGACAGAGAAAGAGCGCACGTTTTTGGGGGAAGAAGGCGCCTTTTTTCCTCAAGCCTCAAAGTTCACAATGGGCTGTAAATTTGCTGGCTGCCAGTGAATACTATTTTGTATTGTTGTAGTAGTTGTAGTTGTTCTCTACATACACACAACATACATACATACTTATTTAAATGCGCAATTAAGATTGGTACAGTCGAGGCGCGATCAACAACAACGACATGAAAAACTATCAACAGAATTGAACCAGTTTGATATGTTACGCATTTATCAAAAAACAAAAACAAAAGCAACACAAACAAAAAAGAAAAAACTAAACTAAATATATCAAGAAGCGAGAAATCGACAATTGAATGCGAAAAGCTTCACACGGATCACCCTGTGAGCGTGTGTGTGTGTGCGATCGCCCCGTCGATTAATTATCGATTGGTTATTTTTGTTTAATGCACAATAATGTAAATCCATTGGCAACTCTCTGCCACAGTGTCTGGCATAATTACGCGCACACACTTTTAATGAGACGTCGACGTCGGAACATTTTTCGAAATGATCTCTGGACTCCTTCAATGGCCCCGGCGGAGAACGTCATCGGCCGCTGCTCTAATATAAATAATCGTAATCTAAATACGGAAAAAAGGCGAAGAAATCGCATGGAAATTGTGTTGATGCTGCTGACGTAAAAGCCACCAGTGTGTGTGTGTGTGTGTGTGTGTGTGTTGCAGCTAGTTAGTTTACTTGTTGCTGTGTTTGCTGTGCGCCAATTTTCATTTTCATTTCGTTTTCATTCAGCTTTCAATGACGTACACAAAGTTCCCTCTTCCTATCTCCCCTTTCCCCTCCAATGATATTACATTGGCCACAGACGGGGCAGACAACCTTGTAAAGTTTGTGCGTCATTTGGTCGGTTAAATGTTGTGTTGTTATTATTTTTTATTTTCATTTTTTGTTATTTGTTATTGTTTCTCCACATTTGAACAATTTTCGCGGCACTTTCGCTTGTAATTTTACCGCTTCGATAAATATTAAGTCGTAAAAGTCAAAGCCAGGGCTTGTGTGTATGAAGGTATCATATAATATTATATCGTACTATTTATATTTGCCTTTAACTCGACTGAGTGTTTGTGTGTTTGTGTTTTACCTGCAATGTGCGTCATTGTTGTTAAGAAAAAAAAAAAACCAACAATCTTGAAACATTTTCTATTTTTATTTACACACATCTCTATATTTTCTTTGTAATTTTTACAAAACTTTGTTGTTTTCTTCTTTTTATTTTTGTGAATTTTATGACTTTTGTGCGGTGAGTCCAAGTGGCATTTGCATTACCAATTCCAATTTCCATTCAGAATTTCCATTTCCATTCGAAATTTCCATTTCAGTGTCGAAGGCACTTGTGATACAATCAATCGAATTTCACCAGAACTCGATCAATCATAGCCCCATTTGTGTCGGTCGACAACAATCGTGTTTCCCTGACTCAGACCTCAGACTCAGCAACAAGCACATGTAACAAAAACACGCCAAATGCAAATTTCTTAATGTAATCTTTTTCTTAGAAAATCTCAGCTTATCGAAAAAATCCCGAAATAAAACTAATGAAATCAGCGCAAAAACCAGCAATAACATCAACAACAACAGCAACAAAAATGAAAACAAGTAGAAAATAAATATGTCAGCGTAATTTATCGGACAACCGAGCCGAGCAGGCAGAGTTAATTCATTAATTTCTCAACTCAGTTTTTGCCATATCTGAATTCCATTAATCTGGAAGCCCTTTATCGTCAGCGTATTTAAATTTAGCACTACAGTTTTGGGTTTCATTGTTTATTAGGTTTGTAATCAACTTCTTCATCTTCTTTAGTTACTATGCAAATATCCTTTGGTTGCACAAGCAAATATATTTCTCTCCTCTTTATCATACCGGATATTCAAATAATTGATTTTATTATGAATAATTAGGGTTACGGTTTTATGTCCTTAAACGTTAAAAGTTAAAGTATTTTAATTAAATTAAATTTAATGTTTAAATTTTTTAATAGAGTTTTAAATAAATCTTTTGTAGCAAGATTTAAAAAATAACATTTTAAATTCAAAGCTGCAAAATAAAAGTATTTTTTTATGATTGTTCAAAAATAACTTTAAAACATAATTACTTTTTATTAATAACTATAAAATTTGAAGATTTTGGCAAGCAAAATTAGTTTTAAGTGTAGAAAGAAATGTTTCAATTAAATACAAAATTATTTTAACTACTTTCTAATTCATAAATGTTTAAAATTTTAGTAAAATTAAACTGCATAAAGGAACAAATTCTTTACTAATTTAGTAATGATTGCAAAATTGAAACTCACAAAACTTCAAAATGTTCAAATTTCAAAATTTTTATCAAGGCTTAAAGTATTTTGAATGTAGGAAAAAATTCTTAAATAATTTAGAAAAATATATTTAGCACTTTCAAAACTCGAATTCAACCTCAATTAGTGTTTTAAAAATAGTTGCTGACTTCTTACTATGATGAGCAGTATCAAGAGCAAAGCACAATCTAATCTTAAGCCTAAGTTCGCCCTTGTGTATTTAATGCGTGTGTAAATAAATGTATGTATAAGTACACAAGTATGTATGTATGGGTATTATATGCCTGCCATGTGAGTGGATACTTGAAGACATCAAATATTCTACAAGTATCTTATCCGTAGTTGAAAATCAGGCGGGTATTCATTCATTCCAATGGAGCATATTTCTTCACGTTATGTCGTTGTTGTTGCTCTTGTTGTTGTTCTCATTTACTTCCGTTTTTACTGCATTTGCTGTGGTTTCAACATGTGTTCGTGTGTGTGTGTGTGTTGTCGTTGCTTTGGCTTGGGATTTTCATTCATTAAATGCGAGCGCAGTGCTCAACGCACACACACACACACAGACACACACAGCGAGCCAAACATAATCACATACACTTTCATTCATAAATTCATGCAATGCCGCAGCAGCAGCAGTAACAGCAACAACAGCTACCGCCGACGCCGCCAACGCTGACGCCGACGTCAACGTCGACGCCTCCGCTGCGGTCTCTCGTGTCATCGCTCCAAATGCGTTTCGTTTGCTGTTTGTTGTTGGTGTTGTTGTTAGTTTATCGCTGCCATCGCCAACGCCATTGAGACCCCCAAACCATGTGTGCGTGTGTGTGTTTGTATGTGTGTGTTTAGTGTAGTTGTAGTTGCTGCTTGCTTGGTTGCATTTTATAGATTTGCTCTAAATTTCAATGAATTTTCATTGAGCACACGCACAACAGCAAACACACACACACACACTCTGCTCTGTGGACAGACATAAACTGATAAGTGCGGAACGCATCCGTATCTCCTCCGCTGTTTTTTTTTTTTTTTTGGGGTCAGCACCCAATACTCTTACATTTTTTGTTCACTGCATATTGTCGCAATCACAACAACTACAACAGCAATAACAAGCATATTGTATGCTGCCATTGCCCCATTCCCAGTGCCAATTCTCCACTCTGCGCTTCCCTCTCCTACATCATTCTCTACCCAATTCCATTCACATACAGTTATGAATGAATTGTGCGCAAAATATGAATGAAAACGCACACACACACATGCGCTACGAATGTCAGAAAGAGACAGCAACAGCGAAGAGTGTGTGCGAGCGAGATAGCACTACAGCTGCGACTCGTATCGGTTGCCGTCGCTGGCTTTCGTCTATATAGTCACAATATTTCCGGCCTTTCGGGGCAAATGCTTATTTATAGAGCGCCCCCTCCTCCTCTTCTTCTCTCTCCCCTTCTCCCCTGCTCCCTTCACACATACCACAACCCACTTCCACTGCCACCCCGCCAACACGACTTTGCAACAACAACTCGGCTCTAAGTGGCATCGGCCTTTAGGGCCTGCAATACCCTAACTTCCTTCGATGTGTCACAGTCAGGCAAAAAACTTGAGATTCATTCGGAATAAAACCTAAGGAATGAAGTGGCTTAAATAAAGCAAGAAATTCATATTTATTTATAATTATATGCGTACTTCATTATAATTATATTAAATATTAAAATATCCCATTTATACTCAATAAATTAAAAATAAAAAATATACTTGTTAAAAAATATATTGAAAATTTGATTGTAATCAATCATATGTCATACAATATTTTCTTTCCATTATAATAATTAAATAAATAGCAGAAACTAAACAAAATTAAACATTTTAAAATTAAATGATATTATTCATTCATAATTTTTTTCTATTAAAATAATAAAATAAATAGCAGAAACGAAATAAAATGAAATATTATAAAATAACACAATTTATTTTAAGACCAAGTTTTTTATCTTTTACTTAAAATAAATTCAATGATTTTATAGTGTTTAATATTTTCGTTTTTGCTATTAATATAATTATTGTAATGAAAGTGAAATTAAAATTAAAAATGTATGACTCTTAAAATAATAAAATCATCTTTCTTTATTTTTGCTGCACAACAAAATTGTGTTAAAATCAGCATTATTTTAATGAAATTCCAATTTGTTGAGAGTAAAACGTAATATTTTAAGTAATTTTTAATTTGTAGATGACCCATATCAGAATAATGCAAAATTATGACTTATTTTCTTATGACTTTTTTGAATTACCAATTTTCTTTAGAATTTTGTGTAGAGCATCCAAATGTCGCCATTGCTTCGCATTTTGTTTGGTATTTTTTACGTTTGATTTTATTTTTGGTTCGTCTCCAAAATGCGATTGCATTTGCCACCTTCCATCATCCACTTGGAGTTCCAGTTTCGTATGTGTGTTCGCTGCACTTCCATTTGCATTTCCAATTCCATTTTCAGTTCCACTTCCAGTTCCACTTCCATTTCCACTTCCTCATTAGGCCACACGCACAGGAAGTGAGCGGGAGGAAGCCGCTAGCTGTGCTCACACTTGAGGCATTAGTCACT
The DNA here is from genome assembly GCF_009650485.2 of Drosophila albomicans. NCBI lineage: Eukaryota > Metazoa > Arthropoda > Insecta > Diptera > Drosophilidae > Drosophila > Drosophila albomicans. The sequence continues at coordinate 39,416,120 of NC_047629.2, read as the reverse complement.
TTTGTTTTCGTTTTGTTGACTCTCCATCTCTATCTCCCTCTCTCTCTCTGTCTCTCTCTTTCTGGCACTCTCTTTCTTCAGTTGCTTCTTTTGCTGTTTTGCCACTTCCTACCACAGTTTTGCTTCCCCCCCTCAAGACACTTGAACGCGCCTCGTCTGCAGCCAGTTTCCGTTGATAAAACATTTGCAGCGGGGCAACTGGCTAAGCGAAGAGGGGAGGGTGAGTCGCGGGAAGAGGGAGTTGGGGGGCAGCCGTCACTTTTGCTATTTATGGCGAAAGTGTTGTGCGTCCGAGTTCAATAGTGCTTTGAACTTTTGGCTCCCTTTTGCGCCTGGGAATGAGATTCGGATTGGATTTGGTTCGGGAATGGGAATCGGAATGGGAATGGGAACGGGAACGCAGCCAAAATAGAGCGGCACATTGTCTGCCAACAGCAGCAGCAGCTAAGCTAAGAAGGGGCGACGCAAGCAGTCGAGGGGGGTGAGGGGGCAGCTACAACTTCCGCTGCGTTTGCAGCTTTACGCAAAAAGACGTTAAATTTATGAATATGAATGAGGCATACGAGAGAGAGAGAGAGAGAAGGGGAACCGAGGGGCATGTGGCTTTGGGGGCGACGCCAACGTGGTGGCACAGCTGCTGCAAGTTACGTGTCGCCGTCGCCATCGCCATCGTCGTCGCCCCCACGTCGCGTTTTTGTTTCGGGGGAAGTGAAAACTGGGCCAAATGTCATTAATACATCTCAGATCGAAGGCGGAGCTGCAAATCATGCGCTTGTTGAGAGGTGAGCGCAGAGTGCAGACGGACAGAAGGGGAGGGGAACGGAGAGGGGGGAGGGAGATCGCCCACATTTTTAGAGTGAACTCCTACTTGGCAGCCGGCAAATCCACAGTCCACAGCCAGCCGCCACATCCGATTGCAGCTACTTTGTGCCATGGAATGTGCTATAATTATGCCAGTCTCTATCTCTATCACCCTCTCTTTCTCTCTCCTCGTCGTCTGTCTCCCTCGCTGGCTGTTTGTGTGGGCTCAGGAAGCGGCAACTGCAATTGCCTGCTGTGCGACTTTCCCTCATAGCCCATCCCAAAAAACAAAAAGAGCTCAAAGTAGAGATGCACGTGTGTTGTTGTTGTTAGGCGGGGGCTGCCATTTGTTCAGAGGGGGCTGCTAACACACAGCACAGTACACATAGCCAGCGCCCACTGCTGTGGCAACAGCAGCTGAGTCGCTTCAATGCATTTCGCTGCTGCCTCTCGAGACTCTTGAGAGCTCACTCTGCTCTGTTCGTTAGTGGCCAACACTTGTATGCTAATGCATGCAACATGCAACATGCAACTGCCAAAAGTCCTATGCAAACACATACACACACTTAGTGCACAGTGGTACCGTTACCATTTGCTAGCTACTCAATTAGTTCAGTCATTGACATGAAATATATAACATATGTATGATTATAAAAAAACAACTTTTACCTCTTCGTATCAGACCATGAACTGAACTCTGTGCTTAGTCAGCTTGCCTAACGATGCATTACAATTGATTTGATTTCTTTAATAAGAGCTACTTTAATTTTCTCAAAAAGTTTTAGGGATTTCACTTTCATGTCTCAAATATAAGAAATGCCGAGAAACATCGAGAATTATTTAAAAAGGTCTAAGAATTTTATAAATTTGGTTGCACTTATTCAATATGATAAATATTGATAGAAAAGATGTCAAGAAGAAATTAAGAAATAAATATTTTTGCAATTTTGGATATTAGTATTTAATATATCTTAACCTTCAAGTGGATTGTTTATAGACCTAATCTAAAATAATCGAGAAAGTCCCAAATTTTATTATATTTAACATAAACATTTCAACTTCCCAAAAAAACGCGAAAAATCTATACTTTATTTTTTGTTAATTGTATATTTAATTCTGCCTAATTGTTTCTTCATCTTAAATCTTCAAACAGAATTAAAGATATATAATATAACCATAATGCCAATAATATTTATTAAAAAATAATTTATTATCAAAAGCTAGAAAGATAAGTAGTAAACATCTTATGATTGCATTTTTTTTACTTACATTTTTTGACTGTTGATTTTTGCATTGAGTTGCCCCACTGTGCCATTAGCAAACTCATCAAGGTGTTGGCAAATTTTGGGCTAGTTCTCATTTTGCTGTGGCGTCGGGAATCAAAGCAAACTCAACTTTGGTTTAGCTGCTGTTGTTGTCGGTGTTTTTACTGTGTGCAGTATGACGACGATTCTCTTCTAGTGGGCTTATCAGCTAAGCTAAGCTCAGTTGTCGGTTGCAAGTTGCAGTTACGAGTTGCCGGCGGCGGCGGTTGCAACGCGTCGCTTTTTGTGTTGTTGTCTGGCAACAGATTCTCTCATGCATAAAATTGCACACGACATAATTTCCATGACTGAGACTCGAGAACTGGGAACTGCGAATGAGAATGCGACTGAGACTTGCGACTGGCGACGAGTCTTCAACGGAGACTAACTAACTAACTAGTTGCCCCAGGGCTTATCCACAGCTCCGTCTCAGTCTCTTTTTTAGTATTCACATGTCTGCTTTTCTCCTCTCCGCTCCTCTTCGCAGTCGGTTCTAACTGTCTGTCGCAATTTGGGGCAGGTTCGCTGCACTTTTCGCTGTCACTCGACTAGAAATTATGTGCAATTTGTCTGGCAGGGGGTCTAGACCCCTTTCTCGTAACTGTCGTAACTGCAGAGTGCAGTCATTGGCCCATTGTGTGTTTGCAATGCACATCACGTGCTCCCTATTAGACAAGCATTATTAAGTATTAAAGCCCATAGAAAACTTTCGACGAGCAGAGAAAAAAACAAAAAAATACAATACACAAACCCATTGACGATTACGTGCGTTCGTTCATTTCTTCGATTAGGTATCAACAAACAACACACAACACAAAAAAAAAAGACCCGTGACACTACATTCCAATCTTTTCACGTCATACAAAAAAACTTTACAGCGAACAAACAAACACACATAGCGAGAGTTCTCTGATAAGATTTATTAATTATTTTTTATGGTCTTGACGTTGCTGTTGATTGTTGTAAATAGTTCAAACAAGTCGAAAGTCCACATTGAGAAATCCCAATCGCTTAAACCAAGTGCTATATATACATATATATTTATTACAATTTCCGTTTCATTCTTTTTTTCTGCTTTTCCTTTTTCAGTTGTTTTACAGGCCAAGTGACAAGCGTTAACTACAACTCTTCGACCGCCCCCTGCCACCTTCCCCCGCTCTGTTTACCAGGTAAGTGTTAAGCATGTGACTCAAAAAAGTTGCAGCAATTCCATCATAAGTCTTTTATAGTTGCTTTTGGACTTTTGATAAGCCAAAGATTGAGCGCGTGCTTCTTGTTTGTATTCGTCTGTCTCACCGTCTGTCTGTCCGTCTGTTCGTGTGTGTGTGTGTGTGTGTGTGTGTGCGTGACTGTGGCAGGTGTGTGTACACTTTCGAAATTCCAGAAATTCTTGAATCAAGTAGCCGCCGTCGTGGCTTATCGATCGTCTCCATCGTCGTCGTCGTCGTTGTCGACTTGATGAAGCATTTAAAGTTGTCAATGGACTTGCATTCATTCCGATTGCAGTTGTTTTTTTATTTTACACCTGGCGCCCTAGTTATAGGTAAAATATGATGATGCATTTGCGCCCGCTTATCAAGAGTACAAAATGTAAAGTACAAAACTATCGGTATCAAGGCTCTGACAAGTTAAATTGCTCACATGATTCTCGAAATGATTCAAAGAAATTTAAGTAAAAAGTCTCGGGCTATATGCCTACTACAACAACGTTTGGGAATTTCCTGGCGCTATCGAAGTTTCCCAGAAAAAATGCAGAATCAGCTCGGATGTGATATCATATCTGTGAGAAACTATTTCAGCTGTAAGCAATAGACTATAAATTTCCAGAAAATTTTTAGCTATTTCATTGTGGAACTATTTGAAAACCAAATATTGAACAGTTGATATGATAAACAAATTGCTCACACTTTTTAAAGTTTATAGTGCATTCGAAATTTTAAAAGAAACAGATCGTTAATAGATCTAAGATTTAATAACACTTAAAATTAAAGTGTAAAGACTTTAAAATAATTTTCTTCACAACACACTTTAATATTATAATAGAACATTTACAATTGATATTTAATATCTTTTGATTAAACTGTAATTTATAAAGCATTTTTACAAAACTTTAAATTAACTAGTTTATTTCTTCCTTCTTGTTATTTCCATTATTTTCATTATTATTTTTTTTTATAATCTATTAAGATTATAAACAACACAATATTGTACAATAGAAGCCTTTCAGCAAAATTTCATTTTATTTCTTGAGTTTTAGGAATATTTTATTTTCGGTAATTTGAAAATGTTGCAACACTTAATTTTCCTTGGATTCCATTTACTGTTGTTAATTGAAGAAAAGTCTAGCTAGAAGCAGCCCCCTATGTGATTTCAATTATCGCTGTAATTAAAAGTTTGATTGACATTCCCCTATGGAAATAAATTGGGATTAGCATGCAATAGATGCATTTTCCTACAATTTCAGATACTTTTGTATCTTTAGTCAATAATAGCCCTCATATATCAATATCTCAGTTAAAATTGATAAGTGTGTGTACATTGCTTAAGCTGAGATACATTTGTATCTGAGCTACATTTTGTATCTCAATCTGGAATTGTATCTGTATCCGTAGATTGCATATTATGCATGCCTCTGCTTCTTAGCCATTGTCACCCACATTTCGTCGATCGCTTGACATTTTGACGCCCTTCCCCTTCGACTTCTTCCACTTCTGCACTTCCCCTCTGGCCCATCAGTTGTGGCATTTCCCCTCTGTGCGTATTTCGTATTCATGACATGCCGCTGCCCCGGCAACTATAAATAACGCCTATTTTAAATTTAAAGAGTAATGCCTATGGAATTTCCTATAAATACCTTCATGACGAACACAACAAAAACAGCTTTTTAATACCCTGCCCTGCCTCCTCCCACCCTCCGCTCTTCCACCAGCGTGCCCTTCCCTTGGCCCCTTCGCATTTCGATCGTTGTGTTATGTTGTGCTTTGCTTTTTTTTCGTTGTAAATGACCTCGTTCACAAAAAGTTCAGAAATTCCATTTACAAACATGTAATTGAAAAAGTCCACACACACACACTCACACATGCAGAGAGCGACACACACACGTAACAAAGTCAAACACGTTGGAATTTGTTTTTTTTACCGTTCAATGGCGAATTTCGGCTGTGTGTGAATGTGTGTGTGTGTGTTTGTGTGTTGTTTACGCAAAAGAACGCCACCAGCTACAGCAACATAAAAAAAACATACATACAGGCATACATAAAATAAATGTACAATACATACAAACATTCCAAAAGACACTTACGAAAACCACAGCAGAAGAAGAAGCAGCGGCAGCGACAGCGACAAAGGCTGAAAACTTGGCGCAGAATGTAAAACGAGTAACAAACAAAAAACTGAAGAATTAAATTGCTTGGCCCAACGGGCTAAAGTAGCGCATAGTTTTGGACGCATCAACACAGAGCGAGCGAGAAAGAGAGAGACACGAGATACTCTTTTTAGTAGTAGTAATAAGGGGTGTGGAGGAAGGGGGGTCAGTCAGTGTCAGTTTGTTTGTGGAATGCCGTTCTGTAAGTTTCGTATGCGCTACCCAAACATTTTCATGGCGTAGTTCAGTTCAGTATCGAAACTTTCTAGCACACACACACATTTACAAACAAACTCGCATACAGATCCAACGGCAGAGACAACACAAATACACACACACGCAAGCACAATCAACTACTTTCGAAATGTACAACAACAACAACAACAACAAAACAACATTCGAAGTGCTGCCGCAGTCGCCGTTGCTGCCGCTACAAACGTCGCCAGCTAGATTTCGCTGTCGCTGTAGCCAGCGAGCGCATGCGCGACGCCAACAACGACAGCGACGTCGAAGTCAACGGCGACAGAGCAGAGATGCGAGCAGCAGTTTCGAACGAATGATCGGCGCAAAAGGAAAGATAAATTTTCATTCAGTAAATTTTTGTAGGTGCAGCCGCATGGTCGTTGCTTGAGCTGCGCGCGGACCGTTTTTGTTATGCCTTCGACATTTTTTGCCGTTTTGTGTGAGAACGGATGTAACAACAGCGATAAATATGAGTACAACGAACAAAAAAAAAATGTATACAGTGTGAAAAGTAAATATTGAAAATGCAAACTTGACACTAAGAAACGTTGCGAAAGGAAAAAAAGTTATTTAAAAAGCAAAGAAATTAAGTAAAAAAAAATACCAAAGGCTCAGTCAGGAGCAGCGCAAAAACGGAGCAGACAGCAATCATTCACACACAAGCAAACAGACAGTGCATACACACAACATTACATACATATGAAACTTGTGCGACCGCATTCCAGAAAGTTCAAATAACGATTGGTTGGAAGAGGAGTTGGAAAGGGGACAAGGCGGAGGAGCCGCACAGCATAAGCAGCGTGGAAAAATTAATGTTAAAGAACTCTCTTACTCAATGTGTATGTGTGTGTGTGCGAGGCTTGAAACTTTGCCTGTGCATGTGTGTATTTATGTAGCCTGGAATGCGGTTCCGTTCAACAACTCTACGCGAAGAACTAAGCCAAATAGAACTTGCGCTTCACAAAAAAAGTGAGTAATAAAAAAATGTGGTGTCCAGAAACTGGTTTTGATGTTGGCCAAGACTTTGTGTCGTCTGCATGGAGGGGCAACGGCATCGGCATCCAATCCATCCATCCATTGACATCTAAGGAGTTTCTTTGATTCTAACCTCGAAGTCTGCAGCAGCAGCACATGGGCAAAGAGAGCGCAAGACTTGTGGAATTTGCCAGCAGCAGTCAATGCGCTCTCACGCACAGATACATGCAAGTATACACACACACACACACACATATAGACACTGTGAGTTACAAGAGTCGAAGACAAAAGCTCGGCTTCGTCTTTGGAGACGAAGTAAAATATTTATTGGCTGAAATTGGATGCTGCGCGTCGTCGCTTTGACTGTATGTGTGAGTGAGTTAGTGTATGTGTATAGCGTCTATTTAGAAATTCAAATTGAAATATTTGAAGCATGAGTCATGCAAGACGACGACGACATCGAGCGTGGGTCTTGAGCCTAACTTAACTCGAGCGTTATTCATAGTGCAACTTTAGCTGTGTGCGGTGGACATATTTCTCAGCAGCAGCAATCAAGAAATAAATATAGTTTTATGATCACAATTGATTTATACATGTTACAAAGTTATTAAAGATCAAGACTCGATTAGCTGTAAATTAAGTGCATATTACAGTATTTTTGTAACTTGCAGTTGCAATGTAAAACAAAGGGTAAGGCAAGGAGATTGGGAAAGAAAGGGGGTTACCTCGTGTGCCTATCATAATTGCAATCGCTGGACTTAAGAAGTTGCATCAACAGCAGAAAATGGCAAAACGAAGAAAAGTCAACCACCAGCATAGAATGCGGGCTGGCAGAAAAAAAAAAAAAAAACAAAAGCAACATCAAGAACCAACAAGTAAGCAATGTCCGAATATGATCGACTGTAAAATACCCGTTAACGAAAATACTTTTTGCGAAATTGAAACATTATTTGCACTTGATTTTCTACTCACTAAAATTATAACTGAATGATTTACTTAATTATCCGTTCGTTAACTATTTATATTTGGAATATACATATTTCTATCAACAATTTGAAGTATAAATACCCTTTTCCAACGTATTGTGTAACGGGTACAAAAATGAAGAACACAAGCAGCAGGCAAGCATAACCAGAATTTTACAAGAACAACAACAGCAACGGACGAGCGAAAAAAGCTAGAAGGCATGAGAAGCAAAAGCAGGCAGACAGGGACAGGGACAGTGACGCCAAAGTCCAAAGTGGACAGAAAAACAAAAAGGGTAAAAAAGGGAGCGCAAATGTGCTCTCCTTCTCTCACACACGCACACATGCATCGTTGGTCTAACGGACAGCGGCAAAATGATCCCTTGTTGATGTAGTTCTTGTTCTTGTGTAGTTGTTGTTGCTGTTTTCTTGTTTCTTTTTGCGAAAAGCGAAAAAAAGGCGACAGTAAAACGTTGGCGGTGGTCGAGTGCAGCAGCAGCAGCAACGAAGAACGAGTTGAGCTTGCGGAATGCTGTTATCGTTTTGGTGGTTTATCGAAATCGCTAAGCTCTATCGATTGACAGACAGAGTTGTTGGCAAAGAGTTTGTTGGCCGTTTTATTTTATGCAGAACAAACAACACACAATAAATGTCAATTAAAAATGATATTTGTATATTATCGGGGCGGCAGTTGCTGCTTCTGCTGACCGCCATAAAAATGTGCTATAAAAAAGTAACGGTGAATGCTACGGTCTGCTGAAGTTCGTGTGTGGCTCGAAAACTATTTCTGTGTAAGTTTTTTTTTATATGTATGTATGTGTGTGTCCGCTCAATAGAAAGTTTTTGTTAATAAAAATGGCAGGCACACAAAAAATGAAGAAGCAGAGATAGAGAAGAAAAAAAAAACACTAAAAACTAAACACACAAAATATGTCGAAATATAACAACGAAAAAAAGAGTGAATGAAAAAATGTTGACCTAATTTTTGATGTGGCTGTGGCTGCTGCTGCCAACTTCGCTGCTGCTGCGCCACATACTTTCCCACAGCTTCCCAGCAGCGTGTGATCACATCTCGCGGGAGCAGCGACGACAGCGGCGACGTCGGCAGCGGGCGCTCCCTTAGCACAGCCACAAAGGCAAACAACAGCTGGAACGACGTCTAAATTAATGACTGTTAAATGAAGATTGTTGCTTCCAGCATTCCAATGCGGCGCTGTTGTAGTTGTTGGCGCTCGCTCTCTCTCTCTCTCTTTCTAACTAACAGGGCGCGCCTGCGCAGCGCAAACTTTGATTTTCTTCTTCTTCGATTTTGTCTATTACGTACACCTTTGATTTCTTGGCTATATTTAGCGACTCCCTCCCCGGATTCGATAAACTCCCCTCGTTGAATAGTTGCAGCTGTGATCAGTTTATTTTCTCTGATTTTCTCAGCGCCACTAATTGTGTGTGTGCTATTTATATTAGAAACCAAAACCTTAAGATGCTGCCCGAATTTAGTCGCTGTCTACGAGTGTGTGTGTGTGTGCTTTTTTTGTGTTTGCTTGCTTTGCGCGTGTGAAAATATTTAGGCTACGCTCTTTGAAAGCTTTTGTTTTTTCTCGTATTAGTTTTTTTTTTCTTTTTTCTTTGTGATGTGTTAACTGACAGTCAATAATTGCGACTTGACACACATAGAGTAATCATTATGATTGTTATTACTATTATTATTATTAAATATGGCTTAGTTCCAGGTGCTATGGTGAATTAATTGTGAGGTGAGTATGCAATCTAAGTAACTAAGTATTTGTGTGTTGTGTACATTCAAGGAAAACGAACTAAACTAAAATTTTAAAAGTGCTACTTCTCTCTGATTTGACTACGAAACCGGTTTTCGATTTGGTTTGACTGTTTTTCATACAAGTGAGATCATTTTGAAAGCTGATTTTGTCAATGAATACCACATTCCACATTCCAATGGTTTTTTTTTCGAGTAGTGTGCCCTGCACACAAACATAAGCACAAGCACACACACACAAGCGCACGCAATCGTGTGGTGTTACAAAGCTTTGAACTAATGCCGACAAGCAGCGCGCAGCCTCCAAAACTCTTGTTGTTTTTGTTGCTGCTGCCCTGAAGGTGAGTACAAAACATTCATTTAAAACTCTTTGTATGTGTGTTTGTATGTGGGTAAGTACACAATGTGACTGAGCTTGCAGCTGAGCGAGCGAGAGAGCGAGCTTTTTCACTGGGTCAAAGCAGCGACGCCGACGTCGACGGTAACGCCAACGCCAATGCTTAAACTGCGCGCAAGCGCCGAACTTAATTTTTTTTCTCCGGCTCTTGTTTTTTTTTTTTTTTTTTGGACTGCGACTGTCAGCTCAAGGTGAGTTTGCGGCGAGCTGGGCGCCTGATCGTTTGTCAGACAACATTCCAAGCATGCCAACGAAATCTAAACAACACAACTGCGTCTGTGTGTGTGTCTGAGTTGGTATTTATATGCTTTGTTTGCGCATTACAAAAGGCCTCGGATGATAAGAGAAGCCACAGCCAGAGCCACAAAGGCAGTGGTTGGGGGCGGGGACAGGCAGGCAGGCAGCCAGAGATAAGTAATCGACAATCAAATATGTCGTCTATCTACCTACACACCAATACACATGCATAACCAGCCACATACATGTGTTTGGCCTCCGCATTGCAACGACGATTTTCATTCATGAAATGACTTCTCCCTCTTCCTCTTTCTCCTCCTCCTCCTCTTCTTGCACCTCCTGCTACCCCTCCTCTGGCAGGCAGGTCGCACTCGAAACTGACCAAAGTGGAGCATGGAAACGAAAGCTAAGCACGTTGGCCCAAAGTCGTGATAAACATATTTACCAATTGATTATTTTCTAACACACACATACTCACATGGATACAACGACAACAACACATGCTCTGGGCAGAGCTAACCCAAAAGGTGCTAATCAGCATAAATATGCCATGTATGTGAGTGTGTGTGTGTTGCTTTGGCTGTGAATTTCCGGGTGACTTTCTAAATGCCCATGATGAACCAACAAACGAACGAACGAACGAAAGGGGATCATCATGAACGGGTGTTCAAGCTGCCAAAAGGAACTAGTTCCGCAGCTGAACTGCAATTGCAACGAACAACAACAATAATAAACAAACAAGGTCAATGGAATGCACTTGAAGACAAACGTAATACGGGAATTCGTAAAATACGAAGGAGAAGAAATTAAATAAGCAAAGAAATTTAACTTATTATATAAATAAATAATAAATCACAAAGATATGTTTCTAATGTAAATGAAATTGATTAACTATAGAAATCTGACTTACTATAAGAATAACTAAAAAAATGTGTTCATAAATCTGTTTGTAATGTAGAAGAAATTAAAAAAATATGCAAAATTAATTTATTATAAAAATTACATTAAATAAATAACAACGATATATGTTATTTGTAAGGGAGAAAAAATTCAATTAGAGAAATTTATTTTATTAATTATTATTCAAAGCTACTTAAAATACTTTTACAGATCAGACTTATTAGCGATGTGTAAAAAATAATTTTACAGATCAAAATTAGTAGTAATTTTTATTATTTTATTTACGTTCTACTTGAAGTTAGTAAAGACAAAATCTGAAAACACATATTTTCATATGATATCGAAAAAAATCAAAGTTATATTCTTAAATAAAGAAATGATTATATTCTTATCTTTGAAATCAAAAAGATTTTATAAATTAATTCCACTATTTTAATATACAGTATTAGTATTATAGTAACAATCTGTCTAAGGATAATAAGTAAATGATGTGAGAGAAATATGTATTTAATAAAATTGATAAAGAAATGATTAAATGATTTACGAAGACGAAAAAAAGAAAAAGTGTACTGATATAAGATATATATTTATGATCGTGCTAGTTAATAAGATTCAATGCTTTATTTATGTCAAAGATTAAGCTCGAGGTATTCTTATTATAATACAAAAATAAAAAAACGAAAGTAAGTTTTAGCATTAATAAAAACGAAGTCGTTTCTTTCTTAATCTAAATTTGTTTTCATTTAAGAACTAAACTTAAGATACGGTAAATCTTTGAACGTCATTATATTTTTAAATATTTGAGGGATTTATTGTGAATGTTGAATTGATATTAATTGTTATTGGTTAAATGTCTAAAAATAGCAAAATTTAACAAAAATTTAGAAACGCTTTTGAATTGATTGTTATGCATATGCCTGTAATAAAATATCTGAAAATAGATGCCGAAAAGCAGAATAAATGAAAAAAGAAGCGAAAAACAGATTGTAAATAGTTTTCGTTTTGGGTTGAAAGAAAGAAAGAAAGAAGAAATGTTGCGTCGGCACAACGCATTCGCCCCTCTTTTAATGTGCTGGTCTCGATATTATTTAAAATGCGACACGTATCGGTCGCTAGGTGAGTGGCCCACAGAGAGAGAGAGAGCAACAGAGAGAAAGAGAGAGAGAGAGAGAGAGAGAGAGAGTAGCCAGAAGATACAGAGAAAGACGCAGACAGCGTGCAGACGCAGAGTGGTAAATGTGTCTCGAAATGAAAACATTTCACAATCCCGGATACGCATCGGAATGCGTCTGCTGGCGACCGATGGCGATGGCGATGTTGATGTTCATGGCGGTGGCACTGGCGGCCCATAAAGCTTTGCAAATGCGGCCAGCGCCAGCAGTGCTTAGGCCAAAAAGATACAGCAGCGAAGTGCGACTGCGACTGCAGACACATACGCACTCACAGATACAGATACACAGCTACAGAGACAACTGCAGCAACAGCTACAAGATACAGATACATTTGCAGCTAAAAGATACAGATACACGCACTGAAGAGAAGATACTGAGTGCATTTGCGCTGCGCTTTCTTCTAAGTAGTTGAGTCTTAAGCATTTGCTTTTGTACTTCAAGTTTGCTCTCATACCCGGTAGCTTTGCTTTCAAAAGGGTTTAATTAGGCAACGCTAAAATAGAAGCAAACTTTTTGTATAGAGTTGCAGTTCCTTCATTGTAGTATAAGTAACTTAATGAGTGTTGTCCTGTCAGAATAATGTCTTGTTACTCTACTGTCCGTCTTTCATTAATCATTAAATCAACTGGAACTCTTAAGTCTTTAGGTATTATTTCTTAGTTATCAAGAATACCGTCAAAGCTGCAGGAGCTCCCTAAACTCAGTTGAAATTTTGTCTTTAAATATTGACAAATCCCCTTAGCTTTTACAATATTTAAGCTATTAGTTGAAAAGTCCCTAAAAATCACTAAAATCTAAATTTTTAAATGGTTATTCAAATGTTCCAAAAATTTGATAAGGAAGTTTTTTTAAATTAGAAACTATTCTTTGTAAGGTCCTTGCATTGTTCTAACATTTGAAATGTAAATTATAATTTTACAAATATGTAATTTGATTTTTAAGGTACTAAATTCTACTTATTAATATTCTTCTTAATAAAATCTAAGATAGTATATATAGCTTTATAATAGTAGGTTTTTGTTTAGTAAAAATTTTCATTTTTATGAATAAAAATTATTCATTTTAAATTAATATTAAATCTATTAAATATTTTTCTATAATAATTTGATATATATTATGCTATACTGCTTACATCGTTTTTCTTTAATTGTTGTTGAAAGTAGCTAAGGTAAAATTAGGATAATTTTTCATTTAAGTGCACCTTTTATATATTACTATTTTCAATAACTTGTTTTTAATGATAATTGTACATTTTAAAATTACAAATGCAATACTTTAAATTGTAAACCTTAAGTTAAAAATTTCTTCCAATCAATAATTGAAGTACGTAAGCTTTATGGATAAATTTATGCTTTTTGTTTTGTATTCATACTTAGGTGGTCAAAAATTGACCCTTCTAGAAATGAATAGAATCTGTGGCAACCAATTTTATTATTTCCTTTTAGCCAACACTCTATGTAACAACAAACTAATGCCTAACTAATTTAAAAAAATAAATAAAAAACAATTTTCTTATTTAAATTATCAGTTATTAGCACATAAATAAAATGATTATTTGCCACTATAATTTTATTGCATTTTCTTATTCCTTAAACAATTTTTGTTAAGTGGCAAAGGGTCTCAGGCAGTCGAAGCAGCGCGTGCAACTCTTCATGTTGCAGCTTGTTAGAGTTGATGCTGTTATTGTTGTTGTTGTTGTTACTGCGGCAGTTGGCCTTCAGCTTGGCCACGTTTCGTGTGCAGATGTATCTACGAGTTGTGCAAGTTCAATCCTGTCGTGCTCTGCATTGTGTCAACCCCAATGCGGAGAAAACAGAGAACGCCTTGGCAACACACAACACACAAAACACAAGACAGACAAACGGACAACTAATTAAATTTTCTATGGCCAAAGAATGCGCTTTTGTCGGAGGCAACAACTCTGACTGTTGCGACCCCTCTTCGCCTTCGTCTTCGTCTTTGGACTTATTAAGTTGCCGTTAAAGAGCGATTGCGAGTGGAAGTATATTTTTATCTTTTGCTTGCGCCAAAGGGTCGCACAGGTAAGAGGGGAGGGGAAGCGAGGTGAGGTGGGGTGAGGCAGAGGCTATTCATATTCATAAGCACCAACATTTTCACAGCCACCAATAGCTCGTAAAATGTGTGTGAAAATGGGGTGCGCGAAAGCAAAGGAAAGGAAACTCGCTGCGACTCCCGAAGCGAGATCGTTCAGGGTGGCTGCCTCTTCTCTAGCTATCTCTCTCTCTCTCTCTCTATCCAGCTCCATCTCTTTCGCCTGCAGGGAAGCGCACGTGTGTGTTTTTTGCTGTTGCCAGGCCGAAGTTTGTTGAGCTTTTGTGAAAATGAGATCATTGTGCTACCAACTTGATGCGCCATTGCGTAAGCTGGCGGCTCCTTTTTTGTATTTATTTTTTTTATTAGAAACTGAAACTGGAACTTCAGCTGCGCCGGCGCAAAATACAAACAACAACAACTGAAAAAGTATCTGCGAGTACGCGAGTATCTTCTGCTGGTAGAAGTGTTTCTCCCCTCTCCAACATCATGCTTAATTTATGTAGGCTTTTTTAGATACTCGAACTCGCCGTCGTAATTGGCTAATTATATGTATGTATGCATGTGCGTTATGAATTTCATTTAACCATATCTTTAATTTAGAAATTGAAAACTTTTGTTCACCAAATTGAACCGTCTGACAGTCGAAGCAAAAGATATGCGGGTTCGCCCAGAGTTTTTCATATTTCACCCAAACGATATGCGAGCATACTTTTGCACGAAATGTAAATTACTTGATTTGTTGCTTGGTTCCGCTCCAAACTTCAACTTCAACGTCAACTACAAAGCAAAACAAAACAAAACTCCCTCCCATTTCCCATTTTCCACATTTCACATTTCCCACTCGCCCAACTCGCAGCAAAAGCAAAAGAGATTGCGTTTGCCCGTTGCACATTTTGATAAACATTATGGCGGTGGCCCATGGCCATGTGAAAAGTGCAGCACTTTCACCATCATCATTTCCCTCGCCGTCGCTTTTCCAGTTCAACTCACATCGAAATCAATTTTCTAAAACTCCCCTCCTAGTTTAGGGGAGCAACAGTGTCGAATACGGGGGTGTAGCCCTGGTTAATAATCTGATGTTGATCTTGGCAGCCGATAAACATAAATAAACTAAATATTATCACGAGAGGGAAACCAATTCTTAGTTGCGGACTTCACAGTTCTAATTTTACAAATACTACTGCTTATGAGTTGCATTTGAAAATTACGAAAGTATCTTAAACTTTTGTCAGATTTTCTAGATTTTACCGAGTGAATAAAATCTAGATCGAAAACTAGATTGCAAATTTTGATTTAAGGAAAGATCTTAAAGAAAAACAATATTGACATTAGATGTTTAGGTTGAAATAATCTTGATTCAATTTTGAAATTTTTCCATTCTTAAAACAAGATTATAATCTTGAATTTCAAGATTGGGCAATCTAGATTTTTTTGTAGATTTTCGATCTCGATTTAAGAATAAACTTTCTTGGTTCAGTTTTGACATTAAACAATCTTGATTCAAGATTATAATCTTAGTTTTAGCACGATTTGTTGTTCTTTATAGAAATCAACCTCAGCCTTCTCAAGTTAGCTACATTCCTTAAACAGATTTATATATAACTACTTGATTAACTTTCCTTAATTCTTTTCTTTAAATGTCAATATCAATTGCACTTCCAAGGATTTAATTTACAAATTGATGGCTATAGAAGATTGAAGAAAGTATCTAGAATTAATAGTTCTCTTCTTAGTCCTTCCAGAATTCGACGCAGAGTAAAGACTTGTTCGATGATGAGTAATTAAGATAAGCTACATGAAATATGATTTCACTTAATAGAGGCTAGATGTAGTTTCCCAAATGCAACTGATTCATAGGTGAACTGCATCTGCAAGATACAAAAGAATCTTTCATAACTAGAACTGACCAAACTTTATTTTCTTTATATTTTTTTAATCTATAAATTTTCATTATCAATATCTTATTATCATAGCTAACTCGCTTATACTTATAATACACTTTTCATAAATTGTGAATTTGCTAGCTGAGAAAAATCTTAGTATGACACTTATAGAAATCAAGTTTACTAAGTTGAACATTAGAATTCCTAAAATAAAATTCCCCCGCAAATGGAATAAATTGAATATTTACTACAATATTTATGATTCCTGCATTCCTGATTTAGATGCAATCGAATACAATTATTAAATTTAGGCAATAAATACTTTGGTGTGACATAAATCGCATACTGCAATAGGTTCTTAGTTTCTTTGGCTGACAGTTTGGTATATTTATTACTCAATGGTATATTTTGAATGTAGAACTATATTAATATACCAAATAAAGCTTGAGGTATATTCTATTATTTTTGAGGTATATTCAATTGTTATATTTTAAGAATAATATTGCGTATCTTTTGCTCTTCTTTGAAATGGGTAGCGGGTATCTCACAGTCGAGCACACTCGACTGTATATTTCTGTCTTGCTAGTATTGGTATTTTTCTCAAATATATATACTAATTTAAATGTATCTCAAAGATACATCCTTTCTAGTCTTTGGATTGTTATTTTTCTCAAATATATATACTAATTTAAATGTATCTCAAAGATGCATCCTTTCTAGTCTTTAAATACATATGTAAGCAAATAATGGAATTACTCGCCGTTATTATTGCTAATAAAATATAGTTGAACATGTCTTTAGATCCAGATTTGAATTGAGCAATTCCTTTTTGCTGGATTAACTGCTTCTGCTTCTGTTGTGCTTAAGAAATCAATGGGATCGCATTGTTTAATCGCAGCCATTCATTGCTCCCTCAGTCAAGCGACCCTTTTCGCAATATTTCAATTGCGCGAATACGACTACAATTATGAGTGTGAGTGCGAGTGTGAGTATGAGAGTGAGTGTGTGATTGTGAGTACTCGTAAGTACGAGTATTTTCTCTACAAATAATTCAGGTAGATGCCTTAAGGTCATCTTCATAAATGCAAACAGATTCGAATGTGTGTGAATGTGAGTGTGTGTGATTGTATTGTATCCATACTTATGCGAGACTTATGATCATATGCATAACTGTAAGCATGGGCAAGCCAAACCATTTCCAGTCGCTTCCACACTTTTCGTTTGAGGTCTCGTCGGACGTCCGTCTCCATCGTTCAACGGCTGTCGCTCTGTCGTCGGTCGTCAGTCGCTTGTCGTCTCTGTGACTGTGCAAATTATTGTCGCGCATAAAAAAAAAAAAAAAAACAATATTGCAGGCCAGTGGCAGACCGACCAGCCAGAGAGTCAGATTCAGATTCAGAGTCGCTCCAAGACGGAAGTTCAACTAACTCATTTCCGGTTATGTGGCGTGTATATTTGGCCTGGCCTGGCCCGGCCTGATCCGGCGTATACACACAAACATACATACATATATAAATCCGCTCTGCCCCTGCTTCCACTTGCCACTTGCCACCGCTTGCTTGGTCCGCGGTATCAACACACACTCTCACTCATTCATTCATACCCATACTCATACTCATACTCATACTCATACTCATACTCATACTCATTCATACACATTTCATATTTCATGGCAGCTCGTCGCTGCTGTCTCGTTGTACGTGGTACTAGCACAGTATATAGTAGCTTATAGCATATAGTATAGCATATATATTCTCATAGCGCTCTTGCGATTCGATTCGATTCATTCATGGAGCAGTCAGGCGGCGCATTCATTGAGAGTCGCTGCTGTTGCTGCTGTTACTGCTGCCGCTGCGCAAATACATTCTTAATTAAGTTGTAAATGAAACATAAAAAAAGCTCTAATTACGTCGTAGCGCGCATAGTTTTTCCTTATTTCCACACTCTTACACACACTCAGCGGCAGACACACTTCTAATTTTTCGTATTTAGTACATGCACTTCCGCTTATCACTAAAGATTACTTAAAAGGAATTTGGGTCACCAGCAAACGACACAACATAAAAAAACACAGCAGCAACAACAACAGCAACGACTAGCACTATAAACACACACTCAGACACACTTATACAACAACAACAACTGTAAGCAGACCTCTGGACTTTGTTTATGTGCACAGATTCACGTCATTTGCTTTGTGCTTATTGCAAGTGTCGAAACGTCCTAGAGTTCCAAAGATTACCGGAAATACTTAAAACTAATGCTTGCGTGCAGCTCGCTTTGAAAATTTAAATTGCAACAGTTACGCACACTTATCGAAAATTGAATATTTTTATCGATGACTTTTCGAAATTAAATTCGTAAATTCTCGAAGTTCGAATTGTTTCCTGAAATAGCCAAAAAATGAACCCCAAGGACGCTCAACAGTTTCCACACTTGTGACATAGAGGTCGTTCTCATGCAGTGGCGTCATCTATACGTTAGTGAGCATCATCGAAATTCAAATTGTTTCCTGAAATAGCCAAAAAATGAACCCCAAGGACGCTTTACAGTTTCCTCACGAGTAACATAGAGGTCGCTCTCATGCAGTGGCGTCATCTATACGTTGGTGAGCATCATCGAAGTTCGAATTGTTTCCTGAAATAGCCAAAAAATGAACCCCAAGGACGCTCAACAGTTTCCACACTTGTGACATAGAGGTCGCTCTCATGCAGTGGCGTCATCTATACGTTGGAATGCATCATCGAATTTCGAATTGTTTCCTGAAATAGCCAAAAAATGAACCCCAAGGACGCTTTAAAGTTTCCACATTTGTGACTAGAGGTCGCTCTTATATTGTGGCGCCATCTACACTTTGGTGTGCATCATGAATGCGTTGACAAAATGGTTGTAAGCTAGGATAGCGCATGCAGTAGGCCAGTAGATGGCGCATTTAGTTATTTAAAAAGCGTTGCCACTTGAATGGAAAAAGGTAAATGCGTTATACGTGTAGATGTTATATTGTATAACATTCATATAATGGAATGCAACGAATATTTGAATTTGAATATTTGATAAATGCAATGGAATCCATTTAATTTCTTAGCGAAACTACATATTTATTGTATATACTTGAAATATTTAGCTATTATTGCGTTTAAATATCTCCTGTTTTGCATGTAATTTAAATATTTGTATTTAGCAAAATTATTTTTATAAGAACTTGTCTGCTTTATATACATTTTCACCTGCAGTATATATTTGGATTTCATCGATGAACTTGATTTTGAACAACCCGTTATTTTTAAATCTGTCCTTGACATGTATTTAAAACTTCTAAGATAAAAAAATATGCATGAGTTTTTATTTGATATGCTAAAATACGAATTAATCTTTCCATGTACTTTCCGTTTACTGGAAGCATTTTGTTTTCATTTAAGCGCACAAAGGAAGATATTTAATGTCACTTTTAAAATTAAAACTAGCGATAGACTGTCGCTTGCAGCAATTAATGTTCGCATATCACCATAAACAGTGGTTTTAGAATATCTTCCTTTTGAAATAAGGCTGTGGTCAGTTGGCAATTATTACCTGAGTTAACTACCCTCCTATGTAGAGCATTGGGCAAAGAAACCTTAAAATATATGTTCTAGTCGCCTGCAAGAGATTCTCTGAGAGAGTGCCCCTTAATACTCGCAATGCCAATAAATATTATATAGACAACACAAATTCATAATAAATGATATTCCTTTTCAGTCATTAAATATTTGTACCAGGTAAGACTTGAAATCATTAAAATTGTAGAAAAAATATTAATTATATTGAAATTGTAATAATAATAAATTGTAATAGAACTAAATATGAGTAAATTTTGTGTTGTTGTATAAATAGCTGTCAATACTTTTAAGGAAGAATCTAAATAATAAAATAAAGAAAACAGGGCACCTTTATATAAGTTTTGTTAAAGTCCCGTACAGTTTTCAATTAATCGGTTTGATTTTCAGCAATTAGAGCCAACGAACCATTTGATAAGTTCAGCTAAGCCCCGATCATTAATTTTCTTTTTGCGCGTATTTTCCCTTAATTTCGTATAAAATCTCATTTATTGAAATGCTGCTGGCGACAACAACAACAACAACAACAACAACATCAACAGCAAGGCGTCTGGATCAACAGCGCAAACAAGAAACTTCCCTACAGTCCACTTTTCCACGTCCACTTTTCCTTTGTTGCAGTTTTGCGACAGTTCTCGCAGTTAAGAGGATTATTGCTAGCCAAAATTTACAGATTTTCCCCCGTCTATTGTTGTTTTTGCCATTTTTCTCGCCGTCTGTGCAAATTTTATTGAAAAATTCCAAATCCACTTTTTTCAGTTCGTTTGCGAATGAATTTTTTTTTATTTTTGGGTGCATTCTTTGTATTTTTTTACCCATTTTTTTTGTATATGTCGCCTGTCAGTCGCATTAGCAGACGACCTTATCCGGGTACGTTTGCAATTGCAATTCCAGAATTGCTGCTCCTTCTGATCCTGGCTTGACACTGACCCACGCGTGTCAGGCGATGCGCTTCGAGGTCGCGAACGGGGTTGGCAACGCTTATTAATGGGTTCAGTTAATGTGTGTCACAACCCCTTCATCGCCCTTGCCCCCATCCCTTTTACACTAGATTAGCTGCAGAGTTTCCCAAAAATAAAAAGCAGAAATCCTCAAAAAAAAAATTAAATTTTCCTCCTCAAAAATTGGCAACAAAAATACGTAATTTATTAATTTCGCATGGCCATGTGACAGTTGCGATCCTTTCGATCCTTTATTTACACAATGCGCGGCGGCATTTGGCTGACCCTTTTTACCCCCTGCCCTAACCCTCAACCTTTTGATTTCTCTCTTTTTTTTCAGCCAAAATGTCATGAAATTTCCTTTTATTTTTTGAACAATTTTGCCTGGAAAATTCGCATTATTCGCACCCAAAAAAAAATGAAAAAAAATTGCAACATTTTTGAATGCGGAAAGTGCAAAGGAAAGGGTTGCAACCCTTTCCACAGATCAATGCGTACCCCTTTGCTTAAAAGTAATTTGCGCTGACCCCTTTTGAAATTGCATTTTTGGGTTAAAATTTTACACATTTTCAATGAAAAGTGTTTTCCGAAAAATGTGGAACAACAATTGATTTAGAATCGAATATCAACCCTTTTGCGCCCGTCTAATTCTAAAACTAAGCCCAAACCCATTCCTCATTCCTCTTTCACAATTGTGGAGCATGTGACAGTCTTGCGCTTCGCACGCGTGTTGATTTCAAATTCAATTTCCAATTTCTGTATCGAGAAACCAGCTGCCAAATTCGGACAATAAAGATAGACACAGAAGGGGAAGCACCACACCGCGTTTTAAAAGTACAAACGACCCGTAACATCGCATACACACACTCACACATGTATCGGTAGATACATTTGTATCTGTATCTTATATTTTATGTGTTTATGTTTACTTACTCGATTTCGATATTATTGGCGCGAGCGAACGCGACTGTTTGCCCTAGGCTTAGGGTCTCATTTAGGGGTCGAAGTTGTAATTTCCCATAAAAAGATAAGAAAAATAGTACTATTGTGTGTATTTTTTTATTATTTTTTTTCGTTGGTGTTAAAGTTGGCTCTTTTCACGTTTAACTGGCGTCGCCATCGGGGTCGGGGTCGGTGTTGCTGCCAACAGGAATTATGACTTTTAAATCAAGACACGTGCCAATGGAAATGCTCAGACTTCAACATAAACTACGCAGAAACTACTCATATGCTGGCTTCTCAGCGATATCCGCTTTAATAGTGTTGATGATACTTCGTTAAAAAGTAATACTGAAAATTATATGGGCAACGTGTATCGATGGTCATCATAACAATGTTTTATTAACTGCAATGCTAATGCTAATGATTTCCTGTTAAAAAGAAATATTTCCTTTTCCTAAAAAGAATAATGTATAATAAGAAATATTTCTTTTTAAGATGAATATTTCTTTTTATACATTTGTTTCTAGTGGATTTATATTTATTAGTATTAAAAACCCAGAACAGCTTGATCTTTTAGAATCGTCATTACCTATATACAAAAGTTCAATATTTTAACATTTTAATATTAGATGGATATGGACAACTTCCATACTTTATAAACAAGCAACAGCAAAATAATAAAAAACTTAGTTTTCATTTATTAGGTCTGTCTTCAGTTTAATGAAACACGTAGCGATTTTTTAATTTATGTAAAATTTGTGTTCTTTGAAAAATAATATGACAGTAACGAATTAACAAAATTGTATATTATTTTTCATACGCTGTTTTTTTTATTCAATTAATCGCTTTAATTAAAAAGGCCAAGTTATCCAAGTTATAAGTATTTGATATATACGTTCACTGTAAAAAATCCTAAAGACTTGTATGTATTGAATAAAGAAAATGTAAATAGACAAAAGTGCATTTCAATATTTTAAAATAACTAATAAAAATTGATTTTTCATTTCTACTTTAAATGCTGCAGTGCAAATTCGCTCGTAAATTAAGCTCCTTACTTTAATGTCAATAAATTCTCATGATGACAAATAATGTTACAAATAAATAACTCTTTGCAAAATATTTCCAATTAATTTCACACAAATTTGTAAAGCATTCATTTCGCAGCAGTCGAAAAGTGAGAGTGAATTTCGAAAGCCAATAGAGTAATGGAAATATATATATTATATATAGTGAAAGTGTGTGTGATTGTGTGCGTGGGCTAAGTAGAAGTATATTGGCAATATATATCTTAGTTTTAGTTTTGCTGTTGCTGTTGCCTTCAGTTATTGATGTGCTGCTGTTGTTTGTCATCCGCAGCCAAAAAGATAAAATAAAAGTCTGGAGCGCAAGAATACGAAGAAAAAGGGGCGAAGGAGAGTTGGCCAGTTGGTCATCGTCAGATTGTTTGTATCGCCCCTTTTCTTTACTTTTTTTTTTACTTATTTAATATAAACTCGACACAAAGACTGACCACACACATACACACACACAATCGCAATCACACGCCGACACACGCACTTTTGTAAGCGGCTTACTTACGCACTTCAATATCTGTAGCTGTAGTTGTAGTTCTATCTGTGACTGTGTATGTATGTGAATGTGTGTGTCCGTGTGATAGTGCATGAAATTTATTGGCGCATTGGGGGCGCCTCAGTTTGAGTTTTATTGAGGGGGAGAAGAGGAGGCAAAGGAAAAGGGAAAAGAAGGGACTTCGGCTGTTGCTGTTGTGTCAAGTTGCGTTTGCTTATTTTGTTTTTGGGGCGAAGCGACGCGAAGGCTTTTATAATTTTATGCCATTTCTTTCAATATTTATTTTGTTATTATGTTTTTGTAATGAGTCCTTGTTGCTGTTGTTGTCAACAGCAGCGGCGACAACAACAACAGCAACAACAACAACTTCGGCAGCAACAACAACTGCGACAACAACAACAATAATGCCAACAACTTTGACGAAATTAGGACGAAAATGTTGGATGATGACGTTGAAATTGGAAAAATTGTATCCATAGATTGGAACTTGTGTGTGTGTATGTGTGTGTATGGATTGCCATGGAAAATTCCGACTGGCACTGGGCACATAAATTAATTAATTTTGTTTTTGCCGTTGCTTTTTTTTGGGCTTTTTTTCTCTTTATATTGTGAGGGGGGAGAACGATTTTTCTATCGAAATTTTATTGATGTCATTGAAATTGAACTACTTACAACAGCTCGAGATGGCAGCTAAAGAGGGAGAATGAATAAAAGAGCGAGAGAGATAGAGAGAGAGACTGCTTGTTGTCACGGTCTAAACTTGCGTTTACTTTCTATTGATTTTCGCATAATGAGTTGAGTTGCAAAATCACATAAAAACTGGCACAGAACAAAAAGTGTAGCATACATTTCAGCAGAAAATGGGGCGGAGCTTGACACAGTCAAACGTGATTGCCAGCAACAAACACATACAAATGAATGTACAAATCTGTATATATATATGTAAAGGCCATTTATTTTTTCGTCACTTTTGCTTGACTTCACACAAGCTTTGGGTAATCTGGCTTTGGGATATTGGCCCATTATTTGGCTGCTATTCTGATTTCTCTATCCGTAGTTGGCGTAGTTTTCAATTTATCACCGTTGCTTCGATTGGTTTTTAATTAAACGCAACTCATATTTATTGCTATAAATAATTTGCCAGCAAGCCAAGCGCTCAACTTTAATTTCAAAAGCGATAAATAAGAAGAGAGCTCCCCATTCGAGCAGAAACTACAATAAGTACACAAACACACACACATACATACATACACATGCCGTAAAATAAAACACAAATGAAAGTGAAAAGAAAGTAAAGAAAGCGGCAGCTACAACAACTGCAAAAAGTGCTGAACGCAGAAAAGTACAAATTGCCCACAAAATATAAAAACGAACGCACCGAGGAGAAGCGCCCGAAGGAAACCCAAACCTATAGAAGCCTCCCCCTTCCCCTTCTCCTTCTCCTTTTCCTGCTCATACTCCTTCCCAGTGCGTTGTCCAGGCGAAAGCCAAAAAAGAAAAAAAAAAGTTCAATTTACTACTTTTCACTTTAGCATCCGCCGCGTCGCCCTTCGCCTAATACGAAACACACGCACCCAAAATGCCAGCAACAACATCAACGTCGACATCGACAACAAACCAGGACTATTCAGCACCATCCCCCTTCCCCCCTTCCGCCGCTCGGTCGAAAAGGGCGACGGCGGCGTCATGAGTCTCTGAAATTGGAGAAGCCGCCTTACAGCATCCCGAGCGTAAGGGGGAGGGGCGGGGACAGCAGTGGACAGCCGCCACAGCAGCAGCAGCAACATCCTTGGCAACATTTTCTCCCCTGCCAACAGCAAAGTTTTGCCTTTTGCCTTTGCGTTAAATTTTTCTTTTTATTTTGGAATTTTTCGATAGCCTCACCGTATCACACACAGCCACACACTCACTCACTCATACGCATGTGTGTGTGCACGGTTGTGGCATGCACATACACACACACACACAACACACACATACACTCATATGTATGTACGCTTATGCATAAGTGTAGCAGGCGGACACGAGCTACTCATTATGCGACCTAGCTGAAAATGCAAAGGGTATGACAGACTTATTTAATACTTAAAAATGTACAACATTTGAAATATACAACAAGTGATATTTTATTTAAAAATAAGTAGATTATACTGATAGTTTGCGATAATATTTGAAACTTTAAACTTTTTAACTAATTTACGGAATAAATAAATTATGTTTCTTACACTGTACAAATTCTTAAAATAAATACTATTTATATATTTTAGCTTTACTAATTAATTTATTTTGTTATAAATTATTATCTACTAATAGTTTTTAATAAAATTTAAATTTTAAAAAAATTTACAATTTAATTCATTAATGTATTTCATTAATGGAAAAAGAAAATGTATTCGTTATTACAATAAAAATAATAATAATGATATACAATAATAATAATACAATTTATTTTTAAATGCACAATTTAAATTATTCTTTATTTTTTTTAAAACTTATAGTTCTGGTTATATTTCAATTGTAATATATTTTTAAATAATGTACAACTAAATTCAAATTGGAATTCAAATAATAATTAATAGTTTTAAGAATTCATTAGCCTTAATAATTTAGAATAAAGATTACTTATTTTTAGTGTCTTCAATTTATTTTATTGTAGTTTGTAAATGAATAAAAACTATTAGCATTCAATATAAGTAAAATCAATCACATCTAAAGTTTAAAGGGTTCATCTTACGTCATAATATGAAATTAAATTGAATAATTTTTGTGATTTATTATTATTATTAAATGTTATTTTTTCCTTATACTTTTCTAGGGCATCCCTAAGTCGCGCTAGCCTTTCACAATACTCCCGCTTGTCTTCCTTTAAGGTCAAGCGAGAATAAAATAAAAAGAAAGTTTTTTTTGATGAAAATTACAATTTTTCTCTTATTTTTCTCTCAACTTTCTTACAAAATGTGCTGCCATCTTGTTGCTTGTTTCCTGTAGCTTTCTCTGTCTACTGCTTGGGGTCCCCCCCTTTGTCACCCCCCTCGACAGCTGCCCCATTGTAACTGCTGCTATGTAACCATACATGTAGATAGCAGCGTGTGTGTGGTTGAGAGTGTGTGTGTGTGTGTTTGTACACCTCGGGGCAGTTTTGTGCCTGTTTCGACTCCCCTCCCCCTTACGCCCAGAACTCATCAACGCCCAATGACCATGTGGATGTGAACTTGTGTGAGTGTGTGTGTGTGTGCGAAGCCAATTGAAAGGGAAAGGCGCAAGCGAAATCTCAAAACGCAACAAACTGAGCTAAATCCCAGTTTAGTTTGATGGCTTTGGTTCGGTTTCCCATTCGTATGGAGAAAGCTGCCAAACAGATTGGAAAGTGAAAGTGAAAGTTGTGCGTCCGTACTTAATAAAAATGCTGACGTTTCTGCCTCTCTTTCTCCAAGGCTCGCTCCCTCTCACTCTAGCATTTCTATGCTGCTCTCAGAGTGAATTGTAATAGACGCTTGTAGGCAGCACTTAAACTTCGGTTTGCCAAACAAAACGAGTCGCAATAGCAAAGGATGATGATTTCTAATGTTAGAGAAAAGGAAGAAATTTAGCTACTATATATATTTTTGTATGTATATAAATCTAACCACCAATTAAAGTTTTCAATGGTAGCTACAAGAATAAATACATAATTTTAGTTGATTCCGAACAAAGAGATCCAAAATCTATGAATCTATGACAGTTGCAGTAAGATGTTTTAAAAATTGTTAGTATAATTCGCATAAAGATTGACGTACATACAGACGTTCTATAAGTATTTTATTCCTTTAAAAAAATAATGATATTTTATATATACTATTTCCAAAATACTTTAAAACTGTCTTTAAAACTCTCAAATTATATTTATCCAAAAAATTTGAAATCTATATGCATTTGAAACTTATTTTAAAATGAATTGATTCAAAATTCGTAAAATATTATTTTTAAAATGTTGTAAACGTTTTCTACAAAACACTATTTTGTGGTATATACTACTTAGCTTCAAAATACTATAGAACTCTATGTCCTTGGCAAATTCAAATACTTTCCTATTACCCTCAACGTCTGTTAAAATTTAGAATGCATTTCACAAATAAATTAAGCAAATGTTTATTATATTCAGTTTTTAATATCAAGGTAGATTAAAATACTAATTTATGGTATATATGTACAATTCTACCTTGTTTCGTAATAGTATATAATAGTATTAACTGTCAAAGTAAAATATTTTTTATTCAATGTTTTTTGCTTTTGAAAAGTATTTCAAATAAATTGACGCAAACTTTAAAACATTCTTTTTAAATTTTATAGACTATTTTAGAGTCCAACATGAACATCTTGGGCTACCTGAAGCAATATGTGGAGCGCGTTCACCGCAAGCTGGGCATCTTCTTCGTCCTCCTCGCCTTCTTCACTTTGCTGTTGGAACAGAGTTATTACCGTGAGCAGCGTGACTTGATCTATTGGATCGATCAGCTGAAGATGGTGTGTCGCCATCCTTATATGATTTTATTGGTGCTGTTGGTGATTCTCTTGGGGCAGTTGTTGCTAGTGAAATTGCAAAGACGAATCGAATGGTTCACCTGCGGCATCTTTGCAGAAATCATGCGCAAGTATCGATCCCGTAAATTTGCGGATTTCATAACGCGACGTCTGTTGTGGCACTTGGAATTGGCCATGTTGCGCATGCCAGTGATCGAAGATCAGAATATGTTGCACAATGCAAAGGTGCAAGAACGCATTCAACTGGCCAAGAATGAAGCTTATCTGGCTGTGGATATCTTTCGACGAGATGCGGCTGCTTTACTGATGAATCGCTTGCCGCTAAACAGCGAGGATTCTCCATTCTTCATCCTCGACGAGGAGGAGCAGGCGCTGCTCCGTGGTGGATACTCTCGGATCGGTCTGCGTGTCAGCAGCGATGTGCTCAGAAATTTGCTTTATCCGCAGAGCAAAAGTCTTGACTGAGTCACTGGCGCTGTTAATCTCCCACGAAATTTATCGTTGTCCTCTTGCTTTTTTCTTTTGTCCGGCTTGTATATATGAACTGAAATATAAATGGTTTAAAACTCGTCGCAAACTCATTAGGACGCAGTTCCTGCCCCTTGGCACCTCGTCTCCCACCTCTCTCCAGAGTTCCTTTTTTTTGTATTTCAGTTTTTTTTTGTTTCGCTTAGTGCGTGTCATTTATTTAAATTGCCACGTTTCGGCTCTTAATGTGCATATGCTGCCGAAAATAACAACAGCAACACCAACAACAACAACAACTTCGTCGTTTAGAATAGGCGAACAACAAAAAAAAGTGGAAAATAAAACTAAAATTTCCACCCTCACTGCACAGCTGGAAAATGTTTGGAAAATGAGGAGAGAAAAAAATACAACCAAAATATTTTCTGTACAAAAATCCATAATAAGTTAAATTATTAAAGTTTGTCGTTGTTGTTGCTGTAAGTATTAGTGTTGTTTCTCTTGTTGCTGTTGTTGTTGTTGGCTGCCTGTCGTGCTCAGTGTAGGTTTTTGACACGACGACGACGACCCAAGGACTTGTGACCATTTGCGACGCGACAAGGATAATAGCAACAGCGACTATAATTCATAATACACAGACTAGGAAATACTCTTCTTTGAATTTTTAATACTTACTATAATTTATTTTTGGTTGTTATCCATTCGAAGCACTTTTGAAGACTTATAAGGTCTGATTTTTATCCAAGCGGCTGATGAACATTCTGTATGTATTTTTAAGACTTTTGATGGTGTTTAAACAAAAAGCAAAATAATTATTTTTAAATCAAATATAATATAGTAGTAGTATGTAGTACGTAGTACTACATTCAAAATATACCATAGAATACAAAATATACCAGATCCAAAAGAATTTCTTAAATAACTTTTAAATTTTTTTTCAGTAATCTTAAATGATGTTTCTATAATTGTATGTATCAAAATCTTTTACGCTTGCTATTCGATTTTTGTCAATTTCGAAATGGGCGAGCCAGAAATTTGAAACAAACTTTGTCTGCGTACAAACATAAAAATTGCTGTTGAATATAATAATATAATAATAAGTATATCTCTATCTCATAAAGTCTCTGAGATCTAAAAGTTTATACCAACGGACAGACACACAGACGGTCAGACAGATCATCTTGGCACGCTCAAGAATACTTGTATATCTCTCTTGAAGATGACTTCATCTGTCTGTTACATACATTTCCTGTAAGCATAAAGTTACCCTCTACCCATAGGTTAAAAAAAATCGAATATAATAATATTGAAAAAATTTAAAGAATTCAAAAGATAATAGAAAATTTTCGTTAATTCAAAAAATGTTCAAAGTTTCAATAAATTGTAATATATATAATATTTTAGAAATACCAATATTCATTTCTTAAAATTAAACTTTCTCTTATTCTACTTACCATGTTTATTAGAAAACTATAAACAAAATTTATTTCAGTCTTTCGTATATGCGCTTTAAATAATTGATGTGGTAGAAGAAGAAGAAGATTATACACAAAATTACTTCATTCTTTCGTATATGCCCTTTAAATAATTGATGTAGTAGGGTATAAAGCCGCAGCGACATTTGAAAATGGTGCCAAAGCATATGGTGACAAAATTGTTGTTGTTGCTGTTGCTGTTGTTGGTTGTGTTTGTGTTTGGCGCCGTTGTCGTTTGCCGTTGCCTCCGCCTGCACAATTTAATTGAGAATCCAAATTATATACACACACACACACACTCACATATAGAAATATGTGTATATATGTAGTAGTATATTTAATAGCGTCGTGGTGTCTTGGGGTCGTGGAACTTACGTATTTTTTGGGTGTTTAATGCCCATGCACATGTCCATGTGAGTGTGTGTTTGTGGTGTATAATTTGTTGTGTTTTGGCTGCGTGTGTGTGATTGTAAAATCGATTAAAAACTAATTTTCAACTTGTACATTTTGAGTTAATGACCAGTCGAGTAGCAGCAACAACAATAACTGTAAATAGAGTAGTTTCCCAGTTGAGCATTTTATTGAAAGGCGATGGCGATGGCGGCACTTAGACTCGACAGCTCATTATGACGTATCCCTGGAGTAAAGATAGCCAAGTGTTGATGGGGACAGCAATAAGCAAAACAAACAAACAAACAGCTTGAGTGATGCCTCACTCTACCAAGCATAATACTCAATTCTCCATCTAAAGAAATGCTGAAAGAGACAGAGAAAAAGAGAGAGAGGGAGAGAGAAGCGATTCGGCAACAATGTCATCTCGTATTTTGCGGAATTATCAAACAGGCTTTTATATGAAAAGTTTTTGGTCAACAGGAAGGAACATCGAACTATGGAACTGTCACAAACACGCGCCGGACACACCCCAAGAGAGTGAATTCCTTTCCTTTCCTTTCCGCATTTCGCATTTCCCATTTCGCATTTCACTTTCAGCCTCGAGCATCTCTCGAACATCTCTCGCATTTTTCTCCGGCGCATTCTTTACAAAAATTATTGATAAGACAGCCTCGCATGTAATACAAATATTGACATACTCTGATTTCTCAGGGTGGTTGTTGCTATGGCAAAAAAAAAGAATAAAATGAAACTGAAAGCAAATGTCAAAACTCAAGTCAGGAAGGGGCCCGAAACAACTTTGTCTCAAGGGCCGCAAAATCAGCTTAGAACTTTCCTCAGAGCAAAGTGAGTCGGAAAATCAAAGGAAAAATTATACGCCACAAGATTGCGGGATTTCTTCTTTTTTTTCGGCTGTAATAAGAAGAGATGATGACACGTCCAACGATTTCTTTCTTCTCTTGACACATGAATACAATTTGTGATTTTGTTGTTATATTTAATGGTTTAAATTCATACAATATATATATGTATATGGTTGTATATATATTTAATATAATCATTAAAACACATACAATTTTTGATAAATGCTCGCTTACAATCGAATGACAAAAGGTGTGTGTGTGTTGTGTGTGAGTGTGTGTGGAAGAAGGAGGTGGAAAGAAGGAGAAGCGGATAGCGGATTGAGGATTGAGGTTAAGGTTAGTTAGTTAGGATCAGGGTTATGTTTGAAGTTTTGGGGTGCTTTTGATTCTGCTCTTGATCATAAATGTTTTGTTTTGTTCTCATTTCGTTACACATTACATATAATATATAAATATAAATAATTATTTTTAAGTTTATGTTTTTTTCGTTTTTGTTTCAATTTGTTTTCACACAGAGTTTTACATAATAACAAAGTTGTTTTTTTATCGAAGAGTAAAATGTTAAATATAATATATATTTAGATATATATATATATATATATGTATATTTGCCAATTGCAAAATAAATTGTTTTTTGATTTTGTTCTCATTGTTTTTTGAATATAATTCTTTTTGATTTTTGCTCATCGTCTTTCGTTTCCATCGTTTTTTGATTTCATGCTCGTCTCCTCACTTAACTCAACATCATTTTTTAATAATAATTAATTTTCAATGCAATTTTGAATTTTGTCTTACAAACTAAACGCTAATAAGAATGTTTTGTTGATGTTTTCATATTTTTTATTTTAAGGGTTTTTGAATTTTGTTTTTTTGGGAGTTTCGCTTAGATCTAATAAAATGTTTTTGATTCTTCTCCAGCTCAACAGACGTTTTTCATTTTTGTCTGCGGCCAAAATTTTGATTTATGCTCATTTTAAAGGTACGTTGCAAGTTCATTGTAAAATTGTTTACTTAACCATGTATATACTTAAACTTATATATTTTTCGTTTTTCTTTTTATATTATTCATTTTGTCAATTTTGATTTTGTGCTTTATTTGTGTGCCACAACAAAAGTAATTGAATTAAATGATAGCAAAATCAATAAAAACCCAAGCCAACATCTAACATCAGCCTTCATGTGCCGCAGTAATATTGAAATATTGTGAGATTGCTAAGATTGGCAATAATGTGATTTCGTTTAATGGCTGCAACGCTTAAATTTGCATACAGAATTTTTGGCAAATGGTGCAAATATAATATGTGGGGAGGGGAGGTAGCAAAACACCCTCGGAAAACGTGACAATGTCACAAGTAAATTGCATTTTTCATTTTTCACATAGCACTCGTAATTCGTATTCCTTCTTTGCCTTTGCCTTGCATTTATATTGCATTTTCCCTTCGCACACTTTTAAACATGCAAATTGTGGCAGCAACACAGACACACACACACATACGATACTCTTGCCACCCCACGTTGCACACAGTTTGAGGCGGGTCGCGTTTTTGGCAATTGCCTGGCCCAGGATTAGGACAAGCACACAATGCCAACTATTATAAATTGCCATAAAAATTCAATAGAAAATATAGAAAAAAGTTCGTATTTGCATGAAGAGGGTGCAATTCGGATTGGCAACCTTCTTTCTTGAGGGTTGTTTGCGATATTTTTGTGCCTGGACAACGGATATCAATTGGCATGCTGCAGATAGTTAGATGTGTAATTGCAGTGAGTGAGAGTATCGAATATCTTTAATCAATGAAACTGAATTTGCATGGCCACGTGACAAATAATTAACGTCGAGATGCCTGAGGGTCGATAGCTGGATAGCTCGATGGACACTCGCCGAAATGTGAGCGCGATTTATGAAAAATATTTTTAATGAGCATTTTTCGTTTCATCTACATTTCTCTCAGTAGACTTTGAATCAATTGTAGATTTCCATGCATTGTGCACAGTTTCTTTTTTTTTTTTTACTATTTACTACCAGCAGTGGCAGCTGCTTGATTTGAATTTTCCATGGAAAAATGCTCAGCTTGACCCACACAACGGCTGCATTTGACCGTGTGCGTTTTTCTATTTTATACTCTCGCATTATTGTTGTATATATTTTTTATCGCTGTTTTCACTAATCATTTGGAGGGTATTTTTTAAGCAAATAGACTAATCAGCGTTGCTCTGTGTGCGTGGGGGTTGAGCCGGAAGTTGAAGTCTCTACGTTTTTTTTTTTTTTTTCATGAGGGTTGCATATGATAACCGACTGTAAATTCCCGACATTAGATTCGAAATCGAAGCTAAGAAGCAGCTGCTGCTCAGTATGAAGGCATTAACATGTTCTTTGCTTTGTTGACAAATTTCATTTGTAAAATTCAATCAAATAACAATTTCATAATTTCATCGAACTCTAAAGGCGTTCAACCGGCATGAAGCATGAAGTGGCCCCTATACCGAAACCCAAACCCAAACCCAAACCAAAGTCACACACTTCTTTAAAAAAGAATTAAGAAATTGAGTGTCAATTGTGGGCAATCAGTGACAATTTTTTAAGGGCTGCGATAAGATTGAAGTACAAACTCGAGTCTGGCACGCTTTGGCTGTGAAAAATGTTTGAGGCGAGGGAAATGAAAAATCAAAATCGAGTGCATAATAAATCAAGTGATATAAATAAAGAGAAAACTCAACTCAAGTTTAACACATGTATTTTTTTTATTAATATATACATTACAAAATAAGATTAAATGGTGCAAATAATTATATTTAAATGGTAAATAAAAAATTAAAAACTATTTTCTTATTTTTTGATAGTATATTGATTATTTCTAGTTTATTTTTTTGTTATATGGGTTTTCTTTGTTGTTTTGGTTTAGTATTTGAACAGCGACGCAATTGCTAAAAGGCACGCAGCATTTTAAAAAACACACGTTTTTAAAAAATAAAATTATAAATAGCGAAATTAACGTCGCTGTTCAATATATCTATTATTTTGTTTTATGATATTCTACAGACTCGTCAAAGTATCAGCAGCTAGAACACATTTTCATAAAGAACAAACGCCTTAAATACTACAAAATAATATATGAAAATGTGTTAAAAGTTGCAGTAATTCGATGAGTCTGATTCTGGATGCTGTTAGTTCGGATTGTATATCATCTATAAGCTGTTGGGAGAGAGAGCATCGCTTTCAGCTAAACTCACTCCCAGCCTTTGACTAGAATGAGCTTTATGGTTATTATTAATATTTGCGACTAGCATCGTAATTTTTGGTCGGTTTTGGGTGCGTTTTTCTTTTGCTTTGGAATGTATATACTTACAATTAAAACTAAACTTGTATAGCAAATAAAAATTATTTAATACTTTCAACTAAAGGCTAATTCAATATATTATAAATTGTGGTGCTTTCGCTTTTTTTTTGTTTATCGTTTCTTTTTTTTTGTGTATGGCATGTTTGGTTTCTTGAGGTAAATTCACTAAAAATTTCATTTACTTCTGCTCTATATATGTTGCATTATTTTTTGTTTTTGTTAAGCATAAATGTTCATATTGTTATATAAATTCATTTATTTAAATTATTGTTTTCAAGTCCGTCTGAGGTAGCATTTAAAAATGTTTTTTTTTTTTACTTCTTTAAATTATTTTGCATTATTCATCGTTTTATATTCACTTACTTTTCATATTATTTCTTTATATTTATTTATTCAATTTGTTTAGTTAGGTATATTTAAAAAGTACTAATGGTTATTGTACTTTTTGCCCTGAGTTGTTCGTGTTGTTTTTTGCCTGCTGCAAATAAAAAACCTTTACTGGCGCCTTTCTTTCTCTAACGTTCCATTCTATTACAATTACTCTACTAGGTATAGCTCCCCTCCTCCTAACTTCTCTCAACTTTATATGTACAGTGTGAAGTTGTGTGTGTTTTGGCAATATGTGTAGCGAATTATTGTGAATTATTTTGTGCTGGAGGAAAGATAAAGATTCCTGACACAAAAGTAGTTGTAATAATTGAATTGTATAGCTAACATATTTTTTTTTGTATAGGATAGTCTTGAAATAAAAATTGTGTGTTTTTATAGAGCAGAAATGAATAATTTATCTACAGTGTGAGATTAGTTAAAGATCGTTTACTATTGGAACTCGCCTTAGAACTACACCTTGTTGTCTCTACTTTAATTTGTGCGATTCAAAAGTCGCCTATTTTTTGATTTTGAGCAAATTTGTGCATAGAATTTCCCTTATATGCTGAAGCTTGAATCGTGTACCTCTAGTTTGTACATATAACTAGTTAGCACTACTAAGTATATTCTTTTTTTGTGTTTTTAGTTTTCGTTATCCCAAATCCTTTAACCTAAACGCACCGAACCCAGCCATATACATAGTATCGATTATTATTTGTGTAATGTGGCTATGGCTACTACGATATATTGTTTTGGTTATATGTATATATCCTCTACGATCCACACGCCTTCCCTCTCTCTTTCTATCTCCAACTTGCTCCACACTCTTGTTTCTCTTATGAATTATGTACGTATTTAAATTTCCTTTGACTAAGTTCTTGCTCTTCCCGTTTACGATACGTTAATGGCTTTTAAAAATTACTATTACGCATAGGAACTTTGATATTTAATCACTAAAGATATCGATATATGTATGTATTATGTTTGTTTTTTGTATGCTATGGTATGTTTTATGTTTTATGTTATTCTCCACTTATGATCTCTTTTTTTGTGTTTTGTTATCGGTTATGGATTTATAAAAAATAGTGTTGATGTGTTGCCAGCTGAAACGGACTTGTTATTGTTGAGGTTATAGATATTATTTATGTTTTTTCGGGTTCCATGTTATACACAAAACTCTTGTTGTTCATTTTTCTTTTGATTTATGCCAACAATTTGCAGATCTCGTATACGAGACTGCAGTTGTTGTGTCTTCAGTTTTGTCTTCTTTTTTTTTGCTTGTATATTAACTTTAATAATGAGCTCAACTAATATGCGCACTCAGTCTTTTGTAGTTCCACTATTTTGTCTTGTCTTCTTGTCGGTTAACGGGCAGAGGGGGTTTTTGCATTGGTATGATTACTGCCGACCAGCACTGTGGTCGACTTAAACAATCGCTATAGCGCAATGACATTGGCTGCAAAGGTGACTAACGCATTGGATTAATCTGGTTTAGCGAACAAGTTAGTGACAGTTTTAGCATGAGCAATTATAGTGGGCAGTCATTCAATCATGCTATTAGTTGATAAATTATTTAATATATCAACATATCATGCAATAAATAAAAGTCTTTAATTGCTCAGCCAATCAATTACTTAGTGAATCACTCACTTATGAATAAGTTTCTTCATCGCCATTCTAATCAATCTGTTGACTATTGGTTACATAAATTTTTCTGATATTCTTATATTAATCTTTGCTTTCTAGGCAACTGATTTAGCAATGAATTTATATGATTTTTCTGACTTTTAAATAAAGGTTTTTAGCTTTTCTAAGATTAATCCTTGCATTATAGCCAACTTGATCAATGATCATTGCATTATCTTTTGTCCTGTCAAGTAATCTATTGACTATTAAACAAAAATATTTCTCAGATTAATCCTTGTTTTATAATTAATCGATCTATCAATAATCATCACTGTATCGCTTACTTTGTTAATAAATATATCGACTGCTAGATTCTCAGCTTCTCTCGGATTAATCTTTGCTTTCAAGCCACACTTTAACCACATGTCATTGCGCTACAATTGTGGTAAATGGTTGTCTTAACAAAACGGAAGGGATTTAACTTACATACGCTGGCAACACCTTTAGTGTTGTGTTGTGTGCTGATGAATTCTGTTGGGTTTTCACCGTGTCGTTGCTTAGGCTGGAGTCAGCCTGAAGCTTAACGTGGTCGTCTCCGAGGCGCGCATGCGCACCGGCAAATAGACGAGAGCGGGTGCAAACACACCCTCGGCATCGCCATCGACCGGGGCCAAATGGAAGGCCTGCATCTGATATGCCTCCTCCGCCTTGATGGGCTGTGCATAGCTAGCGGGTTTGCCGCTGCCATTGGCCAGATCGCTGCAGTTCTCAAACGGCGAAGTGGCCGCCGAACGTTGGGCGCCAAGCCCATTCGGTGTGCCTGGCTTGGAGCTGCTACGTCGTGGCGTCGGAGTTACAGTTGCTGAACGTGGCTGCTTCGGTGATTCGACCAGAGACACGGCATTGGCCTGGCTCAGTTCTGGCGAGGCGTGTGGCGTTGTGGGCGTGACCGTGGGCGTCGGCGGTGTGCGAGCAGCCTTGATGCTACTGCTGCTATTACTATTACTGCTGTTGTTGTTGTTGCTGGTGGTGGTCAGGTTTGTGGGTTCGTTGTGCTGCTCCACAACATCACTTCTATCCCGACTCGACTTGGTTCTGGCCTTGCCCTGTACCAAGGCAAACGATCGATCGCGATCAGCGCGCGGCGGCTCCGCTTCGGCAGCCAAATTGGCATCGCCATCGCCTCCGTTATTGAGCAGTGCATGCGAACGCTCGTGGATGAAGAGGAATGCATAGTAGGGTGTGGTGAAGGGGCACAGCGAACACTGATACTCCTTGAAGCGTGGCGTCTGCTCAAACATGCCAGGCAATGGCAGAGGCAGCGGCATTCCTTTGGGCAATCCTTGCATCTGGCCAAAGAGTTGCTGCTGTGCATTTTGTAGTGCTTGCGCCAGATTGTTGGCTGGCAAATTGTTGGCAGCAACATTGGCATTGCCGTTGGGTATCTTCAGCGTGGGACTGTTCGGCTTGCTGCGACTGTTTTGTGTAGCAGCAGCAGCAACGGTTGCTGCTGTTGGTTGCTCCAACTCGCGCAGCTTCTCGACGCCAGCGGCACCATGTTCGTTGAGCAGATGCGTGCGCAGCCACTTGAAGCTGCGGAATTGGCGAGCACAAAGCGAACACACTTCATTGTTGGCATTGGCATCGCCAGCCAGCGGCATCTCAGCGTCCATCAGCTGTTGTTGCTGCTGCTGTTGCTGTTGCTGCTGTTGTTGCTGCTGCTGTTGTGCCTCGAGTTTGACGCCGTTTTGTCCACGCGGTTGTGGCAACGGAGCCCCATCCTCGATGATGCCGTGCGTGTTGTGTTTGTGCACGCGCAGAAAGTATTTGCTGCACAGCTCCTTGTTGCAGATATTGCACACAACGCCGCCAATCTGTGCTCCGTTTTCGATCTCAATGCCGTGCATGCGTTGCATGTGCGTCTTCATGAAGTACTTGTTGCACAGCTCCTTGTTGCAGATCTCACAGTAACTCGAAGTGGGCGTGATCGTGTACGCAGCCCTCGGCGGGCCACTTGCGGCGCCACCACCAACTCCAGCGGCTGCTGCAGCTGCCACTGTGGCACGCTCGGGCGTGTAGAAGCCTTCGCGCAACGGGCTGTTGCCGGGCATGCGACCCAGATGCACTTCGGCGATATGTTGCTTGAATTCCTGCGTTGTGGCAAAGTCGCGTTCGCACTGCAAACAGCGCAGCTCATTCGGCGTGGGCGTGGCTGCCGCATGCGGCGAACCAGCGCCGCCCAACGGCGACAGCTTTAGCGGCAACTGTTGCTGCTGCTGCTGCTTTTGTTGCTGCTGGTAGAGCATGGGATGTCCCTCGGGCAGCAGCTGGCCGGCGTGTTCGGTCATCAGATGAGCACGCAACGCATATTGATGCTCCAGCTCGCGACCACAGAGATGACAGGGCAACGGTCGCTTGCCGTTGAAGTCGTTGAGCTGCTGCAGCATCGATTGCAGCTTCTGCAGATTCTGCAAACCCATTACCGAATTGTTGTCTGCTTTTGACTCTGGCATTGACTCTTCGTAGGGCTCGAGCTTGATGCGTTTG
Organism: Drosophila albomicans; assembly: GCF_009650485.2. NCBI lineage: Eukaryota > Metazoa > Arthropoda > Insecta > Diptera > Drosophilidae > Drosophila > Drosophila albomicans. The sequence goes on along the minus strand of NC_047629.2, from coordinate 39,377,408 downwards.
CTTGGCTGCTCCTCTGATTGCAGTTCCTCTTCGAGTTGCTGTTGCTCCGGCTCTGATTCAGCTAATTGCTGTTGCTCTTGTTGCTGCTGTTGCTCTTGATCGGCTGCTGCCTTGGCTAGCATCAGATTGAGTGGCATGAACGGCCAACCAGCGGACATGAGTGGCTGCTGTTCCTCTTTGCCACTCAATTGCAAATCATCTGGCGGCACAAACACGCCGTGACGCTTCCATTTGTGTGTGCGCAGAAAGTAACGATTGGCGTACTCCTTGCAGCACAGCTCACAGAATGCCTCTGGCAGCAACACTCCGAGACGTCGCAGCTTCTCTGGCGCACAGTTGGCGTCGCGTGCCTGTTGCTGCAACTGTGGCGGCAACTTGCGCGGTTGCGGTGCAAAGGGCAGCTCCTCCTGCTCGAGTGTGAAGTCCTCGCGAAAACCTTCGGGTAGCTGATACGGCTTAGCTTCAGCTGGGAGAGGCGCATCAAGCAAAGGTTCCAGCTTCACTGGCGCTTGGGATTCATTCGGGCTGCCGCGTCGCTGTTGCAAGGTGGGTGAAGGGGCAGCTGCACCAGCTGTGGCTGCTGCTGCGGCAGACTCGTGCTGCTTGGCGCGATGTCGACGCATGGCAAAGACGTTGGTGAAACGTTTCGAGCAGATGTCGCAATGTACAGTTGGTGGTGCTGGTGGCGTCAATTGTGGCTCTGGCTTTTGTGGTTGCTGCTCGCGTGGCATTTGCAGCTGCTGGAACATGGAAGTAGCGCCACCACTGCTGTTGCTGTTGTTGTTGTTGCTGTTACTGTTGCTGTTGCTGCTGTTGTTCATGCTCATGCTGCTGCTGTTGTTGTTACTGAGGCTGTTGTTGTTGTTGAGATTGCCGAGACTGTTGTTGCTGTTGTTGCCGGGCGCACTCAAATCGCCAGCTGGATCAAAGATGCCATGCTTGTTGGCCTTGTGTGTCTTTAGAAAGTATTTGTTGCAAAACTCTTTGTTGCACAGCTCGCAATAGGCTTCCGGGTTGAAGATGCGCAACGGTGGCCGATTGAGTCCTTCGACGCCTGTGAAGCCGGGCATGCCCAGGAGCGGCCAACCAAGAGCTGCGGCCTCAGGTGGAAAGCCAAAGCCGGGCGGCATGCCTGGCAAAGCAGACTGTTGCTGTTGCTGATGTTGTTGCTGCTGTGCCATGGCCTGCAACCAGAGCTCGTGCTCCTTGTTGCTGCCTGCATGTCCGTTTGCAAGTTCGAGCTGCTGCTGCTGTTGTTGATGTTGCTGTTGCTGTTGCTGCTGCAGTTGCTCCTGCTGCTGCTGCAACTCGAGTTGCGTTGGACTGTCGGCACGCTCTAGCTTCACTTTGAAAGAGTTGAGCAGCTCCAATGGCTGCTCGCCCGACTGTGGTTGCTGCTGAGGTGGCGACTGTTGCTGCTGATGATCCTGCAACATGTGCAGACTCAGCTTGAACTCGGTCTCAAAGTTCTCGCCGCATTGCTTGCAATATGTCTGATAGGGATTCAACATGGCATGTTGTTGCTGCTGTTGCTGCTCCACTTGCTCCTGCTGCTGCTGTTGTTGCTGTTGCTTCTCCTCCTCTGATATGTCTGCGGGCTGCAACTTTTGCTGCTGCAGCAACTCGAATGTCTGCTTCAGCTTAACTATCGACTTGGGCAGCAGCATTTTCGACAGCTTCTCCTCATAGTCAATGACCGCATTGGACGTCGCATCGTTTGTCTCGCCAGCAGCCATGGCCGCAGCAGCAACAGCTGCTGTTGCCTCTGCTTCGGTTTCCCCCTCGCCGCCGCTCAAATTGAGCGATTCAAGGCGACTGGGATTGTGTTGCTTGCGTCGCTTTTTGGCCGCATCGTTCAAGGCTTCGAGTAGCTGCAGCTGCATGGCTGCTGCATTCGCTGCTGCCGCTGCCATTGCGGCCATTGCCGTTTGATCCAACTCGCCGCCCTCCTCAGCGTCTGCCTCGGGTTCATCGTCGTCGTCTGCCTCAGTTGTGTTGCTTCCCAGTTGTGTTGCCTGTTGCAGCATTGGCGACTTTGACTTTGATTCCGTGTCCAAATGTGGTGACATGGCTGCTGTGGTTGTTGCTGCTGTCGCTGTTGCTTGGTTGCTCGTTGCAGCATTTGTTGTTGCTGTGACTGTGGCTTCATGTGTGTTGTTGTTGTTGCTGCTGTGGTTATTGTTGTTGTTGTTGTTGCTGGTGGTGGTGTGGTTGTTGCTGCTGCTGCTGCTGTTGCTGCCGCCGCCGCCTCCTCCGCCGCGATTTGTGTTGAGTGTGGATGAGTTGGAGACATCGGAGAGCGCTGTGTCCTCGCTGCTCAGATCCGGCGGTGGGGTGGCATATATGGATGCTGCCATTTTGGATGATATTACTAAATTGAATAAAGAGAGAGAGAACAAATGTGTGTGAGGAAAGCGCGCTTTAATTAAAGGAAGCCCCTAAAACTAATTGGGTGTCTAAAGTTGCGGGAAGCTTAAGCATGCCAGCTGAATACGAGGGATTTGATTGGGTTTAAGTACGAGAAGAGCTATATATATATATATATTTGTGTGAGTGTATGTTGGTCACATGTGCATGTAAGAGAGAGTGAAATGTGGAGAGAGGAGGGGGCACAAATCTACGGTATGAATAGCCTGAAGCTTAAATCGTGTTATGCTTCGTCTCCTACATTTCCCTCTCCTCCCTCCGCCCCGCTTATGTACTCAACTTGCCTCCACAAAAGCATGTTGCCAAAAATGCTCAACACACACACTGACACACACTCGCTCACACACACAGCTGCCTTAGAACATTTTGTGTCTCATTTCCTTATGCGCTTAATTTCATTTTTCTTTTGCCTTTGCTTTCGGCTGCTCTGTAATTTTTTTCCTTCTCTTGGCACTTTTTCATTTTTGTGCAAATTCTATGAAAAATTTTTCCATTATGTACACAAATACATGCGCACAGCTAACACACACACATACATGTATAGAAAAGTTTTTGTGTGTTTGTTATGCGCCCAGCTGCCAGCCCAGTTCAGCCACCCAACCATCCCCCCATCCACCCACACACTGGCCCACACACACACATCAACACACACACACTTGCAACCCCATTGCCGCACACGAAAATTTATACAAAGTCATCCGATTTAAGGAATACAAATTTTGCTTATTTTGTGCGAAGCACACACAAACTTTTTTCCCTCCTCCATCTCCTTCCATCACATTCATCTACCCACCCACACACACACACACACACATTTAGTCAGTGTAATATTTGCCAACCCGGCACAACGCCCCCGCGCTCATCTCTCCCCGCTGGCCCGACACCATCACTTGAACTGCGCATAAAACTTATAAAAATTTTCTTCAACATGACTTGGTAAAATAAATTTGATTCTCAAGAAAGCAAAAGGAAGCCGACAACGACACGAAGACGGCCCCACAAAACAAGTGCGATGAGAGGGGGGAGGTGGCGACTTGCCTGGGTGGTTGGGCATGTAAGAAGAAGAAGAAGAAGTAGAAGTATAAGAAGAAGCGGACAGGCGGCTGCCAGGCAACGTGTGGCAAGGGGCCAAGGCAAAGGCAAAAATGTCGAAATAAACCGAAAAAAAAAATATATATATATAATTTTTTTTTCCTATTGCTCGACTCAACTGAAGGCAGAAGAAAAATATTCTCAACTATGCTGCAGACATAAATTAAGTTTCCATGGTTGGAAATTGGTTCTCTCGTAGATTTTGTTGCCCTTGTTGTTGTTCCTGTTGTTGTTGTTGTCGTTTGTTGTTGTTGACTTTGCTTTTATACAATTTCTGCAGCAGAAATTCAGCTCTCCGCCCGCCTTTTGGTACTTTGTGAGGAGTTAAGCAAAAATGCCTGCCAGGATGTGCGCCATTTCAATGTATGAGTGTGCACGTGTATACTCGTGTGTGTGTATGAGTGTGGTTGGGATTTTTATAAAGCCTAAGGTAGTTTGATGTTATTTTATTTGATTTTTTTTTGCGCCTGCTCTTCGCTTCGTCTGCTTAAATGAAAATGGCAAATGCCGCAGTGTAAACAGCGCCGTAACTCAACTACATATACATATGTAGCTGTATACATATATAGTGCTAATATTAGACTGAAACTAAAAGACAAAGACAAACGGCGACTAATTGGCAAATATTAGAAGAGAGTTGCACTTTTGATCACGTTCTCATTAATATGGTTGGCAACACTTAATTATGGAATGTTGAATGTAAGCTCACTGCTGTGAAACTCAGGAGGGCATTTTAAGTTTTTAGACGTACTCATTAATGTAAGCTCACTGCTATATAACTCTGCGATGTTTTAAGTTCAAGTTTCGCGATTCGTTTCGTTCACTTCAATTTTGTTTTCGTTCAATTTTTTGCGCGGTTTGTAGTCGCTCGCGCATGCGCAGTTCGTTGCTGCTGCTCGTGTCCTGCCAAGTGGCTTGTTCGTTTTCAACTGTCGCATGACGCAGCACAAAAAAAAGATTGTCGTCAACCGTCATAAGCGCAAAATCAAAACAGCAATAACATTGATACTAAAATCACACACACACACACAAATGTATCAATACACACCCCGCAGCACTTTTAATAGTTTTCCCTACACATACACACATGCATATGGACAAAGCAGGCAGATAGCTGCTACCCACAGCATTTTTTCCAATGCTTTGCACCCAAAAAACCTCAATAAAACACCCCAAAATATCAAAAATCAAATAATTTCCCTTAAAAAAAAAAATTGATGTGCGCTCGCTAACAATAGAACGCGACAAGCGAGCAGCGCTGCCCGGAAAACCATTATTGCTCCGCCCCTTTTTTTCAAATTTTCACTAACCACCACACACATACATAGAGAAATGCTCGCACTCGCTCACACACGTGAAGTCTGTCTCACTCACACCAGCAATGTTGACTTTTTTCTTCGTGCTCGTGCCAATTTATCAATGCTCGATAGTTTTTCAATTTGTTTTTCCAGCTACCGTTCTCGTTTGTTGTTGTTGTTGTTGTCGTTGTAGTTGTAGTTGTTGCTATCGCTGTTGTTGTTATCGTTTTTGTTGCTGTTGTTGCTGTTGCTGTTGCTGTTGCGCGCAGTTACATACATTTTTGTTATTCTAATGTATTCAACATTTTTGTGACTTTGTAGCGACATTTCGAAGGGTGCGGCCCCTAAAGACTGAATCACAAAGATTTCTGTTATTCTTTTTGACTATTGTACTCATATCTGGGCAGTGAGTGGATTTGACAACTCACACATTCATGCATGAGTCTTGTACGGTTTTGTGTTAGTTCTCCCAAGATGCTTTTGTCCGCTCTTCTGAACCCAAAACTGATTAAAGCAATTGCGCCCGCCTCTGCAGGCAGAATCTTTTCACGTCCTCCCCCCTCCCCAGCCTCACTTGAATATTAACATCCGAAATAATTGCCTTCTTGGGTGCGGAAGATGAAAGGCACACACTCGGAAGTGCAGCGCAATTTTTTATGGTTGCCAACAGGGGTAGAAATTACGGCAATCATATCTCTAAGAAGGTTGTAACAGTTAAATAATTGGTTATTTAATCTCTGCTCCCTTTGAGATGACAGCTAATTAGGGAGTGCAAGAAGTCAACAACTTAATCTTATTTCAAAAAAGAAAAATCACGGAACGGATACTGCAAGAATTTTCTTAAAGCGAAGGGGTAAGATAGGGTAAAAATGGGAATAAAAAATGTTTTTTATTTATTTATTCTTTGTCATAACATAGAATGTGATGTGACGCTTGAAAGTGCAGCCAGAGTGACTGGAGAGGAAATAGAATAAGAAAAACAAAGTATAGAAATAATCTGTATTTCAGCGCAACATAAAAGTCAGGATGTATTTAAGGGAAGTATGATTCAACATATATTCAATATTATTAAAAAATGATATAACCATAAGAACTTAAGATTTTAAGGCAAATAAGTTCACTAAGATAGAATTTGAATGTTTAATATCCAGGATAAAAAAGTAACTATCTTCTTTTATGATATATAATAACACCTTATATAAAAGAAAAATCAATAATATAAAATAATTTTAATTAAGTAATAAGAACATGAAGTTACAATTGAAATATTTTATTCAATATTAAAAATATTGATTAAGAGTTGTAATCGTTAGAGCATTCAAATTGATCATTTTATTAACTTGTTAAATCATATTTTTGCTTTGCATAAAAAGAATACAAAAGAATGAAAAAAAGGATAATTTTTTTTTTTGTTTTGTTTCGCTTAAAAAGGGCACCAAATTTATTTATACCAAGATAAATATTATAGCCATCTATTCCGACTCGTATATATGTGAAAGTGCGCTGCTATTTACAGAAAAGCTCCCCTGACATTTGCTATGCAATGTTTGTGCTTTTGCTCTGGGATTGATAGATTGATTTTGACTTTACAAGATGCTCGCATGTGTGTGTGTGTTTGATTGTGTTTGTGTGTGTGTGTTCCACCCCTTTTGCTCCACAAAACAAGCCCCACAAAGTGAGCGCCACACACATACGAATTTCCCCCATTTTACCACATGACAGCATGAAAAGCGAAAGTGACTTGCCAGGTTCTGTCTGTCCGTCCGTCCGTCTGTCTGTCTGACTGTCTGTCCTTGTGTTTGCTTGTGTGCTTGTCTCTCTATCTGTTGTCCTGCCACGCAACGAGTTCGCGAGTTGCGTTGCGTTTTGTGCCAAGTCCGATTCTCGCAACGAATTCGGTTTTGAAGACATGCGCAAAGCACACACAACGCATCCGCTTGGCTCTCTCTGTCTTTCTCCCTCTCTCTCTATCTCTCTCTCTCTGGCATCTCATATGTGAGCATGTGTGTGCGTGAAATTCGAAATTGCCGGTTGAACGAACCAGGCGTACAAAATAGCCGCAACAGCACTAAGAGCAGGAGCTCCAGGAGCAACAGCATTTGAAATTCATTGGCCAGCGTCGTCGTCGTCGACGTCGTCGTTGTCGGGCATCGTCGTCCTCGTCCCAGTTGTCTGGCCACGTCTAGTGGTCAAGGTTTGCTATTGACTTTCACTTTCTCCCACATGTTCGGACCAAATGTCCACTGCACTGTGTCGTTGTGGTCGGAATAGCCGATGCCGGCACTTTCACTTTCGAAATTACTCATACGCACACAAACACAACGCAAGCGACAGCGACAAGTGGCAGCCAGCGGAGGAGGGAGGGATTGGGTCAGGAGCAGAAGCAGAAGCAGGCGCATGTCTGTTGCTGGACAACAACTACACGTGTGCACGCAAAACGAAAGCAAACGTAAACAAAGCCCACTTGAAAACTTTCCAGCTTACAATTATGTGTCCTTTGGGTGTCAACAAAGGTAACTCACAACTATAAACACGTAAACTCAGTGGCCAACTGTCGGCTCGACCTACACAATTACTATTATAGAAATTTAAAACCAAGCGCGTTGAACCACCGCCACCGTTAAACACCCGCCCACTCCTCCACACACATGCCATGCAAATGGATCTAGTCCCTGGGTAATTACGAATTGAAATTATTTTGGGACCGGGGTGCGTGTACTTTTCTTTTTTTCCCTTTTGACGGACACCCGTCGCAGGATATGATTGATATACTTATGTGCTTGTCGCCCCATATGCCACACTCTCTTTACTCTTCCTACTCTACATTGACACCCCCGCCCAGCTGTGGCATGCAATTAATATTTTTGGTGAAAATCAAATTGAAATTATTGCTGGCATTCGACATCAACCCCGAATTTGAAAAGTGTTGCCCTCACTTTTGTAGGCGGGACACTTTTGGTTGGGTCGCTTAATGGACTGATGGATTTTTGGCTTGTTCGACAAATTGATTTTAGAATGAAGCGCATTGTGGTTAGTTTTCTTCTTGTTGTTGTTTATGTTATTTCAATTCTTGTTGAGTCACTGATGAATATCATTGTGTTATTATTATAGTATGAGTATTGCAGTTATATAATATTATAAATTGCAATTGTGCATGATTTGGCAATGATGAAATTCGTGAAACCTCGTTAGAAGCAAGAAACAAGTTAGTTTATTTAGTGAATGACGGTGCAAAATTGTCTAATTTGCAATGCGAAATTCTATAATGCAATTCTATAAATGCTTGTCCTCAATTTACATGCGTTATTAACAACATTGCGTTGAACAAGGTTCAAAAGAATTTTAAGAATGTGTTTATTTTTAAGTATAAATTTTCTTCTAGTGAATTTTCAGTTTTGTTTTTGAGTTCGAAGTTGTATTGGTTTTGTTTTTCAAGTATTTAATTATAGCTTCACTTAATGGAATTTTATACGCTTTGTTTTGGACTTAAATTATGATGATGTTTTCGTTAATTTGCTTATTAAAAGTAAAAATATTTAGTAATAAATTTAAAGAATTTTAATAAAGTGTTGATTCTAAGTACTCATCTGTACTTTCATGTAAGTGAATTTAGCCATTGTTTAGGGTACAATTGAATTTTTATCTATCTTGAATTTCCTTACAGAATTATACAACATCTCAGGACAATATTTTATGAAACTCTAAGAATGTTTAAGAGCGTTTTAACTGTTTTCAAAAGAGTATATATCTGAGAGAAACTCAACACAAAAAAAAAGAAACTCTAAGAACATTTATCAGTAAAGTTTAGTAGATCAGTTTACAATCTTGTCTTGCGCTTAAAATTTTATCCTGCTCATAATAATTTTAAAAGTTTTAGTAAAAAAATATTTATTTTTAAATTGTTTGTTTATTAACTGTTAATCAGTTTAAATAAGCTTCACCTACTTCTCATTCAAGTAAATTTTAATTACTATATCCTGTTTCCAATTTTCTTGTTTAGTGCTCAATCCAATTTTCAGTCTAAATTTGAAATAACCTTAACCCACATTTTTCTACAAAACTAATCAAAATTATCTTAATACTTTCGCAGTTATCAAATGATTATTTATAGCCCATTTTGAGTGCAATCGAGCTGCCAATTTATATTTTGCTGGTCAGCATCGATGCGCCCAACGTGGGCGAAGTGTTATCTTAAAAATGGAAGACTGTTACTTGTTGTCCCCTGGGACATGTGTGGGTGTTTAGTGCGAAACCATGTGCGGATGGATGGATGGAATGCTCATTAAACTATCGAATACACACGCACATACTCGAATGTACGTCATAGAGAGCATAGAGAGCACCCTTCGAAATGGAATTTTTGTGCTGTTCTTTACAGTTGACTTGCTGGCTGAATTTCCAACATTTCTGCGTAACGTGCTCATTAGTAACGAAATCTCATTAGAAACTAATGAACGAACGCGTTGGCAACATAACTGCAATAATAACACACTTACACACACACACTCTCATACATACACACATACACAATACTCCCAATTATTTACTAGTTCGCCTGCTCGCTCAGTTAAATTTTTATACATATTTTTTGCTTCATTTTCACTTTCACATCTTCGCTCGCATCGAGAATCGGAGAATGGCGGACGAAGTGAAAAATTAATTTGCCCAGCATTATTTGCCGTTCGAACCGAAGCGCGACGAGTAAAGTAAATCCAACAACAACAACAACCAAAATAAAGAAGAACAAGTAAGAAAGCTACAGTCGAGTGTACTCGACTGTGAGATACCCGCTACCCATTTTGAATTAAAGAAATATATTTTGCGGTATTTTCTCAAAATATACCGAATATACTGCAAAAATACTAAAAATATACCAAATGGTATATCGACATAGTACCGCATTCAAAATATGCCATAGACGGCACAATATAGCAGATTGTCAGCCAAAGTAACTAAGACCCCTAGTAAGTAAGCGTTTTTGCCCATACAAAAGTATTTCTTTAATAACTTCCACAATTTTTATCTGATCGCAACCAATCATAACTACTATAGTAGTTATTATATATACCAAAATTCGCAACTCTAGCTTTAAAATTACGCTTGTTATTCGATTTTTTTGATTTGCGGGGGCGGGGTGTTTCATTCGGACAGACACACAGACGGACAGACGGACATGGCTAGATCGTCTCGGCTGTTGACGCTGATCAAGAATATATATACTTTATAGGGTCGGAGATGCCTCCTTCTACCTGTTACATACATTTCCTGCCGGCACAAAGTTATAATACCCTTCTACCCTATGGGTAGCGGGTATAAAAAAGAGAAAAAACGCCACACACACACACATGAGCCGACCATGCGGCGACCCTCAGTCGTCTCAGAAAGAAGTACCTCAGATCGCTCTATACTATAGTCTATAGCCACTATAGCCAGCAATTTGCCGATATTGAATTTCCAATGCATTGGAGACATGCGGCGACCCTCAGCCGTCTCAAATTTACTTCTAGAAAGAAGTACCTCAGAGCGCTCTATACTATAGCCGCGTTGCGTTGCGTCGTGTGTTGGAATTTGCCACAGCAGACAGTGGATGGCAAGCAATGTAAGAGGGGCATAGAGTAAAGAAGAGTCTTGGATTGCATTGAGTGCATTGTGCACCATGAGTAAAATGAGTAAAATCTTCTGCAGCCATAGCTATGGGGTTTACATGATCTTGCGGAATGCGTGGGTTCGTTCGATTTGTATTTGGTTTGCATGTTTCATACACTCCTTTTTAAAATTATACGACACTCAAATTAAAGCGGGTGTGATTTTTGCCCATTCTTCTACGAGCGACGAAACAATAATTTTGGAGGTGTCTTATAATTTTGGACAGGAGTGTATTTGCTTGGTTGACCGTACGCCTCAATGATTGGCTACTTTTTAAAGCAAGTGGATGACTAAACTGAGTACAAATATTTAGATTTCATTATTAAGCACCGCTGGTGTTATGGATATTTAAACAGTATCTCGGGTTTATTGCTCTCAAAGATCTGGAGCAGTAGTTGATATTGAAATCTTATATCTGGCCCTGAACCTGACCATTAAATTTACTGCTCAACTCTCCTCTCCGACTTGCCACGTGCTGCTGTCTCACGCCCATAACAATGTGGAAACGTTGGCGTTATAAATGATAATTAAAATGCATCAATTTATTGTTGTTGTTGTTGTTGCTGTTGCTGTTGCTGTGTGTGCAGCAATGAGGCCAATAACAGCCATTTAATAAATATGCTCAATCAATGTGCTGACCTGCAACAGCAGCAACAACAAAAACAAGTAAGAAAGCTACAGTCGAGTGAGCTCGACTGTGAGATACCCGCTACCCATGGTAAAAAAAAGAAATCTGGAAAATGTGCCCAAAATTGATACTGTATTCTTGCGTATTATAATATATATAATATATATATATATATACTTATTTTATGATACAATAATGTTATTGAATACAAAATTGGTTTTTGAAATATGTCGCCGCTCGAATCAGCTCCTGCTTCAATAAAATACTTTTAATTTATTAAAGCAAGACCCAGGGAACACCACGAGGAGGCCATTAAGTATAATGGGGTCTTTTCCGAAATCTAATTTCGGCAGACCTACGAGTCGACTTGTGCTGTGAACAAACAACACCATTATTCCCCCAAAAAGTGTTGTATATATAAAATCATAATTAATATAAATTAAATTTATAATAATAAACAAAAAATTTTGATTTCATGGACTAAAATTAAAATATTTAAATTAAATTAAATTAAATTAAATTAGGTGCAAATACTTTTAGAAATAGAAAAAAATCTAAACCTGATCATCAATGCTAACTAAAATACCACTATGATAGCTATAAATTGTCTCATATGTGCGTGCTGTGGCTCTGTTATCCCTAATATTTGAGCACGCCCAATCAATATGTGTATCATAATTGGTTGTGGACGTGTTCAAATCTAACAAAAACCTAAAACTATTAGCTGCCAAAAAATCGAAAACCCTTCTACATTCAGCAGATAGCTCCCGTAAACAAAAATTAAAATCTCCTAGCACTACACTACTGCTATCCAAAAATGGAAATCCCTGAAATAAATTTTCAAATTCAGTTTCGAACTTATGCGGAGGATATTTTGGACTTCTATATATAATGAGGAATCCTAAAGACTTATATTTAAACACTGCATACTCGAACACTGCGGAAGCTAAATTATTGGGGTCAGAATAATATCGTCCGCTTGAGCAGAGACTAACATTCTCAAAAACTTGATTTTTGGCGAATATAAGAATGCCTCTCTTTGGACGAGATCCACTAGAAGTCGACTGGCAATCAAGACGAATAGCACAACGGTAGCCAGGAATATCATACGATTCATTGGAATATGTAGAAGCCTCAACGAAAAATAGAAATTGAGACTGGAGCATTAACTGATCGGAGCAAATATCAGTAATGTGGCAATGTAAACTTTGTGTATTATGGAATACAGCATTGATTTTAGAATTGTCAAAGAGACAGCTGAAATGGGAATTTAACAATTTTGTGGATCTTAAACTGGCAAGCTCTTGCTCTACCACTGACTGACGGTCAGCTTTCGGGGCACAAATTGCCCAACAATAAAGAGGCCAGCCGCACTTGTGGCTCTACTACAAGCTACATACAAAGCTTCCCTTTGCATACCAGGAGTTGTGTGGACCACCACGTTGGTATATGTAGCACCCTGACTTTTATGAATAGTTATACCTTCTGCAGGTACAACTGGAAATTGTTTGCGGTCAATAGAAACTTGCTCATTTGAATGGTATTGAAAACTTTTCACAGTTTTCTGAACAGGGGTCCAAGAGGGTTCAGCACGATGAGTGCACCTAGATCGAGCATTAGTTCCAACACTTTCATCTAAGAATTTAATCCAAAGAACATGCGGGGAGTTGGATGTATTAAAACCTATTTCCATAAGAATACCTGAAGCTCCATTAACAAGACCATCTGCAGTATCTATATTGACCGTCATCATGTATTTAGCAGTGGTTTTCAAAATAAGGGTTGTGCAAAGCCCTTGAGTTTGAGATGTTTTGAAATCCTTTACGGATTCCAAGCATCTGGACTTAGCTTCTGAGTTAAGATGTGCAGCTTTAATTGAGTCAAGAGCAGTGGAAATGAACTGCTCCGTAGGTATCGAGTTTAACTTAGCAGTGTTAAAAATATTTGTATCCTCATTACGCAAAAACAAATGAATGGCATCATTAGGAAATTGGTCTAAGACCGAAACTCTAGCTCTAAGTAAATTAATGTCATTTATTGTCATTTGACCGGATGCCATGTTATTAAGCGCTAGCGCAAATGCTTGATCGTCTCGTTGTCGCATAATCTCTGTGAGCTCAAAAAACTTAAAAATATCCCACAAAGCAGACCCAAATATAGCACTGTATGGATCATGCGACGATGTAGTGGATTGGAAAATCCATCGATCTCCTACGGGACGTAGTTGTCTGAGATCGCCAAAAACAATTACTGAAATTCCTCCAAATGAGGTTTCCCTGTTAGCAAAAATTTGCTTAAGACGAGCATCTAAGTGAGATAACATTTTGGCACCGACCATTGAGATTTCATCAATAATTAAAAGCTTAAGATCTATAAACCTTGAGCGAAGTGTATTCAGTAAATCTGCACCTAAATCTTTAAAGGAGGACCCGGACTGATTCACTGGAAGTGAGAACATGGAATGCAGGGTTGAACCTCCAATTCCAAAAGCTGCTTTACCCGTGGGAGCACACAAAAGTATTTTAGCAGAGGTGGGGTCACATCCTGGCCTACTATTATATAGTTGCGAAAGGGAATGGAAAATAGCTGAAATTAATCTACTCTTGCCAACACCTGCTCCGCCTCCTACAAACTCATAAAAAATTTTCTTTTCTTTAGCATTATGCATTACATGCGTGAAATAAGTTTTTTGCTTAAGATTCAAAGATTTAACTATGCTTGCTAAGTCATCATGTGACATAATTGGCGGGAGCTTAATAAGTCGGATGACATTGTCCGAATCTTCGGGAACATTAACGGCATTTAAGTCCAAAACATTTACTTGAGAATTTATTTCAGGGATCGCCAAAGCCCTAAAATGATTATCTAAACTATCTGCCTGATCCCGTTCCTCAAAATTTCCCTCAGCTTCTATGGCCCTTCTAAGCACGTCTTCTAAATCCTCTAAAACATTATATTTCTTATACCTAAATCCAATAGATTCTAAGTTTGCTGCATACACGCTTTCACAATTAATACTAAGCAAATCTACCTCTTCATCCCTCCACGGAAAATATAACATTAAAAGTTCCCTAAAATAGTTCTCTCTGTCGGCATTCAGATTAAACTTCCTAAACCTAATAATTGGTTTGGTCCGTTCCCTAATGAAGCCACTACCATCACGAAGAGCCTGAACTGAATTTCCTAGGACCTCGTTTTCTCCATCACCACCGTCATCTGCATCTTGACGTGTTGACCGACAGGATTTCGCAAAATTATAATTTGCAGCAAAATCGGCTAAACACAGGCCTTCGAGACTATCTGGCCGCTGAATATAATGATCCAGCATTCCCAAAACATAAATATCGGTGGAATCTTCATTCATATTTTGGAGCTGTTGTCTAGATTTGAGCATTCGAACTCTGTGCTCTGGTCGTGACGTATTTATATAAACTTCTGCGTTGCTAGTCTCAGACAAACGCATTCCTAGACAACAGTAGGCGGCTTCCTGAGCAGAAATCTCAGTGCCGGAGATAAATTTGTGGCCAATATGTTGCAGCTTTTGTTTAATGCTGAAGTTGCCTCTGTGAATCTCGTTCACTGCTTCACGCATTAATTTGGAGATTCCTCTTTGGGATTTGTTGATATAATTAATTATATAACTGCAACAGGCATAGGGATCCAATATGAACTGAATATCCATATTGGCCCTTTGCATTGAGAGAATATGTTTATTGTAAGCGTTAACTTTAATGGCTGCAAATGTTCTCTTCAGAAATATTTGGGGCTTTTTCAAACCAGATCTCAATGCATATTTATAGTCCTCGTAGCTGAGGTTTAATTGTTGATGAGATAGGAAATTCTCAAATATGCTTAATTGACTTATAGAGTCAGAATCAAATGGGAAATTTAAAAGAGATTGAACTTTTTTCAAATTTTCTTGATGAAGAGAAATGTTTTCAGAGTCTTCAGCCAATGGCTGAAGAATTTCTGTTTGTGGCATGGGAAAATATGGAATACCGAAGCGACAAATAGAGTTACCTCTCACTTCACGCATACAAGAATGTCCGTGATTGTGCTTCTGATATTCAATATACTGAGCTAACTCAGTATCAGTTACATCTGTGGTAATGAATTGGTCAATAAATGAAATGACTGAGGCTATAGACAATTCATTTTCAAAGTCCACAGAGGGGGCATCTTTCAGCCAAAACATGCCATGAATATGAGGCGAACCTCGCTGCTGGAATTCAACACGCCAATAATACTTGAGAACGGGATGATTTTCGAAAACGCCCCCCTCCCTCTTCATAATTGTTAAAACCTGACGATATCTATAATCAAAATACCTTGCACAAGTTACAGGATCTGACCTAATCAAACGAGCCTTTTCACTAAAACTAAAATTCGAAGCTTCTTCTTCTGTAACTTGCTGCCTATCTATATTCCCCTTCAATAAAACTAATAATTCCGCCCACCGTGTCTCAGCAGCTGACAGAGTGATGAAAAAGGTTGGTAGACCGAATTGTCGAATCATCGCCATTACCTTTTTCTTTTCTGCTTCCCAGTGAGCAGGAGACGTGCGAACACCCTTCAGGACCCTATAGCCTTCATCGTGGCGAATAATGCTGTCTATATGCTCATCGTTGAGAGCGTTAGAGGCTGTAATGGCGCGTGAGGCGCTTTGTTTTCTTAAGCAAATTGTAATATTACTACGAATTTGGATCAGCTCTAACTTTTTATAATTGAATAATAATTTGTCAATTCGACAACCTCTCCTATCTACATTTCGAAGCTCAGATTTTATAATTGCGGAAAAGCTAAGGGGACAAGTTCTTTTTATGCCAGCATAAATTGTAGGGAATGCCAACTCTTCCGAGTCAGCATCGAGAATCATATCTAGGGGTCGTTGGCCTTCGCCTGGAGCCAGGGTGATTCTCTGCATGGCAGCGGGGTCTATCTGATTATTCTCAAGCAGTGTTTCTTGACCCCCAGGATTGAGCTCCTCTATCTCAGCATCATCCTGATGTGCTGGATTTTCAATTCTTCGATCTAATCCCTCCACAAATTCTGCGTCTGCTTGAGATGCTACGAATGGAACAGTTTCAGTTGTATAAGTAGACAACCACTGTTCATTTAAAACTACACTATGTTTTCTATAAAGTTCTGTATTAACTAAATACCTAATGGCGTCAGCTATTCTTAAGGGTCTTATGGTTTCGGCCATGAAATCATGGCTATATTCCATTCTACGCTTGAGGTGGAGCTGTACGACCTCGGCTTCATGAAAAGCCCGTGGGAGGGATGTTACGATGTTACCTATTGGTATGGGAACATTAACTACAGCTCCTTTAATTGCACTCTGACGCTCATGACCTAAAGACTTTATAATCATAAAAGGAAGTCGAGGAGAAATGAGGCGTTCCTCTAATGGAGTGAGGCCTTTAAGGCAATCAGGTAATTGGGGGAAATCTAGTCCATTTGAAATGGAAGTTTTTGGTTTAACACCAGATCTTATTTTGCGGCAACATGTTTTGCAAAAAGTTAAGCAACCGTCAGATGAAGGGAACTGACGCTCAACATCGAAAATCTCCGCAGAAAACTCATAATTGTCTTCAATTATGGTTCTAGGTATCCTACTTACTTGATGAGGAAACCAGAGACCTTTACAAGAAAGGCAAATTATGTTGGGGCCCAGCTTGACAACTCTATTAAAATTCTCAATAAGAGCTTCGATTCTAGTGGGTCTGGGTGAATTCTCTTCCTGAAGACTATTCGCACGTTCCTCTCTATTATGGGCAGCATTTCGACGGTTTTCTGCTATTCTATTTTCAATATTTTCTCTATATTGGCTAACTCTTTGGCTAAGTCGTCTTGAGGCGTCAAATGCTGCTTGTCGCGCTAATAACCGGGCACTTCGACGCGCACCGGTGTTGCGCACCTGTTCAATAATCCTCCTAGTAAGATTATTTCTAGCCTGTGACCTATTAACCCGATCTAGTTCCCTCTCTAATAGACGCCTTTCAAGATCTGTCCGCCTCGCTGCCCTTAATGCCGAGTTTCGTCTTTGTTCGTTGGTCCTGTACATTGTATCCCGTCTACGTATACGTCTTCGTGAAGTATCAGCCTGCTGCTCAGGCTCTCTAAAAGCTACGTCCGCCCGTCGTTCCCTTCTAAATTCAGAGTTCTGAATCTGCTCTACTGTCCTGTACTCTACGTTCTGCCTACGTCTCGATCTACGTAAAGTATCAGCCTGCTGTTCAGCCTCTCTAAAAGCTACGTCCGCCCGGCGTTCCCTCCTAAATTCAGAGTTCTGAGTCCGTTCTACTGTCCTGTACTCTACGTTCTGCCTACGTCTCGATCTACGTAAAGTATCAGCCTGCTGTTCAGGCTCTCTAAAAGCTACGTCCGCCCGGCGTTCCCTCCTAAATTCAGAGTTCTGAGTCCGTTCTACTGTCATGTACTCTACGTTCTGCCTACGTCTCGATCTACGTAAAGTATCAGCCTGCTGTTCAGGCTCTCTAAAAGCTACGTCCGCCCGTCGCTCTCTCATAGATTCAGAGTTTTGAGTCCGTTCTACTGTCCTGTACTCTACGTTCTGCCTACGTCTCGATCTACGTAAAGTATCAGCCTGCTGTTCAGGCTCTCTAAATGCTACGTCCGCCCGTCGTTCCCTTCTAAATTCAGAGTTCTGAATCTGCTCTACTGTCCTGTACTGTACGTTACGCCTACGTGTCGATCTACGTAAAGTATCAGCCTGCTGTTCAGGCTCTCTAAATGCTACGTCCGCCCGTCGTTCCCTTCTAAATTCAGAGTTCTGAATCTGCTCTACTGTCCTGTACTGTACGTTACGCCTACGTGTCGATCTACGTAAAGTATCAGCCAGCTGTTCTGGCTGCCGATACTCTGAATTCGTCCGTCGTTGTCTTCTATTTTCTGTATTGTTCGATTGTTCGTTCTGTCGATAGTCGGCGTCTGTGCGTCTCAATCTTCTATGGTCTGTATTTTCCGTTTGCTCATGCTGCCTAATTCGCGCTGATCGTCTTCTATCTAAACGTCGCTGACTATTTGTAATCTGTTCGCGTTCCCTATACTCCTGATCAGCTCTACGATTCCTCTGCGAACTTGCATTATTTTCCCTCTCGTCTACAACATAATCGTTATTTTCCCTATTTCTTCTATTTATTAACTGCCTAGAACGTGCTCTTTGTGATGCAGACTGTCGACTAACTCGTGGCATTTCTACAAAATATCTGCACTTAAATATTAAATATTAAAAAAATATTATATATATTAAATAAATGAATTTAGACAAAATTTTAAAAATTTTACAAAATATTAATTATGAAATTTTACATACGGTGTAACTCCTAGGGAGGGCGCAATGCAAATAGATTTGCATAGATGGCACTATCGATACACGATACACAATGAACGATTGTATAATATATAATGTAATAGTTTGTATTAAATTTAAAAAATGGAATACAAAATTTCTATTTTTTGTGTCTTCAAACAAAAAGATTTTTAATTATATTTAATTTAACTTATTTTTTCGTAATGAAAATCACGTTTTAAAATTGACAACGTTAATGAATTTTTCACAACCGATCACAAATAACGCACAATTCGAACTGACGAAAGGATTGACAACGTATGCAAATTGTTCACAACACGTACAAAATTATTTAATTTAATTTATTTTTTCGTAATGAAAATCACGTTTTAAAACTCACAATGTTAATGACTTTTTCACAACCGATCACAAATAACGCACAATTCGAACTGACGAAAGGATTAACAATGAGATAAAACAATACCTCTGTTTGGTGACAAGTGCATATATTTTTTATGGTTTTAGTGTTTTTCTAGGTAAAGAACAATAAAATTTCAAAAGGTTCAACAACTAAATTTTCCAAACTGACCTGACCCAGCGAAATGTAACGCCAATTCTTACCTAATTAATATTATAATTCAATAGAAAATAGGGAAAATCCGGGTTTTTTGGTGCAATTTTACATGTTTTACGAGTTTTTGGGTTTTTAACATTCATCATTCATCATCATAACCGGAAAATCCGAAATTTTATTACCTGTTTATAACCCTATTGTAAATGCCTATATAATTACAAAAGGGTATTTTGCAAATTTGTGCAATTTCCATAAATTCCAGGAAAAAAAAACCCAAAAGTCATTCAAAGAAGTCAAAAGTCATAAAATCTAACCGCGAGCCGCGACACACAAGCATCAATAGGGGTGGGGGAAAAACACCCGAGTATTTGCTCAGACACTCGGGTGTCTGAGTTGAGTTTTTCGGTCAATCGGTCTTTTGCTGACTCTCTTTGTGCGAGCGTTTCTCGTTCTGCTCTTTACGCACTGCTCATTGAACGACCGAAATAAAAAGAGCTCAACGAAAAGCGCTCAACAGAAAACAGAAATGAAGACAGCAAAACTGTCTTGCTCAGAGCGAGAGCGAGAGAGTATGAACTTTTTCGGTTGTGCTCGCAACGAGAGCACAAGAAAAATAACGGTCGACAGTTATTTGCAAGCTATGGTATGTAGGCACACATCCTACTACAAGACTATTTGAAAAAGAACATTTAAATGATTTAGCAATTTTTGTTAGGCAATTTTTTTTTTTTATAATTTTTAGCAACTTTTTTTTCTCAAATCTAGCAATTTTTACTCCGGAGAATCTGGCAATACTGAGATGAACCGATATATACGATGCATTTGCATTCTGCATATCAGTCGTGCGTCCTCGCTCTTCGAGAAAAGAACTTAAACAACATGTTGAACATTCAGGAAAATCTCTGCCTCATCGTAACTGTGAATGTGTTGGTCCTCTGCTTTGTTGTTGTTGTTGTTATTTGGAATATCATAAATGGAGCTTAATTGTACTATATTACCTTGTAAGTATTTCGAATGTAAATTAAAGAAAGCATGACAAATATAATATATTTCTTTCCCTCTCTTTTTTATAGAACCACTTACCACACACATCAAGTTTACATACATTTCCATTGATTTAACTATGAATATCAAATTGTTGGCTTTGTGGATCGATCGCTGTTCGAAGTATAAGCCAATAACAATAACAACAAATAAAATGTTACCTTGAATTAACTGTATTTTTATTATTGCTTATATGTACATATATATGCATGATTACTATGATTTTTTTTTTTTAGATTCCAACGAAGGTGTCAAAGCAGCCGATCTATTTTTTTTGCACTCTTTTTGTAGGCAGCAGAACATGAATGTGTAAGACTGAATACAAATGAGTATGTGCATCTCTATTATATAATGCAATTTAATTGTTTAATATGCCAGACTGTCAACCAAAGCAACTATTACTCGACTGTAGCAGACGTTGTGTTTTGTTTGTTTGTATTTTCAGGAATCATAAAAACCGTAGTTATGATTGTATGCACTAAAAACTGTGGCTCTAGCTCCAAAATTACGCTTGCTATTAGATTTGTATACCCGCAACCCATAGGGTAGAAGGGTATTATAACTTTGTGCCGGCAGGAAATGTATGTAACAGGTAGAACGAGGCAAAGTATATATATTCTTGATCAGCGTCAACAGCCGAGACGATCTAGCCATGTCCGTCTGTCTGTCTGTGTGTCTGCCGTCTGTCCGTGTAAAACACTGGATCTCAGACACTATAAGAGATAGAGCTATAATTTTTTTTCGACAGCATTTGTTATCTATGCACGCAGATCAAGTTTGTTTCAAATTTTTGCCACGCCCACTTCCGCCCCCGCAAAATAAAAAAAAATCGAATAATAAAAAAAATTACACTTGCTATTAGATTTGTCGGAGAGTAAGTAATGCAGATTCGACACACTGACGTCACTGCGCAGCTGTGCGTGCGTCTCGGCACATTGCTGCGTAGTTGTAGGTGCATTTTGGCAATGCGTAGTTGCTTGTGCGTTTCGGCACATTGTCAATGCGTAATTAAGAGTGTGCATGTTAGATTGCATCATTCTTCTTGCGCTTTGTCGGTTGTCCGCATTTTGTCGCTTTGCCAAGTACAGTTATTGCGGGGCGACAGCGTTGAGACGCTGTCGCCGAGTGTGGTTCGATGGCTATGGCGTAGACAGTAAAAGGATCGAGCGGGCAGTGTGCTCGTAGAATCGCCTGTGAGAGCATCGAAACTCGCTTCGCGATAATGAATAAACAGACTTCGGTAGAACAGACTCCGACATCAGAAGTGGGATTCGGCCCTGACCAAAGTATTTCAAGGGATGTCTTCGCGTTAATAGAGCAACAAAAATCGGAATTTTTTTGGCTCTGATTAAGATTCCGGCGAGCGAGTTGTAGTAGAATAGTGAGATCTGTTTGCCGAAATGTAATCCAGACATTGCTGGTGTGGGTGCCACGCAGTGGTCTGTTACGGTCAAAATAAGTGTCTGTTACGGTCAAAATAAGTTTGCGAAAAAAAAAATTATTAAGTGACTGTGTTCTTACAATAGTGTTAAGAAAAGCTTTGGAAGGTTTAGCGGTCCAGTGGTTACAAAATGTGTTACCCTGTTATAACCTGGCAACAGTTCCGGCAATTGTTTGAGCAGCGGTACGAGACATCTGAGACGCCAGCCGCCGTCTTTGTGAATATTTTTAAAAGTCGTCCAAGTTAGTCGTGAAGTCGTGAAAGTTAGCCTGTTGTTGTGAGTTGTTGTGTGACAATACTGTGCACAAAACTGCGAAATTTAAATTTCGATCAAATTGCCATTGCGTTGGTTCTTGGACAGATGGCTAATTTCGATCGGCGTCTGCAGCATGGTACATACAACGCATGTAACCAATCGACGTGAATTGCAAGCGGAGTTGCAAGTGATAAGCGATAAGAGAACGTCGTTTTATAAAAAAAAAAAACGAGGAACTAGAGGCCAAGTGTGCTAAAAGTGTGGAAATTAAATGTTATCAGTGTGGAAGGCTTGGTCATGGATGACACGACTGTAAAACTGGAATGGGTGTCCAGGTGCCGGCAACTGGAAGGGTGTGGCGTTCGGAGCGGCCTCGTCATAGAAGGGCAAATGTGGCTTGTTACCGATGTCGGGAGCTGGGTTGATTGTCCAGACGAGGTGGGAGTGCGATCGGAGGATAGAGTGGAGCTGTGAGCTATGGTGTAGCCTCAGTCGAGTATGCGGGTGAGAGATTTCCAATTACATTTCATTTCGAGCTGAGCGCTCATTATTTGAGGAAAGCGTTTTTTATAAGTTAGTTGGTAAGAGGCGTTATTCCTCGATAGAGGATGGGTAGCGCCAGTACTTACAGTGCCGCACAGGCTGAATTGGTGTCATGTTTAATGTTGGTTCTTTGGTTGTTTTGTTTCATATAGTACCAGTGGAAAAAGTGAAATGATACTAGTATGAAAAATAATATTGTAATTGGTATAGAAATATTGGATCAAGAATTATTAGTGGAAGTTTCTTATGATAATTTTAAGATTGTTCAGACTAAAGTTGTGAATGCTAATACTGATCAGATTCAAACAGAAATGCTCGAAAATTAAAAAAAAAAAAATAAAAGAAGTCTCAATATTACTAAAGCAATAGTCAATATTTTATATCGAAGGATGACGCATGTTAGCGGTTGGAACTTGTATTAGACGTTCTAGTCAAGGCAGATTCTCATTTGACATTCAAAATGTTTTTTTTTGAGATTGCATTGGTAATGGGATGAAGGCGATGGAGATGCATTCAAGGTTGGAGAAGGTCGAGTTGCTAGTGTCGTTGATCCTAGGAACATGAAAGAAGTCGTTAGATGTGAGAAGACAGAGTTTGATAAGAGTAAGGCTAAGGTGATGTGAGAAGACAGAGTTTGATAAGAGTAAGGCTAAGGTGATGTGAGAAGACAGAGTTTGATAAGAGTAAGGCTAAGGTGATGTGAGAAGACAGAGTTTGATAAGAGTAAGGCTAAGGTGATGTGAGAAGACAGAGTTTGATAAGAGTAAGGCTAAGGTGATGTGAGAAGACAGAGTTTGGTAAGAGTAAGGCTAAGGTATGATTCTGTGTGGGTGGCTTTGGGTTGCTTAGAAGCGGTGAGAGACGGCAAGCGGAATTGGACCCGTGGTTCAGAGGACCTTTTTGGTGGTTAGGTGTTGGACGGAGACCGATACATTTTGGAGTCTACACAGAGCAATGGACGTTGCAGGTACCCACACGAAGGTTTGCGAAGGCTACCGGATGTGCAAATCACAGAAGAGTTAGATGTAAATCATAAAAAGAAAAGTCTATTGGAAAAATCTATTGGAAAAGTCTGTTGAAACAAAAGAGAATTCGTGAAGTCATGTGATTGGCGATGGACGAGAGTTGCTTTAGAAATGCGATTGTTGATTTCGTGAAGCCAAGAATTGGGCGATGGACGAGAAATATGGTTGATGAATTCGTGAAGCCAAGTATTAGGCGATGGACGAGAAATATGGTTGATGAATTCGTGAAGCCAAGTATTGGGCGATGGACGAGAAATATGGTTGATGAATTTGAGAAGCCAAGAGTTGGGCGATGTACGAGAAATATGGTTGATGAATTTGAGAAGCCAAGAGTTGGGCGATGTAAGAGAAATATGGTTGATGAATTCGTGAAGCCAAGTTTTGGGCGATGGACGAGCATTGTGGTTGTTGGATTTCGTGAAGCCGAGTTTTGGGCGATGGACGAGTAATGTGGTTGTTGGATTTCGTGAAGCCAAGTTTTGGGC
Source organism: Drosophila albomicans (assembly GCF_009650485.2). NCBI lineage: Eukaryota > Metazoa > Arthropoda > Insecta > Diptera > Drosophilidae > Drosophila > Drosophila albomicans. Next base: position 39,353,634 of record NC_047629.2, on the reverse strand, counting down.
GATGGACAAGCATAATAAGAGAAGTGAAGTCAATGTTTTTGGCGATTGACAATTTAATTTGTTTGTATTTAAAAGTTGGCTAATAAAAGCCTGGTTATGTATGTACTTTGGATTAGGAACTGATGTTTTGAACTGATTAATGTAAAATTTGAAAATGTTTAAATGGAATGGAAATTAAAGAAATGGCTTATAAGAGAATATAACCTGAGATATGTCAAAGTAAAGTTATGTTATGGAAGACTACATGGATTTGAGATTATTTGACTGGGTTTTTCTGAGGAATTGAAATTGGAAAGTGAGATTGAAATTGAGATAGTTATTATAGACACGAGGACGTGTATATGTCAGAATGGCCGTGTCGGAGAGTAAGTAATGCAGATTCGACACACTGACGTCACTGCGCAGCTGTGCGTGCGTCTCGGCACATTGCTGCGTAGTTGTAGGTGCATTTTGGCAATGCGTAGTTGCTTGTGCGTTTCGGCACATTGTCAATGCGTAATTAAGAGTGTGCATGTTAGATTGCATCATTCTTCTTGCGCTTTGCTCGGTTGTCCGCATTTTGTCGCTTTGCCAAGTACAGTTATTGCGGGGCGACAGCGTTGAGACGCTGTCGCCGAGTGTGGTTCGATGGCTATGGCGTAGACAGTAAAAGGATCGAGCGGGCAGTGTGCTCGTAGAATCGCCTGTGAGAGCATCGAAACTCGCTTCGCGATAATGAATAAACAGACTTCGGTAGAACAGACTCCGACAGATTTTTTTCGATTTGCGCTGCGGAAGTGGGCGAGACAAAAGTCTAAAACAAACAATTTATAGTAATATTGATTTTGATATTGATGTTGATATTGATTGATTGAAATGAGAATTTATTCAAAAATTATTGTCGGGAGCAGCAGACAGCGTTACATGCCCTTTACTCTTGTTTTGACTTATGAATTATAATTGCTTGTTATCGTGTCTAGGCAAAAGAATATAAATACGCCCTCCGTCGATTGTCTATGCTCTCCGTTGCTGCTCTCTCTTACGCTCTCAGCTAAGCAGCTAATAAACTGATTAACTTCGAACTGCTGTGCGTAACCCAATAGTGTGTTAAGTTAAGTTAAACTAATTAGAGAACATAACTATAACTTTTAGTACTCATTGTTTTAGTTTTAATAAATATAATTTGAAGTATAATAAACATTTTATTTACTGCATATATTTTTGAGCGTATATTATAATTATATATAATTATTGATGTCGTTATTACAGCTGCTGTTTAACTTTGAACTTGTATAATAGGCGACGAAGTTGTTGAGCTTGCTGTTGTTGTTGTTGTTATTTGGTACGTTTCGCACACTTGTTTACTTTTATCCATATATTAATGGATGGCCTTGTCTCTTGCTCGCCACGATATCGCTCTCTCTGGAGCAGTAGTTGATATTGAAATCTTATATCTGGCCCTGAACTGAAATTTACTTCTGCCCTCTCCTCTCCGACTTGCCGCGTGCTGCTGTCTCACGCCCATAACAATGTGGAAACGTTGACGTTTGGCTACTTTACAAAGCAAGTGGATGACTACAAATAGCATGATGTCATAATTAAAATATTTCTGCAGTTTTCGATCTACATTTGTCCAATAGCGGTCACCCCCAATAACCCCCTCACTATACGTTTTATTGTTAACAACCCGAACGTTTAAATATATATTTAAGAAAATACAAAACGCGAGTGTCGTTATTTAATTTCGGGAAAGGGAAATCTCGAACCTACAGTGGATCGCAGCTTATTTCGTGCAGTCGCAAACTGAAAGTTTGAACCTTCACTGCTACTAAACCATCAAAGATATTTAAAAAATTTAAATGAAGGTTGGTACAGCAGAATTTGTAGATTTGAAATTAAAAAGAAAAAATTTCTTAATTACAAAAGTAAAACATTGAGATAAAAAAAAAAAATGTTGGGCTTTTTTTATGCCGCAGCTTATTTCGTGCACTTCAAGAATTTTTATTTAAAAATTCGAAAAATTAGCCTAATATTTTGTGTTGCCTCCTCTCTGCTTTAGGATAGACTTCAGACGGGTTTCCATTGACGATACCAATTTTTTGGTCGTTTCGACTGGAATTTTTTGCCATTCTTCAAGCAAAGCCGATTTTAAATCGTTTTTAATCGAAATCTGTCATTTCCGAATAGCCAAGTCCAAAATTTGCCATAGATTTTTTATCACATTTAAATCTGGTACTTGTGCTGGTGCTTGCACAAACTGTGGACAGTTCCAGACGAGCCAGTTCTTCACAATTCCAGCCTTATGCTTCGGGTCGTTGTCCTGGTAGAACCGAAAACAATCGCGTATGCTCACTTTCTCGGCACTTTGGAGAAGGTTTTCCTTTAATATTGAAAGATATTGATTGGTGTCCATTATACTATCAATAAAAACAGGCTACCGACTCCAGAGGCCGACATACAGGCCCAAACCATAACGTGACCCCCGCCATGCTTAACTGTTGGTTTTAGGTGTTTGGGGTCTAGCTCGGTATTTGGTCTCCGCCAAACATATTGACGCCCATCCGAGCCGCATATGTTAGATTTTGATTCATCTCAAAGATGACGTCTTCCCAAAAGGAAATCGGATGACGGATATGTTCCCGAGCGAGATGTAAGCGGTAGTCCCGATTTTTCTTGTTAATAAATTATTTTTTTCGAACTACTCGACCATTAAAGTTGTGTTCGTGCAGGACCCGGCTCACTGAATCCGGGCTTCACTTCTTGCCCATTTCATCCTCTATCTCCACAGCCAATTTTGGAGGCGATAGCTTCAACTTTTCTTACTATGCGACGCTCCTCTTGTTCGCAAAAAATTTTATTTGGTGCATTTTGACCTTTATTTTCCACCCGATTTTCACGAATAAAGCGCTAAATTATATATTGTACAGTGCTAAAGCTTAGTGAAACCTTCTCCGCAATAGCACGCTGGCTGTTTCCATCTTTAAAATATTTGGGAACTAATTCTCGTTGTTTAATAGTTGTTCGAGGTGCCTTGTTTGTAATTCCCCAATTTTTTCGTATTTCAATGTCTCAAATGTCAAAATACTCATTAAATCTTTTAGTTTAACTACCAAAAATACCAAATCTGGCGTGAAAACCTAATATTCTAGTCAAAAAAGTTAGAATTTCGTCTATATAAAATGACTGCACGAAATAAGCTGCGGCATAAAAAAAGCGCAAAAAAATTTTTTTTTATCTCAATGTTTTACTTTTGTAATAAAGAAAATTTTTCTTATTAATTTCAAATCTACAAATTCTGCTTTACCAACCTTCATTTAAATTTTTGAAATATCTTTGATGGTTTAGTAGCAGTGAAGGTTCAAACTTTCAGTTTGCGACTGCACGAATCAAGCTGCGATCCACTGTATGTGATCTATGTACTCACTGTATGTGAATATGTATGTAATAGTTTGTATTAAATTTAAAAAATGGAATACAAAATTCCTATTTTTTGTGTCTTCAAACAAAAAGATTTTTAATTATATTTAATTTAACTTATTTTTTCGTAATGAAAATCACGTTTTAAAATTGACAACGTTAATGAATTTTTCACAACCGATCACAAATAACGCACAATTCGAACTGACGAAAGGATTGACAACGTATGCAAATTGTTCACAACACGTACAAAATTATTTAATTTAATTTATTTTTTCGTAATGAAAATCACGTTTTAAAACTCACAATGTTAATGACTTTTTCACAACCGATCACAAATAACGCACAATTCGAACTGACGAAAGGATTAACAATGAGATAAAACAATACCTCTGTTTGGTGACAAGTGCATATATTTTTTATGGTTTTAGTGTTTTTCTAGGTAAAGAACAATAAAATTTCAAAAGGTTCAACAACTAAATTTTCCAAACTGACCTGACCCAGCGAAATGTAACGCCAATTCTTACCTAATTAATATTATAATTCAATAGAAAATAGGGAAAATCCGGGTTTTTTTTGGTGCAATTTTACATGTTTTACGAGTTTTTGGGTTTTTAACATTCATCATTCATCATCATAACCGGAAAATCCGAAATTTTATTACCTGTTTATAACCCTATTGTAAATGCCTATATAATTACAAAAGGGTATTTTGCAAATTTGTGCAATTTCCATAAATTCCAGGAAAAAAAAACCCAAAAGTCATTCAAAGAAGTCAAAAGTCATAAAATCTAACCGCGAGCCGCGACACACAAGCATCAATAGGGGTGGGGGAAAAACACCCGAGTATTTGCTCAGACACTCGGGTGTCTGAGCAAAACACTTGCATACTCGGTTGTTTTGCAGAATTTGAGCAGATACTTATAAGACACATGAGAGCAAAAATGATCGGCAGCACGAAGAACAACCACCGGCAAGACACAAGTGTCTACAAGCCGAATGTCTAAAATGATCGGGTGCCAAATAGGCGAGTGCAAGAAAGAACTGAGTATGGCAATCACTCACACTCGCAGTACTCACATGATTTTGAGTATGTGTGTATCTCTTACTCGGTTTGCGAGTACTAAGTAACACCGACACTCAAAAATTTATGGGTGTAAGTTGAGTGTTGAAATCGCCACCCTTGACGATGTCTGATACACATACAATATTGCAATATTGTAAAATTATGCGACCGATTTATTTTCAAACATTGATATATCGTGTAAGATCGATATCAACAAAACCATCATAAAATATACCTACAAAATCGATGTATCGTTGCACGATCCATCGATGATTTCAGCAGCATTATTGCGGACACAATGGCGACACAGAATAATAAAAAGCTAATACGCTGCACCAACACAAAGTTTAAATGTCATTATGTTCCCACGTAGACACGCACTTATCTTAATATCCCCACACAATGCCCAAAATCTAAATGTCTTTCAAAACAAATATTTGTGCTAAAAATTGCGTTCTTTTCGTTTTGGCTTTTACCGCAAAAAATAGTTAATACATTTTTGAACATAACGGACAAATGCAAATATATATACGTACACGTGCATTCACATGCATACATAAATACATACACATGTATCTATGTGTGTAAAAACGCGTTATTGTTGCATTAAAGCGGCTAATAATTATTACCATTTATTAAAATTGCTTCTCGATTATCTTATAGGATTCTTTTCCGATCACAATCAAGAACTGGTAAGAATATTTAGTTGGTCTAGTTGGATAACCTAATGAGGCATGCTGCCGCAGCCGTTTGTCGCCATACAAAATGATAACTTCCACAATTTCTTTCTGATCGTAACCAAATTTTCAGGAATCATAACTACTATAGTATTTATTGTATATACCAAAATTCACAACTCTAGCTTTAAAATTAGGCTTGTTATTCGATTTTTTTGATTTGCGGAGGCGGAAGTGGGCGTGGCAAAAATTTGAAACAAACTTGATCTGCGTGCAAACATAACAAATGCTGTCAAAAAAAAATTATAGCTCTACCTCTTATAGTCTCTGAGATCCAGTGTTTCATACGGACGGACGGACAGACGGACAGACACACAGACGGACAGACTGACAGACGGACAGACGGACAGACGGACATGGCTATATCGTCTCGGCTGTTGACGCTGATCAAGAATATATATACTTTATAGGGTCGGAGATGCCTCCTTCTACCTGTTACATACATTTCCTGCCGGCACAAAGTTATAATACCCTTCTACCCTATGGGTAGCGGGTATAAAAAGGGAAAGCCAATGGGCGAGTGCGAGAATTATATTTCCATCCCGTTCGTGCACTAAATATTTTTCTATCAAATATTATTTGTACAATAAACTATATGAAAATGTATGTGTACCATCCCCTGAGTGTGCCATGAGAGTGTGAGTGAGCGAGTAAATGTATGTGCGTGTGTGTGTGAGTGAGGCATGATAAAATAAAAATACGAAAAATGTGGAAAAAATACAAGAAAAATTAATAATGAAATACACACACACACACACTAGCACAGAGACAAGGACAAGCACTACGTATATGTGTGTGTGTGTGTGTATAAGCTTAGCCATTTCTATGTGTGTGGGTGTTATGAGTGGAAGGGAGGCAGAAATAATAATCATTTTTATAATAATGCAAGTGTATTTGACCGGACGCCAAGTTTTCCTAATGCGGACAGCCAAAGGGAATGGAAATGGAAATGGTAAAGGGGGGGCAGCCAGTGATCGTCATTATCGTCATCGGCATCGTTATCTCGCACACACGCATCTCTAAATACAACCCCCTAAAAGTATGCAACAAAAACTCGCACTCGCACTTTGAAGCTCGCAGCAGAGAAATCTATCGCAGAAATTTTCACAACTATACGAAAAATAAGCAACAACAACAACTAGAATTGACAACAACAAGAAAATTCCATAAATTTTTGCCGCTACGCTTTCGTCCTCGTTTCCACACACACACAGACACACTCCCATCTATATATAGAGAGGGGAAGTTTGCAATTTTATCACACACACACACTCACACTCTCATACACAACGCCCCCGCCGCCCACCGCCCGCCCTTCCACCCCGCTCACCCTTCCGGCATGCAGCAGCGACTTTATGAAACCATCAAATTATTTTCTTTTCCATTTCTGACACTCAAAAGAAACGAACGCAAAGAAAGCGGCAGCAGCAGCAGCAGCGCCAAAAGAAGGAGAACAAAAAAGGAATTACATACTATGGACACAAAAGTTTGTGGACGGAGGCAAAAATATTATTTTCCAGTTACACTCGGCTTCGTCTCTCGCTTTTGGTCGCCATGGCACATCCTTTACATTATTTTTCTGGCCATGCTGCTGCCTCAAAGTTTTGCGACCGATTCCCTCTTTCTTTCTCCCCACTTTCTCGCACACACACACACACACACAAACGGAACCCATCCAAATGCCTGCGGGTTACTTTTTGCTGTAAGTGTAAGTGTGTGTGTGTGTAAGATTGTGGTTGTGTGTGTGAGTAGCTACTTCGTCTTATTCGAGTACGAAATTTTTATGAGAAAATGCCTGCCAGCTCTCTACTGCTGCTGCTGCTGCTTGAGTAGCCGAGTAAGTATTGGTGTGTGTGTGTGTGCCTGAGCACCCAGTGGGAACTGAGTGCATGAAAAAACTACTTCCTACTGCCGCTCAAGTGCTTTGTTGACAAACTTGAGCGAAATTATTTTTTGAGAAATATTTGCGCAGAAATGGTTAAGCTGAATTCCAATTATGTTTTTTTAGATGCTACAAATTTAAGTTATATATTTTATAGATATTCGATTGTCAATATCCGTTTCTAAATAAAATACACAACTTCGATTTAGTTTTAAATATATATGATTAACTTATATTCTCGTAACGCGCTGCGTATCTAACCTCATCGAAGGTACAAACGAAAAGAAGTTGAGATCAAGTGTGACCATACAACAAAGTGAAGCAAAATACGGTCACGTTTGTTATGCTTATTATGATATATAATATGGGGAACATTTACCACAGTAAAAATGTATTAAATTGTATTTTTGAATAAACTTTACTAAAACATCTTCAACTACTTTTCTTGCCAAGTTCCTACTGGGACTTTGCCTGCTTGAGTGTTTTTCTCTTTTTCTGTGAGGCAAGTTATAAGCCTCCACAGTGCTGTATATCAAAATATTTAAAAGCAAATATAATATTGGTGGGGTAAAAAGCACTGGGGAAATGGGCAGGCCATAATAGAAAAACACTTAAGCAGCCGCCTCTTGGTCGATTGGGGTGGGTGGTAGAAGGACTCGACTGCTGGTCGCAGGAGGGTTTGCAGGCTGGCGCCTTGCCCTGTGCTATGCGAAATATCAAAAGGCATACAAAATGTAAAAATATTAATAATGAGCCGAGCCGAGGGCTGACGGCAACCAAAGCGAGCGCAAGAGCAAATGAGAATGTGGAGGAAAAAAAGGAGGAATTGTGGAAAATTTATTGATTTTGACTTTCGAGAAGAACACAAAAAAAAAGAAGAGAGCACAAATAAAAATGAAAAAAAAATAAAGTAAATGCTTCAACAACACATGCTATAAATGATTGGTTGCCTGTTTATCAGTCTCACATAAGCACTCACACATACATACATATACATATATAATGCCATACATAAGCGTAAATACGTATGCATTATAACGAAATTGATTTCGATCTTATCAAGGCTTATCGTTGAAATTTTTATATTTTTATTGGCATTCGCATTAAAAATACTTAATCTCACAGGCGAAGTTATTACAGAACCCAACCACCCCAATTGAGGGGACATTGCGGGGGTGAAGAGCAAGCGGCGAGAGTGGCTCTTTAATAATGTCCATATCGAAATTTTACTTTATCGCGATTTTTTCCTCTCTCTCTCTCTTCTGCTGGCCTTTTTTTTAGTGTCCCGCGTCAAATACATACGTACATATTATTATTATTATTATTATTATTATTTTTACGTTATTAGCACCCGTAGGGTCCTCGTGGCGTATGCGTAATGCGCGATAAAACTCGTGTCAAAGTGGTTCAGCATGGAAGAATGTGTATGTGTGAGTGTGTGTGTGTTTGTGTGAATGACTGACTCCCAGCTAATGAGACTTTTTAATAAATTGCCCCACCATTTTTAGTACAATTTTCATTATTAATAAAAGTTTATGACATATATATCAGCTATATGCGTTGCTGTTGTTTAATAAAACAGCGTAGCCGAGTGTGGACCAAGTACAACTAGAAGATATCCTGTATAAGACGTCGGAAATATAAATCCAAAATTTTAATTTTTTTCTTCTTATTAAAAGTTTAAATATATTTAAAGCACTTTAAAATCTCTTCTAAACATTAAGAGTTCAAAACTTTTTCTTCAACAATCTTTTGTTAACATCGAAGCTAAAAGAAAAGTAAGTCCAATTCTACTTATTACTAACAACAACTGCTCATCGCATAGTTAGTAATCATTATCTTATTAATTCTTATCAGAATCATCTATAAAATACGTCAGTCTCCATTTGTAATATTTACAACGCTTTAGACTACCCGCCATGCCCTTTTATTTTATGGTTACAGGGTATAAAAAGCAAGCACACAGAATTTATTAGTTCAATTAAATTTCATAAGTTCCCATATTCGTTTTATTGTAAATGTGAGTGTGAGTATCTGTGTGTGCGTCATGACGACGTCAAAGTGCGCGATGTGCATTAGAGCGCCTAAAAGTAGATAGTCACAAAATGTAGATACTCGTAATAATTATCATTTTGCATTTTATGACCCGAAACCTTTTTCAAGCGACTAATGCAAAGGGCAACGATTCATATTGGGGTTATACAATTTGAATAAAAGGAATTGCACTTCAAAAAGAATTCATAAATTTAAAAACAACTTTTAAGAGTTGTTTAAATGCAGTGAAGCGTTAAATTAAAACTCCCTTAATCAACAGATTAACCCTTTTTGTCAGCAGATGTTAATTTAAATGATCTCTCTTTAACTACCCCATATAAGGACATGCATAATAAGTTGGTTATACTTAGGATATTTGTACAAATCAACTACACTATAATATCATATTGAATATGTAATATAAGTGTGTCAATTTCCATAAAGTTTTTCAAGCCAATTCCGAGTTACACTTTTAAGACCTTTAATGTGAAAAAGTCTTTTTAGTTTTTTTTTGTTTTCAGTTGGAAATTAACAGCACTTTAAGCAGTAAGCAATGGATTTTTGTATTGTTCGTTATGCCAATTCGTTAAGCCAATTTAAAGTTTATTTATATCATTTTTTTGAGCAAGCAAATTTGATATTGAACTAAAGGTTCTATTTGGGTTGCAGTTGCAATGGCAATACTCGTATTGTTGTTATATTTGGCTCACTCACAGTGTCTCTAGTCAGAGAGCGCACCTTAATCCTACGTGTAAACTTATATGAAAATAAACGCGCAACGTTACGAGCTGTAGTATTACGATACTTATCATCAGTCCTTGCAACGACATTATGTTAAACAAAAAGACGAGTACGATTGACAACAACTCATAACAAATTTGCAACATTTTCTTGTTGTTGTTGTCGTTGTTGTTGTGATTGCCAAAGATTTGAGTTGTTTGTTACATTTGTTGTGTTTACATTTGTGAGCACTTCATATATTATTTAGACACTTTGTTTTGGCCGAGCACTTGGCTCCAAGTTACATGGCTTAAATCGAATCTTATTTGTATTCTTTGCATTTAACACAGGACACACTCAGTGAGAGAGCAAGAGAGATTGGCATTTTTATTTTATTATCATTATTATTAATTATTTCGCAGCTGATGTTGATTGCTTCGTTTGTTTGTTTGTTTATTTGTTGTTGTTGTTATTGTTGTTGGTGATTGAAACTTACAGAACTTGTACAGGGCGTTTCACTTATTTATCATACCGACAAGTCTAGCACGCCGTTGTGGTGGCCACGCGCGGCTTGTTCTGCACCACGTACGCGTTTTCTGTAGACTGATTTGGGTTTTTCGGTTTTTCCGTTTACCAGCCTGTCGCCGCCAATTCAATTTCGCCCCCCTCCGCATTGTCCCGCAAGGATGCACAAACTCCCACACACACATACACTCAACAGAGAGGCAGTGAGAGAGCGCACAATAGAGAGAGCGCAGCCAGTGCACAACAAGAGAGCATTGGCCTAAACCAACAACCACCCCCAACAATCAAACACCATCATTCCCACCACCACCAACAACAACTCTCTCTCTTATTACTTCAATGGGATATCGGCGCTCTGTTGCTATTTTGTTTACTTTCGCTGTGTGGGCGTTAAGAGCAGTAGGCGTGTGCCTCTCAAAAACAAATAAACATGTTTGAAGCTGATCTTGAATGCACTTGAAAATTTTTTAAAATTTCGTTGCCTACTTTTAGGAGCTCGTTTAATTTATTTCCTTAAATTTACAATTACTTCAGGTTAGCTGTCAATATGTCATTACATGTTCATCTGTATGTAGGTATACAGCGCGCCCACTTGATGGATTCGCCAACACACACACAGATACACTCGCACACACACTTGTGAGACACCCTCAGTGGGCAGGACATGCGCCTAAGATTCGCTCTCTGAGTAACATTTCCTTTTTTCTCCCTAATATTTTTGCCGCTCCACGTTTCTTTTTTTTAATATAGTTTATCAACATGTCGCAGTCTCTGATAAAACAATCATCGTTTATGGTGCAACACGCTCGAAGCAACCGCCACACACACACTCTCCCATACACACACTCGCACATTTTAGAGCCTCCTGTCACAATTGAGATATTTGAACCTCGCACTCGTCGAGGGTGGCAATCGCTCTGAATTTGAGTCAAGTTCTTAGACAAATGTTTAACTGGGTTAAATTCAAATGCAAAAAATGTAGGAAAAATAAGCAACCATCAAATTGGGTAATGATTTTTGAGCAACTTCCAAGCCATCGCCACCAATACCAAGGCGAATGCGTAACGTAGCGTGCGGCTCGTTAAGGGCAACTCCTCAACTTCCAAAAGAAACCTCCCAACAAAAAACTATACGCCGGAAATGACAAGGCATAGCTTTCGCATTTCTTTTAAACTACAAAACAAAACTAAAAACGCGAAAACAAAAATACAATTGAGGCAAAGTAACGAAATGGCGACTAATAGTTACTCTACATCGAAATAGTAAAATCTATTAAACGTCTGTCTTGTCTTGATTGCACTTTAAAATTATGTTGCCTACTTTTAGGCGCTCCCTTTTAAATTATTTTGATCATTACTAGATTATTCAAATTTACTGATTTGAATATATTTTATATAAGGTGTGAGCTTAGTTGTAAATGGAAATTATATTTAACTTTTGTTAATAAATTATTGTGGTCTTTATTATATTTATAAAAATTACATCAATCTACTTCAGCTTAGCATTGTATAATAAATCTGTTTTAAAAGTGCCTTAAATCGTCAGCGTGTACTAATTATATATATTATAGCTCTCTATATTTATAAGATATAAGTTTATCTTTTTATAATTAAATTCTGTTGAATTACATTTCATATTCTGTCTCGTTACATTTTCAAATAGTTCAGCTATCTAACCTTGCTTTTGCAGAGTATGCCTAAATAATGAAAAAAAGAAGAAAATACAGTTAAATCAAATATGCGCTTAACACGAAATATTCAAATTTTCTGTGCGTTTGCTGGAGACCTGAATTTTTATTTGAGTTTTTATATGCTATATAATTTTGCGTCTAGGCAATATTCCTCGGAGCGACTTTTCAATAAACAGTCTGAGAATCGTTTACTTGTCGCCCTTGCTGCTGTTGGAACTTTTGCGCTGTCGGTGCTGTAAAAGTTCTTGGTATTGCTCCATGGAGCCATCCTCGTGCTTCGAGGTGAACTGCTGCTGCTGTGACTGCTTCGATGACTTTTCATCGCCGTTCCCTTTGCCCTCGCTGTGCTTTTTTTGGGCACGTTTCGACTCCTTGATTTTATCACGCACACGTTTTCCCAATCGCGATGCCGCGAGCACCTGGTTAACCTTCGAGCTCTTCAGATAGCGTGTACGCCACGACTGCAAACAAATGCAAAAAGAAAGGAAGCACATTAAATCGTTTATAGTTTAAAGTATTCACTCGTATTATTGCAAATTACCTCAGAATTCGTTTCCTGCAGTTTTTCGTGCTCATCCTCGCTGGTGTTTAACGATATCACATCGTTATCCTCCTCCTCGGGATCTGGCAGTTTCTCGGGCTTTACTTTGACTGGTGGCTCATCTGTCACCTCAGCCAACTCTGCAATCATTTCGTGCTCTAGATCACCGCCTATGGAAATGACATCATCGTTCTGATCCTCTTCGTCCACAATGGAACTGCTTAGCTGTGGCTGCTCTGCTTCTACGATTGGCTGACTGCTAGTGGACGGTTTCTCAACATCTGCCGATTCAACAGGAACTGCTTCAGCAGCAGCTGCTGGTTTCTCAGTCTCCACAGCTGTCGATTCAATTGGCTGCTCTTCCTCTGCTTTCTTCTTCACTGGCTCAGCCTCAGTCTCATTTTCGCTTTCTTCTCTCACCTCGCCCTCTTCGGGTTCGCTTAGCTCAGCTGGCTCTGGCTCAGGGATTGGAGGTGGAACAACTTTTGTCTGCTCTACTGTTTCTTTTGGCTTTACGGTTGCCTCATCGTCGGTGCTGTCGCTTATTAGCAGCGTTTCCGGTTCCGCTGGTATGGGAATCACATCCGGTGAAGCTGAACGCGATCTATCCGACTTATCTTGACTTATTTCTGGCTGACTTGTTGTCTTTACAACTGGTGTAACTTCCTTCTCGGGTGTTTTGGTTGATGTCCGATAATTGCGCTTTATCTTGATCTTCTTTTGCGCTGGAGCTGGTGCTGGAGCTGTTGTTTCCTTGGGTTTGCTACCATTGGTTTGTGCCTGCTCTCTTCTCGACTGTTCGCTTGACTTGCGCTTGCTGCTCGACTGCTCAGAGCTCCTATGACTACGCTTTTCTCTGGACTTTTCCTTCTCTGATGACCGTTTGCTGGTCTTCTCCTCCTCATCGTCGGATTTCACTTCAATCTTGGTAATCGGCTCCATTGCCAGCTGCGAGCGTATAGCTCGAGCTCTAGCCTGCAATTCCAGCAGCTCCAGCACACTGATCTGTCCATCCGCTGGAATTTATTGAGAGTTTTGAGAAGTTAAGTATAAATTCTAGTAGGCAATTGCTTTCAAACTTGATTAGAATTTATATCAACTTACGTTCTTTATTTTCATTGGTTTTATCGGCTCTTTTAGCGTTCGATTTTCGCAATTTCTTAGCTACAAAAGAGACAAATACAAATTTCAAAAACAAGCAAAAAATAAGTGTTAAAAAAACAATAAAAATTTAAAATTGCACGTCATGGCTGCCAAAGCTATGGAGGATATGAGCACTACCAACACGGAGAACGAGGATCCGGTTGAGCAGCAGGAAGAAAGCGAACGTGATCCCGACAAGTTCACAGTGCGTTTGAATGGCCAAAAGGATTTGGAGCAGCGTCTGCGTGAGTTTAAAGCCGCCTGCGATGCGCACGAGAAGCATGCGCGTAAACGACGTCGTCGTCGCTACTACCACATGGGCTTGGTAGCCAAAGTCGTGATGGAGACGACGCACGACGAACTGCGTCGCATGCTCGAGCACGGCACCTTGACCTTCCACGTGGACATGGTGGCCTTCAAGCCCGACGAACTGGCCACCATCATGGAAACTCTGAACATTGCCATCTCTGCGCATGCCGACGAACGTGAGTTGCGCACAGCCACCGGATTGGCTGCTGAGATCAATGGCGACTGTTGCCGCGTTGGACGACTGCGCAACAACTGCACAACAATGTTGGCACGCGGTGCTGTGCTTACTTTAACGACGGATGTAGCTTATCGCTATGCTGGCTTCAGGGAGATTGTGTATGTGATCAATCTGCATGCGTATCTCAGCTCAATACGTTTGAATGATGTGCTGCTTATCGGACGCGAGGTGCGTTGTCGTGTGGTCAAAACATTGCACGAAGCACTGGCTGTTCTGATCATCGATGCTGGGCTGTTGTCTTCTTATGACTTTATTGAACTGCCGCGACAATGCAATGCGCTGGCACCCGAAATGTATGCGGAGCTCTTCACCAGCGATCTGGAACGTGCTGCGAGTCTTAATGCTCACTATGTGGTCATGCCAAAGATACGATGTAAATCCTTTTTGCGATCGCTGTCGATGGCGATTAAAGCGAATTACGAGTTCAAGTTGATTGGTTGCATTGACTTTGAGTATGTGCGCAATAATATGCTTGATCTACTTGGCATTATTAAGCTGTTGGATTACATTTGGATACCAGACATGTTTTCAGTCAATTGCTGTGTCTACAACTATATTATGGAGGACGCTTTGCCCATTGCTCATTGCCAAAAGAAGCCGGTGATTGGCACTGTGCCGCTGGAGCGTTGCAACGACTTCAAACGATTCGAGCTGCACGAGTTTCTCTGGAAGATTGATGCTATTCACATGCAGAAGAGTCCGTGGTGCAACAAATATCCGCTGATTGTCAAGAAACTGATGCCCATTCGAGACTATCGCGTTGGTGTCGTCCAAAACCAGCAGCAGGTCAAGAGTATTCTCACATCGTATCAGACAATCATCAACTTTATCATACGCACCATATCGACCATCGAATGTCAGGCGATCTTTGTATTTACCAAGTGTGAGAATGCTAGTGTGGCATTGGCACGTTCCGAGATATATTGTCCCGTCTATATGATGATGCCGTTGCTCGAAGATGACGATGAAGCGACAGTCCGATGCAAGTTTGATTTGGCACGCGCTTTGCATCTGCGCCGTAATATGCATCCTGTGATCTATACGCCCGATCTCAATGAGTGCGGTTACAGCCCGATTGAGTTTGGTGTGGATTATATGCGGCGCAAAGGCTGCTTGGAAGTGGGTGACTTTGTGGTCACACTCGAAGTGGGCAAGGAGGAAGATGAGAATGTTGTGCTGGGCATTGGTGAAGATGTTTGCATACTGCGTGCTTTCTACGTGGCGCCTGTGTTCAACTGCGAGAAGTTCAAGTATGGCACCTGAATTTCCAATTCGAACATGACGTGCAGTTGTACAGACAATACTCATAAAAACAAACCAAATTAAATGTATGTAAGGTAAGACTAAAAAGTGTAATTCTTGGGCGGATTGTTTTCAGATGGATTCCCCACTTACCGCGCCGTGTTTCGCTGCCTCCAATGTCGCTGTCTGATGAAATCTCTTCCAGCGAAATGTGCTCTGTAAAGACACTTATTTGAAGTAATTCCTCGTAATAATATGTGCTATCTACTTACCTTCCTTGTGCTCCACATCCGAGTCCTCGGAACTCTCAGTATCTGTGGGGCAGCGAGTGTCCGCTATGATAGACTTTAAACGTTTGGTTGAGATGCAAAGCAGCTCATTTAAACAAAGTTCCTCGATTTCATCTAAGCTCGTCTTCTGCATATTTAGATTTAACCTTCAATTTCATTTACTGCTATTGACATTCCACTTACCTTAAGAAACTCTGGTGCTAGATTCATGATAGTCTTTGGCTTCAGCGTGCCAAAGATTTGCTTGACCAGCTCCAGGCGGTCATCAATATAGTGGGAAATGGGCTGCAGCGTGCGGTCTTCCTCCGATTTTTCCTTCTTGATGCTAATTGGCTTCGGTATTTGTTCATCCTTACTTCTTTTCTTAGAGCTGCTCATTGTTTTCTATTTTTGCTACAAATCAACACAAAACTACAATTATGATTTTGTTTGTTTGCGAAAACTCCGAAAACTGATATCAGCTGTTTCAGCCAGAGTTGTCATTGGTTGCCAAGGCGGAATAACCAGTGTTCAGGTAACATTCTTAGGCAACAGCTGTGTCAACAGTAACTCTGACAAGTGTGTTCTTTTTTGTTCTAATTTGTATTAAATTGCGTAGTGTTGTGTACATTAGACTAATATTGTAACAGTAAGTATGATGGTGATCAAAAACCGTAGTTATCAAATAGCATCAATCGCCGCAGCAGCAGCGGCAGTCATAAGCCTTTTATGATTATTGTGCTCATTGATACTGTTTGCATTTAATTCAATAAAGAGCGTTGTTACTGGGTTTTGCCCCACAAAAAATTTCCACTCCGCAAAGTTTGCACAAATGATTGCGTTATTTTTTAAAAACAAAACTAATGTGCAAATAAATGAATTGTGAAGTGCTTGTTTTATCGTGTGGTATTTATCCGTCGCAGCTTTTTCGCGTGGTATATCTTCGAGTAGGCTCTTATTGAGTAATCATGTTTATTTGGCTAGACTTAGTCTGGTCACACCGCTGGCCATATGTTCATTTGCGAGAGAGCGAGCGAGACGCGCGTTGTGTCGGTAAAAATAGTGTTCTTTCGCCAAGAAAAAATAATTCCGCTGAAACGTATTACAACAATATGTGTGTGCTTCGGTGATGTTTGGATATAAAGTAACAATTACTAAATACGGCATGGAATAGTTGTAAAGTGATAAGTGCATAACAACACTCATGCATAACTTGACGTTCTAACAACAACACTTAGAACGAACGACGAGCGAAAGGGAGTGAATAAAGAAAAAAGTACAAAAACAATTAAAAGATGAGTATATCGCGTGGTGGCAGCACGGCGCTGGATTTAGCGCCGCTGCTCGATGCCAGCAACAACAGCGATAACAGCGACACTGAGGCAAAATCAAATGGAGCCCTGTTGAATGCTTCTTCTAGTCACAGTCATAGGGACAAGGAGCGCGAGCGAGACAGAGAACGCGAGGAAGCCGATTCAGCGGTATTTGTAAAGAAGGTTGGCAGCGCCGTTTTCTATGGCATCTCGTCATTCATGATTACAGTGGTCAACAAAACCGTGCTGACCTCATACGCCTTCCCCTCGTTCCTGTTCCTTAGCCTGGGCCAATTAACCGCCAGCATTGTGGTGCTGGGCGCCGGCAAACGTCTGAAGCTGGTCAACTATCCGCCGCTACAGCGTAATACGTTCGCCAAGATCTTTCCGCTGCCCTTGATCTTCGGTTTCAACATGATCTTTGGCCTGGGTGGCACCAAAGCGCTTAGTCTGCCAATGTTTGCGGCACTGCGTCGTTTCTCCATCTTGATGACAATGCTGCTGGAGCTAAAGATACTCGGTGTACGCCCCACAACAGCTGTTCAGATTAGTGTTTATGCCATGATTGGTGGCGCATTGATAGCTGCCTCGGATGATCTGTCCTTCATGCAAGGCTACACGTATGTGATGATAACCAATGCGCTGACCGCCTCCAATGGCGTGTACGTGAAGAAGAAACTGGATACCTCGGAGATTGGCAAATACGGTTTAATGTTCTACAATTCATTGTTCATGTTCTTGCCGGCGTTGCTGATTAACTATTTCACGGGAGATCTGCAGAAAGCGTTGGATTTTCCCAGCTGGAATGATCCCGCATTTGTGCTGCAATTCCTGCTCAGCTGTGTCATGGGCTTCATACTCTCCTACAGCACCATTGTGTGCACGCAATTCAATTCGGCGCTGACCACAACGATTGTGGGTTGCCTCAAGAACATTTGCGTCACATATCTGGGGATGTTTATTGGAGGCGATTATGTGTTCTCGTGGCTCAACTGCATTGGCATCAACATCAGCGTAATGGCCAGTTTGCTGTACACATACGTGACCTTCCGGCGGAAGCAAGCACCGGACAAGCAATCCCATCTGCCCAGTTCTCGCGGAGAGAGTGTCTAGTAAAGAGAGATATATATGAAGAAAAGAGGAAGAAAGAGAGAGAGAGAGAGAGAGCAATTCTGCCAAAGCCATAAACGTTTGTTTCTACCAATAGAGAGGAGAATTGAGAGATCAGAGTTCAGATCTGTGTAACTAGCATTATAATTGCAATTGTACATATGTAGTTATGTATTTAAACATATTTCATTAGCTCTTATGTAATTTAAATATCTTTGTAAATTTACTACTCTATGCTGAGCCACAAAAACCATTATTATAATTATAATAATAGTAATTTAAAAGTGTCATAAGTTAAGAGAATGAAACGCAGACGTAATCACCTCCAACATAACAATAGATAAACGATAATTGAATCTAAATATATTTGTAAAATGTAGCACACCAATTTGTTGATGTAGCCCACAGCACAACTTGATAAGATTGCCATGCGACACAGAGAAAGAGAGCAGACGATGATAAGATATGGAAGCTACTGAAATACCCTTTTTCATTTCGCACATTTCTCTATGTACATATGTAAGTGCTTAAGTCGTGAAAATAATACCACGTTTTATTGTTAATCATGTTAAATCCCCTTAAATTGACCACAAGAATTAATTTGTTTACTTTTCAATAATCGATATTTATAAATAATTGTGCAATAGCTGAACGTGTTAATTTAAGTAAAAGATTCTTTTTCCCATATATATTTTTATCCCATTTAACGCGAGTTTAAATCTTTACAAAATTAAGTTCAAATTAAAAATAGAATTGAGAATTTGTTTTCAGTTCTATAAATCATTTTTCTTTTCTTTTTCTGATTGAACTTGTTTCTGATAATTGTTGCCTTGTAATCTTAAATTTGAACATAATGTTTAATTGAGCAAAAGTTGAAGTTAGTTTCTTAATTGACGTTAAAGTTTTTAGTTCCTACATAAGATTTGATTAGTTTTTCTTTATAATCTCAGTCAGCTATAAAGCCAAGAGTGCGTTCAAATGCAAATTTCCAGTTTCAAGTTATGATACTATTGTTAGATGAAACGGAAGTCTATTTCCTTATAATTGCGTTGATAAACCCGAATCTAAGACCTCTATAAAATGGTTTCAGCTTCAACTATTACACTCTTATCTTGGAGCACTGCAATGCTTATCTCGTCTAAATATGATTAAACTACATATGTTCGTGTATATATTATAATTATATATTCAAAACTAATCTTATATATAGTACTCTTATGTATATTCATGTGTCAACTGTGCAAATTACTCATCGGAAAAAAAACAAGAAAAAAGCAACGAAAATAATAAAAAATTGAAATAACTAAATAGAGGAACAGAAGATAGATGAGTTGCCGGTCGGATGGATTGCTCTGGCTGTTTGGTTGTTATTTTTCGTTTTTGCTTTTTGAAGGTTCAATTGTGATTATAAACAAAGAGTGGAAGTCACCAAAAAAGTAGAAAAAAAAACCGGTTATTGGATTTCTTTCGGTCTTTAACATAAACCGTTGTGGGGCGGCAATGTTTACTTCTGAATCTCTTTCTACTGACAAATTGTTCACTTGAAGCTGTGGCTAAATACACATTATTGAAGCCACGTACAAAGCGCCGCTTAATTTATGGACAGGTATTCAGGGTCGCATCGAAGAGCCGCCGAGTCATACATACATAATCACTGGGGCCTCTATTTGCTGTTGTTGCTGCTGCTGCTGGTGTCGTATTTACTGATGAGGTCAACTGCAAAGGTGTTAGGAGTTGAGAAGTGTTTGCAATGTGTGTGGAGATGAATTCCAGGTGGAAAAGTCAACCACATGACATTCGCTGCTTTTGTCTGCCAGAGTGTCGCAGATCGTAGCGCAACTGTCTTCGGAAAGTATCAAATAAATTCACTTGTCTCCACAGCGATGATGCGACGTTGCTGGCAAAGTACTTTGCCATTGGCTCAGCGAAGCTGGCAGCGTTCTCTGCCCCAGGCACAATTCCGCACCATGGTCACAGAAGCGCCCACGGAGGAACTGGATGACTTTGAGCGAGAATACCTCAAGCAGCGCATACAGATCTCACCATTCCAGAGAATGCTGCTCGGGGCGGGTTCGTCCATTGCCGCTCTACTCGATCCACGACGGTACAACATTATTTTTAGTATTTCCAGTTAATGAATCACATGCATTTTAAATCATTGCTCATTGTTAGCCATGACATGATCGCCTGCTTGGGCGAGACGACGGGCGAGAATGCACTATGGAATATTCTGGACAGCATGCAGAGCAGCGAGGAAGGACGACGCATCCTCGCTGAGAAGCCACGCATCAACACACAGACCATTGACTTCAAACGTTTGGAGGCGTTGCCGCCTGACACCTTTGGTGCCACCTATGCTAAGTTCCTCAAAGACAACGTAAGTCACAATGTAGCAGGTAGCAGACAATTCAATAAATTACAGGGAAAAAACAATAAATCTTTTTACAAGGTTCATTATTGAAAAAGTGATAAGACGTGTATTAAACAAAATGTGACTTATTGTTAGTCAACTTCAAATTAAATAATTATAACAACTAAAACAGGAGTGTTTAAAAAAGTGTGTGAAGGTGTTTAAAGGAGACATTTTAGATTAATTCTTATTTTCGTTCTGACCATAAATATAAAATATATACAAAAATAACAAGTCGAAGGCAAAACTAGTATCAGAAATTGATTAGAGTGGCAAAGAATTTAAATTGACCAAATAAAACGTTTCGAATACAATCAAAACTTTTGTTTCAATAGAAGAGTAAATCTTACTTTTTGATACAAAATTATGAAGTCATTATTTATTTTTATTATCCTTATATTTTTTATATTTTATAAATATGCACTTTTATATTAAAATTGACATTTAACAAATATTTTATAATACATTAGTTAGATTAGTAATAACATTTAAAAATAATAGGGCAAATACCATTTGGAAATGTATCCCTCTCCTCTTAGAGCTTTTCCCAAAATGAAATCCCTGATTAATTAACTTTTTATATACGCAGCAAGTGACGCCCGATACACGCATGGAGGTGCGCTTTCTCGATGATCCTAAGCTGGCCTATTTAATGACCCGCTATCGGGAGTGCCATGATCTCGTTCACACTGTGCTTAACATGCCAACGAATATGCTAGGCGAGGTGGCGGTCAAGTGGGTGGAAGCCTTAAACACTGGCCTGCCGATGTGTTATGGAGGCGCCGTCTTTGGCGCAGTGCGTCTGCGACCCAAGTGAGTAGCCAGTTTTTGTGGTTCTATTGGGTTAATTGCCAAATAATAATACGATACATGCGTGTGCCACTTTTGGATGTTTCGCTGTTTACTTTTAGGCAACGTCGAGAGTACTTGAAGCGCTATTTGCCGTGGGCCATCGAGAATGGTAAGCAGATGAAGCCATTGATGCCCGTGTATTGGGAGCAGCGTTGGGAGCAAAGCGTGCACGAATTGCGTGCCGAATTGGGCATTAAAGTCTTGCAATGAAAAAACCTTATATTGATTTTAAAAATTATAAGTTGGTTGCGATTAGTAATTTTATTTTAACAATTGGAGAATAGGAAAACACTTAAATAAAACTGAAATGCTGCGCATATAGAATAATTGTTGAAAACTCTGCTGTTTTCACTTCTAAATGAATTTCATGATTTAAATTTGAATCTGAAGGCGCGAAGAACCCAGATATCGATAAAAATAAAAAGTTATCGGAAGGTCGAGCGATCTGGTATTTGTTCTATCTTATGGATATTTTTCTAAATTGGAAATTTTAAAATAAAAGGCCTCAAAAGGAGTGCTTGAATGAATAGCACAAAAATATAAACGTAATTGCTAGATCGAATTTCAACTAATTTAAATGATTTGGACAATTGTCCAAGTGTTGAATTTGTCGGGAATACGGCGAGATTGGCAGCACTGAGTGTGATCATCAAGCGGTAACGATCTGGCAACGACAAACGCCGTGTTTGCTTTTGCTGATGTGTTGTGAGAAGCTAATGGATAATTGTTTATTAAAAAGTCATTATGGCTGAGAAATTTAATGGGTTTAGTCACGACGAAATACTCAAAATCACAGGACACAAACAAGGTGGTCGAACCAACAATGAAAGAGGTAAATAAAAGACAAGCGCTTAACTTGATTTGGCTTGTTTTGATTGTGTGCGTGTGCTAAACAAAACAAATGTTATTAACGTACGTGTGTGCTTGCGTGTGTGTGTGTGCTTATTTTAACTTGCAGCAAGGCATATACTCATGAGCCAGCCGGGTATAAGGCGCATGCCGGATAAGACGGATAAGCCGGATAAGCTCTTCCGCCAGGCCGATCAATTGCGAAAGCAGCAACAGCCACAACAACAACCGAAGTCTCAACAACAAACGAAATCGAAATCAAGATCAACCACGCCCACAGCGCCAGCAACTCCCACGCCTAGTGTTGAATCACTCAATCTCGATGGCGGACTCTCAGAGTCACTTGTTCAGGCACTCTACTGTGGACCTATCAACAACAACAATAATAATGGCAAAGCTGCCACGTCTGCAACAAGCGGCGATAGCGAAGTTCTCGATGACAGCTCAATCATTAAGCTAGGCAGCATAGGAAATGATAATGATGTTGTTGCTTCCGCTGCTGACAGCACCATTGATTCTGCAAATGAAGAGAGGCTGAGCACTGATTCCCCTTTTAAGGGTATTTCACTAAAGGATTTCGAGCAGCATCGCAAGATGATCGAGGAGCAGAATAAACAAAAGAAACAAATGCTCTACAAAGCGATCGAACAGCATACGCAAAAAACTGCCGCCGAATCTCGCAAAATCGAAGAGATTCGTCATGAGCTCTCCAAGCTGGAGAGCGATCTTGCCGTGGATGTGGCGCTGCTACGCAAGCAGATTGACACTGCCTGCATCCACTTTGCAAATGTGGAGTAAGAACTCGATTAACTGTACTACTTATCAGCTTCTAATTGTAATTTATATTATAGAAAACAGTATGTTAAGATTGAGGCTCAATTTCTGAAGGCGAAAATCGATTTGCACAACGCATCCGAGAAGAAGGAGCTGCTCACGGAACATCTCTGCACGGTTATTGCCCACAATGAGGATCGTAAGGCTCAAAAGTTGACCGAACTGATGCAAAAAGTCGGTTTATCGCCAACTGAAGATGATCAACCTGAATCTGCTGCAATAGAAATTAATTAAATACTGCATATCGCATAGCTGCAAATCATTGCCCAACATTAATTATTGATATTAATATGTGTAGTAACTTAAGTGTTTTAGCTGTAAGCTTAAAGTGCAAATTGCAATAATTAAATTGTGTATGTTCGTTAATAATTTAAAAGCTGTTCTTTTTTATTTACTGTGTAAAAGTCTGGCAACTCTGAGCGCATGAGATGCTGTAGCCCTGTTTAAACAGCTGATCGAAATGAACGCGTGCACGGTTTGAAACATAAACAAACGTGAGCATTTATTAGTAAGCTAAATATATAGACATTAAGGATGGCAGGACGTGGTCGCGGTGGTAAAACGGGCTCGCTGACTGCGGAGCAGATGCAGGCGCTGGGCTGTGTGGGCAAGGACATGCCACAA
Organism: Drosophila albomicans; assembly: GCF_009650485.2. Classification (NCBI taxonomy): domain Eukaryota; kingdom Metazoa; phylum Arthropoda; class Insecta; order Diptera; family Drosophilidae; genus Drosophila; species Drosophila albomicans. The sequence goes on along the minus strand of NC_047629.2, from coordinate 39,329,850 downwards.
GTGCAGTCGGCGCCGCCGCCAACATTTCCTCCGGTGCTCAACAAACCTATCACACTAGAGGTGAGTTTAATATGCATTGTTATTGCTACAGTGCTGCTATAAAAAGAGCCAACAACAGTTAACTTGCGTTTTACACAAATTGAAAAAATTGAATTTCAAAAAATTCAGATATATTTACCAAAACAAAAACAAAGCGCAGCTTAAATATAATATAATAATAATATTTGAGTGTTTTAATCTAACTTTAGACAACCACAGCGCAAAGCTATCAACTGTTGTGGAAAGAAGACTTTCTGAATCGCATGCGGGATTCGCCTTACTACATAATCTCTGCCAGCCAGGAGAAGAAGAAAACAGACGTCAAGGATTGGCGAGAAGTAAGCAACCAGCTATGCCATAGATTCCCTTTGTGTAATCTATGATATAATCCTTTTTAGAAAGCAATACAGCGCCTTAAACATCGCGCCCAAGCCGAGTTCAACTACAAAGCAATGCCCCGAGAGCTGAATTCCACAAGTAGGAAGCGAACTGCAGCTGAGTTGCGTCCCAAACAAGTTGCTAAGAAAAATAAAAACATCGAGGATAGACTGAAACAGCTAGAACAGAAAGAGCTCAAAAGTGGCGCTGGCGCCGGCGGCGATAATGACAACGATGAGGCCAAACAGGAGTCTGACTCGGAGCGAGAGGATGAGCAAGAGGATCCCGAGGCAGCATTGGATGATGAGATGGACGAGGAGAACGACTATGCCAACGATTACTTTGACAATGGCGAAGCCTACAATGAGGAGGACGATAACATGGACGATGGTCCCGTCTACTAGAAAATATGAAATAAATTACAGGATAACAAGTAGTTTTGTTGAGTTTTTGTGATTTACTATTGCGCCACTTTAAGCTTATTTAACACATATTATTAACTGCTGCAATGTACGTGGTTTTATGCACTTAATCCAAGTTGCTGGGAGGGCTGTAGTTCAGATGGATCAAGCCTGAGGACTTCACCTGCAAATCAAATAGCAAATCATTAGCAAGTCCGCGATGACAGATGAACGGATGACTTACGAAGCCAATGGTGCCAGCCAAGACCAGGATACCGGTCAACAAGGCGGCGTTGTACTTGGTCTGGTTCTGGCTGTGCTGTTCCTTCCAGTCACCAGCGGGCACGGGCAAATCGTTCATGGTGGAGTGCTGGTGGTGTCCGCCACCGTGGTAGGCAGCACGCGACATGGCGCCAGCTGCAAATGCAATTCCATGTTAATAAATCAATAAATTCCAGTTTATGATGCAGGAGCAACATTATGTAATTTTTAAGGTTAACAAATTGAGTGACAAATACAGAATTAATACGCTTGCACTTACCATTTCTGAACAACAGTCCTTGTTTGACGAGGTGCTTGACCAACATGTTTGCTAAAATGATATCAATAAATTAAATAATTTGTATTTCTATTACAATATTGTTTTTTCTTTGCAATAATTTGCACTCACCAGTGTTTTACTTATGTATCGCGACCAGTGTGGACAGCTGTAAGAGTTGAGAAAATACTGAAAACTATTAAGTTGGCTGTGCGCAATATTCGACTCGCGTGAAGTTGGCGTTCGTGATGATGATGGTGGTGGCTCATCGATCAGCTGTTTTTGGTGGAGGCGTTCTCAAGCTTTGGAAATAATTATACGGTTGAGATAAAGATTGATCACTACCCGAACATTCCGTAGCCATGCTGACCATTGGCACCTTGGCCAACATCAAGCACATACTGCAAAAGGAACTCTTCAATGCTAACGGCAACAGTGGGAGTGGCGAACGTTTGCTCTCCGTGGTGACGGTGACAAAGACTTTCAAGAAGAAAGACAAGCGAGCCTGTTACCTTTGTGTAGTGTCAACAGCGCCGCCAGTGCCCGTGGTCACATTGTGCCTGGTGAAGCAGTCCGAGCAGCGGGAGAGCGAATACAAGCGCAAACGTAGTTGGCAGCTGGACGAGATCAAGTGGATCGATGGGCGCAACGAACAGTTTGAGACCCATGAGTTTGACATTCAATTGGAGAAGCTCTACAAGTGGTATGCCCTTAATCTGCATGAGCGACAAAACTTTCTGGCCGTGCTCAACAGGCAAATTCAAAAATATGTGCGAGGCCCACATCGAGCGGAGTTTCGTAATGTTCCACTGGCCTGGCTCTCCGAAAAGTCGCCGGAGAAGTTGGCAGCAGGGCGAGCGGGTAGCGCTGGAAATGCTGTGCAGAAGCCACACAACTCAGATGACGAGGACGACGAGGAGGAGGCACAAGAGTTCACTGCGCTGACTGATAAGGAGGCCAATGAGCTAGGCAAACTATTCTCTGAGTGTGATTTTGCTATCAAGGATGCCGAGCAGTTCATTGAGCAGTTGTCCAAAGAATTGCATGATCTGGATGGCGTAAGTTACATTTAAGTAGTTTATTGTCTTTCGTTGCTAATCTCTTGAATTCACCAGGCCAATATGCAAAGTGTTCTCGCATCGGAGCAGAAAGTGCTGAAGATGATGGAGCACATTGATAATGCCATTACGGAAGCGGACAAGTTTGAAACGCGTCTGGATAGCTATGAAGATATTCTGGGACATGTGAAGGAGACCATGGAGAAGATTGGTGGCAAGAATGCCATGATCGAGATAGCCAACAACAACAACATCAAACTCATGAGGGAACTCAATAAAGTTATCGTAAGTATAATTAACAACTTCGGACTTGAGTGTTTAATAAACACTGGTTGAAGTATGAAGCGAAGAAATCCACTTCATACTCGTATCGAATTTATTGTTTAAACTCTTAATATAATCCTTAACCTCTGCAGAGCCAACTGGACTTGCCGCATAGCCAGCAACAAGCATTGGATGATCCGGATCTGAAGACTGCATCGGGACGTAAAGCAGCCATAACAGCAGCTCAATGTCTGCAGCAGGCGATGAACAGCGACATTGATCCAACGCTACTGCGGTTAGAAGCTGTGCAGGATCAGCGAAAACGCTTCGAGAAATGGAAACAAAAGTTCTCGGCAACAGTTAGTCGTTTCCTCAACAATCTGTTCATCCATTTGGGCAACGAAATTGGCGATATGCCATTGACGAGCACCGAATTGACGCTGCCCAACCACTCAAATGTGCATCGCGAGTTGACGCCGTACACGGAGCTGATGCACTGGTCCAAGGCAATGGATCGCAAGACCTACGATGGCCTGATGCGTGTTTACACGGCATCACTGAGCAAGATCTACGATCGCGATGTGCGAAACTTCTTTAATCTGGTAAGAGCTGACATCATTTTATAGCATGTATATGTTTGCTAATTATTTGTACAATAGGCCAAGCTGCAAGTGTCCGATAAGTTGCGCAGTTCTCGTGAGGATCTAGACATGTCTAGTTCGTCGCGTAAGTCCGCAGTGTCAACCATTCCGTATGGCACGTTGGGCATCAATCGAGAGCAATGGGGTCCTGGGGTGGACAGCGCTGATCGCGTGCGTTTCGATGCGTTGCTGGAAAAAGTATTGGCGGAGCTGGAACCGATTGCCTTGCAGGAACAGTTGTTCTGCATCAACTTCTTTCAAATGGATGTGATAAGTCCGACAACGAAGAACACGCAAACCACACTCGAGGTGGGCAAGGACAAAGACAAAGGCAATGAGATGTCCCAATCTTTCAATGCCTCAATGGTGTCTCCTACGGACGGAGCTGCGGTGCCGCAGAAGCGCCTCGATCGTCAGATCAACGAGGATGTGCGCAAGCTGATGATGGGTCTCTTTGGTTGCCTTGAGCCCGAGCTGGTGAGCTTCATACAAAGCTTTGAGCGCGTGGACAGCTTGTAAGAAAATCATCTATTTATTTTCTGATTCAACACTTTACTAATGCTGTTCTCAAATTGCTTAGCTACTCGCTTTATGTGCTGGTGCGTCTAACGCAGCACGTCATGTCCGCCCAGGACACACATTCCTTTCTCAGCATGACCTTCGCCTCGGCCTTGGTGCAGGTCAAGCGTAACTTTGATCGCTTCATGCAACAGCAGCTGCAATCCATCAAGGAGGCCAAGTTGCCCAAGCGTTCGAAAGCCATTCTGCCTTATGTGGAGAACTTTGAGAATTTTGCCCAAACGGCCGAGGGCATCTTTCGCAAATCGGATCGTCGCACCGACATGGAGAAGTGGTATCTCCAGCTGGTCAATGCCATCTTTGAGGGCATTAGCATGCATTCGCAGGAGCATCCAAAGACGCCGTCGCAGGTGGTGCGCATGGAGAACTATCATCATATGTACGCACTGCTGGCACAGCTCAAGGTGCCGGGTCTAGATGCGCTCAAGAAGGAGGCCAAGTTGCGCTACAACGATGCACTCAAGGCATATGTGACGCAGTACTTCGGACGACCGCTGGAGAAGCTCAACGTAAGTTAGATTGCAGATGCCTAACGATTGCCTCTAATGACATTTCCTTCTTTAGCAATTCTTTGAAGGCGTGCAGCAGAAGGTGGCCCAGGGCGTCAAGGAGACGGAGATCAGCTATCAAATGGCATTTTCCAAGCAGGAGCTGCGCAAGGTCATCAGCCAGTATCCGGCGAGGGAGGTGAAAAAGGGCCTGGAGAACCTCTACAAGAAGGTGGACAAGCATCTGTGCGAGGAAGAGAATCTGCTGCAGGTCGTTTGGCATGCCATGCAGGAGGAGTTCATAGCCCAGTACAATTATCTCGAGGAGCGCATACAGAAATGCTATGCGGGCGCCATGATTAATCTGGAATTTAACATACAGGATATACTGGCCTTTTTCTCCGACATTGCACGTTCCCATTGAGAGAGATTCCTTTTTTCAGTTATGGGAGCGGGGGGCAGTTTACTTTTAAGTGCAATAGTATTTAGAGCGAATGTTTTTTTTTCTCAAAGACAAAAATATACGCGCACATATTTAAACAGCTGATTGAGAGCAAAATTAAGCAAGAGCGCAAGAGAGCGCTACGGCAAGTCCAATAAGATTTTCCAACTGTTGCTCGTTCTGAAGTTTTGAGAGAGCGACTTTCATTCAGTTGGCGCGCCAGAATGAGATAGCAAGCGGCAGTGAGAGTACAATAACAACAACAATGCGAACGAGATCGCGCTTGTTCTGAGTCGTGACTGCCGTGAGACTCTCACGGTAAGAGCAGCTTTCAGTCATTTGCCGCGCTTCATACCGTGCGGTTGTCGTGTTTGCGTTTCGCGTGTCGCTTCGTTCTTTTATATTTGAAAGCTGCGGCGGTTGCTTTGCGCTGAGTTGTTTGTGCGTTTGTTTTGTGTGTGATATGCAAATGGAAATTGAAAAAGCCGCAACGAACGCAAATAAATTGGCAACAACAGCGCGGTGCATCTACTTAACGTGAACTCCACTCACCGTGACCAAAAAAAGGGTCCTCCATCCAACCCCGGCGATCGCGCAATCCTTTTCACGTTGGCGGCGCAGGCGTTGCCTCCGTCTCCGCCTCCATATCTGCCCCCGACACCAACACAACAGTTCCTTGGCTCGAGCTCAGCACAGCAGTAAAGTTAAAAGTAAGCGACCAGTTCGACAAGTTTTTTTTTTATTTTGTGTTGCCTTTGCATTTTTTATGCACACGCTTTTTGTGTGTGCTCCCTGTTCGTGTTCTTTATATTTCGTTTGCATACAAATGCAATGGCACACACACACGCCATAGTATTTCCTTTCCTTTCTATACGCTTGCAAGTGTGTGTGTGTTTGTGTCTGCTGCTCTTCAACTTCGTTTTGTTCTGGCGGTCATCAGTTGGCTGCAGCTTTTGCTGTTCTTATTCTTATTGTTGCTATAGCTTTTGCTGTATTTTAAGTTGCTCATACAAACACACAGACACACATAGATATTCGTTATAGGCTTTGCTTAAAGCTGGCCACCTTGATAAGCCGAAGTCGCAGTCGCTGTCGATCAAGTTCAATGCTGTTGCTGTTGTTGTTTTTTGGTTGCAATGCATTCATTCTCTCAACTTCCGCTATTCGCCCGCGGGTCAATAAACAATAATTACGTAGTTGTAGTTGTGTGTACTTGCTTAGCGTTAATAAGTCTTGGATTAAATGTGTGTTACGAAATAAAACGAATTACGAGCTTTAAAGGTTATGTCAAAATTTGAATGCAAAGCTTTGATATTAGAACTCTACCAAGCCAAGCTTTATTCCAAATGTTAATGATAATAGAAATAAAACTGCCAAGCATGAAAAATAGTATTAGTAGACTCGATTTCAAGTTTAACTATAAATTTATGCAGCTCCATTCCAAGTTTGAGAATAAAACAATAAACAATTGCAATATTTTTCACAGTTGTTGATAAACAAAAAAAATAATAATAAATAAATGTGTGTAATTTCATCCGTTCTATTAAGCGTGACAAATTGAAGACCACTTGCGAAAAAATTTATAATTTATTTATTTATAGTATATTTTAGCGTTTAACTTTTGTTTTGCTTTCTTATATCGTCCGACTCTAAATTATTTGCTTACTATAATGCACGGTCATAAAGGAAATGCTATAAGGCTGTGCAATATCCGCTGTGAATTCGAATTCTCATTCCAGTGTCATTCGTAATATTTGCATTTGCATTTGCATTTTGCACTGTTCTCGCAGTTTTTTTTTTTCTATATATTTTCTTTGCTTTTTTCCCGAGTTTCCAACAGATAACTGCAAGGGAGTGGAGGGGGAGAGAGGGAGATACTGGGGGCCTCTAGGGGGCCATTAGCGGGGTTTGTGGACTTGAACTGACTCAGACGCCAAAGAACTGAACTGAACTCAAGTGAGCTTGCCCCCAAAAAAAGAGAGAAATGTGACCAAGTAAAATACACTCACGATATGAGGGTGATTCAACTTTGGTAAACATTTCAATTCAACGAAATTATCATTATTAACATGGGCGAAGTAAATATTTAATTTACGGCGACAAGTGCATTTTGTCGTTAAAGATAAAATTTCTTGTTGATTGTTATTATAAATATTCTTTATATGGCACAATTGCCAATCCCCTTGCTCATTAGGCAATTGCAGTGGGCTGCATGAAAGCGAGTGACACCTTTTCTGCTTTTCAACACTCTTTTATTTTTTTTCAAGTCAAGAGCGTAGACTGAAAATACAAATTGTGGCTGTTCTTTCGGTCTGTCTTGTGGAGTCAGCTGCTTGGCTCTAATCGCTGACCAAGTCCAAATTTTCAACTATGCCGAAAGTCAACAACTCTTCTCGTATAGTAAAAAGTACTACGTGACGCTTAAACTTTTTTTTACATAGTTTTTGGATTTGGTAATCAAAAACCACTCACACTCACACTCACACACTCCCCTCCCCCCGCCTACTTCGCAAAGTGTGCCATATATGGGTAGTGGGTAAAGTATAAAAATACGAGTATTATATGGTTTGTTTGTTTGTTTGTCTGAACTGTCTGTTGTACAGAGTGCAGAGAATAGTATGCTTGAAGCTTATAGTTTATTATGCAGTGGAAATGTGCAGTGCACATTGTTTAAAACAATGGCGTTATACGATAATAGAAATTAAGCGGGTTGCATGTCAGCCAAGTTGCCTGAGAAAATGAAGTCACTCCAAAGACCCAAAAGACAAAAACAAACACAAACACAAACAGAAACACAAATAAAAAATAAAAAGCAAGCGAGAAAAGTTACGGCAAGTGCTAACTAACTAAAAATACTAACATCTATATAGATATATTCAGCATGCGAGTACTACATAATAACTCAGGGTGTCTGGGCCAGTGAATCTTACTCGTTCTCAAAATGCCACAGCCGCCATGTGAACAACTCACTGCATTAATCAAAGCCCATAAACAGTGAACTGAAAGGGCCGCAAAACCTCTCTCTCTCTCTCTCTCTCTTTCTATCTCTCTTTCCAAGTTCCATATAGTCAACCTACTATGGGTGTTAATGTTTTAGCTGTGTGGTTTTTTAGCCAAAACTCGCTTGAAAGTAACTCGACACAAAGTTGCTGCGACCATTTATGGTGTCAGTAAGGTACACTGCAGCAAATAATGGTCTTGATAATGATAATGATGCCTCGCTTTGGCTGGTTCGTGCACCAGAACGAAGCACCAAGAATCGAGTAGTGAGCAGTGAACAGCAAGCACAAAGAACGCCCTGAAAATGCTGCAATTTGGTTTTCTTGCCGGTTGTGTGCCCTGGAGTTGAGTTCGTTTGTTTCTTCGTTCTTTGCCATGGCCAAGAGCGCAGACTGTTTTTTGCTAGAAAGTGGCCAAAAAGGCAATTGAAGAATAACAACAACAACAACAACCACAACAAAAGTAAAGCATGTTGAGCAAAATGGCGCTGCACTCAATTTGGTAACTGACAGTCGGAGGCCAGAGGAACAGACACGACCCGATGACGACGACGACAACGACGTCGACGATCGTCCCCTTTCTGTCTGCAGTTGTCTCAACTTCTACTTCAGCTTATGGGTTTCTTTTCAACTTGCAAACGTGCAGCTGATCGAGTCAACTATGTTATAGACCAGTTCTCGCTCAGCTCTTTTCCATATGCTCGATTCTAAGTCGTTGCCGAACTGTGCCGCGTGTGGCAATTTCATGTCTTCGTTGCACGCACAATTGCCCCGCCAAACGAGCGCCATATGCACAGTGTGACAAGGCAACTACAGTGAAACTTCTCATAGGGAAACATTCCTTTATTAAACGGAACTTCCCTTCAGGTGCACACTTTTTGTGTGACGCTTACTTTAATATATTTTTACACACATATTTAACTTTTTGGGAGGACACCATTTTTTTTAATATTTACTATTATTCATCAATAATGTATAAAAATCCTGAGAATGTATAAACAAACTTTTAAAAGCACGTTAGAAAACAACATAAAAAATTCACTTTAATTGCCAAATGCCAACTTGTTAGTCATAATTTGCAATTTAAGACGTTAGTAAAGAAAATACATTTGTTTTTATAATAATGATGACTCACACAATTTTAAATAAAAATTATCTTCATGTTAAGAATTATCGTAGAAACCTATTGAACGACGAACACAATATCGACACCTTTTCCCCAATAGAGTTTTCACTGTACTTAGTGGAGGATTCAGTCATAGACTGTCTGCCATTTTGTTAATGCGGAAGCGGGTGTCTTGACCCTAAGTTCGTGCCAGATAAATTGCAAAGCACAAAAAGATATGGCAAAGTAGCGCGAGAACAGCTTAGCACTCGCATGTTTTCATTTTTTGGTGTATCAAAATCATCAATTATGGCAAAAATGTTCTAGCGCACGAAAGGTTTGCGTTGAATTATTATGATGAGGAATAATAATTGTTGTTGTTGAGATGCTATTTAAAATTAGAAATGAGCCGGAAACCGGTAACTCAACAGCATCCCTAGCTTCTGTAATTAATAAGCGAGAACTGCGAGCGTCTTCAATATATGATCGAAAGATCATCAACTATTTATAATGGCAACTAGGAACTCATTAGTATTTACCTGCAGCATTGTTACCTGTCAATTTGCATTGTGTGAAAAATCGAAAAGTCAAAATAAACAGCATTCAATTACAAGCTGAACCGAACTGAACGGAGGGAACGGAGCGAGAGAATACTTAATGAAGTTGTAAACGACCAAACAGCGCGACCTTGAACATTTTTGCGACAGCTCGCTGGGTAAATTTACCTTTTGAGCCCAAAAAAGACCTTAATGAAGTTTCTACGGACTCGGTTTACGTTCGTAGTTCACAACTCGCCGGGTTTATTTCCTCTTTTGTATTTTGTTGTTTCTGTATGTTCTCTGTTTGCTTCCCTGTCCTCGGCCTCGGCTTCGGGGGGCTTCAGTTGTGCCTGTCTTAGGTTTAGGCTAAGGGCTCAGGTAATACCCAGCAAAGAACAAGAAGAAGAAGACGAAGGCGGAGAAGGCATGTGAAAAGGCATCGAGCGATACACACAGTTGAATGATTAATTTCCTGTTTATGCGCACATTGTTCTGTGTTCTCTTCTCTGTTCAGTTTCAGGTTCAGGTTCAGTTTCAATACTTTTGGAAGGTTTCCCTCCTCCTACTGAATGAAGTGCGAGAGTTTTAAATACAAGTATGAGCGAAGATGCCAGTTAAGTTAAACTAAGCGAAGTTGCTGCTAGCGTGCTGTGCCGATATTAACGCAATTACAAGCCTAGCCAACTGATCAGATACTTGCGCACACACATGTGTATCTGTCAGATACATTATTGTGCCTGTTACACGTGTTACCATCATCCTTCTCCTCGTTCAACTGTTCATGTAAACTACACTCTTTCTCGCTCTCTCCCACTATCTCTCTGTCTCTTTGTGTGTTCGAGCTGACTACCTGACAGGTAGCTCAACTCAGTTTAGTTTAGCTGAGCTCTCCGCTTCGCTCAGTCTTACCGAACCTGTCGTCGTCGTCGCGTCTCATGCCTCCCAGATTCATCATTGTTTAGTTTCTGTGTGTTTTTTGTTCAGTGGGAAAGCATTGAATTCGTGAATAACGCTGAGAATGAAATAAAAAACCCCGAAAATAATATAGTATACAATAAATAAAACGTTAAAAGCGGCTACGACGTAATTTCCTGGAAATTTTTGCAATTGAATCGAAATTGATTTTCGGACATCATTGAGTGCGAGTGCGAGCTCGACTTCGAGTACTCGTTTCGTGCGTGTAATGAATGAACGAGAACCTGTATTTAAATGACGCGACTCATTTCCATACAGCTCCTCAGTGTGAAGTACTCCCCATCTAAGCCAAATGAGTTATATGGAGCAGTGCGACTCCCCTTACCAGTTTACACCACTTTGTGACGTGTTACAGTTAACATAAAAGCTGAAAAATAAAGCAAAACAGTTATCGAAACCAGAATATTGCGACATCAAAGTGGAGTTTGTGTGTGTGAGAATTTAAAGTGTGCCAATAAAAGCAAATTCTATTTAAATGGTAACGAATATTTGCAATATTTATGTCGGTTATGTCAGATAAGCTTAATATGTTAGTTGCCTCTTTCTTTCATTGTGGTGGCCTCGTTGATTGTTTTTGCTTCTATTGGTTTTGAATAGATTTGTTTGCTCAATTTCGAATGTGGCATGGGGTCATTTTGTGGCTAATGATTCCGATAATTGCCATTGTGCGAATGCCTGTCGAAGTCGAAGTCGATGCCGAAGCTCTGACGTCGCATAGCTTTGGAGATTTACATTGTTTGGTTTCATGATTATGACTGTCAGGTGGCAGTAAACCTTCCTTTGCCTCCCTTGCTGAGTTATGGCTGCAATTAGACGTAATATTTATGCAAATCATTGCTTGGCATTATAACTTGTGGCGAGTCATAGACGCGACTCAACTCAACTCAACTCGACTCGAACTTGAGGCCAAGCCGCAAACGAGATTTCTGCAACATCTCCTCCTGCCACTTGGAGAGGGTTGTGCGAAATGATTGAAACATAATTATTGGATTGCCAAGTGCTAGAGCTAGCTTAATGCTCTTGACCCACTGACAGGTGACAAAAGGACAGACAGAAGACAGACAGACAGAGACGTATCTTTCACGCTCGAATGGGGCACTTTATAACCGCAATTTGTTGAATATTATTATGAGCTGCAAAAAGTAATAAAAGCGAAACAGAATGTGGATATACGACGCAACGCTCTTTATAATCCGCCTTGATCTTTATATAGCTATAATGGCCAAAAAGAGCTTAATGCTTAATGCCATTTGCATTGCTTTAATTACACTCGCCAGTTGCAAGTGCGAAAAGTGTGCGACGTGTTGGCCCACAAAAAAAATGTGTTGAGAGATGATATCAAAACTGAAATGAAGCCACGGGCCAATTGTCAAATTGTTGCTAAATGCGAACATACGAAAGTGTCTATGTATTTGTGTTTTGTTGTGTTTGCCTATCAAACATGGCATTTGTAAATTGATGAAAATGAAATCGATGAAGCGTCAACGTCGCTCTCCCCAACTTCCCCTCTTTGCCTCGTTGTGGGGCGTGTCGGGGCTGAGATTTGCACCACTGGCCAACGTTTAATTACATTCGATTGAACAATCAATAAAAAGCAATCAGCGCGATACACTGCTCAAGTATTTCAGCTACACTTTCCAACCGTGTTTCGTATTTTGCATCTTGTATCTTGTAGCCGTAGCCGTAGCTGTAGCTGTTGTGTTATTAACAAGTGCAGTCGATATCGTTAGTCTTGGACTAAGCACTGCATTTTACATAATCTATCCGCTGCCAGTGGCGAGTTTAGATACACCTCTCATATATATGAGAGACCGAAACTGTGTCAAGCCGACTGTGAAATGTCTATTCACTTGCATCTGTATCTGATGGATTGACAAGCTTGCTTTGGTATCTGGTGCCTGGTGCCGGCTGCCGGCTTGGCTTGGCTTGGGTTGACTTGAGTTGGCAGTCCACGCATAGTCATAGCTCCGTATTATGCACTATTATGTTGAACTTGTTTCAGTTTCAGTTTTTCGTATTTGTTGTTTTTACTTTCGTTCATGTTTGCCGCGCTTGGCAGCAGCAGCAGCAAAATCAACAATAAACACGAGCAACAAACGTACAGAGAGAAACAAATAAACAACAATCTCATCTCTTGTTTTACTTTCCTTTCTTTCTTTCCAACTCAGCGACAATGCCAGTGTCGACTTTCAATTATAAACGCTAAATGCAGATACTAAAAGATAAAACCGAGCGTTATTTCCAACAAACTCTGCCTTACGGTAGCACTTTGCCATTTGTTCTGCTCTCGGTTGGAAGCTTCTTCTTCAAATTATAAATGTATCTGCTTTTTTTTTGGGGAGCTACAAAATATATCTGTCATTTGTGACCTTTGGCGAATAAGTTCAGGTTCAGTTTTAGTTTTAGTGAAGTTCAGGCCTCTCATACGTGTTTATTTTAATGTGGACTTTCGCTCCAAAAAGGTTAAGATAAATTCATGGAGCGGTTTCCCGGATACACACGCACACACAATTCATAGTTTTTAAATGGCAACGAGCTGTGAGTTTGTTATATATTTTACGACGGAGAAACATTCTATACATGGCAGTCGGCTTGGGTTGCCAGCTGGCTAATTAAATAGCTAAATTATGCATTTGTATCTATGATAAACTATCAACACCCTTTTATTTTTTTGCTGAAATCAAAGCAAAACATTTTTAAACACAGGTCACCATAAAAGTTTCTAATTAAATGGCAAATGATTTTTCCTAGAACTGGGCGCTGTTTTTTTTCCCAGAACAATTTTAACTTAAGGTTTATGGCCAGCAAAACTTTAAATTTTTTGCGCGCAAAACTTACAGTGCACAACCTTTAAGCAGAGTTGTAGTTGTTCCAGAAGTTCTTTGCTTTTCGGGTTGTGGTTACGCGCGGTTGCTTTTGGCGTTGGCGGTGCTGCTGTGAATAATGATGGTGGTCGAGTTGCTGATGGTGCTCATGGTGCTGATGGTGGTTGTGGTGGTGGTGGTGGCATGTCAGAACCTTTATCATGCGAGAAGTCGAGTCAGCAGCAAGTAGCAAGTAGCAAGTACAACAACGTTGTTGTTGTTTTTCTTGTCGCCGTTCAATTCGAGTGCACATTGAAAAGCAGTCGCGGTCATAATGACGTATGAAAGTAGTTGCTGCTGACTTTTGTGTTACCTGTTGTTGCGGTGGTACCTGTTAATAACCTGTAACTTGATGCAGATGCCGCCAACGGACTGTCGCCTAATTCGACATCGGTTCCAGACACTGACTTGCGCCCAAAGACAACAGCAAAACCCAAAGCCAAAGCCCAGCAACGGTCCAGCGACTCGCAGTCGAGACGGGGCCCTAAAATACATATGAGCGGCATTTCTCTTTGGGCTATCACAATCCCTATCTCTGATATCTGTATCTATATCTGCATCTTGCGTCGGTATCTGTAAGCTTGGCTTGCAAATCTTTACTGTGGCTGGCGCCAGCAAAAAGCAACGAGCGTCGAACGTCGCGTTTTGTTTGCAAAATTTTCAATAATAAACAGCCGACGTCCACTTTGGTTTTTGCCTTAATTTGCGTTAAGAGAGCGTCGACGTCAGCGTCGTAAAGATTTTTTTTGTTTTGCTCTTGCTGTTGCAAATGACGTGAAGTTTCATTTCGTTGTTTGCAGTCTTGAAAATTTGTTTCAGATTCAGAGAGTGAGAGGGTGTTGTTTGTGTTGTTGTTGTTGTTTTTGGCCTGTTTCGTGGTCAGCGTCTGGCAAAGGCAACGAACTCATGATAAAAATGCTGTTGACCGTTTTTTGTTGTTGTTGAGATGTCGATATTGCTGTGGTTACAGACATTTCGAGCTCAGCTCATTTATTTGTGCAAGCGTGCATAATTATTTTGTAAAATGTGCATTCCAAGTGATTGTGATAAGAGCTGTTATTTTTAGTATTTTTCGTTCGCCTTGTTGTGGTGTTTTTTCAAGGCACAGATAAAATATATGCCATCGTCACGATAAGATGTATTTTTTTGTGTTTTGTTTTGTTTGACAACAAAACGAGAGAAGAGAAGTGGAGAGGAGAAAGACAAAGGCAAATGCGGTGGCAAAGAAAAATAGTCATTAACAAAATGACACAACTCTTGGCTCTTGTTTAACCTTTGGGACAAGCCACATCATTGACTCACTCATCGAAATTGCCTTTTATTTTCTTATTTGTATAAACTACAACATTCATTGGCGCTCTTGACTTAATTAATATTATTTTAAAAGCTGTTTAAACATGCGTATAAATTGTATTTAGTATCATAATGAACAGGTGATGTTAACCCACAAATATAAATTCACAACATATACACAACGATATAAAGATACTGTCACATGATAAGAGCTGCACAAGCTTGACGAGCGAGGCATCTGCATGATGTAATGTTCTACCGGAATAATTGATTGTTACTGCGAAGCGTTCAGCAGAAGAAATAAATGTCAGACTCGCTTTCTCACAGAACAGAATGAACAAATAAAGCTGAATGTTGTGTATACGTGACTTAGTTAGTTAAGTAGAAAAGCTTCACTAGATTAAGTCGTTGGCATAAACTGTTCGAAGAAGTGGTGTAATTCCTAGCTGAGTTCTCTACATATCTATCCACTATTCTCTCTATTTGTCTGTCTTACTCTCTCGATCTGCAGATTATAGACAAGCCGTCAGCTTGTTTAATATGAATAGAGATAAGCAGCTACGACATACATATTATATATGAAAGCACATTAATGCTTGAAGAGCTTACAATAAGTGGTGTAATTCCTTGTTGAGTACTCCTCATATTCACTCCTTCATCTCTCTCGATCTGGAGATTATAGAAAAGTCGACAAAGCTCATTGAATATGAAGAGATAAACAGCTACGACATATTCTAAATTAAAAATACTTGAATGCACATTAAAGCACTGTAAGCTGTTAAGAATGAATAATAAAGCTTAATGACAAGTTCAGTTTGGCTGATAAATGAACAAAACAGATGTTTGCTTAATTTTCAAAGCACATGCAAGCTCAATGAACTATTTGGAGACTTGACTCTCGTGCTAACCCAACATATAACAATTAAGGCAATAATAATATGCTCTTCTGCCAGGCAGATCAAATGTTTATGGACTGCTATTATGGGAAATGGCAAAGACTAGACTAGAATCAACAAATTCTAATGGTTTCCTCCAGCAATTTAAAGCGCTGATGGGCTATACAAAATAAGCTGGAGCTTAACATGCTTCTTAAAAAGTATAAACAGACATTGCCATGATATATTTAAGTAAGTCAAGCGGAGTTCTTTGTTTAACGTTTTGTATTGAAACAGTTGTTGTTTACGACTTTTTGTTGTTTATGCGTCTGTCTGTTTCATATACTTATAACATAAGTATACTCTCTCGACTTTCTGACGGAGATATTAAACGCAGTCAACTGAAATTCAGTCCAGTGAAATTCGCAAAACAGAAGTTATTGCCACAATTTGTGTATTGTATAATAAAGTGAATCAACTACAAAATAAAGAAGAGAGAATGAAACAGAACTTAATGAAAGTCGGGCAGAGTGTCATAATCAGAGATTATTATGGCGACTAAATCCATTGTTGTAATGGGCCTTTAGAATTGCAGAGCTTTCACTTTCTCATAGCGAATGCAAAATTTTACTTTCGATAAACGGTTTTCAGAGATTTGTCTCATTGTGTTCTGCGTGTGTTCGCGGATTCCATTCGCATGCTAATCGTTGTCAACGTTGCTAAACAAACCCATGAAATCCATATATGAATCATTTCGTTTGAAAAATGTTAAAGCGGATATTTTTGAACTTTATTTTTTGGTGGTTTTCGTGTGAATGGAAGCCGGTTCAGCTTTGAACCCATCAATAAGTTTCCAACAAATCTGCGTCACCATTAACCTTCCCTTCTCTTCTCTCTTCTCTTTCTATCGCAGATCTAATCGATGAGCAGCAATCTGAAGAGCCGCAGCAGCGACGAGCAGCTAAGCAGTTTGCCCAGAAGTGTCAAACCCACGGCCACGCCCACCTATAAACACATATCCGGCGGCATGGCGACACTGCCACGCCCCGATACCTCCGATACAGGGAACGCACGAACTTGCGTCTACATTGGAGGCGCCACCGGAGTGAGCAATGCGGCCACCTTAGATAGAAGACAGCCACAGCGGATGTCCTGGCTGAATATGCGACGAGCCAAGGCCGATGCAGAGATGCCAGCGGTGACGCCATCGCCACAGACAACGCGCAGCTGCATCTCGACGGTGTCGAGTGTGGTGGAGAGCGGCGGCGGTCGGACGACGGCCACCTCGGGACGCATTAGCTCCAGTGGCATCGTGACGCTGAGTGGCAGCAACAACACGCTGACGGACATACAGGGCGACTATCATGAGCATCATCCCCATCATCATCATCATCATGACATGCACGATGGCGTCTCGAAGAACTATTCCTCCGTCTCTGTCTCTGCGTCAGCTTCGGCGTCCGCACATTCTGCACACAATATCACCACGGCCAGCAATGCGAAGCTGCTGCCCGCTGCGGAGGATGAGTCAAATCAACAGGTGAGTAGTCGACGACGAAGACGACTGTAACGGTAAAGATATACGATTATTTTTAGAAGCGTGAATCGCTGGCAATTTGCTTGTAATTTGCATTCATCTTTGTGAGGAATTTGCATTGGAACGTGATAGCTGAATAGTTATTATTATAGCCACGAGCAGCGGCAGCTAAGAGAGTTCCTTGAGAATATTCAAATTGAAAAACACAAATATATTTCCGGGTCTACATCATCTCTTAGATACTGTTTATCTCAGCTAACTATTATTATAGTTAAACTAGTGCTTGGCTTTATCTAATCTTAGCCAAACATCTGATATAAAGATGCGCTGCAACGCAAAACGATGCGAACTATCAATCTCGTTTAAAATATTCAAATTTGGAATTTTTGGTTCCGCAAACTTGAAAGTTTATCGACTGCCAAACGCGGAAAACTAACTGCTTATCACACACACTTTTCACACTGTTTCGTCTTTTTCGGATAGTCGTGAATGAATCAATTATTCACACTTAGTCAGACGGTCGTGGAGTGAGTGTACGTGACCCAAGAATATTTCTCATCGATCAATTGTGGCGCCTAACTAGTCTATGATCATTGCAATCGCTTTGATGGCTTCTACGTGAGATTGCTAGAGACGACTGCGTGTAATCTGTCCGGATGACCATTGATTTATTGCAGCCACTGTGCGCAACTTTTCCCATGAGATGCGTTAATTTTCGCGCTGTTTATTTGTTTCTAACTTCGTTTTGTTTGCTCATAACTTGCGGCGATGCGGCAAGGAGACAAACTAGTTTGGCTGCTGTCTGCATTCAAGTGTTGATCCATGGATTGCAACTTCAGGCCTTGACAAGCGGCGGGGAAAAAAATAGCACAACGCTTTGATGACATCTTTATTCAAAATTTAAAGTCGTTAGTCAAAAATCTGACTGACTCTTTGTTTTGACAACTGTCCAAAATAGTAGTAGTTGATTGTTGTTTAAGCCGTTTGTTCGTTCGTTTTAATGCGCCTGGTTTATAGGGTTGTCCATTCAACATCATAAAACAAGTTTCGGCATTAGTCTGACATTTATTTGGGTTAGTGAGGCACGGGCTTAGCTTGATTTGCTCCGCAACTAACATAAGACTGGGACTGACAGACTGACCATCATCATCATTGCTTTGCCACTCTTTCGGCCGGAGGGGCGCGTCGTTGTCTAGCGGCGATTCTACAATTTGCGCTAATTGCATTTGTTATTCAAGTTCTGTAATGAGTGCAGAGTGCACATTGAAAATATGCCAAACTACTGCTAATTGCTTTTAATTGGGTTTACCATTGGAGCACACGAATAGAGTGTCCTTAATTTCAAATTAGAAACGGTTAATTGAAATGGTCAGTATGGTTGTAAATCTTCAAATTCGTTTAATGAGAATGTTTACAGTTTTTCTTTTAATTAGTTGGATGATATATGCAAGGGAACAAACACATTAACAAGTGTGAGATATTTTGGTGTATTCTACACCAAAACATGTACAATGTAGAATTAGTATTGTTACGAAGCATACGCCTTTATACAAATCTTCAAAATATATTATTTGGCTTCACATCATGTTTTTTTTTTTATTATTATTCATTCATTTTAGTCATGCAATTCAGTCTTGTTTAATTCAACTTCAAAACTACAACGCGCTGTATAACAGATAAATAGCAAAGTTTCATTAGCACAGAACTCAACCTCCATTAACCAAGACTCTTGAAAGTATGCAATACTTTTTGGCAGCTAACTCATTCATATGCATAAAAGTGTTGCATATCCACAGGGGTAATGCCAATTGGTATGCGCACGCTTGTCGCCTAAGTCTTTTATTTACACATAGGAAAGTGGAGTGTTAACAAATAAACTGTGTAATTATAAAGCATTATGTTCTCAGCATGATTTTAATTAGTTGCAAGCGAAACCGAGTGCATTTGCTAAAAATACTTTTAAATAGTCGCAATCGCACCATAATTATTCACATGCGCATATGAATACGAACATTCATAGGCCGAGTGATTTGCAATTGCTTGCCACAATAACAACAGGCAGCCGCCCCGTCGCTTACTCAGCATGTTTCACCAAGTGTAAGACTGTTTGAGTATGTGTGTGAAGCGGGTGTAGTTACACACACACATACAGTGTACATACACTTGTATCAGTTACTTCATCTCTTATGCCTTTTCGTTTCCAATTCGCTGATTAACAAGTTCAACAAAACGAAAAAATGTGCAGCAGTAGCAACTACAACTCAACTCGTACTTTCGGTGCAAATTCGGCATCGCGGCATCGCCTCGTCAGTTGCACGTTTTGTGCGTTAACAGAGGCACAACCCAAAACCCAAAAAGAAAAAAAAAACAAAAATAAAAAACTAATTGTAATATTGGTCGACTTGCCGACTGCCTGACTCAACTGACTGATTTGATATGTAAGATTTGCTCTGCGGTGCGTTAGTTTGTTAAACGATGACGTCATTGCTCGCTCGCTCTCGTTGACGTTCGCTGCATTGATACAGCAAATCAAATGATCATTGAAACCGGCTTGGCACGGCTCGACTTGCGCGAGAGATACGAGATACAATATATACAATATCAGACTCTGCGGTTGTGGGAAGCAATATGATAATTGGCGGTTATTAGAATTGCATGGACGGACATGGGCTTTTGAAAGCTGCCTCCGCAGTGAAAGTGGCCAAGTTGCTCAAGCTTCAGTACTCAGTTGTTGTTTGGTGGCCAGTGGTCAGCAGAATTTCGATATGAGTGTGTGCACAGCACAAACAGACAGCAAGAGAATTTGAATTGAAATGGAGAGATACGACAATTGGGCAACGCGCTGCGCTACACTGCGCTACCGGGTTGGGTGTAACGGAGCACTTGGCTAGTTAGCGATATGGCCAGTTACTGCTATATGGCTTCATGATTCCAACTCCTTTCACTTGCCGCGCTGATTAGACGAGACGCACCAAAAAAAAAAAAACAGAAACAAAAATCGTAAAACAATAGCCATGTCACAAAAGCGACCGCAATGCTCGAGTGCTTACCAGATGCATCACTTACACTACAGACTTTACTTTACACTTTACAACACATCCAGCTAAGTAGCCAATGACAGCGATAGTGACATGCGACATCGAGACAAGTGACCAGAGATTGGAGACCAGAGACAAGCAACAAGCGACAGCGACATCGAGTGGAGACACAAAAGGGATTGTCCAAGCGAGCTTTGAATGTTCGTGTTCGTCTCTTATTCAATCTGTTGACAAAAGATTTCCAGGCACCTTTTGTGTGATCAGTTGTCAGCAGCCTCATTGTGGGCGCATTTTCACACTCCAATTTCATGTCCACACACAATTGACAGACGACGCATTAATAAAAACTCTATAAAAGTGTGCGCGTAATTGTTGTGCAGCACAGCCAAAAAAATCTCTGATTCTCTATAGATTCTACATAGCACCAGAAGAAAATGTCATTCGAAATCAATTGAATATACTCAGAAAATTAATGAAAGCCTTATTTATAGGCCACTCGATTCAAGCAGCTTTTACTTTTGCCGCCTCGTTGGGCCTTATATTATTAGCGCTTATTTTATTATTATTATTATTTTCGAATCAGGCAGAATTTCAACGGCCACTTTGTCCATTTGAAATGCCAAACACAGCGACAAACCTGCCACAAAAGTGTCCAAAAACGTATGAAAATAAAGCAATTATGAATGCTAAACGTAAAGCCAAAAAGTACAAAATTCTATACCACAAAATGCAGACACTACCTGACAGGCAGTCTCAAACGTGGTTGAGGCGAGTGATTGACGTCGAAGATACCCTGTAATAAAGTTATTAAATCAGGAACGGTCTCTAGCGATTTTTTAAAATTTATTGTAGAGGTTTGTAGCTGAATTTTTATAACTAAATCATAAAGTAATAATTCGTATTCTTGTAAGCAACTTGAGCACATCATTATGATTAGGGAAGACGCAAATATACCCTGCAATAATGCTGTTATATCAAGACATTCTTCTTAAATAGTTTAATGACTTTTTTGAAGTTTTTTTCTATAGTTAGTATGAAAGATTTTTAAATAAATATCTAAGTAAAGCACATGAAAGTGGTGTAAAGAAAGCGCTAAAAATTCCCTGTAATAATGCTGTCAAGTTAAGAATTTATTCTTAAATATTATAGCTTAACGATATTTTTGTAGTGTCTTCCTTTATTGAGTATGAAATGTTTTTGCAGAAGCTTCTAAACAAAGCAAAAATAAAATGGAAATACGAAAAATGCCCGTATTAATGCCTTTAAGTTAAGAACTTCATCTAAATACTTAGTGAAATTTGTTGTAGCGATTTTGCTAAATTTCTTAAAAGACTTTTTATAACTCCATAAATGTCCTATTATGTCTTTTGATTTAATATGAGCTAATCGCGCATACCCCACTCTTTTGTTATTGTAAAGTATTCAAGTTTATAGTGCGACGTAGCGCGCTCAATTAAAGCTTATCAAACGCACATTCAGCACTCGGGAAAGTCACGCTCTCCACAACGGAGCTTGGCCAATCCATCAATACTTGGGCCATTGGGTCGACGTTTCCGTTGCAAGATTCGATTATGGCCACGGTCGAGTCGAGTCGATTGCGAGCCAATAAAGAAACGATTTAACGATTTTATATTTAAATTCGTTGCGAGCTGAATGTAATGCCAAATATCAATCAGCCGTTGAGCTTCGTTTGTTGTTCTTGAGAACTGCGTCAATAAAATAATATTTTTATTTTCTATTAACGCGCACAGTCTCTGAGTTGATCTAAGTCGTCGAGACTGGCGTTGAATTTGGTCTGTTTCGTGTTTATTTTTTTTGTTGTTCTTGTTGTATTTTTTTTTATTGCGGCGCGCACACTGAGCGTCGTTAATTATGCGCCCAGAGACGCGAGCTTTGCGTTCTCGTTCTTGTTCTTGTTTCTCGCCTTGTTCAAGTTTGACTTCGGGCTTGAATTTGAGACGAGACAAGATGAGTTGCGCCAGTTGCGCTCGCATGCTTACATAATAATTATAAAAATTATGAGATTGTGTGTCTGTTGCCGCTGCGCTGTGCTTGCTTAGAACGTGTTAAAATGAAATTTAATTTAACTGTGAGAAGAAGCACAGCAACAGCCAAAGCAGCTAATAGACTAGTTTCTCTCTTGCCTTAGCCCACTTCCTGCTTGCCAGAAATAGTTAATTATGCCCACGACACGATGGGAATAACTGCGACAGTGTCTTAGAACTTTCAGTCGCAGTGTCAGCGTGGGTGTTTTTTCATTTTTATGAGTGAAACGCAGCGGAGATAAACTTGTTGATGGAACATCTAAGCAATCAAAACATATGCAAACGCACAAATAGCATTCTGTTGTGATGTATAAAGTCAGTCAGGCGTGCCTTATGGCGCCGATACATGCAGCTCCCACGAGGGGCGCTAACTAATGGCGAGCACTGTCCACCAAGGCACACGAACGCAAGTGTTAAACACGGCGCACGCTTAGCCGCACTTCGGCTGTCGGGCTTCGGTTTTCGGATTTCAGCTTCGGCTGGGCGCTGACTTTGCGCAGCGACTGTGCAGCGCGATAGAAAGCCACGCTTTAGAGGCTCGCGGCCGCCCAGCTCAGCGTCAGTTCTGCATTAATGAGAGAGCAGTTCGGTTCGGTTTGCGGTTCATGCTCACGCTCGCGCTCGCCAACACAACGCCAACAACCAAAACCACGCTACGTGTGGTCGCCCCCAGTGTGTGTGTGTCGTCTCCTCCAATTTCCTCTCCCCCATCTCCGTCCGTTCCCCCCCTCTGCAATTTCCAACTTGAAGTGAGTGAGTGAGACGTCGCAAATGAAAAGTCAGCAGCGACTGTTTTCAGTCTGTGCTGTGTTGTGTTGTGATGTATAGAAGAAAAGCCCATAAATCGTCGGCAGCCACCGCGCTCATTAATGGAAAAACTCGTTTCGGTGTCTCATTCGATTTTCCAATCATAATTCGGTCTGCGCTTTGCAATTTTCAGTCGACGCTGCTCAGTTGATGAGTGGCGATCGCTTCGCTTTGCCTCGCTCCGCTCCGCTCCGTTCCGCGTAACCAATGCAATTTCCGAGTGAATGCGAATCATCGCAGTAGAGCGGATGTGCAAATGTGTGAATGCGAAACGTCGTTGCATTACGCATACGCCGCGTATGTCGTCGCTTAGTTTGTTGTTGTCTTCTACTTTTCCGTGTAAAGCATATTGCAAGCAAATCTAATGACAGTTTGCCGCTTCGCAAACTTCGATTTCGTCTTTGCGGGCTTTGTTTACGGAACCAGCACGCTTCGATGTCTCTCTGTTTTTCTATGTATTTGATATACGATGCGATTGACGTTCGGTTCGGTTGGGCAAAATGAAAAAAGACATTCAATAAGCGGTTCAGGGCTAAGCAATGAAGGTGTTGCCAATTAATATTTAAAGCGACGTCGTCGTAACGTGATAACTTGTTCCATATGCATACATATGATATTATATAGTTATATCCCTCTCTACACTCATCTTTTTGGCATTGCCTTTTCTGCTTCTTAGTAGTTTATTTATTTTTTTATTATTGTTTTGCTGTTTTTGTTTGGCTGACACCAAAAAAATGATACTATATCCGCGTACCAGCTTAAATTGAAATGTTAAATGTCGACGCTAAAAATTTGTATGATTTTTGGGCGACTTATAAAATGAAAACAAAAACTGATAAACTCGTTATGAACCGCATTGTAATCAATTGCAACGAAACGAGCTATGTAAATCGCGATTTGCACATTAATTGCATCGATAAACTGCAATTAAATTTCAAGTTTAATTTGACATTTTCTAGTTTGGCGCGCATCTTAAATTAAATTCAATTTTAATTGCGAAAAAGAAACCCACGTCCAACATTTTGTATGCAACAAATATCAAATGCAAGAAAATGACAAATTCTTTTGTACCTACAAACAATATAAAATCTGTCCAAAGATGGAAATACCAACCACAAAATATCTAGCCGATTATCTATACGTTGTGCATGAGGATGTGCCCTTCCGATATTATCGCAAAGTAAGTTGAGTGCAAAATCAAAATTAAGAAGTACTAAACAAGTAAACAAGCTAAAGTCGAGTGTGCTGGACGGTGAGATACCCGCTTATCAATTTAAATACAAGCAAAACACTGCAGTATTATTAATAAATTATTCCGAAAAAATACAACAATTTACCGAAAGCTATGTATATTTGGTATACTTATTTACAATTATATTCGAAGTAGAGTACAAATTATACCAGGTTGTCAAACAAAGCAATTAAGACCCAACCGGAAAGATACAAAAATATATCGAAGACTATATTTGGTTTATCAATACACTATTATGTTTACCGAAAAATACTTAAATATAAAAATACTAAATTTAGTAGCAGCTGTCTGAGCAGTTCTGATCAAGAATATATATTCATTATGGGGTCGGAGAAGACTCTTCCTTCCTAATAATACCCTTGTATAGGTAGCGGTTTTAAAAATGCATTTTATAAATCGTGTTGATAATTGCCATGGCTTTATGCTTGGTCGGTTGGGGGTGGGAAGAGGAAGGAGGGGAAAGGGTTATGCATGATATGCCACATGATATGGCTATAATAGTGCAAGAGAGTGTTGAGTACTTGTAATAGTCTGAGGTTTTGGGGTGTTTAGCATTTGTGTTTAGCTTTTTTGTTTACATTTTCACTGTGCGGTTTTGCGCTTTATTAACTGCGTTTACTTTGGAGTCACGTTGGATGTCCGTCCGTCGGGCTGTCCGTTCGTCCGGATAACTGAGCGTCACTGAATGAATTTCACTTAAAAGCGCTTCTCTGCCAAGCGATTTTATGCTCAAGTAGTATTTTTGCTGTAGCTGTTGTTTGTTGTTGCTGTAATTTTTGCTTCGAGCTGTTAAGTTTTTTATTTTCTTTTATTTTTGCCTTTTCGGTTTTTGAAAGTATTTACAGCTGTTTGCTGTTCGTTGCTGTAGTTGTTGCTGTTTTTGCCCCGCATCTAATGGGCTTATGCGGTACATTTCGCAGGCGTCGTCGACGTCTTCGTCGTCGGCATTTTTGGCCTCTCTTCACAGACCTTTTATAATGGGGCGCTACTTTCTTTTGCTGCTCATTACGCGATAAATAAATACGTACGACACACAAATAAGAACACCAAAGGGAATGCGTTTGTAAAACAAATAAACTTAAACGAAAAAAGCAAATTGTTAACTTAAAATAAATACAAGAAAAATGATTACACAAGTCGAAAGCGGAAATGACGGCAGCGATAATGACTTTTTGTTGTGGGTGGCTTTTGCCGGCGGATGCAGCACCTTCCCCCTCCCTCCCCGCTCGTTTCTTTCTTTTCCTCTCTATCAATATTTAGCTAATGTCAACCTATGTTTTTCTCTTTTATTTTACAGACAAAATGCTCGGTGTTTCGCGGCCTTGTGCTCTGCATTTGCCTGAACGTCAGCTATGCGAATGTGGTGCGATTCCCACGTGAACTGGACAGGTATGGATCGGCTTACCTGCTGCCGTACATGGTTCTGCTGTTTCTAGTCGGTCTGCCCATGCTGCTGCTCGAGATATCTGTCGGCCAGTTTCTGGGCCAAGGGGCGGCGCACACCTGGCGCGCCTCGCCCATATTCAAAGGTAAGCAACAGGTCTCAGAGTTTGCTCGCTCTCTTTGCATGTCTGTTGCACATGGCAACAAGTGGTCACATTTTGGGGGCTGTTGCAGCTGCAGAGAGCAGAAATCAACCCTTGGCGTCAAAAGCTGTGCACTCAATCAGGACTAAAGCTTTCCCGAAAGCTGCAATTTTGCGTTGCACTTCCGTTGTTATAATTCTCAAGTTGCAATTCCGCCAAGTGCAGAATATATACGGGAAACATTTGTCCTTAGATTGGGGGCGGTCGTGCATTTCGCAGCAACGACGGTTGGACACATCCCGTCTACCCAAATCTGAAATTGTGTCCGTTGGATGGCAGTGCTGCAAGAAGTTCACAAACAACAAACAAAACAACTTTGGGCCAAACTCTGAAGCAAGTGCGCATGCAAATTATGCAGAAATTATATAAATTGCACAAGAGCAAAACAACTATATATACATAACAACAACAAATAACAAACAAAACAAATGAAAAAGCAAAAAAATGCAACAACAACAAAAGTCTAAAACAAGAATTCACGAAACGCGCAATGATAAACAAAGACAACAAAAACAAATGACGAGAGGAATTGCAAAAATCTCTCGCTCTCTACTATCAGACCAAAAATATATCAATGCAACAAAAAAACATATAAAAGACATAAAGAAAATACACAAAAAACGACTAATTTAAATGTGACTTAGTAGGTAATGATCATCATCGTGTAAAATCAGGACAGAAGCGAAAAACCTCTGAACTCAAAAAAAATCTCCCAAAAAAAATATTAAAAAACTTCAAAATGCATTGGTGTGTGTGTCCCGTTCGTGAAATCGCTGACGCGCCATTCTGGCCATCAAATCGTAAGGGGGCGCCCCCCCCAAGGGCCGGCTGGGAAGAGAGAGGAGCGGAGAGAGAGCTCGGGCCGGGCTCTTTGGGCTCTCCTCTGGCAAACGCAACCGACCGAGACCAATGAATGCAGACCGGGGGCAAGGAAGCAATGAATTGGATTTGGATGGTTACAACCCACACAACCACAACACACATATAAATGTCAAATGTCCAGCTCGCCTTTCGGGGACACTTCTTCGGCTTGTGGCTGGTGCGGCGCGTCCACAAAAAAAACCCATAGAGACGTTTAATGGCAAATTCTAAATGAACAAACAAAAAGTATAAACCAAAATGCAAAAGCAAACAAAAATGATACAAAAATTGTAACGAGAAAACAAAAGCAATTCAAAAGCAACAAGCAAAAAATATGAGCAATATGAGCAAACATACTTAATAATGGCAAAAAGCAAAAATGAAAAAGAAAAACAACTGCAAATTACGACACAACACCTTCGAAAAGACCTCAGTATAATACACATAATGCTGGGTGCTGCTAAGGAATGCCCTGGCTGTATCGCCCCTTTTTTTCTCGTATTGCAATTTGCAATCGCATTGCTCACATTTTTGCATTTGGAAATCTATTCAAAAGTTTCAGCAAGTGCAGGCAAAATGCAATACCACAAATTTCTTAATTCCCACAAACTTGAACTCAATTAGCAATAGTTGTTACAATCAATTATATCGTTTATTTCGAGATCGCTTGATTCATTTACTCAAAATTTTGTTACCCACCGGTTAGTTGCTAATTAAACACTTTCCAGTTAGCTCTGATTAGCAACGTGAAATCAATTTCGACGAAAGTAGAGAGTTTTTTATAAAAGCGTTAAAACGTCTTTTTAAATTTATAATCGTATTCATATTTGCAATTAATTTCATCTTGCCTTAGGCATTACTATTTTTATTGAAAACGAAAAAAACTTAGCTACTGACATTTATTTTTTTTTGTCTATAAAAATTTATTGTCAGGATGAAAATGAAACTGATAGTGAAAAAACTATAATGTTAATGTATTGACAGCTTTTAGTATTAATTCTGCTAACTATCGAATTTAAATTCAATACTAGCAACATTAAAATAAAAAAAGAATGAAAATAGCTTCTGAATGTCTTTTAGCGATCATTAAAGTTGCGTTTTGGCTTTTGCAAACTATAGAATGAATGAATCAAATTCATTGATGGAGTTTATTGGCACAGTTTGTTCAGTAGCTGAGAACTTTTTCGCACATTATCAGCCGGTTGCTTTATCTCTAGTTAATACTTTATAAACACATAAATCGAACGAAAATAGAAAAGAATGAGGATAGAAAGTCAAAGAATAATTTAGTTGTTACATATAACTATTTTTTCTTAAAACGATCATATTTTTTAATCTATATAAATTTGTATTATTGAAATGGAATTCTATAATTTTATAAATATTTATAATTACAATTTTATATAGTTTTATAAATATTATCACTTTAAGAAAAATCTGATATGTGTAACTACAAAATTATTATTTCACTTTTATCAATTTAAATTCAATCGATCAATTTTATAAGTCTGTACAAGATTGTATTATTGAAATTGATTTTATAAATCTGTATAAAAGTATATAATGCAAATTTGAATCGTTTGATATTTGTTTGTTATAAATAAGAATTTATTATTGTAGAAGAGTTGGCTATCTCTGTGGAACATGCTATTTAAACAATCATAAATTCTTGAAATATATTAACCTATTTAAATGATAATTTCTTTTCAATTTAGGCGCCTGCATAATCAGTCGCTTTGCATCGTGGGTGTCGGCCATCTGGGTGTCGCTGCAGGCAGTGTTGGCCCTGGCCTATATTGGGATGTTTGCCTCGAACACAATTCCGTTTCGCGAGTGTGTGGGCAATCTGAAACTGCAAATGGTAAGTAGTTGTGGCTTAAATAGTAATGTTCAGCAATGCAATATTTATTTATTGACATTTTGCAGACGGGCTACTCGTTGACCAACAACAGTGGACAGGAGTGCTTGGAGCAGACATTTCTGACTCCCTTTTGGCGTAATCCACTCTACTTTGGCCTGCTGGCAGCTGGTCTCATTGGCCTCTGGATAATCGTCATGTTGTGGTAAGTATGAGTAACTTTTATAGAATGAATCCAAGTTAATACTTTACTCTTTTGCAGCACACACAATGGCAAGATTCTGCGGCGCAGTCTCTTCGTCTATGGCTTGGCTGGCTTGGCGCTGCTCTGCATCCTTACCGGCTGGGAGGTGCGCAACTCATTCTCTCGCCACTACTTTCCACAATTGTGGAAATACGAGAGCAGCCTGCTCGCCGAGAGCAACATCTGGTTCAATGCCTTGACCCAGGTGCTGTACTCGGTGAACTGCGGCTTTGGCGCTATGCCAATGCTGACGGGCAAGTTCCTCTACAAGGGTGACGCAGCACGCACCTCGGTTGTGTATCTGTGCTTCAATCTGCTGATCAATGCTATTGCCGTCACACTGTTCATGGTGCAGTTTGATTTCTCCGCCAATGGCTATACGATTATGGATGAACTGAAGCCCTTAACTGCCATCTACGATCGTGTTTTGTACGGTTCGCAGTCGGAGGGAGACCTCTTGCGTCATTTGGTACCTTCGCTCATCTATGCATTGATCATACTCTCCGCGCTCGTCTCCATCACCGTGGCTGTCTACACCTCAACACGCCTTGTGCCTCGTCGGCCCAACTATGTCATCTGCCTAATAGCTTTGGTTGTAGCTGTCATGTCCTTTGCAGCACCGAAGTTCCTGATTGCCCGCGTGCTCGACTCGCGGATGGTGGGCACCTTGGCCATCACGGCTCTCGTGTTTGAGCTGATTGCGATCACTTGGATCTATGGCGCCAAGAACATCTACACGGATCTGGAGTTCTCCATTGGCAGGCCCATTTTCCGTGGCTGGATGTGGATGTGGTGCAGTTGTCCCGCCATACTTACGGGGATACTCGTCTGGTGGTGTGCGGATGACGATACGGATGATCTGCTGGCTGGATACTTGCCACGCTGGGCACCCATACTCTTTGCATTAGCTGTGATACTCATCATCGCTTGTGTGCAGATCTTCCGGCAGGTGGAGTACAATTTCTTTGGCATGATCTGCGAGGCATCGAAACCGGCCAAGGAATGGGGACCAGCTGATCCGTTGGCACGTCACTCCTGGAAACAATGGCGTTCAGTTTGTCAGGATACAGGACGGCGTGACTTTACGCTGCGTCGTCGCGGCACTCGCGATTACACACACTCCATCAAGAAGGGACAGTATTCAAGTGCACAGAAGTTTGGCGCCAATGGACAGGTGGCGCATCCGCATCAGACACACTGGAAATCGTCGACGCCGGGCAACAGTTCGCCCAACTACAGCGGGTCGATGTTTGGCGACTCGGCCATTGAGGAGGACATCAGCGTGGACAAGTTTCCGGGCATCACGCAGCAGCAGTATGTGCCATTCCAGGCCAGCGATGGCAAGCCGCTTCGGTACTCGCAGCGTGCCCGCCAGACGGCCCAACCGCAAACGCTGACCCGCCTGCCGCCGGGGCCAACGACTGTGGAGAAGCATCGCGAGGTGGTGTACATCAGACGCCTCTCGGATGGCGGCAGTGGCACGCATGCCACACGCATCGAGATTTCGCCTTCTAATGAGTCCATTACCTACGGCAATGGTAAGGCGAATAGCAATGCGGCCATGTCACGCAATCCCTTGGGTCGCTCTACGGGTTGCTTGGCTCCAGCGCCAGCGTTGCATGCGGCTGGCAATCACATCAAGCGTTCGGCCAGCTCGGTGGTCAATGTGAACACGCATAAGCTACCTCCGCCCACGTCTGCGGCTGCGGGCGATCACATCTGCTGGCGCAAGTTCAACGTCAATCCGGAGGAGTATTCGACGGAGTTGTAAACAAACCATCAACTGTGTGGCCAGGCCTCAATCGCAAAACGCAAACGAAGCATTCACATTCAATAAGACTTGTTGCATCCAAAATAAAGAAATATGTATCTGAATCTGCATTGAACTGCAAGCAGATTTATCTTTAAGTTACGAATTACGTTACGAACTATGCCCATATGCAAAGTGTATCTTCTAGTTTTGATCTGTACATATGAATATATAGAGAGAAAGAGCATTACTTTAAATAGTTACTTAATCCTCCTAGTAAACTAAGCAAATTTTTGATAAACTTATACTATGTAAAATTCTGTTGTCATTCATTGTCTTGTAATCTTCTCCCCTTTTTTGGGTAGCCACAACTACAATACGAATAAGAAGTGTGATCCTCAGAGCATCGCAAATACTAGTTAAGTCCTATGTTTAATGTGTGTGCCTGTCATTGTCTGTATGTAACTGTGTCTGTATGTTGACTATGTATCCTGAGTGCCTGTGAAACCATAATCGTAAATTAACCATTTAAATATGTGTATGAAGTATGTTTTAGTTTGACTTTGTCCTAATATATATATTCTGTGTAGTTAGTCGACGACGCTACGGCGCGTCTAAATTGTTAAGCCAACTGCACACAACGATTACGAAAACGATCTTATGTAATAAAACATACAATTAGTAAATTATAAACATTATGCGTTTTATTTTGGAACTTAACTTGATTTTTGCTTTGATGCACATTATTCGAAAGATAAAATTAGTAAATTATATATATTAAACTTAGCTAGATTTTTGAATTGGTTCACAATATTAAATATCTAATTTGCATTTAAGGTCAGTACGACTAATAATTAAAACAGTTAAATTTTTGATGTGATATATTACATACATATAATCTTTGAATTTCTTTCTTATACTTTAAATGTTTATGTTATACAACAATATTTAATTGCTGTTTTGTATTAGCTGTGTTATCATTATCCTATCAGTAAAATACAAAATATTTATTTATATAATTAAGTAATAATATAAATTTACTGACTTAATTTTAGGGTAGAGTAGCGCTCACTACATATGGATAATTCTGTTGGGAAAATTTCGTGTGCGCCAATATCTTAAGTGGAATCAAGTAAGAATCCTACAGTCGAGTGTGCTCGACTGTTGGATACGCGCTACCCATTTGAAATATCCAATATTGTTCTTAAAATATACCAAACAAAAATACTAAAATATTATATAATGAAGATATATTTGGTATTTCGTTGAAGTATTACGTTTGAAATACACAATAGTGGTCAAAATATACCAGATTGGCATTTCAAAAA
Organism: Drosophila albomicans; assembly: GCF_009650485.2. Classification (NCBI taxonomy): domain Eukaryota; kingdom Metazoa; phylum Arthropoda; class Insecta; order Diptera; family Drosophilidae; genus Drosophila; species Drosophila albomicans. The sequence continues at coordinate 39,298,066 of NC_047629.2, read as the reverse complement.
TGAACGAATTTGTATGGAAACTAAAAAATTAACGAAAAAATATATTTCATCGTAAAACAGAAAAAGTTCTTAAAATCAGTCTTAGCTCTAATTAAAGTATTAAGCCAGATTCAAAAGAATACCCTTTACTTATTTTTTAAGTTTTTTTCAGATTATGTTTTTTTACTGTAAATAGATAGTATAGCACGCGACAAATTCCGCCAGATAATTACCCATATGTATGCATGTAGGTCTTTGGTAATAGTTAAAAATATATTATACATTAAATAAGATAATTTAAATGTGAGTTTTAATTTACATTAATTTAAAATAGGTCGTCTTACAATTTTTTACAACATTGAGTAACTAAAGCAAATTTTGTATAAAATTCGATTTACTTTGCAGTATTAACAAACTAAAATATTAAATTTTTCGTTTTAACAGCTATTAATCGTAGCATTGTATTCTAAATATAATAAGTAATTTTATTAATTTGAGAAAATGACTTAATTTCCAAAAAAAAATAATAACCTACCCCACAGTGCGCCGTGCCACCAAAAAAGGCGTTGTAAACTCAGCAGCCTAAAAGTATGCAACAAATATGAACAGTCAAATTGCCAAAAGGTATGCAAAGTGTGATTTAAAATTATTCAGTTATTGTTAATCCAATTAAAAAATGTAAACTAATAAAAACATATAAATTCAACAAAATCGAATGCAAAATAAGGCAAATCTACATTTTTAAAGGCATATTAATTAGGGGATTGCCGCACTAAATATGAAATAAAATCGTAGAAGCATCTGCAGCTTTGTATTTCAACTTGAGAAGCAACTTGACCAAATTGGTAAGTTTGCTTTTAAATAGACACCATGTTGATAAGTCTTTATGCTCGCCCACTACAGAACGGTAAATAGAAATAAAATAAATTTTCATTACGCCCACAGTTTGAACAGCACCTCAATCTTTTTAAGTAGCCTTTAAATATGATATTCAGTCGTGATAACTACACGATGGCTGAGAACGTTTTAACGGTCTGCAATATGAAAACTATAATTATTAATAAGCGAATAAAGCGTATGTGTTGCTTTGTGTATAAACAGTGGAGATTCATTAAACATATTGTCTACAAGCATAAAAGACATAATAATTAATGTGTGCAGATGTTTCCATACAACAATTCCAAGCCAACTGTTGAAGAAGAAGTTCCGAAACAACAAATAGACGGAGCCATATCTAATGGATAAAAAACAAGTGACTGATTTATGTCTTGGAATATTAGTGAAAATCATTAATGCTCATACTAAAAATGCTAATGCTAATCGATGCTCAACAGGTACACTTTGCACGACGGAGATCATCGAGATGGAAATATACATACTACGTGCATAAGTATCTTTTGTGTGTGCGTCCGCAGCGAAGTTGTATCTTTGAAGTTGGCTTTGGTTTTGGTTTTGGATTTAGCTGTGGCTGTGGCTTCCTCTGTTTTGCATAACACAAGAGCCGTCCGTGTGTTGTGGCTTTAGAGGTATGTATGCTTGTATGCATGAATGTACATCGATATGTACGTAAGCCTGTGTTTACATCTGACGTATTTGCTGACTGATGAATTTTATACAAATTTGATACACTCGAGGTGAACTTGATTTTATTTTTTTTTTTCATTTACTGCGGTGTTAGTTTTGTTGTTGCTGCTTTTTAGTTTCTTATTTTTGTATTTGTGAAATATTGTAGAAGCATCTTTGCAGAAGCGGCTCAACGAGTTTTGTTCGCAGCATTATACGAAACGAAATTCAAATTAAAGCTAATAAATAGTTGGGCGCCCGTTTCTTTTTTTTGTTTTTTGTTGCTACTCGAGAAAAAAAATAACACTATTCGACCACAGCCTTTGCCTTAAACCAAAATTATATTTTATTTACTTATTTTATCTCGATTTGATTTTAATTCGATGCTACACACAAATGTAGAAAATCCACAAAACTTGTCCAATCAACCTTCAGCTGACAAAGCAGACTTATCGGAGTCTGGGGAGCGGCTTCAACTGCCAATCGCAGTGCCATCAAGTGTGATTATTATGATCATTATATATGCACATCTAATTGATCTATTAAGGATTCTTAGCCCAATCATTTACTATAGCATACTTTTGGCAGTTAATTACGTTAAAAATAGAATAAAATAAATGCGGAAACCAGCTAATGGACCACACGAAAGTTGGGTTCAAATTCGAATCTAATTAACAGATAATTCATTCTGAGATGTTTGTTGCCAGAGGCGTCGAACTTGAACCCCAAATTAATTCAACCGCAAACAGTAGACATTAATAAAATCGAATCCAATCGCAGCGAATCGAATCGAATCGCGTCGTATTGAATGGTATCAAATGGCAGCGAATGGAATATATTTTAAGCTCTTAAAATGGGAGGGGAAAAAGCCAAAACTTGAAAAATTTGCATGCGAAACTTGTAAATCGTTTGGGCGTAGAACTTCCAAGTCAGATCGAGCCACTGTCGTCACAGAGTCTTAATGTCTCACATTGCACTATGGTCCCAAATCCCGATTTGGTGGCATAAAGTCCAAAATTTCATGGAAGAAAACCTGAATTTTTTTTTTATATATTTAAACTAGATACCCTAGATAGAAAGTATCAATAAATATTTTTGTCAAAAATGCAACCTTGCAATTTTTACAGATGTTTAAAGTCAGGTGATTGAGCAGCTGATTTTTGTGACAAAATTGGAGCGAAATTTTTAATAACTTTGAGCGCTTGGCAAATCTAAACTAAACAATATTTTTCTATTATTTAAAATGGATATTGAAGTTGGAGATATGTAAATTACGAATAATAAACACAGTTTGTGTGGTAATTTGTTTAACGTTATATATTTGTACTGTTTTGTGTTGTCCAAGGAAATCAAAAAGCTGACAAAAGTGTTCGTCTTCTGTAGAGGAAAAAAAGGTGTTCTGCGTATTTGTGCGTTGTTTAATGTATGTTAAACAATAGTAGACATTTTATATTAAATTTTAATAATAGTTTGGTTTGCGGCTTTTTGCGGCTTTTCCGATGCTTTAATTATTTAGATGTGCTTGAATTCTGTGACGCCACGTTGCTGGACGTGTGGATGGACAGCGGACGCCACTCTTCCGCGCTGGTTGAACTTGTATTTGGTCAAATAGATGAATGTACACTGAGTGACGACAAAAAAGAGAGTAATAAATAAAAAAAAAAAAAAAAAAATTTTAATAAAATATCACGTATACGTCATGATGTCTATATGGGCATTGGAGTAGGCGTGGTCAAACTTACTTGAAAGTTTGCTTAAATATTTAGAGTGGTCTATTAATGAAGTATGCCAAGTTTCAGCTTGATAGATGCAATATTCGATTTTATGCCACCAAATCGGGATTTGGGACCATAGTGCATTGTAAGGCTATCCAAAATAAAATAAAGATACGTGTGTATCTGTGAGATACATTTGGTATCCATATACATTCGAAACATATGTCTGTATTGATTGGTAGAAGAAACAAGCGAACCAGTTCGCTTTTTTGAAATTAAATAACCCGTTCAGTCGTCGTTTATTTAAAATTAATTTTCGATATTCGATTTTTATTTGTCGCAGAGCTCGCACAAATTTGGCCAAGACGCGTAGAATGTGTTAAGCAGCAGCCAGTTGAACCCGCTATTACAAACAGACATACGTATAAAGATGGTATGTGTGTTTGTTTATTGGGCAGATATTTTAGGTGTAGGTATGTTTGTAGAGTTTTTTTTATGTATATTTCTAATTTGCCTTTGTTTTGACTTGGAGCACACAGTTCACTTAACAGCCTTGTGTCTGTCGGCGCGTGTGAACGACGCTGCTCCAATTTCTGGCTTGATTTGCACTTCAAACTTGGTTGCTCTTCTCTTCTTTTTTTTATTATATTTTATATATACAACTAGGCTAATTTACCAACCAGCCCAGCAAATCGAGCACCAATATGCAGCACTCTCGCATGGCCATAAATCAAATCTGATTCAGTTTCAGTTTCAGCTTCTGCTTTTGCTTTTCAGCTTCAGCTTTGAACATCGAACTTCAAGTTGAGCACCTTCCGTTGCGTCTCGAGTTGCTCTTGAAATATCTTGAAAGCCAATTGAATAATTGGCTCAATCACTTCTTCATCGCTGATGATCACTTGACAGCTGTCAAGTCTTTTGGTCGAGTCTTTTAGCGCACACTTTGCTGGCGCTAATTATAAGACATGTTTGATTTATTTAATTTCTTGTATGCTCAAGGAATCTTCTTCTCCTTCTTCTTGAGATACTTTCGCTTTGACCTGTAAATTATTACATAATATCCCACCACAATGATTCTGAGAGCAACAGGTTTTTCGCGGAATCCGATAAAAATCTGCCGACAACCGCCACCGACACTGACACAGCGACAACAGTCAAGTGACCCTCGGGGCCAGGCCACAAAGTGAGTTGGCCAGGCACAAGGATTTCAATGCCAATGGCCGGGAATTGGTACGATAAATTGCCCCATTCCAAAAACTGGTTACTCAGTTGGCCTGCAAAGTGTCCTTGATGCGACTTATTAATGGTTGTGTTGGATCAAACACGTTTACTGGGCCACCTTTATTTTTCATTTTATTTTTTTTTTTGGTAAAATAATCGACTGCGAGTTTCACAGTTTAATGCAATTCCACACAGCTACTTAATAAATTTTATAATGGCATAAATTATATTGACAATTCACCACAATTTATAATATTCATAAAAACACCGTTAGTAAGCTGTGAATGTGTAATTAACAAAAACACAATTCGGAACATCCGTTACTCTCAGTCTCGACAGGTGACAATCGCCCAAGCTTATACACAACAATAAACGGCTAGAATGATGATTAAATTCTGTGTTTAAACAATTTACATATTTCGAAATGTCAATTAATGTACGTTTAGTGCTCGATTTATTCGTTTGCTAATTACATAAGTCCCACAAACAAATCAACAAACCACAAAATCAAAGTCGCAATACTTATTTTTGGGGGATTCTTTCCAAAAAAAACAAACAAACGAAATATCTTTGAAATAATTATCATAAAATAACAGTCAAACAAAAATGGCTAAAAAACAAATTGAAACAAGAAAGCTACAGTCGAGACTGCTCGGCTATGAGATACCCGCTACCTATTTTGAAGAGCATAACTTTGCGGCATTATTCTTAAAATATACCAAATAAATATACCAACAAAAATTCTACAAATATACCAAAGGTTATTTCTGTTATGTATATTTATATAGTGCGACATTCTACACATACATTTTTAAAATATACCATGGGATATATTTGAAATATACTATAGAATACAAAATAGATGATCTGCGTGGAAAAAAGTGCTGACTAAAAAATGATATCTCCATCTCTTATAGTCTCTGAGATTTCCTGCATGCACAAAGTTATAATACCCTCTTACCCTTTGGGCAGCGCGTATAAAAACATTTGCAATAAATAATTATTGAACTGGCAAATACGAGTAATGTTGAGAATCAGGTTAAATAAATTATATGCGACGAACAAAAAACGAAAGAATCAAAATCGATTGCCAAAAGTCAAACATTCATTTCTAAGCGGGAATTTCAATTGCCGAGCGCCGTATAAAAATTATATTTAATTTAGCAAATTAACATAATTTTAAACATAAATATATTCTCGGATTTCGCTTGGCTTTCGTAAGTCCTTGAACAAAAATGTTTTTGTTTTGAAAAAGAACACGAAAGAGAAGCTATTAGAAGAAGAATGAGTGGCTATTGTTTTCAAATTAATCCAGTTCCCAACGATCGATTTTAAAGCACAATCACGGACAGGTAACACAGATAGTTGTTATTTTTGGACTTCCTTAAACCACTCAAATTAAATAAAATAATGTATAAAACCAACGAAGATTGGGAAATGTGTGATGTGATGCCGTGTGATGCCGAACTAGTTGGTCTGGTTGTTGTCTGGTTGAATTTGCTAAATTTACATAAATATAAATCTAAAGCAGCTTGACAAGTAATAAAATTTGTTCTGCCTTGACTGGTATGTAGATTTTTGTGGGGTTCGAGCCGAGCTTGTTTATATAAAGGATACATTTGCATAAATCATAAGCTCAATTAAAAATGTCCAAAAAGTTGTATAGTATTCTTCTTCTTTTTTAGTTCTTCTGCTGCTGACGCAACCGTCTGTCCATCTGACCGATTATCTGACCGTCTAACCGACACGACATTTGACTGGCATGTATTTTAGTCGTATTTTATGCGGTTTCTATACAGATCCGCCAACAAATTAAAATATATATCTAAGTTGGAAATTTTCGTTGACTGGGCCCATAATAAATATTCACTAAGCCTATTCTTGTCATTCGTTTTGTCGGCCACATGCGTCATGCATTTGATTTCAATTTTAATTGCCGCGGCGTGCAGGCATTTAATTACTAGGATCAGATAGAAAGATATACATACATATAGTAGTAGGCATTCGAGGATCATTCATTACTTCTCATTCAGTCAACCGACACACGAATGGAAAGATTTATGGTTTTTGGGGATCGCTATATAACATATTCCACTAATTAAATGAGATATTTGCGGCGATAAAAACGTTACAAATTATTTCCGCAATGATCACAAAAGACAAACAACAACAAGAACAACAGCAACTAGTATGGAATGGTTTTTATTTATTTCAAAATGTCGCTAATTATCAGTTGTTGATTGGATCACATTGGGGTGTTAAATATATGTGTCTAGAATATGAATCTGGTTATGTGAGGTGCTCGCTTTATGATGCTCCATCCACGTCCACATCCACATCCACAGTATCCACCGTATCCACTGTGGCACTGGCCCATGTCATGGACATCGGGTGCGTTAATTTGACAAGCCAGTTTTGTAATTAATTTTAATCAATTTTATGCACATGGTTTGTCCATTGATTGATCCACAATTTGAGCGCAGAAAAAAGCAAATAAAATAAAAGACTCGTCCTTCGACTATTTTGCAGATTGAATAATACAACAACATGTGTCCGTCATCAAATGTTGCAAGTTGCCAACGCTGCGGATGCGCAATGATATGCAAGAAAAATCTCTTTCCTCTATGGAAAACAACTCGATTAGCTTGCAATAAAAGATGAAATTGTTTTTCGCCATGTAAGTGTTTCTCGACAAAACATTGTCACAATGACGAATGCTGAAATGTCAGCAAGTCGCCAAGTGTCATTGCCTCTGAGAGCAGACGTGTAAAGCAAGTTATGACCCGAATTGTTGAAGTCCGCGCCTCAACACAGCATCACAGTCCGGTTGTCCGACTGTGCGTCTGTCTGTCACCTGGGCTGGGTGGAGGTTTTAGCCATTAAAAAAGAACAATTACTAGGCGGATGGATTGTTATCTTAACTCTCCGTTGACGGTCATCTAAACAATTAGCTTCTTAAGGGTGACTTCCTAATGCCAAAGTCGAAAGACGTGTAAATTGCTTCTCATTTTAAGTGCATCTCTGCATAGCACATTACTTAATATCTAACACTTTATAGTTTATGATGACTACTAACACACATTTTGTTGGTATTTAATAGCCTCTAATAAACGCAATTTAATAATGTCATAAAAGCCAAAGCAATACACTTGCCAAAAATTCTAGTCAGCAAAACTTGTTTGTTGCGTTCAAATAAGCAGCTTCTTAAAAGCTACCGAAATGTATATAGTATACGAATTCTTACTTCTTCTGGCGCTGAGAACTTGCAGCAGGTATAAAATATTTTGGCAAAAGTGAAAGTCTCTGAGCTGCGGCACTTAGCTTCTTTATTGTCTTTATATTTTATTGATCTTCTATTCTCGGCGTAAAGTGCTAAGGAATTTTTTTTTAAATTTTATTTGCAAGCTCTAAATTTGGAATTTAATTCGAAAATTATTTTGTAATTTATGAATTATTTTTTATTTCAAAAAAGATCAAATTCCAAATGATTTGTCTTGAACTGTCTGTCAGAACATCTCTAAAAATTCCTCAACTTTGACACAGATACAAAGTTATTTTCGGTCATAATTTTTATAATTATTTAGAACCACTTCGATTGTTAATTCAATTTGCAGTTGCTTCTTTTTCTTTTTGAAATCTTTCGCCAAGTGTAGAGCACTTGTCGAAGCGGTTTAAAGACGCTCGATTTGAATCTGTGAAGTGATGAGCCAGTTTAGCACCTCATTGAGGATTGAGCTAGATTATAGAGTAAATATTTAAGAGCACAGGCAACGATTGGTAGTAGAAGATGCTGCTAAGCTGCAGATTTTGTGCTGTTTTTTATTTTTGTTATTTTTGTTTATCTGAGAGCTAATCGTATTGTCGCATTTGTCGCGTGGGCAAATCACGCCAAATTGTTCGAGTTTTGAGTTTTCGAGCATCGTCATCGACGCTTTGGCGTGACTGAAGATCATGTTTTTTGATGTATTTTTGGACAGCAGTAGAAATAAATAAATATATAAATGCAGCTTATTAACTACTTATGTTTATTTATTTGTTGGTTTCGGTATTCTTTTTTCTGCGCTTTAATAATAATTTTTTAAAAACAAATACGTTGCAGCGGAAACCCGTTTGGCTCGCAAAAATGATGCGCCAATGAAGCGGCGGCCTCAACTTGCACTAGCACTGAGCATCGAACTCATCTCAACTCTGCATCTCCATATCTACAAAGTTAACTGCTTGACTGCAGCATTTTTTTCTGTTTTTCTTAATAAAAACACAAAATGTGTTCGGGCGATTGTCGGAGCGTATGTGTGTGCGTTTTTTTTTTTATTGACAGCGCATTTTGCGTTTAAAGGTCATTTAGTTATTGGGGCTGCAACGTCTGTCTCTGTGTGTGCGCATCTCTGCCTGCGCCTACCTTAACATTCAGACAGTCAATTCCAAAGTTGGACACCACGACTGACCCAAGATGCGGCGGCAGCACGTCACGGCACGCACCAGCGGCGACAGCAACCGGTTCATCTTCATTTAGTAGCTGCATGTAGGCCTAATCTTCGTGCTACGGATTGTAATCCCCGACAAACAACGCCTGTGACAGCAATCACAGCAGCAACTGCATGGAATTTGACTGATTTATGTAGTCAGCAATTTCACCTCTAACCATGACGCTGACTACAACTAAATCTACTAAATCGAGATTGTGAATCGCCGATGTAGTTGTAGTTGTAGTTGTCGTACATCAAATATTTGCCTTGTTTCTCGTGGTCCGATTGAAGCCTTGAAAGCGATTGCCAAAATTACAACATAACTCGCATTTCGTTGCAGGCATCCATCGTTCGGATGGATGTTAATCTCGTTTACAAATTAGACTCTGCATGACAATGTGTTTAACACTCGCAGCCATTCCATCATACAGAAAATACTCGTTTCCCAGTCTAGAAAACAAAAATGCCAAAAATACAACAATACGAAAAAAAAAAAAAACAACAGAAAATTTTGTCAGAAGTGCGAGCAACGCAGTTTTGGGCGTCTGCCTAGCTGGCCAACTGGCCGAAGAGTCAAGTGTCTGCTTAAGTGTAGTCACTAGTCATTTAATATATTTGCTCAAATAAAAGCAGCTAAACATAAATACCAATAACAGGCACCAGCAGCAACAGCAGCAGCTGTACAACAAATTTAGCACGCAGCACAAAAAACAACTGGCAATTGGCAACTGCTAACTGAGCCTCTTTTTTGTTTTATAAATATGGGAGGGGGTTTTTTTTCTTCTTAAAATTATTAATTATTTATATACATTTATATTTTGTTTTGTGTGCGTTCGACGTATGTTATGCGACTGTTAAGACGCCGCAGCAGCGTTGACATTAACATCAAGAGCAGCAGCAGCAGCAAAGACAACAACAGCGCCGTCAACGTTGAGTTCGTCTGCTCGAAGCTGCTAAACGACTGGGCCTGGGCATGAGATTGAGATTGAAACCGAAATTGAAACCGAAACTGGCACCGGTTGGTCAGCGTTGTTGTCTTTGTTGTTGCTAGCACCAGCAACAGCAACAGCAGCAGAAGCAACGACAACAACAACAGCAGCAACAGCAGCAGCATCTTCACTCTGTCCGAGTGTTAACAGCTGTCGCCCAAGTCGTCGCAGCAGCAGCAGCGACTGAGCAGCGCGCTCCGAGTATATATAAGTAGAGAATCTACAAGTTTTGATGCTTTAGTTGCTAGCCCAGAGTCGACCCAGAAGTTGAAGCAACGTTTTTATTTTTGCTTGGCATCGATCAACAATTCAATTGACCATTGAATTTTGATACGATCGGATTCACACAAGGATTATACACAACACAACGCCGTCGCAGTGTCGCACGTCGGGATAATAACCTAAAACTTTAACACTAAAGGAATACCAGCTGCCATCTGTTGCAGTTTTAAAGTGCTCACCATGGTAACTAAATTTACTTTTAGTTGCACAAAACAACAAATTAATACCGAAAATAAACCTAAAGACAATTGTGCTAAATACAAGATAAAAGTGCCAAACAAAAAAAGATCAAGAGAGAGAGAAGTGAAACAAAGAACACTAAACACGACAACCAAATACTCGTATTCGTAATCAAATTGAATTATTTTGCGAGCGATTGCTTATCTAACGAGCACCTCATCTTGCTGCCCAAGTGACATTTAAAGAGTGCCAATTGTTGTTGTTCAATTGTGCAAGGTGCAAGTGTTGTTAAATGACCAACTAAACGACCGAGCGTCCGTCCACGTCCGTCGCTTGCCATTGGCTACTGCCAACATTACGCATACGCTCCGTACACCCACGTGGACTGACTTCATGCTCATGCATATAGCCTGTAGTCTGTCTGCAATTGTGTTTTAAATCATTTACATGCAGAATACAGAATCTTCTACGGCTGATTGAATGCTAACTTGTTTGCATTTTTATGCAAAAATTTTCCATCAATTTTTTCAATGGATTGACATTTGTATTGGCATATTTAGGCAAATGACCATTTAACGTTGCCTTAAGTTACCATGTGCATTTGTATTATTATAATATTCTTGGCGTTTTGCCATTGAGAGACACAACGGCTCAACGTCAGACAGAGTTGTCGTTTGGCTCATCAGTTAATTATCTGCTGCAAGTTTGTTGCCTAAGTCTTTCGATTGCAACAGAGAGATTAACGGCAAATGTTCAAAGAATCAAATACAAGAAGCACCTATGCACTCAGGGTTAATTATAAATCACAAAGGTCAAATTGTCATAAACGAATTGCTATAATAACGAATGGGCAGCTTAGTTAAAAGTTTTCAAATTCCACATTGGATTATCCTTGGGATTAAGTTGTTGTCCCTTTAACCAGAAGCATCGAAAAAATGTTATATGTAGCTTTACTTTATTTGGGCTTTTCCCTAAAGATAAATGTCAAAGTTCATATGCAAAATTGACTTTTGTTTATATAATTTTTCTCTGCATTAACATTTATACTCATATTCACATTTTCATCGCTGATATCGAACATCAAACAATCGAGTCTATTAAGGTGAAAAACGCCTCTAGTTAAAGAAAATGCGTAACATTCAATCATTTCTGAAGACGCTTTGACCCAAATGTGCGTCATTGACGGTTTTCGATACGAAGGCAAGGTCATTGCTATGTGTAAAACTAATTAATTATCTATAAATTAGCATAATAGATTATGGGAAGGTAAGCGCCATGTTCGAAGCACATGGTATAAGATGGACCCGAAAAAACATTTTGAAATTTTGTTCGCATCGAGAATGTTTCTCGAAGATTCGTAAAACCAAGTGAGAAGTTGACATTACAACCCTCGCTTGTGACTAATGTTTGGGCAGTGATTAAATCGATTGAAATAGCTTTAACCGTGTAGTACTTAATATTAATCTCAATGAATAAGAGTCTCTAGTCCTTTCACTTTCGCATCGCACCGCAACACGCTGCAAAGTGCTAACCAAACGTTGGCCCCCACTCTGACATTTTTTTATCCGTTGATTCCCAAGCACTTTAATGCTTTAATCGTTGAATAGCAAACAAGTTGGATGAACACCCAAAATTCAAGTTCATTAACAACAAAAAATTTCAAAAGTCATTTACATTTAAATACGATATGTTCTTTTTTTTTATTAATTTGTATTGTTTGTCCCTCTGCATTGTGATTTAGCGATATGTCAAAATTTGGCAAATATCTTAAAGTTATCACAAAGAATTGAGTAGGAATACTTGACTATATACCAGTTAGTATATCCGCAAACAAAAAGGTGTGTACGTGTGTGGGTTAGTCCAAGAAATGTGACTAAAACGATTGGGGAACTGAAAGGCGTTTTTTTTTTTTTGATGCCAGGCACTGCCAATGATTAGTGCGTATGCTAATTTTGGGTGAGCGTTGACTTTAGAGTTTTTCTCACTTTATTAATGGCCGATGGCGATTATTATATAATATTGCGGCATTCAATGGCTAAAAGCAGTCAAACAGAACTTTTTGGCTATCCATCCGGTTTCTTGCATAATTAGCTATTTTTATAGCATACCCAATGGACATCGCATAAATCTCGAAATTATCAGCGAATTCTTTAGTTAAAGCATTTGAGAATCCGCATTGCGGAGTCCGCAAATTAATTGCAGTTCTACTGGACACATTTACCACTTTCGTTAACGTTAACGTGAACGTTAATGTTGACAGCATTTAAATGCTTGACCTTGCCGAAATTTTAAAAAAATCTTCTTAAATGGCAATCGCATAAAATGCTAATTATTAAACATTAGATTCGTTGACAGCCCTAGCGGAAGACAGCGGAAGATATGACTTAATCTTTGAGTCTGCATTCGCTTAGATGATCGGACGATCTCTCTTGTCTCCAAAGTAATTAATTATTTCACCTGCATTTATGTTTTGATTAGCCCCACACGAATGAATAAAAGGCTGAGAAATGTGAATACATAAAACGCTAAACACGAAAACAAACAAAGCAACCTACAAAGGTTGGCTTGAATCAACTATGGATCTAACTGGCTGACGTAGCTTGACTTGGTCGATGGCTACCGTGACCTAGAGATGCTGTCAAAGTTGAATGTCTTCAACTTTACACGTTAACATTTTAGAGTAATTTCCAAGCATTGTTGGTGCCTGATTTGAATACTTCATCTAAATGCCTGACATCGGTTGAACTTTAAACGAGTTTGCTGTTAACGTTGCCTTGCATTTAGGCCTAGAGCGTTAATAGTCGTTTAGCATTAGCTAACAATTCGATATGGCAATTACAAAGAACTTCAATCACTTGTTTAGGGTCAACACATCTTTTGCAATTCCTGCTAACCACTCCATTTACTATATACATGCATATTTACACAAAGTATTTCCTAATGCTTCCATTCTCTTTCGTCGCTCTTTCAGAGAAGTGCACTTTTTGTCTTAGCGCTTTGCGTTGCGGCAGTTGCCACCGCATCCGCTGATGCTATCCATGAGGTAAGAACCAAACATTTGAGGAAAGCCCCACAGGAAGTGTAACTGAAAATGTCCCTCATTACAGCGGAAGATTCGTGCGGCCGAGGGTTACTTCTACCCCCCTCCAGATGTACCATTCGAGTTGCCTACCAAGCGCACCACCCTGCCGCCAACGACCAGGGCGCCAACGACCAGGGCGCCAACGACCAGGCCGCCTCCTACCTACTTGCCGCCCACCAACAAGCCACAGCCACCTGTGACGACACGCAGAACGACTCTGCCACCACCACCACCAACGACTCGTCGCCCAACTCCACCACCGACCAGGGCTACGCCACCACCAACGAGGGCAACTCGTCCACCCACTCCACCACCAACTTACTTGCCCCCTACCAACAAGCCTCAGCCACCAGTGACCACGACTCGTCGTCCAACTCCACCACCCACAACCAGGGCTACCACAAGGGCTACTCCTCGCACCACTCCGGCGCCAACTTACTTGCCACCCACCAACAAGCCTCAGCCACCAGTGATCATCACGACTCGTCGCCCAGCGCCACCACCAACGACCAGGGCTACCACCAGGGCTACAACTCGGGCAACTACCAGGGCTCCACCACGTACCACACCTGCTCCAACTTATCTGCCTCCTACCAACAAGCCCCAGCCACCAGTGATCATCACGACTCGTCGTCCAACTCCACCACCAACTAGGGCTACTCCACCACCAACCAGGGCTACACCTCCACCAACCAGGGCTACTCGTCCACCAACTCCACCACCAACCTACTTGCCCCCTACCAACAAGCCTCAGCCACCAGTCATCATTACTACTCGTCCACCTCCACCACCAACAACCAGGGCTACCACCAGGGCTCCACCACGTACGACTCCCCGTCCAACGAGCACTCCAGCACCTACCTACTTGCCACCTACCAACAAGCCACAGCCTCCTGTGACCACTCGTAGAACGACGGTGCCACCACCACCACCAACGACTCGTCGCCCAACTCCACCACCAACCAGGGCTACCCCACCACCAACCAGGGCTACTCGTCCACCCACTCCACCACCAACTTACTTGCCCCCTACCAACAAACCTCAGCCACCAGTGACCACGACTCGTCGTCCAACTCCACCACCAACAACCAGGGCTACCACTAGGGCTACTCCACGCACCACACCTGCTCCAACTTATCTGCCACCCACCAACAAGCCCCAGCCACCAGTGATCATCACTACTCGTCGTCCAACTCCACCACCGACCAGGGCTACTCCACCACCAACCCGGGCTACACCTCCACCAACCAGGGCTACTCGTCCACCAACTCCACCACCAACTTACTTGCCCCCTACCAACAAGCCTCAGCCACCAGTGACCACGACTCGTCGTCCACCTCCACCACCAACAACCAGGGCTACCACCAGGGCTCCACCACGTACTACTCCCGCCCCTCCTCGCCCGACCAGCACACCCGCCCCCACTTATCTGCCCCCAACCAACAAGCCACAGCCTCCAGTGATCATCACTACTCGTCGCCCAACTCCTCCACCAACCAGGGCTACCCCACCACCAACTAGGGCTACACCTCCACCAACCAGGGCCACTCGTCCTCCCACTCCACCACCAACCTACTTGCCACCTACCAACAAGCCTCAGCCACCAGTAACCACAACGACTCGTCGTCCTCCACCACCACCCACAACCAGGGCTACTCCTCGCACCACTCGTGCCACCACCCCTGCTCCAACTTATCTGCCACCCACCAACAAGCCCCAGCCACCAGTGGTCATCACTACTCGTCGCCCAACTCCTCCACCAACCAGGGCTACTCCACCACCAACTAGGGCTACCCCACCACCAACCAGGGCTACTCGTCCACCCACTCCACCACCAACTTATCTGCCACCCACAAACAAGCCACAGCCCCCAGTGACAACCACCCGCAGACCAGCACCACCACCAACTTACACGACTGCTCGTCCCACTTTCCGCACCACCCCGGCTCCTACTTACTTGCCACCCACCAACAAGCCCCAGCCACCAGTGGTCATCACGACTCGTCGTCCCCCACCACCACCACCAACCACTCGTCGTCCTCTGCCACCACCACCACCAACGACTCAGCGTCCAGTTCCCACTTACTTGCCCCCTACAAACAAGCCACAGCCCCCAGTGACTCGTGCCACAACCACGACTCGTCGCCCAACAGCACCACCCACCACTCGTCGTCCTCCTCCACCACCACCAACGACTCAGCGTCCAGTCCCCACTTATCTGCCACCCACAAATAAGCCACAGCCCCCAGTGACTCGTGCCACAACCACGACTCGTCGTCCCACGCCACCACCCACTACTCGTGCCACGGTGCCAACCACTCGTAGGACCACTCCTTACGTGCCACCACCAACCAGGGCTAGCGTGCCACCACAAACGACCAAACATCAGGGCTACCAATACCCCAGGCCCAGCATTCCCTTTGACTTCTAAGCACCCGGATACCGGTTAATCGGTTAACTAGCCAGTTATCAGTTATCGAGGTCGATCAGCGATCGGGTGACATTTCATTTCATTTTAATTGAAATATTATTGTCGAATGAGGGGATGCAATAACTGATGCTCTTTTTATTAAATAACAAAAGTATATCTAGCAATGCAATGCCAACAATATTTCTAGGGCTAGATACATCTAGTCAATACAGTCAAAAAACAAAAAAAAGAAAAGAAAATGAAAGATTTTTAAAGCGTTTGATGAGGGTGCTCAACTCAAAGATCCAAGAACCAACCATCGAAACGAATCAACTGAAGCGTCAGCAAGAATCAAAACTCGTTTTGTTTATTTTTTATTAATTAATGAATCGCATACTCATACAATTAGGGATCTATGTATCAACTTTTGTAAATCTTAAAGTCTATACTTTTACTTCCCTACCCCTACCCCTCCCCTTGGCTAATTCACTGCCACTCCCCCACCCCCCACACAATCTTGCTATGTTTTATTGTACGTTTCCATGATGAAAAACGCCTCAAGACTATTTAGCTCTATATATTGAAATAAAATGAATATCTTTTATACAAATTTCCAAAACCCCGAACAATAAATTAAGTTTATCGAAAATCTCGTTATGCATTTTTATTTCGCCAGTGGCAAACGGAGTTAATCGATTACTTTTCGTTATCGAGATGGGAGCATGATTATCGAAACTACTAAGTGGAACTAATAAACTAATAAACTAACAAACGACTTCGTTTATTACTTTTTAATTTGATTTAAATTGTGGTTAATAAATAAAAAGAAAATGAAAATTGTGTATACACACTTCGTTATTAGTTAAATGGAAAGAGAACTACACGAAAACTACATTAAATTCAAAAATTCTTATAATCAGAATTGATTTAGACACGAAATAAGACTTATTAAGCGTGAAGAAAATCTTCTTATTGGTCGATTTTAAATTGGAGTCTTGACTCTAATGATTACTTAATTATAAGTGAATAGTTTTTCGTTCGTTAATCTTTGACTCCCTCGCTCCACGTATTGTAATAATTGTATAAATTATAGCTGTTAACATAGATCTTAAATAAATAGACTCATCAAATAGCTTTTTCTGTTCTGCATGAATAATAAGACATTATGCTAATGAAACAATTAAAACCGCATAAAGTTTACATTATCGTAACTTCATCTTGCGAATCCAAGTCAACATTTCTAAGTAAGTATTCTGGCAATCAACACTAAGTATCTGTATCTTGACTAGGCAGAGTACGAGTATCTCAGGTTTTCATGGTCGATGCATTTTAAACTCTCTTTCTTTGCTGCACACACATCGGCAACACGAAATCATTTAATTAATTAATATACTTATATTTTATTTGTGTATTTTGCTTTCGCATCCACAGACTAAGCTCATGTATTACTGCTTTGCTTGCTTGCTCGCTGGCTTACATGCTAAACTTTCTAATTAGTTAGTTTGCAAGTTTTTTAGGGGCTGCTTGGTCGAAACTGCAGGCAGTCGTCATTGCGATTCGCGATGAGGAAGTCGCGTCCGGTGCTCCAGCTGCAGCAGATTGTACCATCGATACCAAACCAGCGAGACGGTTTCAGCAGTAATCTTAGTGTGGAAAAATGTTTATAAGGCCAGTGAATAGGCGAGAGCTCGAGTTAGTCGATAATACTGCTTTACTGCCAGCTCCAAATCCTGCAACAGGCGGCGGTGGCAGCGTTGGCGGTGTCATTAAAAAGGCGAAAAGCAGCCGCTGGCATCGGATTATGGGCCTGCTATTTGTGTACACAATTGTGAGCAAGAGACAAGTTGTCGAGATTTCTGTGTTCCGTTTCAAAGCAAGTGCTGCAATCTTAATGCGACTTTCAATTTTTCACAGATGTCTCTTATGGTAGTCAAGGTCGTCTCCACAACAGCCCAACACCAGCAGCAGCAGCAGCAACAACAGCAGCAATTACTTAACCACATTGAGTCGACAACAGGACAGCAGACAGAGACTACGACAACGACGACAGCTACTACTTTTGGCACCGAAAGTGACAACTTTAGCGACAGTTTGGCGCAAGCGGCGGAACGTCAAAACATCGAGAAGATGCGTGCCAAGTTACAGCAATTGCAGCACGAGCAGCAGCAACAGTATCGCCAGCAACAGTTGCAAATGCAATTGCATCTCCAGCAAATGCATCAACAGATGCAGTTGCAATTGCATGCCAACAACGGTGTGGAAGGAGCTGCTGCTGCTGGGACGGCAGAAGATGAAGGTGTCGGTGGTGTGGCAGCTGGCGAAACTGCGTATTTATTGGAGCGTGCCGATGATGTTGCGCCCATTTACGGAACATGGCGCACGAAAGCAAGACGACCCCAGCCACCAGCATCGACAACAACGGCTCTGCAACACGCAACATCGGTGGGTGCATCATTGCAGCTCAACACGCTCAGCGATAGCGATGCCAACACCAGCAGCAACATGGACGATAATCATCTCTACGAACGGCTGCCAAAGCGATCCGTCACCATGACGCCTCTGCGCGATCAGCTGCCACGGCCACCGCGTCTCTCCACGCAGCGTCCTCCCTCCACAGTACTGCTGCGACGCCAGTTCTCGGAGACGCCTGGTAGCTTGGCTATGCGGGATGACTACAAACCGAAGCCGTTTCACTTTCCCTTCGAGGGTCCGTTACCCGAGCACTTCAAGAAGGGCGAAGCAGAGCGTCCGCATATAGCTTTGAACAACATACAGGACATTCTGCACAATCTGCACATCAACAGCGTAATGCCCAGCAAGTTGCCTCCTTCGCTTGTGATGATGCCCACGGGTCTGCACATTGCCGGCAGCTATAAGAACCTCAAGTCCAGTGGCATTGCTAATTTCCTGCGTGGCAAGCGCAACAAGAAGCAGATGCAGTTTAGCATTCCACTCCCTATGTTGCCCATTGGCATGCCCATGTCCCTTTATGGTCCTGCTCCGCATCAGCGTGTGGCTATTGAGCAGCTGTATCCTTTCAAGCCACGATCACCGCAGGACATCAATCTGCTTGCGATGCAGCCGTCGAGCAAACCCAACTCGAAGAAAAACAAGAAGCAACAACAGCAGCAGCAACAGTTAGCGCAAAGCAACTACAACATGCTGCTGGAGCATGGCAGTCAGCAGCACTTTGTGGCCGATCCCTTCTTGCAGAGCTTTCCACCTATTATCACACTGAATGCCACTCGACAACCACAGCATAAGCGAGTGCCATTCAAAGTGAATCTGGACATCTATCCGGTGCTACCGCCCTCGCGTCCCACCTCGGTGCTGCGCAATCCCTTCCAGTCTGAGTATGCTACTCCCTCGGTGGGTCCTTTGCAGGGTTCCTCGGCGGGCTCGATCTATGGCCAGGCGCACATGCAGCACGGCATCTATCAGGCCCCTTTCAAGTTCCCCACACAACCTCCGCCACCTTCCACCCATATGTCCATGACTTTTCCCGATCAGGCCACCCGCTACAGTCAGCAGCAGGCGCTTTATCAGTCCCAAAAGTATCCACAACAGCAGCAGTCGCATAACAGCCTGATGAACGATGATTGCATGCAATCGAATTATAATGGAAATACTGGCGCAGTGGACACGCATTCCAATCAGATCATGCTGCATCTGAATGTGTTCCCCAAGCAGAAGCCCACAGCGCAGCCGCAGTTGCAACGGCCCTCCACAAATCCCTTCTACAATCACAATCACAACTACAACTCGATTGGCCCTGGTACTGGCAGCGGCTTGCAACGCATTACAATGGGCGAAGAGCGAGAACGGGAACGGGAAAGGGAACGGGAGCGAGAGCAACCGTTGCCAAAACCTCCAAGTCCCATTGAGCCACGACAGGTGGCCAACAGCTCCTTCTCATCGGCCACAACCGTGGTGCAATCACAGCATAATCAAACCCAGCAGCAGCAACAACAACAACAGTCGCAGCAGCAGCAGCAATCACAACAACAACCAATAAATCGCTCAATTTCACGCAGCGATAATCTGTCGTTGCTTGACTTTGAGCATCCAATTGTGGCAGCCGAGTTGCCCCAACTGCCGCAACCCGCTGCACTCGTTGGCAATCCTCCGCCGGTTCGTTATGGCCTTCAGAGCGATCATTTGCGTTTTGCGAAGAATGCGCACATTGATCAAATGGCTGCCGAGGCTCAAACAGCATCGTTATTTCGCTTTCCCGTCGAGGATCTAATACAGTTTCAAGTGGATGATGCGCTCTAATTCACAAATTTAGCATGTACATTTTTAATATCACAAATACATAATGCTTAGCGTTTAAATTTAATGCGAAAATCACAAAATCACACAAGTCTTTAATAAAAGCAAATTAAATTTAGTTGTAAACAAATCACCGATATTAATGGTGTTGAATAACAATTGTAGCATACTTTGCGGCTGCAGTAGTAAATAATTTTACCACCGTGTGAAGTGTGTACACACTGGTCGACGTTTTTCATTGCCACTCGTTTTGCGCATGCGCGAAATGTGTATCAAAACAGAACCGGCAACAGCACTAAACCAGTATTTAACTGCGATCACAATTCACGCACGCAGTTTGCCGTTGCCATTGCGGCTATCCAAGAACTGGCAACAGGTAAAAACGGCCATAAGACAGAAGGTGAGCGAGCGTCGCGCCGTCAAGACGTTGCTACGGTTGAATTCGTCGTCGGTTGTCGTTACTTGCTGTTGAGCTGTGTGTGTGCTACAGTGGGCAAAAAAAATAAAGAAATACAACAAAGTATTTAAAGCAAGAGAATCAAGTTTCGTACCTGGCGTCATACTCGCATTGTTGTCTTATTTTTGCGTGTTCGCATTTCGGCATTTCTCGGGTGCGTGTTTGTAAATGTGAAATAATCATTTCGAAAAGTGTTTAATAACTGTGCAACTAAATCAACAAGTGTAAGCAAGTGCTAACAAAACTCGTCCAGAACTTAGACAGTTCTTGTGTTTGCTTCCTTCTTTTTGCCCGTTTTTTTTTTTTTTGCCTAAAAACAGCAACTGACCATAAAACTATGTATATGTGTATCTTGTAGATACTTATGTATCTACGGGGCGCAATGGCTTTGCCTGCACGTCAGCTACGAGAGCAACCAGTTCTGTATTTATTTTAGCTGCCTTTTTGCACATTTCGGTCTTTAGTGTGTGCTCGCTTTGGCTTTCTTCCCCTTTCCCCATTCTCCAGCTGTTTCATCAGCTTGTTTCAGTCCGAGTCTGTCTGCGTTGTGTGTGTTTGTTTTTGCGAGAAAGCCATTGACAGCGTTTGCCAATCGCTTGGCTCGAGAAGCACCTCCAGCCCAATGATCGGAACTCATCGTTGGCATCATCGGCAGCAGCCGCCTCATCATCATGTGCTACTTTTCACATGCGCATAAAGTGAAATTGGCCATCTCAAAAATTTCTTTTCTATGATTTTTGTGGTCGTCTTAGGCAAATGTGTTTTTAATTGCAGCAACAACTGCAGTCTGCAGCTCGAATGCGTGACTTTTCAATTAGGCAAAGACTTGGCTCAAATTGTAATGTAAACAAAACGTTTGAATCGCGCATTAATATTCAATCTTTTACGCTGACTGCGCTCAAATCTGCAGCAGCAGCAGCAGAGGCAACAATAGCAAATAACAATTGCATTGCCAAGCTAAGCTTAATTCATTGCTCAGAGCCAAGGTCGATTGGGCGTTGGGGGCTAACATTGAAAGAACTGTTTTGCGATTGCTGTTTTTTTTTTGTTTTTTGTGTTGTGTGTTGTTGTTAACGAAAAATCTTGTTTTGCATTTTCTGGCAGCAGTTGAAAAGTTGAAGTGTAAGTCGTGCCGTGATTTGTGCTACATGTGCTAAATACTTGAGAAAACAACATCGAATTCTTCGCTTCGAGCTAACGGATACAGATACATAACGGGCCCCAGAAATTAGCAACGGCAACATGTTGCTGCCGTCGCTGCTGTTGTTGCTGTTGCTGGAAGCAACTGCGGCACAGCTGCTGAATCATCCGCCACATTTTGTGGCCGGCACCGGAGACATGTCTCGATTCAGCCTGTCGGAGCATACGCCAGTTGGCAGTCCAGTCTATCAGCTCAAAGGTAAGTCCAAGTGGTCCAAGCCAAGGCCTTGTCTCAACTCTGCACAATAGACCCAATTCTCACAGCCTTTCACTAAAACATTATTATTTAAGTCTTGTTTTTCGGCACAAAAGTCAGTGGCGAGTTCATGCAAAACTCAGACAAACGTAATTACAAACTATGGACATGTAATAGATTGTGTTTTTTTTTTGTGCATTTTCTGCATATTTTTTGCTGGTCATTTGATAGTTTAATTATTTTGTAATTTTGTGCGCCTTAGATCTCAAATTGCCAGCGCTGACTTTCATTTCATTTGTGGCTAACTGAAAAAAAGGCATACGAGTCGACTTTGAGTTCGACTTGGAGTATAATTGAAAAATTAAGCTCTTGCCCCGCCGCAACGTCACCTACTTTTTGTGGGTAACCTTGGTAAGAGTATTCAATTGTTGTTGTTTTTCTTTTGCTCTTTCCGCTGTTTCTTCAGCACGTTTCGTGCATGCCGCTTTAGCTGATATTCGTACATATGTAGCACACACATATGTACACGTTTTGTATATTACATACACAGACATCGTTCGTACATCGATTGCTCAATTCATGTTTTTTGATAATTGACACATGTGCTAAAGAATGCACTCGCTGTTTGCTAATCAATTGCCCAGCAAACTCGCAAACAATTTGCATTGCTTTTCTTGGTTGTATCTTCTACGGGGCGGAAATGCATTTGAACACGTTTGTGCGTAGCAATCGATAGCAAAACAAACGCACCGATAATGGCTGCTCGAGTTGTCGATGATAATGCTAATCACATGACTGCTCGCATGGCGTGCTGCCAATTGTTGCCACTTGTGGCAGCGCTCACTTTTATCATAGATTCTCTCTCTGTCTGGACACTTTTACTTTGAGACTTGCTGACTAACAATCAATCGAAAGCGACTGCTAAATTGCAGGTGTGCTTTTCACACCCGTTGACGTAATCGCTTCCTTTCGCAACTTGCCACTTGCCACAAATGTGAATTGAGTAGTACTCTACTCTATTACCCTGATACCTTTCGTCGCATGATTATCCAACAGCAACAATAACAAACTGCACGCTGCACGAGATCGCATTGTTGCACCTGCTACGGCTGCTGCTGCTGCATTTGTGGCATGAATGTGGCATGACGGCCGCCCTGTTGACACCCTAACACACAAGCCCAGTTGTGGATGCGCTCTGTAATTTAATGCTACCATCGAGTGAGACGACTTTCCAGTTTCCTTTTGAGATTTTTAATATTTATATCATATCGTATTTGCCAAGTCCTCGTTAGACAGTTGCAAGTGGCAGCAAGTTGCACATTTTGGAGTCGATGTCTTACTTTTAGCCAGTTTTTGGTTTTGCAAGCTGCAAACTAAAAACACGTTTAACTGCGTTTGAAATCAAGAGTGCCATAAAGCACAGTCAAAGCAACAACAAATTTGCTAAAATTGCTTTTGCTAAATTGTGAGCCAGGAAGCAGCTCTATTAACTACATAATTTGTTATTGCAATTTTGACTAGCAATCATCAAAAGCGATTGCATCACTGATAGTTTGTCAGCACGGTTGCAGCGCGGGTCAATTCAATATTCAAATATATTACTCGTTATTAACCATTCGTTATTCAAAGTGGCCATTTGATAATTTGATACTACCAGCGAAGTAATCAATGACTGCATCTCAAAACAAAAGCTCGTTCAGGGCTGTTTACACTTGCATATCTAATTTCGATTTGGAAAAAATTGGTTTAACTGGTAGAGTGACAGCTCTTTGACCTTATAAAATATATGTGATATGTGTTAACAGACAGCATCATCAGTATCGACTTGAGGTGGTTTTTATTGTATTAAACTCGTAACCAGATTCTTTTCGAAATTTATGACATCATACTGGAAATACCTCAAATAATAAACAGAAGAGTTAATCAAGCAGAGATGTTTTTAGCATTGTTGAAATTAGATAAACAATCGGATAAACAACAATAAGTATTTAATACATAGTTTTTAGAGAGTTCGTACATAGCATGTTTATTATAATTGAAATAATATAATAATAATATCAGTGAATATTTGTGGTCAGACTAGACTAAAATATCACTTTATTACTGAATATACAAAAGACAGAAAAATAAAGCACTTTTTTATAGGTAACATAAAATTATAATTGTACAACTCAAAATCTCTTTTCGACAAGCACTTAGACATCAATACAAAGGTTCTTTTGTTATGTTTTATTTATTCACGAACTTTGGTAATATTTTGAGCTGTGGGTATAAAATGGAATGCGTGTGTGCGTTTACATTAGGAGGATTCCTTATCTACAACATTTACCTCTGCAAACATTCCTACATTTCCTTTTCCATTATTTTGATGGCTGTAGAAGGTCACTTGAAAAGAATAAGAACCTTAAGGTTTTCCTATGTGATGTATATTTACTTAGGTTTCTAACGCTTATCTTATTTACTAATTTCTGCTCTTGAAGGTGATGAATATAGAATGGAAGCGGATGTTTATTCTCATAAAGACAGGTTCATATTGATAGATATTTATTTATTCCGGTGAATTGTTAAATATATTTTTGTAATGATAACACAGTGAATTCAAAAATTGCTGTCTATTAATATCTGGGTGTATTTTCAAATATTTATGCCCGCATTTTAATGCCACTTATTAAATGCCTAAAAAAGAGAGAAACATAAAACTCGAAAGTAACTGCACGCACTCAAAATAAATAATAATAAATAAATACTTTTGAAATATATTATTGCACTTCCTATTATTGCATTGCTTACAAACCTCTTCTTAAGCTATTTCATTTCACTTCCCAAACAAGTTTTGCGCATATCTCAGCAAATATTTCTAAACAATATTCAACTTAGTCTGGATAACAATCTTCACTTTCTATTTGCTTTATTTTTTTTGCGATCTTAAATATTGAATTACACTGAATTGTGAATGATTTTGCAAAAAAGAAATAGCATAATTAGACACCGTGGAGTATTCGAAGTTGTAATTATTTACACTCATAAACGAAACGAAACGAAAAGTGCGGCAAAACAAAACCAAATAATTGGGCAAACGTTGCCACAATGCGGGTGGGTTTCCATTGTTGTTGTATGTGCTGGAGTAATAAATAGCAAAATATTAACAAATACGCTTCGCAGAGCATGAAATCACAACTTATTTATCCCTCATGTGATACTCCCGAAAACAAAGTGAAAAGTAGAAAAGTTTTCAACACATAGAAAAACGAGAAAAATCTCCACATAATTGTTATTGCTATTACACAGGGCCGAGTGCATTTGGTTGATGTTGTGTTCCGAAAACAAGATTCCATATGGGGCACCAAATAATTCAAACAAGTACACACACAGCTGAAAAGACTTATGAGAAATCACATAAAAGAAAAACTACAAGAAATGATTATGTACATTAAAAAAGTGGAAACGGCCACTCACGCGTCAATAGTAAATGGAAGCAGAGAGCAACGGAGAAGGTGTGAGGGAAACGAGTCTGGTTGTCTTGGCCAAGTTGGCCAGGTTTCGGCCGGGTTGGCGACCGCAATTGGTAAGGTTTTTTTTTTTTGGGTGTAGTAAGCTGGAGAACGTGTTGTTTGCTTCCCGCTTTGAGTACAAGTCGTGTCGCTGCAATTGTCGGTCTCCACAATTCCAACTCCAACTCTATCTTCTCCTCTCTCTTGCTCTATGTGTGTCGTTGTCAAACTTGAAAACAGAAAAATCTGTCTACCTCGATGTCTGGGCCTGCGCCAAAAAGTCGTTTTCCAGACCGCGCTGTTGTCTATTATTATTATTACTATTATTGTTAGCTTTTGTGCATGCGCTGCTGGGATCTGGGGGATTTGTTTTCTTTCTTTCGTTTGTTAGAATTTCTAATGTTTTTTTTGTCTTTCTTCGTGTTGCCCTCAAGCTGCGCTATGGAATTTTGATGCATAGCATACTAGTTGTAAGTAGTTTCCTGTGATTAACAAGACCCACAAAATTACAAAAAGAGAAAGAGAAATTGCCAAAGTGCCTGAATGACTGACAAAGACACAACCCATATTTTTAGCTCACTTGACCCAACTCCCAGCGGCAGTTCGAGTTCGAGATCGAGTTATAGTTATAGTTACATACATAGTTAGCTCCATTTCCACGCCCAACTAAACTGTCGACGCATTAGACTAGAAACACAGCAGAGAAGGAGGTTGTGGGAACTTGATTTGCATTTTTCACACGCTTCCACAACAAGCCCAGAAACAGACAGTCAGAGAGTCAGGCAGTCAGTGAGACACTCAGTCAGTTAGTCATTCACTCAGTCATTCACTAAGTCATTCATCTGACTTTACTACAACTAGTTGTAGTCGTAATTAAAGCAGTGAGCGTGTCGGGGAACCAACAAACCGCTTTTACTACAATGCGAGCACTACTCAAAACTAGAGTCACAAACGCCCCAACTAATTTGTTATAACACTCTTTTCAAATTCACAGGCATCGACCCGGAGGGAGGGCGTCTTAAGTACAGCATCTCTGGCCCAGTTTTCTCCGTGGATCGAGATACGGGTGTTGTGCGCTTGCGTCAGGAATTGGATCGGGAAACGCAAGACACCATTGAGGTGATTATCAGTATCACCGATGACGGCATCTATGGCACCGAACCCAACACAGTTTCGCAGCGTCGTGAGATTCCCGTGCGGGATTACAACGATAATCAACCGACTTTTATTGGCAGACCCTACACGGCCAGTGTTACCGAATCCTTGCCTGTAGGCGCCGAATTGACAATTGTGCCGCCAGTTTTAGTTGTGGATCGCGATGAGGGCATCAACGCAGAGGTGCAGCTCAAGTGTGTGCAGGTGAGTTGTCAAACTTCCTTTACAATCAGCGCAAACTAACTTTGTTTTACTTTGCAGGAGAACGACATTTGCGACATCTTTGAAGTGCGTGCAGTCAGATTGTCCGATGGCAATTATACCGCCAGAGTTGCCTTGAAACAATCTCTCGACTTTGAAAGTCGTCCGTCTTATATCATGACCATTGCTGCCTCAGATAGCGCCTTGGAAAATCGTCTCACTTCCTTTGCCACCATTTCCATAAACGTCATTGATGTCCAGGATCAGGCTCCAGTCTTTACTAATGCTCCTTACTCCGCAACTGTGGCGGAGAATACGCCAGCTGGAGTTAGCATATTGACAGTTAAGGCAATCGATGGCGATGTTGGTATACCCAGAGAAATCTTTTTGTCGCTGGAGGACGAACCTTTCGGACACTTTGAGCTAGTGCCGTTTGGTGATCCCAAAGATGGCACAGCCACGCTGAGAACCACCAATGAGCCGCTGGATCGTGAGAATCCAGAGATACTGCAGAACGGCGGCGTCTATGTCTTCTCCATTAGAGCTACAGAACTGATCGATGGCGCCATACCCGCAGATCATTCGATAACTAGGGTAACCATTGTGGTCACCGATGTCGACGATCATAAGCCCGAGTTTAGTGCTTCGCACTTTAATGTTTCCATCGCGGAGAACTTGGCCAATGGCATGCCTCTGCCAGGGCTCTCTATTTTTGTGGATGATCGGGACATGGGCGAAAACAGTCGTTATCAACTTAAGCTTAAAGATGTTGCTAATGCCGCAGGAGTCTTTGCAGTCTCCCCAGCCGAGGGACAAGGACGCACTCCAGTTGTAGTCAAGGTGCTTGATGCCAGTCGATTGGATTACGATAATCCGGCACAGCGTAAATTCGAGTTCGAATTGGTAGCCAGTTCAAAGGGAGTGGAGCAGGCAAAGGCACGTGTGGAAGTTCATTTACTGGATGCCAATGACAATGCACCCATTTTTGCACAGCAAACTTATCGCTTTACGGCGCCAGAGAATCTAACAGTTGATTCTTTGATTGGCTATGTGAATGCTACCGATGCGGACTCGGCTGAGTTTGGACATGTGCAGTATGTGCTCAAGGGATTTGGTGCCGATAACTTCTATGTGCATCCCGAAACTGGAGGACTATATCTGCAGAAGCCGTTGGACTATGAGAAGCAGAGCTCATACAGTTTGACTGTCGTCGCTGTTGATGGCGGCGGACGAGAGTCAAATGCCAATCTCTTTGTGGATGTGCTCGATGTCAACGATAATTATCCCAGCTTCGAGAGCGATGAATACAGTCGCACCATACGTGAGGGCGCTGCAATCTTTGAGCCACAGTTCTTTGTGCGCGCACACGATGCAGATGGTCCCACTCAAGGCAACGGCAAGGTGAAGTACGCATTGGTGTCAGAGAACAGCATTGCTGGAAATGTGTTCCGCATTGAGCCTGAAACTGGTGAAATCACACTGCAAAAGGCAGCTAAATCTATGGATACGGAGCGTGGAGAGTACGAACTAGTAGTTTCGGCAACGGACTTTGGTGAGTTTCGGGAAAGGCTACTTGAAAAAGAATATATGTAAATCCTATTATCTTTGGTCTATGTCTGCTTATGCTTTATGTTTATGATTTAGTTAAGAATTAAATTTAATTCGATTTGATCTGTTTTTTCAGGCATTCCTCCTTTGACCAACACAACTCGGGTGCTCGTACGCGTTGGTATCTCCGGCAATCAGCGTCCCATATTCAAGGGACACTTCCAGAATGTGGAGAATCTGCCAGTGGTTGGACCACCCAGTTACCGTGTTTCCATACCAGAGAATGCTGCTCCAGGTTACAATGTAACAACAGTTTCTGCACATGATCCCGATGGTTTGGACAGTTTGCTGAGATACCGCATCGTTGGAGCCAACGACAATTTCCAGATCAACGAGCTGTGAGTGAAATAATATTTCAACTCTTCAACTTTAACTTACTTAATTTCCCTTCTTGTAGCTCCGGTTTAATTACCGTGTCCCCTCAGGCGCGCATTGATCGCGACTTGAACATGAACAGCTTTGAGATTATTGTGAATGCCGTAGACTCGGGCACGCCCATTCCAGAGACAGCCACCACCACAGTTTATGTCAATGTCAAGGACATCAACGATGAGAAACCCAAGTTCGAGCAGGCGAGCTATGCTGCCTATGTCTCTGAGCGCACTGTGATTGGCGAGAGCGTCTTGAAGGTCAAGGCCATCGACAAGGATCTCAACTCACGCTTAGAGTACAGTCTACAGGGACCTGTGAAGGCCACAACCAAGGCGGGCGTTAGCATTGCCAATCGCAGCAGTTATAATGTGCAGGAAGCCTTCCGCATCGACTCCCAGACTGGCGAAATCTTCGTGAACAGCTCTTTAAGACACGATGTTGCTGCAATTATCATATTTACGGTGGCTGTGAAGGATCTGAATGCCGAAGTGGATCCAGAGGGACAAGTTGATACCACCGAGGTCACTGTGTATGTGCAGTCCTTTAAGGATAAGGATCCAGTGTTTAAGAATCCAGGCTGGAGCAGCTCACGACCCGTGGTCAATATCAAGATCAAGGAGGAAATGCCCATTGGCAGCGCTTTGTTTATACTTCAAGCCGAGGATCCTGTGACACAGCAGCCAATTACCAGCTTCGAACTGGTCGAACCCAAGAAGCTCGAGTACTTCCAGATCGCAGAACGCACGGGAGAAGTTATCCTAAAGAAACGTTTGGACTACGAAGCTTTGGCTGAGTCGGAAGGCGCTGAGTTTGAGCTACAGGTGCGTGCCAACAGCGCCGATCGCCAGCGTAGCACTATCAGTCGAGTGAACATCACCGTGGAGAATGTGAACGATAACAGTCCCATCTTCGAACAGAGTTCTTATCATGCCACCATTATTGAGAACAAGGGCTACCCTGAGCGTGTAATTCAAGTGAAAGCTCATGACAAGGACGCCGCACTCAATAGTCGCGATGAACGTTTGGGTTACCACAAAGTCATCTACTCCCTCCAAGGAGAATTCGCCATGCTCTTCGAGATTAATAATTTGACGGGACAAATTGTTGTTGCTCGCAATCAGAGCATTGATCGCGAGCGTACTCCACACATTCGTCTGCAAGTAAAGGCGGAGGATTCGCCCGGCAAACCCACCGATGCCAAGCAGAGCGTTGTCGAACTGCTGATTGATGTGCTGGATGTGAATGACAATGCCCCTGAATTCTCCAAGAAGATCTACAGCACCGTGATACCAGAGAATGCGCTGCAAATGGAGAATGTGCTGCAGCTGGAGGCCACCGATGCGGACGAGGGACCAGGAGGTGAAGTTCGCTACGAGCTGGTCAACGAGGGCGAGGCAAATGGCTTATTTAGCATTAATGCCCAGAGTGGACTGATATCCACACGTCGCAATCTCACGGGCAAGGGACGCGCTGAGGCCTATGTGCTGATCGTGAGAGCCCAGGACAATGGCAATCAGGTGCCTAAGCAGCCAACGCTATCCTCGGACGTCGAAGTGCGCATCTTCATTGGCGATGTGAGTGCCAATGATGGAGTGCCCTACTTTGTGTCACCTCGAGTGGGACAGCGAGCCAATATCACAGAGGTAAGTCTACAGGAAAATTGTAATTTAAATAACTGATATAACAAATGATAATTAAATCATAACAATATGAGTTTAGGGAATAAATTATAATTTAATATATTAACTCTTTATATTCTTTGTTATTTCCATATTAAATATTATTAATTAATTACTATTATTACAATTTTGAATAATTGAAAAAAAATTTTTTAAACTTTGTCCTCAGAATGCTGCTGTTGGCGCTCCTGTGTTCCAAGTAATTGCTAATGATCCTGATGATGAGAACACGCCTTCAGGCACAATAACCTATCGCATTCTGCCTGACACTCCAGATGCCGAAGCCTTTAGCATCGATTCAATTACAGGACTGATAACCACGAAGCAGCCCTTGGATCGTGAAGAGAAGAGCATGTACAAAGTGCTGCTTGAGGTCAGCGACAATGGACAGCCGAAGCAATCAGTGACGCGTATCCTGAAGATAGAAGTGCTCGACATGGACGATCATGTGCCACGCTTTGCCAGGGAAATGGTGAGTAAAGAAATTACGAAGATTACGATATCATTTTCATTGAAATGCTTTTTACTTTTACTGACTTCATAAAGAGTTTAATAATATTAATATGTAAATAAGTGATATTAAATTTATTTAAATTATGTTTGCCCAATTTTAATAGACATCTGACAATCTGAGCAATGTTGTCGTATCCACTAAGCAACTTTCTGCGTTTTTTGTCAATTCATAATTTAAACATTCACTTTCTGCAGGACGAAGGACCGTTGACCATGTCCGTGCGAGAAGAAGAACCAGAAGGTACAATTGTGGGCAACTTTACAGCCATTGATGAAGATCAAGGCGAGAATGCAGCCATTGACTACGTCATTATTGAAGGCAACAACGAGCAACTCTTCACCATCGAACGCACCAACGAGAGCGTTGCTATCCTGAAGACCACGCAACCCATCGATCGTGAACTCGTTGAGTCCTTCACACTGACCGTGAAGTGCATGAAGCTGGGCGAGCCAGCTTACAAGTACATTGGAGATGCTTATGATCGTCAGGATCCTTCCCATTTGCGCATCACAGTTAAGATAATCGACATCGATGACAATTTGCCGCAGTTCGAGAACCCCGATTCCACAGTAGGCATTAGGATTAATGTACCCATCGATACAGTAATCACCACACTGCGTGCTACTGATGCCGATGCCGAGGCATCTCCCATTGCGCTCTCTATTGAGAACGTTACTTTTGTGCCGCAATTCTACAAGCGCAGTCGCAAACTGGCCACCGGAAACTTGGAATCGCTCTTCACGCTCAACAACCGCACCGGAGAGCTGCGCACTGGCGGCTCCTTTGCCGACTACGTCGATGGCTACTTCCTGATGCGAGTGTGTGCCAACAACTCGGCGCTAAGCAAACGACAGACGAAGAGCAACATCAAAGTGTTTGTCATTCGTGACAAGTCGCTGCTGAAGTTCGTCTTTGCCCGGCCACCCAACGAGATACAGCACAACATTAAACCCTTCCAGCAGCAGCTGCAGCAGAAACTCAAGCCCATGGGTCTGGAGTTGCATGTGCTGGACACTCAGGTGTTTACGCGTGCAGACATGAGTCTGGACTTCACTTCGACCAGCTCGTGCTTCCAGATGTTCCGCAATGGCGCCGCTTTGTCGCTCAGCGAGATGCAGAAGTTGATGAACTCGAAGGAGTTGCGACACGAACTCATCGACATCTATGCGGCGTATGGCGTGAGTGATCTGGAATCCTGCTCCGTGCGGCGCACACACACGGCGGCACTATTTGGAAATCTTCTGATGTCCGCGGGGGCGTGGCTGGTAATACTGGCAGCGCTGATAGGCGTGGCCGCCCTGATATCGCTCTGCACCGCCTGCTGCCTAAAGAAAAAGTGAGTAACGAATGAAATAGAGTTAACCCTATAGTATCAAAGACTGCCTTTAGAATAATTTCTTGTTTAGAAAAGGTATATTATAAGATTTTGAAAATATTCGTTAATAATTTTTCTTCTTCATTGTCTTTATTGTCATTCACTTGCCAATAATTTTATAGAGAGGTTAGAAGTGTCCTAAATACTTCACTCCTTTTTTTGAAACATCACTTTATGTCCAATACATTTTCGGGTATTTCTTACCAATTCGAATTCCAATTTAAAATCTTATCTTTTTCAAGTAGCTGCCATCAGATTAAGAAGCTAATATAGTAAATTAAATTTCCAGACTTTCCTGTATGAATAAGGTTTAGATCTAAGTAGAATCGGGTGCCCTTAGAAGGGCGGACCATAGACCATTGACTATAAAAATCCATCGAGTTTTGAAGTGCGAATAAAAAAGAAATTATATATGGAGGTCTTGAGTACTATACAATATTTAATATTCTTTGCAGATTCAAGCGACACAGCAAGCGCAGTTTGCAGGCTAGTCTGCGAACACCGACGGAACACACGCCCACCTCGTATAGCTACTCGATGCCCGCCGTGCTCTACTCGGAGCCCATCTATGGACCATTGTAGCCTCAGCTCATATTCTGCACAGCCAGATCCAGTCAATGGCAATAGCGCTGAATCAAAAGTCTCTACTCTACTATAAAATCTAGTTATTTAGTGCACAAGACTCAAGCAACACACGCAGTTGGCCAAAAGAGTTGTGGCCAAAAGAAGAAAGAAAGAAAACAGTCCATACAAGCATAAGCATACTATGCACGTGATCTAGTATGTACATTTAATTTACATTTATTTAGCATTAGGTAAACTAATTTAAAACTGTACAAAAGTCGAATCAAACCCCTTTAGTTGTAAGTTTCACTTTTACGAATAGTTAAGCAAGTCATTTGATATTGTGTCATCGAATAGATAGAACAGATTTTGCAACGCAACAAATAGAAATTTGTATTTTATTTTAGTAACAAAATAAATGGCAATTTACCTATGAATTTATCTTATCGTTTTATTGACTCACAAAATGCTAAACAAGTGCAAAATAAATAGCACTTAATAAAATACTTATATAAACAGGAGCTCTGGAACTCTATTCTCGCTCCATTCTGGAGTTCAACAAATGGCCAGTCGAGCGTAGAGAAAACATGAATTTTTCACTGGCCAAACAATTGCATATGTTTTTGCCATTACGGCAAATGTATTTGTTAAATTGTTCTTGTACGAATGTGAACATGTGTGCAAATAAATTCTATCTACGAGTATTACTAAAATACAAAAAAGGAGAAATAACACGCATATTTGAAAGCATTCTATGAACATGCAAAGCGATAGTGGAGGTGTCATGAAAGCAAGTCAACAAATTAAATACGAACACAATAAAAATAGTTGAGACTTGGTAAATAAAATAGCAGTTTAGTAGAGTGTTAACTAGAGTGGGCAACAAATGAAATTAAATCGAAAAGTGTTATAGAATGAGCTAACTTAATTTCAGAAAATAACCAACCAAGATAGGCCAGATAACGTTAAATGATTAAAGTTACACACAACCCACATAATCTTAAATTTACAATAAATTTATGTTACAAGATGTATCGCTTTATATAACTCAATTCAAAATCTTATAGCTGGCATAAATTTCAGCATAATTCCTTTTGCCAAAATTCTATTTCGAGAGCAGTTCATAAAGTAAGCTCAGTTTAATTGCAATTTCGATTTGAATTTTGAATTACAGTGCTCAGCAGTAAAGCAGTTTGCAGAGCAAGCAAAGAAAGTGCGAGCAAAATAATGAAAACCCATAAATAATAAATGTTGTTAAAACTAATGTGCGGCGCTCATTAGCCTCAGGCAACTGCGCACAGAGACTGCAACAAGGGATGATGATGCTGGTAAATGAACTTCGACTGCCACACATCAAAAGGGTGCAACAAAGCCTGTGTGTGTGTGTGAGTGTTTGAATGTTGCAAGATGAATTTCATCAGGGGTTGGTGCTGGTAAGTAGTTAGTGAACGAGGCTGACAAACCAACGAGTTATTTTTATAACTTTTTAAAACTCAACAGCAACAGCAACAACATCAACATCAACATCAAGTGTTGTTTCGGGTCAAAGTAAATCAACGAGCAGTGGGTCATTTTATATGGGGTTGTCTCAGCTTGTACTACGATGTGTAATTACAGCCCGGCTTCTTGGTTCGTCCTTTTGAAATTGCGTACTTTGTAATTAGCATAAAACCAAACTAACTGCGAGTGTGTTTTTCAATGGAATGAGTAGACAACGAAGTACTCGTATCTATCGCATATTCGAATACTGCCAAATCACTTTCCACTTGAACATTGATTGATGATGACGATCGTAAATCACACTCGAAACTCGAGTGACGTCGCTTCCTCCCTTTGTTTGCTGGCAAAACAGATTGGTATAGCACTCTTTCAGTCTCTGACACTGAAACAGGGCGCCACACAGTGCCACATTGCCACACTGACACATTTGTCTAAGCTGCAGTAATCGCCAATTAATGCACATGCTAATGCCAGAGGCGCCGAATGCGCAGCTCCAATTCCAATTGCAACTTCCAAGTTCAGCCACAAGTGGTAACAATTGTCAAAGTACTTTGTTTCCATTGTGTTCTGCTAACTGCAGGTGTCCTGTGTCAACAGTCTGCACACAAAAAGTTTGTGTGCATATTAACTTTTTACCCTAGATTCATTCCAACAGTTATTCACTCAGGCCGTCAGTCAGACTGAGCTGAGAAGGCTGAGCAGGCAGCTGGCCAGATGTCCAACTTCAACGGACAAACAACAATGCTAACAATTAATGAGTGAGCAATGGGCGACGCGTCGATCTCGTATGTTAAGGGAAGTCGTATATTTCCTTTACTTTGACGGCACCAAATTGTAACAGTTACAAGTATAGAAAATATAAAAAATGATAGACTAACAGATATGCTGTTGTTCTTAAATTAAATAATCTTAGGCATATGTGCATTTTTTAGTTGAATTTGTTTTCAACAAATAAATTTTTGGGAATAAATATTATAGTCATTTTTTTAGGTTATTTGCTTTATTAAACAATTTAATTGAACTATATATATTCTAATTTAGGAAAACTCAAAAGAAATTTATAATTTTTGTACATTGTTCGGGAAAAGTATAAAACTTTACTT
This sequence comes from Drosophila albomicans, assembly GCF_009650485.2. NCBI lineage: Eukaryota > Metazoa > Arthropoda > Insecta > Diptera > Drosophilidae > Drosophila > Drosophila albomicans. The sequence goes on along the minus strand of NC_047629.2, from coordinate 39,262,492 downwards.
AAGTCTTTTCAACAGATTATATTCGAATTAAGTTCCTCAACATCAGAGTTCTGAATCTAAAATAGAAATCACGCTTTCTATGCAATTCGAAGAATTGTAAACTTGTGACTTACTAAAAGATCATATGATTCTTAAGCTCAACAATTATAAATTTAGTTCAAAAGAAAATTCTACTAACAATGATATACATCATTATATAAAATCAAATATTATTTCCGGTTTCTTGTAAGTACAGTTTATCTCCAAAAATCTTCTATATTATATTTCAAACATTGTTTCCCTTTAATTCTTATTATTAGAAAATTATTCGAGTGTACTCTTATTGTATATTATCATTTTTGAAATAAATATTTAAATATACCTCACTCTTATATACCCTTCATAGTATCCTATATACAGGGCAGCAAAGCCTCGCGTGCCATTGCCATATATTCACAAAAATATCTACCTAAATCATAACGGTTGCTTTCTGTCGCGTTGCTGACGCTGTCGCTATTAACTGTCACTGTCCCCGTCAGAGGTGCCATAAAAAAAGACTTAGGGCCCAACCCCGCAATGCACACCGAGCGCGTAATTCACGCGATTGTAATTGCAGTTAACTACTTGTTAAGGTTTTTCTTTTCTCTTGCATTTTTGGGGGTAAAAATAGTAATTTTTGCAATACATTTTTTATACTCAGCCACACAATGGACTAGACTAATCACAGGATTTTCGCGTGATTTTTCTCTAAACCGGAAGTGGCATTAGAGCGAACGGAAGCGAGAGTAAACACGGCTTAGTAGTGGAAAATGCCAATCAATCGAACTATTGGAAGTGTATAAAATCTAGCTACCCGCTGTCGCATTCGCAATCGCATTCAATCAAAGCATTGTTTACATTAATAATAACTGGGCATGAAACCGTTGTTGTGTCGACATTTTAGCAACTACCTTCATTTCCATTTATGCAAACAAGAAAAGGAAGAACAAAAATTAAAATGAGAAAAATAGAATTAACAAATATCAACCATAAATTACAAATGTCACATTCATTATGCACATGACGCTGCATAGTAATTAGGCTTCGTTCTTCGTCCTGGCATCCTCTTCGCATCCTTTTTTTTGCCCAAATATATATTTATGACCACTTGATGAACTGCACCCAGTTGAATGGGCATTCTCGCTTTTCTCTTATTCTGCTGGGGTTGTGACTCTACTTTCGTCCTGGTTTTTGGTGCTCATTTGCATAACAATCAACTCGTCGTTTGTGGCACAGCCTCAAGCTGCTGTTGTTGCTGCTGCTGCTGCCGTAACACTAACTTCTATGCTATATGAGCGATGGGTACTGTTTGTAGTATTGGGGTAGCACCCAGCCAAGCCAAGTCTAATGGTTTCCGAAAACAAGCAGCAGCAGCAGCGGGTGTGAAGTTGTAAAGTTTAATGTATTGTTTGTCTAACAGTTTATTCATTTGGAAAAAGAATTTCACGTTGTGTGATTGGAATATGAAATATGACTGTTATCCTCGGGGTAGAAAAGGGACAACATTTTCTATTTCAAAGGTTGCAATATTCATCATTGCATTCAGTTGCAAAGTCAGCATCGTATTCATTATTCAAATTGTAACTGCATTTATAATGAATCAAATTGATAATTTTATAAATGATTCTGTTGTGAAAAAATTGAAGAAATATTACTCTAATAGATTACTAGCAAATTACTTATGTTTATTAGTCATATGTATTAGTAATAAGAGTAATATTCTTATACATATACTGCGAACATTATTCTTTATTTTTTAAACTTAAAATATCTATGACTGAATAAATTTTAAATTTTACCAACAAAGAATATATTCAACATTCTAAGTTATTTTACGAAATATATTTTAAAATATCAAAGTATAAATATGATTACAATTTCAATTATCAGATTGTGTTTGAAACGTAGATTTGAAACTGACAAACCTAAAATGAAGTGAATTCTTTTTAGTTGTATTTTCTTTAAATCTTTTTTCGAGCTTAATGCAATGAAATCAAGCGTCTGTGATACGATTCGATATGCTTTATAAAATATAGAATAATAATATTATGGAACAAATCCGATACTGAAAAAATAATTATAAGCAAATATAATTTGAATAATATATAAATATAAATTAAATATATATATCTTGGCAATAAATGTAAATTCTTTTTGAATTATTCAAATGCAACCGTTGCCATTAATATTTAACCAGACTTTCAGCAGTGCTTACAAAAAACTTAAGCCTCAATTCGATTTGGGAATAGCCCAAGTTCTTTTGAGATACATATCTCAATTCGGTGCATGTGTATCTAAAATGATTTCTGATTTACATGTGTTTACATTTTGTGCGTACCACTTTCGGCTGCAACAATGTGACATAAATCTGCTTAAATTTGACTAAAACCGATCAGATCGGATTAAAATCGAATACAACAAAAACTTGCATCACATTTTACAGTTTCAATTCGCACACACACACACACACTCTGATATCCTTGGGATGAACATGCACACAAATGCGACAGATTGGCCTGCTAGGTAAAAGCAAAGGCAAAGGCAACGGCAACAAATGTAACAAAATACTCGAACGGCTGTTTGTTTATCCAATGTTTTTCGGTTAGATGAGCACACAACTCAAAAGCAGGACAAGGTAGGGCAAAAGGATCTGTCGGTAGTACAGTATGCACTATCAGGAGAAGGCAAGGCAAACACAAACAACACAACGTCACAGATTTCACAGATAAACCAATTCGAGCAGGGTAATGAATCGCTAAAAAGGTCGAGCAACTTGCTCGGCTTTACACTCATCACAGCACCCGTTAAAAGAGAGAGAACAGCAACAGCAACATTGCCGTGTAGTTGCAATACACCAAAGCGAATGCTGGCAGATAAAAAGGGGTAAGCAGTTAGAAGGGGTAAAGAGCACGTTGCACGTGCACCGCAAAAAGGGTTACTTCATTTTTTTATAGACTTTTCTTTTTTTTTTGGCAAATGTGTGTCAACTGAACGGCATCGAATGCTAAAAAGGCGTAAAACAATCAAATCAGCAAATAAAATTCGATTGCGACAAATTGGCACAGTTATGCCTGACTATGGATTATAATCAATACAATAAAATATATGATGGCAATAAGTTATGCTTGCAACTGTCGTTTCCGTTGTTTGAACTCTGCGGAAATGAAACGAAATCAAAGTGCATAAAAAAATGCTTGCAATTGAAATAAATCTAGATTAAAATTCAATTGGGCTAAGTTCACTTACAACAAATGAAAGAAAACATAACTCTCAATATAATAAAAAGGTATTGCTTTTTATGTGTTCTTTATATTCCCCAATTCAAAGTTGAATCTGCGCTCAGTGAATCGCATACAAATCGTACCCAAAGGACTTGCACTTGTCGCATTCGGTGTATTGTGTTTGCTTCTTGCACCGAGAAGGCAATTTGTTTCCATTTTTGGTTTTCTTATCGTCTTACGGCAATCGGCAAATTGTTTAGCATTAGCATAGTCCGCTACAGCAAGGGGGAGGAACAGGAGGATGATAGTCAGGCAGTCGTAATGCCGTCATTGATCCGTAGATAGACATCTAGAGCTACCCCGTGACCAAGAAGGCAGCAGGATAATGATGCCCGGCTGTGTTCCTTTCCCCTCCTCATGTTCTCTCTTCCGTTCTCTCTTTAATGCCGCCCTTATGCATCCCTCAGCGCCATTTCAGTAGAATTGAATGCAGCTTAACAGCTCGCCCGCTGCGTATTTGCGCCTTTGTAACGCACCAGCACAACGAGACACACTCTGTGACATTGTTCTGGCTATAATAATGATTATTGTTAAGATAAATCCCGACACCTTCAACAAAAGCTGCACAAATGACAAACGCGTCGCTGGGCAAGCGGCTTAACTAGTCGACAAATGTCTTCTCGCATCAATGTTAGATGCTGCATTCCATAGTAATTGCAACTTCTTAGCTCTCAGCTGCAAGTTCACCCTTCTTCGAAGTAGATCCTTATGACATTTGTAACGGAAAATGTCAGTCAGTCAGTCAGTCATTCTCTCAGTCACTCTCTCAGTCTTTTTATTTCGACTCTTGCCGGTTCATTCAACTAAATAATTTGAGTGGCATTCATGCAGGTCCACTTCCACTTGGCTCATGTTTCACTCGGATTGTCGGCTGCTGCCTTATCGAGTTGTCGTTGTTTTTTTTCTTGTTGTTGTAACTCTCGTTGTTATTGTTGTTGGTTTGCAGGCGCATTGGTACATTCGTTTTGTAGTCGTAATTCTGTGGCAGGTGACGGGCAATCTTCCATTGTTCAACTCACCCCATGTCGAATTCTAAGGGCGCAAAAATGCCCCCTACAATAAACAAGCACACATACATACTCACTCACACACACATGCACACTCTGACACACGTAAAGCCATTCATTTTATGTGCACTGCAATATACAATATTTATTTGAATTTAAGTCTTTTGTTTGAAATCTGAAATCCGCACAGGGTTGTTTGCTTTTGGCTACCAACAAGACTGACAGTCTTAACTACTACCGACAGTCGGACGAATATTTGAATTGACTTTTCGGTTTTTCTCGTTCAACTTTATTGGCAAAAATAAATGGTAAATTGTTTTTACAATAATTTAACTTATCACGTAAGCCTGACTATAAAATGACTAGCCCTCTTTTCATGTATCGCATTGCAATGATAAAATACAAAACTATTCTATAAACCCAATTCAGAACTTAAATTGCAGCTAATGCTTAAAACTTCTTAAGGATATAAAGTAATAGTTGTTGACTTTTTCTTTGCTTAGATTGTAAAGTTTGTGTATATGGCTTACTAGTTAGGTACATGGGATGCTCTTACTAAATTTACATGGACAACCGATGTTATTATAAAGCAAATAGAATCGACTTTGGGAACTTAGTATGCATAATTATTCGGGAATAAAATGCACTTTAAGTTGCCACAGTCAACTCAACGAGTTACACAAACGAGAAATCAATACAGCAGCAATTGCTTCGATTGGTTTATCGTTTGTGTAGCTAACTAAATGAATTTGCAGCAAATTGATTACTAAGTCCAGCTGCTTAGCAGGGCTTAGGGAATCCATTTACGCCTAAAGTTCACTTATTGCAAAATATCAACTGATTGCGCGCTGCGACGGCACTAAAACCTGACCCACGAACCTCACAGCTGCGCTGAGCAAAAGTTTTTTATTAAACCAAAAAACAGTTGCTAGCGTAGTTCGGATTGTTGGCCAGATTAAAATGCCGTGGCTAGCTACACAGTGTCGAACATATCACCCAGAGAAGATTGACACCAAAGATGCGCCCAAAACTATGCTATACCTGATGCGCAAACTGTTTATAGCTAAACTGCTGATGATGTTGAGGATGTTGCTGATGTTGCAACGGTTGCTGGGGCTCCTCATGAAACTCCTTCCAGGGCGGCGTTTGGGTGTAGAAACTGCTCTGCTGATGCAGTCCAGGTGTCTCGACTACCGGCAACGTTGTGCCATTGGCAGCTGCCTCAAAGTTGCTGCGAAACAGATCGTATTTCTCCTGGGAAAAGTGTTCTGAAGCTGCCGTTGAAGCTTGTTCCTGTTGCTGATAGAAACGCATGCTGCTGCCGAAATCGAAGCCAGCTGGCTGCGCAGTTGACGCATAATCCACAGTCGGATTGGGTTGATGATAATGCATCGGCGTCGTCTGTTGATGCGATCCATAGGGAAAGATGCGACCGCCGGCAAACATGGGAAGTGGCTGTGGATTCACAAAGAGCGCATCGAACAGTTCTTTGGTGATGCGTTCGCCGCTCAGCGTAAAGTTCTGCAGCTTCTCCAGATCCAGATTGATGGTGCCACCGCTCTCGAGCACCTGCTCCAGCGCAAAGATGTAGTTGTGTGCGAAGCGCAGTATCTCGATCTTCGTTAGCTTCGTCTCCTCGGGTAGCGAGGGCAGCGTGACCCGCAAACGTTCCAGAGCATCGTTAAGTGTATGCATCCGATTGCGCTCCCGATCGTTGGCCTTCATGCGCCGGAACTTCTTGATGCGCACCACTTGCAACGGACTTCGCGAACGCGTCACACGATTCTTGCCGACGGCATATTTGCGCTTGGGACGCGGCGCATTCGGATCTTCGGGAGATTTCATCGGCGTGCTCGTTAGCTGTGGCTCAAAGTTATTGCTGCTCGCTGCACGACTGTTGAGATGCTCCACCAAAGTGCGTCCACTGCGTGAGCTGTGATTGCTGCTGGTGTCTAGTAGCCCTACAAAGCCAGCGGGTGGTGAGTTGGCCGAGGCCACATCCCAGCCGCCGTTGTAGCCCAAAGCAGACGCATGAGCTGGAACGGGCGGAGTACCGCTGGCATTTGCCGTGGTGTTGTAATGGTCCTCAAAGTCCAGGCGACGCCGTGAGCTGGCATTGAGATCGGTTTCGAAGCTCTTCTCGTAGCCGCTGTCGAAGGACGCGTCGTCGTCGTCATCCTCGTCGAACTCAAAGGACTGCGATGGATTGTAAACGCTGTTGTAACAAGCAGACATGACTTTTGGCAGTAACTGTAACACTCTTAGTTGTAGTTTTAGTTGTCGTTGTCTATGTTCGCATTTTCCGTTTCCGCTCAGAGATTGATGATTGTTGCCTTAACCGTTTCGCGTGCCCGCACCAACTAAAAGCTGAAGCGAGTTGCGCGCCGGTTTTATGTCCATTGCCTCAGCCATTAGTGCGCAAGCTGCAGAGCTGCAGAGCTGAGGCAGAGTTGTTCCGTAAGCCCGCTGATTTAGTCAGAGGCAACAACCCTCGGCGCATTGTCGTCGGTCGCGACGATGGCGGCGCCATGGCACAAATCCCAAAAGATATGCGCGCCGTGATTGCCGAGCTGCACAGCCCCGGGGGTTGCTTTTGCCCACACTCACACACACACACACATACACATATACACTCTCACTCTCAGACACTCTCCCTTGCTGCCAGTTAAAACACGAGCATTTTTTACGCTTTGCGAACGCGTCGCCAACCTAAGCCAATCGGAAGGATGTGTCTCTCTGTCCGTCTGTTCGTCTGCTTATCTCTCGCGATCATTACCACACATAAAAGTTCAAAGCGGTGGCATGTTATCAATTGCTTTTGTCACAACATTGAACTTGTGCCACTTCATTTGCAACTCTTTCACTCTCTCGCTATTTGCATTTAAACCGCAATAATCATAATGGACTTACGCCTGTCGCTTAAACGAATTACCGCCACGTGCAACACTTTCATTTGACGCAACTGGTGAAGATGCCACACTCCCCACCGCTGCGGCACGTGTCTGTGAATTGGGCTTGAGCTGGTTTCACTTTCGCTTTTCTCTATGCCAGCTGCTCAAGTGGCTTTTTGGCAAAGACACACGCCAACTTCCGCCCAACATCGTGTGGCTGGTTTAAGTAACTGAGGCGTGTGCCTCTTGCCACTTGTGCCACGTGCGGATTTGTTATGATATCCACGCCAAATTGCCAACATGAGTTCGCACTTCACAAATTATTCTATCAATGGTTACAAATTTGAGTGGATAAGTATGCTAATTGTATATGCTATATGATCACACTCCTTAATCCTTGAATCCAAATTAATATGTTGGTTTTCTGGTAAATGATTATAAGCTACTGTGTGAAATTCGTGCATCCTTTTTAATCCTTCATCTTGTCAAGGTTTAATAAAAATCTTTAATATATTATTGCGTATCACATCACTAAATTGTATTGATAGTAAATTTAAAAGATTTGATAGTGTAATATTAGAAGACATTTTATTATTACGGGTGTGGAAAATTTAAAAAAACTGTTAATTTCTCTAATATTTAGTTTAATATATGAAATCCTAAAATTGAAACTGAAATATAATCTGACACTTTGTGGTAGAAAATGGGAAGTCTTTTAAAAATAAATTGTATTAGTTCAAATATTAAAATTGGTAATAAAACTGTGAATTATCTTTTATTTCCATTTTTAAATTCGTTTTTCACCTTTATATCTCAAGATAGGTAAATAAAAAGAACAGTGGAAAAATAAATAAAAATAAGTATTAAAAGATAAAATCACGGCCATTGTTTTTATATTGAAATTTATTTATGTACAATATGCACAGCTAACAATACTTTTGTAATATAACTAAATTTATTTGTGACTTGCAAATTACTTATTTCATCACTACTTATTAGGACATTTGCTTAATATATATGAATATATGATTTTTACAAATTAATATTTATTTCTTAAAGTATTTACATGATTGTTTAGTTTATACAAAAAACATCATAAGCCCGATGAAGGTATTGTGAGACCAATTTTTTATTTTCTCAAAACAAACTTACGATTTTAATGGCAATTTGTTACTCTTATGATCTCCTGATTTATGGCCTACACTCTTTAGCACTGCCACCGAAATTTACACCAGTCACACACGTGTCTGGTGTTGAGTGTGAATTTGTTGTTCAAGTGGCCGCTGGTCGCGTGTGGCTAATTGAGATTTTGTTGGATTCATAATGCGTATCAATTATTGTGTTAATTGAAGTGTGAGGTTGCAACACGCGTTCTGCTGAAATGAATGTAAAGTGTGTAAAAAAAAGAAAAGGAAGCTGCGTTTTAATAAATATTTGTCGTCCAAAAAATTAATACCCTGGGGGTAACAGCAACAACATCACAGTTGCGTAAACCAAATACAGGCTATTATTTAACGCGCCCAAGAAACCCCGAATATGGACGACATTCGTCGTCCTGCGCATACATATAATTTGATCAAAGTCCTGGCACAGTCCGAGAAAAAGTAAATACATACGCAGCGAATATGCCTCAGGCTAATTGCATTCTAACAAGCGACGCAAATTCAATTTTCCAAGCTGCTTGTGTGCACAATTCTTCTTCCCTTTTGCAGTTTTCTGAGCTAGCTGTTGTGTAAGTATGTGTAAGTATATGTGTGTGTGTGTGTGCGTGGTGTGCAACCCCCGACTGCATTCGTTCCAAGCACGTAGCCCGAGGCTATGAGCAATGCTGAAGCAAATCGTTTGCCTGCTCAGAAGGGCACAATTGCCTCCTCATAGAGTGGATCCAATTCTCGCGGCATGGCAACGTCGGGAAAACGATTTGAATTTCCTGACACAGCCATTGGCACGGGAGATGATGAGGACGACCGCGAGTCCGATGAGAGCTCAATGACAACTGAATCTGCAGTGACATGTTTCTCTCTCAATGGTTTCTTTTGCTTAATCTTCAGTGCGGTTTGATAAAACTTTGGACCACGGCGTCGCTTTACCGACGGTGGACGCACCACTCGGTCCTCCTGATCGGTTGAGGTCGAAGAGTCCGAGGTAATATGCTTGAATCGCTTGAAGTGCTTAAAACGAGAATTTTCAGGGTTTAGACTTTTAGCTATTGGCGTCGGCGTATCCGAAGTGATGTGCACAAATCGCTTTGATTTTTTTCTCTTCGTCTCCGATGTAGTCGTTGAGGCGTTACTATCCTCAGTATGCGGGTGACTTCGCTTACCGCGGGACGCAGGTCTCTCCTGCTCGCGATAATACTCGCAGAAATTTGTGCGCTTAACAAGCACTCGAACCCTGCGTAGTTTCTCAATGTCATGTATGCTTAGTCTGTGCAGACGCACTTCAGCCTTCCGCATGAGACATTCTTCGATGAGTCGTGCCGTTAATTCCCTTGAGAAGCCTCCACTATTACGTACAGTTTCCTGCTGCTCAATTGGATATTCAGCGTTCGAATCTTGTTCCAATTTTATGGACCTAATGTGAGATTCAGAATTTGATGCAGGCTCCGACTTGATACATGGCAATTCCTTTAATGTCTCCATTTGACTTTCAGTACTGGATGACCTCTCCAATTTGAACTGCATTTCCCTTTGTGGTTCCACAAGTTGATCCTTTGTATGATTCCCCTGCAAATCCCTCGTTGGTGTTTCTCTTACTTGTTCAGTAAACGTCTTGGTTTCCATGGTCGTCACCGTGTCCGTCTCCGGCGCTGTGACCGTCTCGGCAACTGCGTTGGTCCCGAGCGCAGCCTCTTCCGCTGCACAGACTTTACCGATGTTGAGCTGGAACACTTGTGTCTCCCTTGTAAAATCAGATGTACGCGGTGGGGGCGTTAACTCTTTACTTACGCCAGATTGTCCATCGTCGCACTCACTGGCATCTCGCATGGCCATCGTCGAGGTACCAGAGTGCAAGCTGTCCGCTTCACTGTTGCTGCTCAAACGTCTCACACCATCCTCAATTGTTGTTGCTGTAACTTCTACTGCTGCTGTACTACTTTCGATATTCACGGGTGTCGTGCGCTGCCTCAGACCCTGTAAGTTTCTAAACTTGCCGAGAAGTGTGTTACTTTCCATGAGCTTATTATCATTGTCTGCACTTATCGCCTCTTCCTTCTCGAAGCTCCAAATGTCCACAAAAGCTTTAAATCCATTTGTTTCATTATTGTACTTGGCCTGCGCCTGAAGAACCTCATCAAACGAACGTTTCTGTGGACTTGGCTCTTCGATTGGCAGCTTCGCTTGCAGGTCTGCTTGCGGCTTTGGCTCTTCTACTTCTTGTTGCTTCGTTTCAGTCTCAGCTGCTGGTGATCGTCGGCCACTTCGCATGGCTCTGTCCATGTCAGTGATCATCGCATTTGCCACGACAGCAGCTGCTCGCACACGAGTTCTTCGTCCAGACCCCGTGTAATATGCCTCTGAGTCGTCTGATTCGTGATCTTCCTCCTCCTCTTCATCATCCGTAACTATTTTGTTTAAACCATAATTAATGTAGCATAGTGTATATTAATAATTATAATATTGAACTCACCTTCATCCCAGAACTTGCGCGTATTTCTCTTGCGTTTTCTTTCTTTCTCGGCTTTTTCACGCGCTGCTTTCTGCGCCGCATCCTCATCTTCATCGGCGCTCGCTTCCCCTTCCGTTTCGCCACCGCCAACCGCATTCTCATAGCCTTCTTCAATAGTGCCATAGTCTAGCTGCGGTCGATTTTTGTATTTCGCATAATCGATTTTCAAAAACTTTAGTCTATCATTCGCCTCGGCCATATTGAGTGCCACGAATTTATTTTTAAGATCTCTGCTCTTCAGTAAGGCGCCACAACGCTCATGTAACGTACTCCATTCCAATGCCCATGAATAACGTTTGTTTCGCGGTTGAAATGCCACCGTCAACAAATCTTTGATTATGCTACTCGGAAGTCGCAATGCTTGCAACGCTTTACAGATGGGATCATAGTCGGTTACGGGTGCATTGTGATTCGTGATGGCAACAATTTCATCCACATCAATGGTTGAGCTTAATAGCTCATATTTGGTGTGATCCACTTTCTCAGCTCGAGACGATTCTTTTCGTGGTGCTTGTTCATCGTCATCCTTGCGTTTCTTTTTATAGCGGGAGCAACGTTTAACCTCATTGTAATTAGCGCTTGTGGGATTGAGGTAGAAAGCGGTAAGCCAAAACTCCGATTCCATAAAGCCTTGCTCAGAAAACACCTTGGCCAAGTCTGCATAGTTAACGGACAGATTGTTCTCCAGATTGAGCATAAACTGCGTTGTTAAGCCAGGATGATAACGCCACACTTCGATGGTGTTCAGCTTCTGTCCAATGATTTTTAGCAGCAGCGCTATCTTGGCAAACTGCCAGCCACGAAAACTCTGCGTAATGAAGAGAATTAGAATGCTTTGCTACTTTTAATTAACTTTTTTCAACTTACGCGTGCTGCTAACAATTGATAGACAAAGTCCAAAACGTTCTCATTGTTGGGCACCTTCTGAAAGACAGGATCTATTTGTCTGTCCATCTCCTCGTCCACATCGGGCAATGGTTTTTCATCATCGTCGCAGTTCTTGTAGTTGCCAATGTTCCCAGATCGATTCCCTTTACAAATCTGTTGTTGATAATTCAGTTTCATGTTCATAGTATGCGGCAAAGCGTGACTATGTCGCTGCAACTCCAGTTTTTGCAGTTCATTTAATAAGAACTCTTCGCTGCCCTCTCGTTCTTTTATATACTGATTCATTAGCGACTTAAATTGATCCAGCTGAGCCATAAAATCATGCTCATTAAGCGCCATCAACTCCAGTAGCTGATTGCCCAATACATAGCTAGTATAGGCTTTAAGCATGACAGCAAACGGTGTGGTCATGCTCAGGTTGAACTTCTTAAGTACAATGCGTTCGAAGAAGCCATCTTTGCCGAGGCCCAGACGCACACACACTTGGGCAATTAATCTGGCTGGTGTGTAGTCTTCCTCATGGGGCGCTTCCTGCATGCTCTGGGCATAGAAGCGAATGTTGTACATCTGTATAAAGAGTAGAGTCGATTAGTTATCTAACTAAAAACAAAATAAAACCTATTACCAAAAGCTTATTGAATTATACATTTTCTTTACACAACAACATTTTACTTATTCTTCTTCCATTCACACTTACCATATTGTCAATAACGTAGCCTCGATTATCATCCAACGTAAATACCGTGAGTAGATAAAGATGTGCCACTAGAGTAATAGATTCTTGTTCCTGGTCCTCGTGCTCGTCCCCAAGCTGGTCAGTGGCATTGCACTTTAACCAAGCGGCCAGGATGCGCAGCGAGAGCTGTTTCACTGCCTCCATGCTGCCGGCATCAAAGAGCTTAAGCAGGCGTAGTATAATGAGATGCTTATGCTCCTGTCTAAAATACGTAACGTCTGCAACGAGGTGTGAATTAATTGACAATGCAAATTTGCAAAGAATTTATTTTACCCTCCACTGTGGCTGGTGGCACTGAATGTTCAATGACATGATGTTTATTCTGTGCCAAATTGGCAAAGATGTGTTGCAAGTAGGAAACATGCCAAGGATTGGTTTGGAAATTAAGCAAATACTGCCAGTCGATATCACAGAGGCCGTCAAGCTGCGCAAAGATATTCGCGGCCTTGCCCAGATAATACAATAGCATGCGCCGCAGACTTTCGGCACAGCTCATCCACTCTTGGCCAAACCACAACTGCAGTGAATGATGAACCAGCACCTTGACAATGTAGATGAGTTCCTCGGTAATGGACTCGCGACTATGCAACTGACAGGCATCCCAAGCAAGAATCAATTGCACTAGCCTATCATCTGCTATCAGCTGATAGACATCCACATCACTGCGAAACGCGTAGAAGGCAAACAATTTCTGCAAGAAACCAAAGAATTGCTCAATGGGTCACCATGTTGATTGGCAGGGAATTGACTTACTGCGTTGAACTCGTCATATTGTATGCGTGAGGCGCAGTCAAGGAACCTTTGCTCATCTTGCAGGTCGGGTAGTATTATGTCCATCGGTAGCACTTTATAAGAATCGTCTAGTGGCCGAAATAAACCAATTATTTAACATTATGATTATGATTGTGATTCAAGCAATGTATATTCGTTGTAGCCGGCCAAAAAATTGTTTGTTAGCGATGTGTATTTCAAAATATACCGAAAAATACCGCAACTGGTCACATCGTGCCGTGAGCGCAGCGATAATCATGCGTGCTGTAGCGGCGAGCTTTTGTTAGAATGTAGCGGGTGAAATTTTTAAAATGAGTTTTGAACAACAAAAAATTCTTTGAACTCAAGTTAAATTTATAAGTATTTGAAGATTAACAAGAAAATATTATGTAGTCACAATGAATTATAAAAAATTATACTTAATTTAGCAAAAATAAATTCATACCATATTAATATACATACCTCAAACTTTAATATGGAATACTCAATTGATGTCCGCACAATGAAATTGCTTTGTTGCCAGCTGGCATATGCAAAGTGCAAACAAATTATTATTAGCTGCCAACTGCGTCTGGTACTTCATCTTACAATGAAAGCACCAAGGGTATTCCTATAGAAATCTAGCCATTATAAAGAGCAAAAGTGTGCGTGTGTGTGCGTGGGGCCAGTTGGTCAACAAGCGGGGCTTCAACGCGTGCAACAGAGCATGGCATGGTTGCAGTCCAACTGCATTAAATTCCAATCGCAGGCATTGTTCAGATTTTTAGTGAACAGCTTAATTTGATGAGAATCACGATAGGGGGAGAAGACAAGCAATTAGGCACACACACCCGACCCACTACAACACACCCTAAAAATAATACATATTTTCCATGTTAAATGGCGAGTGATTTACAATCGTTTGGGACGAGCAAAAACACATGTACTAGCTGTCCAGCTGTCTGTGGCTGGAGATAACATTATTTCGAACCAATTTATCAGTAGCAAAATCAATTAGTAACTACGTAAGAGCCTCTCAGTTTAGCCTTATCTATTGAGCGATGTTCGAGGTACAGCATAGAGTGTTTGGTGCTTTGTGTTTTGTGGTATTCTGCAGAACCCATTCATTATACGCACAGGTAGCACTGTCAGTGTCATAAATATTCCCATCATCGTTTATTTGGCGTCACCCCAACCGGAGTGGCTATCAAATGGCACAAATGAAAACCTGTTGATATCCAAAAGAGAAAGAGAAACGGACGGACACACACAGTCATGTATCAAAGGTTGCGCTTCTGTCGTAATTGAAGAAACGTTTTTCAAGGGAATTGAAGTGTTACAAAAAGAAAGAATGAAAGAAACGGCTGTGCAACAGCAACAGCAGCAGCAGCAGCAGCAGCATCTCTCCCATAAATATTCATGAAGCTCTAAAAGGGTTTTTACTTGTATCGATGTGTTTAGGTTGTCCACATGCTGCGGTGTCATTGCCCAACTCTCCCACTCTACGTCCCGGCGATGGATACGAGCAAAACGCAAATTGACACTAAATGGAAAAATTGTATTGAGGACCCCCAATTGTGAGCCCCCATTGGAGAGAAATGCAATTGCATGGTATTGCTGGATGAGAGTGCTTTCACTTTTGGGACAACAACACGTTCAATTTTAAATACCCACCATGGGCGTTGGCTACGCTTAGATGCTTAGCTGCTTAGTCGCTACTGCTGTTAAGCAGCATCATGAGAGAGGCAGTCGCCTTTGAGCCTGCCACATGAATTTGAATGAGCTGAGGCCAAGGCTCAGGCCCACGCATATGTTGCGGCCAAAGTCCAGTGTCCGCATTGTCCGTGTAGTCCGCACAGTCGATGCTCCCAGGGGATGGCAAATAAACATTGCAAGGGCGCGCATGTGTGCCATCAACTTCAACTCGAAGCGCGCATTGCGCTAGCTAAGGAGAGTGGGAGGGACAGAGTGAGGGGAACGAACAATGGTGACGATGCGCGTCGTCGACGCTTTGTTGACTGCCCCACTAAGTAGGCAACAGTTTTTGGCCACTTCCGTCGCGTCGCGTTGCTGCAATCGCCAAGCTGCCATGACAGCCCATTGTATCTAACTCTGTGTTCGTGTCTGTGTGTGTGTGTGTGTGTGTGTGTGCACTTCGTGTGTCACATTCGTGTTTTCCGCACGCAACAATCGTGCCTCGGTTTCGCTTCCGTTTTGATTTATAAACGGCCGTCGCGGCCGAGTTGCGTATCATTAACAGTTGATCAACAGGTTTGCGCACACATCCCGAGACCGAAGCTCGACCAGCTCGTTGCCAGTAACCGGTGAGTGCATAGAGCATAGCAGAGCAGAAAGAATAGAGTTATCCACTCGCCATATTTGTGCAGTAATTGAATTGCAACAGCACCGCAATCTAGTTATAAAAGTAATTTCACGTGCAAACGGCAAAAAACTAAAAAAAAAATAGAAAATAATAAAAACGTAATAAAACGAATAGCTAAAAGTGCAAACACAGATTGGTGATATAAACTTACATACTACGCGACCACAATAACGGAACCCGTTGGCTGTTTCCGGTTTGAAAAACATCAAACAAAATAACGACAAAGAGGTAAGTTGATTATGAAGAGAGCTTTTTTCGGGTTGCTTAATCAAGTTTACAGAGTTGAAAAACCATTTCACAATGCCAAAGTGCACCAAAGAAAAATACAAAAAAACAAATACGAATTAAAATAATTAAATTAACTTCCATTGCAAGGCGTATTGTGATAAAAATTGAATTTACGTTAAGCTAAAAATATATTCATGGTTTGCTGACTTTCCGCCCCCAAATAATAACATTCTTCGACGTCATTAATCGCTTAGCATTATGGTAAATATGTTTACCATATCCACTTAATAATGGACAAGTTTGTTGGCTAAACACAACAGCGTAGGTCGCATTAAAAATTGAATGATTAGCTCCAACGTCGTTCCAGTTCTCTGGATTCGTAACACATGCAAAACCCATAATAATACCGTCGGAATAGCTTGGGAGCAAGGAGAGAAGGATTGGAGCTCCAGCACAGCTGGAGAGACACCGAAATTTATTTGCACTTCTGTGGATATTCTGTTTATTTACGAATTTTCGTTGAAGCCTCGATGATTTTTATTCAAATGCGTGGGAAGGCGTCAGGCACGGAAACCTATTTAAACAAAATACTTATAGGCAAATGCCATCCTTTGGCAAATATTGGCGCAACTCCAAGAAGACGACGACGACGCTCTCAGAAAAAAAAATAAATAAAAATGAAATAGAAATGCAAACTGAGACGCGACGCCTCGAAACGCCCCAAAGAAACTGTTTTAATTTCGTCACGCGAATCTCTTTCTCTCTATCTCTCTATCTGTCTATCTGTGCTATGTACATTCTCAGCGTACTTTCATATGAATGAGTGTACTTCTTGGTGAAGGAGCATTCTTTGGCCAGGATGCGAGTACAAGCACCTGTCTTTGTCACTGCAAGACATGGCCATGAATAATGTCTGGCCGGGAGAGAGAGACTACTGAATAATACAGTGACTTCACTGGCGACTCGCTCCCAGTTGGAGTCTTCTTCTAGAAATTCGCTGGAATGTCAGCCACTAACAAAGCCATAAATATTTTCGGTTAATTTCAATTACAAGCTGCCCAGCACGTGCTTTTGGTTTTCTATTCCTGGTTGCGGTTCGGTTCAGTTCGCCTCTGCTCCTGGTTAAGTTAATGTAACCATGGGCAGCGCCCTGTTTTCTGCCGATGCCGTTGCCGTTGCCAGGTCGAGTGTGTGGTCATAAAATTTGATGCGTGCCCTATCATCGCGTTGAAGCTATCTATTATAATTTAACGCAAAGCCGCTAAAACTTTCATCTGGGCGGGCGTCAATCAATCAACGACAAGCACACAAATTAAATGCAAAGTAAGACAGCATAAAACCAGCGTCAATCCCAGCGCCAGTTTCATTCATACAATCCGTCAACAGTCAAACAGTTAGCGGCAAAACATTGAAGCAAAACTGGACGACAAAACAGTCCACAGCTAACTTGGCCCGCTTCAATTAACTGTCCCACATCTCACATCGTTGCCATAAAGTAGCCAGCTGAGTGAAGCATCATTTAATCAGGCGTCACACACTCAGATTAGATAGCTCCACATGTTGTCGCTGTTGAGTTAAAGCCAATCGAAATGGGCATTAAAGACTTTGCCCAGTTCAAAAGTGATTTTTCTTTTTTGCGCTCAATTAATAATCATTAGTTTCAATTTGCTTTGATCTCTATTGAAGAATAACTATCTATTCTTTTGAAAGGGTCGATAGATTTAAATTATAAATTTCGCCAAAAGAGAAATGAATGAATTAGTGGATAGTAAGTATACGTTATATATTTTACACATTTGTTTTTCAGTGCATTGAAAGAAGGTCAAAATACTAAAATTATACCAAAAGCTATATTTTGTACAAATCGTAAGGAATCGTAACAATTTTTGTCTGTACTAAAATTCGAGGCTCTAACATTAACATTTCAATAAATATTTGTACTTTAGTATTGATGAAAAATTAGCGGCTTAAGTTCGGATGTTTAGGTTATTCATATTACAGATAATGTATTGATTTTAGATTTTAAATTTTCGATTTTACTAGGAAGTATCCTTGTTTGCTCTCTTTTGAGTAATCTGTTCTCCCAACAGTGTGGCAGATAGTTGGTCTCTTGGTATTAAGCTGATGAATAATTTCGCTGCATGCGAAAGCATGTGAGTAACTTCTTTAGGTTGAAGTACAAACAGGCGACAGCGAGGTCGATGTTGTAGTTTTAGTTGTTGCTGCTCCTCCTATTATTGTTGTTGTCTGTCAAGTGGAGGCGACGAGCATCTTGAGAGCGGCAAACAGAGCTCTCGTAAGTGCAATTCTCAGGCACTTAAGTTGTTGAGCAAACATGGCCATAATCTTAGCTATCATTATCCAGTATCGTTTTAAAGCATAAGAAGTGGTTGGGCCAAAAGCGCACGCATGCCGCGTCGAGAGCAATTTGATGGTGCAAAATCCGCGAGACTGTCTCTATGGCGTATGCGGCGTATACGTATTATTATCATTATCATTTTCATTACAATGGAAAAAGCTACCGCCTACCGTGAGTAGCAGTGAGTAGTACTTGATGCTCTCACCTCAAGCCGCATCTGAAGCTGAAGCTCACGCTGCAACAAGACATTAATAGGCCATAAATTGTAACTGTTATGCGTTGTTGGCTTTTAACGCAGCGGTTGGCATTTGGCATCAAGTGAACTTGGGGCTTGGGGCGCAAATTCAACGTCACCGTCGGGAGTTGAGTGCCGTCCAATAGCCAGTGGGGAGGGGGGAGTTGGGGGCATCCTTAGATGGACAGCTATGCCGCCCCACCGCTTTCAATTAGAGTGGTTATTTAGCTAAATCGTTACGCTTGTTGCTGTAATTTGAGGCGTAGGCGGAAATGATTGCGCCAACAGCAAAAACAAAAGCACAACGAACGGCGAACTCCTGCTGTGGCTGGATACTCCAGGGAAAACGCACACGCAACGACAGCGGGGAGGCGGCAAAGCTTTGACTTAATTGGTGCAAGCATTCCTTTGCTCTATTTACACAATTCCATATTTCAATATTTCACATTCCCAGTCTCACTTAGCGCTCATTTCATTTTCCGTAGGAACATGGCCCAGTTGAGAACTTCCGACGGCTGCGGGACACACAGCATTGTCCTTCTGCTGTTGTTCTGCCTGTGCAGTAGCAGCAGCATTCAGGCCGCATCGATACCCAACAACAACAATGAGCTGGCTGCCACAGGTCTCAGTGACCAGGTGGTGGAACAACTAGCCGACAATGATCTCTACAGCAGCAGCAACAACAAGCGGGCTTGGCAATCACTGCAGGGAGGTTGGGGCAAGCGAGCAAGTGATCCGGCTGCCCTGGAAATGGATGATTCCATCTATATGACTGGACATTTTGTGCCCTTGGTCATTACCGACGGCACCAACACCATCGACTGGAACACCTTCGAGCGCATGGCCAGCGGCAGCAATCCCGAGCAACAGCAACATTCACAGCAACAACAGCAGCAGCTGTCGCAGGAGGAGAGCGATGACTACAATACGGACAACACGGTGGAGAAGCGTGCCTGGAAGAACATGAACGTGGCCTGGGGCAAGCGACGACAGGCTCAGGGCTGGAATAAGTTCCGAGGTGCCTGGGGCAAGCGTGAACCGACCTGGAACAATCTGAAGGGCATGTGGGGCAAGCGTGATCAGTGGCAGAAGTTGCACGCGGGTTGGGGCAAGCGTTCGATGGCCAACTAAGCGAAGAACCAAAAACTAAAATAAATAACACACGCTCGCTCTCGATCGATTTAGCAAAAGCAGTCTAGGCAAATAAACCCATGGATTTACATACATATGATACGATTTATAACTAGTCAACTAAACTGTGTATAACAATATACTAAACAAAAAAAAAATACTAATCTACTTAACTATTTAATAAAATACTATGTGCATTTTAGGTCAATATTTTCCATAGAATTCTTCTTCGTTCTTGTTGCCGTTCTCGATGTCTAGTTTCGATGCAATTTGAACTTGCAAGTTGAGGTCAATTCCGAAAATGTATGAAAGCGCTCGCCACAAGAAAAAAACAAAGATAAAAACTAAAATTGAAAATCCAAAATATTCGTAAATTCGAAAATCGAAAATATATTTGTAATTTGCATATGTATTTGTATTTATGTGTATGTGTTAAAGCCAGTATTATAACATACTAAAATATAACCACTTGCACTAGTTCCCCCAAACATACAAACAAAAGTATACAATTCCTCGTATACAATACAAATAAAAATAAAATACTTAGAAAACGAATGCATTGAAAAGCTAGTTGCAAACCTTAACTTAGTTAATGGAACTGTGCATATTTTTTAAATACGTATACATACAAAACTTAACTAACATAAATGGCAATTATATAAAATGCAATTATCAAAATAAATCAACAAAAATTAGCTTCAATTTTAACTTCAGGGCCGCTGACCAAAAGTTTACCAACAAAATCGTTTGGGACTCACAATTGACCCAGCCACGTGAATAATTAACTCAATTTTTCCATTCTTCCTCATTGCTTTCAATTCCCAATTAGTAATAAATAATTCAGCAATTGTTTTTATTTATTATTTTTCTTGGATTTTTAAATGCTTGCATTAATTATTTATATCTGCTTTTCGTGCACAAAATGTTGAAGAGTATGACAATTTAGTGGCAAAGGAGGATATATGTATATTTTAGTATTCTTTTATAAATTATTCTATATTATTCTATATTATTCTATTTTATTTCATTTTAAAGAAGATACTGTTCTAACTTTATTTTTAAATTGATATTTTCTTCATTTATTGCATATCATTATATTTTATTTTATAGCATTTATTTATAGCATATTTAATTTGAAAATGGTTACTAGTTTTCATTACTTTAAAATTTAATTTAAATTATATTCTATCTTTCTTGTATTGTATTTTGCTGTATCTTTTTAAAATCTTTTAATTTAATTTGTTTTTGTTTTCTGTAATACAATAGAATGTGAGCTACCGAGTGTCTCACTGTCGAGTTCACTTGGCTGCAACCTTTATAATAATTTTAATTATTTTTCTGGCAATTAAATAATTATTTTCGAGGAGTATAAAATAGGATTTGTTTTTCCAAATGGTCTCAGTTTTAATTTAGCTATCAGAGATGCGTTATCAACCGCGACTTCGAGATGGTCAAGCTATTCCTTTGCCTTGGCCTGTGGCCATGTACCGTCGATTGAATCACACTGTGTGGCCACTAGAAGATGGAGCAAGTCGTCTTGTTGTGTTCTTAGAGAAAATCTCAATATTTGTGGGATTTCTTATTTTTACGCTGCACAACGAAGTGGATTTTCACTATTTGATTGCCAATCGCAAGGACATCGATAAAATGCTAACTGGAGCACCGACTTATTTGGTGCTGGTTGAGATTCAAATTCGTGGTTTCGAGTTGGCCGTGCGCAAGGATGACTTCAAGCGATTGCTTCAGAAATTCTATGCAGACATTTATGTGTCTCAAGAATCGCATCCAGAGCTTTACTCTCGCATTCAAAGACTAATGCTGGGCACTCGTCTCAATTCGATTGCTTATCTCTTGGCTTTGTTTAATTTCTCACTGGTGCCAGTCCAGAATATCATCTATCATCGGCGTGATATGCTCTATCAGCAAGTGTATCTATTTGACAACACTAAGCTATAC
The DNA here is from genome assembly GCF_009650485.2 of Drosophila albomicans. Lineage (NCBI taxonomy): Eukaryota > Metazoa > Arthropoda > Insecta > Diptera > Drosophilidae > Drosophila > Drosophila albomicans. The sequence goes on along the minus strand of NC_047629.2, from coordinate 39,240,960 downwards.
TTTTTCTTACCTCTGATCTGCATGAATTACTGGGTAGGCATCATTATAACCACCATGCTCTTTGGGGAACTGAATGTCTTGGGCGAGTTGATGGCGCATCTGAATACGCGTTATCTGCTCCTAAGTTCCGATTTGAATAAGATTTGCAAACGTTTGCTTGAAGACGAGAATCGTGATGAAATTGCAGCCAAATATCGGAGAGCTTTAATTCATATTATGCGCCGAAATGTTGCTCTGAATCAGTTTGGCCAGGAAATGGAGAAGGAATTCAGTTTTCGCATATTTATCATGTTTAGCTTTAGCGCCGTGCTGCTCTGTGTTATGGGCTTCAAAGCCTATACGGTAAGTCTACAAAAAACTTGTTAAATCGTTATGATTAAAATTGTATTTTGCCTGTAGAATCCAGCTGGAAACATCGTTTACATCATTTGGTTCATGGCCAAATTCTGCGAGCTTTTGGCTTTTGGAATGATTGGCTCGATTCTCTATGCAACGGTGTGCTTATTTCAAATGCCGATTGTATTTTATTAAACTATAATTTTTTAGACGGACGAGTTGAGCACCATGTACTACAGTTGCAATTGGGAGCAAATTATCTACCGTTCCAGCAATGCTAGGGAAAATGTGTTACTCATGAAACTGGTCTTTCAAGCCATTCAGATTAATTCAAGACCCTTTTTTCTTACAGGCTTAAAATATTTTAGAGTCACTTTGGTGGCTGTACTAAAGGTAATTTAAAGAAATATTTGTTTTTAAGGGCGTATTTTATTGTCCTATGTTTTCAGATTATACAAGGCGCATTTTCTTACTTCACTTTTCTAACGTCAATTAGATAAGCACTGGAGAAAAAACAAAATCGAATAATAAATCATATTTATTAATTCTCAGCTCTTCTCATTGCAATAATTATTGCAATACTTAATTGATAATTCCGTTGGTTTTAAATAAAATATTCCCGCGCATAGACGTTTCATAGCAAACAGCTTTTACTGGTTCGTTTGAGTTTTGTGGTCTATGGTATATTTAGCATTGTAATTATATATACCAACATTCTGGACTTTTTTAGCATATTTAATTTGTTATGTTTCATCGACTTCCAAAATTTAATCAAGAAAGTATGGTCTATTTAAAAATAAATAATTGGCTCATGAATTAATTGGTCAATTTCTAGAAAACATTAATGTTTGCCATAGAAACCGATATTTGCGAAAATTTCAAAAGCAACGATGCAATCGATAGTGCTATCGATATTTTTCCATCTGGACTCAACGCCGGTCGGCCACACATTGCAAAATTCCGCCAATTTTTGGCATTACAACAGTTTTTGCAATAGCACTACGGGTTTAGGGGTTTTCCAATTTTAGGTAAAGATGAATTTCTCAGGGAACAACTGGTAATTATTTTAAATCAATTACACAAACGCAGTGTGCTACACAACTAAATCATTTTGCAGCTCACCAACTTATCACAGTCCCATCACACAACACCAAAGACCAAAGACGCCAATGTCGCGCGGTGAAGTCCGTGAGAATCTCGATCTACGCCGACGCCGAGCAGAAGCTCGAAAGTATTTAAAATGGGGTTTCATACACATCCTACTCTTCGCTGTGCTCGCCTTTGATATTAGCCAAGTGTGCGTTGCCGATGGAACAACGCTCTGGTATGAAGTGGAGTATACAGTTGGTGTGTTTCTACTGCTCAGCGCCGTTGCCTGTATTGGCAAATACATTTGGTGGCTGATGGTGGACAATGTGACTATGTCGATGACCGATATGCAAAGCTGCCTCTTGAATGAAACAAATGGTAAATTGCATTATTTGTAATTGTCTACGAAACTAATGTAAAAACCTTGCTTTGCAGACAATGTGCTTTTGGACAGTTCAATGCGTATACGCAGCAAAACGCCAAAACCACGCTATTATGAGCAAGAAGATGATTTCAATGACAGCGCTCCCATCATTAATTGGCACTCCTCGTTCGAGGACAGTCGCTGGGGTACCCAATCCCCTCGTCGCAGTCCGAGTCCAACACGCAGCTCACAACAGCAGCTAAATAATGTATCATACAACTGTTCCATCGGTGGCAACAAGTCCCTTAATGCCAGCAATCTCAGCAATGAATCTGCTGCCTATATGTCGCCATATGCCGAAGTCAGTCGCGATGACTTTCCCACCGATGTACGCAAGCTGCCAGCATTGATGCGGCGGGCAGAGCGTGAACGAGAACGCAGCTATGCCGAGCTGCTTGAATCTTCTAATGTACAGAATATGGACTCGACAAACTCGTTCTGGAACTATTGCAATAATGCTGCCTTTCTACTGAAGCGTTCCATCTATCAACTGGCACCTGCACCTGTGGCCTCCACAGAGAACACGCCTACTTCAATTGAAGATTTTGGCTTTGTGCAGTTTAAGGACAGCAATTCGGAGGTCATCAAGCGCATCTCCACGGTCAAATTGTCGCAGTACCTAAGCAATCTCAGATATGTGAGTAAGACAGCAACTGAATCTCAATCTCTATCTAAACTCTTGTCTCTTAGTGGATATCCACAACAATTTTGCAGCGTCTAGTTAAACAAATTGACAATATGGATGAAGTATTTCGCCAGCGCGGACTTATTGAACTAAAGATCGGCGCTGTGGGGTTGGAACGCTTGCGAAAGATGGCCGAGAATCAACAGTTCGTGCAAGGCTGTGCTCCCATGTTGCCTTTGTTGCTGCCCTTCCTCGACACCTTCAGCAATCAGGAGTATGTGGTGCAGCGCATTCGCGAACTCTCACAAGGTTCCTGCATTGGTGACTATCGCTGGAACTCGGGCAAAGCCCACAATGGTCAGGAATGGGGCGACCATTTGCCCACAGATGCTGCTGTAAGTGCCTGCAATTTCTTGGACTTACTTTTATTGATATATTTCCCCATTTAATTGCAGATACTCTTCCATTTATTCTGCGTTTACTTGGACAGCCAATTAATGCCACTGCCCCAGGGTGGTGGACGTCCCTTTCACTCGCGCTATGTGCTGATGCGCGAGGAGAAACGCTCCACAAAAGATATTATTAATGCTGTGAATAATCGAGCACACTGCGCCTTTCTCATAACCAACAGCCAGATGAAGCCAAAGTTTAATTTCATCAGCGAAAAGGAGCTTCACAATTGCGCCTACGATCGCAACAATTTGTTTTATGTTATCATACAGTTTTTGATTTATATGCGCTCGCACCAGGAATCGGCCCTCGAGGGCGTCAACTTGGGAAAGAGCGGCATTAACATAATGTGCGTAATCGAAGACTGAATAAGCTGTGCTCTCTGCTGTTTGCGGTAAGCAGCATTTTGCATATTTGACTTGGGCCAAACGAATTTGGCCATTTATTTTCTTAATGTAATACTTATTATTGTTAAACAACCTTCTGAGACGTTTTCGGCTGCTCAAATTGAAACTATTAAATTATGCATTGTAATTATTAAGAGTCAATTGCAAAGACAACACATCAAACTGTAAACATGTCCGCGGTTTTTGTGGTCGCATCAGCAGTTGCCGTCACTGTTGGCCGCAATGCATCATCAAGAGGAGTGTCATGTGAACTTTACAGCTCACACACCATTCGTTTACTTCCTCTTCCCGGTGTTGCTGTCGTTCTGTTGTTGTTGTTGTTGCTGCTGCTGTCGTTGCGGTCAGTGTGGTCTGCGCTTTGCCAACAATTAACTTATGCCTTGGATGTCATCGAAGTCGAAGCTGAACGTGGCCTCTGCTGCTCCGTGTTCTCGCCATAAACTGTGGCAAGGTGCACAGGTGCAAGACTTTAATTGCTTTTTCATGATTTTCAATATAGAGCGCTGGTCAATGGCCCCCGCACCAACATCGACGACTCATGTGCAGCTCCACGCTTCGGAGAGTGACAAAATTAATGGTTTCCGGCAAACGACAAACGGAGTGTCGTCATTTTGTCGACGCTCGAGAGAAGCGTTAAGAAAATGCTGCTTCCTGGCTTTGCCAGTGACTGTGACACTGGCCAAAGACTGGCATCATGTGCAAGCACAAGTCCTTGCAAGGAGTGTGAATGAAAGCAGCTCACACAAACACACACACTGCAATTGCTATCGTCAATGTGAACTCTCTTGACTGCTTTCTGGTTGCATACACTTAAGGCTATGGCGATGGCTATGACGATGGCAATGGCTATGGCTTTGGCTCTTGCTTCTCTGTTCTCCGTTCTCGGAGCTTTGCAAGGAGCGCATTACCATTTTTCTTGGCCATGCTCATTTCAGCTACTGCTCCGGTTGCTGTTTCTGTTTCAGCTCTTTGTTCATTTGACGTTGAATCGCTTGGTCGGTTATTTTAATGCCATCGCCATCGTCGTCGTTGTCGTCTCTATTGCCGTCGTCGTTGTTCTTCTCCGACTCCTTTTGCCCTTGTCGCCGCTGTCGTTGTCGTTGCTGGCACCTCGAGTGAGTAATGTGCTTGGGTTGTCAACTTTACACTTTTATCCCTCGCATTATATTTGCTTTACCTATACATACACAAACACTGACTGACACACACACACGCCCTCTCACACCCTTTTGTCGTGGAGGGTGATATGTTTTCTTGATACTTTTTCTCAAGTTGTAAATTGGCTTAAAAATAATTTGTCAAAGCATTTCAGCGTACCGGGGATTGGGGATTGGGCTTTGGCGACGCCTATGGAGCTGAAGCCAGAACCGGAGACGGAGCTACAGCTGAAGCTACTGTTTGTCGCTCGCCATTTTCTTGCCAAATTGTTTGGACCTTCAGCTAGTAGAAGATGCCTTTGGTGGAGTGAAATTCTTTTAAAGAAACGCATGTGCGCGTCTTCATATCCAATTAGAAAAGTTTTTGCTTCGACTGCACCGTAATTGTGTTGATTAGTGCGGCTCGCTGGGCTCCTTGGCTTGGCTCCTGTCTCGGTTCCCATTGACTTGGTGGGTTATTTCCCCAGCGCAGAGTGTTCTTTAAAAGGACTCGAGCAGTGCGCCTCAATAGGCCTTCTTTTCAGCAAAAAATAAAGAAAGAAACTTCGATCTAATATAATTCCGCCAGTCACTTTGTGGGGCTCATCTTCTTCCCCTTGGCTTGCTTTAGTCCTGCAAATGTTTATACACAATAAACTGGCTAGTGGCAAAGCTTTTACTTTTCGGCTTTCCTTTTTCCCTGCTTATTTATTTTCTACTTTTGTGTATGCCCTGTAACTCACAACTTTGCCAGCTCCAAAGTATAAAAAGTTTCTGCATTCGCATGGAGGATATAAAAGCAGCTCCATGAAATGCCGCTAGTCCTTCCACATCCAACCAAATGTATGTGCATACATATGTGAATACTTAAGAGGAGCTTTCTTGCCAGTTTTATAATTTTTGTCACATTTTTTTGGGCAGTTTTTAACTGTTTAAAGTTCAATCAACTTAAGACAAACTTGTCAATTTAAAGTAAATAGTTTGTTGAATCGAAATAGTTCTAAGTTATCATTTAGTTTTCATCAATTTACACTTTGTTTATTATTATACTCAAGTTGCTCTATTAATTGCCTTGCTTTATTGGGTATTTCTTAGTCGTTTCCCTTATAGTTTGTCTACAATTTTTACTTGTTTTCCATCTACTTCTCTTTTCTGGTGGGGGAAGAACACATTAATGAACAAAATATTTTCCCTATTATGCGCCAATATGGTCGCCCATATTTCGGTTTATTTAATTTTGCGCAAATAAAACGGAAGTGGCATTTTTATTTTTACCATCGTCGTCTGGGTCTGGGTCGCTTCTCTCCTCCCTCCCGACCACCCAATCCATTTACCCACTTGGTATCTGCTTCGTCTCCGTCTCCGTCTCCGTTTCCGTCTCGTGCTTGTGCTTGGTGCTCTCGATCCTGTCTCATATTTGTGCGCTCCATAAAATTCTGATGTGAAGCCAAACAAACTTGCGACAATGATGATAATGTCGATGCTTAAATGTTGAACAAATATTTGGCGCTGTTTTTTTTCTTATTTTTTTGTATTTTTTAAACAAGCAACGTGCAATTTGTGTAGTTGCCGTCGAGCTTTAAAGAGTCGTCGACTTGTACTCGCCTCCACCTACAATTTCCCCCCAATTGGGAGTCGTGTTCTCTCTTAGCCAGTTGTGAGTTTTCCCAGGCAGTTGCCAGTTGGCAGGCAGCAAGCAGGCAGTCAGAGACTTGGATAAAATGGCCATCATTTGGTTTTGTTGTTGAAGAGGACGCGACGGCATTGCGACGTCTCTACGTTAATGGCCCAAAATGAGTTTTTATGGCAACTATTTGGCAGAGTTTTAAGCCATGCAGTTTATCTATTGACCCCACAGTACAATTCTCTTGGAACAGCACTCGATGGCTAATGCAAGTGCACAGCATGTGTATGAGTGTGTGCTTCAATCTCAGCTATTGAAATAATAATTAGAAGCCGCCAATGAGAAAGCATCGCACATTTCTACAGCTGCTCCAAGCCACCTGAGAATTGTGCAAGTGTATGTGTGTGTGCAGCTCTGTGTGTGTGTTTGTCGTTGTCGTTGGCCAAATTAGATGCTTGCGTGAGTGACGATTGCTGCAGTGTGTGCAACCGCTGCGCTCTTGGCCACTTCAGACTTCAATCCCAATGCTGATAACTTACGCAACTAAGCTCTGCCAGTTTGCCGAAGCACTGCGGGCCACCGCTGGCCACTGGAGACGACTCTTCGAGTTGGGAGAGAGATTGGGAGATGGGGCAGATGGGAGTTGTGAGTTGGGAAGCATTTGCATTTAATCGGATTTGTTGTGCAGATTACAGGTACTGCAGGACATAGTTCTGATTCGTATAGGGAGCGAGAGAGAAAGAGAGACAACGACGAGCAGCAGCAGCATAAAAAGAAAATCACTTGTTGTGTAATTTTCCATGTGTGTGTGTGTGTGCTTACTGACCACAACCACTGCCATGACAAATTAACGTGGCTGCCAATTCTAGTTGAGACTTGTCGGGTCTCTCTCCATATTGATCCTCTTGTTGCTGCCATCTGTTTGGCAATTTAATACTCTTGAAGAGGTTATAATAACTTGATGACCACGTTGCTGACAAGCAGCTGCAATGCTCACTTGAGTTACTCAGCAAAGAGATTCGTAGTTCACCTAAATGTCGGCACTTTAAACTCTTTAGCTGCTAATTGCTAATCTAGTGGACGTTAATTAATAAAATACAATAAGAGCACAATTCGATTGGAACTTTTCTTATTAACAAAATATTTAAATTAAAGCAAAGATTCTTTGCGAAATAGGTATTTTTACTTGCAAGAATAATTGCTACATATACTATATTATAGATTCAAATCTATTTAACAGCAGCTGTTGTAGATTCACATAATGCGTAGTTACCTCTTTTAACAGACTAATTTTTTGTGAATTAATATTAAAAAGTAAATAAGTAACGTTTAATTTTATATTGTTTACTTAAACATCTCAATGAAACTAAAGGAAAACTGTGCAAGAAACCTAAAATAAAGGATTTTTAGAGGAACAAAATATATTTACACAAAAGCTTTTTATACTTAAAAACTTTGAACATATTTTTAATTAAAATTTTTTTTTGAGAAGTTACTTAAAATAGGAAGCTCGCTCTTCGAAAAGACTAATTTTCTGTCTCTTGTCATTTTAATTCTTTGAGAATTTCATCTCAATTTATTTCTCGTTATTATATCAAACTTTGCATTAAATTGTGTATTACTAAAATAAATAACAAAAAAAGGACAACTTCAGACTGAACCTTTTTAATGGCTTCTAATATTTATTTTCAGTTATGATTCCTACTAATTTTTCGCTTAAAAAAGTTGTTAAGCTCTTCGGGAAACTGGCTTCAGCTGCCTTTTCTCATTGTAGTTCTAAAATGTGTTCACATGAAAAGCATGTTTTTCTGCAGCATTGTTTAGTAGAGCTTCTTGGCAATTTTTAGTTAAGTTAACAACTTTTCGAGTGCAATTCTAGTTCTAAGAAAGAGTATTTGATGTGCTCAGCTAGAATTTCTCTCCCTCATTTTTGCTGTTTGCTAGAGAATTGTGCGTGTAGGTAGCAAACCGGAAACATTGTAAGCATTTCCGCTTTATATCAAATATAAAAAATGACTGCTTTTAGACATGTTTGACAAAAAGTTGTACATCAGATTCACACACACACTCAAAGAGAGAGAGAGAGAGAGAGAGAGAAAAAGAGAGAGGGAAAGAGAGATAGATTCATTGAGGAGGGGAGAAGATATAATTGCATAAATCAAACTCAAACATGTAGCATGAAAAATCGCATTAATTTATCTGCTCACTGCGCATGCAGCCACTGCCTATGGCACACCATCTCCACACACACACACACACACACACACACTTAGACACAGAGATAGCTCCATCTACTATATAGAGAGAAAGAGAGAGGACTCATCCTATCAACCTCACAAAGGCGCTGTGTAACATATCCGCTTATGTCAATTTTTTTTACTACATACTCGACTTGGCGGGGGAACGGAAAACGTCAACGTCGACGGCATCATCAACGAGACTAGGTCCTTCCCTACTCCGACTCCAACTCCCTCTCCGCCTGATCGTCCTGTATTCTCATTCAGCCAGTTGTCACTGTCAGTTTTGGCTTCCAGTGTTTGTCACAGCGCCACTGTTCCGTCTGTCCTTTGGTCTGTCTGTTTGTCAGTCGCTCGCTTGCTCGCTTGGTTGGTTGGTTTGTTTGTTTAAATGCAACATTTACTTTATGGATTGTTGCTATATTTTTTCTTCAACTTTCAACCCGAAAAACAGAGCGTATAAATTTCACGTCAATTTCTATACACAAAGCAAGTGAGAGAAGTGCGGTGAATTTTTTTTGGGGATGCTGGAGAAGAAGCTCAGCTGTGTGAGCTCTTGACTGATGTGGCCCTTCACAACTTTGCTCCTTTTTAATAACTTGCTCACACACACACACTGCCTCACACTCACTCTGACACCCACTAACTCACACTCACACACTCTGAAAGAGCGCCACATGGACACACACTAATGCGCTAATAACCTGGTTCTTGTGTGCGCTTTAAATGTCCTCTTCATGGTACATAGTTTAAAATTCTTTATAATTGGATTGCTCCATCTAAAGCTGCTCTTCACTTTGGCCAGCCACGCCTCCGTTCACCCCTTTTGACCCCTTTGGGAAGAGGTGTGGGGAGAACCAAGCACATTTTTTATGGCCACTTCGGACAGAGACGTAGTCAATGTGGAAAACCCAAAGTCCGCCTCCAGGCCCTTTTTTTTCTCTCGTTGTTGTTGCGCCATGGCACTTCAAAAAGGATTTTACAGTTGACGCGTACAAACCAAAGCTTCTACAAGCGTCTCCCCAAACACCTCTCCCCGCAGGCAAAGGTGCTGGTTGGGATGATAGCGGGGGGAGGTATAGAGGAAGGTGGCCTTTTTTTCGGTTGCCCGAACCAGACGTGCTCCTCTTTGGGCATAGGCTGGGCATCCGGTATCCGACATCCGGCATCCCGCACATGTGTGGGGTCTCGAAGTGATGATATGTTTCATTTCACACGGCAACCGTTGGCAATCCTTTCGACCGCATACAGACGGACGGAGAGACGGACGGACGGACAGAGAGACAGATAGACATGCTCATACCGAAAAATGTATACGCCTCTTTGCCTGCCTTTGCCGAGATTTATGTTTTCTTGTAAACAAAATAACGGACATGCTTGAGGCTAAGGCTTGAGTGCTGTGTGTGAGAGAAGTGGATGTGTTAAGGTGAACCGAGCGTGAGCTGACATCAGGATTAGGCGTGTTATGCTGCCCTCTACCTTATTCGATTTATCCTTCAATGCGTGTTGATGTGACCTCGCGATTGCACGTTTGCCTCTCCACTGTGCGGTTATGCGAGACCAAGACGAAGAAGGAGATGAAGTAAATGCGGGAGAAGGCGCAAGGAATTAATTATTCAATGGATTACAGCAGCTGAGATACATCGCATTCCCGAAAACTGGCCTTCGCCTTAAGCCTTTAAAGCGTAGCAAGGATTTCAAGACGTGTTTTTATGCTGTCTTTTAAAATAGGGACAAGAAATTGGTAATAAAATATATACTAGACAGATGATTTAAATATGTTGCTCAAGGCAAGGTCCAGTCTTACTCTTCAACGGGCAACCTCAATATGTCAGTCAAAGTTAGTATAAAGATTTTTGTAAAGTGGATTCCCAATTTCTATAAACTCTGACACTTTTATCAACATTAATGAATGCATCGAAAAGCTTAATGTACTTTTAAATAAATGTGTATATGAACTTCATCTTCAATAAACACATTTATCTATATTTTTCACATACATATTTCTTGTTTTAGTCTATTTTGAAAACGTGACTAAAAGTAATTTAAAATACAAATATTTTCAAATTTTCTTTTTATTAAACTGTCACACAAAATTCACCAAGCTGAAAAATACAAGTTTCCATATAAACTACTTTTTATGTAGCCACATGAAAAAGCTGCAAAAGCAACATGAACAACTTTAAAAATCATACCAAATTTTTGCATAATTTCGCATTATACTTTTCTTTTACGACCCCGTTTTATTGGCTTTGATTATGCTGGCATTTATTTTTTCAGCTCGAGAACACATCAAACAATAATTAGGTGTATTAGGTTTACATTTTCGCTTAATCCTCACTATAAATTGGCCTCAAATTATGTCTAGACGGCGACCCCAAACGAAGTCTTCAAACCATACTCTCGCTCTCGTATGGAGAGCATACGTGTATTTCTGAATTTATTATGCCGCATACGTCTGGTGAGAATCAGAGAGAGGCTAGCAAGTGCCTGGAGCCTGGGGCTGTCTCTTGTTATCCTGCCACATACAAATATTCTAATTTGCATATGTTTAGCAAAAAAGACGCCTCGAAAGTTGGTCTTGACTTGAGGGGGGCCATTTTTTTCTGTTTTTCTTGGTTGCTGGCATTAAAAACTCTGGCAACGCCAAGGACAGAAAAGGCCAGAGCAAATTATGCTGCCGTTTGGATGGATGGCAAAACACTCATACGCACCGTGTGCGCCACAGGTGGAAGGTAAACTTGAAAGAAAGCAAACACAAAAAACGAAATTGCCCAGCGAACAGCATGTCAAGCGGAAATTGCGCACAAGAGAGTGAGTGAGAGAAAGACCCCAACTCCCTCTCCAAATACGACTTCAACTCCAGCTCGAAGCTTACCTTAGCTGCCAGTGGGCCATTTAACATTCTGGATCGCTGCCGGTTTCAGTTTCAGTTTCAGGCTGTAGTGAAATGTGTTTGCCATGCAGCCTTGGCTAATTGAGCAAATCGGTAAACGGCTCTGGCAGCGGCCCACTTCCGTCACGAGCGTAATTATAAATCAATTGCTTTGCGGTACGAGTATTTGCTTTGAATTTAACGTTTCGCAGTCGTCGCAGTCGCATTCGCATGGCGAATCTGAATCTGAATTGGAATCCGACTCCATCAGCGTCAGCAACAGCGACAGCCACAGCGACAAGTTCGAGTTGCGTGACATTTGGCAAATCCTTGGGGCCATTTCTTGTTTTTTTTTCTTCTGTTCTTTTTTGCCAGACGACACGACTCTGGCAAACTCACCTTCTCCATCTACCGGGAACGTTGATGTTGTGGAATCGTGCCATTTCTACACATTCGCACGGGCTGTTTGTCAGAGTTTGTCTGCCTGATACTCGCTCTCCCTCTCCGTCTCTCTCTCCTCTTTCTGTTCGTTTGCTTTCAATCTGTGCGTTTGGTTTGCGTTGCGCTTTTCGTTTTTCAATTTCTTGTTGAAAATTTATTTCATGCAGAAAAGCAAATTTCATAACTTCCACCCACGACCTCCATATGGCCACGCCTTCGCCTTCAATGCTTGAAAATTTTCGAGTATTTCTTTCCGTTTCTTTTCGTTTTCTTTTTTATGTGTTTATATTCGCATTTGATGCGTTGCCTTTGGGCTGGTTTACTTTGCAGCAAAGTTCTTGTAAATATTTTTGTATGTGTTTTTGGTGTCCCGCCCAGCGGCTTGCCTCAGTCTCTCTTACTCTCTTTGGCGCTCCGTTCTAGCCTTCGGCTGATCCTTATCCTTATCCGATTTATGTTGTATGTACTGCACACACTTTATAGTATATTGATTTGAGGCAGCAAGTCTCTCCCAAGGCATTGAAGCATTTGTTCTTTGCCCGTGGCGGCTGTGGGAAATGGTCCCGTAAACGTTTAATAAAATATGATTTCAATTGATTCGCAAGTCGCATTTGAATCAAAATGTGTGATATATAGTACTCGTAATTCGCTGCTGTTGCTGTTTGCCGTTGTCGTTGCCGTTTGTCGCATCCTTCTCTCGTTTGCCAATCAATAAAGCAAAGTGCTCACAGAACTCTCGACTTGAGGCGACTCGACTCGACTCGACTCGATCTCTAGAGGCTGCGTTTGCTGTCCATTCAAAGGCCTCTTCTGTGTCCGTGTCTGTTTTCTGGGTAGGGAAGGGGAGCCACAGTTATCCGCTTAGATCGCTCAACTAAAAAACTCAATTTGCATATTAATATTATTTGGGTTTTTCGGACGCTGCTGCTGTTTTGGGGCCACTTCACTTCCTACTCAGCCCTTTCCTTCACTTCGTTACACTTGGCCCGTTTGGTCCTTTTCTCAAACAAAAACAAAAACAACACAACTGTCTAAGCAACAGTAGTTGAATTGAATTTGCTGTGCTTCAACGCCTTGCTGCTCTTTGATATGCCATCTCCCAATGCTCAACTAACTCCCTCTCTCTCTCTCTCACTCTCGCACTCTCTGTACACCTCTTTCTCGTGCGCATTCCCTGGAGCATACTTTCAGGCGCTAGTTGAGAGAGCTGTGCTCAATATTAAGTGGTAAATCTAAAATACAAATAATCCAAATGTGAGTGAGATGTTTTTTCGGTTTTCACCTGAGCAACTGAGTTGAGTTGAGCGACTCGACAGGTCATCATCAAAAATATTAGTTAGGTTTTTCTCGTTGTGTCAAGTGCTCTAGATTAACATTCATAAGGCTGTGATTTATGAAACTGCCACAGCAGCCTGGCAAGTGGCATGTGGCATGAGGCATGTGGAAAGCACACATCTCACTTGACTGTTTGCCAACTGACAGCTGCAGAGAGTTGAGAGTTGTGAGTTGTTTCACAATCTTCGTCTTTGGTGCTTCCTCTGAGATGTGATTCCTTTAAAAGGAATTACGCTTAATGCTTTCCACTCCAATAGTTCTAGAAGTGATTATCTTTTATTGTGCACAAAAGGCTGCAAGTATGGCCAGCATAAGTTGCAGTTGCACACCAAGTACATAAGTAATTTAATCTCGTCGCCACTTTTGAGTCACTTTATGTGTTAGGTCCACTCTGCAGAACTCTACGATTCTATACGTAGTCTAGATTTTAGTTTGAATTCGTTATTGCAATAAAATAATAATAATTATAATAATTTCTAATCTACAGCCTTCTTTTTTTATTTTAGAGTTGATTATAATTTAACCATGTCTTCCTATTTTCCATCTTAGTTTATGATATACTTGTACTATACAATTTATTTGCTGTTCCTTTAGTTGAATTAGTCAAATCGTAATTTTTCTTTTGTAGCCGCAATTTGAATTGAGTATATTTTCTATAGCTGGTCAATATTTAATGAATAGCTGGCTTTACTTCATTATTTTCTTTGGTAGCAAATCTAACGTCGCATCATCTAATACATTATATACATACATATAGAATTGCTATAATTGTCTATACTTCAATATTTCCTTAAAGCGCCATTCTATTCGCATATAGTTTATAACCTTTATTTATTCAGAGTTTAATTTATTTACTGTTTCATTATTTAAAACAGACCATCCTCGACTTCAGTCCTTTCTTTTCAAACCATTCTTAGAGAATATAATCTACTCATTGCACGTTTCAGTTCTGTCATTAAAGGTAATATAGAAATCTTATTCCTGTAACTATCTCCACCATAATCCTTTCTTATGGAGCCTTTTCATTTGAGTATATAGATTTATCTATACTACGTCATTTTGCGTTCCAGTTGAGTATGTGTTTCATTTTATAATTTATTTATCTCTGCATTAAGTAAAGTCCCTCTTATATAATCTAGATTAACGTATACCATGCTCCAGTTGAGTTTATGGTTTATTTTTATAATTTATTTGCCAATCTATTATTAAAACTAATCCAGTCTCCACTTTGCAGCCTAATTTTCGCTTCACTCCAAAGGTTAGGCCAGTTTCCAGTCGAATAATGTCTCCACTCTAGGCGCTTTTAGAGAGTCTCCCATTAGGTCTCCAGTTCATTCCAGTCTATGCAGAGCTGTCATATGTCATAGATACATTTAACCATAACTGCCTGAGAGATGACAGAGTGCCAGAGTATCATAGCGACGACACCACGACGATACTTACCATAACCATGAGTATGAGTATGTGTTTTGAGAGTGTGAGTGTGAGTGAGTATATGAATGTGAATGTATGCGAGTACTCGCTGCACAATGGAACATATAAATCGGCGTACATAAAATGTCGTTACAAATATTTTATAACAGGAAATCCGTTATTTATACGCACATTGTGCAAGCTGATGGAGATGGAGTGGAAACTGGAATTGGAGATGGAGTTGGAAGAGATGGGAGCTGTGAGCTGCAGGTTTAGTTATAGCTAAAAGGAGAGAGGGTGGGGGTATATCACAGAGTCGCTTGGTAAATATGAATGAATGTTGTTTGCATGTCGCCTGTCGCCTGTCTTGTGGCCCAATCCTCTTCATCTCCATCTCAATTTCCACCTCCATCTCCCCACCTCTAGCTCCTTCTCGTCCTCCATCTACAGCTAGCTGCCTCTGCTGACTGCTATTTGTAGCTGCAAAATCCTTATGAATTGACTACAATTTTATTTATTATTACTCGTTCTATTTGCTGCTCTGCTCTTCGTGTTCTGTGTTTTGTACTCTGTACTCTGCACTCTGGTGCTTTGTATATATTCTACTACCGCCGCATTTCTATGGCACTTGCGACTTGTTTTGAGCCACACAAAATGACGTTCCCAAGGCAATTCCATTATGGCTCACAATCCGCTAGCAAATTGCAAAAGCTCAATTGATATTGGCTCTCAGCATTCTCTGCATTCGCCAAACAACAAGACAACAACAACGACGACAACAATCAGCGGCAATAGCTTTAAAAACGCCGCTCAACTAATAATTGCCTCCAAACAAGCTGCTAACTGAATCGGTTTTAAGGACCATCAAGTCCTTATGTATTCGTGTTTCATTTATTCAACAGCACCTGGGAAACATTCAACACTTTCTTTTGGGGGGCTGCAGCTTACAGGGTATTACAAAAAATTGTTTGGCCAATTCAAATTAAAAAAGTTGCGTGAATTCTCAACCACTCTCAACCTGTTTGTTCTTCGCTAAGGCAAAGACAAGGCCAACACCATTTTGTACATGTCCGCCTCGCGGAGGTGCGGAAGACATCTGTAGCCGCGCCTTAACAGCTCCGCCTCCTCGCGTTCCTCCAGGGGCAGCAGCTGTTGCTCCGGCATGGTGCGCTCACAGATGCGACGCGCATCCGAGCGAAACTGTTCCACGGCTGCCACAAAAGCCGCATGACGAGCCAACATATCACTCTGAGAATCGAGCAGGAATTGATCGTGTGCAGCCAGCAGACGCATCAGAACGAAGCGAGCGAAGCGGCGCTTGATCTCCGAAATGGGAGGATCCACATACTTTTTGACTTTTAGGTAACTGAGCAGCGTCAACAGCAGTATGAGCATCATCTTCACGGAACCCACTATGAGCATGGCCACCAACGGTTTGTCCCCAAACTTCTCCAGCTGCTCTAGCCACCAGATCAAGTCACAGCCATACATGCTGTGGCCGTAGTCCACGATGGCCACCACTATCATAATGACGATGCTGATGGCAGCCAGGAAATCGTAATGTAGATGCATTTGGGCCACAAAAGATCGCCTGATCCCAAACATTTTGATGAGGATTTGTTTGGGCTGAGAACGAGAATTTAAACTTTGACTAACTAGCCAGTGCAAACGAGAATGAATTTTTATAAATTAAAATTAGAACTAAAGCTACAGTACATAGTATATACCATAGAGTACAAAAAATACTAGATTGTCAGACAAAGCAAGTAAGACCACATTCAAAAGTTCTAATGCATGGAGTTGGTTGCTTAGTTTGACAATACGATAATAAATGGAATATTTTATATATTTAATGTAGAAAAAAGTCAACTTTAACACTGTTTGTCATATAAGTTTTCTGTTATTCAGGAAAATGGGTAGTGACCATCTCCCAGTCTTGTACATTCGACTTACTCCGTATTTATTCCTCAATAATTTGTTCTTTTTGTCAGGGTATCATTCAAATTTACAATTTAGATTTATAGCAATCAAAGCAGAATGTAATCTACATATGTGATTTTTCATTTTTACGTTTTCTTATTTTGAGAAATGATGTGATTACTTGCGTATAAACAGTTTTTACAATGTTGTTACCAAATTTAATACCTCTATCATATAAGGTCACTAAGATCTAGCAGCTACTAGAGGCGGATACAGACAGACAAACGTACAGTCGTATCTCAATTAACAAGTATAAAAAAAATAAAGTTTAGGTTTATGCAATTGGAATTTATTTATTCAGAGAAAACCAAAGACTTCTCGATCTGCGGGCAGCAAAGGATTGTGACGCCGCTCAGGTGGACGAGAAGGACGAGTAGGTCGTCTTTCGGGTGGATGAAGAGAAGCTGTTTGCTGTCTCTCTGGCGGATGTGGAGCTAACTGTCGTCGATCAAGTGGGAGTGGAGGCGACTGTCTTCGCCAGTCAGCAAGGGGACGATATCGCTGAGGAGGCGTCGAATGCAGCGGCTTCTGCTGATAGTAATGTTTGTGAATAGTCACTGGACGTAGATTCAGCTTTAGTTGCTGAGCACGCTTGTTGGCCAGATAACGTTGCCTGTCAATGGCGTCCACGCTGTCTTTGACCCCAAAAACGAGATGCAAAAAGGGTTTGACCAGCACACTCAAGGCGACAAATCCAAGAAAGCCAAAGACGACGGGCGAGATGAGTGTGAAGAGAAACACACCAAGGGTAAAGGGATTCAACACGGTGAAGAAGGCGACAAACTTGATGAAGGGATAAAGCACATGGCCTACATGATTGAACCACTCCTTCTTCTTCTTCTTAAAGAGACTGTTGTGACGCAGCAGATACTTGATCTTGCTGAAAGGAGCTGGAGTTGTTGCAGGTCGCTTAGTGGTTACCAGTTGCACCAACTGAGGTTGCTGAGGATGCGGATACGGATGTCCGTGTGGATAGTAATCGCCATGTGAGTGATACGGTTGCTTGGTGGGATTGGCGTAGATCAGTTGCGCCTGCTGACCTATGACTGGGTTGTGTGTATCATACGGTTTCTTGCGTCGCTTCTTACGCTTCTTCTTGTCCTTGTCACCCTTGTGCTTTTTCTTCTTACGCTTCTTACGCCTCTTCTTGCGCTTCTTGCGGCGTCGTCGTCGCGTTCGCTTGCGTCTACGTCGAATGCGCTTACGACGTCGCCTGATCCTCTTACGTCTGCGTTTCTGACTGTCTTTGGCACGCGTTGATTCTTCTGGTTCCACAGCCTTTTGCTGCTCCGCTTCCTTGTGCTGCTCCAGCGGCGCTGTCACCGTTTGCTCCACCTCAAACAGTTCCTCTTGCGCCGATTGCGCTGCTTGTTCTTCGGCTCCCTCGTGCTTGTCCAGCTCTTGATTTAACTGCGCGGCCAAATGAAAGGGCTTCACTGTGGTCGTGTGCTTGTCCAGCTGCTGCTGTTCCATGTGCAGTGCTTCGAGTAAACTAAAACTGCTATTGGGCAACTTGAGACGCAGCTGCTCTGCCTGCTGCAGACTCAAGTGCTCCAATATACTGAATGGCTTTGCTGTGGTCGTGTGTTTCTCCTGTTCAGTCAACTCTTCGTTCAACTGCTCAAACACATTCACTGGCTTCACTGTAGTTGTGTGTTGATCCAGCAGCTGCTCCTCCATATGCAGCGCTTGCAACAGATTCAAACTCACGTTGCGACGATGCTGACGCAGCAGCTCCGCTTGCTCCTGGCTCAAGTGTTCGAGTATGCTGAAGGGTTTCATTGTGGTGGTTGTGTATTTCCTTGCAGCTACCAAATCGGGATGCAATGGATCAACTAAATGGTATGGCTTCGGTGATGTTACTACCACAACTTCTTCCGCCGGCGTCTCCCACATCAATTGCGCCTGTGGACTTCGTATACCGCGTCCTTGTTTCTGACCAGCTGTGGTGTTGTGCATGAGTTGTGCATAGAAAGTTTCATAAATTTTTGCAAAATTAAAAACATTGTGCTCCTCCTGTTTCCCCGCCTCCGCCTCCATCTCTGCCTCTGCATCACGCTGCTTGGCGCTAAACTCCAACTTTGCTAATCCATCACGCCTCTCGATGTCGGGTTCGCTGCGTGCCTCGCCGCAGTTTTGTAAAATCAACAAAAATAGTATAACAAAGTTCCTAACACTTTTGGCATTTCGTCTTTGCTCCATTTCATTTCATTGTGGACGAAGGACGTCAGTCGACAGTCGACAGTCCTCAGACTTTTGGTCTTTAGTCCCGCTTAGGGTCAGGGTAATTTTCTTCGACTCAGTTTTATGTTTGATTTAATTTCAACTTTTGTGCTCGACTTGCGAACTTCAACTGACGTTTCCTTCTGGCCATTGCCACTTCATCAGCTCGGTCGAGACTCGAGAGTCGTCAGTCAGTCAGTCGTCATTCAGTCAGTTAGTTGCCTCAAGATCTTGCCAACTTGTTGAGCTTGTTTTTGGCTCCCCTTACTTCGAGTTGAATTCGTACTTGATTTCTGGGTTGTTCTTTTCCCTTTTTTCGCTCTGCGTTTATTTGCGTTTAGTTGGCTCTTGTAAAAGTAAAATTTATTGCCGCTTAGTACATCATGAACATTCACTGTTATGACAAATTCTCCTTACTTACATTTAACAACTTGTAAAGCACTTAATTATGTTTTGAGCACAACAGCCAAAAACTGCTGCCGAACAACTTGCACGGCATAACACAAACTTGCCCATAACCACCAAACAACAACAACAACAGTAGCAACAACAATAACAACTGGATTCTTTGTGGTGGGGTTCAGGGCGAAAGCGAAAACGAAAACGAGAATGAGACCGAGAACACCGACTATCACAACACAAATTATGTGTAACTGGCTCTCAAAATGCAAAAGACTTTGGAAAGTGCTTAGTGGCCAATTGCTGTTGCACTTCACTGGCTACAACGATGACTGTGAAGTTGACTCTAGCTATAGCTTGGTTATGGCTCTGGTTACGGTTCTGACTTTGACTCCGGGAATCTGGTCTGGTTTCTGAGGTCAGCATGTTTCGCTAAGTCCAAAGTAATCCATGAGTTTCTGAACTGCATGCATGTTAATTATAATGATTCGAATAAACATTAAATTCTGCGAAATATTCTCAATAATAAATAACAAAAACTATTTTTAATGCATGTTAATTATATTGATTCAAATAAATTTAAATTCTGCGAAATATTTTTCCATAATATAAATAAAAACAATTTTCAATGCATGTTATCATTCAAATAAACTTGAAATTTCGCGAAATATTCTCAATAATAAAAACAAAAACTATGCTTGTTAATTATAATGATTCAAATAAACTTTAAATTCCGCGAAATATTCTCAATAATAACAACATAAATTATTTTCAATGCAGTTTCCAATAATATTTGCGGCTTTCCATTGAATTCGTTAACCAATCAAACCGATTTAGTTTTGCTTTATGATTTTATTGCGGTTTGTACTGATTTTATACAACTGATATTATATATAATTTGATTGGAGTTTTCATTGCCAAACTTTCGTTGATTTGATTTGAGTTTTTATTGCATAATTTTCGTTGATTAAAAATATTATTAATTTGCATAGATAAACAACTAGATTTTTGGTTTGTATTTTATTCAAGGCCAAATAAAATTTATTTATTACATTTGTTAGCAATTGCCTATGGCAACGTTTTAAATTTATGTTTGAAGTTGATTCATGTTGCTTGGTACTTGAACTTATTATTTTTAAATGCAGCATAACTATAGAACAGCTTTGATACAGTAGATAGGTAACTATATTTTGTTTAATTGTTTATTTATATTTCAATTAAGTTTACTCTTAACGATGAGATTTTGATTTAGACATAGTTGGTTACATTTGTTATTGATGAGATTATTTTTGATTAATTTTTGCATTTTATGGTTGCCACTGCTTTGAGTCATTTGAAATTTGTTCTTATTAATATCTGATGCAGCATTTATCCATTACACATATGATACAAAGCTTATTATTGAATTGTAAAGACAACCAATGGCATTTGGTATGTTTACATCCAAATTATAATATAATTTTTAGGTACAATTATTTCGATAAAATTTGATTTCCAATTCTTTATGGCGAGATTTTTATTTTTATCGTAATTAATAATTTTTGATATTATTATTTGATGCAGTATATTTTTCGTAAACTGCAATGTGTATACTTCTTCTGTATGTACTACACAGTACATGAATATTGTGCATATCCAAGTATTCATTTTACACAGATCTTAATTACAGTCTTATTTTTCAAAAGATAGAAATATACGAAGTCAATTTAGAATTTTCAAGGTTATTTGTTCCTATATTACTATATGATAATAGATTTCAATATCAATTACTTATTTGCAATTTTAATAATCATATCAAACAAAGTATTTAAGGTATTAAATTTAGCACAGGGTGCTACTAAGGCTTCCTTAATATTCTAAAGAAATTGGATACCAGCTTGTTAAGAGTTTTCAATTGTTTTTGTGCGTTTATTGTTGGCGCTGACTTTTATCTTTATTACGGCCTTTTTTCTCTGTTTTTTCTGCTTGTGGAATGTGCATATAATATTAATCCATGTGATCTGCAATCAATGGCAATTTTAACAGCCATTATCGATTAACGCTTATGGCAAAATTTTATTAGACACTTTGCAGAATTACACAATAGACGAACGGACGAAGAGAAAGACAGACACTTGGTACTACATGTGTGTAATGCGTTTTACGAGATATAACTTTATGTGGAGTTGGAGTTGAAGTGGGAGGAGAGAAAGGGAGAGCGGACACATTAATAGCTGTAAAAATTGAGGCAAGTGGCGAACAGCAAACAGCGAACTGTAAATGGGGAAGTAAAAGTAAGAGCCAGGACAGGTGTTGATAACAATGGCGTCCCATCAAAGTGATTGACTGCGACACGCGCCCCAATTGAGTGGAGAGTGGAGAGGCTCCTGATGCTGCTGCTGCTGATGCTGCTCCACGCTTGCTGCTTTGGCTCTCTATATTGCCAATTAGGCGGGGCATGCAATTTGAACAATTTGAGCAATTTCCAGCACGTTGGGGGCTCTAGAGTCAGCGACACAGTCAGAGAGAGTCAGAGTCAAGGGAGCCCGTAGCTTGGGCATCCAATAAAAGCAGCAGTCGATCGGGTACTGATTGACATATTGTGCCAGTTAGTTATTGGCGCCAGACGCATCAAATGACGATTGTTGCCATGGCAAGCACACAACCTCCTCTACAATCTATGGCGTATCGCTAATTTGATTGCCACACACAGAAAGAACGAGAGAAGGAGAGAAGAGGAGCGTGTTGTAATAGGAACAAAGCGCTGACAATTTCAATATCAAATTGAAATACTAAACTACAAGGCAAGGGCAAAGCAAGCGGAAAAACTTTCATCATTTTTTCCCCCATTCACTCCATCTCTCACTCAACACACACACATATATATTCTTACGATACACACATACGATATTCGAGGCAAATATGTTTGGCATTGTTAAAGGA
This sequence comes from Drosophila albomicans, assembly GCF_009650485.2. Lineage (NCBI taxonomy): Eukaryota > Metazoa > Arthropoda > Insecta > Diptera > Drosophilidae > Drosophila > Drosophila albomicans. The sequence continues at coordinate 39,219,044 of NC_047629.2, read as the reverse complement.
CTACTCCAGTTGCCTGGCCGCGTGCTGCTAAAGCAACCAAATCGCTGCAAGCTCGATGCCAGCAACATGTATGACAAGCTGAAGTTCGAGTTCACCGAGCAGAATTTGTGCCGAGCAAAGGACCTGCTCAGCAACTATCCTGAGAAGGAGCAACGCGGTGCACTATTGCCGCTGCTCGACTTGGCTCAACGTCAGTATGGTTGGCTGCCGATCACAGCCATCAAAGCGGTGGCTGACATGATCAAGGTGGATCACTTCGAGGCCTGGGAGGTGGCCTATTATTACACCATGTTCCGACAGCATCCCGAGGGCAAGTATCGCCTGACAGTCTGTACTTCGACGCCTTGCTATCTGCGCGGCGGCGATGTCATACTGAACACCTGTAAGGAAGTGCTTCAGCTGAAGGAGAACGAGACTTCGAGTGATATGCAGTTCACGCTGAAGACAGCCTGTTGCTACGGGGCCTGTGTCAATGCGCCTGTGTTGGGCATCAACGATGACATCTATGAGGATTTGACGGTGTCTGAGTTGGAGTGTATACTGGACAATCTAAAGCAGGATGTGATACCGCCAGCTGGGCCACGAAGTGGACGCTTCTGCAGTGAACCCATCTCGGGACCGACAACGCTCCTCGTCGAGCCACCGCCAGCTGGCTTTGGCATGCAGGAGTTGTGCAAACCGAAGAAATGTTGAGCAAATTCTTGTGAGCAATAAAATGTAGCGTCCTTATTGTGGCAGCAGCGAGCATTGAAAGTGTGTGCGAGAGTGTCCATCTTATTATGCGCGCTCCTGCTGCCAGCGCAGCTGTTTCTATTCTGCTTAGCTAAGCTCCCGTCTCTGTAGCTGTCGCTGTCCTTGTGTCCTTGCTCGCGTCCTCGTTCGGTGCATTGTGTAGTGTCGAGTTTATCCCTTGCAGAAGGACATGCTTTGCAATTTCGTTGCGCTGGCAAAATAAACAACAAACAAACAGAAATGGCAGCCATGGCGAATCAAGCGCGAAACAACGCCCGAGTCGGGAGCCCTGGCCCTGGCCTAGTGCCTGCTCCTGCTCTTGCTCCATGTCCTGTCAGCCATTGCAGCCAAGTAATCAGCTTTTGTCTTGTCTCCCCCACTTTTGCTTCGCTTCGCTTGGGTTCGGTTCGCATTGCATGCTGTGGTTTGACCTCGGGTCCAACCCCTTTGGCGTTCTAATGAAATGTTGCCAGCCAACACAACATGCAACAACAACAACAACAATTACAAGAACAACTGCTGCAACAACTACGATAGCAACAGCGTCGATATTGTTTTGGCCAAAATAGTTTTAATTGTTGCACGCCGCCTCCCCCTCTTCAACCCTGGCCTAACAAGTTCACGTTCTGCTACCTCGTGTGGCAACAAAAAGGTCAGCTTTGTTTTATTGCTGCCACATTTCGTTATGGCCACATACACATTCGTACATACATAGAGTAGACTCATTCACAAAATGTATCCAATTAAACTACAAATTAATAGATAAAACACAATGGCGTGTGATTTCTGCTTCTGATTTATACACTTTTTATTGCCTTAAACGAAATCAATTTGCGAATTAAATCATTTTGATTGCTGATTAATTGCAACACTTGTTGTGATTAGAATACCGAATTAATTGTCTTTAAACATCTCATTTATTATTTACTATTTCGTTTGTGTTGTATAACTATTGTACAACTTAATTAAGAATTTTTGAATGTGAAAGGTTTAAGATGTCTTTATTAATTAAAACACGATTAACTGGTTCTTAAATTTCGATTGTCAAAACATAATTAAAAGAATTCAGAACAAATGTAAGTTTTAGATATGTTTAACACAATTTATTCAATTGGTAATAGCATACTATTAATGACAATATAAGCCTTTATTATTTAAATAGCGTAGTTTTAATGTTATAATCTTCAAAAATAAAATTAAAATAGCTAATCAAACCTTAAATACATTGCCCAGTTTATTTAACTTTTTCAATCATAATTAAAATGTATTTTAAATTTAACTTTTATAATTAGATTAAATGTTCTACAATCTAGAATATTCTTGAAATTATTTGAAATACTTTATTCGACTAAAAGTGATTTATTATTAAATTTCCGTGCTAATATTTTGCATATTTCACTCATTTTATAGACCAACTTACAAATTAATAGATATTATGATCAAATATGATTTATTTTGAAGTTTCTTTGATAGCATTTTAAGTATTTTATCCGCTCATTAAAATTAAATGCTTTATAATTTACAAGTACATGTAGTTGACATTATTTTTTACATTTCATTTACTTTATTAGTTAAAAAACAAAAATTGCACAATATGCTATTATATGTAGTGAAGTGAAATGTGATATAATTTTGATCTTTCTTGATAAGGTTTATTTAATTTTATTGGCTTCAAAATGAATAGTGCAGAATTTTCTATATGAATAAGAATTCATTTTTATATGCAATGCGATTGTTTAAAATTTCCTTGCAATTGTTTTATATATTTCATCTAACATATTTGTTCACTAAATATTTCGCTAGTATCAAGTAAAAAGTTTAACTTTCATCGATGGCAGCAATATTGAGTTGCATATTTAAGTGCAACTATATATTCGAGGATAACAAATGGCGTCCTTCAGTTGGGTTTTCAATAACTTTTGAAGCATTTTGCGTTGCATTTTGTGTTGTTTGTTGTTTGCTGCTGTTGCTGTTGCTGCTGCTGTTAGACAAACTGTTCTACTCAAACAAACAATGCAGATTTCCAGTTTTAATAAATCTGTTTGTCACTTTTGTTTGCCGCTTCAATGGCCATCAGCAACAGGAACACTGGCAACATCAGTCGTTGTATCAGGAGTAGAAGTGGCAGCACGATACGCCCCCACCCCTCTCTCAGTCCCACTGTGCGACGCCCTCGTACACAGTGGGCCCTATTGTCGAGGTCCCAGCGCATGGCGATGAATTTTTAAATGAAAATTGTTGCTATTGAAAGTTTTTAATTTGTGTTGTGCGTGTGTTTCAATGGTAGTTGAAGTGTGTGTGTGACTGTGTGTGTGCGTGAGTTTTATTTATATTTCAGTTGTTGTTGCTGCTTTTTTAAGCTGTGCTTTCCGCCCCCTTTGGCCGCCCCTTGTGCGCATTTTGCGTGATTTTCGCTGGCTGAAACGGCACCTTTGGGAAATTAATATCCTTTTTGGACGCTGACACGCGGCACGAGGCACACACAGTCGCACACTCGCACACACTCGTCTACATACCAGGCCAGTTGGTGACCCCAACTTGGGTAAAGCCAAGCGTCCAGTCGAGGCTCAACTGCTGCCATGGCAGTTGCCCAACTGAAGTCACGCGGCAACAACGCGTGAGCTGAGCTTCAACAACTTTTTGCGGCCACGTTGCACGTACGCCCACGTACGTCCCGCCGCTGGCCACGCCCTCTCAGTTGGCTAGCCTCGGCTTTTGTTTTAAGTTTTGCCCCGTTGCCCGTTGCCTGGCGTTGACAACTTTTGTGTGCCCCTCGCCCTCGCCCTCGCCTCTGCTTACCGCATCCATAATTGCTGCTGGCAGCAGTATCCTCTTGTTATCCTTGGCCAGATTGCATGCTGCCTTTTTTGCGTAACTCCGCTGCTGCGTTGTCGTTGTCCTTTATTACTTTTGCGCAATTACTCATTACGTTATTGCATTTCATACTTTTGATATACACGCATAGTTGACTAAGCAACAACGCAGGGAATGGAAGAACTCGGTGCTCGGGTTGCTCGGAAATAATTAGAAATATTTTTGCGCAATTCCATTGGAGAGTTGTCCAATTTGGTGTAGCATTAAAAGCAACGGCAGCGGCAGCGGCAGCTTTGAGACCATGTCTCTCTTCCTCTCTTTCTCCCTCTTCCCATCTACATATCTCCCTTGCGCAACTCTTTCTGCTCCGTTTTTTGGCTGCTTTTATCCGGGCAATTGGCGCCTTTTGAACACGAACTTGCAGCTGCAACTGCAGCTGCTGATGCTGCTGTTGCATCCGCCTTTGCCCGGCGGCCTTGTCGCCAACAAAGTTTTCATTTGCATGTTTCTAGTTAATTGAATTATGCACAACTCTCCGCTTGGCGCTTTGGGCGCTCCAAACATTTATATAAGCGCTTTGAGGCTGCATTCAATTCCAACTGGCGCTTGCTCTGGCTCTAGCGATATTAAGCATACGACCCCCTATCCCAGCCTGATAGAGCTCATTAGTTGGCAGCCGCGTGCGTTTGCAGCGTTTTTGCCACGACTCTTTGACTTCGTTTGCCACCATTTGGGACCAGCTACAGTCGAAAGCTAAAGCTATAGCTATAGCTAGAGCATAGCGGCAGCTTCTCAGATTTCCTTTTATGTGCATGCCATAAAAGTCCGAGTTCGAGGCGCTTCAAGTTTATTACATTCCTAAGCTGTGTGCCAGTCTTTCTATATCTCTTGCTCTCACTCTCTATTCCATGTCCTTTTCTCTTTCTCATCGTGTCATCAGCTGGCAATAAAATCTGCCGCTGTTTGCAGCTTCTCTTCTGTTGTTGCTGTGGCTTCTGGCCCATTGTTAGAACAACGTGCTACGTCTCCACACATGACTCTCTCTCTCTCTCTATGGAGTGAAGGGGAGGAGGAAAGTGTGCGTAGTCAGCCGAATTTAAATTTGACTTTTATTAAGCGCAAAATCAAAGTGGAAAATTTATCTGACTCTCAAACGCCGCTGCCTCTTTTTTTTCTCTACGCTGTCTTTGGCCAATGAGCATGCCAAGAATATTTCACGACTGTGCTGCCATCATCATCTTCATCGTTCGTTCGTTCGTTCGTACCGGGAGCATAAAAGCAATTTTATTGCTCAAGTTGTGCTGCTCGATAGGATAAGCCCCTCATTTATGCTTGTGCCCGTTGCCCGGCAACATGTTGCCGTTGCCGTCGACGTTGCCGTTGCTGTTGCCATAATTCCAATCCGAATCCCAAGTCCAATCTTTGTGGGCGTTTGCCACTTGCCACCGGCAATGGCAGAAACAAAAGGCGTGGCCAGCGGAGAGAGAGAGGCGGAGGCGAAGGCGAGTACGAGCTAACTATTAAAGTGCTGTTAACTTTATTATTTCGAGCACTTGTTGTATAATGTGGCAGGGCTGTCATGGCAACTTAGTGCTATAGTTTTGTGCGAAAAACACACACACAAGCAAAACTGTTGAGCAGATAGAGAGAGAGAGAGAGAGAGAGAGATAGAGTGGGAGGAAAAGCGTTGCAAGAAAAGTAGCAAAGTCATAATTTGACAAAAGTGGCTGGTGGAAAGGCGAAATAAATATGCTTGGCAAATATTTGCTGAAAAATAGCTTTTCTATGCAAAAAGTTGTTGCTTTCATTTGTTTTTGCTGTTGCTCTTTCCCCAAGTCGTGTTGCTATGTAGATGGAGAGAGAGAGAGAGCGAGCGAACTGAATTCTTGTTTTATATAATCAAAAAAAATAATACATTCAACTTTTCCCATTCGCCTGGCTTCCGCTCAGCTCCCCCTCCTCCTCTTCCTCTCCACGTGCTACCACAACAAATTGTTGCAAAACTACATGAGAAAAATCGTAAACATAATTTTGCCACTCTGCTCGTATAAGCAACAGCAAAAAAATAAAGTAGAAGGAAAAACGTACTCAAACTTTGTACCTCAAGAGCTGCGTTCCTGCTGCTCCTTTTGCGATAGTATCCAAGGATAATACCGAGACTCCTGCCCAGCAACAGCAAACCCAAACATACCTTTTCTTTTTTTGTTTGTCTGCCACGAATAATGATTCAACTCATCACAATTTAATTAGCAGCCAGCTCTTACCAATTTTTACCGTCTCATTTACTTCGCTGCTTAATAATGAGTGGAACGAAAAAAATATATAATTATTTTTAATACTCAAAGCTAAAAAAACAAAACTCGCATATGAAGCACATAAATACGCTAATTAGTCATTAAATGAATCTTTGCTTCCTACCTAATATTTAATTCGTATTTATGTGCATTCTTAAAAGCACTCAGCTATTTGAGTTATTTCAATTGAATATTGAATAACTCTTCATTTGAATTTAGTGCATGCCAAGCATACTTCACCTAATGTTTAATCAAATTATGAAATGAAAATTGAGTATTTACTAAAAATGGTCTTTGAAATATTTGCATTTAATGTGTAAACATAATAAAGTTGAAACTATCACATAAATTATCTTCAAAGTATTTGATTTATTTCTTCTCTTCAAAATAAATATAATATTTATTTGTATTCAAAGCATTTAACTATATAAAACAAATGAGTTTGCATTTTCTTAATTAGTTTTAATTTGATTTAGCTTTATTTTAGTTTTGTGCGTTATTTATTTGCTCATAATTTCACAAGTCATCTAGCTAAATATGCTGATCATAGTTTTTCACTTTTTACTTCAAGTGGGAGGTAAAATACTTTAGCCTGACTGCTCAAGAATTTATATTATAAATTTTCTCCTTATATTTTTCTGCTGTTTGCTGCACTCGCTAAACTCATAAAAAGCATTCCAAGCATAACTATTTTATTTGCAATTTTTTATTGTATTTCTCAAGTATTTCACAATAAATGCTAATCATGAAACTATGGGGGGAAATGTTTTAATTGGTTTTCATTTTCATTCTGCGCTCCACACTTTACGCTCTTCACTTGTTTCTTGCTTGGTTATCATTGGGAGTATTCTCATTTCGAGCCGCGATGCCCAGTCACAACCCTTGAGTATTTGAAATCAACAAGAATTGCGTTTGGACAATCATAGCTAAAAATCGAATTAACCAAATATTTGTTTATCTTTCAAGGAGTCTCAGATCTCTTGACTCTCTCTTGGCTAGCCGAAAAGCTTTCAGCCGCTGGGAAATTTCGCCAGCTGCTCTGCGATATCAAATGGCCAGCGTGATGGCATTTGGCATTTGGCTCAGCGTCAGCTGCTTCATTTCTCCATCACTTTTTGGTTCAATTTGGAAGCGAACCCCTTTTTTTTGGTACAGAACATAATACAGCGATGGTGGAGATGAAGAAGATGGAGGATGGAGGATGGAGCATGGTCGAAGGCCATTCGCTTGCTTGCTTAAAGTCTTTCACTCCATTATACTCAGTCGCATAAAAACACAACTTACCCGAGCATGTTGGCCGTTGGCTGCGAGCTGTTTGGTTGTTGGCTGCTGGTGTCCGTGTCCATGTTGAAGGAGGAACTGCAGAAGATGGAGGAGAAGGACAAGCGAGAATGATGCTGGGGGCTGTCAGCTTGGCTGGCCATAAAGTGTCGGAAGAATCACAAAATCATTGTAAATGTTGAACGAATCTCGCATTACACGCAAGGGGCTGGCGCGTGTTGTTGGGCCAAGACAAGTTTTGTTAGTGTGCGACGAAAGAGAAATGAAAGTGCCAAGCAAGTGGGGGGAGGAATGGGGGAGAAGTGTAGGGAGTCGAAATGTGGTTCACTGGCTTGCGGGCTTGCCCTGCGTTGCACTTCTTGATTAAATTTTTGCACTGCAAGTGCAAAATGAACTTGGCTCGCATATGTCCTCGCCTCGAAAGTCGTCAGCAGTGGACAGACAGCAGGTTTAGTGTCCTGCTACTGCTTCTCGTTCTCTTCCTTCTAGTTGTGGCGCGTTGGCGTGCTTGCGGTTTTTATTTCGTCCTCCTTCTGCTGTTGTCTGTCTTGCGTGTCCTGGCCGTGTCTTCTTCTTCCCTTTTTTTTATTGTGGCTTCGTCCCGTTGTTGGCCATTGTTGCTAACTGTAAAACAGCATTCCTTTCTCGCGTTTTGCTGCAATTTTCATTTTTATTTCCAAGCTGCATTCAACTTACATACTTTTCCATGGTCCGTGTCGATGTTGGTTGCGTGTCAGGCTACGGTTATTACAATATCCTTTCGCTGCTCATCGTTGCCTTGCACCCTTCCGAGTTCCCAGTTGCTGCTACTGCTGCTGCTTTGCGGTTGCCTTTGATAACAACATCAAACTGGTTGCCTTTTGCCCCCGTTTTGCCATTAAATTTTAAATTAAATTGTCCTGCCATTCTTATGTGCACTTTGTGGATCTATTTTTGAGCTGCTTTTATGGACGTTGTTAATTGGAATTGATTGAAAGTTATTTGATGTTTGCCTTTCGCCCCGGAATCCCAAACCCAAGTACAAACCCAAACCAAAACCAAACCAAACCAAGCTAAAGCCCAAAGCCAAAGTCGTTCGCCTGCCTTCCACTTTTCCCGTTCCTCTCACCTTTTTCTCTCTCATTCCTTTAACAAAGTTATGGGCTGAGTTCCTGTGCTGTTGTACGTGTCTATCATTGTGTGTGGGCTGCGTTGTTAATAGACTTGCTGAAGTAATTAACATAATTTAATTAGGTGCTCGGCATTAATTTTACGCACGGCATTAAGTGTTGAATTTTAAGTGTTTCCATTTTAATTGAGCGACATTTTTCAGTCACGGCCGCGCGCAGCCAATAAAACGTTCCCATCACACACACACACCTCATTCTACTAGTATATTGTAGTACAATAATAACAATGATAGCTGTGGGAGTCATCAAAGCTACTCAACAACAACGAATCCCGTATCGGCGCCTCACTAATTAAATAAAACAAAAGGTAATCCTTAGCAAGTATTGCGTATACGTAATATTGAATTGCTGATAAATTAAACCCGATGCTGTCAATAGACGTTGTCGACGACGACATGTTTACCCCGTTCGCTGAAAGCGTATTAAAAATGTAACTTCCACTGCTGCTTTTATGGCCAAAGGAAACAAAGTTTGTTCTTCCGAAAAAAAAGACAGAAAGCTTTGGTCGAATGTGCTCGACTGCAAGATACTCGCTCCTTATTTGCAATAAAACCAAAATAGAACGGTATTTTTTTTATAATTTACTAAAATAATATTCCAAAAAATACTAAAAATGTAATGAAGGCTATGGACACAAATACGGTATTATCCTTAGAATATACCAAATTAATATAGCGAAAGAATACTGAAATATGCCGAAGACTATATTTGGTATATCGATATAGTCCATTTAAAATATAGCATAGTGTGCAAAATATACCACAGGCTTTACTTGGTATATTGATATACTACTATGTTTAAAATATACCTCAAAATATACTAGATTGTCAAACAAAACAGTTTACATATGACTACAGCAGCCATTTTTGCCACATAACATAAGACAGACAGATGGACATGAATCTTCTCGACTGTAGACGCTGATCAAGAATATATATTATGGGGACGGAGATGCCGCCTTCTGCCTATTACATACATTTCCTGCAGACGTTAGTTAGAATACTCTTCTCCCCTTTGCATGGCGCGTATAGATAAAGTTCCAGCTTTGGCATGACGACGCCTCTCAACTCTCGCTGCTGCTGCTGCTGTTGCTGCTGCTGCTTTTGGCGGAGACTCGTAAAAAGTAGAGCCTAATAAAAATGCCGCAGCACGTACGTCAACCTGCAGGCATTAGACTCGGGTGTGCTTTGTGTTTTGCTTGTGTCTGTGAAAACAACAAGGAAATTCTGAACTCAACTGAACTGAACTCAGCTGCTGTTATTAATTTGCGCAGCGCAAACTTGTTCCTCATTTGCCCCCGCAATATCCTGTATAATATCGGGTAATCAGACAATGCCTCGCCCCTCCCCACTCCGTCCCTCCCCCAACGCTTTTGTTGGTGCCCTTTTATTTAGCTATTTGCAAGCAATTTGATTTTGTTTCGGGCGCTTTTGCCTTTTGTGTTTGCCCAATGTGATGAAGCATTTGAGAGCACAGCAGAAGGGAAATAGAGATCGGGGTCCATATCGAATTGCAGTTGTTGGTCCATTAGGCGAACCACTTGACCCCCCCAGGGGGTGGCTTTTAGCACCGGAAATGTGAAGAGCGATGAGAAAGTGAGGGAGTGCGGGGCAGTGCAAAAACAAATGCCAAATATTGTATTGGCAATGCACACGCGTTTGCGGGCCCAAAAAAGCCAGCGACGGAGCCCGAGCCCGAGCCTGAGTGTCGACTTTGCTGTGTAAATTGAGCTGCTAATGGCTCTCCGTCATAAACAACAATAACAAACCAAAAGAGGCGACAACAACAACAACAACAAGAACTCAAAAAGTCGAAGCATACTTAGTTGTTGACGTTATCGTCGATGTCGTGTCGTTGTCTGATGGCCAAGACAAAAGGCGTAACCCAAAAAAAGCAAAGCAGATGGAGAAAAATAAAAGGAAGACAGTGGGCAACAAACAGCCGTTGGCTTTCCCAGAGCAGAGATCACGCATACGCCGCGTTGCCTTTTAGTACTTGGTAAATTTAATCTCAGTGCAACTTTATTAGGCCACGTTAACTGCTACTTTGGCCCGCTACTTGAGTGCCAACTTCAATACACTTTAGGCGGCAACTAAATGAAGTTGTTGTTGTTGTTGCTGCTTTTGTTGCCACAGCTGCTGCTACAGTTGCTGTTGCACCTGGCGCACTTGAGAGGTTGACAGTCGTCGTCGGCTGCTTGTTGAAAACTGCCATTAACTTGTTACAACTTCCGTGCACCGCCTACGCCCAACATCAAGGCAGCGACTGCACTTCCTCTTGGCAATGGCGAACATTGCGTTTCCTTCAGCAGCTGCGGCTGCATCCACTGCAATTTCCTAAGCCTCTGTCGGGGGTTTTTTCTTTTGCCAGTTACTACTTTCAGCATTTTATTTGCAATATTCGCTAAAAAGAAGCGCGCGCGCCTGCAACTTTTGCTATGACTTCCGTGCCCGAGTACTTCATCTTCTTCACACACACAAACATACAAAGGGAGGACGACGCATATTTGCTTGACGTGAGGTCGTAAGGGATCGCAAGCAAGAAAGGGGGAAAAGCGGGAGTTCGTGGCAACAGCCGGCATTGTTTACCTGCTGCCTTGTCAGGTTCACAGACAAAGCCAAACAATTTGCGTCAGCAGCACCTGGCTCCCAGTTTTTCTCCCCTCTTTCTCTTTCTTTTACTACAACTTGATCGTCATCATCATCATCATCGTCGTCGGCGTCGTCATCGTCGTCATTATAATGAGAAAATTGTTTCAATTATGTTTGTGTTTAGTTGCTTCAATTTGCTAAGCAACATCATTAAGTGGCGTAACTTAATTCAACCTCCCCGACGAACCTCTTAACCAACCTTGTAGTTGGCCATAAAAATAGCAGTTCAGTTTTGCAACCCTTGAAACGGTGTCGAAGGGCTCGAACGTCTCTAGAAATAAAAGCCAGCTCCTCCACATAGTGCAAATAGTCGGGCGCAAAAGTATATGAATAAAACAACAAGCTCACCCACAACACACACACATACACATACACTTATACTCTTCTTCTCCCTTTCTCGCTTACACACATGTAAAAAGTTTTGCTGCCTTCGTTCGGTTCACGTGGCCATGGCGGCGACGCCTGCCGGAAGTTCAAGCTGCTGTTGCTCAACTGCTGTTGTTGTTGTTGTTTTTGTTGCTTTTGCTACTTTTATTATTGTTGCTGCTTGCTGCTAATACTTTGATTTTGTTGGCAACAACAGCACAAAACGTACGCTTGGATTATTTTCACATTACAAACAAAAGCGAAGGCCAAACTCGGGTTTTTGTAGGGTATCTAGTCGGTCGAGATAAAACTCAAACTATTGCAACTACATCGACTGGCCACTCCTGTGAAATTAGCAGTAATTTTGCATAATTGTCAGGCGCATGCTTAATGCGACTTTGGCTGACTTTGTGGTTAAAACAGCGGCTCAATGATGATTTCTTTTGGCTTTTTTTTGTCGTAAATCATGGGCCCACAGCACTGCAAGAAATACAAGTGTAAACTTTTGTGTCACACCCAAGCGTGGGCTTACAATGTATTGACTGAGTTCGGGGAGGGAAAGAGGGAGGGAAAGCAGTGCCAAGCCATGCCATTCCGTTGGCAATTGGTGTAGCATATTGTGACGTTAGTGCAAGAAATCCCACAAAAAAGCTTCTGTATTGCATGCACAGCACGTTCGTCTGTTTGTCTGGGCTGTTCTTCTTCCTTTTTCCTCCCTCCACTTCCCTTCCTCTCCTACTCAAATGCCGTTCATTTGCAAGCCTCAGCGTCGGCTGGCAATGTGATCAAGCCTGCAATCTGCAATTTCGAGCGAGTGACGCCCTAAGGTATGCAACGAGATGTGGCAGGCAGCAAAATAAAGTTTAATTTGAATGCTTCTGCTGTTGAACGTCACACGTTGCACGTTGCAGTGTGTGTGTGTGTGTGTGTGTGGCACTGTCTGCTCTCCCAATGGGGAAAACTGTTGGAAAATCAAAGTTATTTGTATTTATTTGCAAAATCGTGCAGAGCGTGCAACAGCAGTAGCAGCAACAATGCCCCTCACGCCCCAGACATGTTGTAGTGGGAGTTTGTCGCTCTCTTTCGCTCCTTCTTTATGTGTTTCACTCTCTTTTCGAATGTGTGAAATAACTCGCTTCATTGCTTACGATTGCCGTTACAATTCTCCTTATTTGTCGTACCTCATGTCGAAGGCAAAAGTTGTGTTGCTCTGTTTGTATTTGCAAGAAATTTGAACGTCAATATCAAATAGGAATCCAACTGCAACAAGACTTCAGACTTCAGACTGAGACTGGCCCAGCACGCACGTGCAACACGTTCACATGCCAGTTGCCAGTTTGCCAGCTTTGCCAGTTGCTACGCATGGACATGGAGACACGGCAGGTCCTTTGGACGTGTGGCCATGTAGCCATATAGCCATGGGATGACTTCAATGAATTGGCTTTAGCTTTATACATACGTATGCTCTTATTTACACTTCAAATGGATTCGGCAAGCTGTCAATTTCTCAATTTATTGTGCAAGCATAACTTTAATTTGGCATTTTATTGAGTGGCAATAAAACTGGCATTAAACCAAATATTTTGCAATTTCTAGTTTTATGAATTTCTAGAAAATTAATCGAAAAATTGAGTTTGTCTTTGGGCTGCGCAATAATTTAAATTGATCTCTGATAGTGTGTTGGTGGCAACGCGATAATTTGTTTTGCCCACTGGCAACAGTCATTTCTCTCCCTTCTCTCTCTCTCTATCTCTTTTGCGCTTTTATTAAATTACAATAAGCAAATGCAATTTAATTGCCTTGAAATGAAAACTGCATACAAGCAGGCTGAATTTTGTGCCGAATTTGCAAATGCAAATTCATTGAAAAAGTGCAAAGCACATTGACTGCTTATCAAACATTTATTTATGGTTTTAGTTCCCCAAAGGGGGAAGCAATCGCAGTTCCTGACAGGCCAAAAGTGCAGCCTTCTCTGCCTGTGGCAAATGCAATGCATATAGTCCCCAATAGCCCCTCAAATCCAAATCCAAATGCAATGCATAAATTTATTGCATGCCATAGCACAACAGCACACTGCACAGAATGCAGAGCAGAGCAGACAATTAAGAGCTGCAGACGGTAGACTCTATGGCTATGGCTATGGCTATGGCTATGGCTGCTACTGAGATATGGCTTTAGATGATGATAAGGAGAAACAGAGGGAGGAGGAGCAGCAATAGCAGAAGGAAGACACACCCGAAGCAGATTGGCTCGCTTGTCTCTGCCAAATGTGTGCACTGAATGCATAAAACGTAAAGTGCTCAACTTGAAGAACGCCTCGACTGCAAATGCTCTTTTAACAAAGTTAAAACAGTCTACGTTTCAATGCTTTAATCTCATTATGGCAAAACTATATATTTGCAGCTTGAAACCCAAAAAATTGTGCTCTCAATTTATTTAGCAAATTGCTTTAAATGTTTTGCACAAAATATGCATAAATTTGTGTATTTATTTCTCAGTTGCTTGTGGGAATTGTGAAACCCTTTTTTGTCTAGGGTAAAATGTAAGGCTGCCTGCCGTCTGTAGCAAATAGTTGTTGTTGTTTGTGTTGTTGCTGTTGCTGTTTGTGTGTTTTGCTACTGCCTTCATAAATAAAACAAGCGAACACAAGCCGTTGGCCCACAATAACGACAGCAGCTCCTTCATGCTTGCTGCTGCTGCTGTTTGTATGTAATATGATTTAAATTCAATTTACGGCATTTGTTATCGATATCAAGACAGAGACACAGAGAGAGCGCTCACTCCCCCACACACAACACGCACACACACATTCTCAATTACATGCTGTAAAATTTGTTTTCAATTATACATTTATACGTTATGTGAGAGTGCCGCTGTGTGTGACGGGGCGTATACGCAATATTTTATAAAGGCTCTTTAAAGCAATTGAAAACGTTGCGAGGGAGATTTGCCGCTTTGAATTAAAAGTGAAAATGAATCGAACTGCTGTCGCTGCCGTTGTACCGTACAAAAGTCAATCAAATGTTTAAGCCACGTTTCCCAGGCAGCCAACTGAAACAGAAACAGCAATGGCAACAGCAATTGCGATGGCAATAACAAAACGTCGCTGCTGCCCCTAAAAGTCTGCAGCATGTGTTAAAAATTTTAACAACCAAAGTGGTTTTTGAGCAAATTGCAAAAAATGGCAAAGCGAAAAAGCTGAAAAGGGTGTTGAGTGCGGGGTAGAGAGAGGAGAGGGCGGAGGCGTGGCAGCTGCCCCCAAACAGTTGCGAGAACTTGAAACCGCAATTTACTCATTTCGTTTCGTTGCGTGGTTTTATTTCGCTTACGAGCAAATCCATTTGGTTTCAGCCGCTCTCAACTCTCAACTTTTCGGAGCCGTTTTTGGCAGCTGTTTGATACCGAGTTTTAACTGTGTATTTTTTCACTTTTTTGTTTTCAGGGTGTGTGAGTGTGTGTGTGTGTTTGACCAGCGAACGAACCGAGCAACTAACCAACCTCAAAAACCGAACCGAACTCGTGCCAACTTCAACTTCAAGTGGCGGCAAAAGTTGTTTAAAAGGCTGATTTGCAACACACCAGCATAGTCTATATCTATGTGTGTGTGTGTATGTAGAGTACAAATTGCATGGCGCTTGGCTCATTAAGAGTGCTATGCAATTATAAGCAATGGGCAACCAACGAACCAACCAACTGACTGACTGAACTGAACTGAGCTCAGCTGAAACTCAAAACGAAACGAAACGAACTGAACTTCAAAAGCAAACGGTTTATTTCGTACGAATACGTTAGCACAAAAGCGCACCAAATGCGCGTCATTACACACACACTCTCACACAAACACATACGAACACTCACACACTGACGTGTTGGCCACTTGACTCATTAAAAAGCCTTACTCGTCTCTCTCTCTGTTTTTTTTTTTTGTTTCACTTTTTTTCTGCCTGCTGCTGGTGAAAAGCGCTTCAATTGCAGTTTCAGTTTTCATCTGCTCTCAAAAGTGTTGATGAAAGCGCCAGCTACCTGCCACGCCCCCTGTCCCCTACTCTCCGCTTTAACAGTGTTACACAGACATTGCCTTGTAGCAATTTGTAAGCACTTTTAAGCCGGCGCATGAGTGCTCGTTATACCACTTTTCAATGAGCCACAGCCGGTGGTAGTACTGAGAAGGGGGAGTGGCAGTTGAGAGAGGGAGGGGGAAGCGGAAGGGAGACAGCAACAGGTTGCCACGACAGTCTGGGCAAAAATGTGCATGTCGAGCCATATTAATTATACATTATGTCCGTGTACACAAGCGCATTAAGTTGCATTATTTCCCTTCACTTCACTCAACTTACCTGGTGCTGTGCTCCCCACTCGAGTTCAGTTCAGTCCTTGGCTAATCCTCCGCCTTCTCCTCTACTGCTGCTGTTTGTGGTCCCTCGAGCTTCGTCAACTTGCCCCCGAAACACTGCAAACAGAAAAAAAGGCAAAAAGAAAGGAAATCAGTGGAGGAAGAGCTGCACAGGAAGCATAAGAAAACTAAGTTAGTAACTCGTCGAGTGGCTTTCTTGGCAAATAAATAAAAGGCGGAGGACACCAAAGACATACAAGACACACACACACACAATCACAAGACTCTCCAGCTAATATTTATGTGTATCTTTTGTAATTAATAAAAGTTTTAGCAGCAACGGCAGCGGAGTAAAAGTTTGTTCATTTTTCCTTTTACGTCGTCGCTTCTTCGGCATTGCATAAATTGCGTCAAATTAGACAGAAATATTTAATTAATCTCCATAAAACTTAGTTTATTGAATTATTCACGCCGCCAAAGTCGAGTCGAGGGTTTTGGTTTTGGCGTCTGCTTAATGTGTTGGCCCAAATAAATTTTGAAATTACTTTCGCCAAGACTCATTAAACGCAGTCGATGGTTATCTTACTTTATATGTGTGACGTATATAGTATATGTATATACTATATATGTATCTGTGACAGGACATGCCGATTGTCATTAGGCTGTCGTCATTCGCTGGAGGGAAACAGCAGCTGCCCTTGACAAATGACACGATTTACATTATGCTCGTTGCAATTTTTCCATGTCAAAATGGACAGCAAATGTGTGTGTGTGTGTAGACGCAGATGGTAATGGGCAGCAAAAACAACAACAACAAAAGCAGAGGCAAACAAATGACGCGCGCTGCATGCTGATGTTCTTCTATGTGTATGTGTGTGTGTGTGTGGCTGCATCTTAAGCGGAAGCGGAAGTCATTTCGAGCCACGTCGACGTTCATGATGTTCATGTTGAGTTTTATGGCAAATGCAAATACATAAATAAAAATAAAATGTAATTTTTCATTTAGCTTTCGCCCGTTTCTTTCGGCTATGCTTTCTGATGTTTTTCTTTGATTTAATTTGTAACGGAAACTCCGTCACAGTTACAGCCAAACGGAAGTGTTGAATTTCTTGGCAAAACTTTTACGCAAGTCGCGAAGTCAAGTAATTATTTGGTGGCAACCTTTAAGCGCCTTTAAGTTTTTATACCCGCTACCCATAGAGTAGAAGGTTATTATAACTTTGTGCCGGTAGGAAGTGTATGTAACATACACATTTGGTATATTTTAAAATTAATACTGCACTGTTTGGCTATTTTCCCAAAATGGGTTTCGGGTGTATCACAGTCGAGCACACTCGAGTGTAGCATTCTTAGTTATTTTGACCCTCTTTTTGGTGGCCAACAGACAGCAATCACATTAAGAAGTAAACTCACATGCCAAGCGGCGGCTGTTTTGCATTGGGCCCACAGCTCAATGCCGATAAAGATGTCGCAAATGTCAACATGATGACAACAATTTGTAAAAAATACTTGATTTATTTGCACACACACACACACACACATACAAACAGCAACACACAAAAAACCACAAGACACGACGAAGCAACAAAATGAAATGTGCTGCTCCAGCTGCGCTAATGGCAAGGCTAGATTGGATGTTGATGAGGTGGAGTAGGAGGAGGAGGAGGAGGAGAAGGACAGCACTGCGGCTGTGTCGCCACGCAGCTCACGTAATGAATGCGTAGACGTAGCATGAAAAATAGCACACGATGTAGGCGTGGCTGAGGAGGAGGAGTGGTAGTGGGAGTTGGAGGCGGAGTGTATTGTGTGCGGTTGGCTAGCATATAATTTTCAATGTTGACAGCCAGCAAAAGTTAATAACGCACCATATACGATAATGGTCAGGCCGCACACACAAATACACTCAAGGGGCGTAGACTGAACTATGAAAAGGAGATGAGGGAGAGTCAGGCCTCGCTCTCTCTGGTGACCAGTCGCCGCACTAATAGCGTCACAAATGGCCGAGATTTAGCTGCCAGCAGGCGGGCGAAACTCGCAATTGCAGCTGTGAAGCAGGAGGAGGAGGAGCGACTTCAATTCGATTGATGAGCTTTGCTTGTGACGGCAGCTCCACTTGTTCCTCTTAGCGTTCAGCAGCTCTCTCTTCAGCCACCTCTCAGCTAAATTGTGGGCAATTAACTTGCTTGATGGCTGCTGCCAATCACGGCGACCTGGCGCCTGACACGTTGTCCACGCTGCTTTAAAATCCAACTGCAGCGATGCCTCCTGCTTTATCCTCCTCCTCCCCTTCTGCTCTACTAGCTAAACCCGACTCCTCTTCTTCGCCTCTAAACATTCCATTTCAGGTGAGTTGTTTTTTCATTCTTCGCCAAGGATTTTCATTTTAATTTGCTAAATACGCTGCACACTCGTAGCACTCTCTCTCCCTTCCTCTTTTCCTTCTACTGCACTTGCTTCTAAAAGGGCGAGCTGAAGCACCCTATGCATTAAGCGGATTAGGGGCGTTAAATGCTTTGATTTAGGATACGTGTGCCAGCTGTGATATGCGATAATTAATTCAGCTACCTGCTGATGGTGAAATGTGTGTAGGGGCATTGCGCATACGCCACATTGTCACACACACACACAGACTCGCAGACAAAGTAATAAGCTGAAAGCATGTGAGCATGATGAAGACATGCCAAGTCATTTGTAGCGAGAAAAATGTGCAGCATGTCACTGAAATAAGTCAGCATTGCATTCACACGACAGAACTTTGGCTCGAGGTGCTGAGCGGCATAAAACACCAAAATGAACATAAAATGCCACTCACATGCGCCACGCCCAAGTCTAGTGGGTGGTTGCAACACTTGCTGGCGACACACCGAATTCTTTATGCCGTGACAAATGCAACACACAGAAAAAGAAGAAAAACCATCTTCATTTGCATTTGACTTGTCTGATAACGGGCGCAGAATTTAATGCCAACGGCAAGTTCATTTAACTTTTTATTTTTTTGTGCCTTGGTTGAACCCAACTCAAACTGCAGAAATGTATCTCTCGGCTGTAAATCCATTTCACAAACACACAGACACGAATGTTCGCTGTTTTGTGTTGAGGTGACAAAAAGCTGGTCGCGAGGACACAGGACTAAAGCAAGGACCCGCCAGCTGCCACACAATCTGCCATATCACTGACAGTTTTATCGACTTAACAAAACTAACTGCCATTAGTTTCACTTTGCTGCGAGTGTCGCTGAAAGGCCACCAAACTGCACAGCAAAAGCAGCAGCATCCATCCACACACAACACAAAAAGTTGTCCATTGCGGAAAGGATTCAGAGCGAGCGAAAAAAAACCAGCAGACAGCAAAACAGCGAAGGAGGCGAATGCCAAGACAAAGCCAAAATAAACACAGCGAGCAAAAAAAAAAAAAGAAATGGCATAGATAAGACTCGGCGTGGAACATGAAACGTGAGAGATGAGATTGAGAACGGGAGCATGGGAATCGCCTGCTTCGGGCAGGACGTTGAAAAATCACTTTAGCATGACCCCAAAATGTCTATTTCATTAATACAAATAAACCCCGAAAAGGAGAAGCCCCTCTTCCACTTTCCCCTCACTCCCATCTCGCATACAAACAAAACCAATAGACGAAGCCAACCAAAACAAATCGTTTGTGCGTCCTGCAACGACATTCAGACAAATTAAAATGAACATGAAAGCGCCGCAGATACGAATAAAGAGCGCAAACCAAATGCCTCTGCTACCCCCTTCTCTATACACTCTATACTCTCTCTACTCTATTCCCTATTCTCTATGTTTTGCACTTCCTTTCCCGCACTCTGCTTGACCACGCCCAGTTTGCCTCCCCTGCAGCGCGCACGTCTCTCGCTATTGACATTAAAATTTGTCATTCGTTTTGGACAGTTTTTTTTTCTTCTTTTTCGTTGCTTTCGATTTTGCTGGCCGTATTTATTGTACTGTATATTAAGTTAAACTAATAGGTATGATAGACTTGCATTATGGCTCGAGAATTTATATATTTTTAGGGGTGTTTTCTAGTCAATCTTAGCAAAGGATTCGTTAGTAATTAATTTTACTTTTAATACTTCAATTACTCATTGTAACGTCTTGATTGATTCTGAGTTGCTTAAATTATATAGATTCAGATAAGAAAAAACATGGTAGAATCAAAAGAAAGTTTTTTAATCATGCTGAAATTATGCGATGATTGAATCTAGAAGATAAATTCTTAAACTAAGATTGAACCCGAAAGATAAATTTCAAAATTAAGATCTAACTTCCTGATTCCTGATATTAAATAATATTATATTATATATTCCAATTATTTGCAATCGTATTATTAAATATTAAGACTGCGAAACATTTTACCATTAATCCCAGAACGGAATGTCTTGAATCAAAATCAAACGTGCTTAAACAATCTTAAAAGAATTGATCGAAATCTTGTATAAAGAAATGTTTAATCCGGAATTCTTATTTAAAAAATTTGTAGCTTATAAGTTTTCAAGCTATTTTTTTTTCTTTAGAACTTAATTTTTCTCCCTTTTTAAAGGACGCTTCAATTCATACATATTTAAATTTTATGTTTAATTTAATATTCATATATATTCACTGCAAATCCTTTCCAGCCTTGAAAATAACTCCTGTTAAATTTTAAACTATCATTTATAGGCTATCTGCTCGTCGTTCATTTCATTTTTGCCCATTTTCGTGCTATCTTCACTCATTTATTTTGCATTTTTCTTTAACAAGCTGCCACATTATGTGCGGCTCCTCGAGCCCAAGCTCGAGCTACTTGAGATGCCATGCACGTGGCCCAAAAACTCGCCGCAAAATGTCCTGGAAGATGGCGCAGCTAATCAGGCGAGTGCTGGAAATAATTTTCGACCAGGCTGATTGTAAAAAGTTGTGTTGCTTCCTGCCTTTTTTGTTGTTCTCTTGCTTTTGGCTGCCTCCATGTTGTTGGTTTGCTTTTTCGGCGATTGATGAGCTCCATTTGAGCCCATCCGATGAGCTGTCATTGTTTGGAAGCCGCTTCATTTATATTTGTATTTCATTAAAATTATTGCCTGGAGTTGGAGTCTTTTGTCCAACTATGCGTATGTGTAAGCGCTATTGTTGTGTGTATGTGTGTTGGAAGGAAAACTAATTGATTGACACAGTTTTTGCCGGTCAGCAGCGTGTGCCTGGTTGATCGATTGATTTAATTTATTGCAAAAAGCAGCTACGAAATTGATGGAGCGACGACGACGACGACGACGACGAAACTCGACAAACCGAAACGGAACTAAAAGTGTAATGCTATTATGCAGGACACGAGTGGCGGGCATCAAAGAAAAGGGCAAGAAGATTGAGAAATGCTTTTGGGGCGACGCTCCATAATGTCATCAAAGTGGCTACGAAATGCATAAAGCGGCCAAGAAGCGAACAAAAAAAGCAAGTAAAGAACATGGCTCAAAGCACGGACTAAAAGCCATGGAAAAATCGATAAGATTGTAAAGTGGCTGCCGGAACACAAGGCTAGACATGAGAGAGGAGGAAGAGGAGGTGGAGTAGAGAAGTTGGAGTCAACGATGAGTTCGACTTTAGTGTCGTCTTCGAAGACTTGCACATTTGCTTTTGAATTGAAGTGCAGCAGCAACAGCAGGAAGAGTTTTCTTTTCTCTTTTTTTTTTTGGGTGGAAAATTGCACTTTTCATTAAACTGAAAATAATAGTAATACTCTCGTAACAAACAGGATGATGATGCTACTCTTGCAACGCGGATCAACGCGCCACTCGATGTGCCACTCGACAGCAACGTCAGTGCCTCAATAATGCCCCCTCTCTCCTTTGGCCTTAAGGCTGTTTTGAAGCGCTTTGGCCGCATTACTCGACTAGTTCCTGGCGCCTGTCATTCATCAATTGGCTGGCAGTCGTGGAGCGAAAAGAAGGGCAGCTGGCTGGCAGCTTGGAAATTAGTTGGTTGCATGCAACTGACATCAAAGTGTGTCAAAAGCTGCTTGCTGAAGGCAAAAGCTTGCTGCACATTGCAATGGCAAAATAATTTACACAACTTTTGTCAACTCACCGACGAGACGATGAAAAATCGAAAAGTACTCACCCAGCGAAACTTTAAAAAAGAAAAGAGACAAGTACTAAAAGGGGCGAAGGGAATATTGTGGCGATGCTTTTCAATTTCCGTGACAAACGCGTAAAACGTTGGCCAAATTCAATTTGGCAGCAGCCGTAAGGACAGAAAAGGAATGGGATGTTTGAACCACGTAGACGCACTAAACGCTGGCAAGCATTTAAATCTAACATTATTGCATTTGCCAATGAATATGTCAACAAAAATGCTGAACGCACTCACACACATGCCAGTAACAGTAAGGGGAGAACAGGAGCAAGAACTCCTTTGACATATCCGTGTTGAAGGCAGAAACGTGGTTCGCATCGCCTCATCTCGTCCTTCGGCAGACAATCAGCTAAATAGACGAGCGCATGCCAAATGTGCTGAGTGACATGCTAAGCAAATGATGAAGAATGAATGCGAAATGGTAATCGGAATGGAAATCGCAATCGCAATGGAAATGGAAATGAAAATGGAATGGCTGAATGCTAGAGAGATGCGAGAGAGATGAACTTGAAGCAGAGAAGAAGCCTTGGCAAATGCGGGACCCGCACGTTTGATTTCGTTGATTTGCGAGTCAACGTCAAATGGATCAACTCGTCAGTCAGGAGCTGGCTGCAAGTCAACTAAGCGCACTTGCTTAACCAAAAGTTAGCCCAGGTTTAGTACGATGATGTTGGTCAGTTCCCTCTCTCTCTCTCTCTCTCTCTTGCTCTCGTTTGCTATTGCATTAATCAAAACGTATCGAACAGTGACCATGTGTGAAATTGTGTGCAGGGCAACTGATTGCAGATAGCAACCTTGCAGCAACTATTCAAGGAGTAGAGCAGAGCGAACCGAAAACATTCTCTGTTCGTACGTGGCGCCCTGAGTTATGCAGTGAAAAATTGTCGAGTACATGATAAATGAAGATGCTGAGAACGTGGTCAGCGCGGCAAATGGCAAAGCAATATTAATAAGAAACTTGCAAGCGCAAAAAAAATATGAGAAATTCCCCAAGTAAAAAGAGGGAAAACTATGCGTTGACCAGAAGCACAAGAAATGTAACGTGCAACGAGAAGAAGCACAAGGCGACAGGGCTATCGGCATTTGCGGGGCACGCTTTAGAGTCCGGCTCTAGCTCGTCGGCTTTGGGGGTGGTGGTCTTGCTTATGCCAATAGCCCTTTCTTCGCTGCTCATTATTATTAATTTAAGATCAGAAATTGAGCGTGCTGCGACGAAGAAGGGATTGCTAGAAAACTAGCCGGAAAGAGAAGGAAGATCCAAAAAATGTCTCAAAAAAATAGAGAAAAAAACAAAAGAGAGAACAAAAGAGAGAGAGAGAGACAGAAAGAGAGAGAAAGAGAGAGCGAGAATTGAGGCAGGCCATCACAGCTGTTAAGTGATGAAGTCCCCTCCCAACCTATGATCACAGCATCAGAGTATGGCTCTGGTGATCCCTTTTAACCCTACGACAGTGGTGTCGCTGGCTTGTTTCGGCTAAATAAAAAGTGAATTATTTCATGGTATACAATATTTAATTAATGATAGATATTAAACAATATGGCATTATAAATAAAAATAGTACAAAATGATCAATAATACTACAAGAGGATAGTTGCAATATTTCATTTAAAGTTTCTTTTAAATATATAATGTATTTTAATTTCAGTGCTTTGTATTATTTCATGTACCAAATTTTAAACTTTGATTTAATTTTGTAATTTATCTTCAAACCTTTTTTTTTATAATATTTAATAGTTTTTAAATTTTTTCGTATGCTTTTCTATAAATTTATATTTCGTGTTTGTACAATGTAAATCGAGGTGAAAGTATAAAGTGTGTGTTTCGCAATAAAAAAAAAAACTCACCAACAGAACTCCTGCGGCGGCGATCGATCTCCGACGAAGGCGTGCTGGAACAGTGCTAAATTAAATAAAAAAATACAACTTTCACCGAAACACTTCATATTGTACCTACGCGAAACTGGTACTAGTTATTCAATATAATTTGCATACGTTTTAATTTTTGTTTTAATTTTGATATTTCATAACTTGGCACTGATTTTCATAACTTATTTGTTTAATTTAATTTAATATAATAATTTTCGTTTAGGCATTTTGCCTTCTAAGCTTTTAGCTGTTTTGTTTTTATATTTTAAATTTTTTTGTAACTTGTGCACTTCACATTCAACAATTGTTTTAAATTCTAAATTCTCATGGCTCTACAATTTCTTATTTAATTTCAACTATTTCATTTATATTTGTACATTTGTTTTGTTTAATTCTTGTAGCGCTTCAACTTTTTTTAATTTGTTGTTTTACAATATTTTAGCGCTTTTATTTTTAATTGAATGTGGCACAATACATGTTCTAATTTTAACTTTTTATTTTTATTTTTTTTATCAACAAAACAGCTGCGCTAATTCCTTTTGATTCTAAATCATTTTATCTTTTAACTTTTGAACTTAACTTTTAACTTTTACTTTCTTTTTTGTGCAATTTTGAAATTCTGCAATTGCAGTAGCGCTTTACTATTAATTTGAAATTTTAACTAATTTTGTGAACAAATGCACTTTCAATTTTTAAATAATTTCAACTTTTAACTTTGTATCGTATTCATTTTTTTTAAACAATTTTAACTAAATTAAATTAAATTTAATTATTTTAATTTTTTAATATTTCTGTGCATTTTTTTTCTTGCGATTTGGCAATATTAAATTTCTTAACTTGTTTTATTTTTGCTCGTACTGAGCGGCGCTACACTGTTGAGCTTTTAATCTATCGTATTGTTTCACTAATTTTTCGTTTTAAACAGTGTAGCGCTTCATTTTAAACTTTTCAGATTTGCTTTTAAATTCTCATAAATTCACTTTAACACACACACACACTATATATGTAAGCGATCTGGTCGCTGATAATCAGGAGTAACGATGAGATGAGATGATAAAGATGAGATGAGATGATAAAAGATGAGATGAGATGATGAAAAAGATGCTGGTGATGATTAAAGTTGAGGTCGACGACGCAGATGCTGGCCAAGAAGTCGCAGGGGTGCTGCGCTGGCGGCTCGAGCAGAGATGCGCTCGCTGGTGCTTTGCTGGCCGCTAGTGCGGCAGCCAAGATGGCGCTCAGTGGCGCTCCGCTGGCCGCTGACGCGGTAGCCAAGAAGACGCGCACTGGCGCTCCGCTGGCCGCTATGCGGCGGCAAAGGTGGCGCTAAGGGCGCTCCGCTGGCCGCTATGCGGCGGCAAAGGTGGCGCTAAGGGCGCTCCGCTGGCCGCTATGCGGCGGCAAAGGTGGCGCTAAGGGCGCTCCGCTGGCCGCTATGCGGCGGCAAAGGTGGCGCTAAGGGCGCTCCGCTGGCCGTTATGCGGCGGCAAGGGTTGCGCAACGGGCGCTCCGCTGGCCGCTATGCACGCAACGGCGGCGCTAAGGGTGCTCCGCTGGCCACTATGCGCGCAAAGGTGGCGCTAAGGACGCTTAGCTAGCTGCTATGTGCCGCAATGAGAGCACTTTGGCGCGCTTTACTGGCCGCTAGGGCGGCGACAAAGATGGCGCTTAGTAGCGCTCCGCCGGCCGCTAGCTTAGGCACTGTCACGCTCAAAAAGAGCCAAACCAAAAGCAGAAAATTTCGAAAACGACCTGTGTAAACGACAACAATAAGTAAAGAACACCTACCAGAATCTATTACTATTTATTCTTACCAAGTATCAAATGCACTAAGAGAATTCTAACCTCTAGTGTGTTGTGGTATAAAATTTTTACACCAACCAATATGCGTCTATGCACGCTGCCGGTCACCAGAAAAGTGCTTTGACCGGAACCAGCCTAGCTTAAGCTAGCTGCGCATGCGCGTGGTGACACAAACGTCAAAGCTGAGCTTTCCAGTGCAACTCGCTAAACGTCAAATGAGCTTTTCAGCGCAGCTGATGCACTACTTAAAGCTCGGCTTTACAGCGCAGCTGATGCACTTAAAGCTGCGCCCTTGGTTGAAATTTTAACTTGCATACTTTTAGGAGCTACTTGCAGCAACATCAACCTTGACTTAAACTTAGTAAACTTTTAGGCCGAATTCAATACACGTTGCTGTAGGCGCCGTTACAGAAAAAAAGGATAAAAAGATGGCAATAGAGATAGTCAATGTATGTGTGTGTAGTCTAGGAATTATGTGTTTAAGGATGCGCTGATGGCGCTTGTTTGCCAAGCAAACAGCACGTCCGTCGACTGTCTGCCTGTCTGTCTCTGGGTCTCTTGTCTCTGGCCACGCTTTGCACTTACTTTGTGCGCATTTTCAATTTGTCAAACGCATAACGAATGAGCGTGATTGAAGTGCCAGTCGCAGGACATAGCAGACATGGACATAGTGATGAAGGCTATGGCTGCTGTTGCCGTTGTTTCAGCTACTTTAAGAGACTTTGGCCATAAGTTGTGCACACACTGAATTGCCATGATTAATCATGTGCCAGCCTAGAGCCTAGAGAGAGCGAAACTCTGTGCCTGCCAGCGCCTTGTGACTGCCTCTGCTTCTGTTCCTTACTCCTTGCTTCAGCTTCTTGTTGCCAGTTTGTTTTACAGCCAGCAATATAATTACAACAACAGCAAAGAGGCAGAACAGAGAGAGAGAGGGAGAGAGAGATGGAGAGGACAAAGTCGTGCTTTTGCTAGCTGCATGCATAATTGTGTGACAACACGAGCACAGCCTGTCTAGAGGGGGGAAGAGAGTGTGAAGCACAGTCTGACAGGATGCAGCAGGATATACGCAGCAACAACTCACGCAGCAGCCGCCTGCCAACAACTTTTGCCATCAGCCTGTTGTGTGTGCCCCAGCCATTGGTTTTGATTTTGACACTTTTCAGCACTCACTCACACACACGGAGATACATACCCACACACACTCACACACACACACACACACACACTTGTAGCGTTATTGCCGGAGTGCAAACAAGGCTGTCATAAATGCATTTTATGATTTTAATGAGTTTTCTGTTTATGTTTTTTTTTGGGTCTTCGTTGTGTCGCGACACGAAATGCCTTTAAAATGCTGACATTTTAAGCAGCTGCCAAAACGATAATAAAAACTGAAGGACAACATTAATCAAATGCGAGCAAAGATTGCGGGAAATAAACAAGAATGAAAGCAACAGTTAAGGGTGTTCGACTGTGAGATACCCGGTTGTATTCTTAAAGTATACCGAATTTATACTTCAAAAACAATATTTGGCAATCAATATATACTACTACATTCCAAATTTACCATAGAGTATAAAATACACTAAATGCCATAAAAAATATTTCACAAATAACTAAAATATACCAAAGGCTATATTTGGCACATGCATATTACTAAATTCGTCATATACCGGAGAGTACAAAATACACCAAATATCAAAATATACCGAGGGCTGTATATGGTATATAAATGTACTACTAAATTTAAATTATACCATAGAGGACAAAATATACCAAATCCCATATAAAATATTACTCAAATAACTAAAATATACCATATGATATATATATCAATATATAACATACTACTATGTTCAATATATACCATAAACCAGAAAATATATCAGAATATACAATATATATATATATATATTTGTGAAAAAACTAAAAACTATCCAACTGCTATATTTTGTATATCGATATACTATTACATTTAAAATATACTATAGAGTTGAAAATATACCAAGTACCTTCTCTAAATACCCTGTAATGTGTGAGCATGTCTAGCAAACAGCGTTTGGCTATAAATATGAATTTACCTTACAACTGTATTGCTGAATATAAACCACAAAGGGGAGAGAGACAAGAGTGGCGAAAGGGGGGAGTGAGAGCTGCTGGCATTGTTAAGCAAGTGTTATAAAACATTTTTGATAAATGCAAGCGCAACCGCAAAATATCATATGAATGATTGCGTTCATAAATAATGGTCAGCACTGCCGCGAACCACCGCCAACAGTAAACCGCACACACACACACACTGTCACACACAAATATAGATCTCCCTCTTCCTCCCCCTCATGTGATGTACGATATTTCAAGCTCGTTCCTTTTGGCAGCGAAAATTTATGTGATTTTTGCTATTTGTTATTTGCATTTAATTAAATACAAAGTGCGAATAAAAAATGAACTCACATCTGCACAATGCTTTTTAATTAGAAATCAAATAAACTGCAAAAATTGGTAAATAAAATCAATGCTAACAAGTGTGACAAGCGGTCACACACAGAGAAATCCAGCAAAACATCCGGCAAAACAATCATTAATTTCTTTTTTGATTTTTTTCTTTGCGCCTGCATTTTGGCTTTCAATTTTGATTGCAATTTTTGCAGGCAAACAAACAAATCAACTGCCAAATCCTGTTCTGCTTTTCTCTTTTTTTTTGAGGTGGCGTCGCTTTAGCAATTACGAAAATAGTTCGTTGCACCTGCTTCCCATCTAACTGGCTGCAGCTAACTGGCCTATTCGGATTTTCCGCTTTTTTGCATACAAATCTCTGTATCATGTCCGCCGGCCATCAACATGCAACAGGAAGCAAAGGGGATGGAGGCGGGGGCGGAGGCAAGCGGCAGTTGGCTGCCATTTTTTATGCAACACCAGTGACAGCGTCAGAGCAACGTCATGTAGCATTTTGCTTTCGTTTTGTTTGCCAACTAAATTTATAGCTTTTATTTTTGGGAGGCCATTGTAGATTAGTTTTTTATGGCAAAAATCGCAAACTGATTAAAATTTTGTTTCAAGCACTTTTGATTGGACACACAAAAAGTCAATGCTTAGCCATGGAATTTATGTTGGGCAAAAGTTTTTGGCTTTTGATAAATGTTCCCAAAAAAAAACCCTTTTTTTATAAATTAAATTTGCAAATATTTATCGCGTGCGGCAAAACTATCTAGACAGATCTATGTGTATCTGACATTTGTGGCGGAAAGTATCGCGTACATTCCCATTTCCGCATCCGATTAAATTATTTGCAATCCAAAATTGCTAACCATGCCCATTTCCGCCAGCAAAGTGATTTTTTTGAGTTAAAAAATTTGAGTGAAATTGAAACAATATTTTATACATAAAAAGTTTCAAGTTCCATTTGAATGTAGTTTTTTTTTTTAATTTTTTTTTAATACCTATTTGGATTCTCAGTAACAACAAAAATAATTGTGACATTCATTTGAATATTAAAAATAATTCAATTAACTTATTTGAAATAAGCTATCAAGGTTTATTTAAACAAAAAGTTGAGTTAAAATTACAATACTTTACATTGTTTAAACTATTTCATGTCTGAATTTAAAATGAGTCTTGCTTTTATTTTTCTTATATAGAAACTGTCGGAGGGTTGATTGAAACTCTGACTAGTCCATGAAAGAATTTCATTTGTAAATAAATATAATTAATACTGCTTCACTGATATTTATTTGGCAGCTTAGCAGCTTAAAATTGAATGTATAGCAATAATTGTGGCAATCATTTCAATATTAAATACAAAGATTCCTTTTTAAACTGTATTTGAGGCTATTAAACGTTTCGTCAAATGGCCAATAAAAAGCATAGATAAATGCGAATATTTATAGACCAGACTGCCTGGGTGAAAAGTTATCTAGCTGTGAGAGGAGGAAGAAGAGTTTTATTCTCATACATATGTCACCTCTGTGTTCATTGATACGACTTGTATTCCCTGGACAGTAATAACCGAACTGGCAGAAGCAGCAAATAATTGCCAATTTAATGCACATTCGCTCATGTGCATTGTGATTGTGTTTGTGATTTGGATTTGGACTGTGGATGTGAATTGTGAGAACCCTTTCTCGAATGTTTCCTCTAGTTATAACTCTTTGTCTTTGGCACCTCTCTCTTTTTCACTCTGACTCTCTTCTAAGTTCTGTCTCTGGAGTTTGAACAGATACAGAAACTGTGTTTCGTGTTGTGTTGCTGCTGCTGCAGCTGTTGTAATTCAATTATCTTTGTCTTTGGAAAATCAGCAAAATAAATTCGGTTGCAGTTTGTGATATGGAGTTCGATTCAATTCAATTCGATTCGTTTCGCTTTGATTTGATTCGCATTCACATTCAGACATTGATTCTCATTTTGATTCGCATTCAGAATGTGCAATATCATAATTGCAGTTATTATTCTTGTGTGTATGTGTGTGTGTGCCTGTGTGGTGCCAAATGACTTTTCATTATGCATGCGGCACGTGTGCCGAGTTTGTAATTACTTTGGCGAAACAACAAAAGATGAGAAACAATTCGAAGCTTATTTACAATACCTTTCTATGTGACTTATGAACATTAATTTCTTGCTCTTTTACTTCTATCTACGCATCAATCAACGTTTGCTTTTTATGTTCTGCACTACGTCTAATTGTGCATGCAGTTTTAATTGAAAATCCAAACAAATAAATATTGTTTATTGCGTAAACTGGCAGTGACATGAGCGTCTCTATGTATACATAGTTTCACATTACGTATACGCAATTTAATTGAATTGCAATATAATTGAAAATTTTTGCAAAATCGAAATTTCGTTTGCAGATTAAACACTGTACGCATATATGACAGCTGCATAATAAGAAACTGTAATGTCATTTTCCATTTTGGCCATCGGAAATGACGCAACTGCGTCTCTCAGTCCAGTCTCCCAAGTACAGTAAACACTGGATATGTGTGTACGCGTGTCCAATTACGTTGACATCGTTATTTACATATGCACATTATTGTTTTCTCGCTGCGCTTTATACGAGTTTATTTATTTTACGCTGCGCCTGTGCAACGATTTCTTTATTTCGCTCGGCTCGGTTCCCTTTTTTACCATTGCTTTTTTCTGTTTTTTTTTAATTTACGCAAATAAATGGAAAATCAGTCACAAAAAACATACAGTATATGCTCGTATATCGTTTACGATAGCTCTGTGTTTCTGTTGCTGTTGCTGATGCTGTTTCAGTTCCGATTCCCTTGGCTGATTGTGACAGTCGCCCAGCGATTTCCAGTTGCATTGGCTTGCAATTCGCTGATGCGTTTTAATTGGAATTTCCGCTGCTCTCTCTTGCCGAGTATGAAAAATAAAAATAATTTTCAGTTCTCTTACTAGTTGAAAGTTTTGTCACGCAAACGCATCACGTTTTTCTCTTTTTGAAGTAAAACCTGAGCAAATGAAATGATGTCGCTTCAGCCTAATGACATTAAATACACAATGCATTCATTAATTACGCCATTTCCCCATTTTTCCCATTTAAAATGGACAATTTCTGACAATGACGAGTGGTAATAATGAAATTAAAGCAAAAATTAAAACGCAAGGAAATAAAGAGGAATAAATATACACCATTTAATTGAGCATTTGATGACGCCAGTGCAACCCCAAACATGACTTTCTCTTTTATATTGTCCCCTCCTGTTTTGTTTTTTTTTTTGGTTGACTGTGTTTGATGTGGGCTTAGAGTGAGTGAAAGACCCATGAGAGGCGCCTCGCTGCGTCGCTGCGTCGCTTGTTAAATGAGTTTTTAAATAAATTTTGAAGGCACTTTGTTGGTCTGTTTACTCAACTTGGTGTCGCCGCTTTGCAGCTGCCCTTTTTTAACGGCCCATAAACGTGCCCGACAGCAAATACTTTTTTAAATGTTAAATAAACATTTTATGGCTGCAAAATGCTTAAAAACCGCTTAAAAACATTTTCCGACAGACTCTAATTATAATCTTCGCCATTTATACTGACAGATTCGTCTCATTTTGACAGCAGCGCTAATATTTTTAATGTGTTTTTTATTATGTATTTCTTGTTTGATTTTATTTTTTGTAAAATAAATGATTAATACTAGCCATTTTGAAAAAATATTCATGTAATATTTTTTAAAAGAACTACGCAACTTTTGACAACCAAAAGTGGGCAACGTGAAGTTTTGATTTATTTTTTGTGATTTATCTAAAAAGTTTGAAAAGTCTCAAGAATAATTTATAATCGAATTTATGAAGAATTTTACCTTTGCCATGTAAAAACAAATATAATAAATCTACAATCGAATTGTACTTATTTTCTGCTTTAAAGAATCCTTTACTACATTTCCTTTTGTCAGTTAATTTCAATAAAATTTAAAATTATTTAATTAACTTATTGTACATCGACAAAAATATTTATATGTATGTAGGTAAATGCTGCTTCATTTTTCCTGTCCATCTCTTTCTCTTTTTCACTCGCTTGCTTGGCTTGAAATGAGCGTGCAAACTGCTAACGAGGCTGCTTAATTTTTGACGCATTTCTGGCATTATTATCGCCCTCAAGCAACACAGCACAAAAATCCAAAAATAAAATACAGCAAACACGGAAAAAATGACAGGAGGAAAGAGCGGAAAACAAGGACAACAATGAAAGCAGCTGCTGCCGCTTAATGCGCTGAAATTTAATAAAATTTTCGCTGTAAGCAGCGAAATTCCATTTAAACTGTGGCCTGTCGGGCGATTAAGTTGCCAAATAAAGTGCGACAGGCGCCACCTAGCGGTGGGAGGGGTGTGGTGATACAATGGGTTATAGGGTCGACTGTTCAGCGAGCGTTGGCATTAAATATCAAAGGGTTTTGCTTCTGTCGGTCTGTCTGTCTGTCCGTCTGTCTTGTTTGCAAAGTGATTTACCCATCATAAAACCCTTTACTCTCTTTTCTCTTTTCTCTGCTTGCTGATTTTTACTTTTAATGAATTCATTTTAAAAATTCCTACAACATTTTTCATATATTTGTGTTTGTATTTGGTTTCGGTTTTTTGTGTTTGTGTTTTTTCCGCCACTGTTTTCATAAATTTAAATGCACCACGAACATAATTGAAATCCATTTAATGAAAATGCGGTGTCAAAAAGTGACCTCCCACTTTGTAAGGCTGATTGTCGTCACTTGTTGGGGGAGGTTTGGGTTAAGATTCGGACTCGTGGTCAGTGGGTGGAATATGCGCAAGGATTGAGTTGGCGCCCAATATAATTAATGACATGCCATGCCTGATGCACAAAAAAGATTATCTATCAATAGATGAGCCTTGACAAGTTACACACACAAATGTATTGTACATATATGAATGCTATATATTATATATGGAGTATATAATGCTGCATGTGTATTTGTAGTGGTCAGAATGATTTAACGTTTACGGAATTGCTTCGGCACAAAAGGCGGCATTAAATGTTACATAAATTATAATTACTGGCACATTAGGTTAGAGACTGTTGTAGCAAATTCAATTAATTGTGGTTAGGCTTTTTATTCCGGCGCCTGAGAGTAGGCAACACTTTTTTCAAACTCTTTGGAGTATTGGCTATTGGGTCTATTGATTTTGAACCGAAATGGCAATTGACAAAAAAATGAGAGCCGAAGTTTAAAGCGCTGTCTAAATACGGCAAATGTAACATAAATTATAATTACGGACATATTAGATTAGAGTCTGTTGTCGTAAATTGAATTATGGTTAGGCTTTTTATCCTGGCACCAGAATGTAGGCAACACTTTTTGTGCTCAAACTCTATTGAGTATTGAGTATATTGATTTTGAAGCGAAATGGCAATTGAAAGAGGGCATTTGAGACAAAGTTTAAAGCGCTTTCCAAACACGAGAAGTAGCAAAAGAAACTTATTTATTATATTGACTCGGACAACTCGTCGCAACTCAGTTTGAATTCAACTCGAATTTATTCTTTTATTTTGCTGTCCTGTCTCGAATCCCCGCTTGGCTTGACTTGTGTCTTGGGGTGTGGTCAGCGCACTTCCGCTACGCACTGGGCCGTAGTTGTTATGCCGCTTCCTTTGCAGCCCGAGCTGCCATTTTGCGTTCAATTTGAAACATCCGCTTGTTGTATGCCACTTGAGCACTTGCCACAAGTATGCTGCTGCTGCATGCTGTTGAGCTGTTATGCTGTGCTGAAGAGCAAATGGAATATTATAATTTGCGCTCAAATGAAATCAATTTCAGTATCATTTAAATCAAGGCTCTGTGAGGTCGCCAACTGGGACATGAGACAAACAGGTATTGGCAGAGCACTCAGCGGCAGACAACGAGACATCCAGACATCGAGACAGTGAGACAGACAGACAGTTGCTTAGCAGCTATTATGTGCACATGTTGCCCTTAGCTCTTCAGCTGCTGCCATTTCTATTTCCATTGAATTGGCTGCGAATGTTGGGCGGCATTTTGGTGGCTCTGCCTTCATTTATTCATTCGTTCGCTTGAGGCTGTCTCAGCCCATTGGGGGATTGCTTTTAGTTGTTGCTCTTGTTGCTCTTGTTGCTGTTGCTGTCAATGCTTGGCATTTGTGTTTATGTAGTTGCCATGGCCATAACAAAATCAAACCACATCAATTGTGCAACTAAATGGCCAAGTGGGACCTCTTAGCTATTCATTTGGCTTTTGGCCCCTTCTCTCCCCCCATCTATCCGCCTACACGGTGAATTGACAGAGAACGAGAATGTGAGAGGCTGTGAAGTGGGGGAAAAACTTTAAATGCTTGTCGCTTTGGTGCTGGGCGTTTAATGAAATTCATGTTAAACGCTTTTGCATTTGGCAATTGTCACTTGCTTTTGTTGCACAGTAAAATGAAATTAATATTGCGTTTGCAGCAAAGCACAAAACACACTCATACGACATGTTGGCCATCCTCATCTCATCTCATGTGCTGCTGCTTCTGTCTGTGACATTGTCATTTTTGTTGTTATCCTAGCTGCTGTGCATTTCCATTTCCATTTTCATTTCCATTTTAACTTTGGTCACACATGAGTTGGGTCCGTCTCGGTTACAGTTGCATGACTATCTGCTGCTACCTGTGGCAAAAACATTTGCAACTTGGCCAAAATTGTATGCATAGAGAGACAAAATATCAACAACAGCAGCAACAACAGCAACAGCAACAACAACGAAAAATGCCACAAAATAATGAAAAAACTTTTATAATTGCATGAAACTTTCCAATTAACAGGCTGCCTCTGGTTTTCTGCCATACTGGCCACAAATTGCCACAGCCAAAGCCAAAGCCAAAGCCAATGCCAAAGCGAAAGCCAAAGCTAAAACCAAAGTATGCCCTTTTAGCATAACCAGTGACTATGGCCAGGCTAAGCTGGCAAAAGTGGCAATTAGATCTTTTCATTAGAGGTGCATTAAATCTGTTAAATACTTGTGCTTTTCTCTCTCCCTCTCTCTCTGTATCTCTTCTCGTTTGCTGCACACACTCATCTATTTAATTGAAAGGCATTCTTTTAAGCAACTCGAGCGTGAATATAAAACAACATCCTTTGTGCAAACCGACATAACTTTTCGCTTGTCTCGAGCTGTGGCTAAATATGCACAGACCGACGAAAACAGGAACAGGAACAGGGACACATGCAGAACATGTCTTTCAGCCTCAATTTCTCCTGCTCTTGTCTATGCTGACATGCAAGCTGAGACTGAGACTGAGTCTAAGGCTGAAGCTGAATCTGAGACAGAGACTGGGGCTCGGCAACATTTCATTAAGTTTTGCGCAAAACTTTTATTAAAACAAATACGTGCCACAGCCGCAACACTGAAGTCGCTTCCTCGTTGAGGGAGGAAGGGGGGCAAGGGAAGCAGCGGGTGTAAGAACCTAACGTCTCGTTACATTTTGGCCTCAATTTTTTTTCTTTTCTCTATTTTTTTTTTTTTGCTCTTCCTGCCGTCTTTTCGCCAGCTTTGCTTTTGTTTTGTTTCTTCGCTCATATTATTTTTTTCTTTTTCTTTTTTTACTTGTGGCAAGCAAAAGTCAAGTCAAGTATATTTCTGCTGACTTTTGCACAACATACAAAGCCCAAATGCAACAATTTCCTGACTTGCCAGCCGCCAGACTGTTGCCCTGCTTTTCTCCTTTCACCCACCTTTCTCCTTCTGCTCTTCTATGCCATCACCATCGCATTGCCTAAGTAAGTTGTTTAACTCCGACAACGGCGGCGTCGACCGTTGGCAGTCACTTGGCGTTGTTGTCTTTGCAGGCGGCGCCAAATTTGCACCAAAAAAATAAAAGTAATCAACAGAAAGTTGACTAAGCACAAAAATACCCTATAAACGAAGGTGTATATAAAAATTCTTTAATTTAAATGAGAGGTTTTAACTAGATAATAATTGGTGTGAGCTCAAGCTTCAATACGATGATTAACGAAAAACTAGCTATAATATATTTATTTTATTTAATTTGCCTCATTCTCAGAATTTAAAGCAATTGATAGTCATCATCTTAGATTGAAAATTTAACTTATAGCCCTAAATTCCTTTAGTTTCTATATTTTTACAATTATATGCTTTCTGCTTTAGTTTTATTTTTGAAAACCTTTACAATAAGAAAACTAATTCAAATACTAGTTTAATTAATATTGTTGTTCAATTCTAAATTTCATCAGAATTTTATGTAATGGTCGATCAACTATTAGGCTTTATTTCAAGTCTAGAGTGGTTACTTAAGAATCTCACATAATTGTTGTAAAAGTATGTGTAGCTTAAAAGCACAACATTATTGCGAATTGTAATTTCTTATGTTTTGAACTTGATGAATTCCTAAATCGTTAGTTAATTTATTTGAAAATGTTTATGATAAGAAAGCACATTGAGAAAAAAGATGTACCAACATAAATGTTGACAATCATGAGTTCAATCATCAAACTTTTAAATACAATTTCAATCATAGCATTTCTTTAATTTTTATAACTTTTTTTCAATAAAAATTATTATTTTGAATTGCTTTCAGAAGTTAGCCTAAAGGCCTTAGTTGCTCTGACTCAGCTCATTACAATACGGGATTGTATTCGTTATGCCTAGATTAGTTAACATTTCAACTACTGCAACTCTCGACTGGCAAAATCAAAAAGTCTTACAGGGTATTAATATTCACAACCACACCCGCAAACACACCCCTAATGTGGTGCAGTTGTTGTTGCTGTAGTTGTAGCAGTTGGCTTTGCCTTTGCAGTCGCTGTTGCTGTTGCTGTTGGTGATGGGCTGTGGCTGTGGTGCTGAGTACATTTGCTGAGCTGTGCATGTGAGTGAGTGTATGTGTGGGGGGGAGGGGGAGGAAAGTCAAGAAAATGGCATCTTGAAATGTGAACTTTTTCAGCTGCACTTCTTTTTGAATACTTTTGCGCCTGACTTTCGGATTTTGGCAGTTGTTATTGTTGTTGTTGTTGGCGTCGGCGTAGATGGAAGACGAAAGATGGCTTAAGACTCGAAGACTTTACCACTTTGTGCACTGCATTTAAAACAGTCAAAGTTTAAGCTGAGCGAGTGAGAAAGCATCTGAAATTCAATGGCAATTCTCGGAATTTCCGCATAAAGTTTGCCGCATCAATTGTGCGCCTCAATGTCGATTTGATTGTCTCTCTGCCTTTTGGGGGATCAAAGAGATGTGGCAGCATGTTAACGACATTTTGATTTTGTCTGCAACTACAGCTGGGGAGGAGCTGCACACTGCATTTAATTAGATTGCACACCTGGAGCTCAACTTACCACAATCAAGATGCTTCCATTGCTTCCTTTAGAGCTGCAAAAGAAGAAAAAAAAAGAAGAAAAGATTGTAAAACATTGTTGAGAGTGTTGAATGCAACATTGGACACGCTGCGTGCTAATTTAACGACAGGCAACTAAAAAAAAAGAGAAAAATTCCAAAATGATAGCAAGCGAGCAGCGCGCAAAAATAAGTAAATAAATTTACAAACCGTAAATTGTGGCTGCAACTTTGTCGCAAACAACAACAGAGTTTCGCAACAACTTGATACATTTCAGTGCTTTATCTCATAATTAATGGCGGCTGTGCCAGAGAAGGGGCGTGGCAGTAACTGCTGGCAACTGCTACAAGCAGACAAGAAATTAATTGCGCTTTACGCGGCACGATAAACACTCCACCCTGCCACCAACACACACACACATTCTGTTGCAGCTCCGTCTAGTGCCAGTTACAAATGAACTGAGTCTCGTAACTGTCGCTGGCAGCGAGGAAGCGAGGCATCGAGAAAGCAAGCAGAGAGCCACAACAAAACACTCGACTGAGAAGGACATTCGACCCAAACCCGCTTGCCGCAAAATTAATTAAAAGTAAATCCAGTAAAAACTATTAAAGTTAAATTTGGCATGAACTCGACCACAAATCAATCTGCCACACTGTAAGCGCCAGCGTAAGCGCTTTATGGTGAGCCTGAAAGGACGACGACGACGACGACGGAGTTGAGCCTGGCAGCACGAGTTGTACTCGTACACTGAAAAAAAGAAACAATTTCTAAAATCAAAAGCATTCGTCTTAAAAATTATGTTCTTAAAATAAGACTTCTTTGAGAACAAGTTCACATAACTAAGATCATTTGTCTGAAAAATGCGAAATTCTCAAAATAAATAAGAAACAGCCGAGTTATTATTGTCTATACCAAAAATGACGATTCCAGCTTTAAAATTATATATCATAGAGTCTTATAGTCCCTGAGATCTATGTAGAATTGAATACAGACAGACAGACTTTGCTATATCGTCTCGTCTGTTGACGCTAATCAAAAATAAATAATCCTATAAAGACGTTATCCATTTTTATTGTTTTCGTTAAGTTAGTAAGATTTTTGATCTTAAAACTCAAAGATTAAGATATAAAATTTTCATGTTCTTTAAGCACTTTGTAGACCAAAATGTAGACCAAAATTCTCCATGCTAAGACCAAAAATTTGATTTTATAACTTGTTTTTTCTTTCAGTGTATAGTTGTAAGCGTTGGGAGCAACATTTTATTTTTGTGTTTGCTTCAATTTTTTTCCGTTCGCCCATCTCTCTGGCATGTTAAGCTGTTTATAAAGCGTTCAAGTCATTTCTTGTCATATGTTGCCATGGCCACGCCCACGTCCACCGCCCCGCCTCAACTGAGCAGCTTACAGGTTTTAGGGATTTTCAATGAAAACTTCTCTCGCTGTACGTTAAGTGGCAAGTTTTGGGCTTTGCGTCATGACTTGCTCGCTTTTAAGATGATCTGCAAACTTTTATATGATTTGCATTTTTCCATTCCCCTATTCGTCTGTTTCCGTTTTCTTTACTCGCTACAACAATGACAATTAATTAAAACAATTTTCCTGTTTTTTTCTTCTCAATTCGCTTGTCAATGCGTCTAATCTCAAGTTTCAGAGCTTGAAGCATGGCCATCACTCAACGGGAAAGCGGAATGAAGTTCGAAGGATAATAGAAAAGTTTTACATAAAATCAATTTGAGTGCACAACAATGAGGCAATATCTTGGCCCTAATCGCAGCAATTTGAGTGCCTCATTTTCTTTTTTTCTTTTTTTATTGACTTGCCGCCAAATGTGGCCAACTTTGTCCGGCAATTGACAAGCACTTCTCAGCTGGGTCCATGTATCTACTACTTACAAACTATGTATGTTCTTATGCTCGACAAATGGCAACCAATCAATACTACAAAGAGGAAAAAAAAAGTCTCAGGTTCGACTAGTTGAAGTTGGCATTCAGTTGGGCAAATATTACACGAGTAATACGCCAATACGACAAGTCATTCATTTGGCAATCATGT
Source organism: Drosophila albomicans (assembly GCF_009650485.2). Taxonomy (NCBI): domain Eukaryota; kingdom Metazoa; phylum Arthropoda; class Insecta; order Diptera; family Drosophilidae; genus Drosophila; species Drosophila albomicans. The sequence continues at coordinate 39,179,781 of NC_047629.2, read as the reverse complement.
TTGGCCATTTAATTGCCAACTCACAATCCGTCAACCAACTGTCGCAGTTTCAACTCGCATTTTTTACTCGATTCACCCGCTGCGAATTTCCCTTTTGCAACTGCAATTTGTATGCAAAAAAAAATTTGCTTTTTTTGCCAGTTGATATTGGAAATGAACTCTTTGTGCAATCCGTGCAATTAAGTTGCAGGATTTGCATTAATAATCATATGCAATATTTTATATAAACTTTGCAGATGACAGCGGATGTTTATTATATACACTCTCTTTGTATTACACAAAATAAACATCAAAGTTTTATGAGGAGAAAAAATTGCGGGTCAAAACTGGATTGTGACAAAAAGCAAATAAAATAATACTCATAATTGCATTAAAACTCCCCTCAAATACGGCAGATAAATGCCAATTTATTGTAAATCCAATTTAGTCGAAGTAAATTATAAATATTGAAGCCTTTTTCATAATCGATTCTTTTTAATTAAAGTCATATAATTTAATTGCAAGTGTTGTGCATTGATTTTATCACGTTTTTAGTTTTATGATAATCATACTTTATTTTATTATATTTGAAAATGAACAAAATTAAATTGTATAGAAAATAGAAAAATTTACAACATATATAGATCTAAAGTAATTGTATTTTTAATAGTATGGAGAAGTTGTCGACGTCAAAGCATTGAACAAGAATTAAATTGCTTTATTTTTTGGGAAATAATTGAATGAAATAATTTCACAAGTATAGAGTTAAATATAAAATTTAAAATATGTAAATCAACATCAAAATAGACAAAAAATACTTGAAAGCGATTTGAAAGGAATCAAATTATATTGAAAATATAAAACATATAAATCAACATAAAAAATATTAAATTTTATGTTATTATTTATACTTTAAAATTAATTTAAGCAGAGCAATGAAATGTTACATATAGAAAACTTGTTTCACATCTATTCCAATAATAAACTTTGTAACTTATCAGTAACAAAAGAAAATCTTAGCCATAAAGTTGAGTATATTAAAGAGTGGCATAATAAAAGCGAAGATATTCATATTAATGCAATATTGTATTTTATCGAAAATTGTGGCATTGTGAAGCTGAAGCTGTGCAAGCAAATACACTTCTGACCACTCCAACCACAATTCGATTTATGATTACGAGTATCACTTATATGATTCTCAGCATTTCATTTCATTTCGTTTGGTTTCGTTTCGCTTCGCATAATGTCAAGTATCACATTAAACAATATTTTCGGAACGAAAGAGATGGAAAAGCAGCAAAAGCTGAAGGGTATTCTTTATGGTTCTTATGCGAAGCGATAGCGAAGCGAAGTGAAGTGCTAAACGTGAATGTGATAAGAGCGTAAAACGCTTGCAATGATATCAAACGGTTATTTAGTTAAGCTATGGCCAACATATGAACAACATACATATATATCGACCACAGGCCAAAAGCTGAAGGCAAAACCACACCCACACACAGATATAGAATCCCTCACATACACTCGAAATCCACAAACTGAGAGAGAGAGACAGAGCGAGAGGAAGCAACACACAAGGACAAGGACAATATTACTTATGTATATTGCCGCATAAGCCGTCACTTGTAGCAAAGTACAACCAATTTGAAACGGTGGCCAGACAACAGAAATACAGAAAGTGAGAGAGGGAGAGAAGAAGAGAAAGAGAGGGAGGGAGGGAGTGAAAGGCAGCCGGATAAGAAACGCATTTGTATTAGTTTTACGCGCATTAGAGTCTCATTGCCTGGCTTAAGGGCCAACTGAAGCTTCACGAGCATAAAATAAAGTAATAAAAATCTTAGCTCTGACTCTCCAGCTCCAGCTGCTGGTCATATCTGTGAGACGCAGACATGTATATTACGCACACATACACACATGCGTATAATCGCAAAGGATGTGGATGTGTGTGTGTGTGAGTGGGAATACGTGACATTTAAAAGGGATAAAGCTGCTAAACCCCAAATCGAATAATAAAATCCCAAAACCAGACTGACATTCTTTTTTTTTGAAAACTCCTTTTTGGATAATTGCCGTTTAAAGCGAACATGCGATACTGTCAGTATTTTCTGTTTTTTTCTGACACAAAGTTGCGCACAGTAAATCAGCTGACAACGAAGAAAAAAAACACACAAGTTGTGTGTGTTGTCATTGAAACAAATGCAGCTGGAATATGCGCCCCCCTCCAAAACCCCAATCAAAGCCAAATTACCTAACGAGCAGCGCCATCAAGTTTTCGGTCAAAACTCTCGCTACTACTTGAGCTGATCTCCGGCAAAAGAGAGCTTAAACTTTTTTACGGTCGGGTAGCATCATAAAATCGCGGTGTCCATGGACGACGCGATGCGCGCAAATCAAGTCAACTTTCAACAACTTTGACTTGATTTAAACCCATTAAAAGTCACTTTTTCAAGCTAACTTGATGTCGCTGTCGCACTCACCTTTTGCACACACACACACTCTCACACAAAATAAGCACCATAAAGTGTGTTCTATACTCCTTCAACTAGCTGCATAAGCACGCCTTGGGGACGCAGCAGCTGCAGCCACAGGGAGCTGTAAAAGTGAGCTACAATCGGATGAGTTGTGAATGATAATGCACACAGCGAGTGGATGAGTATATACCATATATACTATATAGTATTTATTTGCTGTCATCTGAAAGAGAAAGATATAAATGAGATGAGTTGAGTTGAATTCGAGTTGAGGATAAATAAGCACAAGTGCAAAAGCCTGCCAAAGGCTAATCAGCCCTTGCTTTAAGTCTTAATTAATTTGTCAGCTGCAAAATGATTTAAATACATCGAGAAGAGAGGTAAGATAGAGTGAAAGAGAGGGAGGCACACGCAATTACGTGAGCTGACGGAGTAAACGCAATGCGGCAATCATGTAAATGAATGTCATCAGCGAGACATCAGGCAACCATTCATTCACTCATTCATCCAAGCATTCGCCATGCGGCATTTCAAATACAAATGCGAATGGGACATGGAATTGTGATTGTGATTTGGGAGGAGCTGGGGAGCTGAAGCTGAAGCTGAAGCAGCTTTGGCACGCACGAATGCTGCTAGACAAGGACAAGCCCCGCTTCTCGCTTCTCGTTGCTTGCTTCTCGCTGCTGATGCGGCGGAAATAATTGTCTTGACACAGATAATCTCGTTACCTTTTGGCCTGCAACAGCCAAATGGGAGACTCACCAAATGTGGCGCCTGCGCTACATTCGGTTTTGGTCCGCATTATTGTCAATTTATTTGCGTAATTTATGCTACGCCGCCAGAGGGCGCTAGACAAACACATCAAGACCCTCGTTATTCCCCTTCTCCCGTTCAGCTGTCAGCTGTTGACTGCCTTGGCTTCGCCATAGTTAAGCTATTTCGTGCGTCTGTTTTAAATTCAAATCAAATCTTGTTACAAATTTACCACAAAAAAAAACGAAAAATGGGCGCTGGCCGAGCTTCAGCTCGTTATTTTAACGACAGTTTTGAGGGGTGGAGAGAAAGGTAACTTCAAGTTTTGATTTCTTGTCACAATTTGTTGACATTTCTTATTTCGTGGTATGTTGTGTGTTGTATTTCCTTTTGCCACCACAGCCAATTAAGGCAACAAACACGAGTGCCCAAAGAACGAAAGAGAGAGGCAACAAAAAACAACAACAAGTATTTTACCAATTTCATCGTCACGTCGTGACCAACGGAGCGTATACTTAATATTGATTTTGTAGCATAACAAGCTGCGTCTGCATAACCAGCTGCTGCTGCTGCTGTAGCTCTTGCTGTTGCTGTTGCTGCACTTCCTGTGCAACGTTGCTTCCGCTGCTGTTTCGGCAGACGGCCTCAAGGATTGCCTTTCACTTAATTGCACAATAAAGGAACGACGCCCAAAACTCGCTGCGTTGCGTTGCGTTTGCGTTTCAATGCGACGACGCTGTCGACGAGTGTCTTTGGCAATTTCCGCAGCTATTGTTAGACGTCAGTCAGTCCGTCACTAAGGCAGCCAGCAACTCCTTCAGTCAGTCTGTGAGGCAGTCATTCACTTATTCACTTACTCACGCGCTCACTCAGTTGGTCGCTCAAACGAAAACTTTAAATTGTTTCACAGCTTAAATTAATTTGTGTGTTTTGGCATAAGAATGAGTGTGTGTGTGGGTGTGTGTGTGTAGGAATGTGTATGTGAGGATGTTGGATCTATCTTTTTGTCTTTCCTTTCAGGGCTGCACAACAAAAGAGATGCAGCTTAATGATCTAAACTGAACTAGTTTACTTGTTTTGTCTGTGTAGCTCAAATTGAGGTCAGCTACAGCTTTAATGCGATTTCAATTTTACCACCAAAATTGAGAAATGAACTGACCCAGACTTTTTATGAACTAAACTGCATTTTTCTAAGCTACATCAGAGTTTATTTACCGAAAAGTAAATATACATATTTATCAAGCATTTTTCTACCTTTTTTCTACTTACATTTTAGACAGAAGGAATACAACTAAAGAATAACTGATTTATTTGTGAATGATGTAATTTGATTATAACAGAGTTTTTATTGATATAATAGAACTATATAAAATAGTTCCATTTATTTTCTTGTTTCGTCGTGCGAAGAACTTAAAGAGTGCTCCCAGATGAACACTAGTAACATTGCCAGATGCATATCTAACAGTGATAAATTTTAATTTGCTCTATTATTAATACTTTACGGATTTCAAAAACTTACTATAGAAACACTTTTCAGTTGCTCTTTGCGAAAAATAGACGCTGAGTTTTGTGTTCTTCACAAATATTTTTTTTCTTCTTCCAACTTAAAATGTTTCTAGTATAACTAGATTCTAACTAATCTTGTCGGCAACCTATTTGATTTCTTTCTCTACTTGTATACTAATGTGTTTAATATAAATAGATACGCAAAAATTATATCATTTTTGATAAACTTGATTTCGCTAATATATGATTTAAGATTCAAATCTTCTGCTTATTAGTTCACTTATATAATCGAGAAAAATATATAATCGTGAAATAAGAGAAAAATTGTTTTCCCTTTGCTTGATTTTATTTGCATTTTAAAGTGATTCAAATGACTTTTCGAATTAAATAATGTTTTAAATAATAATTTTAAATAATAATTTTAAAGAATGAAATAAAGTTGCTCTATTTCCTCTATATTTTCTTGCCTATTTCTACTTGCATGTTAACAAAATTAATCGAGTTAAGCATAAACTGTATTATTTTAAATACATACAATACATATTTGAGACATGTGCTTTAGTCGCATAACTGTTAAGATATTATATAGAGGATAATCTATTTTCTTTCTATTTATTCACCTATTTTTTTTGTTATTTTTATATTAATGCAAACAAAATAGCTCTAGCTCAGAGCAGACAGTTTTACTTGAGTGCTCTAAATTATAAATATTTCAAGGATTTAGCTCATACTTTTCATTCATTGTCTTCTTGTCGTTAAGAGCAAAATAATTTCATTTAAAGTGCAATCTATTTCTTAACAGCAAATTGCTAAAACTGCTAAAACTCTCTTCTACTTTAATGAGCTTTGTTAAGCTGATTGCAAGTGCTGAAAGTCTTTAGTGTTGCATCCCTGGTTCTTAGCTTCCTCCTCCTCCTCCTCCTACGCACTACTAAAACAGCTGGATCAGAGAGTGGAGTACTCGACTTGATGTTTGGCTGTCTGTTTACTTTACGTCAACGTCTAAAATTGCCAAGTGTCTCAAGTTTTTAGAGAGAACGAGAGAGCTGAGCTTACTTAATAGGCAAAGGCAAACACTACCCTTCAAGCACACACACTCTTGAGGGGGGGAGGGAAAAGCATCCTCATCCAACGCATCTGCTGCCCTGACTCTCATTATTTTTGAGCAAACAATAACATTCATAATGCGTTATGTATTTTTCAACTCAATTAGAACATTGTTTACACTGCGCATGAAAATTTTGATGCCGGGATGTGCGAAAAGTTTTTGTCGAGCACACGCAAAAACTTTGTGGAAAAACATAAAGTGTAAATGCTGCGTGTGGTGCCACCCACAAACAGCGGCCATAAATAAGAGCGAAGAACACACTCTCCACACACACAATTGCAAATTGCAAAATTCTGCATCAGTTTATTAATGTCAGGCGGCCATGTTTCATGCGCTTATTTAGAATTATGAGCGCATTTGCCTAAGCACCCCGAAATGCTAGCAAATAAATGCGACCAACAGCAAATGATGCAAGCTGCATTAAATTTCGCTGCTGTAGCAACAGAGTGTGACAGAGACAGAGACAGTGAGAGAAAGAGTGCGAGGTTCAACCCGTTTTTCGGTGGCGTCGCCAACTCGGCCAAGTTTTTCGGACTGCGTCGTCTGCAGTTTTCCTCATTTTGTTATTTTTTTTTTTTTTGTCAGCTGCCGTTGTTGTTCGCCATTTTTGTGGCGTCAGGTTGGCGTTGCGGCAGCTGCCATCCAAAAGGTTTTCCTTTCTTTTTTTTTCGTTTACGTTTTCCAAGCGGACGCACCTACACAGTCAGCAATCTTTGCGCGCAACGTGGCGTATGCTTGTTTTTTTTCGCTACGTTTCGGTTCGTTCGTATATTTTTGGCAGACACAGCAATGGCTGCCACAGTCGCTCGACAATCAATGAAGATGCCATTATGTAGTCATGGCCACATAAATACACGTACGTATATAGTATTCTATATATATATATGTTATATACCTGCACTGTGGCAGACAACGTTGTCGTTGTCGTTGTTGGGCTTGTTGTCATAAAGATAGCAAAGCCATAACTTTAAAGTTCGAAAACTAATTATGCCTACGGCTGGGCCTCGAGTCCTAGCCTCGTCTCGTCTCGGTTCGACTAAAACTCTGCTGCAACGCATAAATTACGCCACACTTTTATGTGCAACCTCTACTTGTTCTCCCTTCCCCTCGTCACCCTCAAGCGATGTAATTTGTTTTTGCATTTGGCTGCATTTTATGGCTAATGGCTTTTGAATAGCAATCGCCATACGCTTGACCATAGAGAGCGGTCCCCCATCCGTCCATGTTTGATGTAGTACAAGTCTATAGAGCAGACTTTATATACGTACGTACGTACGTATGTGGGGAGTGGAGTATTTGCTGGCTTAAGTGCCGCATTAAAACAGACCAGGCCAAAAAGGAAACAGTCTAAAGAGAGAGACAAGACCTCGACAGCACCTCGAACTTTCGCATCTCGCTGCTGCGTGCTTGTCGACATCACCATGACAATAAAGGCAAATGACGAGTGGCATGTCGAAAATAATGATTAACGAGCGCCAGCCGGAGATGGGAGAGTGGGGGGGAGGTACAAAGAGGGGGCAGAGGGTGACATAGCACTCAGTGAGGCATATAAAAAAAATAAAATACGCAGAGAGAGAGATGTGTGTAATGGCGGGCAAATCAAATGGAAATGCAGATACACAACGGAAAGTGGGGAGCAGAGAGACGTAAAGAGGGAAGAGGAACAGGATATGGCAGGCAGGAATACACACACACACACAGAGAGAGACGGAGACAAGCTGTAGCATCATCAATGATTTAAATTAATCGTCGTAACACACGCAAATCTCGCACATGACAACCAAACGACAAGCTGCAATTGAGAAGGGAGGAGAGGAGGGAGGCGAAGACGGAGGCAAGTCGGAATTTTTTTTCGGTCTTGTTGTTGTACTTTTACTTGCTGCTTTAACGTTTTTACTGGCTGCCGGATATGAAGTCGAAATCAGCATATCAGCCAAATTACAAGAGCAAACATAAAATGGCTCAGCCAAATGACTAAACGAAGTGCCACTGGAAGTGGGCGGCTTCTGCAAGTGGGTGTGGCACTTAAGGAAAATGAGCAGGCCAGAGGAGAAGAGGAGGGGACAGAGCAAAGAGCCAGATGGAGACAAGAGCAAATTAAAGCGAAACGTTGCGAGAACAAATGAAAATTGAGATGGAGATGGAAATGAAGCTCGAAACGGAGACCAAAAGTGAGTTGAAGACGTGTGGCATGCGGCATGTGTGTGTGGCAATGATGTCTTCTGCATTGACGCAAGTCGAAGTCACACACAGTCAAACGACTGGCAAAACTTCATTCCTCAGTCTCCACTCTGTACTCTGTTGTTGTCTGTCTAGTGTTTGAGCTATTTTGACAGATTAACTCACGCGTATATGGGCAGCAGCAGTTAGTGCCACGCCCATACGCCCCCCACTACCGCCGCACTCGCTTGTTGTGTCAATTGTCCAGCGACTAGCGGCGTCTGCAGTTGACTGAGCTGAACGCGCCACACAACAACATAAAAAAAAATATATATCAAACAAAAACAAATAGCAAAACACAAAAGGGGACGACAGTTTTTGGATAAGGGAAGCAATGAGGAGAAGGGGGAAGGGGAGGCTGGCAACTGCCATTTGCCGTCGCTGCATGTGTTAAATTTAAGTTTTGATTTACGACCTCAACTTTGTAGGCTGCTATATAGGCAATACACTCACTCGCACTCGCAGACACACACACATGCGAATAGTGATAAATTGCGCTGTCAGAAGTTGCTAGCTACAATCGCAGGATCTCCGCTTCCCTTTTCTTTTTTTTTTTTGTGTTTTTTTTTTTTTTTGCAGCTGTGACAGCAGTGCGGAGAAGGAGCATTGGCAAGGGGGGATGCCCATATCTGTGCCAGGGCATAGGTTGTGCCTCTAACTGGGTTAGCCAGCTAACCAGCCAACCAGCCAAGCAGCCAACGAGGCAGTCAGACTCTCTGAGCCTCGAGCGTTTAATGGCTGTTGACAGACGTGTCAAGTCACGGCGCTCGCTTTGTTTTGCAAGCCTTTTGCTGGCTGCCAGACAGCCACGTTTATTTTTATACCCGTTACCTCTTGAGTAGAAGGATATGACCATTTTGTGTCTATAGGAAATTTATGTAACAGGCACAAGGATAAAAGTCTTAGAAGTTATTTGAAAAGTAATTTTCCAAGGCAAGTAATGTCTGCTGCAGTCGGCTCTAAGTTGGTTTGGCTGACAATCTGGTATTTATTGTTCTGTATGGTATATTTTAAGTGTAGTGGTATGATTGGCATATTTCGTATATATCAAATATACCTTTTAGTATATTTTATACTCTATTGTATACGTTTACTGTTGTTGTGCAAATATAGCTCTTGGTATTTTTTGTGTTATATGGTATATTTTTTCTATAGCAATATACCAAACACATCATTGGGTATATATTGTACCCTACGGCATATTTTGAATATAGAATATAGATGTACCAAATATAGCTTTTGGTATATTATATACTCAATAGTATACATTAACTGATGTAGTATATCGGTATACAAAATATATTATTAGGTATATATTTTATTCTTCAGTGTATTTTGAAATATACCTTTGTTATATTTTGAATAAGTTTATTAATATACCAAATATAGCCTTTGCCTACTTTCTGTTCCACAATAAATATAGCATTAGGTATATTTGTACTCTTCGGTATATTTTGAATGTAGTAGAATCTCGATATACCAAATATAATATTCGTTTTATTTTTGTTCTCTTTTTCCGGTATTTTCATTTGGTATAATACTACACTGTTTAGCTTTATTGAAAATAGGTAATGGGTATCTCATAGTCGAGCACACTCAACTGAAGCTTTCTTCGTTTATTCCTCCATTTTTTTTGCTCGCCTTTTTTATGGGCAACTTCGAGTCGCGCGCACTTGGCTGGCAAACGTTATGTGCTCATTTCATTGTACAACAAGCAGACTTGGCGACTTGGGCTCAAGTGCGCTTATAAATTTTATAATAGCATTGCCGTCAGTCACACAGTTAGTCAGTTGGCCATTTAGTCGGGCTGAATTAAGACTACACGGCGTATGCGTGATAAAAAAGCGAGCGCTACTAATTGTGATCATTAAATATTAAGAATTATTGGTTATGCAAGCAAGCGGCGATCGTTGCAGTTTAAATGGATAAAGAGAGTAGGGAATGGGGGAACAGGGGTGTAGCTGCCACGCATTGGGGCATAAATTATGCAAAATGATTTATTGTGGCAGCGACGATGGTGGCGGCGGCACAAACGTAAAAACTAAACATTGAGCAACCGCATAAATTAATTGAATTATGCAAGCGGTTGACGCCGCCCACTCTCTGCCTCCCCCCCGCTCCCACTCATGCCATATATTACACTTATGTAAATTGAAGTCTATGTGTGTGTGTTTGCATTTAATCATGAGCTTGAACTTTCACTTGATTAGCGACTCACACAAAACTGACTGATTTATGAGCAGAACTTTGACTTTGAATGCATCTAAAAATGCAGTGCAAAAATTAGTATTAAATTGGTAACTACACGAATTTTCTGTACTATTATAAAGAGTGTGTGTGAGTATGTGTGAGTATGTGTTTGAGTGTGCCTGAGTGTGTCTGAGTGTGAGTAAGAGTATGTCTGCCTTCTCGTTAAAGCCTATAAAGACAGCAAAGCTCCGACTCGACTCGAAATCAATAAACCACGCGCGCCTTTTATGAGCCTGATTTATATATAGGAGTCCATGTGGGTTGTGTGTTTTGGGTGTGTGGGTTGTATCTGTGTGTGTTGTCAGAAGCATGACATGTGTCTGGGCTCATACTCTTTGGGCTGCAGAACGACGCCTTTAATTTCTTAGTAGCTGCATAAATAAACTATAAATTCAATTTTATTACAAGCCAAGCACATTCGGCTGACTAAATAGAAACCCAAGAGAGAGAGCTAGACATAAACACAGCGACTTAGTAAGACAGTAACTAGAAGAGAGAGAGAATGGGAGTCAGTTGTTGATGCCACACGAAACTCATGTTCGACTTGTATCAGCCATCATATTTGCTCAACTTGTAATGAACTGGGATTGGAGATTGTGGATTGAGGATTGGACATTGACTTGGTCAAAGTCTTGAATTGTCACAGCTCCAACAGCAGCAGTGGCAGCTGTAGATGGTAAACGTTTAGTAGCCCGTAAAGAAGCGGCTCTGTTTTACGATTCCATGTGCTTGCTTGGCTGGTTTCCTACGTTCGTTCATTCGTTTGGTAGCAAACAAGCTGTGCTTAAATTTTAATGGCCATTCAAGACACTGCAGTCAGGCCAAACTACTTCGATGGCGTCTTTTATGAGCTGTGTGATTGCTAGCCATGTGTGTGTGTGTGTGAGAGAGTGTGTGGGTATGAGAGAGTGTATGTGTGGGTGAACCATGGACAACAAAGTCAATTCGAAAGATACACAGCGACTGAGAGCGACACCCATCGCGTAGGTAAATGCTGCAAACGCAAATAGCAAAAGCGGGCAAAATGCAAAAATATGCAAACGAAACGCTGTCATCAAAACTTACAATCAACTATATAAGAGAAGGGGCGAGCAACGAAGAGAGAGACTGAACTGAATGTCAGACAGTGGCTGGCTACAGATATGCTACACACAGCAGCATTGAATGTAAACATGAGCGCTTCGTCAGCCAAGCAGCCAAGCAGGCAACCATCGTGGCATCGTGGCATCCTCTGGCAGCCAACTCCTGCGGCCTCTCGTCGTGTCAATGCAAATTCAAACAAAAGTGCGCAGCGCACAGACCGACAATCCAATCCCGTCTATAGCCTAGCCTAGCCAGATTAACAGCATCAGCAGTCGGCCAACATGAATGCACAAAATGCAAAAAACAAAAAAAAAAAGAGAAATGGAAAACGCCAACGCAAAAAACGTGCAAGAAGTGGAAGAGGGGCAAAATGCTCTCATCCACACAACAGTTTACACACAAACATTGTTGTTGGCTTTGCATTTTGTGCACCCTTGAAATGAGCAACGTCAATGGGTAGCTACTTTCGGACAAGTAGTTTGTCAAATGAATACGCTAAGACTGCTATTTGTGTTCAATATAACATAAGTATATTAATTAACAAATACATTATGTGAATAAACTTTTATCTTTTAAGTTATCATTAATATTCATCTCTGAATTTTACGTCAAAGAAATTTGAAAGATAAAAGTCTGGATATTAAATTCTAAAGAAATATAGTTTGTATTGTTTTATCTTGCAGTACTATAAACTACTAAGTAAATCATATAGTATCACATAAAGAAAACTTCTTAATTGGCATATCGATTTATACTAAGAAAACAATTCGATTGCAACAAGATACTGAAATATAAAATCGATTAATTCTTATAATGATTTCATATTTTTTTATGAACACCTAAAATATTTTTGTATTTGATTCTTAATGGAGCTTTTTTGACTTTAGTGTTTTTCCCCTACTTTTCTGTTTATTTTACAATAATGTTTACATTGCTAGACAACTTCAGCAAATGTTATTTACTTAATTAGCATGAACTTATGAAAATTCAAGTCTAATTAGATTTTCTAATTTTAGACTCTTAATGAACATGTTGGAAAGACTTTGTTTAGTTGAAATGAATTAAAATTCAAGAAAATACAAAGAATCAGCTTAAAAGCATAATTTAAAAGTTGTTTTAATAATTATACGTTAAACTAAAAATTATCATTAATGGTCTCCTAAAAGAGTATTTGCTTAGTCGCTTTAAATTGCGAGCAACAATTTCGCTTATTTTTTCTGCCACTTGTTTTTTTTTCGCCAGGCATTTTGCATATTGGCCGCGTGCGCTTTGATAAGTGAAAATTGGAAAAATCCGCACTTTGCATGCAAAATAATTACGAAAATATTTCCAGTGACGAAGGCAACGGCACCGAGCAAAAAGGGTTGTTGTTGTTGCTGCTGTTGTTGTTGCTGCTGTCCCTGATGTGGCTGTTGCTATTGTCGATGTTGTTGTCGTTGCTGGTGCTGCTGTTATTGTTGTCACTGTTTGCAATGCGGTGAGGTAAAGGGGGAGGTGAAAGAGGAAAGCGGAAAGCGGAGGCGATTGTTCAATTGAACGCTTAAATTGTGCAGCAGTAGATTTGACAGCTTTAAGCACCCACTTCGAGCATTTCGGTCATTTCAATGCTTGTGGTTAAGCGCACTCGCTGTTCGAGTACTCGCATGTGATAGTAAACTGAGTGTAAAGAGGGGGAGGTAGAGCGTAGAGGAGGGGGAACTGCAGTGACACCAGATAGTATAGTTTAGTAGGACACACAATGGCTTCGGCTATTGTCAGACTATTTGGCAAAGTTGTTTGCGTTCTTTTTTTCTCTTCCCCTACTTTTTATGATCTTCGAAGATATTTTCTTGTTTTATTTTTTATGTGTGTCTGTGGTTGTATTTTTGTTGAGTGTTTTTCGCAGTTGGCGCTGCAAATGAAAAGGCCATCGAAAACAAAAGCCCACGTTAGCTATAAATAGTGTAGCTTGAGCGCAACTTGACTTTCCAGTTGCCAACTTTCTGGCTTTTGCCTTGCGATGTCATCTTCTCGCCCCCTTTTACCCTTTTCTTTCTCTCTCTCTTATGTGTGTAAGTTCTGTTATCTGTTTATAGCGTTTGCGTTGCGCTCGTTGTAAGTTTTAGGGCGTCGCTTTTTATTTTCACATTCTTTTTGTATGGCGACAACAATGAAAATCCATGCGAAAATTAATGTTTTGTTGCAAACAATTTTGCTGCGCTTTAAAATTGCAGTTCTATATAACTCATTTGTTACTCGTTATTCTAATTGCAATTATACAATTTGTTTGCCATAATGTGCAAATGTATATGCTGTGATAATGTTTTATGTTTCGTATTAAGTATTATCACAGAAAAAAGAGGTAGAAGGAGAGCAGCGACAGTCGGCTTATTTGCAAATAAACACAAATCGCTGTTACAAAAATAATATAATTTATGCACATTTGGCGCGTTCACATGACAACGCCAAATGGCAAAAGTTAATACGCTTGAAATTATAATTTACATTTCGCAATTGTAATTGCAAACAGCAATAACAACAACGAAAAAAATGGCGACACATTTGTGCATTGCTCAATTTATAGTTTTTAAAATGGGATAAATTAAATTATCATGGCAACAATTGGAGGAAAAAGTTGATTAAATAATTGACGAATAATCAAATAATGTGAATCATGCACGCACCAACGCGTTGCAAATGTTTTTTTCGCTCAAAACTTGTTGACTCCCATAAGTAGGCAACGCTTTTTTATTTTGAAGTGGAATCCGACGCTGAGAAGTAGGCAACACTTTTCGTAACTCAACAATTTCATTTATTAATTATTTCCACATTCTTCATGAGTTCAATTTATATTTACAAATTATGCTAATGAAAGGGGTCTGCAAAAGAGTTTGCTTAGCTGATAACTTAATTCAATCCCTCTCCCCACAAAAAAAACATCTTGACGGATGCTGGCCTCAAATGCCCACAGCTATTTCACTTGCCTCTCTCTTGTACTTAGTCGTGTACTTACGAAAAATAACAAAATTAATGAAACATTTCACAGCACTCTCTCTCTCTAGTCTCTGGACTCTGGCTGTGCAAATACAGTTATTTATACTACACTCAACTTAATTACAAGCAGCAGCAACAGCAGCAGCAAAGGCAGCCAAGTCGCTTAATCCAGCTACGTAGCTACGCTTCATTAATCAGACGCGACTATAAGCCACAACAAAAGGCAAGCAGCCAGGCAGGCAGTCAGGATAAGCACAGTGTGGCAAGGTAGCTAACATAGCAGTAGTTGCTCTCTTAGTCGACTCTGTGGCATAGAAAAATTAACAAGCAACTTAACACTTTAACGCCTTTCACTCCACTTTTGCGTTGCCTGCGAACAATGTAATTACTTCAAACAAGCAAACGAAGCAGCCAAGTCTTGTGCCCTGGCGACTGCCGTTTTGTTTGGACGCTTGGTTGAGTTTTTGGGCTACGCAAAAAGGGATATTAGAAGCTGCCTCTCTCCTAGACTTCTGCGAGCGACTTTCAACTTTCGAGTCTGAGTCTGTGGGTTGGTTGACTGCATTACCATTTGATTATAGAAAACATTTATTTTAGTCGGTTTTCGCCACCAGGCTGACAGTGCACACAAAATGGCTGCCTCGACACACACACACACACACACATACCATATACATAGGGACTCACACACACACACACACTGACAGCCTTAGACAGTGCACCGCTAGCTAACCACAATGCAAATCCGCAGAGCAAACAATGTCAGGTGATGTTGGTATTAGTGTGTTTGCTCTCGTCCTGCACAGCTTTGCCTCTTTACCTCTTTCCGCACTCCCCCTCTCGTTATCCTTCTTCTACTCTGCTAACTCTTGCCTTTTAGCCTCTTTCGCCTATGCGTGGGCCACTGACAGCCTGACAGACAGGCGGCGCACCTATGCAACTTTTCACATTTGAGTTGCCACACCATCTACTTCTCTCCCTCTGTCTCCCTCTCTCTTTCTGTCTGCTTGCCACGTGGTTGCACGTAATTCAATCTGCAGTTTCAGTTGATTTTCAACAGCTGCAACAACGGCAGTTGAGAGGCGCATTGAGAAACGTAGACAGAGTTGACAGCGTATGTTAACGGGAGTCCAACAACAACGACAGCGACTGCTTTTGCCATTTGTCTCTTCGTTTCCCCAAAAATGTTTTGCCGTCGCACTCAGGCTGTAATTAATGTGATCACAATGCAACTGAGACTCTCTTTTGCTTTTGCTTTTTTCGCAAGTGACCCACGCTGCGGCTACGCAATGTCTTTGGGCGTAGGCAACATAATTAATTTAAATGCTTGCCCGCAAATGTTTGCGAAAAGTGTCAGGTGCTGCCTTATTGTGTGGGTGTGCTAGTGTGTGTGTTGTGTGTGTGTATTGTGTGTGTAGTGTGTGTTTGTAAGCAGCATTTGCATAGCTGTCAGCAGCGCACTTATTGAGTTGATTTATTATAATTGCAATGCAGCTGACAGAGCGACAGACAGAAAAAGCAACGGACAGACGGACATATATATAAAAGGACAAACATATATAGCCTGGACAAACAGTCAGACAGTCTGAGTCGACAGCTGAGCTGCTCTTAATTACACAAAGATTTATGCACACAGACATCAATTAAAAAGGAGGCGAAAGCTGGCTTAATTAACGACATGCTCTTAAGCCACTTTTGTCAAGTACTTACCCAAACAATATATATATATATACATATATAGTACAGAACATATGTAAATTGTAGTTTCCAAAAACTTGTGTGTGTTTTGTGGCCCACTTGATTTTCAATAATAAAACGGCAAAAAGTTTCGGCAAACAGCACATTTCATTTGCAGGCAAAGTGTTTGTAGCTTTTTAAAGAGCCAACGGCAAAGTTTTCGACTGCCACACAGACACACACTTAAGCACACACACTCACACACACACACACTTGGGCACAACATATGGCAAAAGTGCGGGGGGCGGGCGGCCACAATAATGTCCAACACAGAAGGCGCTCAAAGCTAAAAGAAAATGGCGCAACAGCCATAATAAAAATCAAGTGAAAATCAAGGAAAAACTCAGAGAGTGTGGGAGAAAAAGTGACAAAAACAAAATATTAAAGAAGCATAAAAACAGTTTAAGAACAAAACAAGTCAATTGCAGGCAACTGACTAAGAGTCTATGTGTGTGAGTGTGTGAGGTGTGTGTGTGTCACACACATATTCTTTGCCTGCTGGGCGTAGACACAACAGTCAAGTCAAGAGAAAGAGAGAGAATGTCAGTTATTTTCCATTTTCATACGCTTTGCCTTTAACTTTGTTTTTCTTTTTACTTCATTCGTTTTTATTTTTTTGGGTTTTTTTTCATTTTCCTTTGCGTTTTACACTGCACTCACTCAAAAAGCACTGAATTGAACTGAACTCAACTGAACTGAACTGTGTGTGTTTTAGTGTAGCAGGAAGTGAAACTTTGAATGAATCCAGCGAAGCGCACACAACAACCGCTGTCGTCGCAGGACGGCAGCCAACTGCGCGCTCAGCGTATCCCCAGCGAGCTCTGTGAGCTGACGTTTGAGCTGCCAACATGTTCGATGTCCTGTCGAACACGAACGCAGCACGAAGCGAAGAAAACGAAGCTGAAGTTCGTTCGCTTCGTTTGTTCGTTTGAGTTGCCTTTTGTTTGTGCGACACTTGTTATCGTTAACGTAACGAGCGTGTTGTTGAGTGTGTGTGTAGGTGAGCATTTGAGTGTGTGTGCGTGTGTGTATGCACAACCACACAGGGGAGCAAACGTTTGCAGCCATGTGGCTGGTACAACGTGTCGTATGCGCACTTGAGCGGCCGCATTTTAGGCGATACTTTTATATCTTCCGGCAACAAAAGCAAGTATGTGTGTGTGTGTGTGTGAGATTGTGCAACCTATGACTATCATTATATAGCAATTTAAACGATTTGGTCGGGGCGTCAACTATTTACAACTCATTTGCCCGCAGCGGCAGCTGCTGCTGTTGCTGTTGCTGCTGCTGCTGCTGCAACTGCAACTCGTCCCTTTTTGGGTAATTGCAGCATCAACAACGTTGTCAGGGCTCTGACACTGGCCATAATGGCCAGCGAACAAGTCAACATGCAAATGCGCGTATGTGTGTGTCTGTGTCTGTGTGTGTGTTCGCTGCGAACACAGTCAATTAAATTTGAACTGGCATCAAGTGTTAAAGCGATGAGAGGTGCCTGGACAACAAGGCTGTCGGCATTTATTGTATTTGCACGCAACCCATTGAAGCCCATTTAAGAGGGGAGGGAGGGAGGTAGTTAGGGGGAAACTCGGCTCGGCTCGGCTTTTGTTTGCGCTGTCTTTAAAAACGCGCATACGCCACGGAAATTTGATTAAATTTTGTTGCACTTGAATACAATTTGTAATTCAAATTAAAAGCGTACAAAAAACTATTTTGCAGCTGAGAGACAGACAGGCAGACAGATAGGCTGGCAACACTGGACGAAGGAGTGGGGGGAGGGAAGCTGGCAAAGGCAACAAAAGGCATACCAAATTACTGCTGAAGCACAAGCAACAACAACAACAAACAGCAGCAAAATGAAATGAAACGCAGTCAGTGGAAATGATGCCCAGAGACGATGACGACGACGACTCAAAATCCAAAAAAACAAAAACAAGACAACACACCAAGGAAGGCTGGCAAAAACAAGAGATGCAGAGGGAGTGGGAGTGGGAGAGGGGGAAGAAGAGGGAGGTAGGTGGAAAAAAACAAAATGAAAATGCCGCCGCATTTGAATGCTGCGTGGAAGCAACAATGTTGCATTCCACTTGGGCACTTTGTTAGCAACCGAGCAGCAGCAACAGTCATATTGTGGCCACACACACCCAACACATGCACACACACACACACACACACATTGTAGTATATACACTGTGTGTGTGTATCACATATGCGAATTTTTGCCGAGTTGCCGAGGGTGAAAAGTAAAAGCCACGCAGGCATTTGGCATTTTGGCACAACAACATTTTAAAATTCCAACAACGAAAGTGTAGACAAAGCTCTTAAATGACGATCTGCACGTGCCCCAAATGAAATGATGCCCCACACACACACTCGTACACACACATACAGTGACAGTAAGAGCCCATAAATACACATTTGTATTAAAATATATTTCATTTATTCCAGCAGAAAATCCTATTGCCTATTATCCAATTCGCTACGTTTTGCTTTCACACTTCCTTAAAATGAAACTTTATTTAAAAAATAGATAATACATTTTAAGGCATGTGCACACATTATAATAAACTTCAAATTAAATTCTTTGAGACATTTAATTTATATTTAGGAATGTGAATGCTTCATAATTAATAGTTTAATAGTTCTCTCATTGTTTCTTTTTATTTAAAATAAAATGAGAGAAGTTTCATTTTTAATTTGCATTTTTTATCTCAATAATAAACTCTAATTTCACCTAACATTCAATTCTTATAGATATATAATTTTTGGCGATGTGTTCGCATAATTAGGGTCAAATTAAATTTTTAAAGACTTCCTGCCTAATTAAAGAGAAAATATAGAAGTTTAAACTCAAAACAGAAGAAAATTTGCATTTTCGTTTTGCTTTTAGGAAATATTTCGATTATTATAATTAAATTACGTTTTTATCTAACTTTATCTTTGCTTCGAACATATTTTTAAATAGTTTGTATACCAGCAAAAGTTGTTGCTGTTATAGAATTTATAATTTATTGCATCCATTTTCTCCTTAATATATAAGCAAAATAATAAACAGCATCTATAAACAAAATATTGATTTATTTGCAATTCAAATACCAATAAAATGTATTGCATTAGTTGCCGACTTCAAGGAAAATACTTGATATAAGTAGAAGAACTAACATTGATCATACGCAGTGTAGACAACTTGCCATGTTTTTCTGTTTGCACTAATTTGAGGACATTCAGTGGGACAACTGTCAGAGTTATTGGTATTAATGAAAGCCAGCAAATAAAGCAACAAGCACGAACCCGTTGTCAAAGCTCAGTCTATGGCCATAAATGTTGCGCTAAATCATTCTCTCAATTATTAATTGTAATTAAAGCAATTATTGCTATTAGTGTCAAACAATGTGACAGCGTTTATGGATTGTACTCTTTCTCTTTACTCGTGGCTTTAATAATAACTATGAGAACTAATCAGGCATGCAAATTATACGCTCTACTTACAAATGACAAGTAAACATCTTGCTGCTTTTTCTAAGAACTGCTCTCTTAATTTACCGTTGCAAGTATGTAAATGTAACTCAAATAAAAGTAAGAGAGTCAAGTGCTAGGCTGAAGGGTAGAGGGAGACAGCTAACTGTTTACGATCCTGCATTGCAATATGCTTATAAACGCAACGTAAAGAGAAGCGTATGGCCTAAGCTAAAGGATAGAGCAAGACAGCTAGCTTACGATCCATCATAGCAACGTGAAGTATTTAATGACAAAGCGAGATGGCTGCTGAGAGCGAATCTCTGCTAATTTAAAGAGTAAATTGCTCACCGTCGCTTAAACGTTTGGCATGTGCAAAATAAAGTGCTTGGAAATGAATATATTAATAGAAACGGTGTTTTTTTGGCAATAGCAACAGTCGTAATATGGCCGCAGCACACTTCAAAGCACAACGATTGAAAAAGGGTGAAAAGTAAAAGCATCAAATATATATTTTAAAATTCCAGCAACGCAAGTGCAGACAAAACTCTTAAATGACGAGCAGCACGTGCCCAAATAAATGGAGAGCATATTACGGTGTGTGGGCGCCGCTCTTTTTGCCTAACACTCTGTGCATGCTACACACAAACACACACAAACACACGCACGAACACATACATATAGTATGTGCGAAATTGTGCAAGTGTGCAAATACACGTATTTTGAATACTGCCCCAACAGCAAGAACGCAAATTCCACAAGAGGCCGCTGCTTGCAGGTTTTGCGTATTTCACATGCGTTTGCGACTCAATTTCGCACAGTGTCCCCCGGCAGTCAGCGACCAGGCATCCCATTAGAGAGTAGACACACTGCTGTCTGTAGTCACTGTCAGCTATCAACTTTACTATTTTTTGGGAGGCTTTTGTCTTCTACGACTTGCCCGACGGCTGTCTTTTGTGTATTGCTGACTTTCCGATTCGAATGTGTCAAATTGCTGCAGCAACATATTGCACTCAGTGTCGCTACGCAAGTAAGCAGCTCAACACGGACACGAGCAAGAGCGAGATAGCTAGCTTATGCAGATGTGACAAGCGCCTGAGAAAATGGCTTCTTTATATTGATATATTGCATAAAATCAATACCATATGGCATTAGATTCACATAAACGAATAAATAATTGTACAAATAAAACTAAACGAATGTTAAATGCTGACAATGTTTAACTTTGCACTTACACTGTTTCCACTAGCCGCATCAATGTCAATTTCGAGCAGTAAATAGCAGATAATTAAAATTTTACAATAATTTTACATTTAATGACAAATAAATACTTGTACAAATGAAACTAAATGAACTCTGAATGCTGCGAATGTCAAACAATGTTTCCACTACCATCTCCAATGTTTCCACATCAATGTTAATTTCGCATACTCTACTGCAGATAATTAAAACTTAACAACAATATTACATTTAATAATAAATCAAATCTTATGCAAATTAAACTAAATGAAAGCTGAATGCTGACAATGTCAAACAATGTTTCCACTTTCCACGTCAATGCTAATTCTGCATACTCCAGGGCGTTTCTCACGACCTTTTTACGACAATTAAAGCTCAACAATATAATTGAAGTTTTATAATAATAAAAAAACTTCTTCAAATGAAATTAAATGAATTCTGAATGCCGTCAGTGTAAAATAATGTTTCCACTAGCATCTCCACTGTTTGCACTTTCCGCATCAATTCATCACTCTATTTTGACAACTACTATTTACTTAAAAATAAATAAAATCTTAAACAAATGGAACTAAATGAATTCTCAATGCTGTCAATGTTACTACCAGCATCTTCACTGTTTCCACTTGACGCATCTATGTTAATTTCGCATACACTCCACTGCAGTTTATTGTGTCGCTGAATGCGACTTTATTACGCTAGAGTATGACAATAAATGGCAGATAATTAAAGTTCAACAATAATATTAAATTTATTCACTCGCGTGCAATTTTTGTTGTTCATTGTATTTTTTATTGTATCCATGCGTTGGGTCATCGCAAATTTGCATAAAATCAACATTGGCATTTACGATTGAATCGCATTGTATTTATGCACATACACACGCAGATATACATATATATGTATATAAGGTGGAGGATGAGCTGGCGAAAGAAAAACAGCTAGGGAGATATTAAACATTTTCTTTTTTTTTTCAATCATATGCCAATAATCAATCAATCGTGAAATAAATGAAAATATGTGGAATTGTTACTGCCGCCTGCCGACTTGATCGAAAAATTGTATATTATTTATTTTATCCTTATTTGCTGGCATACACTTGGCTGCCTGGCGGGTTGGCTGGCTGGCTGACTCGATGGCTCCGATGGCTTTGCTGGTCTTTAATACGACTTCCTGTGCCATTAAATTTTAGCATAACAAACAAAATACTTTTCGAGTGTTTCCGTTTGCTTGTTTCACTGACAGCAGCAGCAGCAGCAACAGCAGCACTGGAGGAAAAACGAGGAAAACACTCCGTGCAGCTAGCCGTGCAGCCAAACGCTAAAAGTGCAGTAAAAAATTTGTTGAAATATGCGATGTCCTTTCTGCAGCAACAAAAATTGCACAGCTTTTATTTGCACTTCAATTTTGCCCTCGTCGACGACCCGTTCTTCCACTTTCCCCCCTTATTTCAGATGGCTCGATGGTCGGGTCAGTCAGCTCTTTATGGCGATTGCAATCCCCCAGTTGCACTTTGTTAACTGCACTGCATTGCAATGCTAACTGCGATGAAGGACTTGCAATCCCAGTGCCATTTGCCCAGGAGTCAGGAGTCACGAGTCTAGAAAGTGGAAAGTCCCTGTTGCAAGTAGACAAGTGCTGCTTGCAGTTATTTTATTTTTGAATGTCCTTTTAGCGCTTATCAACGTTTCAAATCACAAGACAGCGAGCAGTTATTTGCCCCCCTCCCGAAAAAAACACAGAAATGAAGAAATGAACAAAAAAAATAAAAGTCGCGAATCGCGAATCCTGCTGAGCCTGGCACAAGAAAAAGGGCTGCAGGTGAATGGTGCACGGTGCACGGTGCACGGGCCAAATAAAATCATGTGACACTTTGTGGTTAATAATGTTGTGTGTATATCCCGACACGGACTCCGTTTGCCCAAAAAGTGCAGAAACAGTAACGAAACGAAACGGGATTCGAGCCGAAGTCTGGCTTCTCTGTCTGGCTGACGGTGATTTAAATGCAAATTTATTATCATGCAGCCAGCAAAAATAATAAAACACAAACCGACCCCAAGCAAACACACACACACACACACTTGCACACAGCGCCGAAAATAGTATAAATAAATGGCAAAAATGTTGTAATAATATTTACAAAATGTCTGCTTGTCCTTTTTTTGGGAGGGGAGCATGGAATGGAAGTTGCAACATTTTTATGGGCACATTTTAATTTTTGCATTTGCATTTACATTTTGATTAAACGATTTGCATATTCGCTTCATCATAATCACTTTCCGCTTGTCATCATCAACATCATCATCATCAACATCATAAGTGGCAGTTGCAAGCTAATTAACTGAAACTATGTTGATTTCTTATTGCTCTCCATATTCTCCTGCATGTCGCTTCAAATCGTCCAGAATACTTGAGCGAACTTTTACCAGCCATAGAATACGCATTTGTATCATTAAAAGACGACAAATTGACAGCAACAAATTAATAAAGTAGTAAATTATCAAGGCTACAACTCCGACCAAAGCATAATACCAAGCGAGTTTCTCCCAGCTGATCTTTTGACGGTAGCCTTCTTCCCTGATCTGTATGATCAGTAAAAAAAATATTATAGCAAAGATCGACACGTGCACATAGATCTTGAAATAATATAATGCCAGCAGTTTGACCATCTTCTTTAGCTTCATTATCATCTTCATATCGTCAACAAATTCACAAACTTCAGTTGTATTTCTGATATTGAATATATTTATTCTTAAAACACTCTTTTTCACTTTCTTTGACATTTATCACTCAACTAACTTGTTCTATTTGTGCTACTTCAAAACTTCCAATAATCAACACACTCGAATTTCTAATAGTTTTTTACTGCTCCATTTGTAGTAATTTATTTCTATGTATAATAAAAGTCGCTAATCGATGTTTCGTCATAAATTTGCTGCTTTTTATATTAGGCTATTACAGAATTTAGTCAACAGTTGGCACTTATGAAAACTGCGGCCATTAAATGCCACTCACTTGCTAATTGTTCTTTAAATTAAATAACTTCAATCATTCTAAACTAAATGAAAAGTCAAGTTGAATTAAATAACTTTGCAGAACTTAAATACGTATTATTTATATAAGTTAAGAGTCATCTTATTTTAAACAAGCTACTTAACTTGTTTAAAATAGGATGATATAGATAAATAATATGTATTTAATTATTATTATAAATCGAAGATCGATGCCGAAAACCTTTGCAGCCAGTGCTTTAGTAAAAACATAGTGTTAAATAAGTCTAAAGCCTTTATCCCCAGCAATCTCTTAAAAAATATATTTATAGCACATATTTATAATAATATTTTTAATTGTAAGTTAACTGTGAAAATGATAATATATTATTGCAAATCAATATATATAGTACTTCAGATAGCATTTAAATTTTAATCAGCTGTTACTACTCTAAGTATTGTTATTTCTTAGAAGTAATATTCCATATATAAATTCTAAGTGTATAAAATACAAAATATTTTGAAATAAATAAATAATATTTTGTAAATAAATCAATTTTAAATCACAACTTTTCTTCGCCAAAATAAAGAGCGTTTTGAAACTGAAAATAAAAATCAGGTGACATAACTTTCATGTGACATCAAAGAACAAATTATTATATATATGTATATAAAAATACAACAAATTCTATCTATTGCTTTGCTAATTAAATTCATTTCATTTTCATAATATATAAGTACTATAAATAAATATCTTTTTAGGCAGTGAATCAAAAGTCAAGTTGTACAAATTTGCTTTAAAAAGTAACTTGATATTAAATAACAAGTAATTAAGCACATATAAAAAGTTCAAGATCTTGCTAATTAAATATATTTCACTTAATAAGTAAGTACTGAACAGAAGTATTTTTAAGTTATGAACAACAATTTAAGTTGTTCAATTTTCTATGCAAATTAATTTGATATTAAAAACCAGGTAATTAAAAATAATTCATCACAAGTTGCAGTATTAAAAATCGAAAGAGAGATGAAGAGCAAACCGTTCCGCTGTTAATTATTCTCTTGAAAGATTTTTCCATCACAATGCATTGTGACAATGAATATGGAGCTGAGCAATTTGTTGACTAATCGGCCCAATATCTCGACTTCTTTCAGTCAGCTGTGTTGACGTGTTTGCTTTGGCTCTTAACCATCATTCCTCTTCTCAGTTGGAGTCGCATTCGCAGTCGGAGTCGAGCTCTCATATGGTATCGTTAGTCATTCGCATTATGTGCACAATGTTGTGGATTCCGGGGCGTAATTCAAGACGAGGCAAAACTGTTGTTTAAGTTTTCCATTTTGCCATTTTTCAGCAACTCATCAATCTGTCGATGTCGATGTCGAAGTCGAAGTTGAAGTCGATGTGAATGTGAATGTGAAATGAGGATGGCAATGCTTTAGTCGGCATCGGCCGGAAACTGGGACTATAACAAGGGAAGATGGAAGTGGAACTAACTTATGCGAGGCACGCACTCACCGCAAATGCAGCAGCATCAGTCTTCTTCCTCTTCTTCTTCGGCTTCTGGCGTCGTCGTCGTCGTCGTCTGCAGCACCCTGGGCAACTGTTCCAACTGTGTTCGTGAAGAAGCGTATGCTGTGCAAATATGGCAACAACGTTTTGCTGATTTCTTTAGACGGTGCCGTCTCGCTTTTGGCCTCCAGGCAAACTCGGCCTGGCATTGACTGAAGTTTCACAGAGCGAGAGTGATAGAGGGAGAGCAAAAGAGAGCAACAGCGAGGAAGAGAGTGAGAACGCATTACAGCGCGCTGTCGTCAATGATGCCAAAACTTTTTTATTATGTATTTTGCGCTTTTATTATTCATCTATCATCGTTGTTATAGTTTAATAGAAAGTTTAAAAGTCATCATGGCAGCCGCCAATGACTTGCCATATGCTGCATATGCCACACACAGCAGCAGAGGAAAGAACACGCCCATAACTCACTCGCATGCAACCTGAAAAGCCAAACGCTCCAACAGCTTGAGTTCAAACTGAGCTGAAGCTCGAGCTGGAGGCATTTTTGTCCATTTTTGGTTGTTGGCCGCAAGCCAGCCGCATGCCAACTCCGAGCCTTAGATAAACAATGAAATTTACGACAACGTTTCATTAGCATTGAGAATGTCCTTTGTAGTCCTCTCCCCCCTCTCTTTGTCTCTCCCTCCCTTTCTCTTGCGAAACGTTAGTGTTAATTAACTTGGCGCAGAGTCAAGTGGCAAAGAGTGCAGTCAATGCAGCTGCTTCTTGCTTGAGATTGTTTGACTTGTCTCCTGTTTCGCCTTTCATCGATTTCAATCTCTTTCTCCCTCTCTCTCTCTCTCGCTCTCTCTTTCTTTTCACTGTAGCTCGTAACTCATGGCCGCAAATTCAATAAAAATGCGTTGCATGCAGCTTTCGTTATATGGTCCGGGTCGAAACAGATCGAATCGAGCTGGTCAACTGCCCCATCGTATAACGCTTGTCTACTGTCCACACACACTCACACACACACACGCATACACGCATGCTGCAACCGAAACAACCGCAAAGTGTTTCTAATAAATTGTGGAGCAACAACTTTGGTTATAACTACAAACAACAAGTGTTTAAATTTATCGCAGTGGCGATTCCCTTGCCCCTCTTCCCTTCTCATGTTCCCTGCCTCTCTTTCTATTTTATTTTGAATTTATAAAAAAAAATGAGATTTGCGTGAAAGTAAATCATCCCTCAGATACCCTAGAAAAATATGTAGTGTCACACAATTTGTGTTTTATTTATTACCTCGATTAGTATAAGAAAGCTACACATTAATCAAATAAAAGTCTATAGAGCATGAAAAATCTTTTCAAAGAAAAAAGCATTTCTTTTCATTCCAAAGGTCTCATTTTGGAAAAGGTCAGATTTTCACTTGTTCTTTACTCAATATAACTCCAAAATAAAAATATTATTTTTATACTTTTAATATTTAGTTAGCAATTTAATAGCATTGTTTTTTTTGTAAAGAAAAGTTTTAAAAGCTTTGGAATTAGTTTAAAGTATATTAAAGCTCCATAATATTTATTTTTATTTTTAAATCTTTGTATTTTGTATACTATAAACTGTTTATATTTTTTAATTTTTTATATATACCTTTGACATTTCATTAATGCATTTAAAATTTAGTTAAACTTTTGGCTCAACGTATTTTTTAATCGGAAATTTTTTTCCGATTTATATAAATCACTATCAAGAAATTGTATTTCATTACATTGCGTTTATTTTCAGTAAGCTTTGAAAGTTCATGAAAGCCTTTCATTTTATTCAAGCTTTTACTACAAAGTGTATGAAAGCTTATAATTTTTCTTTTGAATTCTAAAAAGTTGATGAATTTTGAACTTAGAGAAAACTCAACATTATTTTCCAATAAAAGCTGCTACAGTAAGCCTCACTTAAATAAAAAATTAAATTACTTTGGCTTCCAACCTGCCGCTAATATACCCTAATTGGCTTTGGGCTACATAGAGTATAACAATATTTTACATGGCCCAAGCCCGAGGGCCACTTTGCGAGCGCATTTGGCCAACGTTGGCGCTGACTAAATAACAAAAACAACAAAGAACAACGGGAGAAGGAAGTGGAAATGGAAGTGGAAGAAGATGAGGGACGGGGAGGGGAGGGGAAACAGCAACAGCTACACTGGCCAACAGCAGCCACAACGTGGCAACAACAACAAACATGAAAACGAAAGCCACGAAGAGCAATTATGATATCGGGCATGATTTTGTGGGCAATTGGCTTTAATGGCTAACAGGCCAGGCCAACACAGAACAGCGCAGGACACTGTCTGAACTTTGCCACGATGAGAGTGCGAAGAGAGTGTGGGCCGCAAATTTATTTAAACGCTGCCAAATGGCAACGCCAGTCAATCGGTGGCAAGTGTCTCTCCGGCTATTTAAATGCACAGCCTCGCTGGGCACTTGCCAGCCCAAGACGCGGTCTAGCCGGAGAGAGAGAGAGAGTAGAGCCCTCGAAACGTTTGAGAAGCCAAGCCAAGCACG
Source organism: Drosophila albomicans (assembly GCF_009650485.2). Classification (NCBI taxonomy): domain Eukaryota; kingdom Metazoa; phylum Arthropoda; class Insecta; order Diptera; family Drosophilidae; genus Drosophila; species Drosophila albomicans. Next base: position 39,151,969 of record NC_047629.2, on the reverse strand, counting down.
ATTCCACGACTCCCTGACAACAGCAGCCATTCATTCATTCGGCGTTTTTTCGAGATTACACTAGCAGAGGGTGTTGTGACTTTGTGGAGAAGCGTGTAACACTCTTGAGTTTATATAGGCTGATTCAATTGGCCGCCTGTCTGTCTGTCTGTATGATAATCTATTAAAAATTGGTGGAGAAGCGCCTTTTGCTGATAGAAATGCTATATCATACAGTTATGATAGAAATAATAAATCTATCAAACTAATAATGAATGGAAAATTAATTTAAATTTACTTTCCTTGGAACAAAGTATGTCAACATCATTATACAAATATCTTATCTATTCCTAACTAAGCAAAACCCACTATATCGAATTACTATGTTATACAACAATAATAGAAAAGAAAACCCAAAATTTGTAGCGATAATTGTGAATTGCAAAACCAAAGTTTATAGATTATAGTAAATTAAACAATGTTCATTTATATTGAACTAGTTTATAGCTTATCGTAAATTAAACAATCTTGTATAACTAGTAAATCAAAACATTTAATAAACAAGTAAGAAAATTACAGTCGAGTGTGCTCGACTCTCTGAGATCTAGGTTTTCATACGGACAGACGGACAGACACACAGACGGACAGACACACAGACGGACATGGCTAGATCGTATCGGCTCGGGTCGGAGATGCCTCCTTCTACCTGTTACATACATTTCCTGCCGGCACAAAGTTATAATACCCTTCTACCCTATGGGTAGCGGGTACAAATATGGTTTACGAATGAATGATTTATATTGATAAACAAAATTTTTTACCTAAGCCAAAAACTTTTTTATATGTATGTACATATAAATATTTAATGTATATTTATATTCTAACAATTTCAAATTCCTTTTAATATATGAATACAATTATTTTGTACTTTCTAAAAGTGTATTTAAGCTTCGGTTTGCCCAGCCATTTTTTCTTATATTTCTTTCATATTTTTTTTTGTGTGGCTTTTTCTCTGGTAAAGGGGTACAATTTATTTTTATATTACTTATATGATAATCGTTTGCATTAAAGACCTTCGTCTGCCCCCCCAAACGCTTCTCCCCTTGCTGCTGCTGCCAGCTTCTTTTTCCAGTCCCAGTTCCAAATCCATTTCAGTTTGCCTTTTGCTATTGCTGTTGCCAAAAATGGTGTTGTTGTTGTTTGTATTTATTTATTATTCAAAGTGTTATCGGCAACGACAAACGGCAAAGTCAGAGGCCGGGCCAAAAAACGACGCGTCGTGGCAGCCAACAAAACCCCAAAGGATTAGTTATGATAAATGTGTTTTATAAGCGTGACACACAGGCCCGAGCATGAGCATGAGCATGAATCCCGACCGAGAGTCCTGTTTCATTTAATGCACAGATAATGAGTTCCTTTGTTGGCAATATGTCAAATCGCTGCCCCAATATTTTAGACTCTGCTCCACTCGACTCGGCTCGCCTCGCGTCGGAAAATGGCAAATGGCAAATGCTAAAGGATTTTAATTCGCTTTATCGCTTTCGCCTTTTTTGCCGCCTGTGCGCGTCGAATCGTGTTAATTGCTCAACCCAAAATGTCCACTTGAAGCTCCATGAGATTAGTCCATACAACATAAATCAGCCAAAAAATGTTTGGCCCCCCAAAAACAAAACGCAAAATCAAATACCGAACCAAATAGAGAAGAGTAGTGAAGTGAGTAGAGTAGAGAGGAGGAGAGTGTACCTTAAGTAGAGCAATCAATTAAAAAGCTTTTCAATTTATTTACTCTTTCTCTCTATGCGTCAAGTCTGACAGTGGGCTGAAAACGATTGAAATATCACCCAAGCACAAACAACCAACTACTGTCTCATTCTCTCTCCCTCTCTCTCTCTCTCTCTCGAATTTCGTTAAGCTCGCTTCAAGTGCTCTGCGCTCTTTGAACGAAACTATGATTGGAGTGGGACACTTGATGACTACTTAAAAACTTCAATAAGGGCAGCGCCATTGTAAGAAAAGCTTAAGCATAAACGAATGAATATTTAATTATTTTCAAGGAACAAATAAAAAAAGAAAGCTGCTCGTTGTAACTGCGTCCTTGTCTGGTCGTTATACACATAGATTGTAACATCCTTGGGCGCCGAGGCAACATCAGCAGCGGCGGCAAATGCAATTATGTAAGTCAGGCAGCATAATCGATGAACGACCCTCGTTTGTCATTGATGAAGCTGCTGCTGCTGCGCTTCTTCTTCTTTCCATTCTTCTTGTTGTTGTCATTCTGCTTTTGTCCCTTTCCCACTTATTGTGGCTTAAGCCCATGTCTTGTTTTATGCTTTTTTTGTGCTGTCGCTCTGTGGTTACAGTTACACTCGTATCTAGATGATGTTACAATAATTAAATAAATGCCACAGCTCACTCGCTCGCTCTCACGCACCCACCATTGCAATAGCTCTGTCTCTGTCGCGCTGCTGCCTTGCGGTAATTTCAATTGAATCGCGTGCGACGTCCGCGTGACTTGAAGCCTGGGCTAATAAATATTTCATTTAATTCACGATTTTCACGCCTACCTTTGGCCTCCATATCGCTGTCATCAGTTCATTGTGTGTGTGTGTGTGTGCATGTTACTGTTGCTGAAGTGAATTGTTACAAAACGTTTACACCATTTTTCTTCGTGCTCTTTGTCAGCTCTTTGCTGCAGTGCCAATGATGGGTGGGTGTGAGAGAGCGGGAAAGACATAGCTCAAAATGAGTTGACACTTTGCATGTCAGTGTAATTTTGAAATATTAATCATATGCTACACTGCAGCTCAACTTCTTCTTGTTATTGTTGTTGTTCTTGCTGCGCTTGCTGTTCTTGTTGTTCTTACTGTGCTTGCTCTTCTTGTTGTTCTTATTGCTTCTCGCTTCTCGCTGTGTGCGATTTCGAATGCATGTTTGCCATGACATCTCTCTGGCTGCTCTCTCTTGCGCTCGCTCGATCTCACTCACACTCGATAGCTAGTCCAGGGCATAACTATTGTTGCTCTGCATATTACGTTACATACGAACATAACACTTAGACACACACACAAACACACACATGCAGCACACTGACTGCATAATCAAATAGAAAATGTTGACTCGAGAGGAGCTGAAGGGCAAGAGAGCCAAAGAGCTGAGTCGAGTCGAGTCCTAGCGTAAAGCAATTAGTGTTGCATTTTATGGCCTTTAATGTGGTAATGGTTTCGGGTAATTAACAATTATGTCTAACTACAAATGCGACACGTTGCCGATTGCGTGAGTACTTCTACTCTCCTCTCCTCCCCCATCTCTCTCTCTCTCTCTTTGTCTTGCTCACTCGCAAGATTATTTCAAATTTTGCATATTTTGAAGTAGCATTTTGTGCTTCCTGTCCTGCTCGCACTGCACTGAGCAGCAAATTAGCCATTGCTGTGACTAAGTAAGTGGTTTTGCTTATTGTTAGAGCTGCACATTAAAATTTCAGTTGTGAAAGTTGCGCATCTCGCATCTCGTTGCTAGCTGCCACTTGGCCATTTTAATGCCACGCCCTCAGATTAATTGCCCATGCAAATGTCGCAATGCACCCGCCTCCCCCCACCAACTGGCAAAGTAGCAATGTGGCAAACGAAAAACTGCTGCAAGCTGAAGCAGCCTAATGAGCCAAAGAGCCAAAATAATAATTTACAAGTTTCACTCGCGCGCAGTTTTGCGCAATGTTGTGTTCTCTTGACAAATCTGTGCAAATGCCAACGCAAAATAAAGTAATGTTTGCTCATAATGTTGCTCAGCATAAACTCATCTTTCATATTTGTTAAGAGAGCAGAGCAGGGCAGCAAGAGAAGCTCTTCGATCAGTGTCAAGGGATCCAGCACTGCTTGCAGTGCAGCCATACAGAGAAGCAATCTATATTAGGTGGGTGAGGAACTGCTTGCGTAAGGCTTTAAGCTGTGATTCGGTGTGTACACTGCTTGCATGTGCCTTTAAGCTGTGCTTAATTATAGTTTAAGAAAATTTAATAAAATGCTACTTAACTGAATAAACCCAACACAACAAATAAGACAAAGTTTATTTAGTAAATATATTTTCTATTACTTATGAGTTATTCACGTCACTTCACTTAAGACAAACTTCAATAAAATTGCAAATTTTGATGTATTTTTCAACGCGCCTAAAACTATGCTAACCTTATCAAAGCGCAATTTATTGAAATTCCTTGCGATAAATTGTTAAAAAAAAAAACTAGTCAGACCAATAGCAGATAAAGCAAGGTAAATATATTGGCAAAGATTATGTTCGGCTATCAAAAATGCATTTATGGGTATTCAGTCTCTAAATGCGTTAGAGGCAACATAACGACCACATGGCCCCATTGATGGCTATCAACGACGAGCCCCACGTCACTCGACAAACGAGGCCGCGCTGCGGTGTTGCGGTGTTGTGGTGTTGCGTTCGCCCCCAAAATGGAAAAGTCTATTAACGCACGCGAAACTGTTAATTTTGCTGATGCAATTTCGGCTCAATTTATTGTGCACCCACAAAACACTGTGCAACACAGCAACAGCAACAACAAGAACAAGAACAACAACAGCAACGACAATAATAATATGAGCAGGAAACGAGTCTCGAGCGCACCAAAATTGAAAAGCCAAAGTACATAACAACAAACTGACGTCGCTCCCAGTGCCATTGCCAGAGACCCAGAGCCAGAGTCAGAGCCAGGGACACGCTCGCAAAAGCTCGGCGCGAAAATCAATATAAATATGCTCCGGCACATGGCCATGATAGAGAGACAGCGATGGGAAAGAGAAGGAGAAGGGGGGAGGTGGGAGGAGGGAGGAGGGCAACATGACAATTTATGTGCATTTTGTATGCAGCACAGCTAAATAGACAAGGCTCGCAACTGGCAACTGGCAACTGGTAAATGGTAAATGGAAAATTTTAACTGGGATCTGGGTGCGTGCAACGCCCAGCAACAACAGCAACAGCAACAAAAAGGAAAACCCCACTCACAAATAGTTCCCTTTCTCGCTGGGCCAAGGACACAATGGCTGCCACCTCACACACACACACACACACACACACTCTCTGGCGCGACAGACACGTAACGATAAAACTTGAAAATGCTGTTAGCTACAAAATTTGTTGTCCGACTTTGTTGGGCGTCCAATGCAGATTTTTCGGCACGCTACTAATTTGAGGCGCACAGCACATTGGACTCAATATACGCTGCACACAATAAGCGATACAGTTCCCCTCCCCCTCCCTTATCCCTCTTCTGCGTTTTGTATGCGTATGCGTGCAATTGCAAATTTATGCACTGCGATGTAAACAAGGCAAAACATTTCCGAAGCCGCGCCGAAGTTGAAACCGAAACCGAAATCGAAAACGAGGCTCAGTGCTAAATACGCAATAAACCAGACCATTTTGTGAATTATTTACAGCATACTTTTCGGCTGACGCTGCAATGCACGCATGCACTGCTTCCCCACACCCACTCCACCCTTTGACTGCACTGCAGTGCAGTTCCAGTTGTAATTGCGCGCGACTGCTTGCTGACTTTTGTTTGAGCGCGCGGTCGACGCCTGGGCAAAGCGGACAAACCTAATTACAGCTGCAGACAAGCAGTCACGCACACGCACACACTCACACACTCGCCGTCGCCCACCCACACACACACACACACACATACTATACAGTCGCTTTGTCAGTTCGTTTAGTGGCGCAAATTGCTGTCCATTGGGTTAGCGTCGCGTTCTGCTCCATGCACTCCGTTGTAACTGTAACTGTAACTGTTGTTCTTGTTCTTGTTGCTATTACTGCAACTGTTGGCCCAGACACCTCTACTTGCAGGCCACATAACTTTGTCAGCCATTGCGACAACTGACTTTTCAACTCTGCTCGCTTCACATTGCGTCGCCTCACTCCGTCTCTTTCCAACTCCAACTTCTACTTGGACTGCTGCTGCTGTTTGCTGTTGAACTGCTTGCTTGAGCACAGGGTATGCGAAGTTCATCAAACTGCTTCAATCAAGAGCTAAACAAGTGTCAATGAGGTGTTGTTGAACATCTTGCTAAGAAATTGAGGAATCTTAAGAGAAGAGAATCTTAATCATTGAAAGTACATTTATTTTTAGACTTATTGACGAGAATTCAAAAATAGGAATTAAAGAACACTGTTTTTTATTGCACATATAAACCATAAAGTTAGTAGGATTATAACTCCTATGAATCCTATACATTTTAATTAAAATTTATACTCTACGCCTAAGAACAAGAAATATTTATATTTTTCCTCTCATATTTTATGCTTTCATAAATTTGATGAGTTTTTTAAAACTTATCACAACATTTATAGTTCCATTTTAAGTTTATTTAATTATTTTTTATTTCCAAATATACATTAGACCAAAGTAGTAAATAATTTCAAAAATATTATATAATAAATTGTACTAACTTCATAAATATAAATGAGTATTTCATCTAAATATATATGACAATATTTTAAAGTTTTAAAGTGCAATTGCATATTAAGGTGGAAATTAACCATTATTTTTGTTCGAACACACATTTATGTTTGTGAATTATTCATTTGCTAAGCGAGATAGAAAACACTAAGCATTAATATATTGCCATGAAATGAATTATTTTTATTACTGAAGTTGCTCACATCAATACAATTTTATAATATTTAGTCGAATAGCAAACTTAAACATCTAGGGAACTTTGATCAAGATAGAACAGAGAAGGCAATAAGGCTTCGAATTATTAACTTATATTTTATTTATTTATAATATTTATACTACGCCAGATATATAAAAAATTTTGCAATGTATAATAAAGTGTGCATTATCCAAAATTCTTATAGACATTTAGTCAGAATTTAAATGATTGTAATCACCATTTACCACCATATATAATATTTAATTGATTTTAAATATAATATGATTTAAAATCCTTATCATATATTTTTTATTCTGTAACTATTATTATTCTGTATTATTTTTTCATATCTTGAAAATATTAAAACATCCGTTAAAATGTTCGTATCTCAATTAATTGATTTAACAATATTATAATTGTCTTAAGGAGTATCTTCAAGTCGGGCATCACCTCATAGGCCTCTTTGCTTACTGTTGCAGTCAAGTGGACAGCACAAAAAAAAAGACTTCAAAAAAGCAAAAAGGAAAAACTAAATAAAAGATACAGCAAAGAAGGCCGAGGGGCAAGGCTGCAAAATATTGTGCAATGCTGTTGTTGTTGTAGTAGTTGTAGTAGTTGTTGTTGCTGTCGTTGCTGCCAAACAACAGAACCCAAAAACCTATAACGTCAAATGTCGAACGTTGTCGAGCGTCGTTTTGTCCAGACCTCCGTCTCTCCGTTTGTCTGTCCGTCTGTCTGGCTGTCCGTTCGTCCTTCTCTCTGTCTGTCTATGTGTCCTGCTATCCTGCTGTCCGTCCGTCCGTCCATCGAGCTGTCCTGTTGCCCCGTCGATCCATTTTTGGGGGGAGAAGGGCAAAGGCGAAGCCGAATGCGTCTGTTTTATTTTACTTTTGCATATTTTTTGGCGTGTTTCAACTACTGCGGCGCTGTCTCTACATTTTTCAAGTTGTCTGCGTTTGACGTGCACGGATGGGCGCTCCACTGCGTCTACATCGATGTCAGAGAGTGAGAGAGGGGGAGGGGGTTGCAATGTTGGCCGTTGTGGCAAAAGCGGTGTTGGCAGCGGTGGCGTTGGCGTTGGCGTTGGCGTAGTTACAGTTCCTCCGTTCGCTTGGCTCTATGTGCGGTTGTGGTTCGTTGCTTGGTTATCGCCCAACTTGCCAGCCACGACTTGCTGCTGTCTCCCCTTACTCTTCCCCTCCCTTCTCCCCACTCTCCGTCACTCTTCAAGACCATCGTGGGCGGATTTTTGGGCCGTGGCGCGACTTTAGTTCGTTTTTGGTGAGCCTGTTTTTTAGTGCCTTCCGTAACCATTAAATTTTACGTTTTTATTAGCGCGCAGCGCAGTGCAGACCAGCGCAGTGCAGACCTCCCCTTTCCCTTTCCCACCCCTTCTCCACTTCTCCTCTGGCCACCCGCGCACAATTTTTGAATATTTCCGTTGGCAGTTTTTGGTTTCGGCTTGTCTACAAAATGCAGTTTTGCATGCACTTGCGTTTGCTTGCCACAAAGCGTTGCACACACACACAGGCAAAAGAAAAGCCAGACAATAATGAGCGCAAGATAAAACAGCGAAAATGGCAAAAGTGCTGAGCAGAGGAGCAAAGGGGAGAGGAAGGGAGGGTAGACGGGGGTGCTATATTCTCCCTCGTCTATTCCCACAACGTTTTTGCCATTTTGTCTTATCAGTGTCTCAAATCGCGGGCAAAAGTTGTCGCGATTGGCGAAATTATCGTTAGACTTGCAACTTGAAGCTTGGCCAACTGCTTGTTGAGGCGAGGGTGAAAGCGTACAGCAAGCAGTCGACAGTCGAACAAGTTGCGTTGCAGTTGTGGGCGTTGTGTGAGCAGCCTGAGCGCACAAGTTGCAAGCTTATAGCATCCACAAGCTGACAAGTTGCAGGAGAAAACATCCTTCAAACCCAATCCTGCAAGTTCGAACGCGTTGCAAAGCAGCGCACCAGCTAGCAAGCAGTTGTGCTCAAGTTCGATACGGAGTGCACAGCTTGCCCCTGCAAGCAGTGAACTGCAACTCTTATACGTCAAAGTTCACTCAAACTCAATGAGAGACTTTCGACTCAGTAGCTCACGCTGCACAACTCATTTCGGCACAATACGCTCAAAATTTGGAGAGTGAGAAAAAAAAGCGCACAAAATCGGAACTATCCGACAACAATAGCCAAGAACATAAGCAAGATGAATCTGCTGCGTGAACTGCGAACATCGCTAAACGAATTCTTCTACCAGCATTATCCATTCATCTCGATCTGCTGCTGCTTTGTGAGTCTATTAACCGCTTATTTGCAGTACGAGTGGAAGGTTCACAACTACGATCTGATGTCGTGGAAGCAGCTAAGTGAAGCGTGCTATGCCACAAGCACGGCAGACATTGACTTCTTTCAGCTCTGCGTGCTGCTCACGATACTCTGCATCAATGTTGTATTTGTGGGTTTGATTGTTGCTGCCTATGTGCATCCTTTGGGGCAACGTCGTAGCACTGAACTCACGCTGCTTGAGATCAAGGATCGCTTCTCGCGTTTTATTTTACTCCGTTTGATTGCGCGCCTCGATCGCATTCAGAGTAAAATGTCAGCGAAGCGCAAGACTTTGAATTTCCATCAAGTAGCGAGGGCGCATCACAGCATGGTCAAGGCAGTAGCCGTGTTTCGCAAGGATGCGCGCAAGCTGCTCCTGCCCAACGAATCGGAGATCATGCAGCCCATCGAGGACATCTATGGCGTTGCCGATGACGAGGAGCGCGCTCTGCGACGCGAAGGCTACTACAAGCTGACCATCGACATCACCGATGCCACCGTCAAGAGTCTCTTCAATGCGCAGTAATGCAAACTGCTGCAAACTTTAGGCAAACAAATGTAAAATCAAATAAATAACTCAAAAATGTACTAATCATTTTAATTACTAAATTTTAACACTTGGCCTAATTCTAAAATAATCAACATATACGTTATAACCTAAAAATTATTTAAGGCAATTTTTGTACCTATAGCTATAATAGCCTCAGAGATATAGCTGCTTAAATCAATGGACAGACAGACCGACTGATTAAAGGTGTTTTTAAAGCAGTGTCTATAATAAAGCAGTGCAAGCAGTCTTCCATCAGCTCTTGTGGCCTTCTTCCCAACAACAACAATTTATTTTATTGAATTGGCATGTCCAAAAATGTAAGTGTACAATTGATTTGCCATATAAATGTATTCTTAATTCACAATAGTGCTACAATCCAAAAAATATATAAAGCATATGTTGTAGCTTTAACTATGAGAGATCGATAGATACAAATCAATAAATACACACAGATAGCCAGTGGGACAGAGCTTTTTTGTTTAAGCATTGAAAACAGCTACTTCTAAACAGTTCTCAATAGTTAAAACACGTGTAGTCTCCATTACAAAACATTTCTATAAATAAATCTAAGCAGATTTGCTTGAAAATTGAGCTACTCAATTAGTTTTCTATATTCTTGCGTACGTTTCAAGCAATGAAGATATTTAAAACTAATTTTATAGCTGTAGCTTTAATAGTTTCAGAGATTTAGATGTGCAAAACGATGAACAGACGGACAGACAGATGCAACTTAGATGTTAAAGCACTGCAAGCAGTTCTTTCTCCCGAATTTGAACATTCTAGCTTTAAAATTGAACACGCCATTTAATTTTATTTATTCTTCCCAATAAAATAATCTTCAATCTGCAAACTAAAAAGGCTTAAAAGCAAGTTTTGTGCATCTACTTTTAATATTTTCCGAGCTATAGCAATGCAAATCGATGGACAGACAGATAAGCAGACAAACAGACGGACAGACGCATTTTAGCTGTTAAAGCAGTGCAAGAAGCGACTTCTAATGTCTCTTGCAGCTCTCACTGTCTCTTGCTTCCCCTTCCCCTCCCCCTATCCGATGCTCCTCATTCATTGCTGCGTTCTTTTCGTTCTCTTAAAGCCTTTTTATTGTTTCAATTGTTCTCTGCTGTTGTGCGGGCGCCTTTTGTTGCTGCAGCCGCACTTCGACTTGCAGGCGCGCGCTTTTTATGGCCGCATTGTGTGCCACAACCGAAACAACAACTACAACAACAGCAACAACTGCAGCTGAAGCAATAACAACTTAGACAACAACTACAATTGTCGTAGTCGTTGTCGTTGTCGTTGTTGTCAGCACAACAGCGAGAAACTAAAACGCCACGTCTGCAGCTCAAAAACAATATCTAATGTTGTCTACAGGCAAAAATATTTTTGCAAGCGCGTCTTCTTCTCCTCAGTCACGCTCTTGCCACGCTTTGTTGCAGCCTCCTATTTCGCTCTCCCCCACCCCCTCCCCCACTTTATCTCTTTTTGTGTTGTCATCGTGTCGTTAGTTGTCTTTAAAATTAGCTAAAAGCCAAAATGTACTGTTGCTCTAGCAAACTTCAAAGCATTGCGCGCTTCGCTAGCGCCCCAAAAAGTAGGCAACAAAAAATTGAGATACCAAAACAGAAATATAAAACACGCACTTTTACCACCACAAACAACAACACAACACACAAAAATTGTGTAAGGAGTGCTCTGAAAATGACTGCCTAATTTTCGTTAATGTGCCGTGTCCGTGTCCGTGTCCATGTCCATGTCCACGTCCGTGTCGTTTCAAGGCGCCGCCATCACACACTACAGTATCGCAGCACAAGAGTATAGAGCTCTTCTTCTCTTCTCTTTTCTTCCCTGCTCGCACATACTCATGGCTCACTATCTCTCTCTCTCTTGCTCTGCCTACTTCGAGTGGCTGCCAAAAAATTGTCGAACTGCATTAATTCATTTTGTCTGCGCCTTTTTCAGATACCCTGCAGAAGATTGCGAATGTGAGTAGGCAGCTTCATTAAGAAGAAACTAAGATGCGTCATAGAAAACATGTTCATATGATGATGATATGCTGAATGTTAAGAGATGCAGCAATCCAAGCAAGAGGTGCATTGCTTCGCATTTCCAAGAAGAACTAGATCCTCAAAGTTTAAATAGAATAATCTCAACACTATCAGGTTTCTCCGGTTTTCACTTTACATTTTTGCTTTGGTTACTGCTGACTTATGTTTTGGTCAAAAGTATACAACGCCTAAAAATCCCTTTCGTATTTTCAATTGCCAGTGTGAATAGAACTCATATAAGGATGATTTCATCCTGCATAAATGCTTTATGACTTTCTCTGATAACAATATAGAATGTTGAAGAAAATGTTAATAAAGAAAATGTTGATGAAAAGAAAGAGTTCATTAAGCTGCAACATAATTTATCATATTAATTGCACACCGAAACCTTCTCTCCTCAATAATTTCGCTATTTTTAGTCGCAGTAGTTTTTTCCATTTTTTAATTATAGTGCACAGACTTGAGGTATTATCTCTTAGACAATTGTTTTATTTATTTTATTACTTTGTCTGAAATATTTCATTATTTGAGAATATAAATTGTTTACTTTTATATAAATATGAAAAATAAATATATAAATTTATTAAACATTTCTTTTCTTTACTTCGTGTTATGCGCAAATGAAATCAAGTTTCAATTTGTTGCAATAAACTCTCGACACTCTTTTATTACAGGCTACATTTTGTTAAACATATATTACATTTGCAATATGCAAATAAAATCAAATTACGCAACAAACCAGTAAATTAATTTCTGCACAATAAAAAAGATGCAGATGTTTTAATTTATATTATGAGACCAGAGCTATTACGCATATCTGAATTGATCCGCACTTTAAGAGTCGTTTATGCCATTGATTTGTGCAAAACAGAAAAAAAGGAAGGAGAGAAAAAAAAACAAGTACATTTCTTTTACAAGTACAACATTTTTGTATAGTTAATTAACTGTCTAATTATTGTGATGCCTTTTTGTTGTGCCACAACCGCAAAGCTAAAGAGAGCAACAAAAAAAAACTAACGGCGAACAATGTTAAATGCAAGGGTATAAAATGGGTTGGATTAGCTAAGGTAAAGGAAATGAATAAAGTAATTCAACAAAAAGAAAACCATATTCTGAAAAATTTATCAAATTCATATGCCGCAAAAATACTAAAACATACCAAAGCCTATATTGGTATATTAATATAGTACTACATATAAAATATATTAGATTGTCAGCCAAAGCAACTACAAAGGTATTTTTTAAAGAACTTTTAAAATTTGTATCTGATCGCAACCAAATTTTCAGGAAACATTAAAAATTGAGTTTTTAGTGTACCAAAAAATTAAGCTTTCTATTAGTTTTTTATATTCCATTTGCGGGAGCGGAAGTGGGCGAAATAATAATTTCAAACTGTATAAAAATAGAAAATTTAATTTAATGATTTAATTTCATGCATACCTAAAAATCGACATTAATTGGATAAAGTTGAGTTGCGTTACTCTTTGCAGGGTATTTGGTAGTCTACTTCGCTGTGTCGCAGACAATTCATACTTGTTTGGCTTGTTGTTGTGGTTGCTGGAAAAAGACATTAAGTAGATTATAGTCTGATTGCATATTTGCGGATATGCGCGCCATAAACACGTACGGACGTGCAGCAACCGCAACAAGCGAACGAGCCAACGGACAAACGAACGAACGAACGAGCGAACGAAACACGGCACAGCACAAAAAATGAGCGCGAAAATCGCGCAAAAATAAAATACGAAAAAAAATGCACACACACATATACTGTGTGTGTGTGTGTTTGTAGGTGGTGTAGCTGCATACTTATGAAAGGAAAACCTGTAAAACGTACGTGCATCTAACCGCAGACTAAATGACGCCGCCAACGCGCCCTCTCTCCCTTCCTCTTCATCTCTTCCCCTCTCCTCTACCACACCTTCATTACTCTGCCAGCTGCCACTTCACCTTCAGCATTGGCTTTGGCTATGGCTTTGGCTTTGCCTTCGCCTTTGGTTTTAACAGCAGCTTCTGCTTTGACTTCCCAAAAAGCTGTTTGCCACACTTCCGGCTTTTGTGCTGCAGCTGCATTTGCTGCTTCAAGTTCCAAATTCTCAAGTTCCCAAGTTCATTTGCTGCTCATCGAAAACAACTAAATCACAAGCATTTTATATTTATTCAATTACCTAAATCTTTGCCACAACTTGTTGCTAATTTGCAGCTTTTTATTGTCTTCTAACAAAACATCATCGATTTGCACATAAATCGCTTTGCGTATTAAACTCAAGTTTCGGTTTTGTTATCGTTGATATTAATGGCATAACTTCTGCTTTAAGAGCTTTATAACTTTATATGATCTACACTTAAATTTGCTGCAGCATAAGCTGCACTTTTAGTTCTGTTTTAGTATCTAAGAAATATGCTCAATGTTGTATAAAAATTGTATACAAAAATTTAAATATAAATGAGTCAATTTTTTTATCAATATTATTTTTATATAGGTAAACATAGGTTTTTATTTTTATTAAAATAAGCGTAAAGTTTTGATATTAGATCAATCAATAAATGAGTTGTACATTTTTATAATATATCATTAATATACTTTTTTAAATTATTTCGGAATATAGTTTACTTCTTTTTAATAATATTAATATTTTTTTATTCTAAATACAATATAATATAATTTACTTTTTTTTAAATATCATTAATAGATATTTTTTTAATTACATATTTTAAATTTCCTTTCTTAAACCTTATTTAAGTGTGCTAAAGTTACGATTTCGTCCGTGTTCTTTTGTGCTCATTTGACATATAAATGGTTCGTTCGCATTCGCCTTTAGTTGCAACTATAAAATAAAGTTCAATTTGTAAACAAATGAAGTGCATGTTTTTGGGTCTTACGAACCAGTTCATGAAATGCCGCAACTCAACTTGCGAAACGTGAAACAAAACAAAACAAGCGAATGTATCTCTGCCACACATACGAAGAGATATAACACTGTGTGGGTGTGAGTGTAGATGTGTGTGTGTGTGTGTGTGTGTGTGTTTGCTAGCTGGTTGCGCCATAAACCCAAATAGCAGCTATTACTTTATCGCCCAGCAAATGCCACAAAATTGCAGCCAAAAGCTGCTGGCGGCGCTTTTTCGGCCATTTTTCTGCGGGTCTGCACATGTGAGAGTCCTTTGTGTGTGCAAGTGTATGTGTGAGAGTCCTTTGCGTGTGCAAGTGTGAGTGTGTGAGGGTGCTAATGCTGTCAGGTAGCGTTCTCGCCCGTTGGCAATAAACAAATAATCATAAATTATGGTGCGAGCAAAACATTTTTAATAGGCCACGCTGTAAATTAGCTATTAATCGCTGTGTCATCAGGGACACTGAGAGTCCTCCACTCCGCCAGGATATGGGCAAGGACAGTAGAGTACAAGATGTGGCGACATCTTGGGCAGTTGCTGCTAAGGCTACTGCAATTAGGCTTATGCAAATGTCGTCGCGCAATTGGACAGCATTAGCATATGGGGATAAGGATAAGGATAGAGTGTGTGAGTGCACTTTGGGTGCAGAGAATTGAATTGATTTGATTTGATTCGATTCGATTTAATGTCGAGCATAATTTGTGGCCAGCTAGCTAGCATATGCGCACGACTTCAATCAGCTATGTAAAATCTATGTAAAATATTTATATTGCAAGAAGTGTCTATTTCTCTCTCTCTCTCTCTCTGGATGTGTGTGTGTGTGTGTGTGTGCGTAATCAGTGCATCGGAACAAGGCAAATGTCATTTGCATAAACATGCACAGACACCAAGAGAGAGCAAGATAGAGAGGGGGATAGCTAGAGCTAGGTATCTGGCAGCTACAAGATACACAAGTAGAAAGTCCTTAAAGCAAACTTGTTATGACATTTTGATTATTTATTTAGACAAAAGAGTTGCAGTTGCAGTTGCCGTTGCAAGCCTTGGCAAAATTAGTTTGTTTTGCAAAAGAGAAACCCTGAAATTATTATCAAATAAATAAGCACAGCACAGATACGAGATATTTGGAGACTGCTCCAGCTCCGACTGGACACGACTTCGACTTCCATTTCAGAGTTTCGGCTGGAGGTTGGGAGGCTAAGCAAACAGCATTACTTGAGCTTCAAAATTGTAGCTGAAGTAAAGTCCTGCCAAATAAATATGCAAAGTGCGTGTGTGCAAAGTCTTCCACCCACTCTGCGTATACGTTATTTTCAGTGGTTTATGCATATGATTTCTAGGAGGAATAGAAGAGTGACGGAGGGAAGGACAAGGCAATTGCGGTAAGCATAAATCACTTAAAATTTTGTGCCAAATAAATACAGAAAAAGCCACAAATTCTGGATTTGCATGCTTCAAAGCTGTGTGTGTGTGTGTGTGCGTGCGTGTGTGTGCAAAAGTCAGTATGCGAAATGTGAACTCTCCGTATCAAAATAGATAGAAAAATGTGTGTGGAAGAAAATGAAAATAAATATGTTTCAATCGTTATGCAAATAGACTGGACTCTCTCTCTCTCTCTATCTCTCTCTATCTCTTTCTCTCTCGCACTCTCCCTTTGACTTTAAGGCGTAATAAAGATACTCAAATGACTGGCAACATTTTATAATACATTTGCCGCATTTGCTTTAAACAAACTTTATGCACAATAGTCGAAAATTGTGGAGCGAAAGTGCAGCTTAAAGGCAAATGAAAAAGTTTTTCAACCAACCAACTGAATGGCAATGTGTCGTATACGCAACGCAAAACTTAGCCAGCCGTAAATGGATACATCTTGGCTATAAGTGCATGCCACACACACACGCACACACTCAGCAACACATCTCACAGACAAAACATGATAACAATTAAAACTTTGTACACTTGGCGTATTTACATTATTCATTTTGGTGTTGGATTCTCTTGTCACATTCGTAATCGTTGTTGCTTTTGTCTTTCTCTCTATCTCTTTCGCTTGCAACGTGTACAAGTTCGTTGTCTATTTTTCATTTTACGAGGCACTCGCATCATTGTTGTGCATCAGCTTCAGCTGCAGAGGCAGCTCACTTTTTTTTTGTGCTAAACAAATATCCGGCCCCTAAAAGTATGCTTTAACTTTTCTCCTGGCTCATAGCAGAGATAGACCAAGAGAAAGAGAGCTAAAGAGAGAAAGTGAGAGAGAGAAAGAGAGAGAGAGAGTAAGAGAGAGAGAGAGAGAGAGAGAGAGAGAGAGTGAGAGAGAGAGAGAGAAGGAGAGGAAGAGATTGAGTATGTGTTTCGCTTAATAACATTTTAAAATAAATGTTTTATTTATGGCAAAAGGTAATTACGAAGGTCCCATCCAGAGTCCACTCCACTTCAGTTCACTTCACTTCGGTTCAGTTCAGTTCAGTCCTGTCCAGGACATTTCGCACATGATATATGAAACCATAATTACATTAATTAAGCAAATATTTTTACGCACCAAAGTTGCTTCCGCTATTATTGTTGTTGTTGTTGTTGTTGCTGCTGTTGCAGGTCAGCACATTGATTGAGCATATTTATTAAATGGCTGTTATTGGCCTCATTGCTGCACACACAACAACAACAACAACAACTACAACAATAAATTGATGCATTTTAATTATCATTTATAACGCCAACGTTTCCACATTGTTATGGGCGTGAGACAGCAGCACGTGACAAGTCCGAGAGAAGAGGGGAGAAGTATATTTAATGGTCAGGTTCAGGGCCAGATTTAAGATTTCAATATCAACTACTGCTCCAGATCTTTGAGAGCAATAAACCCGAGATACTGTTTAAATATCCATAACATTAATAGTTTACGCCAGTGGTGTTTAATAATGAGATCAATATATTTGTACTCAGTTTAGTCATCCCCTTGCTTTGTAAAGTAGTCAAAAATTATACGACACCTCTAAAATTAATGTTTCGTCGCTCTTAACAGAATGGGAAAACGTAAAAGATCAAAATAAAGTATGAGGAATGCATTCCATTCGAATGGTATCACAAAGAGTAAGGCACAAAATGAGATATTTTTGACTTTGTTTGGATGTCCCGTTTTGAAGTAGAGGCAGGATGTAGTACCTATGCACACTGGTTGCGCCCATAGGCCAAAATTCAAAAAAATCGCCATTACCAAAAATGTACGAAAAGTAAACAAATTGCTTCAAAAATGTCCAAGCATCTTAATGGCAAACTGGATTTTTGTTGAAATCTAACGAAACTTTCTTAAAATATATCGCTGCGTTAAGTTAGCTTATCGTCAAAACAAAATTGCATTTCAAAGTGGTCCAACATTCGCATGAGATGTCAAAATTCGATCATTTAAACAAAACTTTAAAATTGTAGGTATTAACTTTAATAAATTCTTCTTGCAATATTAATCTGATTTATTTACTATTTGTTGTATATGGGTAATTCTCTGATAAATGTCAGTGCGACCATCTTTACAGTTAAAAAAAAACATAAACTAAAACAATTTTAAAAATAAGTGAAGGTTATTCTTAAAGCTTGGGATTAGCACTATTTTTAGAGCTAAGATTGATTGTAGAAACTTGTTCTGTTTTACGATAAAATATATAAATTCGTTCATTTTTTGGTTTTGGGTACGAATTTGTTAATTTTTGCAATTACCAGAACAGAAAACAAAACAAAAACCATTCTTAGTTCTAATTAAAATAACCTTTGCTTACTTTTTAAAATTGTGTCGGTTATGTTTTTCTTTTCACTGAAAAGATGGTCGCAAGCGACATCCGTCAGAGAATTATCCATATGTTTGATTAATTATACTTTTTTATGTATTTTGTGTACGTCATTTTCATGTTTAAATAGATTTTTAAATATGTTGCCCCCCAATCACACCTTTATGTTATGAGTGTTATCAGTGTATTTGTCAATGTTTGAAGATAATAAAACCGTTAAATGTAGATACTTGCAGATTTGTGTGTAATCATTAATAAACTCAAGCTATCTTACTGTTTTCAAGGTCAAATAAGCAACGCAATCTGCTGCACCTCCTTTGCTTTTCTGATGTTATTCAGGTTGAGGTTCAGGTTCAGTCAGTAAATTTGCATCAGTACTCATTTTCAATATCTACATCAATATTAACGTCAATATCAACATCAATATCAAAATCAATATTAACATCGATATGAACACCAATATTATTCCGATATCACGCCTATGCTATTTATAAACATATGTTGTTTATACCCGTTATCCATAGGGTAGAAGGGTATTATAAATTTGTGCCTGCAAGAAGAGACAGAATAAGGCATCTCCGAACCCATAAAGAATGTTGCATATATTCTTGATCAGCGTCAACAGTCGAGATGATATAGCCATGAACATCTTGATCTCCGAGGCTAAAGGAGGTGGAACTATAAATTGTTTGTTTAAGACTTTTGCCACGCGCGTCGCAAATCGAAAAAAATCTAATAGCAAGCGTAATTGTGGTGCTAAAGCCACAGTTTTTGGTACATACAATCATAACTACAGTTTTTATGATTCTTGTAAATACAAATTTTTAGAGTTATTAAGGAATTCATTTTATATAGCACACAACGTCGGCTGCAGTCGAGTCATAGTTGCTTTGGCTGACAATCTGGCATATTAAACAATTAAATTGCATTATATAATAAAGGTTCACATACTCATTCATACTGAGCCTTAAACATTCATGCTTTTCTACCTACAAAAAGAGTGCAAACAAAAATGGATCGGCTTTGACACCTTCGATGGAATCTAAACAAAAAGCTCATAGCAAAGTTGCGCTTCTCTGAATCTATATATCTATATCTATGAATCTATATATTCATATGCATACCTATGTACATATAAGCAATAATAACAAGTAAGAAAGCTACAGTCGAGTGTACTCGACTGTGAGATACCCGCTACCCATTTTGAATAAAAGAAATATATTTTGCGGTATTTTTCTCAAAATATACCGAATATACTGCAAAAATACTAAAAATATGCCAAATAGTATATTCGGTATATTGGTATAGTACCGCATTCAAATATACCATAGACGGCACAATATACCAGATTGTGAGCAAAGCAACTAAGAGGCGTTTTTGCCCATACAAAAGAAATTATAGCTCTATCTATTATAGTCTCTGAGATCCAGTGTTTCATACGGACAGACACACAGACACACAGACGGACAGACGAACATGGCTATATCGTCTCGGCTGTTGACGCTGATCAAGAATATATATACTTTATAGGGTCGGAGATGCCTCCTTCTACCTGTTACATACATTTCCTGCCGGCACAAAGTTATAATACCCTTTTAACCTATGGGTAGCGGGTATAAAAATACATTTAATTCAAGTGAACATTTTATTTGTTGTTATTGGCTTATATTTCGAACAGCGATCGATGCACAAAGCCAACAATTTCATATTCATAGTTATCAAATCAATAGAAATGCATGTTGACTTGTTGTCTGTGGTAAGTGTTTCTATTAAAAAAGAGAGGGAAAGAAATATATTATATTAGTCGTGCTTCTTTAATTTACATTCGAAATACTTACAAGGTAATAAAATTAAGCTCCATTTATGATATTCCAAATAACAACCACAATAAGAATGGAACCGAATGGAGCAGGGATTTTCGTAAGTGCGATTCATGTTGTTGTTTTCCGGCGATTGAAGCACACAGACTTCATTGATCGTAGCCAGTGTTGCAGACTTAGCTATTTTCTAGACAGATTTGGCTATTTTGCATGACCTAAAATAATTTGCTATTATAAATAACTGCTATTTTAAATAAATTGTAGTATTTGATTATATTTATTTATTTAAGTCGACTAAAAAATAATCGACCTTAAAATTTAATGCTCTAACCATTTTCCAAAATCGTATATATCCATTCATACACACCACATCTACCGCCCAGCATGACCGAATTGTGTATTTTAAATACTAAATATATTATTTACCCTTTGTAGTTTTTGTTATCTGGCAATGCTGCCATCTCTACATTCAAATTCAAATTCAAATTTGTGCAGTGATCGTTTGCAAAATATTACTAAAATGTATAAACAAAAAGTTTGCGGTGCTTGGTCGCAAGATCCCCAATTTAAGGACTGTATTACGAAAGATTTGACTAACAAAGCAAAAGCATTTTGTAAATATTGTAAGTGCACATGAATGTAAATCGTCTCGACTGTTGACGCTGATCAAGAATATATATACTTTATGGGTCGGAGATGCCTCCTTCTACCTGTTATATACATTTCCTGTCGGCACAAAGTTATAATACCCTTCTATCCTATGGGTAGCGGGTATAGCACTATATAATAGAGTCATTCATTCATTCATGCTTTTCTACCTAAAAAGAGAGCAAAAAAAATGGATCGGCTTTGACACCTTCGTTATAACCTAAATAAAAAGCTCATAGCAAAGTCGCGCTTCTCTGAATCTATATCTATGTGCATACATATGTACATATACATAAGCAGTAATAAAAATACATTTAATTCAAATGAACATTTTATTTGTTGTAATGCTTATATTTCCGATCAAATCGAACAGCGAACAATTTGATATTCATAGTTAAATCAATGGAAATGCATGTTGACTTGTTGTGTGTGGTAAGTGGTTCTATAAAAAAGAGAGAGAAAGACATATATTATATTAGTCATGCTTTCTTTAATTTACATTCGAAATACTCACAAGGTAATAAAATTAGGCTCCATTGTTGATTAGCCAAATAATAACCGCAATAAAAAAGCTGAATACAAACACATTCACAGTGACGATGAGGCAGAGATTTTCCTTAATGTTCAACATGTTGTGTTCTTTTCCCAAAGAGCGACACACGACTGAACCGTAGATTGCAACATGCACACAGACTTCATTGATCGTAACATGTTTGTGGTGAAAAACGACAAAGCAACGTGCATTCGTGGTGAATATTGAACAAATGAATGCCTATGTTTAATTCCAGCTGGGGGCATCGAAGCAACATGCATCAGAATCTTGAACAAATAAATGAATGAATGCATTGAGAATATTTACACCGAGGTGAAAAACGAAGCTAAAAATTTGTTGATCTGTGGTTAAATCGAAAATATGTTACTTATTCCCATTCGAATACCGAGTTTTTCGTGGTGGAAAGCGACGTATCATAAATCTGAGGAGAACATTGAACAAAAGAAAAGTTCGTTGAAAACGTCTATTTCAATTTTGGATTAAGCGGCAATATGCAAATCTGCCAATATTTTGCTATAGCTTTCCGATCTCGTCTGCTCTTAATATTCAATCGGATGCTGAATGCCATCGTTGTCCAGTCCTTCACCTCCGATATCTCAAACTGACCGGCTATGACGTTATCAATCAGATCGTATAGTCTTTCGGTCCCCAGTATGCTGAATTTGAGTTCGAGGCATGTGTGAGGATTGTTTTGGTGAACACCAATATCATAACGCTCAGGAACGGACCTAAATAAATTGCTGAGTGGAAGAGAAGACACATTAGATAACTTGTTGAATCGAAACGATCGAAAAAATTCACTTACTTGTATGATGTGCCGCACATGTCGCACACCAACAGCTCAGCGAGATGGCTTGTTAGATCAATAAGTTTATCCGCATCGTTGTCTATCGTCTTTATCCTCTCAGAAAAATAAATACCCCCGACTTGAATGCCCAGCTGCCAATGCATCAGATTCTTTTCCCCTTTGATCCCCCGAAACCCGCGAAATTTACGCAACAGTGTCAAGAGCGTTATCAAATTGTTCAAACGCAGTTGCTGCAGCTGCAAATTTTCGGCGGCATTTTGAAAAGGTCGTCTTGGAGTGAAATCCTCCTCCAGCTTTTTGTAGAAGTCATACAGAAAATTTTGCATTTTCGAAACAGTCGCAACCTCATGCCTGTTATCAAATAGTTGCGGCAAGACACTAACAAAACTTGGTATATAACCATCCGACAGATATAAACCAACCGCATCGTCCAAAACCTGTAAATGCAAATCTCAATTAGAAAAATGTCTTTTATCGTCCATTTCCAGCACAACACTCTCACCTCTGAAATTATAGGCGGCAGCGGGACGTCGGAGTTGACAATGCTTCGCTGATGATGGATAAAACACTTGTATTCCTGCAACATAAAGTCATCATATTCCGTCTTCAGTTTGATCGAGGCATTGGCCAGCGATAGTCGTGTCGTCGCATCCAATTTGACAAAGAGCATATGCAGCGGTCCGGATGGCAAAATCCCCAAACGCACCATCAGCGGCTGCTTACTTAACTGGAGACGAGTGCGTTTAGCAATCGGTTCATCAACATCACCAACACATAATTGTCGGCGCTTCATATTTCAATTCGAAAATATTACAGATAAAAAAAATAGAAAAATTTATGTTTTGCCTTTGCTTTGTTGGGCTGTTCTTAAATAATTTTACTACGGATTGTATTGAATCTTGAAACGAAATGTTTATTTAATGAGTTTTTCATCGCCTACTAGAACTAGGAAAAAAACTTGTTATCGAATTTGACATTAAATTAATCGAAGAGGTGACGTTATAATACACATTCTCAATATATATTTGTGATATTTAGTAAATACATATTTAAATATCTGTCAAAATTGCTTTTCATAATTTGTTAAACAAATGGCCATAGTAAATATTTGGTTGCAACACTTTACGCTAATTACATTGTATAATATTAATAGTTATAAACATTTTTTTTGTTTTTAATTTGAAAGTAGAGCACCTTAAATCGATTAAATATTGATTTATTCATTGAGTATAAGTTCTATACACCGTCTTTTTATACACTAGATTTCATATATATATGTATATATTATTCATTACAAAAAGGCCTGCAAATTGGTCAAAGTTGTTGTCCGGAGTGCTGTGATAGATTGAGCATTGAGTTGCGAGCTGTGAGAATTTTCCGGGTTATGTGAGCAAGGTGATTTCTTTGAATAACTAGACATAGATCAACTATGTGAAAGTAGAAAGAGGGAGGAAGGGGTTACAACTCAATTGATAATACTAGAAATCGTGACACATTTGAATGGCATTTGCATTGCCAACTAAATTATGATACACACACAACTTAACAAAACAAATACAATGAATAAATTATCGAATTTAAGTACACGCTGATGCGTTAAGCTCTTTCAGCGTACTAACGAAATGCTAATGCTCTATGGATGACAAGGACAAGGAGTATAAGATATATATATATATATATATAAACTCGCATAAGTTAACATTACATATACAATATGATGTTATGAATAATATAATATTTGGACTTAAACACTATGCAAAATATAACCCCAGAAAATGAAGAAGAAGTCTCAAGTTCGTCGCGCCTTTCTACGGCTTGTCAAAGCCAGCGAAATCCGATGCCTCCGATTCATCATCATCCCGTTCCACACCTATGCAATGGATGCCAGTTCGCAGCATGGGCGTTCCCTTGCCCTTGCCCAGCACTCGGGCGGCAATCACCAGCTGGAGCACTTCCTTTGCATTGCTCGAGTTGACGATGTGCAGCGTTTCGCGCAACAGTTTCTCCTTGTAGGCAAAGAACTCGATCTTCATCTCGTAGAAATCATGCTCATCGTGTTTGGTCCCAGTGAACTCGGTGATCCGACAGTGCAGATTCGGTGTGGCGCTCACAACCGGCTCGAATTTCGTATCGGGCGTGCCGGTGTTGTTGAACAGCGTCACCGGCAAATTGAGATCGATCAGATACCGATGATTGATTTGGAGAAAGCCCAGACTTATGGCAATTGTGTCGCCCGACCTTTGATATGTCACACAGCTGTCGGAACCAAAGTCATCAGTCTTCAGGGTCGCCGCATCGAAGTGTACATGATGATCTGGAAAAAACCGATGGGAAATTAGTTATTTCCTTTTATTCAAAAGGTCAGTAAATGAAAGTCATTTAAGCAACTCGCTCACGTGTGACAAATCACTTCACAGTATGCAAATGGGAGAGGGATTTGTATTTAAAATGAGCTGAGTAATTTGAGAAAAGAAAACAAAAGCACAAAGTGAAGCCAATAATCAGAGAAACAACCATATTAAAGCCTCCACTACACTAAGAAACAGATTCAAAAAATTCCCATTTTAGTAACAATACTTTTAAGAATAAATGTCAGAATATTAACTGCAGTTTACATCAATAATTGATGCAATTAACTCAGGTGTTCAACTAAACAAAATATTAATAAAAATAAAAGAGCTTACTTTTAGTGTTTCATCAACGTTGTTTAGCATTTATCAAATATTTTTTCGGACACTTCCAACATTAAAGTATTTATTTTTTAATAAGTTCTTTTTTAAATAAGTTGAAGACATATTATATATGTATTTTCCTTCCATTTAAATGACAATCCCTTTTTCTATTTTCAATAAAAATTTAATTAAATTGGTAAATTTATCCTATTTGAGAATTTAAATGACAAAACATTAAAACATTAAAAAAAAAAAATATACCAAGTGGTACATTTCAATTCCCAATTTTAGATATTCAGGATTTAGGAAATCAAATATTTTAGTTCTTGACTTAATTATAATAGATATTACATTTAAATTTAATTCCCGAATTATTTTTACTAAGTAAACACGTAAGAAAACTGAGATAATTTTCTTAGTACTCTCTTTAGCTTAAGCTTTTCAATTTATTTAGTATTTCTTGGGACACATTGTATTGGGACATCGTCAGAACTAACGAAATAGGCTTTTCAATTTTTAGTATTTTTTAGTAGTACTTAGTATTTTTTTGTACACTTTGTATTAAGATATCGTTAAAATTAAAGACGTAATTATGTAGAAAACTAATTTAAACAAGAAAGTTACAGTCGAGTGTGCTCGACTGTGAGATACCCGCTACCCATTTTTAATAAAGGCAAAATATTGCGGTATCATTTTGAAAATATACCGAAAAATACTTAAAATACTAAAAAAATATACCAAATGGTATGTTTGGTATATCAATATAGTACCACATTCAAAATATACCATAGACGGCTCAATATACCAGATTGTCAGCCAAAGTAACTAAGACCCTTATAAGTAGGCGTTTTTGCCCATACAAAAGTATTTCTTTTATAACTTCCACAATTTTTATCTGATCGCAACCAAATTTTCAGGAATCATAACTACTATAGTTATTATTATATATACCAAAATTCGCAACTCTAGCTTTAAAATTACGCTTGTTATTCGATTTTTTTTATTTGCGGGGGCGGAAGTGGGCGTGGCAAAAATTTTAAAACAAACTTGATCTGCGTGCAAACATAACAAATGCTGTCGAAAAAAAATTATAGCTCTATCTCTCGTAGTCTCTGAGATCTAGGTGTTCATACGGACAGACGGACGGACACACAGACACACAGACGGACAGACGGACATGGCTATATCGTCTCGGCTGTTGACGCTGATCAAGAATATATATACTTTATAGGGTCGGAGATGCCTCCTTCTACCTGTTACATACATTTCCTGCCGGCACAAAGTTATAATACCCTTCTACCCTATGGGTAGCGGGTATAATAAATTGAAAAAATAACAATTTAAGTATTTTTTTTTAATTTGATTTAAAACTTTCTATTAATTATTATTTTAAAAATGTAATCGAATTTCTGACTTTAATCATTAAAGTCAGAACTGAAGACGCAACCTGCTGCCCAATTTTTTCATAATAAGTTCTATATGTGACCCTTGCTTTTGTTGACTAGTGTAGCATAGCTCACATGCGCAGTGCGCACAAGAAGCGCATTGTTGTTGCCTGGCAACCAGTTGCATCTTCTCTAGCATGCGGCATGCGGCAAAGCAAGGCGACGTTTGGCAATTTGCATATTTGCCATTGGTAAACACTATTAATTAGAATTAGTGGCTAAATCAATGGCAGGTAAGCCGCAAAAAAGAGTATATCGAGTATGCCTTGTACACGAGCGTTCCCTTCTCACCTCCTCTCTCTCTCTCATTCCTCTTAACAACACATTTTGTATGCGCGCACTATTCGAGCCCAAATAGATAAATAAACAAACAAACAGCAGCAAACGGCGAAGCAAACAGTTGCCGCTGTGGTCGCTGAGGCAATTAAGTAAACTTCCACAATAAAGACGACTATGGAGATGACGACGATTATGCTGATGATGTTGGCCAATAATGATGATGATGATGATGGTGATGACGAAGCCGAGGAAATTGCGTGTAAGCGCGTAATTAAACACGCCAGAGGGCGGCGAAAAATAAGAGAAGAACGTTTTCCGTTCTGTATTTCGTACACAGATTCGTTTACTGCCTTGCCAAGGCCAACAACAAGAACACTTTGGGCCAGGTTACTCTCGAGCTCAAATTGCATTAAAATTGGGTCAACTGGGACCAAGAACCCAACATGCACTCGTTGCTTGTGATTTGTCGTTGATTAAAACACTGGGAATTCAATTCAGACAAAAGACTAGAGGGGGAAAAAACAAAAATAGACCTACGGTCGAGAGTGTTCGACTGTGAGATACCCAGTACAAATTCATAAAAATGACAAACAGTTCGGTATTATTCTAAAAATATACCAAGCTAATATACCGATAAGTTACTAATTATAACGAAGACTATTATACATCGATATACTACTACTTTTAAAATATACCATAGCGTGGGTATAAAGATATGCCGACATAATGCTAAAATATACCAAAGACAACTATTCCCCGATATACTACTGCAATCAAAATATACCGTATAATGACAGTGGGTATTATATTATACTAAGCTAATATACCGACACATTACTAAAATATACCGAAGACTATAATTTATCGATTTACTAATACATTCAAAATGTGCCACATAGTTTAAAATATACCATATATACCAAAAATATACCACACGAACAAACGGTCATGGTTATAACGCTGTTTGGCTGTTGCTTTATGGGGCCGGAGATACCTTTTGCCCTTCGGGAAGCGGGTATAAAAATATGAATGGGTTCTTGGCATTTTCAAATTGTATAGAACATGCAATCCAGCAAAGTTCTTTCATTGGTTTTTATTAGTGCTATAAATACACGCCTCCCTCCTCCTTAACCAATTAGCAATCGCATTTTACAGTCCGCTAATCGTTGGCATGAGAGTCTCAAGTCGCACCAATAAAATGAGTTGTTTTACAATCCAATTAGCATAGTTTGTGACTTTGTTATGAAATTATAATATTTTGAAAACAAGAATTTAGCGCCACATTCACAGACAAGTAAGTTCATTGCTTGCCATTTTAGTTCACTCGATGGCCATAGAAAATAGGCAACAAAACGACGAAATTCGTGGCCGCCAAAAAACAAACGTTGGCTATAATTAGAAGTTTTAGTGTTGGCAATACGAAAAAACGATGACCAATAAAGCAAACTGAGCGAAAGTTTCAGTTCAACTTGCAACAAAATGTCGAAATAATTCATTCAACTGAATCACTAAATTTTATGTTTATGCGATGAAAGTTTTGTGAACATGTATACAAGAATGCAACTGCATATAATATTTGAGATTAGTGGGAGAGATAAGCACTTAATGATGTAAAAAAAGAACTTGTTCAATTCCAAACATTAGGTAAGATAAAAAAATCACATTTAAAAAGACCAATTAAATAACTTTTAATACTTTCTCTTTAGAATAAAACCTGTTCCTTGCATTGATTTTCTTTAAATTTACATATTTTTATATTATTTATTTTCTTCTAACATTGTTAGATTAATTTTCTTTAAATTAATCTTTAGTTATTAAAGAAGCTTTTAATGATTATGTATTAGATTGCAAACATCTTTAGAAATGCTTATCACAATTTACAAAACAAAACTGAATAGACAATAAAGTATTTTAATTTCGTTACAAAATCATGCTCAAGATCTTTTAGCTTTAAATGTTTTCAATCAAACTGTCATTTATTATTTGATCAGCGCTTTTTGGGGATCATAATTGAAATATCTTTAAACATTCTATAGATTCTCTATAAAGTAGAATCGCTTCTTGTTTTTATGCTTTGCAGAGCGTGAAATAGCAAAACGTGACAAGTGCATGGCATAAACACTTGTGCCACATAAGTAGCTGTGTATTAAAATGATATTTCCTTTTGTTTTATATATACAATGTAGAATTTCTATATATATAGAATAGGTACATATTTATATTGATATTTCGTTGTGTTGTCGCTTCTTTTTCTATCTGCAGATTGAAGAATGTCTGCGCAAACGATTCTTGGCTTTTTTTTGTTTTGGCTCTTCGCCCGGTTTAGCAAAGACGTCATGAGTACTCATAAATGTCTCTGTATGAATGTGAATGTGAGTGTGTGTGAGTATAGTTCAGTCAGATTGAGATTTATTTGCGTTTAATGTGACTTTAATTTGTGCAGTTGTGTTTACAGGGAAAAACTCATCGCATTGCGACACAGCACAAAAATTTTACCAATTTCGTTTTCGTTTTTTATTTTGTACGTTTTTTTTTGCATTTTACTTTATTTTCTGCTGTCTAATGTAAAATTGAAGCGATTTCCGCAGCCGTGTAATTTGTTGTGTATGCAAACAATTTATTGTAATCCAGCAAAATCTGCTTAAAACGCGACTTCACAACAAGTCAACAACAATGGAGGCTAAATATAAAAAGATGTTTCCCCTCCCTTCCACTCCTCTCTCTTTACTTTTGGATTGCGCATTTAATTTGAATTCGTGTAAAGTGTCGCGTAGAGGGAAGAGAGATTTCTTTTCTTTACTTTTTCGGTTGATTTTTAAACGAAAATTCGCTTGGAAAGTCACGCTCTGTGTGACTCTCGCAATCAAATGCTGATCGAATCATTTTTCTATTTGACCCAAAACAATCGAAACGACAAAAAAAAAAAAAAAATTAAAAACTTTTTTTGACTCTGATTTCTGTACATCTTCTGTCACTCTCCATTGTCTCTCGCTTTGAGCTGATCAATTGATTGACTTTGGCCGTTTATACAAAAAAAAATAATAATAAAAAAGAACTTTTCAATTGGTTTGTTATGTGGTTCTATTTATCTACATATATATGTTATATATATTAATTAACGTTCAACGTTGCAGGGGGCCAACGAGATGATATCCCATCTATTTGGGCAACAATATCCCATCGCAGTACAGTGAAACCTTTGCTCGTTACGCTCGGCTGTCATCTCCCACTATGACGTACGAACAGCGTCTCTCTCTCTCTCAGTCTCAGTTTCTTGACAATCACATGTTGTTCATCTGATACTTTATATTGTTGTGTAGACAGAAAGAGAGACAGAGAAGAGAGGAGGAGAAGTCTATTCGCTAACAATGCTACGGGGAGGGGCACGTATTTAATTTGATTGCTCGAGCTTATTTCAATATTCCCGAACAATAAATAAACAGCAACAATTGGGCACGAATTGAATGCATAAATCTTACTCAAGTGCCAGCGACTACAATATTTGTTAGGCATTTTTTACAATTAAACTTAAGCTCAACTAACTTACACAACAGGTTTACAATTCTTATTTAGCGATTAACAGATCTTTTACTACGATATGTTACATCTTTTATATGGGATCTTTCACTAGTATAAACAAGGGATCTTTGATTAGTATATATAGGTTTATAAGGGATCTTTTACTAGTACATACTACAAGGAATCTTTTTATAGAATATGCATTATTGGATTTGTATTCTTAACTAGTTTTTTTTGAGAATTAAAACTTTGTTTAAATGGTAATGACAATTATTTTAACAGTTTTTAAGTACAATTCGAATTAATGCATATATTTTCTTCAAAACCTTAAACCAGATGTTTCAATAGAACCATTCTTTCTAATGGTTTTTAACAATAATTACATCTAAGTATGTTAAGAGTTAACATTTTGAAAATGAAAAGCAAACTTTCGCTTTCCAAAAATTAAAAATCTATATAATATGAACTCTATATCACGGCACACAACAAATTTACCGCTCCTCAACACCTTTCTATATAATACTAAATACTCTTTCAAAATAATTCCTTACATAAAACACAACCACAAAATGTTTTACATGCAACCTCAAAATGTAATACAAGCAAGTGTAATGTCAGGGTCGCTATCTAATTGTATCTTAAGTGGTTGTTGTCTGTCTATGGAGACTTCACTGTACTCTTCCTCGCTTTTAAGTGGAATGGCCTTTCGTGTTTCGCAAGCTGCAGCCTAATTTCATTTTTCGGCTGACTGTGATGTCATTTGAAAAGGGGGCAAATAGACGTAGGCAACATAGTATATAGACTGAACAGCAATATTTGCTGGCCCCCAATAGAGGACACACGATCCGCAAAAATGCATAACAAAATAAGCAAAGTACGTGAGTGTGTGTGTGTGTGTGTGGAAAGCAAAGCAATTGTTGAGGTGTTGCGGGACATCTATCAATCAGACACCCTCGGAAACAGATGCCAGTTACAATATGTTGTGTGTGATGAGGGCGGCCCCCAAGGGAGGTGGAGAGGGAGAGGGGAGGAAGGCAGCCAGCTGCAGCAGCCGTTACAATAAAAACGTGCCACTATAAATAGAAAACAACTAAAGCAACAACAACAAAACTGTATGCAAATATGAATGTGGATATCTGTGAGTGTGTGTTTGTGTGTGTGTTTTCTGCTATCTTTGCTCGAGCAACAATAAAACATTTGTTGACAGCATCGCATTGTGCAATTTAATTAAAAAGGCAAGCAGTGGAGCAATAAATGCAGCAAGCGGCGCCAGCTAAGCGAGAACGAGCTGCGTTCTCAGGTCTGAGGTCTCAGGTGGCAAATGAAAGCGATAATTGCGCCGATCAGATTGCTAACTAACCACATAAAACACACAAGCCACATACACAGATACAACACACACACACATACACACTCGTTGATACTTATACTCTAACACAATCTTACTCCCACCTGCTTCACATGTTCTTAAGTAATCGACGTCGGTTTCGTTTTCTCACAACGATGACAAATTGTTAAATTGATAATTGCAACACCTATTTGTTATTATTTTCTCTCCGTCTTTCTCTATTTTCTTGTCATGTTTCTCACTCTTTGTTAGTTTATTACCTGCAATTCATTGCTGCCATAAATAAAGCGAATTATTAATAGAAATGGCAACTAATCTAGCTAAAAGTTGAGCCATAAAAATATAATTTGCTGAAAAAAGGACATAATAAAGTTGTGTTAATTTACGATTAAGTGCGATTTAGTACCGAAATGTTCAGATATAAGTAAGTATTATATATTCCCAATTAGTAAGATTGAACTGCGATGACATTAACACTAAACTGCGATTGTGGGAACAATTGGAAAACGCAATTAGAATTCACAAGTCTGACAATAACTATATAGAAATATATATTGTTGAAATTACGGAAATATCTAAAGGTAATTCGATTAACAACAAACTGTGATAGTGGGAACAATTAGAATGTGTCTAATAATAATTGTTATACCCAAAACTGTGCAACAAATAAACAAGTTTAATGCTATATAACAAATATGTAAAACTTATGCGAGCTGGCGTTTTGCAAAAAAAAATTTCATTTAACACCAAACTGTGATTGTGGGAACAATTGAAGCGTGCCTAGTTTTTAAAATAGAAATAAGTCTAATGCATAATAATAAAAACAAACAAATATATGTGTTTTTGAAAAGATTTTTCAAATTTGTTTACACACATTTCAAATCAAATTTAATTCATACATTTTATTGATGTTTATATTATTTTATTTATTTTTATTTCTTCACGAAATGCTCTTCCAATAATAAATATTTATACCTATTAGTAATATAGTTATCCTAGAAACATTGTTTATTGTTTCTATCTATCAAAAACAATTTGAAAAATTTTTGTTATAAAAATGAAAAAGATTAATAACAATTTTCATTGAATTGAATTGTAAACAATTCATACAATTCATAAAATATAAAAAAAAAACAGTATATAAAAGAAAACTTTAAAGTCGAAATTATAAATTTACTTTGGAAATGCAAAAAAAATAAAAAGCACAATAATTTGTACTATTTTTATAAAAATCATAACTAATCTTGATTGGCATAGTTTGTATTTAATCTTAAAACAGTTCAATCAATCGACGTAGATAAAGATTTATTACTGGTAATTTCCCCCAAAAGTTCTAAGTATAGTCCAAGAGTATTTGATATTCTTTTTAAATTATCTATTTTTTTGCTTTTCAGTAGTTAGGTATTTCATATATTGTTAACAATATTTTTTGATAAAGTGTTTGCAGTGAGCTTTGCTAAAATTTTGATAAGCTGCAGAGGGGTGGGGGGGGAAGGGGAGGAGAAGGAGAACGTTACGATAAGCGAACAGCAAATGTTACGGCCTTGTGATTTAATTGGACAGCTACGCACCCCCCTCCCCCACATCAACTCACAACAAAACCCGGACATGCACAAACATGACAGCTTTAAGTCTGGTTGTCGTTGGCGCTACTGCAGCACACATACACACGCACACACACACACACACAGACATAACATCCTCATATTGAAAATTGGCTTAAACTTGACCATGAGCAAATATTATTTTTAATGTTACGGATACGGGGAAAAGAAAGAAAAGCAAAACAAGACAAGGCCAGCGGCAGAAGCAGAAGCACCAACTACAACAACAACAAAGTGTGGGAATATTGTGAACTGTCGATATTTTGATTTCTTCCTGTGGTCACCGACAAAGCAAATCAGAATACATAACAACAACAACAACATCAACAAAGTCGAGAATGGCAAGCAAAAACTGTCAAGGCGACCAACACACGGAATGGGAGGGAAGGGAACCATAACAAATTCCCCAACTCATATTATAAAGCGCGCGCAGCACTCAAAATGAAATTAAGTTTTGCTTTTTGCCGGCACTTAAAGCGAATTGGAAATGGGGAAGGGAGAAATCGAAGGTAAACAAAAAATTGAATTTACCTGACGGTTGCTCGACGGCGTCGGTGGCGCAATCAGTCATTTTATCTGCTGTAGTGTACTGTGTAAATGCAAATTGTTGATTGTCTAATGCAAACTATTGTTTTGCACGCTATTTGTTGTTCAGAAAGACGTCTCAAATTATAAGTCGCTACAATAACTTCTTTTAATTGCCAGCAATAACACAGAGACGCGAATGCTATCGACGCCAAACAATAGAGTAAACTAATGCTGTGTGCCCAGACAGTGAGAGTCCATAAAGGCCGCACAACACATTGTTCTTAATGTACTATTTATAGACTTAAAATACCAAATGGGTAGATTATGTCTTTATTTATATTTACCGCTTTTCGTAACAATAGTTAATTTGCAAAAAAATTAAAATAAAAACTAATATGAATTCATAGTTTTAACTACTCAATTAAAAAATGTGTACGTTACAAAATAAATATTTTTTCCATAACACTTATCGATTTCTTAATAATAAGCAACTGATATTACGTATGTCTTTACGTTACGCTGCATTTTCGATAGCCGATTGGTGGCAATCGAATGCGCAGTGCTGCCAGACTTTTGACCGTGCACAGAGTTGCATGGATTGTTGTTCATCGAGAGTCGCAAAATGGTGGCTTCTGCTATACGCGGAGAAATTTTGTTGTACCATTAAGAACAGAAAAAACACGCATTTGTGGTAATAAAATATAGTGAATTAATCGTGTAAAACATTAAAAAGGCCCTGCAATTGGAATACGCGTGTGGAAGTGTGCACAAATCGTGTCTTTTTTGTGGGAAGACTGCGAAAATATTTCTGAAACTCTTCTCCTCGGTAGGCAGCAATAAAAAAACGCAAAGCAAGCAAGCGAAGTGCGTGAGTGTTAGTGTTGGTGTTAGTGTTTGTGTGTATGTGAGTGTGTAAGTGCTTGTGCATGTGTATGGCGAGCGTGTGCGTGTGTGTGTGTGCGCAAAGTGTATGCAAAAAAGAAGAAGACAAAACAGAAGAGCATTAAAAAACGTATTGTTGCCCACTACTACTGACAACTTTTACGCGGCGCACACACAACGACGACAACGAAGTAGCAGCCGCAGCAGCAACAAAAACCAAGCAAACCAACAACAACGACGACGACAGAAAATTTACAATTCTCATTGTCTCTCTCTGTCTCGCAAATGTAAGCAACAACAACTACAACTACAACAAGTGTGCAAAAATTAATTATTATTTAAGTGTGTCACTAATTTCATTTGAAGCGTCCGAGTCGCAGTCGACGTCGACGTCTTCTTCGTAATGCGCAGCGTAGAAATCATTAAAATTTATTAGTGAAAAACGTATGAAAGCAGCGTCGCAGTCGCAGTTGACGACGGCGTCGGCGCTGCAACTGTGTTTGCACACAAAGCGGAGGCGAAGTGAAAAAGCTGAAGCTAAAGACGGCAGACGATGGAGACTTAGAGTTGCGCGTGGTGGGGGAGCATTTCTATTATGAACTTTTTTTTTGGGGTAGAACAATACAAAAACGGGCGACAAAAGACGGCAAAGGCTCAACAAATTTTGTGCTGAAAAGGAATCGCAAGCAAAGCGCAGCAGCAACAACGACAACAACAACATCGAGCAGCGTCACCCACCACCAACAACAACGTTGATGATGATGGTGGCCACCCCCTGAATATCGTGAATGCCCTTAACGCCCGCCAGCTCCGTCAACACTCCCCCTCTCGCTCACTCGCGTGCGCTCGCTATTGCTGCTGCTGTTGCTGTTGCGCTGCTGCAGCTTTGCTTTTGCTTTTGCTTTGTTGCTTTTTCGCTGACGTTAGCTGATAAAAAAAACAAAAACGAAAAGAAAAGAAAGATTGTTGTTGTTGCTGTTGTATTTTGTGTATCGCACCTCGCGCCTTTTTTATATTTTTGCATTTTGTTTCTTCGCGTCTCTTTTTTGTTGTAATCTGCTGCGACTGCTGCTTCTTCTTGTGCTTGCTCATAATCAACATTTCGGCTCTCTATCTCTCTTAGTCTTCTCACCTACGTAATTTCTTCCAGCTGTGCTTTGTGCAAATTAACCAAAATATACATTTCCGGCTGCCCAAATCATCCCCCTCCTGCTCTATCCGCCCCCTCCTTCGCCCACACTTTCTGTGCATTAAGCAAGAACAACTCCAACAACAGCAAGGAATTGCGTCGCAGTTAACGCCTCAGCATCAACATCACCAAGTAACGGGACCCGGCTAAGACAACGACAACGATACCCGACCCAAGTGGGAGCTAGAGCGAGAGGCAACACACATTTATATTGGATTCATGGTGAGTTGTGTTGTTGTTGCTGCTGTCCCTACGAACAGCTGTTCAACTAGGCACATATTTAATTATTTGTTTGCTTAACACACACACATACAAATTCGATACTTGCTCGCCGGCTCATGTGTCATCTTCTTATAATAAGGGGGGAGAAGGGTCACATTGCTATTCGCATCCTTCTTCCTCCGCTGTTTCGGTTCAGGGCCAAAACTATTGAACTCACTCACACGTACGCAGCATGTCTCTGTATGTGTGTGTGTTGGGGGGATTGCCCGCTGTGATAGACAAGCAAATTGCCAGGCTCACTCACGACTGCATCATAAACTAATTAGGTAAAGTGCTTCAAGTGCACACACACTCACACTCTTTACGCTCTCTTTCTCTCTCGCTCGTACTCAGTTTATTGTAATTTTGAAATGGTTCATTTCATCATAAACACAAGCAGAATCAGCAGCTGAAGAGGCAACGAGTCAATGTTTATAGAAGAGCACTTTGGCAACCCTAGAATAAATATTGTTCTTTTTCCTCAGTCACTCACTGAGTCACTAGTTCAAGTTCACATTGACGCTGATTCCAGTTCGCAACGGTGCATTAAAAGCACAAAAAAAAAAAACACACACATGCATATTTATACCTGCAGCTTGAAAGTTGTTAAAAGTTGTTGCATGCTCTCGCTTGTTATTCGAGTGCTCAAGTCGCAAAGCTGTCAGAGCGTAACATCTACAAGCTGTCAATTAGTTTGCTTGCTGTCGCTGATTAATTGCTGAATGCTCGATAACTTCATGTAAACCGCATATAACATGCAAAATAAAAATAAGAAATAATCAAAATTGCATATTAATCTATTTATTCGCTCGTTCTATAGATCTCCATTTGTTTCTCAAGTGTTTTGTCGAGCCATTAA
This sequence comes from Drosophila albomicans, assembly GCF_009650485.2. Classification (NCBI taxonomy): domain Eukaryota; kingdom Metazoa; phylum Arthropoda; class Insecta; order Diptera; family Drosophilidae; genus Drosophila; species Drosophila albomicans. Next base: position 39,115,342 of record NC_047629.2, on the reverse strand, counting down.
TATTAATAATATAGTATTAACTTTGTCTGTGAGAAATAAATTCCACTGAGTAGTGAAGACTATTAAATCGAAAATACTTCCTGTAAAAAGCAAATCAAATAAAATAATTGGTTTCAATAAGGAATATTTAATTATCGCCGTCAACACTTTTTCGATATATACACCATAAGGTGTCCGCAATACTTCCTGTACTTAAGTACCTTCGTATCTAGACTTTTTATAGATTTTTACGAGTATTATAAAATTCGTATTTCTGCTTATAACATGCGAAGGAAATTAAGCAAAAACTTAAGTTTTAGCAGCTCTATTTAAGATATGTACTCAACTTGTTGATAACAAAAGGTATTGCAACTAGTATTGTGTAGGAAGTACTTTTCAATTATTCCAGCGGCAAAGTTATTAGTCAACTTGGCACAAAAGCATTAGCAGCATTATCTTATCTAAAGTCGTACTGTCAAATTGTGTAGTTTTCCTTTAAAATGTGTGTCATTATAATGCTCTTATTATACTATTTATTCTGTCATAATCCATGTTGAATGCATATTATGTGGCAGAAGACACATTAAGCTGGCTGCCACATAATATTATATATATATATATATATATCTATATCACATCCGCCACATAGTGAAGCCAAGTGTTTGAAATTTGTAAGTTTCAGTTCCATGGAAATTTCTTAATGCGCCTTCCTCCTCGCCCTTCCCTGCTTATCGCACAGGGCATAAAAACCACTAGCCCCATTACCAACTTGCGCTTATCTCTCAACGCCACCCGCACAAGTCGCGAGTGGAGTGAGAAAGAATATGGGAGAGGTGAACAGAGTGTTCCTAATTATGGGGGAAATAAAAGCTGAAGTGTTTAATTAATAAATAACGTGCTAATAATGCATTTAATACAGAGCAACGAAAAACATAACCTGACAACGAACTTGAAAAGCGAACGGAAACTGAAAAATACAAAAAACAAAAACGAACTGAATGTGAAAAGAACAGAACTAAACCGAACAGAACAGAACTGTTGAGGAATGCGTTCACGCCCACGCCCATGTATACGCCTACGCCTCCTCAGTGATGTGATGTGATGCGATGTGGTTGTCTAGTTGGCCTTTTGAGTGCCAATGATGATGATGTTCTTGTTGATAATAAAGCGAGAGAGACGATTCGATGGAGCGAAGGTTGTCGGAGGTGGTTGGGGTTGAGGTTGATGTTGAGGTTGTGGCGCTACTGATGTTGAATTGTGGGGAAATTTGGGACGGCCTTTGATGTCGGTGTTTCGTGCGCTTTCATATTTTATTATTAGTCATTTTGGCTTATTTATAATACGCTGTTAAAGTTTTACGTTTTATTAATCTGTTTGGTGGGCTTTTAATTTATAATTGCCGCTTATCTGATTGAAAAAAGCGAGACACTTGGACTCGAGTGTCGATTTATTGACTGCGATTACAAATTGTGCCCACACTCAATGCTCCAAAGATACAAACACACTCACAGCCCTATGTTTATACTGCGTATGTTGGCCAATTATATAAGCATGGTAATTGATTCATAATATTAGCTGGTTCTATTTGATTTGAGGGGGAATTTTTGTTTAGCAAAGCAATAGAAATCAATTAGCAATAATAAATCAACTAGTTGAAGCTAAAATTGTTGCTTGAAAATACTTCCTATTATCCAGTCTACAACAAACTTTGAAGACCCTTTTGTTCACCAGTAATTTATTCTTTATTTAAACAATAAAAACTATATAAATTACGAGATTAATTTACTACAATAGAACTAAAATTAGTCTTCGTTGGAACTGCTTTCTTCAGCCTGCGACAAACTTAATAGACTCTTTGCAATTTGTGATTGCAAAGGGGCCATAAATTATATTCGATATTAAGATTCAAATTCAATATGCAGATAGTTATCTAATAAATCTGTTGTCAGCAAAGCAAACTTCATTTATAGTTTGTTTTTGTTTTATCACCTGGAAGTGATAGAAAAACAACAGCAGACAAACAACACACATCGTATATCAAATAATTCCAGCTGCATGCAACTCCATTAGCGATAAGATAATTAACACTCAAAGCGCTTATAAAATTCACATGCGAATAAAGCCAAATAATTAAGCGCAAGTTAATCGGTGTAAAATCAATGAGCGTCGAATATGCATTTAACATTATTCTGTGCTTAAACAACAATGCGAGCGCATAAATCTCTTGCATTGTGTGTAATTCGATTACAAGATTATTATAATACAGAGAGCAACAAAGGCGGCAGTAATAATGCCAACAACAGCTACAACAACTTCAAATTCACATGCAAAACGCTCATTTACAATATTTCCAAAGAGGCCCAGACACAAATTCTCTGACACTCGGTTGCCATACAACAACAACAAACAATGACGACAGACCCATAAACACTTGAAAAGACCCAACAACAACAACAATAACAACTACAATAGGGAACAAGAGAGCTAAGAAAGGGCAAGCGGTCTCCTTTTACATGCCCTTATTCTTCGTGTGTATATTGCCTTCCCCTTCCCATCCATTCGATACGTTATGAGCGCCCCTTCCGTTTTGGGCAAACGGGCGACATAAGTAACACGAAACAATTTCCAAATGAAGCGCGGATAAGCCGCAAAATCCTTAAAATACTCGATAAAATTACATAAAACTAATCGCACAAGCACACGCACACAACCAAATCGCACACACAGACACTGTGAAGAAGATAAAGCGAGAGAGTGAGAGAGAGGAGAGAATTGGCTGTATGACTAGCTGACTGGCTCTGCGATGAATGTGGCTGGGACAGACAAACGGACAGACAGAGAGACAGACAGACATGCAGAGAATGATGAAGGTATCTACACCGACAATCTGTTTAACAACTTCATGAGCAGCAAATCCAACAAATCGTATAAACGACACAACGACGATGGCGATGACGACGATGACGATGACGCTGACGATGGCAATGTGGAGAGACGAACGACAGCGAACGAAGCGAGCTTCGGCTTGCGAACATCGGGCAGACGAACCAGCCCCAAATGTGATGCACACACAACAACACAGGTTAAGCACTCTGGGCAGCGGCGAGTGGAGAATGAAGAGTGGAGACGAAGCGACGAAGTTGTTGTAGAGTCGTCGTGGGTCGTTTATTTGGTTGTGTGTTTGGTTTCGGTTTGGCTTTTTGGAGCGCCGCAGTAGTCTCTGAATAGATGCTCAATCGTTCGGTTGAATGAAGAGCAGCAACAGCAGCCGTATGCGATGGAGTATTGATGATGCGAGATGCTAACGATGCGACGGAGAGGGGAGAGTGAGGAGGGAGAGCAGCACTACTATGAATGGAGGGAATGTGGCATAATGTTCTTGTTGATGTTGAGTAATGGGCATAACAACTGTAAGCTGCCTGCACTCGAAAATTTTCAGTTGCCCTCACTTACTCACACACTCGCACACACACACACACTGTGATTTCCATGTGGCCCCCCAAAAGAAAAGAGAAATTTGTTGGGTTATTTATTTTTGTTAGCATGGGGTTAAACGCACGATATGCCAGCCAGCAAGTTGAGTGCTCCAATGATGTCTAACTGCCTCCGTCCCGTGCCGTTGCGTCTCCTCCTCTGTCTATCTTTCGACTTTTAGCCAGCTACTCGTCCTCCGTTTTTGCTTTGTTTCATACGTTTTTTGACTTTTCGGACGTCTGTTTTGATTTGTTGTGAAAATTTGGCTTTCACAACAAACATACGCTCTGTGCCAGATGCTATATACATACATACATACGAGTGTATTAATGTATGTGTGTGTGTGAGTGCCGTTGACTGGCCTCGGGGCACTTTCAGGTGCCTACAAACATTTAATGGGGTTTCCGCACTTGACACCACACAGAAAACTGCCCAGACATTCCAAGCTATTGAGCTCTTTATCTACAAAACTCTCTCTCTCTATCTAACTGTCTCTAGTTAACTTGAAGCTATTTGAGTGGAGTAGGGAAAGAGTATTATGCATATAATGCGCTTAAAGATTTAGCTACAGCTTCCCAGAAATGTTTGGAATTTATTGGGAAATTAATTTCAATCAAGCAAAACGTCAAAATAAATTAATGATAAATACTTTGAGCTATTTTAAAATATCTATAAATTGTTGTAGCAATGTTTCGACGAGAAAAGATTAAAGCAACGAAACGATTTATCAACAACATTTTCTCAGTTCATCTAAGAATGTTTTGCTGGGAATTTATTTTGCTGTAGCTTAAAGGGGTTCATTATTAATGGATTAAAATATTCATAAATTGTGAGAGAAAACTGAACGGGCAACATTTCAATGAATACAAATTGTTGGAAAAGTTGAATTTGATTACTAAGCAACATTTTTTTTTTTAAATGTTAATCAATGTACCATTGGTTAATCACACTTTGAAATATTTAATGTATTTTAGAATAAATCAACAGTATTTGGTTTAACACAATTCTAAAAATAGTATAATACTATAATGATATTTTTTGAAAGACAAAATGACTTGATTGACAGAAATTATTGGGGAAAACGTAATTTGTTCATCAAAGCTTTTTAGATATTTAGGTTTTACTCGTGAATAGTCCGCAGTAATTTTTGAATAAGTGCAACTAACTCTAAAAAATAAATAAAAGAATACAAAATATTTCATTTGATTGCGCAAAAATATTAAATTCCACTTCGAAATAAATTCTTGTGGAAAATGTTTCGAAATCATGGAATTATAAATTAAATTTCATAATGCAAACCACAAATTAAATAGCTTTGGTCGCACATTTATTGATTGGAGGGTCGCAACAGCTTAATTGTAATGCACAGTATTAATGACCCATTTGGTGTTGACCTTTTGGCCAAATGGAGGCAAACAAAAGTGTTTACACATTTGCATTCCGTTAGCGCATTTAATATTCGTCTACCTGACTGTCTCATGACCCATGCAATGAGTTGGCTGGGTGACTGGCTCAGAGTGCCCAGTAGATTATTAACATCCAGTTAATAACCACCCTAATGTTGTACAGTTGTGTGGCGGCGCATTCATCAGCGACCGCCGAGCAAGCTAGGTAGCGAGGCATTTTAAGTTGTCTGCTGCTCTTATTAACGCCGCATTTCTCGTTTGCTGCTGCTGCTGACGTTCGCTCGTTTGCTGCTGCTGTTGTAGTTGTTGTTGTTGTTGTTGTTGTTGTTGTAGGCTATTTGTCAGTCAATTAGTCAGCTTATTGGCAAGCGATGATTGCAGAGAGAAAAACAAGCTAAATACAAGCACAAACACAGAGGCCAGAGCCGAGCCACCCAACCCCACACACATACATACACACACACACGCACACATCGACTGACTGACGACGACAACCGACAGCTTTTCCATTTCAAAATTACGCTCACACAGCTACAGCCACAACTACAGATACAGATACATTTACAGATACAAGATACATACACACAACCACACTCGAGGGAACGTGTGTGCGTCGACGTCGCCGTCGTCGTCGTCGTTTAGCCGCGTGCGTACACACAATTTTCCGCTACTCATGATACAAATTGTTTATTGGATTTCCTCTTGCCATCGCCGTCGTCGTCGTCGTGCTGCTTTGCTAAGTTTTATTTTCATTTACATTTCTCGTTTTGTTTCTTTTTATGTTTATGGGCTGTTTAGAAAACAATTTGCGGCACCACCGGCCCCACACTCTTGCTCCCCCTCCTCGTTCCTTCTCTCTCTCACTCTCCGTTTTTCTCTTTCACACGCACGCTATATACAGCGTACATATCTATCTGCTTTGGGATTATGTGCGTGTATTTTGTAAGTTGATAAAGCGCGTGTTGACATTAATCGAGGGAACGCGCCGTTTGAAATTGACAGCGTTATTGGCCTTAAATTTTGTTTGGCCTCAGACCAACGATGAGACCAAACCCAACCAGACCCGACCCGAACCGATCCAACCAGCAACCACTGACCATAGACTCCAGCTACATTTGGCGGCTGTGCTGACTCACAGAGTGCAGAGCTCGGGCACTCGAAACTGGCCAACACAGTTTGGTCACGTACCCACAGCGATGTACAGAGCAATAACAACAACAACAACAGCAGCAACAACATCAACTGTAACAGCAACAGCAACCAACGCCCCATCATCGAGCTGTTGCTGCTGCCATAATTTGTGGTCTTTTACTGTGAAATGTTGTATGTGTGTGCGAGTGTGTGTGTGTTGTTGCAGCCGCCGCTCTGCTATGCTGTTTGCCCATTGTTGTTGTGCCGCAACCTCAGCGCAGGGCATTATGATACGGCTATTAATACATACAAACACACACTCGCAGTAAATGCAAAAGGGAAGGAAGGAAGAGGGGCGAAAAAGGGGAAGGAAAGGGAAGGGAGACTGTATCCCGAAGGCGACGGCATCACTTTTTTGGTGGTGGCAAAAATGTTCGAGCCTTTCATTTTGCCTTTTTAGATTTTATGGCTTTTGTGCGTTACAACGGCGCTTTTTGTAGTACATTTGTTTTATAACAGCCACCGCAGAAGCAGCAGCAACATCAGCAGCTACAGCAGTAGCACCACTCGTCCAGACCGCGAGGGGTCGTTGTAGTTGAGCAGAAGCAGCAGCAGGAGGAGGAGAGAGAGAGGGGAGGTAGGACTGTGCACACACAGCTTAGCACATTGCTCGCAGTTATTACACAATTTTCCCCAAAGCGCCAGCAGCCACTTGGGCCATTCGGCGTGTGCCCTGCAAACGAACAGCAAGCAACAGAAAGTGAGAGAGAGAAAACACGATAGATAGAGCGAGAGGTCGCAGTGTGGCTCACCTTCTGTTTATATGAAATTTTTCCACTCACGACTTGGCTCCCTTTGCCTCCTCGCCTTGCCTTGTCATGCCTTGCCTTGGTTTGCTTTGCCTCGTAAAAAAGTTGCTAACCAAGCAAGAGCAAGCCAAAGCCAAAGCCATGCCAAAACAGCCGTTGAGTCTACCCAAGTCCAAACAACCAACAAGCCAGGCAGGCAGACAGCTAGAGTCCGACAGTTGGCCAACGCCAACCAGGCCAGGCTAACTCGGTGTTGCTGCTGATGTCGCTGATAAGTGTTGGAGCCCCCCAAACGCAGCCAGTCGAGTGTTGCACAGTGGAGAAAACTCAATTGGTTAATTACATACTAAATCACACTTGTACTTTACAACCACTGCAAAGTTGTTAAAATGAGCAGGAGGATGAAACATTACAAGCTTGAATAGTAAAGGCAGAAATGCAGTAAAAAATATATGTGATGTGAATATACTTAGTGTGTAAACATTTTTTGCAACGTTATCTTACTAAATTAGCGAATAGTGAAATATAAATATAAATGACATTTAAAATTAATGTATTTTAAATAAATTTCTTTATTTCATTCCTTAGTGATGATAATTAGAAAACTTTGTTAGAATAAATGGAAAACAGGAGTAGTAAAAAGAAAAATAATACAGTCCAATTTGGTAAAATATGTTAAAGAAAATACAAAGTATGAAATATAAAGCATATACGGTTTTCTTAGAGAAAAAGTATTTACTATCAGATGATTTAAAATTAAAGATTATATTTAGTATTCGAACACAAATATTACATTTAAAAATACTTCTATGATGAGATATGAGGTAGTATTTGAGTTATAGATAGTTATAGAAATGTAGTATTTAATACTAATAAAGAATTAGAGTTGTATTCTTCATATCATTATAACAAATTGTTTGCACTTCAAAATGCAATTTAAATTGCTTATCAACCACTGTGCAGCTCAGGCAGCACTCCGTGCAGTCGTGGCCACAGTCCAGGAGTCCGTTCGTGCGACGAGACCCCCGACGCCTTGTCGTCGTCGCCGTCAGTCATTTAGGCGGCGTGTCGTGCCTTATTGAGTGTAAATCTGTCGACAATATTTCCCTTTTTCCTTTTCCTTTTTTTTGCGTTCTGTGCTGTATATGTATGTATTTTTTTTGCGCCTGAGCAAAGCCGAGTCGAGCCGTAATGCTTTTTATTTGCGTCGGCATCGCTGCTGCTGCATTTAATTAATTGATTTTAATTGCCATAATTTGTGTGTCGTTGCCACACAACCGCAACCGCCGGCATTCGATTTCATTGACTGTGTGTGAGTGAGAGTGAGTGCGTGTGTAACTGTGTTTGTGTGGTTGTCATTGTATTGGCGATGTGATATTGATTCGTAAGCAAATTTAATGATAATTCCCCTGCTGCATGTTTGTCTCGCAGCGCTGCTGCTGCTGCTCGTTACAGTTATTCGCCGAGTTACTTGAGCGGAAAATCTGTTTACAGCTGCACGCACACTTGAGAGGCAGTCGAAGAAAAAGCACAAGCTGAATCTGTACTTCATTCTCTTCCCCTCTTCGGTCTGCTCGCCTGCCTGACGAACGCATTATAGCATATGTACGAGTGTGTTTACGATTAAGTGTCCGGGTAGTAACTTCATAGCCTCATCTTTTATTCCTCCCCTATTTCACAGACTGGCACATTATCCATGACCTTTTATTCATACGCTCACCGAGTAAATATACTGCGTGCGTCCGTCCCTCCGTTTGTCTGTCTGTCCGCATGTTTTTATGCAAATTAGTCGCTGAGTTGGGAATATATCTCGGTGAAATTTGGTAGGGATATTTCTTATTGATAGAGCTGACACATATTTAAGTGCGGCTCGAATGCATTTACTATTTTTTTATGATTTTATAGATTTAAGTGCGTTTCAACTTTATCCTTCGATTGCTCTCTTTGAAAGCAATTACAACTTATATTACATTTAATACATTTAAATGATGCTTGGCGAGAGTATTTAAACTTCCTCCTACCTATGACATATTTTCATTCTTATTTATTTATTTAAATGTTAAATATTTACGCTTTTTACCTGTCATGTTTGATCGCCTTATTGTTTCTCTTTTGTCCTTCGACCTTTTGCTGCAATCACTCATGAGTTCCTTTGTCTTTTTTCTTGGTATTTTTTGCAGTTGAATTTTCATATCATAGCGGGCATAAAAAGGCTTAACACTGGACCGGAAGCGTGTTTTTAAAGGGTGATGGCGGCCTCCACTCAAGGAGAAATACGAGTGGGTCCCGGCCACCAGGTAAACGATGTCTATGTACGTACATAACTCTCACAATTCAGAAATTCAGCTCACGGTAACAAAATAAAAAAAATGCAAATGAAAAAAGTAACCAACGTTTTTCTTTTTGTATTGTAATCGTAATGTTGCAAATTCTAATTGTAGTCCACCTCTCCTAGAGTCCTCCCTTCCTCTTCCTTCTTTTCCTTTTTAATTGAGTTAAAACAAAGCTCTAAATGTTTTCCCTAGTTGTCAATGAGAGGAGTAATTGAATTAAATACTTTTGTGCAAATATCATAAATAATTAATTACTGAATGTGTCATTGACAAGAGTAGTGAATAATTTAATACCTCTTCAATGCAGCTTCCTGCTGCATTTTGTTGCTGTAATAACTTTAATTAAATTACAATTAATTGTCAGTTGCGATAATTGAATACTTTACGCAAACAAGTTTAACTATTATTTCTATTGATCAACTTCTCTCAATGTGGACAACTGTGTTTTCAATCGTTGATTTGTAGTTTGTTAATCGAATAATAACCAACCGTTTTGTAAATAATACAACAATTGGCTTATCATCGTTTGTGTAACTAACGAGTAGCGTATCATTTGCAACCTTTTGAAGTAATTTTCCCGATTCCTGAACCCAACCCCCGAAACGAATTCCTGTTGGCAATTTGCAGGGCTTTGCGGTCAAATTGTTTACATGACCGAAAGTCCTCCGCAAATTGACTCTTTATCCTGAATACTCAAATTCCTGAACTCCTGAACTTCTCCTTTGCTCCCAAACACATACACGCACACCTTACATTAAATACATTGTTCATACATTTCATGCATTAGTTGTTAAGTTGTGTGTATCTTGTTGTATATCGTTGTGACACCAGACAAACTGCACAAAACACACTCGGCGTATACATAATCTACGTTATATGGCTTGCTGTGTGTTGTCACTGTTTTGTGTCTTGTTCTGTGTGCGTGTGTGTGAGTGTGTGAACTAAACTAATCCAAAGAAAAGTGAAAAAAGAAAGATTTGATGCGATGATGTTTGGCGTGTTTGAGTTTTTTTTTTATCAACTAATACCGCAACTTCTTCTGTCTTGTCTTGTCCTGTGACTGAAGGCAAAACTGCCCGATTATAATCCAATCTCAAGCTTCCCCGTTGACAAGGAAACCGATGAACGTGAACTAGAGGAAACAAGATGGAGTCCAGGCGTTGTGGCCGATGGCGACTTGTTAATGTTTCTGCGTGCCGCACGCTCCATGGCTGCATTTCAAGGAATGTGTGATGGCGGTTTAGAAGACGGTTGTTTGGCTGCCAGTCGCGACGACACAACAATTAACGCACTCGACGTGGTGAGTAACCACCACCCTCAATTATAACATTTAACTCGATGGTAATCCTATTATTACATTACATTTTTATAGCTACACGATTCTGGCTACGATCCAGGCAAAGCTCTACAAGCGCTCGTAAAGTGCCCCGTTTCGAAGGGCATTGACAAGAAGTGGACCGAGGACGAAACGAAAAAGTTCATCAAGGGTCTTCGCCAGTTTGGCAAAAATTTCTTCAGGATCCACAAGGACCTGTTGCCGCACAAGGACACACCGGAGCTGGTCGAATTCTACTATCTGTGGAAGAAGACGCCCGGCGCCAACAACAATCGCCCCCATCGGCGACGCAGACAGAGCGCATTGCGTCGCAATCGTGTCACGCGCGCCAATAATAGCACACCTCCCAAAAAGGAGGACACCCCGGAACCACAAGCTGCGACGACGGCGACGGCGGCGGCGTCGGCTGCAGACACGGCTGCGAGTCGCTCATCGCCCGCTGTCTCCAAGGAGGAGAACAGTTCTCTCACCGAGGACGACGCCAGCGAGTGTGACAGTGATTCGAGTCTGACCAACAAAAGGGATGAATCACCCTCTAGGATGAGGACGCGTAATAAACAACAGAATAACAATAACAACAACAACAGCAGCAGCGCCAGCAATGCATCCGGTGGTGGTGGCGTTGGCGGTGGAGGAGGTGCCTCCGCTGCTGCTGCAGCTGCCGCTTCGGTTAATGCCTCTGGCAACACTGGCAGCGGCGGCAAGGATCAATCCTCGGGTGGCGCTGGCAATGCCAACAGCAGTTCGGTAGCCAACGGCAAACGGCCCAAGCGGGGCTCTGAGACGCCAGACGCTGCGGCAGCTGCCGCCTCGGTCGATAGTCCCAAGACGCCGACCAAGAGCGTGGCGGAGGGATCCAGCAATAAGCGCAAGGGCGGCAAACAGGATACGCCGAACAAGAAGAAGCGCACCGAGACGGAGACGAACAGTAGCAGCGAGCAGACGAACAACAGCAACGACGACAACGCCATCAAGGACACCATAAAGCAACGCAAGCGTCCCGACAGTCCGGTCGAGAGCATGAACTCCGATTCACGTCCGGATTCGGTGCTCGACGATGGCGAATCGAATACAACGGACACGGACGGACGCACAGCGGAGCAGCAGTCCAGCAAGGATGGCAAAGAGCTCAACTGCAAGGAGGAGAGCGCTGTGACGTTGCCGGGCGAGTTGGATGCTAAGTCAGAGTTGAACGAGAAACCAATCAAAATGGAAACATCCTGCGCCGACGACAGCAAAGACACCATCAAGAACATGGACGAGGAGACGAATATTCAGGCACCGACCAGCATTCAACCGCTTAGCTTGAAGCCCACACACGTTGATGGGCTGATGAAGGAGTCCAGTTCCTTGGAGGCGCCACCAGTGGTCGCCGCTGTGGCGCCCATTGCCATGAAGGTGCCCACAATTGCCACCGTTGAGGCGTTAAATGCGTCTGTGGATCGTGATCGCAAGGAGTCCATCGAGAAGATGGACATTTGCGAGAGCGATGCCGCGCGTGATCCCGAGCTGCTCAAGAAGCTTGCCAGCATAAAGCAGGAGGCGTCACCTCAACAACAACAGCAGCAACAGTTGCAGCAGCAGCAACAACAGCAGCAGCAACTGCAACAACAACAGCAGCAGCAACAACAACAGCAACAACAGTTGCCCATTGTGCCGCCCGTCTCGGCAGCAGCGGGACCACTGCAGGAGCCCGTCTACATCAAGAAGGAACCAATGGAGGACTCCATGGACGCCACATGCAATCAAAACAGCAACGAGCCCCAAGATCTCAAGGTGAAAATTGAAATCAAAAACGAGGATCACAAGATCAACACCAGCGGCATGCCGCCCACCAGCTCAGCACCGCCGCTGCCCAATTCCCAGCTGGTTGGACTGCATCACAGTTCCGCCGATGCCCTCGGCGCTGAGCCGCTGCATCTGCAGCACTTGCAGCATGGTCCGCCACCACAGGCGCCGCCTGGCTACCTCATTGAGGGGCAATTAAAGTACGGGCCGCCGGGTTCGGCGCCGCCACAGCCGCCGCCGCAGCTGCACAGTGATCCGGGCAGCGCAGGACCGCCAGTGCCGCCCCAGAAGTATCCTGGCGATATGGAGCTGAAGTACAACGAGGCCGCCGTCAAGTTCGAGGCCAGTGGCAAATTTGCGCCACAGGAACTCAAGTATCCGGTGCCGCCTCCGCTGGACGCCCTGAAGTACAGCCAAGAGATGCAGGCAGCAGCTGCTGCAGCGGCCGCTGTAGGCAAGTACGATATGAAGTACATGATCGAGCAGCAAGGCAAGTATCCGGTGGAATTGGCGCCACCCAAACCTGGCTACCAGGAGGCGCTCAAGATACCCGACGTCAAGCCGGGCTTTGGCCACTTGCCGCACAACATTGGCTCGCCCTTGGACGGCAGCGGTCCTGGGCCGGGCCACAAATATGCGCCCGCCGGCCAGCCTGGACCGCCAGGCCCTCTGGATCCGCAGCAACAGCCACCAGGAGCGACGCCGCCACCAACGATTGCCATGCCCAAGCCGCACTATCAGCACGATGTCCAAACACCGCCACTGGGACGACCCTTTGAGCCAGCCGGCCTTATGCTCAAGTACGGTGATCCGTTGGCTGCCAAATATGGGCCGCCACAGCCGCAGGATTTGAAGTATCCCATGCCACCCGTTTCCGCTGCCGGCGGCGAGAATTTGATCAAGTCTTCGCCGTATGGTCCGCCGCCAGAGAGTCCTATTGATGCATCGGCACGCTCGACACCTGGCCAGGATAGCCAGGGCAGCAATAGCAACAGCAACTCGCAGCCACCGACGTCACAGTCGCAAGTGCAAACGCAGCCACAGCAATTCCAGTCGCCACATCCGTCGCCGCATATGCCTTCGCCCGCTGGCGGCGGCCTGCCACCCGGCATGCATCCACAAAATCTCATCTCCCCGCACGGTCACGGACCACCGCCGCCCAATACATCCGGCGCTGGTCCCGCGCCCCAACCGCAGCCACCGACATCGCTTCATCAACCGGTGGGAGGTAGCTCGGTGCCGGGCCAGGGACCGCCCAGCCTGCAGCATGGTCTGCCCCCAGGCGGTCCAATTGGTGTGCCGCACTCGCAGATGTCCTCGATTGCCTCCTCGCTACCGGGCACGCTCTCGTCGCTGGGCGCACCCACGCTCTCGACGATGGCACCCTCGCATCCCATGCACCCGCATATGCATCCACATCAGCATCCGCATCTGCAAACGCTACAGTCGCTGCATCGTCCACATCCCGATCTGCCGCCCGCGATGCATCCGCATGCACCGATGCCAATGTCGCTGCAAGCCCCAGGACCGCCGCCACCGCACAGTCATGCACATCCCTTGGCGCCCGCGCATGCCCAACCATCACAAGTGGGTCCGGGACCCGGCGGTCCTGGACCAGCGGGCACAGTGCGCACGCCATCGCCGGCTCAGCAACAGCAGCTGCCTCCACGCAGTCTGCACGAGCCGCCGCCCACGTCTCGGGAACCGCCTTCATCGCACACATCGACGGCGCCATCGATGGCCAGCGCTGTGAACTCGGGGCCAGGCCAAGGACCCGGACCGGGACCAGGACCATTGCCGCATCAGTCACCGCATGCACATCGCACATCGCCGCTGCCCGGTCTCGCGCATCCGGCTGGCCTCATCGGTCATCCCATGGCCATACATCCGCATTTGCCGCACCTGCCGCCAGGTCATCCGGCGCACGCAGCTCTTGCGCATCCCGGTCACCATCTGCTCTCGCATTCAATAGCCGGTCTGAGTCATGGCGGTGGTCCCATTGCTTTACTTGCGGGTCCGGGCGGTTTGAGTGGCTTGCCGGAGTCGGCGCTGAGTCGCCGCACGCCGCCCAGTCATCTGTCACATCCGCATGCTTCGTCGGCACCCACAACGCCTCACTCGGCGGCCATCTCAACGAGCATGGCGCTGACCACCACACCCAGCACGGTGCCATCGTCCGCTTTCAGTCGCGCCAGTCCCAGCGTTCAACTCACAAGCGGTTCCGCTCCCGGAGGTCCTGGTGGACCCGGTGGCAGCAACAGCAGCACACCGAACAACTCCTCCTCCGCCGCTGCAGCTGCTGCGGCCGCTGCAGCAGCGCATCGTGCTGCCTCGCCAGCATCGAGTGTGGGCAGCCTGAGTCGTCAGAGTCCGCTGCATCCGGTGCCGCAGTCCCCGCTGAGTCATCATCCCTCATCGTCAGCGCTCTCCGCTGCAGCGGCAGCCGTGGCCGAGCGAGATCGCCATGCGCTACTACGTCAGCAGTCGCCGCACATGACTCCTCCGCCGGTGTCAAGCGCCTCCGGTCTGATGGCCAGTCCGCTGAGCAAGATGTACGCACCGCAACCGGGTCAACGTGGTCTGGGTACCTCGCCGCCGCCGCATCTGCGTCCCGGCGCATCACCGCCAGTTATACGGCATCCACAGATGCCGCTGCCATTGCCACTTATTGCGCCGGGCGGTGGCATACCCCAGATTGGTGTGCATCCTGGACAGTCGCCGTATCCGCATCCGTTGCTGCACCCCTCGGTCTTCTACTCGCCACACCATCATAATCCATTCAACTCGCCCTACGGCTATGCGCCCTACGGACCCAGCTTCCCCACCTACATGAAACCGCCACCGCCAGCCGGTCCCCTTGATCCGGCTGCCGTCATGGCTGCCCATCATGCTGGTCTGCCCGGTCCGCCGCCCCAAGCGCGTCAGGATGAGCAGAATGCCGCCGCCGCAGCAGCTGTGGCTGCGGAGAAGCAGCATTCAGCAGCAGTGGCAGCGGCCGCAGCAGCAGCGGCACAGCAACAACAGCAGCACAAGCCGCCACAGCAGCCGCAGCAACAACAGCAGCAGCAGTCGCAAGCACAGCAGCCAGGAGGTCCGCCACAGAACAAGCCGCCCACGCCAAAGACACCACAAGGCCCCGGTGGCGTGGGTGTTGGTCTGGGAGGTCCTGGCACGCCTACTGGACTACCGCCTGGTGCATATCCAGGTGCGCATATGCCGGGTTATCCGCCGCCACCACATCCGTCGCCGTTTGCGCCGCAGGATGGACAGCCGCATGGCCTCAAGCCAACCTCGCACATGGATGCGCTACGTGCTCATGCGCATTCTGCCAACTCGGCGGGTCTGGGCGGTCCACATCATCCAACCGAGCCATGTAAGTGTAGAGAACTCGATAAACTCTTAGGAGTATCCTTTAATATAACTCTTTTCTTATAGTGCCCATTGACATTGAGCCGGATCCGGAGCCAGAGATACCCAGCCCCACACACAATATACCGCGAGGTCCCAGTCCCGAGGCCAAGCCCGACGACACTGAATGCCATCGCTCGCAGTCGGCCATGTATGTCAAAAGTGTCCCTATAACTTAAGGAACTATCTAAACATTTTTTGTTTTGCTTGCAGCTTTGTGCGTCATATTGATCGTGGCGACTACAACTCGTGCACGCGTACGGATTTGATCTTCAAGCCGGTGACGGACTCCAAGCTGGCGCGCAAACGCGAGGAACGCGATCGCAAACTGGCTGAAAAGGAGCGTGAGCGACGTCAGGTGAGATACAACAATAATAAGCTTAACTTGAATAAACCTTATCAACAATATTTCACTTTTTCTTAGCAGCAGCAACAACAGCAGCAGCAGCAACAACAACAGCAGGCCGCAGCCGCACAACAAGCAGCGCAACAAGCCAAGCTCAAAGCGGAATTGAAGCCACCATATGCGGATACGCCCGCCTTGCGTCAGCTGTCGGAATACGCGCGTCCACATGTCGCCTTCAGGTGAGTGCATAGAACTTCTTTCCAAGTTATTTTACGATAATATTACTTTCGATTTGTAGTCAATTTTTGTTGTTTAGTAGTTAACATAAAGTTGTGATTATGTCGCGTACTGTATTTGTAATAATTTCCATTTCGATTTCAGTCCTGTTGAGCAGATGGTGCCTTATCATCATCCAATGAGCCCCATGTATAGCAGAGAGAGGTACAGTACCTAGTACAAGCCTGCCAAAATCCTCATCTCAGCACAAAAACCACAAACAAACATTTCTCATCTCCTAAGCCTAACTAACAACCAAACTGTATTTGCCTTATAATTTGCGCACATTTTAGTTTCTTAACCACATTCGCTTCTTATTTGCCTTGCCCGTAACCAACTCCTCGACAAAATGCATCATTTTCCATGCTTCTAGTTTGACAACTTTTATTTATATATTGTCATTCAACTAATTGCAGAGAATTGGAGGAGATCAAGAACGCACAAGCGGCCGCAGCGAGTCAATCGCGACTGGATCCGCACTGGATGGAATACTACAGACGGTAAGCAAAAGTCGACAAAGTAATCTCGAAATAGTCCTAATTTTGTATTCTGCTCTATTTTACAGCGGCATACATCCCTCGCAATTCCCGCTGTATGCAAATCCGGCGATTTCACAAATGGAACGCGAGCGTTTGGGCATACCGCCGCCACATCATGTGGGCATGGATCCGGGCGAGCATATGGTGCGTATCACATGACAGCATGACAACTTCTTCTACTCATAGTACACCAAAACTCAAAAGACTCCAAAACTCATATTCACAAAATCAATCGTATTTGGAAACAAACAAACCAACAAATCGAAACATTTTTGCACAAAAAAAACTCATTTGTCTATTTGTCAGTTCAAATTAACAACAAATCGAATAGAGTCTCAATCATGTGTCCATGTCCAAAAAGTACGTGTGCCTAACCACACTGCATCCTGCATCTAATTAATAATAGCTGGAGGTGCAAACTAACCATCGCCTCCATCAAAGCCAAATGCCATTTCAAAACAAGTCGGTGCTCGTTCGCTCGTTCGTTTTTGTTGCCATTTCTAACACGCATCTTATCTCCACTACTCAACATCAAATTTTCCGCATTTATCCACTTAACCAAATGTCGCTCAGCTGTCGCAGGCTGTGGCTCCATAATCCTCGAAAGTCAAGGCACCACTGGCTCTTTTGAAACTATCTACGATATTCAATAATTTTCAGATACGATTGACGAGAGAATATCATGCACACTCTCATACTCATTTACATTTGCCTTTGCATCCACAGCCGCAACCACCGGAGGCCGGTTTCCAACTGCCACGTGAGTTTGTATAACCATTGCGTCGCATTGCCAACAAAATAAAACTAATCCAAAATTCATTTGTTCTATTTCTATTTCTGTAACTTGTTCAACCCAAACAATGCAGCGAATGTTGGTCAATATCCACGGCCAAATATGCTTATACCTAGGGAGCCGCATTCGGATGTTTTGCTGAGGATGTCCTATGCAGATCAACTACAGGTTTCCCAAATCCCAATTCACCAATCCTAATTGATTAATTACATATATACAGTATTTACAGGCCGCCGAATTTCAACGTCAATCGCTGCACGAGCAATACTTCAGGTGAGCATCACATTTTCTTGGAGAGGAGATGAAAAAAGAAACAAATGAAACAAACGAACAACGACAACAGTCATCAAGAACAACAGTCACATCATCTGGCTTTCATCTTTCTCGCTCCATCTGTATTTTTGACTTTGTGACTTTTGTTTTGTGTCGTGTTTATTGTTTTGTCTTTGTGTTGTTGTGTTTTTTGTGTTTTGTATTTGTATCACACCCACTTCTCTCTCCCCAGACAACGGCCCAGATAAGTGGACTAAAGAGTGCTTAAAAAGAGAGAGAGAGACAGTAACTGGCAGGCAAGCAGGCTAACAGCAATTGTAGAATTCAATCCCCAAGCAACTGAACAAAGACAAAATACTCTTGGCGTGTCAACTGAGAGGAAAATGCTTTGTGTGTGATTTTTGTGTTCAAACGTTTACATTTTGCTTTTCTACTGCAAACCACAAAAACATCAACATCAACTACTACTACAACAACAACAGCAACAAAAAAGAACAACAATTAAATAAGCACATATTATAAACCAAAACAAGAAGCAACAAAAACAACAATAATAATATGTACCCCCAGGCTATGTAACTAGCAACTTTAAGTTGCGCAACGCTTTGTCCAGTTTATATGTAAAAAGTTAGTACTCTTTTGTGTCTTACATGTTTTAAATTTTCTTGTTTTGTTTGCATTTCTCATCCATTTCGCGTTCATAACTCTTTCTATTCTCATACAAAATATGCTGATATCCATGTTCTTGTTTCGACAGAAATCAGCTGCGTTAAGCGAAGCCTGGAAACTGCAGCTAAGAAACAAACAAAATCCTCTTACTGACAAGGAATCAAAATAAGCAAAAACAAAATGATGACAACCTGATGAAGGAGATATATAAGAAACTAAATGAAACAAGCAAACAAAACATGATGGTCGCAATATTTTAAGTATCGTCTTTATAGTGTATAGTGTTAACAGATGTAAACAAAATGAAAAGCGTGTTAATTATCGTTTAAGCTTACGAGAATTGATGATTAAGGCAAATTGGAACAAAATCAACAACAACAACAAAACTTAGCACACAAATTTTTTAAGGTTTTCAATGTGCATAATGTGCAACACACACATTTTCAGATTGTTGCACCACTTTGACTAAATACTAAGCTCTATTCAAATCAAATTAACTAGACACACTTGCAATTAGCTGAAAGAAAACAAGAGCAAAACCAAAACACACACTAACACACATTAAGAAAACCTTGTTAGAAACATTGCAAGGACCTTTAGTATATATTTATGTATATGCCGTAGAGTTTTATGCTATCACTTCCTCGATCCGGAAGATAGAACAATGCGCCTTTTTCCAGACCAACACATAGCCCCGTATAATGGGGCTCGTTCGAGCTCTTAATTGTCGCTACCTATAAACTATATAACTGCAACAGTAACTAATTTGGCATGAATGTATATGTAATTTAAAGTTATTATACTTCCAGCCACAATTAAACTATATATATATATATATTTATATTTTGTAACATTAGTACGCTTGCTGCTTATCCTGGAGTCTTGAAACCTTTTTTCTTGTGTTGGCTTTCTCGCTTTGCTTACTTACTACTCATTAATTTATTATTTTTGCTATAACTAGAGTATTATAACTATTATCGAAGAAATCAAAGCAACAAAAACATGTTTGTATAAAAAAGGAAACTAAAAAATAACAAATTATTAGAGAATAAGTGATAAATTTAAATATGTGAATTATGAATGCGGTTTTCAAAGCAAACACAAAAAAAAAACAAAGCGAGCAAGTAATTTGTAGAAATCGTCCCCTCCCCCCAAAAAAAATTCAATCCATGTACTATATTTACATATATGAAGAGAGAAGGCAGCCCGCGCATTTGTAGCAGCTGCAGTTTTTCGAGTGCTTAATTTATATTATTAGTAATTTATACACAACATATTATATAACAATGATTCGATGAGATGCATGCATTATAATACAAATTAATAAATCTATATGTCAATGACAAGGATTCTATTAACTATAGGGCCAATAAAACGAAAAACAAAAACACAAGAAAAAATGAAACCCACACATACACTGCGAAAATATATAATATATTTAAAAGCGTGCATTATACTATAAAATGAATTAAATATTTTTAAATACAATTTTTTAATTTCACATTTTGAATATACGCATTGCATTATAGTATATATTGATACATATAAACATTATATATATAAAAATATAATTATACAGCGTTTATTGTAGAATTTTGCGAGCATATTTAAAATACAAACAAAACAAAATGAAAAAGCTGAAAACCAAGCACACAAACAAATAAACAACTTGCGCCACATCATTTGGCACAGTTATCGGTTAAGATGTAAGATTGTAAAGTGAAAATCCAGGCGTACATATTTATATATACATATACAAAAAAGATAAAATGAAAACAAAAATAACACATGCAGCTATATATGCATCTGCTAAATATATAGTATATATATATTTCACACAAAAACAAAGCATATACACAATTCGATGATAATGATAATACAAAAATAAATTATTAAAAACCTGTAAAAACTAAGTAAAACAATAAAATTAGTTACATTAGTTACAAATTCAAGCAACCTTTATTTAAATGGAAACTACTTTTTCAATTGCTAAAGATTTTGATTTATTCAAATAAGGTAAGATAAAATCCCTAAAATTTGTTCTGCAGCTGATTATTTGTTTATTTGAAAAGCACATGAAATGCAATTTAAAGATAGTTGCAATAACATAACAAATTAACAAATGCTTATACAAACAGCGAAGTGTTTAATTTAAAAGAGAATTATTACTTGGTTTCCTTAAACCATTAATGTTCACATCTAGTATTTAGTATTGATTTAAGTTCCATAACGAAAACGACACCATAAAATAGCAGCACAAGTTCGCAGGCTGCGGCAAGGCTTAATTAAAATGTGAAGCATGCGAGCAATGCCTTTAACGCAAACAAAGTATGATGCGGTCTGCGTCGGTATACCAAGTAAACTATTCCAATTAAAAGGCTGCCAAAATATGGCCTTTTAGCAGCACGGACATGGCGATGCCCAGTAGGATAATCACATTTAAAGAGCTAGTCAAGGGCGCCGCACTAGGTGGAGGCATCCAGTTCGTTTGTAGATTGTCCTTGGGTACATTTTCGTAAATTAAACGATCATTAAGATTTTGAATTGGACGGAAATTGTTCTTCAAGTGCTCATCGCTGGCGGTGAGGTTGCGAAAGAGATTTAGCTGTGAGAGGATCATAATGAATTATATTACATTTTAAGAACTCAGTTGTGCTCACCTGGTACTCCGATATGTATATAGCATCTTGATAGTCAATCCAGAGCACTTCCTCTGAACAAGGTGGCGTTGTCAACGAACCAATGTAACTATAATACCTTGTTGAGTACGTTGAGAGAAACTTCCACAGTGGCAGAGGTTCTACCAAGTTTTTCGAGCTGTCTTTTCCTCTGATCCCGGATAACATCTCCACAAATTCGCCATAATAGGGATTCAATGGCCTTTCAACCACCTAAATTAAATGTTGATCAGTTTAAAGCAACATCTATAATACATAATTATTCTGTTTACCTTAAAGAAGAATGCTAATACCACAACGCCTTGTTCTTGATCCAATGCGCTGGCAAAGTCTGGGTATTTTAGACTACGCATCACCACATGTAGCTCAGCGGGATATCGTTGATTGTTGATCATATCCTCACTACCGAGTGTATCGTTCTCTCCCCAATGGAAATGGAACTGCTCAAATTGATAAACAGCATCTATTTTCAGAGGTCCGCCACTTAGACGCGGCTCTTTACCTTCTGTGAAGTTCATTGTGACCAGCACAGTGTGTCCATTGTTGGTCAAGGTTACCGACTTGGGTCGTAAATCGAAGTTGTAGTAATTCATTTTAGGATATTCCATCTTTATAACAGCCATTTTATTAATATTAATTGGACTTTGGTGCTTGCCATTGCATTGTTCGTAATCTCTTGCCCAAGTTCCGGGTCCGCGTTGGACTCCATAGCCAAAATCTGCTGCAGAAGTAACAGCAGCTGCAATATGAGTTATAAGTAATGTGCTTCATGTTTTGATTTATTTTTAGGAGTTCAATTATTACTTACCACAAACTAATAATAACATTACAGCTTTCCAGGCCATTCCAAATCGGAGCTTCCACATTTGATCCAATAAATCTTTTGACTGAGACTATCTTCGTGTTTTCAAGTCTGAAGCTATACAACAACTGTGATTGCAATTCAAGTGGCCAATGAAGTAGCAAGCTTGCTTATGACATAAATTGATTTTAAGCTCAATCACAGCTGTGCTCTATACCCAATAGACACATTAAACAAATAAATTGTTACAGTAAGTATGTTTTAATTAACGATTTTTAGATTAAGTGCATGCAGATAAAAGACATGACAGCACTTAAATTGGGGATTTATAAAAAACTAATTAAATTCGTTTTAAGTGACCCAGGATTGAACAGCTGATCGTAGCCTAAATTATCGAAAGCTACGCTTAAAATACTCAATACACATAAATCAAGCTCGATTTTACTTTTAGAAGAAAGATCAGCTAAAAATACCAAATGACGTTTCTTTCAATATTTATGTAAATACTCGTGTATCGACAAAAAGTATATAGTATCTATTTCAATAGGCAAAAGACCCAATCAAAAATATCAACAGAATAAAGTAAAGGGATCCACTTTAGTCTAATGAGATTGCTTTTCTCATTTTGTTGATAATAACTAATTGTGAGATAAATATATGTGGTGACCATCGGTACTTAGCTAAATTTAATGGCTTTTCATTTGTTTTTATTGCAGATATTTATCTGCAAAGCAATTGAACGAACGTTTTAGTAAATTGTGTTTCCATAATAGTTGAAGCTGATTATTGTCATTCACTTTAGGGGATATTATTTTCTATAATATTTTTAATGTTGTCTGGATGCAAATTACTCAGAACATTCACTGAAAATAGACAAATTTGTATAATTAAAAACATTTTTTATAAAAATTGTGATCTTAAAATGATACCATCTTAAAATTAAATTCGTTAAGCTAAGACCATTAGTCTGAAAAATGCCAAATTCTCAAAATTAGACCAAAAATACTAGATTTATATTACAAAATAATGTAATCTATTGAAATTTTCAAATGGTTTTATATAGGTTTGAGTGTTTTCGTTCATAGCTCAGTTAGTCGAGCTATCTTATTATTAAGAACTTCTTCTATCAAAAATTCTTAAAATCAAGATTTGTTTACTAGCATTACGATTTTAACGTCTTGAGCACCAAAATTCCTAGTACTAAGACCAAAATCTTGATTTTAGAATTTTCTTCAGTGTAGTCTTTACTTGACGCTTGAGAAGAATTTCTCTACTATTAGGTATACAATTTCGTATGATATATAATAATGATATATATTATGAGTATATTTTTCGAAAAAATCATTAGTTATTAATATACCAATTTTAAACGTAAATACTATAATATTATATATTATTTACAACTGCATTTAAATATTTTATAGTTATCCCATTAACGTGCTCCCAACATTGATAGCCAGACTTAAATATTGTTTTAAATTTAATCTCTCATCATATTTTATTTATTATTCAAAGAAATAGATATTTTCATGACTTGAGCATAAATCAATATGGGCAATAACAAATTAAATATCATAAATAACATAAAATACAAGTGTACAGATTTGTATCAATAAATCAACATGTCTCCAACAGAGCCACGAACGAGACACATGTTTTGTACACAAATTGCATTGCTTAATTAATACAGTGAGCAAGGATGCAATGAATTTATTATAAATGTGACTAGGAGGAAAACTTGCCCCTTGCCACCAAGGCATAAATTTGCATAAGCTGCGTTTGCGACATCCACAAAAGGAATTGCGCTATATCCAACTTTAGCATAACTCGGAATTGGAGGAGCATTCTCATAGATAATACGATCGTTAATTGGCTGAGGTGGACGATAATTGTTCTTCAGATGATCGTCATGAGCAGTAAGGTCTCGAAATTTATTTAGCTGCAATGGAAATAAATAAGTATTCAGTTGAGAAAGAACTAGATTTGAAGTAACCTGTTGCTCTGAAATATAAATGGGTTCCTGGTAATCTATCCAAATGACTTTTTCGGCACAAGGAGGCGTTGTCAAGGATCCATTGTAGCTATAAAAGTTAATGAGATTCATTGAAATGAAAGAGCTAAGTGGCAACGGAGCTTCCAAGTCCGCTGACATGCCCTTGCGACTAATCGTTGACAGCTTCTCCACAAATTCCGCATAATCCCCATTATCATCGCTGCTCAACTAAAACTTAAACTTTCAATAAAACATAGAGAATTATATTACAATTATATAACCTTAAAAAAGAAAGCCAACACAGCAAGGCCATGATCCTGACCCAAGGCGCTTTTAAAGTCTTCGTAGTCCAAACTCCTTATAACAACATGCAGCTCGGCAGGAAATGCACGATCATTGACCAAATCCTCACTGCCAACTGTGTCATTGGCTCCCCAATGGAAGTGAAACTGCTCGAATTTATAGGATGAATTGCGTGCCAATGGACCTCCTTTGATGCGTGGCTCTCTGCCCTTCTCAAAGTTCATTGTAACGAGCACTGTGTGACCATTGTTAGCCATGTGCACACGATTGGGAGTAACATCAATATTGGTATACTCAATATCGGGAAATTCTTTAACCTCCACGCTTAGCACATCGATGTCAATGGGACTCTGGAATTTGCCACTGCAACGCTTGTAATCTTTTGCCCAGTGCGATGGTCCATGTTGGCCTCCATAACCAAAATCCTGACCAGCAACTAGTACTGAAAAAGAAAATTGAATTGAAATTTCCTGTAATTATATTAATTTCTATTTTGTCAGCTGATTCTGTTATCAACTTTTGTTACGAACAGTCTTTACACTGATTTCCACTGTTGTCGTATCTGCAATTAGCATTGATTTAACAATTTGCCTATAAAATTATCTCATTATCTAGTAATGTATTTCTTTGTCTGTTAATTAGCAAACAACTCAGTTGGCAAAGCCTGAAATGACATATGGCTCTGCAGATAGGCCCAACAAAACAATACGTAGTTGGTTTAAATTGCAAATTAGCTAACTGCTGGCAAAATTCAGTCAGCGATTGCTTTGCAATCATAGAAATTAATTGTGTCGAAAACTAAGCTTCGGGAATATAAAATTAATTTATCAATTTGTGTGTTGACTATTGATTTTAGTTCATTCTAAGCTGCCAACATTTTCAATTGTTTTATTTGTATTTATAATTCCATAAACGAAAATTTTTTATTACAAAAATTAATAACTTCTTTACTACTTTCAGAAAATATTTAAAAGAAAAAAGAAAAGGAAAAGAAATTTCTTTTTTTCTTTATGAATATTATTATAAAAACATGTGCAATGTTCCGATATCCCTGCGAACTCTAGGCAGTGAAATTGAGGTGCGCTCTAGACTTCAGTGGGACGCGAGCTGGCGTAATGCCAACTCGTGCAAAACTGCAAGGCTGATGTGTGCCTCTACTAACAAAAACTTAACCAAATTCGTCATGCAGCTTTCAAGGAAAGACTGCAGGCTAATGCTAGGCATTTTAACTGGCCACTGTATGTCAGCTGTCCATGCTGTAAAGATGGGCATCACGAACAGTGATCAGTGCAGGAAATGCAACGAACCCGGGGTTAAGGAAACACTTGAGCATCTTCTCTGTAGATGCCCAGCGTTATCCCGACTCCGGTTGAAATACCTTAATTCGCCGTGCCACAACGATCTTCGGGACGTCTCACGGCTATCTCCTAGGATGCTGCTGGCTTTTGCCAAAAATGCATCCATACTGCGCGATTTCTGAGACGTAGATAAGCTACCGGTTCAGCTACGGACCTCCACTGGTCTATGCTTTGCCCCGTACTGGGGCAGCCGGTCCTACCTAACCTAACCTAACCTATTATAAAAAATTATATCTGCTTTACTACTTTCAGAAAATTGTTTATTGCTGGTAAAGATTTCTTAGACATTGCTTAAATATTTACTAGGTTGTCTGGGCCAATAGAAAACATCTGTTTGTTAATAATAAACATAATATTTACTCTTATAACTAATCAGTTTCCAAACAATATTAAGTAATATCATAACGTGTAAACTCTTACTTACCACAATATAAAATGAAAGCCAAAGCTGCTATTTTCATTATGTCAAAAAGTCGGAGATTAAAGCAACGACTTTTCGTTATTTTGTGATGAGAATCCTTGTAATAACCCGCAAAGTAAACCAAAATGACAAGCTTAGATAATGTCAGCAAATGTCAAGCTATTAGTGTTAACTCACCAAACGCGGTCGTAAAACTGCGGTCAGCTTTTGTAAGCTGACAAGACTTATAGGCAGCTCTCACCTGGTTTGCATGCAATTGAAACTCACATTTCGACGTCATCATGGAGAATTGTAAGGTAGATTGTCATAGAATAGAAAAATGTATTTACATACTCAGCGTATACGTTATATGTGCGTATACGTGATGCATTTACGGAGAAGTTATTTACGCTTCGAGCATTACTCTCTCATTTAATCAGCCTAATGTTAATGAAGCTTATCGGCACATCATTTCCGAAAATGTGTTGCAACGGAACTTATGCCTAATTAAATGCCAAAATTTAAAATGTTTTAGGGAACTTTTCGTAATACTTAAGCTAGCATTTTTATTTATATTGCAGGCAAATTTATCTACAGAAAGTAACTCAATAAAAAATAACTTTTTGTATTGAATTTTAAATTTTTTAATACAAATAAATGCGAGTTTAAAAGAAAATTATATTGGCTGGCTAGCAACGACTCTAAAAAAGGAAATCACACCATTTAGCTAATGACCACTGGACTTTGTGTACAAAACATGTGTTGTATCAGTTTATCTATAAGTCGGTCAGTGGGTTATTAGAACTATCAAAAGTATTTTAGTTTGATGACAGTGTGTCTTATCTTCAATGGCACACTCATAATGATTACATATTGTATACAAAATAACGTCGACAGGGGAATTACAGCCGGAACTAAATGTGTAATACTTTATAGTACTAGCAATATTAATTTTTTAAATTAACTTGATATAAGACATCGATAGGAGCTTAACATATCATATAAAATTTGGTTTCCATATTGCATTTCCTTTGTATGATTATGATATGATTGTGATTTATAGTAGATTGATATATCATTTATTTAAAGATAACTTATAAACACATTAAACTCTATGATGACCAGTTTCATATGCCTTGGGGGATTTCTTAAACTTTGTACTACTCAAATCCCGTGACTATTGATAGCCTCGTAACATAGTTCAATCAAAAGATACTTGTACTATCAACACTCTAAAATTAATAAATTAACAATAACCTTGCAGATAGAAAGACTTAGCTATATATTTATTTATAGATGTTACGAATAGTTGGCTACGTAACAATACTTTGCTTATCTTATAAATCACAAGGCACAGAAATAAAAATGTAACATTTTATCAAAATCTTAAGTGTATTACATAAATGCAGCATAAATTATTATGCTTAAAGCACCACACTTACTTTTGAAGCTTAAAGTGTTAATCGTAGTCCACACGCAAGTTTTTGGGGAACTCGGTCAAGTTGCGAGTCCCGCCAAAAGAGCAAACAATGCTCAGGTGGGTAAATTACATGGCTTTATTAAAATTGTTGAGCATGCGAGGCATGCATATAAAGCAAAACCAAATCGCGATGCAGCGTGGTGGCGCGGCAAACGACGCAAATTAAAAGCCACTGAAATATTGGCCTTGAGCAACAGCATCAAAGCTACAGGAGCTACAACAGGCAAAGCAGAAAGTTGGCTCAGTTAAATGTTTGGGATTCGTTTGGCAGCAAACGAATTGGGAATCTGTTGTTAGGCGGATTGATTTTTCATAGTTTTAAATGTTTGTTATATTAAATAATTTATTTGAAATATATGAAAAGACTACCGTTTTTTGATGTCTGAGTATTTATATAGGTAATTCTCTGGCGGAATTTATAGAGGGAAACACTTTTTATAGTGAAAAAATCATCGACTGAAGCAATTTCAAAAATAAGTAATCCATATTTTTACAGCTCTGGATTAACACTGATCTTAAGAACTTTTTTTGACTTACGATAAAATATATAAATTAAAATATTGAATTTTTGATTTGGGTACGAGATTGTTCATTTTGAAATTATCTTAAAACAGAAAAATAATTCCAAAATCATTCTTTGGTCTAATTTAAGTGATAATCAAGATCTATACGATTAATCTTTATTCAAAATGAGAAAATGCAACATGTACGCCAATAAATGGCCCATATATGCCACAAAAGTGAACTCAAGTAAGTTTATATTTTCAGCAAGTGAGCAAAGCTCACTAAAAGAAAAACCAGTCCCTTAGACACATTGCATGAGCTGCTGCTTGGGGCACTTGTAACGGGATTAGTCTGGGGGCCTTTCATGAATTCTGGCATTGGGGGTGAATTCGCGTAGATGATGCGATCGTTGATTCGCCAAGTTGTAGGATTATTATTCTTCAAATGATCATCATGTACAGTTAGCTCACGAAATTGATTCAGCTGGAAAGCAAAACAAATAATTAAACAACTAAGTTAGATTCTTTGGACTCACTTGTCTCTGTGATATAGATATGGGATCCCAATAATCTATCCAGATGACTTTCTCAGCACACGGCGACATTGTCAAAGAGCCAGTGTAGCAATAATAATTGAGTAGATTCCATGGAAGGATTTTTCTTAAGGACACAGGTTTCTCCAAGTCGGCTGACATTCCTTTGCGACTAATCGTCGACAATTTCTGCATAAATTCTTCAAGATAAGTATGATCCATTTCAGAAACCTAAAAATACAAATTCAAGTAAAATTATAAGTATTGATAAAATAATAATTAAACCTACCCTAAAATAGAATCCCATTACTGCAATGCCATGATCATAGCCTAAAGCTGTTTTATAATCCTTAAAATCGATGCTCCTAAAAACCAAGTGCAATTCAATAGGAAACTCATGCTCACTGCCAACTGTTCCATTGGCTCCCCATTGAAATTGCATCTGTTCAAATTGATAGGATGAATTGCGTTCCAATGGACCGCCTCTCATGCGTGGTTCTCTGCCCATCTCAAAGTTCATTCTGACCACCACAGAGTGACCATTGTTCGATATGTGAACACGTTCGGGAGTTATATCAATGTTGAAATAGTGCAGCTCTGGAAACTCTTTAGGTTCTGATCTTAGCTCATCGACTTCAATGGGATTCTGCAACTTGCCACTGCATTGTTGAGTATCTTTCATCGGATAATCTGATTCAGCCTGACTGTCATAATCAGAAACTTGGCCAGAAACGAGACCTTTAAGTGGACATTCGTTTTAAATAGAATATTATTAATTATACAAAAACAAATCAGAAAATACTCTTGTTATTAAGCCAAAATTAATTTAGTCAACTGTTTGTGCTATCAATACCTATTATGAATAGTCATCAGATTTATGTCATATGCAACTTGTTAAATCAGTTTTTATGGCATTTCACAATTAGCATATAGAATTATTTTATAACCACTAAAGCGTTTTGGTGTGCTATAGATGCTAATAAATTGAAAATATTTCAGTTGAATTATTAAGCTCAAAATGACATATGGGTAAATACAGAAATTGAGATATGCTAGATAGACATCAAAGCCATGTTGGCGCAATTCATTTTAAAACATCGCTTTTGGGGGCTTATAAATTATATTAGGTATTAATTTAAATATTTGATTGGTAGTAGAAATTCTTGTAAACTAGAAAAATAATACAAACTAGAAAAATAATACAATATTTCTACTCAATTGGATTAATTTTCTCCTAAAACCTGTTTGTCAATATTCGACAAAATTAAAAAAGAACAACTTAAAAGAGGCTATTTATTGCTAAGTCCGTTTAATCATTTTGCAGACGACATGAAGTATTTAAACCCTGATATAAATTTGACATATTTTATGGTGTATCGTATACACTTATAGTTACTTACCACAATACAAGAGGAAAACCAGAACATCGACTTGCATAATGTCAAAAAGTCACAACCAAAAATTAACTTAAATTTAATTTATTCAAGTCAAATCTTCTTGCCCACAATTTAGATTGAACTAACAACTGAGCTGAGCAATGTCAACAAAATGTCAACTGATTAGTGTTAACCCATCAAATGCAGTCGCAAAACTGTGGTCAGCATTCACCAGCTGTCAAGACTTATAAACAACTCTCACCTGGCTTACATGCAACTGAAACTTGCATTTCGACGTCATCGTGGACAATTGTAAATGTAAATTGTCACATAGTTTATTTAGCTACACGGTATTTGATGCACTTAGAGAGAAGCTAATTTCGATATTGAACTTTACTTACTCTGTTCTCTACATTTTGATTTAGTCAGCTTAAAGCTAGGGAAACTTTGTGGCATATCATTTTTGATTGTGTATTTATTGTGAGTGATACTAAGTTCCAACTAAGACTTTTTTACCTCCATTACTTAAGAAATAATAACTATCTGCTGTTCATTCTTTATTTAATTCTTTGGCCTATCGAATTGTAAACATGTAAAATTAATAAACCATTTCAATAATTTTATATTCCACGAAAATAGCAAAGCGTATTTAATATTCGGCTCTCGGAATGGAAATTCAAATAGCTTTAACTTGTTTGAATTATTAATAATGTGCATGTTCAAAATATAAAGAATTGGCTGGAGGGTTACAACTATAATTAAATATCTATTAAACGGACAAGCACAGTTCCACAATCTAGGAAATATCCTCCCGACAAAAAAATGCTTTCCATTGGTTATCTAAAAAGTTAATCGGCTGTTTTAGTATGATTAAAATGTGTTCTTATCTTTATTTAGTGCCTGGAAAACACTCAGCCTGATGAATTATAAAACAATACTCACATTATTAATTTTCCGGAAGCTCCAAGCATTTCTCTGTATAACATTATAACTATAACTTCAATAACTTACTTCAAATTTATTATGCAACATAAATACTTTCTTAAAATCAATTTAATCTACAATTTCTAATATCAACAGTTAGCTCAATTCGACAATGACCTGCTCAACAATTTTGTTTTGATTCTTTGATTATTTAAGTTTTGCACTCAAAGTCCATAACAAGTCCTGCTGATAAGAAGCTGTCACAGTTCTGAACATACTAAATGAACTTCTATTATCAGCGCTGTAAATTAATGATATAATAATAACCTTGCAGATTGAGAGGCTTTGATTTATATTTGTTTATTGATAGTCAACTATACGTAACAAGAAATCGACTTCACTTATCTTATAAATCACATGGTGCACTAGCATAATGATTACCATACATAATACAAAACTTATTGGATGGGTATACAAATTCAAAAGAGTACCATAAATAGTTAGGCTTATATATAAAACATAAATAATTTGAATTGGGTGTCAAGTGCAGCTTCAGCTTAAATTTGTAGGTGCCACATTTACTTCATATTTTTAAACTCAGTTTCTTCGGTCAAATGAGCAAAACAATGCTCAGGTAGGTAAATTACGCGGCTTAATTAAAGTGTTGAGCAATGCGAGCAATGCGTTTAACACACACACACAAAAACAATTCTCGCTGCCGTCTGGGCTTGGCATTGGGTCTTTACCCGACGTTGGGTCATGACTTTGGCCTCACCTTAAACGGGTCTAATTAAGCAGCTCTGTAACAGATTCCTGGAACAGCAGCAGCAGCAGACTATAAGCGGAGCCTAAGAGTGCAGCGAGACTTCCATCAACTGAGGTGGCAGCATTGTTTTTGTTGGGATTGTACTCTGGCATCTTGCCCCAACGGCTATTCGAGTGATCAAACTCAATGGGATTCTGTTGGTAAACGGTGCGATTGTTCAGCGGTTGAGTTGGACGGAAATTATTCTTCAAGTGGTCATCGTTGGCAGTCAGCAGACGGAAATGTTGCAGCTGTAAAGTAAATATTGGAATATAGTTTCATATATAATATAAGAAGAGGGAAGAAAACTCACCTGGTCTTCGGAGATGTCAATGGGTTCGTGGAAATCCACCCAGACGACCTCTTCGGCACAGGGCGGCGTTGTCAACGAGCCCACGTAGCTATAAAAATTAACCGGGTCCTTGGATACATAACTCATCAAAGGCAGCGGGTTTGACAAGTCAATGGTTTGACCTTTGCGGCTTATGTTGGCCAACGACCTGGTGAACTCGGCATAGCTGGCGCTGCCAACGTTTTTGATCTATAAATATACAAATACCACAAATTAGTTCAAGTTACATAGAGATAAAGAATAGAAAAAAGATTTATGTAAAACAATCTGATACTAAAAATATTTAATCTCGATTTCTATTCGTATAGAATTGTTATAGAAGTTGTTTTGGATTTCATTTTGAAATATTTAAATAATTTTGCAATATTTGCAATCTTGACTTAAAAGTATGCTGAAGAATGTATTTCAGGAATCTCCAATGTAGATTTCTTAAAGAATAATGATCTTGGTTTAGAAATTTTGGGTTCTTCTTCTGGGTTAAATTTGGAAACAATTTCAGCATAATTCAAATTATGTTATCTTGATTTTTAAACTTGATAAAAACTAGAAAAAAAACTTTAAATTTGTGAACTTTTTATACTAATTTGAGTGTTTTTTTCTTCGGAAAATAATATAAAATTGTAAG
Organism: Drosophila albomicans; assembly: GCF_009650485.2. Lineage (NCBI taxonomy): Eukaryota > Metazoa > Arthropoda > Insecta > Diptera > Drosophilidae > Drosophila > Drosophila albomicans. The sequence goes on along the minus strand of NC_047629.2, from coordinate 39,082,650 downwards.
ACTTACCCTAAAGAAATACGCCAACACAGCAATGCCATGATCCTGACCCAGCGCACTATTAAAGTCGGGATAGTCGAGATTGCGCACCACCAAATGCATCTCTGCGGGATAAGCTTTGTTGTTGATGGTATCCTCACTGCCCACGGTATCGTTCTCTCCCCAATGGAAGTGAAACTGCTCGAACTGATAGTAAGCCTGTCGTTCCAAAGGTCCGCCACGAACACGAGGTTCCTTGCCCTTAGCGAAGCTCATTTTGACCAGCACCGTGTGTCCATTGTTGGTCACCGAGACGCTTTCAGGCGTCGAATCAAAGTTGATGTACTCCAAATCGGGATAATCACGCTTGACCACATTCAGATCATCGATGTTGATGGGACTCTGGTACTTGCCGCTGCAACGTTTGTATTCATCGCCCCAATGTTCCGGTCCGTCTTGGCCTCTATAGCCAAAATCTTGGCCAGAGATTGCGACAACTGCAAATGGAAATGATCAATGTGTCTGTCTGATTAAACGTGCTAATTGCTTGGACAATTGGTGTCACTGATATCGACGCCGATGATGACGGCGATGATGTTGAGTGACATCGAGCTAAAAAACAAATATTTGCCGACACTCCCGCGATTAATTTAGCGCCTATTTTTGGTACCACTAAAAATAGTCGTCAGAGACTGCCTAAAAGTTTATGCTATCAATTTGTGCTATCAATTTGTCAGCTGATTCTTGTTGTTTGCCACTAATTGATAATTGGCATGTCGCATCGTAGGTCAAGCAATTGTTTAGCATTAATTACGCATTGATTACGCAACAATTATCGAGTAAAGTTCACAAGTGTTAAACGCTCGTAATAACGCTCTGAACTTTCATGAACTTCCTCTATTTGCTTTGCGTTTGCTTTTGCTTTTGCTATACAACAATGTCATCAATTGTCTTGTCAGGCATTAACCTTATTTCTGACTAGAAGTCAATAAATATTACAGGCGAAAATTAGTAAATTTATGTGTTGCACAGCTTAAATTCTCTGACCAATATAAATAAATTATTGTCAGTGTGAAATATATATTGTCTGGTTGTGCAATTTATTATTAAATTACTTGTAGAAGCCGCAGTCGAACAAAAGTGAACAAGTTCTAATCACAATTCGTAACAATTTGCATTCAAAATGTGAATGTGAGCTAATAGAACTTTTGAACTACGTATTCTTTAAGCACAATACAAAATACTATGTTGTGTTTAGGCGATTATCTAATTATATTAATTTTGTAAAATTATCTCACTTATTGAAACACTTGCTAATGCCATAAATTTGAAATAACTGAAGCGCAGCTAATTTATGTCACACCAAAAATGAGAATGGAATAGCTTAAACACTCGAATATAAGATATTCTATAAAAAATGTATGCGTATTAAAGCTGATATATGTACATTGTACTACATAAATTATTTACTTACATTTTCTTAATGAAATCTCATATATTGTACTACATATATTGCTTAATCACTTTTTTTTCTAATATAATAATGAGTATTGAATCTATACGAAACAAAACTGCTTATTTTGAGTACTAGCAACTTTTTATTTAGAAATGTATCTTAAGTTCATATTACCCTAATTTCAGTTAATACCCTACACAATTCAAGCTGCTCAGGCAAACTTTTCTACAACAATTGTCTACTCTATTATAACCAATTGTAGCAGGGATAATAAAATAAACATTTTAGCTAACTAAACACGCAAAATACGCTTCTTTGTGAGCATTGGAGGGTAATTCCAAAGCATTTAACTATTGTATTATTAATTTGTAAATGAGTCAAATTTTATAAGTGGATAACAAGACAATCATTTGGTGTTTTTTTTTTTTGTATTTATTTAAAGCAAAAGATTTCCGGTTAACCATACGCTATAAATATCGCTCTTTGAGTTGAGTTGAGTGACTGGAAGCGTCTGGCTCATGGCATGAGACATGAGACATGAGTCGTGGGACGTGACATGGTTGGATGAGTAATCAAAAGAACTCAACAGAAGTAACTATCAGCTGACCTATTTGTATTTTGTATTTAATCGTAAAGCAACCAACGTGGACAGCATGTCTGTCTGCTTTCTGTGTATAGGTTTGGGCCAGACAGACATGTTATGGACGTGTTTTTGATTTTTCAGTGAGATAATCAACCTGTTTTTATTAGACGTGTGTCGTGTCAAGGACAAATGAATGAAACTCGACATGAAAGAACCTTTCAGTGTGGTTGAACATTTCACACAATCTTCCTGTGATTGAAGTTGTCATTTATGACTAATTACTGTTTCGCAAATTTTAGGATAATAAATTTAAATAAGCAGCAAAATATTATATTTTATTTGTTTAAAATTGTTAGTAGTGTGGGAAACTTCAGCACATTTTAGTTTGGGAATAAAAGAGTCTCATATTAATGCGTTAAAAAAATTGCTCAATTAATATCAGTCGAAAGGAAAAATGAGAAATTCAACTCTGATTATTCTCGGTACCAAAAAATAAAATAATAAAAATAATAATAATTTCACTCCTAACCAATATATATTGTTTAGCTTTAAGACAAGCTATGTTTTCATGGTTTAACAACATTTGAATGATATCACCAAAAAAAAAAGAAATTAAAAAATTTAAAATTAAAAAAAAAAACAAAAATAACTTCATCGTAACTATCTAAATTTCAATTGGATTTCTTTAGGGTTCAAAACAATCTAATATAAATCAATAAAAACAAATATAATAACATAGATTGTAAGAAAAATCCGATAAAATACACTCAGATTAGTTTGAGTACCAAAAAATAAATTTAGAATATAAATTTTGCACAGATTGGTTACAACAAGTATAAAACTAATAAAAGGGATAAAACTAATGAAATTGGATTGCAGGTTTTGCAATAGTAATTAATAATGAAAACGTCTATAGGGCAATATAAACTTGTGATATAACTTGTAAACTGGTACTAGACAATGTATTTGCACTCAATAAAATTTATCTTATCACAGCACTTGCTTCGATGCAATTTAATCCTCGGAATTGTTGCTCACCACAGGCCAAAATCAATGTCAGCACACGAAGATTCCACATGTTGAGAGCGCGCACAGATCAAACCACAGCTACGGCGATCACACTTTCCAAACGTAACTAAACTGCGTTAAGTTAAGGAACTACCGACCACTTTACAAATCTGTGCTTGGCTGGGAATTTGTGTCGTCGTATACTATGTATGTATATCGTCGGTGTTCACCCGCCAAATGCGGTCGCACAACTGCGGTTGAGGGCCGCCTGCTGTCGCGACTTATATCAATTTTAGCTTTTTTTTTGCCAAAGGTGGCGTTTGCTTGTTTTTGTGGTGGCTTGCTGTCAACTAAAATTCAATTCAATTGAAACTTAAATCAGACCCCGGACCCGTGCCCAGGCCCTTACTAGCATTATTGAAGCGACATCGACGACATCGATAACGACATTGGCCTCAGACTGTCGGCATACGCAATGCGAACCATATTGTCAATGGTCAGCTGTGGAAATTTTTCACTAGAGCTGCGCTAAACAGTGACTTTCTAAATGTCACGCCAACTTAAAACAAATGACTAAGGGGTAAACTTTTATAATTTAACAACCGTTTACTGCAAAACAAAGCAAATGTTTTTTGACTCATAGAAGTGCTACACGGAAATTAATGCGAAACTAATAGAAATTCCTTTAAAAATCACTTCCTAATCAATCACAGTTTATGCATATTTAACGCATCTCTAGCGTAAACAGTTACTTTGAAAACTTGTCAATGAGTAATTTATGTGCGTGCTGCAAATGAAAGCTAACTGGCTGAACACTGCTTGCAGTCACTGTCAAGGCAGTTGTTGAGTGACCTGAAAGTTCTTTAAAATCATTTTCTAGTCAATCAGTCTATGAATACTTAACGCATCTCTAACGAAAACAGTTACACTTACAACTTTTGACTAAGAAATTTATGTGCGTGCTGCAAATGAAAACTGATTGGCTGCACACTGCTTGCACTCACTGTTGAGTGACATGAAATCTCTTGACGAAATACCAACTAAACGGTGTTTATCTAGAAGGGCGATCAAACCCTATTAGATGCTGTCTGAGACACGTTCTTATCTCCATGGAATACTTAGTCTGATTGCCGTATATTTATCTTTTGATATCGTTGCTGCAAATTGCATTGCAATTGAGAACAAGCAACGTCATTGGCACTCGACTTGCAGTAATAAAACAAAACATTTCCATTATATTTAGCAACAAACTCCCCTATGATTTAATGCGGTTGTACTATTAAAGTGAGTAAGCCAAGTGGCTTTGGGGTCAATTATAGATTCGAGACTTAATTGCTTGGCGCACAAAAACAAAGACGCAATTGCAGAAAACAAAAAGTCAAGAGAATGGTAATTAGTTGTTATTACAAGAATATGTTATGATGAAGTTTTCGGGGAGTTTTTGAATTTTGGTAAATTATACCAAAAAACCTAACTTGACGTCATCGAAGGTAACTGACAGTGACGCATCGTCTGGGACTTTCTCAAGCTCTGAAGCTGATTCGATGAATGGAAACTTTACGCGTTTTTATACCCGGTACTCAAAGGTTAAAAGGGTATTATAGCTTTATTTCTCCAACAAATGTATGTAAGATGAAATAAATATATATAAAATAAAGTATGTATGTTATGTATGTATGATCAGCGTTTGTCCGTCTGTCTATCCGTAAGACTTTTTGCTTGTCTGCCAAAAAACATCTGCTGCAGTCTGGGTTTAGTTGCTTTGATTGACAAGACAATCTGGTATATTTTGTACTCTGTCGTATATTTTTAATATAATAATATATCCACATTCCAAATATAACCTTCGATATATTTTTGTTTTCTTTCAATATATTAATTTTCTAAATACTCACCAACTGCATTTATGATATTCATTGCTGTTATATTACATACCGACATACCAAATATAACCTATAGTATATTTTAGTATATCTTCAGAATATTATTCGGTATATTTAAGAACTGTTCGACTTTCATTGAAAATGAGTAACGGGTATCTAACAGTTGCGCACACTCAAATGTAGCTTTCTTACTTGTTTTTCTTTATTTTTGGGGGGAATCTTGTTTGTCTTGAAACTGTCTTATTTACATAGCCGCCTAAGCAGATGTGTGTAAAGCAGTGCTCCGAACTCAACTTTCAAAAAGTCCAAACAGTTATATAATTGTCTAACATTTATGTTTCGGAGACCTTCGAGGCATCTTCTGCTGAAAAGCACTTACGCTAACTTATCTGTGATAGAACGCTTATATTGTGGTACCAAAAGGTAGTGGAACACAACTTGGTAGCAGCTCTTCATGTTCTTCCAAGTCACTAATTACTTTGTGTGGTTAATGGTAATGGCAAGGTGAAGAGTAAGTGCTTTCTGCTTGCGCTACAACTAGAAAAATTACACCAACACTCATAATTCGTATGTGAATAAAGCTTAGATGTACACAAACACTCACATGTATACACATAAATAAAATTGTCGCTTAGTTTTTAAAAGCTGCACAAAGCGAAACTTTTAATTTTCGTCTGGCCAGACAACAAAGCAACAAAAAAAATAAAAACGCGATGCGAACGCACAATGTGAAAGGTGAAAAGAATGCAAATTTGAAACTAAAACATAGTCAGCTGGTATATAATTTTATGTTTACCATTCACACAATTTAAATAGATGTCATTTTGATCAATTTTTTGTTTACCATGCAGACATTTTAAATAAATTTAATTTTGTCCAATTTTTGTGGTTATTCATTTGAAAAAAATACTATTGAGGTTTAAAATTGTACATTTTATGAATTTTTCGAAATATGAAGCATGGGTTGTGGCTTCAATTACATGTTTTTGTATTTTTAAATATTTTGTACTCTTTCATTTTTTATGTGCAATTTTTTACTATGTAATTTAAAGAATATTTTCATTGAATAAATTCAGCGATTTAAATCTTGTAATTTATTTCTTTGGCTTTATAAGGCGTGAATATTTTATTTATGATCATATTAAGTTACTAAATCGTGCAGAACTCAAAACTTTTTCAGAAAAATCTCTAACAAAAATCTTTAAAATTACATTAATACAACAAATGCTTTCTAAAATGTCAAAAAACGGAAATAATTAATTATTATCCTACAATAAATATTTATGATCACATTAAGTTTCTAAATCGATCAGAACTAAAAACTTTATTCAGAAAAATCTCCAAACAACATGATTAGAATTCAAATATGTTTACTTTAAAATTAAAATGTCAAGAACGATGAACATTTATTCCTATCCTATTAAATTGTTGTAAACGTCGCGAACGGAAAACTTTTATTTCGCCGGTTAATCAATCAACATCAGTAATTATCAGACCTGTTTACTTTATGATGTTGATGATGGAAGGGGGTATATTAATTCGACGATGAATTCCCACTTCACAGCTTGTGAATGAATTGCAGAAATCAAAGCGTCAATTAAACATCCAATTAAACAACCAATTAAACACTCAATTAAACTGAGCTAGTGAAAACGAGAAATCCAACGCCAACACTACAGACTACAGGGTATTTCTTGGCAAAACCAATTTCAACTAACATATTGTTCAGTTATTTGTTTTTAATTAAAGTGCAGCAGCCAATAAGTGCGGCAAGCTTTGCTCAATTTGCGCCTATTGAATGCCATGCAATGTTTCAATGTGGCAAACACAAACCCCATAACCAGAGTCAGTGTAGGAACTCATGTGTGGCTAGACGTGATGTTGTAAACTGCACAAATAATTCAAAATTACGTTGAAAATGATATGAAAACTCGTCGTGTATGCGGTAAAGTCGGAAATGCAAAGTGCAGAACTCCATTGCGGCTGAACGTGGCACGTATGTATGTGGTGGCATGAAAACAGGACGACGACCAACTAAGTTGGGGCATGTCCTACTTAACCAGTCTAAGCGGATATTTACTACGCCAGCGCCGAAAGGCGATTCGAGTTCAAGTGCCGACCAAAAGTCGCTTTTAATGAATTCCGAAAGAATAACCATAAAAACCAATAATAACAAAACAGACTCATTAACAAGCCAGCCTTCATCCTATGGCATACTAAATACTCAACGCTGCTACCATTTAAGAGCAACAGAGCACAGAGAGAGAGCGAGAGTGAAAGTCTCACTCTCTCTTAGAGAGCAAACTTTGCAGCTGTGCAGCATCGGAAAGTACACAGAAGTAAGCAACAATTTTCATTGATAAAAATGCTGGCAGCTGTGTCCTGTGCTTCAGTCGTACGCGAACCTTCAGACAGTCTCAGTCCCCAGTGTCAGAGACAGTCTCTGCTCAGACCACAACACAAACTATAGTTTTTTGGCGCCGAGTTGAATCGCGGAATTTCCAATTAACATTACGTATACGCGGAGTTAAACGTTAAAGCCATTGTGAACAATCAAATCAAAGCATAATTGCTCAAATTGTGTAATATTTGGCATCATTTCGCAGAAATCTGTGAAATAGAAATAAAAACTCTTGCGTTGGCGCCACTTAACTTTTGCTTTACGGGAAACTTCAAATGAGTTGTTGACGCCAAAGTCACACAGGTAAATAGTTGAGCAGCCAAAAACTGACCAGCAAAGAAAAAACACACTCATATCTTATATTTGAGATAAATGTGCACAAAATTGTTTTTCAACTTTTTACGTAAAATGTGTTTTATTGAAATTTGAAATCAGCTTTTAAAATTTAGTTTATAGTTTAGAGGCAAGTGCACAAAATATTGAATAGCAAAACTAATGCGAAAACTTTCTAGTCAGTAACTACATTTCTGAAATTCATAACTGCGTGCTCCTTAAATTTCAAATTTAGATCAATGCAGACCCTCTAAAATAAAATATATATTAAATGTTGAATATTGGTTGCCAAAAACTAATGGGAAAACTTTCTAAATTCAAATTTTATTTATGAAATTCATATTCTGCCTTGCTGCTTAAATTAGAAATTTAAATCAATGCTGCCCATCTTTTTAAAATATGTTTTCATTAAACGAATTCTTGTAACTTTGTTACTTCCGCAATACTGATTGCATACAATTTATGGCCATATTTACAGAAAAATGCCAAAAGGAAATGGCAAAGGAAAAAATATCTATATGCACATATATGAATAGCAATTGACCAATAGTAAAAGAAAAATAAAAACAACTTTAACTGATGACCCTTGATATAATTTGTTTTTGCTATGGCAGCTGAATCTCTTGATTGAATGTCTTTTCCTTTGATTGAATTTTGTAGTTGCCAAAATAAAAATCTCTTGCAACTTTGCCAAAAACTTTAAATTGTTGCAGATAAAATGGGTTATTGTCTATGACCTAAGCAAACAATACACATTTTTGTTGTGCCATTCAATGTAAGCTGCTTAAATTGTGCAGAAGACAAAACGTGTCCGGAATTTGTTAAAAAGACTAAACGGAAAGTAACCATTTGTGATGCGGGACAACAGACAACACAAAAAAATAAAGAACTGCCTCTACCTTTTGTCTGACTGACTGTCACACCTGAGTGGTTGGCTGTGCTTTGTGGCATTTATCAAGTTCTCGTAAACACGAGTCCTTGCATCAGTCAAGCGTACTGCATCAAGTGGCCGGCCGGCTTGTTGAACTGACTTGATGCCTTCAGGCAGTTAGCTCTTAGTTGCTGGCTGTTGGCCTTCAAGCAACTGAGACCTCTCCGGCCTGGCCTGGAGTACACTCCTCTTCCCCACCACATACTTGTGACCAACACACATGTGATCCATATGCTAGCGACAGATGATACTTCAGTTGCGACAACTACTTATGCTGGGGTTGCAATAGTAATGCATTCAAGCTTTTGTATCTTTAAGATTGCCGAGCGAACTAGCGTTAAAGAGGCGTCGAATGAAACTGCTTTGCAGTTATCTTTTCAATACATTCGCATTTAGGCCTGCACTCGGTAAGTGGCTCTGGCCTTGAGCCACAACGGCGACACGTTTAAGTGGCGATGGCGATGGCGAGGGCGTTGTTCTGGGCCTCTGATGACTGACTGCATAAATTGCCGCACATAAGTGAAAAATAGTGCAATGAAAACTAGCGCAAGCGTAAATCAATATAGTAAATCCAAGAATCATGAGACAACCTCGGTCCTGTTGCCTAGCGCAAAAAGTGGCATATTACATGCTGTGCCAACCAACATTATTGGCCTTAGCTCAGCACAACTGACTGCACACACGGCTAAGCACACATCTACATACACACTCGCACACTCGCACACTCACACACACTCATACACTCATCCATTGATGGTCATGCTTGTGCGACTATTCGCTTTGCGACTGTCTGCGTTTTGTGTGTAGTGAAAATTCGATTTAAAAAGCATAATGTTCACTTCAAATTACTTATGAATACATTTGTGCACTCGCTCCATAAAAGCACATCGCACTTTGGGCTGCCTTTAACATCCGTATATTCACACTCACATTCACATTTATTTTTCTGCTATTTTTTTCGTATTTTTTTATTAAAGTCATCAACAAATGGCTGACAACTGGTAACATAACTAGGGTGGAAAAAAACGAGGCAAAAAGCGAAACCTTCTCAGAATTTTTGATGAAAACAAAAGCCTAGTTGCTGAGTCCCCCTTTTTCTATCTCCTTCCCTTTTTCTATCTCACTCTGCTGGTGGTTTTGTTAATCAACGTGTTTTTCCATGCAGAATTCTCGCAATTTGTTAGTTTCCATTGCAACCAAAAGCTTGGCAAAAAATTTGCTTAAAATATATTCTTAATTTGTTCTTTGTGTACCTTTGTTAACTGTGAATTTATGTGCACATTAAAGCTAACTTTATTATATAACAAACCTCACGAGAGTTTCAAACTACTAAATAGTCCCAAAATTAGTTGACTATGAAGCAGAAGTGTCGGTTAAGCTCTGTAATATGTTATGGTAGAACATCTAAATGAATTGCAGTTCCCTTTATTGACGAAGCTTGAAAGAGCTTAATTTGCAATTTAAAGAATTTTTAATCGTTTTTGTTATCCTTGAAATGAATGAAAATACAATTCTTACAAAGGTTTTATATTTTGAAAATAACTAAAAACGATCAATTCTCATTACTACTCTCAGTACAAAAACTTTATATTTTTATTTAAACAAATACAACTAAAGATATACTTTAAAAAAAAATCGAATTGCCTTGCCTAAATCAACTTTAAAAGTAGTTTATTTTTACCAGAAGTTGCAACACCTTTGCATTACATCTGCAATGACATCTGCTATTGGAATGCACCATTAATTCATTTTGTCATTCAATTTGTATTTCGATTTTTAAAACCACAACAAAAGAAATATTCAACTTGAAAAATTCGTAAATTTAATGCATTTAAAAGTCTTTTTAGCAGTACACTTTTTATATCATGTGAATCAGCAAAACCGAAGATTTTTTATATTTCTTTCATTAAGTGTAAAAACTGTACAAATAAAAAAAAGTAGTAAAAAGGAGAAAAAATTAAAATTGACAAGAGGAGCAAAAACGGTAGAAAAACAGCAAATGGCAAAATGGCAGAGGCGAAAGAAATTGAAACGTTATTTAAACAAATAATTGTTGCATGCTTTTAGGCGCGCGTTTTTGTAATTTCCGCTGTCTCACACTTTACTCAATTCCGTTTCGTTTCCACCCGACGCCCAGTGAAGTGTGCAAGTGCAATTTAATTGTTTCTGTTTCGGCAGCCGAAAGCGTTCCGTTCTCTCTCCGTCTCTCTTTCCTGTGGTTGGCTAGTGCCGTTTTCATTTTATGATTTAATTATGAGTGCAGCTGCCGCCCTTCAACTATTATTGTTAGCAAAGTGAAATACTTTGTATGACTTAAAAACTAGCCAAAGCAGATTGCTTTCAATATGTGTGTCCAAATGCATTTGGATAGCAAATGATGTGCATAATGTAATATTTTAGAACTGCCATTACATTGCTTTAGCCTTGGCCATGGACTTCCAAGAAATTCATACAATAAGAATATACAAGATGCATGGTAACAAACCAAATCGTGCTACAGTTTGTGATTCCAAATAAAAGTGTTTGCTTCACAATTCGGTTGAAATGCAAATGGGCATAAGAGGATCACGTTAGGGTGAAAAGTAATTGGATGTCGACTTGCCAACGAAGGGCGAAGATAAGATGAAAGGGACATTCTTTGAAGCTCTTCTTCCGAGTCATACTCAGCAAGCAGCAGCAGTGGCCATTGTCAATGCTGACAATTGCGATTGAGGTAATTGATGAGTTTTATTAGACCAAAGTGAATTTTGTTTGCAAACAATGGTTAGTAATCAAATTAACACTTTGCTGAAACGCTAATTGAGAACTACACTTAAAAATTCGTGAAAAGTTTAAAGTTTTCCTCCAATTAGTAAAACCTGCACTTTCATGTGCGTGAGAGTATTCGAATCAATATCAAATTAACCTAAAGGGAAGAACATTTGCAAATATATTCCATTTAGTTTTTACTGCTTACACAACACTATTTTAAAGAAGGATCTAAATCTATTGACTAAAATGTTTATTGCAAAAGTATTTAATTTGATTTGCAGTAGAATATTAAATCTAATTTAAAAATAATTTTAAAAAGTATTTGATTTAAATTACTCTAGAAAATCAACTTATATTAAAAACAATTCTTGCATACTAAGCTTAAAGTATTATCATAATGACATAAATATTTATTACAAAAGTATATAAATTGATTTGCTCTAGAATATTAAGTCTAATTTAAAAACAATTTGTTGATTACCAAGCTTAAATTAAACAGCTTTTATTAAAAAGTATTTGATCTGAATTAAACTAGAATATGAATTTAATTTATTGCTTTCTAAGCTTTATTATCTGAAACTACTGGAATAAATATTTATTGCAAAAGTATTTAATTTGTTTTCATTTGGAACCAATTTTTACTAAGCCTAAATAATTATTTTAAACGATTGACATAAATAATTCGATTTATTTAATTTAATTTGCTCTAGAATATTTTTCAATCACATTATTCCATTTGAACATCATTACTGTTGACATTCGTATTGTCTGTTTTGTTGTCAGGCCATTCGCATAGCGATGTCAGTGAATAATTGGTCCATAAATTGTCACAGAGCACAGAGCTCAAATGGAAATGAACAGAGTCGTATTTGTGTGGCACAAAGAAGTCAGGAACAAACAAATTTGAATGCCAACTAACTGCATTTTGTACTCTTTTCGAACAAAAGCAGGAAAAGCTGTTTTGCCTTATGTCGTGCGTGGAGTCCATTGACAAAACTGAAAACTCAAATTGGCATTGGCCAATTAGTGCCAATTAACGTGACGGCAAAACAGTTGAGTAATAAATAAAACGAGCAGTTTGTCAAGAGAGCAAGAAAGCAAGTGACGTACTCCTACTTTACCTCAAAATTCTTGGGGAACAAAGCGAGGCGCCACTTGGCTTGTAAATAAATATAATAAGATGACGCTTCTGTGTGTGTGTATGTGCATGGAATGGCCTCTGGGCCACTTTCGCCGCTGAAGCAGTTTGTGTTGATGCAGTTGTTGCTGCTGCTGTGCAGAGCCACGACTATTACAACTACGTTTACAGCTGTTGCTTTTCCTCAAGAAAGTTTTCTTCTCTGTCCCCTCCTCATACTTGACTTGTCTACTCTTGCCAAGAAGTTATCCTACACTGCCAAGTGCGGCTTATGTTTGAGTTGCTGTTGCTCTTGGAGTTTTGCTGCTTCCAGTTTGCAGTTTGCGTTTGCGTTTGGATCTGTGTATATATTTCTGTTTGCGTTTGTATTCAAAAGCACTTACGGCCCTATAACGACTCGGATGCGGTCCGGCTTCAAGTTATTTAATAAGCAATTAAGTAGATTTAATTAAAACCGTTCGTTGCGCTAACCATTTGCATAATCAAAGGACCAAAACGAGACTCTTGATAAGTGTTAAATGGGGAATTCATCTCTTAAGCAAGCGTGCATCACCGCAACGTCGACAGATTGATTTCGATTTAGCAGCAACAACTAAGTGAATTCATCCCAAGACAAACTGCTAATGTAACAAAGCATTTGCATAAATCGTAATGTTAATAAATAATCATGTGTAATTAAACGCAAATCGTATTACATTAACATGCAAATGCACGAGACTCATACAGTGTTTGAAAATTCAATTAAATCTAATCTAAATTTAATAAATCAATTTCATGAAAGTAAAGTAAATACAGTAAAGTAATGCAGTTAAATTGAATCTTAATCTAATAAAACACTTTCAAGAAAAGTAAATTCAAAGTTTAACTAGTACCAGATACCCATTTTAAATAAAATCAAAACGGTGTGGTATCATTCTTAAAATACCACAAAAATACTAATGTATACCAAAGACTCTACTTGGTATATTGATATTATAATACACTACAGAGTACAAAATATACCAGATTGACAGCCAAAGCAACTAAGACCTGAAGTAAGTTGGCTTCTTTTTCGTATCCAAAAGAAATAACTTTTCCAATTTTGATATGATAGCAACCAAATTTTCATAAATATTATAACATACATTGTAGTATGAACCAAAAATCGCGGCTCTAGTTTAAAGATTACGCTTGTTAACTTGTTCAACTTTTTTTGATTTGCGGAAATGGGCGTGGCAAAATTTAGACACAAGAAATTTGTGCAAACATAACAATTGTTATCTCTATCTCTTATATTCTATAAACAATTCTTTATTAAAATTCTACCAAAAATATTTTGCATTTACATTGAATTTTTTCTTATAATTTTCTCAATTATTGAGTTATTTGTCAAAGGTTGTCAATGTGTGCAAAACACATTTATAATATTCATTGCAATATAAATGGAAATTTTACTTAGCAAGGGAAATTTTCTTGCCATCCTTTTTATTTAATTTGATTTCTACGAATGCGCATTATTGTAAATGCATATGACACTTGCACCTTAATTGCTTTTTATTTTTAAATATCATTTCAAATATTGACATTTAAAATTATATTCAATAAATGCATTAAATAAATAGTTTTTATATTGTAAAATTTGTGTACACTAATCGAATAAAATGTTGATTTTATTTATGCCTTAAATATATAGTACACAACTAAAGCTTAATGGCTTATGCTTATTAAAGCCACAACTATTTGGACTTAGATTACATATTTAAACACAACTACCGTTGGCCAAGTTCTTGAACAATGTTATTATTTTCACATTGCTTGTAATAATAAACTTTTTCTATTCATACCTTTCCACCTGCTGGCTAGACCGCAAAAAGTTATGATTTGTTTATGTAAGCCAAAGCAGAAAGTTTGATTAAGTGTTAAGTGCGCTGCAGGATGAAAATGCGTTTAACTTGAATGCGAAGCTCTTTGTGGATAGAAGACAAATTCCTCGCTATTCGCTTAGATAACTCTTTAATCGAATTAGTTTTTCAGACTGTGCTTGAAATTACATTAGAACAAAAGAATGTCGTAAAACGAAATTAGTCAATTAAATGAAACTGCATTTTCATCTGTATTTTTTCAGTCGAATCGAATCGGAATTAATGAAAAGAGCCATCCATGACAATAGCCAAAGTCAACATGCCAATGTTGATGCGCCAGGTTGCTGGACAGCATTACCAATTGCGGTAAATAAATAAAGCAGGTAAAGCAACCTTCAGGTGCAAGTCACGTGGCACGTCCAAACAACAGACGCAACTGGCCAACCGTTTTGAGCCATTTTGACGGCCGTAAATTTTGGCAAAGCGACAGCGTTAACAGCGAGGCAAAGACGATCAGACGACTCCTACGCGGCATGGAGGCCATCATGTCAACATTGCCCACTTTAACAACAAACGAGGGCAGTCTGTGGATATCCAGCGCTCTCTCCGAGGTGTTGCACAGCAGCAGTCACGGTGCCACGGAGAACGCAACTCTTGCCGCTGCTGCAGCTGCCACAACAACAGTGGCAGCTGCGGCTGCTGTGGCAGCAACAGCATCAACAGTGGCAGACGCTGGTAAAGTCCATGACAAGCATCCGCATCCAGTGACTGACAATGACACAGACTTGAGGTGAGTGTGGAATCATGTACGAATCTGAATACGAATGCGAGCTTTTCCAACTGGCTGCAGCAATTCAATTTCCCCATTTTTTGATTTTGGAGAAGCAGCAAAACCAGAAATTGCAATTTGTTTGCTCCGAACAAGAAAGATGACAGCTCTAGTCGGGAATGTTTATCTGAGGAATACTCTAATTTACAATACAATTTTTTTATTTTAAGCTCTAATATTGATTAGTACTATGTTGTTTAGTAAGTAACTTCAGTATTTCAATCGCAATCGTGATGAAAATTTATCAAGTAGACGACGATAAGTACTCCCAAGTTTATTAGAAAACATTTTTAATTGTTAACAAAATAACTAAATAACATACATAATTTTATTCGTATCAACGGGGTCTGTTAAAAATGTATTGATAACAACAAGGTTCTGTTCTAAAATTTTGGAATTTTAGGTTATTCAAATCACAGAGATTGACACACTTCCCATATCAGACAGAACGAAGTATGGAAAGATTGTCGAATTTAAAATTTGTTCCCTTACTTTCTATAAAATGGAAATAAAACTACTTTTAAGATATTCTATAAAAGTTCAAAATTACATTTATATTATCGCATTAAAAACAAAAGTTGCATTTTATTAAAAAGTAGGTAGTTTGAAAATTTAGTAGCTCTAGCACTTTTAACCGTTGAGATTGACACGTTTAACCATGCGGACGGACAGAAAGGCGGATAAAAAATGGTCGATTCTTGTATTTTTCCCTATAGTGTTGATTTTCTTTTAAATACAAGAAGAACGAATTTCAAGAAATGCTTCTAACGGCGTTTATCCCTGCATTGTTAGTTTTCTTCGAAAAGGAAATAAAACGACATTCCGAAATCTGCTCATCCATTTCCTTTCAGTTCGTACCCCGGCTATATACACTATCGCGACAAGTATGACGTAAGTTACATAGCCAAAGTGAATCCCTTTTGGCTGCAGTTCGAGCCACCGCACACGAGCACCTTCTACATTATGGCCGGACTTTATTGCCTCATCTCCGTCGTTGGCTGCTTTGGCAATGCATTTGTCATCTTTATGTTTGGCAGTCGCAAGTCTCTGCGTACGCCGGCTAATATCCTCGTGATGAATCTGGCCATTTGTGACTTCCTTATGCTGGTTAAGTGTCCCATTGCCATTTACAACAACCTACAAGAGGGTCCAGCATTGGGTGATACAGGTAAATTTAAAAACGCAAAGCTTTAATCTTTGTTATTGAATTAGAAATGATCTTCTGCAGCCTGTCGGATTTATGGTTTCGTCGGTGGCTTGAGCGGCACCTGCGCCATTGGTACACTCACAGCCATTGCGTTGGATCGATATAATGTTGTGGTGCATCCGCTTCAGCCGCTGCGTCGCTACTCGCGTCTCCGCTCCTATGTGATCATCATACTCATCTGGTGCTACAGTTTTCTGTTTGCTGTGATGCCGGCCCTGGATGTGGGACTCTCGGTGTATGTGCCTGAAGGTTATTTGACCACCTGCAGCTTTGACTATCTCAACAAAGAGACGCCGGCGCGCATCTTTATGGCACTGTT
Organism: Drosophila albomicans; assembly: GCF_009650485.2. Taxonomy (NCBI): domain Eukaryota; kingdom Metazoa; phylum Arthropoda; class Insecta; order Diptera; family Drosophilidae; genus Drosophila; species Drosophila albomicans. The sequence goes on along the minus strand of NC_047629.2, from coordinate 39,065,994 downwards.
CTTTGTGGCCGCCTATTGCATACCGCTCACTTCTATCGTCTACTCTTACTTCTACATCCTAAAAGTGGTCTTCACCGCCAATCGCATACAATCGAGCAAGGACAAGGCCAAGACCGAGCAGAAACTCACGTTCATTGTGGCTGCCATCATTGGCTTGTGGTTCGTCGCCTGGTCACCGTATGCCATCGTCGCTATGATGGGTGTCTTTGGCCTGGAGCATCACATCACGCCGCTGGGCTCCATGATACCAGCACTCTTCTGCAAGACGGCCGCCTGTGTGGATCCCTATCTGTATGCGGCCACGCATCCCAGATTTCGCGTCGAGGTTCGCATGCTCTTCTATGGACGTGGAGTGCTTAGACGAATGTCAACCACACGCTCATCCTATATGACACGTTCCCGCTCCTCGTTCACACATCGTTTGCGTCCCGCTCCAGCTGAATGTGAGACGGCACGCAATGAGCCGTACATGTTGAACAACAATCTGATGATGGTGCCCGAGGAGACCGAGGAAAATGAGGAAATTATCGTTGTAGCAGAGATAAACAATGCAAATCGCATCGAGATGGAGCAGAGTAAGTTTTAAATTAGATATTTAAGGAACGAAGAAAGAGTGTTAGGGAAACGTGATACAATGTTGAAAAGAATAGAGCTTAGGTCAAGTACAAAATGTTTGTAAATAACTTAGTTATTAGTAGAAGAATCCCTGAAGAATCTTGCAACATATCTAAAATCGTAAGTAAATGCCAATTAAATGCAATTTGGCATTTTCAACATTATTTCGCTTTCCGTTGAATGTTCCAATTAAATAAGAATACAAAAAAGAAATAAGATACATTTGCTATTGTATTTCCCACAATTGAATGTCTCGATTATGTATTATTGTTGTGCTTACCTGAAGCATAATTATGGCTGAATACAATATATGTCTGTATGTACTTGAGATACTTATGTAGTTGGCACAAGCAAAATGTCAAGAGAATAAAACGAAAAGGAAGCTTAGGAAAATATACGTAAATCGTCAAGTGAGAAGCACTAGATTTATAGTTATTATGCGAGAAATGTATCTTGTAGATACGTCATTTGTAATTTCAGGGAAAATCACAAGAATTGAGGACAAATTCGTATGAATAAATACTTAATCGTATTTGCATTAATCTCTGTCACAATATGAATTAATCTCATTTCATAATTGAAATCCTTTCTAACAAATAAGCCTATTGACATTTTGATGTGCAAACGCATCAAATCGAATCACATCAACAAAACTAAGCTATTTACCACTACAACCAAAAATAATAATATAATATTTATACACAAATTTCTATTTATGATAGCTAAATTTCTTGGTATTATTGTTGTGCTCATTTCATTTTGTATACTGATTGTGTCTATGTTAAACTTTGTTGTTCGCATTACGGAGGGAACTTGACCGTACCCAAAAGAGTACTTGTACCTAACACAAAACAGAAAAAAGAAAAAGAAAAACCAAAGCATATATACTATAAAACCCAGAGCTATGCCAAATAATAATTATTAATATTTATAAGTGCAAGTATCATACGAATTTATACTCCTTAAGTGTTTTGTGCTCTTAATTATCTGTATATAAATGTCAATAAAAAAATAAATGTAAATACATATAAATATACGTATATTCTGTGTTTGTTAAACAAAGCAACATTCATAACAATAGAACAATAGTAAAATATACATGCTAAAAGAGACCTGGAAAAATTCTAATTGCAAATGTAAAAGCAAATTAAAGCTAAGTCGATGTCTAAATACTCTTAAAATAATTTTACAAACTACATTAAAATTTGAAAAACTATATTTATCTTTTTGCTTCATTGTCAAAATTAACCAGCAAACTTGAAAACATTTGTTAGTTAAAAATATTGTCATGAAATTACACCAAGTAAGTAGCATATTTGCGCTAAGTTCTAATTTGTCACTCAAAACAAAGGAAAAGCATGGTGAAAAGCTACTGCGCAAAATGTTGTGGCCAAAGAAAAACAATGTGGAATCCAAATACAAAAGTAAAGCAAAGAGAACAACTTAATTAACATAGTATTTAAAATGCACTGTCGGCAACATTGTAATTATAATTTAAGTAAATTTTTGTAACTTTCTTTAAACTTATTTATATTTCTACTATTTACAAATGTAAGTAATGCATTATTGTTTTCAACGTGAGTAATAAAAATAAAAATGTGTAACACTTTGTAACATTAAAAAAAGACTTTGTAACTGAATTCACATTTATTTAAAGGTTAAGTAATTAATTAGCAGAAAACACTTAAGACTAAGCGTTGTCATGGCTAAAAAAACACACACGGGACAAAGTTGTTGGCTTCAACAGGTGCAAAGCGCGCCAAGAAAATAGTTGTGAAAAACTGGCTCGCAAAAAAAAGAAAACAAACCATATATGTAAATACTCTATCTATGTGTTTGGCCTTTCACTTGACGCTGTCTATGAAATCGCCGCTTGCCTGACCGGCAGCAACAGTGCGTATACTTAATACCGTCAACGAATACTTGCATTTCCCTTTTCGGCCCAGCATTTCCCAGTATTTTACACAGAGAGAGAACAGTTGCTATAGAGAGAGCAGCTGCGGAAGTTAGGGTGTCATCAGCTGAGAGCTGCGCGCCCAGTATTTTTTTGTTGTTAGAATCCATTGGCCAGACAACGGCAACAGCAACAGCAACGGCAACAGCAACAGCAACGGCAAACGACGCCGGCGCCGGCGCTAGCCATGGCCGATGGGTTTTCGCAGTCATCGTCGTTGTCGCCGTCGTTGAAGTCGAAGCATCGTGCTCACGTCAAGAGCAGCAAAATCACACGCAGCCAGCATAACACAAATTTCAGTCGGCTTTTTCACGACGCGCCCGCGGTTGTTATTCAAACCAGAGCAGAAGTTTTTTTTGCTCGTTCACATATTAAATTGCATCGCTTTGGCCTGTTATTTAATTTGCAAAATATAATTCAATAAAAACTAATTGTGCAATAAGTAAAGTAAAATGTGTGGCAACTAAAAAGAAAAGCGAGGCAAAAGAATGTAAGTGTTTGCCTCTTCCAAAGTGTGTGTATGTGTTGTGGGTGCCAGCATCCCATTCAAAGATTGAGCTCAGTGGGTGTCATATATATACATAGTTGTTACTGTAACCCAAACTCCGTTTTGTTTTTTTGGTAACTTCATTTTATTTCGATTTTTCAATGTGTGTACCCGCATTTTTGTTGCCCTTTTATGCGTTGTATTGCTATTGCCTTCGTGCAGACGCTTCACCGGCTTCCGATTGCGTCTCTCTGGTTCATTGTACTTGTGTACTTGTGCGCAGGATGCAGTGCTCACTCGGTCCGAGCAGTGGCAATGGCAACGGCAACGGCAGCAGCTGAAAGCAATTTGCCATCAACAACAGCGACATTGACAGCGTTACAATTGTATTGCATTTGCTGCTGATAGTTTGTATATGGACTTTGTATAGATGTAGCTAAGTGATACACTGTGTCTGTGTGTAAATGTATGTGGGAGTGTAAGTGTATGTGTGTTGGAGTGTGTGTGTGTTAGTAACTGAGTGTGTTTGAGGCGCCGTATCGTGATTGAAGGCTGAATAAATATTGACCAAACAAACGTCATGCATAGGCAGTGGCAAATATTCTTATTGCCAGCGATTTATCTCAATATATACGTCGAACACTCGCATACACACACTTACTTACACGTGCTCGTTATGCGAGTGGGTGTCGTGTGCCGAGCTCATCATTCAATGCATGCTTAATATCTCATTTGCGAACGACACGCGTCGTATGCGTAATATTGTTGCATATCAAGGCAGACCGGCTTTAATGCTCGGACTCTTAAATGTTGCATATACACGTATGTAAATCAAAAACACTTTTATGGCCGCTCCAGCAGGAGCAGCAAGCAAACAACAACAATAAGCCGCTGGCGCCGAGACAAAGCGTCTGGCGTGCTAAAAGGAATCAACAACAACAACAATAAGAACGACAGCAGCTGGCAACGACAATTGAAGAAGACACAAATGAGCATGCAAAGAACAGAACTCAATGGCAAACAACACACACACACACAGTGCCTAGACACACCGAGTGCCCAGACATTAACAAGTCCAGCGGGCGCAGTGGGCGAGAATGTCACCCTCGCACATTACACATACGACACGTTGCCGTTGCCGTTGCCATCGCAGTGGCACGTTGCCTACAATGCAAGTCAAGTGATGGGCGCGTTGACTGTTGACGGTTTTACTGTCACGAGCATAATTATTATTGTTGTTGTTGTTGGGGCTGCAGGAGGTGTTTGTTTACATGCAGCCTTTAGAGAAATTGTGACTGCGTGCGAGATTGAGAGAAGGGTTTTGTGTCCTAATGCTCAAGCTGCACGACATCGCACAACGATGTCACACACAGCTCAGACATTTTGCATTTTATATGCATTTTGTGTAAGTAGCACAAAGTTTAATTCGATAGCTTGGCAAACAAAACTTGAGGGAGTAATACGACTACGTGGCATGAACTCGCGAACATCTTGATAGCCGGTTAGTGAATTTCCAATGGAGTGTTTATAGAACACTGCGAAAAATACTTCAAACAGATTGAACTAGATAGTAGAAAAGCGAGAAAAAAGAGTTGACTAAAGTTGAGAAGAATTTGATTGCAAACTTTGACAAATAGGTAAACCTTTTAGAATTAAAAGCAAAAATTATAAAACGTCTACTGCAATGGGGTTGCTACCAATCTGGTATATTTGTACTTTATGGTATTATATATTGAGAATGTAGTACTATATCGATATACCATAAATAGTCTCTGGTATATTTTTTTGTTAAATTCATTATATTAATTCGATAATGGTATTAAAAAAAAGTCTATTCTAGCTTTCCTATTATTATGTTACTATTCAATAAGCATTTCCATTGCACTTATTATAACTTTTCCTTATTTCATTTTCACATTATTCAATTTAGTTTCATAGCTCAATTCATATGCAATTATTTTGTATTTTCTTATTTATTTAATAATGCTATATAATCATACTCATAAACTCTCAATCAGATCAGTCTTAGCAATATTATAAAATGTACTTTTATTGTTTGTTCCACAACCATAAAAATTACTATTAATTTTCATACTTTTGTATATTTTGGTATCACAACCCAAATATTATATATATTATTTACTATAGACTTCAATAGTTGAGCATTATTTGCACATTGTGCCTTTTAGATACATAGTTCAACGGAATATGCACTTCAATTTCAAACCATCTACATTCTATAATATTGTATCACTCATCAATGCGCTAAGTAATTTTCCCTGTTCACTCTATTGACTATCTCGTTCATCGTGCATTTACCACTTGCCACAAACACACAGACAGTGAACCCTGAAGTAATGTGGTATCATTAGAGCTTTGGAAATCCAGCTGCGGTTATTGGATTTCGATGACGGCTAACATTTTAACATAATAGGCATCGACAGATAACGCCTGAAGCAGACGCGCTGTGCAATTTCCATACAAATGGAAAATATTTCGCGGCATAAAATGAAATTGAGGCTGATTTAAATTAAATATTTCAAGCGTTTCACTTTTATGCCCAACTAAGTTTCCATTCTCGATTCGGTGAATGTTAATTTGTTGGTTGCGGTATATTTTTTTGTTGTTTTGTTTGCTTGCTCCCGCATTTCATAACTTAAACACCAACAGAAAAAGTCTTCATTGAAGAACCATGACGTCAATGTGCACGTTGCGTTTGTATTTGTTTGTATTTTAGTTTTTTGTTGTTGTGGCGCAACAGCAAAACAAATCGAAATACTTTTTTTCAACTAGCAGCTGCAGATTCAGATTCAGATATAGCGGCATCGGCATTAATTAAACTGACGCCCAACTGTTCGGACTGTGCGGCAGGGACTGGGCCAACACTCGTGTAAATTGTTATTCCTGTTACCCGTAGGGTAGAAGAGTATTATAACTTTGTGCCTAGAGGAAATGTATGTACAATTTGTTGTTGTAATCGGGTACAAATTATAGAAGTTATTCAAAAAATGCTTTTGGATATCAAAAAGGAATACTGTAATCAGTGTATTTTGTACTCTATGGTATATTTGATATGTAGTACTACAATGTATACCAAACATAGCCTTTGGAATATTTAAGTATTTTTATTTAGTATATTTTTAAATTATGGTTTAATTGGTGTTGGGTCCTATATGTTATATTTTGAATATAGTTCTACATTGATATACCAAACATAGACTTTGGTATATTTTAATATTTTTTTGTATATTTACTTAGTATGTTATCTTTTTGAGTGTAGTACTATATCGATATACCAAATATAGTCTTTGGGTATATTTTAGTATTTTTTGTATTCATTTGATATATTTTTAAAATATTGTGTTAGCATTGGGTAGCAGATATCTCACAATCGAGTACACTCGACCGTAGCTTTTTTGCTTGTTTTTCGTGTGCCTCCTCAACTACCCTTTTGGAACAATGCTGCAGCAGCCACAAGCCGTTGCAGTTGGCATCGTCCACTTTGTGAGGCACTAATGACCGCACGTTTGACGTCGCTTGTGTCTTTCTTTTTTTTCTTTTAATTCTTTTTTTTTTGGCAGCCAGGCCAGGAGGATCGTCGTCAGTGTGAAATGCATGCTGGTTGTGTCTCACTGTTCATGTTCTGCCAGCGTATGAATTTATAATTGCTTCAATTCTTCAGCCCAGTGACAACACTCTCGGCCTCTGAGTTACCTATGTATACTCTATATAAACGAGATATGAGTACCGTGTAGTATTCGAAATTGTACTCACACTTATGAATTGCAATACTCAAGCACTTTTTGTGCCAAAATGGTGAGGTTTATTTATATACGAGAACATACATATATATACCATATTTCGACAATTGAAATGCGCTGATTGTTAATGTTCTGTGCGCTCTTCTGTTTATTTTCATAAGTAGAGCAAATGTTTGACGAGTAAACAGCAACAATTTTATGAAAGCCATTCAAAAAGAAATTGCAACATTTCTTTTTTTTTTAGTTTTCATTTTTCATGTTTGGAAAATGAAGATTGCAATCAATTTGTTATTACACTTTAAGGTGCAGCTCTTTGAAGCATGCAAGGAAATCAGACATAAAAATAGAATATAAACAAGCAATTGAATATTTGAGACTACTATTTTTAGTTAAACATGTATCTTTGGGCTATTCGAAATGTGTGGAATCTAAACTGAGTGTCCAAAAATTTAAAGTTATCCATTGTGAGATTATTTTTTAAATGACAACGAAAACCTGAAAAATTGAATTGAACAATGAAATCCAATCTAAAAGTAGTATCTGAAACTTTAATTTTAAAAAGCCAACTTCAATCAGATATTGCTTTTAAATCGATCAATCTCGAAGGCTTTTTGAGTTAAGTAAAATAAAAATAATAATATAGTTCAATCAATCGAGATCAGAATTAACTGATATCGTATATTTGTTTATATTTACATCAGAAAAGTCTACAACTCATCTGTGATATATATAATATTTTAATACTAGGGAAAACTTAAATAAATATCTGATAAATTCATAGATTTATAAATTAATAATTTTCTATATTGCGCTCGAAAACATGTCAATAACAAAAGTTTTAATGAAGAAATATAGTTTTTGAATAAAATCAGTTTCATATTTATTTCTAAATATTTACATAGTTTTTGAATGTAATCCTTTTTACATTTATTTCTAAATATTTACTATCCATTCTTCAATTGCAGTTTTAAGCTGTTGTTGAGCATGGACTAAGAAGGATTACCAGCACAGCAGGACATTGCCAGGAGACAAGTGAAGGCCACACACACAAAGCGGAAGTCTACATCTCACAGACAGTTCAGTTCAAGTTGAACATTGACAATTTGACAGCAGGAGAGCAAGATGTTTGATGCAACCTGGTTGCCCACCGCCTGCGGCTCATTGGCGCCCGCATTGCTACCGCCTGCTCACATGGTTATCTTGTGGTACTTTTGGGAGAACTATTCACGCTATGTGGACCGACATTTCTGCAGTTGCTCATGCTGGGACACGGTGTTCAAGGGTCCCTACGAATCGGGAGTGGCCGCCTACAAGCACATGTACTTCAATGCCACGCCCAACAGCTTCAAGATGTGGATACTCACCGTGTTTGCCGTCATTGCGTTCTACGAGTGCATCAAACGTCTGATTGCCCTGATCCTGCAGCAACGTGTGCGCTACTCAATGTTGTTCCTCTTTCTGTTGTCCATCTTCTCGCATTACTATGCCTGGTGGGCGTACATCAACTATTACAACGATGACTACTACAAACAATGGAATCACCAGCTCTTCTTCACGGTAAGTTTCACCTGCTTCACATGTGTATGTCTGTGGACAGTGACCATCCATAATTTATTAGCAAAGTTCAGTTGAGTTGAAAATGCCGATGCTTAAAACTTGCACAATATGCGCCGTGTTCATGTTCATGTTCGAACTTAAACTTTGCCCATCCGATGCTTCAATCGTGCTTCACGTGCAGCGCCACTTCTAAACTTGCAACGCCTCCACACGGCCACAACGATTACGAGCACTCAAGATAGATTTAAGGATAAGTCATGCGCCTCTGCTATTTCTGCTGGCCGTGTAAAATTTGCTAAATGGCCAAGGCGAAAGTTTCGAGAGATCCAAACTGCAAACTTTCGACCACGTTAATGAGCGACTGCAATCGGCAATCGACAATCGACCATCGGATCAAGTGTACTTTATGGCAATCCCAAGTGGCCAATTGGCCAACGTAAAAGCACAACAAAAATATATAACAAAAATCATTGACAAACAATCTAAGCTCTAATTCGATAGCTTTTTATTGTAGTTCAACTTTAATTATTCATTTCAATTGAAGCTAAATCAAGGGCAAAAAAATAATAATTTTCAAATAATTTTGATTCGAATTTATTTAGTTTTAAAGCGAAAGAAAAATCTGATAACAAAAAAATTCTGAATTTTCGGAGGTCCGGATTATTTTTATTTGAATTCAAATGTTTTCTGTTTAAGTTAAAGCTTTTTATTGTAATACTTTTTTTGACTACCTAAATGTTCCCAAGTTTTACATATTAGCTTAGTTTATTTAACTTTTTCATTAAAAAAACATTTACTATAAACATTTCAAAATTTTTTTAATATTTAGTTAAAAAATATAATAAATGTTTGTATCTTTTTCTATAAGGGAACTCAAAATTCGAGTATCAGAACTAATTGTCTTAGACATATTATAGTCAATATAATTCTTAAGTGCAATTTAATTCCCTAATATTATATCATTTGCTTATGATTTCTTTACCTTACTAACTCCCTTGCTCTTCTCCTTTTAGATAACAGAGTTGTTCTCCACGGTGCTGGTTATGCATCTGGCCAACACCACGAATGTGGTAAAGCCCAAGAAAGTGTTCTGCATCGTGGGCATCGCTTTGCTGCACATACTCGCTGGCAGCTTCGATCAGTTCTTTCTGAATGTGGTGCGTGGAGAGGGAGCAGCCCATCAAGTAGTGCGCGATATTGGCTTTATGTTTCCCGACTTGTTGCATTTGTTTGTGCCGCTTTGGCTGTTACGCAAGGCACGCAAAGAGAACTTTGCCACACGTCCCTTTAACCGAGATCGCAAGCTGCATCGCGATATTGTGGCCATGTTGTGCATGGTGTCGATCATGTTTGGGATCTGCTCGATTTTGTGAGAACGAATTCTGATGGGCGCCCACGAGGAGATGTATGGCAAGATAAAGCCCGCCCAGGATACTGCCTTGATGCTGCTCAATCGCTATCGCATGCTGGCGAACAACAATGTGCACAACTAAACAACGAGAACGAGAATCCGAACTGTGGACAATATAAGCTACACTACTTGGCAAGTCAGTAAGTGTGTGGAGCGCTAAAACACGCTCCAATTGCTTCTCATTTCATTGTTGTTTTGCGATTTTTGACGATTTGTGATAGTTTATCATTTTTGGGTCAAAAAAAGTATAGAGAAAAAGAATATCCAAAGCATATATACTAAGTAGTATCAACTAAATACTAATCAAATTACATAATCAATATGGCAAAAAATTGTTGGCTTCCATTTGTAGTAACGTTGACCGAAGCTCTCTAACTGTTAAAACATATCCAAAAATCCCCAAAAACACAATGGCACTAGGCACAATTAGCAGATGATAGCATTATCCATCTTTAACGAACAAACGCTGGCTGGGTGCAGCTGAACGATCAGTAAAAAATAAAACGAAAACGATTATCGAACATTTGAAAATACTTAAAAAATAAGTACAACGAATGAATAATTAGCATAAGCTATGGCAACGGCATAAATACGTATTGAATAACGACCTCAACTCGACATACTCAACATACATACAAGTATATAGTATATATTTGCCAAGTATTTGCATATTTTGTAACCCACCCAGTGTTATTTCTACATACATATAACATTTAGTATCTTAGCGTTAGATGCGATTTAGACTGTTGTTGGATAATATAGTATTATTATACACAGACACGAACAGAAATATTCCAGTACCATAGTAGAGAAGAAAACCTAATAAATCTAAATAAATTACAACAAATCATAATAAACGAATACCCGTAGTAATCAAAACTAGCGTTAAACGATATTGTTATACATATTATAAATAAACTACATGGAATAGCCTATAAAAAAAAGAACACAAAACAAAATTATGTATACACCCATACACACACAAATACATATACAAATACATTTACATATATTTTTAGTATACAACATTATATTAAATAAACATTAAGAGACTGAAAAAAAGAGAACAATCATCAAGTAGTTTAAATATTTAACCATTCATCCGGTAAGTTCATAAAACAATTCCACTCGTCGTCTTGTATTTATAATTAATTTTATTGAAATTTGAAAATTCTTTATTATTATGTCAGTGACTGTGTAAACACACAGCGTATAGATGTTTTTGCAGTAGTTCTATCCATATATACATATGTTATAAAGTATATTTCAAATATGCAATTGCATTTTCCAAAAATACAATTCGTTTTCGTTTTTGTTTTTGTTTTACTAAATGTTTAAAACTTAGCATTTTATTGTACTACACAAAATGATTCACTTGATTTGTTTCAATCATTTTTGTGTTTTTATATTCTTTTTTTGTAAATTAGAAGACATTTGAAATGATGTACATTATACAATATATAGAGGAGAGAAGTGTGTGAACATCGTATTAATTATAATGGAATGTTGTCGCTTATGTGTATCTACTGTATGTGGTACACATTCACAAATACACAGAAATGTATTTGGCTGGTTTTGACCGAGCACTTAAAAGTACAATTGTAACTTAATTTGGTAAACAAAATTGTGTATAAAAGTCAACTAAACAAAAATGGACGGTTTTGGATGACTATTGAGAGTTTCAAAAGATTCGAGTTACACAAATTAAAATAAAATGCCATAAAACAACAAAAATCAAAGCGTTACAGATACGTCACGGTAAGTGTAATAATTTTAGCAACCAATTGTCAACCAAATTTGAAGCAAAAAACTTGCCCAAAATCATTGGCAGTGTGTGTACGTGTGTGCGTGGAGAAAGCCTTTTGATCATCTATAATATTTATATCCTAATTCGTTTGATTGAAAGTGTATAGAAAATTTTGTGAGTTATGCTGCTGTTGTTTGTTTAAGGCAATTGATTTTCAACAAAATGGCGGATCTTCGATTTGGTTGATATTTAGATGAAAATCTCCGTACGCTTCCTGACCTGGTGACCCGTGGTCGAGTGGAGCACAGCATCATCGGGATCATCAGCACCATCGGCGCCATTATCCTCATGCGTCAGATAATCTCCTTTGTGACGGTGCAAGTAGCGACCGATGAGGAAGAACATCAGACACAGCAGGAGGAAAAGGATTGCGAGCAAGACTATAAGTAAGAAAATGTGTATTAGAACAGAATTCATAGAAGGAACAGTAATAGTACTTACATGCCAGCAGCACCGAGTTCACTTCGTTGTATGCCTTGCGCAGCTTCTCCTCATCCACCAAAGGTGGTGGGCGAGTTTCTATTTCAATGGGCGGATGCGTTACCGGCTCCACGCCGCAGAAGTCTTCAGTCAAATTTGCTAGAAGACAAACACGAAATTGAAGTAAAGTATTTATAATTGAATTGGGAATCACTTACTGCCCAGTGATTTGACATTATTGGGAGGATTCTGTTGGAACATCAGTTTGAGCGGATAGATATCATCGAATTGCACGCGTGACACACAACCCACAAAACCATCCGTCATTGACAAGTTCTTTCCAATGTACATGTATTGAATGTTATTGAACTGCGCATCCGCCGAAGCCTTGATATCAAAGTGATACTCAACGGGCTCGTAGTTGTCCACTTGCAGCACCACCGTTGAGCCGCTGTTCTTGCGCATGAAACGCACATCGTGGTATTGACCTAGGCCGAAGTGCTTTTTAGGGAATATAATTTCCTGTCGCTCGAAACCAAAATCAAAGACACAGCGCAAATGACCTGAAATAAACAATATTTTAATGCAAAGTTATTTAAATAATAGCTTAATCAAGTTACCTGAATTGGAGATCTGTATAGTCAAATATTCGCCAGTCAGATTCGAGGTGAAGCCCAGCAGGAAACCCTTGGGTATGGTGGTGGTGAAGCCCACGCGAATGTTCTCGGCAATTGTGGAGCGGAAAGAGCCCTCAAACTCGTAGCGAATAATTGAAGCGGAACGCAAGTTGACGCCAATTTCTGCAAGAAAACAAACAGTTTATTAACGTCCCAAAGTGTTGGCAAAATCTTCACTTACCATCTGCACAAATGGGTCCCTTGAAGGCGCTCCAACGGCAGTCACAGCTATAGCCATCGTAGCGTTCAATGCAGGTGCCGTTGTTGAGGCAAGGACTCGACTCGCAACGACCCACGCAACCTGTGCTAATGCCGTATAAGCCACGCTTGGAATAGTCCTTCAGATCCACCATTTTGCCATTGAGCAACAAAGCACGAATGCAACCCACATAACCATCACGATACTCCGTGGTAGCGCCAATAACCAGATCTGAGGTCAAGTGCAGAGCACGAACTGGGCCTGGGGGTTCACGCACTTCCGCCTTGATGGATCCATCGACAACAAGACGCGCCTCCTTACGATTGCGCTCCACGCTCACCGTGTGCCAGTTATTGTCATTCAGATGATAGCTGGTGCCCACATTAACACCAAGTGGACCGCTGCCAGCTTGGTATTGGAATTGTAGTTTGTTGCCGCCATTCAAGCTCAGCTTGATGTAATCAGTGGGACCAGTGGCGTGGAAGATGACAGCGTTCTCTTGTGTGGTGCGGAATTCCAAATAAATATCACCCGAATGTCCCATGTCAAACGGCGGCAGATTAATCGAAGCATCGGCAATGCGGAATGTAACCACATTGCTAAACAGATCATCGCCCTCACAGCGCATAGGACCCAAGGTGTACCGACCATACTTTTCGTCCAGCGGGGTGCCAGTGTCACCAAATTTCACTGCACGCACCGGCAGATGTTCCTTTTCACGAATATCGCCGCCATCCTCAGTCCACTCCAGGCTATTAGAATCACAGTTACACCACTTGGTGGGATCATTACATTTGCCCAAAATACCGCATTCGCATTTTCGGGAACCGGGCAAAGCGCCTGCCCAGTAATCCATGGGTTGATTGTTACGCGAGATCCACCAGGCGAATGGACGGAAGTTGCCAGCCTCAGCTATAGAGATGAAAGTGTTAATAAGTTGAAAAATGCATTCACTAAACTAACTGCTTACAAGGTGAATTGAAAAGACGCGAGGAATGACACGAGTAGCTCAGTCGCTGCCAGCAGCTGTGTGAGCGGTTGAGCAACGCTTCGATCTGCAGCTGATTGGCATCGTACATAATGGACTGCGCAAAGGAGCCCGGCTCCTGGAAACCATCCACTGTGGTTGTGTGCTCTTGACTGTGACTCAGCGTGGTGATGACGCGTCCATCAGCTGCAAAGGAAAGTGACAATTAATTTTCTGCTGGGTCAAACTATAGCGGGCGACACTTACAATAGAACTCGCAGGTAACAGGGAAAGGTTCCAGCGGACCGCTGCCATCCACATCGATGTTGAGGTTGACACGCTGCTGCACATGTTGCACATTCTTCAGCGCCTGACAGGACAATGGATTGTTGGCTGTAAAGCGAACGAACAGCAATGAGTTGGCATATAAATTATTAAAAGGTATCTTTTGTGACAACTTACAGGTGTGACAGACAGCGCCAGCATAGCCAGTATGCGCACAGTCGCAGAAGAACTCCATGCTGTTCTGATGACAGACACCCTTGTGCTGGCAGGGATTGGGATTACAGCGATCAATCATCTGGCAGGCATCGACCACTACTTCATCACCACAGCAGACCTCTTCGCCCTGCACCCAATCCTGGGGCAACTTGTAGTTGCCATCCACCGAAATCAGACGCATGCAGCCCACAAAACCATTTCGATCCAAGCCGCCAGCAATGTAATACAAACTTCCCGTGGCAATCTGTATATTCTTGGTCGTTGTCATAGGCCGTTGATCGATGTTGATAATCAAACGATTGCGTTCGATCGAAAGCACAAATGAATGCCATTTGCCATCATTGAACTGATCCTCATAGTTGTCGAGTATAATTCGTGGCCTGTCCTTCATGCTCAAATCGATTTTAACCTTGCCAAACTCCAAAAAGACTTTAACATAGCCGCCCGAATAGAATTCATGCTGCACCATGACGCCCGTCTCCTCGTAGGTGCGGAAATAGAAGGACACATTCAAACGCTGCGAGTTCTCATAGCCCTTTAGCTTGACAAACGAGCCACGCGTCGTGAAGGTAACTGGATAATTTGAGGGCGACGGACAGGCAAACAGACTGTTCACTTTGGTGTACAAATGGGCTTCGTTCAGCTCGTAGCTGTCCTTCATGACGCGTATAAAGTTGGTTGAGTTGAAGTAAATATTCTCCAAGCAACCCGAAAAGTTCTGCTGAACAATGAGACCCTCCTGCACATTTGGCACACCGCCTAGGTACAGCTGCTGATTGAGATTCAAGCGTGTATAATCACCACTAATGCGACTACGCACAATGACACGATCTACGGAAAAGATAATGTCCTGTTTGTTACGCGAAACAACAACATCGTGCCACACATTGTCATCCAGCAGACTGCCCACTGAAAGCGATGCCATCGAGTTGGTTCCCAGTTTCACATTCATCACCATCTTATTGTCCTTCAGCTGCAGCGCATAGTAATCGCCTTGACTACCGCGTGAATACATCATAATGCCATTCGCAAAGGCGGTTTTGAAACGGAAGCGTATGGACTCGCGCAACGATGCAATGGCATGTTCCTTCAGCTCATAACGCACCAGGCCAGTTCCATTGAAATAAAGGTTCTCCGCAACTGCCAGAAGAATATAAATATTAGTTTTTTATCTGGTAAAATGTACTCTGAACTTACTGTATTCACAGCCGTAGAGCTCGACACGCATTGAGATGCGATCGTGCCAGCGTGTAGGATTGATGCGCACCCATTGTGCAATGATGGGCACTTCAAAGATATTGTAGTGTATGTTATTGCCATCAGAGTTGCCCTTGAACATCTGCACAATACGTAAAATTAAATTAGTATACAGATACAAACATACAGATTTGTAATGCTGCCACCATGCAGTGAGTTTTAGTTATGCATTTTGAATTAGTTTATGCTTTTGATCTATGGTTAGGATTAGTCACAATACCTGCGGCTCACTCGTGGGATTAACATACGAGCGCCAATATTCGCCATCATCCGAATACTGAACGATATACTCCGTGACAAACTCATCGGTGTGCATGCGTCCCATGGTGGCGATCTTGCGCACCATGATCGCCTCGCCCAGATCGAGTGTTAGAAAGTGATTATAGGTATTCTCGACGGGCGTCCAAGCAGAGTTACCTGCACCGGGTGCAATTTAGTTGTATAGAGGTTAGAATTGAAGAAAGTGTGTGTGTGATAATCAAGCATTTAACTATTAGTTACCAAATAAATGAATACATAAAACATGCCGTAAACCAAGAAAAAAATAAAATAAAGCTCAAGCCAAAATACAAATAAAATAAAATGTTAATAAAAATCATAATCTTTTGCTCAGTTTTGTAGCCAGATGAACCACCACCACATTTAGATGACATTTGTACACTGGGAGGATTAGAGATTGGGCGGGTGGTTGAGTCTCTCTTACCTTTACGTTGCCGCCGGGCTCTTTATAGTCGGCAAATTCGAGGTCTGTGATGCCGTAGCTAATGGTATATTCGGTCACATACTCATTGCTGTGCGGTCGTCCTTGCAGCGCTATGTGCGTGACATTCCTCACCAGACCCAAATCAATAATCAGACGCTGATCAAAGTCCGAGTGCTTGGCTGACCAAGAGGTGCCAGCTAATAACCATTTAGTAAGTCAAGTCATCGGGGGTGGATTATCGGGTTGTCGGTTGGTTGGGGCAGTAAAAATTAATGATAATTTAAAAATCAAAATAAAAACAAAATAAAAATTGCCAACTCGATTAGCTACAGACAAAATGTTGGGCAACCAACAATATAGTAATATAAATTGCCGCCTGCCCGCCAATTAAGAGAACATAATTTAAGACCATTTTCGTTTGACAGCTGCAAGTGGTTCAGAGCGAATATAACAAGCAAAGGTCCTTCAATCGATTGTCGAGCAAGGGGTGAGATCAACCCCTCGCACAAAATTCGCAAAATGCAGCAGACTGCAGTGGGAAAAATGGTTTAGGGGTGAGCCCAAGAAAAATGCCAAAAGTGCTGGTGTTAACACTAAATGGACATGGCACACGGACTGAGCATAAACAATTGCCACAGTCGGATTTTCTCCTCTGTTCCATTGTTTCCATTAATGGGCCCGGTGTGTCCAAAGACTGTGTGAATTATATTGTGTGTGTGTGTATTCTGGATCGTCGAGGATTATAGTTTGAATTGAGTTGAATTGCGCTCAAACTTGGGTTCAATGCCATCATCAAACTTGCCATCGACAAAACTTTGGTAAACAATTCCGAAAAACGAGGCGAAAAACAACCAAAATACACTGAGTAAAACTGCCTAACAAATCGCTACCCTTGACGGTACTCTATGCTCCCTCCTGCTATTTAACAAACACAGTTGTCTGGCCCATGTCTGGGGTCCATTACAAGCGCCTACATTTCTGGGTTTATTGCCTTTTAATCATATTTCCGGCTTACGTCTCTTCTAGCTTCCTTTTTCCTTGCTTTGTTATTTTTAGCAAGCAAATCAAAATTTATGCCGACAGCTGCTTGGAGCTTCATCGTAAAGCAGCAGTGAGCTATCACAAATTCATGTTTACCAGGGCTGAAAGTCGTTACTAAAAGGTAAACTCAATGAACCGGTTCAGAATTTAAAAGGATTTTTACATAATTAAATTGCATTAATGTTATTTGAAAAATAACATCCCTAGTTGAACACCTTTTAAAAATCGATAATAGGCAATAAATAATAAAATTTGAAATATTTATTCTACAATGGTAAATATTTTAAAATGCAATCAATTTCATTGGTTTATATTTAACTTCGGCTTTAAGCCTTGCAAAAACCCTTCAAGTAAAGAAACTTCGTTAAGCTTTCGGGCTCAAAGCCTTGAACCGAACCCAACCCAAACAAAAACTTCCTCGTTTTGCAGCCCTGATAGTTACACTAGCTGTTGCTACTCGTCATTTTTGCTTATCGTTTATGTAAAGAGATTTATTACAGTATCAAAGATTATGCTAATTTCTATATGCTATTGTTTCTGTGCTAGGAATGTCGTTTCTGCGGCTTCAGCAGCGCCTGTTTGCAGTATTCCACCACCTCGGGCTGCTCAGCGATTGCACTTGGCTCTATCAAATCCTGGAAAGGCACAAACTCAAAGCGCGCATTCTCGTGCGGCAAACAATTGCGAAACGCAATCGCCGCGCAGTATTTGTGTGATTAAATGCTCCTCGAAGTGCCATTGCGTCATGGGTGTGCCGTTGCAACGCAACGTGGTGGCGCACAGTGGGGAGACGGCCTCCTCCAGCGGATGCGTGGTGTCCACGGCAAAGCTTATCTTTTCGAGATCGACAGTAATGCCCACGCCCAGTTCCTTAACGTAGGCCTCCTTGAGGCACCAGTGACGCATGAATGCCTTGAGCTGTGCCCCCTCCGTGTGCTGTGGTCGCCCAATGTAGCTCCACTCCTGGGGCGAGAATTTGCTCTGCATGAGGCGAAAGAATTCTGCCAATGGCTTACCGCCACTATACTCGATCTTCATAACATCTGTGCCAATGCCAAACTCAGCGTCATCCCGACTGCCTCGAATACCCGCTAACAGCACCAGGCTGCCCTGATGAGAGACATTAAAGCTGAGCGTTGAGCTGTTATCCTTGGCGGACTTGGATGGCACCCAATATGGCTTGCCGCGCACATCACGCTCAAAGTGCACTTGATGATACGGCTCGTTGGTGCACGTGCTCACAAATTTGCGCATTAGCAGACGGCCAATCAGCGAGGACAGAAAGTCATCGATGAAATGAAATTTCATCAGGCGTGTCCGCTCCTCGATTTGTATGGCAGCCACCGCATGCGTCAGCTGTGGCAGAGTTGGCGTCCATGTGCTCAAATCGAATGCCCAACGTGTGCAGATGTGTTTGTTCATTTGGATTGTTGTTGTGTGTGCTTGTGGTTTACAAACTATTTTACGTATTTCTATAACATTCCGTTTTTTTCGCTTAATCAACTAATTTGCTAATACGCTGCTGCTTCTTCTCGCTTGGTGTCATTCAGCATAAAGCGGCGACAAAAGTTTTCTGACGAGTTAGCAGGGCTTGTTAGCGAGTAGAGCTGTCAACGAGCTTTGCAGAATAATTTTAAACAATATGGCGGCTAACTAAGGGGAGCTTATTACGCAAATTACTAAACTAATCAAAACAACTCAAATAAGTAAGAGTAACAAGTAAAAAAAGAAAATAACTCAACAAACACTCAAAAATAATAAAAATTGCACTCACCATTTAAACGCGCTTTGTCTGGACCACGTTCGGTTAAAGACGAAGTGGCCGTTAAAACGGCACGCTCCATCAGCGGCTGGTTGCATTCGTAATCGGAAAAGTAATCGCTGAAAGAATCTGCAAAAACAATAAAGCAAGAAAGATATAATCAGTAAAAAAGCAAACCGCAAGTTTGACCTAAATGTTCAAAAATAAGCACAAGTTTACATATATAAACTGTCACAGGCGTAAATAAATTAAGTTGAAAAATTCCAAAACAAAAACAAAAGTTTTACGCTTTGGACAGCAGCCAATACATTTCGAGTCGCCTCGTATATAAAGATTTTCAATTATAAATTTTGAGTGGCATTCATTATATTCAGGGTGGGCAAAGTCCTTGGTTTTTTTATGAGCAATAAATAAGGGCTTCGAAAGGATAAACATACGGCATTTGTCTGTCGCTATTGCAGTGCAATCTGTTATCGGACTGATTGTTTGTGTGTAAACACAGTTGGTCGCCATGACATTATTATTATTATTATGCGACTGCCTGCAGTAGAAAAGTGCCCACTTAGACAGACGCAGAAAGAAGCGGCAAGGCGTGATAACAGGTCCCCGGAAATCCTCGCCTCCACAACAATTGTCTGTCGTCTCACGACATCATCCCCCCAAAAAGGGGTTGGCGTCGCTGTCGCCTTTGTGGGTGCAGTTTATATGTAAACAGTAAAAACAAAAACAACCCTTAGCAAACAGGAGACAGACTACCAAAGTTCATGTGCACTTGGAAGTTCAACCAGTGACTTAAAGGGGGGCAAAAATGTAGCAGATTAGCAAAAGTCAATCTAGATATACCGCTGCACCTATACATATATACCATATAGTATATATTTATGTACGCCCAACCCAATTTAGATGTCCTGTGACAGGTACCTGAAATGGAATGAGTCCTAACATAAACAACTGAAACACGCACGACATTTGATTTTTAAAAATAATCAATAGCCAAGCAAGCATGTAGTTTGAACTAGTTTCTTGATAACTCAACTAAAATCCAAGAAAAACAATTTACTTTTTCTGCTATATAAATCGACAAATTACACGCAATTTCAGCAGCTTTTATTACTATACTTGGCAATCACAATGTAGTTTTTTTTAACATAAGACAAGTATGTACTACACACGAAAATACATTGGAAATGTATAATAAAACAAAAAGAAAATGAGAAAACAAATCTGGCTAATGTTCTCAATGAAATAAATATGACGTGACCGATTTAGAAAAGTAATTTCCGCCTCTCCCCTGAAATTGTGAAGTGCGGATGATTTGCGCCTTGGCCAAGAAATAATTATAAGCATTGGAAATAAATTAGGAAAAGAGTCTTGCGGTCCAGCTGTCCGTCTATCTGTCTGTCTGTCCGGCTCTTTCATAGCATTGAAAAGCAATGAACAATTTTTCGGTGGAAATTGTTTATTTTTAGTCATAAAAATGTTTGCATATGAACTTTCAATGTTTATTGTTGCACACAGCGTAAAATTATTCGTTTGGAACCCCAAACGTAACATTTCAAAATATTTGCTCATTTTGTTGGGTTGACATATGGAGCAGGAAGACACGTGTAAAATGATTTTTATGGCATTGCATATCATTCAAATTATTCAATAAGCAATATGTTCTTTTTCCCCGCATGCGCATTGCAGCTGCCGGAATCAAAATATATGCCGGCAACAGCCAAACAAAATATGCAGCCAATTTGAATTTTCTACTAACTCCCAATAAGTTCCCAAAAACGAACGAGTAGTAAAAAAGGCGTTGTTTGTTG
Source organism: Drosophila albomicans (assembly GCF_009650485.2). Classification (NCBI taxonomy): domain Eukaryota; kingdom Metazoa; phylum Arthropoda; class Insecta; order Diptera; family Drosophilidae; genus Drosophila; species Drosophila albomicans. The sequence continues at coordinate 39,045,064 of NC_047629.2, read as the reverse complement.
AGTTTTGTTTTGCCAACGCTGTTCGTAAGCAGTGTTTGGATCTCGTGAGCGCCAGAGAGAGCGAGAGAGAAGAATTAGGGAGTAGCGAGCGTGATCGTCATATTTACAGAGCAAGAGAGCCGCAGACACGCACACATTGATAGTGTGGGAGAGTTGAGTTATAAACGAAGAACAAACACAAAAAAGACGAGGAAAATGACGAGTCTTCTCGAGCAACGTTTGGGGAACACGCCCTAAACTTGGCTTAATCTAATTCTCCATTTTTACACAAAAAAACTGATGATTTTGGGACAAAATCTTTATAAATCTTATATTTAGTGGAATTTTATTACCTGCTCGTGCAACTCCCACGTTGTTGCTGCCCAGCAGTAGGAAACAGCAGCAAATGGAAGAAATTGTTAAAGTCGTCGCTTTCATGGCTTGTCTCATTTTGCTCTTATTTCGTACACACAAATCAGCCGTAACAATGATTTAAAGAGACATTTATAATTTATTTCACAGATCCAACTAGCCACAATAGGTTAATACACTTATTTCAACTGCTGCAGACAAAAAGTCCACAACAGCGGGGCAACTTTTTGTTTTGCCAACCCCGCGGCACTCTGGCGTCGTCAACGTGAACACCAAACGAATTTTATTATTTAAAACGGACTATTATTATCAATGAAAACGCCTATAGCGAAAGAATTACACCCGAACACACGCACTAGTAACTGCAGCGCCTGCTGCACGTTCGATTATTACAAAAAATATAATAATTAACTCTTCTGCGGGTTTCGATGACACACACACGTCTGTCTCGTTCGTTTAATTTTATGTTATGGATGTTTTTAGCTTCGAAAAACTTTACAGTTCTAGACACTGTTATTAACAGCGAGTGATGAATGTGCTCTGCAATAGCTGTTACTTTTAAAAGTGCATTCAAGTTTTGTAATATATTTTAATCTATGAAAAATATACAACAAAAAATAAAAATGTTATCTAGTAATTAGGTCATTTAAATGCGGCATAAGATATTCACAAAATTAGTAAAGCTTGGTTTTGAACTAGCCGCTGTTAATTCTCTCCAAAGAGCATTAACAGTGCCATATTGAGCCGATATGGATATTACTCACATCTAATATTAAAAAGCTTAAGAAGTCTTTTATCTTCAATGACATAAATTTCAAAATACAAAATAATATAAATCGGTATTTATCTAGTTTTATTTAAAATTTCATTCAATATAAATATCTTTGCAAATTAAAGTAGGGAATAACCTCTATCCACAATACGTTTGCACTTTTGCGTTAACGTAGCGCATATTCGCTTCACTTATACTCAGTTGCGCTTACGTTACGCTCCCTTTCTGCTACGCCAGAAAAATTTGTTGGCGTGTTTTGTCAGACGTTGCAAAGTATTTCGCATTTTGTGGACCAGCAAGAGATATTTAAATTGCCAAAATGTACGGTGGTGAAGACTTTGATAATTCGGTGAGTGTACACAAATTGCTTTCAACACCGCTTGCGAAAATTGTGCGAAATCACATCCGGGCAAAATAGTAAAAACATAACCCAACTTTTATTTGTGTTTCGCTACCGTCAACAACAAAATAAAATTATTTTACCCATTTTACAGGACTTTTACGATGATTACGCGCACACCGGTGATCCGCAATTGGATCTGGAGTACGAGCGTAGCTACTACGCAAACCGCATGCCCGAGAATGTCAAGTACTTTCTCATGAACTTCTGTCAGGCGATTAAGGAGGGGAATCTCTATGACATACAGAACATGTATGAGAATACATTCCCGCAAATCAGTGATCATCATTTCGATAAGACGGCATGGCCCGAGGAGCAGGAGGTGGGCGCCATTGTGGACAACGATAAGGTGTTTCTGATTTTGTACAAGGAGTTGTACTATCGTCACATCCATGCGCGCATTCCTGGTGGCCCTAAGTTGGAGCAACGTATCAATTCGTTCTTCAACTACTGTGATTTCTTCAATCTAATCATTTCGGCCCAGAATCCTGTGATGCTTGAGTTGCCCGACATCTGGCTGTGGGAGTTGGTCGATGAGTTTGTCTATCAGTTCCAGAACTTTGCGCAATACCGGTGAGTATATCAAGATTATGTGGTCATCAAGTCGAACCTAACGTTTTTCTATTCACCGCGCCAGTGCTCGTCTGACGGACAAATCGCAGGATGAGATTCAGCAACTGTGCGTGAATCACAGCAACGTATGGAGCATTCTATGCATTCTCAATGTGCTGCACTCGCTCGTGGACATCTCCAACATCAAGAAGCAGTTGGAGGCCATCTCGCAAGGCGTGGATCCCCAGACAGTTGCCGGTGATTTTGGCAAACTGGGCTTCTACAAGATGCTTGGCTATTTCTCGCTTGTCGGTCTGCTGCGCGTCCATTCGCTGCTGGGCGATTACTATCAGGCCATTAAGGTGCTGGAACCCATTGAGATCCACAAGAAATCTGCCTACTCGCATATACCCGCCTGCCAGATCTCCACATCGTACTATGTGGGTTTCGCTTACATGATGATGCGTCGCTATGCCGACGCCATTCGCACTTTCTCCGACATCCTGCTGTACATTCAGCGCACCAAGCAGCTGTACAGTACCCGCTCGTACCAGAACGATCAAATCAACAAGCAGGCGGAGCAAATGTATCATTTGCTGGCCATTTGCTTGGTGCTGCATCCGCAGTGCATTGACGAGTCCATTCAGCAGGTGTTGCGCGAGAAGAACTATCACGATGCCATGTTCAAGATGCAGTGCGGTGATCTGGATGTCTTCAAATCGTTCTTTGTGTTCGCCTGCCCACGATTTGTGAGCCCTTGCCCCCCGGCGGCCGATGCGCCCATGGAGGACTATGTCAAGGATCCCATGGAGCATCAGTTGCTGGTATTTATGGATGAAGTGCGACAGCAAAAGGATCTGCCCACCACCCGCTCGTATCTGAAGTTGTACACCACATTGCCGCTGACCAAACTGGCTTCCTTCATCGATCCCAATGCCAGCGAGGATGACGTGTCCAAGCTGCTTATTCGTTTGCTCTGCTTCAAGCACAAGATGCGCAATCTGGTCTGGAGCAAGGGACCCAGTGGCCTCGAGGGCACCTTCAAGTCTGGTTCTGAGGTGAGTTGCAAATTTAAATAACCTGAAGAATTAAAGACTAATTTGTTTACTTGACATTGCAGCTCGATTTCTACATTGATGATGACATGATCCATATTGCTGACACAAAGGTTTCGCATCGTTATGGCGACTTCTTTGTGCGTAAGATAATGAAATTCAATGACCTAAACCGCAAGCTGAAAAACATCAACATTTAAACCTAGAAAGCAACAGTACACAACTATATTGTAATCGTTCTCTAACTAATTAATATTCCAATTTGGACTCCATTTGTTTTGATACCAATAAAAAACACAAAATGCGTCGCAAGCGCAGCGAGAGGTCGAAACAAATATGTGAATAATTCTTATTACTCATAAATAATTTTTAAGGTTTCATCAATGGCAGAATTTAAAACAAGTTGTCCGATTATTAAGATTTTAACATGTACTTTATTTTTGTTTTTTTTTTTTGTTTAACAATACCGTTTTGTTATATAAAATTTGTATTACTATAAGGAAATTCAATAATCTACACTTATCATGTTTTGTGAATTTTCTACAAAATCCAATTAGATGCTCAGCAGCCGCTTACATTTAGTGTTTTGTTTTTTTTTTTTGTGTTTTTAGTTTTGGAATGTGCGTTTCGTATAAATAACATTTTATCGCATCATATTCGTTTCTTAGTTTTCCTTTTTTTTATATATATAAAACAAAGTACAAATTTCTTTGGTAAATTAACAATTGTTTGCATGAAATGAGTTATAGGGTTGAGATACAGAGTACAGAATACAGTTAAAAGAAAAAGGTGAAAAAGATCAGATATAGTGGAGAAGAAAGAACCTTACATACAATTTTACGAGGCATTAAATAAAAGAGTAAATTGTTGTTGTAACTTAAGATTAATACACTTTATACACGAAAGAACGCTTGCGCTTTTTTCACTGTGCTCCACTTAGCGGGCTTAAAGGCTAAACACTTAATGGAAACAATTTACAAATTACGGACTTGATTGTGGTGGTATTAAGGGTTGGTTAATCGACGGTCACCGTGCGCTGATTGACATCGATCAGATAGATGGCCTTGTGATTCTGCAGCACAAAGTCAACAAATGCATTAATCGGTGCAATCTCATCCAGGGATGTGTTATTGCGACCGGACCACAAGAAGTTCGGACCAAACACAATTGCCAAATTCGATGAGGTCATTTTGTTGAGGTCCGCACAGTCGACGACACGCACCAGAAAGTCCACAATATACTTGAACAGTTCATAGTTCTCCTCGGGCAGTTTTTCGCGTATCAGCTGGGTGACATTGCGCGAACGCTCCTCCTTGGGCCAGTCCAGAAACTTAGTGACATCATCGTACAGGTCAAATGTTAACAACGGTTCGGCGAGATCACGTAGGAAACTTTTGAGCAGACCCGCAATAACATGCACATTCACATCGCTGAGATCCACGTCCTCGCCACGATTGACACGCTCCTTAAGCGCCATAATCTCAGAGTGATTGCCGGAGCGTCGAAAGATGCCTTCCGTATCGATGACACCGGTGATCGAGAGCGAGTCCACGCACTTGCGCACAATTGGCGGTATCGAGTTGAGGCATGGACTGTGCATTACGATAAATTTCAAGGGCACACCAAACTGCATCGTTGTCCGCCCATTGGGGGTTGCTGATGCTGATGCGGCTGCTGGAATCGCACGATTGCGACTTGGATTCAGTTTATCGTCGAAATCGCAAATGGTGTCGGGTAGCTTGAGCTTGTCTAGGCCCAGCGTCTGACGCAGCTCATCGAGGCTGGCGATGTACACTAGCTTTTTGCGAAACTTTTCGCTGATAAAGGGGCTAAAGAAGTTCCAGATGACGCGTATAAACCACGTCGGATGCACCACATACAGGTTCTTAAGATTCTTGCGAAAATTACGATCCAGCTCTTTATAGGAATTCCACAAGAATTGCGCCGATGGCTTGTTATCTTCTTTTAGTCCCTGATGGAAATAGACGAGTATATAATCGTTCTCCACAAAGGGTTCAATCTCTTTGATGATTTCTCTGTAAAGAAAATCATTTAATTGTTGATCTTAAAGTAGACAATTACTTAAAGTTACCGCACAAAGCCTTCCAGCTGGGATTTTTCTGGAAAACGCGATGCGTAAATGCCGAAAATGTGACGTCCTTGCTTGTCAGTGCCCAGGAAATCACATTTATTTTGCTTGAGTACCGATGGAGTGTTCTCCGACTGTTCGCGCAATTCCTCGAAATCGTCCTCTAATGGATTGTTGGGTTCTTCGTTCTCAAGATCGGAATCTGAATAACAATTACAACATAATTAGCCACATATACAGAAACGTCTCCACACTTTACTTACCATCGGCTAGCACAAAATCACCAACCATAACATCTTCTATGAACAAGAAAAATCAAGTGTTTAGTCATTCAACGTTTTCATTATATGCAAATAATAATAATGGTAATGTAGTAATTGTAATTCTTACTCTCAAGTGGCGCTGAGGTCAACAGCTCTGTATCATCAAACTCCAGCTTTGGTTCGCAGTCATGCAAATCGGATAGACTTGGCAGAGGATCCGATTCCGAGTTCTCCACAATTGAGCTAATGGCGGGCCCTTTATTGTGCATGTGTAAGAGAATACAATTTATTAATTTCTTAAGATTTTTTTTGGAAACAATTGGTCAGAATTTCAAAGAGTCAATCTTACAAGTAATGCTTTTCACTTAAGTAGTAGTAGAGTAGTATTTTGACGGCCTTAGGCAACAAGTTAGTTCGGATTTGTTTTTTGTGTGTATTTTGTTTGTTTGAGTAAGTGAATAAAACATGAATCAGAATCAGAAAGAATTTGATGAGTTATCGGGCTTAAAACGTAATCGTCGTTTCTTATCGAATTTCGAATTAATTTTACATATTTACATAGAGATTTATAAAGAGAAACAGAGAGCAAGATGAAACGAGCGCAAACGAACGAACGAGCGAGCGAAACAGAGAGAGAGAAAGAGTGAATTTATACCATATACATTGTAAATAGTTATTTTATAAGCCACACAACAATCACAAAAATGTTTAACAACAAACAGCAGCTACTGCAAAAATTTACAAAAAAAAAATTGAAATAGGTTAACGATTTTTACAATTTTATTTTATTCATTTTAGTTTTAAAGACCGGTTTCTCATGTTTAAGTTAAAGCGAGAGTTAAATTTATATCACAGTTACAAGCAATACGATTTTCTCAATTTCAAATCAGCAATTTGATAACCGATATTATAATTATTATCTCATTGAGCTGACAAATTGTTAGATGTACGGTTTTTTTAAAGGTTAACTTAGGGGTAAGTTAAAACCGTTGAGAAAATAAAATTCTTTATTCCCACGAGGAGAAACCGGACCTTAATAAAGTAGTTTTTATTTACAAAGGGAAGGGGAATCACCAAAATAGCCATACTTTTTTTTATTTTGTTGTTACGTTTTGAATTGAGGTTAGTAGAGCGCAACTTGGGGGCAGTTAATTGTTAGTCTACAGCAAGGCAAGAAAATTGGTTACAGTTACGTTTAAACGATTTAATTCTTAAGCGAGGCGCAAAAGCATTCAACAAAACATATATTTTTTAAGATATAGCTACACTAACGAAAATAACGGTCATTTAAGACAGTGGATCTCTTTCTTTGTGTTTTCATTGTGTTTTTTAGCTCTTACCTGGCAAACGCGCTGGAAAACGTGAATTGGCATCCATCGCCCTAGGAAACGAATGAGTCGCTGCTGTTGCCTGATAAAAAAAAACGACGACAGCTGTAAAACAAAAACAAAATTACATTAGCCAAATACAAAGAACACTACAGAACTCTCGATGACGTCACATTTCACTTTGACTTTGACAACAACAAGAGGAAGAACGTTCCCCAAAGCAAGCTTATTTTCTTGTTCTTCCTTATCGCGGCTGCTGTCGCTATTGATGATGTTGATGAACGCTGATTCACATACTCCAACGTTTATCGCTAATGCGCCACAACAACAACAAAGGCAGAACAGGAATTGCGCGCAGTAGCGATTTATTTACATTGAATAAGCAATAGGTTATTTCTTGCTGCCATCGACAGCGACGTCGACATCGGACACGGCAATTGGTAAAGTTCAAGTCAAGCCGAGGCCGAAGCTAAACACTTGCACGCAACGCGCGCGCAGAGGTGGAGATGAAGTAGGAGGGGGCAGGAGGAGAATGGCGGCGACGCCTACGCCCACCACCAAAACAAACTACAGTATTTGCATATATACACATACATACAACACACATACGTAGCTGTTTATAGTGAATGTCAAATTGCTGTTTAAAAGTTGAGCTTGCATAGTTATCTTTGATTTTTACCACACACTCATTCTATTTATGACTTGTTTTATTATTTATCGAAAGCTTGAGTCCACACACATTGTTGTTCGTCACTTTTAATATGGTTACATTATGTGCGTACTACATACATATACATAAAATATTTTTAGTACATGAAGAAGGATGAATTGTTTTTTCTTTTCCTCTCACTAATATACTAAGTAATAATATAAGACAGTGTCAGCGGTGCAAATAGAATTTTCATCATGGAACTGCGCATTTACTCGACAATTGCCAAGCGCACATATTGTATTATTTACTTTATTTTTGTCAATGAGCTTTTTATCAGCAGCAACAGCGCAACGGTGTTTTTGCCGTTTGGGTACCACAAAACTTCTGCAGTCTTATTTAAAATATTATAATGTTCAATTACACAATTTATTGCTGTCACTTTTCACATATGTTATTTACCTATGTGCCCTTCAGCTCTTTCACTATTCTACAAAACAAATTACGTTAAAATCTTTTTTGTACGCTAGACGAAAAAAACTTTGTGATTAACTCTGCATCAGTGTGACCGCAAGCTGGAACTTCAAATATAATTTTTTACTGTGAACATATGGCAAATTGAAGTATTTTTATTATCGTTGTTAAAACTGCGAGCTTTTCAGCAGCGCCACTTTTTTGTTTATTTTGCGCATATTATTTTACTATGCTCTGAAAGCTAATAAGATTTCAAGAACATTAAAAATAAAAAACTGTTTTATTGAGTAACGGAAAAATAAAAACCACTGCAGTATTTTGCTCCTCAATTACGCCAGTGCTGCCCAACTCCTATGGGTGCCAATGAATGGACTTTAATAAAATAATACCAATATTAATACATTTTTAATATTTTTAACATCCATATTGCATTCTTAAATGTTATAATTTTCTTTTTCCTCGTCTGTCATTATTACTAAAAACGATCACATATTCGATATGTGTCATCGAATGTTACTATGAAACAAAACAAAACACATTCGCCAGCCCTGGACTGACCGACTACTGTTCACGTTATTTAGGCAAAAATCAGAAATAGCTTAAATTTTGTATAAATAAAAATGGTTGGTTGGAGCCGTTTGCTATTGCCAGCGGCGCAGGTCGTCAAAAATCGTGCAGTGATGCTAACACCCGAGTGCCGAAGCGGTAAGCATAAGTAATGGGTTTACCAAAACAAACAGTAAACAGACTTGTTCCACATTACGCAATCGTAAATTCAATACATATCCTTCAATTACTTGTAGCGCTGCAGCAGCAAGTGCGTCGCATGGGCGGTGATCATGGACATCATCACATGACCGTAAAGCCATCGCGCTTCCAATGGGACAAGTTCAAGGATCTGTTGCACTTTTACGTAATGATTGGCGTCATTCCGATCACAGCTCTCGTCTTCTACGCCAACGTCTTTGTTGGACCCGCGCAGCTTGCTGAGACGCCCGCCGACTACGAGCCCAAGCACTGGGAATACGAGAGGGTACAATCATGGGTGATCAATCAGTTAGACACCGATAATAATGTGTCCTTTTCTTTTGTAGAACCCAATCACTCGCTTTATTGCACGCTACATTTTGAGCTCGCAGCAACAGGAATACGAGAAGGCGTGTCACAATCTCTTCGAGGAGAACGAGAAGGCACAAATTCGGTAAGTAAATAAGTAGAATTCTTTCTTGATAGACTATTAATTTCCATCTACTTTCCCTTAAGCCTGCTCGAGGAAGAGGTGCGTCGTAAGATGTCTGAACGCAACGATTATCAGGCCTATTATTATCGCCCAACAGTTGCTAAATATCACAGGGTTTCCAAGGAGGCGGCTGAAGAACTGGAAGCTCTGCGCGGCGACTAATTTAAATTATATTTGTTATTATTTTGCAAATATGGTCGTTTAATGAGACTTGCAACGGGGCGTAAAATAAAAGTTGTGAAAATTTATAAGGTTTTCACTGCATACAATTAAATAACATAAACATTAACGCATAGTAGAAATAATAAATACTTAAAAATGATGTTATCCAAATATCGATTTTAGCCCCACGCCTGATTCTTGCAATAGTAAAGAACCAATTTTCCATTGGTGCCGTGACAATCATATAGATTCTTTATGATCTGATCTGGAGCAGGCGCAAATGTTTGATTCACATACAGAAACTGCATAAGGAGATATAAGTTAATACATATTAGAGAGCATAGAATATTTACTGCTTACGATTTGCTCATTTTGATCAAGCTTTAGATATTTGTGTATAAACTTTTGTATCCAGCTAACAGTCTTGTTGGGATCCACCGTCCACGTGCGCTTCTTGATGATGGGCACATTTCCCGTGGCATTTAGCAAAACACATACTTAAAGCAAGAACATAAACAATCAATTAGCTAAATAATCTAATCATATGCGATTTTAGCTTACTTTTGGCTGCGTCTTTGTCATTGGGCGTTGTGGAGGTAATCGATGTTGTGTTGGCAGCAGACTGTGTTTCCTCAGTGTCCGTCATAGTAGTTGTTCTTGGAATGTTTAGTAAATCACGCTAAATGTGCTTTATTTTGTAAATAAATTATCTCCGCATTTGGTGCAAAACCTTTGTTGTATTTCTCTGCGAGGGATGCACGCTTGTTTCGAAATGAATACAATCATGGTCTTGGTATATTGAACAAGTTCGATTCGTAGCAGCACAAATAAATACACTCATTAAACTTACTATTCGTTCTAGGAAATATATTTCGAAATACACTGTAATCCAGCCATAACAAGTTTTTAGCTTAAATAAAGTTATAAAGTATAATAAAGAAGTATGCCGTAGTTTTGAACCTAATAGCAGTATTATGAGTCAGTTCAGCAGTAATTTAAACACTTGTAGCTAAAAATACCAAAACATGAAGGTTTGTATTTTTGGAAATTTAGTTTGCGGTAACACTACATCAACCACACGTGCAGTTTTATTGTTTAAAACGGTGTAAGTGATTTAATAATGAATAACAATCTATTTGATGGTTCTGACGAGGATGCAGATGATCTGCAGATATCGACAAATCAGGACTATGCCAAGACATACAACAGCTTGCGCAAAAAAGAGTTGCTGCAGAAATGTAAACCAAACAATTAATGTTTCTATGCAATGAACTCAAATTAAATTGTTTTTGCAGATAAAGATCGTGGCCTAGATGTCTCCGAATCGGAGTTGGATAGTGACAGTGAGTCTTCTGAAGAGGAAGAAGTCGATGTTAAGTTTGATCAAGAGTTCTTTAAGACGCTTGCATCGTTGAAGAGCAAAGATCCCAAAATCTATGATAAAGAAACACGTTTCTTTAATGACGACGAAAGTGAAGCCGATGATGATGAAGAGGAAGGAGCAGCTAAAAAAAAGTCAAGCAAGGCCAAGCCGGTAACACTAAAGGACTATGAGCGCAAGGTAATTCTCGAGCACAACGGCAAGTTTGAGAGTTCCGATGATGAGCCAGAAGAACGCGCCCAGTCTCCGACCGCTGTGGAGGAAGAACGTCGTCTGAAGGCCGAGTTTAGAAACGTAATGAACCAAGAAGACGATGGCGAAGACGAGGAATTCGGTGGCATCTTCAAGAAGCGCACAAAAACTAAAGCACAAACCGATGCCGAAGAAGCAGACTTTGCAAAATGGCTGGCGGGAAAGCAGGCGGATGCCGAAATCGAGGCGAGTGCCAAGCAACAGTTGGCGCCGCTCAAGCAGTACTGGAATAGCAGCAAGTTAACGCAAGGTGAGAGCTTTCTGCGTGATTATATCTTGAACAAAGGATACGCAAACACAGATGCCTCAGAGATTCCCACGTACGATGAGATTGTGGGTGATACGGCGCCTCTGTCCGATGACGAGCAGGAGCTAGAGAAGCAAGCAGAGTTTGAACAGAAGTACAACTTCCGTTTCGAGGAGCCAGACGCGGAGTTTCTGAAGCGTTATCCCCGTACCATTGAGCAATCGATTCGTCGCACCGACGACAAGCGTAAGGAGAAGCGCAAAGAGCTCAAGGAGCGCAAGCAGCAGGAGAAGGAGCAGAAGATGAAGGAGCTGGATCTCATCAAGGACATGCGACGTAAGGAGATTGAAGAGAAAATACGTAAATTGAAAGCAGTGACGGGCAACGATGAACTCGGTTTTAAGGACGATGAACTCGAGGAGGATTTCGATCCTGAGGCGCACGATCGACGCATGCAGGAGCTGTTTAACGATGACTACTACAACGTGGACGAGGGCGAAGAGAAGCCCGAGTGCCCCTCGGACATTGAAGAACTCGCACTTGAGGACTGGGACAACTATGATCCCGGGCAGCATCATGATTACGATGAAGATGGCGCACATTGCGAGGACGATGACTTTAACATGGACTGTGATTACGATCCGGCAGCAGCGAAACAGCAGATGCAACAGGAGCTTATCGAGAGCTCGCGTGGTCGCAAAGGTCGCAAGGGCAGACGCAATAAATTCATGGAAATGATTCAGGCTGAGAAGCCAGTGTTTAATCCCGAGGATGAGCAGACATATGGCGACTACATTGATGAATACTATCAGCTGGACTACGAGGACATTGTGGGCGATCAACCATGTCGCTTCAAATACGTGGAGACGACACCCAACGATTTTGGCCTAACCATCGAGGAGGTAACCAAAAACTTTTTTAAACTTTTGTTGATCATTTACTAAGTGTTTTTCTATTTTAGATACTGCTAGCTAAGAACAAGGAATTGAACCAATGGGCTAGTTTAAAGAAGGCAGTGCAGAATCGTCCGGATTACGTGGAGAAAAAAGAGCAACGTCTGTACAAAATGAAGGCCAAGAACGAGGATCTCAAGCGCAAGATCTTTAAGAGTTTGTACGGCGATGGGTGAGTGGAGTTGGCAACGATTTCAATTACCTTTTGCTTTAATTTTGTTTTGCTATTTTAGCTCTGATGATGAGGAAAAATCAGAGGAACAATCTACAACGCAACTGGTTACAAATGAGCAGCCAGCTGCTCCAGTGGTGGAACAAACTCCCGCAGAGCCGCTGTCTAAATCCAAAAGGAAGCGTCTCAAGCGCAAGGCAGCTGCAGCAGCTGGAGCAAGTGCGACAGTCACAAGTATAGCAACCACGACAAGCGCAACGGACACAACAAGCGAAGCAACCACTTCAATCGAAGCAGCCACTTCCAACAAACCTGATGTATCAACTGAAGCAGCTGCGACAACGAATGGAAATAAGGAACAGAAGAAACCTGCACAAAAGTCGCCTAGGCCAGCAAAGAAACAGAATGAACTAAAGAAAAATACGCCAGCCAAGCCGGCAAAACAACAGAGTTCGCCATCGAAAGCTGCACCGCCGCCAGCCAAGAAGCAAAAGCTCGAAGTAACGGAGCAAACTGGACCAAAGGATTCGGGCAAAACGAACGCCAATAATCCGTTTGCCAAACAGAAATATCCACAAAGCATCGAACCCTTAAAGGCAAAAGGTGGCCAAAGAAATGGAAGAAAACGAAATGCAACAGCTCGCCAACCATTTAATAATCAAAGTAGGCAGAAGCCAGCTGGAGTGGGAGCTAAAGGAGGCGCAAGTACTGGAGCAAATCCCTTCAAGAAAACAGGCTTTAAGGCAAATGGACCACGTGAAGGCGGCGACTTTAAAGCGCGACCCAAACGCGATTTTAAAGGCAAAGCCAAGTCGAATAATGCCAATCCTAATGGCATTACGGACGATCGCCTCAAGGCTTACGGCATTAATCCACGTAAATTCCACAATCGCCAAAAGTATGGCAAGAAGGAGCAGTAAGATTGGCAGAGAATTGTAATATTATTATTAACATATTTAATGCGAATTGGTCTTATGTACATAAAATATTAAAAACAAATTTTCACACAGTTATGAGTTTTGAAAAACAGTTAGAAAATTGCAGTCGAGTGTGCTCGTCTATGCCCGCTAACTTTTTCAGAGAAGTTAAAAACATTTAATGAGTTGTTCTAATGTTTGCCTCGATTGTAAATCCTTAAGATATTTTAGGTATGTCTTTCGTTGTGTTTTAAAATTCCATGAAGCATTTTTTAGTTTTTAATCAGATCAAATTCAAAAATCTCACTTTAGTAGCTTCCGAAGGCTGGTCAATAACTTAAATGCCTCTAGCTCTTATTGTCTCGGAGATCTAGGTGTTTATACAGGACGACAGGCAAGCAGACGGACAGCACAAAACACTCTTCTTTCTTAAAGAGTAGCGGGTATAAAAACAAATTAATCGAGTGGTCTAATCGATTTCTGTTGCCTGTTCTGCATCAGCGGAATCGGAGTTGGCAACGTCATCGTCCTCGTGCCTGCTCGTAGCACGATCCAGCTGCAGTCGACGCTCCTGGATACGCACACACTTGGGGCAGATCATGTTCTTGCGGGTCAAGCAGACGCGATGGTAAATCGAGTTGCATTGATCGCACTTGATGCAACCGTCGTCAAAGGGAAAGATCACCTCGTTGTTGCTGCAAATCTCACAGATGTACGCCTTGGCTAGGCACATGTCACAGCTACGAATGTGGGAGTTAAACACTTTAAAGACTCCCTGTAGAAACTCAGCCAAGGCCCCCGATTCCGCTTGGATGAGATCACGCAATGAATAGAATTCATTGGATTGCGCTAAATGCCGACGACCGCTCAGCTGTTGCTCCACTAGCTTCTGTTCCACGGCCAACTTGCAGGCGGCTAAATAGTGTCGCATGTGCACCAAGTTCTGACGCAGTTTCTTGACGGCGCACAGCTTCTCGAGGAACACAAACAACTTGGGATTCTCCTCTTCCAAACGTATCAACGGTTTGTTGAGGAAGAGTTGTATCTCCTGTAAGGCGGTGCGTGAGACACGACGTGGTGTGAAGTCCCAGTTATGCACGATGCGGGCGGGGACAATGAAGCTATCGTTCCAATGGCACGAGGGGCAATAGTAGAGACCCCGATAATCACAGAGACGCGGCTCTATCCAGGAGTTCTCTGCAAGCAAGGCATGTTAATCTGTTTACTAGTGAAGTGACTCATTGATACTCACTGAAATTGAGCAGCGTGGAACACTCGGCGCACTTGTAACGCTGCTCCGATAGTCCAATCTCTGGACAGATTTCGGCGATGGGATATTGACGCTCCGAGACGAGTACATGAGCGCACACACGCTGCACACTGTCGATGCACTTCTGATGCACCAAATAGCCGCAATCACTGCAGATGTACGCAGCCTGCACAACTCTCCAGATGATCCCGGTGCAGTGATCGCAATAGAAACGTTTGGCTGCTGCCTGTAAACGATTGCGTGCGCTGGGATGATGGGGCACAAAGTGATGTCCGACCACAGATTTAATGGCATTCATTACGACCACATCGTCCATGTTGTTAGCCAGCGTCTGTGCCTCCTCCAGCTCCTGCAGCGAATAGCGCAGGTCTACCAGATGTCGCACCAGCCATCGACGCTCTTCGCTACATTCATCGCTCAGCAGCACAAGATCACGGCAGTGGGCAATAGCCGCCTGTAGGTCCTGTATGTTGGCATCTGAAGTGAAGATCAGGCGCCACTGTTCCTTCACCAGCGATGCGGGAATGGGCAACGCCTTGTAATCCGTGTGTTGCGGAGCGCTTTCCTCAGACCCCGATGTCGACTGTGGATGCAGATAACTTGACGCTGTTGATGTACTGTCATTCACAAATTGCGCCACTGCCCCGGGTAAGCTAGTGAGACTCTCGCGCCAGGAGCTCATCTTAATTATTTCGATCTGTTTACAAATGAGTTTTTTGCGTCTTCTTTGTTTGGCACTGAATCAGTGTTGCCACAAATATTTTGGAGTAAAATAATATTAAAATTAAAAGTTAAAATGTAAAAAGAGAAAAATAATTATTTAAAATTTTATTTTACATTTATTTTTTCTTAAACTGTGTTTTTTATTTACATAAATTTAGTTGTTATATTTAGTTATTAATACTCTTCATATGGCGCATTTTCCAATTTTGAATTGCCTACTGTAAATGTTAAATAACATGTGACTCCCAATGTTAGTTTAACATAGCTCTTTTGCGCTCTCACGCATCTTTCTCTCTCGTAGTTTCCATTGCCATGTGAATGGCATTATATAAGAAGAAGCAGTCATATTTTTTTTATAATTGCGAATTTTTTGTTGGAGCGTGCGTGCAATGTTGTACTAAGTCGGCATTTATTATTAACTATTTTATATACTGCGGTGGTGTTACTCAACGCGTATCGCCAATCAATTATTAGAGCCTGTCAGCCAAAGGAATTGTGTGTGCGCGATCAACGTGTGTTTTTGGTGCTATTTTCGTGCGGGATTTTCCTCTCATTTCTCCACCATCACATTCACATTGCCCGCCCTGTTTGTCGCAGACGCCGCTAAATGTTAAATTTTATGTGAAGAAAGAAAGATTATTATTTGTTGCGGCGCAATCAACACTAAACTAATCTCGCGCTATCAGTGGTCAATGTATTGCATCCGCATCCCCCACATCTGCAACCGCCTTCAACTTGGAACATCAATAATAACGGCAACAATCGTTCATTGTTCGCTTACAATTGCAATAATTTTGGGAATTGATAATACAAATATATGAAGTAGAAATCAGCTTTAATACGAAGCATTAAACATAGGGCGACACAGGTGAGTTTCATACATAAATCAAGTTGCTGCTGCAGTCGACCGCATTTTTCTGCAAGCATGTGAGTGAGTATGAGTGTGTGGGTGTATGAGAGGCTACATGTGTGAGTGAATATCTCGTGTGTAGGTCGTGTGTGTGTGAATGCTTGTTGATATGCTGCTGCTCTGCTACTAACTTTTGGTTAGATTACGTTGTGCTGTGATTCTCTTTTTCGCACCAATAATAATGACAGCAGCAGTTCAGTAGCATGTGCAGCCGCCACTACAGCAGCCTCATTCCCCATTCCCATTCCTCTTCCATTCATCACTTATGCATGTATTTATAGCGCTCGGTCGCAGTCCATGTGCGATGGATTTTTTGCCTCTTTCTGACACTTTAACGTACCGTATGTGTATGTGAGTGTGTGTATGTATTTCACATGTGTATAAGTTTAGACAAGTTTTTATTCGATACATTTTGATTTGTTCTCAAATGTATAATTCACACTTTTGAGGCCAACACTCAAAATATTCGTTTAATTGGTAGATAAAAAAGAAAACATGTATAAATATAGTATCTAAATAACTGTATTTATTTGTGTATCTTATCATAGATTATTTCACTAATTTGGTAATGTTTTTGTTGCGTGGGCGCTTAATAAAATTCATCCACACACACACATACAGACATTTGGACATGTGTATGTAGATAGCCTACATACACAAACAAATATAGAATATGTAGGTGCTTATCGACAATGACACATATATGGTATCAACATGTGTTTTTCGTTTCGTTCCTTTTACAAAGCAATAACAAAAACAACAAAATAATGATTGTACTAGTTTGTGCATTTAATAGAGTTTGGCTTTTATCAATTGGCAATGGTTATGGTCCGGTATAAACAATTGGCCATACGATGCAGCGAATTCATTTATTCTACGACACGTATTTAAAAGTGCCAGCTCTTATCTATTAGTATTTCTCTCACACTCCAGCATGCGTTTGAATGCAACCTGTTATCTATATACATATGTACGTATGTGTGTTGCTCTCTCTCTCTCTCGCTCTATTTCCCACTTTCGCCCCTCGTTCAGAATGAGGAAGCAGAGCATTGGCAAGGCGATGATTACCGCACCGATTATTTATCGTTAGCCCTTCGATTACATGTTGTGTGTGCGTGCTTACAGTGGGTCATAGTTTATTTTGTACAGTTTGACTAATTACCCACGCGAACGCCAAATAAATTACCTCGCTTGCTTCTACCTGCATTCGCCATTTTGTTACACAATTCCCCGAAAATTGTCAAAGTACGAAATGTGCTGTGTTTCACTGTAAGCTATCGTAAATCTCGTTATATTAGTTTAGTAGTATATGAGAATGTTCGACAGTAGCATATTAAACTACTATAGACCATCGTAATTCACTTGTTTGTCATGAGTACAGCGTCGTCGACGACGGACATGGGAAGGTCACAATTAGTTGACAGCCACGTTGGAGACGTGACTCTGAAACCGGCAAAAAAATATGCTTGTCAAACCCTTTGCTTTGTGTGAAATTCAGAATTTCACATCTCCACATGTTCTCGACTTGGTCACATGATGTTGATGACGAATTCAGTCAACAAGCTGAAATTTCATGTTGAACTCTCCATTTACTTCAGTTTCTTTATTTTTGCCTCAATGTGGCGTGTCAGCGGCTTTACTTTGAGCCCTGAGGCGAAACGATAACGATGAAGCTATGGCGGACATTTTGAATGTGCTGCGAGCATGTGTGCGTAGTCATGTGTGTGTGTGTAGTTATCGCTGGCGAAGCTTTACGTATGAAATTTCAGTTTTGGAGAATGCCAAATTGGAGATTCAACGATAAAGCATGAGTCAGCACTGGGGTTTATTGGCACTTCGGTCGGAGGTTTTGTTTCGGTTTAGCTTCGTGTGCAAAATTTGGAGGTATTTCGTCAGCGCAACTGATGATCAACATAAATCTTCACAAAACTGGTATATGGAACCTAGACGCATACATAGGAGAATGTACTTGTAAACCTGCCACAAGACGATGTTCTGTTTGAGATAAAAATATTCGATAAAAGTCTGCAAATAAACATTATTATATACTTAAACAAATTGGAAGCCGTTGCGAATAGTTGTCTTTGCTTGTTTATTTGATTTTTCTATTTATTAAACAGAATTCTGAAACTCATTTATGTGATCAACAAAAAATATTGCTCCTAGATAGCAATAAAGGTGATGTGGCAATCTAGCATAGACATAACTTAAATATATGCAAATAAATAATATGATTAAATTGTTAAAAGATGGTATAATAATGGAATCTGATTATGGAAGATAAGTTTGTAATTCGTATTTCTAGAAAGGTAAAAAGCTTTGCAATATCCTGTTTTAAAAATGGTTATTTGTAGCTTTTATTAAACATAAGATCATTCATAAAATCTGGATGCTTGAAATCTACTGTCCAAAGACAGATTTACAAACTCATTAGTTAAGTAGCTAATGGTGAAATTAGAATTTAATCCTTAAATGACTGTAACTAAATTAAAGAATAAAAGAAATAAAAGACAGGAAATTCTTTTATCATAAACAACATACCTAAGTTTTAAGTAATTATTATTAAAATATACTTGTAATCAGAAAAAGTTTTCTCGCGTTTTTTTGCTTTGACTACACTTTTCCTATCATCGAAAAGTAGCTTGATAAAACCTTTCGCTTTCAAGTAAATGTTTAAATCATCATATTTTCCGAATTAAGTCGACAGCGCATCAAAGTCGAAGAGACAGAGATTACATAATAAGTTACAATGTGTATCGGACCTCAGCACTTTTCCCTATAACTATAGCTTTTAAACTTTTTACGATGATCGTTGAGTATCGCCCTGAGTAAAGTGTCCAGCGATGGGTGCCACGCCCCACGTTCCAGATACGATACTATGGATGGAAGATTATCGCATTGAACTGGGCGCGACGACACCTTTGTAACAGATCGACAAACACAACCCACACAGCAACAGCAGCAACAACAACAGCAATTACAACAAAATATAATTCAAAAGTTGACTATAAAAACAAACTGAAAGCAACGCGCGTTGTTCAGTTTTAGTTGTGTTGTGCTGTGATCAGGTGGAAAGCGCGTCCGAAGCTCATCGAGGTGGGTGGAAGTTAATGGTACTATATATTCGATATAGTACACTGCTGGATTTAATCTCCATAAGTTCACTGAAACGTGTAGTACATAAAACAAAAATTAACTGCTTAAAATAACTGATAAAACTAGCTGCAAAAATGCGATAACGATTTGTGTGTTTTTGAGTTTTTTTTTTTAATGTAGCATTGAGTTCAATTCAAAGGCTACCGCAAAGTGCACGCAAAGTATAAGTATAGGCAGTTTTTCGCTCAGTGTTTTATTATGTGTGATTTCATGAGAATCATGCAAACTGAATTTAAATGAGGCTTGATTACAAATACAAAAACGATTGGCGGTCAGCACTTGACCAATTGACTGAGTTGTTGTCTTGATTGGGAACGACAAATTGAGGAATTGCAAGAGCACAAAAAAATAACCGCAAATAACAACAAAAAGGGCAGTAAGAAAAAAAAAAAGATATGTTTCTAAAATAAATTTTCGGGTGAGATTTTTGCATATCGGGCAAGATTTTGATTGATTTTTATTGTCAGATAATTAAGTGTTGTTGATTGAATTGAACTGCAAGCAAGAAAAGTGTTGTCGAAGTCGGTTTGGCTTGACTTGGCAACAAGTGCCGTGTATCGTGTCAACCTTTCACCTTCAGGGAGGCGTGTCCTTGCCAATATGTTGAAAGTGCAATGCCAATGGCAGGCACCGCCCACTTCCTGTGTGACCTTCACGCGCCCAACTTTATGCAACACCACGCGGCAACTGCCACGCGGCAAGCAAAACGATGACGTTTCGCTTTTATTAGGTCGATGATAGCCTGGCTAACAATTGCGTAGGCTCCCACTCTCTTTGTACCTTCATCAACGGTATTTGCCACCCACACACGCCCCCTTCTTGTGCTTCATGTGTCGTAAATATTTGTACCCAAAGTTTTATCAATAATTGGTTTCGCCCGTTTTGCTCGTTTGCTGCAGGAATAGAAATTCAAAACTAATTGCCCGGTAGCTCGCTTGTTCACTCAGTGCGCAATTGCGAAATTGTTCAAATCAGAAAACTAACAACAACAACAACCACAACAAGTGCAATAACAAAGCAATTTGCAGTTCGGTTTTTAAGGGGCACGTTGCTTGTTTGTTGTCTTTCACTTTTGCCACGCGCCATTTGCGGTTGCAGCGGCAACTGGTGACGTCGTGGTTTCCACAACTTAACTAACTATATATATCTGCAATGGTATTATATACGACACCCGCGTGGTATCATTTTACGTAATCTCTGCAATGGTAATTAGCTTTTGCAACGACTTCTTACGACTTCTTGCCTTCAAGCAAGAATCACAAATCTCGGGCACAAATGTATTTTTAATTGTTGTTTGAAGTGTGCAATTAGTGTGCAAATTAACTATATAATAAGATATCGATAAGTAACGTGAGTTCACTTTAAGTGTTAAATAAATAAATGACAATAATTGATTAAACAACAACATATTTAAGGCAAGCGCGCAAGCTACTGCGATTTCTATATAAACATTTAAAAGGAAACTATCTCTGTCAAAGCTGCCTCAACTGTTTATAAATTGCGCCCATTGAGAAGCAATAAAAGCGGGTTTTGTTTGTTTGTGAAAGAGTGTGTAACGAAGAGTCGCTTCTTATCTATTATAGTGTTTAATTGTGACCTGCATCAAGTGTCATAAAGTGGTTTATACGATGTCCGTCTGATCGTCCGTCTAGCTGTACTAGTGCATTTATCTTAGTATTCATATAAACTAAAATCTTAACTATAATTTGGTATGTGGGTTTTTAGGATCTAAACGCAGCTTGAATATTTTTATGTTTTATTTTTTTGTTGTTGTCCGGAAATTTAATATAATAAGTGTTTTGATTATTTAAATTTAAAACTATAATTAATATTGAAATTAAACTTAAAAAAGAATTTAAACAAAATTTGATCTTATTATTATGTTAGGAAATAAAATAAATAAAAGTGTAAACTTGAAGAAATCATCATTAAGATTAATATAAAACTGAAATCCTGAAATCTAAAACAAAAGGTAAAGCTGAAATTTAAAATTGAATAGTAAATCTTAAAGAATTCATGTAAATACTATTTATAAATTTATTTTACTTATTGTTTAGAGTAGATCAAACTTTTATTTTCCCTCTACGCGAGTTTTTATTAAATTTGTAGTCTTTTTAAATTATAATTTTCAAAACTATGTATATCTGTAACACTAGTTTTGTATGGCGAAAAATGTTTACTCAATATGAGTCTGGTACATTTTGGACTCTATGGTATATTTTAAGTATAGTACTATATAACCATATATAGTCCTTCATACATTTCAGTATTTTTGCGATTTATTAATTCGGTATATTATTTTTAAGAATAATAATTCAAAATGGATGCAGGGTATCGCACACTCGAGCACACTCGACTGTAGCTCTCTTACTTGTTTTATGATTTATTAATAATTGAACTGATTTAAAGCTGTGGAGTTCTAATAAAGTCAAGCCAATTATGAATGCTACTTGCTGTCCCACACGGAATTAGAACAAAATAAGTGGAGCTTATAAAGCAAGCAATTTTACACCTACTTTAAACTGATTGATTGACTGCTGCTTGTTGCCTCTCCGCTTTTGCTGCTGCTGACCAAAAAGAAACGGCGACCAACAAGAAATGCAATCGAAACGCGCCTTTTATGGGTCATCTCGAAACCCGGCCCCATCGAGTGTGTGTGTGCCAAAACCAACTGTGACCATATTGGGGAGGCAGAGAGCGAGAGAGAAGCAAAGCGATCAAGTGGCCGCCAAATGAACTTGAACTTCCGCCCGCTGTCAGTGTTTTGTTATTGTTGTCTCGTTGTTTATTTATTTATTTATTTCTTTGTGTTGTATACAGCATTTAGTTATGCAATCGTATATATGCTTGTAATTGCGATCGAGGCACATGCGTAATGAGTGTGGGGGTTTTACACACACGTCCAAATGCGTCCCATACAACAACATCGACAAGCACACGCTTCACTGAGCCGGCCAAAAGTTTGCTAATTCCGTTTCGCCGTTTTCGTTTCATTTGCAGATCCAACAAAGCGCGCGAATTGATGAATATATAATGAGCAGATCGTGGCACAACAAAACTATACTATAAAGCCAACACCAACCCAAAACGACAGCCGTAGGCAGTAGTTGAAACTGAAGCTGCGACAGAGGATCGAACAAGGTTTTTGAGTGTGTGTGTGTGTGTTGAGAGAGCGAGCGATCGAGTGAACCGTGTCGAGATGGCACGTCACATTATGGCCGTGTGTGTGGTGTGTCTGCTGTGCGCACAGCGGCTGCACTGTCAGGATCACATCGAGGATCTGCTGGCCACACAACGCACCGAGGAGCAGTTGAATGCGCGACTGATTTATGGCACGCTGAATCCCTCCAGTGAAATAACCACCGATCAACGGCAACTGGCCGACGAGGATGATACGCAAAACTACAGCACAAGTCCGCCCTACAGGAGACACAAACGCCATGCCGGCCATGAACACGAACATGGCCAGTCCGCCGCCCACAAACATGTCCCGCAAATCACGGAGTACTTTTTGCAGCAGCTGATGCCGCAGCAAGTGCTCAACGCCAGCAGTTTCCAAAGCCTGTTGCAGCAACTGGGATTGCAACAACTCATCAACAGTAATGGCACCGTAAGTACAACAGAGAAATGTAAAAGTTTAATAACTTTACTAATTGCAATTGCATTCAAAACTTCCAGTGCGTGGCAGCCGAACATCTGGTGCATCATGTGCAACCGCATCGTCCTGGTCATCACAGTGAAACAGCTGCTGAGCAGCCGCTGCTGTTGACCAACTGCACACTGTCACCAAATGGAACCAACACAAACGTAGCCTGCGCACCATTAGACAGCTCCACGGAGACAACGACTGCGACACCGAAAGCACCACACTATGAGCTCAACGAACAAGACTTGCTGCATCTGTGTCCGGTGCTGTTGCACGGACTGACTAGCAACAGCGGTGGCTGTATTGAGCCAGCGGTTCTGGCTGAGATTGACACTACCGAGCTGCAGCAGAAGGGCGACATCTTATATGGTAAGTAGTTAAACTATATATTAACAATTTATATCAAAACTAATTTGCGTTGTTTTTGAAGTGTGGATTTACGCCTTTCTGACGGTGTTTGCCTGCGGCTTGCTGGGCCTGGTGGGCGTGGCCATTATACCATTCATGGGATCTCGCTATTACAAGCACATAATACAGTATCTGGTGTCGTTGGCTGTGGGCACCATGACAGGCGATGCGCTGCTGCATCTGCTGCCGCATGTAAGTGAAATTTTCTATAGTTTAAACCACTTTCCTAACTCAGATTTTCTTTCTCCTTTTCAGTCTCTTGCTGGCCAGGACGAGCACGGTATGATCATGAAGGGTTTAGGCTGCTTGGGCGGCATTATTTTCTTCTACGTGACGGAGCATGCGCTGACCATGATATCTGAGTGGCGCAAGAGCGTCGAGAAGAAGGAGACAAAGAAGCCATCACGCGCTAAGGTTATGCGTGATCCCGATTCGTCGGTTAACAATTCGGTAGCCGGCGATAAGATGTGCAAGCAAAAGTATAGCTCGTATCCGTATTGCTACGATGAGATCACCATGAATAACAAGCAGGATGTGTGGATGCATTTGCCCGATGAGGGCACATCATCGGCAGCAAATGCAGCAGCTGCGGCAGCAGGCGCTGGTGGCGATGCAACGTCTGGGGAGTGCAGCAATCGGCGCTGCGACAAGGCGGCAGACAACGAAGGCTCAAGTGAGGCGGCAGCAGCGGCGCAATCGTTGCTCTCCACTTCGCACAACAACTATGCCGAGATGAATAACCATCATCACAATCACAACCACAATAATCATCAGCAGCAGCATCAGCATCATCAGGACAGCAGCAATACGGTGACCACAGAACTGGATAGCAACACAACAACAACGGCAAATGGAGGCAAAGATAAGAACGATCATGTAACAGTTATTTTGCGAGAACATGAATCCTCCCATCATGGACACAGCCATCGTCATGGACACGTGCATTCGCCGCCGGATACGCTCAGCGCTGTTGCCTGGATGATTATTATGGGCGATGGCCTGCATAACTTCACCGATGGCATGGCCATTGGTGCCGCTTTTGCCGAGAATATTGCCGGTGGCTTCTCCACCTCGCTGGCTGTCTTTTGTCACGAATTGCCGCATGAACTGGGCGACTTTGCCATCCTTATGAAGGCGGGCATGTCTGTCAAATCGGCTGTGTACTACAATCTGTTGACTGGTGTGCTCAGTTTCATTGGTATGATCTTTGGCATTGTGTTTGGACAGTCGCAGGATGTGGCTAAATGGATGTTTGCTGTCGCCGCCGGTCTCTTTATTTACATTGCTCTGGTCGATATGGTAAGTAGCTGCAGATTGCTCAGAATTGAAAAGATTTATTAATTTTTTGTGTGTTTTGCAGATGCCTGAGATATCGGCTGCTCACAAGTCGTTAACACAGTTCATGCTGCAAATACTGGGCATGCTCAGCGGTGTGGTCATTATGCTGCTTATCGCCTTGTATGAGGGACAATTGATGAACGCCTTTGGCACTGGACCAGCAGGTGCAGCGCACCATCAGCATGTCCACTAAAAACAACGGCAACTAAAGAGAAGAAAATGTGAAAGGAAAAACAAATCAACAAAAAACAGTTCGGCTGAGAATCTTGTGGCGTATTATGTGTCTTTCGATTATAGGTTTTTATAGCATTAATTTTTGTATAATTGTAGTAGTTATGTTATATTATTTACCTCAGCCTCACTCACACACACGTATACACCCGTAACACAACCGCGCCACAACTTACACAGAGATCGCATCCAAATAAGAGTCGCATTTGTTAAACAGTTTATGAAACACACACTCACACCATTTGTTAACTGCCACCTGAAGCATTGTCAGCAAATTGATTTTGTTCCTAATTCTCTCACCCAATTTGCTTTCGTTTTAGCATCAGTTCAATTAACATACAAATCTAACACACAACCTTATACTTATTTAATGTAAGTAAGAAACGTCAATGTGCATAAGCTATAAAGTGATTATGAATTTAATAACCATAAAGAAAAAGCAACTGATGAATTTGCAATCAACAACAAATAACAACCGCAACAATTGAGAAAACAACAATTTTGAAAAAGAAAAACTTGCACTGATCAAGAGATATGATAGATAGGTTTAAGAGCAGCACGTATGTATGTTTGCATACATGGAAAACAATCTTACATTTATGAATTGCGATTCAATAATCGTAGTGTATATGTATATAAACAACAATTATATATACAGATAGTTTTTTGTATTGTATTTCACGTAGTCCGTAGGGTGTGCACGTTTATTTCACAGACGTCACACGATCACAAGTTAAAAGAGGATACTAAGGAGAACTATAAAACTATAAAATAACGTAAACGAAAGAAAACCAAATTAATTCAAATCTACACTGCACTCTTTCATACACCCCCGAAAAAGAAAACCATTAATGACATATTTTGGCAGTACTTAACATCATGTACTACTTACTGTTTGCAGTCCACAACATTATTGGAACTTAATTTATTATTATTATTATATCGTAGTACGATTAATTAAGGCATGCTCATATTACCTCCTTTTTGGCACCTACGTTTAATTATGATTTTTTGTAATAAACAAGGTTTATAAATATACAAATACACATATGTAGAACTTATATATGTTTTTTGCTATCAGAGCGATTTTGTGTTTTATTCTTTGTTTTAAGACTCGCACGCACACTCCACTTAAACAACACACACACTCTGAACTAAATGTAAGTGATTGTGATTAAAATTGAGTAACTAACATTTGTAAAATGATATGAACCCCCCGGAAAGACTATCAACTGGTGGAGAAGGACGATCTTAGGAGGATAAAGCAGTATAACCCACATAAGCTGAGCAAACTAACAATACTACTTATGTTGTAATGCCCCACACACTATAAATGTATATGCTAACGAGGCAATAAAACCTATTTAATTAGACTCTAAGCTCTACACAACTATACGACACAACATACTATGATGATGATATGAACGAAAAGATAACATTTTTTGAAAAAACAAACTACTTTGGTGATATCAAGCAAAAGGCAATTGAAAACGAAATAAAATGTACGAGTACTATAAATAAATAATAAACTTAAGTCTATGCGCTAGAGCCTGAAATGCATACAATACATTCTTTAAATAACAATTATCAGGCTCTAGTTTGCACTTTCACGAATATGCTATATTTTTAGTTACATTTTCTTACCGTATAACGTGAACCACTCTTTTAGAACATCAGAATAAATGTTTCCACTTCATACGACTTCATAAAAAAAATAAACAATTCTTTTAAATGTTGCGCGCGCAGTGTTGGGAACAGCGTGACCATAAGTTCACAAAAATACTGAAAATATACCATGGTCTGCCTTGCATGGGTACATTTTATTAAGTGGCGGAACTATTCTAGAAATTATAAATTATTGCTGATGTTCTACTTATTGATGTCCAGTTTTTATTTAAACAGAAATGGGCCCTAAAAAAGATATATTTAATATATTTAATAAATGGCCACACTTTCGATAACAGTATCTTCTTTATTTAACGGCATCTTGACAACCCTTGCTATGTTATTGGTAGAAAAGGCCAACAATAGTCGCGCTGTCAAACTGTGAAAGATGCAAGCGACCGGGTCGAAATTACTGCTGCCAACGATTTGCAAATTCCTGGCCATATTCTGCATAATTGTACAAGCAAACTATGTGGCGGCCAACGTGAATCCCAGTGCCATTGGTGTGCATAGACGGTTCGAGTACAAGTACTCGTTTAAGCCGCCATATTTGGCACAAAAAGACGGCACCGTACCGTTTTGGGAATACGGTGGAAGTAAGTAACGAAGCGGGGAGATGGGGGGACAAGCTCCACGTCAGTTGTTTTGGCCGTCTCTAGTGGCAGTTGAGCGAGTGCGAGTAAGACGGCATGCGAGGCCAGCATCAGCAAACGCTGAGTGAAACAACTTGACACAAAATCGCTCAACACAAAATTGTACACGCAGGCACTTTGTTATTGAAATGCAAATCAACTAAAAACTTAACTTAATGCCAACCAACTGTTGCTCGTAACAATTTCAGATGCCATCGCTAGTGCAGAAAGTGTACGCGTGGCGCCTTCATTGCGCTCCCAGAAGGGCGCCATCTGGACCAAATCCCAAACAAACTTTGACTGGTGGGATGTGGAGATTGTGTTCCGTGTAACGGGACGTGGACGCATTGGTGCAGATGGTCTGGCCTTCTGGTACACCACCGAGAAGGGTGACTACAATGGCCCGGTGTTTGGCTCGTCGGATCGCTGGAACGGCTTGGCCATCATCTTCGATTCATTCGACAATGATAACAAGCACAATAATCCCTACATCAGTGCTGTGCTCAACGATGGCACCAAGCAGTACGATCATACCAACGATGGCACCACGCAACTGCTGAGCGGCTGTCTCAGGGATTTCCGTAACAAACCATTCCCGACGCGTGCCCGCATCGAGTACTACAACAATGTGCTCACCGTGCTCATCCACAATGGCATGACGAACAACAACGATGACTACGAGATGTGTCTGCGTGCTGATGGCGTTCAGCTGCCCAAGAACGGTTACTTTGGCATCTCAGCCGCCACTGGCGGTTTGGCCGATGATCACGATGTATTCCATTTCCTGACCACATCGCTGCATGCAGCTGGTCAGGTGCAGGAGCCACCCAAGGTGGACAACCAGGAGAAGTTGACGCAGGAGTATAAGGAGTATCAGGAGAAACTGGAGAAGCAGAAGCAGGAGTACAAAAAGGAGCATCCCGATGAAGCGGTAAGAATATCACGACAGGAAACGTGCCAAGTTGTTATCGCAATGCTTGTGTAATCCACGCTGACATTTAATTTGTGCTGTCGTTATCTGACACCGCTGATAATGCGTATGATTTAAAACAGTTTTACCCTTTTCTGGCACTCTATTTTGCAGCACAAAGACGAGGAAGAGTGGGAAGAGTTCTACGAGTCGGAGAATCAACGCGAACTGCGTCAAATTTGGCAGGGACAAAGTCAGATCGCTGAGCATCTGCGTGAATTGTCGCGCAAGGTGGACGAGATCATTGGCCGCCAGGAGAACACGTTGTCACTCGTGTCGCGTGGCTTTGCTGCCTCTGCTGGCCAAGCGCTGCCACCTCCAGCGGCTGGACAAGTGCCCGTTCAACAGTTGCCCGCTGTCACAGGTGCTGTGACTAGACAAGATGTGGATTTGCTTATTGCCAATCAGAATATATTGCTGAGCACCATACGCGAAATTCGTCAGCTGGCGGGTGATATCAATGTGCGCACTGATAACATACAAATCAATCAGAAGAATGCGCCCACGGCCCAAATTCAGTCGACGGGCTACGATGTGCAAACGCTGATCGCTGAGATGCGTGATGGCATGAATCAGGTCAAGCAGGGCATTTCCCATGTGGGTCAAAGGTGAGTTCATTATGAATTAGGCAACACAACTATATTTAACTCATTTGTTTTTTGCCTTACAGATTGGGCATGCCTCAGGGTTCGGCGCAGACAGCTCCTTGCCCCACCGGCAACTGCGTGGGTGTCACGTTGTTCCTAAGCGTAACCGTTGTGCAACTGCTGCTAGTATTTATCTACAATATATTCAAGTAAGTGGTGACAGTGGCATCCATCTTCATTTGGAGTTGATAATTAATCATCATCAATTTGTTGTTTCAGAAATCGCAGCGAGGCGCAAGCGAAAAAGTTCTACTAAGCTTTAACGCTTAGTCAGCCAATTGGCCACACAACAATGCACTCACACATATATACACACATGCAACATATGTACACACACTAAAACACACACCTGACTAGGCGGCAACTAAATTTAGTTGAAATGAAATACTTAAGACTTCAGCGTAGTTTGCTCTACAATATTGTATAATTGTTTTTTACGTAGACCTAATTGATTTCTCCCTTGTAATCGATCGTGTGACTTAAACTGAAATGAAAGTGAACAATTAATCTGATCAATGCAGCAACAAAAAACAAAAAAAGCGAAACAAAAGCCTCATGACAAAAGCCACAAGACAAATAATGTTTGCAGTTGTAGTTCAACTAAATAGAGTCTATTATTATTTCTACTTATGTGTATGTTAACCATCATCCCAAGCATCTTGTTTATTTCGGTCTACTCTCAAAAACTGTGCATATCATCAATGTGCAGAACATGAACTATGAACTCTGCATTTCACTACAAAAAAAGAAACAAAAATGTAAAATCTAATGATAATGCATAATGAATTCCGTAAATTTAGCAAATAATAAATACTTGTATGTTTTTTTTATACGTTACATCGAGCTAGAGCGTCTGAGTCTTCAAGTTAAATTGGCTTCAAGATCTTCCAGACAAAAAAAAAAGATAGAAAAAAAAAAACACCAAGATAAAAAATCCCATTTCATGTGCTGTACAATAGACGCGACACATTAAACAATTTTTTCAGCTTTTGTTATTAGCATGAAATTTAATTTATGTGATGAATTTCTCACACTTTGTATGTGTAGTTTTTGTTTTTCTTCGCATAGACGTTTTATACTGAATATTATATAATAATTATACATAATAATATAAAAGGAAAAGCGTGTTTTTATATCTTCCATTCCAGTCTCAATGTTTAAAATGAAAAAAATATTAAAAACAATTTATAGAAAACAAATTTGAAAATATTAAAGCAATGTGTTTTGTTGTTAGTTTTTAAAGATATTATTAAATTCCTATGACCCCCAAATACCCTTCTTTAAGGATTTTGGGGAGAAGTAATAGCAAAAAAAAAGAAATCGCTGTTCCCCTCGACAATGCGACAAAAATGGCGCCAGCGTGTCGACATTGCAACATCGCCAAGAGGAAAGAGAAGCCAAAAAGTTTGCCCATAAAATGTTACTGCCATTGGTTGGGTATTTGTGGACAGGCATCCAGAGGAGGTCTGGGTGGGCTCCTTTTACCCAACCGAGCACAAAAAACCCCAGTCAAAAGATAAATGGACAGAAGCCAACAGCAGTCGCGGTAAAGTTATAAATTTTGTTTTCGTTCCTCGGGTTTGGGTTGTGAGTCTGGTTGGATGGATGCTGCTGTCGCTTGCCAAGTATATAGAGACAAAGCTTATGTAACCCCAACTGGGTATTATGTAGAAGGAAACGCTGACATTGCGCAGGACCAGTAAAATGTTTGCCCCTGGCCGGGGGAGTTGAATGGCTGTTATGTTTTTATAACAGCCAATCGGCATCAGGCATACAAAATGGCTGCGTTTTGTTTTCGGGGGAATCTGCTGAAGCAATCTAATATAACTACGACAATTAAAGGCTTTAAGTTATTTGAATTCGTTGATCAAATTGTCGAGTTAAACTAAAAAGTTATGGGACAAATATAAAACTACACAATTTTACTTTTAAATTTGCACATTAGAACTTTTACGCTTACATTAAACTACTTAGAAATTGCAAAGTTTTTAAGCCATGTCTACGAAAAGAGAAGAAATAAGTATCATACCGCTCAATTAGTTCCCGACCCGACATATATGTTATTCTAAAGCATTTAAACGTAAATTTATCTAGCAAAATTAGTAGCTATTCATTAATTTTTTATTCTATATAAAATCACTTTTAGCAAGTATATTACAGTATACAAAATAAAAAGAAGATTCACAACAAATGATGATATATACAATAAATTATTATTTAACGCAATTCCAGTTTTTAAATATTTATAATTTTATTATTATTATTATAATTTTATTATGTTAATTAAATTATAGTGTAAAAGTGCTGGCAAAGCAACCGCATCAGACTTGATTAAATTTTGTATGTTTTTGGGGAGAGTTTTAAAATTTAAAAACATGAAACCTTAATGAATGTATTAAACCAAAATTTAGTTAAATAAAATATAAGCCAAAAATGTTCTAAAATATTTAACACATAGTACCCAAATTAATTAAAATACAATAACAAAAATATGTGTATGTTTTAATTTATGAAAAAATAGTACACACTTTCTTAATATATCAAATTTATTATTAAAAAAATTAAGTATTTTTCGTATTTTGTTTTGGCAGTTTTAAAATTATTATGTAATTTCATTTTTGTTAATGTAAAACTTGACTTCTGCATTTAGTACGAATATCGTTCATCTTTAATCTGTATGTCGAACTAAGGCATCAATTTCAAATCGTTACCCCTACTTATTTGAAGTTTGGCTTTAATAATCCATAGCGCATATTTACACATCTGTGGAATTTGTCGTTCACCACAATCCATTAGTAAATGAAATTCATAAATCCCTAGCATCGAGTGACGACAATTTGCAACATTTGCCCAGCATTTGCGAAAAAAAAGAAATAAAAACCCAAGTCAAAGTGATGTTACTACAATGTTACAGGGTGGATGATTGTTCAGTAATATAAATGGGTGCTGTGTGACTCTCCTCTATATCCGCATCCATATCCATATTCTGCATCCTTTGGCGACGACAATGGACGAGGCAGCGTGACAAATGTTGCGTAAACAAATGGATTACATTGCAATGGGATATGGTTAGCAGTTCCTCGGGCACAAATACATGATAATGAATCATAAATTTCCATAACTGTCATACGATCCCCACCAGCACATCTGGATTAAAGCAACATTGTCAATTATCGGCAACTGGATTCAATTTGCGTTTCCCAATTAGCTAATAACTTCCGGCGAAATAAGAATTTTGATTGTTTCTAAAAATATTCTTCTTAAAAATTCAATTCAAATTGTACTTAAATTTATCTATCCTGGGAGAATTACTTCTGCCCATATTAGAGTCTTGATTATTTCCAAAATTTTTTTTAAAATGTATTCCCTGAAAAAAGGTAGATGATATTATATTATTTATTTATTTATTTTTTAATACTTATAGTTTCCATAATAGAGAAATTGATATTCTGTATTTAACAATTATTCCGCCAAATAAGTTAGAAAGCTGTCTTTCTAATCTATTTTAATAAGTATGTATATTCTTCTTATAAAATTTATTTAAAATAAATGTATTAAAGGCTCTAACTTTCATAATAATTTTCTTTAATTTGATAACTTCTATAACATTTTCCAGATCAGTATCTTTAGAGATAAACGCAGAAAATATCATACATTTTCTTCTTAGCTTCATTATTTAAAAGCAAACATTGTAATGGTATCATATAAATGAATAAATAAATAAACTATAAAGTCTGTCTGCCAGGCTGTCTACATTAATTTGTTGATGATGATGACAATGCGTTATAGCTGGAGTCAAACTAATTCCAAACCTGGACATTGTAATCGTTGAAAACATACATGAAACTATTTAAAGTGAAAAGATATTTTGAGTGGCAGCAAAGTTTCCGAAATGTTGATATGACTAAATTGTTTGATAAGGATGGTGAGTGCAGAATTAAATGGGCTTCGACAAGGTGATGGATGAACCTTTAAGTCTCAAACTATATAAATAAATACTTTATCGCAATTTCATAAATTAAATTTTATTTGAATTCTGTTGCAATTGTTATGAGGAGAAATTACTGAAATATGTATTTGAGTTAATTTGTATTTCTCTAACTGCTTGTTTAGATATTATTGCACTTTATCGCTAAATATTTGTATATTTACAAAATTTGGGTAAGTTTTTTGCGAAGCAAGGGTAACCCCAGTAAGATAAGGAAAGCTTAAATGTTTCATTTCATTTCGGGTTTTATTTTGTTGCTGATTAAGTTAAGAATTAAACATATGAATACAATTTTTATCAGGAATACATTTTTAAGAAATTTCTGTTGCATTTTGTGATGATTAAATATTGCTAAAACAATTTTAAAATCTTTGTTTTCAAATACATACATACATTTTCAAAAGTATTTAATTGTTGTAAGGCCTTAGTTTTGAAATGGAATATTGAAAGAAAGAAATTCCCGTCAGATGTTTAATGTTTGTGCAAATGCTTTAGTTTCCCATGCCATTAGGTCGCGGAATCGAGTAAATGACAAAGGATAGCCCATTAGATACGAGCACAAGTGACGGTATCGTTGCCAAAGAGGAAAAATCCCCCATCCCATCCGACCCTTTGTGACTTTTGCGAAAAACCAGAACAAAACCATCGTAGCTGGATAATATTTTGCGCTTTTTGGTATGACGAATCCACATGTCACACTCTGCACTTTCCTACATGGAATTCCATTCTCATTCCCATTCCCATTTCGATCTCCTTCCCCTGCTCTTACATCCGTTTAGCGGGCAATCAAGCGTGTAGTGCAATTCAATAAGAGCACAGTGGATAGAAAAATCTGAGGATGGGAGGACGAGAGGATGGCGGATGGCGGCTGACGGCGGCGGCGACTTGGAGAACTTTATCAACACCCATGTCGGCATTAGTTTTGTTTACAAACTTTCCGTTGCCTTTTTGACAGCCATTGGCAGCGGTTGTGCTCAGGGTGGCATCGGAGTAGGGGTCGGAGTCGGGGTCGGGGAAAGAACTGTCAGGGGTTGGCCTGCTCGACTGGATTTTTATTTATGAGCACTTAAATCGAAGCGCAAACTACAGAGAATTGCAAACACATTGCATCTACATAAATATGCAATTGCGGGCATGTGAAAATGTTTCGGACAAACTCCCGCTGATAAATGATGAAAAAATTAAAAATAAATACGCGAGTGGCAGATAGATAGATACATGCGGAAGGCCAGACATCAACCCCCAGGTTGACAGTGGGACCCCTTCAAGCATTTTCAGATGACAGCTCCCGATAATGGTGACATCAATTTGAAACTCAATTGAGCTTGCTGCTGCTGTTGTTGCTGTTTTTGTCGATGTTGTTGCTGTTGTTGCTACAAGTTGTTATTCCTTGATAAATGCTGCGCTATCAGCGACGTTTATCGTTGAGGGCCTTTTGACTGGGTGCGACAAGCCAGCGAGTTGGAAACTCTCCTCTCCGCCCACTAGGTAATGAGTCCCCACTCCTCCTGTCTGCCTCTCGGTCTGCTTGGGCCAACCACATGTGAGCTAAGCTCAGCTCTGGGGCGTTGCAAGTAGTTACATGTTAAATGCTTGCTTAATTGCTGCGACCGGTCAGATAAATGGCACAAAGATAGCCGCAAACCCGGTTAAGATGTACTCAGATACTAGTCAGATGTACTACTATAAGAAATAATGTCTTGTTTCATGGTTCCAAGTATTCTATTGTTGTAAGACAGGCTCAATAACAAATCTTAAGCGTTAAGCAAGAAAATAATGAAGTCAGCTTGACTATACGACATCCTAAGTTAGCATTCTACATTTTATTTGCTAGCTATTACTATACTATTCTAGGATAGAACGCTTTTGTATATACTTAGAGATATGGAAATCTATAAGGAATCCATCAAAGTATAGAGAATATTAAGTTTTAGAGGTATTATAAGATACCGCTAAAAACTGTATTTTAGACTTACAAAACATGTTTAGAAAAAATAACGAAAATAATGAGTTATTACTTATTATTACTATCCACAATTACATACAAGGCTTACAAATTAGGTGATTTGTAGCAATTTTAGCATAATGAATCAGCTTTCTAGCTCTTTGATAGTTCTATCTGTAAATCAGACAGTGAGAGTAAAAACTTTGTTTATACATACAAATAATTAATCAGCTTCGTAGGTTTTGCCTCTTCAGCAAGAATCAGTTGGGTAAATCAGTCTTACAGGATGAAAAACTTTATAAATAGTACGTAAATAATGAATCAGGCTCTTGCTCTTACCGTCAAAAGTCCAGTCAGTGAATTAGTCATACAGAATACAAAACTTTGTGAATAGAAGGTTTTTTTTCAGATTTTAAAACTCCCAGCCATTTAACTGATGAAGAAAATACAAATATTTCTTAATTTCTTTAAGGTTCTGAATTGTCTCTCAATTCGTGGAACAAACAATTCCACAAAACTATGGTAGAATACCCTTTATGGTCCATTAATGGGTATGCTCATACAAACGAGCACATTTGCATAGGAGCATAAAAAATGTGATTATATTGAAGACAATAAAAATTTATGAAAAGCCATTAAGTGGCGTTGGAAAAACAAGCTAACGACTACAAATTGCTGGCCGTCGTTCCAGCTCAGCTCTACCCTGCACCCTTCTCCTCTACTCTACACAGCCCTTACTTACTTTACCCCCTTAGAAAGTGAACTTTTTTGTGAGGCCGCAAAATTATTATGATAGCTGTGCTTGATCCCATGCAGAATGAGAAAGTAGAGGAGAGGGCGAGAGTGAGCGTTCAGTTATGTGCATTATGATGGGCACACTTCATAACTCTAAAAACTTCTAAACCCTTGGCTCGACTCAAATCGACGTCTGGGTCGTAAAAAGGAAAAAGTGAAATGCCTCGGAACAATGGGAGAAACGACCAAGAACTTATGCAATGTCACTGTCTGGCTCACGGTCATGGAAGAGCACAATTTTAATTGATGACAATTTCATTAAAATTTTGCGCAGAAGGCTGGGCAGGC
This sequence comes from Drosophila albomicans, assembly GCF_009650485.2. Taxonomy (NCBI): domain Eukaryota; kingdom Metazoa; phylum Arthropoda; class Insecta; order Diptera; family Drosophilidae; genus Drosophila; species Drosophila albomicans. Next base: position 39,009,195 of record NC_047629.2, on the reverse strand, counting down.
TACAAACGTAGTATACTGGAGCAATAAAAAATCAAGTAAACAAGCTAGACAAGCGTGGGCGATTGTCAACACACCGCACAGCGCTCTAGATCCATGCTGATGAGGCGACTGCTCGGATTTTGGGGAGAAAACTGAAGTGAACGAAGCGTGAAGGATGCAAAAAGTTAATCGCTAAGGCGGTCGGACACACGCTTCAAGCTTTACACTTTGTAGCGGGATCTGGACAGATGTGTTAATGTCTCTCGCATCGAGTGCCGGCTGGGGTATTTTTTATTGCCCTGTTCTCAGAGTGTTGGCCACCACAGCCACAGGATGCTCTCTCGGTGTGTGCTCTGGCCAAAGTCTGTTCGCAATAAGTAAATTGCGTAAATTTATAGCTGCGTAAATTGTTTAATGACTCAACACACAGTCTATTTATCCGGGCCTTGGCATGCGCTGACATGGTCTAATGGCTGTTGAGGTCGGGCAATTGCGACTGGCTTTGGATAGGATTCTGTGCGACAAGTGCCGCAAATAGTGCATGTCGAACTATAAAATTGAACGCCTTTCAAATGGCATCGTATGCAATTAAATACAGAATTAAACGGTCCTTACTATAGAAAAACTTCAGACATGACAAAAGAGTCGTAAATCTATAACTTGAACATTTTATATTCATTTTAAAATCCCAAGGGATGAATAAGAAGTTTTCTGGGATAAAATGAAATAAATAAATATGGTGAAAAGTCAATCAATATCTACTATATAACATATTTCATCGTGGTATACAAATATGAAATGAAATACTAAATTAAAAGTCATTCAATATCTGCAATATAACAAGCATCAAATGGGATATAGAATTAAAAGTCATGTTCTTATAGGAAAACCGTGAAGAATCGACGAGAAAAATCAGTTCACTAAAAATATTTCTTTTATTCGGCTAAAATACAACTTTATTGAAAAATTGAAAATATAACTACAATATATACATATATTATATAACTGTTTAGAAATTTGAGTAATTGCTATAAAAAATATATTTGGTTTGTTGTTAATAAATGTACTTTTTATTTAGGATTGTTAAAAAAATATTAAATAAATAAAAATAGAGCCTTAAAAAAAGTATAGTTTTTGCCTACTTCTAGAATAGTCATTAATTGCCTTAAAATTAAATTGGAGTATTCATCATCAGATTTCATATCGCAAATCCAAGCATTTTCCGGTCCTTTAATGATATTAATTATAATGTATTTTCTTGACGAGTCTCTCTAGTGCAATAACAAATTGTGTGGACAATTGGTAACTTGAAATGCAGGCGGCGCAATTAGATGGTCATAAATCTTGCGATGGCTAACGAAAAAACCCTTAAATTTTGGTTGATAAAATGCCTAAATTATCGCAGCTATGCAACGAGGAAGATATATGGGCACAATTCGAGCACTTTTAACCCATTAGCCAACCGGAAGATCACTCAATTAGTGCTGTTGTTGGTCAGTGTCCCAAGTGGGTCACTTGAAAGTTCACATGAGAAGAGAGGAAAGGCTTTCTGCTTTCGGCTTTCTCTTGGTTTTGCTGTTGTGCCAACAAAGTGACATAAATCTTTTGTGCGCCGTCAGAAACTCAACCGGAACTAAAGCGATGACGCAGCAGGACCTCTTTCAATACAACATGCATACGAGGACGAGTCTCATGTCGATGGGTTGGCCAGTCATAACAGAACGCATGCATGCCCTGAGATTTATTGGCAGGAGGGCGCGCGAACGATGAACGCCGTTCGTTTGGGTGATTGTCTATATATTTGTCGTATCTTCGATATGGGATCACAACTGAAATCGGCCAGAATCCGACATCGATGCCGGATGCACAAAACGACAGGCGTTCGATTGAAATTAATTGAATTTGCGCCCTACATGAAAGCTAGCAAGCGCGACTACAACTTGACTTGTCTTCTTGGATGGACGATGGCATCGACCATATACCATGTACTTCCATGGCTTGCTTCCTGTTTATGCTCGAGATGTTTTCTAGCATAAATTACGCATATGATATGGGTGGAAAATAATCGCAGTAGTAACGTTGTCGTCTCAGTTGTCGGCGTTGTCGAAAAACAGGAACATTAAATTTATTTTTATTTCTGCCAAAACTGCCTTCAGCCATCAGCCTTCTGCCAACCCCCAATGGGAAAAACAACAACAAAACATGAATGAACAACACTAAGCGCTTAGTGAAATTCGCTCCTTCCATTCTTGATTTGTCGCACGATATGCGGTCCGTTGAGTTTTTCGCCAAACTCATGAATTTTCCTTATTTTTATGATTTCTATTACATGTATTTTTGCTTGGCCAAGATTTTAGTTTTTGTTTTGGCATTGAAGCGATTGCTATCATCTATTTCGTTACATTTCGGGGGGTTGAATGTGTGCCCGGTAAATGAATACACAGAGCTGTAACTATAGATGACTTTTAACGGCGTGGCAGCCAAAAGCACAGACTCATACCGGAAGTGCTGATCGCTGGCAACAGCTAAGCCAGGAAAGGCAGACAAATTTATCACACAGCCATGTGGGGGTGCGTACCAACGTCTTGGCCATATCATTAATCATGCTCTTTCGGTGTGACTTTCAACAAAAAGCCAACAGCCGCCAAGTATTAGAACAATAAAAGTCTTTAAGTTATGCAACAATTTAAATTCTCCTTCGTACCATTAATTAAACTTGGCGCCTAGCGTCCACCTGCGCAAGCAGCAGTGCGCACTTATCGAACTATCGGACTGCGAGTTCATCGCAACAAGCAGTAGGAGTATCGATATGAACATGTGTGCGTTTGGGTCAGTGTTGCACTGCAAGTATCGATAACCGCGACTCACTCTATCGCCCTGTTTTATTGTGTTATTTTATTTATACGTTTTTAACTATCTTCACACCTGATTTTCAACAAAATTCTGTAAGTTTAACATAATTAAGTCATCCAAGTGTCGTGTGCAATAGAAGAAATTTTGAATTTCGTGTTCGGTGCAAGCAAACAAAGCGAGTGCAAATTCAGCTGCAAAACTTGTGCTGTTGTTGTTGCTGCTGCTGATGATGATGGTTGCTCCCTCTTTTGGGGTGGTCAAGCGGCGGGCCCAGTGTTCCCTTTTTTTTGTATTTCTATATTTGTTATGGTGGTCACGCGAATTGTGACCCGTTTCATTGGCGCCTCCCAGTCATTTAATGCGTTTAAGCAACCAGCTGGAGTTGCCAGTTGTTGTCCGAAGCAGCCGCTGTCATTGCCACCCGCATGCCGCCTGCAACTGTGTGAGTGTGTTAGTATGCGTGTGTTTGTGTGTGATAGTATTTGTGTGCTTGAGTGTTTATTGTTATGTTTGGCGTACGTTTTATGCTAATTAAGTGCAACTTTACATTTTGCGAGGCAACATTGTCAAGTAGTAAAGTCTTGACTGCGGCAACAATAAAATACTCTTCTCTGCATGTAATTCAATTAACACTCAGTGAGCCTACGTCCTGTCGCTTAACCCCTTGGCGACCAAGAGTGTCTAGTGACTTTAACCTTGATAACAATTGAGTTGAGCACCGCAAAGCATTAAAACGATATTCTCACTATCCACAAATTTGGAGTTTGCTTCTGTTGCTTTAAATTGGTATGTAAAGAAACTTTAGTTTGCTTTTAAAACGATTATATTTGTATATTCACTTAGAGGGAAGCGCGTAGATGATCTTTAAACTGCTTGAGATTTGAAGATGTTTAGTTAAGACACAGTATTTTGAGCTACAGTTTCAGATTACCCTTAGAAATGTTATACAAATTTTTATAAAGTGAAATAATCTCTAAAAGATGAGTGGAGAAATCGAATAAATTATAGTATTTTTAAAAAATTCAAATTTCCAAAGAAGTTCTATTAAATATAAAATAATTCTTACAAGACCTCATTCCAATTATTTGAAAATTCGAATTCAGAGTATTGGCTTTTATATGTCTTTAATTATACACAATGAATCAATACCTTAACCAGTTCTCTCGGAGCGTCCGATAAATAATGACAAATAAGTCTACAAATCACAAAATAACGAAAATAAATCAATATTTAAATAATATTCGTAAAAGTAAATGCGGGCAAATAAATTTACAATATACATTTTCAATTTTTGTCTGAAATGGATTCGAAATGTATTTCTGGAGCTTTTATTTAATTTACGCCAGGCAACAAACTCAAAACCCATATTGTATCAACATTATTGTTGTTTCAATTGTTCATGTTGGTTTGCTTCTTGACTTGTTTATCGCCTGCGCGCCGAGTGATTGAAAAGCCCACGAAGAACGTTCCATATGATTATAACGCGCAGCAGACGATAAGATAAGTCAACGTCTTCAGTAGTATATAGTACTCATAAAGAACTATACTATATTATGAATGCCTTTGTGACTTCTCACCACTATCAAGAGGAGCGTCAACTGATTAAGATGTTCCCGCTGCCCGATGACACTGCGAATTGCTTTAATTAACTGCAATTGCAACCCTAAGATGAAAATCCCGTTCTCTAGCACCCGATGTTGAACGCGTGTGCAACTCCCGCTGCTTTAAAGATTTCACTTTTTCAATTGTTAAAAAAACAGCAGGAGGGCAAAACGCAAAGGCAAAAGGCGCGAGCATTTTGTCAGTCAGTCAAGCAAACTGGGCATCATCAATTGCCTAATGACTGTGTCAATAATTGAGCATAATTGAAAAACAAGGGGCGTCGTCAACATTCAGAGCGTCGTCATCAGCCTCCCAAACAAACTGTAAAGAAACTCGTTTCTGTATTTTTTTTTTTGTTGCTCATTTGTTTACACACTTTTTTGTCGGAGCGCATTTAAGTGTATATATATTTAAACTAAGTACGTAATGCATACAAAAATGCATGGAGCTCAGCTCAATTTATTGCCTACAAAAGTGTCGACAGTGCGTTCTAATATGTTTTCTGCCCGGCTCCCTAACAATGCTATTTGTTTGTTTGTTTATTTTTCCAGCTAATTTTAAAGTGACTCAACACTTCTGTATCGTGGGTTAAGCGGCAAGCTGTGACTATTCATTCAACTTCCATTTCCATTTCCATTTCCACTTCCACTTTGTCGCTTCCTCAGTTTGCGTCTTGCAATAAATTTGTAAAACAAAAGAGTAACAACAACAAAAACAATTGGCCATTGCCTAAAGAAATTAGTCATCACGACATTCGTTGTGTTTGCTGCTATTGTTGTTGTTGTTGTCATGCACCCACTGGCATGGGTCCATCACCTTGTCTTTGGCGCTCTTTTCAGCACTCACTCTCTCTCTCTTGCTCTCTTTGGCACTCTCTCCGGTTGCCTACTTTTTGTTTTGTTTACATTTGCTTGCCATGGCGATCGAGCGCCAAAGAGCGAGATGAGCGTAGCAGGTGCCGTGAGAGAGTGCGAGCACGAGACCGAGAGAGAGAGCACTTTTGGGGGCTCTCTGAGCCGCTTGCGTTCGGCGCAAGTTGTAGGCGCACGACTCAGTTGAGTTTTAACCGTCGTCGGTGCCGATTCGTGCCGTGGCCGATATCGATAACTACAAAATACGAATACATACATACAAATATATATATAATTTGTGTTGTGCGGGTGTGTGCGTGCGATATTCAAGTTCACATATCAAAAAGCAATAAATAAATTTAAAACGCCAGAAAATTTTTAGCAAAAAGGTATAAATACATACGAAGTATATACGCTGTATGCTGTGCCAGTTATCGTATATGTATGTGTGTGTGTGCGAGCATATGTATATGCGAATGTGTTTGTGTGCTGCGGCCTTTGCGTGTATTAGTGCGTGACATATGGCGTTATTTTTACGGATAAAAAGCAAACAACAGCCACACAAATAGGCAAATTAATTGTGTAATCTCTGCTACTGCAACTTCATTCATTCAACATGCGGCACCCACGCGCGGCCCCCGTGCTCAGCGCCTGCGCAGCAGTCACATAAAAAAAACACCCAAACCCAAAAAAAAAAAAACAAAAGTTGCAAAAAGCTTGCGAGTCCTTTGCTTTTCTAATCAAATTTTGTAGCAGCGCAAAAGTGTTTTTATTTTTTTTCGTCAAAAGTTAAAAACAACCAGAGAATTACCTCATCGCTTGTGCGCGCTGTTGACGGCGACGCCGACGCAACCGCTGACGTAGCTTCTCTGCCCCTGACTTTATATTAGTGTTATTTTCATTCTATATTTCTGCTATACGTATGATTTATGTGTGTGTGAGTGTGTGTGTTTTGTATGCTGCGCTGCCAGCTTGTTTGCGTAGCCAGCTGCTACTGTGGTTCTCTACACTTCTCTGCCCCCCTACTCCCCCCACTCTGCTGACCGCTTTTTATATTTCATGAAAAAAACTATGTATCTTTGAAGATACCTGCGACGACATTTGTTTTATTTGTAAGTTGAATTGTTATTTTTTTCGTCTTGTTTTTATTTGCATTTCAATCTCGCTGCGCTCGTTTCGAGCTTTTTGTCATAATCCATTAGCCACTCACTGTTTGCTGCCCGCAGTCGCAGTTGACTTTGACGTCGACGTCGTAGTTTACGTTTTTTTTTTTGTGTGTTGCTTTCCACACGTTGTTTTGTTTGATCGTTTGGCAAAATTTCGCTTTGTTGCTTTTTGTTTTGTTTTGTGGGCGTATTTCGGATTTCAATTTTTGTATTCCCTATTATCATCTGTGTCGCTCTCTCACTCGATTGTGTTTTTGTTGTTTTTGCTTTATTCAGTTTGCGGTCGTCTGCATCTCTTCTTCTGTCCACAAAAGAGCTTTTGACCTTATTTGAGAGCTTCGTTTGCTTGTCTTTGCTTTTGCGTTTGCTTTGGTTTTATGGTATGTGCGCCACATAAACAAATCAGACATAAAGAAATCAAAGCTCATTTTCACTCCATGCCATTGCTCTCAAATTGTCGCGCTCTCGAATTGTTTTGTCGCTTGTGTGGGCTTAACTTGGACTTGGACGTGGTCGTTGCGGTTGTTGTTGTAGTTGTTGTTGTCTTTGTTGTAGTTGCATCCGTTCCACACACACACACACACACTCAATAAATTCATTCAGTAACAGACTTAATGCAAATGACAAGTCTACTCAGATTTGTAACTTGGCCAATTGACAAAGTTTCTTTAGTGGGCGTTTGTTACGCATTAATCGGTTTTTTCTATTTTTTGCATACATTCATTAATTGACTCGACTCCATGCGGTTTCCATTCATTCCGTTTTCTCCCTCTGCAGCCCCCCCGAAAAATTGAGTTGTTGTCGTACAACTTTCGAATTATTTTCGCGGTTAAGCCGCACTTTATTTAACGCGATTTAATGGAGATTTTAATTAATTGAAGATTTACATGCGTAATACAGTTGACGTTTTCTCCTCATTCCAAAACGAGTTGATTTAAAAGCTTTTAGCTGCGATTTTGTTTTAGATAAATTTCAATAATTGGGTCAAGAGAACTTCATACATACAAAATTCTGAAATTATTACATTAATTTCGAAATGATTTACACAGATTTTTCGAAAAACTGTTGACAGTTGTTGGAACTGCATAAATGAAGCCGAAAAAAAAGAACGAAACAAATGTTTGCCTCATGTTTCAAGCTCAATTAAAACAAATTAAGCAAGAAATTTGTAACGTTGTGTGTGTGTATTGGTGGAATATCAAAATTCAGTGCTCCAAATGCTCGAACAGCAATAACAACAAAAACAACAACAACAATTATAAAAACAACAGTGTTGTAGACGAGGCAATAACAATTAAGTACAAAAATAACAACTGTGTGTGCTCTATTTTTTTAACGCCTCAGCATTTTCATTTGTGCAGTGCACAAACTACACACATATGCACATACATGAATGTTTACATATTTATGCAGATGTATGTATATCTGTACATAGATACAGATACAGCTATAGATACAGATACAGATACTTGGGCCGCCTTTCAAACTGCTGCCGCACACATGTTTCATTCTTTTGAGAAACAACAACCCAAACACAAAATTCAAAACTCACAACAGCAATAGCAACAGCAAAAAAACAAGTCAAGTTGCGCTACTCAAGAGTGATAGACTTAAAGATACTGCGTACTTATGAATTAGAGTGAAGATCTATAGAAAATATTGTAATATTTTATATTTGTATCAAATCAACTTATAATAGAAGAATACAAGAATATATTGAATATTTCCAGAAATGCGATTAATGAAAAAAGTTTGTTGTACATTTTTACATTTTGAATATAGTTTAATGATATCCTCTCAAAGAAAGTAAAAATCGGATTTTGTAAGGCATGTATGAAACATAATTAAAAAAAAGGTAAAAACACTGTTTTAAAATGAATGGAAAAAGTTTTGGATGTTGTTCTCTAGAAGTACAGTAAGAAGAAATAGAAAAACTAAAATAAGCAGTTCTTGGCACTATTATTTTCGACAAAATTTTAATAGACTAAACAAGCATCGATAGAACTCTGAAATAAAAGATACATCTTAAAAAATTTTTCAACTTCCTACTCGAGTTTCAGCTTCAATTAATATGATCTATTCTACAAACTTCAAAGGGTATCCAAAAAAAGCGCAAAATGCCCAAAAATACGAGTTTAATATGAGCCATAACCAGAATCAGAGCAACAACAACAACAAATTGAGTTTTTCCTATTGAGTTCGATAGGCTTTTGCCATATTACGGCATAGAGTCAGACAGACAGAAACAAACACATTTGTAGCTATGCATATTTATATATAGTTTATTGTTTTGGAATGTTTCTTAATTACGCGGAACTCAAGTGGCAAGTGGAGGTGGCTGCCATTGAAGCGTGCCCCGCTGTTGCAGGCGAACCAGAAAAAAAAAGAAAAAAAAAAATAATATTACAAAAGCAAAGCGAAATCAAATCGATGCAAGTGGGCGACCTCAATGGAATTTCAAGCATTTCCTTTTTGACTTCGAATTCCGTTTTCTCAAGACGAAGTCCAATTTTGATGATTCCTCTGACCATTTTGCACACTGTGCTCAAAGAAGAGTCAGACGCTTGTTCGCTTAGTCATCCAATTTTGTGCGGAGACAGAGAGAGAGAAAGAGATAGAGAGGGAGAACAAGAGGAAGCCATGTGGACTATTGCTTCCCTCTGGCTTGATAAGGACGATTATAATTATTATTATACATACTTGCTTTATTTATTAATGTGTGCTCATATGCATTTGCTCATCGTCTTCTCTATATATAGAGAGAAACAACGTCGCTTGCCTTTCTCTGCGTCACAAAGTCGCAGTCGCTTGTCAGTTGTCGCCTTGTGGGGGGAAAAAATACGCGAATGAATGAAAAGATTTATGCAAAACGAGTTTGGCGATGTGCATTTTTATTTTGATTATTTACTCACAGTTACTCACAAAATTATACGTGCACATAAGCATTCGAATTTATATTTATATTTATATTTGTTTTCTTTATCTGTCTTTTATCTGTTGACAATGTTTTACCCACAAAAGGGGTTCGGCTGGACGTAAAACCTTTGCTTAATTACGTCACTCTTCCGATTAACCAGATAGCTCAACTGTCGCTTCACTTCGAATTGCTTATTTACTGCAAATGTTTTTCGCACAGTGGGCAGTCTGAATGCTCTGTGTATTCGAGTAATCGAGTAAACTGATATGCTGCAAATGCTTTTTTTGGCTTCTGAGATTGTCTTTTTGTTTATGAAAATATTGTCAAATTGCTTGTAGGGTTCGTTTTAGTTAGAGTGCTTTATCAGGAATCCAAACGCAGTGTTCTATTAGATTTGATTGGCAAATTTTGCTCAACTTGTACCAGAAATGTTTTCTTATCTTTATATAGATAGTACATATTTATTGAAAGAAACTTTTGTAGACGTCTTCCCTCTAATACTGCTGGGTTCAACTAAGTTATTCGTTTTTAAATGTTATTCTATTATTAAACAATTATGCGATTACGCTGCCAAATTCGTGTTTAGGTTCTGTAGATTGTTTTTTGTACTTCCAATTATTAACACATATTTTTTTATTACTATATGACACATTTTTTAAATCCAGTATAATAGCAATTTGTTGGTAAATTTTAATTATCTTTGTTACTCATTTTAAACTTGAAAGTGAAATTGGCGAAAGTCGCATTGAAACTTTGTTTTTATTATAATTTATAATATCAAAATGTAATGGATCTTTTCACTTTATATTTTTGTTATAATTCTTTATATAACAAGTGAGAAAGCTACATGAGAAATACCCACTACCCATTTGAATAAAAGCAAAAATAATCCGAATATATCGATATACTAATATTTCGTGCTGGCGCAAAGTTATAATACCCTTTTACTTTTTTGATAGCGGGTATAAAAATGTCATGAAATATTTTTTAATTTGAGAGTCAATTAAGTTCTCATCCCAAATTGTTGTTCATCAGATTGTTATAAACTTTGCAAATAATTAATATACAATTTAGATGCATGTTCATATCACATTCATCTTTCTGCGTTAATCAAATTAATTTCGACTCAATAAGAATGTTTTTAGGTCATATTTCGAATTCCAGTTGTATTTTCATAAAATTGTTTAATCAAATAAAGTTCTATTCGGTAATAATCTTCAGCAGATTGTTGTCAGTTTTTTAAACAATTGTCAAATGTTTTCATCAGCTGCTGGTTACACACAAAATTTTAATCCACGATTAATCAAAATTATTTTGACTCAATAAGAATGTTTTTAGTTATATTTTAAGTTATATTTTAATAAAACTGTTTTTAATGAAATAAAGTTCTATTCGGTGATAATCTTCAGCAGATTGTTGTCAGATCTTGAAACAATTGTCAAATGTTTTAATCAGCTACTGATTACACCTAAACTTTTAATCAGCGATCCTAACTAATTCTAGTGCCTTCTCAATGCTATCAATTTCAATCAAATTAAGCAACACTCAAGTTGTGTACGATAAACTAAGACGCTACCGCACCCAAAAGTGGGAATGGAATGGAATGTGTGTATCTTGAGTCCCTCCTAAAGTGAGTTGATATCTACAATACGATGAGAATTCGCTCGTCCATTCTCATGGCGTGCTCATTGGCAGTTATCGCTAGTTTTCTCGCCTGGCCTTGGGTGGGTGGGGTTTTTTCTTTTCCCTTTGCCAGTTGTTTGTTGTTAATCAATGAACAGGCTTTATGTGTAAAAAGTGTATTTCGCATTTAATGTCTTTATTCGCATTTAGTTTATGGATGCAATGTGGCATTCTCTCCGCTGAGCACTTCTACGCAAATCGCATGCCAAACTCAACTCGGGAGCCGCCCCAGGGCTATGTATATAAATTCAGCATATATATATCTCTGTGTATATATATGCGCTGTCTCTTTTGGCACTCACTTGTGCGAAAATCCATTGGAGCCCGACTGGCGGGAGCCTAATTTTTTTCTTCTCTCTGCGTTGCCAACGACTGAGGAGGAGCAAGAGGAGGAGGTGGCGAAGCACTTTGCTTGGAGTGGCGAGGCGCTTGGCAGCCAATCATAAAATTGCTTGGCAAATGTCTCTTGGCTGGCAACTCGGGGAAAGCATTTGCCATTTACTTGGCTTGGCCGTGGGAAATGCAAACTCAAGGCTACACATTTATCTATTGCTGCATAAGTGTGGCTTAATTAAAGTTAATCAGATCGAGGAAAGGATTAAAACACACACACACACACACTCGATGAATGCCCTTTTAATTAGCCCGAACTGATGTCTATCTGTTGACATAATTTGTCCACATTATGTGTGGCAACCACCTTGATGCAGGCTAATTGAAAATTACAAGCTACTCAACCACCCACACACACTTCTACACATACACACACTTGTACACACTCAGTCAATGGGTACATCCCCCTTTTGGGAACGTCATTCGATTTGATTTGTTTGTTTGCTTTTGTTTGCTGTTTATTTATTGTGTATTTTGTTACTTTTAATGCATCTTTTATCTGGATTTTGCCATCAATAAGCCGCAGAGAGAGAGCCAATGGATGCTCATTGTTGCTGCTCCGTTGTTGCCGTTGCCATTGCCAGCGACTGATAGTGATACAAAATTTGTGCCCCATTGTGTGGCAGACAACGAAGAGTTGCCCGAGTGACGACAGTCGACGTCTTGTTTACTCAAATTACAGCTGGGGTTATCGTCGCTGCCCATCCACAAAGTGCCTGCCACATTCCCAGTCTCCCAAAGCCAAAGTTCGCCTGGGTCCCGGCTTGTCTAGTTGACCCGACCACACACTTGTTCTCTCCCCCTCTCCTCTCTCTTAACTCTTGCTCTTATTTGGCTAAGCATTTGAGTTTTATTTATCTCGTGCTCTACTTTGCTTTACAATTTGCATTTCTTTCGAAATCCCGGCGAAATTTTATCTGCAATGCATACAGAAGAGTAATTTTAATTGTAAACTTTTTTTGTTATTGTGATCAGCTGCTGCTGTGGATCGTGAGTTGATTGACCTGTAAAGAGAGCGAGAGACGAACTGTACAACGGTAATCTAAGTATGCGTTTTTTTTTTTCGTTGTTTTCTCAAAAGTTATCAGAGAACTGCGATAAGGCAAGTTGTGTTCAGGGAATGCGATACTTTCTTCAAAATGAAAACGTGCTGTCAAGTGCGGTGATATGAGACACGATACATTTCTTAATGAAAACAACTTTTAGAACACTGCAGTGGAGAGTGATTGAATGTGAAATTCTTTAGGGAACTGCAATTTATGAAAAAAGATATTTGTGCTTCACCAAATTTTATACTCGCTACAGTATTTATGATTACTGAAAATTCTGCTCCAATCAGACAACAATTATAAAAGTTATTTTAGAAATAATTTTATATGGTACAAAAAACAATAAAACGGGTACAGAAATTCGGTCTTGGGTGCTTTTGATGACAATCTGATATATTTGCTATGGTATATTTTGATTTTAGTACTACATCGATATACGAAATGTATTCTTCGTTATTTTTAATATGTTGTTGTTGTATGAATTTGGTATATATGTAGAATATGGTTTTATTGACTGTAGTTTTCTTACTAGTTTTTATTATTAATTATTTTTGTTTTTATAAATTTATTTTTCAATTTTGACTGGCTCAATAAAAGTAGGACACGTAAAAAGGTATAGCTACATTAATTTTTAATATTAAAGAAGAAGAATATCAAGTCTGCAGCTTTTATAAAATCTGAGATCGATGGGTTTATACAATCGGACAGATGGACCTAAGATGGACCAATTTTAAAACAAAAACAACTATATCTGGACATATTCCTTTCTAATAGATACCTACAATTATAGATAAATACTTTTATATACATTTTGTATTATTTGCCAACCGTTTTCCTTAACAGGTTGTCACTTAAGTACCCAATGCCAACCTTGAGTTCCCTCTGTCATGACACATTTTGGCTAATGATTTTTGGGTTACAATTAGACCCAAAGCAAAGCAAAGCAATTCAGTCAGTGCCCGGCAATTTCCGCTGACATCAATTGTATTTAAACGCTACGCAACATCATCATCATCATCGTAATCATCAGCATTCGGGCGCAACTAATAATCAACGAGCGAGTTGAGTCTATGGTCGGACCATCTGGCTTCTAGCATTTGGGACCTCTAAACTGAGTCGCCTCAATAAACGAGAAACATATCTAAAAATTGTGCGATGACTCATTCGCGTAAAAATCAAATTAAAGACCACCTCTCTAACCTCTCTATCTGGCAAAAAGCAAATCGTCGTCAGACGTTGCTCACATATATAATCTTCTACAATTTGTTTTCTGTATGGGGAGGGGATGAGGTGAGGAGATCTCTTTCGATATGTGCCCCTGGTATTACACAAACGATTCACCGAAAGTTTACGTCGTCTCTCACACCTTTCACTGCCGTTGACTTTGCCGGTGTTCTGATCTTGCCTCCTTAACCTCCTCCCCTCTCTTGCTTTTCTTTGGCTGCGTTCTATTTTCACACTGCCATGAAATTTGTGACAGCAGTGGGCGGGGCTGCTTTTCTTTCATTGATGCGCCCAACGCTTCAATTTGGAAAATCCATTTTGGATCTACTCACACATTCGATTTATGCTACACTCTTCGAATTATGCTTTGTTTACCTTGAAAATTTCGACTCGATTTTGGTGTGTGTATTTTTAGTAAATGGATCTCTACCTATAAAGCTTCAGTGTGTAATATATCTATATGCATTGTAGATATATAGAGAATATTACGTCTGGCTTTTATGTGCTGTGTGCTGCGTGTTGTTTTGGGTTTAATTAAAATCTCTGGGGTTTGCGGATTCTCAATTTTTCAACACATTTGACATTGTATTTTCTTGTCGTGTCTTCTATTTTTTATTTTTATTTGTATTTTTTTTATATTTGGTTCGTGATTTATCTTGTGCTGGGTGATTTATTTTATTGCGTCGACAGCTTTTGGTTTTAGAAAACCGCTTTGAAATAATGACAAAAAGACAACTACAGAAAATTAAAATCATTATTTTATTCCCTCGTCACGAACTTTTGAAACTTAAAAGAGAAAAAAAATAACATTTTCAAAATTGATTTTGCTCAATAGAGAGGTTAAAATTATATTTATTGCGTTTACTATCTTTAAGTGGCTTTATTATTTTAATCAGCATAAAGCTTCTTAAAAAGCTCTTTCTCTCTGGATTTAATTTTATGATTTTTTCGTGTTTGTAGGCGATGGTTGGGAATTAATTATCAATTTGCATGATAGCTTCAAGCATTTGAAATGAATATGAACAAATTGGAAAGTTCAACACACTCTTCAAAAATTTAAATCAATTTGTGAGCTGTTTTAATTATAGAAAATCGGCTTAAGTTGGTCTTTTCATCGCTATTAATAATTAATCTTTTTTTGATATCTTCTGACTGACAACTAATCAATCAGAGAGTTTTTTATGCTTTATTCTTAATTATAAAAGAAGACCTGTTTCCGAATGATTAATTTCCCAGATTTCTTTATTCTTTAAATGCAATTCCAACTGCATCTGATTTTAAATTGAGTTCCTGACATTCCAGTTGCTTTAATCACAAAGAACAAGCTGCTTAAAGCGTCTCAGTTACGCTTTAATTGAGCTTTCTGCTGTCTGTTGTCGCTTGTCAAGATGGGCAATCAACTATTTAGATATACAAAGTACTTTATTGCTATCCAATTATGCTGAACCCTGCCCACGGATCGTCAGTACGTGCTCCAGCGCCTAGCCAGACGACGACGTCGATGATTGTGAGAATCGTGCCAAGGTCTCAGATTGTGTTCGCTTTAACTACGTGCCGTTATCGGGGCATAAGAACAGAGTTTGCCATCATCATCGCGATGCGATGGGCTCAAAACAACAATCGGCCTACAATCAGCGGGCCAATTCGACGACCAGCCAAACAACTTGTCGAGTGCAACGACAACTTGCCACTTGCCACCTTCTACTCCTCCTCCTCCTTCACCTTTGCCGCCTACTCGATGCAACAAGCCGCGCTCTCAATTGGTCGCATTTTCGCTTTCAGGTGGCCGCCGCCAACGTTGTTGCCACTTTGAGATCGTTGCCTTCGCCCACGCGACACAACAAAAATGCTGGCACTCGAGTTTAGATTGCGGCTCTGCATTTGGAATGCACCTGCTGTGGCAAGGGAATCACTGGGCTGGGCTGAGCTCGTTACTAAATATGTCATTTGAACTCAGACAATCGCTTATTAGACTAAAGGGGTATAATAAAGAGATAGGCAAGAAAATTTGAAACTTAACAAGCAGAAGAAAGCATTTCGACTTCATAAAGTTAATTTTACATTTTTGTGATATTTCAGAAAACTAATTAAATTATATTAGTAGATTTGTTTATTCTTTCCGCTCAACTAGATCTCCGATAATGCTATTAAAATTGGGCCCAATATTTTTGAGCATTGCACATATTAAAAACTCAATTTATAACTTGCTTACGCCCTCTCTTTATCTTTAGCCCATGCCGCAGTAATTTAAAGCTGCTGCGCGCAACGAATTTAGTATATTATTATACCACAAATACTCTGCACTTGTTTTGCAAGAAAAAACATTCCCCGAACAAAAGAAATAATATACAAGTATTGTATTTCTTATCAGACTTTTATGGTTATTTAGAATAAAAAGTATTTAAGGAACAATTTTTATTAAATTAATTATATTTATTATATTAACAATTATTGTTTCAAAAGAAAGAAATTTATATTTAAACTCAAATTGAAAAATGAAACCTGTTTCAAATTTCTTCAATAATTTCGTTAACTATGCAATAGTAAGAACTTTTATTTATTTTATACCGTTAAAAAATTCATGTTTTGGTATTAAAAAATAGTATTTTTGGTATTTACTGCGTAGCTAGTATATCAAACTTCTGCACATTTGTCTAAAGCTTTAAGGAGCAGTATTTTAAGTACTTAAAAAACTTAACAGATAGTATATCAAACTTCATTACTTCAACATAATTAATTTATACTGTTAAACAATTCTGTCTAAATCACACATATTTTGGTTTGGTATTAAGGAACAGTATTGTTGGTATCTCCAAAATACTGAGAATATATCAAACTGCAGCACATTCGTCTATAGCTTTCTCACTTGTCTTCACCTATTTGTTTGCTGTCTTGTTAATGGACAGAGCAGAGCAGAGTTGCAGTTGAAGTTGAAGTTGTAAGCAGTAACACAACAAACACAGCAAATGCAACCGCAGCCGCAACCGCATTCTTGGCCAGCTGCAATGGCTCCTGGTTGGCCCCTTTTTGGTCAGCAGCGTGTTACACGCTTTTGTTCAGCTTTTGGGCTTTTGGGTGTTGATTGATTTTTATATAAACATAGAAAACCCGCATGCGGATCGCGCGCTAATGGAAAAGTCTGGTGCCACATTCTTCAGTATGTGGCAACAACTGAAGTTTGATGCAGTTGCAACAACAGCAGCAGCAGCAGAGAGTTGCTTTCTGTCTTCTTGGTGGCATTAACCACAATGCCAAGCAAATTGCCATATATGTGCATGCCGCATGGATTCTTGTAGCTGCTGCAACTGCAACTGCTGCAACTTCTTCTGTGGAGGTCGCGTATTTGCTAATATGGAAAATGAAAACAGGAAAAATGCGTTGAGTTTTCCCGGCTGCTGTTGAAAGATTTATATTACCAAGTATTCATACTGATGCTCTCTTCTACTCACTTTTTATTTACAGATTTCTTAAACAAATACTAAAACGACAACTGCAACATCAACAACAACAACGAAGGAAAACACACATAATAAACAACGACAACAATTAGCACGAAAACTTTCTAAAAACGCATAAATCATTTATTTATCAACTACTAAAAACCAACTGCATCACCGACCAAATTTGATTCATCGAAACTGGCGCTGTTTTCGGCAACTGCGAATTGAGGTGAGTGAAAATTCTAAACACATTTTTGGGGGGAAGGAAAATTGAGAAATTTATTCAAAACAAATGATTCAATCACTCTCCGCAGCAGTTTATAAACATTCTTTGCTGATGACTGCATAAACATAATAATATTCTTTAGGTTCCATAAAATGCACACAACTAAAAGTTGTTTAAAAAAGTTTACGACTTTTTCCCCCTCCCCACTAACTAACTTATTGGGCTGTTAAACTACCTAAGATGTAGTTTGATTAACGACTGACTAACTACCGAATAGCCCAAGGCTATAAAAGTAGGGAAAAATGGTCGGGCTTTTGGGTTTTAATAGCACTTTGGGAATAGCACAGAAAGTGGTTAACAAAATGATGAATCACTTTGAAATTATGGATTTTGGAAAAAAAGAATATATGATTTGAAAGAATTCAAGTTGCTTCTTGTACGTGATTCATAAGCATGGAATATGTGCTGCATATGATTAAGAGATTTGATATCCATCAATTATTATGAATCATTTAGAAATGTAATATGATTTCAGATGATTTTGATTAAACCCCTTTTACGTATATTCAATCTTCAGAAAATATAGTTTTTGAGCTGTTAAAATAATTTAAATTTGAATAAATTAAATCTGCAAAACAAACAATCTATTTTTTAGGTAACATACACGATATTAAATGTTTGGATGGTACGATTTATATATGGATATCCAACTAAACAGAGTTTCAATTACAATTTCTTGAACATCAGCATCTTTTCTAAATTCCAGTTTCTTCTCTCATTATGTAACAACTTAATGGTGATAAGAAAATATAGTTTCCCATTCCCCTTTACACACTTTGCCAGGCATTTGAGTTACTCAAGATATGAAGACATGACAGCGAATATAATTTTCATATTGAATTCCTGCTTTTATGACAAGAATTTCCTTGTCCAGCGTTGTCAAGTTGGATTTGTCGAATAAATCATCAATTTGAATGGTCGGAACTTTTATTATTTACCATATATCGACCTTATATAGTAGGCTGTTTCTGTATCCGTATCTGTGTAATTTTGTAGCCCCTTCACTTCAATTGCGAGAGTTGTAGATTCGCTAGTTTTATTTTATTCCTTTGCCTCTGGCTATTTATACGACTTTGACGACATTTTTTTCTGCTGGTCGCCAACACAAATAAAAATTGTGGAAATTACATAAAAGGCTCCACATTGGCGCAGCCTCATGACATTTTGTTATCCTCTTGCCGCTACAATCTTCACCCACAACAGCGGGAACAAGAGCTAAAGCAGGAGCAGGATAAGGCATAGACAGAGCGCAAGAAAAGCAATCAGCAAGTGGTGTGTAGAGGTTTTTGTAGGTGACGCAACTTTGAGATACCCGATAGCATAAAATGGATAAGACTTTATTAAGTTTGATAAGATTTTTGTAAAGATATTACGAAGGAAAATCTGGAATGGAAAAATCTTTAATCTACAAATTTAACTTTACAATAATTGAATTTTGTGATAAATCTGAAAAAGATATTCTATTATTATAAAGCAGAATATTTAGTCGGTATTAAATTAAGTTAAATTTATTAATAATTTACTTGAGAATATATTTGATGGTATGTTGAAATACATTTTATTTTCTAACTAGAAGTAATTGAAAATCAAATAATATTATTTTTTTGTAATCTGTTCTTTTTGAGATAATTTAACAATTCATTATAAAGTGGAGTAAAGGCCAATTTGGTATTTGAAAAGCAACAAAAAGTTTAATAGAAATTAATTTCTTTTGATTCTATTATCTAATTAATAAATAGATCTTAGATGGAAATGAACTTTTATATGATTAAATGCAAAATAGATTTGATATTATGTGAGTTTTAATTTCAAAAGCCTTTAAAATTGGCAATTAAATTTTTTGTTGTTAAGAAACGAATACTTAGGCTATAGTATGTTTATCATGTTAAGTCGTGCATAGCCCATTTGCTCTTGAATTAGTGGGTATCAGAAATTTTACTTTATGCTGACTGTGTGGAAACAGGATGAGCAAATTGTAAACTGTGCAGATTCCTTGAGCACAGGACTCCTACGCACACGCGCCAACCAACAAACATTTATACACACACTCGCACACACACATATACACATACACACTCATGTACTGTGGCCAGACAAAATGGAGGCATTGGCGCCATGAAGTCGCGCCAGTTGAGTTTTTTTCATGGCGGCTGCGTTGACTTGAGTTTGCTTTTGCTCTTTTGTAGCATTTTTTCTGTTTTACTTTTGTGGGAGGGGGCGCGATTGCCAGCTGCAGGAAGAGTCGACTTTTAGGGGCAGGCAAGCAATGTGGCGTATACTTAATCTGGCAGCTAGGCATCGTATTGAAGGCAACGCATCGCTGCTACAATTAATCAGCTGGCACGCTCGGCTAATTAAAACTTTCGCTGCGAAAAGTTACCAGATTTTCGTGTTAAGTTTGTTAACTTGTGCCCAGAGAAAAGAACAACAACACAACAACAAGTCACTCAGCAGCAGCGAGAACAAAATATAGAAGCTCAGTTTGTTGTACATAAGCAGCGAGGCAGCAAGACAGCGGAGCAGCCATTGGTGGTCATGGCCCACCCATTGGGCGGCACAGTTGGTGGTGGATTCATCCTGCGGGGTTGCCCAAAAAAAATACTGATGGAAAAGCCAAAGTACTGTGTGCTGTGCTGTGGTGTGTGGTGTGCACCCCTTCCCCGCCCCTTGATCTGCCATCTTCGCATCCCTGTTACTCACATCAGAGCAAAGCAAAAGTGTGTGGCAACAGCAAAAGCAGCGCAGCTTCAACTGTGTTTTGGAGCATGCGCAGCACAGCATCCTGTGGTCCAAGTGAGGACGCGTCGATTTTCATAATGCTTACGACTTGTGGCATGAATGATGTTTGCGTCAGAAGCGCACGATGTGTGGCCGGCGTAGCACATCATTCTAGGCCTAGCCTCCGATCCGGGCAGGACACGCCACCAGCTACTGATGCTGCTGCTGCTCTGTGACATCATCTGCAACAAACAGAACAGAAAAAAGTTGCAAAGTTGTCAACTTCAGCTACAGCTTCAGTCTCAGTCTTCAGCCTTCAGCTTCAAGTTCAAGTAAAGTCAACGCGTTTTTAGCCACCGTTTTGTGCCTTGTGTTGTAAAAAGTTGAAACCAAAACGTTGTTAAGTTTTACGTTAAAACAGTGCCTTATAAAAGTATTTCGCGACTACTTTGATTTCATCGCCTGCCTTCGTTGTTTGTCGTGTGCCTTAAATGTAAACGTAACTCTTTAAGTTTAGTAGAACTATAAATAAGTAGGAATTAGGAGCCTTAGGTTCACACACACTCAGACTCTGCCAATAATTTGCCTTAGATGACAGTACTCCGTGTTTGTTATAACTATATATATATTATATATATTCTACACAACGTTTTTAACGAATATTATATACACAGTATACAACACCAACAAAAAAAAGTAAAAGTTATTTGTTAATTGCGAGAATTCGTTGCGTATTCGCGTTTTTTGAAAAAAAAAAAATACGTTTTGTACATCGAACTATTTTTAGCTAGTAGAGAGAATCCTGTTAGTGTATTTTCTTACGTTCCCCCTTTTTGAATTGCCTCAAACTTTCGGTTCCGTACAATTTCTTGTACAAAAAACGGGCTGGACGCGTTCCGTGTCGCCGTTTCAACAACACCACAAACGTGCCTCAGAGCTCGGCGTTGCAGTTGCCATCTCAGGTTGCCATCTCGCCTTGGCTTCCGATCGTCGTGCGCTGCCGTCGTAGTCAACGATTTTTAAAATCCCTTCACCCCGTACGCCTTCAATAAAATGTTATAAAAAAGAAAGAAAAAACAACACAAAAAAAAAAACCAGCTACATTTTAAAAATAACACTCAACACACACACAACATACACCACACAACACACACACACGACAACCGCTCCGAGTGTGCCTTTGTAAGCGTATTAAGCCTAAGCCAAAAGCCTTTTGTGCCTTTCGAAACACTTCTAAAAAATAAAACATAAAACAACAACAAAAAAAACCGAGTAAAATTAACGTTAAACTTAAAACACAAATAAAAATACTTCGATGAATCTAAAAAAGCGTACGAAGAGTAAGTAAAAATTATTTGTAAAATACCTTTTATAACATTTTATTTTGTAGTTGATCATTAGAAATTTTGTAAACAGAATTTGTGCCTTAAAAGAATTTATTATGTGAATTCTTGACATCATATTGAATTACGGAATTTTAATTCGAAATTCTTAACTTGATATTGAAATGTGAAACGTTTTCTGAAATTTTATTATCCTCTTAGAATTTTTTGTGATACATTGAAGAGCTTTACATTATCAAACTGTGATTTTTGAAATACACAAAAAAAATTCATATGTATATAAGATGAATTTATTTTTCATTAGAGTTGATTAAATGGAACAAAAGTACAGTGAAATGCTTTCACAAATTGAAAGTTAATAGCAAACATGCAATATTAATTTGCTGTGCATGCTTTCCAAATAATTATTACAACTTCGATAGGAAATTGCATTCACTTAGCATCCACAAACACACACATACACTAACAACTTGAAACACTGCAGGTTGCAGGAACTCACAGAGTCAATTAATTAGTTAGACCCATAGCAAAACTTCGCTGGCCGTAAATTGCGTCCATTAGCAGCACAGTGTGACTTCCGAACGAAAAGTGGTTGCCAATTAGTGCGAGCTCGTGCCGCTTTAGCTGAACCTTAGAGTTTGCACTTCAGAGAGCGATAGCGAAGCATTTGCATTAGAAGTAAATAAAAGTAGTAAAGCGATTGCGACCCATTTTTATGCGCCATATATTTTTATGCATTTCGGACATTTTATTGGCCATAATTGAAAGTCATTTTGATGGCGGATAGCAGCGTCATCAATTGAAACCTTAGGCAGCAGCTGTAATGCAATACGATGCCACAAGATGAATCCATTGTGGCTTCACATCAAGCTACATCGTTTATTTAGCTATTTTCCTTTATTCATCAAAACTGAGTCGCACTGTTTGCCTTTGCGCTCTATGAAATCCATCTACATTGCCTGTCACATCCTGCACACATCCTTGTTCAACTCCCCATTTCCTGAGACCCCCTCTAGTCAGTGCGAGAATGTGTTTATTTTGAGGTTATGTTTTGGGGGAGACTTTGCTTGGCATGCAGTTAATTGAATTAATGGACAATATTGAATTACATGGCAAATGCTCTCATATAGAAATTCAACAAAAGCGACAAGTGAAAAAATGTCCTGTAAACTAAAAAGGCGGAAGTGGGAAAATTAAAATGCAAAACTTGAAACAAAATGAATTTCGTGCTACTTTCGTTGAAGTATATGGAAATGTGGAATTTATTAAATTGTCAAATATTTATAAGGAACTTTCCAATTATTTGTAAGGAATATATGCAATACGCTCAAAAGTATGCTACATAAAATAGGCTTGTATATTTAAACTTGTGGGGAAATTGAAGTATGATGAAATTTGCAGCTTAAGTGTGAAATTGTCTGCTTCCTTCATTCCCACTTCTATTTCTCTATTTCATCACATTCTTCTCCACTAGGCACAACGCATGTGTCAAGCATCAAAAGCGCTGCGCGCAGCAAACTCCGTTAGTTTGCCGCAGTCTCCACTCAGGAGCACAGTCGAGTGCTTTTCGCGCAGTGCAATTTTTGAAACTCGGGTCAGATTACGCTACTGAGCTGTCGCTTAAGCTGCGCAAAACGTTGGCAGCACTTTGCCGGCTGGCACCAGTGAGGCGAAGTCTGCGTCGTAAAGTCTACACTAGCCAAAGAGAGCATGACTGTGAGAAAAGTCTACACACGCAAATGTTGGGGTTGCACTGTGTCGAGCTCTCTTTTGCTCTCTCTCTAGCGGCTGCACCCTTTGAGTAAACTTTCTCAAGCCATGCGCAGGCGTTGCGCCGCTCATTATCTCTTGTGCTTTCGCTTCGCTCTTCGTTGCGCTCTCTCTCTGCTGCGTTGTCTGCTGTCACCCCAAAAAAATTAAATAAAACACAGCGTGCAGACAGACAGCAAAAATGCGGTTAACGTCGACCGCGACGTTGGCAGCGGCAGCATCAGCAGCAGCGACGTCGCAGCATCCCCTAGGCTGGTCCAATTTTGAGGTAACCTTTTTCAGTTACGTGCCAGATTTCGTGGCCAGCAGACGTGCCTATCTTCTTCACTCTCTCTACAAAGCTAAAGCCGCCGCCAGTGTTTGTTCGATGCCATCAAGAAGCCGCCATATGGAGCAGGCTTTGATAAAAAGTAAATTTTAAACAGTGCTGCAGTGTTTAAGAGTGTGTGTGGGTGCAAATATATGTGTGATTTCCTGCTGCTGTGGCCATGTCAACGCCGTGTCTTTTTGCCGGAAATTTCAAGTGATTCCGGCAGCGTGAAAAATCACAAATAAACCAAAACATAAGTCAGTGCAAAATTATCGATTTTTACATAAGCAAATAATGCTTATAGTGTTTGTGAGTGCGGTTCCGGCTGCTGCTGCTGTTGGGGGGAAGAAGCTGACACAGTTTGCTCCGGTCTAAAGCTGCAGCAGGACAGAAAATCAATTACAAAGCAGAAGGGGCAAAAGGCACTGAGGCATTAACTGAATTTAGCTAAAAATCCAGGCATTAATGTCGCATAAAATGGCGCAGCAACAACAATAATCGACGTCGCAGTCGACGCCGACAGCGCTGCTTGGCATAATGACAAGAACTACAAGAGGGACAGTCAAAGGGGGAGTGGCGGGGTGGGGAGTAACGACAAGTCACCCCAAGCTACAATGGCCTGGCTTTGATTTGGAAACTGAAGTGCCCACAGAGTGTGCAAGTGTGTGAGTGAGTCAGTATCTAAGTGAGTGTGCGAGTGTGTAGTTGTGTGTGTAGAAGATTTTCATCATCATCAGCAGCAGTAGCAGCAGCAGCGAAGCGACTTTGTCTGGTTTTTTGGGTGGTGGCTGCTCCGGCTACAACTCTGGCTCTGGCTCTGTCCCCGGCTATCTCTGCTTCGGGCTTTGGTCTTCGGGGGTGGTTTTGGGTATTTGGGACTGAAAAAGGGGCTCAGAGGGTTCTGCTCTGCTCTGCTGCTCTGCTGTGGTGTTGGGTTGCTGCTCAGTGTGCGCTATTTATAACACTTGAACGGCCATTTATTTCATGTTTATAACGCCTGTTCTCAATGGTTCTCTCTCCTTCTCTCTTTCTCTTTGTGTTCATGCAGTGCCTTTTACAATTTCTACACGTAATACACTAAATTTAAGACTAGCACTAGGAGCTGAACGAGTCAGGCTTAAATCCAGACCGAGACGAGGACAACGACACAACAACAAGGATGTCCACATTATCGCTGCGCATACAGCTGGAAGGTGGTCGGGTGACCAAGACCATACAATTCCAACCAAATACCACAGTCTTCGATGCCTGCAAAATCATACGCGATAAATTCGCCGAAGCGGTGCAAGGACAACGTAAGTAGAGACAGCAGCTTTTTTATCAACTCTTAGCTAAGTGCTTTATCTCGCTAATACTTTTAGCCAGCGAATATGGACTCTTCATTTCGGATGAGCAGAATCAGCAAGGCGTCTGGCTGGAGGCGGGACGCACTCTGGGCTATTACATCCTGCACAATCAGGACACGCTCGAATATCGCCGCAAGCTGCGCACGTTGCGTGTTCGCATGTTGGATGGCGCTGTCAAAACCATTTTGGTCGATGACTCGCAGCCCGTGTCGCAGTTGATGGTGGTCATCTGCACAAAGATTGGCATCACCAATCACGAGGAGTATGGCCTGGTGCGTGAGGACAACGAGGCCCAGAACGAGAACTTGCCGGACAACAAGTTTGGCACGTTGACGCTGAAGCGAAAGTTCACCGAAAAGGATCGCGATGCTAAAATGGAAAGCTTGCGCAAAAAACTCAAAACCGACGATGAAAGTGAGTTGGAAATTTGTTAGCACTTTAGTTTTCACAAATATACAACTTTCTTTTGCTTTTCTCCAGTGAATTGGGTTGATGTGGGTCGCACACTGCGTGAGCAGGGCATCGATGAGTCGGAAACTGTGCTGCTTCGTCGTCGCTTCTTCTTTTCGGATCAGAACATTGATTCCCGTGATCCCGTGCAGCTGAATTTGCTGTACGTGCAGGCCAGAGATGCCATACTCGATGGCACACATCCTGTCACACAGGATAAGGGTAAGTTACTTAGCTGTCAGTTGTTTGAATTGATTTCATTAATCGTTTTCATGTTTTTTACAGCTTGCGAATTCGCTGGCATTCAGGTGCACATCCAATTCGGACCGCACAACGAGGCCAAGCACAAGCCCGGATTCTTGGAGTAAGTAACAAAGCAAAAAAACTACCTCAATATCTCCGCTAATCCCATTTCTCCTTTCCCCAGCTTGAAGGACTTCTTGCCACAGTCGTATGTGCGCGTCAAGGGCATTGAGAAGAAGGTCTTCTTGGAGCATCGCAAGCACTCGGATCATTCAGAGATTGATGCCAAAGTGTTGTACACCAAAACAGCGCGAGAGTTGCCTACTTATGGCGTCACCTTCTTCTTGGTCAAGGAGAAGATGAATGGCAAGAACAAGCTGGTGCCACGTCTCTTAGGTGTCACCAAAGACTCTGTGCTGCGTCTGGATGAACGCACCAAGGAGATTCTCATCTCTTGGCCACTGACCACAGTGCGTCGTTGGGGTGCTTCGCCCAACACTTTCACCCTGGACTTTGGCGACTATGCAAATCAATATTACTCAGTGCAGACGACGGAAGCCGAGCAAATTGTGCAACTTATTGCGGGCTACATTGATATCATATTGAAGAAGAAACAAACCAAGGATCACTTTGGCATCGAGGGTGATGAGGGCTCCACCATGGTGGAGGAGTCTGTGACGCCATCTCAGTGAGTTTAGAAATAATTTATTTTTGCTTTGAAAAATCTTTACCTATGATTTACTTATTTATAGGGCCACTTTCTTGCAACACGAAACAAATCGTTCAGAGAAACTTAACCTGGAGAGTCTCGCTCATCCTGGTATTATGCGGACTGCTGACGGTAAGTCGACTGGTTTCTTTTTACAAAATATATGCACTTTGGCTTCAGCTTTTTTAAAGTATTTAAATGTATTATGATTTCTGTATATAAGATGTTAATAATTAAAGTTGGGGTTAGATAAAGATAAGGAAATATTAGGAATAAGTATTTGAAATATTTTCTAAATATTTTTAAAAAGTTCCCAAAATAGTTCATAAATTTGATAACTTTTAGCCCAAAATTGGTATTTTCTATATGAAACTTTATAAAAAAAACTACGTTTTTTCCGTCTGTCTGACCGCCCACCTAACTCATAAACCTCTCAGATTTTAAGCTATTTAGATGAAACAAAGTGAATTTTGGTATAGTAAACATATGGGAGAAAATCAGCAAAAATTTTATAGCTGCCATAGAAATCAAGTCTTAGTAGATTATAGTATTGAAATCTAGAAGTTTGCTTTAATTTGAAATTTCTGTTTTGCTTGATTGCTAATTTTGATTTCCTACTTTGATCCTTTCTCTCTCTCTGCGTGTGCATATTCAAAATGCGATTAATAGGTGAACGCACCTTTATCCAGAACGAGGTGCAGACCGTGCAGTACGGCGCCTTTGTCGGTCAGGTTAACCATGCGCATCAGCCGCCCACGGTAAGTAAAAGAGTCGCCGTCGTCGCCCCCATCTACCCCCATTACTATCTCTATCAATATCATTTCATGCGATTTTCTATAAGTTGCCATTGCACCATATAACCTCAAACATTTTCTAAACATAAACATATTTACAACTAAATCTAAGTAAATTTTCGTCTCACTTTTAAACATGCTGCGTTAACAAACATTTAGAAAATGGTCATGCCAAGTTTCACAAAGTATGTGTCTCATCGAGAAAAACCTAATTATCCTTGCTATAATACGTTTTTATTAACTTTTTGTTTAGACTAAGGAGGTACGCATTAGTTCTGTGAATCTGACGGAGCCGCAACGCGCCCTGCTTGGCTATATATCAGCTGGCCAGGATGTCTTGATACGCGCTGACGAGGAGCTGCGCACTAAGGTAAGCTTAAGGGGAAATGAAGAGTTTATATTCATGATAAAGATTACAGGTTTTTGTATAGGATGAAAATGACTTCATAACTTAATTGTTCATTAACATATTGAGAATGAGTTAAAAATAATTGCTTATGATACCATAGTTGACCAAACTTTTAGTTTGCAATTGAACAAAAATTCTTGCATCATTTTGTAGATAAATTTTAATTTTCTACTATTTTAAACACATTTTTGAATCGCTCCAATCAACGTAATACTCATTAAACTGTTAAGAAAGTTTACAAGCACATTCAAATGTCTTTAAAGAATGTTAAAAGCCACAATTACGCACAATTTTTTGCCTTGAACAGTAAATGCAAATTTAAACTTTAAACTTTTAAAGTAAAATGTTGTAGCAAACAAATATTTTAAATTAACTTAGCATAAATTAAACTATTGTGAAATAAACATATACTAGAATTGAATAGTCTCAATAAAAAGGCGTATACTTAATATTCAACTACTTATTTTGCAGGCACCTATTCAAGAGCTGGGCAGCGATTTGCGATCGATTGAGTGGCGTGAGAACACGCTGGACACCTCGAAGCAGGCAGTCAGCTCGCATGTGGCCACTATGAGTGCAGCCACCGCGCAAATTATAACTGCTTCGCAACCCGATGAGGTCGACACCGAAGCCATCTCGGCGTCTGTGTCACAGATTGCCCAGACCATACCCGAGGTGACGAAGGAAGTGCGTCTGATTGCAGCACTCATGGAAAACGATTCAAATGGCGATCAATTGCTGGAGGCAGCACGCAATCTGTGCAATGCCTTCAGTGATCTGCTCAAGGCAGCCGAGCCGGAGAGCAAGGAGCCACCACAGCATTTGATTAATGCCGCCAGTCGTGTGGGAGAGGCCACAACGCATGTGCTCAGCACCATTGCTGAGGAGGAGGCACCCGAGAATCGTGATCTGCACGACATGCTCTTAGCTTTGGCCAAAGCGGTGGCCAATACCACAGCAGCTTTGGTGCTGCGTGCCAAGAATATCGCGGCCAGCTGTGAGGATGATCAGGCACGTAATCGTGTGATTGGCGCAGCTAGTCAATGCGCCTTGGCCACCAGTCAGCTGGTGGCTTGTGCCAAGGTTGTGGCGCCCACGCTGCACAATGCCGCTTGCCGGGAGCAACTCGAAGCCGCCGCTCGTAATGTGGCCAGAGCTGTTAATTCACTGTGCGAGGTATGCAATGAGGCCAGCAATGATCCCAAACTGAAGGATGATCTTTTGGCCGCAGCGCGCGATGTTTCCAAATCGCTTATGGAAATGTTGGAGCACGTGAAGCTGAGCTCTCGGGAGCAGGCGCATCGCACCAGCCAGGAGCTGAGTCCCGTGGAGAATGTCATCATTGGCACCGACATTCTGGTGTCCACCAACGATCCCCAGGAAATGGTGCGTCATGCACGCACTTTGGGGCAGACCACAGCTCAGCTCATACAGAGCATCAAGGGCGAGGCGGATCAGCAGGAGGATGCGGATATGCAGCGTCGTCTGTTGTCGGCTGCCAAGCAGTTGGCCGATGCCACAGCCAAGTTGGTGGAGGCAGCACGTCTCTGCTCCTCGAATCCCCACGACTCGGACAATCAGAATGCGCTGCGTCGCGCTGCCGAAGAGCTGCGTGAGATCACCACGAGCACAGCGAATACGCCAGCCATGAAGCGTGAGCTCATCCAACGCCTGGAATTCTGTTCCAAGCAGGCGGCAACAGCAGCCACGCAGTGCATCTCGGCTGCTCAGAATGCTGTGCAGCACAGTCAGGATCATCAGACCAAGGAGCAGCTGCTGCAGGATTGCAAACGCGTGGCGGACACCATTCCACGTCTGGTCACCTCGTTGAAGACAACACGCGCTCAACCGGACGATTCCAATGTGCAGCTAAATCTGATTGAAGCCGCCGAGCAGTTCATTGAACCGGCTCTCTCAGTGTCCAAGTCTTCGCGTGCTTTGCAGCCAACAGTCACCGATATCCCATCGGCCACGCAGCTCTCCAAGTCCGCGCTGCATTTGGGACAGAGCGTCTCGGCATTGCATTCGGTGGCGCAGCGTGCTCGCGATGCTTGCGGTGGTCAGGAGCTGGAGTCGGCGCTGGAGGCAGTGCGTAAGCTGCATCATGTGTTAGATGATACACGCCAGGCTGCTTTGGCGGGTCAACTGCGTCCGCTGCCCGGCGAGACGGTGGAGAACACTGCCGATGAGCTGCGCAAGTCGGCCAAGAATGTGGGCATCGCTTTGAGTCAGTTGCTCAGCTCGGTGCTCCAAGGACAACGCAGCTATGCTGGCGCCGCTGGACGTGATACAGCCTTGGCTCTTGGGGACTTCACCAAGAGCGTGCATGGCGTGGCGGCGACCACACAGAATCCGGCGATTATCGATTGTGCCGATGATGTGGTCACGAGCTCAGCGCAACTCATTGAGCAGGCGCAACGAACGCTGCAGGGCGTCTCCGATCCTCAGGCCTTGACTCAAGCTGGACGCGATGTCACTGGTGCCTTGTCACGCACTGTAGACTGCATTCCCGGCCAGCGTGAGGTTGATGCCGCTTTGCGCAATGTTAGCGACCTCAGCGAGATTTTGTCGGTCAGCGAATTTCCCCCTTCGAATCGTCCTTACGCCGAACTGCAATCGGAGCTAAAGCAAGTGGCCGAGCAGTTGAGCAGCTCTGGTGGACAGATTGTGCAATCCTATGCTAGTCCTGCATTGCTGGCCGACAGCAGTCAGCACTTTGCGGCCAACTATCGGGATCTGTTGTCGGTGAGCATGCAGATGGCGGGTCAAACGCAAACCGATGAACCTCTGCGCTCCCAGATGATCGAACGTCTACGCAACGTGTCCACACAATCTTGTTCGCTGCTCTCAACGGCCAAATCGATTGCTGCCGATCCCGGCCAGCCGAATGCCAAGAATCTGCTGCACGCAGCCGCTCGCAGTGTGACGGAAAGCATTAATCAGCTGGTGGATGCCAGCATACAGTCGGCGCCGGGACAAAAGGAATGCGACAATGCGATGCGCAACATTGAGGCGCTGCGTCTGATGCTCGACTATCCCCACGAGCCGGTCAACGATCAGGGCTACTTTGATTGCGTCGAGCAGGCCACTAACAAGTCGAGGAGTCTGGGCTACGCCATCTCTGACATGATTAACAATGCCAAGCAGTCGCAGCATGTGGAGTTCAGTCAGTCAGTGAACAATGTAAACGACTCGATCCAGGGACTCATGGAGAGCTCTTCGCAAGCGGCCTATCTCATTGGTGTCTCGCATCCCAGCAGTGTGGCTGGACGACCCGGTATCATTGATCAGGCACAACTCACCTGGGCCTATCAGGGCATACGCCAACACTGCGACATTGTGAGCAGCGCGCAGTCCACGAAGCCGCAGATGATTTCGGCATTGACGGTGATTGCCAAGCACACGAGCTATCTGTGCTCGATTTGCCGACAGGCGAGCATGAACACCAGCAATCCGGTGGCCAAGAACGAGTTCATTGTGCTGGCCAAACAGGTGGCCACCGCCACCTCAGATCTGGTGCAGGACATCAAGGCCATTGAGGAGCACCCAACGGGCGGCAGTCGCGAACGTTTGGTGGAACCGCTGCTCGAGGCTGTCAAGGCGGTGCGTCAATACGCTTCCAGCCCCGAGTTCATCTCGATTCCGGCGAAAATCTCCGCAGAGGGTCGCAAGGCACAGGAGCCAGTTATACAAGCGGGACGCGGTGTCATCGATGGCGTTGTTGAGATGGTCAAGGCAGCCAAATCATTGGCGCTGCAACCCGACAATCCACCCGTGTGGCAACAGCTCTCCATGCACTCGACGCCAGTCTCGGAGTCGGTGAAACGTCTTGTGGACAACATACGCGATAAGGCACCAGGACAGGCACAATGCGAGCAAGTGCTTCACACGCTGGGAACTTGCACCAGGGAGCTTGACAGCTGCGCCTTGGCGGTGAATGCTCAGGGATTGAGCCGACGTCGCGATAACAATCTGCATGGCTTCAGCGGACAGACGATGAACTCCGCAGCTGAACTTCTCGATAAATTGGAACCAATTCGCGTG
Organism: Drosophila albomicans; assembly: GCF_009650485.2. Classification (NCBI taxonomy): domain Eukaryota; kingdom Metazoa; phylum Arthropoda; class Insecta; order Diptera; family Drosophilidae; genus Drosophila; species Drosophila albomicans. The sequence goes on along the minus strand of NC_047629.2, from coordinate 38,977,616 downwards.
GCGGGCAAGAACAATGCCGAGCAGCTGGGACATTCGGTGGGCGAGATCTCCAGATATGTGGTACCCATGGTAAATGGCGCCATCGGCGCTTGCACACACATTGTGCACAGCCAGCAGCAAATGTCGCTGATTAATCAGACTAAGTCGGTGGTGGAGAGCGCTATCACATTGGTGCAATCGGCCAAAGACTCTGCTGGCAATCCACGTGCCACGAATGCTCATCCACGTTTGGATGAGGCTATCGATGGCACTCGGGAGGCCATTCAGGAGTTGCAGCAAACCGTGGAGAAGATAAATGCGGAGACAGGTATTGTTACCGGACTCATGGAGCAGGTGAATCGTGCCATCACTCGTCTCACCGATAAGCGGCAATCGCTGTTGAATGCCTCGTACTCGGACACCTTTGTGGACTATCAGACACGCATGGTGGTCACCGCCAAGGAGATTGCACGTCTCAGCAACGAGATGAATGCCAAGAGCAGCGTCGAACCCGCTGCACTGCCTCAGCTGGCCGTCGACATGACCCAGCATTATCAGCAGCTTACCCAGGATTCGGTGGGTGCGAGCACAACAACTACTTCTCCAGACGTAGCCATGCGCATACGCACCACGGTCATTGATCTGGGTCGATCGGTCAGTTCCATGATTCAGTCGTCGGCTGGTGGCGCCAGTCCCAATGATGCCAGCGCCCAGAAGGAGATTGCACGCAATACACGTGAAGTATCCGAGAAGGTGGCCCAAGTGTTGGCTGCCCTGCAAGCCGGCTCTCGCGGTACTCAGGCCTGCATCAATGCTGCCCACACCGTTTCCGGCATCATTGGAGATCTAGACACGACTATTATGTTTGCCACCGCTGGCACATTGCATTCTGATGGCGATGGCAGCTTTGCTGATCATCGTGAGCACATTCTGCAGACTGCCAAGGCGCTGGTGGAGGACACCAAGGTTTTGGTTACAGGAGCTGCAGGCACACAGGATCAGCTGGCAAATGCAGCACAAAACGCCGTCTCCACCATAAGTGAGTAGTGTAAGAGTAACTTATACTTCATGATACTTATTCTTAATTTCCATTGCAGCTCAATTGGCTGAGGCTGTCAAACGTGGTGCCTGCTCCTTGGGGTCCTCGCAACCGGATTCCCAGGTCATGGTTATCAATGCCGTCAAGGATGTGGCCTCTGCGCTGGGTGACTTGATCAACTGCACCAAGTTGGCCTCAGGCAAGCCCATACACGATCCCTCCATGCAAGATCTGAAGGAGAGCGCTAGGGTAAGTCTACAATTTACTATCTATTTTCCCCTCTAGACTCTTTTTGAAATTCTCTCTAGTTTTTTTTTTTTATACAATTTTGTGCTATAAAGCTTTTGTTGTTGTGGCTTTAATTTAGTGTATAATATTTATAGGCATTTATGGTCTAATTCATTTATTTCGTATTTTTCTTACCACCTCACTCATCAAAATCTTGTAACTTAAATTAATTGTGGTTATGGACAAGCATAAAATAAGAAAGTTAGACAGAGTCAACTGTGTACTATAAGTATCGATAACGAAGAAGCAGGCATAAATCGATAACCAAAGCGATCCTGCCTGCACCTCAAACGATTAACTTTAAATCTTATTAGACAACTATAAAGCTTAATTAGGGACTGTTTTTTAAAACTTTTTTGATAATATTATCCAAGTGTATTTTTTTGTACCCAGACTGATATGCATACATAAATGTTGTGAATCCTTTGAAAGTAATTACTACTTAAATCGTACTGGCTTTGGCACTCATATATGAATATATTTACTTATAAGTCAACAAACAAATAATTCCCCAACAATATCTAAAACTTTTTCTTCCTCTCTTGCTGTTGTTTGTTGCACAAAACGAGCGTAAAATGAATAAACTCATCTCGGCTGCTGCAGTTGCTCGATTCTCAAACTCATCTTTCTCTCTTCTCCCACTCGCTGCTGCTGTTGCTGCTGCTGCTGCTACTGATGTTTGTTTTAAATGTTATTAATGTTTTCTATGTTTAACCAACACAAACACACGCACACACACTCGCATACACTCACACAAATTCAAATACTTGTGTACATTTTGTATAAACAGCCCCCAAATCTGTGAGCCACAAAATTTCTCATCTTCCTTTCTCGGTCAAATCATCCACCCACCCTGCCTTCCTGCTCCCGCTGCTCCGCATGCATTTGCTGCGCCCGCTCACACACTCCCTCTCCCACTCTTCAATCTCTCTCTCTTCCTTTCTCTTTTTCGTCGATCCACCACCACAGACACCGCCACCCATCCACCCCAGAAAAAAAGAAGCAAAGAAAAAACATTTGTACAAAGAAAAATCCATAAATTTTTGTATATTTTTCATTTTCGTTTTTGCTAATTTGTGTGCGTTTGACGTCTCTGCTCTTATCTCTTCCCATACACACACACACACACAACACACACATACACAAATTACTCTCATGAAATTGTACAAAAACAAAACAAAAAACTGCTCTCCACGCTCTCTTCATGCGCTGCGCTCGCTGTGGAAATTTTGCAACGATCAAAAACTGCCTATCGAAACGACATATGCCATCCAAATCGATCGTTATCGAAATCGATATACTCAAACCAAAAAAACACGTACTACATTCACATTACAAATTTGATAATGCCAACCTACAAACACCAACAAGCAGACGCTGCAAGATGTTTGCCAATCGACAGAAACAGAATCAGAATTTGAAACTAACACATACAAACAAACGCCCCCCTCAGCATCAGCAGCAACATCAGCAGCGATGGCAGCCCACAATAATGGAATCATGAGTCATTAGGGGGAGGCTATTTGGAAACTTTGTCGAAAAATTCTTATTTAACATTTTACATTAAACATTGCACAAAACAAAAATGAAATCGAAAACAATTAATTCCATACTTTTTGCCACTTTGAAATCAAAATTGAGAAAAACTTTTGTAAAACTTGTGGATACGTTGGGGAAGCGAATGGAAGATGAGAAATAATCTTAAATACACCCCAAACAATTTGCTTTTTTGTTGAAAAGTGTTTTCTGAGCAGTATTCACGAATAACTTTAGTTCAATTAAAGTTTTCTGAAAAGTTAAAAATCAATTCCAATGAATTTCTTTTACAAGAATGGGAAATTTTCATTTCCAAAACCCAAAATTAAATAATGTATTTGGTAAATCTAAAATTTGTTTGCTGTCCCAAAATATCTGCAAGTTCCTCTTTTTCGTGAGTGTTGTGTAGAATTTATTAACTTTGTCCAATTTCTCTCGAATAAATAATATATTGTAATCGACCGTAAAATTGTTGTCCACCGACTTTGTTTTAATTATATTATTATGATATTTCTTTAGTAGCTGATGCCAAACAAAAAGCCATCGATATGTAGTTTGTAGTTACTTAATTTGTAGTCTGTAGTACGTATGTAGACTTTATGCCTAAGCAACTTTATCAACCATTCTCATGCTTTCTATTTAAACAAACACTAATCACAAACATTTTACTTCCCTTCCTCCAAACCGAAAAAAACACTTTGTAATTGAAAAAACAGGTTATGGTGCTCAATGTTTCCTCACTGCTGAAGACCGTTAAGGCTGTGGAAGATGAACACACTCGTGGTACAAGAGCTATGGAAGCCACTGTGGAGGCCATTTCACAGGAGATACGCGTAAGTTGCTGAAAATGTCCTTTTAATTTACAGAAGTGCTCATAATGTTCTTCCTTTTGCAGGCCATGCAGACACCTCCTCCAGTTGGTAGCCCCCAAGTGGGTCCCGAGGATCTGATTCGCGTCACCATGAATGTCACAGCTGCCACTGCCAAGGCTGTTGCCGCTGGCACTTCCAATCTGCAAGCGGACATTGTTTCCGCTGCCAATTTGGGACGTCGTGCCATCTCAGACATGTTAATTGTCTGTCGCTCCGTGGCCTGGAACTGTGCTGAAACCGAAGAGCTGCGTGTGCGCACTATTGAGGCAGGCACTGCGGTCGCAGAATCCTATCGAGAGCTGCTCAATGGCATTCTCCACAATTGCAGTGCCGATGATCGCATGCATTTGTCACGTCGTGTGGCGAAGTGTGTGACAGATCTCGTGGCCATGGCACGTCTCCTGAAGGGTTCCGATTGGATTGATCCTGAGGATCCTACAGTGATTGCTGAGAATGAATTGCTGGGCGCAGCTGCGTCCATTGATGCGGCTGCCAAGAAGTTGGCTTCGCTGCGACCACGTCGTCAGGAGGATGTTACGGTGAGCGTTTAATCCAATCACTTAATTTCTTTAGTTTTAATGGTGAATGTGAATGGTGAAATGAAACTAACTGAATCAACTCGTTTAAAATTCAAAACTGCACGCATCGCATATGCAACTTAACTCATTTGAAGTTTCGAATCAAATCCCCAAACTACCAATACCAAAACCCAACTACTCATCAAAATGATTCCAGTGAGATATGTTTGATATTCTTGGTTGTTACATTCAAAAGTTCACCCAGGAATCAAACATATTATTACTGTGATCGTTGAAACTCTACTAAAACAACCAAACAATCGAAATTAAATCAAAACTAAAACTACAATTAAATGGTGTTTGCTTTAACTACTTACTTAGACATTAAGCTAATAAATAAATTCCTTAAACCTTACTAATTTGTATTTCTTTTCACAGATCGAACTGGATGAGAACATGAAGTTCGATGAGATGATTCTGGAGGCTGCCAAGGGCATTATGGCTGCTTCAGCTGCTTTGGTGCGCGCTGCCAATGCCGCTCAACGTGAGCTCATTGATCAGGGCAAGGTGGCCCGTCGTCCACTCACCAGCTCCGATGATGGTCAATGGTCCGAGGGTCTGATTTCAGCAGCTCGCCTTGTCGCCGCCGCCACACACAGTCTGGTAGAGGCTGCACAGAATTTGGTGCGCGGTGCGGGTACCGAGGAGATGCTCATCTCAACGGCCAAGCAGGTGGCTGCTTCGACAGCTCAACTGCTGATTGCTTGCAAGGTTAAATCCAATCCCAACTCGGAGGCTGGTCGTCGTCTGCAGGCTGCTGGTAATGCTGTCATCAAGTCCACCGATAATCTGGTGCAAGCAGCACAGCAAGGACTCGAAGATGAGGAGGTTCATTCGCTGAAGATCAACACATCGATGGTGGACGGCATGGCGCAGGAGATCAATGCGCGTTCCGCGGTGCTGCGCAAGGAGAAGGAACTGGAGGAAGCACGTCAACGTCTCAAGCATGTGCGCCAAGCGCGTCGCTATGTTAAGAACCCACAAGGATTTACCACAGATGAGAGCGACACTGAATACGCCTACGGCACAGTCAACAAGAGCCAAAACAATGTATGAACAGGTTTCCATAATTTATGATTAGTTTTTTTAGTTGTGCACAACAAAACCAAATTGGCATTGATTTAGAACTGACGAAATTATCACTTGATGGTGTTGGTCCAAATCAGATTGTAGATTACTTATGGTATAACCCAATCTAACCCTAATCTAACCAACCGAAATTCTCTTTTACTTTACTTACGCTAACCATGACAGACTTTGGGTCGCGGAGCTGCCTACTATGGATCACAGTCGGGTGATCTGCCCAGTTCGCCGAGCTATTACTCAGGCGGCAGCGGTGGTCAACAGAAGCATCATTACAGTTATGCCAGCCCACAGCCGCAGCATTTCCATCATCCGGGTGCGGTGTCGCCACCGCCAGCAAATTATGCGCCTCTGGATGATGCCAATGGAGGAGATTTTCCACCACCACCGCCACCGTTGTCCCAGACCATTTCTAACATGCAAACAGCCACGTCAACTCACAGTTTTCGCTCTAATCCCAAATTAACCGCCAATGCTGTGCCACGCCCATATCCAGGCAGTCCCGGAGCCGGTGTTGGCAGCAATGGTTACACATCCGCATCGGGCACACCCACTAATCCTAACAACTACCAGCATAGCTTTGAAACGTCCAGCATTAAAACGAAGAACTCATCCACATCTGCGCCAAATGTACCGCCGCCGCCACCACAGAAGCCCGTCAATCGCAATCTAGAGGCGTGCGTGCAGGATCTACATGACAAGACCTTTGGCCAGGGCGGCGTTGTCCAGCTCACCGGTGGCAATGCGTATCCCGGCCAAAACTACGAGGGCTATACATCCAGGTGAGTTCATCTATTGAGCTGTTGATTTATTTAGTTTCTAAACTAAGTGTTGTGTTTCTTTAGCAGATATGAAACACGCAACTTTGACAAGTCGGCGAACAACAGCAACATCAGCAGCAGTGACTTGGGCGTCATTCAACCACTGGATTCGAGCTTTTCACAAATGACACTCAATACGGATGGTGGCAAGATCAGCATTGTGGATCAGGGGTCGGAGCGTTTGACATCGATGACACAGCGCGTCATGGAGCGCAAATCGTTTACGACAACAACGGAATCGCGATCCGAAACGAAGACGGAGAAGCACAGTTTTCGCCTTGAATAAGTTGAATTAGATGCAGTTGACGGAATGAAAATAATGATGTTTGCCAAATGTGCTTTTAACATTTACATACATACTAATAGTAATAATTTAACATTTAATTATAATTAGCCACTAGCAAAACTATGTCTATATATACATACACATATATACAAGTAATCGTATATCCCCCTAACCTTAACGTAATCAATCGCTATCGATTTCTACTTTTCATAAAACGAAATGATTTCTTTTTTGTGTATATTTGTTGTTAGTTTTGTGTATGTGTTTATCAGCCAGATTATTGCCAATATCTATCCCCACATTTATAACCGTAATGCCGAATCTAATGCACTAATAAGCCATACAAACACAAACACAGCACACATTTAATTAAACAAACAAAAACTTTGTACTAATCAAACGAAACCTAAGCAAATAATATTCGTAACTTGTAACCATAACACACAAGATCGTCATTCGATTTGTTGTTAGATCAATGCAATTTATTACTGCGCACCCATGAAAACTAAATGTTAATCGAAACTTAACGAACATATTTTTATTTAGTTAATTCAGCGCATAAAATCAATGTTGAATGCGCATAAACATTTTGTTGTTCACATATAACTTAGTTTTTAGTTCTTAAATAATCTATGTACGCAAAACATTGTTCTATGCGTCTTTTATTGAAAGGTTTTCTCCTTGCTGTGTAATCATAATTTCTGATTTCGTTTTGTATATACATGCGAAATACGTACGATAGCGAGTCGATGTGTATACGTATTTGCATATATGAATTGTGTATTTTTTGTAAATTAATAAAAAAAAAACAATATCTTAACAATATTTGCTGAAAACTTTTTTATTGTCAACTGGGGAATGGTTAAATAATATGGTTTATATTTCAATATTATATGGCTGAAAATTAAATCAAAGGGTTAAAATTTTTGTATTTTAGCAAATTAGATAATTAATGAATTCGCATTCTGTTGGTCCGCTTCAGGTTTTGCGAGAGACTAAAGTCCAATTTACATACACCACATGGAAATGGGCAAGAGACTAATGAAGAAAACGAATTAAATTAGCAGCTAAATTACCAGGCGCGCAGCAATCAGCAGCAAGTAACAATTTATTCGACTATTTCTCGTGTGAGTAGTTTAATTACCGTTCGCTAAATGTATGCAGCGTGTGTCGAGGGGAATGCATACATTTAGCTTACTACAAAAATGTAATTATTTTTATAAGGAAAACACAAAACAAGAAGTATAACATCAAATAGAATATATATATATTTACGAAAAGATCGTATAAAAAATAAATGCATGAATTAGTCTGTCAGATTGAAAAGTCCATATCAAAATATTGCCACGTGCCGTAGAGTCGCTAATAAAGTCGTTTACTTGTACTCGTTGTTTAACTGGCGTCCAATCAGCCAGCGTCTAATCTCAGAGGTTCCAGCGCCAATCTCATACAGTTTAGCATCACGCAAAATGCGTCCAGTGGGATTCTCATTGATGTAACCGTTGCCGCCAAGAATCTGAATGGCATCCAAGGCCACCTGGGTTGCCTTCTCCGCACAGTATAAGATCACACCGGCACAATCCTTGCTACTGCGTACGCCCGAATCACTGGATCTGGCCACAGCATACAGGTAGCTGCGACAAGCGCTCAATGTGGTGTACATATCGGCCATCTTGCCCTGAATAAGTTGGAACTCGCCAATCAAGCTGTTCATCTGCTTGCGTTGATGGGCATAATCGAAAGCCACGTCGCAGGCAGCCTGCATAAGACCAACTGGACCAGCAGCCAAAACGAGACGCTCATAATCCAGACCAGACATCAAAACATAGACGCCCTTGTTTTCTTGTCCCAGTATATTCTTCGCCGGAACTTTAAGGTCCTGGAAGACCAGTTCGCAGGTGCTGCTGCCACGCATGCCCAGCTTATCCAGCTTCTGGGCAACGCTAAAGCCCTCCCAGTCAGTTTCCACGATGAAAGCAGTAATACCGTGTTTGCCGGGAACACCGCTACCACCAGTTCTGGCATACACAATCAAGGTCTGGGCATCGGAGCCATTAGTAATCCAGAACTTGGTTCCATTTAGCACATAGTAATCGCCCTTTCGCTCTGCGCGCAACTTCATGGAGACGACATCGGAGCCAGCACCTGGCTCTGACATGGCAAGGCCACCGATATGCTCGCCACTGCAGAGATTAGGCAAGTACTTGGCCTTTTGCTCAGGTGTGCCGTTCTTGGTCAGTTGATTAATGCACAGATTAGAATGGGCGCCATACGACAGCGCAACGCCACCAGCCGCTCTATTTGTGTAACATGCAAATTGTGAATGTATAATTAATATATGCGTACTTTAAGTGGATCAAGTTTGAGCTTCACCTGGATATTTCCTCCATAATTATGCAATGATCCAAATAGCTGCCGCCAGTGCCTCCGTATTCCGGTTCTGCAGTAATGCCTAGGAAGCCAAGTTCACCCATTTTGCGCCAGAAAGATCGAAGATCCCTGTGGAATATTTCTCGTTAAAATATTTTAATCGCTTGTTACGTAATGGAGTCTCACTTGAAGTTATCCAGCTTGTCGATCTCCTTAGCATGTGGTGCCAGTTCTTTTTGAAAGAAGTTGAATGCGATTTCCCTCAGCTTCTGGCGGTCCTCATCCATACCAAACATCGCATCGTTGATGGGATAGTGCGATAGCGTACGACTCCATTGCGATGCTGCTGCTGTGGTTGTTCCACCTCGTTGGAGCAAACTGGTGCAAGCTTTCCCCACAAAACGCAACGCCATTTCGATATTAGAGCACTACGACAAAAGAATGCAAATTATCTAACCAGCGATCAGCTGTCAATGAGTGGGGTGCCCTATCGATGGCGCAACAGGTGCTAACCAGGTGGCAACGCTGGCGCGATCACAATTGCGTTATCGAGATGGAAATATCGATAATTAACGCATGAACGTAACGTATTAATGACAATTTCTGTTAAAAACGTAATTAATATAATTTGAATTGGCTTTCACGATAAAACGTTATTTAATTGCATATTTGAATTGAGAAAACGTTACTTAGCGTGTACAACAACCGTATGCTCAGTGCGCATGACTCAACAATGGCGAACGGCTTGAGTGACAATGCAATGGGTTGTGCTTTTGCCGTGCGGCGACCGCATCCTCGACGACGAAAAATGCCGACATCAACAACAACAACAATAGCGACATCGGCAAGCACAACAATTGGAATGAGAATTGAACGCAGCGATAAACAAAAACAGCGTCAGTGCTATGGGCTCCTGTAATGGGAATTAAAAAAGCCAGACAGACCCATCAAATCAGTCCTGTTGTTGCCCGCGGAGAGCGTGAACGTCAGAGCGTTGTGTGTGTGTGTGTTGTTGTTGTATACGTTGTGCGTAGTGCTTGTCCTTGTTGCCGTTGTTGTTGTTGATATGTTCAAGTGGAAAGGATTTTCGTTTGCCAGCAGCTGCTTGCCACACAAAATCCGTATAATAAATTGTCAAGTGGCACTCGGCTCCACGTGAAGTGCATAACGTGTGCAGCGAAACGCTGGGAGAGAAAGCAAGCATACTACAATCAATAAGAAGTGAGCAGAGCATATGAAATATGCATCAAGCATTTTAGACAATTCGGCAGGCAAATCGATAAACGGTAAAACACCCAATAATCATCTAACAACGGGACAGGCGGGGCAGAAAAGAGTGTAATAACAGTAACAGTAATGATTAAGTTGCCTGCACACACGTGTACGCGGCGTTCGATTAACGGCAGCCCAACAAGGCTGGCGCATAAGTCGTTTGTCGGCTCGTCTATATATCCTGTCAATCAACTTTACTTGTGCGCGCTCGCTAAGGACACAGTTCTTGTATTGTAGGTACAATCCCCGACTCCAGTTGATAACAATAGTTGCTGTTGTTGTTGTTTTTTTCCTCTGTGTTTTTTTTTTATTGTGTCACGTTCCTTCGACTGAAGCTATTGTTATCCCTATTGTCGTTGTTGTTGTTGCTAGCACGCTTTTATATGTGTTGCCATGTTGCTGTAATTACTGGCTCAGCAAACTCACTTCATAGCGCCCATCCCACCATCAAGTCACGCACACTATCATCATCAAAGGTCAAATATCAATGTACCCAACGACGAACGGGACATATGCACATTAATATTACAAATAATTGTTGAAGAATTTATTAAAAATTACTTAAAGTGCGATTGCAGTGCTGGGGGCCAAGGTCGCGCCACGGGTCGCATGATTGATATGCGTGTCGTATGCGTAACCTGAGCTAGCGCAGCGCACTTAATTAGCCAGCTACTGCGACGTGAACCATTAGAGTGAGCGCTAGAGTGAGTGAGTGAGAGAAAGAGAGAGGGAGAGAAGCACTTAAATGCCGACTGGCTATAAACAGATTCCCCAACTCACTGTCAGTGCCGCGTCGCTGCATTCTTGAGATGTTTCTTTGCCGCGCTTTGCTTAATGCCAAGTGGAATGAACTTGATGAGCAGCAGCAGAAGCAGCAGCTAGCAATCACAGCCGCAGCCAGCGCACACAGCAGCACTTGACCTACCACTTCAGCATCAGCTAGTGCACACACAATGGGACGACTGATGAGGCACCACCCTGTGAGCTCTGTGCTGATGTAGTGCCGACAATTGAACTTTGTCTTTAGGCTTTGCTATGTTATGGCTCATTCTCCCTTTTGCTGCCACCCTCTTGACGTAAACATGTCTGACATGCAAAACATGCAGTTCGCCCAGACTTAAACTTGTACAAACTTATGATGAACTTTTGCGCCTGGATCATGGAGCAGCAGATACATTTGCGGTTGCTTTAATTAAGCATTTATTGTGGCCGCTTTTTTATTACGTTTGCCATTTGGCAGGCAACCAAATGAAGCGCTTACATCTCGAACAATGGTCTAAATTTATACGCGTTGCGTTGATAAGCCAAATGCATTTTCCAAAGTAATAAAATGGCAAAAAAATAAAGAGCACACGACTCGCGAGTCTGTATAGAAATATATATAAAAGCCAATTACAATTGTGGCGAACGCGAGAGCTGGCATAAAAAAATATACTATGCATATAGTACGTATCTATCCAAACGAGCGTGTGACCCAGCACCGCCAGTGACAGTCCAAAAAGTAAAAGCTCTCTAGCCAGCCAGATAGTCAGCTAGCCAGCGAGTCAGTGGGCAGTGTCGCCAGAGTCGCCACTCAGTCATTTAGCCATTAGTCGCGCTCGGCACGGCAAACGATCGACGACAATCGACGGCGACGACCACGACGACGACAACGACGCATGGACGCGGCGGACTTCCGTGCGCGATTTTCATTCAATTTTCAACTCATTTGAGTTCTAAATACTTGACAAACACAAGCGCAAAAAAAAAAACGAACCCTACACACCACATTAAACGACAGAGCGCGCCGGCAACTTCTCAACGGCGCTGCCAAAACAGCAGTTGACGAGCAACCGAGCAACAGCAACAGTTGAAGCAGCAGCAGCAACCACGACAGCAGCAGCAGCAGCGGCAGCTGACGGCGGGCAGCAGCTCGATAAAAATCATATACAACAAAAAAGTTAGTTACTAACTGGTAAACGTTAGAAGTAGAATATGCCGGGTCGTCACGTAATGCAAATTAATAATATACTGAAGCATATCAAGTATACGTTCACAAGAAAATAAAATATAATAACTCGAATATAGTTTTTTTTATATGAAAACCTTTTGCGAAACGCAAGTAAAAAAGTGTCTGTGTTGGTGTCAAAAAAATTAAATCACCGCATTAAAAATAACTTGAGAAAATCTTAAATTTAAATATATAAACATATATTTATATATACGTGAAAATATATGTGTTATTTCGTGTGTGTATTGCAGATGGATATAGATAGATATATATCTGTGATTTCAGAACGCGCCAAGTAATCAAAGCGACAAAAAAAGCAGAAAAGAGTGTGCGGGTGTGCGAAAGTTTGTGTGTGTGTGTTGCCAAATGTCACTTGTGGCGACTGTGCGTCATTCAGTGCATGCGTGTGTGTGTGAACATAAAACATAGATATATTATATATATTTATTTCATTTACGCGCGTGTCTTTTGTAGCTCTCAAAGTTAATACACAAACGGCCGACAAATGGAGTCCAACAACAACAACAATAACAATGGCAACGGTAAACGCGGCAAAAAAGGACGCAAAGCGCGTAACGCAGCCTCACAACATCATCCCTGGGACGAAGGTAGGCAGCATGCCCCACCCCCCCGACAAAAAATATGAATGATTACTTTACGCAGGCATTGCGCATACGCCGCGTGGGCGAGCGAACAACAGTACTGCTAGAGACCACAAACGAGTGTTTCTCATAAAACAGATAGATATAGAATATTATTACTTATTATAATTAGATTCGTCTTTCACTAAATAGTATATTACTTATTATAATAATGATGGGTCTTTCACTGAACTGCGTTGCTCACAAATTTGAACGACAGCCAAAATGTCTCAGGCTTGAGTTGGCGCCGCAAGTGCAGCGCATTTCTTCTTCGAAATATTCAATCGAAATTTCAACGGCAGTTGAATGGATTAAACTATGCATTTATGTAAAGATCTTTCCATTCTGAGCTGCAGTTGGGCGATCGTTTATTAAGATAGCTGCAATTTATTTCCAATATCTGACAGATTTCCACTTTCTGGTTATTTTGGAGTTTATGAATATCTCTTGGCATTTGTTTAGACCAGAGTCAGAAGGTTAAGGGGTGTGGCAACATCTTCTCAACATCTCCCATGAGCGTGTGTCGCGCCATGGGAACTGACAAACGGGTTTCATTGTTTGCCTTTGTGTGTTGTGAATTTGCCGTTACATCAATCAAAATTCAAATGAGCTAGAAAAATGAATGTGATCTATGTATGTGCTTGGCCCGTTCGTTCGTCAACGAAAGTGAAAAGCAGCCGCAACAAATTGTTTGTGTGTGTTGTGTTGTTTGCCACAAGCGTCGACGTTGATAAAGAAGAAACGACGCACAAAACTGCAGCGTTCTGATTGCCACTTGAAGTGAGATAGGAAAACAGCTGTACTATGTATTGTATATTGACTTCCATAGTGTGAGTGGGATCAACTTGAAGACAAATTGCAGTGCAAACTCTGGCCAAAGCACGTAGACCAGCTGAGACAAACGTCATATGAGCTCACACATTTTGCGGCATATGACCACAGACTGTAGTAACTTGTCTTATCTTATCGCAAATATTCTAGTACAAACATGAGCTCTATCTATTTGCCAGACTTTGAGATAAGATACGCGAGTAGTATTGAAATATTTGGTTTATGTTGCGCAATGCTTAACAAGCGCTATTTTCGATAGTGACGTCTTTGACAAGGGAAAGCCTTAAGTTTTAGATATGATTTAATGCCGCAGCTTATTTCTCCAATTGATTAAAAGAAGACAAAGAAATTCAAAAGACCTCAAGCTGAGTGACAGCTTATAACTATCAGATATTCATCGCGAAGTCACAAAGGAATACTTTAGTTTGTTTATTTTTATTGATGATTGATTAGATACGGCAGGGAAACAATTGCATTTTATAATTATTTATATGCCCCATTGAGCACAAGTACAAAGATCAACAGAGGCGCAAGTGCAATTTATTTATAATACTATTAATTTTATTAATAGAAAAACCTTAGCTGATACAAAGTGACTTTGACATTGAATGTCTTCACGTGACTCTTCGACTTCTGTTGACGGTAGCAAAAGCTCCAAAGTAGAGTTTCTTATCTTAGATGAATTCAATATTATGAACTGCGCCACACTCTTGGAAGTTAAAGACTATTTATAAAATAAGCGATTGATATTCAATTGAAGTCTCAACTCAAAAGAAATTAAACATTGTTAGAGTGTCACAACTTTAAAGAAAAAGTTCGAAATACTTCAGCAAATTCAGTCACGGTTTTAACTGCAAATTTTCCATAGCAAAAGTATCTTCTTCCTATGTATTCTTAAATGACACTAACTAGCACAAATTAAATGAAAATATTCGCCTTTCTCAAGTGCAAATTCAAAAGTAACATTGTTAAAAGAAGAGCCTTTAATATAGAAATTCACATTCCCATTAGTTGTGTACGAAGCTGCGCTCAAAGCTAACTCAACGTTAACCAAAAAAGAAAAAAAAATGTGCTAAAATCTGTGGGGCATTGTAATGCTTCTAATCAACTCAGCATTGATTAGCAGCCAACGAAAAGATGACTCAGGTGGGAGAAGATCGTTCACTATGAACGGGACAACTGCGTGCAAAAAAAGAAGAAACGAGCAAAGAATCAATAAGAGACTCCGACTAATGGACATTTGATTGATTTGCAATTAGCATCAAATTACAGTGGGTCGCATCACATGAGTCGATTGATTATCTAAAACCCCCCAAAAAAACTCAAACTATTGACCTAATTGCAGGCGCAGCAAATGGAGAAGCAGCAGCAGCATCTGTGACACCAACAGCAACAACTATGCGACGCAGTGTCTTAACGGGGGCAGCATTAACACGATTTCTGGTTTGCATGGCACCTGTGATTGGTATAATAGCAGCAACGTTTTTATATTTTCTGGGTTCTGGTTGTATTGTCTCTCGCATTCGCATTCGTATTCGTATTCTTGTTCACTTCCATTCATGAAATACTAATACGTGTTGCTGGCAACATTGCGTGTAGCGTGTTTACAAACATTTTGCAACCGAGAGATAACAAAAAAGAGAGCGAAGAATGATTTTTGCCTGCTCCATGGCATCGCATTTGGGCCATCAACAACATAAAAAATTGTATTTATGTGCTATGTTTTCTTGTCATTGAATGCATTATATACACATCTACATATATCCGTTCACATACACATTTATTTATACACATTCAGTGTGTGTTGTCTTTGGCGTTTACTTTAGTATTCGTCGTGATTTTCATCTACATATGTGCTGAATACTCGGCGTATACGTTATATTCGCTGCTTGTTTGATTTTTGAATTTTCATATTACGTCTCGTTTCCTCCGTCGTTTTCTTGTCGTCGTCGTCGTCGAAGTTGTCGTTGTCAATTGTCGTCGCGTGTTTTTCTTGTTGTTTTTATTATTTTCAGTTTGGAACTAATCGTCAAAAATATGACGTAAATAGAGGAAAACATTCACATCTATATACTTTTACATACATCCTCTGTGGGTGTGTGTGTGTGTGTGTGCAAGAGTTCTTTCGCTTGCCCTGAACTATATTTATAGGTACATAAATTAAGAATGCCAACAAGTCCAGTCAAGGTCAGCACATATTGTTCAAGCATTCGTTTAGCCATAAAGCGACCATTAAAATGCACTAAAATATAATTTAAGATTTGTCTTAACTAGTTGAGAAACAAAGTGCAAAGAAGTTACAGCAAAAACAAAAAACGCAAAATAAATGAAAATTACAATAATTAAGCAGCACAATACAGTCGAGAACGAGACGAGAGACTCTCGAAACCGTTGTAATTGCAATTGTGTCACGAAAAATTTATTTTCAAACAAGCAAAAACCGTACGCCGGTCATTGTCTGGTCTGCTCTGGTCTGGGCACCGGGCCGGCCACATAACGCATACGCAATGTGTGCCAGTTTGAGATCAACACCTCTCGCAGTGCTCGCTCGCTGCTCCAATTCCTGTTGAATAATGTATAAGCCAAGCGGCTGAGTGAATAATCATTGATGAGTCTCAAGAACTCGCTAAAGTTCTGTCTGCCTTCTTTTATATTTTGGCAATTCAATTCGTATCGAATTTGAATCGAAGCCTTGATAGCGCCCTGTCCGTTATGCTTAAGTGATTCTAAATATAACTACAAAAAAGAGGTTTACCCAGCTGAGGCAAAGACGACCTTGGCTTGTTCGCTCGCCGGCACATGCAACCAGTGGCGAAAGTGCCAGCCAGCTAGCCAGTCAGCCAGCTAGCTGCATTCGCGTATATGCAAAATGCGTTCGGCTTGGCCTGGTCTCTGTGCCTCCCGCTCTCTACTTGGTTTTGCCTCTCTGTCTGGCCCATGGAGCTGCGCATCTGTGAGAGCATACGTTAATGACAACGTCAAACGTCGTCGACGTCGTTGTCGCTCACGTTGCCGTTTGTCATTTTCGACATCGACGCTTTGCTTGTTTTGTTATTATTAACTTTTTTTTTGCGCTGGGCCGTAGTATTCCAAGCGCGATTAGACGTCGAACATGTGAAGCTTCGAGAGGCTGTCGCTGAAACGCCTAGTTAATTTTATTATTTTAGTTTTGTTTTTTAATTTATTCATGTTTTTTTGTTGTTCCTAATTCTATTGATTATGGTTTACATTTTCCTCAGTGTCGTTGGCAATTATGGTGAGTTATTTCTGTCGCTGAAGCCGGCTTCTCTCCATCGATTCGTATTCGCAATGTTACGCAACTCAGAACGTAACGTAATCAATCCGACAATCATTTTTTTTTTGGGCAAACTCAAAGTACAAGGGCGAGTGCGAGTGTAATTACATGGCTCGACATGGGACATGAACTATTTTTAGAGTTGTTATTATGCGCACGTGTTATGTATACGCCACGTTGTACTACACGAATTAAATGTTTGCCTTCTTGGGAGGGATCAAAATGAAAGAAAGAAAAGAAAAACAGGAAAACAACAGAAACTGACACTCGTTGCGCTCTTGAACTTGTCTAGCACATTTGCATTGACTTGTGAAACACAAATCATTTCGTGTTGGCCCTGGGAAAAATGTCAATTTTCATGCTTGAGCAAGTTCCTCAAAGAAAGAGCAATCCAGCAATCTAGCAATACAACAATCCAACAATCTGTAGCTTTAGGTGGCGACCATGTAAGTCAAGCATGTCTGATTCGCTCGAATTGTGTTGAAAACTTATTTAGAGATGAAAAACCCACAAATAGATGCTGATTTCAAAGTCTCTAGTATTTATATTCAACACGAATATATATACATTTAAAAAGTATTTTCACTAACACCCTTAGTGACATCACAGACAACAAAAACGAGAAGTAAGCTATGCAAATAGCCAAAGTAAAAGTGAAGTCATGCCTACTTGACTTCGCAAATCAATCAGCGACAAAATGAGCAAATCAAATAAATGCTTTTGAGCAACTTAGAAAAATATTAGCGAAATAAAGCTGATGCCATGCTGATGCCTTGGCCATATATCATCAGCGTATTTATATCGTATATCGCATAGTATGCAACGAATCATTTGAAATAATTATTCACTCTCTACGTCACGATGGCACCCACCGACAACCCATCGCAGCAGCAAAATATTGTGTGTTGTGTATATAGTATATACAAAATACTATATATGAGCGCCTCTATCTCTGGCTCTCGCTGATGTGTGGCCCCATTCATACGTACGAATCGAAAGGCGTAACGAAACAATTTAATTTCGTGGATCTCTAATTTTATGTGATTACGTTAGACATAATTACAAACAGAGGCAATTACACAGTGAGCACTGTAAGTAAGACTATCAGCTACTTATAGACAACCGAAAACAAAACATAAAATTTATATAGACAGCAACAATTGGGTACCCAGCACTCTGAAAGGGATAATTAGGGCATATGGGAATGCAGAAGAAACTAGAGAAGCTTCAAAAGATTTTTGCATTCCGCAGGAAATTAATAAATTTCTTGACATGTTGCCAATAAAATAATATACTTATTTGAATTCCATCATAAAATGTTTATGCATAAAGTCAGTCGACTTTCGCAGGGTATCTAAATGTAGAGCATGGTCAGCAGGTTGGGCGCACAAACAAAAAACACAAAAAAAATGTTAACTATAATTGTGTGTTTAAAAATTAAACACAAATTTGTTTACGAGCGAACGTTTCTTGTTGCTTGATTTTTCCAGTTGTTGTAATTGTTTTGTCTGCAGCAAGTTCTTTAACGCGGCCAAAACCAAAACAAAAAGCGCAGCAATAACAGCAAGAACAACAACTACTGCAAAGGCGAAACAACAGGCAAAAAGCCAAATTCGAAATGAGCGCAAAATGAAAAACTAAAACTAAGGCAAAGGCAAAGAGCAAAAGCAGAACAAGACAAAAATTTGAAAAGCCAAATGTTGTTAAGTATTGTTGTAGCATTTTTGTAGAAACCCCAAGCAAACAGTAGAGCGTAAATCTAAACTGTTCAGTTTTCGGTTTTCAGTTTTGTTCAGTTCAGTTCTGTGTTGGGTTGGGGCCTCTCTGGGGCTTTTCACTTGACGCCAGTTGGCCCCGGACAATTTCAGTGCACGGCTCGCGTACGCGCAAGTGCAAAAGAAATAAAAAAAAATAAATATATCAACTACATTTCAATTTCGATCAATTTTTATTTGTGCATCAACTTTTTTGCAAAAAAACAAACGAACAACGAACTATAAAAACGAAACATTTTGATCAACTGCTAGTTGAACAATTTTGGTAAGGAATAAAGTTTATATTAGTATGCAAGGTATTTCGATGGATTTCGTAATTGCAACATTTTCGAACATCTTTTCGAATCCTCATCCAATTCATATCTCTCGCACATTTCTCGTGTTCTTCGTGTGTGTGTTGTGACGCGTCTTATGTAATTGTCATTGTGTTGCAGAAACTGTTGACTGTCTGTTTGTCAGTTTTTCGCAAATTCGAAAAAATGCTGCGAAAATGTCTTGTTATTTTTAGCACCTGTTCTCTGCTTCTCTCACCGTTGGCATTGCAAGTAATTTGTGTTTGTTTTTATCCCCTTCTCCCGCCACGCAGTGTCGCTACCTGGCGCTGGAACTGGCCCCACTGAGCAGCCGACCATACTACTGATCAACGGCATCAACGACGATCCTCAACAGCAACAACAACAACAGCAGCAGCAGGAGCAGGAGAAACAGAAACAGTTTGCCAAGACAGCGCTTAAGCTTGAGTTGGACAATAACAACGAAAGCGAGTCAGCGAGTAGTCTGCCCAATCCCACACAGAGTCACGTGCCCACGACACCGGGTGGATCGCATCTGCTCGACTTGGAATCTCACCTCATCGAGGACGTTAACGCAGAGCAGAGCGGCGTGGGCATCAAAGAGCTGCCGCCCATAGAACAGGAGCTGCAGCAGGGAACATCAAAAGTAGAGGCAGACGGAGCAGCGCATGTCATCGAAGTAGAACCGGCGGGTGCCAAGACCAAGCAGCCAGTTGAGACTCTCGCACCGTCGCATCAAATAGCCGAGGTAGACGAGACGGCAACCAAAACAACAACGACAACGGCTGCAGAAGTCGAAGTAGACGTAGACGTAGAAGCAGAAGTAGCGGAGCAAGTGCGTCAGACTGCCGAGCAGCTGGTGAATGAAATTGAACGTGAACTAATCGAGAGCCTAAGCAAAGATGTAGAACAGGCCAAGGCAGAGCAGGATAAACAGCTCAAAGGAGAACTCAACGAACTCAACTCGCTCACCAAACAGGTAGACGCTCAGCTGAATGAGCTGACAAGCATCCTCAAGAGCAAGCCACAGTCGGATATTATTGTTGAGCAGCTGAACTGGGAGCCAAAACCAAAGGTCGAACTAAAACTGGTTGAGGTGCCACTCCCCAAGTCCGAAGAAGAAGAGCAGGAACGCAAGGAGTTCATTGATTCACTGCCACAGATCGAACAGGATCGCCTCTCTACAGACACGGATGCGGATGCCAAGCGACTGTCGGCGGACTGCAAGCGCGAGTATTACCAGTCCCTGAAGAAGTATCTGCTGCAGGGTAGTCAGGATAAACCGCCAGTGCCTTTGCAAACCTATCGCTGGGAGGATCTCCGACGAGCTAAGGATCGCGTAAGTCCTCAACTTTTGCTCTGTTGAATATGATTATAATTGCACGCATTCCTTTTCTCAGGGTGGCTATCCCTGGACACATCTCTACAAGCGACCTTTGGGACCCGATGAGGAACCCGAGATTGTGCTTCTGCTACGCAAATCGCAGGAGCTACGCTTCAAGTCCGAGTCCCCTAAGTCCCTGAAGAAGGTGCGCTACGACGAGCAAGTCTTGGTCAAGGAGACTGAACGCTACATACAGGATCTGTCGGAGGACGAAATACCCACGCACACAGACGACAGCAGTGACGAATCTTCCGACTCTGACAGCGACTCGGAGCGTGATCAGCACAACGAAGACGCCATCAGTGAGTGCATTTCTTGCGTCTCCGATTCGGTGCTCGCAGTTGGCGGTCGCGCCAAGCCCAGGAAGACAAATCGTCTGGCGCAAATTCGTGATATCATCCGACGACGACGCAGTGGACGCACACAGGACGACGCTCAGTCGCTGCCCGGCAACTCGGCGAATCCCAGCAGACAGAACAGTTTGCACGAACTAGCTCCACCGCCAGGAGCATTAGTCCCAACTCCTGGGAGCACAGAGAAACCCCCAAAGAAGTCCAAGCAAAGTTTCGACATTATGAAGAAGCTAAAGAGCTTGGCGGAACGCCAAAAGAAGCGTTTGAATATCAAGCGCATAACGCTCAAGAAGGACGACAAGATTGTCCTAGGCGAGCAGCAAAAGATCATGAAGCTGAAGGCTTCACCAAAATCGAAGCGCGGTGAAATTCCACATTTCATTGAGAAACAGGACTCGGATGATATACTCGAGCTGGTCGAATACGATGAATCACCGTGCAGAAAACGCAACAAGGAGGAGGATCAAGAAGAGCTACCAAGCACGAGTGCAGCAAGCGTGCCGCAGCCAGACGAAATCATTGAGCTACCCGTGGAACAGACCAAGACTGAAGCAAGCACACCCGCTCTAGAAGTCACAGAGCCTGATGCAGAGCCTGTGGTGACTGCAGAATCTGCAGCCGATGTTGAAGTTGCATCAGAGCCTGTGGAGCAGTCTTCTGAGGTCGAATCACCTCCTAAGAAGACTCCTCGTCTGCGCCGCGAACATGTCTATGAGGAAATAGGCCAAGGTGAACCACAGCCCCTCATGGAATTGGATTCGCTCAAGAAGTCGCTGATGCGACAAGACAATCTTGCCGCTGATGATATCGCGGCAGCTAAGCCTGTGCCTTTGGATCGCATGGGTAGCAGCGAGGAGGATCAGGTGGCTGCAGCCGCCGCGGAGAAAGCAAACAGCTCCTTGCTGGCCCCGATTTCATCCATAGACTCCACTTCTTCGGACGAGGATCGTGCACGTCTTGCGCAGCTCTCGCCAGTCGTGGAGGAGAGCGATGAACCCACTGAAGTGTCCGAATTGCGCCCAGTACTAAAGAAGGAAGCATCACCTGCACCGTCTGATAAAAAAGTGACCTTCTCCCACGTCGAGGATGAGGCCGAACCACATCGGGAGGATGTTGACCTGCCCGAAGAAGTACTGGAAGCGGCCACGAATGCGGCCAAATCGAAGAGCGATAGGTAAGTGTAAAAGAAATCGCAGATCAGCAATGCTGATCCTAATACAAAGCATGACACTAACACAGAGCACAAACACAACACTGCCCATTTGACGCGGCTTGTTGCCTCATCATCCTCGTCTTGCAGAAACTCTAACCTTATTGACTTGCTTTTGAAATTGTTACTAACCCTCCTGCCGGGCGACAGCAAAGGCAACGGCAACGAGAAGCGGTGGCGATGGCGTCTTCGCCCCCAACGAAAGCCCTACTATCAAGACTACTACTACACAGACAACAACACCATCACAACCACTGCACCCAATCGCACTCGTAAGCACACAGTCTCGGTTGCCACTTGGACGCTTTGTTGCTGCCGCAGCAATGGCGCCACTAACAATTATTGGTAATCAAACATAAATATGGGTAAAGGTTTAACCTGGAGACGGCTCTTTAGGTGATCTGTCATGATATAGACCCAAGGTAAGACCCTATCACATTAATGGCAATTGTGCTCGTCTGTAAGCGTCTACTTGTCCACTTTAAATGCGGTGTTGGTAACTCACAAATTCATTGGTGAACGTCAAAGGGAAAGATAAAGCTCTCAGGGGAAGTAGTTCAATGAACTCTGTAAAGTTCTTGTTTAGTTGTGCTCTTTTTAGCAAGCGAATTAGAAATGTTATTTGCAATTACACTGCATAACAAAGAATATACATGTAAAAAATTCCAAGTTCGAATATCATCTTTGGAAATAGCAAAATATAGTTAAATTACTACATTCTTTATGCCAAGATATATTTATCTTGAAAAAAGATTTACGAAACGTTAACTAATTGAATGTGAAGTTAAAGACGTTCAGTTTATTAAGGTACAAAATACAAAGAACAATATCTAAATCAAACACGGTTTAATTACAAAGTTCAACGAATTACAACATTACAATTGTAATTAGACATCGTTTAGGCAACTTAATGTATTTTCACTTGTGAAAAAGAATCAAATATGTTGCTGTTGCTAAAAAGTTTTTTCCTAGATCTTCAATAGGGGTTCGAAAAATAAACCAACATAACATATTATAGTATGTATGAAATCAGGTTAAATGGAAAAGCTTTCCATAAAGTCTAATTACATAGTTAATTAACTAAATTGTCAGCTTTTTGAATCTAGTGCAATTAATCAACTTTGTTTTAAGCCAAGTTATGTAATTACACCAGTAAATAAATGTTGAAATATTACTCAGCACATAAACTTTTTATCTGTAGCTAGAACATTGTAGTTGTTGAATATGGTGAGCGAAAGAATTTATCAAATGTGGTGTGAAATTATTGTGACAATATTGTAATAATATGTTTGACATGGGTTGGGTTAAAATGCTAATTGTTAGAACTAACTTGACATCCTATAACTTGGTAAAAGGGAAAATGTACTTTGGCAATGTTTGGCATTGTGTCAAGTGTTCATTTTGTTAACTAGTGTAATCGTTGTAGTGGCCTGAACTCAACTGATCTAAAATGAAACGCTTTAAAGGTCAACGAATGACAAGAAGATAATTTCCGGCAGCCAGCGACGCACTGCCCAAAATAGAACCACTAAGTGCAGCCATAGCCATAGGCTAAGCACGATCAACAATTGTTGTTACTCCTGTTTTGCTGCTCGAACTGATCTTAATTATGAACAAGCAGCAACGTCGCAGTCGACGCCACAGTTGGCATCGCTGTCGACGCAGCATTGGACTGCGGCAACCATGCAAAATATATAGAAACAACAAGGAAACCAATACAAATGCAAAACAAATACATGTCACCACTGTCGGTGTACATTTATGTGCATGTGTCTTTCTGTGTGTGCGTGTGCCTTTTGCTAATTTTAAAAGAACAACATTTTCATCTTTCGAAAAATTTCGTAAAATTTGTGTCGCGCAAAATTGAACCAAAAGCTCTCAGTCCTGGCCGAAAATCGCAACGATGTAGACACGCTCGCGCTCTACTACGACAATCGGGGGCCTCACAAGTGTAATCGTAGATCCAATCAAAGGAATCGATAACGCACAACATCGATAACGAGAATTAGACAACAATATCAAGCTGAGCTGCATGCAAATTATTAGCGGTTAAATCCCATTACTAAACCACTGAGCAAAGGGTGGAAAGGGAAAAAGCTCTAGAAAAATTTTTGGTAGTGCGAAAAAGAAAAATTAAAAAAAAAAGAAAAGCAAATTAAATTCAATGTCCAATCGCGAAGACGACGGCGACGGCTGCTTTGGTGATGCTTAAAAATAGCCAGCGATCTCTCGACAAAAACGACAACGAAACTAAAACGAACAAAAGCGAAAAGACAAACCACAAAAACAATAACAACAAATACGTATATAGCGAGTCAGTCGGATACGGATTACGGACCAGGGCCAAGTAAATAGGCATCAGCTGCTGATCATCATCATCATCGGCATCATCATCATCGTCGTCTGATTCAGTTCTGTCTATTTGTTTCGGCCATGCTCAACTCACGGCGTTCGGCCTCGGTGGGAGCGCTGCCCGCCGAGAAGAAGCACTTTGTATCGCGCGTTGAGAGTGCAAGTGGCGCCTCCTTGGATGTGCGGTGCGCCTGTCAGTTCTTTCAATGCGATTCACTGCTACCGGAGCGTGTCAATCCCGTGGACTCCAGACCCGGCTCCCGACAGAGTCATCACTGCGATGAGCACTTCCCTGTCGATGAACTATCGTTGCACAGCTTCGAGGTAGTCAGTCATGCAGATGTTGCTCCCTCTGTGGACCTAAGCTACATGGAACGCTTTCCGGAGCTGGAGCAGACGGCCAAGACGCGTGGTCTTGTCGTGCGTAGCATCTCGGATGCTACGGAGCCTGGTGCAGAGTTGCCGGGCAGCCATGGAGGCCTTTTGGCCGGACGAAGGCGTCAGCTCTCGATGGGAGGAGTGTCTTCGGGAAGTGTAGGACGTTTTGGTGACACCTATTCAATGCGCAGTGGTACTTCACTACGTCGTATCTCTGCTGGCAACTCCAAGACGGATTTATATTGTGCAGACATCAACATACCCTCAACGATGGGTCGCGCAACAGGTGGACAACGTTCGGCGAGCGTCAGTCGTCGCACTTCCAATGCGGATCTATTTCAGGCGAGCATTGTACCAGGTTCAATGCTGCCACCACAGCTGAATCTCATTGCTGCCACGCCCCTGCCCGGAATGGGAGACTTGCCACCACAATTTGGATCCCATCAGCCATCGCCAGCACCATCGAATCAAGACTTTCGCAATGCTAAGCCGCCATTATCGCCGGATTACATGCGTCCAAGTGCGGCGAACAAGGAGAATCAACAGCCTGAGGATACGTTGCCCCAGAATCGTCCGATTGATGTCTCGCGCTTTGCTGGCGATGCAGTGCGTCCCACGTCGCTCTACGAGTCTGACATGAAACCGTTGCTAAGTCCTTATCAGCCCACAGTTACACCAATTGATCCTTTGGCGGAGACAGTCGCCGAACTGGAGCAAATTGCCCAGGAGCACAATATTGTCAACATACGGGATAACATTCAAACGCAGACCAGAAGACCTCCATCGATTGCCAGTGAGTTGAGCGCCAAACCTCTTCAGGTGGATGAGTTGACCAAGATTGAAATCATCAGTGAATTGCCTGTGGTGGACATCGAGGCCATGGTACAAATTGAGGAACAAAAGGCCGTAGAACATCGTAGTCGAAGTCCTCGACCAGCCAGGCGTCCTAAATCTCCGCCAGCTCCACCTCCTGTTATGTCCACACTGCAGCTACCTTCGAGTCGTCCCTCTAGTCCTACTCCAACTACATCTGATGTTAGCTCTCCAGCTCAAATGCTCAAACGACAGCACACTCCGGAGCGCCAGCTCTCGCCGGAACGTCCCACCAAGTGGCAGCCTATGATAGTGTCTCCTCCAGCTACAATTGCCGGGGCCATTACCATGCCAGCAGATATACCGGAAGTTAAGAGTGCCTCCTATACCTCACGTTTCAAGTCTATGTTCTCATCAAAGGCTCAGGACTCAACACGTCAAAAGTCCCCATCTCCCAAACGTTCGCGTACACCTTCTCCTTTGATGGAGAGATCACACTCTCCATACCGGGAGAAATCACCCTCTCCCAGCAAGATGCTTTCTGTGTTTACCAAGAGCAAGCCGCAGCCCATGTCGATTGTGAGCAGCACTGCGAATGTGATGAAGCGCCAGGAAGCAGAACCACTATCTGTGCGTGTGACGGAGACCTTCTCTTTGAAGGTTGATGATATGGATCAGTATAGTGCACGCCCAGCGAAACCACCGGCACCGCCACCACATGCGCAGACGATGTACAGCAGTCGTGAGGATTTTGCCGCCTCCGAACGCGCCTCCGTCGACATCAGCGAGGCCTTTGCGCCAGTTGTAGTGTCCTCTGTTCCCAGAGGAACAATAAGTAGCATAGGCGCCCCTAGTAGTAGTTTCATGGCGGGCAACAGAAATCTATACTCCAGTGAGATTGAGATGCCCAGCATCTGGTCGCAAAGCGACTCCGAATTTCGCAGTTCGGCCAGCAAGGATGCATCCGTGATTAGTCACGGCAGTCGCCCCCTAATCTCTGTTCCCATTCAAATCTCTGACAGTCATATTTATCGACCGTTGCGTGCACCATCAGAGCAACGTGGCTATGGGTTGCAAAGCAAGTCACCATTTGGGGAGTCACAGCGCACACAGTCGCAAGATCGTAACAGTCGCCTGACGGGATCGCAAGATCAGCTGCTGTTTGGGTCATCGGCGGCCCGCATGACAAAGACGGTTAGTTTTAATTTTGACGAGCGTAAATCGCGTCTCGCGGATTTCGAGTCTAATTCGCCCCTAACCCAAAAGCAAAACGAACACCAAGACTTCCTCGAGCGGACATATTTCTCTCGGTAAGCAAACAGCTACCCCCAGGTCGATAACCGTTACCTGATACCCTTACTCCGAACACACATCTATCTCCCACGACATCTCTCCAATGACTTGGAGTCCAAGTAGGGTGGCGGCTTCTCTAACCTTGGCTTGCAACAAACAGCTATAAAGACCCACACACAATACGATCAACTCACATTATCTGTTGCAAATTTAGTCTTAACTGTTGCAGTAACATCACTTTGTTTTTCCTTTTGCAGTGATCATGACTACGAGCCTGTGGGCGTGTCGCCGGCACAAGAAATGGATACACTGCCGGCGACGACATCCGCCCAGAATGGCAGCAGCCTCCAGCAGCAGCCACCGTCGCAGCCCATGGATATTGATATTGATATTGACTTCAGCTCAACGGGAACCACACCACGCACTGAATCTCGCACAGACTATGAAATCCACACCAGCCAAGTGGATTCGAGCGCCCTCGAGGAACTTCCTCTGCAACCGGAGAATCGCAAGAAGAGTTTTATGGCATCAGCACAGGATCGCACCAAGAAAATGCAAGACGGAATTCGCAATCAAGCGGGCAAGCTGCGCACGAAGCTACGCACACAACAAAAACCGAAGCCTGTCTCGGGCAGTCCCAAGGCCAAAGAACGCCGCCGCTTTGCTCCGGAGTTCTCCAAGATCAAAATGCCCGAAATTAAGCGACCAGATATGTCCAAATTTAAGGATTTAAAACGTCCTGAGTTCACCAAGTTTAACAAGCCGGACATGTCCAAGTTTAAGCTACCTGAGAAGTTCTCAACTCTGAAGCTGCGACGCAGCAAAAGCTTTAAGGAGAATGAGACTGAGATGCCCGAAGAATCCACGGAATCACCAGCAACAACAGCAGATGCAGCCCCTGCTCCACAAAAGAAGAAGTTCGAGTTCAACTTCGGTACCTATCCGAGGGCTTTCCGCAAAAAGAAACCTGTGGAGGAACCTCTTCCCCCCATGGAGTCCTCACTGGGTACAGAGCGTCAGAGTCTAAGTGTTATACCAAGCACAGAAACACAGCCATCACAGACATCGACGAGCTCCCCACAAGGTGATCGAGGTCCGGGCCCAGTGCGATCCCGCTGGGCGGATAAATTCTCCGATGTCAGCTACAATGACAGCGAAGGATCACGCTACAGACGCTACGGCAGTGAACTGGAGAGCTTCGATCGAGAATCCTCGCTAGAACGACGCATGAAAGAAGACTTGGAGGAGGACACAGCAAGCGAGGCGGTGCCACAAACCGATATGGGTATCTTAGGAGGCGTTGCTGATAGCAAACAGTTTGCCGAATTCGATGAGGAGAATCGTGCCATACACGAGATCTCTAGCCAGAGGACACGTGAGTTCAAACGCAGACCCATGGTGCATCAAGACTCGGATCTGCGTTCCGAGGATAGTCGCGATGCCGAAGGCTGGACCGAGAAGGACATACAAAAGAATAAATTACTGCGCAAGGCCGAACTGGATGCGGAAGCAAGCTATTACAAGTACCACGATCGCCAGGATGCCCAGTCCACGGCCAGTTCCGGCAAGAAGGTCGTCATGGAGCAAATCGACGATGATGAGTTCTTCTTGCGCAAGCGCGGCATTTCCGAAGACAACATTCAGTTGCGTCAGTATATTAGCGATGCCATTCGGGAGGGTTACGAGGTGCCCAATGCACTGCAACATGTTGGTTATTCCTACGATGTGCCTCCACCAAAGCCACGGCGACTCCATCGCAACTATCGCCCGGACTTTGAGGATTCGCAAGAGTTTCAGCGCAGCGAATATGGCGATGATTTGTCCATGTCTCAAAATGGCAGCGACTTCCTGCCCAAGCGTCCGCTGCGCAAGGCACGCAGTCGCAGCAAGTACTCCATAGAGGGCAGCCAGGATATTCCTATGGCCGATGGCAGCAGCAGCATTCAGTACTTTGACGACGATGAGGAATATTTGCGACCTCCCATGCACGAACAGCAGCAGCAACAGGCGGTTGTCGACCCTCAAGAGGCGGTTAATAATCTGAAGTTTGCTGACGGTATAGCGTCAGAGGTGTCACCCCCACAATCACAACCTCGACCACAGGCACCAAGACGCCAAAAGAAACGCACACGTGAAGAGAAATCGCAGGAAAAGGATGCGGACTCGTTCATTAATGGTTTTGGTGGTAGATCAGTATCGAACACCTTTTTGCAGCCACAGGAAGATGTAAGTAGTTTTTAATATAATTTTTTCGTTTATCTAAATTTGATTCCTTTTTTCAATCTTGAGGCAATTTTTTTAGTTTGAATGTATAGCTTTTCTGTATTATTGTAATTTATAATGATCGCCTATCTCTTCCAACTCCTTAGGTAATTGTTTATCGCACTGAGCACGAATATCATCATCATATACCGCTAGCCACGCCCGATAGGTTTACGGATGCGACCTCGGCACGCACGGAGCGCTCCGAGGACGAACGCACCTCTCGTGGTGCCGAATCACTGAGCCTGGATGCGCACCGAGCAGAGAGCAAGGAAAAGTTTGTCATCGATATGCTGGAGAGTGATGGGTAAGTTAAGAGGTCGCATTAGGGGTCTCGCTCTGTCTTTCTTTTCTCTTCGTTGTGCTCAAATGCTTGGTGTTGCGCTCTCTGCTTTCCACACACTTTAGCTATGCCGTAGTGCGGAAGGAACCAGTGCCCAAGCCGACGCCGCCAGCACGTCGCAAGAAATTCGCACGCTCCCCTGGTGAAAGATTCGCCACATTGCCGAGCATACGGGGATCTCGAGGCTCCCCGCCACCAGCTCGGCCTCCGCCGCCAGAGCAGTATACGCCCAGTGAGGATTCACCACTGGTGCCGCGTCGCCGTTCCGCTGGCAATCTGGAAGAGTTGCCCAGCAGTCACATTCACTCGACAACTGCTCAAGTGCTACTCAAGTCAAAGTAAGAATTCGCCGCCTGCCGTTGCTTGTTGCGTTGTCTCCAATTTTAAGTTGCGACTTTTATGCGATCCTGTTTCTTTATCTTGAACTGTCTCGAATGCATTTTGTTATCAAGTTGCTTTACTTTTCGTTGTTAAGTTGTAGGCTTAAGACGCCCTAAGTTAAGACCCAGCTACCAAGATACTACTTAACGTAATACACCCTAGACACTTAGACACAAACAAATAAAAACATAATCCTTAAAACACACAGTTGCACTTCCAAGCTTTTATTTGCCAATTTTTGTTTTTGCCCAGCCTTTGCTTGCCGCAGACCACGTCCAAGTATCTAATGCTCCTTACAACCCTATTCCCTAGTTACGCGACATTGCCGGCCGCGCTGCCGTCACGACAGCAGCTCCAGGAAGAGGAGGATGACTACGAGGAACCCGGCGAACTGCTGCGCCCCGACTCGCCACGCTTAAATCTTCAGTCGGGTGAAGTCATTAACAAAATGAAGTTCCGCCCATTGCCACCGCCACCGCGTCCACCACGCGAACGTCGCTCCGCTCGGGGAGGCACCTTGGAAAGCTACGAGGACAGCGAACGCATTGCCAGTTCATCCAATGCTGATAGTATGGATCAGGGCGAGTTTGAAGTAGAGGTGTCTACCCAAACGGATCCGTTACCTGATGATTTTGTGTGTGAAGAATTTGAGATAACCGATGATATGAAGGTCATTGAACCACGTCGTTCCTTGGGTTCGGGTGGCAAGACAACGCTGGAGGATTTGCTGCGCAGTGTGCAGTCACAAGAACCAGATGAGGTGGATGGTGCACGTGTGCTTACCGAAGACGAACAGCTGGCCAAGGGATTGGCACGTTTCCGTGATGCAAACCAAAGAAGCATGTCCGAACGTTCTCGTGCATCTTCGCAGGCAGATCGCTCCAAGTCTCTGAGTCGTCCACAGACGCCATCATCGGCGGTGATCATTGAGCGCCGTGTCCCTACACCCAGTCTCAGCACTGGAGAAGCCGATGACACTGTGCAGGCTTCTCTTATAGTGCGTCCCATTAGCACCGCTGATCTGGAGGATGACGAGCTTCGTCGTGAAGAGGAAGAACTCCGACGCGAAGGACTGCTTTCTGATAGCTCGGTGCAAAGCAAGTCTGATGTGGAAACAGCTGGCGAAGAGGAGGAGCATGGTGAGATTGCATTCAGCGACTATGCTGCCAGCTCCGCAGACTTGGATGCAGCTGTGGAACAGCTGCAGCAGGCACATCTTGAAAGCGACTACGATAGCAAGCTGGAGGATGATGAAGTGGAACGCACACTACGTGACAGCGAGTACGAAGAAGACGAAGAAACTGGAAAGTACTCGGATCAGTATGACGAAGAGGACACTAAAGAGAATCAAGAACGCATCGACCAAGAGCTGGATGAAGCTTTGGAAAAGGAACTACAAGAGGAAATGGAAAAGATGCTCAAAGAGTACCGTAAAACAGAAGTCATCGAGGAGCAACCACTGTCTGAAACAGAGTTGCAACAATCTGAGGGCGAGCAGGCACCGTCTGAAGTGGAGCAAGCACTCTCCGAAGTCGAGCAGGCACCATCTGAAGTGGAGCAACTTTCTGAAGTGGACCATCCGCTTTCCGAAGTGGAACATACTCTCTCTGAAGTGGAGCAAGCTCCCTCTGAAGTGGAGCATCCTCTATCTGAGGATGAACACACATTGCCTACCGTGGAATCACCACAAGCAGTCGAGGAACCCATCATTACCAAAGCTGTCAGCAGCGAACCGATCGAAGCCGAAGTCAGGCTCAAATTCGTAGCCACATTACCCACCGAGCCCGCTATCGACTACAGTCAGACTGAGGAGGAAGTAGAGGCAACTCCACTACCGCCACCGCGTCGTAAATCGACCACTGTGCTAGAGCCCACCTCAAGCCACACACTGACCATAGCAGAGCAAATCTCACGCGAAGTGACACCTGTTCAATCGCTGCAATCCGCACCAGCTGACCAAGAAGCACAGTTGCCCAGTCACCTCAAGGAACTGGAGGTAGAGCGTCTGCGTGTTCATGCACTGCAAGCTGGACAAATACAAGTCTCGCAGTTGCATGGAGCCCAAATCAGCGCCGATGAACTGGCCTGCAAATCGGGACAACTGGTAGTGCAAAACATTGAATTGCCACCAGGATTCATCGATGACATTGTGGAACGCGTTAAGGAGCAGCGACCATCGCTACTGACCACCGAGACACAGACGAGTCGTCAGCCCAGCAGTGAACCCGCTACAAGTGACGTGGAGCCACCCGTCAAGCCGCCACGTCAGGTCAAGGGAATGGAATCGTCGCAAACTGCTGTCTCCCAATCCAATCTGGATGAGCAGACACAAACAGAAGCTGCACTATTGCCCTTGCCACCACCACCAGCTGTGTATCCCAGCGTAGAGTACTTGCAATCGTTGGCTCCTTTGGCCTTTTACAATTTGCAACGCAGCGGCGAAGCAGAGCAAGCGGAAGCAGCCGCAGCTGCAGCCGCTCCAACACGCGCTTCCAGCATAGAGCGCAAGCAACCACATAAGTGCCGACGTCGTCATGTGCAGGAACACCTGGACTCTGGCGACTCTGAATTCGAAGAGCAATTGGTGGAACGACCACGATCGCGTTCAAGACGCTCGCGCACACGCAGCGCCACACAGCCACTCGAGGAGTACGACGAGGATCAGCCCAAGACGGTGGTGCAGGCAGGCAGACAGTTCATCTCAGCTTGCAGCTTGGAGCTGGTCAGCATCATCAATCAGCTGACGAACTTTGTGCGTGGCGACACCATGGAACCGGCTCAGCAGCACCAACAGCCTCGCAACATATCCGCACTCATGATGCTCTTCATTTTGATCACGTTCGGTGTGCTCGTCTTTTTGTTGACGGGCCGCCAGGTGCATACACATCATTGGGACTACTTCAATCCGCCAGGCAACGAAGGCAGGCAAACGTGAAACGGGAAACATAATTTTTGGAACATCAGTAACGCTGAGTTTTGATTGATGGGATGCCAAACGATGACGATGATGCTTGGAGCATATACAGGCAGGCAGACAGGCAGCAGTTTTGCATTTTGGAGCGAATTTGAAACGAATTTAAAAGCGGCCCGACGTGGACCGCTCGAAACCAAAGGCCTTAACCTTAATGATATATAACTAAAAACATACTAACAAAACACACACAAAAATCTATACTTTAGGCAGGATACGAAATGGGCGGCGAAAGGAGGCGTTGCCATTGCTACTAGTCACAGACACACAGTCATAAAACAAAGTCACAACAAACAATTCAATCGAACAAAAGATATCCCAAGTTCAATTCAGTTCAGTCATCATCAATCGCTGCATTAAACAACTATCTTGTAGTACATCAATATGCAAATACATTTTACATCAGTACCAACAACGATAACAACAACAATAGTAAGAACAGCAGCAAAGATTGTGTATTATGTACTTAAAAATTAAGTAAAAGTTAATGTCATTTGTTGGCAACTTATTTATGAATTTTTGTATTTTAATGATACAAAAAATAATGTTTTGCTCATTTTTCTACTGCATAAGCGACGTTATATATTTTTGAGAATCAAATGAAGAAATGAAGCAAGTCAATTGTTGTTTAATTAAGAAGACCTGGCATAGTAGGTACAATACAAACTATATATATTGGAGATCAATTGTTTTCAATCTGCACGAATTGATGATGCAATCGTTTAATTTTCATTTTATTAGCCATAATTCATTTGAACCACAAGTACTTAGCGAAAAGAGATGGTCAACATATGTAAGTACATTATATATACTTATAGAAGCGTATTTTCAATAAAGCAACAATCTATTTAAATACGATCGTGTTCGGTGTGTTTCACTATTTTTAATATAAAAGGATATGAGAAAAAAAAAACTTACCAATTTGAGGAAAAAAACATGGGAAAATGAAGTAGATGCAATGAATGAAATCATGATGATAAAATAGTTGAAATGATGCATAATATGGTTGAAATGATGATGAAGTGTTCGTTTAAGTATGCCTAACTACAGATGTGTTAATGTGTTTACGCAAAGAAATCCTCATCGTATTGAACCATTTGCCGTAAATCCTTGTGGCTGCCCTTTTGTGATTTACTAGCAGCTGCAAGAAACAAATTTAAATAAATAGAAAACCCCAAAATAAGTACATATTGACTGTTTACCAATGGATGACCACACGGCAGAGGAGGAAGCATCGTTGATGGGTTCAATTTGTGGTTGGCGACGCGCCAGTTGCACTTGCAAAACGATGCCATTAACGCTCTTGCCATGCATCTCAGCAATAGCTCGATCCGCTGATTCTGGCTTGGCAAATGAAACAAAACCGCGACTCTTCTCAATTTCCATGGATACATTCACAATAGTGCCGTAGTCATTGAAGGTTTTCTTGAGGAATTCCTCGGTGACCTTGTTGCCAGACACAAAGATTGTATTGCCAGCACGTGGTTTCTCAGGCTGTGCTGTGTCCAAAGTTGCCTTTTCCGTCAAGCCGCGTTCCTCTCGATCCCGTTCCGTTGCAAAGTGCTGATATAAATTTTGACGGCGCGGTTCCTCTTTTATTATTTCGCTAATTATCGTTTCTTGAGCCACATCGTTTTGGGTCGACGAGAAGGGTTGGTAGGCGGCCACAGTTGTCTCCGATGTGGAGCGTTTGGCTCTTTCTTGACCCTTTGGGCGCTTAAATGAAGTTTGATCCTGTTTTGTTTGTTGCTTTTGAATGGCGGGAATGGCGCCACTCTTGATGAGCTTTCGAGCCACTTCTCGTGCATCGCGCGCATCTGTTGGTCGCTTTAATGTTAATGCACTCTCGGGCTCTTGCTTGGGTGCTTTGTGCGCTTGCAATGCCTTTTTCTATAAATCCAATATCAAACACAAAATTATAACGAAAAGGCGGCAAATGACATTCGGCAAACCTTTTTTTTTAATTTCTGATACTTGGCTTGCAGCATCTGCTCCTCCTCCGTCAGATTGGTTGGAAAGTGTATGTACACCATTTCAGATAGTTCTTATTTGATATATGCACTAATTTTTTTTGTAAGTAAAATAATTCACAAGTAAAACCTAATAGTAAACGAACGCATTCTTGATAGTGGTGGGAAACAATCGATAGAAAACGGTTAGAGGTCGATGATTCTAGCGATATATCAATGGTTTCTACATCATAGTAACTATCGAAGTTTTTCATATACATACTATAGATAAATAAATATAATATGTTAAGCTTTCTTAAATCTATTTATTTAACATGATGTTCGAATGTCGATGAGACAAAACATACGATAGTTTCCACTTCACTTGATGTATGAGATTACCGTTGATAAATAACCATGAGAGCTGCCAGATCAATAAAAAAGGATAAGTATAGGCAAATGACATTGTTAACATTCTGTTGTAATTAAATAAAATTACTTTTTTTGCAAAAATATTAAAAGTAATATAAATACAACACTATGCTCCATCATAAAAAAATTAACTTAGAATTTATAATTAAGATTTGTTTTTACAAGGGCGCTGTCAAGCTCAATTGGTTCTACTAAAATGGCTCCCAGGGAAAGAAAATAAATTCAACCTTTTGCTTCATTATAAACAATTTACACATATAATTCATATTTGTCTTTACCAGGGCTCTGTCAAACTCAATTGGCTCTGCTAAAATGGCACCCAGGGCTACCACAGAATTGCAACACTGTGTCGGCCACTCTGTTGTCGCCATGTTGACGCTAAGCTGTCAAAAAATTTTCGTTCCTTCTCTTTCTTTCCGGTTAGCGTCATGGTAAGAGACCACAAAGTATTTTTCGCATTTGGACGAAAAATGTGAAAATTAAACGGTTTAAAGTGTGCGTAGTGAATTAAATGTTGCGTAAATTAAGCAAGACCAGCGTGTTGATACTGCCGCTATTAAGAAATTGTCTGAAAATCTAAATGCGCGTCGGCACAATTAAGTTGAAAATATTTCACGTGGTGAAGAAGTCGCCAGGCAAACGCAACACGCTGTCGTCGAAACGCTTCCACAAAAATGTCTTGGTGAATTCCTTCTTACAAATGTTATTACTCTACTTCATTACAGCCTTTCGAGAGATTCGTACAAACTGGTCGTATTGCCAAGGCCTCTGCAGGTCCCCTGAAGGGTCGCCTGGTGGCTATTGTCGATGTCATTGACCAAAACAGAGTAAGTGCCTCTTTCCAATAAGTAACATAGGAACAATGTTGTGTTTTCGCGTTGTGGCTGCTGCTGTTATTGCACATGATGATAATTTGTCTTCTTGATAGGAAGTGCCAACTGACACATAAATGAAGCTAATTTTAACTTAACTGAAAGCAAACAAACGAGAAACACAATCGTTGCCTGTTGCTGTAATCAATGGAAATATTAGAATAGCAATTAATGTGGCAAATTACTTTTTACAGGTCTTGGTTGATGGTCCTCTGACTGGTGTTCCACGTCAGGAGTACAGATTGAGCAATCTGCATCTGACCAAATACCGCATCAAGTTCCCCTACACCGCGCCCACACGCATTGTGCGCAAGGCTTGGGTGGACAGTGACCTGAAGGCACAGTGGAAGGTCAGCCCCTGGTCCGTCAAGGCACAAAACATTTGCAAGGTGTGTATAATTGATTTCAAGTGTAATTTGTTGCAGTGCATTTGACAAACTCGTAAGAAGAAATGCAATTGACATTTGTTATTGCACATGATGATAATTGAAAGTTCTTGATAGGAATTGCCGGCTGATACATACATGAAGCTAGCTTATTTATTTAACTGAAAGCAACAATAATCAAATATGTAGTTTGTTTACTAAGACTGTTTATCTAACGTATATACTTTATTTATTTGCAGCGCTCGCAATTGAGCGACTTCGACCGCTTCAAGCTGCGTTATGCCAAGCGTCAGCGCAACAAGTTGCTGACCATCGCCTTCAACACACTGAAGAAGCGCACCAAGTTCGATGGCACCCCACGTGTCCTCAAGAAGGATCGCCGTGAGCGCCTGCGTGCCGAGAAGGCCAAGGGTGGCAAGAAGGCAGCGGCCAAGAAGTAAAAAAATAAATACACAATAACGAAAGTAACTGCTTGATGAACATCCAACACAAAGGAGCAAATAAAAGAAGTGTTATTTTTAGGAAAAACACATGAAAGCCCGCCTTTTGTTTATATATTTTGTTAGATTTGTTTAACATTTTTATTTGCTTTTTAAAAACAAACGAAATACATTTTCAAATTACAAATTTGGAAACGTAAAAACGTAGCACCAATTTTCCCCTAAGAGGCAGCACCTTCAGTTGTTGACTTGCAGTAGATGGTCTTCCAGTTGCGTGGATGATTGTAGCCCAGTAGAATGGGCAGATGAAGGAACAGCGTGATATGCTCGCCCTGTATTGACGTCGACACCTTGACCCAGTTTCGCAGCCATTCGATCATTTCCTCGCGGCTTAAATTATCCGGATTCAGGCCGCGCAGATAACAACAATAACGCATCGCATCTGTGCGCAAATTGTGAACGCCGCCTTCCCGATTGATGGCCAGATCCATGTAGTGCACCAGGAATGCGTGCTCATGCAGGCGATGGCGTTTGAACAAACTGTTTGGCAGTCCATGCATCTTGACTAGACATTTCTGCAATCAGATACACATTAATTAGATGTAAGTAAACGATAGCTGCGTATGCCTACGATGTGTTTACGTGACATGCCCAGCAGTGAGTAGGGCCCCTCGGCAAAGATGTCTTTAACGGCGATTAGAGCGTCTGCTGTGGGATGCGTACCGCTGCCCAGCTGGCCCAAGATGCTCTCGAACTCGGCATGCTTGTGGTGCATCTTCAGTGACTTGAGTTTGGCCTGTAGGCAGCGGAACACAGACTTGTTGCACTGCAGCCGGCGCTTCATGTAGTAGCTCTGGAAGTCGTTGCGCTGCTGCTCTGTCCAGAAATGCGACGTTAAAAATGTGCGTGGATACCAAAACCTACAGAGAATGGTATAGAGTAAATGATCACTGAAATAATAGTCGACAAAAAACTTACACCAGTGGAAAGAAGGCATAGCCTACCATGGGCAGTGAGCAGCCAATTAAAGCGGGCGCCACTTTCATCATGTCTCGCGGCATTTGCATGTAGAGCTCCAGCTCTTGGCGATTCAAAGCACGAATGCCCTGCGGCGCATCATTGGCAATGCGAGCAATCTTGAGGAAGCGCTTCATGTCGGCGAAAAAATCCTTGACGCCGTCGAAGAAGACGCGATAGAGTTGCATGGCTTTTGGGAAATTCTTCTCTAGCACTTTGTCATAGTTCTTCACGTAGTTAAAGTAGCGCGTGAATATGTAATCCTGCATGTTGTCACGCATCTGCTCGCGCTTCGACCTCAGGACCTCCATGTTATCTTTCTTTTTGTCTTTGTCATGATCCCCGCCAGTCTGCTGTTCAGTTGACGTGGACATACTGCCGGCGCTTTGTTGTTGTTTTGCTGTCTGCTTGGCGTCCCAGCGTGCCTCATAAATGGCCTTTCCCACGCTAGTAATCTCGGAGGCGACATTACGCTTGATTTGCGGCGGTGTCGCTGCCGCAATTGCCTCTGTTGGTTGCGGCTTTGATTGCTGTTGCTGCTGCGACGCGTTTGTGGTGTAATGCGACTGCTGTGCGATAACAACGCTGCTGTAAATGAGTTTTTAATGCCGGTTCGATAAATGCGCTGGTCATGTGCTTGTGTTTGTGGTTTACCTGTGTTTCAGCTGTTGCAGGCAACGATGCTCCTGGGGCCATTTGATCCTCCATGTAGAGCAGGCGACACGTAATGCCAACGCCATGGCTGCGCTTGCAATGCGAATATTACACACAGGTGGTGCGCGTAATTACGCAACGACTGCAACTCCGATGCAGGAGCCACAACACACTCAAGCAGCCCACAACAATGTTTCTTAATTATTTTAATCTTTCCGAGTTTGCTTCTTCTTCAAAATAGCGGCCGCTGCCAACTTCACGCGGCACAAACTGTCGGAATATGTTGCTGAGCGAGCAGCAGCATGTTGCCAACATGCCGATAGCGTGTTGCTCTGAGTTGCCACCTAGCACAACATGCAAACAATAATTGTTGTTGCATACATTTAGGCTTTAAGTGTAATAAGAATATGTATCAAGAAAGGTAATGAAGCATCGAAAAATCCAATTTATAATGTAATAAAATTGTTAGTAATAAAATAAAAATTATACAAATGCTTTGCTGACGTCAGAGTGCACAGGGGGCTTGCGCACGATGTTACCTTAATTTTGGCATGATTCATGCGTTTTTGCACTTTTCTCTTCAGTCTACCCGGAGAAGTGCGTGTTGTAAGTTGTTTGCACGCATGTTTTGCTTAACTTTTCGTTGTCCGTTTTTCCTCGTGCTAAATACAAAATTTAACAAACCACAGCGACTAATAAAAATTACGCGCTTGACGCATTAATCGTTTGCTGCTCACTTGATGGCAATAATTAAAGCGTAAATGTGATAAAGAAAGAGTTTAAATCGTTTTTTGTGATTTCAACCGCGAGTCCTTCGCACGTGTGTGAGTGTACGTGTGTGTGTGTGTAAAGACCTTCAACAAGCAATATGTAAGAAAGCTAAGCGCGTGTTCAACTTACTTTCACTTGTGCAGGAGTCGAACAGAGAAAGTAAGGCAACAACAAATTTTGTGTGTGGGTGTTTTTCTCGTTAAGCTTTCGCTACTCTCCAATTTATTTATCTGTTGCAGTAGTAACTGTGTTACACACACCATCGCAACGCGTCGCTAGAAAAGTTTCGGTTACATTATTTACACAGGCTCACATAAGCATACTTTTAGGCTGCGACTTGAGTCATTTTTCTTGTTTTCTTGTTTACCTTGCAATTGAAGCTAACTGAAAGGTAAACTTGGCATCATTCCACCACGATGCGATGCCAATACAAATAGAAATAACCACTGGCTATAAATAACGTAGCCGGCCTTTTCCCTCCACTCGATTTCAGTTCACTTCACTGCGGAGGCGACTCAATTGTGCAAAATGTATTGTGGTTGTTCACAGAGTTATCCCCAAAGCCGGCGTATCTCAAAACATGACAAGCTCAAGGAAATACAATGAAACGGGGAAAAGTTGCTATTGTCTACCCAACATCCTTGTGTACATGCTAATATTAATTTATGTATGTGCAGTCGCCGGCAACAATGCCACATCATTATGCATAATTGATGAGCTTGATTGTAACTGACAGGCATTTTATTTGATCGCAAATTAAGCACTATAAAATTAAGAGTTAAACTGTGGGTATACTACCCGCATTTCCTTTTTGTTCTGATTCCTGTAATCCAAAAATTTAAATAACACGAGTCTCACAAAGTCGAAAGTCAAAATGTCCTTGAGAACTTTTCGCCCATTCGCTGGAATTCTCATCACCATTTTACCGTTTTACGACTAATGCAGATACCCAAAAAAGGGGGTGACAACGACACCGTTGCAAACTATGTGCCAAGTGTTACTGCAGCGCGCCAAAAGTTTGGAGTAAAACTATCTGGGCGAGGATATGCACCATCTTGGCATAGCTGACACCATGTTAATGTCTTGGGGCAGCAAATTGCCTGCAATGCCACACTGCAACAACAGCAAGAAAACACAAACACACACGCTCTACATGAAAGTGTGCGTGTGTAAAGCACGTTGGCTTCTGTAATTTAAAAGGTGTTTTAAGATGGCCTTACGACGCCGCAGGTGTCATTTTAATGAATATGAACCGTTGACTCGCAACCGCAGCTGCTGCGTAGCATACTTTTAGGGGCAGTGTGAAAAGTTATTTAAATTGTTGTTGGACATTTGCATTTTATGTTGCTTTCTGTTTATGCTTATTCATTATTCTTATTATTTGGGACTGTTTTGTTAATACAGCGCTTTTTTATAATTCATTGAAATATTAATCTATAAAATTTTAACATGAATTTCTTATATTACGAAAGCTTTTTGTTATCATTAAGAAGACTTAACTACTTAAGCAAACGACTTATATCCACTATATGCATTTTATTACGTGAGTTTATGAATATATATAAATGTTAATTTTATATAGATACTTTCATATTAGTGCTTAATTCGACTTATTTAATCTTAAAACTTTTATTTTCGCGTGCATTTCTTATCGCCATAAAATTATGAGTTAATCATTAATGAAACTTTGCTTATACCAAGTATTCTTATTATTTGCGACTGTTTTGTTGATACACCGTTTTTTTATAATTCATTGAAATATTAATCTATAAAGTTTTAACATGAATTTCTTATATTAAGATAGCTTTTTGTTATCATTAAGAAGACTTAACTACTTAAGCAAACGTCTCATATCCTCTATATGCATTTTATTACATGAGTTTATGAATATATATAAATGTTAATTTTATATAGATACTTTTATATTAGTGCTTAATTCGACTTATTTAATCTTAAAACTTTTATTTTCGCGTGCATTTCTTATCGCCATAAAATTATGAGTTAATCATTAATGAAACTTTGCTTATATCAAGTCGATTAATGGTTAGAACAAGTTGTCTAACGCAATTATCTTAATTTGAATAAGTTTTACCCCACTAATCGCAACAGACTCGTGCTTTTAATGCTTGCAGTGCAAACAAAACTTTGAAAGAAAACTTTGCTGTGCATAAAATACATATCACATATAATCAAAATAAATAAATTATTTTTATATTTTCAGACAGGGTGCAATAACGAAATAAATAAAACTATGCAACGACTTCTTCTTGACATGTAATCAACAATTTAATACCTCACAAAGGATTAAAGAAAGAATGGAATATAATGTTAACTTGAAACAATTTGAAATTGGAAATCTGGCAGATTAGTAGTTGCTGTTGATTGCTGAATATAATAGCCAAATTAAAAATTGTTTATTACAATGGCAATTACCATTTTTGGCTTAGATCACTTCGCCATAAGTGCTATTGTGATTGTGAGCATGCAGTTGGTGTTCTTTATAATCAACTCCATGCTGCACTTGGACAAGCTATCGGACTTTGCGGGAGGCGTCAATTTTATTGTCGTTGCGTTGCTGACCTTTTTTCTGGGCCAAGTTGATCGGCCATCTAAGGTAAGTGACTGAATATTTAATGCTCTTAATTGAGCTATAAATTAAACGCTGGGACTATTAAAGCGAGTCGCAACAAATCCCTTCCTGCTGAGGGTGTGCGAAGAAGTGAGGCATGGAGGATGGAGGAGCACTGTGTCGACTTTAGTTACTGACATTGAAAAGTGAATTTTACACACACTCACACACACAAACACACACTCACCGAGTGAGAGAAAAATGGGGAGATTCTGCAGTAACGTGGCTCGCTGGCAAACAACAAAAGGTTACGCCCAATTGGCCCACATTTTGATGGTTGTTGCTGTTGTTGTTGCTGTTCAGCTGCATGACCTTGTCTGGCTGGCAGGGGCCAAGGCCCTTCAGCCAGTTGTTTGTCACATTGTCTACCCAATTGTTTACGACTCTCTGCCTCTCTCTCTCTTACTCTCTCTCTCTCTCTCTGGCTTGCTAACACTACGTTTAAATACTTAATGCTAGTCTTTAATTTTCATGCAATTTCCCCACTAAAGTGCTCGATTATTAAATCTGCGCAGTTTATGCACTTTTTATGAGCCAGCTGGCATTTGTGTCAGGCTCGCATTAAGTGCATAAATAAAGTGTCGTGTTCTGATGTTCTTCATACCTCAGGGAGTTGTACTCATTTCTTCCTTTTTATGACCGGAAACTGCCAGAAGAGCAAAAGTATTTGCATTCATTACGAATGCAGCGCAATGAATTCAGCAGCACAATGAAATATTGATTGTAAAGTGTGCATTCAATTAGTCAGAACAGAATCGCAGCAGAGTGCTTATCATCGCCATAAAAAACTTTACTCCGTATTATTTAACTCTTGTCTTTTCAATTTATGACTTTTCTCTGCAGGCCTACGAAAGTCGTCAACTGATGGTCACCGTTTATGTGTGTTTGTGGGGTGCCAGGTTGACTGGATACCTGCTGTATCGCATCATTAAATTGGGGCGAGATAAACAATTTGAGGATACACGTAGCAACATCATACGCTATGCTGTCTTCTGGACGTTTCAGGTGAGTTTCGCTTCTCATTCGCATTCCACCTCAGCTCATTTGGTATGCAAGTCTAAATTGGATTTGTGGTTTCATCTGCAGTTCATAATCAATGAATCTGCCATTGTCGGACATTTGCCAAGGTGTTTTGCATAATTCAATACTTGTCGCCAGCTAAGGGATTGCCAACAATTAAACTGTGACACAATTGAGTGCCATTTGCTAAATGTTGGGGGACATTTTCTGCCTCGAATTGATTTGATTGCGAGCTGCTCATTTACATCTCTGTCCCCCTTTCGCTCTCTCTTTCTCTCTGTATGTTTTTCAGGCTGTTTGGGTTTACGTTGTCTCGCTGCCAGTCATAATTATCAACTCCCGACCACAGACTGTCAAATGGATGTCCACGCTAGACTCCACGGGCACAGCCATGTTTCTGGTTGGTCTCCTGGCTGAGACTTATGCGGACTTGCAGAAGTTCTCCTTTCGCCAGGACCCCGCGAATCATGGCAAATTTTGCAACGATGGTAAGGCAAAAGTATTCGAAATTAAACTAAATTTAATAAACATATTTATTTGTTTATATATCTAAAGTTAGCTTTAAACTTAAGTATTTAAAATCATTTAGCATCTTAAATTGTAATAAATATAATGCATTCATTCCCTTAGGACTTTGGAGTCTCTCACGGCATCCCAATTACTTTGGCGAGGTCATTGTTTGGTGGGGCATCTTTGTCATATCGGTGAACGTGATCAGCGGCCTGGAGTGGATAGCGATTGCCTCGCCCATCTTCACCACTCTCATCATTTTATTTCTGTCTGGGATTCCGTTGCGTGAGCGCAGCTCAGATGAAAAGTACAAAAAGTGAGTGAAGCATAAATTTTTGCTTATTTTTATTGTATTTATGATAATGCTTTCCCTTAGTCAAGTGGAGTACCGCAAGTATAAAGCGTCCACATCGCCGCTGATACCCATTCCGCCGGCTGTCTATGAGGAGGTGCCTGGTGCTCTCAAGTTTGTGCTCTGCTGCGAGTTTCCGCTCTACGATACGATGCGACTGCACAAGGACACGAGTCCTTACTCGCTCTCCATTGCGCGTTCCCACTCGCACATATAGCAGTCAGTGGCTCACTCTAGCAGCGCTGCTGCTGGCGTGGGTCAACAACACACACATCAACACACGCACACACATGGCGCGAACCAAGCGCATCATCAGCACAAAGGACACTGCTATGGTGCGGATGGCGGACATGCAGAGCATCATCACAATTGTGGTGGCAGCTGTCGCAATGTCCACGTCAAGTCCAATCCCTATCAATGCGAGGCAGGATATGGCAACTATGGCGTGCGACACATTGACGATGAGGATACGGATGATGGGGTAATTTACTTGGCTGGTCAGCATTGCACCAATGCCAAAACACACTATTTCCATGCCTTGGACGAGGATGAGACGCCGCAACGCAAACAGCAACCGAAGTGCAGCTATTTGGCTGAGGAGGAGCTGGCCTCCGACTACGATGAGGATATTCCACCCATAGGACTCAGCAAGGTGAACAGCGTGGAGAGTTTTGAGCGAGAGAATCGCGTGCAAATCGCCACTGAGCGATCCGTGAATGCCGAGGGAATGCCCGTGACAGTGACTACAATATTGTGATTGCCAGTTTAAGCGCTTTTCGTTTGCTTTGAGTCGAGTTTGATCTACTGTAATCCATATCCGTCTGTTTTTGTCTGTCTTCCTTCACTTTGTAGGAGATTTTAGAACTGGAAGAAGGAAAGTTCAAAGTCCTCTACTCACGAACCGATTTTATTGCAGAAGCAGACAACT
Organism: Drosophila albomicans; assembly: GCF_009650485.2. Classification (NCBI taxonomy): domain Eukaryota; kingdom Metazoa; phylum Arthropoda; class Insecta; order Diptera; family Drosophilidae; genus Drosophila; species Drosophila albomicans. The sequence goes on along the minus strand of NC_047629.2, from coordinate 38,932,967 downwards.
CTGATACGCTCAAGTTCATGTTGAAAGTATGTCAGTCAGACTATCCGTCCTTCTATTCTGGGTAGAGGGTATCTCCTAGTCGAGTACTCGCGACTAGCACATCATTTGACTTGTTAAATCTAGGTGTAAACTTTGTTGAATGAGATGCTTCAGTTATGTTTTCCAAGAGAGAAACAAGTGCCAAGCATAAAAACCAGAAAATCATCGCTTAGAACTCAGCCAAGCTTTTGATCCAATACATATAATATATACACAATTATTATGATATTCGTTACCTAAATCAAAAATGTGCCTATTCTACATGTTCTTAGAATGTTGCACTCTTTCAAAGTTAAATTTGCCTCTTTGTTGATTAGAATTCTATTAAAATTGTTACAAATCAAAACAAGAAAACACAAAAAAAGTTTATTCCAACTTCTACATATATTCTTATCAATGACATACATACATATATCGTAAGAAGAATACACCCCACCTACAAGAAGAATATCTATGAAAATATATGAAATGATGTAGTAACTAAAACTATAAAAACAGAAACATATCCCAAGCCAACCCACGTTCGATATTTTTTCGACTTACATACAATACATTTAGAATAATACGAACTCTGAAGTACAAGAAGCTTGTTGAACAGAAAATACTTCTAAGCTGTTGTTATTTTATACATGTACAACATTATATTATAATAATAACTATGGAAATATATTTAAATGTATATAAACTATTAATGCTCATCGGTGTATGATCCGTGTCTCGTTTGTCTCAAATTTAAAACAAAACAAGAAATACAGTATTATAACAATTAAAATATTTATAAAGCATTGTACCTAATTACGTATCTAATGAGCTCTGATAATAATAAAAGCAAATGCATAGAATAATAACGAAATTATTACTTATTTAAAAAAGAAAAACAGTTTACAACATATTTGAATTTTTCTAGATGAAAATCTACCATAGTAGGCTTTTCAAAACCTCCGACCGCATGAACTAAACCTAATATCTTAAATTCATCAGTTCTCATAAATGTGTCGTATAGTAAATATCGGTAAAAAATTTGTAGTCTCCAAACAAATTAAAAATAGAAAATTTTGACAAAAATACAAATTGTTCAGGTTTTTACCTATAAAAATTTCAAAGTGAATTTTTTCATTTCATTGCTTTATATTTGTTTTGTGCAAGGGAGTTGAAATTGCATCATGTTTGGTCTAGCGCGTCGTGTTGTATTCCGAGTGACCAAACAGCGACCACTATGTCGCCAATTTGCCTCGCAAGCCATTAATCAGATGCTGATGCTGCAACAGATGGACATCTGTGCGGATCAGCCCTCTCGTGGCCTGATTATTGGAGTCTACGCAGATGAAGAGGACAAGAATGACGCTGGCATCCTAACGCATGCCGGCTGGCGATACAACGTCCAGAAGACCAACGGTCGCCTCATCGAGGTGCTGCGCATGTCGGGACCGATGCCCAAGCGTGGCGAGGCTCGTCTCCTGTTCGCCATTGAGCCCGATCGTGTTCCCTACTATTCCGTGGTGGCCGTTGTTGGTCTGGGCAAGGAGTGCCTGGGCTACAATCCCTACGAGGTGCTCGATGAGCAGAAGGAGGCCATCCGTCGTTCCGTGGCAAAGGCCTGCCAGATTCTGGCCGAACTGGACACCGATCGAATTGAGGTAGAGAACTGCGGACACGCTGAATCTGCAGCTGAAGGCGCTGCCTTGGGCATTTGGGCGTATCAGGAAATGCGCGACCCCAAGACTCGTATTTCTGTGCCTTCCATTGATTTGTATGCTGTCAAGGACGAAGTCTGCGACATTGAAGGTTGGCGAATTGGCCTACAGAAAGCGGCTGCTCAGAACTTGACCAGACAACTGCAGGAGATGCCTTCCAACTTGCTGACGCCCACAGCATTTGCACAAAATGTGGTCGAGGTGCTTTGCAAGTCTGGCGTCAACGTCGAAGTTAAGGTGGAAGGATGGGCTGAGAGTCAGTCTATGCACGCCTTCCTGGCGGTGGGCAAGGCTTCTTGTGAGCCTCCCATCTTCCTGGAGCTGAGCTACTATGGAACTTGTGCTGAGGAGCGACCAATTGTGTTAGTTGGTCAAGGCATTACCTTCGATGCAGGTGGCTTGTGCCTGAAGAAACGCAAGGAACTCTACCACATGCGTGGCGACATGACTGGAGCTGCTGTTGTGGTAGCTACTTGTCGTGCAGTTGCTGGTCTGAGATTACCCGTAAACATTCGTGGTCTCATTCCCCTTTGCGAAAACGTTGTGGGATGCAACTCCTTCCGTCCTGGTGACATGGTTAAATCTATGAACGGAAAGACCATCGAGGTGGAGTGCACGGATCATGAAGACGTGCTTGTCTTGGCTGATGCTTTGTTGTACGGTCAGAACTTCTGTCCCAAGTGCATCATTGATATTGGCACCTGCTCGGGCTACATGCGACAGTCCTTGGACGAGGCTGCCTGTGGCGTCTTCACCAATTCTGAGATCCTCTGGCAGCAGATCAAGCACGCTAGCATGCACACTGGTGATCGCGTGTGGCGTTTCCCTCTGTGGAACTTCTACAGCAAGGCAGTCCGTGCTGGAGGCCGTTCTGATGTCCAGAACTACGGCATTGGACGTGGTGGACGTCCCTGCAAGGCTGCTGCCTTCCTCCGCGAGTTCGTGCCTTGCGGACAATGGATGCATATTGTAAGTATTCCATCACTATTTGTAAATTTAAATGCAATTTTTATTCGCTTAGGATGCAACGAATGTGATGACCACCAATGGCATTGACTTCGAGTACTTGCGACGAGGCATGGCTGGTCGCCCGACCCGAACACTAATTGAATTTATCGCACAAACCATTTGCAAGGACACTGCACCCAAGATGGGCAAATAATTTTAGAAGCCATTGACCATTGATCAAATCAAATCAGAAAAAAATCTTAAAAGAAGACAACCGGTCGTGTTATCGTTTTTGCCCAAATCCTTAGTCAAAAAACTATTTTCGTTGAATAAAATTTTTCATATTTCATATTTGTTAATGTACATAAAAGAGTTTTAAGTTGTAAGAATGTGTTAGGAATGGAAAAATTACCCAATTAAAGTTTACCATCGAACTATGTACTTTATTCTTTAGTATTCTTTAGTATGAACTTGAAAGGATAGTGAATTAAACATAGTGCCCCGACATTCTTCAGTAAGTGTTCTAAAGAAAAAAATTGAAAAATATGTCTATTTAGTAAGCTTAAGCTAAGTGTATATTTTTCAGACAGTTTAGTATGTAGACAATGATGTGTTACTACGATTTAAAATCTCTTCATTAATATATATAACTTGGGTGCGTATATACGAAATTTGTGGAATTTGAAATATTTTGTTAATCTAGTTACACTAGAGAAAATTGTCAACTTTACATAATGCTTTGTATTTGAGTATATCTCAATTTTGTAGTATCATTTCATTAGTTTGGCGACAGAACACGAGACTATTTTACATATTCTCGAAAATAAAAAATCTTACAATTTTGATTTTGTAAAAGTACTGAAAAGTAGTTTATTTATATTATTATTTATATTTAGGTTTTTTCAATTTTATTTTCTTTTAACGGTGGTTGATAAAAGATAAAATAGACAAAATGATTCGTGCAACGGGAAAACTTGCCAGCCGTGCTCTGAAATTCAAAATGCCAGTGGTTAAAAGGAATTACTCACAGATGATCAACCAAATGTTGCAGATTCAACAAATGGAAATATGCGCAGATCCTCCCTCGCGTGGTCTCATCATTGGTGTCTATGCGGACGAGGAGGACAAGAATGATGCTGGAATTCTCACCCAGGCGGGCTGGCGATACAATGTCCAGAAGACACATGGACGACTCCTCGAAGTGCTGCGTATGTCAGGTCCCATGCCAAAGCGAGGTGAAACGCGAATGCTCTTCGCTATTGAGCCAGAACGTGTGCCCTATTATTCAGCTGTGGCTGTAGTGGGATTGGGCAAGGAATGTCTGGGCTACAATCCTTATGAGGTACTCGATGAGCAGAAAGAAGCAATCCGTCGTTCGGTGGCCAATGCTTGCCGTATCTTGGCCGAACTGGACACGGATCGAATCGAAGTCGAGAACTGTGGCCATGCCGAGTCTGCTGCTGAGGGTGCTGCCTTGGGTATCTGGGTGTATCAGGAATTACGCGATCCCAAGAAGCGTATGGCTGTGCCTTCCATTGATTTGTATGCAACCAAGGACGAGGTTTGCGACATTGAAGGTTGGCGAATTGGGTTGCAGAAAGCGGCTGCTCAGAATCTCACCAGACAACTGCAGGAGATGCCCTCCAACTTGCTGACGCCCACAGCATTTGCGCAAAATGTGGTCGAGGTGCTTTGCAAGTCAGGCGTCAACGTCGAAGTTAAGGTGGAGGGATGGGCTGAGAGTCAGTCTATGCACGCCTTCCTGGCGGTAGGCAAGGCTTCCTGTGAACCTCCCATCTTCCTGGAGCTGAGCTATTATGGAACTTGTGCTGAGGAGCGACCTATCGTGTTGGTGGGCCAGGGTGTGACCTTTGATGCTGGTGGCTTGTGCCTTAAGGAGCGTGACGAGCTTTTCCATATGCGTGGCGACATGACTGGAGCTGCAGTTGTGGTAGCTACATGCAGAGCTGTTGCTGGTCTGAGATTACCCGTAAACATTCGTGGTCTTATTCCCCTTTGCGAGAATGTGGTGGGATGCAACTCTTTCCGTCCTGGTGACATGGTTAAGTCGATGAATGGAAAGACCATCGAAGTACAATGTACAGATCATGAGGATGTGCTTGTCTTGGCCGATGCTTTGTTGTACGGTCAGAACTTCTGTCCCAAGTGCATCATTGATATTGGTACCTGCTCGGGCTACATGCGACAGGCCTTGGACGAAGCAGCTTGTGGCGTCTTTACCAATTCAGAAATTCTTTGGCAGCAGATCAAGCATGCTAGCATGCATACTGGAGATCGTGTGTGGCGTTTCCCTCTGTGGAATTACTATAGCAAGGCAGTTCGCGCTGGAGGCCGTTCTGATGTCCAGAACTACGGCATTGGACGTGGTGGACGTCCCTGCAAGGCTGCTGCATTCCTCCGCGAGTTCGTGCCCTGTGGACAATGGATGCATATAGTGAGTATTACAGATTGAATGATTACAATTTACTTACTTACGTTTTTATAAAAGGATGCAACCAACGTAATGGTCACAGAAGGCAAGGAGTACGAGTATTTGAGACGAGGCATGGCTGGTCGACCGACTCGCACTTTAATAGAATTTATCGCCCAGACTATTTGCAAGGATACTGCACCCAAGATGGGAAAGTAAATTAGGAACTATACAGAATGTTCTGTTAGGACGATGCTACTTATTGTGCACAAGATTTAATTTAAGTTGACATGATTTTATGACCTAGATAACTGATACGTATACGTTAAAAATTCATTGGTTTATTGACGAAAAACATTTGTAAAATTAAAAGTTATCAAAAGCATATGTATGTATAAATATAGAATAGTTTATAAGAGTTTACAGTAAGTGCGTTTTTTTTCGATTTGGCGTCATTTGATTGCTTTACGGATTGCTCATCAGACTGTAGAAATCTCACGTGGCAAGCGGAGGCTTAAATTCGTTCAACTGAAGATGCTACGCCAGTGAGACTGCGTGGGTCAGTACAACATTAATATCAATTGGAGGATAGTTCTGAAGCAGCTTTACATTCGAAGCAAAGTCATTCTCCAGGATGGCTTCCCTTTGAATTCTACAGCCAAAACTTGTGATTAACTAATGAATATGGAAATAAGTATAGCAAACACTTACAATATCATTGAGCAGCAAATTTTAATGAGAAAATCAAACCGATGCTCATCTGAGAACACAGAATCCCAAATACGCAGCACATCGGGCAGTGGAAATTCCTGTGAAAGCAGGAGATTGATCCATCGAAAGCTATAGTATTGCGGATGCAACTCTTGGCTTTTGAGGTGATCGTATATTCCAATATCCTTTGCTTTTAACATATTTGATAGCTTGGACATCATGCACTTTATGCCGCCTTCAGAATCGTCCAGTGTTTTGATAAAAAAGTCGCGTATCTCACTCATTAGGGCAGTGAAGCAAAAAAAGCAGTCCGCTTCGGCATATGTGCGATTCTCGAGATCAGGATCAGATGCCATTACATAGTAAATGGGTCCCACTATCTCGTTCATTCCCTGTACATAACCCTGGCCAGGATTGAGCTTGGCGTAGATGAACAGTATTCGCTGGACAACTTCCCAATGTGCTTCCTGACCCTCCTCCATGGCGGCATAGTTCTCCGCCGAGCGTTTGGTGATCAAGTTGATCTGCAAAGGTAAGCGATATTAGAATTAAAGTGATTTAATATTGAACCAACTTACTTGCTGTTAAATTCCACATTGTTTGCATGTTTTGGAATGTATTTTTTTTGTTTTGGTTTCTTGAGCTCTTTATCCTATGCATAAGTGACTACATCGGACTTACCTTGGTCATGCCGAGACCCTTGCGCTCAACATTTGCCGAGCTGAGCACCGAGGGTACCACTCGCTCATGCAGTCTTCGACCATGCTCCCCTTTGCTGTGCACCACAATTTCACAGGGATACTCTGTGGGCTGTTGAAAGAATGATATGTCTGGGCACAAACGTCTCACGTCTTTGTCGATTTGCAGCAGAAATTCATTGTCACTGAAGAACGTATTCCACGCACTCTCTGGTCCCTCGCTCAGCGGATGATCTTGCAGGCCAACGCCCCTTGATTCATTATCGCCATCACCATCATCGTTGCCGTCGCCATTTTGTGTGTGTCCCGGCGGCAGTACAAGCTCTACAATGAATTGATTGTAGAGTGCACGCTTCTTGGCTAATGTGGCAGGCCAGCTGCTGCGCTTGGAGCCCAGATAGCCCAACAACATCTTCCAGCTGATCGCCCGAAAGCTGTGTACATCTGGCACACCTGTGGAATTTATTGTTTGGTTTATTGCAACAGATAGCAAAACATTTAATAATTTCTAGCTTACCATTGAATGTGTGGCGACGCAACTGCTTAAGATCGATCACATCCTGGGCGAATAAATCCTCGAATTCCTTCACACTGTGAGGTAAACAAAAACATTGGCTTGTTTACTTTCTCCAAAACGAATGTTCCATAAACACTTACCGCGCTTTAAACATTGACATTATTTTCGCTTTCCCTTGTCTGATCCATAGATGGCTTATAAGTGAGCATATATGTATATGGTATATATATATACGCTATTGCTTTGTTGTCATTTAAAAATTAATAGTTAACAGGGATGTAAACGCAATGCAAGTGCAATACACTAATTAATGTTGTGCAACGGTCTGGCAACGCTGGCACTCGCGTTAAGTTGGCTGTGCGCAATTTTTGACTCACTTGAAGTGAGCTGCGTTACGATTTTCAAATGGCATAGCAATGTAGCAGTTATTTTAATCAATGAGTAATTGCGGTGTGTTCATTCATTCATTCATAATCGGCGTGCACTTGGTTCTCTATGTATTCACCTGCACATTTGCACATTCCGTATGCTGTTGCGGCGTGCTCTTCGTGCGTGCTCTCTGTTCTTATAGTTATATGTTGTTTGTTTGTTGCTTCGACCCATTTATACATATTACTCATATACACGTTGACGTGAGCAGACGCATCGACGTCTGTTCGTTTCGGCCGCAAAACAGAGCTAAAGAGAGCATTCCGAATTGTTTATAGCGTATTCCATTTGTTTACTCTAGTCTTTGGCCAGATATGACGACCAGCAGATCGTCATACTATCGACCGGCTTTTTGGAAAGTGCCTAGTTATGTGAATACCGTGGTACCCAACAGCCCCACGGTCACACTGGCAGCCCCTTCGCTGCCCTCTCGGCTAACGCAGCGACGTCGCAGCAGTGGCATCAAGAAGCGAGTTCATTTCGCTGACGAACTGTACGGTGGGGTAAGTGAAAAATAAACAAATCCCCGCCTCCGACTATATCATGTCAATCGTCGGTGGTGTGGCCCCAATAGACAGTCCACTTTGCACCCACATCAAAAATCAGTTCAATAACATTTTGCACTTGGCGGCTCGTAAATTTGTCGACCACAAATTTAATTAATTGGCCACTGCTGCAGTTTTACTTTAAATTCTCAAACAGAAATTGTATTTAATAAATTTATTGCTCAGAGCATCGAAGAATTGACGTAATCGTTTTGCTGCATTTGCCAAAAAGCAATTGCTAAAGTTACGAGTCAATATTTTGGAAAGTATTTAATGCTTTGAAACATTAATAAGCAATAATCGTTTATCTTATATCTAATTTGAATGGACCATGTCGAAATAGATTTAAATACTTGCAGATTGTCAACTATTTCTACATCACATTAATCATGAATTTAATGAATCCCGACTAGAAGTCATCTGAAAATGATTCAATACGAAAACAGTAAAAATATTTCAAAACTGAGCCAAAAACGAACCCAAATAAATATGGTGCACAAATAAATGCTAGTCCCTATATTGTATACGTTAAGTATGTCTATGTATGTATAAAATATATAGCTGAAAAACGTTCGAACGACGGGAAGCGAAATGATTTTTCCGTTGTAAGAAGTAAAAACGTTGCCAAAAACAAAAGCAAACAATTTCGATTGGATTTCTTTTGACGTTGTTTTGCCGCGATTTCTCGCATTTGTAAGCTCGAAAAATTCCATACCGGGAATAGTACAAGGTAAGCATAGCATCTGCTTGTTTAAAGGGAAAAATGTCCCAGGCAAGGCCACTCGACTGATACTCAAAGTTGTAGACTCTGCACATTGCGCATACGACCCGTCGTATATTGTTCTATTGACTAATGGCGCAAACATTTGATTTGTTTATTTAAATGGGCGAAGGGGACTGTTATTGTTGCTATTTGAAGCGTGCTAGTGAATAAATTAATTACAGCCTCTCATTTGCCTTGCTGCAAGAAGCAGAGAAAAACTAATAAAACTGATGAAAATATCTGAAAAACCATATGCCACACGCTCGACGTCTTCGTCTGAAATGATGATGAAAACGTTGTGCCACCAGACGATGACATGTGGCGTTTAAATTCATGGTCAATTTTGGCCTAGTATGCAACTGGATCAAGTGTTGCCGCAAAACTTTAATCTTTTCAGATCATAAATGCTTTTATACACTATTTGTATGCTGAGAGTATTACAATTTTTGAATTTGTGCAGATTAAACATATACTTTTTCCTAGAAACCATCCCAAAAAGATAGCAATAGCGCAATGCTCATGGGAAAGTGTATGTAGAATGAAAATTATTGGCATTTGGATTGAGTTCATGTTTCTCAGTCGCTGACTACATGATTGTAGCGCAGAGTACTCGTAGATTCGTAGTATACCACGATCCGTTGCCGATGCTTGCAAAAAGGAATACAAATTGTATTTTAAAATTAGTACTTGAGCAGCATTGCGATCGAATAAAACGCTAAAATTGCGCTGCACGCGCTACCTCCGCCTCGGGTTCGAGATCGAGATCGAGAACTTGGCCAATAAACAATTGAAAATTCGCGAAAAAAAGAGTGAAGCAGCACAAGAAGAGAGTGTGTAACTGTGCAAAAGGCCAATCGAATATGTTGAATTGAAACATCAGCAGTTGTGACATTTACGCAGACTATTCAAAACCAAAAAGCATGAGTCCAAAGTTGCATGAGTTTGCTGTGGTGCTCCAGCGAGATGGACAGGCGACACCGTGGGGCATCCGTTTGGTTGGTGGCAGCGATTTGGATACACCATTAATCATAACCAGGGTAATGTGGGATGCCCAAGGCATTATGTAACTAGAGCAGCTGCAGCCGAAGCATCGAAGAACTAAAGAGCTAGAGAGCTTGGCCACAGTTTCCGACTTGTCGCTTGTCGTTCGTCGCTTTGTGGTTAATGTCGCGGCCCATTCATCACAATTGTTGCACCGCAACGACAGAGAACTGTCCATTATCGTGCCAGCAATTTGCAAAAACTGCTTTGGCCTTTGAGTTCTGCACTACTTATTGGCAAAATAAACAACAACAAATCAAAACAGTCAGGGCTCAACAGCCGGCTGGCAACGACTGCAAGATACGCTGTCTTGCAAATTGAAATTATCCTAGGGGATTCTATCACTACTTAGTTTAGTGCAGTGAAATAATTTAGCAACAAAGTAAATATTCATGTATGATAGCCAACACACCTTTCCACCCTTTTGAAGTGTAGGGTATTAACACTGAAACTAGAACACGCATACGCAGTGTAAGGCAAATGTAGCAATTGCAACGGTGCCAAAGATTTTTGCAAATTCTGAGACGCCAGTAAAACTAATTGAGGCAAAACAAATAAGAGACGACGACGACGACGACAATGAACGCATGTAAACAATAGAAATGGGAATGGGTCGCTCATAATAATGATGTCTGTGCATCTAGTATGTCAAGGCTGCCAGCAGTCCCGTCCTAGGCCCCTGTCAAAACTTTTTAGCAAACATTTCATTACGTCGACCTTCGTCCACAGGTGCAAGTTGGCAGCCCATCGTATGGGGAGCTGCTGCGTGGCGATATTATAGCCAAGATCGGTGAATACGATGCACGCGACTTGAGTCACGCCGATGCTCAGCAGCTGTTTCGCGGAGCGGGCAACGAAATCAATCTAGTCGTGCACAGGTGAGTTGTGTCACATGAATGTATACTAAGAAATATTATTTGATTTCTACGTTTGCATTGAAGGGATAACAAAATCGCGTATACGCAGGGTGTCAATCAGGAGGCCGGTTCGCGCCCCAATTCAACCTTGCCGCCGGCAAGTCCTGAGCCATCTCAGTATCCCCATCGTGGACCTTCGCCCTTTCTTCCCGGTCCTAGTCATTTTGAGCGTGCGTTGCAGTTGCCGGTAGATACTTTACCACAAACTGTGTTTCCGCAATTGAATGCTTCGGGCGGTTATGTGCCATCGTCATCGAGTGTTTTTTCGCCAAAAGCAACGCGTGATCATCAACAGGATGTGGCCGAGGAACATGCAGCCATTATTAATCAGGTGAGTGAGAAGAAAATATTTATTCAAGCATTTCAATTCCTGTGGGTGTGTTTTAAATTATTGCCCATTTCCATGAAACTGTTTGTTATGCTGCGCTCAAAAGTATGCTGCACAAAATCCGCACGACAATTTGCGTGTATGCCGAGAAGTAGGCAATGAAATATGCTCTGAAATAGATATGGATTTTGTAAAGATTTTTGTGCGCCATCCGCTGACATCAGAGGATAGACATTTTGTGGTCAAGGCTCTGCTGTTTACAAAATCTAAATATAACTTATGTATGCGAATCAGTATTAGCTGCGAAAACGTAGGCGTTGAACAGGAAAGTCTTGTGACGCAGTCTGCAGGTGGAGAACTGGCAAGAATATAAACAAACATTTCAAAAGAGCTCTTGCAGCCCAACGAAGAGATCTTGCCCTCTTCCCAAATAAAATCAAAAACAAAAAACAAACAAAAACAACGACGCAAATCTTGAAAAACATTTCGAATATATTTTCTTGGCCACTTTGCCTGCCTGCCTGCTGCATGCAGGTGAACAACGTACTAACTCATAATATATATAGAATGTATGCATGGGAAAGGCGTATGCCAAGCATATCTGTCTATGTGTAGCTATATAGTTGTGTATTGCCTGCTACCTTGTGATCTTCAATCCTCAGGCAATGCCAATGAAAGTGCTTTGCCTAATTCCCCTCACCTGACACCTTGCGCTTGATGACGCTGCTAATGAATCAAGACAACAAAATTGCCACTCGTCAAGGTCGCCAATTTATTCGTCAATGCAGCACAAAAATAAAAATCAAGGTTCTGATATGTTTCTCTTTTATAGTTTGTTATGATTTGTCATCAGTTTTGCAAAAGATATGTTTTGTAAAGCTTTTGATGTTCTCCATGTTAAAGGACACAAAAAATTAACTTCTCTTGAATTTCTTTATGGAAAATTGAGAAAAAACTGATCATGCTTATAAATAGCTGCCTTATTTTTTATTGCGATGAATATAGCTTTGTTTTTCGAGCAACTTTTTGATCAACCCACTCAACGAATTCTTGAACACAAATGTGTTCCTTTGTAAGATACACAAACAACCTTCGCGATGGTAAAAAACAAACATATTCAAACGTAAATTATTGGCTCCTTGGATTTTTCCGTCGAACTTGGAGAGTTCTTTGACGCCCCAGGCCTTTGTGTTTATTTTAGTTCTATTGAGATGGGTGGGTGGGTGTCTAGGCAGCGGAAGGTTAATTACACCTGTCCCCAAAGCCCATTCCAGTGTCAATTTGTTTTGACATCAATTATGAGATTTACAAATATAGATTTGAAACTGTCAGAAGTCATGTGTTGGCAATTTTCAATTTTCAGTGTCAGCACAAATCAAGCAGAGGAAAACCGAATACATCAATAATGTTGTTCGGAAAATTCATAAATATTTGTATGCATTCTTTATGTCCAATTAATGTTTTTGCATTCGAGCACACTACAAAATAACCTCGACACTGTTCAATTTTGTGGCTAATTTTCGAAACGAACAAGTGAAAAGTGCGAGAAAAACTCAAATTGTTCCAAAAAGAGCAATTAAAATATATGTATAGATGAATTCTATATACTTGTCTATATAATAAATAGACAGGACAAACAAACTGACAGCATATAGATAAATTCATATAAACATGCTATATACAAACACAAATATAAATGTCGTTATAAGGAGGGACTGGGGGCGTGCTTTGGTGGTCGACGCGTGGGCGTAAATGAAAGAAAAAAAGAAAATGCTCACGACAATATAGTCCAAGTTTATATGTAAGTTGTTGTTGTGCTATATATTTTTGTTGGCTTTACGCTCTGTGAATAATCTATTTGCACAAAACATTTAGCCTAACGTATACGTATGTTTAACAAATTGAGAGAAAAATGAGGGAAACTTTGTGTGCGGTGGTGTGCGTGGGTTTGGACGGCCTCTGACCGTCAGCACTGCTGCTGCTGGTGATGATCTTGCTGTTCTTGTTGTTGCTCTCGTATATGGTCACACGGACACAAACACATACATGCGAAATCAACAACTCATATATAGATCTCCTATATAGACGGATTGGAATTCCGCGCAGCCGAAATAGCAATAATTCGCCAGCATTTGAAAATTTTCAAATCAGTTGCGTTCGGAATATTGAAAAATAAACAACTAGATTCAAGTCTAGACGAAACACATCCCTCCGAATCCCAGTGAAGCGATCTCCGAAAGTGTTGAAGAAGAGCAGCGTTCATTAAACGTGCATAAAAGCAAGTTGACCAATTCAAAAAAAAAAAAAATACATAAATAAAAAAAAAGATTAAACAAAAAGTATAAAAGAAGAAGAATATAAATATTGAAGCATTAGTTGTGACATTTTTTAAATTGCTTTACTACGCTCTTACGTAAGAGTTATTCTGTAATATTTTTGATACTAATTTGTTTAAATTTTGCGCATAAAGGAGTTTAAATCCAAAACCCACACACACACAAAACACATAAATTCTAAAATGGAGTACGTTCAGTTCAAAAACGGATCCCCCGTCTACTACAAGGAGCAGCCAGACCTCAATGAATGCATTCAATATCAAGTAAGCAAACACGATTAAAATAATCCGATATAGTGATGTTTAATGTCAATAGAAACAACATGCTTGGATGCGCATTATTTATTTATTGAATTGTCAATGCGAACTTCACCTTAACTGTCAAAAATGTCTGTTTGAATTCAAGTTCAAACACAAATGTCAACTTGAACGACAGTTCAAAAACGTTTTTCCACTTTGGTTTTCATAAATTTGTATTTCTTAATTTTTTCACACTGCATATAGATAAGTGTAGTATATATAATAGGTGCTCTCACACTCTCACTCTCTCCGGCGATATCTGCTTCTTATATACACCGCTATTTAGCTTATTATTTAAACATATTTGTTCGTCTTTCGTCAATATGCGTCGAAAGCAAAAAACAAATTTTTTTGAATACATTTTGGCTAAAACATATTCACTGCTCTTTTCTTTGGGTGCTCAATGTAATTCATACCACCTCGTTGGATATTTTTAGAAAAAGCGCTGAGCGAAAAGCCAAAGATTCAGAAGTAGCAGCAACAACAACACCAACAGCATTTTGCAAAAGCAACAAAACAAATATACAAAATGATTATAAATGAAATTAATTTCAAAATGAAACCAACACTGACGATAATTAGGCTTTTTCGGAAATTAAATTTAAAGGAAAGGCAACAACGAAGAGAAAAGATTTCCGCTTAATGTCGACACATGGGGCAACGTTTTGGCATTGCCTCAAAAATACTGTGGCACAGCGAAAGTGAACAATTGTTGTCACTTTTCAAAAACAAATGCTAAACATTTCACACAATTTATGTATTAATTTATTGGTTGGGTATTAACATAATGTTCCTAGGTTCTAAAAGTAATCAGTTAGGAGTTTACATTGGTCAATTGTCAACGTTTGTAGAAATATAAAATAAAATGTTTTTTTTTAGAGGTCGTAAAATTTTGTCTTAAATTTATGATGGGACAATAAAAGCAAAAAGAAAGATTAAATTCAATTAAATATTTCGAAAGTGACCCTCAAATGATATTTCAACATATTTCTGTGCTTGCGCCAGCCACGAATTTTAAATTTAGCATCAAAAAAATGAACGTTTTCAATTTATTTATATATATCTAAATATTGTATGTACGTCTGTCGTCTGTTTCGTTCTATGGCCAAGGTGAACAGAAATTGTGAGAAATGCGCAATTAGCCAACAAGAACATAAATAATTATACTAAGCCATAAATGTTTTATAAAGGTAATGATCGTAATTACTTGGCCAAGCAGGCGGTGTCGCTCAAAATCGATGCAATCAACTGCTTGTCACTCAATGCCGCATGAACTTCCTCCTCGTCCCACTGCAGCAACACTTTGTTGAGACGCGGCTCCTTCTTGCGCATCACTCGCAATATGCCACGCGTCTCCACGAGATCAACTGTGCCCGCAAATTCCGCCTGATCCAGGGCCAAGATGTTGCGTTTGCTGCACACTCGACGATACACTTCATGCAATCGTCCCACACTAATGTCTTTGTTCCGCTCGTTGCGCAGCATCAAGACTAGCGAGCACAGCATTAGCTTCTGTTGCAGTGGAAAAGCCTCTTCAATGTCCTCCTCAAGGTTCTGTGAGGCTCCATAGACCTTGTTGAGCACAGCAGCCACTTGGCTCACCTGCACAGGCTTCAGTGTTTCTATAAATACAGAAAAGGTCACGAATGGAATCTTGTTTTTAAATGATTTACAACTTACCTTCTGCTGGTGGTCCATCCAGCTCAAGCGCCTTCATGTTGAACTCCTTTTCACCCGCACATTTCTGTTGTTCGGCAATCTCCACAACACGTCGCCCAATGTCCAGAGCACGTCGGACATCTCCGCTGACCGCACTCACTTTGGCCGCCAGCAGCTGCAATGTGACGGGTGGAAAGACATCCAAGACCTGTGCTTCGGCCAGTCGCGACTTGAAGATCTCCACGATTTGTGGCTTAGTATAGGGCGGAAAATGCATCAGTCTTGGTTTCAGTTCGCAACGAGCATTAAGTCGCATCAATGCTCGATCCGTGAGATCCAAACTATTGGCAATGCCAACTAGTAAAATGCGTGCACCCGGCAACGCTGGCCACTCGAAGATTGTGTACAGCACCTCTTGTCGTGTGGTGCTCAATTGATCGATCTCGTCCAGCACCAGCAACAACATGCGTTTGGCCTTCCGCAAGTGTCGCTGTATGGCCTCCAAGTGGTCACGTTCTGTGCGCCCAGTTGGCTTCAGCTGCAGCTCCATACATAGCTTCTTATAGACAGCACCCACGCTGGCAATGCTCGTGCAGTTGATGTAGACACGTTGCAACCGCTGTGCATACTCCGGGGCACGTAGCAACATAGACAAACAGGCAGTTTTGCCAGTGCCTGGCTGGCCAGAGACGTAGAGACTGCCGGAGGTTTGAGTGTCCAGATGACTGCTAAAGAACTCACGCAGTTCTTGCAACTGTTCCTCCCGTCCTGGCAGATTGAGTGTCTCAGCGCTGTTTAGGACACGTCGTGCATTCTGATATTTGTTTCTTGGTGGCGATGGCAGCGGTGGCTGTTCCGGCTCCTGCTTCAGTTCTTGTTTCTCTTCCTGTTTCGGCTCTCTTTGCTTTTCCTGTTTCAGTTCCCGCTTTGGCTCCTTTCTAACCTTTGTTTCAGTCTTCTTCGGCTTTTCCGCCTGCTCTTCCTCTCTCTCATCGATGCTCAGTCTGTCTAGCAGTCGTGAAGGGCTTATTAAGTGTTGAGGCAGTGGTTGCAACTTGCGCTGCTTAGGTGGCGAAACATGTGCCGTATCATCCAACTCCTGTTCCTCATCACTGCTGCACTCATCCATCATTTTAACTGCCCTTATGTTGGCTTCAATCCGCTTGGCCATGCTGTCCAATGCCGCAACTGTCGTTTTTGTCACAGTTGTTTTCTTGCTGCTGCGTGGCGTCTTTGGCTGCTCAGCGTGTAGTTTTGTTGCAGCGCCCACTTTACGTCTACTGCTGCTCACTTTGTCCATTTTATTCAACAGATTGCTGTTTTCGTTATTCTCTGAAATTACACTAATAATATCATCCTTATCTTCGTCGTCACTGTCCAAGATCTGCTTGGTTTGTCGTCTACGCCAAACTTCTGAGCGTCGTGGCGTTGTGGCCATTGGCGACTGCGGCAGCGCTGCTGGCGTTGCAGACTTGCTAATGCTGCTGAGGCGTGTGGAGCGGCGTACTGCGGCCATTTGTTTAGTTTTTGCACGTTAGTTAAATCACTTTTTAAGTTATCTTATTGATTTTAAAAGTTGTAGATTATTGTTGAGTAGTAACAAAGGAAGCACGGTATGTTTAGTGGCAAAGCAAAAGTGAGCAAAAGGCGCGAAATTAATGTCAGCTGCCCGCTACAGTCAGCTGTTTAAAATGCAGTCTGGCAACTCTACGCAGCGTTGCATTCTACAAGTGCGCGCACTATTTGAAAATGTCGCTACGAATATTGAATTACTTACGCGTTCGTGCGGCTGCGTGTGGACAGACAGCGTTTGCTAGCAAAAATAAGACAGCGAGAAAAACAAATGAAAAACTGTTGCTGGACGATGGCAGAAGCGCTTACGTAAGCGTCTATAAATATTAGACTTGCTACTGAGATATTTTTAAAGTATATAGACGGGCGGGCGCGCTCACGAGAGTGTGTGATGAGATGGAATTTTGGTAAATAAAGTTTATACAAAATTTAAGATACCAATACATGTACACAAACACATGGACATACATCGAATGATCAGTGTCTGTTAAATAAAGCATAACGAAAATGTTCTAGAAACATGGGAAATCTGCGGTTGCTCTAATGTTCACATAATGTTAATGCGCCCCACAAACGGACTTTGTACATAGGTTTTATTTATTTAGATTGTACTGCTTGTAGTTTGTAAGTTTGCCAAATGTTTGCACATTGATTTGATTTTTTGGCATAAACAAAACCATAAAATTATCACACATTTGACTAATTATGCGCAATTTGCTTTGTTTTCGTAGCCATACCGAACAACTCCACTGGTTCTGCCCGGTGCTAAAGTGAAAAAGGATGCGCCCACCACAGAGTCATACTTGAGACACTACCCAAATCCCGCTGTGCGCGCCCATCCCGGACACGACTACCATGACAGTATCATGAAGCAACGCGTGGCCGATACCATGTTGCACAAGGTTGTTGGCCAGGATGCCGATACTGGCAGAGTGAGTATTGAGAAGAATCTGTGATTACTATTGTATTACTATGATATGGTATTATAGGTTTTCCACAAGCAATTCAACTCGCCAATTGGCCTGTACTCAAGCAACAACATTGAGGACACCATCAGAACAACAGTTCCGTAAGTTTACCACTCACTTGGAAATCTTTATGCTAATGAACTGACAAATATCAAAAAAAGCTTAGTACCAATACAATACACTAACAATGAATTAAACAAAATTTTTTGGATATCGCTGTTAACAAACAAATTGAGATACTTTTAAAAATTGAATAAAATAATTTGATTTGCGTAGTATTTTGTGAAAATTTTAATGCAGCTGAAAAGTGCGCCTACATAGATAGCTTGAAACTAATTGTAAAGCGAGACATGATTTTGAGTAGTCCAAAATTTTGAATTCCATGCGGATCGATTCTTAGTTAAGATGAAGTGCTAATCTACTAACCCTAGGCCAAAAATCGAATATCAAATTTACTAAACGAAGGCAAACACAAATACACCCAAAAACAAAACACAAGACAAAGGAGTTCATAGATGTTGTATGTCTACTACTTGCTCTATGTTATACATATGCTCTAAACTACATCACATACATACATATTTCTCTATATACTCGTATATATATAAAAAAAATTCTATGTATATTGTTGTAGCTTTGCCACAAGCGATAGTTATCGCTTGAAGGAAAGTCCTTTGCATCGTCCTTTGCCAACAAAACTTGACGGGTAAAAGTAATCATATTTTGAGCACAGCCTGATATCTATCTATACTATAATTATACTATATATATATATACTTTTGAAATGGATTGATTGAATTTTGCATCACTTGGAAATCGTATATAAAGAAACGACGCATTTGGTTTCTCTAGAAACTTGATTTTGAGGATTATTGGAAACTTGAATGAATCTTGAATATACACATTTCCTATATCCTTTATCCCCCAAAGTGCATTTATGTACTCTCTTGTATGTTATTCCGTTATTCTGCCTGTCGAATCAACCCTAACCGAATTGTTGTATCCCCAACCACAACAAGCGTAACCTATGTAAAGTCTAAATCCATATATTATATCAAATCCAAAGTGCAACTTTGATGCAATAAATATTCGTACTCCGTCACAAAACACAATACAAAAGTACACCTTGCATGTGCTCCTTTTATATGTATGTACATAAACATATCTAAATGTTCCCATATCGTAAGAATCAATGTATAG
This sequence comes from Drosophila albomicans, assembly GCF_009650485.2. Taxonomy (NCBI): domain Eukaryota; kingdom Metazoa; phylum Arthropoda; class Insecta; order Diptera; family Drosophilidae; genus Drosophila; species Drosophila albomicans. The sequence goes on along the minus strand of NC_047629.2, from coordinate 38,913,872 downwards.
TATGTATTATTATCCCCATCGCAAGTACAAACTCCGGATGATCTGGTTTGCGACGAGGTGCACCCATGAATCTCTCTAGAAACCAGAGCTTATTATTGTATCCTTTTATTCTTAAGGGCTTTTGTTGTTGCCAGCGTATACTTTTCCTTCTACTAGACAATATACCAATATCAATATATGACAAAGTATTTATCAGAATGGCAAAGGTGGCGCAATTGAAAGGTAATGGAAACATTTAGAGCAGATGCTGTATTCACTCTCTCGATATTCGTTTAATACAACATTTAACTTATAAGAAGCGAAGAGATTAATTCGATCTAATTTGGATAAGATGCCTAACAAAAAAAAACAAAAAAAAAAAATCACCTACAAAAACACAAAACTCTAGCCAATATACAATCTTAGACATAATGTTTAGAACTTAGCTGCACGATTAATGTTAGAATTTTCATCGATCTATCTTTCCTGGAACAAAAACGTAAAATACTGGAGCAACAAAAGCAAAAAGAACAACTTGCAGAGCAACAGCGTCAACATCGTCAACAGAAACTGCAGCTACTCTATCAACAAAAATAAATGATCACAATACTCTCTTGATAAAGCAATAGCAAAAAAAAAAAACAAAAACAAAAATTATAGCATAAATTCTACTAGAGAAATGAATTCCCAGCCCTAGCTCCTTTCCATATCCATGCCCACTGATAAGCTACCCAGTCCTTAAACGATCCTACTATAACAAGTTCCTATTATATATTAACTTAATATTTAAAAGACGTTTGCTGAATTTTATCCCCGAAACGTTTCAAAGACAACACAAAAGTTCCTATTCCGAAGCAACCTCGTATTAACTTAATCTTATTAACTTTTATGAACATGAAGACCAAACTAACAAAAGACCTTAACACTTACTTTTTATATCTTTTATTAATAGTTTTTATTAATTTTCGACTTTTGTTATGCAGTTTTGTTCAAAAAACAATTACTTTTAATAATTATGTTTAAGGAATTTGTTGACTTGTTTAATGGTTAATTAAAAATTGTTTGAAAAAGTGTCGAGTTCGAAGACAACGAGAACACTATGCCTATTTGATTAGAAGATAACTACAAAAATCAAAATAATTCTAACGTATTTTGTGCACATCCTGTTTTTTCTTTCTATTCTCTCACTACTCTGTCTCACGCTACTCAACCGATGTAAAAAAAAACCTCTAAATATTCATATATGTTTGTACACATACATATATATGAATCTAAAATTAACTTAACCAATACAAAAACAAAAACCAACCAAAAAACAAATAAAATTTTGAAATAACATAACTTTAAAATATTTCAAAAATCTCATAACATCAAAAATATTTTGACAAATAATAAAAAAAACGTATAATGGCGCTTTCAACGATCTCAATAAATGAAAATCTCGATAAATAATTTATATAAAAACGACATGCGCGGACACGTACAGTTATAAGAAAACTGTTGTTTACGATCCAAGGAATAGCGACACCTACAGAGCCATCCAAGAAGAGGGCGGCTACAGCAGCTATGGTCAATCTTCGCCTCAGGAAGTAACCATACCTGTGCAGACTAAGGTCTATCAACCAAATAGATTGGTTCCAGGAAAGGTAAGATCGCGTCAACTGTCACATCGCGCCTCAACCTCAACAAATGTTTTCGATATCAGATCAACCAACCAAAATATATATACTTAGATCAACACTATATGTGAGATATGTACTTAATATCAGACAAGATCGCTCGATTGTCAAGTTCATTTTGCGCTCTATCTCTATTACTCTCTATATCGCTCTCTATCTCTCTCTTTGTCTCTCTGTAACTATCTCAGTGTATTGTATTGTTTTCTCACGTACAGTCGAACATATCCAATTCTTTTTTTTTTGTAGTACATACATATATATGTGTCCTATCAATGTGTCCATGTCTACGCTATGCCTATCAGAATGTTAAGCGCTCGCTTTAAGTCGTACAATGTTAATGTGCTGTTAGGCAGTGTAATGATTACTAACTGTGCCAAAGTGAATACTAATTTGGTTTTTGATAACTTGTCATGGAAATTTGCAAGTCGAACATCGATGCATCATTTTAAACCCCATTTCTGTGTATATTTTCCAATCAAATCATCAGCAATTTTTTAAGCATTTTAGCATTATGGCATTTTAACATAACGGGCTACTAACCGGAAGCACGCTCATAACATTAAAGTAATGCGGTAAAAAACAACAAACAAATGTGGACTATATCGAAATTGTTGCAAAAATTACGAGAAAAAACTTTTTACTAAGCCGGCAATTTTCTTTTTTTTTTGTTTTTCCTGCAATTCCTTCAATGCATTGCATTACTTTACAGAAACCAGTATCAGCGCCAGTATCCCGGCCGCCGTACAATGTGAGTAACAGCGCGCTGTTAAAGCACTGTTAATGTCAATGTTAATCGATTGGTTTTGTTTGCTCAACAGGTGGTAAACACCCACGATGAAAACATACGCCAGAGCGGCTCTTTCAATCGTCTGATGTATAGCGTTATTGGTGCCACCGACTATTAAATCAACAACACCAACAACAGCAGCAAAAGCGACAACAACAATAGCATCAACAACAACAACAGTAACAGCAGGAAGCGAGCAGCCAGCGAACAACATCAACAACAACATCAACAACAGTTGCTAGTTAAGGAATTACTTAACCAAATTTAGTGGATTTTTATGAAATTCTGTTAAACCTATTGATTAATTTATATAAAGAACGACACAAAAATATGCAACTAACAAAAACCCTAAAATATTACGAATCGGCTCAGAGAAAAATTGATTGGAGATGAAATAAATTTATTATACATTTAAAAATAAAACAAAAAAAATACTCATAGAGTTAACTGTTCTCAGCTTTAAATGAGAAAAAAATACTTTCATTTTAGTTGAAGATTATGTATCTTTTATGTTAAATTCGATTTAAAGTTAACAGCGATTGTTAACGGCGAGTGGTTCTAGTCATCCTAATTGTATAAAACACATCAACAACAACAAAGAACTTTACTTTTTTAATCCAATAAACAATAAAAATTATACTACACATTAGCAAGCTGAGGCGTTGAAAGATTTTTCAGTATACACACACACATAAAAGGGGAAATAAAAAGCAATTTATAACAGATTTCAATTACAGCATAATGACTATAAAATTAGGGATTGCATTCAATTGTTTGCCCAACCCCAAAAAAATACAACAATACTAACATGCTTTGCATAACATGACGCTGCAAATATAGATTTCATTTGGAATCCATCAATCACGTCGGCAATTAAACGCATTTATATTGAAATTATATGCAAACATAGCTCCGCTTTAGATTTGACTCTAATTTGATTGAAATAAAACACTTGTGAGTACGTGTATGTAATCTTTAAACTCTGGCTGGCAGCCACAACATAACAATTGTATTGTTACACATAATGTGTGCGAGTACTTTCACTTTACGGCTAAGTAAGCCGTGATCAGACAATGTCGTATCGTATCGCGCCCCCATTAAACGGTCAACGGCTGACGAAAATCGCATAGCTCAATTAAGAAGAAGAAGAAGTGAGAGAGAGAGGGAGAGGGAGGGAGGGGGATGGAGAGATTCCGGTGACCTTGGCGAACAGCCTTCTCTCTCTCTCTCCTTCGCTATAAATCTTCCATGAAAAATGCTTAAATATAATTTTGGGGCGGTGCACACACAATACGAATGAATGCTCTTAAGTAATCGCATCAGAGACGAATATCAAATGTGATGAATGTATAGATATGAACAATATGTTGTGGGCGTTTGGGTGCCTTTTGCTTTATTGAGGTTTAATGGCTGCGATCACATGGCAACAGCTTGTGGTACTTGCATCTGGTGTAAAGGGCTTAAATGCAAAGATTTGGCAATCGGAGCAGCACACACTAACAAATCACATCAAAGATCGCTGGCATACTTGAAGCTATTCAACCGCAACGTGGTCGCAACAGATACAGATACATAATACACTAGATACATTTACAGATACAGATACAAGCAGATATACAAACTGTGAATGCGAGTACGCGTCGTAAAACAAAGCGACGACGACGACAACGGCATCGAAAAACATTTGTCGATTTTGCGATTTGGGTCAAACATTATAAACAATAGACTTGTGCACTTGCCAAGCAAACATTTCATAAATTTCGATGATTTTTTTCGGGGGGCGGAAGCCTTCTGCTGACCTCAAGCAGTTGAACTCTGTTTAATGTTAATTAGCATGTCATTAAGCCTAGATGAATGGATGTGCCAGTCGATGATCTAATGCCAAGTTAAGCTAAGCGAAACCCACACAAGCAAAAGAAAAAAAAATTGCATAAAATCGCACTCGTAATATGTAAAAACCGACAAAATAAAAATGCAGCAAAAAAATTAACATATTTAAGCTCTTTGTGCGATTGCGTGTTATTGCACTAACTGTAATTAAATTAATTGAAACAGCCACTCTTAATTTGTGAAAGTTTTGCACAGTGCCGAAAAATCAATCAACAAAAGCTTAAAAGAAACTTAGTTAACAGCAAAGTCAAACAACAGCTGTAAGCTTAAGGCAGCGCAGAATCTGATTAGAACGCTGTTAGACAACAGAAGGGTTTAACAGACAAGCGTTAACTGCAGTTGTGAGCTTAATGTAAACTTAACAGCAGCGCACGCTGTTAATTGAGGATCATTGAGTGGCACATGTAATGTTTGTGTATATAAATGATGGCAACTGTAACTGGAGCAACAATTTTCACTGAAATAACAATGACACACAGGTCGAGGCGAGGTGGAAAATCAGCTGAGAGACAAACACTCTCACAAATAGGGGGTGGTTGGAGGCGGCAGGCGGGGTCAGAGACAATGCTAGCCATGATATAATGGCAACGGAAATGACAACTCCTCGTAAGGCAACTGCTTGCAGCCAAAACGACCAACGGGCCAACAGCTGTTGTAAATCAAAAAAGAGGCTACCAGCAAACGCTTCACTTGGTCGTTAGAGAGAGATAGAGAGGGAGACCGAGAGCGATAGAGAGAGCGAGGCTTGTAACTAGTTGGCGCTCAACGCAGCTCAAACGTTCAATGTTCAACGTCGCGCTATTCCGATATAAAAGTGCAATTTGGGCTAGCAGCAATCGCAGATACATTTGTGGCTTGGAGTGGGACGTGCGCGTTGTTTATTGTCGAACCGAAAAAAGTGAAGTGTAATAGCAGCAAACAGTAAATATTACTCAAATAGTATACAAGCAATCAAACCCGTCTATAACAATGCAACTTTTGCTCGTGGTGGCCACGGTCGCGATCTGTGGAGTCGCTCAAGCGCAGCAGGGCGTCGATCCCGCCTATTTGCGTCAGTATTACCAGCAGTTGCAGCAGCAACAGCACCAGCAACAGCCTTCCGATGGTACGCCCATCTATGAGCAGAACTCCGAGCAGACGCAGCAGTATGTGAGTGCGGGTCAGCAGATCAGGCTCAAGGATACGGTGTCAGAGCAGATACGCGCTCAGCAGCAGCAGCAACAGCAGCAAGGATATGTGGCGCCAGCCGTCAGAGATTATCTGCAACAGCCGCAGGTAAGAAGTGCAATTTAAAGATAAATTTAAAAATATATATAACTTAGCTAAAAACATTTTAATTTTGACAAACCTTATGGACTCTTTTCCTAGTGAAGAGGCTAAGAAAAGTTAAGGAACACATATTAATCATAAATAAATAAAAAGAAAATCAAGTTAAAGAAAATAATAGTTAAAACTTAGAGATCACTCTTTACTTTTATATTTAAGTGAAGGGTGTACAAATATTCTAGTATTATTTAAATACTCAATACTCAACAGTCCGCTTTAACCCTCAATCTTTTAATCCTTTTCTGCAGTACCAATCGCAGCCACAACAGAGCGCCTATCGTCCCCAGCCTCAGGCTGCTCCCGCGCCTCCACGTCGCATTCAGCCCTCGTATCAGCCACAATCCTCGCTGCTGGGCAAAGGACAACACAAGCTGCAGTCGCATCCACAGCAGCAAGCGGAGGAGGAGGAGCAATACGATGATGTAAGTTCACTATAACAAGTTCGAATTCGAACTCGAATCCACAGCTTTCGCGCTGAGCAGCACACTTTCCTTTTCGCTTGAGTGCAGCAATAGCAGCAGCCTAAGCAATGTGACCAGCAAACAATGTTGGCTGCTTGCGAGTGCATAATTACAATTGAAGCATGCCAGAGCGAAAAGAGGAGGTAGAGAAGCAGGAGGAGGGGAAGATGGTGGTGGTAGCACAGTGTAAGCCGAGACTTTTCTCATAGAGTTCATTAACCACCTTCCATCGACTGCAGTCCCGGGGCCATCTACAGCTGCAAGCTCCCAACTGCAGCTCGATCGCAGCAGCTACTTGACGTTGGCAAATAGCCATGACCATAAGTTTCTGCCATGCTTCAAGCATGTGTGTGTGTATGTTTGTGTGTGTGTGTGTGGCTGCCCCCTCGTTTATCCCGTTGTCTGTGGTCTGTTGTCTGCTGTCTGGTCGCTCTCTAACAGCTGTCGACATTTGCTTTATGGGCTTTTGCATGCGGAAACTGCAGTTTGTCGTTATCCATGCGATTGGCCATTAAAGACGGCACATTAAGGAAACGACGAGTTCATTAACGTTGATCGGAGGTCGTTGGGTTGCCTGCCACTTTAAAGAGAACTAAGGAAATGACGTTGCTCATTTCTTGAGTGGAGTAGGATGTGGGAGCTAGGCAAAAAGGGAAATGACGATCACTTAAATGAAGGTGGGTAAACTTAATCAGAGAAAGAGAATGCGTGTTTAATCTAAAGATAAACTTGAAACTGAAACGGTAATGAGAGTGACGGTTGCAAGTTAGTTCTGGGAAAAGAAAAAGGAAAAACTTAAACATATTTGTAAATAAAAGATTAAGTTTATGTGCGGATTAGAATGTGACACATCAAAAAGAAATCTAAGAATTTTATGTATTTTCTTCTTAATTAAAATAATTTCTAATTAAGATTTGGTATTCAGGTAATAAAGATCAGATAACTTAGCTCAAAAAGCTGCTTTATTCATGTGCAGATCAGCTGCCTACAGTTAAACCACCTTATTTTTACAGATGTAGATAACTGGCTCACTTTTTTTTTGCTATCTTTATGAGCTTACCCACAAGTGTCCAAAAGTGGACCCATTAAATGTCACACTGCATGACATGAGCTCATGCTCAAATTCGCAGTCGCATTCGCAAGCTACAATCACTTTCAAATGCGACCCATATACCGCAAATACTCGACTGGACCTCAATACACCAAAGCAAATGGACAGTGCACGCATTAGAACCGGCTCTTGAAACTAGCTTCGTTTGGCCAATTGCCTTTCCAATTTTCAGCTGCACGTTGCAATGCAGTAAAGTAAAGTGAAGTTTATTGATTTTTGTTTCTTTTTTTTGGGGCCACGTCAGTCGCCGTTGCCAGAACATTTGTTCTGCAGACGCGGTCACGCCTTAGGCCCAGATGCAAGCCCAGTGTTTAGCTGCGCTTTACCTTAACCCAGTTAGAACAGTGCTGTGGGATTGTCTGAATGGCTGGCTGACTGATGATCGCAGTTACTTCCTCGCCATTCACAACAACCTTGTGCTTGTGCATAATTTATGCGCCCGCTACCCGGAGGCCAAAAACAAAGAAATAAAGAAACGAACCTGGTCAGGCCTCATTGCGCATTACGTGCAGAAAAAGAGTATCTACGGAGATACGATACGAGTTGAGTTAAGCCGCTTCTACTGCCGCCCAAAAATTGCATAAGTCTCATTCATGCGATCACCTGAACGATCGACAACGGCAGCAGCAGTTGCACCTTAATTTCATGTGCCTCGGCCATTAAAAATATGCAAGCAACTCCACATTGCTTTCACTTGTGCGTGTTGTTCAGGCTTCATTCCGAGAGGGGGGAAGGCGAGAGGGGTTTCGATTGGGCCTGGGATCGAAACTGAGACACCCCACGCATGCGGATTGGGCAATGAACGTGATGTAATCGCCTTGCGTGGCCATAAAAAACTGGGTCACTCTGTGTGCCATGCATTTGAAATGATCGCAAATGATCGTAATTCGGTTTCTCTCTTCTCCACAGCAAAACTCCTCGTATCAGTTTGGCTTCGATGTGAAAGACGATGAATTCACCAACTATCAGAATCGCAAGGAGGTTCGCGATGGTTCCGTCATCAAGGGCAGCTACTCGGTTGTCGATTCGGATGGTTTCATTCGCACCGTCAAGTATACCGCTGATCCCAAGGAGGGTTTCAAGGCTGAGGTGATTCGTGAACCCACCGACATTGTGGTGAAGATTCCCACACCTCCGCCACCAACGCAGCTGCTGCGCGCCGGCGCTCACAAGGCGCCCCAGGAGTACAGCTCGGGCAAGCAGCAGTATCAGCATCAGCCTCAGCAGCAGCAGCCACAGTACCATCAGTACCAGTAAGATGGGCGGATGGATGAGAGAGGCTAAACAGTTCATACTACAAGTACTTCTTGAAAGTTCCGCCAAGTCCATGTGACTGCTTGTAACATACATTCCGTTCATCGTTCATCGCACATGGCATCAAAACATACGACTTTCCCTAGTTTGTAGTAATATATTTGTATGTAATAACATAATTATGTTTGCGATCAAAATTTCTTGTATAACTTTCTGGCTTAGAATATTTAATTAAAAATTTATAAACAAATTGCGTTTGATTTGAGGGAGCTTAGTTTGGAGATTTTTAGGTGTAGGGTATTATGAAACAAATCTTGAAATTTTGATTTACTGTCTAAGCGCACCAATTTCTCATTTTCAAATATTTTAAAGATTTGCTTTAATGAATTTCTAAATATTCTACTTCTACTGAATTAAAATAGCCAAAAAATTGCCTTTTAAATCTGACTCGCATTTGTAGTTCGGCAAAAAATGAAGTTGTTCAATTAATTTTAGAGATTCTTAAACTTTCCGTCGGAATTTTGAACTCTATTTTAATTGTGAAGATTTTTGGGTTTTGTAACTTCCATTTTTTGTTTTTCATTATTAGTGTATACATTTTATTAAAATGCATTTAGTTCACTTTTTTCTTTCTCTATTTTTTGGAAGTTTTAACATATGCTCATAGATTTCTTGCTCTGGCCAACAACACTTTTTAGTTATTTAATCTTTCTCACTAAGAATTTTTTCTAAACTGAAATTTTAAATCAAACACATTACATCCCTCCCTAATACGTTTTCAAACATTAATCTCAACTCTCTGCCTCAACTACTCAACTGATCTTGCCCAAAGCTTCACTGCAACTAATTCAGGAAAGTCTATTCACTTTTCCGTCGGACTCTCACAATAGCCTTTTTACCTCATATCAATCCCGAGTCTCCATGACCATTTTAACAACTCGGATTACGAGTAAACAAATTTATTTGTGCATTAATCAAGGTGCTATCCTTTAAGGTAAATGCCAAGGAAAGACAAAGAGAGAGCGAGCAAGAAAGGAGAGTAGCAGCTAGACATAGACTAAAATAACCCGTTCGGCCAGTTATTTGCTTCTTGTATGTTCGTTGGGTGCTGACAAAGGCCATCTAATTTAATGTGGAAGTTCTCACAACAACGAACGATGTCGTGGTCACCCATAAGATGCTCGCCTAGAGAAGCCCAGTGAAAAGTTGAAGTCCGGTCAAACCGGTTGCTGGGTGTCGGAGAAACTGGAACTCACGCCACATCAATCGCAGCAATAGTGTCCTTTTGCAATGTCCTTGCATAAATTACATCAGTGTGTGAGAACCAAGCGAGCCAAGGGTTATCACTAACGACGACGACGGCGACGCAACAACAACCATGATGACCTTATCGGCCATAAGAAACTGTGAACCGGTTCTGGACAGCAAATGACTACAAGGACCCGCATGGCCCATTATCTTGGCAGACACATTTACATACGTTATGCTTAAGACTCAGCTATTGATCTGCTGTCGTACTGCAGTTCTTGTTGTTGTCATTACCGCTGATCCTTTGGGTTTAAGGCCCTTGGTCAGCTGCTACAAATAATAACTGGACATTGCTCGTGGCATTTGTGTCACTTTACGAGTGTATGCAAATGCCGTGCAACCCCTGAGGTCACCGACTTACAAGACGATCAGCTAAGTCCCGTCGACGTTGCCGTTGCATCATCTCAACCCCTTTTTCGGAATGTCCCGCACTGTCTTCGCATTTGCATATGACCCGCATTTACCTTAACGCCGAAGTCCTGTTGTCTGATGGACTGTCTATCGGCGTTGCAACTATGTAAGTGCAGGACAATATTTTTTCTTTTTGGGGTCACTGACTAGAACCAGTTTCTAGGCTAAAGGATAGCGTTGACCTTTTTCCAATGGGCCAGTCAGACTAATAGCCCAGAGGCCAAAAGCCGTGTAACCGGACTGTCCACTTTTCCGCAGACAGTGTTCGAAGTGTCTTTGGCCTTTGCTCTGATGCGTGAGAAAATATGCTAAGGATTCCCAAGGATCGCGGATAGTGTCTTGACCTACGGTACAAGAATGATTCGGCTGTCTGCTTTCGTATGCAAATCTTTGGCAAGCACTTTTCACATTTCACGCCAAATCATTGTCTTTAAATAAATAATACGCCAAAATTATGAAAAGTCACGATTTATACAAGTACCGCTAAATTGAAGAGAGAAAGAAAGGGAAGGAGATAGAAGAGGGAGGGAAGAAGAAATGCAGTTCGAGTTAAGGAAGTAAATTATGTAAATATGGTTGAGCAGCTTAGAGTTTTCCCTGCGCCATGTCCCAACGATGTTCGCCGTGTGCCCCACGACGATCCGTCCAAATAACCTGGATGCAAACAGAGATTTCATTTAGTTAACAAAGAATTTTAAATCATAGTTTGCTTAACTCACCTCCCCCTTATAACGATTTGTGCCGCGCTGTGTTTCAAAGCGACGTTCTTGTGCATGGGGATGCTCCAGCACATGGCCACTGCTGCGTCCATGGGGTCCATCAAATCTCATGAAAATGTCGCTGAATTGAGGATGGTTTAATTTGAGTTTAGAGTGAAGAAGGGTAAACAATAAAACCTGCTGCTTACTGAAAGTATTTGACTTCTTTGGCGTGGCTTGGCGTAGCGTGATCAGCGCGGGATTCAGCAGCCTCCGCATCCGCTGCAAAGCGTCTTGGACGTTCCGCCTGCGCTTGAGCTTGAGCATGGGCTTCCTGCTGATGTTGCACCGCTGCGGCACGCGATGGCACCACGTGCAGCACATCGCTGGTGAAGAGCGCCGGCGGTACATTGTACAACTGATCCTCGACGCGACGCGGCGCAACTGCCACACGCTGCTGTATGGGCAGATAGTTGCCTTCGTAGCGATATTTAGCAAGCTCCGCTTGAGGAGCAGCACGCTGCTGATACTGCACACTGGACTGCGGATAGAGAGAGGGCAGCGGGGGAGCTGGAGCAGGAACTGGCACCGGAACGGGAGCAGCAGCTGCTTGTGGTGCCACAGGTGGCTGTTGTTGTTGGTATTCCAAGGAGAGGGGTTGATAGCTCGGACGATAGTTGATCAGCTGAAAGTTTGGCGTCTGTTGCTGATAATGGACGGCAGGTGGCGCCACATAGCCAGCCACAAATGGATTCGGAACGTACTCAAAGCGTCGGAGGCGAGCGGGCGGTGAATCATAATAGAGCTGACGATGCGCATGTGGATAGTAATGTTGCGATTTGGTGGCAGGCAGCAGGAGCACAAGTTGCAGCAGCAGTGTGGCAAGTGCAATTGGTAGAGATTTAATGTTGTCCGCTGGCAGCTTCATCGCGTTGCACGCTCGTCAAAATTGTGGCTGCATTTTGACAACAACATTGGCCATTTATAGGTTGCCTGCCACGATTTTGGGGCTTGGCCGGAAGTTAAATCGTAGCTGCTGCTGCCGCACTAACTAAGCCCTGGAGTCAGCGGTGTGTGAAATCGATCGAATGCGCTGCCCCAGTCCCTCAATTGTGCAATGCTCCAATGCTCAATGTAGCTTGAGCTACTCGCTGTTTTGTTGTTACGAGCACAATTTTGTTATTTTGCACTATTATATAAGCAACAAAGCAAAATAGTCTAACATGGTAGAGAGCTGAAGGGATCCATAGAGATCTGATGACATGCCAGCTGGCCTTAGCCATTATCAAGGTCAGTCGCAAATAATAATAACAAGTTCAAAGCTTAAGCAAATTTTGAGCATGAAACCGTTTGCTGATTGGCCGAAAGAGCCTCGCATTTTAGGGGTTACTTCGCGTCCGATTCGACCTATGGCACCAAGGTGCTTTTGCAACCCTTTTTCCTTTCAACCCCTAAAGTTGCCTCGCTTTTCTTGTCTTCCTCGTCAAGCTGCGCAGTTCGTTAGCTCATTCGACTTCTGAAGTTGAAAGCCACAACTACTAGCAACAAAGAACTCCTTGAGATCTCAACGCTAAAAAAACTACAAAAAAAAAACACAATACGATTTCTTTAAACCATTTTGGATTACTCAAGTTCAAAAGCTGTAAGTTCATATAACACATTTATCGCATATAAGGACAACATTTCAACACATAATAGTATAACATATATATAGTATAGTATAATATATAACATAATCTCCAGATCCACTAAAGTTTGTTGGAGAGAGCGCGCTATAGATTTACGTTTATACGATTATAATACAAAGATTGTGGCCCCCGAATGAGACTGCTGCAACAAAGTTTTCTATTCAATTTTCAGTGCTTTCGATACGTTCATCTTCTTATCATCTTATCATTCACAACAATGCCAAGTGTGGGTATTAAATAGAGGAAGATCCGAAATCTTTTAGTCGGCCATATTCACATTATTCATGCGCATCTTAGCAAAGTCCTCAAACACAATATTGTCATCGTCATCCTGGTAATATCCCTTGACATTGCGATGCTGCTCAATGGACTTCATCTTCTTCATGGCATTCGAGCGCTTCTTCTCAATGGTGCCTGAAAGCGAAAGAGAACTCTTCTAGCAACTGCACAGCTGAGGAGTTAGAGCAGATTAAGCTTACCAGGGGCTGGCTGCAATAGCTTGAAGGGCACATCCGTTTGCATCTCACCTCCCAGAGTGCCGCAATTCAACTTGATGCGCACCGAGTATGAGATGACAATACCACAGGCATCGCCAGTGGACTTGCCCTCCTGCACCATGGTCGAGGATGCCAGATTGACATCCTCATCCTTCAGATGTCCATCGAGAGCAATGCCTAAAGTCGAGAACGGATTAATATTAACCAATTCAATAGTGTTCCCTTCGCAACCCACCATGACGATCCTTGTTGTTGGCTGCCAGAGGAATCAAATAGAAAGTCTTAGTCAGATTGGCTCCCGGGGTGATGGGGCAACCCTCCTTGGTCTCCAGCTGTGCAACATGTTTGCTGAATTGTGCATTCACCATGGTGATCTCGGTGTGCTGCACAATGAAGCACTTGATGCTCTTCACCGACTTCTTCGAGTTGTTGGACACCTGCACGGTGGCTGCCACCTTCTCGCCATGATAGTAGATCTCGCGATCCAGTGTCACTTCCAAACTAATCTTGCCGTTCGAGAAAGTGAATCCCTTGCTGACCAGCGAGCTGGGCAAACGTTGGCCACGATTCAATGGAGCATACTGCAGCTTCTTGATCACCAGACTGACCATGCTGCGCTTGTGCTGACGATCGTCCTCGGAGTCAGCAACGTAGGCACGAATGGTGTACTCCACACCCAGGGGTTTGCCCATGTCATCGCCCTCCTGCTGCAGTGTCACAGAGCTGGGCGAGTTGGGTGGGAAGTGGAAGGTGAAAGGATGCGCATTGGCGCCCAGTTTGCGCACCAGTTTCTCCTGCATGGGTGTCATTTCCATGTTCGGGTTGGTCATGGGTACAATCTGTTCCCGGGAGAGTATCAGCTCCTTCGAGAACTTGACGCCCATGACTTCGTCCTCTTCGCGGCCATAGCGATAGGTGGTGGCCAGTTGGCCAAATACTTTGCGATTCTTGAGGTATTCGGGTTCCACAACGATGACACCGTCGACAGGATCACAGTAATCCAAGTGATCGATAAAGTCGCGACGGCCCAAATAGAAGGTAACTTTGCCGTTGGGTGTAGCCTTCTTGAAGACCTTCACGGAGACAACCATCTTGGCAGCTGAAGATTCACACACAATTAGATAAAGAGAGTCAAGAATTTATTTTATCGCGACCGAAGCTCGATTTATTTCGAAGCAGTTTGCAGTTCTTCGTTGATAGAGGAAAATGCAAGACGACCCAGCCGTGCAACTTGCTTATATACCTTTGGCTTGGCCCTGTCCGTGGTGGTCCGTGGGGTTTCATTTGCGTCCGACTCGACTCGTCACTAAATGGATTTGCTCGTTATGCAGTTGCTTGTATAAACGCAATGCTCAACACAACATGTTTTGCGCAGTTTCTATACCCGGGCTGTTTAGGGTACGAGGTTATAATCGTAGCGTGATAAAGAACAGGGATGAGAACAATCAGTGGGAGACATAAGATATGACATCCGATGTCATAAACTAGCTATAATGTTATTCAACATAAGTTGCTTACATCGTTCATCTCTTCATCTTTATCTCCCTAAAGGTATCCAGAATTTCTTCCTCATTATTAATTTTTCATTTCAAATGCTATTCAGTATAGATATTGTAGTGCTGGAGACATGGAAAATATTTCTAGATTATTTCTTAGGATACAAATTAATAAGAATTGAATATATTTGTACTTTAGTCCTATTCATTCTTCAAAGAAACTTACAGTTTTCTAAGCCAGGTATTTCTCAGCCGTATACAGTTCATACCTTTCCTACTTGTTACCGTCATTCCCTATTTTTTATACGCCGTTTGACCAAATTGGCTAATGTCAAGAAGCGTTCGCGACCTCGTGCGAGGTCAGTAAATATTTTGCTGTCATGTACTTCTGTTGTTTGCTGGCGTTGAGGATTAGGCGTTTGATTAGCTATTACCACATCCATTGGCGCAGTTCACAGCGGTCTGCATGTGGTTAGACATTTCCATTTCCAGGGGGAAACCCTAGAAGTTTATAGAGCAACGTGTTAGCAATTAAAAGTCAATATATCGATTCTGCATTTACCACTTATAACTTACAATTTATTCTTCATTCATTGCAGCTCTACTCTAAAACAAAGCAAATGGAGACACAGACCCACACCACAACCGACCGACATGGCTATAGCCTGCGCTTTTCTCCTTTCGAGTCAAATCACATGCTGCTGGCTACTAGGTAAGTTTTCAAAAATTATCATTTAATACTTAACTATAATCTGTGGTTCAACAACTTTTATTTGCTTTATCACAAGTCCGTAGAGAACACATAAATTTATTCTAAATCAAATCGAAATACTAATTCTATATCACATTGATTTTTGGACAATTGTTTATCTTTTTTTTAAATGAAAAATCGAATTTCATAATCAAAATACTATTGTTGTTTATAAACTTTTTAATATTTATTTCGAAGTAAATGCAACTTTTTAATATTTATTTTGAAGTAAATGCAACTTTAAGTATTATTCTTAAACTCGAATCAAGCATTTATTATATTTTCATATTTGTATTTACAAATTAAAAAAAAAAAAAATAGTAGCGAAATTTTATTTTTTTTGTAGCCACAACTCTTATATGCGCCTTATGCTATTTCCAACTCTTTAACACTCTCAAATTACTCTTGCAGCCAATTGTACGGTCTTGCTGGCGGTGGTTCGCTCTTTCTGCTTGCACAGAGCTCCCTGGACGAGGTCAACTCACAAAATCTCACAGAACTGTGTCGCCTGGAGTGGTCCGACGGGTTGTTTGATGTCGCCTGGTGTCCATATGCCGCGGATATTGCAGCCACAGCCTCGGGCGATGGTTCGCTGCAAATCTGGTCGGGATTAGATGCGGAATCGGCGCTGACAGAGCAAACACCCAAACAGCCGCTGCTGTGTCTGCAGGAGCACAAGAATGAGATCTACAGTCTGGATTGGGGCGAGAAGTGGAACTATCACACACTGCTCTCGGCCAGTTGGGACTGCACTCTCAAGCTGTGGGATTGCAACAGGCAGAACTCCATCACGACGTTTGTGGGACACAATGATTTGATCTATTGCGCAAAGTATTCGCCACTCATTGCGAATCTCTTTGCCAGCGTAAGTACCGACGGACATTTGAACTTATGGAATTCTCTTGATTTTACAGGTAAACCCCTGATGAGCATCGAGGCCCATGCCAGCGAAGCGTTGTCCTGCGACTGGAGTCATTTCGATCGGAATGTGCTTGTGACTGGAGGATCCGATGGACTGATTAGAGGTTGGGATTTGCGCAAGATGCGCACACACATCTTTGAGCTGTACTCAGGAGAGTTTGCGGTCAGACGTTTGGCTTGTTCGCCACACTCGGCGACAGTTCTAGCTTCTGCCAATTACGATTTCACAACGCGGTAAGTGATGATCAAATCATGATATGAAATGTTGTTCTATAACTTGTATTTTATTTATAGCATTTGGGATCTGGAGCGTGGGGAATCCGCACAGGAAATCAATGCCCAACACACCGAATTTGTCTGCGGTCTCGATTGGAATCCACAGCGTGTGCATCAATTGGCCGATTGCGGCTGGGATTCGGTGGCCAATGTCTACACGCCAAAATGTTTGGCTTAAATGATGATGCCTTTAAAATTAATGCCTAATGCTGGCCTTACACCCAACTGGAAACTGGAACTGGTACTCCAAATGCCGAAACATATATGTGATATGGTGCAAGTGGCGCCAAAATAGCCAAGCCACAGATTGGTTAACACCTGGACACCTGGACGATACAACAGATAGCCGAGCTATCTACCTCTAAGGAACAAAGATTTGTGTGTAAATAGATTGTGATCGCGTGAATGTTCGCATAACCGTTCAGCAGGTGCTTGAAATGTCAATAAAAGCTTACAAGATTATATGATTATAGGAAACGAAAATTGTTGAGTGTTTTGCGCCTTTGGCAGTCTTAACAAGAACTTAACGGCATTTTGAGACGAGTCGAGGGTTTTGAGGTGCCAAAAATCGGCAGTGCGTTGAATTGGTCCCTTTTCCGGTTGGATCCGCTTCAGCCTTTCTTTCGTTCGTCCGAAAGCCAAACAAACACGCAATAAAGCGTTAATTTGGTGCAACGTTTTATTGCCTGGCTCCTCGCTGTCAGTGGCAAGAAACAAAAACCCAACTGACATTCCCAGAATTGACACAGTCAACAAGAGCTGCCACAGAAGGTGTGCCACATCGCACCCTTCTCTTTGCTGATGGTGTGAAAAAGAGTTCGCTACCCGCTGGCCATGTGTCTGTTTTTGTTAGCTGCTGTTGCTGCTGCTGTCGAGGATCATCCTGTCATTAGCCATTGTGCCTGCCCGCGTTGAGCTTTTGCTTTAGCTGCCACCTCGGGCAAATATTTGTTTTGATGCCAATTTGCGCTGATTTCTTTGGACAGCTAGCCCCCAATCTCCAACACTGAGGAGGCTGGCCAGGAACCAGCTGCTGCCACTCCAATTATGTATGTGGTTCGCGTCCGAAAATCAAGTGAAAATAAATTTGATATTAATGCTTGTTTGCGTTAATAAAAACCGAAATGTATTCACGTATTTTTGATAATTTGGTACCGAGAAATCAGCAACGCGAACTAAACCCCACTTATTTAGTTAATCAGGCAGCAATTTCACACAAGTAGCGTTAATTTTTCAATTTATATACTTTTCCACAAATTATTATTCGAGTGCTGTAAATAATTGTTTATGCATGTTAATTTGAATTTAACGACATATGGTTAAAGTTTCGTAGCAATCAGCATGCGCTTGTGTACCAGCAAAGTTGCCAGACAGGCGTACAGCACCAATTCGAGTCATATAGCAAACAGCTTGCTTGGTGTAGCAAATAGTGTTGGGAAATGACTGGAAGTAAAGTGCGCGCGTATATTTTGAAATTCAAATTTAAGAACTACAATTTATTGACGTAATAAAAGCAAATAAGCAGTTAATAAGCATTAACGTTAACATAAATAATACTATAGCTAGACTGTTTAATATTTCGCGTGCTCCGACTCAAATTGCATTTAATAATTCCGACAAATGACCCGCGGCAACTTTGTGCTAAATGCATGCAACAAACCATAAATTAATATCACACCAAGAGCTGCTCTAACATAGTTGCAGCCTAGACGCAACCTTGACTTCTTTCGCTTTGCCCGTGGCGTGTTCTTGGCGTCGTCCGCGTCCACGGTCAGGCCAGACTATGCCAGCGAGAGAGACTCTTGTTATAAATAACAGACGAATGCCAAATTTTTCAACACCCAGCACGCGAGTGACAGCCACAGTCGCCACAGTCTCCACCTTCGTCTCCGTCGCTGTTTTCTTCTTACTCACAGTCGCTGTCTCATTCTTGGTCTCACACTCTCGCCTCGCTTTCTTGCCCCCTTCGTCACTATTTTCCGCAGCAGGTTCTGGACAACGGATTTCGAAGTGCACGCGCCGCAGCAGCGGCTACAGATTCAACGCCAGCTTCAACTTCCAGCTTCAGCTTCAGCTCAGCAATTTAAATTGCCTCCACGAGCATTTTGATGGCGATCACGCGCCCCTTTTGAAATCTGGATGCTCAATCTGCAAGGCGACGGCTGCTTCGTGCGGGGCCATAAAGGATCACGGCGTTGGCCACTTTTTGTTTCTTACTTTTTGCTTTTTGTTTTTACGACTGCTGCCTTTGGTATTAATTTTGTTTTAGCAGTTCTCTCTCCCTCTTGTTGTTTTAGTGCCTGGACTTTGCTTTAATCGTCACTTTTGTGCCGACAACCAGAATCGTGAGTGTTCTTTCGCCTTCGTCTCCGTCTCTGTATGTGTGTGTGTGTGTGCGTCATTCTCGGGATACTGGTGGTCAGCTAACACGTGTAGCTGACTCCGGCTCGCAGTCGTTACACCCCCCAACGTGTTGCACAGCTGGACTGCTGCTCTCTGCATCACAGCAAACACACCGCAAACCCAAGACGCCTAACTAGATGCCAACGAAATGATCGTTTTGGTTACAGATTTTCTTCTCTTGAGTGGGCGTGAACACGAAGGCAATCTTGATAAGCATCCATTTCTTTTGAAAACCGAAAAAAGACGAAATGAAAATAATACAAGAAACGCCGGAAATAATTGTCAAAAGGGAAGAACGAGCTATCAGCTACCTGTCTTGCAATTGCTAATGAACTCGAAATACTAATTTCAATTCTATTTCAGTTTTTTGTTTTCGTCTTCTTGTTTTTTGTCCTGGCAATTAAATCATGTGATGAATTGGACAGACGGATGTAGCTACCGTTAGCATACGAGAGTATGTGAATGTGTTGTGAATGGTGTGAATATGTTCACCTGCATTTATGCATGAGATTTTTCGAGACCACAGGAAACTGTCTCGAGGTGTTGAATGCTTTCGATTGCCATTTGCCATAATAATGAGAGAGACCGAGAGAAAACGAAGACACATCTGAGATTTACCTAGCAACGTGAGACTTTAGTTTTGCTCTCTGCTCTGCTCTGCGCACGCTTTGCCAGCCAAGTTTTTATGATCCATCATCCCTAATTCCAGTGTTTGGTCCATTGTTTCAGCGTTGCTCTCGCTTATGATATAATTTTGCGTAAGGTCAAAACGCTGTGCTACTCGAGAAAACAGAAAACAGAGACAGACAGACAGACCAAAAACCCAAAAACCAAACTGAGCCGAAACGCAATGTTATGCAATAGTCGCGACAGTGGCTCGACAGGATCATAAAAATGTGACGACAGGCAGCAGCAGCCTCGGTATCGGCAGCAGCCCTGAGATCTAGGTCTTTAATCTGAAGTAGCCATAAAAACCGAACCAAAAACCTGCCTGTTTACCTAAAGGAAATTGGGCAGAGCAAAAAAAAAAAAAAAACAAGAAAAAGTAAAACAGATTTATTTGTTTTTCATTGGGAAAAATGTTCAGCAAATAGCTGCCTAACTTTGATATATATATGTATGGTATCTGTAGTATTTACAAAAAATCAACCAAGTGTGTGTTAATAAATTTTATTTACAGCGCTAGAGAGCGTGGTGTTGAGTGATTCGAGCGAGGGTGGTCATAAAAATGCCACACAATCAAACACATTTGTAGAGCACTTTATTTGATTTCACTTTGATTAGAAATTAGTCAAATGCGTATTTCGCTTTTGGCTGGTAATTAAGGTGGGATTAATTAATTAGATTCTTGTCCTGCTGTGACAGTCGATTTATTTAAGCAACCCACCCGTAAAAAACAAATAATACAGAATACAGTGTGTGGCTTTGGTATGCGCATATTTCTGTTTTGGCATTTATGGCCGTATAATAATTGAGGGTGAAGGACGTTTTGTGGCGTGCTCCAAGCGCCGTAGCAGCAACAGCAACAATCAAGAGCAACAACAACGACAACAATAACAACAAGGTCGTCTCGCAGCCATTTATAAATAATTCCATGCGATTTTTGCGTATAAATAATTTGTTGGAAAAATAAAACTGTCCGTTCCGTCCGATCGTTCATTCGTTCGTCCGTCTGTTTGTTCGCGCTTGTTTTTGAACTGATGACCAAAATACTTTAGCGGCTCGTCTCATGACTAAAAATAGTTGGCCAGCAGTCGCCCCCACACAGCACACCACACAGCACATCGCTTACTATATATTAACCCCCCTCCCCCCTTTAACCACCACAGCCCCTGCTATGCCGTCGATCATTGCTCTGATGCCAAAGACGGGCGACTGACGTGCGCCGATGACGCGTTTAACCCGACATGATTATAAACAGGCCAACAGCATTAGCACATCCAGAGATCTCCAGAACCAGGTGATGACGATCACCCCAGGCCGTTGGGCTAAAATTGGCAATAAGCAGAGGCCGAGCAAGATCTCTTGTTTTTTTTTTTTGTTTTTTTCCCTCACAATTGCTTTTGCTGGTCAGGCCCAAAAAGATCTGGGCCCCAGACTCTATACAGAGAGTGCGCGAATATGAATACGCGAATACGAATTCGTGAATACGCGACTACGAGTATTATGTATATTATGAGTACGCCTCAAAGGCGTCAGCAGACAAAACCTGAACAACAGAATTTCAAATGATCTTACGTTATTTCAGAGGCAAAAGGCACATACGATATAATATATTATGTATGCGATGCCAAGACATTCCCATGTACAAATTTTTATATACTCTTACTCTCTAATCATTTATTGCAAGACATTTTTGGTAATTTGTTGAAATTTGTACTTTCTTTGTAAGCAAGGTATTGTGGAATTTATTATAACATAAAAATATATATTTATTATAAATCTACATATATAATATATAGAGTGCAGATACAAACTGTCTAATTAGCTAATAAATCATTATTATTATTCATAAAACAGAAATTACAAAGTAACGAAAATGTGTTTACATTTTTATAATATTTTTATTATTCATTAAATCTTAGTATGTTGGCGTGTTGAATATATATTTCATAGTAGTATAATTTAAGTCTGAACAAATTTAAAAGAATATTTGCATATAATTAAAAATGCAGTTATCAATTATGACGAAATTAAGCAAATCAAATGTACTAAATTTTAGAATTGTATACGTAAGACAAAATAAATAATTTTTTGAATAGATAGTAACATAAAAAGAGATTATAAAGCAACAATAAGAAATATTTGTATTGATCTATTCAATTGAAATATTTGAAATAATATTTATGCTCATAAAAAATAAAATCATCTATTCATTTGCAAAAGTATTTACAGATATTTTAGACAATAATGATTACTAAGAAATAGTTCAATATTAATACTAAGAAATGTTTAATTTTGTTAAAGAAATAGATCAATATAAATGTTTCAATATAAATACATACTAAGAAATGGTTTATACCATAAAGTAAATGGTTCAATATTAATACTAAGCCATGTTTAACTTTATTAAAGAAATGGTTTAATATTGATACTAATAAATGTAGAATCTTATTTAAGAAATGGTTCAATATTAATACTAGAAAACTTTTAATCATACTTAAGAAATGGTTCAATATTAATACAAAGAAATGTTGAATCTTATTGAAGAAATGGTTCAATATTAAGAAAACTATACTAAGAAATGTATATTTTTATAAAGAACTACATTTATATTAATTAATTCTGGCAACTATTCAGTTCCAAGAATTCCCTCATTTAGATCACGTGCCATCAAAATATAAAACAATCTGTCGAAACTTTGCCCAAAGCACACGCAAAGACAACTGCAAACATCATAAAAAAGTCATAACACCCAATTGCTCTCTATAATATGATAGTATAATAGTCAAATGTGTGTGTATTATAAAATAAAAGCCGCAAAGCGCGCAAATATTTTTCACGAAAAACAAATTCTTTTGCAGCACGTCAATGACGTCAATGGCGTCAGAAGGCAAGAAAGAAAATAACAACAAAATAGAGAAAAACGAAAAGGCGACGCCAGGGGAAGCTATATATCTGATCCGGAACGTATCAGAGATCGGATTGAAAGGGGGGCAAAACAAAAATGTGTGTGTGTAAAGCTAGACGTGGGCGTGTGTGTGAGTGTATGAATGTGTATGTGTGTGTGGCCTGCTGGCGATGACGCGTGAACTTGCCTTTGATTTGTTTTTCGATCTGATCTGGGGGTGCTGCTGTTGCTGAATTGGCCAAAAATAACAGGCAACAGAAATTGTTTTTCAATTGTTATTGTTATGGGGCACAGCACACGCTCCCCTCTCCCCTTTTGTAGGTAGTACTTCACTTTGGTAGTCGGTCAACAGCTGTTGGCTGCTTGCTTTTTCCCATTGCATTTTGCAATTTCCGCTATTAGCGATTTATGTGTCAGCCATGCGTGGCAGCAGCACGTGCTGCTGCTGTTGCTGTTGCAATTGCACAAACGAGCTGCAGACACCTAAAGAAGATCCTTTCGGTGTCATTTCCGGCTGATCAGGCATTAAATTAAGCATCATTAGAGGGGCAGCTTCAAATCCAAATCGCCGCACAATCAGCATCCAATTTGGCACAAATGCCGCCGCCAAAAAGTAGTTATAAAGAAGTTATAAAAAAGAAGAGTTTGAAGCTGTTAAGGAACGTGGTTAAATGAGTGGCCACCTGTTGCCATTGTGTTGTGTCCATTGCACTATGGTCCCAAATCCCGATTTGGTGGCATAAAGTCCAAAATTTCATGGAAGAAAATCTGAATTTTTTTTTTTATATATTTAAACTAGATACCCTAGATAGAAAGTATCAATAAATATTTTTGTCAAAAATGCAACCTTGCAATTTTTACAGATGTTTAAAGTCAGGTGATTGAGCAGCTGATTTTTGTGACAAAATTGGCGGGAAATTTTTAATAACTTTGAGCGCTTGGCAAATCTAAACTAAACAATATTTTTCTATTATTTAAAAAAGGATATTGAAGTTGGAGGTATGTAAATTACGAATAATAAACACAGTTTATGTGGTAATTTGTTTAACGTTATATATTTGTACTGTTTTGTGTTGTCCAAGGAAATCAAAAAGCTGACAAAAGTGTTCGTCTTCTGTAGAGGAAAAAAAGGTGTTCTGCGTATTTGTGCGTTGTTTAATGTATGTTAAACAATAGTAGACACTTTATATTAAATTTTAATAATAATTTGGTTTGCGGCTTTTTGCGGCTTTTCCGATGCTTTAATTATTTAGATGTGCTTGAATTCTGTCACGCAAAGTTGCTGGACGTGTGGATGGATAGCGGGCGCCACTTTTCCGCGCTGGTTGAACTTGAATTTGGTCAAATAGATAAATGTACACTGAGTGACGACAAAAAAGAGAGCAATACATAAAAAAAAAAAAAAAAAAAAAATTTAAATAAAATATCACGTATACGTCATGATGTCTATATGGGCAATGGAGTAGGCGTGGTCAAACTTACTTAAAAGTTTGCTTAAATATTTAGAGTGGTCTATTAATGAAGTATGCCAAGTTTCAGCTCGATAGATGCAATATTCGATTTTATGCCACCAAATCGGGATTTGGGACCATAGTGCATTGGCATAGTGAATACATTTTATACAGCTTCGCTTTTGTTGTCGAAATCGCATAAACATAAAGGTAATTGCACAGACATCCCAAAAATTATCCAATGTATCTGTGGCTCAAGCCTGCATCTGTATCTGTATCTTATCTTTAACTGTAGCTGTAGCTGTCGCTGTTGCTTCGCGTTGGCTGTTTGCTTGTGCGTAATGTTGTAAAAAGCCATCGATGCTTGGCATTTATTGTGATCACCGCTTATTGCCGTCGTCATCGTGGTCGTCGCTGCTGTCGATCCCGCTGACGATGCTGATGCTGTCAAAAGAGAGAGAAACGTGCGCCGGCGGGAGTTGCATGTGGCTCGTTCAGCAGTTCAGCTGGGTGCCAAGGATAGCCACAAAATTGATTAGCTTCGGCTATGCAGATCATTCCGATGAGCTGCACTCCTGGAAAACTACTGTCAAAGTCGAAGAATGTCGATAAATTTGTTACTACTGCAAACAGCACAAACTAGGTTGATCATTTTAGCACCATATTTATATTATAAATTACTACATCTGTATTTATTAATACCAATATTTAGAATTCCAATTACTGGATCTATATTTATTAATACTAATAGAGTTTGCTATGAATAGAAACAGTTTTATTTGCTGTCTTTTACAAAGCTTACTTTCACAAATACGACATCAAACACTATAAAAATTTGTCTAGGCTTACTTTTACAATACAAATTATTACTTTCTTATTTATTAGAATCTTTCGAATTTATTACCTTTGCCACTTTTACTATAGAAATCTTAAGTTTGTTAAATATTATATTGATACTCAACATTTTAACAGTCTAATACTTCTTATAATCTACATCATTTTAATTACTAATCCATTTAAATGAACTCATAACTAAATCCCTTAAGTTCTAAAGATCATCTAAAGAATCATTTAATCTTTAGTGTTATGAATCATTACAAAAAAAAAATGCATAGAGCCTTTACCGTTGTAGTTTTTAAGTGAAGGTTCTAAAAAAGATGAGCATAAATTTGCTGGGCAGCTTTAGACTCATAAAAAGATCACTGATCTCCAAAAAAATTGTTCATTGTTTGTTTCTGATTCTATGTTTAAATAAATTTATCTTAATATAGATGTAGGGACCATATGTATTTTATTATTTGAAAGTATAAATATATAATGAAATTGAGTAAATAATAATAATAATCGTTCATTTTATTCTTAGATTGTTTTTTTTTATTTTTATTTATTTAGGTAGAACAAATCAA
Organism: Drosophila albomicans; assembly: GCF_009650485.2. Taxonomy (NCBI): domain Eukaryota; kingdom Metazoa; phylum Arthropoda; class Insecta; order Diptera; family Drosophilidae; genus Drosophila; species Drosophila albomicans. The sequence continues at coordinate 38,888,508 of NC_047629.2, read as the reverse complement.
GGCGCTTATTCTTGTTTCTGATAATTTCTAAACACGGTCATATTTTTATACCCGATACCCATAGGGTAGAAGGGTATTATAACTTTGTGCCTCGAGGATATAAATACAAGAGGCAGAAGCAGTCATCTCCGATGCTATAAAGTATATATATTCTTGATCTCACAGTCAAGTACACTCGATTGTAGGTTTCTTACTTCTTTTTATATTAATACATTTTCATCATTTTTCTCTCTCAAACTAATATGCAGCTTCTTCCAAAGTGTAGCGTCCCAATCCCCAAATAAAAGTGATTGTACTGCAGTGTCGAACCCACCAAAAAAAAGAAGCAAAATTAACAGAAAAGAAACGACACAAAAAGCAGTGCAACATTTAGGCGGCTTTTCAGCTGCCGCTGCTGTTGCTCCCTCATTCTCCCCGCTCCCCGCTCCACCGCCCAGCGACTGCATCTGCGTTTTTTGGGGCCGTCTGTTTACATGGGACTGCGGGACGCCTCCAACCACCAACCTCCAACCTGCATCCACCAACCTCCATCTACACCGTCTGAGGCTGTGACATATGCGAAATTCATTGTCGCGTGTGTTGGTTGCATTCTCAGTTCGCAATTCGCAGTTCGCGTTTTGCCTTCGTTCGTCTTTTGCTTCTCTTGGCGTCCGTGCCGAAGCCAACGACTTGTTGTGTCGCTGGCCAATGCTAAGCAACCTTGACGCGTTGCCCCCGTCCTTTTCTTGTTTTTATCTGGCAATTCATCTGGCCGACGAGCGCGAGACTCAGGTGGATATTCCCTCCCCTGCCTCCTACTTGCCTCCCTTTCCTTCCTCTACTGCCATCCAACTCAGACTGCTGCTGCAGTGAGAGTTGATGCCACAGAGCCAGTGCCATATCGTGGACATTATGAGGCCGACATTATCTGTTCGTGCTGATCGCATTTTAAGCGTTGTTCGCATTGAGAAATTGCCAAAAAGTGAGTAAAACAAAAATATGTGTATAAGCGAAAATGGCTTTAAACGATCGCTTAACTACTGTTAAGCCGGAGTTAAGCTGCGGGCTGGGATTGCATCTCGTGTGCCTTTAATCCTCTGCGAAGGTTAAACGCCATTTCGTGCGTAAGTGCAATTAGTGTAAGGCATTTTGAGCGATGCTTTTGCCAAGTGGCCGCGTTATGGACCCAACAAATGTCAACGTCAGCTAAGGCCACGCGTCTCCATCTAAAGAAAGAGAGCGAACGAGGTGAAAAGTGTTGGGGGAGAGCATCGAGTCGACGTCAGCCTGACGCACGTTTCCGTTCAACGTTCCACGTTGCCGCTGCTATTGCGTACGCCTAATGAGTGTGCTGCTCATGTGACTGAAAATTCACTAAAAATCGCAAGGCAGTTGCCACCGCAAACGCAACCGCCCCCGTTTTGCCGCCTTCGCAGCTGCTGTCGAGTCGCGCCCATTTGCCATTCATTCAACAAAATTTTCCCCAATTCACACACAACAACAATAAGAACAGCAATAAAAGCAACCACAAACTAAACTTAAGGAAGATCAACAACAGCAGACAGAGTGCAAGGGGCAAAGAAGCTGCTGTGTTAATCAATGGGCTCGCACTGACAGCCAAATTAGCAGCGACTACGCGGCCAAATGCTTGACGTCAGACGTGTTTAGGTTTCTGCGAATACATTCCCGCATTCAGCATTCACATTCACTCTCACACACACACACTCAACGCCAACTGAATCGTTTGTCTAATTTAGTTTGTGGCCCCAAAGTCGCAAGAAACGTGACCAAATATGGCGAAGCAGCCGCTTGCGAGGAAATGAGTAAACGACCTTGAACTGGGGAAAATCCATTTCCCAACTCCTAAAACTAATTTAAAAAAAAAAAAACAGAACAGTAGCAATTGGCTATTTATGAACTACAATTCCCCAAGTTTTTAAATAGACAACTGCTTCTGTTGTTTGTGTGAAGGAAGCTTTCTTTGTCTTCTTTCTGTCTGTCTGATCCGCTATATGAAATTATAGATCTTAAAGATCTAGCTATACTGAGACTTTAAATTTGACAAAGTCATTGGAATCTTGAGCAAACTTGCTTCTTAATATAAAACAATAAAAACGTAAAAATAATAACTAAATCTTATTGTATGCTATCCAAAAAATATAATATTTGAATACTGTCCGCAACTGTAACTTTGTATTGTACCTTTAACCCTATAAATTATGCAATTAATTTAATTAATGAAAATGATTTTTAGGTTTGCTTTAAATTTAAGATCCGCACTAATCGTAAATGCCTCATTAAATGTATGTGTACTTATTGACATAATACTGTACTTCCCCTTACTTCTTAACGAAATAAAGTAAACCAAAAATATGAATATACTACCGTGAAAATGTAAAATGAAAAATATGTAAAATGAAAAATCTTTACTTATTCTTCTAAATGAATTTCATCCCCTTCAAAGTAATCCCCTCTCGATAAAATACACTTAAGTCAAGGTTTTTTAAATTCTCCAAAAATAAATTGTTGGTATAGCCATCCTGCACCTTCTCTTCAATTTTGCCCAAATAACATTAATAGTCCTTCCACCTCAAGAAAAAAGAACTATTCAGAAATGTTAATCTTGCAAAGTTTAAATTGAACTTTACTCCTTAATTTTTGCCCACAATAGTATTTAAATACATATCAAAGTATTGTAAGATAAAACTTTTAAATATTTTTCCTCAAGGAAAAATATCTTTTGGATATTTAAATACAATCCGCAGATCAAATACAATTTAAAGTATCGTAAGATAAAACTTTGAAATATTCTACCTTGAAAATAGCATCTCTATCCTCTCGATAATATATATTTTATGACATTTCGCAAAAATTCAGAAAAATACAAATTCTATTTCAACTTTGTCAAGTCTCTCAAACATTTAATAGTTTGAAAAATCTGCACATAAATTATATATGTAAGTTTGCTTCATTAGCTAGGTGGATAAATGCCAAGGATTTTTCATTGAGTAGTTTAAAGACCTTTTACTTTTTTAATATATACATTTTTTTAATTTAGTTCTTTTAGTTTATTTAGTAGATTTTCTACGATTTTTAACCAATCAGGATTTTGTTAAATGCCACAATTGAAAGTATTCAAAAATCAAATTCTCTTACTAATTGTATTTGTATGTCTATCGTATGCCAAGGATTCATTCAGTAGTTTAATGACCTTTCGTTTTTAATGTTTAAAGTAAAAGCATTGTCATCTCTTTGGCATCGGTGAGCAGACATAGAGAATTAGTTTATGTATAATGATCTTTTGGTTCAAATGAGCCAAAACAGTTTAGAATAAGAGCTGCTGTTGTCTCCAAAGGTCGCTCCTTTATTTTTTTTGTTTTTTGACTAATCACAGATGCAAATTTGTATATCTCACTTGAGTGCCAGACTGACTTGACTATTTTCCGGCTGCCCTGCGCAAGACAAACAAATGTCAAAGGTCAGCACGTCGGCACACCCACACACAGACACACACACGACTGTCAGCTGGCCACACACACAGAGACACACCCAAAACATTCAGTTCTACAAACTGAGACATAGAAATAGAGACTGCACTTGCTGCTGGTTGCTGGATGTGGTAGCTAATGGATCTACACCTCGGACAACGACTTATGGGCTACTTAAGAGCACACACACACACACAGAGACACAGACAAAATGCCGATCTCCCCAGACAATTGCCACATCACGCTTGTTTGCAGGCACATTAACGCTGACGACAGACAAATCCTTTTTTGGCTACTTAGGATGAGCAGCGACTGCATCTTGCCAGAGGCATCTCTTGTATAAACATTTGCACAAAGCCATGAAGATGGGCTGGCGAAGCGAAGCGCGTGATCGTGATCGCACAAACACATTTCCACAGTAGTTGACTCTCTGTGTGTTTGGCTAGTTACCAATTCAGTTAGCCTGGCCATTTGGGTGGGCTGAAACGTGTAGAAAACTATTTGGATAGCCACCGTTTTTGGTGGCAGACGGCGTCAGAAGCGATCTTGCCGCGTGTTCCTTTTGCTTTTGCTGTTGGCTGTTTGCTTAAAACTTAAACAGAAAAGTGATTAATGTCAGGGCTCTCAGCCTCCGCAGCAGTCGAAGTCGAAGTCGCAGTCCCAGTCGCAATCCCATTTCCATTTCCATTCCCATTCTCATTCTCAATCCCAGCAGAGCAAACAACATAATCAAGCGTACATCCGTCGTGGCAAGTTGCAAGTCCCAAGTCCAGGGTCTGGTTGTTATGCTAATGGAGCGGCTGGCAGCGTTCGTCACTAACCGAGATTCCTGGAATTTAAACAGCAGCTCGACTCCGACTCCGACTTTGACTTCGACTGGCATTAGTTTTGTGTGGACTCAGTGGCCACGCTTTGTAGATAAAGTCACGCATCGTCGCAGACACTTGGCAGCGGAAGTTGGAGCCACGGGCACGCGCTTTAGCCTCTGGCTTTGGCTTTGACTTTGACTGCGAAGCTTCAGCTCCCAACTATCTAACAAGAGAATTATTCAGGCGCAGCTTTGTCAACAGTCTCCGTCTTGGGCCAGTGGCTTTACCTTGTTCCTCCTCTTCTCTTCTCTTGCCCCCTTCTAGCTAAGCATAATTTGCAATTCGATGCTCTCTTTGCATTTCTGCGTGTTGGCATTTCATTTGTGGTCACCACAAGATTTGCATATGAATGAGCCAAACGAAGCTTCGTGAGTGGGAGCGAGTGAGCAAGAAAGAGAGAGAGCGAGAACGTGTGCCGTCGTGCGCCGCTCCTCCACCTTCCATCATTGTGATGAACTGTCTTTGGCTTTGGCTTCAGGGTGTCTTCTACTGTCTTCTCCTGTCTACTGTCGACTGTCTGTTGTCTCTGTCGCCGTCAAGAATCGTGATCGTGTCTTTGACCGTCGCCGCAATTAGCATTTGAAGTTGCATTTGCAATTTGCATTTGCGCATAAATCAATCCGCAACTTGGCTTCACAAAGAGCCTTGACAATCTTCTTCCCGCCCCTTCTGAATTCTGACTTCTTCTAGCCACTGTGCGGTGGGGCGTGGTGGGGGCGAGAGCGAGGGAACTGTCGATGACACCTGTCGCTAGTTACTTTTACTTTTGCATCCTGTTGAGGGGTAAACTGATCTTTTAGACTCGCATAGCTTTCATGCATGATTTCTGTAAATTCTTTACGGAATCTGAAGAAACATCTTCTTAAAGACTGTCGATGAAATTATATAGGAGAAGATTTCCGGATTCAGCTGGTCGAAGTCATGAACTTGTCCAAGTACTAATAACATATAATTAAATTTCAAAACTTTGAATTTATTTATTGATAACCCAAAAGAATTTATTAAAACTTTATTTTAAAATCTCAAGTTAAGATATTAAATATTTTATCTAGAAGATCTAATCTTTTACCCACAGATCGCGTTTAAAATCTTTTTACCATTGAAAATTATTATTTCAGAAAAACTTGTTATCAATTTTTCTGACATCTGATAAAGAAACTTCAATAATATTGTACATTTCAAGATATTATACATTTTACCTATTCATATTCAGAATTTTTTAAAGTCCAACCCATATGTATCTATCAATTATCCCTACAATCTAAGCCAATAAATTACAAACCAACATTTTTTTTTTCAAAAATATATTTTGAATAATTTTAGATTAAACTTTTTAATAATTTATCTTGAAGATTTTTTGGGTATTCCTTAAATAGAATGAATTCATATTTATTCCCAAGTAAATTATTAAATATTATTTAATGAAAATTGCCACAAATTTTTTTTAATTTTTCCCTAGCAAATTATTAATTAATTTGTAGAAGCAAATTCCCACATATTGTTTTTAAAATCTTGCTATGTCACTAAGAATTTTGCTCAAAAAATCTGTAAATTAATAATATACACTCTTATACACTTATAATATATTTTATACTTTTAAAATGCCAAGGATTCTTAAAGATATTTAAATTTTTAATATTTTAATGCCTTGCACCTGAATATTCTTTTTGAAATTCAACAAAGGAAAGACATCCCAAGCATCTGTTGATTTTCTAAGATTTTAAACTAATCAACATTATTAATGGTATGACAAATAATATTTTTGCCATTTGCTGAGAAAACATTTAAGGTTCATGGCTGCGAATTCTTGCTGAAATCTGACGAGGCGCATCTCCCAAGCCAAATGGTCGCCAAATATTTTCTAGACGCCTTAAGGTACTTATTTATAGCGAAACGATTCAGAAGCTGAGGCTGAGGCAGCAATAAGTACTACATTGAGTTAATTATAGAAAATATCTAAATAAACAATTTTATGAACATTTTAACTGCAGATTTTTATTGATGTTCTCACTTTAAACTTTTCATTCAGCTTTAGTGCTTTTCACTCGAAAAAACAATGAAACGAAATGAAAACAACAATTAGTTCTAGACGATCGACGGTTATCAATAATATTTAATATATGTACATAAATTTCTGTTGTTGTGTGTGCATCATCAAAGGATGTTTTTAAAAATCAAAATTGAATTGCCCAGCGATTTAAGTTGCGCCCCATTTGGCACCTGCTCTTTGTTACATTCTGTGTGTTGTGTGAGTGTGTGTAGACCGACACTTTTACTTTTATATCCTGTTAACAACCCGTAATTTGGCCAATTTAACACTTGTAAACGCGCTTTCGCCGCTCTAATGAGGTACAAAACGCTGGCCACAAAAGAAGTCGGCACAAAATTAACATATAAACGGGGATGCGGCGGCTCCTTCTGACCCAAAATCAAATTGCCTGTTGACCGAACCTTATAATCAGCCATCCAAGGTTCGAGTTGTAGTCTTTTTTATCTGTAGATGAGCATTAAAATCTCCCAAAAGATTCCAAGATTACAAACAACAAAACAAAACAAAAGAGATTTTCAGTTTTTCGCATTGTGCAATTACACAAATCTGTTGGCAAGCCATCGCTCCATCTACAACTACAATTCCGATCTCTGGAGTCGTCTCACTGGTGTTAATTTATGCGTTGGGCATAAAAAATCGCTGCCAATTACCAACGGAATGCTTCAATTATGGCCTGCAAACAGCTGCTGCTTTTTCGCTCGCTCTCTCGGTGAAACCCTTTTTAGCACTTTGGCCCGAAATGTAAATGGAAGCAGCAGCAACTCGAATTCCTTTGAATTCTCTTCTTCTGTGCGGTTCTCGCACACAGTTCTAATTCGATACAGCTTAGCATAGCACGATCCAATCTGGGTCTGTTTTATTCCAAGGTCAGGCCAACATAATTAGCTGCTGCTAGGATCCTCTAAATCTTTAATTTCCTGTGGTTTTTATCCAAGCCGAAATTTTGAGCAGAATATTTAAGCGTTTTTGACTTCCAAATGTTGGTTGATTACCTCGCGAAAAGGAATTATAATATAAATGTATTTTTTAAAAATATATGACTCTTAAATATACAGCTAAAATATAGTATATGATTGACGAATTAAAGTGAATACTCGAAATTATGTATTTAATTATAGAAATAAAAATAAAACGGCAGTAATAGCCATTTGATTGATGGCGAAAAACAGCCAAGTATTAAGAAAACACAATAATTAGTTGGCAACCAAATTATATCGAGTTGAGTCTGCTCGACTTTGAAAAAGATACTATAAAATGGAGACGTGTATATTTGGTATAACCATATACTATAATACTCAAAATATATCATAGAGTAGAAATTGTAGACGATTGTCAGTAGTATATATATTGTATAATGACTAGTATATCGTTAAACTATATTCAAAATATACCATAGAATACATATTTTATTATACCAGATTGTCAACCCTATTTAGTAACTTCTACTATTTTCCTCTGATCACACGCACATTTTTAGGAATACTAAAAACTGAGCTATTATTGTAAGTAACAAAAATCATGGAACAATAACAAGTGTTGTCAAACATAAATTATTGCTGTATCTTGTATAGTCTCTGAGTTGTTCTTCAATGCTTCGATCAAAATATTTTATAAATTATACACATCAATGATTTATATTAATAAAACTAGTCAAAATAGCAATCATAGAGTTGTTAGTTGTTCCACTACTTGTAAGTACCCTACACAATTTCCTTAAATTCAGTAGTAAACAATATATATAATATTCTCAGCAAGTCAATAAATACATTTTTAGAAAATATGTCAATAAACACACCTGTTCGGAGTTTAATAGAGAATAAGACATCATCGATGTTGGTAGCATTTGGCTAAGCAAATATTTGCTCAATAAATAAGTTAGGTTCAATTGAGAATACTTTTGGTGTTCAGGTGTTAACGTCATAGTTAAATTTCAGCTCAATACCTCATAGGTTTCATAATTTTATTTTATTGCAACGGATTATGAAATACAATCGAATATTCTCGATGACATTTGCTATGGGTTTCTATTTTCGCTAGTTATATAAAATAAGCATTAACCCCACTTCACTTGCAGTTAGTCAGAAAGTCAGTAAGTCACTCAGTCAATTAGTCAGTTTGTCAGTCAGCCAGTCAGAGAGTGAGTGAGTGAGTCGATCTCTGTACGTGCTGCAATGTGCATGAAGTGTGCAAGTTGTGTGTGTGTTATTTTTCGAGTTGCGAGCATGCGATAAGAAGTGGGGCGCACACAACACGAGGGGCGTCGAGTTTCAGTTTGATCCAAAACAAAGCGGCGCATGCAACTGACATTGGCCAGAAGCGTGTCACCAAAGCACAAAAGGTAAAGAGAAGAGAGTGAGAGAGGGCGAAACTTGACAACTGGCAATGCAATTCAATTGATGACACCAAAAATTCTGTCACCACCTGCGATATGGATAAAAACTTTGCTGACTTGTCGCCTGTCATTAGCTGCAGCTCCTGCATGAAGCCATTAAAAGCCATAATAAATAATTGGACACTGGCTGTGAAACCTTGGAATTGAATGAAGGAGCCTCACATCTCGACAACAACAATCGGAAATTTACATATATTTTTTCGTAATCAATGAGCTACTCGTTTCACGCAACTTCAACTCGATTTGTCCGCCTGATTAATGCAGCCTTTCAACATCCCAAACAACAGGCAACGCTTTAATAACGGACTTCAACTTCTCGACTTCGACGTCGACATCGAAATCGAAATTGACTCCGACCCCAAAGTTTTTGGGGAATCTGTTGAAATTGGCATTGGGTCAAATAAGAGCAAAGCAAAGGATCGCATCCCATTGCATTCAATTCGTTAATTAGCGACAATTGTGGGTTTCGTTTCAGTCTTTTTTGTTGTCTGTGGAAAGTTGCTTGTTTTTTATGCATCGCAGCTGTTTGCTTGGGAATTCTGTTCATTTGCCATTGTTTTTTTCTGTTTAACTTTCTTTGGCTTAATAATCATACAATAAACAATTAATTAAAGCCTGAGCCTGGCATTATCATCAGCTTAATGTGCCATCGATTTTGCAGTTTGATAAGCAATCTCCCGAATCGCATCTCTGTCTCTCTACCTGTGTGCAATCCTTTGGGTCGAGCTCTTAACTTTGATTAATTGAGGGGAAACTGGTTGCCTTCTTTCTGACTTTCTGGCTTTTTTCCTTGGGTATCTGTCGCCAGTTAATGTTGCCAACTTAATCGCATTTGGATGCAGCTCCCTTGATAATGTTGTTTACGACGCTGTGCAAAACGCTTTAGAGAGAATCTCGAAACTGTCTGCACGGGGATAATTAATGATGCTGACTTACGTTATTATTAAAAACTTTTAATTACAGGCCAAGGCGAGTGGCCTTGGCAAAAATCCAAGACAGGACATCTAATGAGCCCAAATAAAACCGAAACAAAAAAAGTCAGTCCAAAAACTATTTCAACGATTTTTGCGTAAACCGTCAAGGTAAAAGGACGTGCGTTAAAAAGGACACTGCAAATTTCTTACGTAACGTGGACGACACATATTTTTATGACCTCCTCTTGCATCATAAATATTATGCATACATTGCGATTTTTCTTTTTCTTTCTCTTTTTATTTTGTAGGTTCGTTTAACAATGAGAATGAAAACGCGCTCTCAATGTTCTGATCTCGTTCCAGAATCCGCTGCGCGGCATGACATAATTTTGCCTAATTTAATGTTGCAGCAGCAGCAACATTCCAAGGACCTCGTCAGGACAACAACAACAACAACAACAACACAGAGGGCTGAGGGCACGCACAGCACGTGACAAAAAAGAAAAATGCCCCGTAAAATGTGAGCGAAAAAAAAGAAAGCAATTGTATAAAGAAAATCTGCGTCGACCTGCGTGCAAATTTTTAGCTTGAATTTCGCAGGTCATCTTCAGATCATTTTGCGAAAATTCGCAAATTTTTTCCTTTTAACTATCGCACAGACATTTTTTGGCCTAATTATTTTTTATGAGTCCACGCGCTGACTGCAAAAATTGTCGCACTTCTCTGTGGCCAGCCGCATCTCTCTCTATGTTAAATCTGAATCTGAGCGAGATCTTTTTGTTCTCTCTCCTGGTTTTTGGCCCGATTTTTTACTTTGTTCTGCTTTTTGTCTTCGGCCTGCTGTTCTTTTTTCGCATTGTGGCTTCGTGACACAGTTCTTGTCCATTGTCATTCATTGTTTAGAGCGGTGCAAAAACGACCCAATTTTTGTGCAATAATTGTTTCACTTATTGTGGTTTGCTTGGCGCAGGTTTTTTGTCCTGTTTTGCATAGATTTATGCACTTTGTGTTAGGTAACTAAACCACAAGAAGCGTGCTAAGTGTTCTAGAAAAAACGTCTCGGTAGGAATCAATAAACTTCATTGAGAAGTCATTGTTATTGTGGTCATCAATTTGTATTATTCACAGTTGGAGAACTAATTATTACAAATCATTGGAGATATAAATAGTAAAAATATATAAAAAATACTTCTGTACTGCAAAATTACGCCTACTGCAATCTAGTATATTTTGATTTCTATCGTATATTTCGAATGTAGTATTTTATTCATATACCATATATGACATTTAGTATATTTTTGGTATTTATTTTGTATATTTTAAGGAAAACGCAGTATATTCAGAATACCGCAAATACCGCACAGTTCTGCGTTTATTAAAAATGGGTAGCAGGTATCTCATAGTCGAGCACACTAGACTGTAGCTTCCTTACTTGGTTTTACCAATATATTTTTATTTATTTACTTAAACTATTTTTATCAAGCTATTATTAATTTGATCAATACCTTAAATTACTTAAATTCATAAATTTATTTTCAAAATATATACATTTTTAATAATAACCTTAGAATATACTTTTTATTTTTATAGATATCTTTATTTGTTTTATTAATACTTGACTATTTATTGTTACAAACGTCTTTATTTACTTTATTACTAAATCGCTTTAAACACTTTAAAGATATTTATTATTTTCAACATTTTTTTTACTTCAACAAATTCGATTTCTTCATGTAAAGAACATTTTCCAGTAATCTAGAACAGTCAGACAACACTTCTCAGTAAAAATATCAAAGTAATTATTTTATTTCCGTGTTACTTTTACTTTCAACTCTGAAACTGCTCTCATTTTTGCCTTTTCGGCTGCGGCTAATGAGCTGCATCGAGTTGAGAGAGTTGACCTTAACTAATGACAACTTAGCAGTTGTCGCCAGATCCCGAAAAACAAACTCTCAACTCGTTGACCACCAACCAACAAAACCCTAAGCCAGGAAGCAACCAAACCAAACCAAAAATTGTCAACACTTTCGCTTGGCCATAAACAAAACGAATGTGCACCAAATACTCGTAAGCAGGCAAGAGGAAACGAGAGTAAAAAGGGGTCATAAAGTGTAGGACTTCTCGTGCTGCTACAATTAAAATGTTAAACAGTAAAATGTCATAAAAACCTCAAAACACTTAAGGCGAAAAAAGGTTAAAAACGTGGAAAAACGGGTTAAAGAATTTTTCGTGAAAAATTCCGCGTACGCGACGACAAAAAGTTGCCTCAAATCAAAGCAAAACGAATTTAGAACAAAAAAATAAAAGAACACAAAAGAAGAGCAGGGAAGGAAAAAAAGAGTTGACAGAGTTCCGGGAAGGATTCAACCGAACTAGAACTGGGTCGAACAGACAAAAAAGCGACAATGCGGCATCGTTAAAAAAGGAGAGCGCAACGTGCTGCGACATTGTGTTGCAAAGGGAAGGAAGGTTGCAACTACGAGTAGAAAACCCTTTCGGAATTCTAGTTTTATGTCATTTTTTGAGTGTGTTGTTTTGCCAGAATTGTAGCAAAAAATTGGTGCAGATGCGATTTACATAGAAATGACCTTCGCTTAAGTGACATTTCATTTAACTTTTGATTCCAGCATTAAGGGTTTGCCTTTCGGGTTTGCCAGCAGAGTTTGGGAATGGAAGGAATTCTCTCTCTCTGGAGGGTTAAATGGCTTTACAACTTGTTGTCTCTAATTATGGTCGAAATGGGCCGTAATCCTTTGCTAAATGCAGCAAAACATTCAACGCCCACGCAGCGCGCGCATTTTAGCCAGAAATCGTCGCAGATCGTCATGGTTAAATGTGACTAATCCTTCCTTAGCCAACTCCTTCCAGCCCTTCTTCACTCAGAACTCAAACTGCTGCTGCTGCTGTTGACCTGCAACCGATGGGCGTTATTGTTTATTTTCGAAATCAAAATATTGGCAAACACTGGCGAATACTGTGGAACTGCTGAACTGAGCTGTGTGTAAGGATTAGCGTCACATCCTTTCGCAACCTTGGACTCGCAACAATTCGCGCACACGCTCGCCTGATTTTATGACCTATTCTGTGCCGCTGCCTGCTGCATGATGCATGCCACATGCCAATGCAACAATCGCAACAACATCCTTCTATACATATCCTTCTTCTTCTGCTTAGTCCTGGCTAATAATGTGCAATGCGTGCGCTGCTTTTGTCAGCGACTCCTTCACCCGAAATTGACTTTCGTTTTTTAACCCGTCTGCGTCGCGTCCTTCGCATCCTTTTTTATCCTTTAAGCAAGCCTTTTCCCTTTCCTCTTGGCCAAACCTTTTGTTGCGGTCGCATTTTTTACGGGTTGCCCCGGCACAATTGCATCCTTTTGTTGCATTGTCCTCGACCCGCGCACACACTCTTGTTTTTTAGTTTTATGGTCAAACCTTTCGTTTTTTAAGCCTTTTTGCTCTGATCTCAACTCTTTTTGCCAGACCTCGAGTTCAACTTCTTTTGGGTTGTAAATATCGCTAGAAGAATCCCATTTTTTATGCATTTCGCGGAAAGCGAGCTGCATTTTTTCTAACTTTTACTGCTTTATTTTTTATGTGCTTCTAGATTTTTTAGCAACGGGTTAAGCAGAATCACTTTGCTCTTTTTTCTGCGGAATTTCAGTTTTTAGCATGATTTTCTTTTCGAGGTTTTCAGTTTTTTGTAACACGAAAAAGGCTTAAAAAACGCGCAGCCTTGAGTTTTAATGACAAACCCGGAAATAATTGGCATATTTTTTACTTTTCTTGTAGATTTTTTTTAAGTCGAAAAGCCAAAAAGTCAAACAGTTTTTTTTTGGTGGATAACAACAAAGAAGTCTTTGGGCGCGTGAAGAAATCTGTTAACGGAATTCGCTTGTGGCTAAAAGTTAAAGGCTTACGCACAGTTTGATCATAAAAAAAACGCTTGTATTTAGCCAAAAGTTAATTTTCCACAAGTGAAAATTCAAGCGAAAGCAAAAGTACGCACATTGTATTAACCAAAGTCGAAAATGAACAATGTCTAATTTCAGTTAAAGAGATAAAAATCCGAAGGTAAAATAATAAGAAAGTGAAGGTAATAATTAAAGACGTGTTTTTTTCGCATATACAATATCAATTTCATTTTCGAAGATGCATGTTATTTTTTCGAGAAAAGTATTGCCATTTATAAGGTAAATATAGCCAAAAGCATAACAAATAATATATATTTTATTCCTTATTTAATGATAATATATATATTTTTAATACATACTTTATTTGCAATCAATCATGCAATAAACATAAAATTTATGAAGAAGATATGATTTTTGTTTGAAGGTGTTTCGAGAGAATGTTTAATTTAGATGTCTTTACAAAGTTAACGATAATAAAATAAATATTTATATTTTATTTTTCAATTTTCTATTATATTATAAATTCCATTAATTCCTCTCTATATTACAACAGTCTCTTGTCTTCAATTTCACTCTGTCCCTAGAAAGCAAGACACTTGCTTGAAAATTCGGATAATTGTTATATTTTAATTTATCATATTTTCCTGTCTTCAGACACCTTTAAACTTAAATTGCATTTTACGCAGTTCCATTAAAAGATTGCTTGAGCAACTCTTATTTAATTCAACGGTCTGATTGATTACTGTCAAATATTCTCTCTCACCAAATAGATTCTTTATTCCCCTTTATATGACAACAGTCTCTTGTCCTCAATTTTACACTCTCTAGAGAGCAACACACTTGCTTGCAGATCCGGATGATTGCATCACAGTCTTCCCTCGCTACAATAACTCAGAGTTTGCGTCCGTCAAGCAATTGGGGCATGTCGAACATTATCAGTTCCGAACATTGCATATTTCAAACAATTCCCAGGCGTGTCGCCGCCGACGTCGCTGCCGTTGAAGCTGAAGCTGCATCCATAAATTGAATTCCAATTTTCAGCAACTCGATCAATTTCCATGCCTCCCAAAGCAGCAGCAGCAACTCAAGTAGAAGCCACAGCAACAGCAGCAGCCACAACAGCAGCAGCAACCATAACACCAACGAGGTTAATTATCGGCGTATTGCCCAATGGGGGAAAAAAAATTAACATTTTTGTATGTTCGGGCGTGCAGTCGTCAGTCAGTCAGTCACTTTGTCAGTCATTCAGTTGGCCAGTTAGTCAGTCAGGCAATGCGACTTCCTTTTGCAACAACAGACAAAAGAGAAGATCATAAGCCTCAGTCCCGGTCCATGGAGTTGCAGTCTCCATCTGAGTCTCCGACTCTGACTCTGACTCCGTCTTAGCCAGCTCATTACGCGGGTCGTGACTTGCCGAAATGAAAAACAAGTCAAATCGGTAAGGGAGAATAAACAACAAACCAACAAAAAAAGAGGTGAGAATATAAAGTGTAGAGATGCTGGAGTTCAAATACCCTCGAGAAAGGGAAAAAGATAAGAAATGGATAAAGATAATAATATACAATACAATTTAAGTATTTTAATTGAAAATAGAATAAAAATACTAAAAAGCAAATTAATAATAAGAATTATTCATCCATATATAAAAGCACCTATAATATTGCATTCCCATTTGATAGTATTTTCATGTCGACAAGTATCTCAATTTTGCTTCCCAATATCGCAAACTAAAAGTAGAACTTCATTTAAAGGAGTCTCAAAAAAAATATATATCAATTATATTATTTCAAGCTAGGAAATATATATAACTCTATGTATTATCCAAAATGAATAGTATTACAATCATTTTAAGTTTTCCAAATTCATTTGAAAGTATTTTTATATGGTACATTTCTCATTCCTTTGCGTAAAATCTCTATCTAAATGATAAACTTTATTTATCAGAATCTCTTATATTTAAGAATTAAAGTATCATATCATCTATCATAAAATTAACAACTTCAACTAATAGTATTTCTGTCTTAAATTATATCTCTATCTATCTCAATTTGCAGATGTATCTTCTCATCAATATCGCTTATAATGAAATGCCATTGAATGCTTAATCGAAACTCTTCGCATATCTCTACATTGGCTAGGGTATAAACTCTCATCCAGCGGATGCTTGGCTGCTTGTCAGATGCTGATATCAGTCGCAGTTGCAGTTGAAGTCGCAAGTCGCAATTCGCAGGCGGCGGCGGCGTCGGCGTTGGCAGACGCAGAATGTTAATCTCCATAAAATGAAAACAATGCGCCGGCGCGACGACCACGACGACGACGAAGCACACTCACACACAGCATACAACACACAACGTGCCACGTTTGGGGGCACAGAGACTAAGTCTTGGCTGCCATGCTTCGTGGAGCGCGCTTTTTGCGCAATAAGTGTGCCAGCAACATCAGCAACAGCAGCAGCCACAGAGATCGGCAACCGGTCAGCCCCTCACATTATAATTTATGCAGCCGCAGCTCAAGGATCTCTATATATCTGCCACCCGCCTGCCAGCTGCCCCCGCTCTCCTCCCTCAACTTGTGGAGATGGTCTCTCTGTTGTGCGTTTAGGTAATCGCCAGGCATGATCTCCAGCAACTCCAACGCGCAGCGCAGCTCAGCGTTGTTGCTATCGTGACAAGCTGCCCGCTGTGACGTTGGCCACCTTCCTTTCCTCCCTCTCCCTCTCGCCCTGTTCTCATCTGTGGCTGCTGCTGCTTGGTGGCTGCCAAACATCTTCGGGCAACGCCACCCCAGCGTTGAGGAGTGTAAATTACAAGTTGCCGTTGGGCTCACACAAACGCCTGACTTGGCCATGTTGTTACCTCAACGTTGCTGCTGCTGCTTCTTCTTGTTGTTGTTGTCGTTGTCTCTTGGCAATGTTATTGTTGCTGCTGTTGCAGCTGAAGCCTGTCGGTTTCATTCAAAAAGTTCAATAGTGCATGCAATGCCAGTCGAGGCTGCGATTCAAGCCTCGGCTTATGGCCACAATTCAGTTTCTGTTTATTCCCATTCTCATTCCCAGCTTTCCTCTCTTTTCCCTTTTCCTCTCCTCCGCGCTTGGCGCATTTATGATCGATGCCACAGTCGATTTCTTTGGCCTGACTGGCAATTGTCGTTGCAGCTTCCTTTGCACGCGATTCTCTTGTTCTTGTCCACAGTACCCTAAAAATTGCAGGAGTATCCTTTAACTTATAGCTGAAGGCTGACAGCATAATCTAAGTGATAGAGTTCTTTGAATGACAGCTCTATTAGTTGTTTGGCTAGTGACATATTTATTTAGTATTTCGAGTAGACTAGTAGTTTGTAATTTTAAAAGAAATCTTAAATATATTTATTGTTGCCAAATATGTATGTGGCTTTGCTAAGGAATTAAAAATTATATAAACTACTGAATAATAGTATATAATATGTGTACTATACTATGTGTATTTCAAATAAAAAATAAGTCAATAGCATATCGTGAAATTAATATTTTTTATGGTGAAATAATATACTGAATAATAATACTAGAAAACTAAATTTACGATATATAATAATACTAAATTTGCTTCAAATAGAAAATGCATAAAATATCATTTCTTAAATTAAGGCATTCAAGAAATAAAATACTAAATAAAAATACTTTAATACTAAATTATAGTATATAATAATACTACATATACTTTAAACAAAAAATCAAGAAAATAGTATTTCTTAAAAATAAGGAATTAAAATGAAATAAAATAATAAAAATAAAATTGGGTGTGTAATTAAAGTAAATAATCCATAAAATAGAACTGAAATTTATGCATTCTCTCATTCTCAATGTAGAAAATAAAATGTTGTTGTTTAAAATTAAATATTGTAATTTTTAATTTAAAATATAGCCCTTAAAATCTATGTTTAATAATATACATAAATAAGCAAATTATCTACACGATTTCATCATTTCTTTTTCTAAAATAATCACAAAACTTAACTAAACAAAAACAAAAATCAGTTCTTCAAATAAATAAAAATCTCTCATAAATTATACTTTCTTTAAAGTACACAAAATATTCACATTGAACTTTATCCCATTATACAAAAAAAAAACATGAAATACTTTCCAATTGATATTCCAACAACCTCACGCAATATCTTTTTTGTTATTTAACATAGAAGGATATTAATAATTCGTTGGCTTCATAACTGCTTTATTGACTTCTTCTGTTGTTTTTTGTATCGCTTTATATGCTCAACACCTTCTGTCTACGCTTAAGCGTTTTCTACATGCTCCCAGGGTCTGCAGTCTGGAGTCTGGTTCTTAGTCTGAGTCTCTGAGCCAGGCTCTGAGTTCTCTGGCTCTTTCACAGGGAGTTCAAGTCCAAGTGGCAGCCAGAGTCAGAAGAGTCTCGAGTCTGGTCACGATTTGTTGAGACTCGTAAAACATTTTTAGCACCTCAACGATCTATATACATACAATACTATAGTAAGCATCGCAGCTACATGAATCGCGCACATTTTTTTAATGGCATTTTGCATTTGCTGTTGTATTTTTATTTCTCCTCCTTTGTGGCTACTACCAACAAAACACGACGCCCACTCGAGAGAGTCGGAGGCTGTGGGAAACCTGTGTGAAGAAGACATCCTGTCATTAGGCAAATATTTATGTAGATTATCGATCGAAATTTTTGAGACAGCTGACGTCTAACGGTGAAATTAACTGACCCTCAAATTAGCCTCGCAAAAAAAAGGAAATTAGTCGGTTTGCCTTTGAGGAGCCCAAAAAAAGCGATTAGGGAAATCAACTGCTAAAAATTTGCACAACCAGCAGCGCCCTCTGGCGTTGGCTAGCGGCAGACGGATTGAACCTTTTTGGATGTATTAGGCACGCAAATAATATTCCCGGAAATTGGCAAGGATTCAGCGACTGTGGCGAGTCGTAAAAACTCTTTGCGAATCGCGTGACGTCGACTGCGGCAGCGACTGCGACGGTGACAGCGACTGCGGCAGCGATTCACACATCAAGGACATGAGGCACATTAGCGTGACGATCATAAAGACAACCCTCTAGCTAATCCGTGGAAACTCTAAACTCTATCTTCGACCTCTTTCGGCGCGAGTCTCTTTTTCGCCTAGGTAAGCGCGAACTCTTTCGCCCTGTGGCTGTCTCTTTACTCCTTCGAGGCAGGTAGCTGAGATGCTGAAGGAAGGATGTGTGTCTGTCTGTGTGGTAGTAGCTGAGAGAGGCTGAGTGAGAGAGCGAGTTGACGTTTGCACGCCAATTGATTTGGCATTGAAGGGAACCGTAAATAACCCTAAATAAAACCATAAAATCCTTCTGCATGTTGCGCTTTTGTTGTGTCCACGAACCCATCCTCACCTTGAATCCTCTCTTTCTCACTCGTTGATGCTTAGACACAGCGTTGTTTTTTATTTGTCATGTATTTTTTTTTCTTTTTTTTTGCTGTCTTTTTTAGCGAACTCGTAATCATAAATGATGTTGTAAGTGAAGAATCATTTTTTATGCAATTTGTTGTCAACCAGCAGCAAGCTGACAACAAAAAATCCAATATTTACTTGGAACTACGTTCGTTTTTTACGCAACTCCACGCAACGTTTTTTTGCTGCTTTGTGTTTGCAACGCGTTTTTTACGATTGCCGAGTTGACTTTTTTAGTGAAAAAATTATGATACGAGATTGTCAACAGACAGACAGAGAGACAGACAAACTGCGCACGTACCAGGAAAAGTCAACACCGATGATGGCTGGACAAGATCAAGACGAGTTAAGGGAGTTGGAGAGAGAAAGAGTAAGTGGGAGAGACAGAGATGAGAGATGTATAGAAGGGATTGCTGCAAGGGTTAAGGGGCGTGCGGCGTTGTTGCAACGTCTCGACTGCAGAAGCCTTTACCTGCCCACGCCCATAATCCTTTTATGGCAAATAAACAAACACACTGGTCACGCTAGTGGAAATCCTTTGCACAAACCCGATCCTAGGTAAAAAGAGGTTCGTCCTCAAAGGGTGCAATAAACAGAAGAGTTGAGTGAGAGAGAGAGATGGGAGATGCAGAACGATCTCTGCTCTGCACGCGTAGCCCTTTGTTGCACGGACAGTTTTATGGGTGTGTGGTTTTAGCCCTTTGATGTGCATGATCATCCTGTTAATAGAAAGCCGCGTTACCTGGCCACCGTTCACTCACCACTCACTCACTCACTCACTCCGTTCACTCCGCGCTTTAATCCTTTCACCAAACCCTTTACGCCGTGTCGAGCGTGTCCAAAGCGATTTAATTAACGCGGTTGCCACTAAGCCCAGAGACCAGATAGCAATAGCACAGCACAGTGGCAACAGCCAGAAGCAGTTTCAATCACAACTTCGCTTAAATCCTTTCGCTAGACGAATGAGGAGGCGTTGTTGCTGCTAAAGGGCAACTAGCTACTGTTCCAGCATTCCAAAGCGGGCGAAAGGGGTTTGCACTTCCAGTGAAAGGATTTAATGCTGAAACTTGTCCCGGAAATTTCGCGATTATTTACCAAATAACCAACCAGTTGACTTTATAAGACCTGACTTTCAGCCAGGATAAGTCATCGAGTCGAAAAGTCAAAGGGGTTTGCATACAAAATGAAAGAGCGACTGGACAATGGATGAGCTTAACTGCAAGTGCTGATCTCTTAAATGGAAAGTAATTTAAAACTAATCAAGGGGCTTTGTCATGATCTCTCTCTTAAATCCTCAATGTTTTAGATGTTCTTTTGAGTTCTGTAAGAAGATCGTACTAAATCAAATGCCTATTATGTATTAAGTGCAGCTAATAAATTTACGCTTTCAGCTTATACTTCAGCATATGAAGATGTGCGTTTGATAAATAAGCTCGCATGTCATACAAAATTAAAGAGAGCTTTTTGCAAATGCCTTACTACATTGCATTCATCTCGCATGCACAACAAGAACTCTTTTCTCATAGCAAGCATTGCATTCAGAATCAAATAGAGCTTTTTACAGAAGCTGTGCTTAACTGTAAGTGCGTACTAGCTCAAAAGACTCTCTCAAAGAGGAACTAATGATTTGCTCTTTCGTCATGCACTTAAGCAGTTGCCGTAGGTTCTAATCACTGCACAGTTGTTCAACTCATTGCACTCGATATCAAGAGAGCACTAGCTAAGCTTAGTAGCAAGTGTTTATTCCTGCTTATCTCTTAAATGTAAACACGTTGGAGTGCCACCCACTAAGAGAACGTAATAAATTTGCGCATTTGATGACATCAAAGTAACGGCACCGCTTGAAAGCTTGCACTTTAAATGCATTTGCCATTATCTTTCGCACTCCCCGTTTGTTGTTGCTCTTCCGCATCACGAGATGTGCCCTGCCCTTATAAAGCGGCGTCTCCACCCGAAAATGGCAGCAAACAACATAAACCGTTTGTTTTGAGCTTTTACCTGTTGCTAAATTTAGAACGTCTGCCGTTGTTGCTTTCTTTTGCTTTTCGCTGACGCTGGTGCCGCAAAAGAAAAAAAAAAACAACGAAAAACAGCTGCCCACCTGCCACCTGTACTTCCCCCTCCCTTTCGCTTGGCCACCCACCGCATTGAACTTTGCTGCGACGTCAGCGGCGCCGCTTGGCAGTGGTGGCTACGGCCTGTTGGCCCAAAATGCGTCGTTACGTTAATGAGTAATAAAATACTTGCACAAAAACAATAACAACAGTAGCAAATTGGGCAAAGATTTGTGTCTCTGTCTGGCGGCCTTTTGCCAAATTGCACAGCGCCATTAACAACAACAACAACAGTTATAATAGTGCAATGCGTTTAGCGGTGCAATGCATTGGCGATTTTTATGGCATTTTAATCGCGAGACGCTCGCACACACACAGACCAGTAAGCAAGCAAAAATACATGCATGCAAATGGCGGCCTCATCTTGTGCTCTCTTTGGTCATGCTGATCTGCTGCCTCTCTTACGCGTGCGCTTGCTCTCGCTCTGCGTTGCTTATTTTTAGTTACATTGGGGCTGCTGCGGCGCTGTTGCCAGCAGGGCAGCGTCTGGCGCGTGGGTGTCGCTGCCTCTCTTACGCTGCCGTCGTTTGCTGTAACACACAGCCTCCTAACACTCCCTCTTCCCCTTTGCGCCACGCTTGTACCATCTGTTTAAATTTAGACGCAATTAGCAATGCGCGCACATTTTTGAGTTGTTTTTGTCTGTCTGTCTGCCTGTTGTTGTTGTTTTATTTTTCGGGCGGACTATAAATTTTTGCCACAGTTTATTTTAGACGCTGCATGTGATCGTCTGTCTGTGTGTGTGTACGATACATCCTACACCTTTGCCAGCCAGTTGCTGTTTTTGGCCAAAGGCACATGATGTAAACGTAAACGTTGCAATTAAATTGGCATGCACAAGTGCCGCAGGCGGCAGCCTTTTGATCGCTTGCCAAATTGTAATTGGAACGCGAAGGTGTTGCCTGTTGTCGTTGTCGCGTCGTCCCAAAACCTTCTAAGCAACAACGCAACGCCACTGAAAATTGACCCATATGCAAAAACACATTGCGCTCTCTTTCTCATCTCAATGAGCTTTCACTTTGTCTGCGCTGTGCAAATATTAAGAGCAGAGCTTTGCTGCTGCAGTGCAAGCTTTGCAGTCAAGCGCAGCTTAAAAGCACACTCTTGCAATGTTGCTCTCTCTTATTTGCGTTTACTTTCGCTCTCGTTACGTTTAAAGTGATTAACACTTGTTTGCGCTTGGCTATGTGTGCATGCGTAATGTTATCTCTCTGATACGTCGCTATGACGTATGCAAAAAAAAAGTGCTTAAGATTCCAATACCCTTAGAGATTGCGTATGTTTTTCACATTAATTTGACGCCACTTGCTGTTGTGAATGTGTGTGTGCGAGTAAAGTGGCAGCCTTCGCCCAGGCGATAACTGAAACGTGAAAGTTCAGCACTGCACGTAGGCACCATAAAAATGAATCTAAGCGTCCCCCGACGCACGTGTAACGCCCCCATTAGCCTTGCCCAAAAATCATTGATCGATCGAATATACAAATACAATTAAATTCACGAATGTGCCTGTGTGTGTTTATGTGTAAATGACCTTCACTTAATTGAGCTGAGCGGCATGCGGAATGGAGGGTTATGGGTTACATGGCGCCGTGCCGCAAATACCAAAAAAAAAACACAACACATAAATAAGTTCATGAATAATTTGGAGCATTTTGTGGGTTGAGTGGGTGACGCAGGTGTTGCCGCCGCTGCTACTGCTGCTGCTTCCGCTTGGCGTGCGCACAGCCCCAACAGCAACAGCAGCAAAAGTCCGCCCCAGCAACCTTGTGATCTTGTTTACTGTTTAGCGACCCCACCGATCACGACATCATCATACATACCTACATACATACATACAAGCAAACAGCGCACAAAGAGAGACAAACACACACAGACACACGAACCTGTCGACGCTGGGGTGGCGTCATATCAATGTACTACGTTAAGTCTCTGCAGCAGCGACTGCGGCTGCCGTTTTTGCTATTTTCACCTTCTATGGGACGACGAAGCGTCGCGTTGGCCGCCGCAATGAATCAGCACAACCGACGTTGCTGCTCTCACAGTCTGTCGCTGTCTCTGTCTGTCTGCGTCTATGACTGTGTGTGGTTTGCTCTCGCGTCTTGTGAATCCCGCTCGCACACGCTCACTGGGGGTTTTGATATTTCCAAAAAGGAAGAAATGCTACGTTAGAACTTGCAGTGCTTTTTTCTACGATTGAGAGCACGGCGCGCGCAGAGAGAACGGAGAGGGGGCGTATGAGTAACTGTGTGTGCGCGCTCTCACAAAGGCCGCGGCTTAGGTAAACTGACAGCAGCAAACACTCACACACGCACACACATGTACAGGTAGCTTCGTTGGCTACCTACACAGCGACATCCACAGTGTGTGTGTGTGTGTAGGTATGCCGTCGCCTGGTCGTGTGGCTCGCGCTGCCTGCGTCTCGCGTCTTGCGCTGCGGCAATTTCGATTTAGCCAACGAACCTGTCGATCAATCGTCAGTCGTCTGCTGTAAGCCCAGCGATAAGGTGGTCGCCCAGCACACACAAATACCAGCAACACACACACATACATACAATTTAACGAACGATCGTCATCGTCGCTCACTTCGTTCGTAAAATTTCGTTCGGCTCGCTCGCATTCGTGAAACGTTTAATCGCAGCGCATTCAGAACCTGACAGCCATTCGCTTGCCGTAACTTGTAGCGTGCGGTTGGTTTCTCTTCCTCGAGCGGAAGAAAAGAAAAATATATATTTGAAAAGAACTCAACAAGCAAAATATCTTGCACGAAATTTACGTAGCTTCGTCGCGTAAAAGTGAACTAAAGTGATCATCAACAACACAAACTGAAATAACAACAATTTGTTATAAACAAGCAGAGCAAAAAGAAAACTTCAAACAACAAAAGTGCGCAGCAAATTTTGTACATTTGCTGCCAAGTGACAAAAGAGCAACAGAAAAAGCTATCAAACTGTGTCTAAAACTGCATAAACAGTATATAGCCGATATCGAAATGGTTACCGGCGTCACAGTCAACATGAACGCCAACGTTATGGGCGCCGCCGCGGTGCCCGCTCAAATCAAGGAGACACCGCTGAAAAGTGATCGTCGGGTAAGTGTTCAGAAAACGCGTATGAAATGGGAAGCAGAAGTTTCCACAACGAGCCGTCAGCTAACTTGGATACTTGGATTAAACACAGCTGCGAAACAAAGAATTTCAAATTGAAAAAAAAAAATTACAATTCTAACTTTGGGAATATATACTTAGCACACACTCTTATTTATGTGTTACAAAAAAGTCCAATACAAGTTAGCTGTCTCCCACTTGCTCGACACATAAATAGAGTGAAGAGAGGCCCACACAGTTTTGGCAACACACAGTCGGGTTGTTGTCTGCCCCCAAATGCATTTCCTCTTTTGGCCAACATATCGTCGGTGTCGTCGGCTCCCACATGTGCCACAAGCCAGCCATATTAACAAAAAAAAAAAAAACAAATAAGCAGCAACAAAAATTACAAAATAAAAAGAAAAAAAGCCGTCGGCTCGCCAACACATAAAGCGGCGACGTCGTCGTCTGGCGTTGGCGGCATTTACGTTTTGGGCTTCATTCATGGAGCTTGAAACCAAGCAAAGACATCGGACTGAGTCCATTCATGAGTGCCACCCAAAATTGGATTTTTGCTTTGCTCGCTGCTGCCCACTTGAGCGGCTTCCATTTGGCGCGTGGTTTTTTACTTTGGCTCTGTGTTGCAATTGTCGGTCATCAGCTTCTTTTGGCTCAGTCGTTTTGGCCGTTTTCGGCTGCCGACTGCCAACTGCCAACTGCTGATTGCTGACTTCATTCATACTACAAGTGCGGGCGTTTTGCTCTGAACCAAATTTGGTCAGCGAGCACCACACACACACACAGCCAACAAATATAATTTAATGCCCGTGCAAAAAAAAAAAAAAATTTTTTCTGCGTCGTCGAATTTCCCACGACGACCTTGTTGTTGTTGTTGCAATACCTGGCTATGGCTATTTATTTTTGGCCGCATCGGCTCGTTGCTTATCGTAATTTATAACCGCCAAACTATTTTCGGCATCATCTGCTGCGTCTATATAAATAGAGCACGCGCCATACCGCTGAGATTTGGCCCCCAGCCAGATTGAAGGCGACAAACGACGACAGCGAAGACGACTAAGTACAATGTTGAGAGTCCCGTGTCCAATTAAAGCCTCACGCAGCTTCCTCTATTTTTGTTAATACTTTTTGTTTTTTTTTTTTTTTTTTTTTTTTTGTGGCGCTGCATGAGGTCAAAACTCATTGCTCGTCTCAATTGTTACCCTAACCACATGGCTAATCTCGATTCTTCTTTGCCTTTGTCTCTTGCAGTCGAACAAACCCATAATGGAAAAACGTCGCCGAGCACGCATCAACAATTGCCTCAATGAACTCAAAACACTGATCTTGGATGCTACCAAAAAAGACGTAAGTATTTTTATAATTAAAAATAAAAGTATTCGAAAAAAATCTAAAAATGTTGACAACTTCAAAAATGCAGTATAATAAAATACTAAATGTGAAAACAAAATACTAAAAATGTTTTTAAAAAATCAGTACATTAAAATACTAAATGTTAACACAAAATACTGAAAAAAATACTTTAAATTTCCTTTTCAAATACACTCAACTAATCAAGCTCTTCTTATTTCCTTCCTCTACTTGCAGCCAGCGCGTCATTCCAAGCTGGAAAAAGCCGATATCCTGGAGAAGACAGTCAAGCATCTGCAAGAGCTGCAACGTCAGCAGGCTGCTATGCAACAGGCCGCCGATCCCAAGATCATCAACAAGTTCAAGGCCGGCTTTGCCGACTGCGCCAACGAAGTGAGCCGCTTCCCCGGCTTGGAGCCCGCCCAGCGTCGTCGTCTTTTGCAGCATCTGAGCAACTGCATCAATGGCGTCAAGACTGAACTGCATCATCAGCAGCGCCAGCAGGCCGTTGCCCAGGCACAATCTCTGCACTCTCAGGTCGTGCTGCCCTCGCCACCCAGCTCACCCGAACAGGAGCCACTCACAGCCACGGCGACGGCAACAGTTGCTGGCAGCGCAGCAGCAGCCACTCCCTATCTTTTTGGCCAGATCCAACAGAATGCCAACGGCTATTTTCTGCCCAATGGCATGCAGGTGATACCCACAAAGTTGCCCAACGGCAGCATTGCCTTGGTGCTGCCCCAGAGCTTGCCCCAGCAGCAGCAGCAACAGTTGCTGCAACAGCAACAGCAATTGGCTGCCGCTGCTGCTGCAGCAGCCGCCGCCGCAGCTGCCGCTCAGCAATCACCGATGCTGGTGTCGATGCCACAGCGCACGGCGAGCACAGGATCAGCGAGTTCACACTCCTCGGCGGGTTACGAGTCGGCGCCCTGCAGCAGCAGCAGCAGTGGCAGCTATGCCCCGCCCTCGCCCGCCAATTCCGCCTACGAGCCGATGGACGTGAAGCCCTCGGTCATCCAGCGTGTGCCCGGGCATCATCATCTGCACCAGGAGCAGCAGCCGCTGTCGCTGGTCATCAAGAAGCAGATCAAGGAGGAGGAGCAGCCCTGGAGGCCCTGGTAAATCGGCTGTTTTGCTAAGCCAGGCGCAGGCGCTTCGAATCTCCCTCCCTCCCACACTCACACTCACACACACACACCCGCTTTAAAGACTGATGGGCGTCGCACACACACACGTACACACCCTCCACACACTCACACACACACACACTCTCTCACTCACACATCTGCGCAGGCGTTGAGAGCATGCGCAAAATACATTTCAACACATTTCGCCAGGATAACGCAAATGTTGCTTCGAAGTGTTCCGAGCATGCGAAACTCCTTTTTTCCACCTAACTCAATTCGCGGCGCAACTTTCCACTGGAAAATGCGCAACGAGCTGGTTGGAGGATTCATCAAAACACTCACACACACACGCATACACAACACATTTTGTTATAAATTATTTATTATTATTATTACATTAGTTTTTGATTGTGAATTCATTTCTCAAATGGTATTCTGCATATCACCAAAACTACCTCACTCCAAGTAGTACTTGGTGTTGAATTTGCCTCATGAATCATGTATTAGAATTTTCACGCTCCGTTTGGAAAGCAACAACAACAGCATCCAAACAATGCAAAAAGCAATGAAATCTTCAATGTCTTCCACCACAAAGCGCGTAAAACGTTTTGTTTTTGTTTCAACAAGAGATGAAGAAAAACATAATGAAGTCAGACACAAAAACTTGACCATAATACCATAATTATTATGCCTTATATCTCTCCATTTAAATATAGTTTTCATATAGTCTATACACATACATATATAAAAATTCACAAACATATATATTTAGTTGTCTTTAAGGTTTTCTCTTGTTTCTAAGTTTAAGAAAGTATATATATACGTATATTTTGTAAGACAACGTGATATAGTAAACATAATGAGCGTCTAAGAGAATGAAGAAGAAGAAGAAAAAAAAACAAAATAAGAATTTGAAAACAACAAAAGCAAAAAAACAAACAAAAAACTGTTGAGCAAAAAATCAACAATCAACATACTAAAAAAGAATAAAACATAAAAATCTTACTAAAATTTAAATACACACAACGTTTTCTTTACTCTGGGGAAGGGCTCAAAAGGCAAAAGAAAAAAAAAACAGATTTGGTGAAAGTAACATCTCAAAAGAGGGTGATTGTAAATCTGCGAGACAGACCCTAAAAAAAAAAAGAGTTCGCACCTGTCACGGAAATTGCCGTGACTCTTGTGAAATTGATATTCAGTATAGAAATGGGCGGAATTACGACCGTGATATGGGATAAACACATACAATACTATGCGAGTTTATGGACACGAGTATGTTGTGGATTGTTTTTGATGATTTCACATAATTTCCGTGCGATAAGAAGCCTCCTCCTCCTCTTCCTCTTTCACATTCCGCACATGTTGATAAACTGAGCGCACTTCACTTTGCGCACTAAAATATCAAAATATTTTGCAACACGAGCGCAGATATTAGATTTCCACATAAAAAAAGAAAATACTATATGTAGTTAGATTCGAACATTGTATAGAAATATTAAGTATTCCCCAGAATTGTTTGAACAAATACTTTAACGATATTTTGACATACGGGAAACAAACAAAAACAAATGATTAAATTTTTCGGAAGAAATTAATTGGAATATATGTAGGTGTTATTTGGAAAAGCTTATCGGATATGGAATGGTTTGTAAACAATTCTACATTATTATATATCCTACCCATTTCCAGGAATTGTTTGTTCAAATAGTTTATCGATGCTTTGACATTTGCAAAACAAATTATTAAATTATTCGCAGTAAATTCATCAGAAGTAATATATGAGAATGCTGGATTATAGGTTAATACTGGATTGGCGTAATTAGTAATAGAAAAAAATAATATTTATGACCCGATATAGCAAAACTATATATCCTACAGATTCCCAAGAATTGTTTGGTGAAATATTGATATTGAATGATTAAAATATTCGCCGGAAATCAATCAGAAAGTCTGATTGTATATTAACAAAGTGTGTAAAGCATAACGGCGATATTTGGGATAGCTTATCGGAATTATAGCTTTCCTCTGGATTGGTATAATGGGTAAAATATAACTGTAAACAATATAAACAATTCGATGAATGTAGCAGGAAATGAAACCAGAACTCTACTAAAAAATTGATGACGATATAAATCAGCTAATTGATACTACAGGGAATACACAAGTGATAACGATTATAAAGTAATATATTGTTCAGGATATTGTGTCAAGAGATTGCGCGACCTTGTGCTGTCTTCTCTCGTTGAACAGAACAGAATAGTAAACAACATTGTGCTATTCTATATTCTTGTCATTATTTGCAGAGTTTCTAGCACGATCGTAATTTTCCATAATCAGATTGCATCAGATTTGTTGGCATCCATTAAATACTTATTCATCTCGTGATGTGAGATCATGAGAATAATGTATGACGATATCGCGAGTGACACAGTTAAGGCTCCCAGCTGAAATTCAAACTGAATCTGAAACTGTAATATTCCATTACTAAGAAGTATTCTGCACCCCCATTTTCTTCTACATATTGTTGTGCTTGGTTTCTCTCTAATCTGCGCAAATCCCCCTGCAATTAAGCGTCATATTCTCGCGTCAAAAGTTTCCGCGAAGTCTGCTGCAGCCGCAGCGAAGGGTGTGAAAATCACCAGCAACCTAGAATACTGTCAAATCATGCTGATAATATCACACGATATACATACGTATATAAGAGTAAGAACTATATTTTTTTTAAATAAATAAACAAGCAACACGTATAACTGGTCCAATAATCTGGGAGGTGACTCGATTCACAGACGTTACAAACTGCAAGTATGCATATAAAGTATTTATATATGTGCATATCTTAATGAACTCATGTATATATATGTGCATATATATATATAAGATATTCACTTATCAAGATCGTGATGGCAAGCGCGTCGCCGTGTCTGAGATTAAAAACCCGTGCGCGGTCATAAAAGAATCGCGCGCGACAAAAGTCCAAGGCACTGAGAATAATAACAATAACAATAATAATAAGCATATTAAGATACACAATTACACAGAGTCGTACTTTATACGTTGACTATCTTTTGATTGTTCCAGAATGTTGTGTTTTATGCGCTAGCTCTCAGACTGCATGAATTGCACTCGATCGTACCACGTCTCGGATTAGTCATCCCAAAAAAAAAAAGAATCGAATCAAAAACCTCAACTTCATTCAACAAGATATGCGTCAGACACGAGACGACGGTTACAAATGTATGATTTTTTATTGAGCATATCTAGCAACAAAGTTCAAATGGGCAATTCGAAAAAAAAAGTCCAACAAAACTGGACAAAAGTCACAATAAAACGCCACACAGTTGGGCGGTGATTTTAGTCTGAGTCATCACTAGATTTCGCATATTAACTAAATTTTTTTTTTTTTGTTTTATTACAGTTTATGATAAAACAAATAACAACTGAAACGGCAAATAATAGTTTTTATCATGTGCAGGAATTTTCTCGTTGGGAAATTGCCACAAAACTATTACTGAGAATAAGTTGAAATCATTTTTAACGAGACGATAGGGAAAGTGACATACATATGAATATAAAAATATACAGATAAGAAATGAATGACATATAAAAGCGAAAAAAACATACATATTAGCTTAACAGATATCCTTTAAAACAAAATTATGAGAACTAGTTTTTCTACAGAATAATAATAATAATAATAGATAATTAATTTTTATTCTAAAGGCATACATTTTCCTTAAAATAAAACTATGAGAAATAGTTTTTCTACAGATTAATAGATAAATAATTGTGTATTCTAAAAGTATAAATATTTTTTAAAACAAAACTATGGAAAATTGTTTTTCTACAAATTTGAACTATTCAAAATCTCATTTATTTTCTAACATAATTATAATATTACTTTTAAATTCTTTAATAGAACATCTTTAACAATTTCTGAAAAATTATGTTTAGCAAGTTTTAAGCCTTAATCAATTTCGTAGTTTCATTTTTGGTTGAAATTCAAATGCAATACATTTATAGACTGCATAGTCATTGCTGAACAATTTCACTTGCAATACAAGTGTTGACTTTATTTAATCAACATAAAAACAAAAACCTCAAAATTTAGACCTGCGTCATAAGGTAGGGACTGACTATCAAGCGTCATTCGCTTGAATGACTTGGCTTTAGAATTGATTAAGTGGCGTTCATTTTGGTAGTTAAAGGCCAAATGATTTTAATAGAATATTTTAATATTATTTCAAGTGATCTTCAACAAGCTACTGCTCCATTTATAGCTGCGACACCTACCAGACACACACCTGATCATAACTGCGCCATACATTCCGCTAGATGTACTCCAAAGTTCTTAAGAGTGGAAAAAAAAACTGCGAGTCGGCGAATTGCGCGTGACAAAAAACGTGATTTGTTTGGGTTTTTCTTTCAATTGTTTTTCTCGTCTTTCGCTCTTTTTGTTTTGGCTTCCAAAAATAAATTACTATATTTAAAAGTTAATAAATACGTATACGTATATATATTATACACATGTATATATGGGATATTTTTCGCATTGCGCTGCATTTTTCAGCTTGTAAACGGATGCGGCAAAACAGAACCGAACAGAAACAAAACAAAAACAAAAGCCAGAGAAAATATACTTATAAGAAAGGGAGCAGAACGAATCGAAAAACAACGCAAATCAAATTGCAAAACGATAACGAGCTGACGGCGGATGCCAGATTCGAAAGATATGCACAAAGTTTCTTCTTCTATAGGACAGGAGTTTACACATATGCAGGCTTTGGAATTTGCATACACTCACACACTCACAAACATCCGTACGGTACAAAGTCCCGTTATTTACTGCTCACACTTGCCCCCTAAAAAGGATTAAGAGTGTGCTTTTGTTTTGATCATTTTTGTGACATGCAGAAGTAAACATATTATACAGCTAAGTTGCTACAGTTTAGTCTGCCTGTTCATTTATATATCATAGGTAAGTATGTTAAACTCTGGATCTACGTGTATTGGATTAAATAAATTTCAATAGAAAACTATATTTACTAATGATTAAAAGAAATATTGTGAGCATTTTAGAATATTTATAGATACTTGGTTTCTTTTTGAATTATTGGTTTCGAGTTTCTAATAAACTATGGTTTTATTCTAATATATCCATATTGATAAAATTAAAAAAAATAGTAATGCTTTAAGAAGCAATTATAATTATTCTTCGAATAATGAAATCATTAAAAACTAAACTCATATCAGATAAAAATATCATGATTTATTCCAAAACTTGTATATTAATAAATGAAGAAATCTTTCATTATTCAAGGAACAGTTAAAAGTATTTTTATATTATTATTTTTTTAATTTTTAAATGATTATATGTCCTTCGGTACCTTTAAAAATCAATTGAATAGTTTACTAACATAAATGGTTATTCATCTGAGATTTATTCTTACAAAAATTTTCATATTGATTCTATAAAAACAATTAAGTATTTCTAGACTATTTGTAAGTACATCGTAACCTTCAAAAACCAATCATGGAAAAAAGACACGACTCTGGAAGAAAACTAATCTTAATTAGTCCTAAAACTCTAATACCGCGCCAATACAAAATTTTGTAATGATTAAAGAATAGATATTAGTGCAAATATCAAGCTCTGTGAAAGTAAGTCGCAAGTATTACGCCGTCGAGTGTTCTCAGCTGCAGCAATTCTTATTTATATATTGTTTTTGTTTTGTTTGCCATGATATCGCCGGCGATTCCAATGAAGTTGGCGCGCAATATAACGACGCCATAGCCACTGTCCACCGTCCAAATGATCAGGTTGCCCTGTCACAAGCCAGGGGGCAAGGGCGACGGCGACGTTGACGGCGATTCTTTTACTTGAAATTGGTGGTCACAGTAGTCAGTAGTAGTCTTGGGGTCTGGTCTGGTCACGTGCCGCACAAGGTGATAAT
Organism: Drosophila albomicans; assembly: GCF_009650485.2. Lineage (NCBI taxonomy): Eukaryota > Metazoa > Arthropoda > Insecta > Diptera > Drosophilidae > Drosophila > Drosophila albomicans. Next base: position 38,855,824 of record NC_047629.2, on the reverse strand, counting down.
GTGCGGTGTCGGCGTCGCGTAAGCTTAAAGCAAACAGAATGCCAGCCACTAACCAAACCGATGACATGCTCCTATCAGTTGCAGCGATACGCTGTGCAAATATCCTCACTATATGTACTATATATTTTTTATGGCGCAGTCGCCATAAAAATAGTATAGTTAGTGTAACTGGGTGAGGGAATGACTTAGGTTAGTACTCGGCCCATTTTGTAGCGACGAAGCGAAGCCGTCGATGACGACCTTGGGCACGCCTCAAGTGCCACTTGAACTACCGCCGCAAAGTTGAATGTCAAAGTCGAATTCGAACTCGAGTTCGAATTCGGATGCGGAGTCGTAGCCCGACTTTTGTCTATGCCAAGCACGTCGATATGTGTTTGTGTGTGTGCTTGATTTAAAACAATAACAAAAACATATACAACACAATGCCGCACGACGACTACGATAGACGAACGACCTTGAGGCGGGGAGGGAAACCAGCTGGCAAAGCTATTTTTTCGGGTTTGTTAATGTGTTTAAGCCTAGTTTTTTTTTTGTTTTTATTATATATTAAGTTTTGTTTTAGTGGAGCAGCAATTTGTTCAGCTTGAAACCAAACTAAACCACAATACAATAATATACTATATAGAACCAGAATCGAGATAATCTGGAACCATGAACTACCGTGTGTTTAACACTAGCTCGCGCATTTCCTATTGATTTAATATGCATAAGCCTCACATGAAAAAATATATAGAGCCGAAACCTCTAAAACGGCTCTAATCAAAAGTCAAAAAACGAGTTCAATAAACCAAAAAAAAATATAAAAATAAAAGCAAACAACAAGCCGGGCGCATTTTGTGCGACTTTTAAGCCAAGTAATTGGCATTGTTGTTGTTGTTGCTGTTGTTTTTCAGAGGTGGCCCGATGCGGGTGTCAAGAGCAGTCAACAACAGTGTGCGGTTATTTTTTTTTTTTTTTGGCAACACTCAAAAGTCATTAAACTTGGCTCGCATTTGACATTGCCAAAAACTGTGGAAGTGACTAGACATAGACATAGACATAGACGTATTTTCGATTTCAATAGACAAAATGGCAAACAAATATTTTTGTTTGTATTTTATGTGGTTCATTCAACTCCAATGTTTAGTTGTTGATTTTTGTTATTTTTTTGTGCGAAAACTTGTTGAATAATGTTTCCTTATCGCTGCGATTCTGTGGAATTTTCGTTGGTCACATGACTTTGAGCTTGAATTTCTATGAATGAAAAATGCCATGTGCCGCATGCCGCATGCCACATAAATAATAAACACTGAGTGAGAACAATTCCATTCCTATTTCCATTTCCATTGAATGCTACCCGATTCGCTTGTGGCTCGTTCCACATCAACAGCAAATGAGCACACACACACACATGCACAGTGTAAAGTGCGGAGACTTTTTCTACGTATGCATGTACATAAACGAAAACAAAAGCAACGGCGGCGGCGCACTGTGGTCTCTTCTCCACAAAACGTTGGGGTCATTTGCCAGAGTAAAACGTGACAACTGCTATATGCCGGCATTCCAAAGTGGGCAGCGCTCGCGCGTCTCTTTGATTTGCCGTAGATTCAAAGTGCTGTTGCTGCTGCTACGGAGCTGCCCACAACGGCAGCGACGTCGACGTAACACGTACGAAGCGACCGCCTTGGCCCTGAGAGCGCCACGCAAGCGTATGAATATATAAGTGCTGTACTTACAAATGTATGTGTGATATATACCTGTAAGAGGAGTTCTACTTACTTATTACATACATATGTAGTATGTATGTACTTCTCTGCGCTTTGTTTTGAAAAAGTTTCAATTTCATTTGTGCACAACTGGAACTAATTTTTGGCGGCAGCAGCCGCAGCCAGACGACATGCTGACTGGCACTCTTGGTATGCAGACGAATATGGCGTGAATATTACAATTTTCACAACACTTGCTTTATTTAATTTCTTTGTTTTTCCGACAAACAAATAACCTCTTAAAGAATTCAACACTTTTTGCGCACTTGTAATTAGACAACTGTAACTGGCAATTCGTTTATCATTCACATTTGGCGACGCGCAGGCTTAACGGCAGTTTCAGGAGGTTGCCACATTTGCGGAAAACTACCTTCGACAGTATCAAGTGGATCCTTGCTACAGCCACAAATATACTAAAACTAAACAGTATGGCATCCTTATGGCAAAATACTAATCAGTTAATTGCGCCAAAAGTTTAGTGCAGAAGTGCAAATTGTGCTTGCAATTGCCAAGCTGCTGTGCATTTATTGGTGCATGCATTTTAATTGCTTCTATATTTAATCTTTTTTTTTGTGTTTTTGTTTAAGTGCGTTGTTAAAGTGTGTCAAGTGGTTTTTCAATATGAGTGTATTTGCTTATCAACAGCAGCAAGAACAACAAAAAGACGACGCGTCGAGTGCAATCTGTAAGTATTAATATAGTGCGATTAAAATGTCTTAAATGGTTTCTAATCAATTCAATTTACAGGTGGGTAAGTGCAATGACAGGACTTAAGCAATCTTATCTCATTTAAATTCACACAACACAAAGGCAAAGCGTGCCAGAGGAAAATGCCAGCGAAGTCAATAGCAGAGCAATGGAAAATTTTTCGTGATTTACACCAAATAATTTAGCCGCGCTCACAATGAGATATATAAATATGTATACGCTTGATTAGCACCCATCTGTTGGAAGGAAGGGAGAGGGGGGCGGTGCTGGTGGACACATTGCTGTCACGCCCACTCCAGGCCGGAAATTAGCACTCATCAGCAGTTTAAATTTTTTTTTTTGGAGATGCTCACACACACACACACACACAAACACCTGTAGAGTCCCTACGCTCTACACATGTAGTGTAGAAGTCTACAAAGCGCAGCACAATTTGGCAATTTGGCACGCCGTTTACCAGTTGTTGTTTTTGTTGCTGTTCCTGTTATTGTTATTGTTGACTTGGCACATTTTTCTGATTTATTTGCGCGGCGCTTTTGATTGAAATCAAACAGCAGCAGTTGTTTGTTGGTCGCCATTTGACGCAACTGTGGGAATATTCCACTGCAGCTCGCGCGCGCAACACTGTTTACCCAACTGTCCTCATCTGCCCTCCCTTTCCTGCCCACCCGCCCGCTACTGTTCAGCACCCAGCCAGCATCATCACAATCATCATTATTATTATTTGTTTGCGACGGATCTGCAGCTAAAGCTCGAAGCGCACGCCCGAAATGTGTTAATGTAGCAACAGTTTTGTGTTAGTTTTTTTTTTTTTTTTTTGGGTATTTTTGTTGCGGTTTGGGGGAGGTCTGTAAATTGTTTTGGCAATCTACTCTTATGTATGTGATGTGGAGTACCCCCAAAGCAGCTGCCCGCATGTTTGTTTGTTACTCCATTGATCGATCGAGTGCCACTCTAATCAGTTTGTCGTATCGCTTCGTGCCGTGTGCGGCGCCAGCTTTTGTATGTATGGATGTCTCATATATCAGCCGGCTTTTTTCCATGAACTCTTTTTATTTTTCTCTGTGCATTTGTTTTTGTTGACGCTGCCATTTAGAGCGTGCGAAAGGCTGGACCGTTTTTATAATGCTGTCCTCCTTCAGCTTTAAGCAGATCCCCCCACACACGAACACACACACACACATAGTGCATGTGCATGTCATTTCGTGTATGCATGTTTGTATGGGTTGCCATGTGACACGGCTCTCGCGTTGCTTCAAAACGTGACTGGGCGCAACTCTGAATTGCCCACTCTTTTAATTGTTTGCCCATCGCACCTCACACTCGCACTTGCAAAGGGTATTATGACTATGGTAATGTGGTTGGCAACACCATCATTTCTTTTCTTTGCTCTTATTGACTCAAGTTTCATAACAGTCAGCTTTGATTTGTCTGCGTTTGTTGTTCTAGGGTATTTGTGTGTCAGCATTAAGCACCAACGATTTGGTTTGTGGGCCAACAACATTATCCATCATACTCTATGCTTTGTATGTGTGTAGTATGTGTACTTAGTATATTATATAAGGCAAGCACGTGGCCTTTTTTTATTTTGTGCAATCAATAACAATTTTTTTGGGGACGCATGCCAAGCCGCGTGCTATATAACTTTATTTATTTTATTTTTGATTGTAGTTGATTATAAATTTTATTTAATTAACGATTTAAACTTTAGACATACAATTAATCGATACCGTGAACACTGAGTTGATTATTTTGCTATAGGAACTTAACTTTCTAAATTTTTTTGATAGTTACTAGTTTGAATAACAAAAAAGTGAAAAAAAAATCCTAAGAACCAATATGTGACAATGAAATATGCAATTTTTTATGGTATTTAATAAAAAAAATGTTTGGTCATAAATATATAATATTGACATTTTGCTTTATTTTTTTATGATAGTTAATAGTTTCAGAACTAATTGAAAAAAGTTGAAACAATCGTAAATTTTCTTGTATAAATTTACTTTGAATATCAATTTCACTACATTTTAAAGAAACCCTACTATCTTGACAAGTTAACTTATTGTTCTCCATTTAAAAGACTACAAAAGTCGTGTGCAACTTCTCGTTGATTGTCTAGGTCAGAGTTGCAGTTAGCTGGAATTCGCCTTAGCGCCATGAAATATAGTATAGGCTATGGAAAAATCGCGCGTGACTAAGAATAGATGATAAACAACAAAATGTGTGCGACCTTGACTTTGTTTTGTAGAAATGCGCTTCAAAGATTAATAGTAGCAGGCACTGTGGACCCGACTCACTTAAAAATAGGGGGGATGTAAATGTAATTGGGGAAATACCGAGCATTAACCCCAGAAACACACCCCACAGACCCGACTTAGTTGTTAGTTAGTTGGCATCTCACAGTTTGGGTCAACAGCGACTCCAATGTGCATGGCAAATGTGAGTAATGGAAAAACAAATAACAAAATACCAATTGATGACGGCATCAGAGTTTTGCTAAGTTTTTGTTTAGTATTTTTGGCCATCAATCAAATGGCAATCGCAACGATTGACAGCAGCCGGAAGTGGGCGCATACCACTAACCCACTAGCCAAAAAAAAAAAACTTAAGTCGCAAACCCGAAGTCAAAACATACGATGAGTTTAGCAAAAGTTAAAGCTATTGCCTGTTGGGCGACACGTAACACGCTAACGACATCTCTCTAAATGCTTGATTAGCACCACAAATTAGCGTGTGCCGAAACTTGTGACGTCACGTTGTTTTTTGTGGCTCAAACAACAATGTCACTGTGTGTGTGAGTTTGTGTGTGTTTGTATTATTTTTCATGCAATCTCCAAACAGCGACAAAGCTTCGCACGCGCCGCTGTCGATTGAGAAAAAGAGCGAGACAGACAGAGAGTAGAAGAAAAAAAAGACTCGCGCATTCAATGGAAAATTTCAGAGCTATGAAAATACGAGTAGACGCCGACGACTTCGACGACTGTGATGATGATAATCAATGCACTATAAATCGATTAGCACTTTTAAACGACGACGCGTCGATGCTGAAAAGCCGCGTGCAGAAATCACAAAATCACAAATCGAATGTATGAAATCGACCAAAATCAAATCAAATCAAATGGCTTAATGAGCCGCACATGTGTAGCAAAGTAGAATGTCTCGACATTGTCTCGACACCTGCCACCCAACTGCAAGTGTGTTTCTTGCTGCTTCGTGGAAAAGATAAAGCCATCTGCCTAATGTCTGAAGTCTGCCTGGCAACTGGGTTATTTGGCATTTTATGAGCGTCGATGATGTGGCAAAACATTTCTGCAATGATAAACCACGATGATGCGTCACGATCAGAGCCATGATCAGCCACATGATCTGGCGCAGTGATCTTCTGTTTTGATCTCATCTGATCCCATCTGATCTGATCTGTGATCCGTGGCTGTCTGGGGGCTTAAGACCAATTAGCACGGTGTCTGCGTCTCGATGTCTCGCGCACACACACTTTTTGTCTTGATCACCTTCGCTGATCGGTCTGTTGTTATTATTATTGGTGTTTATTCCTGATCGTGTATTGTTATTGTTGCCGTCGTCTGCGTTAGGTGCCATAAGCAACACGCTCAGAGATCAGCTTAACGCGTCGATTGCGTCAGTTTCTAGTGTCGCCATGGGATTAGGATTAGTCTTAAGCCGCGACTCGAAGTGCCGCAGATTGCGTAAGGATTAAGCCTACGGTGCCTAGAAGAAGCACTTACTTTTCGATGATTACTTAACCATTTCACCTGTAAGCTGTCTTACCACAACATGTTGCACTATTTTTAGATTTCCTAAAAATGGTCAAAACAAATCGTAACAACCGCAATCTTTTGGCCTGCCGAATAGTTAATGCTCTGCAAAGTAAAGCAAGAAAGAGTTCTAATATATTTTATCATATTTGTTTATTAGAGTACTTAATTTGAAAATATGAATATTTCACATGTAAATGATAATTTGAGCATTTTAATTTTGGCTGATTTGTGAAATTAAAGAAATATTCTAATGGAAACAAAATATACTAAATATAAAAATTTAATTAGTACCGTTTCAGTATGTTACATAGAAAACAGTAATAGATGTTTAGTTTAATATTTTTTAATGTTCATTCTGGAGAGTTATAAAATGAATTTTTTAGGAATAGACGAAATCAGTTTTATGAAATATTTATTTCATTTCAGAAATTTACATTTCAAATATAAAAATTTTTTATCTTTTATTTGATTATAAAGTGGGGAACTTTAAATGTATTCTAGAAAATAATGAAAAATGTTTTATATATTTTAATGCACATTTAATATTGTTCAGAGAAATATTTGATAATGGTTTACTCTGAAAATATTACCAAACATTTATTTAGTAATAATAGAAATCGTTAAAATTATTGAAATTATTTTAAATTTAATGTATTCTAGAAAATACTGAAAGATGTTTTATATAATATTTTAATGCACATTTAATGCTGTATAGAGAAATATTTAGATAATATAAATAGATAAAATTATAAAGTATGACTCTTATTCTAACAAGTAAGAAAGCAATATAGTAATTTGTATATTGTTATAAAAAATATTCTAGATTTTCAACCAACACAATTAATAACCGACATTACTAATGATAGAATAGAATACTAAATATATGTATTTAGTATATTTATTGAGTGGCTAATATTTATTCAGTATTATTTTCTATTATTAGTATTTATTATTAAATATATATTTTTGTCCGTACTAAATATTTCTTATGTACATTTTCCACTGAAAAAATAACTGTAAGCTTTGAATTGTTTAACTTAAATACTTTTGAAGGCTGGATAGATAAGCTATAAACTGTTCTATCATTTAAATTGATCTTGTAATTTGTTTCTACCAAAAAAGTCAGCAGTCTAATAGATTCTCCGAACTTGTTGCTCAAATGGACCACCTACAAAGCCCAATCGGCTTAGTTTAAAAATACATTTGTTGCAACTAAGTTTAGAAACTCGTCTAGGCCTCAATGGCAAACTTCTTGAGGCAGTCGCTATACCCCATTACGTTTTGGCTTAGATGTACTCACAAGTATCATACACAACTGGCCTTGAACGCGGCCGGTTCAAGTTCAGCGGCATCATGCACACACAGCACAATACACTACACACAGTACAGAAACAATAACAAAAACAACAACAAATATTAACAATAACAAAAACAAAGCTGTTTCGCTGTTTCGAAGCTGCAAGCAAGCAAGCAGCCCGCTCGCCACCCGCATCAGACACAAGTCCAAAAGACCAAACAGAGACTGTCTCCATTCCCCAGTTCGCAGTCTCGATCGCAGTCTCAGTCTGAGACACAGCCACAGTTTCCAGTCCAAACTCGGCCAGATAGCGATTTGCTGTCTGCTTTTGTTGCTGCTGTTGCTGCTCTCAAAGTTCCGGCTGAGGTGGCGTGCTTTTAATTTCTGTATTTTTATTTGTGGGTTGGTCGCTCTCTGCGTGTGTGTCAGCATTTGTTATTGCGCATACGCCGCGTGCGCCGTTACATTCATACGTACGCCTTTTTTTTGTGTGTGTGGAAGCCACACCCACTTAACTGAGCCACAAGTGGTGCAGCCAAAAAATGAATAAGAAAATAACAAATTACACTTTGCCAACATCCATCCATCAAGTGGGTCACTGGACTCCAGCTAAAATACACTTCCAACGTCTCGTTGAACGACCTTGCGAGACCTTGAACCGCTTTTTCGTACAACGTTAGCTAAAAAAAATAAAATTATCGATGCTCTCCCTGTTAGTATATGGCTATTATGATTGCAGTCGAACAAGTCTTTTAATCGCATCGATTAGGCAGAGCTCTTCTTGATTTATTGCCCCAGCAAATGCCAATATCAATATCAATTTTGTCATAAATTCATTTAAGAACGCTTTGCAATTACCAGCATTTTATAATTGAGCTACATTTATCTACACAACATTGTAGATTGTACAGAGTATATGCTGAGTGTTTGTGACCCAATTAGAATAAAATCATGCACCTTAATTTTTAATCGCATAGCATTGACATTATGCATGTGTAGATTATAAATAAACAATGTTAATTTAAGCAGCAGCCAAGTGTATTTATAAATGCAGCTTATTGACTCAACTTGATTGTTTTAAAGTGCCATGTAACAATGACGCCCACAAAGGGTGGTCAGGAATTTCCATATTACAATCATGATCTTTAACTAGCTGAGTAATTTCTTTGAACTGCTTGGCAAACAAGGCATTTGACGTCCGTTATGCTAATATGTTATAATTAAATGCGATAGAGGATTGTATTTACACTTCTTGTGGAAAATGTTTAGTGTACTTTACGTGGGGAAAAGGAGCTTTTCAAGTGAATTGCATTTTATCCATTACATTTGATTATGAAATCTTGAACTGCATCACAAACAAGGTATTTGACGTCCGTTTTGTTATTATTAAAAGCGATAGAGGATTGTATTTACACTTCTTGTGGAAAAAATGCTGTGTACTTTACATGGGTAAAATGAGATTTTCAAGAGAATTGCATTTAAAATCTTACATTCGATTTTTAAAATTTAGAAAAGTATGGCAAGCATTTGACTTCTGTTATGCTAATATGTTATTATTAAACACGTTAAAGGATTGTATTTACACTTGTTGTGGAAAATATTTCGTGTACTTTACATGGGGGAAAATGAGCTTTTCAAGTGAATTTCATTTTATGCATTGCATTCAATTTTTAAATTTAGAAACGTATGGCAAAAAATGCATTTCACGTCCGTTATGCTAATGTGTTATTATTAAAACCGATATAGGATTGTATTTATACTTCTTGTGGAAAAAATTTGTGTGCTTCACATGGGGAAAAGAGCTTCTCAAGTGAATTAGATTTTATACATTATGACAAATATGATTTTGAAATATTTGAATTTATAGAGTAGAATTTACAGCATTCTAAAAGTAAGCACGCTATATTTGGTATATTGATATATACAGCTGTGAACTTTGAAATAGCAGTGCTAGTGACCAGTGCGTTTAAAATTGGAAAAAACTGTTATAAACACAACTTCCAGATAAAATTTAGTTATAACAGCATAAAGTATTTAATTTTTGATAATTAAACACTTTTTTCCATTTGGCTAATTCAATATTTTAGCGAATATGGATAATAACAAATGAAATTGGGTCCTTTATGAATAACATTGAAATAGCAGTGCCAAAAGAAAAATTTAATAAATTTCAAAAAATCATATAAATAACTTAATTCTTCTAAATTTCGAGTTGAATACGACCTTATAATTTGTTGTGTAGCCTTTATTGGCTATTAGAGCCTCACAGCTACGTGGCATGGAGTCCACCACGTCCTCGCAACGCTTGCAGGGATTCTGGCCCTATACCTCCTGTACAACTTGTCAATGGTGTGGCTTAGATGTCGGGGATTTCTTGGCAACATAATGCTTGAAGTCCTCCATCAGTTCCCAATCGGATTTAAATCCGGGAACTGTGCTGACATGGCATTACATCAGTTTTTTCATGACCAAACCACTCCGTGACCAGTTGGCCGGTGTGTTTAGGTTTCGTGGCTCTGCTGAAAAGTCCATATTGAAGGGGCATTTCATCCTGAGAATACTTCAGCATGATGTTTCTCAACGTATTTTCAAAGACTTTTTGGTCTATGATCCCATCGATCATATTTATAGGTCCCACACCACTGTATGAAACACATGCCCATATCATGATTTTAGGACCACCATGGTTAGCGGTCTTAAGGGTATGGTTTAGGTCGTTCTCGGTGTTTGGTGGTCAACGGACATATTGTCTTGAACTTTTCTAACAATTAACACCAGTTTAGACTCATTTGTCCAAAGGATATTACGCCATTTGGGAAGTGGCCAGTTCAAGTGGCGCGTGGCAAACTCCCACCTCGCTTTGAGATGTCTGTTACCAAGTAATGGCACCTTTTCTGGACTTCGGGTATTCAAATTTGTATCCACCAGTCTTCGGCCAATAGCCACTTCACTGATTCCCCAACTCAGCCCTGCTTTAATATCCCTAGAGGATGCAAAAGGATTAGTTTAGCTGAAGAGCACTATGCATCGGTCCTCTAAAATTGTGGTTTTTTGTATCGCACCACGGTTTTCAGGCTTTTATTTATAATTTATGTCATTGAAAACCATTTTGGTAAAACATTTTAGGTGACATAGAACTTTTTTATACAATTTTGCTCCTTCCTAAGCTCAAGAAAGGACCTCCTCTCTACATTGGACCAGTTAGGTCCTTTACACACTAAAATTTAATTTTTTTCATAGTTATAGTGTATTGTCGTATAAACTATAATAATAAACCAAATTAAACTCACTTTTCATAAAATTAAAAACAATTTCGGCTTTTTTAGTGGAAGAAAAGAAAAAACTGCTATTTTAAAGTTCAGCCCAAAAGTGGTGCATTTGGGGTAAAAATATCAAAATTTTAGAAAAACTGAACAAATCTAACGGGGTTTTTGGTAGTTTCTTATCTATATGTTTCACTTTACAAAAATAATGTGCCGGGGATCAACTAACAAAAAGGAATATATGAAAATCCGTTATTTTGTTTTTTCTTGTGTCGCACTGCTATTTCAAAGTTCACAGCTGTATATATAATAATATTCAAAATATACCATATAGTATAAAAGATACTAGATTTTCAACCAAAGAAATTAAAAGCAGACGGCAGTTGACGTGATTTACCAAATATGTATATTTCAAGATCAAGAATATACATATATACTTTATAGGATCGGAGAATGCTCCTTTAGTCCAAGCTCCAAAGTTAAAGAAAAAAAATTGATATATCGTAGGGCCTAATCAACTAACGTACTTTTAAATAATTTTTTTAAATATATATAAAATTATAATAATATTTATATTAATATTAATTTTGTGTATCTTACGCATGAAATAAATATGTTATGATAATATCTTTCTACTGAATCATCTTGCGCACTTCTTCGTAATTTTTATATGAATATGTAATGATAATATTTATAATTATAATAATCAGCTTGCACACTTCTTAATCACTTCTTAAATAAATATGTAATGGTAATATTTAAAAATAGAAAATTAAATATTAATATGATATATCTGAATCAGTTTGCGCACTTCTTAATCATTCCTTAAATAAATATTATGAATACAGATAATGATAATAAATACTATGATTCTTTAGCATTATTTACGATATGAATCAAAACAAATTCTTGAGGCAACTGCGTTGCTCATAAAGTTTCAACTTGTTGTGTTGTCATTTTTCTGTTTCTTTTTGTTGTTTTTTTCTCTCCTCAAATAGAATAATTTTTTTTTTTTGGGATCGTCGTCGGAGTTTTGTTTGATTTGGCGCTAGGGCGCTACTGTTTTATACGCTGGCTGGCAAAAGGCAAACAAAACAAGCGATTCCAGTTATTTTCGACTGATTTACGGGGAATTTCATGTGCGTCAGCATCTCAGAGACAGGTCTGTCTGTCTGTCCGTCCGTCTGTCTGTCTGTCTGTCTGTCCACATAGTCCAAAGTGTCCGCCAGCGATTCGATTGTCAATTTTGGTTTCGCCAGAAAAATGCCAGCGAGCTAACAGCAATGACAAACAGCGACTCCAATCTATCCCAGCATCCAAGATATATATACACTCAAGATATATATTTACTCGTATGTAAATATATGTATGTATATTTTTACTATTTAAATTCGAGTTTTATTGTTATGTGAGTTATAGCGCTAACCTTTTTTTATTCCTTTTTTTTGTTTTGTTGTTGTTGCTGCTTCGAGCAACAGCGAAATTCCATGCAAGGTGACTTTTTTTGTCAACGGCTTTCTGGGTGCAAATTTGTAATGCAAATTTGAGTGCGGGCATTTGGGATTTTGACGATCATAAAAAACCACAGAGAGAGAGAGACATACCAACATATGAATAATATACTATATACATACGCACATTCATATATATCATACACATAAAAATAAAAGATATTAATTAACAATAACGAAAACTTGACTGGGGGCACGCTTTGGTGTTATTTCATAAAATATTAAACACAAAAAAAATAACGGAAAAAGCGAATAAAAAAAATCATATTCAGAAAAAACAACAACTCGTCAGCAGCTACTATGGCATCAATCGTGAAACTCTTTGTTATTTGTTATATTTTTGGCACTGTGTGTTTATTTATAAAGCAGCCCGTCGTCGTCGCCATATGCATTGTTCGAGTATTTCATATATTTATTTTTTTCTCGCCTCTGTCGCTCAGCGCCTCGGTTCGGCTCAAAAGCCAAAAATAATATTTCAACCGCAAAAGTTTTGCGCCTGGGGCAACTGGCGGCGACATCGTCGCCAGTTCCACATCCCCCTCCCTCCTCCCCTTGAGTACTTCCTCCCCATGTCGCTGCCCTGCCCCCCAAAAAAATATATGACGCAAATAACACCTTGAGATCTCAAGAGACTAGATTGAAATTGAGACTGCGACTTAAGCCTCAATCCGATCGTGAGAATGTTTAAGTTATTTTTTTTTTGGGAGTTATATAGTAAATCACAGTGGAAGTTTTTTTCTGAGTGGAAACCAGTGGAAACTTGTTCTAGTTTCGATCCCCATGGAAAACTACAAAAGTTTCTAAGTTGGGCCCTAATTTCGCCATCGCCTCATCGTCAGCATCAAGTTGGTTCCCTTTCGGATCTCGCATAGCGCTAAATAGCGATCATATCAACATAACTATACACTCACACTCCCTTCATGAGACAGAGAGAGAGAGTGTGCATAGGAAATTATCATTATTTAAGTTGGCATTTTGGGGTTTTAAAACCTGATAAGATTTCATTATGATATCTTATTTAGCACATGGAAAAATTGTCATATCTGTGCGGGCTTTGCTTGTGCTTACGCGTATTTTTGAGTTTTTTTTTTTTTTTTGTTTTTTTTGCTTGCTTGCTTTCGACAATTGCAGTTTATTTTTGGCTACCACATGATCTATATTTAGGCACTTGATATAATAATGTTGTTTGTGTGTTGTTCACTTTTTTATTTTGCATTCTCCAACTGACAGCCTAATTATGGTTTTTGGAGTCGTAGAAGTGAGAACAAGTGCGAGTATTTTTGGGCTCTAATCACATGATTGATAACTTAATTTCATCCTATCGTAATGTATTTTTATTTGTGTTGGTCTGAGTGATAGAGCGCCGAGAAAGTCTGATAACTGAGGACAAGTAATTGACGCACTGGCACGCCTTTTTGTCATTTTCGTAATTTTGCTGTCACTAATCTTGATCGTCGTTAGCGCCAATTTCCTTTGGGATTTCTTAAGTCAACTGCGAGTGTCATAGCAATCAACAAATGCCAGCAATTGACTAATGTCATAGCAATCGGCAATTGAACTGTTTACTTATGTGTCCTTTGAGTGCAGTAGTAAATAATAAAATTTATAGCAATCTTGTCATTATATATTTTTTTTAAATGGAACAGTATTTCCGTCTGGTTTATAATCTTATAATCAACATAGTCACCATTTTCATTTGGGATTTCTTGAGTCAACTGCGAGTGTCATAACAATCGATTAATGTCATATCAATCAGCATGTGAACTGTTTCCTTTTGTGGCGTCTAAGTGCAATAATAAATTATGAAATTCATAGCTAACAATTTTGCAATTATCTAATAATAATGTTAAGCTCATACATTTTTAAGTGGAAAAGCATTTCCGCTTGGTTTAAATTCTTTGTCGTTATGGCCACCATTTTCCTTTGGGATTTCTTGAGTCAACTGCGATTGTCATGGCAATCAGCATGTGAATTGTTTACTTTTGTATGTACCATGAGTGTCCTAGCAATCAGTATATTTCATAGTTAACAGACTTGATCATTATGCAATTTGCTATAGAAAATATGAAACTTTTGAACTCAGTACTCGTATATTTCCAAGTGGAAAAGCATTTCCGTTTGGCTTATAATTTTATCAGCTGTACTTGGTAATTGCAATGCAACTGATTTGTATGGAAATTCCTTGAAGAATATATCACTGTGATGGAATATATTATCGTTGTGTTTTTGAATAACATTAAATTTCTAAGAACTAGAAGCCATGTAATTATCACAAAACGATTTTCGCTTTCTGCATAATGCAACAGGAAATAAGTCGAGCCCCCCTCAGACATTCTACAAAGAAATATTACTATAAAAATCGAGAATGTTCTCTGCTTAAGAGAGATTTATAGGACAAAAGACAGAAATAAACTTTTCATTGTTTAATGCTCAATATAAATGATATAATAAGAAAAGTTATCTAACCTTGCAAAATCTATTTTTACAACCGTGTGGTACATTATATTTTAAAGTGTTCGTGTAAGTAGAATTTCTTGGAATTATAACTGACGTAACAATTGCGCAAGTTAGACGTGGTCTGCATAAGGTAACCGCAAATGAGTCGAGCCCCCACTTATTCCACTAATACCGTAAAATTCCATAGACAACTATTACTAACCATATCAAAAGTGTAGTAATGACATATTACTATGACAATTACATATTATATATCATATCGAAGGTGTAGTAATGAAATAATACTTGAGGAAAGTTTTGGTGACACAACTTAAGTACTGAAATTTAAGAAGTTCAAACATAAATATAATTTATTTACAAAATTCATAATAGTAATGGAATATATTATCTAAAAATCGGATATGAATTTATTTTCTTAATGCCAACTTATTTTCAAGAAGATGTCGATAAAGAATTTCGTGTTAAACCATATATGAATTTATGTTTTTATAATAAATCACAGATTAGTTATAATTCTACTGCAAAAAACTTTTATGTATAAAACAATTATTTCGAAATTTTACGAAAATGTCAATAAATTAATTTTAGATTCAAAGTCATAAAGTAAACAAAAAATGGAACAAAGAAAATGTACTATATCAGTTTCTACCGTCTAGTTTTAATCATACTATAAAAGTCTCTGTCTACAACTGATTAAAGTGAAATTCACTAGTAGTATGTCAGTGTGTTGAAATATATTCTGATGAATTGTTTGTGTAACTAGAATTTCTGCGAATTATAAATTCAGTAATAATCGTACAAGAAATACGCAGACTGCATAATTCAGTTAGAAATGAGTCGAGCCCCCTTGTAATTTAAAATAAGAGGAACTACAAGAAATACTAAGTATTTTAATACCGAAAACGTGCTAAATAAAGGTGTAAAACTGTTCAATAGAATAATTACTAATAAGTAGAGGTAGCTTTAATTATTTCGTTGAACTGAATGATAAAACAAAAGAATATGTAAATTTAGATGATCAATTTTCGTAGAAAAATTAAGAAACAAATTGTAGCAAGTCTATTTAAATACTGATTAATAGAGGAAATACCATAACTTATAATATGTGCTATTTGTTTGCAAAACTTCTGAGAAATTGCGTTGTAGTAATGCAAGTCGCACGCGATATCCGAGCTCCGTTCTCTATATACATAATGCATCCGGAAATGAGTCGAGCCCCCTTAAAAATTCCGTACTGCTCCATTATCGGTGACAAGATCTTATCTTGCAGTGATTAAGCGTCGACGTCGCGTCCAATCGAATAAGACGAATAACAGCTATGATCACATGCATCATACGATTGATCACGCCAATACCCAGAGGTTCCGGAATACGACGCCGCGCTTGACGTCAGAGGAATCTAATCGAAAGTAGCACCGTTGACCCACATAGAAACATATACGAAACTAAAACAGACTTGGGCCCTTAGGTAAATGCTCTAGCTTCAGTTCCAGTTCCAGCTGTTGCTGCTGCTGCTAGGCTGACTAAAATTTCAAATCGCAACTGATAAGCGCGAGTAGAACCCATACGATCATGTGTACACGTAGTCCGCCCCGAAAAAAGCTGAGAATGGTGAAAGAAAGACGTCTACGTGCCGCTGCAGTATTTCACCACACAAAACGGTATATTGCTGAGTATACGAGTATATATACGGAGTAGTGATAAGGCGGGCTTGTTATGACTGATTGTCTGCCGTTGTTGAAAGTCGACGTCGTCTTATCAAAACCCCAATGGCGAAGTCGTCATCATCATCATCGCCGACATCAACGCAGTCGAAAGTTAAGTGGCAAAGTACATCGACGACGTCATTGTTATGACCACTAAAGCGTAATGACGTAATGTCACCTTTATTTTTTGTTGCCAATTTCAAAATTTTCAAATTGACTGCAACAACGTTGATCGACGATGATTCATCGAACAATGCGCAAGTCTTAACACTGATTTCACGTTTTGGCAAGTGGATGAAAATTCTTCGCTTGAATTGATAAAACCCACACAACTCTTTTTACATTACTTTGATTCCTCGAATTCAACGAATTTCAAACTAATTGATTGTTAAGAGTTGAGTTGGCGTCACAGTTCAAACTGGATTAAATAGTTACGTTTCACAGTTGATCATCCCATGAGAATAGCGGACTTTATCATCCTGATGATGATTCACACAAATGCAAAAAAAATTATAAATTTATATAGTACTCTGAAGCAGAGTATAAACTACAATCTAACTACGTTTTGTATGTATATACTGAAAACGTGAATAAAAAGCGAGATTAAAATATGCAAATTACTTTGCCTGAGATGATCGTATCGTATGATTATAAGTATAGGTATAAGTTTGATAGGTGTAAAAAAATAAATTATTCCTGAGAATAAAAAATGACAATTCACAAAAGTTGACTTTATTAGTCTTTTTGTTATTGTATTTTGTCAAATGTGGCGCCGTTTGTCATCGGAATTCAAACTTGAATTAATTCAAATTTTAGCCAGAGCCTGAGTTCGTGTCTGGTTCTTGTTTGGTCGACAGCTTAGAAACCACAATAAAACGAAAAAAAATGTGAGCTAGACGTTGTCTGGAATTCCCCCCATGAAAAGAAAGCCAAAAACACAACAACAAATACACTAACAAAAAAGCAACAGCAATATTTGCTAGGCAGCAGACGCGTCGCGCGCGTGTGCAAAAAAAAAAACTGAAAAAAAAACGAAGAGTTAAAGTTGAAGATAAAATAAAATTAAATAAAATACAGCAACAAAATGTACAAGCCAAGCTGAGAGCACACAATGAATAAAATGAAAACCAGTTAGTTGGAGACGTCGCGCCGTGAGCAGCAGCAGCCACAGCAGCAACAACAGCAGCAACAACAACCACAGCAGCAACAACAGCAGCGGGCGGGGCACTTTGAGCCACACACGCGCCACTGGAGCAATTTCCAGCGCGTGAGCTTGGCGACAGCGCAGTCGGCAGCGCAGTCGCTGTCATTGTTATTGTAGTTGTTGTTGTTGTCGGCAGCGGCAGCGGCGGCGGCGCTTTTGTCATAGATTGTCATTGTCCACGCGACTGCAGCAGCTGAATCACACGGCTCATTGTGGTTTTTTTTATTCCGCGGAATTTGTGGCGACATTCCCGGCGAGTGCCATATTCGGTAGAAATGTATACGGCTACAAATAGCTACAGTGGATACCGCCTAGAGCGGATTAGAGTATAGAGTTAGAGTTAGAAGTGCCGACAATCGAGTATGTACAGTATAGAAACTTTGATATCATTGGAATTTATATGAGTTTGCATATTTTATAAGCCGTTAAATGTTTCTAGCATATTTGCTAAGCCAAGCACCCAGTGTGGTATATGTAAGTACTATAAGTACCATAAATCTTGATAAAACTGATTGATAAAGCTTTGTCAGATAATTTAATCAAATATTTGGTGAATTTAGATTGATGGGTATAAACTTGTTTGTGATAAAATATTTTCATAAGAATCGGATTTTTTCTAAATACCAATTTCCTATTAATATATGTATACCACTCCATTCCTTGAATAGATGATATTCTTTAATTTTATGAAATTGCTTATGAAGAAAATGCGCAAATCGAAATTTATTTTTAATTTCTTACATACAGTTTAAATTTTGACTCTTACTCTAGGAAAAATTGATTTAGGAAAAATAAGGAAATTTGAACTAAAAAATATTTTATTTCAGTATATTATATCGAGCAGCTAACAACAGAACTTTTTTAAAGCTCTTTAATGTAAAGCCAAAATAAAAGATACATAAGCAAATAATTACGTACTAAAATCTAGAACAATAATAATACCTTTAAGAACCTCACGATCTTAAAAAGATTTTTCGATCAAAAGATTTTAATTAAATTTAATTTAAAAAAGTTCATAACTCAAGATTTAATTATGGTTTGAAGAGTAAAAATCTTATTTAAGAATAGAAATTTTACCAAATTAAAACATTTTATTCTTTTTAAACTAAAAACAAAGTAAAACTTTTAAGAGGTGGATTATCAATCTAGGTATAGATCAGTATCAAATTGGTTTACATATACATACATATGTGTATGTATATGAAATATTAATATTGAAATTTACTTAAAATAAAATTTAATCCCAAAATAATGTTAAATGGAATTTAAGGTAACTACACTGCGAAGCATTTGCATTGAGGCGTAAGGCCAATAATAAATGCATGACGTTGTTCGACACAAATCAATGTTGACTGCTGATCGATATCCTCAAGAGGTGTGTGAACTGTGTGGCATAGGCAGCCTCAACCGTATATAGAGCAGTGAAAAAATATTGCCACAACTGTCACGTTGAGTTCCAATTTGACGCTGACGTTCTGTCAATTAGTGCGCCACCATCACAAACAAACAGCAAGTGCTCTGGAAGTGGGTGTGGAAGTGAGTGTGAATGTGAATGTGAGTGTGGGTGTAGAAGTGTGGAGGTGTGGGTGTCTGATTGATGTTAAAGTCAAAGCTGCCGCTGTTCTCCTGTACCCACCTTCCACCTCCCACTAACACCAAGGCAAACACACACACACACGATACACAAACAGGCAACAGGTGCCACCAACACAACTCAATGTTTGCACATGCTCAGGTTTTCCCCCACTAACAACAAAAAGCAGCGCACGCGGGCTTCGATAAAATGGCTCATAAATCAAACTATATACAATATGTAAATACATTCCACAAATGCGATAGTGTGTGTGTTTGATTCTCTGTTCTATTTTATTTGCCCAGTGAAGCTAACAAATTGAAGTCAGACTCAAGATGAATTCTTCTTATTTGCCAACTTGATTCTAAAAGCTGCACATACCCAAAAAAAATAAGAAAAAAATTGGGTAAAAAATGGTTAAAAAATTCGCTGAAGACGCGAATCGTGGCACGTTTTGGTCATTACGATTCATTACCCATCCTCAAATCGTTGGCCAGCTATTATTCTCGTTGTTGTTGTTGTTGTTAAAACGCAGCACGTTCTTGCGCAAATGAACAATAACAACAACAGCAACAAAAAACGAAATCAAAAGCAAATATTTTTAAATATCAATTTTTTAGACAGTTTCATTATTGGTCAATGTGCTTGCATAACCCATAAAAATATCATCGTCATATATCGTTTAGTCTTTTTTTCCGTTTAGCTTAGCTTACATAAGCCATGACTATGTCACTCATTTAAAAGTGTTCTATATATATTCACATATGGAGAGTTGACGAATTGCAAACCTATTGAAATCGTCATGAAAAATGAAATTCGAAGCGACATTTTCAGTTGGGGATAACCGTATTATGACGAATTTGAAAGCACTTACCTTGTTGCCAATCGAATCGATGGGCGCATTAAATTCACACTATGTGATTAATTACAAATTAATAAACAGCTAACGAATTTCGTAGAAATTTCAAGAATGTGTTGATGAGCAGCAACAAAGTCTCTAAACAAGATTGATTCTGCACATCATTTAATCATAATCATCATTATGATTCTTGGAATTAAGAAAACGAGTATCTCTCGTTTTAATTGACAGATCGGCAACGCCCAGAAGCTATCAGAATATTTATTTATAGCTAGCCAAAGCTTTTGATATTAAGTATACGTATTATTATAAACTCTTAGAGTTTAGGGATTGCCAAAACATCAGCAACGTATTGCGTAGGGTGCAGCGCGAGTCCAAATTTCGATTTCGAGGGGATCAATAACTTCTACTACAAGCGATCACAAACAAAAAAAACAATGTGAGGGGAAATTGCACACTGTCAACTTATTCGCACTGGAATTCAAAGTCAATGCAACGCTTACATAACTTACACAACACACTTTTACTTACGTAAAAGAAGGCGTGAAAGACGATGAACAGCAACTGAAATGAACAGAAAAGAAAACCGAGAGCGAAAAAAGAAATTTCACAACACAACCTCGAAATAAATAAGACAAATGAGAACGTTGCGTTCGCAGATTGATCGACACTAAGATACGCTTTAGTAAGATCAGTATCTATAGTATAATTTTAATGTGAATTATTTCTTTACTCATATATTTATAGAATAATTATATAAACTGTAATAAAAGCTGGAAATAATGATTCTTCCTTACATATTTTAGCTTAGAAATGGAGTAAGAGCTTTATGAATGGTATTCATATTTCTTATGTGATTATTTATTTTACATTTGTATAATAATACAATTGTATAAAATTATTAGACAATCATGGACTTTAAGAAACATTTTTGCAAGATTTTCTCTTCATATGTTTTAACAGTAATTAATATATTAAAAAACTATAAAGAAAAGTTTCTACTTTACAGTTTATATCTCGGTTAAAATGTAAAACTATTTTTGACTTTTATGTATTTGAAAATTTAAGTTTGCTTGACATTATGATAGACTTTAGTGAGATTTGAGTTTTAGCTATTGTATATTTTTTACATGATTATTTCCGTAATACTTTAATCTACTAAGAAAGCTAGAAACAACATTTCTTCTTTGCAGTTTAAAAATATGAAAATAATAATATATGTACCTCAATGGACTTTAGCTTGACATTAAGATACACTTTAGCATGATTTGGTTTTTGGCTATATTTTTGTAGAGATTAAGATACTAAAACTGCAACAGCATGGTCTATAAAGATAACTCAAAGCAAAGACTTTTCTTTTTGCCTCTTAAAAAAGTGCAAAATATTTTTAGAGCTCTATGGACTTTAGTTTGCTGAAAACAGCTGTTGAGGCGGATCTTGTGAGCACAGAATTCCCACATATATAATCTTGAAAAAGCTCACTTGATAAGCACGAGCTCAGCCCACAATTTAAAGGGTATTTGCAAAGAATTTGCAAAACTGACACGCGCTCAAAAAAAAACACATACAAAAAAAATTGATTGAAATTGAATTGGCAAAAAAAAAGCTAAGACTCATGCGAGATTGTCCAATTAAAATTGGACTACGAGCTACATATATAGCGTAATAATGAAAGTAATTGCTATAGTTGAGGAGAGTGGAGAGCATGCACAGAGCACAGAGAAGACAAACAACATAATGAATATGATGAGGGAAGACGAAGAAGAAAAAGGCAGAGCAAAAGTCAACGAGGACTGGAAAGAAAAACAACAAAAGCTGCTTGCAAGCAAACAACACACAGACAGAGGAAGAGGGAGACGAATGGAGAGACGGAGGACGGAGAGGGAGGCGTTCAAAGATTGAACGGCACGTGCCGCGGCTAGCGTCAGCGTCGACGCCAAAATGGGGGCTAATAGTAAAGAGCACTCACAGCAACAACATGAGTAAATGAAAAACAACAACAACAACAAGAGTAACAACAACAACAATAACAACTCTCATTTGCAAAACAAGGCGACGTGCAGTTGATCGCGAAAGCGCAAGCGATCGCAAGTCGTCGATCGATCGATGGGTTTTTACTTTTTTTTCTACTTTTATATTTTTTTTTTGTTGTTCCTTGTGTGGTTCGATGGATTGCTGTTGCTTCTGCCTGCCCTGGGGGTTAATGGAGCATAATGGCGTGCTTAATTAGAATGTACGGAAAGCCCAAAATCGAGTGGTACTCAAATTATCAGCAGCACTGTCCATTTGACGAGTATTTCCCGCACACCCGAGATAGTATTTTGACCGTAGATTTGGACAATATTCTTTATAGACCAAAAAATTGATTATACAAAGACAATCACACATGACTACAAGGCATTTTTAATTTTTAATTGTCCCTTATTTGATGACCTAAAAAGTTTGGGATCAGAATAATTATTGATCTGTAATTATTTCCGAACTTTAATATGAAAATCTTAGGCAGTACAGAATAAGTATTAGTCGTTACGGTAATATAGTTGTTTAGAGTTGATTACCTAGTAAGTGCTATAAGCAAGCAAATACTTCAAATTAAGTAGAACTACTTTATATAGGTTCTCCACACTCTGATTGATATTACAGAGTATAATTATCTAATGTCATGCGTTAATATATAATTAAGGCTATCAATTAATTTTAAATTCTTATAGGACAAGCTGCAACTAATTTCAAATTGACTTAATTGTTTTACTTATTATTACATTATTAGTTTTCTTACTATATTTAATTATTTTACTTATATTTTGCATTATTATTAGCATTACTAATAATCGTGAAATAGATTAATAATGAACTTTGCAGTATAGAATAAAATAATATAAAAAAATAATGAGTTTCTAATAATTAAATTGTATGTATGTTTTTATTTTGCGTACTCGTGCACTTAAAAAAATTTGTTATATTTTTATTTCTTTATTCAAAGTTCATGTGCAAATCTATTTTATTTCACCCTGCTAAAAATTAAGGTGAATGGTATTCTAAAGTGAATTATCATAGTACGAAAATAAACAATTGATTTTGAATGATTTCAAATTAGTTTCTAATTCACATATTGCACTTTCAAGTCCTCGAGCACTTTAAAGTTGTTTGTTTATTTTTGGATTTTCACTCTAAATTTATATGCAAATCTATTTTATTTGACATTGATAAACATCAATGTTATTTTGCATAATTCTAATTCACATATGTTTTCAAGTGTTAGTTCGCATTTAATTTCAAATATCAAGAATTATTAAAGTATGAAATTAGACAATACATTTTCTATTGATTTTAATTAGATGATCAGCTTCTCATTCACATACTTTGATTTTAAGAAATTTATTCATTTTTGCATTTCTACTCTAAATTGATATCCAAAAGTGTTTTATTTCTCTTTACTGAAAATTGGGGTGTGTATCGAATTAATATAAACCAAACTTGCAATTATTTAGTTTTCTATTTCAAGTACTCGTGTACTCTTTAATAAGTTTGCTAATCATTTTATTTGTATTCTAAGTTGAAATGCAAATCAATTTTTTATTTCACCCTGCTAAAACTTAAGGTGAATTATATAATATTCTAGGCTATATAAGAAATTAACATAAATTAGACAATTGATTATGAATGAAGCCGGAAAATAAAAGAAATTCAATTGCATTATGTGTGTTTACTTATTGACCAATTCAAGCTCAATATGTACGCATATATATAATTGATTGATATCATTGTGTGAGCTTACTTCTTGACTAATTCAAGCTGCTAGTTTTAATGAATATTTTGAATTTGTTCAAGCGTTGCCCGATTGCTTTAATAAACAGTTTTCAAGTACTTTTTTTTTGCTGTATTTAATTTGTTGACTAGTGTGAAGTGTGTAGAATAATATTTGGCTGACGCGCCCCGGGTTTGTGTGCACTGAACATCTGTCCACTGAGTGGACCACGCGAAGAAGACAACGGACAGCACATCACACAGTTATTTCGTGGGTCTCTGTACGGAGCACGGACGCAGTCTCGTGGCCAGGCGCTGAACCGGGGCCGCTTCGCCCGTTTACCACCGGCATTAAGTGTAAAGTGTCCGGTCCGGGGGACTGGACTGAGGCTTTGCTGACGCACGAGATGATTATCAATGGTGGCCGCAGCGGGGAGGGGGAGGAGAAGGGCGTGGTAAGCGGGCAATCAGTACCCCAACACGAGGAGGCATTGTGGCAATTGAGCGTACTGCTCGTGCTGATCGAGCTCGTGCCGATTGCGACGGTCGCTCGATTAGTCGTCGACACAAACAGTCAAACGGTCGATCAGTCGATCAGACGATCAGACAAGCGAGAGCGTCCGTCAAATTCGTTATAGCAATCATCATTAGCGAGCTCTCTATGTGTGTGTGTGTGTGTGTGTTTGTGTGCGCTTGGCCACGGACACGGCTTATTTTAGCCAAAGGTCAAGCGCAGCGTCGATAGAAAAACTCATCAAAATCCAAAAATAAAACGCGCATTCATGGCATGCCATAAATCAAACAGTCTGCGCATTTTGATGTCTTTTTTTTTTGTTCTTCGTTGTTTTTTTGTGGTTTTACGAGTTAATTGTTGAAATGTCGCCGTCGGTGCCCCCAGGGCTCAAAACGGAACTCAGGTGGAATCAACAGAATCAGACAGACAGACAGTTGTGATTTTTCACAAGTGGAAAAGCATTTCCGTTTAGCAGGAATCGCAATTCCAATGAATCTATTACTACTCGAATTGCATTCAGATCTGCTCTAACTGGTTCCTTGGACTCTGACTGGCTTTCATTTATCTGACTAAGCGCCAGGCATTAATTACTTATGCTTAGTGCTTTGAACAGTTTGTTGAGTGTTCTCGGAATATCAAATAATAAATATCATTGGCTAATGTCTGTGCAGTAGCTACGGCAATGTCAGCACTTGAGCTCCGCCTTCATGTTGACTTCCTATCGGGGCTGGACAGATGCATGCTACTTAAGGGTCAACTTCCCTATTTACCCGCACACTCGACACTCGGCTTAGCACTCGACTTATCAGTGACAGTTTTTCCCATGCGGAAGCATTCAACATTTAACGGCTCACAGTCGCAGCCATTAAAAAGTCGACGACAGTGGGGCCGCTTAAATTGTTCAGTTGAAAAACAAAAATAAAACAATAAATGAAACATTCGTAGTTTAATAATTTAAATGGAAGATGATAGACAGGTGTGCAACCTATGAAGTGTTTGACAGAGCAGGCTTTGAGATGCTAACTTAAGCTTTATAAAATTTATAAAAAAAAAATAGAGATAATTTTTTTAAGAGAGCACTTGCTATATTTGCACGAAGATTATCTTTGTTTCGAAATTTTATTATGCTCACTTTTGCCCTCGCAACTATAGTATTTATGATTCTTGTAAATTTGGTTGCGATCATATACAAATTGTATAAGTTATTCAAGAAAATACTTTCATATGGGAAAAACGCTTACTAGGGGTCTAAGTTGCTTTGGCTGACATTCTGGTAATGTATAATGTATAAATGTAGTACTATATAAAAATATTGAAAATCCATTGATATATTTTAGTATTTTTGCTAAGACTGGCAATCTAGTATATTTGCACTCTATGGTATATTTTAAATGTTTTAATATATCAATATAACATGTATATTTTTGTATTTTTGCGGTTTTAATGTGATATATTTTAAGAATAAAACCGCGCTATTTAACACACTTGACTGTTACTTTCTTAATTGTTAATGATTTGTGATTGTGTATATTCTTGAATAATGTTTTTGTTTTTAAACTATCAACTTATCACCTTCAAAAAAGATTAATTAACAATATAAATTTAGATTAGGTTAAACCGGCAGCCTCTAGAGCGCTAGACAATAGAGCATTAAACAATATACAATAAAGTTAAGGGCTTTCTAATTTTCTTCTGTGTAGAAAAAGTTACAATCTTAGCGAGGTTGGCTAAAATCTCTTGTATGTTATGTTCTTTTAAGCGATTTCAACTTGAAGACCCATTCCACTAGCTTAAGATCAGCAATGTGTTGTCAATTGCTTGCCATTAATACAATATGTTTAACCTCTATGACTAATACAGCTCGCAGACTTTGTTGCACTGTATCGTTACACTGGACGTATACGTGATATGCCGATATATACATTTCCTGCTCATTAGACTTGTCAATCAAGTCATAAGCTAGAACATTAATGCAGTTCTTATACGTGTAAGCTAATCGAAACAGTCCTAGACTACATGAAGCCCGATACTAAGTGAAGTGAAGGAATAGAAAATAAAAGTTGTAAAAGAAAAAATTATTTAATTAGAATCAAACCAAGACTTCATCATAGAATTGATTTACCAGATCGTTAATCTCCACAATAAAGTTAAATTTCCTAAGCAAAAGTTTTAAAATAATTGAAATGACTTGAAAGGTAAAAGAAGTCCGACACGTCAATCAATAAAAATATAAAATTTTTAAAAATGTGAAGCTCACATTCTCTATCAAATTGAGGTTTTATATTATTATTCGTATTCGTATTGGTTGTAAATCGAAGAAATGTTTTACAATAAGATATTTAAAGCAATTTTTCTTAAGCAATATACAAAATAAAATATTTTCAACACCAGACTAAAACATGTCATGTTCAACATGATTTCCATATTTCATATTTGGTGGTTGTTGATTTCGAGTATTTTTGACACACTGTGCGGGTTGAGAAGGTGCCTTACAAAAGCGGAACCGCTGGCAAGGTTAGGGGCTGACATTTTGGCACTGGACCAATCCGCAGCCCAAAGCAAAGTCCATTGGCTGAATTAAGGTCAACATGTCAATTTGTTTGCGATAACGTTTTGAGGTGTTTTATTTTGTATTTATTTTTGTTGTTGTTTTTTTGGTTTTCAAATTTGTATTTGCTTTTTTACAGTTTTCAAGTTATTGGCTTGTGGTGTGAGATCTGAGCATATGAAATACCAAAGTTGGTGAGACAATAAGCGTGTGAGAGAGAGGGAGAGCTATATGAAGAGAGAAGGAGAGAGGGAGAGCATTTGGTCAATTAACTGCGACAACGATCAGACTGAGTAGTTTGTTTACCTAGACGCCGTTTTAGATGCGATTAGATTAAGTCGCATTGTACTATCATGATTGATGGTTTATTTTTAGCTAATTTGGATTATTAATATTATTATTATTATGGCTTGCTTGATGTGCTAATCGACACGCAATTCTGGGCCCACGGCAGGTCTCTGTTTTTGTTTTCTTGTTTTATGACAGACTTTTTTAATTGAACTTTGTGTCCAAGTGGCTGTTCTTTTGGGGATTTTATTAGCTAGACGGGGGGTACTCTAAGTACACTAGTTTATTGATAACAAGAGTCTTGATATGGTCTACTACGATTATGTCGAACCGCGTAAGTTATACGCTAGTCATTGACGTCTTTTCAACTGCGTATAAAGGAAGTTCGAATTAACGTTTTTTTTTTTTGTGGGATTTTTTTTTTTTTTTCATTGAGATATAGAACACATAAATGATATAATTGAGAATTTAAACAAGTACTTTAGGGGAATTCGAATATCTTAAAATATACAGGGTAAAGTACTTCAAGCATTGGATTTTAGTAGCAAGCCAAATTTGGGATTTTTTTGTCAGACATTGAAAACAAACAGTTATGTTGATAAAATAAATATACATGCAAATATTAAATTTCTTAAAATTTTACATGACTTACAAAAGTTCAGTTTTGTGTAAATTGGAAAACAATTAAATTTGTTGAACTTCACAAATAATAAAAAAAGGTTAAAGCACTTCTAGCATTATGTCTTTGATTCATGTTATATTTGGAATTTTATTTTTTGGGATCTGAAAACAGACTGCAGTGCTTTAATACTAAAAAAAAGTAAAGAACTAAGAATACTACAAAATTTGCAATGTTTTAAAAAGTTGCATCTTTTGAAAGTTTAAATTTAGTTAAATTTTCCATATTTAACTGAATATAAAATAAGATAAAGCACTTTTTGAAATGTGTTTTAATCCCAAGTTCTATTTTTTTCATTGTCTTTTCCTATTTTCTTCAAATATGTAAAATAAAATTGCTATACTGATAAAAAAAGTCAAAAAAAATCTGCAATGTTTTAAAATATTGGTGTTATTCAATACTTTTTGATTTAGTTTGTATTGAATAAAAGAAAAAACAGCTTTCTGACATTGTGTCTTAGTGTCAAGCTGTTTTTAGAATTTTTTATTTTATTTTAATAGAGAACAAAAACTTCAATCGTGTTAAAAAAAAAATACTATAAAATTTGTAATTTTTTAGAATCTTGCATCTTTTAAGTCTTTCAAATTTGGTATTTTTAAATATTTTTTCAGTATAATTATTTAGTATAATTTTGTTTGTAATTATTATCTGAACGCATATTCAACTAACATAGTACTTTAGAAATAAGCTATTGTTTATTTAAATTATATTTATTACTAATAAATTATTAGACAAAATTGCAATTATATCATTATATACTTCCAACTTATTCACTTTTTTCACACTCATTGTACAAGCCACAAAAAGTTGTGAAATTTTGTGCATATTTATTGCATTTGAAATCTTAAGATTGTCACAAAAAGTTGTGAAATTCTCTAAATATTTATTGCACTTCAAATCTTAAGATTTGACTCACTGAGGAAATGGAAATTAACCGAAAACTTCTTCCGTCTTCTGTTTTGTTTTTTTTTTAGTTATTTTTTATCTGCTTAAGATCGTAAAAAGGTAATTGGGTTTCTCACCTGGCAACTGTCCACAACCCAAACTGTTGCCAGTAGCCTTTTGTGTTGTTTGCAACCGGATGGTTGGCATTTTATCTATTGTATGCGAGCAATTGCTCGTACTTGTTCTGCGTATATTTACAGCCGAGCCCACTCGACTATTGCTCCGCACTGAGTCAATAACACTTTGCAAAAATTGACCAAGTCCCCATGGGTTCAATTTGGGTGCCATTTCGGTGCTGTGTGTTATTCTTTTGTTTTCATTCTGTTTTCTAGTTATTCTTTTTTTTGTAGGTGCGCACGATAAGCACGAGCAGAAGTCCAGAAATTTTGTATGCGTGATTGGGGGAACGGAAAGGAAGACCTTCGTCTCCTCCTTCTGTTGCCTGAACGATGCGACTCTAATCATGAGATTCAAAACTCGTGCTCGTGATTATAGCCAGCGACAGCGGAACGTAACGCTTATCAGCATTTAAGCAGGGGGTGGGGAGGAAAGAGTTGAGGGAGTCGTTTTTTATCTAGCTGGGGCATGACTTTTTGCGTGTGCCATGACGAATGCGCTTGGAGGTGGCGGCGGGCAACAGTGACTGCTATTTATACACACGCACACGCCACACACACACACACACGCGAAGCAATGAACTGTGCGTTGTTGAAAAATTTTCCATGAATTTGTTGTACTTGTTATTGTTATTGTTTTTTTTTGCTGTTATTTTGTTTTGTTTGCAACATGTACCCCATCGAGTTGCTGCTGCTGCTGTTGCTGTTGCTTTTATCAATAATTATTTTGTTGTGCGCGACGAGTCGCTGCGAGTCGAGTGTTTTTTTCTTATCAGCACCTCGCCATACACAAACACACACCCTAAAAGCAACGGGGGAGGTGGTATTGTAAGGGGTTAAGTAAGTGTAGAATGCTCTGGACAGCGACGACGACGACGACGTCGACAACTGGTCGTGTGACACAGACACAATCACGTAGGCCGCCGTCGTCGTCGTCGACTGTGCGCTTGATGGGGGCAAAGCTTGTGCCGTGCTTGTCTATAATTAGCTTAAGTCGCGTCAACAACAATAACAAAAACAACAACAAAAAAAAAAACGAGTGTAACAATTACAGACAGCAGCAACAACAATCAGCAATAACAATCGCAAGGCTGTCGAGAGCAAACGTTCAATCGATGATTGTGGCGACTTTTTTCTGTTTTTTGTTTTTTTTTTTTTTTTTTGCCAGCTGTTGCCATGTAAATGTAAACCATACCCTACCTCTAAAAGTGTCAGACAATGTTTCGTATGTTATGTCGCCTCTTTACTCCACAGTCGTAAATTAACAATTGCGATCGTTGTGCGCTAATTGATTGACGCAACAACTAGCGTTTACTATCTATGCGTATCTATCAGCCTTATCGATATGCTTGTATTTTAGTACTGCTTGGCAACTACTTTTTTTTTTTGCTTTTTTGGTTTTTTTGGTCTGGGTTTTCACTCTCTTGGTTGGTGGCCATTTTGCAGCCAGTGGCCATACTTAAGTCAACAAAAAAAAAATACGATATATCGATGTGAAATTTAATGCAATTTAATGCAGCGGCCATTATTCAAGTTGCAAAATAATTAAACTTGGCTGCAGCTACGCCACAAAAGCACAAAAAAAATGCTGCAGCTGTGGGGTGTTAACTTGTTTAACGTGCATCAAGTCGCTGGCAATTATGAGTGCTGCATGCAGCAGCATGTTGCAGCAGGATGTTTGCAGCAGGCAGGGCCAGGGCCTCACTTTGATTCGCCATAAATGCAAATTGCACCACCAACAACAACAGCAACAGCAGCAACATCAGTCAGTCCCAACAGCAGCAGCCTTTTGTGTAATTGAACAATTTGCTGCGCTGGTCCAGCCAGCTGCTGTTGCAACAACAACAACAACTACCACAAGCAACCAGAAACAAAGGGAGCAACAATGGCGTCGCTGATCACAGTGGTCCATGCTGTAAAATTCATGATTTTGGATACTAAATTAAGCAATTATTATAATTTTGGAAGAACATTTTGGCATGGCAAATAAAGACATTATTTTTAATTCCATTTTTACAAAAACGAGAAAAGATTTTTTTCAATGCTTGGTAAATTATAATTTACACACATAAATATTATAGAAATCAATACTTAAGATAATAAATAAATACATACTAAAAATATACTTGAATGCATTGTTACACTTTTAGTTGTACACAAATTGGAAAAAAGACTTTCTTCAATAGTAAATTAGAGACATAAATACTATAGAAGTTAGTAATAAAGATACTAAAATACTAAATGTATACTTTAAAATATATGTATGTATATGATATATGTATAGAATTAACACTGCAGAAACATTCAAAAAGATATGTAAATTAAAAATATTCGTATGTAACTGTAAATTTTATACTATAGAAATAATTTGATATAGACGTATTTTTTTGTATTAATTTATTTGTTTGTTATTTGCAACTTAAGATTGAATTTTAAAGCACAAACTGCAGACAAAGTAACTGAGGTATTCCGACTATTTATGTTTAATCTAAGTTCAAATAGTAAACGTAGTAAGTTAGCTTAAATATATTTATTTTTTTTTAAATTCGATTTTGTAAGTTAAGCCAAATAAAAAAAAGCTTCAATCGAGTGTGCTCGATTGTGAGATAGATTTGGAATAAAACAGTGCGGCTTAAATTTTAAAAAATACCATATTAATATACCGCTAAAAATACTACAAATATAACAAACCACATCTACCCTACGGGTGGCGAGTATAAAAATTTGTAAAGCACTAAATGCATTTAAATTGAAATTGTTTCTTAAAATTCGAATTTCTGACTTGGCTAAGTTTGTTTAAATATATATATTTAATTAATAAATTTCAGTAATTTAGAATTAAATTCTAGGACACAAATTTTCAATTAATTCTTAATATTTAACTTGGTTGTAAGTTTGATTAAATTCCTTGTTTACTCTACTTTACTAATACCTTAAAATATAATTTATATACTTCAGTTGTTTGCATTTTCGGGGTGTTTATATATATGATAGGGAATGCGTTGGTTCATAATTTATATTTGATTCTTTGAAATTTGTTAACAAAGCAAGCGTAAATACCAATTTCCAGAAATATGAATAAGCTTAAAATTTAATTTCTAGCTAAAATGACTTTGAAATTCATTGCAGTTTTACAATTTAAAACATTTTCAAGTGTTCATTGTTACCGTGAAAGACTTGCAACTATTTCAAACGAGAGGAATTTGAATTAATTTCAGCCACAAAAGCGTGTGCTAATTGTCGTATAATTAATGCGATGATATAAAACCAACTGAACATATATTATTAAATGTTATTTGCATGCACATTTCTCTTTTTTTTCTTAGATCTTGATCTACATAAAGCAATTTGAAATTCCCCAAAAATTAAATGTTTTTTTTTTTTTTTTTTTTTTTTTTTTTTTGTATCTAAAATATTCTCATTTAAAGTGCTTCAAATTAATCTTGGCCGCACGTTTAGATTAATTATTACAGACTGCAGCGTTTGTCAGTTGAATTTAGTAAAAATATATATTTCTGAAGTGTGACTGCATTCCGGTTCCACTGTGCTGTCCAGTTTCAGTTTCAGTTTGAGTTTTGCTCGTCGCTGGGCTTGTTGTTTATTTAGGCCCAACCGGCTCCTCGGCCAGCGAGAGCCGCACACGACGCTGACAACAACAGCAACAGCAACAGCGAACGGAGACAGAGACAAACGCACAGGGCAAACAAAGGCGTTGGCCATAACAACTCAATACAAGGCAACAGCAGAGAGAAGTCCAGCGACGAGATGCGATTGCGATCATTGTCAGGCCATCAGCAAGGGTTTTGCTTGTCCGTCGCAGTGGACAGAAAAACTGGTAGCCTGGCCAGAGAACAGGCAAGAGCTGGGCACTGTGTCCATTGGCCGTTTATGTTAATGGCCTTGATTTCCACATAAGTCGAAGCGAGTCAAGCGACGTGTGTGTGCCAACGTCTGTCTCCTGGGCATTAGGCAGGTGTGAACTACTTTCCACTACCGAGCGAGCGACTCATGTTTGCACAGCACAGAAGAAGGCAGCTAATTAGCTGCAATTTCTAATGCGATTGAAGGCGCGTCAACCCAGGCGTATGAGTAATATCACACATATCGCGTATGCATTGTCAATATTTGATGTCGATTATTTACTGTAGCGCGGGGTTCGAATTTGACGACAACGGCGACGACGACGACGACAACGTCAACGACTCCTAAACAAGTGCGTTCGCTGCTCCGATGTTTTGCAATAAGGCAAACAAGCAAGTGAGTGGCAAATATTGACTAGATCGACTGATAAACTTAAGGCAGATCAGCAGCAGGGCAAGAAATATTGAACCGAGTGTATGTGTTGCCTTCTTTCCCCTAAAAAATATTAATAAAGTACTCACTGTCTGACTGCCCGACTGCCTGACTGTCTGTCTCTCTGTCCTTCTGTTTGCCTGTCTTTCTGTAGGCACCTGGCAACGCCTCCTCCGCCTCTGTTTGCCTCCCTCTCTGGGGATCGTTTGCCATTGACGCAAATTGCTGCGGTTTCTTTTACAACAACCACAAAGGTATTTGGAAATGACGCGTGGTGTGTGTGCTGCCACCGCCATCGCCACCGCCTTCAACACCGCCGACGCCAACAACCAAATGTCGCCCGCCATTCCTCTGATAAAAGTGTTTAACATTCATTAAGATTAATAAAGGCAGCCACGGCAAAAAAAAAAGACAAAACGAGTTTCCAAATAATTTTGTTGCTGTTCGTTGTCCGCCTGCCACATTTCCCTGCCTTTCACCCTCTCACCCCTCTGTGTGGCTGACCCAGTCCCTGTGCCTGGCACAACAAAATCAAATAAGAAAGCTACGGTCGAGTGTGCTCGACTGTGAGATATCCGTTACCCATTTTGAATAAAGAAAAACAGTGCGGAATTATTATTACAATATACCGAAATATACTGTAAAAAACTGAAAGCTATATATGGAATATCGAGTATATGGTATATGAGTACTAAAGGATAAAATATACTAGATTGTCAGTCAAAAAGCTATGAACCGATTGCAGTAGGCCCAATTTGTCATACAAAAGTATTTCCTAAGTAACTTTTAAAATTTTTTCTAATCGCAACCAAATTTTAAGGAATCATAAGCTACTATAATTATTGTTGTCTGTACCAAAATTTACGACTCTAGTTTCAAATTTCTATTTGAGGGGGCGGAAATGGGTGTGGGTAAAGTTTGAAGCAAAACTTGATCTGCGTGAAAACATAACAAATGCTGTCGGTAAAAATTATATCTCTATCCCTTATAGTCTCTAAGATCTAGGTGTTCATACAGACGGACGGACAGACAGACAGATAGACAGACAGACGGACGGGCAGATGGACATGGCTATATCGTCTCGGCTGTTGACGTTGATCAAGAATATATATTCTTTATAGGGTCGGAGATGGCTTCGTCTACATTTCCTGCCGGCACAAAGTTATTATACCCTTTCACCCTTTGGGTAGCGGGTATAATTATGTTTGTATTTCATTCTTCAGCTCTCTACACATAATGTGTTTTATTATTTGTCGCCTTTTTCACTATTTTTGATTCGTTTGCATATACATTTTTTTTTTTGGTTTGGGGTAAAAAGAATTCACGCGACATACGCCATAAACCAGAAACATTTTTGTTGTCTAATTTTTCAACTGGTTCTCCGGTTTGCCTTCTTAATATGCACCAGACGTGTTCCCTCGACGATTTTTTAGCTTATTTATTTTACGCGAATCCCATTCTGTTTTCTTTCTTATTGTTTCTTTTTTTTGCGTTTGTTGTGCCTCGTGAGTTGTTTTGATGCAGAAGCTCAATTTATGAGGAGCGTTTGTCTGACGTTCGCATTGCAATGCAGATATTCGACATTCGGCATTAGTTTTGAGGAGTTCTTCGAGTTCATCAAGAACTGACATACTATACAAACAGGAAGTATAAATATTGAGATTTGATTTTTCTTAAATTTAAAGATTTCTATTCAATCAGACATGCGATTTAAATTCCAGTTGAAAAAATGTTGAACAATTAAAGTATAAATTAAGCAGAAAAATCAATCTCTTAATATACAAAAAGTCTTTAAACCAATTATTGTTCAATAAATTTAAAAGAAATTTAGAAAAAAAATCTTCTACTGATTTGTGTTGATTTCCAGGGCAGAAAGAAATTCAATTAAAAATCAATTGTCAGCTAATTAAATGCATTTATTTTAATTGAACTTGATCACAAATTTCATTTATATGATCATATTCATATAATTAAAAAAAAGGACAAATCAGCAATGACATTAAGTTAATATATTTCAATATAATAAAGTTAGGATTAAAAATCCAATTATAATATTTTTTTTAATAAAAATCTGTTTGATTGTTAGGAAGAATAATATAACTTTTTATATAGGAATTCCTATTAAAAACAATTCAAATTTACAACAACAATGAATATGAAGAACTACGATAAAGTCTTCAATTGATTTGTGGAGATTTCCAGAAGAGAAAGAAATTCAATTAAAAAGCAATTGTCAGCTAATTAAATGCATATATTTAACTCAAACGTTTACTTGATCATCTTCATATAAATAGAATGACAAATCAGCAAAAATATTGAGCTCTGATTTTAATTATTATTAAAATATTCGTATAATCAAGGTAAGATTGAAATTCCAATTGCAAAATTCCTTGAAAAAATACGTTAAGTTTTTGCAATAAGAAACAAGCACTGAAAGTAGAAATTCTTTATGAAAAGAAAGTTGTTAGTCATATTTACAACAAATTTATCAAAGAACTATTTGTAAAAAAGAATTTCATCCAAAATCAATTAATACAAATATATTGAAATTAAATCTTTACCTGCTCATCTTTATATAAATACAATGAGCAAGAAAAATAAAATCTCATCAACAAGTCATGAGTGTTGCTAGAAGAAGTATAAGGGAATTAAGGGATTAAATATAAAATTGTATATCAATTTGCAATTCTATAATATAATAGTATAGTCTTAAATTCTTGGCGTTCAAAGCCATATCATATCATTTAAGTCTCGAATGTAGGCCAGTAACGCCAACAAAATGACGCAGGTAAAAAACAAAACGACAAATAGCGAATGCTCAAAAATACGAATACGAATTCGAGTATTCGAAGCGCCAGTAATGCCAATGAATATTCATAAACACTCATCAAGTTTTGGCTGAATTCAGCAGCAGCAGCAGCAACCAAAACAACAACAACATAAACTGCTTACATATTTGAACAAAATTGATCGAGGAATCAAAGCGACAAATCGCTGCCGTCGTGGCATCGAGTCAAACTTATAAATATTGTCTTGCTATTTACCATAAACATGTAAATAAAATAACTTATTTCGCTGGCATCATGAAACAATAAATATTTATAGAGAATTAGCATTAAAGGCAGCAGCCTGACAATTTGTGTTCAGTGCTGGATTGAAAACAGAAAAAAAAAAACAAGAAACTCGCCTCAGATCTCGAGACTTTTCTAATGCCAATGCCTTAATTGTTTTGATGAACCATTTCGTTTGACGTCAATGGAGGGGATTATAAAAACAAATACCTTTAGCCTGCACCTCTCCCTGTTTTTTGTAATAACTGTTGATTAGAAACTGGTTCATATTCAGTGTTCAACGTGCCCCCAGCCTCAGCTCCAGACTAAAAAAAAGCGAAAAGCAAAACCCTAAACAGTTGTAGCTGCTTGTTGGAAATGAAAACCGTGACCGTATTTACAGGCACGATCCGACTTTGCCACTGTGGCTGGTGGGTGGGGACAGTGGGTGGCACAGTGATGATTTCATGTGACTATGTAAATATTCACAGAGAACAACAAAGAGGGAGGGGGGGGAGGTAAGTGGGTATCGCACTTGTTTGCTTGTGATTTGATTGCTCTGGCGACGCGATTTCTGCCAGAGCGCGTTTCGTTGGGTAAATTTCCATAGCGTCAAAAATTTATTTGTTTGTTTGCTAGTTCATTTTGTGGACTGTGCTTTGTATGCACATAACTGTGTGTATATATATATTCTATATAGAAACTGTACAATAGACACACTCATCTAGGCTTCAACGAACTGCGGCTACTCTTTCTCACAAATATTTTTGCAAACATGGAACGCAAAATCAACAAATTTGGGGGGGATATGCGGATTTATGTTGTACTATCTATAATTATACGTAAATTACAGTCTAATTTGGGTAGTTCTTAAATACCAAATCCTTCAAAAGTACTCTGAAAATGTAAGAGTTTTCTTTTAATATGTTTTCAATTATATAATCATTAAAAAGTATTATTAGAATAGAATTATTTATTATTTTAAATTAAAAAATTTTTCGAGGAAGATTTTAAAGAATTCAATAAAATAAAATTAACTTCTACAGATTTTAGGTGTCTTAAAAAATACTGAAAGCTTACGAAATTATTCAAATTAAATAAAATTTGTGAATTGTTTTTTATCAAATTAACCTCTATGAATTCCCAAAATATTTAAGAATTTCTTATCATTAAACAACATTGTACAAATTTTTATTAAAATCACCTTATGTTATTCATACTAAATATACAGAAATATACTGAGTAATTGAAAATTCACTTAAACTAAAAAATATTTCTTATTTGTTTGTTTGCTAGTTCATTTTCATTTTTCTTTTAAATTACCTTAATAATGTACTTTGTCAAGTCTAACTTGTCTGCATTTCCTTGATGAATTAAATTTTTCAATATTCTTAGATGAGTTTGGCCAAAGCTAATCTATAACTTGTGTTCTAATAATAATTCTGAAGAGCATTGAGTATCAGCAATTTTCAATCGGGTTTTTTCATTGAAACTAACACTTCATTGATCATTTGTTTGTCCAAAATATATATTTTTAGTTGTATTTGCTAGCCTTTATTTATGGTATTTGTGGTAGGAGACCTTGCTGGAGTCGATGTCGGTGTCGGTGTCGGGGTAGTCGGTTAACCTTGGCGACAATAGCGACATGCTCTAGCCTGATTAGTGTGTTTAGAGCTGAGTGGGTCTTTTGGGGTGTTGTTATCAGTGCGCACGCCGATCGCAAAGTCACAAGTGGGCGCGCTCCCGGATTGGTGGCTATAAAAAGCACTGGTGATATTGCGCTAGTTCGTGCTTATCACGAGCCTCAAACTGATGATACTTATACAAAAAAAAAAACATATATACATATATATGTATTTGTATATTTGTATAGTGTTTGCTTGCTATGAATTATGTTATTATCACGCGACCTTCGTCTGATTCACGTGTCGCCATTTGCCACACGATCTGCGCGTGATCCTCAAGTCGGCCGAGTGGACGAGTCGAGTCAATATAAAAATGTGCATTGTGTTTGTGGTTTTAATGGTGGCTGGTGCCTGGTGGCTGGTCGTTGGGTTGCTTTTGCTGATGAGTATTTGATAAAGTCCAATTTGTTGAGCGTTGATTATTTTTGTCGTTTTCATTTAATGATCGCCCAGCAACGATCGCAGCGTTTGTTGTTGTTGTCACATTGATAGTGCCACACAAAAATCTTCCATTGTTCGCGGTGAGGTGGGGAAACGTGACAAGCGTGCACGTCTATTGAGCGGAAACTCTGCTCATTCTATAGGAAATCTTCCAAAAACGTTACCAGATGCATGGAAAATTTACATGGCGAGCAACTACTGGAATTCATATTGAAGCTGAAGCTGTTGATGTTGAGGTTGCTGCTGCATTGTCTTTGATCATGTTTCATTAACACCCAACTGGCTGTTGATAGTCGTGAGCCAGTTAACTTTTGTCCCATTCGACGTGGCCATAAACTGTTCGCACAAATTCTAATTTGTGTCATCGTAAATAGCGTCAGGTTATCAATTAAGCTAATGATTTATGCGCCGTAAATCGAAAACAATAACAGCAAACTGCCCAGTTTCGCTGGTAGCTTGTTTTGACAAGCCGTTAATAGCTTTTCCATTACACAAAAAAGCCGAAGAAAAAAAACAAAAATCCCATCTCTGGGCCTTCAATTAACGCAGCAACACCAAATAACCACAAGCTACGTGCCCAGAGATACCGTTGCCTTCTTCTTCGGTATCCTTTAAGGTTTTTTTTAATTAAATTTTACATCGCGTCGACTCGCTGCGGCTGCTGTTGCTGCTGCTTTTTAATTGAAATGTGTTAAAATTACTTTGAAAGTGTGAAGTTGCAGTCGCAAGTTGCAAGTTGCAGTCACAGTCGCAGTTGAACTTCCCTTTCATTTTGGCCATCCCCACAGATATGTGTGTCGAGTGTGTGTTGCGTCGATCCCTCGGTATTGGCTTTCGCAATTTACGTTGTCAATTTTCACGCCCCAAAACATCAACGGCACTGGGACAAGCCAAAAACCCAAGACTCTGTCCAGTCCCAGTCTCTTCTCCTCATCCTCCTCCTCATCATCATCCTCACTCCCTGCTGGGTTTCTTTTCTTTTCCGCTTGGTGTGAAGTGTCTGGTGTTGATCACTTCGAGACCTGCTTCAGCGTAACAGTTTGCTTAATTGTTATTTCACATGGTTGTAATGAATCTACAGCTCTTATACACAAAATGTTTAAATACTTTAGGCAAGCAGCAGACTCGATGTCTGTACGGAAGTTGATGACTAACTATTTAAACGTTCACTAGACTTTACTCACACCTTTGCCTTAAATTTTTATTTAATCTTATACTCAATGGAAAATTCCCACAAATTTAGCAAAATAAATTTACTCATTTTCAATCATTGTTATATACATATTAATTACCGTTTTTTTGAAGATGATTATTTATTATTAATTTTTATATTGCACGGAAAGTTCCCTTATAAAATTACAGGTTATAAATTAATTTCACATATTTTATGAAGTTTATTTTATTTATTTAAATATTTAATAGAAAATTCCCCCCAAAATGTAGTAAAAATGCATTTTCAAATATGTCTTGAAATAAATGTTGTTTTTATTGACATTTGCTATTCTTGCATGGAAAGTTCCCTTAAATTAAGCTGAAATATATTTACCTTTTCTCAAAAAAGCTGTCTATAAATTGGAATTGTTTTTATTGTCATATATTTAACACAGTTTATTATGAATGGAAAATTTACCCGAAATGTAGTACAAATCGTTTACCTTATGTTTTTAATTATTGGTTTTTATTTGCGGTTTTTTATATACATAGTTCCATCAAACTAAGGTGTTGTTAAGTTATTTACTTATTTCCAAAAAGTGCTGAATATAAATAAGTAATTTTTATTGTCATATATTTTATGCATTTTATTTCAACTATTTGAACATTGACTGAAAAAATCCCCCAAAATGTAGTAAAAATTCAATTACTTTTTTGAGATTTATTTTATTATTTTCATATTGCATTGGAAGTTAAATTAAGTTTATATATATTTACTATATTACCAAAAATTACTGCATATAAATTAGTATTATTTTTTATTGTCATATATTTCACTCAGCTTATTGTTATTATACAAACATTTAATGGAAAATTCCCCCAAATTTTATATACACACATTACATAAATATTGTTATATTAAAAAATTGTTGTATAGGCATATATTTATTTACTTTAAGTTTCAACCGTAATTTTTAAGGATACCTTTATTATTTTTATGAGGATGAGGCTTGGCCTAAATGAGTTGCCTCATAATGTGCTATGGTACTTAATAAATCCAAATAAAAAAATGAATTAATCACATATAAGAAATTCTACACAAATTATATAAAATTAGTTTTAAAAAAAATATATATTTTTATCAATTTTTGCAAACTGGTAATAATTAAAAGATAAATATAATTTATGGTCTTTGAAAAGCTTTGAATTGTTAGCAACAATTTAAATACATAAGGTTTTAAACTTTCTAAATCATATCATCTTCATAAAAATTCAGTATTCTTTTCAATATTTAAACAATATTTATTTATAGATGAAATAATACTTTAAACGGCAATTCATGGTTCCTTGTTTTCTAACAAAGTCGCTAAAATTTAAATTATTTTTATATTTTATGGGTTAAGTAATTTTTTTTTCTAGCTCATTACTACTTTCCAATTATAGACCATGTCTTTGCTTAAACTGTTATAAATTCCATTAAATAAAACAAGCAGAGAATGTTTGTTATGCCAAGCAAATCCGGACATCCAACTAGTCATCCACCTAAAATATACGAGTATGTGGCAAAAGACTGAGACTATAAACAATATCGTCCAAGATGAAAAATTCCGCGCAGAAAAATTACACAAAACAGGCAATAAAAGCGAAGGAAAAATTACAAATATTTGCGTTGGCGCAACAGAAAAAAAAACATTTAAACACAAAAGCATTTTGTGTGGTATTCTCGGAGAGTGGGATGAGATATTGGGGGAAAGGGGAAATTGCTGGATAATTCTACAATTTGTCTGTGACTGTGACTGTGATGCGACGCGTGTGCGCAAGGCCATAATTATCATGCGAAAGCTGGCACATAAAACTGATAAACGACAGAGGCGAGCCCAAAGAGTCGTTGCTGCCCCACCCCACAAAACAGAAATTGTAAATGAAACTGAAACTGAAACCGAGACAGCAACAGAAACAGTTAATAGATAAATGCTATCGGTGGAGACAATTGATAAACTTGACCCAGTTCTTCCCCCCTTTTTTTTTTGTTTTTTGTTTTCGGTTAGTAATAGTTGCCTTAGGCCGACCTTGCCGATAAACGCAGCGACATGGTGGTTTATATTTTTATTTTCATTTTAATTTGTTCAGTTTTTGCCGTTGCTGGTGAATGAAAGCTACCGCAATCAGGATCATCGAATGGGCTGCAGACCCGCAACATTGCGTGACTGGTGGCCAACCAACGCAGCCAACCAACCAACGCTGGTGGCCGTTGAGTAAGCTTTCCTTTCGTTTGCGTTTGCGTCTGTATTGCGTCTGCTGCTTCTGCTTGCAACTCATTTCCATATTTGGACCATTCGGCAGCAGCAGCAGCAACAGCGGTGGCGACCTCGTGTGCGGCGACCGCCAACAGTCACGCTGCAGAGTCTGCGGTTCCAGCTCTTGACCAGCCGCAGCAGTTCTCAGTCTCAGTATGAGTCTCAGCCACTGTGGCACAGCCTCCTCATTCATGTGCCGCATTGCAGTGTTCTGCCCCCAAAGTTGCAGTTTGCAGCCGTCGCCGCGGCGCACTCAATTACTATAATTTGCCTGCGAGAAGAGTCGAGAGTCAGTCGAAGTCGCAGTCTCAGTCGCAGTAAACACTGGAGTTGAGTCGCAGTCTCCCAGCTACTGATTGAATTTCAAATTGCTCAATTTTTGGGCGCAGATTTGCGGCCATCTTCAACGGCAGCCAGCAAGCGGCAAGCAACCAACGGCTGCAGCAGCTTCCCTCAAAAGCGAAATTATGTTATTCCAGCGATAAACTGTTTGTTCCTGCGGCATCCGCCGAAATGCTGTCGCCGTTGCTGTTGCCGAATCCAGCCAAAAAAAAGGCTGTTGCAGCGACCACCATGTGTGGCAACTCCCGATCTCTCGCTCTCGCTCTGCATCGGGTAATTAAACAGGCCCCAAAAATGTTGCTCTTATCTGCCAAAAAGCTGCCAATTCTTAATGCACACTACAGCATTGGGGAATGTTGGCAAGTCGATGGCATTTAGCCTGAAGGCGACAGCTGTTCTTTACTCTTTTATAAGTTAGAATTTTATTTTGAGTTGCAGATGAATAAAAATTAATTAAATATGATGGAAAGAAACAAACATTAGTATGGATTATTCAGCTTTCTTTGTGACGACAGACTGACTAACAAATTGACCTTTCATTTGAGTTAGAATGCTGAAATATTAGTTGAAATAATTATATTTATTATTTGGGTGCTATGCGGACGAAACTGTGAAGCAAGTTAACTAGGAATAGCATATAGAATAATTTAGTAATATTATACTATTAAATTATAATACCCAAATATTAAGAGAAAAGTTTGAATATTATTGATATATTGTTTTCTTATTATTAGTATTAATTATTATTATATGTAGATCTCAAAGATATTTTTTTCAACAGAACCTTCTACGGTTCTTTGTTTGCTGGCAATATGGTATATTTTGCTCTCTATGGTATATTTTGAATGAAAACCTATATCAATATATCAAATACAGCCTTTCATATTTCATTTTTAGTATTTTGCAGTATATTAATTTGGAATATTTTAACATTAAATAAAAGATAACATATCCTAAATCTATTATATTCTTACCTAAATTAAACAATTTATTTATTTTTTGCATAATTGTAGTAATTTTAGGGGTCTATATATACATAGGTTTTTATAAACTATTTACTTTATGAAATCTTAAATTAAAATAGTTTTCCAATTTTACTAATAATTATTTGTCTAATATCTTGATTAAAGAGTATTCACTGACCGTTTATCTGCAGTCAGGATGTGCTTAATGTTTTCAAAGATTTGGGGCGCCGG
The DNA here is from genome assembly GCF_009650485.2 of Drosophila albomicans. Classification (NCBI taxonomy): domain Eukaryota; kingdom Metazoa; phylum Arthropoda; class Insecta; order Diptera; family Drosophilidae; genus Drosophila; species Drosophila albomicans. The sequence continues at coordinate 38,812,432 of NC_047629.2, read as the reverse complement.
ATGTTATTAATTAATGCATGAAGCAAAACCCTGCGACTGGCTGCGAGTATACACGAGTAACATATATCTGTATCTGCAGGCCTGGCGTTATATGGAATTTATTTGTTAGAGGCGGCGGCTAATCAGCTAACAAGCCGCTCACGCCGCAGACAGACGGCGCAGATGGAGAAGAAGAGCCTCAGCTGCGTTCCAAGAGATCCCAAGACCAAGACGAAGACGAAGACCAAGTGGAAGATCGTTTTTTGCTAGTAGACAGACTTTATAAAGTTGTTGTTACGCATGCGCCATCGAATATGTTTTTTTTCTTTGGTTTTTTTGGCGGCGGTTTTGCTTTGACGCGGTTTTTCCATTCATTTGCATATGTGAATAAGAAGTACGAATGCGAATGCTGAGTCTTAGTCCATGTTGCACATGGCGAACAGACGCGGATGCGAAATACATGCGCGTATCTTTTGGTGGACACACGCTCCAGACACGAGAGTTATGTGGCAACAAAAGGAGTAGGCTGATTGCCAAGTTGGAAGTGGCAAGTGGCAAGTGGGAAGCGAGGAGGAGACAACCCTTTGAAGCTCATAAATGGCAACCGCAAGTGCATTTGTAGCGTTTTTCACATCTTGTAGCTAATTTTTTTGTGCTTTGTCGGTTTCCATGCAGATTCTTTTTTATTATAATCTTTTATTTTGCTTGCATCGACTTCAACTGCATTTATGCGAAATATTTTGAATAGTGTGGGAATGAACGTTGGCTGGAATTCGGTTTGTTTTGCTTGACTGCCAACTGGCGAGTTGTTGGGCAACTTTGTTAACTTATGTATGATTCATTGAAGCGTACAGCCAGAGGATGCCATTCAACAACAGCCGCAGCAGCAGCTGAATTGTGCAAAGATCTTATGCAACAATAAGATAAATTCTATGCAGACGATATTAAAGAAACTTTTCAGTATATTCTTAGCATTCATTTCATTAACAGTAATATTTCTCTGTTAATTGTTGCTCAAGTTCAATTGATTGCTATTGAAATATTGCCAACCAATTTTGGCTGGCGTGTGTCACTTTTGGCTGGTTTTGAGCACACCAAATTGGTAACGATTGCGGTGGTGTTTAGCGGTGTTGCTGTGGTGCGTACTTCTGTCACGCCTGGCTGCCCGCTGGCTCAGACAAACAAATAAATTCACTCGTCGACTGCCATGCGTTAAATGTGGCAAATAAACGTGCTCAGAAAATAGTCAACAAACAATTTTTGGAATTTTGTTGTGCTTTATTACATTATATATCATATTTTTAAAAATTTAATTGCAGCTGTCGCATAGCAACAATTTGCCACTAACTACGATCGTGTCATTGATAAGTTCAGCAACACGTGATAATCAGCCGAGCGTGCAATAAAGTAGCAGGGGAAAAACAAAAGTCGAAAGGGAATTTCTAGAGATAAAGTTGAGACAGAGAAGGTTTGCTTATCAAAAGAGATTGCTAGGGAAAGAAGTCTAAACAGTTGAACTACTTTTAGCAATAAAGAAAGAGTAGCACATAAAATGAGCTAGCAATATTTTCACTCAATTTTTGTAGCATACTTTTTGGGGCCAACGAAAGTGAAAATGAAGTGAAAACAAATTCAGCGCCACAAGTTTTATTTGATTAAATATTTGTATTGATCGCTGTTGATGAATAATTTATGAGTTGCGCTTCTAATGCAGGAATCATTTATTATCACATCCCGCATAATATTTCGACTTCACTCGACTGCAATGATTAATAATGTTGCCCAAAAACCTCTTCATGGCACTTGGGTCTGCCAAGTCATTCAGATCGTAGACCCTTTTTTTTGCTCTAAGAGCTCTCTGCCCCCTGACTCGAATCCGAGTGAGTGAGTGTTGAACACCAAAGTATATTCATATCATTAAGTAGCATCGTCTTCTACTACTTTACATTATGCAATTGCCTTCTTCGAAGCCCTTGCTTGGCACATAACCTCGTGTGCTGAGTCGGCAAACCAACTAACTACATACATTGTGCTACTATTAACGCTCCACTGACAGTGGCAACACAACACAGCACAGCACAACAGTAGCGAAACACGCATCAGACAACAGCAGACGAACCTAAAACCGAATCCGAAACATACAAATCAGCCGAATGAAACATTCATCGACAGAGTGTAAAAATGCTAAAACGGAGTCAGCTACAAACATTTGGAGGAGAAGCCAACGAGCTGTAGAACGCTCGCGAATCAGCGATGCGATTTGATGGATATTAAAATGACCGTAAAAAGGAATTAAGGTCTGACAGACTTGGCGTTCATCAGCGCACACACAGTTGCAATTGAGTGAATATGCCATGAATATACTTACTATACAATATGTGCCGCATGGCCACATGGCAAATGAAACCCAAAGCAAAACAAAACAAAAAACAAACGACACAAAAAGCATTAAAAAACAAATCGTTTTGCGGCACAGATTTTTACATATTAACAGAACAAATATGCCACATAAAACCCCAAAAAAAAATTGAATACAGCGCCTGCTCTCAATGTCGGCAAAGTTGCAAGTGGCTTCCCCTTCTCGAGCCCCTCTCAACAAAATTCGGGGGACTAACAAACGACACAAATCACACGCAAGCCACGCAGTGACAAGGCGCAGCGAATGAGAGATCGGCAGGCGAAAGGGAATGTGAATGGGAAATGGGAGCGAAAGAGAGAGGGAAAGAAGGGGAACGGGAATGGTCACAAAACCGCAGAACTTAATTAGTGTCATGTTGTACTCAGGCCGAGACAAACGGAAATCGGCGCAACTAACTGCAGGACGCCAATGTCGGACGATGATGATGACTACCACATAATTTGTGCAAGTGTCAGCAGTCAAAGAGGCACTGTGCCAGGGCTGCACAAACTGCGGGGCTGCAATACTGAAATTTTGCGTATGTATGTACATATATATTGTTTTTATACAAATCATATAATTACTACGATCTGAATTTATAAAGATTTTTAGTTACTATTAAGTAGTTTCTTATTTACCTATATTCCAAAAATTTAGATTTGAAATATAATATGTTTTTCTTAATTTTAATTAATTTTGATTTATGTAACATATACATTAGGATTAAACTTTTTATTTACTGTTCGGTGTCGTCATTTTTAATCATTTATTTTTACAATTAAATCTTATTTTTTAAATCTTTATTTCTACAATTTTATATTAACGAACATAATTAAATTATGCTGTTATACTAAAAAGAGACAATTTATTGATGAGGATGTCTATACAATTTAATAGTAATCAACATAATTAAAATAAAATATTATTAGCGAGAATTTATTTCTAAAAATTGATTTACGGAATTTTCCAATGTTGTATTAAATTTGATTATGAGCAAAAATATTCTTTGTAAGAACTAACCAAATTAGATCATTAAATCATATAGCTGATATAGTAATAATCTGGCATACATAATTATACAATTTTCTGAAATTCATATTTTACATAATACATTGTAAGAACTCATCTCTGCAGCCCTGAGTCACATCTCCAAACTGAAGACATTTCGTTCCGTTTGTCGGTTTGTTTGGTTTTTTGACATAGCTCAGCCAGCATCGTCTTCTTGGTCTTCTTCAGCATTCAACATTGAGCAGTGAGCATTTGCGTCTCTGTCGTCAAAGTCGTTGTTGGCCACATAGAGAGAGAGTGATTGCGATTGCAGCCAATTTGACTGATGAGCTACCCACACAACGCCGCAAGCTGTCTGAGTCCGTTTTGTGTGCCACGAGAGAAAGAAAGAGAGATAGCCATCAGCTTGGTGGCCAGGCAACGTGTGAAGTCCATCAATCGTCGTGTCTGTGTCTGGCGTGCGACTGAGCTACCTGCCCCTTGCCCGTGCCCTTGTCCCTGCCTCTGCCCCTGCCACAATCAAGAGACGAACTGGCCAAAAAGCCTTGTACCTGGGTGGGCATGAGATTCGTTTTCATTTTTATGTTTGCTGTCGTTTCACTGGTCGCTGTTGTTGCCCTTCATACGGAACTCACACGTTGTCGCGGGCGCATTAATCATGAGTAGCGGCAACGGCAACGGCGGCGACTGGCTCCAAAAAATCCACAACACACAAAAACAAATTGAAAAGCGTAGCCCCAATTAGCCGATTTGCCATGGACTAGACGCAAAGGCTGCTGGCCAGGATCGGAGTGTGTGTGTGTGTGGTCTCCAAACTGGATTTGCTTATTATTATTATGATTTTTGTTGCCGTTCTTTTCTTTTTTTGATTTTTTGCTTCTGCGGGTTTTGGGAACAGACATTGACTATAATTGCTCAGGCAAAACATTCGTTTCAATGGTTTGGCTTTGGCTTTTTGGTTGCGCCTCGCTTGTCGCCTCCTTTATGCCGCGCTGGCCACGCGTGCGCTGCACTCGTTCCCACACCCCACTACCCATACCCCCTCTAATAGGCTCAGCCACACACACTCGCACATATGACTAATTTTCCAATTGGAAAATCATGTGCTTTACATATGAAAAAGATTGTTGCGCGTGTCGCTCGGCCAACCATGTGGCGAGTGAGTATAAGTATGAATATATACTACACTATAGTATAGTATAGTATACTAGTATACTATATATATTCACGAAAAAACGCAATTATATCGGTCGGTTGCATTTCGATACATTTGGTTGCCTTACGCCGCACACGACTGACCGCGCATGTTTTCGGCTGGCAGAGCAGCGATCCAAGCCAAGCCTCAAATTATAGAAAATCAAAAGTGTGACCGCCACACACACACACACTCACACACACCAGCTCACACACTCACTCACAGTCGAATGGATATTTTATGTACTAAATGTATGTACTTTACTTTTGAATTTTTGTGCTTTGCGCCGGCGCTTTGGACAGACGAATTACCTGTGGCTAACCTCTCCTCCTCTCTCTCTCTCACTCCCACTCCCTCTTCCCCTCACTCGCATTGTCTGTTGATTAATTTGCCAAAGTCAAAAGCCTTTGATAGACGTTTGTAGCGTGCCGCAACGATGGACCTCTAACACAATATAAGCATATCGTCTCGTACCCGTTTAGCCTCGCCCCCGCCTCGCCACCATCTCCCTCGCTCTCTTTCTCTCCCACTTGCTGCCCCATGGAGCGTGCTCAAGTAATTTTGTTGCGCATTTGCATTTAGTGGTTGGAGGCCGCACTTGTTTATGGCCCACACGTTAGCAGGGGTAGTGCAAAAAAAAAAACAAAATAACAAAAAATCATAAAACGAAAAATAAAACTATTGAGATTATCAGCGCTTTGCGCACAGCTTCTAAAAAGGCGATGAGCCTCCAAATAACTGACAGCAATTAACTACATATATTACGCCAATGATCTATTACTCAATTCTCGTGAAGTAGTATATATGCATGAAAATTACAAATTCTAATAGAGTAAAAATATAAATAATGCTGTAACATTAAATAGGTAAACAATCAAATTTTTACAAAAGAATGAATAGAGCTCCGAAAAAAGTAAGATATTAGCAATAGAGAAATGCAATGTCAAGAGCACATCTTTGCAATATCTTTACAATATGAAGGTACAATGAGAATATAAATATTAATTTCAAAAACTCGCATTTTTAATCTATACAAAGTTGTTTAGGATTTCAATGAAATTTGAAAAACACTAAATCTCGGATAAGAAAATGAACTACCTTAGGCAAAAAGTAATGTGCATTTGTTTGTAAAATGGTATATCATTCTTTATTATTCTAAAACAATTTCATCCCCTTCAAAGTAATACTATTAAATATTGAAAAACATATTAACATATAAAGAGTTAGGCTTATTTCAAAAATTGTTAACTCCAATATAATACAATAATTAAGCATAAACAAAATCTAATTATTAAATTATTATACTTTTGTGTGCTATCAGATTGTATTATTGAAAAAAAAAACATTTCTCTTTCATTGTTTGTTTTATTATTATATTCTATTATTCTACTCCTCTGATATTTTTTCTTAAATGTCTACTATCTATTGCCTGTTAAAAGTAATTAAATTCTTTCAAAGGATTTCTTTCATTATCGGAATTTTAAGTCTTGACTTTCTCTTTCAAATCGTCTTTCTAAGCTGTAGAAATATCGTCTTTGCATGAGATGATGAGCTGCAAAAAAGTGATTTAAAAAGTGGTAGAATACCTTGACCTTGAAATCCCATTTTATGGCCACAGTGTGAGCCTGCAAGAAGCAGCAACTCTTCGAAAAGGGCTTTCATTTCAGTAGCCCCTAAATTATTGCATTTAAATATAATTTCGCATAAAAATAAACTTAATGAAGCAGCGCGAGATGTGAAATTGACATGAAAAGCTGGCAGCATTCAGCTTCCAGTTGCCCAGTTGACTGTGCATTCCACAATGCCACAACGCCACAATGCAAACAATCTCACAGACACAATACTTGTATGTGCACGCAGAGAGTGCAGTAAACCGTAGACGCGTCTCTTACTGCCACAGCTCCTGGAATGGCTTAAACCCATAATTATGCATTCAGCCCTCAGACTCGGAGGTAGTACGATGTATGCTGGTTGCTCTCGATGCTCGTGTCATGAGAAACGTTTATGGCCAAACAAAAGCTTCAATTTGGTAACACAAAGTTCGCAATAAAAGCAGCAGCAGCAGCTGCTGGTGGGTCTCTCGATCTCTCGCCGCATTATAATTAATCAAGAAATTGTATGTGCCGAAATCGCAAATAATCATCAATTTGGCTTAAAGCGCGTCTGATGAGAAAGTCTCTCTCGAAAGCGAGCGCCAAATCAAACCTCGATGACAAGCAGAGTGCAAAACTTGAGACTACAGTCTGCAACCATCTCCATCAGCTGCCAGCGAAGTGCAACAACATCAAAACCCATCGCGATATCGTCCAGGCGCTACAATTTGGCGTTACATGAAAATTGGATCGAAAATCAGTCTGAGACTGAGGCTGAGACTGAGGCTGGCGTTTAATTAGATGCCGCGTCAACAAGGTGCTAAATGGGCTGCCATTATGGAGTGGCGTACATCGTTCAGCGTACATTGTCTTCTTCACACTTGGCCAAGGGCCGCGTGGGTCGTGGCAGTGCCAAAAATGAAAGCTAACACACAGAGCGGAAGAGGAGGATGAGAAGGAGGCGACTGTTGATGCTGATGCTGTTGCTCTGGCTGCTGTTTGTGGCAGCTGTCTTCGAACCGGGTACGGCCCAAAAATGTGTCTCACCCGGGGGGCATGCGTTGCTCTCGTTGTTCGACGAACGTTGCACGCCTGCAGTCAGAGCTTGTTGGCTGTTGGCCTCTTGCTGATTATGCAGAGGTGATAATTGCAGTGTCCGGCGCGTCAAGATTTATTTTTTGAGCTTTAACGATGTGTTAAAATAAATTGCATATGTGGAAGGCAGTTGTTGTTGTTGTTGTTGTTGTAGTTGCTCTTGTTGCACCTTCCACTTCTTTTCCACTTCTGTGTGTTGTGCTTGCAACACCCCTGTTTTTCTGCCGCATTAAAAAACCCACAAAACGTCGCAGCCTGTGTACACATAAAAACAATTCCACTCCCCTTGGCCCAAGGTTGCATAATTACCGAGCCGGCTTCGTCAGGCTTATTAAAATATCCACAAAGGGGAGGACTTCATAGTCGTCGCCATATCTTTTCTTCGAAGCAGCAGCAACATCGATCCAATCGAGTCGCACGCCTCGATCGATATATATAATAAATTGTATATTTACTTTCTAAAAGAAACAACCGTGAATAACAATGAAAAAAGCATAGCGCAGCGCTTCGCAGATTTATTGCCCAGTCAAGTCGAGTCAACTAGCTTTTTGGCTTTCTGACTTTGACTTTTGCCTTTTGTCGTCGTCGTTGTCCACTACTAACGGTCTCTGGCACTAACGTAATTCAATAGGACAACGCAGCTTTAAACCTCAAATATGCGCAACTTGTCTGCACTTCCAGTGAATTTTTCAGCAGCCCAGCACTGGACCAACTTTTTTTTTTTTTTTTTTGCTGGTAATCCGAGCTGGTCAAGAGCATATCATATTTTTTCAAACTGTTCTTAGCTCTCTCCAAAAATAATAATAAGAGACGCCTGTTGCATTTGTCTGCCTAATCAGCTGTGCTTAATTTGCAGCTACTGTGTACGCGCCAACAAGAAACAAAGACGAAGACGAAGACCAGGTCAGAACAGTTTTCGACCAGACAGAACAGGAGACGAACACGGAGGCGGAGACGAAGACGTCGCTCTTCCGCTTGGCTAAAGCGTGTCTCAAACATATGGAGCGCATTGTCAGCGACGACGACATCGTTGTCTGCAGCTGTAAAAAGTACAAAGTCTGGCTGCACTTGAGGCCCCCAATTTTTTTTGCCTTATGTTTTTTGGCTGGAGCGTAGCACGTGCTCCAATGCACATGACACCGAATCACGGCGACTGCAGCACGGATTGGATGGAGGCAGCTGTTTGAGGGGCATCACAAATGGCAGCAAATGGAACTGAACTCAGGAAGCGATCGTTTAGCTGGGTGTTGAAACTGGACACTTGGCAACAGCGTGGGGTTATAAAGGTGAATTAAGGGGAAGGGTTCTTACAGAGGGAAATCATTTAATGGTTACTAAAGTTCTGCTTTAAATAGTTAAAAAATTCATTTCCAAAAAGGAATGATTTATACAGCAGTAGAAAAGCAACAAATTTGGTTAGAAGAAGTATGATAAAAACATAAGTGAACTTTAAGGAGAACTTTTTATTCATTTAATTCAAAATTAACAAAAAACCGTTAACGCTGATGATATTTGCTTTATTCAAAATTGAATAAGCTTTGTTATATCGATAGACATCACGATTAGCTGCTTAATTAAAGCTATTTGATAACAAAAAATAAATAAGAGAAGACGACTGATGAAAACTACATTGAAAATTAGGCAAAATCAACAATACTGTTTTAATGTACAGATATAAATTTTGTGGTAATAAATTATGACTCTAAATTCTGGTAGGAATTAAAGATGTCTTTCTACAAAATTAATATTTAGATGTGCCACAAAAATAAAAAATGATAACTTTAACAATAAATAACACAATTTGCAGCTTAAAAATGGTAAAATGATAACTATAACAATAAATAAAACTATTCGCAACTTAAAAAGAAAACGATTTGATAGGTACTTTACAAAATCGTGGCCAAAACAACCGAAAGCCAAAAGGTTGGACAAAGAAACCAAATCTCTTGGAAAGGTACAGCTTATTGATCGCTTAGCGCAGTCCTCGCGCTTTTCCTCGAAATTGTGAGCTTGAAGCCATCAATGAAGTTGCCCACCAACGTTGTTGCCTGCCACATTAGCGATGGCAGCTGCCACCACTACAACAGCAAGTATTAAGAGAGCCAACACATCCGTCCTTCTGAGCTTCACTTCCCGTGATCCGTTTTGGCCGTTTGGCTTGATTTCGGCAAATCTTGAAAGCTAACAAAATTCTTAGAAATTCAGCCAGCCTAGAAATTCTATCTAGTCAGCTCGAGCTCATTGATTTTTATGGATGGCGGCTGTTTGATCTTTGGCCGGTCGCTTGATCGATGGATCTCGCTTTGGTTTTGAGGCCATCAGTCAGTCAGTTGAGCTATCAACAGCTGCTGCTGCTGCTGCTACGTCTGCGGCGCCTGCTGCTAATGCTCCCTCAAAAGGTTTCAAATCGCGAAAAAGGTTTGAAAGCTTGCGCATGCGCCAAACATTTGGTCATTGGTTAATAAGTTTCTGGGCCAGTTGGTTGCTCGCTTTTTGCTGGAATTGTCCATTCAATCGTTTTTCAAGCGAAGCACTAAGCAAGCTAAATTATTCATCTAATTTTGATTTTTATTCTTTAGTTGTTCAGTTCCCTTGCTTGGCTGAAGATTGAATTCTCTACTTGTATTGTCTGGCATTATTTTTATTGCATACTCTTAGGCTGAGCTAGGTATTTGCCTGACAAGCAAGCAGTGCAGCAAGCAGTTCCTGACCCACATGTTTGAATAATTATTTTAAGCATATTGAAATGCACATAAATTCGACAATTTAGTTCAGAATCAGCTGAGCCAAAAAGAGGCAATGCTTTGCACCCAAAAATAAGCTGCACTACTTGCATGATACGCTACATTTCTGTATGTACTTTAAATTACGAGGTAATTAAAATCCAATAAACAATGCTTTCCAATTCATGAACGATGTTGTTGTTTGTTCCACTTATGTCAATTGTCAACATTTAAAAAACTTTTATTTCGTTTCGTTAATCCTATATAAAAGATAAGATTTTGTAATTATACAAAAAAATGCAATATAAACCTAAATATAGATTTACCGGGAAGAATGGGAAGGGAGCAATTCGAAAAAGGATCTAACAAATCTTGTGTTTTGTAAAAAGCAAACAAAATGTGCATAAAAAGCGAGTGCTTATAAATATCAATTGTTTAGTGGTGATTAATCAGTCGTCCAGCGTTTACAACAATCGATCGATCCACTGAGTGAGCTGCTTCAATTGATTATCCTTAGCCGAGCTCTCGACGAATTGCACTTGTTGTGAAATGTGCGCGAACTCAAAGTCACGTCCTGGTTTTCCCAGCACAATAGGTTTGTTAACCTCATCGTCGCCCACAGACTGCAATTTGCGACTCCTTGTGTCGCGTACTGTGTGGCTATTAAAAAGAGAGGCACACATTTATTAAATGCGATTAATCAGAAGATGTTTTATGCGACTTACAGTTCCTTCTCCAGCAGTGTCTTAATAACCTGAGAGCTCTTGGCCGTCGTTTGATCCTGTTTGTTACACAATATTAACACAGAGCAGGGCTGTGTGGCGCTGTCCGACAGTATGGTGTACAAAAAGCTACAAAATAAGGGCAACGTTTAGTTAGAATAATATTCCACATGTCCTCTACTTACTCTGCCACATCACGAATATCCTTTTGCACGGACACGGAGTCCACAACGAAGACAATTCCTTTGGCGTTGCGTTTGTGCAGCTCAAAGCACTTGTCGCGCACCCGATAATGACCGGGAATGTCCACCAGTCTGGTGGCAGCCTGCTGACCGGAGTAATATTCACCCACGTTCTCCTTGATAGACGTGAAGGTCTCAGGGAACTTGCCATGCACCAGTTGCATGAATATGGCACTCTTGCCCGCCTCACTGAGGCCGGTCAGTAGGAAGTCACGTCTACCCGCCGAGCGTCGCCGCAAGATCACAAAGATTGCTGCAAATCAAGGGAAATGATCAACTGTTGTTGTGTGTGCATCGACGTGGCGGCGCTGTCGACGACAACAACTTACCGACAATAATGAAGCCCACCAACAGGGCTATCAATATGGGTGTAAAGTTAACTTCGCCCAACTTCACGGGCGTCCTTTCACGCGTCTTTTCATTTAATTTATCCATTTTTTTATAGCAGAAACGTGCAAGTTTAGGGAAAGTGCAATTTTTTGGCGTCCAAATAAAAAAACTAAATTTCGACTGGACATGCAGCGTGGCCGCAATTTTAAAAGTTCGAAATATACTAGTTAATGTAGCAAAATATACTAACGGTCAGTTTGTTTACACTGGATTCTAAACAAATTCACATTGCTTACATCAAATGAAGGAATTTAATTGGTTCTTACAATTAGAAGAGACTAGGCTTGGTAAAATAAACCAATATTTATAATATTTACTTTTTTAAAGAAACTGTATACAAATTTTGTTTATCATCAAGTTAGCAGGTCCGGTAAATAGCTGTAGTGTAGCCCTGGATAAAGTAAGAACAGCTGATAACAAAATCAAAACACGAGTGAATCCAAATTTGCCCGATGGTTCTAGGAGCAAAGTTTATGTGTGTGGTTCAAAGTAAATAATCGTAAATTTTTGTACAAATAGAAAAAAATTCAAATTTAGTTTAGCTGTCTTTTATTGCTTACTATTATTTTGCAATTTCTTCTCAAACCAAATGTAAACAAAAAACAGCTGTTTCAGCCATAATGTGGCCATAATAGCAATTTTCTTTTTTGTTGGTTATTTCGACTTTGTTTTGAATATTTGTATATGAAAATGAATCATGCCCCTTTTCCCATCTATGATAAAATAAGAATCACTGCACATTCGCTTGATTTGTGTGAAAATACATTTGTGGTTTATGTATTTGGTATTAATATGGTGGTTGTGAAGAGCTAAGCAAACTACATAAGTATATCGAGCGCTTTAACATTTACATTTAAACATTTACATGAAATATTTACTTTTTTACCAGGCCGTACAATAAACTAAAGGTAAAATTACAAGAGAACGCCCAAGCGGGCACGGAAATGGCGTTGTAAATGCCAGTGGGAAAGCTTAGCAAACCGCCCAGCGGCGCCAAATTGAAACTATCATCGAAGATCATCACTGCCGAATTGCGATTGCGAGCGCACACAATGACCACAATAAACGAGAAGAGCACTTTCGATGCATAGTAGGCCACTGTATCGATGCTCGATTGCTTCAGCACTTCCATTTTTTTGGACATTTGTATTTTAGCCTCAACGTCAGCAACTTTGCGCTCAGCACGCATTGTTTTTATTTTTCTGGCATATTCTCCAGAATGCTGGGCACTATGCACATTGTCCAATTCCTCTCGTGCCGCGTCCAGTTCTTGTTGCATCTGTGCAGCAGCATTTGTTGTACTTTTCCAAAAGCGTGATATTTTGAGCTGCAATTGAAAGGCACATGTAGCGACGTATCGACTGCATTTTTCTTGCACTTACGTAGTTTCTGATAAAGTCTGGCAGGATCGTGTTGATCAGGCACATCAGCCCTATCAGTATAAACAATTGCATTCTGCGTTTTGTGTTATTAAAACAAAATAGTGTCACAACAAAAAAATTAGTTGAACGTAGTAAAACAGCTGACAGCTGCGTGTGTGTTTTGTGTCGATGGGGCAACCCTGTGCAGCTAATACCAGGGATGGCAATAGCAGCAGCAGCAACAGCTGATTGCCGGCATAACAAAAAAAAACGCCTGGAATATTCGTGAACAAATTTTGTTTTGTTGCTGTGACGTGAAATGATTAAACACTGCAATGGAAGATAGCAATCAAGAGGTGCGTAAATTAAAAGTGCAATGGCAATTGTTCTAACTTTTTCAATTACAGATCGAACCTTGTCGCAGCATTGGGCCGCATCAGCTCGACGAGGCTGTCAAAAGTCAGGCCATCATTAAGTTGTCGCCTGTCCAGGTGCCAGCGCACTTTAAGCGCCTCGAATGCAACACAAATCTCAATCTGCCACCACTCAACTGGCTGACCACATCGCACAGCAGCCATGGACTGCATCAGGCGTTGTACCAAAATGCGGGTTTCGCCAGCTTTCGCCTGGGACAAATGTTTCCCGATTGCGTGGGCGAAGTGGACGTTGTGTCAGATGCTGAGAACATTAAACAGCTACTAAAACTGCCTTATAGTGCCAAGAGTGCAATCAGCATGGTGGTGCACAAAGTGGGTAACACGCTGTTGCTGGACGAGTTCGATATACAAAAGTATTTGTTGCGCAAGGCAGATGATGATTGGAAATGGTTACGAACCTTCATCCTGGAGCACATTATGGCCTATGGCAATGAGCAGCATAATTTCAGCTTGAAAGAACGTTCTCGTGAAGCGCTGCAAACCAAGAACTTGCTGTCGAAATTCCTCTATCACAGCTTAAAACAAACAGGTGACGTGGATAATGAGCTTAATGCTCCCACACAGCTAACGAATCGTCGTGCAAGTTTGCCCATCATTGGACCTGTGTTGCCGGAGCCCAAAATCGAGGAGAATGTGCCCGATCCCAAGTCGAGTCACGCCTTCAATCGCAATGTGGTGTGGACATTCGAGGACATACGCATGCTCATTGGCACCGATATGCCCATCTTTGGCGGCCCCAACAGACCCTGCATCAGTTTGCGACTACGAGATGCTGCTCAGCCCATCAATGTGCTGACTGGCATCGATTATTGGCTCGACAATCTGATGTGCAATGTTCCCGAGGTGGTAATGTGCTATCATCTCGATGGCATTGTGCAGAAATATGAGATCATTAAGACTGAGGATTTGCCCTACTTGGAGAATTCACAATTCTCCCCGCAAGTGGTGCGCAATGTGGCCCAGAATATCTTGGCATTCCTTAAAGCTAATGCCACCAAGGCGGGACATACTTATTGGCTGTTCAAGGGACGCAACGATGATGTGGTGAAGCTGTATGATTTGACCACTTTGTGTCAGAGCCAAAACAAAGGCGGTGAACAGTCGGAACAGCAGCAACAACAGGAGATCAATCCTTTCACGGTGCCCGTGGGCATGTTGCTGTATTCGGTGGCACGCAACATGAAAAATACCCTGGAACACATTAGTCCCAAGACGGCGGGCAACATACGTGCGCTGCTGGACAACTGCATCAAGCTGCTGCCGAAGGAGCAATATCCACAAATTGTCAGTTCATCGCATTACATTCTATCCGATTTACATGTGCCCGCTGGCATTGATCCCAAGGCCCCCAAGTTCAACGAATCGCAATCGCTATACGACGATGATGACGATGACGAAGATGACGAGGAAGATCAAGATGAAGAAGAGGAGAACTATGAGTACTATCAAAGTGCAGCTGAAAGCGGTGGTAAGGCAAACGTTGCTGTGCGTCACATTTGCGATGCGTTGCGCGATTTCAAATCCAATGCCAAGCAATCGAAACCTGCTCCGCTCGTTGCCAACACTGTGGAGCGTTGCAACATTTCGTTGCAACACATCAGCGCTGGCATTTCGTGTCTGCAGTACTTTAATGGCAATCAGGAGGAGAAGTTGAAGGAATCGGAAATGCATGCCAAGCAGGAGGAGAAGCAACGCATACTCCACGAAGAACAGAATCCGAATATGGCAAAACCTTTTAATGCTATACCACTGCCCTATGAGCAACTAAAGCTGGTGCCACCGCCATCAGCGTTGCCAGTGCCAACTGAAGTCCAAGCACAGCCAGCAAAGAAACGCAGCACAAAGACCAAAAGCAAGCGCAGCAAATCCAAAGAGTTGGCCACCACGGCGAATAGCAATAGTAAGCCAACGCAGCAGTTGAGTGCGAAGTTTAATACGCAGAACTTTGGATCCTGGAATGTGCATCTCAAGCTGCTATTGCTCGAGAAAGCTTGCCTCACGTATGCCACACTCGCCGAGCATCATTATGAGACCCAAAGCTATGGTTGCACTCTGAGAGCCATCGAGTTGGCTTGTCGCTGCCAACAGGTGCTCAACAAATACATGGCCAATGTCGTGTCGCAGCAGAGTTGTCTTCTTGGACGTGCTGGGGATTGTTTCTTTCAAATGTCCAAGCATTGGCATGCCATCGAGGAGTATAGACAGCAATACGAGCAGTTGGATGAATCATCGCGACTCATTTCTCTTGAACTGGAGCAGGAGCTAGAAGACAGCGAGCTGCTAAGCTTGGCTCCTGTTAAGAATGTGGAACAGGTGATGCTGCATAGCTGCAAGTGCTACGAAGAGGCGTTGGAGCATGCGCAGAGCGCCGAGAGCAATGAACTGCTGCGTCGCCTGGGAAATGTGCGCAACGAACTGGGACTGAAGTATATGTATTCGGCACAAGGTGAGTAAAAAGTAGTCGCTACTTCTACTGAATCTCTTAATACTTTACTTGCACTTTACAGAGGAATACAGCACGCTGAAACGCAACTCGGAAGGCAGTCCAGAGACGAAAGATTGCAGTAAATCTGACGAGGAGCCGCTGTATGTTAAACTGACTGTCAATTCTTATGACTGCTTGCGACGTGGCATTGAGGCTTTCACTGCTGTGCAAGACAATGTTAATCTCGCATTTCTCTACTGCAACATGGGCAGATTTATGCGTTTGCGTGCGCATCTCACCATGCCCAATGAGAGGTAAGCACAACTGATTAAAATCCTTGCTTGATATTAACTTATCTTTTGTCTGCTTAGCACCATTGCCTTGGAGACGCAGAAAAACTTCTACAACGAGGCCTTTAATTACTACGAAAAGGCCAAAGATTGTCTCGATACGCGTAAAGCCAACGCCGAGCTCTGGGATCTAGTGCAGTGGGAGCTATCGACAGCCACGTTTACGCTGGCCAAGCAGCTGCAGGACTTTAGTTCAGCGGATAAAAACAGTTTGGCCGAGGCCTCCAAGGAAGTTTTGGATCTGCTGCAAAAGTCACTGCGTCTATGTGATGTGGAGCATGCTGGAGCGCGGCAAGTGCTCTACAGTTTTCGCTCGGGACTGATACACAAGCGGTAAGTAAAAGCTCTTTAAATGTAATGCAATCTATACTAATCTCTTATCGTTTACACTCTGTAGCATTGCCTCCTTTCACTATGCGCAGCTGCGTAGTTATGGCGTCTCGGAGTTGTCACAGCTGCCGAAAGCAACGTTGCAATTATGCAAATATCATTACGAGAAGGCCACACAGATACTGGAGAGTCTAAAGGAGGTGCGTGACTTGTTGGTGGTGCAACTGGAGCGCATCTCACTACACGAATTCCTAGCCGAAGGTAAGTGCATCAATTTGCTCTCTAAGATCATTTCACTATCTCGTATTTCTCTTTTTGGCAGTTTCAACGCATGCGGCACAAAAACTAAAACAAATGCAATTGGCTTTAGAAATTTGCTTGCAATGTCAACTTGTATTTGGCCACGTCATCGATACTAACAACAGCGTGCACATTGATGACGATGACGAATTCAAATCGCATTTGACGCTCTACGAGAGTCGCTTGCAGAATGCATTGAAAACGCTCATCAAATTGCTGTTAACAACCGGCAAGGATCCGAAACAGCTGTCGGCATTGTACAAGCGCATGTATATGGAAACCTTGACTGGGAAACATGGCATAGGCGCACAGCAATTGGCAACAGCATCGCAATCGCGTTCACACCATTTGCACACGCTGCTAACCCGGCTGAAAGCCATGTGCGGCGCTCAGCCAAGTAGCGACTAGTTGGCTACCCAAGCACCAACAATCACAACAACACAACAACAATATGGTTTGAGCTCGCTCTCACTCACTCTGACACTCTAGCTCTCCCCCTCGCTCTAGTTTTCGTCTGTCGTGTACGTGTCGTCTTGCAATGTTTATAAAATTTGTTGTTCAGTTTCAAATTTTACACATTTGCATTGACCTGACTTGTGTGTGTTTATTGATGTATTTATTTCGTTCGTTCAATATTTTCAATCACTTTTCATTTGCTTAGTTAACCTCGTCGTTGGCAGCGGCAACCGCCAGACAGCTCCTCATCAGCCTGGGCCTGGACAATGCTGGCAGCGTGCAATTGCAATGCAGCCAAAGCCAACAGCACGGCAACTCTCAAGATCTGTAAAAAGGATCAAGATTAGACATCTATCGATCAATATACCCACACACACAGCTTACCTTGAAGCAAAGACTAGGCATTTTATGAGCGCAGTGGGGAATTAGTTTTCTGGGTGCTGGGCAGCGGGCGAGCGGCTCTTATAAAGTCGCGTGGCTGCCACGCGAACGTGGCCCACATCATGATTAGAAGAGTGCTCTTTGCGAGTCTTGCTGCAATCTTGGCCAGCTTCTGTGTTCTGTTAAATATGTTGTTAAACAAGCTCGACTAATCGGGAACTGATGCTTTGCTTTCTACCCATTCTCAGTCTCAGTCCTAAGTTAAAAACTTGTAACTTATTCAACCCGTAATTGTGCTAATGAAATTCCTTAATTATGGTATAAATATCTAATCACTAAGTGCAAAAGAATTTGAATTATTTTTGTTGCCAACAGCTGTGTAATTGATTTAAGCAAAAATGTTACTTAAAATAAATCATAGATTTTTATATTTTCATTACAATGAAATACAATTAAAAACTTTATTGTATGCAACTGAAATGCCGCTTCAATGAAGTGTAGCGCATGCGAAATAATTTCAAATCATTTCGAAGCATATTATTATTATTAAATTTGAATAAATTATAAAGTGCTTAGTACGGCACATTTTGCATAGTTTATAAATTTATTGTAATTTTTATCGTAATTTTTTTGCTTTTGTATATAAATTCTACCAACGCAGCAGAAAGTTCAAGTCAATGCCTTGACTTGCAGAAAACTGTGTCAAGCTCATGCCACAGTGGGGCAAGTGACGGTAAACATTGGCGTAAAATGTTGTGACTCCCACACGGTCACTAGGCACGCACGAGTCATCGTCGAAGCCAAGCCATGATGAGCTTGCGTAATGACGACGATCAGGCGGGAACACTCTCAGACGATGTCGTAAGAGGCCACAGACGCCTGCTATCTGGACCCGCGCCGAATTCGGTTTCTGACTCTTGAGAGTTGGAACGGTATGCACTGCAGTACTTGCTGCACGTCTCCAGCACGGCGACGTCTTGAGATTGCCACAAATAACACAAAGAACTTGTGTTGGGCCAAAACATAGAACAGACAGAGAAACGTCTGCTACTAAATTCAAACTTGCATCATATTCGTCACGTAAGCGAATTGTGTGTTGACTTTTGACGTTTTGAACGCTGAGCCATTGCCTGGATTTTTAGTATATAAACAAATCGAGGCACTCCAGTCAGACATTAGTTAACTACCACAAGACAAACTAACCCAATCCCAAAAGCAAAATGATGAAGTTCATGGTAAGTGTCAGCGCATCCTTTTGCCACCCCATCTGACATCCTCCAAACCTCATTCACTTGACAACATCAACTAATTTCACAATTTCTCCATCTTTAGTGCATTTTCGTCTGCGCCATCGCCGCTGTCTCCGCAAATGAGTACGGTCGTCAAGGATACGAACACTCGAAACTTGGCGGCTATGCCTACCAGGTGCAGCCTGCTCTGACTGTCAAGGCTATCGTGCCCGCTGGCGGTTATGGTGGCGGTTATGGCAACAACAACCGTGGATATGGTGGCAACAGCTACGGTCGCAGCATTGAGGTCCCAGTCTCCGCTGTCTACACCTCCAACCAGGGATACGGTCATGGCTATGGTGCACCCGCTGTCGATCGTCAGGCTATCGGTCTGGCCAAGCTCTCCCTGGCTGCCCCCAACGCTGGCAAGCCTCTGGTCTGGAACGAGCCCCGTCAGGTGATCGAGGAGTCCTACGGTCATCGTCAGAGCTATGCTCCTCAGCAGAGCTATGCCGAGAAGGCTCAGGGTGCTTCGGCTGCCGCTGCTTCCGCTGCCGTTGCTGGCAAGAAGAACGAGGGCTACGGCTACAAGAGCTCCGGCTATTAAGCGACTTAATAAAACAGTGAACACATAGGATGCTTAATGCTAAACGAGTTAAGCCAATAAGGCGTAGGATGTAATAAAAACCAAACAAAAAATCATACAAAAATCCAAACATTACATTTTCTTATTTCTGTGGGGTATTCGAGTTGAGCTTCAGTTGACTTGACAAAAAGTTAAGCAAGTTGTGAATTTATGAATGCTTAAGAAAAGCGAAAGAAAGACACGAAAAGTGCAGACTGAAAATGTTGAAGCAGCAAACAGAAAAAGCTGCTTAAAAGTAGCGAAAGAAAGTTGAGGTTCAACTGATCTTCAGCTGTAATACTTTTATAGAACCAAAATAATATTAAATGAATAGTACTAATATTTCATTATTAGCAGTGAAATTAACCCTTAGTACTAATAATAATATAATATTTCTTTCTTAACAGTAAAATTAACGTTTAATCAATTTATATTTCTATTGACTTTAAGCCATTCAATTGCATTTCGTATGCAACTATAAGTAGCATATCACATTTCAACATTCAATGTCTGACTTGATGTCCGGTTGTTGCCATGTCAGTTGCCAGCTAGCGACTGTCTCTATAAACTATAATACTGAATTAGGAATGTGCCGAGTTTAAAATCCGGAAAACAATAGAGTGCAATACAAAATAAAAAACAAATTGGGGCTACACAAGTCGCACACGTCGTCCGTGAGTTCATTGAGAACTCACAAAGTACTCGTACTTACTTTTGTCTGTCTGGCGAATGAGTCGCAAAGGGGGCGATCGTGGGGTTTGGGGCATGAAACTTGTGGCTTATGGCAATGGCTATTGCTATGGCTGTATTATCAGAGTCAACGAAAAACATCGAGTTACCGAGTTACCCAACGATTTTATAACGCTTTCGAGTGCATATTGCACTTATGTACAACACAACAGAACACAATTCAATACATAGCAATTATGAAATCTATGCAAAATTATAAAATAATAATTTAACTCAAATTAGTGTCACGTAAATATCCAGTCTAATTTTTGCATATAAAAGCGCGCCGTGTGGACGAACAAATCATAGTTTCATTGATTACTACAACCAACAAACTAAAATATTCAACATGAAGTTCCTGGTAAGTAATCCTAGCTACAAAGGAATAATCCTGACAGAGAACTAATTGCAACCTTTGTCAATTTACAGATCGCTTTCGCTACCCTCGCTCTCTTCGCTGTCATCAATGCCAATCCCTACGGCCAGTCCCGTGGTGGATACGGCGGCGGCTATGGCGGTGAGATCGCCTACGTCCAGGAGGGTTCCTACGGACGCGGTGGCGGTTATGGCGGCGGCTATGGCGGTCACAGCCAGCCCCTGTACTCGAAGAACTCGGGTGCTCGTGCTGCTGCCGCCGCTGCTGCTAACAATGGCGCTGTCCGTCCCGGCCGTTACGATCAGGTTGCTGTCCTCGGTCTGGAGATCGATGGTGGCTACAACGCACCCAGCTATGGCAGCTATGGTGGACGTGGTGGCTACGGACGTGGCGGCTACTAATGCGTGTCTATTGAGCAACGATTTGTTCAATGGAGCAGCATCTCAATGAAGAAGCTGCAGTTATGCTGTGACAAAATAAAAATGCAAAACAAACGCGCTTGAACGCCGTGAAAAATGTTGAACAAAAAAAAAACATTATTTTTTCTGCTACTTGGTTGGGGGTGCAAAAAATGTTGCATACTTTTGAGCGCGCTGTTTAAATTGGTTCGCTGCCAAGCGGAAGCAACGTGCAACAGGATTGAACCAGTTCCTGTGAACAAGTTAAGGGTAAAGGCGTTTGATATGAGCAGTTGAGATGAGCTTAAAAGGGTTTTAGTAGTTAAACAGAAATTGCTTAAATGTAAAGGAATAATAATAATAATATGAACAATTCAAAAACAGGACAACTGAGCTGCTGATTTTAGTAAACAGCAAACAGTTGAGCTGCATTGAGAGAGAGAGAGTGCAACTCAAGCTTGTAAAGTGCACAGAGACGGCAGCAAGCGACTGGCTGCTTATCCGGCTGCATGCTCTCACGCAGCATCAGCTACACTTGGCTACACACATTCGGAACCGCTTTCAACTGACCGCCATCCCCCATTCAAATGCGATACTGCGTTACGAATGATGCTGTGGAGTAAACAAGTCGCAGCTCGAGCTGTTGCTGGTTGTTGGCTTTGATATGGTCAACAGTATTGTTGTGATTTGCAAATGCAAGAAGAGAAAACAGAACAGAACAGAACAGAATTGAACATCTACTGAGCTGGAGATGAGCAGAGTTTGAGCCGCCCACCGAGCTGTCAACGATGACACCAAGCTGAGCTAAGCTGAGCTGGCTGCTGAGCTTAAACTCGAGCGCCGTGATAAATTTTGTAGCGAGATCACGTTTCGAGCGCTTCAATTATTTTGCTTATATAAAGAAGTGTGCTTGGCATTTGGTTTGTTAATTGTGCCAACTGTTCCAAGCAGCGAGCGCTACCCGAAAAAACTAAGAAGCAAACAGCCATGAACAAATTCGCCGTAAGTAACTCACCGTCTCCAACGTCTTTCTTCCCACTTCCCGGTTCCGCACACAGATGACTTACCTACCTCTCCCTCTCTCTCTTTAGACTCTTGCTATCTTTGTCTGCGCCTTGGCGCTTGGCAGCTGCAATCCAGGATACGGCAGCGGTCCCAGCTATGGCGGTCATGGCCATGGACACCGCGAGATCTCCAGCTATGGACAGCGTGAGAACAACAATGGCGCCGCTGCTGCCGCAGCTGCCGCTTCCGGTGGCAACGAGCGTCCCGTTGAGATCGTTGCTGGCGGTCCCCGTTATGGTGGCAGCGAGCATCTGCGCCCCATTCTCTTGGACTCTGGCTACAATGGCGGTCACTCCGGCTACGGCCAGTCGATCGGTCACCGTGGCGGCTATGAGGGCGGCAACAGGCACCATGGCAACTCTGGCTACGGCCAGCAGCGCGGCTATGGCCGCCCACGTTGGTCTGTCCAGCCTGCCGGCGCCACTCTGCTGTACCCCGGCCAGAACCATTACCGCAGCTACGCTTCTCCCCCAGAGTACACCAAGGTGCTGCTGCCCATCCGTGCCGCTGCCCCCGTTGCCAAGCTGTACGTGCCCGAGAACAACTATGGCAGCCACGGTGGCTACCAGAACGAGGGTCCCCGTTACTAGAGATCTTCTCGAGCGTGAATCTTGAATCTTCGCTTTCATCTTCACTCGCTCCGTAACCAACAACGGGAATGTTCGCTGTTCGCACAGCGTCAATAAAAAATTCATCATCAGCATAAAAGAAACTACACATTTATGTCTTCTTTGTAAATACGGTCACACTTTTCGAGAGCGTGGCCTTAAGTGGCGCACAGATAAGTGTTTGATAAGCGGTTCCGGTAAAGCACTCGTCTTTTTTGGGTTTTGTGTTTGTGGGCGCATTTGGAACAGCTGAAGTCACAGCATCAGTCACAGCAACCACAACCGCAACAGCTGCAGCTGTTTTGTTGTTTGTGAAATTTCGATTTGATTGCAAGCTAATGAGAGCTCGAGAATGCCGAGCGTGACTACTGACTGCATTATGGCTTATTGAGTTGCTTGAGCTTCACTAAAAGAAGTCAGCGATTTCTTGACCACCATTTTCAGCTATAACTCATTTCTGAGCATATCGCTTCAACTTCAATCTTCAGCTTAAAAATGTAGGTTGGATTGCACATTTTCTATTTGCAAACAAACGTGATTTATTAGAAATTATTGAATATTTATTGAATGTTTAATGTTGGTATAGTAAATAATGTGTAAAGATATCCAATCAATACGCCAGAATATGTACCATATTTATATACCTATTTATAGATGATACTCATATTTCTAGCTTCTTCATTTTTGTACAATTCGGAATTCTCTTTAAATTCAAACATTTTTGTTAAATTTCAGCTTTCATTTTTGTTCGCAGTTTTTCTAAGCGTAGTTGTCACTAGTCAGCCTATATTGAATTCAGTAAATTTACTATTGCATTAATTCCCATAATTTAGTATTTAAGGTTTAATTTTCCATTTTCAAAAAAATATGACTTTTTTTTAAGGTTGATACTTTATAAACTAAGTGATAGTACTATCAGTCATATTCTTAAAGCGACCAACCTCAGAAATTTTGAAATTTTTCTTTCATAAATTAGAAGTCTAATTTATTTTATTTGAGTACTTTTTCTAATTTATATTTTTTCATTCTCTCATCATGATAAACTCAACCAAAGAGAAATTCAACAATTAATTATCAATAAGTAGAAAATATAAAAATGTTTTAAAGTTTCTCTTTAAATTCAAACATTTTTGTTAAATTTCAGCTTTCATTTTTGTTCGCAGTTTTTCTAAGCGTAGTTGTCACTGTATAACAGCCATGCACTATAAAAAGAGCTTAAAGCTCTCATTGAAAATGGCGCTTCACATTTGAAAGATGCAAGACTCACACATACACAGACACCCACACTCGTATTCATAGTAAACTCACACGTACACAGCTTGAGCGTATTGTAGGTGAATCAAGCAGAAGACAAAACTTGAACTTGAGCTTGGAACAAGTTCGATTATCAGTTGGAAGCAGGTAGCTTGCTGTTTCAGATTGTGGCTAGACAATGCTCAAGGTGAAAAGCCAAAGAGTGCAACGGATGCGTGGACTTTGAAAGAGCTGCTGCTGTTGATGTTGCTGTTGCTGCTGTAGTGCTGCATACCAGAGCGACTTCAGCTATCATCATCATGGCACATTAGAGACGACGCACGAGACACGAGACAATGTTGCATAGCGCGTGAACCAAAATGTTGATGATGATGCTGCTGCTCAGCTCAGTTCATTGAGCAGAGACGCAGTCACCGTCAGCAGCAGAGTTGAGAGCTGAGTGTGGAGATGATGTTGTGGGCAGGTAGCCAAGTCAAAGACCTGATACCGCACACGCCAAATGCGAGCTGAGCGTGCTAAGCAGGGGGAAGCCGATATCAATGGAGAGCAGCGGCAAGGGAAGCGACTGGGGAAGAGGTGCAGCTAGAGGGGGGAAGACAGAGCTTGTCATAATGTCGTGTCGCAAAAAATTGGCGCGCAATTTTCAAGAGTAAACCCGACACCGAGCGAAACCATCGACACCGAACTGTAACCGAAGACTGCGTCTCATTTTTTAGCCTTATCAATTAAATGGGGCGTTACTCGACTTCTGTTCTGGAGGCTGCTGTTTGGTGTTGCTGTTGCTGTTGCTGTTACTGCTTCTAGCCGGCCCCAATGTTGCTGCAAGTTTCGTCATGACTACGGCGGGAGTTCAACTTAGGGGTTTGGTCACGTAAACGCGCACACACAAATCGCTGGCAAAGTGAAATACTATGGCTATAAAAGCAATTTGGCCATGCGCAGTTGTTAATTAGTTTTGCAAACAGTCACCTCCTCGCACCATCAACAAAAATGTCCGCCAACTACATGCGTCTGCTCTGCCTGCTGGCCTGCGGCATCTGCGCCACCATGGCCAACTCCTACAGACAAGGCAACATCGGCTATGCTGCCCCCAGCTACGGTGGTCAGTCCTATGGCGAGTATGTGAAGAACGCCGAGACCGCTGAGGCTCAGGCTGCTGCACTCACCAACTCCGCTGGTGCTGCTGCCTCGTCGGCCAAATTGGACGGCACTGACTGGTATGCGTTGAACCGTTATGGCTGGGAGCAGGGCAAACCTCTGCTGGTCAAGCCTTACGGTCCTCTGGACAAGCTCTACGCCGCTGCTCTGCCACCCCGTTCCTTCGTTGCCGAGATTGATCCAGGTGGGTTACTTAGAAACTATTTTGAATCATCTTCTTCAGCATACTAAGACTTTGCTTTCATTCTACATTTGCAGTCTTCAAGAAGAGCAACTATGGTGGTCTCTATGGCGAGAAGACAATCGTGCTGAACACTGGCTCCAAGCTGGCCGTGTCCGCTGCCTAAGCGAAACTAGTCTGTGTTTTTAGCTGAAAGTCTTAAAATAAATAGTGATAGCATAAAGTGAAATGTTGACTGTGTTTTTTCTTTGAAATGGTTTCGTTTGGGTGGGAAATTTCTCTTTAGCACTTCTCAAGTCCATACTTATTATTATTATGAGTAAATTCAGTTTTTATTTGCAAAGTTTTAAAGTAAAAAATATGAAAAAATTGCTCAGTTGTTGCAGTTTTTGTTTTGCAGTTTTTTGGTTTTTCTTAATCGTTTTAATGTAAAATTCAATTCGTTACGAGCACACAGATATTTACCTACTAAACATAAAATGTGAACTAAAAAAAAAAAGTATATCAAACAAGTAGAAGCGATTGTAACTCGGGTAACTCGTTTCTAGGGTCGATTAGATACTCTCTTGTTGTTCATTTTATCTTTAATCATTGATCTCAAGCCAACTCTTCTATAAACATTCTCTCTCTCTCATTTAAAATTTTTTTTGATTTTATTTTTTTTTTGTATGTTTTTTTTTTAGTTTGTATGTTGTTTTGGTTTTAGGTTCATTATTTTAATTAAATTACATGAACTTCAAAATATTATTATTATATAAATAGATAGGAGATGTGTGTGTATGTGTTATATATTCCTTTCCTTGTTGTATTTAATTAATGTATAACCTATACGAACTCTCGCAAGCTCTGAAAAAAATTTAAATTATAAAAATAAGAATTCTCCAAGCAAAATCTTTCCCATCATCTTCTGACGTTCTTTTGTTCTTGTTTGCTTTCATCGGAAAATTATAAAATTGGTTTGCTGCTGCTGTTTTTGGGGGAACAGGAGGAGTTGTTGTTTGCTTTTTGTGTGTTGGGGTGTTGTGTGTAGTGTAGTGTATAGTGTAGTGTAGTGTAATGTGTGTGTGTTATCGATCGTTATTGATAAGCACATCTATCTATTCGGTGATCGTTCTTGTTGTCTCCTGAATGTACACCTGAGAGCCGGGCACCGTGGAGGTGGTGACGAATGTGCGGTGCTTGGCGCGGATCAGGTTCAAGTTGGACTCGGCAACATCGGCACGATCCTCGGCGGCCTCCAGTTCGCGCTGGAAGCGACGGACACGGGTGGTTGTCTGCTGGGAGACACCCTCCTGCTCGGACAGCTGGCGTCTGTAGATGTTGATCTTGGCAGTGGACTTGTCCAGCGCGTCCTGCAGCAAAATGATATTCTTCTGGTCCTCCTCGCATTGCACAATGACCTCCTTGACGGTGCGCTCCTTCTTGCGCAAGATCTTGATGGTCTCGGCGTGGCGGCGCTTCTCCTCCTCCAGCTCCAGTTCCAGATCACGAATGCGTGCCTCCAGTTTGCTGATGATGCGCTTGCTACCGGCAACAGCGTTCAGCTCGACTTCCTCCAGGCGAATGGACAAGTTCTATAAAAGAGAATCGTACATGAGACACTTCAAGCAATCAAATATTTGTTTGACGCACCTTGACTTCGACTTCCAAAGACTTCTTGATGGTCTCCAGCTTGACGATGCGCTCCTGCTCCTCATGCACCTGCTCGACAACATGCTTCAGCTCAACGGTGACCTTCTGGTAACGCTCATCGCTGAGACGCAACTCCTTGGACACTTCCTCGTAGTCGGAGGCAACCACCGACAGTTCCTGCTCCAGTTTCGATTTCAGCGACACCAAGTTCACGTTGACAGTGCTCAATTCGTTGATGCGTGTGGTGGCCTCCTCATACTGCAGCTCAACGGTGCGCTTGGCACGGTTGGCGCTATCCAGATGGGAGCGCACCTCCTCCAGCTCACCATTGAGACCGGCCAGACGACGCTGGGCAATGCCATACTGGTCAAGGGTGGCCTGCAACTGGCGCTGAACATCCTCGTAGTGGGCCTGGAGTTCGGTGAGCTGCAGCGACTGCTTCTTGATCACCTTTTGCAGATCGATGTTGGTCTTGTTGGCCACATCCAGCGACATCTCCAGTTCGGTGATCTGGATCTGCAGCTTC
Source organism: Drosophila albomicans (assembly GCF_009650485.2). NCBI lineage: Eukaryota > Metazoa > Arthropoda > Insecta > Diptera > Drosophilidae > Drosophila > Drosophila albomicans. The sequence continues at coordinate 38,785,267 of NC_047629.2, read as the reverse complement.
TTCTTGATGCGAGTCACCTCGGTCTTGAGACGAGTCTCGGCCTCAATGACGCGAGCATTGAGCTGCTCGATCTCAATGCTGGTCTGCTTGCTATACAAAATCAATCACAACACATCAAGTAATCAGTAATCATTCAAGTTGCAATTCTTTATTCATATTCTGCATTATTATGCTGGAAGTTGCCCTCAAATGTAGCTGCGCTTTTTACCTCGAAGTTTGTTCGCTTTCATTTCGCTTGCACACATTCTGTGTGCTATTTTTGGACCCCAATGTCTGACCCACAAAATTTGCAAAATTTTTCGTAATGCTCAGCAAAGTGCTCAGAAACTTTACAGTTTCTTCTTCTGTTTCTGTTGCTGCTTGCTTGCTTGATTTTTCGGTGGCATTGTCAAAAATTTTGCATTATTTTTCGTTCGTTTTCACGCAGACGACGACGCTGCATTGGCAAATTGTGTATTTATTTATTTATACGCTTGATAAAGACATCGAACTTGTCACAAATAGCGCGTTTACATGCCAAGCATTGCTACCTTAGAACCTGCTGCACATACATACTTGCCACAGATAGCGAATGTGGCAAGTGCATCATGCGTCTAATTTTAGGCGTAGGTGCAATCGTCTTTTGGGTCTTTTGCCTCTCTCTTTTCTAGGTATTGTCTCAAATCTGTTGTTTGCCAACATTTTTGACTAATTTTTATTTAGCTGTTGATTCATTTGACAAGTTAAGTGCAAACTTAAAATCGACAAGAGACTAACTAATGGAACCTCAGGGCTAAAAAGCATTCTTTGCAAGTAATTTGGCATAAATTAAAGTTCATAGTATGAGGTTTGGCTGTCTCTAAAGTTATGATAGGTAGTTCCATATCAAAAGCAGCTGAATTCATAATAAATTGATTAGCTTCTCAGTTACAAAGTAACAGAATAATGCTGAATAATTATAGTATATAGATTTTATTATATCTTAAAGATAATAATTAGAATAGCTAACTGATAAATTTCTCCATTTCGAAAGTTGATTTCTTAGGGCTATTCTCCACACTCTTCTCTGTTTCCCCCCTGCAATTTTTGTTAATTTTCTGCCGCATTTCTGCCACTTAATTCCCCAAAATACGCATCCATTAGTTGCTTCGACTAAATTGTCTTGTTTTTCTCAGTGTTCTAGCCCATTTCTTAGTTACTTAATCTATGTGTGCTCATTGTTGTCGCTTTGCCAAGGTATTTAGCTTGAGTTTTGCTTTGCGAACGTAAGTATTTTTCATTTAATTTTAATTTTTTTTCTGTTTCTGTGTTGCTCGTTCTTGCTGTCGTATTATTGTTTTTGTTTTTCAATGTTTATTGTCTACGCAAAAATATGTGATGAATTTTTTTTTGCTCTCGTCTTTTTGCTATTGTTGTTGCTGTCATGCGCATCACTTTTGTGAAGACAAATAAATATAAGAATAAGTTATTCAGTTTTTGTCGCTTGAAGGACACGTCAAACACACACAATGAAGGGGCCACAAAACCATTTGCCACAGCACCCAAAATACCTGTCTTAACATAATGCTTCGACTATTTTGCGTGGGTGCGAAACATGATCGTCAGTTCTGAATGTGGGCGAACTGCAGATCACTCAGTTTGTGGTCTTTAAGGGGTAGTCTACAAGACGATAATCTTTTTATCAGTTAAACACTTTTTGTATTGTGCTTAAAATGGGAAAATAATAAATAATAATAAAAGCATTTATTGTTCGGAACATTTTCTGTTTCAGAACATCAAGAGTATCAAACATATTTCAATGCGAGTTTGCCTAAGAGTTGTACTATGGAATGAATAATATATTTCTCTGAGAATCTCATTGTGTGTCAATCTCTCTGTTAGCAATGAATGAAGTTGTTCTTACTTGATTATTATATTGAAATGATAAATAATAAATATCAAGTCAATAATAAATAAAACAATAAATATCACTTCATAAATGTCAATTTATTATTTATGGCCTTTTCAATTTGAGAATTTATTATGGAAAACTTCATTCGCTTTTTAGACATTGAATATAGATCAAAAGAATTAAGTTGTAAGTATGGAAAGGCAAGAGCTTAATCTATTTTTGTAGAAAAAAGATGGAATTGATAACTCATTGTTTAGCGAATTTCTTCAAATAAAGTATTTACTTTTAGCACTTCAATTCTATTATTGATAACAGCTTTAATTGATTATCTTTCTACTCTCAACGTAGTCTATTGTTCTATAAGTGTGTAATATAAATCCAACTGTAGTAATAACTAGAAATGGTAATAATCATAGTTTCTTTATAAATATTTCATCACTGACTTTAATATCTAGAAATCATAATATTCATACTTTCTTTATATATACATCGTTGCTGACTTGAATATCTACAAATCGTAATAATCGTAGTTTCTCTATAAATATTTCAACACTGACTTTAATATCTAGAACTCATAATAAACCTATTTTCTCTATTTCAATTTGATTGCTGTATACAGTTGTAAGTTGACAATATGCCAGCTAACAACAACATCGTTTTTATTAATAAATTTCTAAATTTCTAAATAAATAAATTTGTTCGCTCAATATTAGTTGTAATAACCAAATGTCGCAATTTATGCCCATGCCAACTGCAATTTTGTCATAATTTCGCCCATCATTCTTTATTTCTACATAAAGCAAGTTTTAGCTTGTCAATTAGTATGTACTATATTGTATGCTACTGCTCAATTGGTATTTCTGAAAAGAGATTTCCATTGAAAATAAAGGCACATCGATCACAAGTGGCTAAAATTGTTGGCAATTATGAAATGGTCAGCTGCAAATGGCAAGCGAAAAATATTCGGCGGGTCGTTGCAATTAGCCAAGACAAAAACAATTTAAAAATGTTGAGCAGAAATAATTTACAGGCGACTAAACAAAAATGATGATACAATGCCAGCAGAGTGAACAGAATAACAAAGAATTAAAATCGTTGACGATGAAGAACGAAGACAAACAGCGGGGTAACAAAAAAACATAAGACAAATGGGGAAATTCAAGCCAAAATGAAACGAATGCATGAATTATACAAGGAAAATAAGAAGGAAGAGTCTAGAAAACTAAAATAAATCACAACACAGAAAGAGACAGAGAGAGTGAACGTGTGTTTGAGAGCGAAAGAGTAAGAGAGATTGGAAGATACAATTGAAAAATTGTTCGCATTTATTCAGAACTGTCTGGGCTGAGCTAAATATGCAAATTCCGAATTCGATTCAGTATTTATGATATGAATTATGCAAAAGGAAAGTAGGAAGAGAAGAAAAGGAAAGGAATGGGAAAGGGGAGAATCTTTAGTGCTTCCAATAGATGTAGCTATAATCCTTGAGTTTGGGATGTGTACGCAACACCTTGCGACAGATCCAACACTTATCCTCAATACCACACCTGCTATCCGCATAGAATTCAACGGTGCGCTGATTCAGCGTTGACAACTGACGCTTCACATTGTGCAGCGACGAGGACACACGATGATCGAGCTTATCCACGAGGCGATCATCCATCAACTCCATGTGGAGAGTATGGGCACGAATTTGACCACTGCCCTCGAAGCCCTCGTAGGGCGAGGAGGAACGCGAACGGGCACGCGAAACGGCACGACTGGAACGCACAAGGGTCTGAGCGATATAGTTCTCCTCCTCCTGCTTGGCGGACTTGATGTTCTTCTCCGATTCGGAGAGCAGTGCCTGGGCGATGGCACTGGCGGACTTGCCGCGTATGGAGCGCTTGAAATCGTCAGACATTTGATCAAATTGATTATCTAGCTCGATTTTGCGAATGCGTTGCAATATCTTCAATGTATCACGCTTAATGGTATCCTCGAGCTCCTGTTGACGGCGACGACGACGCTGACGCGATCTCTCGACAACTGTGTCCGGTTCAATGTGCTTGGCCACACGCGTTGCGTCAACGAGCTTCTGCACACTGAACGGCGTACGTTTCTGTGCCCGAAAGCTAAGCAGAATTTCATCGGCACGAGCGGCGCAGGTGCGCGACAGGCGTACGATCTCATCGGCATTATATTGTCGCACCGCATTCGAGGAGCGATACTGCTTGAGACCTCGCTCGCTTGACCATGGCAGATGCGGTTGTGGCACCTTTAGGCCTTTTGCCTTAGCATCCAAATAGTCCAACATTGGCTGATAGAAATTCATCGTATAGCCATAGTTGTCATCATACGTTGTGGTTGCATGACGGAAGCGCGATGGACGCTGTTGCAATGCAGTTGCCATATCGAAAGGAGAGAGTAGAGAGTGGAGAAGGTACAAAAGAGAGAGAGAAAGTGTAGGGAATGCGAGTGTGGAGGAGTGTGTGTGTGCTTAGACCAAAAGAGTACTCTAATTAAAGCTACTAGAAGATGATGATTGCAGCTTTGGCTGCTCGCTTTGCCGCTTTGCTGTTTTGTCGCTTTGTCGCTCTGTGTCGCCCCTTCGCACTCTCAGTTGTTTCAGTTTGGCAAACAGTTGCTGCTGCTTCGCAAATACAATTTTCAAATTTGTCGAAATCTATAAAAAGATTTGCAGTTCAGTTTTGTGCTGTTCAGCTGTTGTTGTTTCTACGGCGGCAAAAGAAAGGTATCAACATAATGACGACAATTTACCAACCAGCCAACCAAGAACAACAACAACAACATCATCATCAACATTGTTGGCAGTCAATGCTGTTTTTTGGCTTTTTGCCTGTCTGCGGCTATGATTGATTCATTTTGAGCATGTCTACAAAAATGTCACGCAATTTTACGCAATGACAGAAAAAAACTTTTCTTTACTTTTTTTTTGTTAACTTTTCTTCTCAACTAGTCACAGACCAAGCTCAAAGCTCAAGCTCAACATTGATGTCGTTCTCAAAATGTTGAAAACTCTCTCACCTACTGTTTCGATTATGTAATCAACGCAAAACTGCGCAAAATTCTTACAAAATTCCAATGCTAGTGCACTTCAAAACTCGCAACAACTTCAAAACGCACGGCCAACTGTAGCGTATATTGCGTATACGCCTGGGTGCTGCAGGACTTTGCAGGAGCTGCTGCAACTGCTTCAATTCTCACTCTTTGGTGTGGCAACAAATGCCTGTTGCTTTTAGGGCGACTATAGAAAACGTACTGACTAACGAAATGGGTCAATTTGATATCAATTGTTTTGGCAAATCGATTCATTGGCAAATCGATTTGCTTTCGACTTCCGTTTTGGCAGCGCAAAGAGGCGACAACATCGATTGTCCCTCAGCTGCCAGTCTCTCAACGTTGTAAACAGAGGCGTTGTTTTAGATTGGGGGCAACTTCCAGGGGGGTTCGTTTTAACATTTTAGTGCACTTACCGAATAGCCTCAATCTCTTCGTCCTTCTCGGCCAGACGACGCTCGGCATCGTGGCGATATTGGTTGAAGTCAGCGGCCAGACGCTGTCCACGCTGCTCCTCAGCCTTGCGGCCCTGTAAGTGGATGATAAACAAACGATTAAAGAGTTGAAAGAGAGAAGATTATATTAAGTAGACTTACAGCTTCGGCTTCCTTGTAGGCGGCAGTGAGTTCATCACGCTCGTTCTCCAGGCGACGCAGCTCCAACTCGAGCTCATGCAGACGACGGTTCAGCTCGTTGATGACGCTCTTGGCCTCATGCAGATCATCTAAATGAGAATGAAAATTATTAATAGTCGTTCTCTGAGACATTCACATCTTTTACTTACCGCCCAGCTTCTTGTTCTCGCGACCCAGCTGACCGTTGGCATCCTTGACCTTGTCCAATTCGTGGGTGGTGCGCACCAGATCGGCATGCTTGTTCTTCAGATCACGCTGGCTGGTCTCGTACAGCACAATGGTCTCATCGAGACGGCTCTTCAGCTCAACGTTGTGCTTCTCCAGGGTGTTGACCGACTTGGTCAGCTCGCGGCAGCTGTTGTTCGACTTCTCCAGATCGATGATGAGGACCTCAACTTCGCTGGCGAGGCGAGTCTTTGTCTTCTCCAGATTGTTGACCTTGACGATGAGCACTTCGATGTGTTCCTCAAGCTCGGTGATGCGCACCTGGTATTTGCGACGGATCTCTTCAACCTCTTCGGCACGAGCGGCCACTTCGGCATTCCATTTGTTTTGCCACGAAGTGGCATCGGCATTGGCCTTGACCAGCTGACGTTCCAAGTCAATGCGCGCCTCGGACTCTTCTTCGAGTTGAGAACGAGTTGATTCCAATTCGATCTCAACCTGATGCAGCGAAGATTCGAGCATTGAGCGACGACGGTCTTCGTCTTCCAAACGGCGGCGTGCATCTTCAAGCTGTGAGATCACTTGGCTCTTGGAAAACGAGACAGTGTCCAATTGAGTTTTCAGATCTTGGACGTCCTTGATCAGCTCAATGTTCTCCTGCGAGAGGCGAGATTTATGCGATGTGATATCGATAACGGTGCGATTCAGTTCCTCGATTTTCACATTCAATTCCGTGATGGAGATCTCCAATTTGGAGATGTGCTTCTCCGACACGATTTTCTCCTTGTTGTAGGATTCGATTTGGGAAAGCAGCTCGTAGACTTCGGCCTGGAATTTGGCCTTGTCCTTTTCGGCTCTGCAAAAGCGAGGAGTGATCAAAGAGAGAGAATACAATTAATTCTATGTAAAATTTCAAATAAATCTTGGCGATACTTAGGCATGGCTTTGTGAGAGAGAGAGAGAGATCGGCTGTGATTTAATTTGCATAGCATACCCAAAAGCTAGATTGGAGAAAGCCAGGCTCAAGTGCAAAGCTTTTGCTTAGCGATCGTAGATACTTGAAAAAAGCTTCGATGAAAAGCTTTGCGATCGCTAGGCAAAAGCTCGCAGCAGGTTTAAGGTTAAGAGCATGTGTGTGCCTGGAAGCAAGCTATTTTAAATGTTCATAATCATAATATTTATAAAGCATTTTCAACACAAAAAAAAATAAATGAAATTTCAAAACATTTTGCGCTTTTTGCACTTGTGCGGCAAATGGTCATTAACATGGTAATTACTGTACAGCGTGTGTATGTGTGGGTGTGTGTTTAACCTGACCCACCTACAAGTTGCAAAAGCCGAAAATCGTATCGAATTTCCATAAACGTTCAATTGGACGAAAAGAGACAACAACAACAACAATCATCACATTTTGAATATGATTCAATCAAAGACATATTTGGATTGGGCGTTGGTGCAAATGAAAGAGAGAGAAAGCAACAGCAACAACAACAACGTAGACAGCAACAACAACAACACAGCAATGCTTCTCTCTTCTACTTAGCGCTCAAGAATGTAGATGAAAATTTAAAAATTTTTCTAAAAATAAATGCCAAAATATGCGCTCTTCCTTTGCTGCTGCTATCGTTGTTGTTGCTGTTGTTGTTGTTGTTGTTGGAACAACATATGGTTGCGTGCGTGCGGAAAAACGTTGAAAAAGTTTTTCACGCTAACTAAAAAGCTTCCGTTAAGCTTCGCGGCGAGAGCGAGAAAACTATTTAGACCAAAAGCGCAAAACTGCGCAAACTCGAACGAATTTGAAATGCTTTGGCTACCTGACAGACCACAGACAATAAGTTTAGTTGCTGCAGTTAAAAGTAAAAAGTTAAAAGAAATAAATAAAACAATGCAACGGCAAGTAAAAGGTGCAACTGCAAGTTGACATTACGCATACGCCACGTTGCCGCAAACGGATGCCGACAACAGCGGCAACAACGACGACGAAGACGTCGACAGCCTTGAATTTGTCGTGCTGCGAGAGTTGATTTTGAAATTCGAAAATTCCTATGCATTTATTTTTGGATACTCGCATTTGATTTGGAAATATGAGTCGAAGCTCCGCAATCTTTTTTTCTGCTTCAGCTTTTCTTCTTTTTCTTTTTTTTGCCTATATACACGATTGGAATACGCGTATATATGAAAATATAGAAAACTTAAACGAGTGCAGAAAATAAAATTTGTGTCAATAGAACTTTGCAAGCAATGCACAAAAATGTTGAATTGAACATTTTCCGTTTTAGCTTCAGATTTTTTGTGCTTGTCATGGCATTTTGATGAATTGTTTATGAACTGATTTCGGTTTTGGTTTGGTTTAGTTTGGTTTGGAATTGTGATTTTCATTTTGGTGTCAGCGGGGCAGAAGCAAGGTTATTGTTGTTGCCGTTTTGCATTACTACAAAATATTGTGAAGACATTGAAAAGTCAGCGCCAGCTGACGCCACTTTATCGACAGCAAACAGGCAACAGTAATAACACACATAGTAAACAACAATAAAGATTGTTTGCACAACATTTTCTAGGTCAACATGTAAATGAGGCCAAAGAGGATGAAGCATGAGAAGCTGAAGCTAATAATGATGTGATTGATATCTTTTTTAGAGAACTTGGCATACCTAGCCTTATTTTTCGTTAGGATTTCGACCTGTTCCTGGAAATCCGTGATAATTTCGTTGTGCTTTTTCTTCAAAAGCGTGGCGGTCTCCTCAGATTCAAGATGAACATCCTCAAGCAGCTTGCGCAGCTTCAACAGCTCAGCATCGCGCTTGCGGTTGGCTTCAAACTACAAGTTGTTTACAGATTCGTTTAGTGATTAAATAGTTATTTAATAGCTATCCACTCACTTGATGTTCAGCACCACCTTCAGCTTCCTCGAGACGCTCGGACATCTGTATGACCTGAACGCTGAGGTCGGCTTTCTCGCGCTCGATCTGCGAATGTGAAACGATAATGAGGATCAAGATTAGCCAAAAATGTTGTACATATTTCATAAATTAAAATTTTCATTTTTCCCCCTCTATTTTTATTATCTATGCTACTGCGTTGCATGCAACCCACACACAAATACGCACTCATGCTACGCTAAGCAACGCAAAGATGATGCATCGCCATGCGGCACGGCATGAAGATGCAAATACAAACGGCCCATAAAATATATAAATCAAATTAATCAGTCAAAAATAATTATGCGCATGTAACACCCAAAATAACAATGGCAAAATGCCAACAAATATTGTATCTGATATATAGGTAGCCATACCTAGATCACCGCCTACATATATATGTATGAATATACATATCTACAACTGCAGCTGAATCTCTCTTCTATGGCATTTCCAAAAAGGCATTAAAATATTTTTATTATACGCATTCTGTTGAACTGCAAACTGCAAACTGCAAAAGGCGAAAAATAGTATTTTTCCAAAAAGTTTTTATTTGTGTTGGGCAGCAAAACTCTGACCTAATTTAAGACCTGCGAAATTTCGAGCTGGCAATTAAATGGAATTTTATGCATTTTCTTTTTGTTACGCCCAACACAAAAATTGGGAGCTGTCAGCTGCAATTCTCAGGCTGCATTTTTCGTGTAAAATCAAATTTGAATGCAGCTCGAGGGGGAAAAATATATTTGAATTTTTTAAGATATACATTTTTTACTCTTTTAATTTAGTTGGACATTTTGCTGAGCAGCAAATTTAAGTTCAATATATTTTAAATTTTTTTGTTAATCATTTCGTTGATTCAAAAATTTAGGAAAAATACTTAAAATGAATTTAGCTAGAAATTTCATTGAGCCGAAAGATAAATATATTTAACTTTTCGTTAGACATTTTCTTTGAACATGGAAACATGGAAAGCTGATCGGCTTCACCTTGCTTGTGTCTTAACGATAAGCTTCCAAGAGTTTTGCAATATTTCAGGCATATAAGCAAAGTGTAGATAGATCTAAATCTATGGGGATTCAAAGGCCACGTAAGTACAATCGTAAATCCATTTGCGCCATGTGTATCTTGTAGATACTTTTGCCGCCTATATATGCAAAGATATATTGTACATATGTGTGCGTTATTTGTGTGAAAACTTTTAATGTGCAAGAAAATTATTTAATTTTCCCACACACATTTACACCAACGCAACACACACATACAAAGACACACACACACACGAATGTCTTCAGCTGTGCCAGCGAATTTTCAGCTTTAGACGTTTTGTGCTTTTCTCAGTTCGATAATGATGATGATCGTGTTGATGATCGCGTTGATGATGATGAATGTTTTTGGCTACTTTATTTTCTTTTCTTTTTTGGCTTGTTGCTTGTTGCTGTTGTTGTTGTTGTGTGCGGTTGTTCATATTTTTGTTGTTTCGCTTCAAGTTAATCATTTGCTTGTGTATTGAATGTCGTGCGCTAATTTTAGCCATTTTGTTCCATATTATGTGTGGCTGAGTGTGAGTGTGTGTGAGTGAGTGACTGTGCAAGTGTATGCGTGAGTTTGCTGATCCATAAAGCAAAAGTAATTAAAATTATTTCCACAAACTAGACGAATGTGTGTGTGTGTGTATACGCTCTGCACTTGCTGTTGCCTCTTCACCTCATCATCAGCCACCTCCTCCTTCTTCTTCTCATCCTCATCTTCATGATCTTCCTGCTTATAACATAGTAGCTATAGTCGGAGGGCCCCAGGCCAGGCCAGGCCGAGCCCGGTCGGGCCGCATTTTCTAAATTTGTAATGGCAAACAGGAACAGACCTGGGGCCTACTGTATGTGTGTGTGTGTGTGTGTGTGAGTGTGTTGCATGCTACTTTGCTTTGCTGCCTGTTGTTGTTTCGCATGCTGTTGAATGAAGTGAAGTGCATGACACTTTGCAAATGCAAATATTTGTCTTTGCATTGTGTCTTTGCTTTTCCTTCTTTTGTCGTCAGAAACGCACACAAAATGCAAAAACACACACAAAGACAATTGCAAAATCATTTATCATTTGTTATTGTGGCAGTCTAAGAAACTGGCTCCGCCTGAAAGCGATTGAAGTTCAATGCACATCATTATCATTTTGTTCGACGCACCAACTCGACGCTCGAAGGGTAATTTATTCTTAGCTTTTTTCGCTAAATGCAACAAAAAAAATTTGTGTGCTCTATTCTATTGTTTTTGTTGCCGCGTTTTTTTCTTACGATTTTCTATTTTCTATTGGCTATTTGCTATTTTCTATTTTGCTTTTGCTTTTCCACATATTTTGCTGTTTTTAGGGTGACATTTGCAAACGCGAAAAAGTGAAAATCGCAGCTAATAGCATGGCGCTTTCTCCTCACGCGGAATTTCCTTTTGGCCGCTAGTTAAGCAGGTGAAAAAGTTTCCCCCTCTATTCTACTCTGTATACTCCTTAAATATATATTAATAATATATAGTTAGTTAGTTTTTCAACTTACCCTTTGGCGCAGCTCACGTTCAACTTCAAGATCATCTTGGAGCAAACGGATCTTATCCTGTAAGAAAATTCATAATTTGTAGTTTGTGGCATATTTATAAACTGCATTAATTTTTTGTTCATATTTTGTCATTTCATTTCTCGTTCATTTTCGCACTGAATTGTTGCACAAAATTTGAAATTGAATATGTTATATGCATGTATATAATTTTCTGCTTTTTTTGTATCGCATTTTTCAATGTGTATCTCTTGGGTGCCGTGTTACATAATTTTCACCGACGCATATATATACACATACTATATATGTATGTATCTCTCTAGATATTTTTGCTCAAATGAATTTTTATATTTCCACACACCAACACGGCGAGTACACACATACACAAAGATACACCTACAAGATATATATTGAAAATATATATACAGCGTTTTTTTTTTCATTCTTTTTTTTTCTTAGTCTTTTAGACACAAATAAATTGGATTTTGAGCATTTGGTTCACGCATTTTCAAGATACTTTTGCAATTTGTCACTGTTTTTGTAGTTTTTTTGTAATTTCTGTAGAGTTTTAAAGGGCGTATCCAGCAGAGAGACAGAGTTGAGATCCATTTGAGATCCTTCTTACCTCCAAGCGGGAGAGCGAGCTCAAGTCGGCAATGTATTCGATGTTCACATCGGCCGCACCGGGTCCAGTGGATGTGGCCCGGTAGGAGTATTTCGAGGAGCGTACAGCTTGCGATGACGACATTTTATTGTCAGATTTTCAATTGATTAATTAATTGTGTTGTATCGATTTCGTTATCGATAAAAATGAATAATTTCGCGTCTAATGCAAATGTATGCAGAAGAATGATTTGTAAGTTGATCAAGCGAAAATCTCTACAGCACCGCACGCAGGTTGTGTAGTTGTCACCGAGTCACCGAATAATTCGTAATAAACGTCGGAGTAAGGCTGGTGATCTACTAAACAAGAGATCCCGTTGTCGTTCGAATAAAGAGTATTTCGTTTATTTGCTCGACGGTCGCTTCTGTTTTCGTCTATTTCTACGATTTCGCTCGGCTCGCATCCCGAAGCGAGCCGAACACGAATTCGGCACTCGGCTCGCCTTCTTTTTTTTTGAGTGTGCTTTTTTGATTTTTCAGCGAGCTCCTCCTGTGAGCGCTTTCTTTGAGTGAGTTTTTTTTCTTTTTGCTTGCTTTTCGGTCATTCTACATGCGTGTTAATTGCTCAGTTGTGTGGAACATTCTTTGATTCTTCATCTTTTTTTTGTTGTTGTTGTTTGTGTGTTGGTTCTTCGGCATTTTCGGACGCTTCGTGTGTGAACGCATTTTCACGCCAGTTTGCAGAGCACCCAAAATAAACTCCAAGTTGTTGTTTTTTCGCTTACCTGTAATTAGCCGATGTCATTTACATATACACATCACACACACACACCTATGAATATGCGACTGTATTTGTGCGTTGCTGGCTTTTCATTTTGTGTATCTGCCTTTTTTCACAACTTTGTATACTCAACATCAGACTTGGACTTCCTACGTGCGTGGAGAAATGTTGAATTTTAGATTTTCGAATACATATTTTTATTATTTTCCTATATATAATATGGAATTCTTTAGTCTAACATTTTTCAAGTGGTCTCGATTTGAAAATGGGTGTGAGTCGATTTGTTGAATTTCAATCAATTCATTTTCCACTTTTGCCTCTTAGTATTTCATTGAAACGATAAAATCTATAAACTTTTGGGTTGAAATGTTAAATTTTTATTTAATTAGATCGATAACAGGCGATTGTTAAAGTATGATTTTGAAATTTAATGGATAAAGAAAAAAGAGCTAACTCACTATAATATTTTCTGAATATATTATTCATAATTGTGCTTTATTGATTTGAAAATCAAATGTAAACATAGCAAAAAACAAAAATAGGCTTTAAGATTTCAAAAGTTTTTTAAGACGTTTTTGAGTTTACATAAAGATAAAATAAGTTTTACTTTTATATTATTCTTTAAATTAGTATTATTAAAAAGTTCTTTATTAATTTTTTATTGAAATACAATTACATTTTTCTAACAAAAGATTCTTAAAAAATATAAGGTTAACTTTAATATTTTCTAAATTTTATATTATTATTATATTCATAATTGTATATTATTATGATTTATTTTAAGTAAATTAAAATTAATATTTTTAAACGAGTAAATGTTCTTAATTTTGAATGCAAAACTACGATAAGATTCTCTAAATGGTGCATTTTACTGAAATTTGTTAAAAAAAAAACAATCTTATATATACCTTTAAGAAAATCTCAATTTATGAATCACCCTAAGACCCTTAGAAAACTGACCCATAACAACAACATATCTAGCCATTTGTAAAAATAGAAGAGCGTTTTCATAATTTTTATTCGAAACTATTATGAAATTCAGTCATGTCAACAGCCAATTTGAATTTATCGTGATGTCTGCTAAAAATATTTGGCATCCAAACATGTTATTCTATGTCATAAATAAATAAACGTAAGGTACAAAAATAAATAATATCAAAACAAAGCGACTCGACATAATAATCATGATGTTCTGTTAGGCCGAGGTGTTTTTCTTTTTGTTTTTGTTTTTGTTATTTTTTGAGTGAATCCTTGGCAATGCTTAAATGTTTAGTTGGCCTGCTCATTGGCATTTCAGACAATGTGCTGTCAGTTTTACAATTGTAATTTAATGGTCTGGCAAATAAAAGAACATGCAGTAAAAAAAAACAAGAACAGCGACAACAACAATATTATGTTTGACAACTAGCGAGAACATCCAATATCTTTTGTAAATAAGCAAAGACAGATGCGAAAAGAAAACGCACAACTTTTTTTTTCCGAATATTTCGTGTTGCTTTGGCTCAGTTTTCCAAAGAGCTTTTCGAGTGAAAATTCGGTCCCGAGTTAGTTTGCTCCACCTGTGCAAAGTGTTCTACACACACACACACTCAGAAAGAACTATACTTAAGAATGATTTTTCGCTTATTTTTAGCAACTGAATTTAGCGTTATTTTTTCGTATTTTTTTCTCCCGCTTTTCACTGCTCATAATCATGTTCACATTTTCATTTTCCACACACATTTCACCTGAGTGCATAGATACACACAAAGCAGAGCAGAGCAGAGGCCATTTCGTAGTTGGGCCGACGGCAACTATACCAATACATACATATATACATATATAAATCTATGTGTGTGTATATAGATCGTTGGCTGGCCAGTTTCGTATCTTCTAGATACTTAGTGCTGTGTGAACGGCGCTGGCCATAATTTTATTTATTTTATGTTTGTTCACATGTACCTACATATGTATATGTATATACCTACTTATATGTCTGTGCATATAGTATATCTGAGAGGGGGTCTAGAATAATATTTAACATTTTGTGTGTGCGCTTGCCACATTTTGGAATGTGTAATAATTTAAAAATATCTTGGCGAATATGTGTAGCAAGCGATACAACAACAAAAATATAAAGATAAATAAGTCGCCTAAAAATAGACTCAAAAAGCAGTGGACAGTTTTTATCAAAAGCTAATAGCTCTATTGATCATTCGAGACAGAAAATAGAAAGACAGGTAGAAAAATACTTGAGATACATATAGGAGGAGTATCTACATATATCTTGCACCTGTGACATCTTCTTACAACTGCGCTGAGGTCAGTGATGACATGCAAGATGTCACGCAGAGAACAGAAAGAAAGAAAGCAATCACTCGACTTGCCTCAACTCAACTCAAATCGACTCACTCTTCTCGAAAATTGGGTCAAAATTGTTATGATCACACAGATACACACTCACACACTGTAAGTTATATACTTAGAAGCACACGCCTGCTATGCAGTTATATATAGACAAAAGCATCAGCTTGTTGTTGTTGTTGCGAGTACTCGTCGCTCGCATGAGGTGTTTTCCTGCTTTATAAAGTGTGTGTTTGTGTGTGCCCATTTGACGAGTGCTTCGGCCACTTTTCGCATGCCTCACTTGAAGCTTACTGCTGCAGTTGCAAGATCACTTGGGGGCTTCAGCTGCTAAGTGCTGACCAGATAAGCTCAAGTGGCTGCCTGCTCCACGTCCTCCTCCTCCTTCTGCTCCATGTGGGTGGTTGCCTGCCACAAAGGCCACAAATTCCAACAGGCCCAAAAATAAACTTGTTAATGCATTTGAGATGCAAAACAAAACAAACATTCAAGCAAACGGTGTGTACATTAATGCATTTCCTTTTCGCCAAAAATGTTGTTGCACTTCTTCGCGTCAACTTCAAATCGAATCATGAATCTCACACAAATCTTGATGATTCACAGACTACGCGGTGTGCCCATAATGTCAATTTGGCCATTGTGCATCACTCAAAAGACCATTTCGATAAATCCGAGTACTTTTTATTTTGTGATGCCACAGTTGTTAGCCATCATCCATATACCCGCCCCGAAAACAAATATCTGCTTATAATACCCTGTGACGTGTGCTCGGCCAACAACCAACAAAAAAGTTGTGAGTCATTGCAGATACATGAATATGGTGGCTATATAGTGTGGGGATAGGTGTAGCTGTCTATATCTTGGATGCCGACAACGTGGGTGCCTCGACGAACTTGCCAACGAATATTGAATGCAATAAGCATTCATTATTCTAATTCGAAATTTCAAACTATAACAAATTCTAAAATTAACACAAAATTGCAAACTGGGAAATATAAACACATTTCAGAATGTGTTGAAAGAGTTATAGATTCATATACATTGTCTCATATAATTGTTCAAATTAAAATTCTAAATTTAAATAAGTAAATAAATGAATCCAAAAAGTAACGTATTTACTATTTTAAGTATTTTCCTAGTGCCCCATTTCATTCGGCGTTGACACATTTTTATTTGTCGAAAGTGATTAATCGTCGGCCAAATATACTAAGCATTTACATATGTGAACCGTAAACTGAATGAGAATTTAATTTATGCCAACAGCATGCAATTTTTTGCTGTCGATTTTAATAACATTTTAAATGGCCTAAAATTTATTTAGTGTTTCTATAGATATCTCAGACATTCTGCGTCATTTCACATACAAAGAGCGTATTGCTAAAATTAATTTATTGCATTTAATTGCACTACCTAAGGGTAGAGTCATTTTCTTACCCAGAAGGTGCCATTCACCTTCTTTGGTACTGTATAAATATATGTTTCTTGCTCATTTAAATTTTTAAGATATTTGACTTTTGTTTGAATTTATGATAATCTTGATACCCATTTAAATTTTTATACATTTTGATCACAGTCTAAAATTAGTCTTTGTTTACATTGCTGATAATAAATATATTTTGATTTGTCACTTAAATTTTTGTTGACTTTTTAATCACAGTTCTAAAATCAGATTTTGTTGTCAACTTTTTATACTGGATTGTTCTTAATAAATTCATTAAATTTCTACCTTTAATATATAACCTAAAAGTATCTAAATGAATTAAGTTCTAAAATTTAAAAATGTAGGCTTATTTTTTGAATATTCATCAACAAACAATAAAACTTTAGTTCGGCATATTCCACATTTGAATTTATTCATTTGTGCGCCTTGAATATGTTTTTGTATTTCTTGCGAGCTTTAGTCAAGACACAAACCGCATCGCTGAGTGAGAAATGCGCAGCGAAGTAAGAAACTCGGCTAGTTTCAGTTAACGACACACAGGTGGCGCTCTCAGCGCTGCTGCTGGTTTAGTAAATGATCGTCTGCTTTAAAGTTCAAACACTTTATATATTTAATTTATAACTAAACAAATTCGTATAAATCAATTACTATTAACTTAGAAAGAACTTAGAACTTAATATAAATGAATATCAACTTAAAAAGAACTCAATCAAGTTGGTCAATCGACGCATATTGACATAATTGACCAGCATCAAATAAGCGTAGCAAATGTAAATGTATGCCCACCATTGAAAGTGCACTGGATCCTTTGTCCAGCTGCCCCTGTGCCCCCAGGTACCGTATCTATGTGGCTGCAACACATATCCGTAGTGGCGTTCGGTGAGCAGGCGACGGAAGGCAGCGCCGGTCAAATAGACGACGCTCAGCAGCAAAATGAGGCGACGCAGGTGGACGAGGAGCAACGCCATTCCCGATTGTTTGTTGTTGTGTGGCTTCTATCAGCTGCAAACAAACATATTTAATTGTATATTAATGAACTCGCACTGTCTGATTAATTTGCATTTATAACGGGGAACGCACTCGTTTTTTCGCACTTTTAATTATCGCATTTGCCTCGTGATGCCCAGCAGCGAATTTTCGTGAATTTCACGAAAAAAACTTATTTATACTTTTTACCTTCTTCTTTCGTTTGGGTTTGTTCTCTTTGTTTTCATCATATATTTCGTATGCTTTTAATTTATTTTAAAACTGGCAACACTAGCAAAAAAGACTTTTTTTAATAAATTCTGTTTGTGCTTTTGGCGGTAGATTTAATTTGGGGTACTTCAAACAAATATTTGAAATGGTTTTCCATAAGTAAAAGATAAATTAAGTCATGTGGTTGCTTTGTTTGAATAATCTTGAATAATCGCATTTTGACAAAGAAGAAAACTAGCAAAAAGAGTTTTCGAAATAAATTCTATTTGTGCTTTTGGCGGTAGATTTAATTTGGGGTAGTTCAAATAAATATTTGAAATGGTTTTCCATATTAAATAATAAGTCAACTATAAATTTAGTCAGGTGGTTGATGAAGATTCAACTACTTGAATAATTGAATTTTGAGAAAGCAAAAAGTGTTTTTTAAATAAATTCTGTTTGTGCTTTTGGTGGAAGATTTAATTTTGAGTATCTTAAATAAATATTTGAAATGGTTATCCATATTAAATGATAAGTAAACTATAAATTTAGTCAGGTGGTTGCTGAAGCAGCAAAGAAGAAGAAGAAACTAGCAAAAAGTGTTTTTTTAATAAATTCTGTTTGTGCTTTTGGCGGTAGATTTAATTTGGGGTATTTCAAATAAATATTTGAAATGGTTTTCCATAAGTAAAAGATAAATTAAGTCATGTGGTTGCTTTGTTTGAATAATCGCATTTTGACAAAGAAGAAAACTAGCAAAAAGAGTTTTCGAAATAAATTCTGTTTGTGCTTTTGGCGGTAGATTTAATTTTGAGTATTTGAAATAAATATTTAAAAAGGTTTTCCATATTAAATGATAAGTCAACTATAAATTTAGTCAGGTGGTTGCTGAAGTTTCAACTACTTGAATAATTGAATTTTGACAAAGAAGAAAACTAGCAAAAAGTGTTTTTTAAATAAATTCTGTTTGTGCTTTTGGCGGTAGATTTAATTTTGAGTATTCAAAATAATTATTTGAAATGGTTTTTCATATTAAATGATAAGTCAATGATAATGTCAGGTGGTTGCTAAAGTTGCAACTACTCAAATAGCCGCATTTTGACATAGAAGTAAACTAGCAAAAAGTCTTTCTTAAAATATCTTGAATATCATTTCAATAAAAATGGTTTTCAATATTAAATGTTAATCCATGGAAGTCAGGTGGTTGCAGCCACTTGAGCAGCAGCATTTTGACATAGAAGAAAACTATGTCAGCTTGCCACTTGAAAGACAGCCCTAAGCACAACAACAACAACCACAACAACAATGAAGCAAACTCTTCAAATGCCTTTCAGCATAGGGCAGCCTGTGATTACGGTCATAAAAACTATATAAAAAAATCAACAAGCGGCGACTAGGTTGCGTATACATAATGCCTATGCGTATACGTAATTTGTGTGTGTGGCTCGTATAAAATACTTGAGACGTGGCACTCCAGTAACCTTGAATCAATCCACAGCCGCTGTCAGAGAGCGAGTGAGTGAATGAATAAGTGAGAATAACAAAGGCGTCGATAGTTGCAACATTCTAGAGGCTAGAAGCTAGAGTGAGGTTGGTTAAGAACAATATTTAAATTAAATATTGGCACACAGGCGAGCCAAACGCATGAAAGATGAAAACGAAACGAAAATGTTGCAACAACGCCAAAATGACGGCAAATGTAAACTCTGAAAACTACAAAATGTTTAGCTAAAATGTGATCCGGACGCGTGCGAGGTTTCTGCTTTTTGCTTTTCGGGTTTT
This sequence comes from Drosophila albomicans, assembly GCF_009650485.2. NCBI lineage: Eukaryota > Metazoa > Arthropoda > Insecta > Diptera > Drosophilidae > Drosophila > Drosophila albomicans. Next base: position 38,765,957 of record NC_047629.2, on the reverse strand, counting down.
TTTGTGTAAATAAAGACACAAAAAAATATGTATAAAAGAGGAGGAAAAACTATTAACTGCATTTTGCGTTTATTATTTTTAGCAGTGACATGGATAAATGGAACAATCGACACGCAACGTTTTATTGGCTAAAAGCCCGGCATTCTCTCGCCTCTGCTCAAAATATTTGGGTGTTGTTTCGTTGTTGTTTTCTTTATTCTTTATTTTACGCAATGTGTGAAGACACATCGAAGACACAATCCCAGACACATGACAAGACCAGGCCAGACCAGACCAGACCGTCTGTTGTTCTGTTGATATTGACTTTACGCTCGGTGGATAATAAGGTAACAGATTGCGGGAGCACATCTTTGATCTTATTTACACGCTACAGTCAGCTTTGCGGATAGCTTGATAAGCTGTTGAATTAATACATGGGCATCTGTATTTATTACTTCATTTTCAAAGGTATGGAAGCATTACTCATAAAATGAGTAACACTTCGGAATAACAACTCAATTCAATAATTTGCTTTAATTTCAGCAAATAAAAATTCCAAAAATTGGTAACTGCACATTATATTTAAATACATAAAAGTATATTTTATTTTCCATACATAGAATTTTATTACATTATTATAATTATTGTAATTTAATATTAGATTTATTGTGACCACTTCGTATAGTTTTTTCAAATTTTTAACATAACAGAGTTCATCTCTGGGATATAACATAGAATATATTAATGTGGAATTACATATATGTACATACGATGCTGTTAATCTAATACATCGAACATTTAATATTATAATTTAATAAAATTCTCAATATTACAATATTTGACAGAACTAATTTGTATTTAATATTGTGAAGTTTACTCCATCGAATAGATTTTTACATAAATTACAACTCTTAAGTAAAGAAATATCTATGTTTTTATTATTTATTATTATTGTTGCTTAAATTTAAATTATATACAGAGCAACTTAAACATCAGATTGTGCACTAATATAAGCCACAAATTTATGTTTAGTGCAGTAAATGAGAACTATAAAATATACAATATAATTTGGGTAACCTTTTTATGTTAAATATAACTATTTTTGACATAGTAAATTTTTCTAAAATTTGAATTACAATAAGTACTATTACTACTATTATTATTATAAAAATGTTGCCAACTTTTTTGATTGTTTGCATTTTAGTATCTTTAAATGGCGCATTGTATTAATATACTACATTTATTTATATATTATTTTTAATACATCCTCATAAATTTCTTAAAGTTCCGAAATTTGATTTGGGCATGAAAGCGTTATAATAGTCATCTAATTTTTATTAACACTCTTAGCCAAAGGGTAAATCAGCTAGTACTAGTAAATTTACACTAGGTCATAAATTTATTTGTCATCTAGGCTTTAATAATAATGATAATAATAAATTAACACTAACTTATTGCTGAAGCTGAAGACCTTTGCAGACTAAAATTCGTATTTTAATAACTATTATTATATGGTATGAATAGTTGTTTATTTTAAATATACTTTGCATCACTTGAGCTGTGATTATTATTATCAATATTCCCTGATGCGCCGCTTCAAGTGACACAACAGCCCAAAAATATAATGTATACGTTGTTTTATGGGCACGCAAACAAATCGCTGAGCTGCACCGACAACTCCTCCCCTATTAATTTTATTAACTAGCGTTTGCATCTCTTCATTGCATAATCTGTCGCTGCTGTTGCTGCCCCCTCTTCAAGTATTCCACTCCACTTCACTCCTAACCCAACCACTTCCACTTCTTTTGTGCATAAATTACAAACTCAAAATCGTAGAAATGATTGAATGGCCTGCGCCAATGGCAAACGCAAAGCGATGGCGTCGCTTTGCTTCCCGATCTCGCACGGATCTCTGCAAAGTATTTTTTTTTTTGGTTTTTCGGTTCCGTATGATTGACCGCGTTGTGCACCTCGCTGGCTGCTCCCGGGGATTGCCGGGGTCTGACTTTTATGGCTGTCGGTGTATTTTTTATGGCCTGCCCGAAATTCATTTCTCGTTTTTGTATTTTCTATCTATGTGTTTCTCGATTTGTTTGCATTCGGTTTCTGGAACTGAGATTGAGGCTGATGCGTTGGCGTTGGCGTCTCGCACGCATCAGGAAAAAAATGTAGATATTTTTGGTGGAAAGCATGCGAAATGCACGCCTGTTGCGGCTCTTTTATTTTTTAATGCAGCGTTGAAAGCTATTTGTATCTGTCGGCCAGATTAGGTTAAGTTTCCACGCCTCTCTCTGCCGCATACGGCATCCATTGCAACAACCACTGCATGTCTTTCGTCAAAGTGTCGAGCCACTTTGTTTGCCCTTTCCCTATTCCCTTTCCCTTTCCCTATTCCTATCCCTATACCTATATCTCGCTCTTTGGGCTATTAGCTATTGATGCCCTGCTTGGATTTTTAGATTTTTCCCAGATTTTCAGGCAATTTAGCGTCTTTTGTCGCGCATTCTGATTTATGTGACGGAAGAGGCGAGGAGTGGAAAACAAAAGGCGTCAAAGGCACAGACGCAAATATCATTTGAAATGGGTTTTTGGCATTTTGCGAAGCACACACATATTTAGTTTAAATAGTCACTAAAATATCACATCTAATACTCACACGCTGCAGGCTAAAAGGCAATTTCTCTATTTCGAATTTTCAGCATTTTTGAATGGACGTCATCTCGAAGCTAGCCGCACGCTTCCGGTGCTTCTTCGTCGTGTACAATATCTTTGGCCGGCTGGCTGTTTGGCTGGCTGGCAAAAGTGGCACACCGATCGTTATTTTTAAATGAAGAACTGAACCGCGCTGAACTGAACAAATATCAGTGCACTGCGATCGCGATCTGCGATCATATGTGTCGCTCTTTTGGCTATACGAGACGGGATGAGATGAGTTGAGTTGAGATGCGATGCTATGGGATGCGATGCGATGCGATGGGATGCCGAATGTAGTTCGAGTATCTGCATGATATTCATAGCAAATATCTGTGATAAATTCATGCCAGTTGTTTTGAGTGGGCCGAGGTTGTTGGCGTAGGCGTAGGTGGAGATGCGGGCTGAGACGGGGAAGTTCTCATTTACAAGATGCAACTACAAAGCACATATATATTTGGGGGATCTGCAAGGGAAAGAATATTTAAGCGGCAAATTTGCAAAATTGTCAAAAAAGTTTATGTTTACTAGAGATTACTACTATTAAAAATATAACAAGAAAGAAAGCTACAGTCTAGAGTATTCGACTGTTCTATACCCGATCCCCATATTGATTTGAATAAGTGCAAAATAGTGCGGTATTATTCTTAAAATATATCAAAATAATGTACCACAAAAATAATAATGTTTTATTTGGTATATTCTTAAAATATACTAAAATAATATTCTGCAAAAATACTAATATATATCATAGGCTATATTGGGTATATCGATGCAGTATTACCATTAGAGGATTAAATATACCAGATTGTCAGCCAAAGAAGACCCAATTGCAGTATGGACATGGCTATATCGTCGCGGTTGTCCTTCTGCCTGTTATATATATTTCCTAGAGGCACAGAGTTATAATACCCTACTTCTCTATGGATAATATAATATTTCCCATATAATTTCTTTTTAGCGGCTATAAAAACAATACACTTCGCACTTGGAAAGAAATTATATGAGCAAATATTAATTTACATTGTAGAAAGCATTTTTATTCCGAGGATTGCACACAGAAATAATATTTAAGCAGCAAATTTGCAAAGCTGTCAGAAAAATGGGATGAGAGATTACTACTATCAAAAACGTATAAACAATTTACATCTATGAGATTTATTTGAAAATAATTTATATGTGAATTACAATGGGAATTACAGGGGAAGGAAGAATATTATATTTTGTATACAGAACAGAATATTTAATCAGCAAATTTACAAAAATTTTAAAAGCAGAACAGAGATTACTGCAATCAAAAATTAAAAATATTATGATATGATGTGCAAAATGATAATCAAGTAGGAATTACATATATTTCTGCGTCATATTCTTTGCAAGTAAATATGACAATTTGCGGCTTGAACTGAAAGTTCTCATTTATATCAATGAGATGTGAAATAAGTTTAATAAAAAAATTACAAACGAGGTTGCAATTGTTTTGAGACTGAAAATTTCTTTTCTTATGAATTTTTTTTTCAAATATTTAAGAATATAAAATTCCGCTAAGAAATTTATTTTGTTTCTGTAACAAGAATTTTGACGAAAAAAGTTTCGTAAACGAGTTGCAATTTCTTTGAAGCTCAAATTTACTTACCTTACTTTTTATTTTCTTTTGATTTTTAAAAATACAAAACTCAAGCGATTACTCATGAGTGTGAATTTACGATATGTGCAAGATATTCTTAGCGACGAATAATTTCTAATTTATGAGACAATTATGTACATTATAATCAGAGCGAAAATAAATGGTAAATAAAAAGCAATTTGTTGCTGTTGTGGGCGAAGAAGTTGGCAGAGCAAAAAGAAACGTAAAATTTAATTGAGAACTTGCAAATGAAATTGTTACGAAGTTGCAATGAAAATAATAAGAAAACTTCCAACTGCAAAATTTAATTTAATATTAAATTACAAAACACTATCAAGACCTTTGAATGCTTACTCATCGAAATTTATGAGCAATTCCGAAGATATGTAGACGCAGCTATTTATAGAGCATCATAATTCGATCATAAGCAAAATACTTTCCATTTTTTGTGTGTTGTTAGACAATTTTATCAGGCTATTTATCAGATAGAATTTACAAAAGTTGCGGCTGTCGAAATGCAAAAACACTTTCGGACCGAGTCGAAATGGGCTGCTGACCGGGCGGCCGATATACGAGTATTTGCCAGATATATACGCGTGGCTATATACAACATGTTTTTCTTTTTTGTATTTATTTATTTTATTGTTGCAATTTTTAAACGCAACGCCAGGCAAGAGATGGAGAGAGAGAGAGAAATAAAAGGAAGAGAGAGAGACAAGTTCTCTCTCCCAATTTTTCTCTCTCTTGTTTGCGATCTTCTCGCCCAAAATACACGCAATGAGAGCTCACGATTGAATAAATTCAGTTCAGTTTTTCGAGAGTGCGAGTCGGAAAATCTCGGAACAGCATTTTCCAACGGGCAACGGGCAGTTTTTCTTTGACAACGCGCCGAGACGCACGCGACGACGTCTCCGAGCAAACACGTTGAGTTTTCAGTTCGAGTTGCAAGTAAATGCGGGGAAAATGCGACAAATGTGTGTGCGTCGGATACATTTTTTGCTAAATTGAACTGAATATAAATAGCAGCAAAAGTTTTCTCTGTGTGTCTTGTGTTGTGTATTTTTTGTGTTGTCGGGAAATATAACACAAAAGAAAAGTAGGAAAAAATAAGAGACACACGCCCAAAAATACGCATAAAAAAGTCCAAATCGAAATCGGAATCGGAGCGTCAGCACATAAAATATCAGCGCATAAATAAAAAACTAGAAAATTGTTGCAGTTGTCTTTTGCCGGCTGCATTCTTGCCTCCTTGATCGCTGACTCTGCCGGCGGATTATGTAAAGTGGCAAAAGGCAAGCGAGCTCGTTGTCCCAAGGGCCGATCAGCGCAAAAAATACGCACGGAAAACTTTTCAAGAAGCAAATGTATCCATTGAATGTGTGTTGCCATTTCTCAATCTCAATCTCTCTCTCGCTCTCACTCTCTAGTCTGTGCATCTCTGTCGCCAGTTTTGTCGCCAGTAAATGCATCTAATTTATTTTGCATCTATTGCAATTGAGGAGGCCACCGTGGCAGCATCAGCAGCAGCAGCATCGAGTCGATGCATCCGAAAGATACGCGCGTCGTTTGTCTAATTGCCATCAGCAGTTACTTATTTGTTGTGCCAACTATCTAAGTGTGTGTGTGTGTGTGAGTGTGTATTGAATTACGAGCTAAAATGCAAATATACAAATTGATGCCCATCAAGTGAAAATGAAATAAACGGCAAAGCTCTTCAACAAAATGCATCTACAGCTCAAATTGTGCAGTGCGAATTTCATGAATAATTAACGAGCATGAATAAAATCAAATGAAATAAAATACAAATAAAAATACAAAAAAATAAAAACAAAACGAAAATAATTCAAAGCAAAGGAAAAGAAAATAAAACGCAATTGGCTATTGTGAGGCGAGTTGCCAAAATAACGTAATCAGCATGTCGTCCTATCGAAGTTATGTAAGTGAACTTTATGCAGCGCCAAGTATCTACAACTCTTCACTTGTATCTGTATCCGAAAAATGTATCTTTATCCCATTCTGTGCATTTGCTGTGTGTGTGTAGTTCAGCAATTTCGACAGCTTTTGTTTGCCATTTTCTATTTTGTTTATTTCTAATTGTTTGTGAGTGTATTTAGCATCTAGTTTATGTCGCTATTCAATGTATTCACCCACTCACAACACACACTCACTCACTCATTCATTGTTGTGTATTAATTTGGCTTTTCCTTTCGGCCTTTTCGGTCTCTTTTTTTTCATTTTTGCCAAACTTTTGTTGTTCTCAGTGCTCGAGGTCAGGCGTGTTAATGGCCCAGTTCCATGATAAACAATTCTCTAAACTTTTTGGCCATGCGTGTTTTGGGTAATTGATATTTGATTTTGTTGTTCCAATTTGCATAAATCGAATGTTTCTCGCTTCACTCGGGGGAAATGCCAGACCTTTGTTTCATTATGAAATTCAATAAAAAACTTTTTGTTTAATACATAAAAGTTTCAATTTGCGTAGACACTCGGGTTTTTGTGTTTATATTGAAAATGTTGTAATCTTTTGAACTCTTGTTAGTGCATTTATTTTAATATTGCTTAAATATTTTGAAAGTTTATATTACTACATTAAATTTCTCAATAAATGGAATAATTTTTTCACGGAATTTTCTTTCATAAATGTAAAAAGTTACACACTGAGATTTCTGTTTTGAATTAAATATTTTGAGAATATTAAATTGACATAGGTTTTGCTTGAAAAATATATAAATAAGTAACTGCAACAGATGTTTGAGATTTAAATTGCATTTAGGGAAGAAATAATATGAAGGTGATGAGAATTTAATAATATTTAGAAATTATTTATTATATATTTATTTATTATCCCGTCAGCAAATATAGTGTTGCTTCAGATTTTCATAATATTTGCAGAACATACAAATATTTTTGTAAATTATATGAAGATAAGTAAAATTTAATAATAATTTGTCAGAGATAATAATAATTAAGCAGAGATAAACGATCGTATTCATTATAAATTTATACAAGTATAAAGCAAAACAGTGCGGTATTATTTCTTAAATATACCAAACTAATATATTGAAAAATACTAAAATCATGCAAATGCAATGTTTCTTATATTGACATAGACTACACTCAAAATATAACATAGAGTGCCAAATATACCGAGTTAACAGCCAAAGCAACTAAGACCATACAAAAGCATTTCCAATATAAAAATTAAATTTTTAGATTGATAAGCAAGCGATTGAATATTTTGTATTTAGCATTATTTTTTTTATAGTTTGACCTGTCTATTCATAGTTTAAATACCCCACTCGATAAGAGACTAGATTTTAGAGACACCAAAATCGTGAACATGTCACACACATCTGATCCTTTCGTCGCATTTATGTGACCCTTTGGCACTTGGTAAGCACTTTAGTCATAAATCAATTAAAGTTTGTGCTCAGCAGCCGAGGACGCTTAATAAACCGATAAACCGATCAATTTATGTGCCCAACAACAAGTTTCCACTTTCGTTTGCTTGAAGTGTGTGTTTGCGTTTATTTTTAGGCCAAACTCATTCTAAAAATGCACGAAAAAAGGAAAGAGAATAATTTTTTTTTATTATTGTTGCGTTTGTCGCTGGAAGTTGTCTCGTTTGTTGTTGCTGCCGTTAGAGAGTGTTGCTTTTATGGGCAGAAGGAAGTTGTAAATATTTATGAGCGGCATAAAGTGGAAAAGTTGTCTCCTTTGTGGAGTGAAGCACGCACCACCTAATTAATTTTGGAGAGTGTGAATTTGCCTAGGATTTGTACAACATGATGTTCTATTAAACGAAAACAAGTAAGAAAGCAAGAGTCGACTGTACTCGACTTTTAGATACTCGTTACCCATTGTGAATTAAGACAAAATAGTGCGGTATTAATTTTAAAATATTCCAAATTAATACTAAGAATATGCCAAAGGCTATATTTGGTATATTGGTGTTGCACTACATTCTAAATATATCATGAGCGGTATTCATTTTAAAATATACTAAATTAATACAGTATACAAATACTACTACTGCCAGCGTATATTGACATAGTACTATATTCAAAATATACCGTAGAGTGCAAAATATACCTGAGACCCGATTGCAGTTGGCTTCAAAATATCGCTGGTTATTCGACTTTTGTCGATTTGGGTTTACAGAAGTAGGCATGAAAAGAATTTGAATCAATATCAAATACAATCGAAAAAATTATAGCTCTATCTCTTATAGTCTCTGAGTTCCACTGCTTCATAAGGACAGACGGACAGATAGACGGACAGAACATAACTATATCTTTGCGGTTGATGCTGATCAAGAATATATGTATATACTTTATGGAATAGGAGTTGCCTCCATCAACCTGTCACATACATTTCCTAGAGACACATAGTTATAATACCCTTCAATCATATGTATACCGGGTATAAAAAGGGGAGCGGGCGGGGTAGGCTGTGTTAACAGAGTTAACAGTTATTTGTACAGACATTTTATAGTCAGATTTAAAGTACACAACATGCCCAGACGTCGTCGACCCCGTTGTAAGGTGAAACCCTTGATTGCACTGTGCCAGGATCAGGCAACAGCCGGGGACAGCGATGGCAGCCAGGATGATCAACTGAATGAGAGTAAAAGCGACGACCTGGACACGCCCACAGCTGTGGCTACCCATCCACATCCATATAATACCGCAAGTCTGCTACCCGATTGGGAGTACAAACACTTTCCGGAACTGCACAATCAGCTGCCGTGTTTGCCCACATTCGCAGATGTCTTCGGGCAGCATTCGGAGGTCATCTTCCAGGAGCACAGGCCACAGAGCAACGCAACAACGGATCGTCAACTTCGCGCTACGTTGTTGCCCGATTTCTTTGGCCTTGCCGGTCTCGTGGCTAATTTGCGTGCTCCGCGGGGGAATGTTGTGAATGCTGTGCAATTGGCCATTGGCGAGGATCTGACCACATTCGGGTTAGATTTGACCAGTCAGGGTGACATCTATGTGCACTTTAATGGCCCCTTTACACAGCAGCCAGCATCTCGAAGCTCAGCGAATTGTGCCTTGGAGTTGGGCATGCGGGGAATGCGGGATGCCATGAACAAGTATCCGACCCGACCTCCGATCTGGGAACCGTTTGTACCTGAGACCAGGGATTTGGGTCTGTTGTTTCCGGTGCCGAAGTTTGCGCAGCAATCGCGTAAAAAATCTGCCTAGTTTGATGTCCATTGGCACCTTTACAAATTGTTGTTTTATTGTCTTTGGTTATTTGTCAGCCAGCTCATATTTCGCTTATCATTAAACAAATACATATATTTTAAACAATCTTTGGATTTCGGTTAAAATGAGAATTGATTTTAGAGTGTATTCCATTGGTTGTAAATAAGATATTCAATTCATTGGAAAATACTTTCACCTTTTTTTTTTAAGTAATTTAAGTATAGCATAATGTTTTTCTATTTACCACACAAAATTTTACTATCTTGGCAACTGACACAACAAATTTTTGATTTATTTTACCCGCTACCAAAAGGGCTGACTATCTGGTATATTTTGCACTCTATGGTATAATTTGAATGAAGACCTATATCAATAAAACATGTTTTTATATTGTGTTATATTCATCACATCACTTTTCATATATATTTTTTAATGAATAATTAAATTATTGTGATTATAAATATAACTCTTGTATTTTAAGTTGAGTCCTGTGCAGAAATTATTGAAAAATTGGTTTTTATATTCACTTTTGCTTATCCAACAACTTTTTTTGTGCGCTTTTCAATGGAGACTGAAATTAATGCGAAACGCGTGCCGCTTTATTTATATTTATATTTATTTTGATTTAATATGCAGCGTATTTGTTTTCTTTATAATTTACTGCGCTGTACTAATCCATCGTTAAATTAGTTTGTTTATTTCTTTTATTTATTTTTTAACCGACAGTATTATCTGGGCAAGATAGCAAGAATTCCTAGTAGTAAAATATGTATACTAATCTAATATGTAGATTAGAATAAAACATAATTATTTATTCAGTGTTTTGTTTATTTAGCCTTTTGCAATTAACTTTACTTTCTGTTTATGCGAGAGTACTGAGAAATAGCCAATTTTATGGCTGGAAAATTTGGTTTTATCTCATGCTAACAAATGAGAGTATGGCTAGAAAAGTTTCACGTCATAGCTAATAGACTTAATTGTATCATATTGACATTTCATAAATACTTTTTGGGTCGTGGCAACTTCAAAATTAATTTCCAAATATCTAATTCTGCTGTTGAATTTGTTCCCAAGCTATATTCTTACGAGTAATAAATCAAATTTTGTAATAAATGGACAGACAATAAGTAGAACAACTTAATTTATGCATTATGAATTTCTAAAAAGAAACTTATTCTAGGAGGTATTCCAATGTTTATAATATAATCAAGAAGAAACTTATTCTACGAAGTATTTAAATATTTATGAAATAATACAACTTTCTACATTGGTTTAACTCAATTTAATTTTACGACAAAGTATCTTTGAATACAACCGCTCATTTATTTTAACTGCATGCGTTGTACTTTTTTGCTGAGCATTCGTTCTACAGCAAATCGCATAAACTTTTATACTCGCAGTTATTCTGACACTCTGACACCAAAACAAAATACAAAATAAAAGAAAAAAAAAACTTAAAATGATTTTAAAAATAAATCATTTGTCGGCGAGTCGCGTCGACGGCACGCGAATGTTTTTCGGCTGTAATTTGATTTGTGTTGGCCAAGTCAGTTCTCGTTCTCTTTGTTGTTGTTGCTGATGTTGCTAGTTGAGTGCACAGTCTGTGTTTTATAGACTTTGCCAACTGACAGATAGAGCAAGCAGACCCTGCTTAGACCCTCCTGAGTTGGCAGTCCTTAACGGCATCGGCTAATTGAGTCCACATAATAACGCTGTCAAATGCGCCACGAGACAGCCAAACACTCTTCATAGAACACATGGCAATCTTCATCTTCATCTGCATCTCCATCTCAGCATCTTCAACTTCATTGCTTGTTTTGCACATTGTTGGTCTATTTGCGTTTGGCATTCCATTTCACTGAGCGTAGAACAACATCGAGTTGAGAACAATTAACTGGGATCGTCCTCCGTTCATCTTCCTCATCATCATCACGATGGGAGGCAGCACTGGAGAAATATGCATTTGTTTTTATGGTACATGTCATTCGCCTTGTTTTTGTTGCCGTTGTGGCATCATCATCGTGTGGGCCGCGTGGCGCCGTCGTTGAGCTCCACTTGGGACAGTTCAGTAATCATCGACATGGAATTTCATGCACGACTCTCACTTTGGAATTCCGAAATGAAGATCTTCCTCTCGCTTATTTTATGAGCGATTTTACCTGTGATTTAATTTGGGTTACGATTTTTCCGGAATTCCTTAATGCATTTCCCTCGATTATCCCCCAAAGTATAATTGCCACATTATGCTGCAGCTTATGCGCAGATCTCGTCGAGTATTTGTCGTCTGTTCGCTGTTGCCAAAAGCTATAAAAAGACGACATGGATTTCGCAATATTAATGTCGCGTCTGTCGGATCAAATGATATGTAGTTCCTCCCAGACAGCAAAGGAAAATGTGGAAAGGGAAGCAAGGGCGTCTAATGCACTGTGCGGCACAAAGATTAGAAGGCAGATGTTGAAATAATCGAAATGAATCTGTTTACACGTCCAAATTAATTGAAAAACGCGTGCAACAGCGCCATTTAATTGAAATTGAAATTGAAATACATCGAGAAAGCATAAGACGATGAAGAAGCAGGCCGAAGCAATGCCACAGTGGCTGCGGCAACGGCTGTGGCGAGTTCAAAGCGACCCTCCTGGGGGGGCAAGATCGCCGAGAAGGGGCATGCCTCAAGTTGTCTTTGTGCTCGCTTGGTGTTGATGTGTCAGTGTTGTGGCCTCCGCCTCTTTGCCTTACGTTGCACGCGCTGATGATGATTAAATATTCGTGCGAATTGCCGAATTCTCTTTATAAAGGGCAAGTGGGAGGTGGCAAGTGGAATGTGGCAGCAAGTGCAGTCGATGGTGTGTTGGCTTAAGTGCGCCAATCAATCAACTCATTTCCTTATCATGCAACTCAATGAAGTCAAAGTACTCACGCTCTCATTCTGTTTGCTTTGTAATTATGCACTTCAAGTGATTCACACAAAAAGTCGTTTTCATTGCTTTAACAAGGGGAACTCCGTAATATAAATGAAGCATTGTTAAAATCTTAAGAAAGGCATAGTTAAGAATCGTTTCCTTTATTACAACTTTTCCTTTTTAAATATGATCGATAAATAAACAGTAATAAATCGTTATATACTTCTGTGGCTTACCTTAATTTCTTAGGGTTATTGAGAGCTCATTAAATATTGTATTAAATTTTTACAATACTCGTATATGTACCATATAGCGATGTTTTTCTGCTAATACAACCAGACATTGTATTTAACAACACCAGAATTTGGTCACATACCAGGAATTGTAAATGTTCTTCATTATGGTATTATTTTCATGTTTATTGATATTACAAGTGATATGATTTCCTTGTTTTTTTTAATATATTATATAATACTATAGAATATCATTGTTCAGTACATTTTACTACAAGTTCCCTGCTTGTTCCCGCAAACTAATTTAGACTGCTTTCTATTGCAGACTCCCTGGAAGTCTAATCTGAGTTCCTATAAGCCGAGTAGCTCAACGGTAAGTCTCCTTCACCTCTTTCTCTGCTCAATTCTCTATTGAATGCATTATCTACTTGCAGTACACATTGGGCAGCGATCTTGGCAGTGGCGCCACCTCGCGCTACACTTCGCTGGCCACGCCCAGCGCCTACAGACCATCCTTCTCTGGTGGCACATATCGCATCAAACGTGATCCGCCAGCTGCCACTCCAGCTGTGACAAGCTACGTGAGTCGCTATGGCAGCGCAGCGAAAACCGAAGCCAAGGACACGACGAGCTCCAGTGATCGAAGCAGTCCCATCAAACGCTACACTGGCACAACAAGTAAACTGGGCAAATACGGTCGATCCAGGGATCCCAGTCCAGTGGCGCTGGAGCACACCAATCACAACAGCAAGTCGAAGTCAAGGGATCCCAGTCCGGTGATGGACAGCGCACGGAGTAAACTGGGAGCTAGTAACTATCGCAGCGGCAACAGCAGTAGTAGCAGCTCTAGGAACACCTATGGCAATCGCTATGGCAGCACAGGAACCCGACTCAATAGTAATACGCTGGACAAATCCATCTCTTACTTGACCACAAGTGATTTCCATGCGAGAACCGCAAGTCGCGCCAAGGCAAGCAGGGAAAAAGAGCTTGAGGAGCAGCAGACACCAGAACAGCCAGCTGAAACAGTTAAGGAGGTAGCCAAAACGGAGGAAAAATCCCCGGAGCAACAGTCTGAGACTGCACCTGAGGAAACCTTCATCTCCGTGTCTGTGGTGACCAGAGCCACCTCACCAACTCCACCAGGCAGCACCACAGTGCAACGCACGCGTCGCATAGACATCGCCAAGACCATCGAGAAGACCATACAACGCTCCACAAAACCCCGCCAGATGGTGGAGAAGGAGATACAATCGGATCGCATGGATGATTCCACGAGGTATTTAAGGTACAGCGCAGCCAGTAGCAGCATCAGCTCCAACTACAGTTCGCATCGGGATCGCATTAGCAGTCTGCGCTACAACGCAAGTCCTCAGTCCAGCGTTTCACCCAAGTCCAGCACACCGAGCGCCGAGTCCAAGGAACCTTCGGTGAGTCCAGCAAAGAGCAGCGTTAACTTAAGTGTGGCCAGTGTCAAGAGCAGCAGCACAAGCAACGGCAAATCAAAGTTATCACCACCAAAGGCGGTGCGACTCAACTCCCGACAATCCTCCGTTGAGAATCTGGCCAATAAACCTCCAGCTGCACCCAGCAAAGCAGAATCACCCACTAAGATTAGCAACAGCAGCAACTCGAGCAACTCCTCGGCAAAGTGGCCTTGGCCCAACAAGGACTTTCGCAAGAGCTCGCTGAACGTGGGACCTACGGACAGACCGCGTAAAAGTCGCACGCCCAGCAGCGGCGAGAACGAGGAGGCAACGGGAACAGGTGCGGCAGCAGAGGCAACCTCGGGTTCGGGACTGGAAAGATCACCTAGTGGCGGCAGCGAAGCTAGCGTCACCTCAGCCAGCTCCGCGCGCAAAGTGAAGCTAAGCAATGGCAAAGCAAGTACCGTGAAATTAAAAACGCATAAATCCTGTACGCCCAGCACAGGAAGCAGTAGCAATAGCTCCACAGCGACCTCTGCCTGTTCCTCATCGGACAGCGAGCAACGCGTCAAGATCACCAAAAAGACGGGCAAGAAGAAGGCAGCGGCAACAAACGGCGTGCAACCGAAAGAGAAAACAACGAGCAAGAAGGTCGCTGCTAAGCAGGCAACTGACAGCAGCGGTGACAATGGCGACGATGGCGAAAATAGCCACAACAAGTTCGTCACTGACTCACCTAGTGACGCCGCAGTGAGACAGTCACCTGCGACGGCGACATCGCCACAGACAGAGCAGTCAGCAAAGCAGTTGGCAGCGCAGTCTACAACTCAGTTGGCAGAGCAGTCCTCGGCGCAATTGGCAGCCCAGTTATCCCCCAAATCGCCTTCCCCGCTGCAGTCTTCACCGCAGTCGCCAGCATCGCAGTTAGCATCGCCGTCGCCTTCACCGTCACAATCTCAGTGGACAGCGCAGTCGACGTCGCGTTTGCAGCGCTTGTCGGGGGTGTCGAATTTTTTCGCCACTCGTCAGCACGACGCAAATAGTGAACCGATCTTCATCGAAAGCTCCGAGAGCGCGGGCGAGGCAGACACGCCGCCATGTGACTCGATGGTCACGCTCAGTCTAACGTTAGACACACGAACGAACGAACCAACGACGACGACGAAGACCACAGCAAGTGGCCAGGTGACAACCACAACGATAACGACAACGACAAACACAACGAGCAGTCCCAACTCCTACAGTTCCAGCACACATAATCCTCGCGAAACGAGCACAGCTCAACAGCAACAAAAACACTACGACAAAGAGTCGAGTTTGACCACAAGCGAGGCAAATCCCTCGGATCTGGACGAACCCAGCTGGTGGCAGGACACGAGTCTGCAGATCAACACGGCTTCCGCTTTGGATTACAATAATCGCGGTGAGATGCCTTACAGGTTGCGCCACATTGATTCAGGGGAGGAGCAAGCCTGGTGGCTGCGTCAGGATGAGGGCGATGACGATGATACGCTAGCGGAAGAAACCTTAAATCCGCTGGATGATGAGCAGTCTAGGGATGCAAGTGTGGAGATCACCGAGGGTGGCAAGGCAGCTTGTGGTGCTTGGTGGAGCAGCAGCAACGACAACGAAAGGGAGCAGGAACAAGAGTCAGAAGTGCAGGGCAAGCTGATGCCCAGAAGTCGCATCTCCCCCGAGCAAGATGCCTGGTGGCTGGACGAGGAACAGACGCAACAACAAACTCCAATCAAATCCCTGACGCCAGAGTGCAAGACCAACGGATATCACGATGAGCCTCATGTGGAGGTGACCCTCAAGCTGCCCAGCAACAGCTCCAAGGCGAGCAACGGCAGTGGAAGCAGCGCACCCACGGATGCTGCTGCACAACACTGGTGGATGTCGGGTCCGGCTAAGAAGCTGTTCAACGTACAGCGCGTGGAGTCCGGTGAGCGTGCCTGGTGGCAGGAGAAGGAACAGGAGGCACCACCTCCGCCTCCACCAGTGAAGCAAGCAACGCCTCCAACGCCGCCGCCACGCATAATCAAGCACTGGGAGTCAGGAGAGCGCGCCTGGTGGTTGCAGGATGACGAGCAACAGCCTGGCAACGCTGGTGAACAGTTGTTGCCCTCAAATGGCAACGACGTCGTGGACTTTAAGCAAACGAATGGGCAGATACCACGCCCACTGGCACAGGATGCGCCCTCGGAGCTGAGCAGCTCCTTCAATTTTGCGTACTCAGTGCGACCGCCGCCCTTGGGACAATGCTCGAGTCCCGTGCCGCCCGAGCTGGCCAACGAGCTGGCGGAGCAGCGAAAGCTTTGTGCATCGCCCTACGATAACATTCCAATGTCAAAAGTTCAAATGGCAGCAGCGCCGTCGACGCCACAGTTGCAGCCAGCCACAGCGCCTCGCTATGCTTATGCTCCGCAGCCGGGCCGCGTGGGCGACAAGCTTTTTATATCGCGACATCAAAACATCGATGAGCTTTTGGGCGGCGCATGCCGTCCCCTCAGTCCACTTTTCTATAACGGCGGCGGCATCGGCATCTTAGAGAGTGGCGAGGCATCACTGCCGACGTCGGCGTCGCTGCCGCCGGCGAACAAGAATATGTTTCTGCTCGAGGAGATTACGCCGGATCAGGTGCGAATACACGACAGCACCGCTCAGCTGCCGGTCATACAGCGTATGCAACGGTGAGTACGAAACAAAAAAGCTTTTGCTTTTTGAGAGAGAGCGTTGTGTTTGCTCTCTACTTTTGCTTTGTTGTGTGGTGAGTTTCGTTCAACATGTGGTTTTTCATTGTGCTCTCTCTTGCTCTCTTTTGATCTTGCAGCGATGTCGAGTGGCTAGAGAATGGCAGCAGCAGCAACTTTTATGAGCAGCAACAGCAGCAGCCGCAACAACGCAGGGTAAGTGCCATATACTTTCTCTCCCTCTCTCTCTCTCAGTCTCTTGCACACCCTCATTGCAACAATTTTGGCAACCTGCCGGCTCGTTACGTTATCGACTGATCGTCGCCAACGACGCCCACGCATGTGTTTATTTACAAAATCGTATACACTAAACATGCGGCGGGTATGTCTCTTATGTCTTTGGCTACGTAACGTAATTATTTATTTATTCAGTCCAATCATAGGAAGCATAAAATAATTATAAACACAGATTTACACATCAGTACAAAAACCAAAATAAATTAATAAAGTAATTCAAATTATATTGTAAATTATAAATAAAAATTTAAAAAAAACTAAAGGCAAAGAATTATAAAATTCGAATTGGGCAGTTGAACTTATAGTACAATAACATAAATTATAAAATAGACTTCAAGTTAAATTGATTACAAATTACCAATGCTACCTTATTTCTTTCATTTATTCACATTACTTCGATCAATTAAGCAGTAACCAAAATTATAGATAAATAAAATAAATAAAATTATAAATAAAGTATAAAAAATAAACAATTTTTATAATATAGTTAATGTACTGCACTCAGTATTCGAATTTAAATGAAATAAAATATATAATAACATACAATATAGAATAATTTTCAAATGATAAAGGAAGTCGTCTACATAACGACGAAAACAACTATTAGATCAATAACATATCAGCAATACATATTAGTACAATTTGTTTAAAGTGTCAAATCATAATACAAAATTAAGTCATTACCAAGTTATTTATGGACCACTGTGCAATTGGCCAGGTGAGCTACTAAAATGCTTGCACACACATAGTATCGCTTACATGCAGCTGCATCTTTAAGCCTAAATAATATAAAGATATGCCAAAGGGCAGGCTATACACACCTCAAGAATTTATCAAAGCGAAAATCTTTCTTGGGAGACGCTCTTCAATAATGACAGCTCTCAAGTGTGGCCCAGTGTGAGTGAGTCACAGACATACAAAGCGCAGTGTAAAGGCGGAAGAGTTAAAAATATTATCTTAATTACATGCAGTCAGGCAGGCAGCGACGACTTTGACTTCGACTTCATTTTCAACTGAGCATCGAATTCGGCATTGCATTTGAGACTTCTTTCTTCGCTCCAGTTTCCCGAGCGGCAAACTGCATGGGAAAGAGAAGAGGGAGGGGACGCGAGGGTATGTGGGTCATAAAGCAATTAACGCGCACGTAAAGCTAAATCAAGTGAGCGAAGAGCAGAGCTTTAACTGTAAAGCCGACAAAGGTTAGCGTCGCCGTCGCCGTCGGCGTTTTGTGACGCGCCGCGTCGCATTCGCAGCGATTCGTTAAGTTTTTGCGGGTAGAGATTGAAAACGAAAAGCACAAAAGCGACTCTTAACGATTGCAAATATTTATTTTGTTGACTTTCTTAAGCAATTGTTGACATTGCCCAGCCAATGCGACCATAAAAAAGCAGTTAAATAAAAATTGAAAGTGCATTCAACTCATCAAATCAGAAGCTTGAACTTTGAACCCCATTGCTGTCGCCTTCCTTGATTAGTCACACAAATCAAAGCACCGAAAATAGCAAACTGTTTGTGGCATTGATGCGTGAAAACAACAAAACTTAAATTACATTTCATTTTCAGTGTTGTGTCGCAGTTGCTAAAATAATTTCGTACAGTTTTCGTGTGTAAATACGCAATTGTCTCGTCTACTTATAATGACATCAACAGCCACAAAAAAGTTGTCGCTTCGCCCCAGATCACTAGAGATGACTCACTTGTCCCATTACGTCTGTACTTCTTTCGATGCTCTGACTATTCAAGGCAACACATTTATTGCCCCCTGAGTACGGCGAGTTCATCACAACTCTATTATCAGTCATGAAAAAAACCAAAATATTGTTTTAAGTACAGTATGAAACTTGTTCACCATGTGGACAAACAACATTGAATGTATCGGCTCACATCAATATTTACAATGTTCCCGGATATAAAGCTGTGGGAAATATCTTGTAAATGTTGTCATTTCATAATTAGAAATAGAATACATGAAAGTACTGTAGTATTGATATAGTAAATAGTATTAAATAGTAAATGTAGTACCTGAAGCTTTGAAATTCAGCTTCTACTAACTATACAAATTTGATAGAGTAATAAAAATAAGCGTAAACATTATGATGATGCATTGATGTGCTTATCCAAGGCTAGTTAGGATAAAATTAAACCCAAAAGAAATTACATTTTTAATTTGATTGCACATTGCAGCTAATTGTCTCTTTTGGTGTAAATTGAGTGAGCCATTATAGACATTTTATTGCAGTATTAAAAGTGTGTAAATAATTTAAAGAAAATAGCAGAATCTGAAAAAAGTATTACGTCTTATTCTACCTATTTTTAATTTAAGATTTCTCAAATAAAATCCTTTACATTTTTTTGTTTTTGTTATTATGCCAGTTATATTGTACATTTTATTTCTATTCTCGTACATTTTAATTATAAATTTTCTTTGTAAAACAAAGCTTATTCATTTAAATATTGTAATAGTTGCATACGTACAACACTCGTTTCGTTATGATTATTCGATCTTAATGACGTAACGATTTAGTTGCGTATCGTATGTGCACTGCTTAGCAAGTGCACTAACACCAGTGCACGCCCCTCGCTAAATAAATCGCAGCACATAATCAAAGCCATAAGCATGCACACCCACAAAAGTAACGTACACCCAATTGGCATACGAATGCTACACACACACAGGCATAATCGCATGCATATACAAACATAACTTAAATAGCCAAAGCCAGCCAAATGTCCAGCTAATGATAGGCTAACGCTCAATCAACGATAAAACTAAATTGTGGCACACGCGCCTCAGAGGCTGAGGCTGAGGTTGCGGTTGAGCTTCAGGTTGAGCTATTTATAGGTTTGGCATGAGTGCGAATGCAAGTGCTGTTTACTCCCTATCAGTTGCAGTTGCACTGCACGTTCAATTAAAAAAAAAAAAACAAAAAAAATAAGACAGCAATAGCAGGCAACAACATGTTGCAGAAGGTGCAGCGAACGCAAACTCACCTGACGACAATACACGCACACTCACACACACACAAACGTAGACGTAGAGAGTCACGCAGTCTCTCGAATTCACCACAAGCTCTCGTTGCTAAGCATTCGAACCTGCCTCAAGTAGACTTACGTGACGTAAGCGTCATCTACCTTTGGATAGCTACCTTACGTAGCGTGTTTTTTCTCGCTCTCAACTTTGCTTCTTCGTGCGCATTTGACGTTGCCCGTCTTTGTGTGTGCTGTGCGTTCTACGTTTGCTTATGTGTGTGTGTGTGTCTGTTGGTGCTGTGGCTTTGACGCTTTTGGTGCTTCGCGGGGCCCCAAAGCCGCACGACAAAATTTTGGTGCTTTCAGTTGCTGTCCGAATGCGCTCAAGTTTGGACGTACATTTCGTTGAGTCGTCGCCGTCGCCGCCATCGTCGTCGTCGCTGTCGTTTCGTTGAATACTAACGAAAAACTAAAAACTCAGCTGCCGCTCAGCTGCGCGCGTCGCGCTCTCGCCTGTATTTATCGTGTGTGTTTGGTGTGTGTTTGTTTCCTTGTTGTTGTTGGCAACGTTTATAATATTTAAACTGAGTTAGTTGCTACAAAAAATTGGTAATTACCCGTGTGAATGTTCAGCGATAAAAGCCAAAGCAAAAACGACGAAATTGTGCAAAAAATAAAACGAAGAAATAATTATACTATATGTGTGCAAAATAGCAACAATTTCATTAAGCACTGTTAACTGGGCAACATTAGCACATCAAACCGACAAAATGTTAAATTGCAATTTATTTGATTATTGATTTTTTTCTTGTCTTCGTTTTTGCGTGTCACTGTGTCAGTGTCAATAGACACAGCGACAAAGCGACGAATGGCTTGTTGAAGAGTTTAAAGACTTAATAATATTCCAATTCATTTGCTCATGTGGGCGACACTTGAAGTTTCCTATCTCCCTCACTCTCTGTCTCGCTCTCGCTCAAGCTCAGTGTCAAAAGTTCTTCAGTCCAAAACGCAAAACAAACAGCTGTCGTTGAGTTGGTTTTTTTTTTGTTGTTTTTGTCTGCACTTCCTCTTTGTCAACTGTTTCGCCTTGTTATCATCTGCACTCCTGGGCTCCAATCGCACGTTCGCTTCTCTTTGCTCTCTCACCCTCGTTCACTCACACACTCACTTGCTCTCTATTGAAGATCTGTTAATGCCTGTCGCCCTGTGTTTTCGTTCGGCTCACTTCGCTTTAGTTCGCTTCGGTTGTAGTTCGTTCTTCGATTGGGTGCGAGGGAGAAGGAGAAGGAGGCAGAGTTTCATGCTAGCAAATAGTGACACTAAAAATTGAAATAAAACAGGCAAACGAATATCCGAAAACCGGAATTGTGCAAATAAATCTCGATACGACTGTGGGACTCTTTAAGTTGGCTCTTCCTTTGCTTGTGCACCATCTCCATCTCCGCATCCCATTTCTTTGTGTTGTGAACGAGGAAGCAAATCTTTCGCTGATTTGGCGCATTACGACCACTGAAATATTATTATTTATTTTCACCCATTAACGAAATTGCCGTTTTTGCCTAGGGGAACACCCGGCACCTCAGCCGGATCCCACGTCTCTCTCTCTTGCTCTTGCTCTCTCACTCTCTGTTAGCAAATTGCTTTAACACGCGAAAGTTTTGCATCTGCCAAACTACAACAACACTGCATATTGCATCTGAGTGCGGCAGCTGTCGCCTCGTAACCTACAAAATATTGCCTGCAAATTGGCAAAGTACTCTCTCAAGTGCTCTAAATTCCGCTGACTGTCTTTCAATTAGATGTAATTGCATTATTATAAAGCACATGACCAACTTGTTGTGCCACAGCAGCAGCTCACTGAGATCGTCTTCCCACTCCACACACAATCCAAATCCAAATCTTCTGCCACACTCTCAAAAACCCTCAAGAGCAGCCAGCAGCTGCACATGAGATTCCAGCATTTACTTACTTTAATATGCAAATAATGTTGTGGAATTTATAATGGCGAAAATACAGAAAAATAGAACAGAACCGTAGATCTAGCTATCTTTGCAAAAAGAAAAACGACAACAAAAAAAGTACACACACTCACAAAAAAGAAATGAGCGCTAAAGCAGATGAGGAGGCAAGGGAATAAACCTCATTTCATCGCGGTTACTGCACTAAGTACGTAGTACCTGCCACTAAACAGCGCTTCTATTTAGTTATAAACAAACACAAATACACTTCAAGAGCGAGGCAAGAGAGTAGCATGGCAAAATATAATGACAGTCACAACCAGCAGTAAGTGTACGTTAGAAGAAAGTTTAGAATGTTGTTTACTATTGTAGATGAAGTTTTTAACTTACAATTTACTGTTTAATGTGTAACTGTAGCTTTTGTATTTTTAATAGGATTTCCTAGTTATTTGTTTTCTTACAGAATTAAGGTTCTACTATTAATATTAGCGAAGAACAATTTCTTTGTTTCCCTACAAAACTAGGGTATAATTATTATTATTGAGTTAGAGCATTTTCTTTGAAAAATATGATATATAATATTTACATATGTAGCAACATTTTTTATTTATAAGTTAGGAGTTCGAACCAATTTGAGCGTTTTTACTTAAGCAGATTAATGCAAATAAAGATAAACATTATAATATATTTGTGGAAAAATTCATTCTCACATAAAAAAAAAAAAATCAACCTAAAAGATTACATATTTTTATTTACATTTATTTTTCTGAAATTCGCTTTAGATAATCTCTCTTCAGCAATTTCTTTATAAACCTGCCAATCTCTAGCCAAAATAATGAATCATCTGGATTAAATTCCCAAGAAGTTATTCTATTCGCATTTTTCAATGTTTCTCATACTCTGGCGTACACAGACATTTTCCACTGACTGCACTTTTAACGTAGTTACCATTTTAATTATCTGTCAGCGTAATCTTTTGCCCAGACCGACGCGTCGCTCGATGGCGACCGCGACCGCGTTGACGACGCTGCTGCTTCTGCTAACTGCGCAGCTGACGTGCCAAGAGCCAGACACTCTACCTTCAAAAGGTAGAGAAGCAACAGCAGAAACTCTTTTTATACTGCTTTACTGTATTTCTTTTCTTTTCTTATTTTTTTTTTTTGCCTTGTTGGCTTCTGCAACACTAATCCAATTCTTTTAATTGTGCAAAGGGTATGTGAAGGGGCAGCGAGGGGGTGGACAGACTAAGAACAGCATACAGCACTTGGCTTAGTTTGAGCTTAAGCTAAATACACTGCAGAAGTTCTAAAAGAAAGCAAATTAAAGTGTAAACGACTTGCAAGTCACCTGTAAATAAAAACTTTAGTAGAAGTTCTTCTTCTATCTTTACTCTTTTATCCTAACTATATAATTGCTATGAAAATCAGCTAAAATTTTAATATTGTATTCCTACAACTTTTGTAAATAAAATTACAAAATAATTGTTAGTAATCCATATATTAAATAGTAAAAAATAGACATAAATATTAGGTTAAAAAAATTAAAAAAAGGAATTCCGTATAAGCTTTGCCACAAAAAATTTTGAATATTGGTTTTCTACCTGATTTTTACTAATTAATTTTTAGTACGTCACAATTTCATCACACTTTTCCCAACTCTTTATACAGGGTATTTGGACAAACGTAAACTGTGCCTTATTATTTTCTATTCACTTTATCTTCTGCACATATTTTCGCTCAGTTTTAGCGCGTTATCTTGAGGCGTTTAACGAGCTACTGAGTTCTTTTCTAGCATTAGCTCCAGTTATTATAGTTTATACTTCAGTCTGTTGCTGTTGTTGTTGTTGTTTGTAGGGCGCACAGCAAAGTCAAGGTGATGCGATAGTAGTCCGATGTCTAATTTGTTTAATTCCACTGGCTTGACAGCTAATTATAATTTTTCATTTGATTGTCAAATTAAGTTGGATGACGAACTTTGTGGTTTGGAGTTTAAGCGGCTTACGTTGACAGCGATCGCTCAATTGCGTGGGAAATCTGCGCAGATTATATAAGTCTGGCGTCTCTCCACTCCCAGCTAATCTTAGACTTTGTATTTCTTTGAGCCCCGCCACACAAACATTAACCGACAATGAACGCACTTACAAAGCGCATTAGTGAGTAATTTCCTTGCTTCCCTTTTGGTTTTGTGTATATATTTCACTTTTTTTTAGTTTTTTGCACAATTATGTATGTATGTGGTTTATGCGTGTTGTATGCATATCTTTTTCGATAAAAGCAACGACAGCAACAACTTAACAATGAAAGTGTTGGTGCTGTTGACCACGCCCCAAACACACACACACACTCCCAAAGTGTTGCCTTTCTTTCTGGCTGTTAAATTGCTATTGGGGTCAGTTGCTTGGTGCACGCTAGCCACAACACTCACTCATACATATCTCTATCTATATCTATGTCTGGTATTCGCTGAAAAAATAAATAACCTATTAGCACGAAGGTATTTTTTTTTTTGCGCCCAACAGCTCGAACAACAAAAAACGCTGGCCGCTTATTGATTTTCTTCATCAGCACGCGATTTTTCTTTTACTTTCGTTTGGCATAGATCGCTAACAACAAAAACACAGTCCTAATAAGCTGCTCTAACATTGAATATATATAGTACATTTCTTCTTCAATATTCTAAGTATTTTTTCTTTGCTTCATGTGGGTCAAGATTCCAAGGTTGATCGATCGATTTTCGTGTGAAATGTGTCAAAGTATTTGTACAACAATTTCTATACGAATTGCATTTCGAGGAAAACTGTAGCTTAATTACGAATATTGTTCTAAACATTTATTTACAAATTCCACACTTTTGTAAACAGTTTCATTTCCAAATATTTTTGTGTATCAAGTTTCCCAATTTTACTGGCGATTAAGTTTCATTAAGAAGACAAAGTTCTGTCAATTAAGTGGGACTTCAACCAAATTTCTTTCTAATGAAGTGATAACTTCACATTGCAGCTCTTCTTCATTGTGGTGTATCTGTAAGTTTTCAAACAAATTTTCTGTGATTTTTATCGGTTGTAAAAATGCATCGTCAATGGCTTTGAATCGTTGTTATAATAGTTGATTATACTCTTCGGTCCGTGGCTAAAAAAAAGAGCCCATAAAATGCAAAGCACTTTGATTGCGCGCCCATTAAAAAGTTTATGGCAAAAAAAGTGACCATAAAAACAATTAAGTAAAATGAAGTTCGAGCATGTTAAACAAACTGCATATATAGTATTGAGTTGGACTTCCAAGTGTTATTAGGGAGCCTCGCTGACCTCAAAAGAAACTGTCTTCGTCCGCTTCGACACGGCTACAAAATCAAGACAATAATTTCAAAACGATTTGCGGTTTTCAACAATAAAAATTACAAGCATATGCATTGGTTATTGGGTATTGAAGATTGAAGATTGACTGCATTATGACAGCATCGCAGGAGTCAATGAAGATTACGCATATTGATCAAATTTTGCGAAATTCATCGACCTTGATGTCGCTCAGCAATCAGCTGTATACCACAAAAAGATGCCAAAGAAATGTGTATAAAGAGTTGATTACAAAATAGGGATTTTTTCTTTACAAGTAATCCTTTAATGTGTATTTTCTGGAATTTCAGAAATTGCTTTAATATAAAAG
Organism: Drosophila albomicans; assembly: GCF_009650485.2. Lineage (NCBI taxonomy): Eukaryota > Metazoa > Arthropoda > Insecta > Diptera > Drosophilidae > Drosophila > Drosophila albomicans. The sequence continues at coordinate 38,740,307 of NC_047629.2, read as the reverse complement.
TAATCCTTCAGTTTGAATATAATATTTTGTAATTTAAAAAAAATATTTATAAATTTGTTTGTTACTTCCTTTGTTTAACATTTTATTACTCGCAATGTTTGCTTGTTCTTTGTTTTTGTCTTACATTTAGTAGTTTTATTATTAAATTTACAACTTTTATAATTTTTCTATAATTTAAAATGTGGCATTAACTTTATTTGCTTTCAGTTTATAGTTTTATTATACAAATTTGTTTATTGCTTTCTTGGTGCCAAATTTTATTAGCTGAAATTTTAAAATTTTTCTATAACTTGTAAAGTGTCTTTTAATTTTAAGATTTATCCTAAAATTTATTTATTACTTCCTTGGTGTAACATTTCATTAGCGGCAACCTTTGGCTTTCTATCTACCAACTAAAACGAAGATTTTCTTATAGTAAAATTGCATTTGAAATCAATCAAGCTCAACTTGACCTTGCCGACTCCGCTGTCAGTCTACAATTTGAACGGCCATAATCAAGAGGCAGCTGTCAGCCTGCCACACGAATGTTTTTTTCTCCTCTTAGTTTTTTTTTGTATATACAAATTGCAACACATTTTGCAGTTTGCCACTTGGCAACTCCGCCTCCTTCAGCAAACCAACCGAATCGTCAGAAATACCCAAAAGCGTCGGCGATTTATCAAAAATAGTTTGCAACATTTGAAGCGGTTGCATGAAATCTGCATAATATTATAAACGTGGTGGCGTCGCATTAGGCGCCTGTTGACCATTGACCATTGGCCATTGGTCATTGGCCATCCATCCATTCGTCTGGTTGCAGTATTTTTCATAAAATTCAATAAATAAATGCTGTGTTGTGTGTGTTGTGTGTATACATTATGAGAGTTGATTTATGTTTTTTTTTTTTTTTTTTGAAAATGCAATGCTGCCCGTCTTTAAAAAAGAGATGCAATCGACATCGACATCGAGACATCGAGACATGGAAATGGAAAGACCAACAATCAACAAGCCACAGACAAGAAACATGTGCAATTTATCATGGCCAAAGTGAAAACACGCTCAACAGAGATTAGACATTGTTTATTAGACTATAACTATTAAATGATGCTGGTCTTGGTCTTTTTCTTGGGCTGGGCCACGCTCATTAGGCCAGCAAATTATAAAGAAACGGACAGTCGGGCCTTTTTTTTCTCTCCCTCCTCTTGTTATTCAAATTGCGGCTGAGCTGGAAAAAAAGCGGAAAGTGATAGTGAAAAATGCTTAAGCATGACTTAACTTAAATATTTGAGTGTCGTTTATTATGACTGTTGTTGTTTTTATTTTTTTGCCCTTTGTTTGCCTTTCTTTTTAATTCGGCAGAACATTTGTGCAAACAGGCGAACGGTGCGTATGATTAACGCTCGTTGATTTCGTCAGCGCATCTACAAATACATTCCTCAGCTGGGCACTAAAAATAACAACAAATTTGAACGAGTTCCCAATTTGAAATGAAAACTGTCACACACACACATACACACACACTGGGGAAAATGAAATGTGGGTCATTTACCCGGTAGTTTCCGACCATTTTCTTTGACTGCCAAAAAAAGATATTTATATTTCGTTTTTCGTTATTTTTGTTGCCTTTATTATTACGATGATTATCTGGCTGCTTATTATTGTTATTGTTGTTGTCATTTGAATTGCACAAGCAACAAATCGTGGCCAAGTTTTTGGCTCGTTGCAATCAAAATATTAGTCACGCACTCAGAGAGAGAAATGTGCACAACAAGTTAGTGGAGCAAATAAATATTTACATATATAATTGAATATGCATACATATGTATATATAGAGCTATATATTTTGTGTGTGAATCTGTGTGGCTATTTTGTAAGAATTCATGTCAACTGCATTAAAAATAACCACAAAATGTGAGATGCCAGAGATGAGATGAGTTGAAATGCGGAGGAGACCTGTGAACCGGGCAAAGTTACGAGCTAATGTAGCAAATGTAGCAACATGGCTAAATGAAAGGGAAACAGCGACAATCTATCAAAAGAATAAAACTTACGAATATGTTTAGTTCAAACTGTGTGGGAGAGAAGCGTTTGTCATTTGCAAGAATTTTGATTAATAATCTTTTACCATCAATTTTTGCATAAGCATTTCTCTCTTGTAGAATTTTGATTAAATAATCTTTGAAGTACAATTTTTCACATGTAAAACTTCGGTTTAGAATCTTTAATCTAAAATTCTCTCATTAGTGCTTTTAGAACTTCGATAAAGATTCTTTTATCAAACATTTTCAAACTTTTGTCGCTTGTGGAATTTTGTTTAATAATCTTTGAGCTGAATTTTGTTTCATGTAAAACTTTGATTTAGAATCTTTAATCTAAAATTCTCTCATAAGTGTTCGTCACTTGTAAGAATTTTGATTAGGAATCATCAACAATTTTTGTATAAGCGTTTCTCCCTTATAGAATTTTAATTAAATAATCCTTGAACTACAATATTTCACTTTGTATAACTTTGGTTTAGAATCTTTAATCTAAAACCCTCTCATAAGTGTTTTTAGTTGTACAATCTCGATGCAGAATCTTTTTTAATCTTTCTTCAAACTATTGTCACTTGTAAAATTTGGTTGAAACTATAAAACTTTAAAATATATTTTTTTTTCACATGTAGAACTTTGGTTTAGAATTATTTAAATCTCATTCTCTCATAAACGTTTGTCACTTGTACAACTTTGATTAGGAATATTTAATCAAAATATTCTCACAAGAGTTAGTTTAAGAATCTATTACGAACTTGTAGAACTTTGTTTCAGTATCTTTTAATCTACAATTCTTTCATAATAGATCTCAACTGCATACCTCAATTAATACCTGTCAAGTGTAAACAACTTTTATTGCATTTCAAGTTGAACTAATTGGAACATTCAATATTTATCTCGGGGTTAATCTTGGAATTATCATTATCATCTCTGGAGAGACAATATTTATTGTTTTTGGTAACCCAATTTCTTAGGCTGCTGCTCCGCTTGACACTTTCATCTTTCCAGCTATTTTCAAGTCTAATCTAGTTCTACATATGTTGGAAATCTCACTGCATAAATTATTCAATTTAAAGGTTGTTTTTCGATGGTTCCACTTTTCACTGTCACTGCCCTGAAACCTTTTTGTTTTGTGTGTGATGCTGGCTGGCTTTTTAAGTGCTACCGTTTTATGCATATGAATGCAAGAGTGTTGCACTCTTCTGTAGAGCATTAGCATAGAAGAAGCCAAGTAGCGCACTTCCTCATCTCAAAAGCTTCTCTCTCTCTCTCTTGACCTCAATCCCGAAGACTTCCCACAGTTGCGTTTGCCATTGCAATTAACATTTTGACACTTACATTTGGCACTCGGTGCTTTAAGTTCGTTTGGTTAAGCCGCAGGAAGTGACATGTGAACACGTCGCATCGATGTAATAATAATAATGGTCGCATTTCCGTTTGCTGTGACTTTTCTCTGCTTTGCCATTGTTATAATTAACTGTGAAGCCGCACTTCTATCTCTTTTTCTCTCTCCAGCTTTGTGCTTGCGCATAATGAGTTGGCATTCTTGGCCAACGCATCCGTCGCATACAAAATCAGTTTTGTGGCTCTGCTCAGAATTCAATAAATCAAATGCTTGACTTGGACTTGGAGCTGGACTTGGAGCTGGGCACACGCACATTATGCGTTGGTATGCAACATCAAGCCAAGGGGCAAGCAACACTCTCTCGATCTATAGCCAAGGCTCTAGCTGTGTCAAAAGCGTTTAACCGTTGCTGTTGCTGTTGCTGTTGTGGTTGCTGTTGCTGCCACAGTAACAACGTGACACAATTTTCTAGCTCCGTGCGGGACAAACTCGTTTCGATTCGAGCCCTATTAGAGTACAGGCCATCGTTGTCATTGTTGTTGCTGTTGTTGTTCCTATTTTATTGGCAGCTGAAATTATTTTTAAATGCAGTCGCTTAACAATTTGATGTGTTGCAGTCGCAGTCGCAGTCTCTCACTCTTTCAGTCAGTCACTCAGTCAAGAGGTCAAACAACTTTTGTGGTTAACTACAACAACAACAACAAAATGCTTTGCTTTTCTTCTGATTGTTCGACATTTTCCCCCCTTCCCCCCTGTCTTGTCTAATTATTTGGTCATTTGTTGGTTTGTTTTGTTTGCACCTTGGACACAAATGCATATGGTTTCGTTTTTTTTTTCTACCTCTCTTTCTTGCCTGTTCTTTGCAGCTCTTTCTAACCGCCGCAAGCATGACAAATTGCCTTGGAATGCGCCTTCAACTGGCATTTTTTTTTCGGTCTCTCTTTTGTTTTGAATAAAAAGAATCCAAATCGAAATAACATAAAAATATTTGCCAACTACTGAAGCGCAACCAGCGAAAAAGTCGTAATAAATCCAAATGGCATTTTCCATTTTGGCTCATTCTGCGAATTCACTGAGCCTATTTTTGTCTTGATGTCTCTATTAGCGCAACGATAAGAATCGGAAATCAGCAAGCAATAACTATATCTCTAAAGTACGTGTGCTTGAGACAGTTACGTCGTTTGACTCTTGTCTTGTCAATCCATTTGTGGACATTGATTGCAGATAAGACAAGCCTCAAAATCGAACAAGCGTTCTAATGAAATTCCCCAAATTCAGTTGAACTTGAAATATGTCCATAACCCCATAAAACTAACGATATACATCTGCAGCGTATATTCTTTATTTAATGAGTTTTTATACCCTCTATTCATTGGGTAGAAGGGTCCATGTGAGACTCTTAATCCAAGATTTCAGAGAATATAAGAGATAAAGCTATAATTTTTATGGTATATCAATATACAAAATATACTTTCAGTATATGTCAGTATTTCTTCGGAATCCAATTTTTTTTGGACAGCACTTTGTATATCAATATACCAAATATACGACAGTGTTTTTTAGATATATTAATTCGGTATATTCAATATAATAATACCGTAGCAACAATAGGATTAGTATATTAATATACTATTACATGTCGATATTTTTAGTATATAAGTATGGGATATTTATTTTTTACCATAAGGGTAATGGGAGTAGTATATTGTACTTCAGTATTTTTTAGGAATATTCATTAGGTACTTTTAAATGATTATTCCTCACTGTTTTCCAGTATATTAATGTGGTATGATAATACCGAACTTTTTTTTAGTACATATATAGTATTTTTTTTGGTACTGATTGTATTGTTTTTCTTTTAATATGGGTAGCAGGTATCTCATAGCGAAGCATTCTTCACTGTAGTTTTATAACTTTTTTATGAGAAATGAGAAATGGTGAAAAGGTAAAAAATTCTTTGCGCATTCCTGAGTCATTACTTATAGCTTCCGCTAGTTTCATTTCCTTTAATGCTTATTTCTTGTTATACTTCAGTATGTTTTCTCTCGCTTTTTATCAATATCATTAACATGTCATTGTCATTGTTTAAATTTGGGGCGTGTGGCATAAGTTTTCCTCTAGCAACACACAGTAGCAGCGGCTGTCAATTAAGTTGCCTTGTGAATTGGCAAACTTATTAGCCATAATTTGCATAATTGATGGCAAAAATCATTCAGCGAATTGATGTTTACGATCATCATAATGAAGAAGCTGAACTGAGCCTCTGAAAATCTGTTGCGACATGCAACGGGAACAAGAGAAGAAGAAGAAGCAGCAACAGCAGCAGAGATCGACAGCAAAGTTTTTGAACTGAACAGTTCCGAGACCGAGGCAGTAAAAGTGAAAGTTCATTTGGCGAGTCAAGGCGAAAATCAAAGAGAAGATCCAAGGAGGAGGAGGACAGAGTTGACTGCAAGTTTCCTTGAGCCAGCGGGCGGGTTTCATTACCTGACAGTTGTTGTTGCAGTTGCAGTTGCAACCTCAGTTGTTGTTGTTGTTGTTGTTGTTGTGGGTGCCGCTGCCAAATTGCGCGACTGCAGCGGCATTTGCATAAATTATTTACCATTTACCATTTAATATGGCCAGCATTGTTGGCGTCATCGTCAACGTCGTCGTCGTCCACGGCGTCCACGGCGTCGGCGCCATTGTCGTAATTTGTAACTAAATATGCGACGTTTGTTGGCCGTGTTGGCCAAGTTAACAACTCGTAACAACAACTCTATGCACAACTGCCACTTAGCTGCCGTTTTGCTGTCGCTTTTTTTTACAACAATATAATATTTATTTAATTTCATTAAATTTCAGCACGTCGCCAATAAGGAAGCCATTGCCAAAAAACCGAAACGTTTTTACCACTTAGCTATTTTGGGCCTTAAACCCTTTTGGCCAAAGACCAGTTCCGCCTTAACACAAATACATATAAGTATCTCTCGCTCTCTGTGTGTGTGTGTATGCGTGAAAGTAAAAATGCTAAAGAAAAGCAAAAAATTCCGAGTTTATTTTCAATTTCATTTGAGCTCGATAAAAAAAATGGCAAAATATTTCAACTTCAACTTCAACTTCGAGTTAAAGTCGAAGTCGAAGTTGAAGTTTGTCTGCCTGTTGGCTTCTGACTTTCGCATGACGAGAACGAGTTGTTCTTCCTCTTCAGCAGCATTGTTGTTGTTACAGTTGTTGTTGTGCTTTCCTGCAAACAACTTTTGGCACACCTGCCTGGCTCTGAAGGAAGCCAGCTAACAATACGACTGAATGTTGCCCTTGTGCACTTCACTCTCTTCTCTTTCTCCATCTCTCTTCTCTCTCTCCATCTCTCTCGCTCTCTCTAAACTTGGCCTTTTGTCGGAGCACTTCCTTTTTGGAAGAAGCCCTTGCCGCTTAATGACGCGATTTTGTTTTCATTTTTTTGCGTTCTGTTGTGTTGTGTTTTGTGTTCCCCACCTTGAATCGCATTTCTCAAGAAGCTCTTGCAGTGTGCTGGCTCAACAGCTGTTTACGTTTACACAATTCTTTTATATTTTATTTCATTTGTTGTGTTTCGTTGTAGTTTATTAGCTTTTTTATGGCTTTCGTTTTAATTTTATTTCGTATTCTGTGCTGTTGCTCGCTTCGCTTCGCAATGAATTATTGCAATTAAGCGCAGTTTTTTGTGGCTTTTTAAAAGCCGCCTCTTTTTTGTGTTTTGTTTTTTTCACTCCGTCTATTTCCCTGTTGTTATTGTTTTTTACCATACAAATTGGCAGCTGCGTTTAGTCCCAAAGTGGCGAGTTAGTAGCAAATATTTAATAATTACACGTTTGTTGTTGTCTCAACACAAAAAACAAAAACAAAAAAAAAATTACAAAGTGTTTGCAGTTTGTTTCGCCGAAAGCGGCAATTAAAATTGTTATGCGAAGCCGGTCAAAAAGGCGGTACGCAAATTGGCAATACGCAATCATATGAGCATTTCGCTCTGCCACATTAGAATTAGATTTATGTTTCGCTTCTCACTTACAATTACTACCTGTGTGAAGTGTGCATTAAAATCTGTTAAATAGTTTTATGATTACTCAACTCGCACTTAATTAGTTTCACTTGCGACATGTGGCAGACTAAATGATGGTCACAGTTGAGTTGCTGTTGAAAGTCACATCAAAAATATGAATTTGTTTATTTTGATGAAGTGCTTTTAAAACTAAACAAAATAAACAAAAGTTGAAGACAGCTTAGTTTATTATTCGTAAATGCAGTGAGAAGTGAGATGCTATTTATAAATATGATTCATAAAATGCCAGAAATTGATTATAATTATTGCTTGATTAACTTCGATAAGCTTCGATGTTTATGCAGTTTATTTGCACCTCATTTCCGTTAGATAAATTCAAAGCCAAAAACGCCTACGTAGTTGCTTTGACTCAAAATTTGGTATATTTTGCTCTATGGTATTTTTTCGCCCTCTATGGTATATTTTTCCCTGTATGGTATATTTTGAATATACTACTGTATCAATATTCCTAAAATTAGTATTTTTGTGGTTTATCAATTCGGTATATTTTAAATTTAATACCGCACTATTATAGTTTTATTCTAAGTCGAGACCATTTAACTGTATCTTTCTTATTTGTGTTTTGTTTGTATTCGTTCTATTTAAAATTGGTTTTAAATTACGCTTAGATTAAGATGCTCTTTCTTTTATGAAAAGAAGATTTTATGACTTTCTAGTTTTGCAATTCAATTGCCAACTTTAAATCAATTCAGTTTTATTTATACACACATTCGTTACAATCGCTGCAAAGCTTAAATGATTTGAGATATTAAATGCTTTCCACTATTGACTCAAATTACAATTGACACAGAAAGAAAGCCATAAAAATCATTGCCTTGATCGATTGCCATTTGATTTGTGGTATCATTCATTCACTTGTGAGTTCCATTTTGCCAATTAACTTGCAGATAAATGTTAACCACAAATTGTGCTGGCTAAACTTTTGTTAATTGGCATATTGTCATCCCAAATTGCTTTCCAGCTAACTTGTGAAAATGGGCCAAAAGTCTACGACAAGTTCTTTGCTTTGTCTGTCTGCGGTTTTCTTGGGCATTACCTAACCCGTTTTGCCACAGCACGATGAAGTTGGAGTTGGAGTTCAATGTCAGTTGAGACAAGTGCTTGGCAGACACAATAAGAGCAAAGTATGAGTACGAGTACTCGAAGTCAGGTCGGGGCAGAGCCCCATTTGAGTCACGTTATAAACAATTATGCGCAGAGCGAGAAAGAGAGATGAGAGGGAGAGAGAGAGGATTGAACAACTGGACAAGCTGGCCATAAACCACAGACCAAAAACCAAGACAAAGGCAAAACAAAACACACTCTCTACTCCACTGTATAACACAAAAAGCAATGTGTCTAGTACATTTGCATAAACAACTTACGCACATTCCGACAGCCATTTAGCGGTAAATGGAGAGAGAGACCTCTCCTCAGTCCAGTCTTTGCTTTGGTTTTTTATATACCAAATATTTTGAGTTGATTTGCTTTTGATTTTGATTTGAGGCGACGCGCTGCATGCTGATGATTGGGAGCAGCAGACTAACGGTTAAAGCAGTGGGGGAGTTGGAGGAAAGGAGGAGTGAGGGGAGGGAGAACCGTCGCTTGTCTTGGCCATTTAACTGACATTGAATTGAAAGTTACACAACCATTAGCCGTCTGTCGTCTGCCGACTGGCGAAGAGCAGCTAGAAATCAAGTCAAATATTTGAACAGCGAGCCGGTTCGCATGGCAATTATCAGTCAGTGTTGTACACTGAGAAGGGGGCGTGGCAGTGCCACATTTTGCAATGTTTAGCATAAAATTGCGCAACATGCGTGTGTGTATGTGCGTGTGAGACACAATCAAAGTGAGACACAAGTCGCTGCAATTATGCAATGCATGTTTCTTTATTTTTGGGGATTGGCACCAACAAAAACAACAATCATAAAAAAATCAAAATTAAAATAAATTGCAAAAAAACAACAAAAATGTTAAATCAAAAATGTTCATTACAGCAAACAACAAAAAGCGTTTTGAGTGAAAATGTGCAAATAAAAAGTGTGAATAGATTTCAATCGACTTAAACTTGTGAGTGAGCAAAGCAAACGAAAAGATTTTTGTGTGGCCAAAATGATTGTTAAAATGGAACCCGATGAACTAATCACCTTTCGTGTGCAGTATCTGCTCGACAGCGATCCGCTAACGGCGACCACAGCGTTTCCATGCCCAGTGCGTGCTCCGACCTACGCGTTTACCACAACAATGCCGCTGGCCACGCAGCTGGGCACGATCCTGAGGCTGCTCAATGCACCGCATAGCGTAAGGATTAAACTCTTTTCTTTTACCCCATTAAGATTAAAGCATAATCCCATTAAATGCGATGTGCACGTACACGTGCCCACATATTTACTCGTACAATCCCAAAACAAAAAAAGATAAACAAACAGGAAAGCTATGGTCGAGTATGCTCGACTGCCAAATACTGGCTATCCGTTATATATTATATTGTTATTGCGGTTTTATAATAAAAATATACAAAAGACAATACCGACAAAATACTGAAACATAGTTGGTATATTAATATACTATTATTACTACGGTATAATAATTAAAATATACAAAATTCAATAACGAAAAAATACCAAAACATACATATGGTATATATAAATACTATTATCACGGTATTATCATATAAAAATAACAAGTATATATATTTAGTATATCAAAATACTACTACTTTAAAAATATACCATTGAGCATAAAATATACCATATGTCAACCAAGCATTCGAATATGTTATGTCTATATCGTCTTGGTTCTTATCACTGATTATAGTGAGTATATTGATTTTACATGCTCAAGGAAGTTTGCATCTGCCTTAAATTCCTATCAGCACAAAATTATAATACCCTTCTTCCCAGATGGGTAGCGGGTATAGAAATCTGAAAAAACAATGCGCTAAAGCTTTGTCCAAGAAACTTATCTGCGGAACCTTATCAGCTTGGGATCTTCCACGTTTCTCTTTTGTTTTGAGTTAGCTTAAATGGTATTTGACTTTTTTTGACGGTTGTTGTATTTCGCAAATTTACACACACTAACTCAAATGATTATCTATAGTTTACTTTCATATGAGGCAATATCAAGATCTTTATTCAAGTTTTTTCGTATTTTTGCATAATTATTTATTTTTTTTTTTTTGCCGAAGGTCTTTGATTTTGATATTTATTTGAGAAGATCGCGATTAGTGTTTTGTCTCCATTTTGACTACTGGTCTAGAACGGGATATTATTTATTTATTAGTTTTTGTCGGTTTCAAAACACTGACTCATAGTGAAGCTCACGAACAATACATAAAGAAATGTCAACTCTCAACAACAAACAAATGACAAATGAGCAATTAATTTCAAAATATAGTATATTAATGACTGCAAAATAATTAATGGTTTTAGAACACTGAGAATAGACTTTCTGAACTCACTGTTACTTGCCAAATTTGCTTCCCAGTGTCGAGTTAAAATTTATATAGTGGCTCAGGCAACATTTGACTGCGATTTGCATAGCGTGTTTAGACAACATCATCGATTATATTAGATATAAATCTATATGTATAACGATAATTATAGCCATGTTTTTGTTATAGATACAAGTTCAAAGGCAAAACGAAAGATCAAACACAATTGCAGCACATGGTGATAGATGCTGGTCAAAGTAGCAGAACAAATAAACTTTTGAAGGTTAGACGCATACTATTTGCGTAGACTGTAGACTGTGTGATGGGCGTTCGAATGGAAAAACCACAATACAAGCATAGTAATAATAACAGCTGAAACATTTACAAAATAGTAATTGGTAAATATAAACTTGAACTTAAGCAAACAAACCGACTGACGGACAAAGCAAACGATGAGTTTGCATAGCAAATAAAGGAAGACACAAGACAGCTAAATGAAGCAAATGGAAGGGAAGGGAGCAGTGAGAGAGAGAGAGAGAGAGAGAGTGGAATGGGGAGCTGTTCTAGCTGCCACTTATTATATTTTATTGTTGTTAAACATTTTACGAATGATCCATTGCAACGCAGAGCCAAGACAATGGCTTAACCAGCGCTTGCAACGCTTGGGGCTAACTTATTGCTATCGCACAATCAGTTGCAACTAATAGGAAGTTGGGGCAACGAGAAGAAAGAAAGAGAAACAAGGCAAAGATCTCAAATAGCACTTTTCGTATTGTGAAAGCCTTGGTCAGCAATTATCTAAGTCGCTGCCATTGTTCGTACCGCCGATCTCTTGACTTTGACTAATTTGCAAAAGCAACAAGGCAGAGCATCGAGAGTAGAGAGTGGAGAGGCAACATCCAGGCAAAGCATTGATCGTGCACCATCCATGCAACATGCAACCAGGTTGCGCTCTCTGCAGTGGCCCCCATTGCCTGTCATCTGTCATCCAGTCGATGCTGTAGCTGAATCTCGAAGCTGTTGCTGTTGCTGTAGCTGTTGCAAGGATACGTAAATCTTGACAAGCGGCAGCAATAAATTCTAATGAGCAAATCGCAAAAGGAAATGCAACGTTCTCGTTTTAGTTTTGCCGTCTTTCGCTGTCTTGGGTCAGGATGTTGTCGTAGGCAGATTTATGTGGCAGGCGCGGCAGCTGTGAATGCCATTTGTCCAATTAGTCAGCCCAGGGAACAGACCCGAACCGAAGTACAACCCCGCTACACAGATGCAGATACAGATACAAATACAGAGATACAGATAGTGAGAGAGGAAGAGAGAGGGAGACTACTCGCACATGCAACTTGTTAAATTTAGCGCATTACAATCGATTCATAAATTTTCGCCTCGTACCTCCGTTGAGGTTGATGTTGATGTCTAATCTGCGATGATGTCATTGAGCTTCCAGCTCTCAATACTCAACTCAACTGAACTCAACTCGTATAGCAAAAATACAACTATAAATAATCATTTTTCGTTGCGGTCAATCGACGCAGCCTTCTTTTTTTTGTTGTATTTTATGTTATGCTTTTTTCTTGTTGTTTATTTTGATTGTATTGAATTATTCTTGTTGCCTTTTTCACTCTTTTTTTTCGACAATTGCTGTGGCTTTTTGCACGTCACCTCACACGGCGTAACAACGGAAAACAACAACAATCAAAATCGCTGTGTCTAGATAAGCATATAAAGTGTTCGAGCCCAATCAGCAGAGAACTAAAAACAGCACAAAAAATAGAAATACATTTAAATCGAGAATAGAACAAAAAACAAATGATCAATGATTTGTTAGCGGCCCAGTAAACAAGCACAAAAGGAAACCAATCGAATTTTCGACCCTTGTATTGTCCAAAAATGATGTCATTCAGTTTTCAAAATATAATTTCATTAGTTTGCGTTTAAAAAAACTATAATATTTTGGTTGTCTTGTGAAATTTTCCCTTCTTGTGCAAACAAACTGTGTGCAGATTGATGCTATATTAAGCATACGCCACATTGGCCCGCTTTGACTTACGCATCGTTTTTTAGCACGCGTCTTGTTTACTCTAACAATTTGCATAGTTGCCACAGTTGACTCAGCATCCATCAAAGTCGCTCTGAGGGAAACTTTAAAAGTCATGCTTTGTTGGGGAAGGTTTCCATTTCAATTAGCATTCCTTATTTTATTTCATTTATTTCGTTTTTCGTTCAACTTTTTTTTGCGGTCAACTTGAGGTCAATTAACTCTCTGGCAATGCGGCATTGATTGGAAAGCAAAAGTGTGGGCCATTCATCAACATCACGTTTCAAGCGAGGTGAAAAATGTATAAAAATATCACACACAAAAAATACAACAGAAAATCATTTAAGAGCTTGTAATAAATTTGCCATAAAACTCGTGCTTAAGCAGCAGCTTAAATTAACTTTAAAAAGTTAAGTTGCGTTTCATGCTTGTTGAAGCTGTTAGGTAATTTATTAGTATAGTTTTGTATTTTATTTATTTACTTTAATTTTCAATTTACAATTTAATTGAGACATTCAAATAAAATTGGAATTACCTATTCAATGTAAACAAAATATTTGCAGATTTGCATTTTAAGTAAGACATATAATAAAATTTGAATTACCTTTGAAATGTAATCAACATAAAAATGTTTAGGGAGATTAGCAAAACGCAATTTGATACATTGTTTGCAATAATTATTTATGCAAAGTTAAATTGGATTTACAAAACATTGTTGTCCACTCCTTTTATTATTCATTTAATATTTTTGTAATATTTGGCATAGTTGTATTATCAATCAATAATATTTTTTATTTGCCAAACATATCAAATTTTTGAGCTCGCACATTTTCTCCCCTCCAAAATTATTATGCTCGTTGCCTTAACTGTGTCAATAGCCGCATTTATGAGTTTGGCACTCGCTCGTCTATGTGTGTGTTTCTGTCCATGTGTGTGTGTGCGGATTCAATTTGATTAAAAATCTTGTCATGCTTCAGTCAAAAAATCAACAGAAAAACGAAGCCGCCGCCTCTATAAAAAAAAATATACGACGAATCGACAAAATTTGCATAGGGCTGTGAATGAAGTATGTAAAAAGCACAGCAACGAAAATAAATAAATATCTACAGCGAAGTCGATATAGTTTTTGGCCAAAACTAAACAACGATACCTGATGTTATTTACGATTTCTTTTGTATGCCAAACACTTGCTTTGGTTTTAATTGCCGTCACCGCATCGCTTATATAAAAATATATTGCTTTAAGTTATGCATAAAAGTTCACACATCATTTTGAATATATGTTGTTACGTGATCTTGTTGGCTGTGAGTATTAACAAATAAGCCTATCTCCCCACACCTACACAAACAAAATGCTCTAGAAAGTTTTCAAGTGCTAATAGTGAAGACTGATTCAGCATTCAGCAGGAAGTTTAATTTGTTCGTAGAACGAAATTTTACTCATTCCATGTTTGATAAGCTGTTGCTGTGAGTTGCGGCAGACAGCTTGTCCCCGCTCTATAAATATGTTATTCAATCATTTAGTTGTTTACCTGCATTGCCGATTCATCTAACTTTTGACTAAATTAACTAGTCAATAATACTTGTGACTTGAGTATTTGCATTCGTCAGCAACACTAAGTATAGGGATTTGTCGAAATAAGGTGTGAAATAATAATAAATTACTAATTAATCTCGCTTCAAAGTGACGAGAATTGTATTACGATATACTCGATAAGCCAACACTATGTTAATGACCCAAAAGTGTCGCATTCAAAGTCATGTTTGCTCGCTACTTTTCGGTTTTGTAAACAAATTCAAGCAATAAGAATACAAATATCATATTTTATTTCAGTTTATGATCATTTTTTTCCAAGATATAATCGTCTGATAAAAGCAAAATCACTTCCTATCAGATCGTTAGTTGGCATTCAATCCCAAAGTTTATGACGGCAATATGAATATATTTAGTTTTCATAAAAATGCAGCATTTTTTCACTACTTTGTTGCTCATTTGTGGCATAAATATTGTTAGTTTAATACTTGTATTTGTTACTGTTATTCGATAAGACTAAATAGCTAATGAAAATATAAATAATAAATGTGATATTATGCCATTTATGTATATGAGATTATCTTTGATTTTGCAGTATAAACATTGTTAGTATTTATAAGCTATATTTTTATGTGTTATTTTAAATATAAGCTTATTAAATATAAGCAAAAAATAAAACACTCGTATCTGTTGCTAATATTTACTAAGCTAATAAATAAAAAAATACATAACCATAAATAGCCCACTTAATTTCATTAAATTGACAGAGCTTATCATTTATTTTAAAGATAATAAACCAGCACATAATATACTATATATTTGTTTCAAATTTCTGCCTAGTCCACTTCCGTATATTTTGACATCTATGGTATATTTGGAATGTACTACTATATCGATATACCAAATGTATTTGGTATATTTTAGTATATATGGGGAGATAGGTAGCAGGTATTTCAAAGTCGAGCACATCCGACTGTAGCTTATCTGTTATTTTATTATACAACCTAAAGAAGATTATTACATTTCTTTTAATGATCTATCTAACTACACTTTTATTCGTATATCAAATATTTTATATATACATATTTTAATATTTATAAGTATCACTTTACCTTGTGCTAAATAAGAAATATAGAAATTGTATATTTCTTAGCCAAAAATACTTGTTGTTTATTTAGTTTCCAAATGCATTAGATAATTTGCTTGAAATAAATCTATTCTTGGCAGTCGCGCCTTTAAAAGTCATTGACTGCCAACGTCTGCCAAAGCTTTTAATTTAGCAAATGGCCAAATGGCAAAATGGCAACACAAAAACTGGCCAAATTGCCTCTGGGTGCAGCGTCAAAAGTTATGAAAGACAAGAACCTTTGGGGCACGCGATGCAGCTTTGTTTTCTCTTTTCTTTTCGTTTCGTTTCTTTTCTTTTCTTTGTGTGCTTCACTTGGACTGCTATTCTTCTGGGTAGTTGTAGTTGGGGGTGTGTCCAAATTGAAGCATCGATAGAGAGTCTCAGCAGAAGAAGACGCGAAGCAGACACAAGCTAATTCCTTTTCGTCGGGGCGTTAACCAAGCAAATAGGCGTATGTGTAATCTTTACCCGGATGAGATGGCCAAGATTGCTGGCCAAGAGCAATTGCTGCTGCTGCTGATGCTCGGTCTGTTGTCTGTTGGTATTTCATTTTTTTCACACATTAAGCAAGCGTCGACACACATAATTTCATGTTGTCCGGTAATTGTTCTGTAAATGCAGAAATAATTACTTTCAATGCGCCAATAAAAAATCGAGAAGATCAAGACAGAAAAGAGAGAGGGAGGGAGAAAGAGGAAAGCTTTTGCTTTTGCTTCTGCTTTGTGCACGCAGCAGGAGAAGCCTGACTTGAGATTTGATCAATCAAGCACTTGGCCATGGCAATCAGCTCAGCTCGGCTCAGTTTGCTTTTCAAAACTGAAAACTGAAAGCATTGCGGAGAAAAGTAGGTGACCATCCACAGCAGCTGAAGAAGCAGAAGCAGAAGCGGCAGTAAAACTGCAACTGCTGCAGTAGAAGGCGATGACGATGAGACGTCATCATTGCCATCATCATCATCGAGTTTGTGGTGCGAGTTGTGGCTGTGGCCATCAACATCAACAACAACAACAACGTTGAACGCCTAAACGAAATCGTCTGCCAACGTCGACGCGACTTTCGATGCAACCGTCACTCACTCACAAAATGTTCTATGGTCGTTGGCATCTGCATCTTTCTCTTTTTCTCTTTTTTTTTGTGGCCTGGCCATAAACAACTTTTACTGCGTAGCGCAGTAGTCGAACTTACTTTTAGCTTTAGCTTTAATTATAATTGCAATCGCAATTTGCTGAACTTTGTCTCCGCAATTCTCTTTTTCTTTTTGCAGATCGACGATGCTGCTATTCAGGTGTTTAAGGATGGCGAATATGGCGCCTACTTGGATCTGGAGTCATCTCTCGCCGAGCAGACTGAAGAGATTGAGGGACTGCAAGCGAGGTGAGTAACAAGAACTAATGACTCAAGTCAACCCACACAACAAGCAACAAAAGTAACTGCAGCTGCAACTAGAGAGACTCCCACACAGTTTAATTGGCAATTGGTTTTATGCGATGATTTATGAACAAACTGTGTGCAAAAAAAAATAATATTATTATTGTCAGCGATTTTCACTTTTTTGCAACCGCTTTACCTTGAACCCAATTTTATTTGGAAAGCGGCAGGAAATGCAAATGCCAATGAAAATCGAAATGCGAAATGCGAAATGGAAATGGATGTTATGTTTGATACGGATATGTTGCGGGCAGCTCTGGGTTTCTGGGGCAGCTGCCTCGTGGGTGGCTGTGGCCTTTCACCACAGACACTATTACACGCTGTCTGTCTGTGCTGCAAGGCGCTTTGGCTAATAAAGATATTGCCTGTCTGCTGGCCACATATAAAAAATGTCGCTATCTGTGGCACAGGAAACTGCGGCTACAAAGTCTCCTCTCCTCCTCTCTTCCTTCTCTCCCACCTGAGTGCTCCGTGCTCAATCAACTCACAGACAGATATTTTTTTGCATTTGCATTTGCTGCATGCCTCCGCGACGTGCAACTTGTTGCGATTTTTTCGGCTGCCACATGCATTTAATTTGCATTTACTCGTAATCCGCAAAACAAACGCGAAAAAATCGAAAAAGCAGTCTAAATATAAACCGTGGGCAATGCGTCGTTATATTTTTATGCATGTTATGTGCATATTTCTCTCTTTGAGCTCAGCTCGCAGCACAAACAACAGCACAAAAGCATCAACTTGTGTCTGGTCTATAAGTCACTCTGGAATGCCCTGCGTGTCGCGTCTTGAAGCTATGACGTGGCATGCCTCAAGGCGTTGCTGGCAAACGGCGGCGACACAATTCTCACACACTGAAAAGTGATCAATGGTAGCAAAAGCAATGCCAGATATTTATGGCATTTTAAGGAAGTCGAGGATTAGTGAATTTATTGTGGGAGTGCGAATAAAGAAGGTTTATTTATTGCTATGAAGTATAAACTGCAAAATGTAGTGCTTGAATCTAGGTTTAGGATTAATAAAATTACATATTTGTTGTTTGGAAAGAAGTAAGAAATGAAAAAATATTAAAATGGAATTATAATATATACCATGTCAATAATATTCAATACACAAAATAATTATTATTAGAGTTCTAAATTACATACTGTTAGCTGAAAATATTTCGCATTTATTTCTTATCTCAACAAATTTTAATTCTTCTCATTTTCACATAGAATACGAGCTTCAATTTTTATGTAACAATTGATAATGATAAATGCTAAAGAATATTGTTTCTCAAACTTATATTTATTTGATAGCAAAAATATAACATTTATTACTACTATTTATTTCAACAAATTTCAGTATTTTAGTTGAAGAATATTGTATTTTAAACTACATTTCATGATGTTAAAAGAAGTTGGGAAACATTTCATTTAGTTAGATAGCAATTTGATAGCAAATTTCTTTGCAATTTGCATTTCAAACAATATCAAATATAATTTACGAGTTATTTTCTTAAATTTGTTCATAAATGAATAGCTTCAATATGTGATGGTTAACTATAATACAATTTTAGCTAAGGAATATTGTATCAAAAGCAAACAATTTTGCACTTAATATTGATATTACTTCCTCGCACTGTTAAGTTAAAGAATATCTTATAATTCCTGAAAAATTGATAATGAATGTTGGTCAACTAAAATGTATTTTAGTTAAAGAACAATGTGAATAGAAACTTGTATCTTACGACACACTTTCATGCTAAGCAAACAAGCTCTCTACTGCTTTTAGTCAATTCAAGCAACTTCGGAACTTCACAAAGTACAAAGTTCTTTCTGAAGAAGTACAATTATATTGCATATTCCAACGGTGTTGTTGTGTATACACATTTGTCTTTGCCATAACTGTTGCTGGTTGTTGGTTATCTGTGTTGTGGCCAGGCCACAAAGAACGTGATGTCAGTGGCAAGGGCGCGACTAAAGTACTTGCAGCCAAAGTACGCGTCGGGCCAGGGGCCAAGTATGGCAACCGCAACTGGCAAATAGCAGCTTCGAAGTGGCAAGTGGGAAGCTAATGACCTGCTTGGGGGCTAGATAATGGGATTAAAAAGATAGTTGAAGTGTCCTGCCACAAAGTACCAGAATGCGCTCGAGGCACAATGCAGAAGGCAGAAGCAGAAGTCTACCTGACTTTCACTGGTTTCAATTTACGATGATCATCAAGTCGGATGTCTTCTATAAAAAAAATTATAATGCAACTGTCGCCATCGCCATGTGGAGAACTTAGCAAATTGCTGGCAGTTAGCCAGGAGTTAGTTGTAGACGCTACTCCAGTTACTTGGCGCCAATGAGTGTGTGTGTGTGTTGTCAGAGGAGGAGGAGGAGTAGGAACACTCTTGGGCTGCCTGCTCACTAATCATGCTTATCGTATTAGTCATGGAAGCGCGCTCGCATGCAAATCATTCGCCTCAGTTCGCATCAAAATTCCACAAGCACGGGCACGGGGCGAACATTGGGTCGATGGCTTGATGTCTCGATGGTTGTGGCTTGTCAATCTGCAACTCAGCCACAGACACAACTACACAGAGGCAGGTGTGGCTGTGTGTGCAGCTTTGAGTCAAGTTGAGTTGAGTGGAGAATCGAGTTGTGTGTGAGAGAGAGAGACACACACAAACACAAACACAAATACACACATTTCATTATGAATTCTTGGCTCGACTTATTGGCGGCTACGTTCACTCTGATGCTTCATAGTCCATTTTCAATTATCTGCGTCGTTTGTTATTACTTTTATTATGGCCAACACAACTGGGCAGCAGCCTCAGCAGCAAGCAGCGGGTAATCAATGTTCTTAACTGGTCAATGAACCATTCAAGCGACCAACCATCGCATCGCATCGCATATCCCCCATTGTGTTTTACTTTTACTATAGTTTTGTACCCCGCGCTCGCCTTTTGTTTTGTTGCCATTGCTAATGAAATTACATAGAAAATTAATTTCAATTTTTATAATCTTCTCCCTCCTCTACTTCTCAGTCGCAAAAACTCGCTGGTGGTGCGCACACAGCTGAGCGTACGCGTTCAGGCCATTATTGGTAAGTATTGTGCTTGGACTTTAGATTCAAATCTAGCGTTACGTATACGCCTCATTGACCTATTGCTTTTCCTACACTCTCTACACAGAGAAACTACTCTCATCAGAGGGCAGCGATTTGCGTCGTGCACTATTCTCTCTCAAACAGGTGTTCCAAGAGGATAAGGATCTCGTGCATGCCTTTGTCGCACTGGGCGGTCTCAATTGTCTGGTGCGCGTTGGCAATTGTGCCGATCAGAACTATCAAAACTATATACTGCGTGCCCTGGGACAGGTAAGCAAAGCCAAGCGAACACATTGCTCATTGGGCACGAGTCAAAGCCTATTAATTCGTTGCAGGTCATGCTCTATGTGGACGGCATGAATGGCGTTATGAAGCATCAGCCCACCATGGAGTGGCTCTATTCATTGATCGCATCCAATTACCGTTCGGTTGTGAAGACGGCGCTCAAGCTCTTGCTCGTGTTCGTCGAGTATGCCGAGTCCAATTGCTATGTGCTTGTGAGCGCCATTCATGCAGTGGACGCTGCCCAAGGCACAGCGCCATGGACAAATATAATGAGGTAAGCAAATAAAAGTGTTGCCTGCCTTTAGGCTGCAAGTGTAAACCAAAAGTGTAGCCTGCTTTTAGGTGTTACATGTTATTGCTATGCGATAGTTTATTAAACTTGACTTTACTCTTCCAGACTGTTGAAGGACTATGATAACGCAGATGCAGAGCTGGTGATTTATGCTACTTCTCTCATAAATAAAACGCTTGCTGGACTGACGGATCAGGATAGTTTCTATGATGAAAGTGATCTTCTGGAACAACAGGGCATGGAGGCAGTGATACTACGCTACATGTCCAAGCCAGGCACAGATATGGATCTGTTAGATCAGCTGCAGCTGTACGAGGCCGTGTTAAAGTGAGTTAATGCCTTAATTATATAATGCAGTTTTGTAATTATATTTATTCATGACACAGATTCGAGGATGGCGAGTCGGATGGCCAGCGCTTGCCACAGAATTCTATGCGCAAGACGCAACGCAATCGTCCTGGCACTGGAACCGCAGAACGTCGCAAGTCGCGTCGCCACAGCACCGACAATAGCCCGGCGCCATTGACCAAAGTGCTGCCGACCACAGTGCTGAGAATGACGCCAACGCAGGCCACGCTCGATGAGGACGACAGCTCGGGCTCGACCAACTCCACAGAGTTCAGTGGCGGACTGTTTCAGGAGAAGAAACGTAAGTTTATAAATTGTATTATCTAGAAATAAATTTAATTTATAATGTCATTACTTAGCTCGCGATGGCGCTGGGGTCACTCCGGGTCTAAGACGACGTCGTGAACGCGCCGAGCGCCACAAAAGCTTCCTCAAGGAGCAAGAGGAAGCGGCAGCCAATGGAATCCTTGCAGCCCGCGAGCTGCGTGAAAACTATGGTAAGTTTGCGCAGGCACTCGCTGTAACATTTTGCTTCTTGCAAGCTGCTTTAAACGAACCGAAACTAACTTTGATTCTCTCTACATGCTAATCACTGTGTATCTATGTATGTTGTCCCGCATTTGTCATCCGCCGATCATGCTAACCAAAAACAAAACAAAACAAAAATCACCCACAACACCACCTCGAAACAGGCCAAATTGTAACTGCCATACCTGCAACCATCCAAAGCGGCGACAGTCCGCCGCAATCATTGCAAACTGAGCTGCTGCCGCCAACTTCGTCGCCTCCAAACGCAAGCATACTAGAGTCCAACACACCCATTAGCAATAATAATTCGAGCCACAACAACAACAGCATACAACAGTCCCACAACAACAATAGCAACAATAACAATCACATTGAGACGCCCAACAACAGTCTGTTGCTGAGTCCCACAAAGCAACTGTTGAGTGGCAGCCAAAGCATTTCCATCATCAACAACAGCTTTGACAAGGCCAACAATAATACGAACAATCAGAACGAGTTCCTTACCAAAAAGAACCTCTTTCGGGAGCGCAACGCAACTGTGATCAACGGCATCATGAAGAACATTCAGCAAACGGAGTGCAGTGCCTACAAAAAGTATGAGAACGATGCCAATCGACTGAACAACTATTACACGCAACTCAATCAATCGCCCAAGCATCTGGCGGCCACCGCACAGGAAGTGCTTAGCCCCAAAAAGACGTTGAATGGCTTTGAGTTTGCTGCCAGCGACAGTTCGACACCATTAAAATTGGAGCCGTTGCCAGCACCCGAGCCATTGAGTCCCATACACAAGCCAATTGCAGTTGGTGCGCCACCGCCACCGCCTCCACCACCGCCGCCGCCACCGCCTGGCTGGTGGCATTTTCCCCAATTGAATACACAGCCTCGGGCACAGCCGATGGCAGCTAGAACCACCCTAACAACCAGTACTAACCCAGAGCAACCACAACAAGACATGGATACAACAGGTAGGTGACAAAAAGCTTTTGCATACTTTTATGTGCTGTACGAAAATTCATCATCAAGCGAAGCGAAGCTGCTGTTGCATACTTTTGTGTGTTCATCTAATTCGGTCTCGTTGTCTGTAGTATGATTTGTAATATCTAATGTGTTACTCTTCACAGATCTGGAGGATAAGGATATGCTGCTGCAGCTGAAACGAGATCACACGGTCAAGGATCTCACACGAAAGCTGAGCAATCTCCCCACGAGTCCCACACAGGAGCCAGGCAATCGGGGCGCTATTTGCGGTGACATGTCGGGCCTCATATCAAAAGCCAAAGAAGGTCTTGCCAAGAGCAAGAGCAAAAGTGAAATATCGCGGTAAGTTTATAGCCACTTGTGGGAATTCGTTTGGCTTATCAAGAACTTTTTTTTACCTCTTTGCTATATTGCACAATTATTCCCATTCAAGTTTAAGATTAGTTAGCAAGTCACTTGAACTTTCGTTGAAGATTATTTTTTAGACTTTCCAGTGAGCAAGCTATTTTCTCAACTGCATCTTGAGTTGCTTTCAAGACTCAAGAGATCTCCCTTTTATCAAACAATCATTATTCTATACATCTTCAAACTATTTTCAACTTTATTTTATTTAGAGACTTCTTCCCTTTTATATAGCAATCATTGTTATAGTTTATTCCAATTTATTTATTCAATTATTCAATTAATTTTAAATTATATCAATTTATAAGCATAGCCAATTAGATTTTAAATTATGCAAATAATTTTCAATTTTATTTTGTTCATCTATTGAGTGTTAATTTGAAGAGCCTAAGACAGAGATCTAAGCGTATTTGGGAGCGTACTTCTCGTAGGTGGCAATGTAAGCAGCCTTGGCGGCATCCTGGGATAGACCCTTGTGCTTGTTCCATGCGGCCCACTTGGCCTTGCCCTTCAGATCCAAGGTGCCGGGCTCAGCGGTGGTGTTGTCACCAACGGTGGCCTGCTTGTAGAGACCGTAGAATTCCAAGAACTCATCGTTGGTGGGGGTCTTGGTGAAGCTCTTGGCTTTCTCGGTGGCGGTGTTGAACTAAACACGATGATTGGAAATCCATGTTATAGCGTAAAGACCCTCAAAGTTAAGTGTCTTAATACTTACATCCATGTTGTCTTTGGCTAGAGCTGTATTAACTGCGTCTGAGTGCTGATTGGGCTTACCCACAGCCTTTATATACATCGGAGCACTTGACCAGTTTTAGCTGATAGCGATTTATGAGAGTTTAGGACTTTTAGATATCGCTGTGATAAGCTCACAACTTTGTCATGTCCATGTCGGCAATATAAAACGGCAAGCAAGCCAACTTTTTAATGACCCCATTGGCAATATAGATTGATCAAAGGTTTCCATTTAAGTTTATCAGCAGCCCCTTTTTAGAGGGGCTCGAACGATTCATTACGTGTACTTTATTGCCATTATAATCGGGAATTAAGTATATATATTAATAATTTACGTATAGATGGGAGCGTACTTCTCATAGAGAGCAATGTAGGCAGCCTTGGCAGCATCCACGGACAATCCCTTGCGGCTCAGCCAAGCCTCGTATTTGGCAGCACCCTCAGCATCGGCGGGCTTCTCGATGTTCACATCGCCGGAGTTGACCTGCTTGTAGAGGCCATAGAACTCCAGATAGACCTCTGGGGGAGGCTTGCTGCTGAAGGCCTTGGACTTTTCTACAATTGCATCGAACTGCAACGATTCATAAATTATCATAAAAAAATGTGTAGAGATTATTCACTTTTACGATGCGCGCGATTTACTTACATCCATTTTGTTAGCGATCTAATGAAAGACTATGATTTGTAGTGCACCGAACGCCGCCTTTTATAGTCCGACACGAGCAATATAATTAAATCTTATCAATTTTGCCGAGTGTCATAAATAAGAAATGCTCGCTGTAGTAGTAAATAGAAAGCCTTGAAGATTTACGAATACAACTAGCTCATGCAACATGTGCATTTATTTCTTCAATAGATCAATAAAACAATCGTTTCAAATGTATATAAAATAACTATCCAAGGGAACGTCTTCTATCGAGAAAGTAACTTACGATGCGTAATCGATTTTTAATTTTTTGTTTTAGCGAAACTCTTATCTTGCTACCAAGCTAAAAGGTTTGATAAAGCATTTATGAAAGAATGACTGAATGAAAGACTGACTGATTGACCGATCGCACTATCATAAAGTACAGGCAGATATGACTTTTAGTCACACTTGACCAGGAGGGCGCGATAATTATGATACTATGTAGTTTCGTACTTTGAGTTCGTGTTTCCGTAGCCTGATCAAGTTATCGATTTGATGATTTGCAGCTCATCGAGCGTCGATCAGGAACTGAAAAAGCCCGAGCCGAAGAAATCGGAGAATGAACTGCACTGGGAAGAGCTTGTACGCAACATGACACGTCCGCTGAATCTATGTGATCTGGACTTTACCGATCTGCACTCGGATGACGATAAGGATGTGCTGGCACCGCGTGGTCTGGGCGCCGGTATTCCGCCTCCACCGCCGCCACTTGGTGGTGGCATGGTAATGCCGCCCCCCATGATGCCGCCCAGCCTGGCCCCGCCACCCATGTTCAATTATGGTGGCTATGGCGCTGGCAGCCTGACCAACAGCGTCAACAGTTCACTGAATGGTTCGGTGAACGGAGAGCTGGCAAATGGCAACAACACCATCAAGAAGAACAAGAAGACGGTGAGTAGAGGAAGCGACGACAGGCTTGCATTAGAATATAAGAACAACTAATGGAATGTATTATAGATCATCAAAGTAATTTGCATTACAATATAGTATAAAAACTATTAGAGAAAAATATTATCACTAAAGAAACATTAGTGTATAGATTGAAAATGAATATAGAAAAGTATCACCTTATCATTTATACAGAATATATTTTAAATTTTATTTTGCTCTCTTCTTAAATGACTAAGACGTCAGATAAAAAAGATTGATTATAAATTGCAATCTCTAGGGTTTTTTCTAACAAAGCGAAAGCCAGTATTATTTTCGGCAAAGCTTTGGCTTTCTCAATTTTAGATATATTATAAAATTTTGGTATGAAATGCATATTATATAAATATAGCTTACTTTCTCATTAAAGCTAATTTTTCTACTAAGTCAAGTGTAGTTTTTCCCAAATGCAAAGCTAGATAAATTTACCATATCGCTATCATAAAACTTGATAATGAAATATACAAAAAAAATATTGGTTACTTAAAGCATAGT
The DNA here is from genome assembly GCF_009650485.2 of Drosophila albomicans. Taxonomy (NCBI): domain Eukaryota; kingdom Metazoa; phylum Arthropoda; class Insecta; order Diptera; family Drosophilidae; genus Drosophila; species Drosophila albomicans. Next base: position 38,714,576 of record NC_047629.2, on the reverse strand, counting down.
AGTAGACAAAAACTTTTTCTTTCCTTCCCTAAATTTAAACCTTTATTTCTTCACTAACTTTAAACTCTTCTTCTCCCCAGGTCAAGCTCTTCTGGAAGGAAGTGCGCGAGGACATGATTCCCCAGGTGGTGGGTAAGACCATTTGGGACGAGCTGCCCAATGCCAATGTGGACACCCAAAAGCTAGAGCATCTCTTTGAGTCGCGGGCCAAAGACTTGATGACCAAGGTGCGAATACGTAATATTGTTTATTTCTATGTTATATTAAAAGCAGGGCGTCGCAGACTTTTCTTATACTTAAGTGTGAATAATAAGTCTCTTTTTAGCATAGTTTATAGTCTAGTTTTAGTTTAAATGTTGCATAACAATATTTTTGCGAATGATATTTGTATTCTTTTCCCATTTATTTCTGGACATGTTGTAATAATTTTCTCTAAATGTCAACCGGTCTGTTTGCGGATAAATCTACACATACTATAAATGTTGTGCTAAACCCAAAAAAAAAACAAATATTCACATATATATATATATAATTTTCCAAAAATGTTTCCAAATGTTTTTAGGAGGTGAGTGCAATTATGTTATTACACTTTTACTCGCTCTTTTTCTCTCTTTCACTCTCTTTGTTTTTCACTCTGTCTCTCGCTGTTTTTGTCTCTCTATCACTCTACCACTTTTTATGTGTACTTCTCTCGCGGCTTATGTCACTCCCCACGATCGGTGTTGGTTTATGTTATACACAAGAAAAACACAAAAATACACAAAACCTAAATACACAATCCACAAACTGCAGTTTAAATTCTGCAATTTTATAGTACACAGTTTACAGTCTTCAGCAATACAATATCATTATTTTACAGCATAGTTTTTGTTCTGTTTCGTTAGACACACATTGTGTACACTGTTCCCGTTCCCCCACTCCCCCATATCTCTATGTTTTCTCTCACTGTTTCACTCCCCCAATCTCTTGTAAAATTCCCTTTATTAACGCTTATTCTCCCAACAGAAACAACAAGAGCTGAACAAGAGCAAAGAGATCATCGTGCTGGATCACAAACGCTCCAATGCCATCAACATTGCAATGACCAAGTTGCCACTGCCGTGTGCCATCAAAACTGCGATTCTCAAGATGGACGCCACCGTGGTCACCCGTGAGGGCATCGACAAGCTGTTGAACATGTTGCCCTCGGATGAGGAACGAGACAAGATTCAGGAGGCACAGATGTCCAATCCAGAGCTGCAGCTGGGTAAAGCTGAACAATTTCTGCTGACACTCGCTTCCATTTCAGAGCTGGGCGCACGTCTGAAGCTCTGGGCCTTCCGCTTGGACTTTGACAATTGCGAGGTATGTTTGCATCTTTTCCCAATTTGGTATCTTATATTCACACTTTATTTTCCTCCCTTTGCAGAAAGAGATCGCTGAACCTCTAATGGATCTCAAGCACGGCATTGAGATATTGCGTCAGAATCGCACTTTCCACTGCATTCTCTCCACACTGCTTTCGGTGGGCATCTTCTTGAATGGCGCCCCTGTGAAGGGCTTTCAAATCGAGTATCTGGCCAAGGTGCCCGAGGTCAAGGACACCGTGCACAAGCATTCGCTGTTGCATCATCTCTGCCACATGGTCATGGAATCGAGCAGCGATACCAGTGATTTGTACTCTGAAATCGGACCCATTACACGTGCCTCCAAAGCCGATTACGCCGACTTGGCTCACAATCTGACGCAGCTGGAGGCGGAGTGCAAAACTTCGTGGGATCGACTGAAACTTATTGCCAAGCACGATTGTGCGCCGCCTTTAAAGCAGAAACTTGTGGACTTTTTGGCCGATTGTGCCGAGCGTATTATTATACTGCAGATTGTGCATCGTCGTGTAATGAATCGCTATCGCAAGTTCCTTTTGTGGCTGGGGACGCCGCAGATCAGTGTTGCAGACTCGCGACCGAATGAATTCTGTCGCCTGTTGTCGGAGTTTGCCCTAGAGTATCGCACAACGCGGGAACGTGTGCAGCAGCAGTTGGAGAAGAAGGCCAATCATCGGGAGCGCAACAAGACGCGCGGCAAGCTCATCATTGACATGGCCAAGTTCAAGACCAAAGAGGATGTGGCAGATGCCGAGCTCAAGTGAGTTTTGTGGCTAGAGAAATTAATTAATACTTTGTAGTTGAAGGGTAAAACAGCTGGCCGAAAAAAAGAGTCGATATGTCCATTAAAATGTTCGTCTTTAGAACTCTAAATGCTAGAGCTACAAAATGTAATATAAAAACGTCCCTCTAACCGTCTGTCCATCGACTGAAAAATAAATAACTGATAAATAATTAAAGCTAGGTACCAAATTTGGTGGCATTGCTATTTTGTTATCTGCGCAGCTCAAGTAGGATTTAAAAATGCTGAAATGTTATTATAGGCTGAAGCATTACTTTTTGGGGGATATCTAAATGTGATAACAATGTTGAATGTCGAAAATTTGTATACCTTACCAAGCATATCACAGTTGAGCACCATCGACTGTAGTTTTCTATACCCCTTTACTAAATATTCCTATGTTTTTTTTAGACAACTTTTGGGCACGCCCAACGCTGATCAGCCGGACGGCACGCTGACCTGGCGTAGAAGACGCGCCGAGCAGTTGCGCTCGCCTATCGCACGCCAGAGCGAGGAACAGTTCACCGATGGCGATGATGAAATACTCGAATCTCTCGTCAAGACCGCCACAAAGACGTCCGGCAATCGGACGACGCCACGTGAGCGCAAACGCACGCGTCATGCGGATCGCAAGTCCTGTAAGTTGTCCTGTCCACGATCGCTTACACTTCCCAGCACATTTCCCCCACTCTACACAGCCAGTGTTGGCTAACTCACATTAATGCAGGTGTTGGTTTATCTTTTGGAATACACACAGCGCGCTATGTTTAGTCCACACACACAACACACACACACACTTAAAGATTGGAACAATTATAATTGCTGTTGTAGAAATTATACAAAATTCCAAATTGATAGCAACAATTTCCCGACATTTTCTCAAGTCCCATATTTACAAATGGCTTTTTGAGTTCATGCTCGCTTACAAGAATCGGTTGCCTATGATTCGGTTTTAATTTTTATTGTTTCTTTATTACCATTAACGCACCCACCAAAAAAATAAAAACAACCAACCAATTGAACCAACCAATCAACCAAACAATCAATCAATCAATCAAATACCGAAGTGAAACGCAGCCGCACGCGCGAAGGATTCACAATTGAAAGAGCACCATCGCCATAGCAGGCGTAACCGTTACCGTAACCGTTAGCATAACCGTTAACCGTTACCGAAAAGAACAGCCAACTGTTTTTTAGGTCTTTAACTTTTTGGTTAGTGTTCACTTATCTTTTTTTTGTTCGTATTATTATATTGAACCTATATCAATTCAATATGATATTTTTTTGCTTTTTGCTTAAGTTATGTTTTCTATATTCCATTTTTTTCGTTTGAGTTTCATTTGTTCTCCAGTCCAGATTTTGGCAGCTTGAATTATAGAAATTACGAAACTGGTCTGCAAATGGAACTGGAAAATTTCATGTTTGTTATATGCGCGCCTGGCTCGATGCCCTTGTTTATAAAGTTGATTTGTTTGTCTACGAGAGAGCATGTTGATCTCTAACACAAAAGTTTTCCAAAGTGCAAAAAGAAATACACGCTATTAAAACCGCATGCTTTTGCCACTGAAAAAAGCCGACAAAGACTCTTCCCTTAACATGTTGCAAAATGTTTGAAATGAAATATTGAAATTGATTAATTAACTTTGTTGTCTTCGATTTTATAGTGCGTCGCACGCTGAAAAACGGTCTCACCGACGAGGAGAAACAGCATGTGGCGGCCCTAATACAAACCTATTAGAGCTAAGGAAGCTTCCTCTATATTTTCCTCATCTCCCCTTAAACAATTCCCATGATCCTCAATCAACGCCCAGTGACGTCACAAGTCGGGACTTTGCGTGCGCACAGACTGAAAATTGGCGATCTCACAACACTGAAGCAGTCGGAACTGGAACCAGTATCGAACCGGAACTGAAACTGTTAATTTGGAACTGCAATACTCCCCAAATCTGAAACGAGCAAAACGTGCGCTAAACTACAACAAAAAAGTCCTTACAAAACTCCGCAAAAAAAAAGTTCTCTTAGTTTTCATTTTGCACTGTTATTCGATATTTTGTTTTTACTTTTAGCTAAGTATTAAAATTAATCATATATTATATGCATAACAATCACAACAAAAAAAACAAAAACCTACAAAAATCAACTGTATTAATAGCCAAAACAAATTGAGCTTTAGAATCGGACAAGAGAATTCTAAATGTGTGTGGGGAACATTTTTAATTTGTGCTTTCTAAATTAACTTAAATTAATTATAAACTTAGCCTTAAATTAACTACGAAAATAAATAAAATACATATTTATTAAATGAAACACGCTTAGTAGCCACTTGTGCACGGTTGTTGCACATAATCGAGGCAAAAGCCGCGATTATCAATATCATTGGGGGCTTCCACGCCATCTGTGTGGAAATATAGGCGGAAAGGACGCACGCTGGCTGTGAAGGGAATTAGGAATTAAGTTGCTAACATTATGAGTTAGTTGAACTCTGACTTACACTGCACTGTTCTGGCCAACATGCCCGCCTCGGCGCTAAAAGTGCCGCCACAAACGCGATCCTCACAGCCCGGTAGCGGCGGAATGCGATCCGCTGAGCGTATGCAACCGATTAGCAACCAATCACTGATGCAACCACTACCAGTGGGTACTGCAACACCACCGCCACCACCACCACCCACCATAGTGGGTACTGGATTATTAGAGTTGCCCGATATTGTAAAAGCCCTTGAACGATTGTTTTCAAGATCAGGACACGCATTGTACTGTATGCCACAGAAGTTGCGCTCGTTGCGTATGCAAATACTGTAATCCTGATTCGACAGCTGTCTTCCCCCCACTGTGTTGTAGTTAAAGCTGCGCACTCGTCCACTGATCGCTGTGTAGTACTGCAGACAACCCTGATCGGCTCGACTAATGCTGCCGCAGTGGATTTGGGTGACGCGAATGCGCCACAGACGCGGAAAACTGCCGCTTGTGATAATAGACAGCACAATCGGATTGCTCTGTCCCAGTCCAGCATCAATGTACACTAAATAAATGCGGCATCTTTTTAAGTATAGCTTAAGTTAATAACTCCATTCCTAACTCACTGTGATCGCCTGTAGAGCTGCCGCAAATTGTGGGCGTGGGACTGCCACCCGAGATCAGCAGTTGATCCTGATTGCACAGATGATTTGCCGCCTCGGGTGGTGCTATGGAGAACATGTCCAAGTCCAGACGCAACTGACATATGTCCGGATGAAGCTTTTGAACTGTCACCTGACAGCTGCCTGTGCCATCGTAGACATCCGGATGATTCGGATTCACAAAGTACGTGGAGTTCTCACGTATGATGCCGCCGCAGGTTTGAAGAACTAAGAAAATAATTGAGAGATTTACTAGACTTCTTTAACACAAGCCTAAGACATAATCGAAGTGTGCAGCAATGGCAGATAAAGTTCCTTTTTTATTAACTTGTTTTCTATTATTACTCTTAAGTTAGGTTGACTTGGGTGTTTCTTTGCAATTTTTATGGCTCTTTACATTCACTTAATATTATCGATGAATGGGCTGGTAAGTACAGACAATTTATTTTTGCGGTATTACTTATTAAAGAATATGTAGTAACATATTAAAACAAGTAAGAAAGCTAGAGTCGAGTACTTGCTGAGATACCAGCTACCCATTTTGAATAAAAGCAATTAATTTTGCGATATTATTTATTTAATAAATTTTCAGGCATCATAACTACTATAGTAATTATTGTATATACCAAAATTCACAACTCTAGCTTTAAGATTACGCTTTTTTTGATTTGCGGGGGCGGAAGTGGGCGTGGCAAAAATTTGAAACAAACTTGATCTGAGTGCAAGCATAACAAATACTGTCGAAAAAAAATTATAGCTCTGTCTCTTATAGTCTCTAAGATCCAGTGTTTCATACGGACGGACGGACAGACACACAAACACACAGACGGACAGACGGACATGGCTAGATTGTCTCGGCTGTTGACGCTATATACTTTATAGGGTCGGAGATGCCTCCTTCTACCTGTTACATACATTTCCTGCCGACAAAGTTATAATACCCTTCTACCCTATGGGTAGCGAGTATAAAAAGGGTTTTAATTCTTGTTTGTTATTTTGGAACCCAAAGAAGAGATGACTGTATCATCGGAATTCAAAAATTTAAACGCCATTGTATCTCCGCTGTATAATATGAAGAATTTTCATGCGCAACCGATTTCTGTGGCTCCCCTGATACGTTTAATGTATACGAGTATATATTTGTATATATATGAATTACAATTTGTAGCAACTGACAACAACAAAAAATTAATGGACTTCTAAAAAAATGTTCCCTTTTTAAGTAAATAAATGTATAGACCAATAATCAGAATGTTTACTATGACATTTTAATATTTCATCGATCAGATAAATGACTGAGTAATTTGCATATGTTGCTTCAACAAAAACACTTTGAAAATATTTGAGCTCACTCTGCGTCACCCTAGTGTAGATGTGAAAGTTTATGGAACTTATAGTTTAACTTAAAGAGCATATTATTACAAATTTGTAGCATCGAATAAAGTTAACAAAATTAAATACGCGATTTAAGTTATATAGATACTTCAGGCAACCACTCTCCACAAACCACCTTATATTCATATATCGAATATTTATATATTATTTAAATATTAAGTATTCATTGACTTACATATGCAACAGACGCCATAGCCTCCGCCGCAAGGTCCTGCTGGAATTCCATTACGGACGAGGCAATCCTTGCTGGGAATGCAGTTGCCGAACTCGCCTGAAGGTGCCGAACAGCTGCTCGGTCCGATGGGCACAAAGGCAAAGATGGGCAGAACTGTGAACAGTAAAACAAGCTGATGAATGGGTAATTCATCGAGAGTAATCCTCTGAAAGCAGACGCACACTTAGATTCACGTAAACGAGGCGATGACGAAAACCATTTGCCACCAAAGATTAAATCACGCCAGCTGTTTGATTGCGGTTTCGTTGGCACTTTGCCCGCTGCCAGGACAAAAAACAATCCACAAAAGATCAGCACACAAATATCCACTTGATTATTCCACATGTTGAGAGATGCGCACGCGTTGCTGCCTCACGCTGTTGTGGCATGCCGCTGTCATGGTGTTGACAATTTATTTTGCTCCCAGGTGGGGGAAATAGGTTTAATGACCGCAATTTGTTGACGCTTTGCGCTTTTTAGTTGACAAAAAAACATGTGAATTTTAGCTAAAAATATTAATTGCAATAACAAAACGCAGCGGCTGAACAAAAAACAATTAGATGCGCCACCTGAAAACAATCAACAAACGAAAAGTGTAACAATAACAAAACAATAAATGGTAAAAGCAATGCCTATGCCAATGCAGTCATTGGCATTGCGAGGGAGAAGAGAGGGATTTGCTTTACACTCATAATACCAAATATTTCACGTTTCGTCAACGTTTGTTGTGCTTCCTGTTGCGAATTTGCCACCTGCCATCTGCCACCTGCCACATCAATTAAATGTTGGGCAAGGCCCGACAGAAATTCGAGCGTGAAAGTGCTGACAAAATTGTTGCAGCGCGTACTCGTAACAGAATTATGTTTAACAATAATAATAGAAATAATAATAAGAGAGTGTGTAGTTAACTAACTACTACCTCATTGCCTCATACGTTTAATTTGATTAACCGTCAAGTTACTTCATGATTTGGGTCAATGTTAGCTAATTTCATTATTTTTATTTTGTAACTTTGCCAAAGTCAGACGTCGATTGACATTTTGTAAGCCTCGAGTGCGTAATTCTGACCAAGTTTATTGACGCCACAATTTTCAGCTCCTCTCTCGGAAACTTGGCCGAAAAAACCCCACGACAGCTGTGATAACAGTTTAATTTACAATTATTCTTAAGCTTAATAGTAAAATCTCATTTCACGGTCGCTGTTGCTTCCTCGCTTACTACTTACTCATTTCTTTGGAATTGTTTTGTACAGTGAAATGATATTGTCTTAAGATTTCATTTAATGCTGATCTCGTGCAGAAATGCGTGTGAATTATATTTGGAGGTCTTTTGAGATGAACTTTGGATTAGCATATTTGTAAACATTTGAAAGTTTAACTAGCAAAATAAATATGTTTTGATCATTCGGATAACTTTTATTAAAATAAAAAAAACTAACAAATTAAATATGTTTTTAAAATTATTTTTGATAATTATTATTATAAAATCATTATTATAAGAATTAAAATATACAAATATGTTTTAAAATCACCTCTTTCAAAAAATTAATGTTAATTTTTTATAAAATGGTTGATAGCTAAAATAACAACTAAGATAGATACAGTAAAACGTTCTCGACTGTGAGATACCCGCTGCCCATTTTAGAGTAAAAGCAAAACAGTGCAGAATTGTTTTTTAAATATACCAAATAATAAACCGCAAAATATACCAAAGACCATATTTGGTATATCGTTGAAGTATTATACTCGAAATATACGATAGAGGTCCAAATATATCAGATTCTCAGCCAAAACAGAAAATTACTTCTAAATTTGTTATTCGATTTTACGAATCATAAGTACTATTGTTATTATTGTCTGTACCTAAACATTGGACTCTATCTTCAAAATTACGCTTCAATTTGAGTAGCTCGAAGAATAATACATTTTAAAATACTATATATTAATATTTAAATATTAAAAGAGAAATAATGTGGGCTATTAACATTCATCACAATTTTAAAACAGATAATTTTATGATTTCCTGGTAAGTTTAAGAGCTTTACAAGTACCCATGAAATATGAACTATGGTTAAGAATTTTATACATACGAGAAGGTAGGGATTTTAGGATAATAAAACATAATATGTAGCAATCAAGAATAAAAAATTCAAAATATAGATAAAAAAATTGGGAAGCAAATAAAATTTAATACTTGAAATAATAAACTCTATCTCTCCCTCTCTCTCTCTCTCTCTCTCTCTCTCTCTCTCTCTCTCGCTCTCTCCTCTATATATCCCTTAATTATTTCACTTAATTCATATTTTTAAGTTACTCTATTTAATATTTATTTATTTTCAAATTTGTGTACTATTGCATTACATTTTTGTTTTGATTTAATCTAGTTTAGGCTGCCACTTGATTGCACTCGAATTTGCCATTGGGCAATTTGCATTCCTTGACGCAGAATTCGCCGGAATCGATGGAGCAATAAGTGTCCGTGGGGCAAGTGAGAGCATCGCCAGTCAACGCTGTGCCGTTGCACATTTGGAAGGTCGTTTGACTGGTGCAGACAAACAGCGAGGAGCCATCGCAAGACCTGCAGTCGACATCTTCATCTGTGCAAACTGGCGAAGCAACTGACTCATCTACACAGATTATGGCCAAATCCGTGCAGACGTTGCCAGCTCCACAGTACAAAATGCCATTATCAACGGGAGTTGAGTCCATGCAGTACTTAAAGTGCGTTTGATTCACGCAGGCAACGTTGTTTGTCATGCAGCGATTGCAGTTGGATTGCGACAAAACGACAGTGAAGAGGCAACCGAAGGCAGCCAAAATGAAGAACTAAAAGAAAGTTCGAAGTTAAGTAAAGGTAAAGGTATTTTCCAGAGACTTAAAAGTCTGCTTACCAGATTCTGGGAGCGCATAGTATAAGTTTTTTTTTTGTTATGTTCAATGGAACGACAGGCGACTGACTAATGGGAAGTTTCAACACACACGCCACTTTTATAGCATCACTCGGCTGTAAATGTATCTTATCACGCTGCAAGCTTTGGTTTATGCTAGGCTTTGGCTTGAGCAAATACTGAGATGTTTGTCTCCGCTCCACAGTAGCCAACATATTTATGAGTGTCGTAGCATTGAGAGATAATGACAGAATAGTCAGGCGATCCATAAAGATAATAATCAGAGCAGCCAGCATCAGCATTTATAAGGCATTAGCCAACATCCAATTCAGTTCATTTACCAACTAAAAAATGTCGAAGCTGCCACGCAGTGTATTATTTGTGCTACTTTCGCTGCTGCTGCTGCATTGGGGCACCATCATCGTTGATGCCACCTGTGGACATTGCTACGGATCACACGCCTGCATCGATAATAACACCGCCCAGATATGCTTCGATGGCACACCAAACGCTTCGTATACAATCAAGTGTCCCGACGATACTCCAATATGTACGCAATACGGACAAATGTGCGTCAGCACGGACTTGGGTCTGACGCCCGCCTGTGGCGACACCTCGAACTGTGATCAATGCGACGATGGTCAGACTTATGCCTGCACCACGCGCACCACTTTTGGCCTGTGTTCGAATGGGACCGTGGTTAATCCACAGCGTATTACCTGCCCCAGTGGATACTTTTGTTCAGTCTCTGGTGCAAAAGATGGCGTTCCTTGTGTTGCGGGCTGCGAGGCAGCTGATGTGGATGTCTGTGACAGGGAAACGGATTCGAATGGCACCGATACATCGACAACCACAACAACAACAACAACAACTGAGAGCACCACGCTGAGCACCGCAGATGGCAGCACAGACAGCACCACGGAAAGCAGCACCTCGAGCTCTACTTCGACCACTGCTACGCCAACAGATGCCACTGCCTTCTGCCAGACCAACCAGAAAGCAGGACGCTTTGCCATTCCCAATGACACCGTTTGCACGAGGTACGAAGTTCGGACTAATTAAATATAGTTCATCTATAACAATTTATCAAAATCAGCTAATATAGTATTAATTACCCATCAATTCTCTATTAATATATAATTATCTATTCTTTCAGCTTCATCACTTGCAGCTATAAGGCAAGCGCCTGGGTGGGCGCCATTACAAACTGTCAAGCAGCCAAACCATATTTCCTTGCAACTGATGCATGTGGCACGGTTCGACCAACTCAACCAGGCTGCCTCTAGTTTTTATCCTTAATTCATTATTAAAGTGTGACCACTTTTAAATATTATCAATATAATTACATATGTACAACAAATAAATGTTTTTCCTAAATCCTAAAATTATTTTTAATTTTAAACAGTATCTCAATTGCTAAAACAACTAGTGATATATATATATATATATATATATATATATATATATATATATATATATATATATATATATATATATATATACTACAATTTCTTTCAACTAATTTACATTGGATGTATATTTTTTTACAAGGAAAAATCGTCTTCCGAATCCCTTTTCAAAAAATCATTATATTTGGCTGATCAGATTATATTTAAGTGAGTTTAACAAGTCACTTTTACTTAGAATTTTACTTTATTCCACTTTTTTTCCTCAAAATATTAAGAGCATTATTTATAAATAATATCAAATAGTTAAATGACTTTGTAAATAAAACCAGTATTAATATCTATTTTCGATAAAGTACCTTTTAAATTACTTTTGTAGCTTTGTAAGTTTATGAATAATATCTAAGAAAGGTTCATTGGAGTCTACTCGACTATGAGATACCCGCTTCCCAATTTCAATAAAACCATATTCTACAAATATACCTAAGATATTCCTCAAAATTACTAAAATTTACAGAGGGCTATATTTTGTATATAAGCCCTTTTCTGCCATACAAAATAATTTTTTTTCTTCCAAAAATCTTGTTGCTCGATTTATGTCGATTTGTAGGGGCGAAAGTGGGCGTTCCAAAAATTTGAAATAAAATTTTTCTACGCAAACATAACAAATGCTGTCGAAAACTCTCTGAGAACTAGCAGTTAATACGGACGGACGGATAGGCGAAAATGGCTCGTCGCAGCTGTTGACGCTGATTATGAATATATACATTTTATGAGGTCGGAGATAACTCCTTCTGCCAGTTCCATATATATATTTCCTGCAGGCACAAAGTTATAATACCCTTCTACCCTATATATAAAAAAGTTGTACATTTTACATAGTTTTTTTTTCATAGTAGTTTTTCATAAGTAATTTATACTTTAACATTATAAATAAATCAAAAATAAAACAGTTTTTGATTACTCATGTAATTCAAGTTACTAGTCAAAATGTTTTGTACATTTTACTTTGATTGTTGTATTCTATTTGTATTGTTTTGTATAATTTTGCCTTTGGGCATAGTAGATACAGTGAAAAAAATCCGCTTTGCAATTTACTGTTTGAGACTTTTTGTTTTTGATTTTTTTTTATATTTATACAATCAACTGATTTATTACATTTTAGTATTGTGCAATTTTTGTGTGGTTTTAGTAATATTTATTATATTATGTTTTCCTTTTTTGTTATACAACTTTAACAATTTCTTAGCGTCCCAAAACTTTATTCGGTTCAGAAAGGGTTAAGATAGTTTATGCTTAGTTATCATCTAGACATAAATAACTACTTGTCTTTTCGATCTGTTATCAAATAGTTAAATGACTTTGTAAATAAAACCAGTATTAATATCTATTTTCAATATAGTACCTTTTAAATTACTTTTGTAGCTTTGTAAGTTTATGAATAATATCTAAGAAAGGTTCATTGGAGTCTACTCGACTATGAGATACCCGCTTCCCAATTTCAATAAAACCATATTCTACAAATATACCTAAAATATTCCTCAAAATTACTAAAATTTACAGAGGGCTATATTTTGTATATAAGCCCTTTTCTGCCATACAAAATAATTTTTTTTCTTCCAAAAATCTTGTTGCTCGATTTATGTCGATTTGTAGGGGCGAAAGTGGGCGTTCCAAAAATTTGAAATAAAATTTTTCTACGCAAACATAACAAATGCTGTCGAAAACTCTCTGAGAACTAGCAGTTAATACGGACGGACGGATAGGCGAAAATGGCTCGTCGCAGCTGTTGACGCTGATTATGAATATATACATTTTATGAGGTCGGAGATAACTCCTTCTGCCAGTTCCATATATATATTTCCTGCAGGCACAAAGTTATAATACCCTTCTACCCTATATATAAAAAAGTTGTACATTTTACATAGTTTTTTTTTCATAGTAGTTTTTCATAAGTAATTTATACTTTAACATTATAAATAAATCAAAAATAAAACAGTTTTTGATTACTCATGTAATTCAAGTTACTAGTCAAAATGTTTTGTACATTTTACTTTGATTGTTGTATTCTATTTGTATTGTTTTGTATATATTTTGCCTTTGGGCATAGTAGATACAGTGAAAAAAATCCGCTTTGCAATTTACTGTTTGAGACTTTTTGTTTTTGATTTTTTTTATATTTATACAATCAACTGATTTATTACATTTTAGTATTGTGCAATTTTTGTGTGGTTTTAGTAATATTTATTATATTATGTTTTCCTTTTTTGTTATACAACTTTAACAATTTCTTAGCGTCCCAAAACTTTATTCGGTTCAGAAAGGGTTAAGATAGTTTATGCTTAGTTATCATCTAGACATAAATAACTACTTGTCTTTTCGATCTGTTATCAAATAGTTAAATGACTTTGTAAATAAACCAGTATTAATATCTATTTTCAATATAGTACCTTTTAAATTACTTTTGTAGCTTTGTAAGTTTATGAATAATATCTAAGAAAGGTTCATTGGAGTCTACTCGACTATGAGATACCCGCTTCCCAATTTCAATAAAACCATATTCTACAAATATACCTAAAATATTCCTCAAAATTACTAAAATTTACAGAGGGCTATATTTTGTATATAAGCCCTTTTCTGCCATACAAAATAATTTTTTTTCTTCCAAAAATCTTGTTGCTCGATTTATGTCGATTTGTAGGGGCGAAAGTGGGCGTTTCCAAAAATTTGAAATAAAATTTTTCTACGCAAACATAACAAATGCTGTCGAAAACTCTCTGAGAACTAGCAGTTAATACGGACGGACGGATAGGCGAAAATGGCTCGTCGCAGCTGTTGACGCTGATTATGAATATATACATTTTATGAGGTCGGAGATAACTCCTTCTGCCAGTTCCATATATATATTTTCCTGCAGGCACAAAGTTATATAATACCCTTCTACCCTATATATATAAAAAGTTGTACATTTTACATAGTTTTTTTTTCATAGTAGTTTTTCATAAGTAATTTATACTTTAACATTATAAATAAATCAAAAAATAAAACAGTTTTTGATTACTCATGTAATTCAAGTTACTAGTCAAAATGTTTTTGTACATTTTACTTTGATTGTTGTATTCTATTTGTATTGTTTTGTATAATTTTGCCTTTGGGCATAGTAGATACAGTGAAAAAAATCCGCTTTGCAATTTACTGTTTGAGACTTTTTGTTTTTGATTTTTTTTATATTTATACAATCAACTGATTTATTACATTTTAGTATTGTGCAATTTTTGTGTGGTTTTAGTAATATATATTATATTATGTTTTCCTTTTTTGTTATACAACTTTAACAATTTCTTAGCGTCCCAAAACTTTATTCGGTTCAGAAAGGGTTAAGATAGTTTATGCTTAGTTATCATCTAGACACAAATAACTACTTGTCTTTTCGATCTGTTATCTGTTGACTGCTCTCGTGATAAAAAATCTTTTTATAGTTCTGTAATCTCAAAATCAACCAAATCAAGGCAACTGAATATTTGCTAATATACTTCAAATTAAAGTTTTATTAGTTTGCCAAAATTTCGAAGCCCCAAAATCAAAAATAAATTTTTACAATATTCATAAGTAACTACTAAAAAAATATGATACATATTCTTAAGTTTAAAACTGGTTTCCGCTCATATTCGTAGTGGTCAATGGCCGGCATGAATCCGCGTATATCACCGTTATAATAGATCTTTAGAACTTTCAACAAAGTCGCATTCTCTTTGGATAGGCAACATAAAACGGCTAAAGATCGTAAAACAGACGGAGCTCATGGCAATCATGTGGAAAGCCCAAGGTAAATAAAACAATTAGCATACGCAACAAAAATATGAAGAGTAGATAAACAATGAAAATTTCACTAGTTAAGCGGCAAGTTTATAATACGGCAGCCAGAAGATTAACGTACTTTAGTACACACGGAACCTTGACAGTGAGCAGAAGTCAAATTGCGCAAGATCACAAGGATTGCAGACGGAGCCGCTATAAAATGACTACGAAAATTTTAATTTCATTGCAAATTGTGGGATTGGTAAGAAAGTGGATGAAAGTGTGTGTAAAAGTATAGTATAAAAAGGAAATTATAATTTTGCGCTGAAGTATGGAACAGTAAAACGTGACCTATTCGAATCAGCTTTAATTTGATAGATCAATTCATATTTGAATATCCTCTTACCTATTCATTAATTGCAATGTGAACTTTGATGTCAAAAGAAAGTGTAAAAAGTGTGATAAATATATCTTTTATTTTATAATTTTTATTTTACAAAATATCATTGTGGTCCTCAACATAAACCATCGATAATGTCAAATTCATTCGACTATTTGTCCAGCTGTTTATTTATTTTCTGAAAGGTAGTCCTGTTAGTTTTTAATGTAACTAAATATGAGTCAAAGTTGATGAGTTTTTTTGTGCTTCACGTAAAAAAAACCTACAAAATTCAAATTTAAATTTATCGTGTAGTTAAGCACTCAAAGGCTCAACTTCATAATAATGGAAAGTGTGAAAAGCTTGTTTGTTTCTCGAGAATTTTTGAGAAAACACTTTAGCTGAGCGTACGTGACTTTAATTGACACATTCTGATTATATTGTTTATATATGTTTAGCTTCTAAGACTCGTTGCTGATATTAAGCTAAATAAATTAAGCAGAAGAAGCTTTATGGCAATAATTTAATAATCCTGCCGGAAAAAAACATATTTTTCGTATTTATTAATTTTATTTAAAATAAAGTTAGATATACTTAAAATGAACTTAAATGAACGTATTTCTAAAGCAATGGGTGCTAAGATCTTCGGCTTCTTATTTATCAATATTTGCCTTGCTTAAAGCACCGTTCAAATTAGACATCTTTTATTGATACCTTAGATGATTTTAAATAAATGAATAACCTTTTCAATTTCCCTAGCTGGCTATCAGTTGCCTCGTTGGCTGGACACTCTCCGATTGCAATGTGTGCCAGAGCAATCAAGCCGCCTGCATCAACTCCACATCGTACTACCTGTGCTTCGGAGGTAAGTGCTGCCACTTTAACTGCTTCAAAATGCATTTAACTGCATAACACTTTCTGCTAGATGATGAACCGTATACGGATCAAGTTTACACTTGCCTCGCGGGTTTTCAGTGCAGCAATGCGACTGCCATTTGCATACAAAAGAATGCTCAGCGTCCGCCCAGCTGTGGCGACACCAGCAAGTGTGGACTCTGCAGTGCGCAGAGAAACTACAAGTTTGCCTGCCTCAGCAAAGGCATTTTCCAGCTATGCTACGGCGCCTCACAGCCCACGGGACCCTACGGCCAGTGTCCGACGGGCATGGTGTGTGATGCCACCAGCGATACGGTGTGTGTGGAGGAGACAGCGGGTCAGGAGTACACGTGCGATGTGAACGATGACCTGGTGAGCACCACAGCAGCAACACCAACGAGCACTGATACCACAACGGATACAACTACGGATACTACTACGGATTCTACTACGGAGTCTACTACTGATTCCACCACAGATTCAACTACAGAATCCACTACAGAGACCACCACAGTCCCTACTTCACAGACGGCCACAGAGATCTGCACGGCTAAAGCTAAGAGTGGTCTTTATGAAACTGTGCCACGCGATGCATATTGCAAGCGGTAAGTACATACTTCATATATATTCTTATTGATTTTTTATTTGAAATTAAAACACTTTATTAGAGTAACACATTATTACTCAACGAAGAAGCTAGACAAACGTTTTTTATCCAAATAGGGTTTGGCTCATTAAAATAATTGTTTAAAAAAGCAAGCCTTCCAAGCATTCACTAATTTTATATCATATTGTAAAACGACTTTTTTATGTCTTAAAAAGGAAATAAATTTCGGCAATTTTATCGACGAGCCTTTTTTGAAGTCAGTGAATAGATATTATGCTGTGGAAGCAATTCAAAGTGTAATTTGTGCAGTTCGATAAATATCTGAGCAACCGTATAAAGAATCGTATTGATTTATCGAAAACGGTTTAAATTCTGGTAGAATCTGTACAGCAGACACTACAATACCTTACAAGCACTTAGAAGTAATTTTATAGAAACCTAGCCAAATATAACCGTATGAGGAGTATTACTAATTAAGTGCTTAGTTAATAGCAACAAATATTTTATATGTGAGTTCTATTTAATGCCAATGTATCGAAGAAGAGCTAGGAAAAAAATAATGTTTTGGTCAGATAACACTAGTTTAGTGTTCTCAATATTTGGCTACTTTAAAGAGCATTAATTTTAAAAGAGAATTCTGTTTTGTAATTAGAAGCAGATGGATAGATAAGAGTTACTAATAAGATAAGCTCTTAAGAAAAACAGATCTTCTCTTTTGGAAGATTTATCTGTTTGCAAAACGTTAATGATTAAATGTTTTTTAATCGAAATAAGGCTTTTTAGATTAAAAAGTATATATTTATTTATAAGATTTATTTACACAGTTTAATTTACTCACTTCTATATTTGCTTACAGCTACGTCGATTGCTACTACAAAAACGGAAAAGTGATTGCCACGGAGTACAGTTGCACCGACACCTCCTACTTCGAGGCAGCCTCCCAAGCTTGCACCTACATTAAGCCCAGCAATTGTCTCTAAATAAAGCGAAAGTTTAACCAATTCTAATCCAAATCGACACCATTCAAACTCAAGCTGGTAACACTGGCCGAGCAGGTGGAGGGCAGCGTGGAAACGCAAGTTTTACTCGAACTGTTCCAGTAGAGGCTGCCAGGACATGTGTAGCGATGTCCCAGCCAACTGCCATTCAAGAGGAAGCAGTAGATATACTGACGGCAAGTGCTGCTCGGATTGGTGCCCACCGGGAAGTAATCCTGCGTCTGCATCATGGCGCAATAGGCCGAAGGATTGCTCACAGTTGGCGTTGCTGTTGTGGTTGTGGTGGTGCTGCTCGGAGTGTAACAATTGGAGGGTAAACTAGATACACACAAGTTGGCTGTGGGACTAAAGTACAGCTGGCCGGGACAGGTGTATTTGTGGCCCGTCCAAACGCCATTCAGCAGAAAGCAATCGATGTACTGGCGACACGTGCTCGCCGTATAATCGCCGACCTTAAAGCGGCCAGTTTGTTGCACCGCCGCACAATAGGTGGCAGCATTGCTAGTCGAGGGTGTTGAAGTTGTAGTTGTAGTGGCAGCTGTAGTCGTTGTGGTGGTCGAGTCATCCGCATAGGAGCACGTGGCGCTAACATTGGGCGATAGTCCGCAGATCTGCGAGTCGTTTATGTTGCATACATAGCCATCGGCACAAGTGCCCACGGATGCCTGAGGCGTACTCGTGCCCAGGCAGAGAGCAAAGGTGTTGGTGCTGGTGCAGGCGAAAGTTAAAGTCGAGTCACACGTGTTGCAGTCCTGGCAATCAGCTGTAGAGCTGGCAGTTGCCTCCGGCTCGCACAAGACGCCGCTCGTCCCGCTGACGCAGACATAACCCGTGGGACAATCGTAGGCATCTCCGGTGGGCAAATTATTCGCATCACAGGCTTGTACTTGCGTTGTGGAATAACAGGTTAGATTGTTGACTGTGTTGCAGACATTGCAGGTGGATTTGGCGACCGCAACGAGACCCGCAAGCAATAGTAAATGTAGGAAATGGATTGACATCTTCTTGAGTTCTTCTTTTCGACTATTTGCTAACTCGTGGAGCTGCAAAGTTTAAATAGCCAAACACAATCTGCAGACTAACCTTGTCTCAACTACTTGTTATTTTTGGACTAACTTCAATTTAGATAACAAGCAACGACTCAACCTTGTGCATGGCTATCTTTTTATCTGTCTGTTGATACTATCGCAAAGAAAGTACCCTTGACAATTTTTACACCTTCCACAGTTAGATTAGCCAGCTAATCTATTTATTTAAATGCAGTTTACATTTGCTTGCCGACTGCAGTTGCATTTCAACATGCTGCCTTTGCTCATCTTTGCAGTTGGCATTCTCAGCGCTCGAGCTGAGTGCAATTCTTGCTCACCAGACACGAATACAGCCTGCATTTCAGACACAAAGTTTCAGTTTTGTGCGGACAATCGTCCTGCTGGACCCATCGGCTCCTGTCCCGTGGGATTCTATTGCACGAGTGAACTGAGTATTTGCCAGCCGAGTTCCTCGCTCAAGGCCTGTCGAGATTGTGGACGTTGCAGTCTTGTCCGTCTTTTTGCCTGCCTTGGACCTAGCACTTATTCCTTGTGCTTGGGAACTAGTAGTCCCAGCAATGTCACAAGCAGTTGTAGTCCTGGGTATGTGTGCAACATCAACCTTGTGAATATCTGTGGTAAATCAAGTACAACAAATGCAACATGTCTGGAGGATATTGACACAACTACTAGAGCACCGACTACAGAGACTACGGAGGCTACGGAGACTACGGAGAGCAGCACTAACTTCGATAGATTTTGGCTTCCATGATCTTCATGTGAAACCCAAGGAAGACATTTAGTGTACAAGTAATTCATAAAATTATTCGGAATATTCAATAAGCAAACATGTTTTAACTTCTTTAAAAGTTCGCATAAAGAGTGATCCAATTATATTTCTAACTGTTGTTTGAATTGTGTAAAGCCAGTTCGAATATACTGCCTTCAATGATTCACTCTTTTTAAGCTTTTCCAAATACAATATGAACATTTTAGTATACATTGTTGTTTTACACCAGTTTCTTCCACTAAGTTCTTGACTCCAGTTCATATCGTACGTATACGTGTTATTCTTGATAAGCTTCTTAGAAATCAACAGAGATAAATGTAATTTATCTTTCTGGTGCACGTTGAATAAGGATCATTATCTGTGTGCTCAGTTAATTTCCAATCATGCAAGCAATGTGTAAAATAGATTATGAAGAAAAAATGTGTTCTCTATGATGATATTATTTGTGATAGCAATGAAGGTTTAGTCTAGTGGAATGAAATTATTGTAAAGCTGAGCTTTATTCCCATTTATCGAATTACAAAAATTGTAAAAAGGTGCATTTTTTTTTTATAAAATTTTAGTTTTGTCCGAGATACAGTTTGCATTTTTTTTAAAAGCAGATATGAGGAAATTTTCAGTTACCCCTAAAAGTATGTAACAAAAAATTAATATTCACCATATGCATACGTACAAATGTATTGTTGCCTACTTTTCAGCTGCATGTTTTAAAGCTGAGCTAACTCTTATACTCATGCATAGCAATTATGTAGTCAAATTTATTTGCGTAGTAGTGTTTACGTTTGTATTATTCGGGACTTATGACATTGCCTTATAAATTGGCCTATGCAAACGAAAAGTTTTTATGAGTATTACAACGTGATTTTCATACAATTTCTAGATAAGATTAAAGCAGTTATTTAATGCAAGCTAAAATGTAATGGCCTGACATTTGCAACTGCAGTGGGAAACAAAGATGTTGCGTTTGGAGCTGTTGCTGCTGCTGCTGCTGGGAATCGTAGTCCTTCGTTGCCAGGCGGATTGCAATACCTGCGCCTCGCCGTCCAACATTGCCTGCGTCTCGGACACCCAATTTCAGTTCTGCTCAGGTAATGTGCTAATCGAGCCAGTCAACAATTGCCCCGATGGCACCTACTGCACTGCCGAATCAGCCATTTGCCAGTCGGACATCGCACTCAAGGCGTGCACCGGTTGTGCCCAGTGCAACGATCAACTGAGTTTCGCCTGTCTAGGCGTAAGGACATTCGCTCTGTGCCTGGGCACGAATACGCCATCGAATATCACGGGCAGCTGTACGGCGAACTATGTCTGCAATCGTGATAACCCCAACATCTGCAGCAGTGCTGCACTCGGCTCTACGGCCACTTGTCCGCTGGCTGATGATGATTTGCAAACAACAGTCTATCCCAATGTTGTCGTGACACCCAACGAATATTGTCGCAACGTGCAGAGAGCGGGACGTTTTCCCTATGGCAACACTTTGGACACCACGTGCCATCAGTGAGTAGTGAAATGGTTGTGAGCGCACATAATTTGTTTACTCTTCTCCCTCACTTCTGTTGTTCTCAGGTACATCCTTTGCTTCCAGAGCAATAGTGTTTGGTATGGTGGACTCTACAATTGTCCCGGCTCAACATATTTCCAGGCCACAATTCAATCTTGCAACACAACAATTCCTTCCTACTGCACCTCGGCTGTTCGCAGCTTGCAAGTTCGCAATCTGTTGCTGCTTTGAAGGCCTTCAAAAATCTAGTTAATTACTTGCTATTTCACTGTTGCTTTAATTAAATAAATTCGTAGCGAGAGCATGAGCAATTTATTAATAGGCATTATTCATAATTCTTTTGCCTTGGCCTAAGTGTTTCAATAATTTTTCGGAAAACATTCTTAGCACGCCTAAATATCTTTTCATTTTTTTTTGGTTTTTTTTTTTTGCTGGTTCGATATGTTTTCCAAACGTTTAGTGGTCAGAGAGTGAGGAACGCCTACAGCGAGATTAGCACATTGTCATGGATATTTATAGTCTGGGATACCTATAAATCGGCGCATTAGACGGCGTGTTGTCAACAATATTATGCCTAAAATTAAATGCGATGTCAATTTTTAAGCCAAAATCTGCTGACTTTGCCTGCTAAAACCACAAAACACGGTCACTTGCCCCCACCTGGGAGACCAGCCTGCCACTCAATTGAATTGCATATTGAAAGCAACGAGAGGGGAGAAGCGAGGGAATTGCATGCTGGTTGTGTTCGCACATTCGAGGCGTGTGAAATCGAAACCATTGAAATTGAAAACACTCAATGAAAAGTTTTGTGGCCCAGCCTTGGATTGAATTGCATTTTTCTGGCCTGCCGCAGCCAATAGAGCCTTTCAGCTCCATCCACGTACGTATATATAGCTTTAGCTCTGGCAAAACTTTTGTGCCCCGTGTGGCCACGTAACTGACCCACATCAATGCCAATGCGGAGATTGCAAGAAAGTGGAGTCAGAGTTTTTCTCTCCAACATGCAATGCAAAACCACAACACGCACCACTCTCGATTCACGACTCACGGTTCACGACACGCGCTCAGCTCTTGTATTCGTATGTGAGCTGCCCTCAAACTGCCTGCAACCAATTTTTATGGCATGTGGCAAAAAAAATAGTGGAAAAGTTTTTGGCACAAAAAATACATGGGAGAAATAGAATGAGAGCACATTTTATAATTGTACACGAGCAGTGTTGAGAGTGTGTGTTTGCGGCAGGGCCAAAAGTTCAGTTCAGTTTGCCACAGCAGCGCAGCGCATGCAGAAGTTTCAAGGTGGCACTGCCAACACGGCGTATGCGTCATAAATGCCATAACAGGCAGACGCTGTCGCCGCAGTCGAGCCAAAAGCGAGCTCATCCCATTCACATTCACTTCTCTGTGTGTGAGTGTGTGTGTGTGTGAATTGTGAATGAACAGAAAGGAAATGCCAAAATGAAAAGTCACTTAAAAACGGTTAAAGTAATGCCTGAAAGCGGGTTAAAGCACCTTTCCCATTAAGATAGCGACAGCTTTTCAACCGCCGCTGAAAAGATGATACAAATACCATGAAAGGTGAGTGTAATTAAATGAAGTCTTGTGTCTTGCGTTGGCACTCTTTAATTTAATTAAAAAACTTCTAGAATATATTCGTTAATTGTATAATTTTGAATAGTTTTAAGGTCTGCATATCACCCTTTCGATACGACTTAAATTTTCTTGAATTCTATAAATTAAATGAACTCTACAGTGTAATGTTCACAGTCGCTATTTAACCTTATATAATTGTTGTTC
The DNA here is from genome assembly GCF_009650485.2 of Drosophila albomicans. NCBI lineage: Eukaryota > Metazoa > Arthropoda > Insecta > Diptera > Drosophilidae > Drosophila > Drosophila albomicans. The sequence continues at coordinate 38,691,636 of NC_047629.2, read as the reverse complement.
TATATTTACAATTATATACTTTAAATTATATATTTTTTATTTAAATTTCTATATTCATCAATATTGCATATTAGTGTGTCTCTTATTTTGGGTTGAAGGATAATCAAAGGTGAAGCAAGTGATCTACCAATAAATATAAGGATTATATGTGTCTGTTTGTGATATTTTAATTTAATCATATACTTTTAGAATATATTATATAATAGACTGTATAGTCTACAGTTCTAATTCTCGATTTTCTGTTGTAAATTTTCTATTCTTTTCTTTACTACTATAAAATATGTTACTATATAATATTTTTGTTTCCATTGGCTAAAGAATAACTAATCAGAGATACCTGCTGCTCTCTGCTGAATTTCTTATAATACATTTATTTAACTTATTGTTTTCAAATGAATTATCTATTCTCTAAAGTATATATGTAAAATTCAGAATGGTAATAGATTAAATTCTTTATTTGATATATACATACGTTGTGACGGTATTTTTATTTATCACAAAAAAGACTCTACAATAAAATATTTGTATTTTTAAATATTTAGTTATTTTTATAGTATGTATAAATTGCAAAAGAAAATGTAGATGTTTTCCAAACAACAAATATATCATTTAGATTGAATATATTACATATATACAAATATACTGAATATATATATATTAATATACATCACATATTTGCACTAACTTTGTAAAGTTATATTTCAAAATAAAATACTAATGTAAATATTATATGTATGAATATATACAATTTGCAAATATACTAAGTATACATCACATATTTGAAATAACTTTTAAGTCGAAATAAAATACTAATATGAGTAGTAATTAATCTAGCCTCAAACCCCGCTGACTCGCTGCTTTGGAGAGCACTTTGATGATGATGTTGCCACATTAGATTGATGCAAACATCATTGCAAAGTCAACTTTATTGGCTTGCCTTTATCGTGTGCGCCTTTGAGTTTTTGCTCGCGGTGCTTGGCTTATAATCTCTTAAAGTGTTCAAGTTAGTTTTGGGCCAACTTTATCTAGGCCTCGACTCGACTCAGCTCGGCTTGGCTATGAAAGTGCTTTATGTTGTTCTTCTGCTCGGCAACGTCAACACTCGAAGTCGTCAACATCTCATCCGCTCTGACATCAAGTGTAATGACTGCACTCAGCGCTGATGAATTCATTAATTATTTTTCTCTCTTTTTTTTTGTTGTAATAGAATCAGCCTGGTGCCTTCAACGCGACCATGGGGAGTCCTTTGCAAGTACTTGGACGAAGGGATGGATGGATGGATGGTTGGCTGACTAATTAAATTATATGCATTGGATTCTCTTTTGGCTTGATTCGATTAATGCCTGACATACTCGTAATCTTCAAGTTACGAGTGCCAGAGGAAAGTATATAATATAGAATGTGGCACAAACATTCACATTCACGAGTGAAGTTTGCTGTGCTTTCGCAACAAAGAAACAACCTTTGAACCGAGGTCATTTTCGGGTGCACACACAACACTGTCATGTGCATGCCTGAAAAAAGATGACGATGATGATGATGATCTTTTGCCTCAACTTGCTTGCAACAAAGTGCAGCATTGGGGCTTAAAGCAGTTTTCACTGTGAATGAGGGCGAAGCACACACACAGTGCCTTTAAATAGCAGACAACCCGCTGTTTAGCATATATGAGAAGCGCAAAGAAGAGCAGCGGCAACAACAACTGTTTGCTCTATTAGACTATGGGCTTATTTTATTGCCGTTCTGCCCCTCTTCAACTCTCTCCTTTCTTGCTGACTCGGCATTTAATTAAAGTTCTATTTTCATTTGGTATTTTGGCTCGGGGCAGCGGCCTCTGCTTTTGGTGGCGCCTGCCTGGGCGCAACATTGCCACCCATCGGCAGCATGCCCCTGCTGACCTGCCACATGCCACCCCGCAGCAAGCAGCAAGCCGGCAAGCAGCTTGCAACAACAAAAACGTGCCACCTGCCGTGAGGCGCATGCAACTGTCGCTGGCGGCTGCAATTAATTTACCTCCGCTTTGCTCCTACTCAATGGGGCAACTTTATAAACAGTTCAGTTCGATTCCTGATGCCACGCATTCCTGCTGCAAATGTTGTTTATGCATCAATTGGGTTAATCACTTCGTAATGTTTACATTCGGCCTTTATTGAAATGGCCAATCGATAGCATAAGTTATGGCGCTGCAATTGCTGAACTTTAACTCTTAAAGCTAAGACTATAATTTTAATTATAAATGTGGTAGCAGCAAAACAAAACAGCAGCAGCAATTGTGGCAACAATTATGCAGCAGTCCGGGGCCAGGTTGACAGGTCAAGTACATGAGCGTGTCAAAAAGTTTTGACATAGCCATGAGAGTGTTTCATACGTATGTGTGTGTGCGTATGTGTGTGGCCAAACTCACACTATTATTACTGTATAGTGTGGCATTGTTGTGGCATGCGCCGTCGCCCACGTCGACGCCCGCAAGAATGCCACAAGGGAGAAGCGAGAGAGAGAGAGATAGAGGGAGAGAGAATGGCATGCACGTTGTTGTCCTCGAACAGACGGAAGGAAGGATGGATAGCTGCAGCATGTTGGGGGTGTGGCAGGTGGCAGAGCAGAGTCGACAGGAAATGCGCATAATGAAGCGCAGTGGAAAATGCGGCACATGCAACGGCTGTGTGGCATCCAAAGCAACTGTCAGCACGCTGCTGAATAACACACTAACTGACAGACAGATACACTGATGAACTGACTGACAGACAGTCCACTTGCCTGACTGACTGACTGCCTGATAAACTGATAGATGTTCCCAAGCTCTCTCTCTCTCTCTTGTCAATATTGCGGCAACTGCCAAAGCTGTCAACAGCTTGAATGCAACTCTAATAATTGTGGCTTTTGGGCTTAAAAATGCATGAGCGTGCAACATCTGTGTGGCAGGCAGTCGAGGCGTGAACGCTTATTAATATATAACACAGCAATTTAAATGCGATAAAATAATTTAAACCATAAAGCGATAATGAATACATAAAATGAAATCAACGGAACGTTAATTGTGCGGCAATTTGTTGACAAACAAAATACAAAAGAAATGTTAATCGATTATTCTCGGTTCGAGTGAAGGACATTCTCGAAAAAGCTTCTCTCGCATTGTTGATTGCAATTTCAGTTCCACAATTGATCCACAACAAGTCAATCGAGCTCTCGAGTGTTGCCGTGATAAGCCTTCAACAAATCCGCTTGTTGAGCTCTCTACAAAAATACTTTCAACATTTAAATGACTTTAACCTCAATAAGTTTATTCTGTTGCCAGTTTTATTGTTTGGCCGAAGCAAATATTTAAGCGGAAAACTGCGAATTTCCCCCATTTCCAATGCAATTGTGTGCTGGGCAATTAAAGTTGCTTTAAATGAACTTTGTTTCAACCGCTTCCTTCAATTAAATATTATGGGAAAATGCAAAAAAATAGGCCATCAACGGAGGAAAGGAGCTGCATGCTGGGGGATTTTTCATCTTTGTTTACCCCTGCTGATGGTTTTAAGCATTTTTCAACATTTAATGGAAAAACAGTGAAGAAAACTACAGTTCGTTGTAAATGTGTAATATAAAAAACATTAATAACCATTAGACGAAGAGTAAATGAAAGCAACTTAACTCAAATATTCTCATTTTTAATGATATTAGAATAATAAATAAAATAAACACAGTTAAAACTTAAGGAATTGTATTCATTTAAATATATAATTTCAATTGTCAAAATATCACGTATTTTAATGTGTATTCTTTTGTATTTATCAGATAGCATTACTAATAATTCTTATAATAAATTTATAATTAATATTTATAAAATGCATGTGTTATATATAATAGTATAATATAAGTTAAATTGAATGTTATATTCACGAGTTTTTTTTTAGTAAACTTCAATAAAGGAAATAATTTTCTGAAGAGTTCCTTTTTATATCCGCTGATGATATATTTTGCACTCTATTATATATTTGTATAGTATAGTATAGTATGTAGTATTAATAATCGGTAAAGCAACATATCTACGTTCTAATTATCTAGTTATATACTTAATTTTTTACAAGCTATAATTATTAAACAATAATATTCTCATTCTTATAGTTAATAATAATAACATAAACTTTAAGAGAGTGTCATCTCTGGCAAATTACACCACTAAAACTTTGCAGCTAAAAAAACACTTAAACTTTATGAGGCATCTCGAATTATTCGCTGTTTAAGTGCCTTACTAATTTTATTTAATCCTTTTAGCCAAAGCTAATGACAGAAATAAAAGTATGCCATAACTGTGCCGTTATATTTTTAATGATCATAAGACTGCAAAACAAAACTATTTCGAAACTCATAATAGCTTTTAAAATATATTCAATATTTTCTTGCAATATGCTTTCCTGTGCACAGTTTTAAATTTAAAGTCACCACAAAGAAAAATGCAGCTTATGATTTATGGATTGCGAGATAATAAAAAAAAGAAGAAAATATGTTCTTACTTTGCAGGGGAGCACTCAGAAAATATAATAAATAAAACTGTGCAAGTTGTTTGCTAATGTGTCAAAGTCAAAGCTCAATAAGCAATAAATAAAAAATGCGTTGAAGGAATGCGGAACATAATAATGATTTAATAAAGCAAGACTGAGTTGAGATGAGATGAGTAATGCCTGAGATGTTGATTACAAGTTTCGCAGTTTAGATTGCAAATTATTGATTGACATGTGTAAATTGTTAGCCAAACATTTTGACAAGCGCTTATCGCAAAATTTGCTTATCAATTAGGTTGAAGTGTTAGTGTGTCGTGTTGGAGGCTGGCAAATCACAGAGAGACTGCGACTGCGACTGAGTTTGTGTCTGAATCGAATGTGAGACGTGGGCTGATCCTGCCAAATAAACACGATGCCATATAAATTCTATTAGCGTGTGAGTTTTGCTGTTGATAAATCGCCATGTGGCAATATAGCTATTGCTATGGATGTGGGCAGTGTCCAGTGGTCAGTCGACGCAATAATTTTGCAATTTTTATTGCACAACTGTCACGAGGGGCTTAGAGAGCGAAGCTGTCAAGTGTTTGGCAGCCAAGTGGCGACACGAAGAGAGAGAGGAGCAGGAGGGAAGTGGAAGCTGGTCTCGGCAAATAAAGCCATTAAGTGCAAGCCGACTCAGTGTGTGTGTGTGTGTCGAGAGTTGAGAGTTGCTGTGTATGAGAGTGAGCTACTTTCGCTGCTCACATGGGGCATGCAACGAATGCTTACTTTCATTAAGCAAACAACGAAACTGCGACAAGAGTTGCACTCAGACTCGCACAAATACAACTCGCTCTGTTCGCTGTTCACTGTTTGCTATTTGCTGTTTGCCCAGTGGGTCACTCAGTCAAACAGTCAGCGAGTCAACGATTCCAGTCTCAGTGCCACTTGCCACTTGCCACACATGCCCCCACACACAGGCTTCTCATGCGCTTAAATTGCCGCTAATTACAACAAAAACTGCAACTGCAATTGCAATTGTGAATTGTGAATTGCGAATTGCAAAGTAAATTGCATTAAAAACAGAAGCGCAAAATAATAATAATATCTGAATATGCGCAAATTTATCAACGATTTGTTTGCATATATCTATATTCACAGTGACAAATATGAGTATACTCATTGCTCATAACTCGTAACTCACTCGCCTTGTCGTACCTTGCGGCTATCATCATCATTTAATCAAACACAATTACAATCGGCAAATCATTTAACGACACTTTGTCGCCAGTTTTGTATTCTCTACTCACGGCTGCTGGCGCCACATTTCATAAACAAACAAAAGCTGCCAAGCTCGTGGAGGTAGATCAAATATAGAGTCAATCAGCTATAACAAATTCTATATACAATCAACAGCTGCGTACTAAGTAAAAGTGTGTACGCTTAAATATTTAGTTTTAAATATATTAATTTGAACATGAAACTCCAAAATACACAAATAACAGAATAGAATAAATAGAATTTAGAATAGAAATCTAAATAATACATAACAATACTTGTTAAGCAAAATTAGTTAAAATGTTAATTATACGAACTTCTCAATATATTTAGATTTATAATACTAATATAGTTATATCAACTTTAAAATAAAAACAAATAAGAAAGCTGTGTGCGAGACTTTGAGATAACCACTACCTATTTTCAATAAAATAATTCTTCTTAAAATATACCGAGTTAATAGACTACATAAATACTAAAATATACCTAAAGCAAGACTTAGTAGATAGAAATGTCACTAAAAAAAAATATACCAAATTATTGTACCGTGAAAAAATATACCAAAAGTTTAAATTTGGTATATTTATATACCAAAGGGTACTAAATTATCAAATATAATTGTTTAAATTAATAAACTTAAATAATTCACACACAAAATAAAAAAATCTTTATAAACAGATAATCTTGCTCTATGAAATTATAAAACAATTCTATATATAATTTTTGACTGAAAATATCTTTCAATTCACATTAAATAACGATAATAACTACAAAGGCATATTTTGATTATACTGGCACTAAATAACCCACATTTTTGTACATTTAATAAACAAACTATTAATATCTTGGCTTTTGGCATAACTTTAACATAGTTGGCATACACAAAACACACAAACAATTTAAAGTTGGGCAACTGCGTATCGATTTCCAGTCATCTTTAAAATTCAATTTAGCACTCACATGAGACGGACAGACAAAAAATAAAAGTTGCACATCCAACACAACTTTCGACGAAGAAGAAGCAAAATTTCTCAACCAAGAAAGTTGACTTTCCCCCGAAAATCTGTCAAAAGAAATATTCTCAAATACTTTTGAGTGCAATATAATATAAATTAAACTTGCAACCAAACAACCTTGACTTGTCCATTTTGCACACACACACACAAATTTCTTAGATGAATTTTCTGGCATCAATCATTGAAATTGAAATTGAAACATTTTTTGTGATGATATGCAGAAATGTATTCAGAATGAAGTTCTTTTGAAATTTACAATTAAGAAAACTGCACTCGAAATTTGCATCTGTCAATCAATCAATCAATCATGCAGTTAGCTAAAAGATTTTCCTCCCACTTTGATTGCAGAGCATTTCATATTTATAACGTGCTGACACTTAATGCAATTTGCAACCAGAGTCGCATCCCCTTGGTCAATAATTTATCACACTGGGTTTCTAATTGCGTCGCCATCAAGCATCAAGGTTGGCGACGCTCTGATTTTGGGCAGACTCCTCTCTGACGATGACGATGACGCAGTTGCATCTGTGGCGCCTGTGGCAGAGTCAAGGCTTGTTGTTGTCTGTTTGTGCCTGGCCTTGACATGCAACCGAATGCAGCGACGACAACGACAACAACTGTGTCAACTATCGATTTGCCTAGCAGTGACTGGCTTACGTTACGTTTACGTAATAAAAATGCCAACGTTAGCCGTTGTGCCCTGTCAAATCTAATTGAATTGTGGGCAGCGAATACACACGAATTGTAAATCCTGCTTAATTTGCAATTGGTTCGCCACTCAACCCGAGCTGACCCCGACCTATGCCCCATGCCCTCGTCTGCATTTTCGTGGTCTCGCGCTATGTTGCTGTGGTTGCCATGATTATGCAGCATATGCGTTGCGCTGTTGTTGTTTTTATACCTGCTAACCAAAGGGTAGAAGGGCATTATAACTATGTGCCTGATTTGGTTGTAATCAGATTGTAATTGTAAAAGATATTTATGAAATTCTTCTTGTCTATGGAATATTTTGCATGTCGTAGTATATAAATTAACCATATTTAGCCTTTAGTATACTTTAGTAAGTTTGTGGTATATTAATTTGATATATTTTAGGAATGTTTTGTTTGATTTAGTTGTGATCACATAAAAGATTTATACATAAGTTCTTAGTTGCATCGTCTGACCATCTGGTATATTTTGTACTCTATTGTATACTTTGAATGTAGTACTATATCAATATACCAAATGTATTCTTTGGTATATTTTTGAGTTTTTGTGGTATATTAATTTGGTATAATTTATTTAAGTACTATATCGATATACCAAATATTGGATATAGTATAATTTCAGTATTTTTCTGGTATTTTAATTTAGAATAATGTGTGTTAGTATTATACCATTGTTAGAATTTTTGTGGTATATAAATTGGTATATTTTCATTTTAGTACTACATCGATATACCAAATATAACCATTGATATATTTCCAGAATTTGTGTGGTATATTAATTTGGTATGTTTTAAGAATAATACCGCACTGTTTTGCTTTTATTCAAAATGGGCAGCGAGTATCTCATAGTCGAGCACACTCTAAACCATAGCTTTCTGACTTGTTGTTGTTGTTGCAGCTGTTTGTTGCCCTTTGATGTAAGCTTGCCGGCACCGCCATTGTTTCGTTTAATTAAAATTTGTGGTCCTGTGCATAGGCCTCTAGCCTAGAGTAGCTTTATATGAGTATGTGTAGTTTCTACTAAATTAGTGAAGAACGAACGCTGTGGGATTATGCCAATGGCAAATGGCAGCTATTAAATATGCAGTGCTTCAGTGTGCTGGCTGCAAGCAAAAGGCACTTGAATCGAGAGCCCAAGAACCCAAAGATATCTGCATTCCTGCGACCAAAGACCAAAACCAGTTTTTCGCTCTTGCTCTCTTGCTCTGCACTCGAAAGCGAAACCAAAACCGACAAAAAAAAACCAAAGCGCAACGCGATGATTCATGCGACCAAAAAGGCTCCGCAGACTGAACAGCGTCCGTTTTTCTCTCGCTCTTTGCTTTAATTTCTACTTCTTGCAGCAGAAGAACTTCAGATTTTTTCGCGCTGTTTCCCACGCCTCGCATTTGATTTGTTCGCTTTGCACATTCCATTTGTGCCACGCGGCGTATGCGTAATCAGTTGAGTGACAGTCATCAGTCAGTTTAGTTTCGTTGGCCCAACAAGTTTTGCACTTTGCAGCCAAATTTGATGACAAAAAACTTGCGTAAAGTTCCACGCACTTTTCCCTTGCGGCTTCAGTTGCACTTTTCGAGAGCTACTCTTGCAATTTCTTTGGGATGAGCTTTGCGAGAAGAAGAATGCGCCCAGAAGAAGAAACTATTAAACTTGTTTCCGTTGTACTTCTATTATTTTTCTTTTTGTGTGCAGTCATTTTTATAGAATTTATGACCGTCAACGTCTCCGCTTTTTTGTGGTTTTTTTTTTGTTCGTAGGGATCACAAAAGTTTTGAGCTTGCAAAAAAAAAAAAACTTCTTTTACTAGCTTGGCAAAAGTTTATGGGCACTTTTGACAGACGAAAACGTTCGACATTTTGTGAGCGGGACCAAAACTTTAAAAGCGGTAGAAAATTTAAATATTTTTTGGGGGCCAGCAGCAGCCAGATGGGATCGTGTCGATAAGCATATGCGTGGAAATAAAACAATGGATCAACTTTCACGCGGCAAAGACAATGTTATCATAGGCCTACATTTGTGTGGCAGACACACACAAAGAAAATCAAAGCAACGAATAAACAAAAATGCGAATAAATCGAAGCAACGTATTCCAAATTCCAGGCAGTGGCAAAAGAAGCCGCCGCCGTCGTCGCTGAAGATACAGATACAAAAATACAGATGCACAGCGATACAGCTTCAGTCTGAGTCTCAGTTTCAGACTCAGTCTGTGGCATAACTAAGCGTTGCACGAATTCGCGAAATTGGCCACCGCAGCAGCAGAAGCCAAATCAAAGGACACATATTGAATTTCAGCTGCTGCTGAAGCTTCTGCTGCTGCTGACCTTTTACTTGCCCCACAGCGGGGCAGCGTTTTAGTTATTAAAATGAATGCGAAACTCAAAGCGCAGTTCGCGCAACTCGCTCGAAGTTATGCGACTGACTTAATTACAGGCGAGGACACAAAAAAATAAAAATAAATAAAATGAAAAGAAAAGAAAAAATACAAGAAGAGAGCGAAAAAAAGAGGAAGGGCCCATGTAAATTGCGAGCTGTCGTTTATTTATAGAAAATAATGAATTGAACAGGTGAGATCGAGAAAATGATAAGCATAGAAATTCCAGCATGCAACACAACACAACAGCCACAACTGCCAACTGGCAAAGAGGCAAAGAGGCAGCCCGGCAAAAATCTTGCAACCTGGCAAGTCCAAGTCCAACTGCAGTTTGCCATTGCAAAATCAGCGAACGAGCGCAGCAAAAAGCAATCCAATTTACTGATTTATTTCTTATTTTACTTTGACTATGCAACAACAACAACAACAACAGCAGCAAAAGCAGAGCAGAGCAGGGGCAACCACAACAGAGGCAGTCACGGCTTCAGCTACAGCTCCAATCTTGGCTTCGGCTTCCGAGCCTTTGCCACAGCATCTCTCCTCATTCTCCTCCTTCTCCTTCTCCACTTCTTTCTCCTCTCCAGCTTTTGCTTTTGGGCCAGGACTGATGTAGTTAGTGGGCTTTGCTTTGATCTTGATTCTTGATGCTGCGGCTGTGACTGCGGCTTCTACTTCGGCTGCGACGCGACGCCTGACAATGATGACGAGGCACACAGCGGAGAGCCTCAGTCGATACAAAAGGTATGTCAAAAAAAGCAACAAAAACAAAAACTACAAAAATCGAACAAAAAAACTATAGAAACTGAAAGCGCTAAAATAAATATGTAGAAGTTGGAATACTCTAACAAAAGGAAAATGCGAAGAGACTCCAATTTTGATTAGTCTATATATAATTAAAGACAAATTTAACGTAACTGAAATAATCTGCAGGGAAGAGATGGATGAAGGGGAATAAAGAAAAGAAGAGGAAGAAAAGTCATTTCAAACATTAAATGAAAAATATTGCATACGTAATGTATGAACATAAAATTTTATACATTTTTTTGTCAAAGAAATTACATTTAAATGTTTCTACAAAACTTTTTAAACTTTAAGATGAAAATTAAAAGATATAAGTAGAAAATACGTTTAAAAATATAGTAAAAAAAACTTTTAAGATTTCAAGAATCTAAATTATTTAAAAAGTAGCTATATTACTTGTATATAAACTATAATGTTGAACTAAAATGTTTAAAAATGTATCTTAAATTTTAATTTCTATTATTATTATTTTGAATAAATAAGACAATATATTTTATATAAATACAAATTTTAATCTGATTAATTACTTTTATAAAAAAGTGTTAGATATAATAGATAGCATTTTAAAATGTGAATGAATCAGAATCGAATCATTTATGTTAAGTATCATTAAAGAATGATGATACATGCAATAATTAACTGATTCATTTTTAATAAGGAATTAACAAAGCCTTTATACGTCACAGCTACTTTTAATTATCAAGATATATGGACATCATTGTTTATTAAATTAATTTAATTTAATGAACTGAAGAATGTAAACAGTTATTTAAAAAACTTAAAAAAAATAATACAAATATATTTAAAATCAATGATGGTGTCATTATCAATATTTCACTATGCTGTAATTGATAAATTAAACATATAAGTATGTTCAATTTAAAATATCAGAGTATGCACCTGGTGTAGAGCATTCGTGGCAGTCGTAGTTACATTGTTGCAAGTTGCAAACGCAACGCAACGGCAAGCTGGGGCAAAAAAGGGGCTATGACAATTCGAAGATTCGTGTAGGCAAAAGCTGCTGGATGTGCAGCACAGATGCAGATGCCACGACATTATTTTTGCCACTTGGCCTGGGAGCCGCAGCCGCAGCCGGAGACGGAGATGGAGACGGCAACCACGACAGAGAGAGAGCGGCAAGCGAGAGGCAACCTGGCAATGCGGCAACTTGGTAACTGGAACGACATCGCAGAGGAGGCAAAGGAGGGGGAGGAAACGACTTGGTTCGCATCTTTGTCGCTCATGCTTTATTTAGGGTTTCATGTATAAATATTTTTATTTATTGTGCAACACATTCGCACACGTTGCAGCAGCAGGATGTGCAGCACGACAACTGCGATGGCAGCAGCAGCAGCAGCAGCAACAAGAACTGGCAACTGGCAACTGGCAACTTGCAACGGCAACAATAATGATGATGATGTGTAAACTCGCGGTTGGACGCTTAATTTCTGCTATGGCCCGAAGGGGTCCAGTTTCCCAAGTCCAACATCAGAACTTGCCACTCGCTTTGTTGCTCTTGCTGTTGCCAAGTGGCATGTGAAACGAAATCGAGCCAAGTCATTTGGGGCTGATCAACTGCAATCAGAAGTGCTTCACAAAATTATGAACTGATGATCTCTGTAGCATGCAGCATGAAAATTATCTAGTTGTCGAGGATTCTATTTCGTTGGAAAAAAATATAAGAAACGCAACGAAATAATAAAAATCGATTTCATTCATTGGCAATTTTGTTGAAATCTGTCAATGACACGTTTGTCATGTTGCCGGCGCAACCGAAACCCAATCAAAGACACCTGCTGGGCAGGAGAGGGAGAAAGGAGGAGGGAGAAGGGAGGAAGGGTCTCCTGGTCTAGGAGCAGGCTAAAAAGCATAAGAGCGGGCAACAGTCAAAGCTTTGGCTTGTGCGGCGCACACTCATCACGGCCATTGACAAGTAGCTGTCAGACGAATCGAAACGAAACGAAAAAAACAGTAGAGAGAACGACACATCAGCGAGACGACGACGATGGACCACTTTTGATATGCCCTTGGCCAGGACAGTGGGCGGGCAAGTGTGTGGCATGATTGTTGTTGCACAGTTGTGTTGCTGTTGTTGCTCTTGTTGTTGTTGCTGTTGTTGGTGCCCTGGCACAATGTGCCAAATCAAGCGCAAAGATCCAATATCCTGCGAATGAAATAGAATTACAATTACACGGCGCGCAATTCGGGTTTGCCTTTTTTAACCCTCTATGGCCTATTACAAGGTGTGCCGCATTGATGTGATAAATATCTCACGTCTTCATCTTCCAATAATCTTTCTTCACTCGGTTATTAATATTCATAGGATCGCTTGGTTGCAATATTTCACTTTTTATATGAGGTGAAGTACAAAGATTTAATTTTATCAAGAAACTTGAAATTTAATTCTGATCTCGTTTCTTAACCCTATAACGACCAAGACTTCTTTACCCATCTATACTCAAACTATTCTTGCATTCAAAAAAAACGATTTTTTCTATAAATAAGTACGGAAACGCCTTTTAATTATACTTGCTTTGCTATCAAACTGACATAAAATTAAATTCTGGTTGCTTCATTTAACCCTTTAATTAAATTAAAATGCATATTTATTTGTTTTAATATTACTTGATTTTACTTTAGGAAAAGACCTAAAATAAAAATTGTATTTTATTAAAATAAAAATTGTATTTTATTACAATATATACAATCTCTTCTTTGTTCTCCCATAAGAGCCACTTAAAATTTAATTCTGGTTTTATCTTTTAACTCTCTAATACCCAAGACTGTCTTTAGAAGAACAATTAAATTTATAGTTTATTCAGTACTGTTAATTATTTTTATATTTGATTATTTTTTTTATATGGATAGTACGAAAAATTTAATCTGATTATGATAGGATGAGCTATTCTGTTAAAATGGGATTATGATTCTGGGAGTTAACCCTTTAATGACTTTAAAGACACTATTAATTTTCTTTTTATTGAGAAATGTTTTCATTTCAAATTTTATAATTTGAATATAGGATAAATCAGCAAAATTATTATTATTATTTTGCTTTGATTTTCTATTAGAGTAACTCAAAGTTGAGGATCTCATTTTTGCAATAAGGATTGTTGCATTGGAGGGTTAATTTGCTGGCAATCCGTTCGCATGCATTTTCTTGCAGTGTAGTCCAGAGTCAGCTAACATTGATTGTTACAATGATGAAGTGCTATCGATGTCTGTTGCGTTTGACTGCGTTTTCAGTGGAAACGAGACGCGCACTCAACCCCCAAGTCGCACTCGCAAGTCGCAAGTCGAAAGTCGAAAGAATTCAAGGCCCAGTCTTCGGTCTTTGGTCTGCAGTCTCCTCAGTCCGGAGTCCGGAGTCTCTCCATCGACTTTAGCGTCAACTGCAAGTGCCGCCCAGGTCTTTAAAAATGTAAGAGCCAAGCCAAAAGCGTTGGCATTCAAATGTGAGAGCGAGTGTGTGTGTGTGTGTGTGTGATGGTTGCTTGTAGTATGCTTGTATGTACTGCCCCGATGACTTCACACATTCCTGGGCACACACCGGGCAAACAAGAACTTCCTTGAGACCAAACAATGTCTTCAGCAGCAGCAGCAGCAGAGCCTCAGCAGCTTCACAGTCCCAACCGAAGAACTCAAAACGGCGAACCAGTTTTTGGTGAATGAAAAATCAACAAAACCAAGACCAAAAAAAAAAAAAAATAAAACAGAAAACAGAAAAAAAAGTTGCACAAAGCTATGGCTGGGTTCAGGGTCCAGAGTGCTGCCCCTTTAGTTGGTGCGAGGGAGAGGGGAAGGTGAAAGGAAGGCAGTCGGCAACTAAAATACTTATAATAAAAAGAAATTAAAATAAAATTCAAAAATGTGCAAAACGAGCGCGTCGAGCGAGAAACGAGAAATGCTGCATGCCACAGCCGCAGCCACAGCCAAAGTCAAGACAGGGCCAGGGCCCGCAGAAGAATCTCCAGTCAGCCAGCCTGGAACCTGTTGGACCAGTCGAAGAAGAAGCAGACACACACACACACACACACATACTCATATGGAGTAAAATGCCACCAACGTGTTTTGGTGTTCGGCCCAGGCTCAGTTCGGTTTCAGGCCCAGGATAAAAGAGCCACTCGGTTCCGCTCGCTCTTCCTCTCTCTCTCTCTCTTTTGCTCGCTCTCTTTTCAAGTGTAAAACGCTGTCGCTTGTGGAATGCGCCCAACATTGGCCATATTTGCTGCACTAAATCAAGCGTTTAAACGAAATTTTAGTTGCCCCCAAAAAACCAACAACAACAACAAAAAGCAGTTCACAGCAACAACACAAGAAGTACAAGAAGCAGAAGGGACACAAAAAATGTTGGGGCAACTTTGAATGCTCTCATATTGCCCAGAGATTGGAAGAGAGAGAGAGATCAAAAACTTTTCGCCAGTCAACATAATTTATAGATGCCGTTTGCCTAAATTCGTTTAATTTCAACTCCTCACACACACACGCATTCGCTCGCACTCACACTTGCAGACTTGCATGTGAAAGGGAATTGGATTGCGTTTACCTGTTGTTCCACACAGTGTGGCTTTTGTGTGTGGGTTGTGTGCACTCTGGACCTCGCGTCATCTCGCTCTTGCTCCCTTAAAGGGTTTCGCATCGTGGGCAGTGCGTGTGCATGTGTGTGTGTGTTATAGTATGTGGACTCTCTCTCTCATCGAAATTATTGTTGTTGTTGTGGCGCGCTGATCGTTGCGTACATTATAATTTATAACTTTATCTAAACGATGTGGTGGTGTTTAATTTTCGACTTCACCTTTTCAATCTTGTTGTTTCCTTCTCCTTCTTCTTTTTGTTGTTGTTTTTTGCTGCTCATCATTTGATTCGTGAACCGATTCTGTTTCCGCTTCGCATGACTCATTCGAGGAATACTTTTTAGTTCGATTTATTTTTATTCTTACGTTTTTTTTGGGTTACGTTTTTCGCTGTTAATTTGTGGATGTTGTTTATCGCACGCTAATTTGAATAGAGCTCAGGTCCATTTCGTGCAAGTTCCAACATGCGCCATGATGAACATATCATTCAACTGGATTGAAGTCAGATCTACAATATGTGTTGTATATGTATATAGTTTGTATAGTAGACCTCGCCCTGGGTAACCTAACAAGGCCAATGAGGGCGTTGCTGCTTTGCCGCTCAGCTGGACGTCCGTAACTGACCACCGTGAAGTTGTTTCGGTTTTTCTGTTTTTCGGTTTTCAGTTTTCTTGTTAATGAAGAAATAGATAGATAGATACGAAATGCAAAGTGCTGACTAACTGGCCAAATACTCCTACCTGGGGATTGGCGCAGCGGCTCTTAACCAAACGAATCAGAATTGGCCAGCGCCCGGGGTGATGAGTGAAAGTCTTGCAAAAAATAAATCGTGCATTGTTTGCAACAACAACAATAACAATGACCTTTTCAAATCTATTGTAAATTGTAAATCATGCACGTGCTGTGAGGCCTGGTCTCATTTAAAAGATATTGCCGCAGAATTCCCTAAACTACATTCCTTGATTGATCAGATAATCTGGCTTAGGTCGCACAATGCTCCGGGAGAAAGGTGCTAAAATCTGATTAAGAACAATGGGTTCTTAAAAAGATTAGAAGATAAAAGCATTCGCAATCTGATGGAGACACAGCTTCGGGCAGTTCGTTAAATGAATCGTTAAATCTACATATATAAATAAGAAAATTCGAATTCAATCATCTGTCAATTAAGAAGACTCTTTATTTAAGTGCATGCAAATTTCAGTTGCGGCATCGATGAAAGCGGTTCCCTAACCCCCAATGAATGAGAGAAGAGCATTGTTTGTTTTTTATGAGCTCGCATGGTAGCACATCATAGATCAATTTACGTTCTTTATTTATATGTAAATGACGGTATAGTCGTAAAATTGACATACTATAAGACAAGTCTATTGTCTCAACGAGTGCTACTTAAAACCAATGGATTAAATTGCAATAATTCATTCGTAGAAGTAATCTTTGAAATTTGTTCATTTAAATTTATTATCAATTAAATTATCAAACCGGTTAAGCTACAATTAATATTTCATATTTCAACCCACACAGTTCAGAGTTTAAATTTCGTTGGATGTTTAGTCTATTTTGCACCACGGTCTGTTAGCTGTGCAATGCGAGCGCCGCTCTCAGCAGCGAGAGAGAGAGCATAACAGAGCCATTTTGAGTTTAACAGCATGCCGATTCAAACAGCGTACGTTAAATTTCTTGCTTGCTTGAGCGCCGCCAACAGCAAAGTGAGAGCGAATAAAATAATGTACGTTAACTTGCAGCAGTAATAACAATTAATTACTTAATTTTAACTGTATTATATTTTACTGACAAATAAATTGTATATATTGTACAAATATGACAACTTAGCATCCTGATCTCGACAAGTGTCTGGCGGCTCTCTCGTACCTAACATAACAGCGTAAAAGACAAAGAGAGCCAATGCTCAATGGGCTAGTGAGAGAACAGAGCTGTGAGAATTACATTTCATATGTTGGTGCGAGCTTGAATTGGTGCTTGCTGCGAAGATACAGTTAGTTGTGAACGAATCGTCGGCGTGTGTAAACGTGTCCGTAGTGTAACAGCGCGATTTTGAATTCCCAACGAGGAGCAACGAAATCGAAAATCGTATTCGTTTGTCGTATTAAAGAACGGACGTCTTTATTTGAAATACTTGGCCTGCTATATAGCTGCCAATAAAATAAAACGCGAGTGCAATTTGTAACGGTCAATCGCTGTAAGCGAATGCAAATGAATTGAGAATCGACGGGTCACATTAATAAAGCAATCAATTCATAATAAAAATACAAATCGAAAAGCAATTCAAAACATACACACACACATACTCAATAAGCAATCAAAGCGTAATTGAAGGAATTGAATTATCAGAATCTTTGACAACAAATGCAGACAGACCTAAGCACACTTATACACATGTATATTGCTTTATTGCGATTATTATGTCATGAAGAATCGCAACACGCGAAATCGAAATCTTTGAGAAAGAAGGAGAAGCAAATTGCAATTTAACAGTGTTGTTTTATTTTAGTTGAAACAAAGCGCAGCAACAACAATCGCGAGCAAGGCTAGACACGCGTGTTTTTTGCACACTTTTTACAGAGCGAGCAACAACAACAAAAGCAACAACAGCAACAGCAAAACCTCACTGCGTGTTTTGTTTGTGCGAGTGTGTGTGTGAAAACAGCCTAACCGGCAAGTGCAATACGTTAGTGTGTGTGTGTGCCGCTCTCACGCTCTCTCGCGCTCTACCGCTGCCGCCGTCTCTGCTGCAGTCGCAGTCGCAATCGTTGCTTTTGCATTTACCTTTACCTTAGTCGCTCTGCCTATTGAGCTGAGTGCGTCTGTGTGTGTGGGTCTCAGTCAGTGTCAGTGTATTAGTGTCGAACAGCTGTTTAGTGCAACATGCAGCGAAGCTGCCTAAAATCAACATAGTGGCCTTACAAACACACGCACGCACGCACACACATACCCACGTTTAACATATCGCGTTGCTAAACAAAGCAGAAAAGAAAAAAAACCAAAACGAAAAAAAGAGAACGTGCTACACTCAAAGATTGAAGTCCGGTTTGCAATTTCTGCATAAATTGAGCACAAGAATTTCACATCATCATCATCAGCATCATGGCCGGCAGTCTGACAAAGTTGCTGCTCGTCGCATTTCTCTGCAGCTTGGCTGCGGCCAAACATTTGGGCGACGCTGGCGTCGGCGCGGCTGCCAATGACCACCACCTTCAACACAGCCAGCACCAATACCATCAACACCAGCATCAACACAGCGCCGCAACGCACCACCGTCGACGCTTGCAGCGCGACTCTCGCGCCAAGGATACTGCGCTACAGTGCGAAGCGGTCAAGGGTTACTTCGAATCGATCGACATCAGGTCGAGTGGAGTTTATAATGAAAAAGGTATTGTTGCATTTTATTTTATTTATGTTGGCTAAAGAATAAGATAAATGGTAGTATTAGGAACATTTTCAATTGATGAACAGATACATTTAGTGAATATGAATTTTGTATTGATTCTAAAATATTCAGGTATTAATATTTAAACTTATAACGTTTGGAAAAGTTTCAAGTTAAATTATTATAAAATATATATTTAATCAAAATCAAAGATTCGAAGACTTTAACATACTTCTAATATAACTTAGTTAGCTCCATAAGTTTAATAAAAAGTTAAAAATAAAAATAAAAAGTTGTAGAACATTTTCATAATATAAAACATATAATACAATCTAATCGATACAATGTCCAATTAACGTAATAACTATTAACAATATAAAAGTATTTTAAGGTACAAAATATTAGAATAGAATTAATAATGTAATTTTTAGCAGATATTTTATTCTGAATTCTTTTATTTATAAAAAAAATAAAACTAAACTCATAAAACATTTAGAATAGAAATTATTCGAAAAGGAATTTATCTGAATTCGAACCTTTCAGAAACTGGAAGAAATCATTCTACTTTCATAGTTACTTATTTAAATAAAATAAATATAAATTCTATTTTGAAATGAATTTCTGCTTTTTAAGTTATATAAATTTAATTCCCTTTAATTTACGAGCGTCTACTGTGTTATAATACTAATTCCCAAAGCCATTTCTTATTGCCTTGTTGACTTTTGTCAATAAATTTGCAAAAATTCTTAGAAAAAATTATACATTTTGAATACATTAAAAAGCAAATTGAAATAAAATTGTGCATTGTCTCACCTGTGTGGTTAGTTTATTTAAAAATGACAAATACTCGCAAATTGATTGATTCACATGGTTCTATTCTCCATTTATGCAAATGAAAATAAATATTTACATTAGCAAATTAATTTACTGCATATTTTCGATTTAAACAAACTCAATCAAAAGGTAATCCCGCTGAGTGTGAAAAAAATAGTTAGACACAAAGTGAGTGAGAGCGAGAGAGAGAGATACATTGAATAATAGTGACTGTCAGATACATCTAGCGTCAGCAGCTGTTGGCATTAAGTAAATCACTTGCAGTCAAAGTAAAGTTTAGTTTCTTCTCGTAGTTAACGCTTACCTCCCCTGACACTTCCCTTTCGGTTGGGCATGTGTAGGTAATGTGAACTCTATGCAAATTCATTGAGCATTGACTGTTGGGCTGTCAGTCTGTCACTTCAAGCGTTCAACCGTTGCGAACCCCTCGGCAGTGGCAGCGGCAGCGGCAGCAGCGTGTGGCATGCGGCAAGTGGCGCGTCCGCAATTAGAAGCATATTGAGCAATGTTGTTCGTCGAAAAGTTCGTTTTGGCCTGGAAAGTTTTTCCCAAGATAGCGACTCGAGACGCAGCCCACGCTGCAGGTTCATTATAAGTATTTTGCTATCTGTGGACTGTATCTGGATGTCGGCATCATCATTTATTATTCTGGTTTCTGGGCATATCAAGTGGCACGCATCTAACTGTGTGAAGGCTATGGGCAGCAAAAGCAACAGCAGCAGCACCAATACCTAAATGTATCTACATATGAACGTAATATTTTTTTGTGTGGTTTTTTGTATATTTACATCTATAAGATACTCGAAATTGTGCTGGCATATTTTTTGTTTATGCATATTTCACACATGAATGTGGCTCGGCGCTAAGCCAAACAAAGAGATAACATCGAATGCGCAACGAAATGGCCAACACACAAAAACAGAAATAAAGGAAAAAAAATACAAAAAACAAAACAACAACCATAATGAATTGTATATATTTTCGAGAGAGAATATATCACCATAGTGGTGTGCGTCTATCTCGAGGAATGCGAGCCAAGAAAATAGACTTATGAAATACATGACGCGCGTCGTGCTGTGGTGCGTAATTGAGTGAAAAATAATTATTATTGATTAACCGACCTTGACTTGGTATTTACACGTTTACGCACAATTACAGCGCGGCATCAGCTCCATGGATACAAAGATACTTAGATACTTAGTTATATGTGTGAGTACTTGTCTACCCATCTTTCTATCTCTATCTGTATCTGTAGCTGTGTTCTTTAGTTGTCTTTGTATGTGCGCGGCATGATGTTGCAAGTTTGCCGTTGTCTGCAGTTGTGTGTGTGTTCTTACCTGGCGGCTGCCTGCTGAGCAGTTTTTCTCACACGCAGGTAGTTAACAAATAAACACACAAGTAAAAAGTGTATCTCTTAGATACACGCCCGCATCGCATTGCATAGTTGTAGTTGTAGTTGTAAGTGTAGTTGTAAGTGTAGTTGTAACTGTCGACTGACTTTTACCAAAAAGATTTATCCACATGAGCGCTTACTCAATGGAGCCGACTTCACAGACTTTGACTTCAAATAGTTGCTATTAGCCTTTGACTTTTGTGGAATCTTAATTCGAGTCGTGTAAATGTATCTGCAGCTTGCGCCAAATGGAGAGCACCTTCTCGACTACATATTCAGGCGTATCTATGTATCTACTAGTATGTATCTTCGCTCTTCCTGTTTGCCACATCAGACATTTTGCTCTTAATGGCCTGCTTAAGTGAATGCCGAACTTTACTTCTCTGGGCTCGCAGTCTGGTTTATTTACTGTTTACATAGTAGTTCAACTTGTACTCCTTCTGCCTGTGTGTTATGTTTTTTTATTTATGTCTGTCTGTGTCTTCAACTATTTGTGTGTTACTTTTACGATTATGTACTGTTTGTGATGCTAATCTGATGTCTGTGTCATGCATACGATAAATGTTTTTCAGGTATTTACGAGTACAACTCGAGTATCTATCTCTCTTTCTTTCTTTACTTGCTGTACTCGCTTTGTACACGTTTTGATCGTCTGCTGTTTGGTATGTAAACCCTGCCACGCACTTGGGCGCACTACATAAAATTCAATTTCATTTTAATTGCGTGCCCTATGCGACTGCTAATTGAGCTGTAGTTGCTGTACAGCAGCAGCAGCAATCCATAAGATACACATACTACGAGAGCATGTAAGCGGTTAAGAAAATATAGCATAAGCTTTTTGGCTCACTCGTAAACACGGCCCATTAACAATAACACGTTACATGTTTAGAATCAGCTCAAAGTAATGCTTCAAAAACAAACAGGAAGTCGTATCTAATCATATCTGTATCTGTATATGTATACGAGTATGTGTATCTCTATCTCTTTGCTTGTAACATGTCTTGTAAAGCGACGAACATGTTACTAAATATTTAAACAAATGGCAAAGCAACTGAAATTAGAGCAAAACTCGTACTTCGTGCATGCAACTTCATCATCTTCGTCATCATCATCATCATCATCACCATCATATGGGCGTGTGTAGATAACAGAGAAAAGTGCAAATAGAAAAGTCAAAACGTGGAGTGGAACTTTTCAACAGTTTCATAAACTATGCAATGGGTTGAGCATGTTTGCGCCTGTCTCGCATGAGATAAACAACAACAAGAACTTTGGAGAATAAGACTAATTAAATAACTGCAAGGAATGATGTACAAAAATTACAATTTTCATACTTTTCTATCTAATTAAGTTTAATTTATGCTTCAGGTATCCGGCTATTTGTTTAACATTCCTTTCCGCCTGCTGTTCGTTTTATTATTTCAATTTTTTATGCTAATTAACTATCCAAATTTCGATTCTAATTAAGGCTTAACTGCAGCATTCGTTCTAAAGTCGCAATGAATCCATCAAACTCGATGCTGCCCAAAAATAAAGGCATTAAAATTAAGCAAATTCCCAAAGCGAGTTGCTTAACGAGTCTAAACTGTGTGCGTTTCATTAAACAAATAATCTGCAAAACTTGTTTTTGTTTTTCTACATTTTGTTCTCTTTGTTTTTATTGCATTTGCATTTGCTTTCAGTTCGTTTTGGATATGTGTTTTTGGCAATGAGAGCCAAAACCAATTTGAATTTGAATCATTTATTTTTCTGGGCCAAAGATGTCACGTGCCTGGTTAATGGTTTTTTTTCCCTAAACTGTTCATTTAAGACATTTGCAATCTGCATTTAGCAAATATATGTTTTCTTGTTGTAACTTTGACTTCATCCATCAATTACGAGGCGAGTTCAAGTTTTCACTTCAACCTAATGGCCGAGGCTCTTAATGTTTTCTCCTCGGTCTATTTCCAGCACATTTCTTTTCTGAGCCATGGGGCTATCGATTAAACCGTAAGCAAAGCATTTTTAATTGATTGAATGCTGAAAAGTAATTACAAGCGCCTTGTGTCCAGTTTTTGCCTAATGGATTGAAATGAGCGCAACTTTTGCTTGCTTCAGAAGTTTGCCTCAAGTAAATAATAAATAAGCTTATGAATCAAGATGTGAATACTTAATTGATTGATTGCGCGCCCAAGTCAAGGACTAGTAAAAATACGGAAAATTCCTTTTAATAATTTACCATAAAAACATCTTGTAAGACTTTGTGCTTTACTACAATCTGCTCTTTGTAGTTGAGTCATTGAGTTTCATTCTCCCATTTTCTATTTTATTTTATACCCTTTTATTTTTTTGGTTTTTATATATGCGCTAATTAGTTTCAATTAAAATTAACGACGCCTGTGCGTTCGTCCATCGATTTCACACGCACTTAAAAACTGCTCAACAACTGCGACTAGCTAAAAAACAACAACAACAACAACTGTGGAGAAGAATGAGGAAATCTTCAGTTTTGTATACTTTCTTAATGTTTGCTTTAATTTGGTGTTGTGTTGTGTTGTTGTTGTTTTTTTGTTGTTGTTCGTCTATTGGTTCGTTGTATTTTGTTTTACACTTTTGACCTCGATACACAAAAAGCAATTCGACTTGGAAACTGTTTTGGAACTGTGTTGGGTTCTGTTTAGTGTCTGTTTCTTTCGATTCGATTCAATTCGTTTCGATGATGTCATTGATGTGATTGGCGATTTGCTTGGCGCATAAACAAAGTGTAGGATATTTAAATTCATTCAATTATATGCACATACAGCGTGTTCTATGTATAAAGTCACAATTCATTCATTCATTTGTACGTTTTGGCAAAAATTTCTTAGAATTTTATGAGCGTACCTTCTTCTCTGACATTTTTATGATCATACGCTACCCAACAGCAACATTCATGCTTTTCATTCATGACTTTAGGTCGCACTCACGTGGGCCTGAACCTGTTTTTGTCCCTCTTCGAGGTCGTCAACACATCTGTCATAGAGTTTAGGCGTAATTATGACCAGCTTTTGAGGGGGAAGCAATTAAACATAAAATAATAAACAACCAAAAGGAAGTTGTCAACCAGCCATGACTCGATGCTAACACAGAGATAAGCAGTGCAATGATAAGACTGGATTACTCGAAAGATAAAGTGTAGTGTGCACTTTATTGACATCGATGGCGTATACGTAATTAAATATTTAGTACCAGATGCAGTCGAACATAAAACGTGTGAAATGTGCAAGGCAGCAGCCCAGACGACGGCATTGACAGGTAGTAGATACATTTGTATCTCACGCTCGTACCTGCACTGAAGAGTTCTCTGCTCTTCTCAATTCTATATGTGTGTGTTCTATAGCTATTTTTAAACATTTTTACAAGTAAATTTATCATACAAACAAATGCGAGAACTTGCAGACAGCGATTGAGTTGCAGTGTGTGCTTGGTTTGAGCCTGCATGTGATACAATTTTCCACTCCATTTTGGCCGATTCGCTTTGGTCAACTCTACGCTGGCTTATGTAACGCCACCAGCGTCTCCTCCTCTCTCCTCTCTCCTCTTCTTTCTCTCATTATGATGATGCAGCAGCAGCAGCAGCCACCGGCAACTTTTGTCGACTTATTCTTGTACCTTGTGTCCGTCTCTCTCTCTTGGTCTCTTGTCCAACTCGGTCTGTCTGTCTGACTGACTGGCTCATTGTTTGTTCATGCCTTTTGTGCCGCGTAATCGTCGTTTTCCAATGAACCCAGGTATGAGAGGGCATGAGAGATACATGAGCGTCTCCGTCGCCGTCGCCGGATTCTTTCTTTTGGCTTCAGTTTTTGGGTTGGTTCTCTTCGCTTTTTTAACGTTCTGTGTTCACTTTTTTTTGTGTGTTGTTTTGTGTTTGATTCATGGATGGCATGAAAAATACTTATGTTCACGGGAAAAGAAAAGGTTAATGCCTACTGAAGTGTGCACAGCATCGAGAAATCAAAACAAGTCGGCAAAACTCGTATATCTACAAGAAACACACACACACACACACACACACACTCGAAGACACAAATTCTTCTGGCGCATTTGTTAGCATTTCCGCTCTCTGATCTGTGTGTGTTAGTTATGACCTGAGCAAAGATTACAGAGCACATTAGCATTATGAAGAGCATTGTGCAACGCCAGCATTAGAGGTGCTTAGTCCAGTCTGCTGTTATCGCCACGAGATACTTTCTGGCCCGTTGCCTCAGGTGTGTGTGTGTGTGTGTGTAGATACTTTCGAACTATCTGCAACATGGAGCGTTATCAGCCATAGACTTGTTATAAGTGTGTTTATCTAATTACTTTTGCTGCACCTACTAGAGCAATAAGTGCTTTGTACATTTCTTTGAAACTTCTCTGACGCTGCTATTTGCGCGGTTCCTACTTTTTCACTTTTGTTATCAGACAGTGAGGCGTTTGTTCTGCTCGAGTTGCAAAAGCAAAGAGAAAAAATGCGACTTTTGCCGCGCACCGCGCATAAATCAATTATTTGCACCTAGGGCTCATAAATCAACTTATGACGAGCGAGACACAACGAGAACACAACAATCCCAAAGACAAACACATTGAATTGGTCAGCACAAAACATGAGACCAACCAGAAGAGGAGGAAGGGGGAGGCAGGAGGGAGCTAAGAAGCGGAAAGCCAAGCAAATTGTGGTATTGCTTTATAAATGGCATGAAAAGCCAGGGCTAATGCGATGCGGTGGCGGTGGCGGTGGCTTCGGCGTTGGCGGCATCTTGTTACCACAACACGACAAACAATAACAAATATTTGAATGATTTTTGCTCTTTTTTTTGTTGTTGTGTGTGAAATAAAACACATTCAATTTTTTCGCCTCTCTCAACTTTTACAGCCTCCCCATATTGAAGCTTCTCTTCTTTAAAGCGTAGACTTGACTTGACTATTTTTTTTTATTATTTGTTTGGTCGATTCTGTGGTTTCTGTTTTATTTTGTTGTTGTACATTTATACGGTTTATTGACTTTGGGTTTCTTTTTCGCACACTAAGCGCAAATCTAAACATTAAATGAAGTAAGTGCAAACAAAAACAAAATCTCTTCACAAAATACTCGTACTTTTTTTTTTGCTGCTTCGTTCACATGCGAGAACTGAACGCCATCAAAGACACACACACACAAGATTTTTAAGCTGAAAATAGATAGGTTGAGCACAGGGCAGATCAGAGCAGCTTAGGAAACAAGTTAAAGAAGTGTTCTAAGCTGCTAAAAATCGAAAAACTTGGCAAATTCTTTTTCTTTCTTCTTTTTGGCAAATAAAATTTAATGCCAGTAAATTGGTATATGAATGTTTTATCTTAGAAAAGTAGCTAGCAAACACATATTTTTAATCAGTTTTTCAACAAAATTTCTATTATCCAAAAATTATTTGAAAGAAAACATTTTTATAAAAATAACATAAATATATATAAATATGTATCTAAGGCATAAAATAAAAATAATAAAAATGCTATTAGTCATTAAAAAAATTGTTTTCTTATTAAATTACTTTTAAATTAAATATATT
Organism: Drosophila albomicans; assembly: GCF_009650485.2. NCBI lineage: Eukaryota > Metazoa > Arthropoda > Insecta > Diptera > Drosophilidae > Drosophila > Drosophila albomicans. The sequence continues at coordinate 38,665,265 of NC_047629.2, read as the reverse complement.
AATAGGTTAGAAAAGTATCTACATTTTAAATTACTTTTTAAACTAAGTCGCTATTAGTAAAATAAAATACATAAGGAATCAGAAATTAAATTATGTCAAGAATCATGTCAAAAATTAAAAATATATGTTTTTTTTTTTATTAAATTCACTTTTCATAATGTATTCTAAACAATAAAAATACATTTTTTTTTTAAATTCATTTTTCATAATATGTTCTAAATAGTAAGAAAATTATCTATATTTAGAATCCTTCTTTTTTCGTACTTTTGAATAAAGGTTTAAACCAAATTATTTTTAGCGATGTCAATAAATATTTCCAATTAAAGTCTTAATCATTTGTAAAATTAAAGTGGTTAAAATGTTAGTGGTTAAGGTAACAATAGAAAATTATTTATGAATAATAAATATTTGATTAATTTTAATCAATATTTATATCAAATTCTCAAAGAATTTTCTTTATCTCCTCATTGATTAAGCAGTACAATCGCCACAATTGATTAACATATAGTAATAATCATATTCACAAATAAATTTAGCTGTCATATCTTGCTGACAGTAGTTTCAGCCCTAAGCCTGCTCAAAATATATGTAAAATAAGTACAAAGTATACAAGATAATTATCGCATAAGCGCAGCTGTCTGTATGTCGGTGCTTCCCCCTTATTTTCGACCACCTCTGCATAATTTCTTAATATACTCCTCACTAATATGTATTTGTTTGCTATATGTTCTGTTCGTTGCAGGTGCGTCGTCATTCTCATACTTGTATTCAGAGCAATTTTCGTATTCGTTATCGCCAAAAGCAGAGAAAAAAAAGACAGAAAAAACGTAAAAACAAATAACACGAACAGCAAACGAATAACGAATAATTATCTCCGACTATCTGTCTATCGGAGGTGCTCGCTTTCTGCTACCTTGGCTTGGCTTGACTTGGTTTGGTTTGGTGGTGGTGAGTTAACGCCCCAGCTAGACAGCTTGGCGTTTTTTTTTGGGCTGACTTTTGGTCTCAGTTCCAAAATTATAATATCGCATAATATAATGTGTAAATAATGGCAGTGTTTGCTCTATAACTACGTGTTTGTATTTGTATTTATGCCTGTGTTTGTATCTGTGTGTTTGTGTGTGTGGGAGCAAGCTATCCGAAAGACCATCAATCATTTAACAACAATTGTGAGGCGCTCAACGCCAACACCAACTAAAGTATAGAGACCAAAAAAAAAAAGAACAAACCTACCCCACGCCAAAATACTCAAAATACAAAAAAAGAAAACAATGCAAAAGGCGCGGGAGCGTCAGATATATTACCAAATATGAATATAAAAGCGTGTTAAATAAAAAAGTTGGAACAAACTTTGCTTTCGTCGAATTTTCGATACGCTATGAAACGTGTGAAGTTTTGGGGGGAAGGAAATAAACTTTTTTAGTGGTGAACTAAAAAGTTCTTAATGTGATTTTGCTATTTGTGATATTCAGAAATTTGTTGTTGTTACTATAGAAACTCCTAAATCTCTTATTTATTTTTATTTCAAATAATTCTATTTGTGAAATTTGAAGAAAGTAATATTCTAAATGTGTAATAGATGCTTGTGATATTTCAAAATGTTAAGTAGTTATTTCTTTATTTGCTCAGTAATTAAATAGCCAACTCATATTTATTTTTATTTTGGAACACTTTTATTGAAAAATATTAAAATTAACTTTTCATAAGTGATTGTGAATTAAAAACTATGAATGTTACAATGAAAGAAACGTAATACTGAAGTGCACTAAATTTTTAACCAAAAAAGTTAATAGCTATAATATACTACATTTTTAATAAATAAATTGTAATGATCAATTCTACAATGAAATGAGCTCGATACTAAAATAAGTTAAATAAAATATACTGCATTTTGAAGCCAAGAAGTTTAGTCGAAAAATGTACTGCATTTTCAAGCCAAAAAGATTAGTATTGAAATATGCTAAAAACTTCTACAAACTCCTATTTCATTTCGAAATATTTTGAATGTCATTCTAAACATTAAAATAGCAGTTAAAATACCAAGCAACTCTCTTTCTCAGGGTATAGAATTATAAGCACAGTGGCACTTTGCCCTCCGCTAAGTAGAACAGTAGGAAAATTTTAATAATTTTGTCAACGGCGTAGGGGGAAGTCTGTGGCTGTGTGTGTGTATGTCTGTGGGAATGCTTATATTTGGATGTTTGTGAGTGTGGAAGTTGACTCCAACAGCCATTCACTTTTCATTATTAATATTTTGTGTGTTTAAATTATGCTAATCCGTTGAAATATGATTATGCCAAATGACAACAGCTTGAAAAATGAAAAACTTCGTGAGCAGCAGAAGGAGAGGCGACTTTAAGGGCGTGGCCAACCTTCTCTGTCTCTGTCTCTGTCACCGCCTCTGTCTGAGGCTTGCAGGTGCGCCCAAAGGAACTCTGCATAATTTGATTACCTTTCGCAGCTAATTTCGCCGACGACTTTCGTATTAATGCGCAGCTATATAATTAAATAAATGAAAATACATTTTCCAACTCCCCTTTACGAAGAGAAATAATATCAAACCATTTGGCAAGCTGCCGGAAATAAAACTTCGAGTCGCAATCGCAGTCGCAGTCACAGTCAAAGCGCAACTTTTTCAATTAAAGCGCAAGGGCAAAGCAAATACGCGAAGCGACCTTCAAAAAATTTCCCGAAAATGGAATTGCAGTCGAAAAAGTAATTTAATTAGCTTTAGTCTTAACCCAGAAAAGGAATCACAGCTCCCCTAAAAAAATTTGCCACTCCAAATGTTGCGCCATAATAATTTCACTCAAATGAGAAAATAAGCTGCACAGACTGTGCAACAAAAGAAGGGACAAAAAGATGAGAAGAAAGGGGGAGAAAAAAGAGTTACCCTGGCGACGTTCTGTTCCTTGGGTCGCGTGTTTGCGTTGGGTGAAAGTTTTTCCTGGCACCGCCAGTCGCCAAACTTTGAGGCGTCAACAAAAAGCGAAACTAGCCATGAATAAAAAAATTGTAGCAAAGCAAAGCCAAGTTCCAGCTAAAAGCTATGCAAATTGCTTCAAAGTTGACCAAGCTACAAAAAAAAAAAAATGCAACGAGAACTTGCAAATATTGAGCTAGCATTAAGGCGCCAGCAGACGAGAAACTGTTTACATTAAAAGTGTGCTTTATCCAGCTCTCACTTCAGTAGGCACTGAGTTATACAGAAGACACAAATACTCTACTCTCACAGGCCACACTCTTTACTCTTTACTCTTTCACACCCCTGCAGTTACTTAGATCTTTTTCAACCTTTTTTTCAAAATTTCCTCCGCTCATGTCTCGCTGTCTTTTCCCCACCGTCTTGCGGCAGCAATCCTTGTGCCGCTTGCAGTTCAGTCGCCATCTTGCCACAGTCGAAAGCCGTCTCTCAAGTCTGCCTCAAATTCGTTCGCCGCTCAATCACCATCGTCGTCTGCCGCCCGATGAACGGCAGCAGCCAGCACGTCGCCAGCCGTGTCCTCGACGTGGACGAGGCTTTAGACGCGAGCACCCCAGAGTCCTGGAGATCAGGGAAGTGTTGGAACCGCGTCCCATTGCGCCGCCGCGTGAAAGTTGCGTGGCCAGCGAGCCGCCAAAGAATCCCAAGCTGCCTGCCAAGGTGGCCAAAGGAGGTGCCACAAATAGAGGAGGTGCAGGACAAGGTGCAAGCAACTCTGCAGGAAGCGGCGGCAACTTGACTAAACCCATTCCAGTCACTCTCATGGCAGGCGATGGCATTGGCCCAGAGATCTCTCTGGCGGTGCTCGAGGTTCTGAAAGCAGTCAAGGCGCCGCTGATTTTCGAACCCGTCGATGTGACGCCAGTGGTCAATAGCAAAGGTATTCAAACGGTGCCACAAGCTGTGATCGACAGCATGAAGCGTACCAAACTGGGTCTTAAGGGACCTCTAATGACTCCCGTGGGCACAGGATTTCGCTCCCTGAATCTCATACTGCGTGTGCTCTTCAATCTATATGCCAATGTACGTCCTTGTCGGTCCCTGGCGGGTGTGGAAACAGTTTATGGCCAGGTCGATGTGATCACCATACGTGAGAACACCGAGGGAGAATATTCGGGCATTGAGCATCAACTGATCAATGGCGTTGTCCAAAGCATCAAGTTGATCACACGCGCTGCTTCGGTGCGTGTTGCTGAATATTGCTTTCAATATGCTTTGGCTATGAAGCGGAAGAAGATCACCGCAGTGCACAAGCGTTCCAGCATGCGAATGTCCGATGGTTTGTTCATCAATTGTGTGCGTGAAGTGGCCAAAAAGTATGAGGAGCAAATCAAACAAGCTGGCATTGAGTACGAGGAGCAGGCGATCAGTGAAGTTTGCCTCAAAATCGTGGCGAATCCTCTGCAATATGATGTGCTCGTTATGCCCAATCTATATGGCGATATATTGTCGGATACGTGTGCGGGTTTGATCGGAGGTCTGGGTTTAACGCCTTCAGGGAATATTGGCATCAATGGCGCCATCTTTGAAGCGGTTCATGGCACTGCGCCCGATATTGCTGGCAAGGATTTGGCGAATCCCACTGCTCTACTGCTCTCTGCTGCCATGCTGCTGCGCTATGTCAATCTGGGTTCTTATGCGGACAAAATTGAAACGGCTGTGGTCAAGACCATCAAGGTGGACAACATACGCACCAAAGATTTGGGCGGCAAAGCTAAATGTTCCGAGTACACAAAAGCGCTCATCAAGAATCTTGGCTAAGATCATTCGATGATCCTTCTCTATATTTCTACTCTTGCAATCTTTTTATAGGCGAACCTTTGGTGTAGAAATTGTTTCCAAATTTACCATGTTTGAAGTACTTTAATAAAATTTAAAAATTGTAGGAAAAGAATGGACAAAAAGTGTAAATAAGTTATAAAACATAACCCATATTAGATAAACCGATATTTGTACTACTTGCAATCTGTAGTGTAGAAATTATTGTTGACGCACATTTCTAAATTTGCAATGTTTAGACAATGAATGCCTATAGGAAAAGTTTGGCAATAAAAAATGGAAATCATTGAAGACCATGATTGATCATTTATTAATAGCTTTATGTTGCTAGGTAAACAAATTTTTTGAGTGTCTCATAAGACTCTCGTATGAACATTAAAAGTTTATATACATTTAAGAAAAAATGTAAATTATTTACAAATTCATTGCATTAATTTATATAGAACGTTTTCTCATATTGATTTTTGTAGAAATATTTCAAGAATTAACAAATTGATAAATATATTTTAGCAATTTAATATTTTTATATAAAGAACTACAATTTCAAAGAATATGATTTGCTTACAATTATTATTTGACTATAAATTACAAATTAAAATTCCCTCTTCAAAGGATCATCGGGAAAAAGTACTGCCGAAACAGATTACCAAATTCTATTACAAAATAAGTCAGCTTGTTGAAAGTTTATCATAAGTCAAAACCCCATGAGAATTTCACTCTAATCTGTTGGTTAAATCCCATTCAGCTTAGTTGCCAAACTAAAGCAGTCTTTAACAATGTTGCTGCAACCACTCGCTGCTGCTGTTGCTGATGGTGCTGAAGGTCTTTGGCCAATCTAATCACACTCATTTGTGAGTTTGCAAATGAAATATGCAGCAGATGCGAACGAGAAAGCGCACCACGAGACATCAGAACATCAAAACAGCAAAGCAGCAACAAAACAACCGAGAAGCGAAACATCAGAGAAAAACCGACCGACCGACCGACAGTTGGGAAAGGCAAAGAGTGACCAAGAGTTAGGGGACCCTAATCCAGACCCAGTTCACTCACGGAGACAGAGACGGAGACGTAGACGGAGCCAACGAGCCAGCCAGCCAGTCTAACCAGTGCCAAAGTCAAAGTCAGACCGAGAGTCAGAGTCAGTCAGTCTCTGCGGGCCCGAAAGCGAGAGCCAAATGCAAGTCATCAACCGCACTGGGTTTGACTCCGCTCTCCCCCCTTTCTGTCTTCCCCTCTCTCTTTCACTCTGATCTAGGGTCGACTTACGTTGCATTTTTACATGCATGTTTGGACCACTTCCACTTGAAACTCTGCATTGAACCGAGAGCTGCGTTTGCCGTTTGCGTTTGCGTTTAAAAGCACCGACCAAAACTCTAAACAAACTACTAGAAGGGAGTGCGGGGAGGGAGGGCAAAGAGAGGGGAGACGGGGTTCAGCGGAGCGTGCAGTGGAAACGAGCGGGGAACGAGCAGGAAGAAAATGCCACAGAGCCAACCAAAGAGCCATATAAAGAATTAAAAAGAAAAGAGGAAAAAAATATTTAATTTTGTGTGTAAGCAGCCGAGTCTTTGGCTGTGTGAGTGTGTATGTGTGTGTGAGAGAGTGTAGATTGTGTGTGCATTTCAAAGAATTTTTATAAACAACAACAGGACAACAACAACAACGACGACGACGACCAAGAACCAAGAGAGCCAAAAGATAAACTTCGTTTTGTGTATGTGAAACAAAAGTCAAGAATTTTTTTTCGTTCTTTTTTCTTTTTGTTGTATTTTTGTAGCCACAAGGCGTTTTGTTGTAACCGGTTTTCGGTTTCGTTGCAAGCAGCCTCCAATATGTATTGAAGCTGACACCAAGCAGCAACTCGGCACCGGTTGCTCAGCATCGATAAGTCTGCTGATCCAACTATAGTGAGAAGAAGGGGAGGGGAAGGTAAGGTGAGGCAAGTGTTGCAAGTGTATCTGGAGCGGCCTCGATGCGGCCTAGTTGTCTTCATTCATAAACACAGACACTGAGGCAGCTTAAGCAGCAATTGCTACTGCGGCTGCCGCTGCTGCTGCTGTGGCAAGTTGCAAGTTGCAATTGCATGCTTCAAGAATCGGGTGCAATGGAAACCCAACTTTGAATTGCAGCGAAATGAGTCTCATTTCAATTGGCCAACACGCAAAGGCCAAAGCCGAGTCGAGTGTGTGTGTGTTCCCGAGAATTGTTGCAACACACACGGTGTGGCAGAGGCAGAAACAAACGACAGGGGCACGCGGAGAGGCGCCACTTTACAGTGGGAAATAGACAAAAGGCGGCGCCATAATTGTCATGCCGTGCCTGAGGCCATGACCGCTCATTAGAATGCTAATTTGTTAATGCAATTCCAATGATGACGATAGCGTGTCAAAGCTGAACAAGAGCGGGCTCTAAATTTCCCAACTCCCTCCCTTCTTCTCTCTCTCTCTCTCTCTCTTCATCACTTGTTGGTAAGCTGCGCGCATTTGTGCCTCGTTTAATTGTTTCATCTGAATTTTCGCTGGTTCTGCGGAAATTTTGGGGGAAAACATACCAGGGGGGAAAAATGCTGCTGCGAAATACGAAATTAACAGCCGTTTGTTGTTAAGGCCAAAATACGCGGAACTGCGCGATGATCGCATTAGCAAAGCGTTTTATACGCTTGCCAAATGATGAAAACTCAAATTTTTTTTGAATAAAAACTAAATTTTCGGAAGGTCATCGCGTAATTTTTACTAAGAAAAATGTATACATTTATTTCTTTTGATATTTCAAATTACACAAATTAAAGCTTGCTGCCTTTAAAATTAGCTGCAACTTTTTCTCTACTGCTCAATGATGAGATCTCGATTTTTAAAATTAAAACTAAATTCTAAAAAAAACCAACTAAGAAAGTTACCCATTTTTAATAAATCTATATTTGAAAAAATAGATATATTCTAAATATTTAATACCGCAAAATAAAAAAAATATACCGTAGACTTTATTTGGTATATCGATATAGTGCTACATTCAAAATATACCATAGAGAAAAATACTGTTTTTGGTATATTGACTTAGTAATACATTGAAAGTATACCATTAATACCGCAGAATACTAAAATATACCGAAGGCTTTATCTCGATATAGTGATACATTGAAAATATACCATAAAGTAAAAATACTGTTCTTGGTATATCGATATAGTAATGCATTGAAAGTATACAAAATATTACACACAAATAAGTTAAGAACTGATTTAAATATAACTAAAGCTTTTGCTTTTATGCCAAACTTTCGAATAATAACTAAGTACTAAAATGGAAGGGAAGGTCATCGCGCCATTTTTAATCCGAAAATATTACACATTTTTTTCTTTTAAAATTTGTGTTAAATCCAATTTGAAGGCAGCTACCTTTAAATGTAGCAAACAGCTTTTCCCTTTTGTGCTTAATCAATGACCATGTCTGTAGTTAACTTTTATGCACAGAGCGTGTATTGAAATGCCCTTGGAATTGACAGGCAGCACTCTAATTTCCCCGCCTCCCTTCGCTGCTACATAATAAATGAGCTACACGTATTTGCATCGCCACGATTTTACTCCTCATTCGCAGTTTTACAAGTGCCTGACAACCCTTTAAATCGCTTTTAACTGATTTTCCAAAGCCCTCGAAAAAATACTAAACCGAAAAAAAAAAACTGCACAGACAGTCGAGACATTTTCACGCCCGTCTCTCGCATTGTGGGTCGAACACTTCCCTGCCACTTGCCCCCGTGTGTTCTTCTGCTCTTGTTCCCTCTCCCTGCCTCTCTCTTTCTCGCTCTTGACAAGGGTTAGAGAGCAGTTTCACAAAAGATTTACGACCGCTGTCAATAGTGCTTTGCATGACAAGCTGCCCCCTTGCAACCGCAACACTCACAAACAGTGGCAAACAAAAAGCATTTTCGAATTTAAATCTATTTGTCACTTGCGAAAAGTTTGTCTGCTACCTTTGGCCGGGGCAACTTTTCACAATCAAAACACTCGTCCGGCCACTCGGCACTTGGCACGCACAAAAGTTCGCCCGTAAGCCAAGCCCGGAATACGGATACGGTCGAATAAAAAAGCCGGAACATACACTGAAATTTCTATGCCTACAAAAACAGATGCAGAAAAACATGTAAAATAAATAAAACGAGTGACAGTTACAAATTTGCTGAAATAAAATGGGACAGAGTAGGCCAAAAAAAATAAGAAAGAAAAACTAAAAAAAAAATAAAGGAAATCTCCATGCAAATAAGTTGTGAGGCGTGGCCACTTATTATTATCCCCAAACATTTGAAACAACATCCAACTCTAATGCCATTACAATATCACAATCACAATCACAATCGCAATCGCCATAATGCTTGCCAACACTCTCTCTGAGGACAAAAGCTGTGGGGCAAATAGAAAATGATTTGCATTTATTTATTTGTGTTTTTTTCCCCTCCCCTCTGAAATGTTTGTTTGCAATTGTTATTGTCGCACCGCCTGAAGAAGTCGCGTAGTTTCTCATACTTCTAAAGCGTCTTCTTTTGCCTGTCCTCTGCCTTCTCTTTTTCTCTCTCTCTGTGTGTTACGACATTGCTTTGCCCTGATGATAAAAATAATCCCATTTATTGTTTAATGCTTAATAAATAAAGCAATTTTTATTTATTTGCAGCGTTTTGTTTCTGCTTCAGTTTCTTCTTTGGGGCCTTTTGTTTCTTCTCTTCTTTGTGGGAGTTTTTTGTTTTTGCTTTTTTTTATTGATTTTTTATGCCAGCGGCGTGTTTCTCTAGCGTTGTTCTTGCCTAAGTAAAATGCCATCAATTGTTTATTGTTTTGATAATGCGTTTTGTTGTAGTATTGTTTGAGCTCTGCTCTCTGTGTGTTGCTGTGTTGTTTGTTGCTCTATTTAACATTTGATTTGGAGCTTGTTTGCATGCTTCGACTTCTGCTTCGGCTTCTGCTCATATTTCGCTTGGCAACGTGACGTATACGTAATATGCACACAATTCTTTAAGATTTATATTTGGAATTTAGCTGCAAATTGCTTGCCAAATTGAAATTTAAATATCAATCAGTCCGAGTGGGGAATTGAAAACCATCAATTAATCAAAAAAGCAAAAAAAAAAAAGAAATAATAATTGACAAAGTGCTTGGCCAGACTGTGAATCAGTACGAGGAAGAATTGGAGTGGAGAGGAGCTTCCACTGCTAATTGAGAGTGTGGACAGACAGACAGCTGCACATACTTCGGCAGGGTCGTTGCCATGCCACAGTTGGCATGTTGCAACTTCCCATTGCTGCAGTGCATTCAATTAACGCCGGAAATGCGGCAGAAGTTAAAAGACAGAAAGTGCCACTGATAAGGACACGAACATCGACACCGACACGGACACGGATATGGTTGTGGATATGGATGAGGATATGCTGCTGCTGCATCTGCTTCTTGCTTGGGCAAGCGCATAAATGTCATAAAATGCAGCGCAGTGGGTAAAAGTGTAATGAATGTTGAGCATCTCGTGTCGCTTTAATTAATGCAATTAAATGCAATGCGCACACATAATTGAAATTTAACCCATCGAATTAATGTCAGAGATACTTTTGCAGCTGCGCCCAGCTCACGATAAGATAATAGCTTAAGGGGTTTCACTTGATAAAAGAAATGTAGCCATATAAACAACAATCATTTAGATATACTTGAATGCTTACGCACTTCGAGCTAAAAGCATTCTCTTATCTATCTCAATTACTTGCTAAGTTCTGCTCACTTAATCAACCCCAAAAAAAATATATTCTCCACTTACTGCAGATTTGGGCTTAAAGAAAGTTGTTTTCTAAAGGTAAAACCAGAACGATTGTCAGCAAACTTGTAAGCCACTTTCAAGTACATTGCTAAGTGCGCTTCTTGGCCATGTTGTGGGTGTTGCCCAGACACTAATTGTAGCTTGTTACCTTGGCCAGAAATAGGGTAAGAATTTTGCTGGACTGGCAGCAACTTCCGGCAATTAAGATTGCAGCGACTGCAGCAACGTGACACGAGTTGCAATTTATTTATACCCGGTACCCATAGAAGGGTATTATAACTTTATGTCTACAGGAAATGAGTGTAGCAGGTAGAAGGAGTAGAACATATATGTGTATAGTATAATATTATTGGTCAGCGTCACGATATGAACACCTAGATACCACAGACTATAAGAGATATGTATGTACAAGTTATTTAAAAATTCTTATGTGTGGGAAAAAACTACGAGTCTCAGTAGCTTTGGTTGACAATCTGGTATATTTAGTATTTTTGGTATTGGATTTGGATGAAATTCTGGTATATTTTTAAAATACTGCTATATAAATATACCAAATATATAATTCGGTATATTTTGGTATTTCTATTCTGTATTCTGTCTGGAAATCTGTTATTGTTGTGCTATATGGTATATTTTGAATGTAATACTATATAAATACACGAAGTATAGTATTCAGTAATTCAATATTTTTGTGGTATATCAATTTGGTATATTTCAAAATTAATACCGCACTGATTTGCTTTTATTTACAATGGGTAACGGGTATCTCACAGTCGAGCACACTCTACTTTAACTTTCTTACTTGTTTTTTTGTGTTTTTGTGGCCAAGGACAAGATCGGAGAGCGAAGGCCGCAGGCCGAAGACCGAAGTTTGTGAGGTCAGGCGACATTCCAGTGCAGCAGTCACTTGTTGATTGTGGTTCGGGACGCCAGGCAATATGCAATTAACTTCAGCACAGCGTCCCAAATCCCACTTAGTATTTTTTTCAATTAAAACTTGTAAATTTGAAATGAGTCAAAAACAAAAAAACGGAGAGTTGAGTAAACATGGCACAGGAATTTACTTTGCTTTTGGCTGCTAGGCGCTGCTCAAATTAATAAACAGCATACAATTTTCAACAGCAGTTCGTCTCTTTCTCTATTGTAACTTCCTCTCTCTCACTCCCGCTTGTCCAGCTTCAACAATAGCCGGCAGTTGGAAATGGGCAATGAACCTTTAGCATGTGCTCGCAGCTAGGCATTGTATGGCTAAGGTCAACATGCACCCAATGCGCCAGCTTCAGCTGAATGTTGACTGGTCTGGAGTACATTGGAATCTATTATGCATGTGGGGGAAGAGCAGAGAGGTGGCATGTGGCAACAAGAGAGCGAGAGAGCGAGAGAGAATGAGAGTAGAAGCGAAGAACGTGCATTGCAAGCGCATTATGCAAAACTTGTGCTGTAACTTTACTATTTTTTTTTCCCTTTTTTTTGGTTCTGTAGTTTATGGACTCGAGTGTGCGTTGCAAGTGTGTGTGTGTGTGTGCTCCATATGGAGGCACTTGAGTGCGAACTACTTAACTGGGTCGAGAAGGCTTCATACGCTCATTCTCTATACGCCGGAGCATATTCCGGATACGGCTGCAACCGTGTGAAATGCAATCAATTTTTTGTTTGCTGCACAATTGGGCAAAAGGCAACTCAGGTAGAAAGCTGCAGATGAACGTGTATAAAGCATGTGGATAGCAATCGAGAAGGTGCCAAAAGAGTGAGAGAGAGAGAGAGAGAGCAAGAGCGATGAAGCTGTCTAGGGACAATGCAAGTAAATCCAATGAGAACAAATTGAAACATGAATTGAGCACATAAACTCGGGGAATTGCTTTAAATGGCGATTTAATATCAGGCAACCATTTTGATCAACAACAGCATTTTGCTCTGATAACAACAACAAAATGGACTCTAAAGGTTTTTTTTTATGTCCAAAGTCGACTTGAAGCTTAACATTCAGTCAATAATCCTCTGGAAGCACTTTGGCTTTTCGTGAACTTCTTCTTCCTTTTCTTAGCTACGTATGCGTATTATTATTGCGTTGTTCTGCGTCTGCACTTCAGTTGCCCGATTGGGCCATCAAAGGACAATGCCACGCGCCATCATTGTGAGTGAATGAGTGTGAGTGTGAGTGTGTTTGTCTGTTGGTGTGTGTGTGTGACAGACACACGACTCGACGGCAGCCGCTCGATAAATAATTTATTAAACAAAGAGCATGCTCAATGGTAACAATGACACTTTAAGCAGCCTGCTTCCTTGTCTCTCTCTCTCACTCTCTCAGTCCGGGTGCCACTTCATCTCCATTTCCTCAACCTCCAACTCCAACCAGCCAGCCAGCCAGACATCCGCCTCTCATTGCCTCCTCTTCCCATACACACAAAAAAAGAACTCACATAAGAGAAAACAACAATAATAAAGCATATAAATAAATGATAAGCCTCGCACATGCAGAATGACATGCCAAACTGTGGGGAAACGCCACTTTGGAGAGCACTTCTTCCCCATCCTCTTCCTCGTCCTCTGCCTCTTCCTCCCGCTGCTCTTTGGTCCTTTGCCCTAATGAAATTGTCAACCTGGCCACGCGGGTCAATATGCATTGCAATCCGAGTATCAACCGTGTGACCGCTGACCAACTGTCATCATTAACAATGACATCAATAGCATTGTCATCATCATCGTAATCATCATCAGCAGCAACAGCAGCATTATTATAATTATTTGAATCATTGCCATTAAATGAATCATTATTTTTATTACGCATGCGGTTATCGAAACGTGAGCATTTCATAACGCACTGGCTACAACTCTAACGTGAAAAAAGTCTATGAACTTTTACAGAATTACAGTTGAAACCAAGCGAAATAATTATTGGGCAAAAAAACCGAATCAAGGAAATTCTGATAAAGTGAAATGGTGTAAAATTAAATGTGAAGTACTCAATATTTTATCGCCTTAAAGCAACCTGCACATTGAGAATAAAATCTCACATTTATTTAAAAGCTACATATGAAATCAATTTAAATTCAGAAAATGTTCACGTCTAAGTATGCTGCAAGTAAATTGAAATAATATTTTTAGAGACATTTTTTAAAGAAGCATTTTTTGTATTTAGAATTTATTAAGTTGTTTAGATATGTATAGTATTTAATTAAAGTAAAGTCACGTTAATATTTATGCTAAAAAAGCAATTAGTTGCATATGATGCTGATGAAGTTTTTGATTTGTTTGTCGCGTAAATTTGCAGCTCAATTAAATGCGCATAAGTCGGCGCTAATGACATGGCCGAAAACAAATGTAGAACTTTGCTTATCTTGGCCACGTTAAGCCGGCAACATAATAAACCGGGAACTGCTGTTGAAAGCGACACAAACACAAACACACGCACACATAGACATGGCAAAGCAATATGCGGCAAGTGTTGGTCGCTTCCGTTTCCGGTGCCTATCTTGTAAATCCCTGCACTAAATAACTGCCGTTCTCCCACTTCAGAAGTCTGACTCCCTCCCTGACAATGTCTGCTCCCAAACAATGTTCATCTCTATCTGCCGCCTTCCTCTCTGCGCGAAAGCAACAAAAACTTTGTCAATTTTCTGTGAGCATCGCTTCGCTTATTAGGGCGACACGACAAACTTGCCAAAGTTTTTGCATTTCGCAAGCGCTTGACAATCGCTATAAGAGCCAACGAAGAGAGAGAGAGAGCGATGCGAATTTATACCAAAACAAGTATACGCCATGGTAGTCCATGTCAGCTACGAAACGTCCCTGGACGCAGGAACCTAGCTGGCTGTATTTTACATAACTCTGTAGGCAATAAAAATTAATTTGCTGGCCATTTGGAAGTGCTTAATTTGTAAACGAGACCATTGGGGTCGTTTGTGCCCCCGAAAATTGTTGTTATTCTCCTTGTTGTTGCCTTCAACATGTTGTACACAACTGTTCGCTGCTCTTACTCTCTCTCCAGCTATCGCTTAATCAATTAAAGTGAGGCTGCCACAAATTTGCATTGCAAATGCTCCACACACAGTTTTGAAAGCAATAACTTTGCTATATATATATGTGAAAAGTCAGCAATTTATATTTTAAATTTGTTTGCACAGTGTTGAGACTTGTTTTTACATGTTTTGAGAGTATAGAAAGTTCGTTGTTGAGTAATTCCCGTTCTGGCCATTGTCCACAGTTATTTTCTCTGATTTTTATCGTTGTCCAAAAACAAACAGCAACAAGAACCGACGGCAACATTTGGAGTGCAAACAGTCGGCATTGCTGTGGCAAGAACGCAAATGGCGTTGAATGTTTGCAATAAAACAAAATTTAACAATTGTTGTCGGTTGCTTGTCATGCTCGATTTTTGGGAACTCTTGTTATACTACTCGCTACCCATAGGGTAGAAGGGTATTATAATTTTGTGCAGCCAGGAAATGCAGAAGACGGCAACTCCGACCCTATTAAGTATATGGGAAGAAATGCCTACTTTCTAAGGGTCTTAGTTTGGCTGAAAATATGGTATATGTTGCACTTTATGGTATATGTTGAATGTATATACCAAATATGGCCTTTGGTATATTTATAGTATTATTAATTTGGTTTTATTTTTAGTATACAATTAATACTGCACTATTTTGCTTTTATTTAAAATGAGTATTTGACAGTCGAGCACACTCAACAGTAGTTTTCTTACTTGTTTTTTGGTAATTATGTTGTTGGCAGCACAAATTTATTGTTATTGTTTGAAGAGAGCGAGAGGGAAATTGACGCCTTGACATCTTTTGATTGTCACAAGTAAGAACTTCCTTGCCTGCACTGTCAGGGCGCAATTTTCGCCATCTAGTACATAAAGTCTGATTAATAATTGTCGAAAAACAGTCGCTGTGCTTGACTTTGACCTTTGTAACTGTCACTGCGATTGCGACTGCGACTGCGAGTCGATTGAAGCATCCGCTCAGTGGATGCTATTTGCTGTGACAGTTTTGTGGGCGGACACAGACAGTCCAATCCAGCAGTCTGATCCTCCCTTGGCTGGTCGGGGGGTTGGGCATAAAAGCGCTTGATAAATGTCAAGTAAAACGCGTTGCGTTGTATACATAGAACGACCTCGACAGCAAGTCATGCAGGCAGTCAGACAATCTGGCTGTCAGTCAGTCAGTCAGTCTGCCAAGGGTGATTGTGTGGGCAGCTCTGCGTTTTTTCAAATGGGGGACAAATGATTGTCTAAGCGAGGTCTGTGTCTGTGGGTGGCATTACGTAAATCTTTGTCGCAGTCAAATGTATCTCTCGTTCTCTCGCTC
Source organism: Drosophila albomicans (assembly GCF_009650485.2). NCBI lineage: Eukaryota > Metazoa > Arthropoda > Insecta > Diptera > Drosophilidae > Drosophila > Drosophila albomicans. The sequence goes on along the minus strand of NC_047629.2, from coordinate 38,649,401 downwards.
TCTCTCTGCATTTAATGCATACAAATTGCTCTGATTTAAACAAAAAAATATGTATTTTGTCCAGCCAAATGATGTACAATTTTAGCCGCGCCACGGCACAGATTAAACACACCACAGCTCAGCTTCCAGAGACCCATTAGAGACAATATAATGTCTGTGCGTTAGCATCAAGTGCATCAGTCAATACTCTACGTTACGCTAAGCTTTCACACACATGTGTCACACGCATAACGTAAGCTTTCGGCTGACATGTGAGCTTTTGTAAGCTCACGCACACTTATGCAAAGGATTGATGGCAAATGATGGATCATCGACAGAAGCGAGAGAGATGGTGTCAGTGAGAGTGCTGACAGTGCCTGTCAAAGTCATTTGCCATAACTTTTTGCGGTGCACGCTTAAGTGGCTATCAGCGTATGTGGATTTTTGCGCACAGCGAACACGAGTTAAATTTATATGTTTTAAGCAATTTTTCACCCTGATGGCAGTGAGTGTTCAGTTCACTCAGTATTTCTCCCTCGCTGAACTCTGCACTCGACGGCGAATTGTGTCAGCGAGAGTGTGTGACCGGGGTCGTCTCGCCAAGCGATGCGTGCAAGGGCTCAGCTCAGCTCTCAAACTGGATGCAACCCGACCACTTGCCACACAGATACACGACGTTGCAATGTGCGTTGTTGGGAGGTGACGCGCGCTGTATTTGTCTTTCAACACGGTGCATCATCAACACGCCTTTTGCTACAGGGGCATCGTCATATTTTATTCAAGGCAAGTGCCATCTGCACATGAACTCAACGTTGCCAGCCAGCCAGCCAGCCATCCAGTCAGCCACACACTCTCAGTCAGTCATCATCCACATCCACGTCCACTGGAACTCTGACTCTTGTCTCCGTCTCCTACTCCGTCTCTGTCTCCATCTCCGTCTCCATCTTCGTCTCCCATTTTTCAGCTCCGTCTGCCTTGAGATGGATTTTTGCATGAATTTGCATTGCATTTATCACTGCTTGATGCTTTGCTTATCTCCATCGTCCAGAGCGTATTAAATGGTACATTAAATCGTAATTGCGTCGAGGTCAATAATACGAGAGTCGATAAACTTTCCTCTCAAAATAGACGCCGGCGTGTTGAACTTTGACACGCAAGCAAACAAACAAATTGACTGCTGCATCCAGTTGCACTCGACAAAATCTGCTTCACAAATGTGTTATAACACACACACAGATAGTCAGCCTCCGAGGCACAACTTTTAGTCTAAACAAATCCATTTAAAACACCAGAGAGATAGAGGAAAATGGAAGGGGAAAGCGGCAGCTGTCAGTCAAGGCATCAAGCGCGAGGAAAACCTGTGAAAAGTTTCAATGGTCTGTTGGAGTTGCATGTTTTTGATTCTTTTTCTTTCTGTTTTGTTGATCCGCTTGTTGCCACATAATTAAATCTCAATTCAAACAAAATGCTAAACATTTCAAACTATTTTATGGTTCTCTGATGGATCTGCTGGCAAATGTGTGTGATGTTTGCGTGTGTGTTCTATAAATAGTTTGTCTTTAATTAAGTAAACAATAACTGTGTTCAATATTAATTTAGATTTTTTCTCTTTTGCTTGCAGGTAAGCGTACAGTTTGAGAAGCACTGGCCAAGCGAGTGAGCACAGTTGGGTAGCTATTGGTGAGGCGGCAAATAAAGTGCAAGTGCAGTAGTTTGTGGATTGTGTGTGTGTGTGTGTGCCTTGTCCCAATGCCCCAACAAAAACCAGAATCTGTGCAATTGCCAAGCGACAGACAGACAATAGATAGACGCAACTCGGAGTTGGAGAGATGGAGAGCAACAATTGTTGCAGACACATTGACGACACAGACAGCAGCCAACGACAACGACAACGAACAGCAGCAGCTGAAGCTGAAGCTGAAGTTGAAGGCAAGAGGCAAGAGGCAAGAGGCGAAAGCATAGTTGCCTAGTTGTCGTTGTCGCTGTGTCTATTGCTGACAGATGCGATTGCGAGAGCACGACGACTGCTGCACGATTGCACGCACATTTTTGTGCTCTGTGCAACATTGGAAATTGATAATGAGCCGCAGCAGCTTTCGAGGCAGCCCCAAGGCGCCCCACTGAATGGCCAGCTCCAGTGGCAGCGCCTTATTTGGCAGCGATGTGTTTGATAAAAGGCCAGAATGGGAATATGAATGAATGGCCAGACTCTCGAGGCAGCAGGCAGTTGCATCAATGAAACGTTACTCACTCACTCGTTGACTGACTGACTGACTGCCTAGATGAGTGAGTGAAATGCGCAGCTGACTGCGCTCGCAATATGTGTGTGTGTGTGTGTGTTTGTGCTTGTAAAAAGCAATCAAGCGTACGATAAGATAAGTGAAACCCCAGAGCCGGAATTATAACTAGAAGTGCGAGGGAAGCCCAAACAGAAAAACCTCGGCTATCCCAATCCTCCCCCAACTGTGGAAGTTTTAATTATGATTGACATGCGGTCGACGTTGACGTCAACAGCGGCTGCTGTTGCTTCTTCTGCTTCCTCCCACACAACTCAGAGCTCAACTGGCATCGATTTCGACACGACTTAATTTTTTGTTGAAGAGGGTTGCTGATTGCCGCTGCCATCGAGCGTGCGGTGCGGTGCGGCGTTGAAACTCATCAGTCAAACGGCAGCAGACACAATTCACAAGACACAATTGCAACACAATTTCAGTTGCGGTCACAAAGCTACCCCCGAAATAAAAAATACTATATACAAGGGATGAACCATCCCTTTCCCCTCTCCTTTCCTCTACTTAGTTTGGCAATTGTAACAGTTTGCGAAAGCAGCGACAAAAATATTAAATTATAGTCGCATTAACTGCGAACACGCAACATCGCAACATCGGCAAAGTCAACGCTTTTGTTGCGTGTCTGCATAAATCTGGCACGCAACAACGACAACAACGATAACAACAACGACATAAGTATCATAGTCATATCATCTCAGGGTGAGTTTCACTTCTCAGTTCTCTTCTGTGTGGTCCTATTGATTTTCAGTTGTGAAAGTCAGACCGAAAGACACCCTGCACTTGAGATGCACGTTGATGAGCATATGTGAGATTGCGCTGATCCTAGGAAAGGTCATCAGCGTGTCTTTAATAAATCGATACAAATTTATGAAAATAAATTGGAATTCTGTACGAAATTAAGCTAAAATAACAGATGTACTAGATAAGGGCGATCGAGGAAGTGCAGCTTAAAACAAGGGTGACTCCTCTGTTATTGGTTATTGTTTCAATAGGAAATTATTGAAGCGAATTTTTTGGTTGAAAATATGCTTAACAGTAATTGCATTTTAGGAATAAAACTGCCAGCGGCAATATCAGTCGAACATAGGGCGCGATTGGCCTGATCGAAGAGAGAGATTAAAATTAGGGTGTCTGCTATAATTTCATAAGGCAAATTGAAATCCATTTGAGCGGAAATATTAATAAAAATATTTGTTTACAATTTGTAGAGGGAAAATAAATTATAATAACATTGAGTGGAGAAAAATATGAGCATGAAATAAATTGTTAGTTTGATTAAGAAAAGAGCAGATTGAATGGGGTTCTGTTATGCATCAATAGCTAATAAAAAAGTGATTTTCGATTTTATTACAATTTTTAAGTAGCAAAATATGAAATATTGCTTCATAAAAATTGTATCAAATTTCACAAGGTTATTAGTAATATAGTTATATAGAAAACAATGGGTTGCAAGAAGTTCTGTTATTCATTAAAAGCTGATAAAGAAACTGACTGAAACTTTATGAAATTGAAAAAGAAAAATATAAACATGGCATATATCAAGTTCAATATGATTAATAGTATTATAAAGATTACAGATTGCAGTTGATTGAGATTTACTTAAAATTTATAAATGAAAGAAATTAATGGTAATGAAATATTGCTTTATAAATATTATTTTAAATTTCATCATAATGAAATATTTCTTTTTTATTAAAATCACTAATTGAAAAGATTTTAATATTAGTGAAATATTGTATCGGAATTTCAAGTCTGAAAATGTCAAAACAATGAAAATACTAAAGGCTTAACAAATTGTTTGATATGCCTAAAGATTTGCATTGATTATTAACGGTTCGCTGTTTGAACAAGTTTGTCAAGCTTCTCAAGTTTTCTCTACATAAATAAACATGGCTTATATAATGCTGGATTTGTTATTGTTGTAGTTTCTGTTGTTGTTGTTGTTCAACCCCTTCGGCTGTTGCCAATTCGCCATTGGCATTTTCACATGCTGGCTTATTTGAATATTAAAGATTATGCTTATACTTATATATAAAAGTATATATATAACTGTATGTGTATATAGACCTTTTGTGTGTTGTGTCAGCATGTGAATACACTTCGTATGTGGAAGTAAACAATATTCTTGCGACAGTCACCAAAATAGCAACGAGAGACAGAGAGAGAGATAAATGCTCGCCTCATCGTACACTGGCAGAAAACTATCAAGTGCAGAAGTTTCATATCCTCAATTAAACTTGCTCATCAGCCTGAAACTTCCGTTCCATTTAAGCTGCTAAACGCCCGACGCATTCATCTTAATTAGCAGCAATCGGGATGGAGTCCAGGTAGCTGCTCCCTCGACTCTCTTCCTCTCTCCCAATCCAGTTGGGTTCATAGCTGTCTCTGTTGTTGCTCTATCTATAGCGTTGTTTGCCCCTTGGCTACCAAAATTGTGGCTCAGTGTAGAGAGAGGAAGCGAGCTGGCTGGCTGGTTGGCACAGCCAAAAAGTTTTGCCGTTTGCCACCATCGCATGCAAAAAAGGATTCAGAGGGGCAGGTCACACACAACAATGCCGACGCCACTATGAATGATTGCCGCGGCGCGCTTTGTTCATGTACATATCAAAAATGTTCGGGGGCAGGAGTTGAAGCATAGAATGGGCCAGACAGGGAGCCAAGTTCCCGGTTCCATGTCGTGCCGCGTCCAGTGTGTGGCGTCGCAGCGGAAGCGAAGCAAAGCGGAAGCGCTCATACGCCATGTTGGCCGGTGGCGTCGTTGTCGTCGTCGTCGTCGTCGACGTCGACGTCGTTGGCGGTAACTGAAAATTGAATAAGCGTAAGTTTCGCGTGCCAAAAATTTGTTGTACTCCTTGTTGTTGCTGTTGTTGTTGTTGCTGTGTTTTGGGCTGTTGGCTGTTGGCTGCCCATTGCCAGGGCGCTCCCTTTACTTTACTTTATTCATTACCAAAGCTGCCACAAACGAAATTACAGCGAACGTCGTCTTCGTCTTCGCCTTCGACTTGGCGACTTTGTAGATACTTGGCTGGCGATAAAAAGGTCGACAACAACAAGAACAACAAATAATACGAGGCAGGCTGTACAACTCAATAAGCCAAGTTAACAGTCTATTGAGTCGCGCATAATAACCCCCCAAGTAACAGTTGTTGTAGTTGTTGTTGTTGTTGTCGTTATGTTGTTGCCGTTTGCGGAACTGACAGTTACCTAATGGCAAGCATACACAGATAAACCATTAACTTTCGGCCCAAACCAAATACTAATAAAAAAAACCTAGCAAAAATGGCAAGCGAACTTAAATTCTTTTGACTGTGGCACGAAGCAAAAGGAGAGCGAGAAATGCCACAAAATCGATCGATAATTCGTGCTAAAAGATAAATTACCGTTATGCCTGCCGCCGTCGCCGTCGCCGCCGCCGTTGCCGCTGCAAGTCGCGACGACTTTTGGCCACTTTTTTGCTGTCGTGGGGAGAGAGTGAAGAAGTTTTGGTCCCGGCCTGATAATAGCATTGGTAGCGAGTTCTTATTGCCCGCCGAGTTGGCCGCAGTCGGCTAATAGCTGCGCTGATTCCATTAATTTGCCAAATGACAGCCAAAGCAGGAAAGAGACTGGAGACCGACGCAAAGCGAAGCGAAGCGAAGACGCGGAGCAGATAGCGACGATAGCAACAAAGTGTGACCCGGGCATAAAGTGAGACCTAGCTAGCATAAGAGATGAGGCTAAAGTTGTGGGGAAGTGATAGTGGAGGTGGAAATGGAAATGGGAGGCTGCCATTTTGACACTAATTAATTAAGTTTCGGTGTCTTTTGTCTTTGACTAGACTTAAGATTTATCTTAGGCAACTTAGGCGAATTCCATATTGTGATAAACAATTGTACTATTTCCGTTCAAAGCCATAGAAAACCGGAACTAGGAAGCTCTAACAATGTGCTAAACGTTGGCGTTTATGCTTTATTGCAACTAACAAAAATAATATGTATATTTGTCTCGCTTATATTTGTAAATAGTGGGCATAAATTTGTGGCAAGATATCACGCACAACGGCACATTAAATACATCAAGTGGCGGCATAACATAAATCCCCCTGGGGAGCCACCGAGAAGTCGCCCCCAAGAGAAAAACACACAGAGAAACAACTCAACAGCCCATCAAATAAACTTGTGTCGCAGCGACGTATGCAAAGTGTGCGGCAAGTGTGGGTTGTGTGTGTGTGTGTGTGAGGCATTGCACAAATAATCAAACGAATAAAATATCGATTACAAGTGTCACAATAAAAGCAGCCAGAGGCCAAAGCCAGCCAGCAGACAGCGAGACAGACAGTTATGAAAGATATTGCCACTATAAATAAATATTAATTAAAGCCACGAAAAGCGCCACACGTTGCATGACGCGACAACGCATAAATCTCAGAAAAACCTAAAATGCAACAGCAAAATTTGAATATACTATAACATATATTTTCGGTTTGCTCATCTCTTTCATTTACTACGAAAGAATTATATTTATACCCGCTACCCATAGAGTAGAAGGGTATGATAACTTTGCGAATGTAACAGGGAGAAGGAGCCATCTCCTACCCTATAAAGTATATATATTCTTGATCAACCGAGATGATATAGTCATGTCCGTCTGTCCGTTTGAGCACTTAGATCTCAGAGGCTACAAAAAATAGAGATATGTGTGATATTTGCACTCAGATCAAGTTTGTTTAAAATTTTTGAATTTTTTCGAAATTTGGTTGCGATTAAATAAAAATATAGAAATTATTTAAGAAATACTTTTTGTGGTTGGACTTTTGGTCAACAATCTGGTATATTTAGAATGTAGTACCAAATACAGCTTTTTGTATATGTTTATCATTTTTTACTTTGATTCACAATGGGTACCAGGTATCTCACAGTTGAGCACACTCGACTGTAGCTTTCTTACTTGTTTTGTTTTTCGTTTGCGGTTTGTCGGCACACATTTTTCCTTATTTTTTTTTTGGCTCTGATTTATTAAGCAAATATTTGACCAATAAAATTGATGAAAATATTCCAAAGCACATATGATGCCCAGCTAAATAGATGAAGCTGATGAACAAAGTCCGTGCAAAAAATTAAAAAAGATCTTAATAAATATTTGCTTTTCGAGCGTTGCGAAAAGAAGCTAAAAACAAGTCACGCGTAGATCATTTCAAATGCTTAATTTATGCACGTCTACACACAACATTTTGGCAGCTACACATTTTTACAGCAAACGCCACAAATATGAGAGGGTTGAAAACCAAAAAAAAAAAAAAAATGAGAAAAAATCGAGCTGAAACTAGCGGAAAGTATTCAAATGGTCCGAACCGCCTTTTTTATGTATTTTGACGCGTCGCTAAATTTAGCTAGCAAATATTTGCGGGGCCAAGCAAAAAACGAAAAACCAAAAAAAAAGCCGCCAATTTGATGCCCAACTTATGCAATGCATCCGGGAATGATACAATACAAGTAAGAGTGCGATTGCGAGTACTCGAATGAGTCGAGTATGAATGCTAGTATGAGTATGAGTATTTTTGGGCCCAAGCAATTTAATTGCCCCTCCCAGCCCCCAGTGAACTGAAAGAGAGGCAGACAGAAGAGTCAGACAGACAGACGGACAGATGGAATGGCCGCAAAAGTGTCAAAGACCCCGTGACCGAGTGTACCAAAGACCCACCCAATGCGATGCCATACGATGCGATTGCAATTGCGACTGCGATGCGATGCGAGGAGGAAACAAAAATGCCACCGACACCCCATGAAAAATCGTATAAAAAGCACAACTGTCAACTTGGCAAACTGCTTGGCAACTGCAAAAAGAGAAAAAATTGTCGCCGCTCGCTCTCTTTGCGCCTCATTGCGTCCTCGGCTGGCATTCAATGGGTATTAAATAAGAGTAGACTCGCATTGTATGCGATATCATTGGGTAGATTACAACAAAATGTCATTGCATTAGATATTAAATTGCCAGCTAGATTGGTAATAGTAAACCATAGCGTGAGCTTCCGATTACAGGGTATACTTCAATTTTTAAAGAAATATATTATGAATTGAATTGCTTAGCTAAAATATTCATAACATTTACTTTTACTATGAAATCACCGTTTTCATTCTCTATCTTTTAATAGCATGCGCTTCAGATTACAGAGTGTAAACAAGACACCCAATATATCTATAACATCTCAAAGTACCATATGAAGTACATACTTAAACTATTAAAAAAATATTTTATAATTTACATTGCTTAGCTAAAATATTCATAACACTTACTTCAATTATTGAATCACCCATTAAATTATCTTTTAACTGCGTGTGCATAGGATTATGTGGTATAAACACGAAAATTTATAAATCTATAATATTTAAAAGTAAAATTTAAGAAAATTAAATGTATGAACTACATAACTCTTAAATTAAAAAATTGCAAATTTAATTGCTTATCTCAAATTTTCATAACATTTACTTCAACTAGAAAATCTCTCATTTAAAATTTCTGCCAGTATAAACACGACAACCTATAAATCTATAATTTCTCGATGTGAAATATAGGAAAATGAAATGAGCATAAACTTTGAAGCAAATAAATTACAGATTGACTTGTAAGCATTGACTTCAACTAAAATGATGTCATCTATTTAATTTTAAAACTTTGACTTCAACTAAATTGAAATCATTCTTTTAGTTATAAAAACATTTAAGGTATACCGTAAATAAAGCATTTTCTTCTCGGCACATTTCTAATATAAATAAATCATACATTAAATGCAAAGCATTTCCTTCTCTCATGTTCTGCCCTTTTTACAGGGTATGCAATGCCTGCAGGCCATAAATTCATTTCGTGCACAAAAATTGTATTTATTATAAAAATTAAAAAAGGCCGCGCACAGCCACAGAAACTTTTTGGCAAACGAAAATGCGACGACGCTTTCAGTACGGACAGTTGGTCATTTAGTTGCCAAATTAGCACGACGGCCGCAGACAGACTTTTAGCACAGACTGTAGACGATGATGATGATGATGATGAGTCACAAGTTGCAGTTGCAGTTGCAATTGGAATTGCATTCGAATCGTATTATATTTTTTATTTTTATTTTCATTTTGCGCATTTGGCGAGTGCAAATCGCTTTTCGATCTCTTCAAAGCTATTTTTCGCATTTTATCTCTATACATTATCGATTTCATTTTATTTCAAATGTGCAGCTAGTTGAGTTGAGTTTTTCAATGAAAATAGCTAAAAACCTCTGCTGGCTTTTGTGTCATGTGTTTGCCATCGACACACACGTGCTTTGTGTTTTTGTTGTTGTCGTTGTTGTTCAGATAGCGAGTCGAGATCCATTACTATATTGACGAGGCATTCGTATTTGAATGCGAATGTGAACACACTAAAAAGTGTCTTAAATGAAAACTGACAATTGACAGCGCAAATTGTTAAACAAAACACGCAACTAACAATAAGCCAAAGATAAATAAATGCGAGTGGCTGAAAAGCTTATTACGCGGCAAGTGCAAAAATATCAATACAAAATCGGGGAAAAAATGTTAATGGAAAAGTTGCAGCGAATCAATTATATAAATATATTTTACAAAGTCTAAAGATTAATTGACAAACTAATTGTGTAGCTATTGCAAATAGTTGTAAGCTACTCGGGCGTATACTTGATGCTGGCAAATTTGCTTTGCTGATTTGATTGTGATAAGGCTTAGCCTTGCTTTGGCAAATAATCATTGCGAATAGAGAGAGAGAGAGAGAGAGAGAGAGAGAGCTCACTGTGTCAGCGCAGCCGAAAAGCCATTTAAACGCTGCAGACAATTCGACGACAACAGCAACGCCAACTATGTCAGCAGCAGCAACAGCAGCAGCAACGATATTGCCAACAAAATGCAACCAAAGCCAGTTTATTGTCATTGTGTGTCGTCTGACAAGGCTAAACAACTGACAAATCCCCATTGCTCCCCTTTCCTCAGCTCCTTTGGGGGCTGCTGCTGTTGCTGTTGTGGTTGTTGCTGTTGCTGCTGTTGTGGCTGCTGCTGCTGCTGCTTTGGTTGCAGTGACATCATCCCCAGCCAAGCAATTAAAACTAATGTATTTGCCAGATTTGTTGGATGCCATTTTCCAAACATATTGCCAACTCATTGCTTCAGCATTTCAAATGACCCAAAAATGACTTAACACTTGTGGTTGTTGTTGCTGCTGTTGCTATGGTTGCTGCTGCTGCTGTTGTTTTGTCATGTGATTGATGCAACTTTATGACATCGGCGTGGGCGCATTTCAAATGCGCGCGTAATTGTTTTTAAATAGCCAACTGACTTGACAAACTGCAACTGCAGTTTTTTTCCCTATTCTTATTTATTTATTTATTTATTTTGTGATGGCGTAAGTAATTAACCCCCGCTCGACAAAGTGTTTTACACGTTCGCAACGTTTATGCGGTTAGCACTTAATTAATGCACATTTAACCCGCTGGCGGCCAATTGGAAGTTTTTTGGCTAATTACAAGCCCATTAGCCCGAGGGCGTAGATTGGGAAAACTCAAGTGGCCGCCTCTGTAAACTTGCGAGTGGAACTCCATCTCTCAACTCTGACTCTGACTCTGACTTCGACTCGAATTCGAGCTGAGCTTTAATTTAAATAAACGGCCTAAGCAAACACGCAAACTCCACTCGAGCTCTCAACTCATTTGCCTAACCGCCAAGAGCTTCGTCGTCGTCATCGTCGATTCTCCTCAGCATCTCGATAGAGAGCGAACGCGGCACCTTTGACATGAAACTTTGTTGTTGTTGCTGTTGCGACAGCGCCTGTCATTTAGCATTTAACTCAAAACGTTGTAAAATGTATACCATTATCACTTTATTATAATTATTTATACATGCCTTCGTCTCAGTTTTCCCTTTACATATTTCTGTTCACGTTTTTCTTTTACCTTTTTTTTCTGTTTTCTGTTTGTCTTGTTTTGTTGTCTTGCTTTCTGCCTTATCAGCGGCTATGCTTCTCGTTTTCAGTTTGTTGTTGTCTTGTTTCTTTTTGTTTTGTTTTCTTTTGAGGTAAATGTTTTGCTGAAATGTCATAAATTTGCTAATTTATTGTTAATGTTCTTTTAAGTTAATTACGCAAAAGAAAAAGCCTTTTAAGCCGCGGACACAAATTGCCAACGTGCTTTGCTTGAGTTCAACATTTTGCGTACTTTGTTGAGAGGGTTTCTTGCTTTTGGCTGTTTTTTTTATAGCTCCACTCCATGCCATATTCTGTCTATATCTCTACAGAAATTCGTATATAAATAGACACGAGCAAAACATAAATCTCGATATGGCAGAGAACAAGCAAAAAGTAGAAGCAGATGATGATGAGTTCAGCTTGAAGATTGAAACAAGATTGATTGAAAATCACTCACCGATCATTGAAAGTGTGGAATGTGCGTCTAAATGATACCCTATTTAGATTACCTATTGAAAATATAATTGCATGTTCTATATGCTATAGGTTTTTATAAGAGAGGTAGTCATTACCTAAGTTCAGGAAATTTCCTTGTTGAATAAGACTTTATTTCCATTAATGAAATTTACTTTAAAAGGTTAAAATAACTATTAAAAATAAAATTATATCTTCTATAAGTAAGAAGATTTTAATATCAGTATACAACTGTTAGTTTATCAACAAAAAATCAGTAAATTTGGTTCATTTAATAAAATTACATATCCTCTATTGAAGTTCACCTCAAAGATTACTGAAATATTCATTGAAAGTGTGGAATGTACAAACTAATAATACCTTAGACTTCAAATAAAATTATATATAATATCAGTATACATATTTTTACTCATTAAAAAGAAATCAGCAAATTTTCTTCAATAAATATTATTCGATTTTCTGCCTTGATACACATCTTGAAGATTGTTACAAGATTGATTGAATATAAAATGAAGTTAAAGACAATCTCTTAAAGTTCACCTTAATGATTGCCACAAGATTCTACTAAATAATACCCTAGACTAAAATTTAAAATTATATGTGCAAAGGCCAATTTATATGAGTATACATATTTTCAATCATTAACAAAAAAATCAGCAAATTGTGTTTATTAAAAAAAATTAGATTTCCTCCTTTTAAAATTAACCCTGAAGATTTCTTCAAGATTGATTCTCTATTAAATATAATTAAAATGGAATTCTTATAGTTCACCTCATAGATTGCCACAATATTTATTGAAAGTGGGCAATATTAACCCAATTAATACCCCAGATCTAAAATAAAATTTTATATATGCAATAGCCAATTAATATGAGTATACGTATTTTTAATCATTAACCAAAAAAAATCAGCAAATTGTGTTTATTAAATAAAATTAGATTTCCTCCTCTTGAAGTCGTGCCCTTAAGTCAATTGCTTTTGATCTCTGCACTTTTACCCTTCGAACTGTCTAAAACTTAGATTTTAATGAAGTTTCGTTGCCACTAATTATAGCATAGTCAGAGAGCCAATGAGTCGAGTTGCCCCCGATGGCAATGACGCGTTATTATTAAGCAATTAATGGATTTAAATTAATTTACTTTAATGGCTTTTGCCCTCTCTCTTACATATTATGCAGACGCTGGCGCATTTCTGATTCTTACTGATGTACCGCAAGCAATTTAACAAACTGTCTGAAAAAAGCGATATATGTATACAGAAGAGAATAATAATAATAAGTGAAACTTGATATGTGACACATGGCGAATTCTCGTTTGCTGCTGCTGACAATTTCGTGACAATTTATTGGACATATCAATGACAAAAAAGGCAATTGCAATTGCAATTGCAGTTGCATTTGGCATTAAACAATTTCGGCGTTTTCAGTTCCTTTGACAATCACGGCAAACAAACCAGCATGTGCCAATGTTTTTACAAAGCTTTGACTGTTGTTATTATTGGCCAATTCTGAGAGTATTGTCCAACTATGACAACAGCGATGTGGACCTGACCATAAATGGTCAGATGTCCGAAATGCCAAATGCGTCATGAATACGTCGAGTTATAAATTATCGTGGAATAAAATACAAAATAATCTGCTGCCTTAAAAAGTCGACTCTAGTAATATCTTCACTTTTACTATCGAGTTGCTCTCGAGTGATCAAAGCAGCTCCATGTGCCATGTCATCGTTGTCATCCTTTGAAAACCTCTTATGTGGCACGCCTGACAATGACAGCAACAGCAGCAGCGGCAACAATAACTACAAATGACGACGACAAACTACAAGTACAACAAGGGCTAATCAACACACATCACAACAACTTCATTTAGCACTCTCCCTCTCCCTCTCTGCCCCTCATTGTGGCATAGCTCATATTACACGCAACTTCTCTCCCCTTTCATGCTGTGTGTTGCTCGTGTCGAACTCATGCACAATTAGTCACTTGCAAGTCAATTAAGTTGCCCGGGCGCCAAAGCACCACAAGACAAGGCTGCAGACTAGCAATTGCGAGTTAGGGTTAGGGATACCTGTGGCCAAAGCTGGCAACACAACCACGAACTCAGAACAGAGAACAGAGACTGAGACTGAGACTCTAATGCTTAGTTGTATTTTCGCAGTTAAAAGCAATGACAATGTTGGCGACAACGAGCCAACGAGTTGGCGAGAAAATTAAAGAGAAAGACACCAGCAGGCGAGGAGGAAAAAAGTAAAACAAAACCATATTATTAACGCCTCATTAAACTTTTAACGATTTTAAATTACAGGCTGCGAAACGGGACCAGCTAATGAATACAAATTAGCCGCAGAAGGTGCGCAGAACAGCAAACATTAGACATGTTGCTGCCTCTCTGTCTTCTTCTCTCTGTTTGTATTGCTGTCTCTTGTTTATACCCGCTACCCACAGGGTAGAAGGGTATTATAATATTGTGAAGGAGGCATATAGAGAATATATATTCTTGATCAGCGTCATCAACCAAGTCCATATAGCCATGTTCGTCTGTCTGTCTGTCCGTCCGTCTGTATGAATACCTAGATTTCAGAGTCTATAAGAGATAGTGATATAATATATATTTGACAGCACTTGTTATATTTACACGCTGATGAAGTTCGTTTCAAAGTTTTACCACGCCCACTTCCACCTCTGTAAATTAACAAAAATCGAATAGCAAGCGTAATTTTTTAATACATACATATAATAATAACTATAGTATTTATAATTCCTAAAATTTTGGTTGCGATCAAATAAAAATTGTAGTAAGTTATTTAAGAAAATCCTTTGGTATGGGAAAACACTTTAACTTACTTCTAGTCTTAGTATTTTTGTTTGGCAATCTGGTATATTTTATAGTAAATGGTATATTTTGAATGTAGTACTATATAAATATATCAAATATAACCTTTGGTATCTTTTAACAATTTTTGCTTTTATGAATAATACCTCACCGTTTTGCTTTTATTCAAAATGGGTAGCGGGTATCTTACAGTCGTGCACACTCGACGGTAGCTTACTCACTTGTTTGGGTCTTGTTACTGTGCATAACAATTGGAATTGAAATTGTAGGCCTACGACAACGACATCAACATCAACGACAGCATAATTGTATGGAATGTGCATGTCCAATGTTTGGTTTTGTTTTGCAAATGACTTTTCAATGTAGCCAATGTTTGACACTCGTTATAACTAATTGTCATTAATTGTGTAGACAAAGTCTGGGCGTGTATTATTGTTATTGTTGTTAATCAGGCACATTTCACAATTTGTTGAGAGTTCTGATAGTTTTCTGTGACAGTTGACAGCTGACAGCTGGTTTGGCCAAATGTTTAATTGTAAACACTTGTTAAATGCAAATTTGTGTTCCCAACTCCCAACACAAACACACGAGGTCACGGCCCAGTCCGGGTTCGGTCAGTGGATTTATCACAACGATATATCACGATACAACAACAAACACACAAAATGCTCTAATGCATATTCAAAGCATTCGATCAGTCGTATTTTGTCGATTCCTGTTTTCAGCGCGAATTTAAATTGCTAAATAAGTGCGATATATTTATTTCTTTCGCTCAACATGCGTATTTATAGGCCTAGCTAGCTTTTACATTTTTATAGACACCAACAAAAATAGTATATAGTATATACCATATATATGTGTGTTTATGTTTTAAATATATGCTCAATTTTCGGTGTGTTGTTGTCTTGCCATTAAAGTCTGCGTTCGCATGGCAAATTAAATGTATAATTAAGAAATTAACTGCTTCCGTTGATGTTTATTGTGTGCCAACATTTATTATATTTTATATACATAAAATACAAAACAAAACAAAAAACACAACAGAAAACCAGAAGAGCAAGAAACAAAGGCCTCCCTCAACGGAAAGAACTGTGAACAGAAATAAACGCATTTGAATTTTTTAAATTTGTAAGAAAGAAACATAAATTAAATTTTTCTTTTTTGTATAAATCTCATGATGTTGATAACTATGTGGAGCTTACGGTTCCAAAAAGATTTTATTTGACTCAAATATTTATTTATGATTTTTCAAGCCATAAAATGGGATTGGCACATAAATCATAAACACTTGTTGAAGCTATTTAAATTTCGATTTCTTATCGTGTATGTTATACTTTTATGATTTTCCCTGAACTTGTGATCCACATGTGAATTAATTTAGCAGTTACGTAAGATTTTTTATGTGTGGTAACATTTCTTGGTATTTTTTTCTGTTATTACAATATTCAACAAGAATATTTGTCAATCTTCAAGTTGATATTTCTTATTTAAAATAATGAATATTTTATTTTTGGATTTTACAATTATGAATGAATTTAATTAACATCACTTAATCAGCTTGCGAATATAATTTATGCAGTTGCAATTTGCTGTGGTTTATTTTTGACCAAAATGCGCTGATTTTTGCACAGTTTCCCTTATAATTTGATAAAAATATAATAAAAAGAATTCGTTCCTTTTGCACGCTCTAAAGAATTTTTGGTTAACTCTTTGGGTTGTGTCGAGTTGTTGTTGTTGTTATTGTTGCTGCTTTGTTGTTGTCTGCTTTTCGCCTCGATTTAATATCAAAGCAAGCCGACAGCAGCACAAAAGATACATGAACAGCCACGCCCCCTCTCTGGGTGCACGTCCTACGCGGTCTTCCACTTTGTTAGTTTTTGGCAAGCAACCAAAAACAACAAACACAACGACAACAACAACAACAAGAGCATTAAATCGGAGGCAAAACTCAAGTAAACTTTATGCCCAGCCTCTGGTAGCATTCTTTTATTTTATTTTGTTTTGTTTTGCGTTTTCGTTGTGTTGTGTTGTGTTGTTGTCTTGAGTTGTTTTTACAATTTATTTAAGGTCTTCTCTACGCTGTTTTCGGTGCAAGAAACAAATTTGAAATGCAGAAAACTGAAACTGAAAACAGCAGTAAAACACAGCAAAAGCGGAAAACAGAAACAAACGCAGAGGCTACAAATTAAAAATCGAGACACAAAACACAATAGAAATTGTCAAAAAGCGAGCAAATTTATGCACAGCTCTCAAAAGCGATAGCACATCTTACAATGCCTCTCAAATTCCCCCTTCCAATGGCTCTCAAACACCTCTCAATCCTCCTCTAACTACACGTTGAAAAGGGAAGCAAAGAGTGGATCGGGAGGAGAATCAAACTGGTAAACGGTCAGCCTTGTGTGGGCGCGTGTGAGAGTTGCCATTAAAACAAATACATAAATACAAAAAATATAAAATAAAACTACTACCAATACTGCCGGCCATTCCATTTTAGCTGGTTTTGTTTTTTTTTTTTGGTTGTGGTTGCTTGTATTTTTTTATGGCCCGAAACGAAGATGCGAGAACAGGTTGGATTTCAATGTTGGTCGTTGTCTCTTGTTGTGTTGTCGTGGGGTCGCATCGAAAATAGATTTCATTTTTATTAAAATTATGACATTCATCTTAATTTGCGCTATCGCATAACTTAATTTATTAATTCTTTATTTATCTTCTCTTTCTTTGCAGGTGTGTGTTTGTACGTCGTCTTCTGTATACGTTTGTTGAACAGGTTTTCCTGGCCAGCATCCAGCTATGCGGTCGGTGCTTCAGCATATATTTATGAATATGTAGTAGATATCCATGCATCCAAGTATGAATAGCATTCGTTAGTCATCTGCCAAAACTCAACTGCTGACTTGGCAACTCATTAAAAGGAGAAACCTGAGCTTTGTGGAGTGTACTCAACATATTCAAATCTTATGCGCCATTGTTGTGCTCTAGACAACGAAAAGAAAACGAAATTTAAATCACTTTAAAAAACTTTTCATATTTAAAATCACTTTTTCTAGTTACATTTTTCATCTCGTATTTAAATAATTGCAAATATCACAATGAACTTTTGTTAATTATTATCTCAACACGAATTAATTATCTGGAAGGGCATCTAAAACTCGTCACGCTTCGCTGTGCAATGCAATTCATCTTGAAAAGTGATTTCCATGAGTTTCTAGGAGTTGCAGCAGCAACAGTTTGCAGCATGCCTCATTGCAGCTGCCACATGAAGAATGCGTCTTCTGGCTTATGGTTTTTTTTGCTGCAGTCGTAATTTAATTAAAATGCAAGTGTATCATTAAATTGAAGCGCAACGTCAAGGCCCTTTTAGCTGCTGTATAAGCACCGTACTTATGAATCTACTCGTCTCACTGAGTGTCTATCCACTTAGTCTATCCACCTTACTCCCCTCTCTCTCTCTCTGTCTCTCATATCTCTCAATTCCTTGTCCGCACTCATGTCCATAAGCATGTCCATGTCTGTATCCATGTGTGTGCCTCATGTTTTTGCTGTCATTAATCTTTCGTCAGCTCTCCTCTCGTTCGTTCTGCTGTGAAAATTGTAGGCGCACATTTTCAATGCCAATGCTTTGTTGTTGCTGTTGATTTTGTCTAATGATCGCGTGCAGTTTTTCACATGTTTTCCATAATGGAACTAGGCGTCATATATCATAATTGTGCCAAACTATAAACAGATACAAACGAGCCACTCGTATATCTATGACTTGTTTCGGATACTAAAACCAACACAACTTGGACTCTGACTACGACTTTTGGCCAGATGCAGATTTAAGCCAGTTGATTAATGTGCTCAATGTGCATACTTGTCAGTTTAATAAATGTTCGTTGTTCTCTCTTAATCACTGCAGCGAATGCTTTTTCTTTTTTTTCTTTTTGTTGTATTCCAACTGTCATAAATTGATGATACAGTATCATAGATACAGTATCTACTACTACATATATCAGATAATGGCTTAACATTTACTAAATGCTCCATTTATTGTGTGGAATTATTTTGCTACCTTTTTTTATACCCGCTCCCATGGGGTCAAAAGGGTATTATAAACTTATGCCGACAGGAAATGTGTGTAACAGGCAGAAGGAGTCATTTCCAATTCCATAATGTATATAAAGTA
Source organism: Drosophila albomicans (assembly GCF_009650485.2). Lineage (NCBI taxonomy): Eukaryota > Metazoa > Arthropoda > Insecta > Diptera > Drosophilidae > Drosophila > Drosophila albomicans. Next base: position 38,630,725 of record NC_047629.2, on the reverse strand, counting down.
TAGAAATACACATTCGTTTTCAGTATATTTTGAATGTTATAGTATTTCGCTATATTTTAGTATTTTAAGATTGTATATGATATCTTATATTTTGAATGTAGGAGCATTTTAATATATGAAATATAGCTTTTGGTATACATATTTTAGAATATTATGTATTTTAAAATTGGTATATTTCAACAAGAATAGCGCACTGCTTGGATATTATTTTGTAGCAGTAAATATAGTAGTATATTAATATACCAATTACAAATTTCGGTATATTTCAGTGTTTTTTTTTAATATATATCATTTTGGTGTATTTTAATAATAATACCGCAATAAGTAGCGCGTATCTCATAGTCGCTCACACTTCACCATAGCTTTCTTACCCAGTTTTTTTGTGCCACACACCAAGTTGGCAGCGTGTGGTGACAGGTCACAGTCGAGTGTGGCAATTGAATTTTAACATATTCATAAGCAAATTACCAGCTCCATAATAATAAAATGCAAAGCAACAAAAAAAACTGTAACAGAAGTGTTGAGATTGCACTAATTACATGTCACTCGACCCACACCCCGTCACACACACACAACACTCCGCACACACACTCGCATACTACACAGCCAACACCTTGGCGCATAAATTTACAACAAACGACGCATGTCACCACGCTCGCTCCCTTCCCCCTCCTCGTTCTCCCCTCGCTTGAGAAAATATGTTGCATGTGGCATTTTGTGAGTTTTCTGCGTCGCCGCCGCTGGCTGGAAAAAAAGAGAAGAAAAAAAAGTGTCAAATGTGAAATTTATGTCGACAGACACATTCACAAAGTCACATTCATGGCGCACGCGTAGCCAACACCTTCCCCTTCCACTCCTCCACCTTCTTCACCCCTCTGCACATTTGGTGCCGCCCTCTCGCTTTGGCTTTTGTAAGAAATTAGCGCAAAGATTTAAATAAAAGCCAAAACAAGTTGTTAACTTTATTAGCGTTTTTATTTTTTTCTTCAGCTTTTTCGTTTGTGACTGTGCAGACAGAGCAAAAGTGATTTGCATAAAACGCGGCTTGCAATTAGTTGGCATGCAAATCACACATGGCCATAGACTGACAACACAGACTGTAGACTCCAACTCTGCAATTCTGCAGACTGTAAAACTCTGTGTTGACTCTGCGATCGGGACACTCGACTTCGTCTCTCGACTCTCGACTCAGGGCTTGGGTCATAACTCAAATGCACGCCCCGAGGGCAGGCAGACAAAGTGTTTAACAGCTGAAAATGCAACTACAAATTTGTTAAACAAATGTATGTGCTTGTTAATTGTCTGATCTGCAATAAAACTGTGTCAACTGAAGATGACTTGTGAGCGAGGGAAATCAATTGGAAAGCTTTTGACGCTGAAGTGAGGGAAAATGTTGGAAACTCACAGAGTGAGAGATGAGTTTAGACTTGATTTCGAATAATGGAAATGTTTTGCACATTTTGCTGATTAAACATGACTTCAGAGAGACCTTTTTTATAACATTGTACTATTTTTATTTTCGAGTGATCTTTTACAAATTTAGCCGAAACATAACTTAAAAGGCGTATTTTTTTAATTTAATTTTTTTTATCCAATTTTAAATGTACATTTAAATGCTAAATTTTAGAGTGTAAGAAATTACTTTGAAATGTACAATTCCATACTCATTTAGGTTCTTTAGATTTGATGATTAGTAAGAAAATTTTGTAATAACATTATATATTATATTAGTATATATTTTTATTATAAAATAACATATATAATATATCAGTATATATTTTCATAAAGATACCAAAAGCCATGTTTCCATACTGAACTCAAATTTAGAGTGGATTTTTCTTTATTTAAATATTAAAAGAGCTTTCATTATTTTCTGAGATGAGAATCGTTTTTAAACGTTCCTTTGCTATCTATATTTCTTTTTGAATAAAACAATTAAATTTGTGGAAAACGAATTTAATTTGAAATGTAAAATTTAGGCTTCACTTTGCAATTTTTAATTCATTACTTATTTTTTGCCTTATCTTTGAATTTAAACAAATTTAAAATGAACTCATTTATTGTCAGTGTAAAAGAATTCAATTCGAAATGTACAATTTAAAATATTTAAATCTTTATCTTTAGCCAATATCTATTTATTTGATGCCACAACAATTCAGTTGTAAATTTACGAATTTCCATATTAAAGCTGTCAAACATTCTCTCGACGGTTTTATCAGCCCGGCGCATTCGTCAAACAGAGTGCTGCCTGTGGCGTTTTCATTTGGCCAAAGCGCTTTGATTTCAATATAGTCAAAGAGCCTATTGATATGGCACTTTGTTTGGTATGAATGCATTGTTTAACATGTTGTCTCTGCTGTTGTCATTTGTTTAAGCATTGTTTATTAAATGTTGTCCCGTTGTTAAACTATTGTCGATGCTGCTCGTTGCTGCTGCTGTTGAAATTGAGTTTTTACCATGTTTTGTGCGCTTTTATGAGCTGAATTCTTGTCATTCAAATGAGCATAGAACAATGCACGCACACGCCGAAGAGACAGAGAAACAAGAATTTCATTGCTTTTCCTGTCAATTTTCATAGATATTTCATGTATTCTATGTTCTATATTTAACATGTCACCAATTCCCAGCAACCAAAGAGTGAGTACACTCATGAGTGCCATGCCATGCCTGCCTCGTTTGCTTGCTTGCTTGCTTTGTCTGTCACACAGGCAATTCAAGGCTGCATTTGATTGATGGCTTATGGGGTTAAACACACATAGACACACACTCAGACACATGAGAGTAGCCCATTTGTCTGTGAGTCACGGACTCACTTTGATAGTTTCTCTCAACCCAAAAGCCATTTGCCATCTCATTCTTAATACTCATTGGCGCTGCTTTCCTCTATACGCTGCTCATTAGTGTGCAATTGAAGCAGGAATTTTTACGGTAGTTGAGGGCATAAAAAAACAAAACAAAAAAAGCAGACACAACTCAAATCGTTTTCTCATTTCCTGCCTGATGCGTGGGAAAGCCGAAACCCTTCGTCAGGTGATCGGACCTGAAGAGAGTTTAATACATTTTTAATTGCAAAACTTGCCATAAAAAGCGTATAAGATGGAGGAGAGCACAAAAAACTCTAAATCGACTAACTGGCAAATTGCAACACAACTTTCACTCGCGATAACTGTAACTGGCCCAGGAGAATGCTCACAGCAATACTATATGCGCTGAGCATGCTCTCGAATACTTTAATACAGCAAAGACTGCAATTACGAGCGGGTAGCGATATCAACAAAAAAACGCATAAATTACTGCCCAAAAAAGTACACACAGAAATCAACTGCAAAAACATAAACAAAACAACGCACCGAAAAAACAAGAAAAATAAAAAACTTTATAAGGAAGTTGAAGTCGAGTGTGGCACGCTCGAAAATGCCAATGCGAGTGCTTAATTGAATGCAACGCAGTTACAGCAGCCGCAGTTGAGAAACAAAAAAAGAAAAAAGCGTCTCGAGTGCTCGACCTACATGGCGTATACGTAATTACAAATTTATGTGAACGCGCCACTCGATATATGCTGGCAAAAAACAATTGGCAGCCGCAGACTAACAAACTTGCCACGAATGCAATATGCATAATGCATGCGAGTATTGCCAGCCAGCGGCGACACTTGCCACGTTGCTTGCCACCGCTGCTTGCCACAGGAGTCTCGCATTGACAGCGGCGGCAGCTGCGCCTGCGCGTTGCAAATGCGCATCGTTACTTCGATTCACTTGGGCGTTTTGCCACACGCAATTGTGCCTTGGAGGCAACTCCGCTACCTGGCAAATCAATAAGCGCGCACACGCTACAAATTGTGGCAACTTGGCTAACGATTTCGTCGTAGGCTGAGAGCGCGAACATATTTCGCAATGCGAACGCCTTTAATCCATGCGCGGTATCTAATGAGGCGCAATAGAAGAGGCGTGACAGGCCGCCTTCATTTTGCTTACAACATTTTGCACTTATGTAGAAATGTATCTATGTCTCACCGCTTTCACTCCTTTGGTCTCTTTGGTACCCCCCGTCCCCTCGATTTTTGAGGTGGGACTCGTCGCCGTCTGGGCGAATGGGTCGTTTGCTTGCAAAAAAAAAAGAAAAACACAAAAATAAAACCCGCTCTGCTGTCTACACTTGGCGAATTGTCGACGCGATGATGAAGCCATTAAATTGAAAATTATATGGCGGTATTTGTTAATTGGCCAAGTCCATTGAAATTAACGCTTGTTGAGTTTTTACCAAGCAGAAATTACACACACACATAGAGAGCAGTGAAGGGGTCACAATATAGACGGCTTTGATGTGGCTGCCATGCAATTTTAAACACATTGCTGAAGAGTACTTAACAATTAAACAGCTAAAAAATTAAAGCAACCATTTTAAAGTGGTATTAATGTTGGCATTAAATAGCAGTTGGGTTAACAAATTAAATCATAAATATATGCAAGAGAGTACTTGACGAATTTAATAGCTAAAAATTTATAGAAATAATTTTAGAGTTGACTTTAATGTAAGCTAACCAATAAAAGTAAAACATATTAAAAACTAGCACCATTGCCTGAAGTTGACCTTATACAGCACTTGAACTAGCAATTATAAAGCATTCAAATTAAAGCATAAATCTATGCAATTTAAAACGGAAAGCTTAGCAATTAAATAGCTGAAAAATTAAAGCAACATTGCATGAAAAAGCAGTCAAAAATATTCACCAAAAATATTGCATTAAGTTGGCCTTAAGCAGCAATTGGATTCGCAATTATACAGCGAACAAATTAAAGCATAAATATCAAAGACATAAAGCAAAAACTTGCATTCAGTTGGCAGTGAAGTTGAGCCATAAATTAAACCCCAAATTAGAGCGCAGACCAACCCACGCTGGCGCCATCTAGCGTTACATAGCATGCAATGTCTTTCTCCTTCTTAAGCTAAACAAATCGAATTTTTTGATATTTTGCTTAGTTGCATGCTGCTTGGAGGGAAATTCTTAGTTAGAATTCTGCATCATATTTGTGTGGTGCATAAATAGAAACGTTGCCAATTCATATGAATGAATGCCAGCTGAGCATCACTGGCGCCATCTAGTGTAGCATAGAATGCAAGGAGGAGAAAGATCTGCTTAAGCAGAACGAATCGAATTTTGTTAATTTTTCGCTTTACTTCGAGCTACTTATAGAGAAATTCTTAGTCAGTCAGTCGCCAGAAGAATTGTGCATCATATTGATGCCGTTCATAAATAGAAACGTTGCTAATTCCTATGAATGAATGCCACCTCAACTAAAGAGCACACGAATATATAAGCGAGAAATATTTCAGTCGGGAGACAAACAAATACATCTAATTGCTTCCGGGAAAGCGGCATGAGACAAGAGATAAAATTATGAAAAACGACGCCTGCGAGCTGAGAAAATATTTTACTTGAGCATTATGATGACGTGAATAAATTTGTGAAATACTTAGCTGATAAACGATGAGCAGCAACGAGCAGCAGAGATTATCAAATGCAAAAATAAAATCAAAATAAGAACAACAACAGACTCTAAACTCTCTCGTTCCTGCGTGCGTGTGTGGATCACCTTTGGGGGGGAGGGGCAGCTACTAAGGATATTGAGATTGAGAAGCTGGGCACGCATGGGAAATTGTGAAATCATCACGAAAAACGCTGCAAATTCTTGAGCCCGACGGCGAAATTACGTGAGCCGCATGGCCAACAAAAAACAAAGGCGAACCGAATGAATGAATGAAAAGCTGAAAGTGTGAGTCAGCTTGAGCCACTGACTGAATGAATGAGTAAGCCAGCCAGAAACCGAGTGAGTGAGTGCCTAGGTAAAAGACAACAAATGATGATGGCGAAACAAAAGCCAAGTGGGAAAACTAAAGGAAAAATCTGTGCATTGTTTGCTCTCGCGCTTTTCCAAAGCCCAAAAAAAGTTACGGCACAAAGTACGCTACTCGTAGTCAAGTGCTTGGCTTCTTCTTTTGTTTTGCCATTTTGTTTGCTTGGCGGCTTTAACGCAAACACTCAATATTTATTCTTTTGTATTTACACCCCTTTTGCTGCGAATCCTTTTTCCCACTGATTTTCTTCCTTTTTTATGGCCAAAGTATTAAGCGGAAAATGCTTCGATTTCCACTTTGACTTCAGCTTCGATTTGGGTGTGGGCATAATTGAAAGCAGCGGAGTTTCCTCCCTTCGTCCGAGCATAACAAATTTGTAAGCCAACTATTTAGTGGCCGAAATCAGAGGCAAGGCCAATAAATCGCCGACAAAGTGACGACCTGCTGCTGGTGCTGCGGCCAATGCGGCGTATGCGCAATCGCTGCAAATGCAGGACTAAAACCATCGATAGGCAACTCCTGGGCTGTGTTTCTCCCTCCCCCTATCATTCTCTTCCTTCCCCCATTCCAACCATGCTCGTAATAAAATGTCGAAAAGAAGGCTTGTGGGCATTTGCTTCGAATGCTTCGGAATTGTGCAACTTTATGCGATTTCAATGGCTTTATTTCGCTATCTTTGTGTGTTTCCGTGTGTGTTTGTGTGTGGCGGGGTGTGTTTATTGTAACTGAAGCCAGTGGCCAGTGTTAGGCAAATATTGAAGCATTGAACACGTTTTAGCCAAATTGCATTTTTATTGCCGCCTTTTGGACTCAACACACACAACACACAGAAAAATCGTGCGTGGGAGTTTGACTGCATTTTTAAAGAGCTTCCAGTCTATGCAGTCTCTAATCCTCGAACAATACACAATATAGTAACTAGTATATAAAATCTGGGTGTATCATAAACGTAGCTTTAAACTAACGCTTTTGGCTTGGGCTGTCGACTTTAACTTCATTTTCGTAGACGTGCTTAAATGAGAAATGTCATTTGGTTGCCACCTCTGCAATCTACATTTTCTCTCTTTGCCATTTTCTCATTTTCTCCTACATCCCAATTTTATTGCAGTTGCAGTTTTCAAAGCATGCTGGCAAATTCATTTGCATGCACGTTGCTTGTTTGAGTTTATTGATTGGAATTTTCGGCCATCCTCGAGGCAACTCATCAAGAGCTCTGACTCTGACTCTGAATTGTGCAAAGCTGGCACCTAAAATACTCTAGCATATTTATAATCCAATTAAGAGAGACAGACTGCTTAAAGCAAATACTTTAATCGCTTAGCTAATCGCCAACGTTGCTGATTTGCTGACACTTTGATGCCAGCTTTTTGTTTCATAAATATTTGCTAGTCAATGCTTCCCCATCAACTTAGTAAGTGAAAAAAGGTGAGAAAGAGACGACGCATTGTCATTGTTGTCATGCAATGCGCAAACACAAAACTAATTGAATTTTTCCTAGCTCTCTCTTACACCCTATTTCCATCTCTTTCTTTCGCTATGTGTGTGCACGACTGGCGCTTTGGCATTTTGTGCAAGTCAGCAGAAAAGGGAAGTCGCCTCCATTGTCTCGTTGCCCCTTCGAATACGTGCCACATATTTTCAGGGGGTGAGGGGAAGCTCTTTGCTAACTGCTTTGGAGGAGTGTTTTGCCTGTTTGGCTATTGGGTGTGTCTTGTTACTGTTGTTGCTGTTGCTGATTGTGCTCCCAAAAAAACATAATCAGCATATAATTAAAAGCTACTAACATGCAACAAATTACACGCAAAGTATCTTGTAGTTACACAACACAAACAGTCGTCGTTGTTCAAGGTTGCTTCGTGATTGTGTTTTTCTTTCATTCGCCATGGTTTGTTTTCTTTATTTATTTTTTTTTTTTTTGGTATCTGTTTGCTTGGCATCCTCCAGATATGTATATATATATTTACTTCATGCGAGGCGTGGTCTCGCCAAACTGACCCAAAAATCCATTTAACGCCCGCAAAAACAAACGACGACGAAGAGAATAAAAGACCGCCAGCAATTTTTTGTTTAACATTTATGTTCATTTTATTTATGCTGAATCGCGAGTTAAAGTCAAGATTGTAGAGCATAGAGTAGAATAGGAGGGGTGGGGAGGGGAGGGAGGCAACTGGCACCATTTTTATGGCCCGAATTGTGCGTCGTGTGAGCTCTCTTGTTCCATAAGCACAATGCAATGCAATTATTCTTCTCAAGTGCTCTAGACGAGCATTTCCATTGTCCAAAACAAATTGTGACCCAATTTCCGCCCATTACGCTTTTAAGTTGTTGTTTTGTTGTTCTCGATTTTATTTTATTTGGGCGTGTCAAATATGTTTTTTATATTTTCATTTTTTTGTTTTGTATTTTAGATATGCAAATTGTGCATTTCAATAAGCTTGTAATGTGAGTGCAATTTGACGTTCATTGGCTTAGTTTAGCATTTCATTCAAAGTCGTCAGCAACTCTCAAATTCAGAACTTGCCACGGCTGCGTAATTGTAGACGCAACCAGATAGTGTTGTCGCCTCAACACTTACAGTCAGTCAGACAGTCAGCCAGTCAGACATGGCCCACTTACAGCTCTGTTATCTGTTCAAGTAAAATTAATTAAACTACTCTTAAAACATTCGAAAATCGTCCAATAAACTAATGCACTTTATGGCCGAGAGTTGCACAATCAAGCAGCAACATGTTGTTGTTGCACTTCCGTTGAACTCTCCCCTCTTATTTTTGTTTTCTGTTAATTAAGAATTTTGTTTACGAGAGTCAAGAAGAAAGATCACATTTGAAAGTTGAAGAGCTTCGGCATAAATAATGTATTGATAGACAGAGTGTCAAAGAAATAAATAAGAATGTTTATGATTACACTCTTAAAAGTGTGATCACACATTTTATATTCAATTGGGAGTTTTATGTAGAATTAAAAATTACAGCGTTTTATGGTTGAGTTGCACAATCAACAGCAGCAGCAATAACATTTTGTTTTACACTTCCGTTGCCTTCTCTACTTTTTTCTCAGCTAATTAGGGATTTTGATAATGAGAGCTTAAAAGAAAGATCACATTGGTTAGCTGAAGGGATGCCTCAATAGATAGAAGGGCAAATAATTTATTGCCCAAAAGAGTGTTAAAATAAATATAAAAGCTTATTACAAATTATGTATTCAAGTAAAAATGTGTTACTTTACGTAATAATTTTTATTAAATTACTGAGCTGTATATATTCAAGCAATACTAAACAGCAGCAGCAATATCATTTTGTTTGTTTATAGTTAGATAATTAGGAATTTTGATAGCCAATGATAGAACAAAAGATTACATTAGCTTGCTGATGAGACACATGAATAGAAAGAGGAGGAAAAATGTATTGATATACATCAATTTTAAGAACTGAACAGAATTTTGGAATATAAATTAAATGTTGAAGGAACGAAAGTTTGTATTGACAATATGTCATAAAAATGTACAATTCTTTAGATGAATTTATAATATTTTTATAAACAGAATGTTTAAGAAATGAGGCACACTTTTAATGGAAAGACGCTTAAATGCTAAAAAGTTTAAAAAATACCTATACTCGTAAAACAAATTCAATATGTGCAGCACTTTATGATCGAATTGGTTTTTGAACAGATGCAGCTACAACATGTTGCTGTTGTGCCCTTTCTTCTCTGTTTGCTAGGTGAGGTAATTAAGGATTTTTGATTGCAAGAGCCAGACATGAAAGAAAAGGCACATTAGGCCTCTGTTTTTGTCGAGCTGCTGCTGCTAATGGCAATTATAACAGTGGCAATAAGCACAGAGAGGCAGACAGACTGTGTGTTGGCTCCCTTAATCCCATTGAATCCCATGGAATGGAATGCAAAATGCAATGCGGGATCTACCGTTTGGACTGCATGTGGACTACAATATACAGGTCTTGGTCTCGCCCGTTGATGCGTTAATTTGCATGCAACATGCACTATGATTACCCGCAGCAATTTGCAACGGTAGCAGCAACAGCAATAGCAGCAACTGGGGGGCAATTGCTGTTGCTGCTGTTTCGATGGGGAGACAACAGCTGCTGTTTGGCTATTGGGCGACTGGGAGCGCAGAATTTTGTTGCACTTGGTTCTTTGCATATTGAACTCGACTGTCTATTGGTTTATTTGTTTGCTGTTTGCATTCGTATTTGTATTTGTTGTTGCTATTGTTTGTTGTCGCTATTTGCACATCTGCAACGCGTTGCGTTTGGTCAAAAGTGAATGGAGATGGACAGCTGCAGATTGCTGCCAGAGTTCTGAGTTCTGAACATTGAATGCTGTCATTCGACTTTTTTTCTTTGCTGTGCGCCCAGTTGTATAATTTGCAATTGTTTGTTGTTGCTGCCATTGCTGCTACTGTTGTTGGCAGTTGTTGTTCCTTTTTTTGCGTGTTGCTCATCGACAGCAACAAGCTGCTGCTTCTACTGCTGCTGCTGTTGTTGATGTCGACGTTCTCGATGTTGTTGTAGCTGCTTCAGTTTTTAATTATCAAAATTGCTATTGCAGTTTCCAGCGTTGTCAGCAATTTCCGCAATTGTTTGTTGTTGCTGCTGTCGTTGCTTATTTTACAAAACAATAAAGCAAAATGTAGAACTAAGATTCAGCTGCCCATTGACTTTTTGTTTATTTGTGATTTGTTTTAACATTTGTTTAACATTTTGCCTGCGCCTTTTGTGTTGTGTTGTGGCCATCATTTTTAATGCTGTTTATTTACCAAACTCATATTTGTTGAATTGCTTATTGTTATTGTTATTATTATTGTTGTGGTTTGAGTTTGAGTTGTGGCTGCCTTTGTCCTCTCATCAGCTGGGCAGTTGGCAGTTTTATTTTTGTGTGCGTTTGAGTGAATCATGCGCCTGGAGTGATGATCAACTCAAGAGATCGCTGCTTTGTTTCTTCTCTTCATTCTGCTCTGCTGCCAGTTTTGTATTTTATTTATAGATTTGTAATTTCATTTGTTTGGCATTCTTGTGCATAAGGCCGAGGGATTTATTATGTACATGTGCCCTGGCCCCGACTCCTTGCCAAATGCTTCTCCATCCTGAAGATGCCTGTCAGCTGCATGTTTGAGGCGCTGCCAATGAACTATAACTGGGACTCTGTGTTTAATACATACAACAAAAATCAGCTGGGTGTGCGAAGCATTTAGTGCGACTTTGTTGCATCCGCAGCCTCAACTGAATTAGTCGCCTGACAGCGCTGAGATCTCGAATGCTGCTGGAGGTCAAAGCAGATCGAGTGATACAATGTATGGAGCATGGACTGACAGAACGTTAAAGAGATGAAGAGATGGATAGCTGAAGAGATGCCTACAATATTGTTACATCAAGTGGTTGATAGCTTAAAAGATACATTTTAATTCTAATGCAAATTCAAAGGTTAACCACAAATTTAATATTTCAAATCTTAATTAATATTCAATGTAAAAGATACATTTTAATTCGTATACAAATTCCAAAATTTGACCACAATTATGACATTTAAAATCTACATTAAAGCTCAATGTAAAAATAACATGTTTAGATAAAAAAAAGTTAGATATTTACCTCATTGATTTATAAACAAATTTAAATAAGCAGCTTAATTATTTGCCTAAAAACTTTTTTATTAAATTACTTCATTTTGTGTATAGATTTGGCTTAATAAATGATTTGAATGGATTAAGCTTAATATAATGTTTTTGAAAAGAATTGTATGAATAGGAATTTATATGGATATATTGTTAAAAGAGACTTAGTTGAATATATATTTATATAACTAAAAATAAACTTTGATTGTTTTAGTAAGAAGTGTATAAGGAGATCTATAGTATTTATAATTGGTAAATACTTGCAAATAATTATAGTTGTAAACAAGAAAAAGAGTGAGGTCATAAATATATATATATATATATAAAACTAACAATCAACTTATATCGTTAGAAAACCTTATTTTAGATGGCATTGTTTATTGTGAATAGGTTTAAAACTTGTAACTTGATATTTAACATCACGAGCCATTTATTTTTTATTTATATTTATTCAACGGGGTTTAACGAATAGTTTTTGAGGGTTTTTAAGTAATTGTATTGCTTGCAAAAAACTTAGATTGTTTTCGCTCCACATTGAGAATAGATTTAGATTTAGAAATTATTAGAATGGATTATGGATTTAATAAAAACAGGAGTCATATAAATGAAATAACAGTATTTATATTGGGATATAGGAAGGGGACTTTGTATCTGTGTAACTAAAAGCAAACTCAGATTGATAGTTAAACCACATTTTAGATAGTCAGATAGTTTAGTCTTTGATTATGCAGATCGTCTTGCACTTTCTCGGTCAATTTCTTTAGGCTTTGGACTCAAATCTCTTGGCAAGCAAATAAATTTGCATATAGATAGACTTCTGCTCTTGCAACATCGTAAATCTTAATAATTAATATGGTTGCAGCAACAACAACAACAACAACCACAGTTGTCGGCCCACATAACTGCACTCGTTGCAACGTTGCAGCAGCGGCAAATGCAAAAAATGTTTTCAATTAAATTTTTAATATGCTTTTTGAGGCTGGCAAAAATGTTGCGAATTTTGTCGTGTGGCAAGCAGCAAAGGAGACGTCTGCCTGGCGCCTAGCCGAAATGTAAGCCAATCAGCAGCAGCTGCTGCTGCGGAAAGTGTTGCAAGTGTGTCCAAAAATGTGCATGCAACATGGGGGCAACTCACATCTCGACGACCGCGCGCGTTGAACTCTTGCCACATTTAGCTTTTCCTGTTCGCCGTTGCTCGCATAATCGCAGTTGACATTTTCATTGCAAAATTAGCACAAAGTGCAATGCGTGCAATAAACACACAAACACACAGAGTCACAGTTATAGTTACTTACAGATAAATATGTATATATGGAATATATGTGCAATGTGAACTTATATTCAAATGGGCAAATGCAAATAAATGGCAAGGAGATTGTCGCTGCTGCAGCCGCCGCAATAAATTGTACATGCAACGCAGACGTGGCGCCAAAAACTCCCAGCTACGATGTCAGCGCGCGGCGTCGAGTCGCGTGTTGCAAGCTGCATCTGTAACTGACAATCTCCATGCATGTCTGTGCGTGTGTGTACGTGTGCGTGTGGCTGCCACACGGTATTTGCCACACAAATTGAAAACTTATGCGCGCATTAACAATTTATCAGCTGAATTGTTGGGATTTCGTTCGTTGTGGCAGCTGAAATGTGAAGCTGCAATTGCATTTGCAACTGCAACCACAAGGAAGATGACGACGATGCACATGCAAAACAACAACAAATTGAATATACAATAAATAAATATGCGTGTTGAGCAGACAAGATTGCAACTTCCTGGAACGTATTTTGTGGGTCAACCAAATGTGAAGAAGAACTTTAAACAGCAATTGCTTTAATATTAATTTCATTTGACACACACGTAATAATAATAATATTCAATTTAAAAGTCAGAAGCTTGTCAATTGAATTGCCAAACACGTTTGACGCTAACGCAATTATTTTAGCCAAATTGTTAATTGATATTGATAGCATTGCGAAAAGTCATTTAATTGAATTTCCAACGATTTGTAATTTGCTTTATCACAAAATGCCAAAACAAACTTGCATACTGTAAAATGAAAATTAAGCTACTATTCGTTCACTTTTAATACATTTAGTTGCTTTCGCTGACAATGTGGTATATTTTGTAATCTATGGTATATTTCGTGTACACTAGTATATCGAAATACCAAATATAAAAGTGCACATATGGACCTAGTTGCTTTCGCTGACAATGTGGTATATTTTGTACTCTATGGTATATTTCGAATGTAATAGTATATCGATATACCAAATATAGCCTTCAGTATATTTTTTTCTATCAGGAAATTTAATTGGTTTATATCAAAAATTATAGCGCACCTTAGTGGTATATACCAAATATTCAATGTATCGCAGTTATATTAATTTGGTATAATATAAATGTTTTCTTTTTATTAAAAATAAGTAGCGGATATTTCATAGTTGAGCACAATCGATAGAAGCTTTCTTACTTGTTTTTTTTTTAAATAATCTTGCAAACTGCAAAATGAAAATGAAACTAAAATTATGTCACATTTAAATAGGCCTACATGCAGCACCTTTTTTTTAAATAATCTTAGCACATATTTTGTCTATCAGCTCGCTGATAAAAGATACTTGAAAATAGTTGCGATAACAAAAAAACAGCAACATGCTGTTTAAGGTTCAGTTAGCAGCAACGTTTAAACAAGAGTTCAAAATGTACGAAGAGGTCATCGAACCGATTTAGAAGCATTTCTTATAAAGATCTGCCACAATTTTTGTGATGACGATCTACAACCCACAAGTAGTAAACTCAACGAACCATAAAAAAAGTAAAGTAAAGTAAAATAAAGCAGTTCAAGCATATCAATAGAGAGTGAGAGAGCGAAAGAGAGCAAAAGTGTTGCCCGATTCTTTGATATACTATATAGTATATATGGTAGTAGTTGGTGTAGAGTTTGTTCTCTTCTTTTCTTTTCGCCGCATTTTGTTGACTTTAATTGTTATCGCAGTGGCCGCTGCACACACAAATTGTTGGTGTTTGACAAGTAGTCAACGATTTGTGATAACAATTATTAAACGCGCCTTGACACGCAGCCCTATCAGAGGGGGGAGCAAAGGCGGATGTTTTTATTTGTACATAGGTCGTAAGAACACGGCAAAAGTATCGAGTATAAGTTGTGCATTATTTACTCTCTCTCTCTCCTTCTTTTTTTTTTTTTTTTTTTTTGATTATAAATTTCATTCTTGAATTTATGGCCCTAGTCAATAGTTGACTTCTTGGCCCGGCCTGCTTTGCTCTCGATAGTGGCCTCAACTCCGTGACTCTGTGTTCCGTTTTCTTGTTTGTTTGTTTTGTTGCCATGAAATTGATTTTCAATCAAGGCCATAAATTTCACTAGAAAAATGTTATTATATTTTCTGCCGTTTGAAATATTTATGATACATATACTCGATATATCGGATTGTCTCTTGGCAGCCACATTGCAAACCAGGAAAATCTAACAATAATTGCTGAAGTTGCTGCAAACAACGGCGCGGCAAATAGTTGAAAGTTCAGTTTCAGTTCTAGCTAAAAAGTTTACGTTTGTACTTAGGCAAGCATTTTACTACTCGTAATTACAAATGAGGCAAGTAGAACTTTCCGACATTTTGACGGCGGCAATTTTGCACATTTTCCATTTGCAATTTTCCCATTTTAAGCATTTCTGCATTTTAGCATTTGGTCTGTCGGCAAACAGACTCATGATTTTCAACACATTCACACACGAGAATATATTTTGTGCAAATTGAAAACGCATATAGAGAAAATAGTGCATATGTTTTAAAAGGAAACGAGAGGAGGTCGAGGAGGAAAGGGAGTGTTGCAGGTGAAGGACATGCAAAACGATGTCAAGGTATGGTAAAGCTGCCTCAGAGCCAAGTGCTTTGCGGGCTAAGCGTTTACTTGGCTCACAGCCAAGTCTGATAATGGCAAAAGACGACAACGAAATTTTCGTATGTGTAATCCAACCAACACAATGGCCTAGAACCGAACGAGACGCCTTCGTTACGCCCCCTAACATGCCTATAGACAATTACAGTAAACAAATTCGCACACGTTGCCAGCTTTTGGCTGCTGCTTTTACTGCTCCTGCTGTTGTCTATTTTCGTCTCTTGTTTTGCCTGCTGTCACCGCAACAGCAGCCACAGCAGTTGCAGCAGCAGCAACAGCAGCAGCGTCAGAATGAAAAGTGCATAAAAGCCTGTCGAGTGGGCGTTAAGGCGTGCACACCATGCCACGCCATGCCACGCCCCACCTCCCCACATATGCCTTGCGGTCACGGCCAAAAAGTGTGCTCGTATTTTTGGCAGGCACAGTTGTTGGCCATGCATGAGATTTGCATTTTTTACAGCATCGGCCTCAGAGTCAGCTTTAGCTTCAGCTTCAGTTTCGGCTGCAATTTGGCAAACGCGTTTGCCAAAAATATATATATATTTTTGCCATAGCATACTTTTCTGGGCCAGGATATGTGTATGAGTGTGTGTATGTGTGTGTGTGTTCCACGTTGTGGCAATTCAATTGAATTTTCACTGAAGTTGAAGCGAGCATTCCCCATGGCATGGACTCTGAGAGCGAAGCGACTGTTTGCTCGGGACAGGTTTAAGTTACAGCCTCAGTTTCGGTCTCTGTCTCTGCCTCTGACTCGGTTGCAGCCACAAAGGCGACACTCGTCTTGCAACAGGAAGCTGCTTCGTTGCGGAAGCAGCTTCGTATTCTTTTGCAGTCAGTTCTTACTCAAGCTAGACTGCCTGACGCCTGGGCAATAAGAGAGAAAAACAGAGTAAATGCTGGCCTGTTGCCATGTGACTAAAACGTTGTGCCTCATCCGTGGTTCATCCTGCTGATTGGTTGATTTACGAGCAGCAAATTCACGCAAGAAATGCATAAACAGTGGAAAATGGAAAATTGCAGTCGGCCATTTGATAAATCAATGAATGCAGCCTAATCGAATGATTGATTCACTTGTTGTCGTTATTGTTTTTTTTTCCATTGTGACTCAGCGCGGCTGTTTTTATACTCGCTAGCCATAGAAGGTAGAAGGGTATTATACTCGATTACATAAAGTACGGTATGTTTCAAATGTAGTAATATACAAATTAATATACCAACTAAAGTCTTCACTACATTTTAGTATTTTTATATTTCGACATATATTCAATGTTGTATAATATTTATATACCAAATATACGCGATGGTATATTTTAATATTTTTCGGTATATTTATTTAGTATATTTTGAGTATGATACCGTTTTAGTGAGTATAAGTCAGTGTTTTTATATATATCAATGGTATATTTTCAATGTGGTAGTATATCAGTATACCAAATGTATGTTTTGATATATATACTATATACTGATTTGGTATTTTTACCGCAAATTTGCAAGTATCTCACAGTCGAGCACATTCAATTGTAGCCGCCTTCCTCGTTTTCCATTTTGCTTGACACTTTTTGTGTGGAACGTGGTTGGCCTTGCGTGTTTGGCTTTGGTTGCTTTGCAAAATTTCGCTGCAACGCCATTTTCAATTTTCCTATTTTCCATTTGCCATTTGCAATGCATGACATGGCAAATAAATGTGTCATGGCAGCAAGTATCGGTTGCAAGCCAAGGTATTGAGTATTCGTATTGATATTTGTTTGTCACAGATGATGCATAACTGGGGGCAGCCACTGTTTGCTCCGTTTGCTAGCTTGTCAAAACTCATTTCATTTGCTAATTTTATGGCCACAACAGATGGTCCAGGCTAATCGACAAAGGCTGCTATTTAGGTGCAGCGCACACACATAAACGTCATGTAAAAGCCATTAATTTAAATTATAAACTATAAAGACAAAATAGGCAGAGCGAGCGAAAGAGAGAGACAGAGAGAGAGAGAGAGAGAGCGATGTATCTTATGCCATATAAGTCGATTGCTCAAAGCGTTTTGTGTCGTTTGTCGTTTGTTTGTTTGCTTGTTGTCATGAACTGCGTGACAAGCAACCCACGCTGTGGCAGCCACTGTCTCTCCCTCCTTCTACCTCTTCCCCTCCTCAGCACAGTGACAGCCAGTTATCTGTCCCCATCTCCAATTGTCAGCAGTAAAAACTATTAACACATACGAATGTAGGCCATAAATTCAAAGCATTTCACTGTTGTTTTCCTGCTGCTTCGTTTAAGTGAATCAATTTGTATTTAAGGGTGCTGCATAACCTGTTGATGCATTTGCATTTGCATTTGTGTCTGCTCTAAATTTGTGGCATCAATATTTGCAGTTTAATTGCTAATAGTGCCTGTTTAATTTGCAATTACCAAGCAATTTAAAAGTTATTAACACGCCCAGCAAAATAACAATAAAAGTTAAAGAGCATTTGATGTAGTTGAGCCCACGCATTGTGTTTGCTTTTTGGGTGGCGCCAGCTTTAAGCTACACAAAACAATTAAATGGGACGCACCCACAGACGATTGAAGATTATAAATACGATTTATGTATTAGCTGCTGACATTGAGAAAACTAAATTTCCAAATTTAACTTATGACTTAATATTTCTCTTTTGTTTTGCCTTTTTTTACAGGCGCCATTTGCGGTGGCAACTGTTGCAACAATGCCACGGAATTGGAGTTGCGCGACAAATCATCGGACAAGTTCGAGCAACTGCTGCATCATCACACAAGCAGTCTGCGGGGCATATTGGAGACAACGGCCACTCAGTTCCAAAGTGAGTATGAATCTAGTAAAGAGAGTAGAGTAGAGTAGAGAAGAGACTCTGGCAATTTCAAATGGCAAACGCTTTTATGCAAATCAAGTCACTCAGTGAGCAGTCTGAAAACTTTGCGTTCGCTGCGATAGCGCAAAAAAAAAACGAAACGAAACATATTTTCGTGGCAATAAATTATTTATAATATGCAAATCGGCGGTGGAACTTGAGCGTGGGTCGCGAAAAATTATGATGATAACATTTGGCTTGCCAAGTGAATTTAACGAAATTAAACTTGAAACGCGAAATTGATTTGTAATTTGCATTTTGTATGCAGATCAAAGCCGTACACACTCCATATATATATATATTGTATATATGGCAATGATATGGATCCATATAGAATATATATGTATATGTATATAACAATATGTATTCGCAGTGCAGCCCGCTGCTTGGAATGCAACAAAGTGTCTGCATCTAATTAAAAAGGCATTAAGTGTGCTTTGTTGTTATTGCCTGTTTATTGTTGACTTTGTTGTTGCTGTTGTTGTCGCTGTCCAGCGCCTTTTTAGACAATTTTTGCAATCTTTGGCTGGGTCACGTTTTAGGGACAACAACACTCAGCACACACAGCACACAGCAATTTTCAATGCCTGCAAAACGGTTGTCGTACATGTTGTAAATATCGCTTTAAGGCGTGCCCCTCTCGAAGCTCTTTCAGCTCTCGCTCACAGCCCGGGGTGCCACATACAGTGCCTGCAAGGGGTGTTCAGCTCGCTGTTCTCAATATTATTATTATTATTATTATTGTTGTTGTTGTTGCAGCAGCAGCGACAGCAGTTGTTGCCTCTGTTTCTACCTCTTTCCTCCGGCTCTGTCTCGCCCTCTGACTGTCTGCAATTCTTGGAAATGGGCGCGCATTTAAAATTTTAAAATTGTCGGCAAGCTGCCTTCGTTTTCCTTTTTTTTAATACTCTTTTTTTTTTGGTGAGTGCAATTTGTGTGTGTTTTATTTCGCCTGCATTTTATGTCGCTGTCGTTTGGCATTTAATAGGTTCATTTGTTCTTGCTTTGATTGTGCACAGCGCATATTAAAAGTGACCACGCCAAACTTGAGCATTATTTTGTGCACAAATTATGATGACGTACATGAATCATAATTCAAATATTTAAATGTGGGAATTTGCCTCTACATTTTTGAATATTATTGTGCATCCAACAAATTCGATTGTATCAAAATGTATTTGTTTAAAAATGTGGTAAATAATTTATGAAATTACGGAACAATGAATTAACAAATTTTGATGCGTTCAAAACCAATTAAAATATCTATGGGAAATTCTTAAATTACCTTAAAATTGCAGTGCACGTCATATAACTAACATTTAACTAATGACAATACTCGATTAAAACAAAATGATGCATTTATTTTACAAAATTAGAGAACAATAAATATACAAATTATCAAATATGAAAATTTATAACACTCATTACAAATGCCTAAATCAACGCATCAGTAAATTCTATCATGTTCTCTTCATGTATATATTTATATTGTTCTTTCAAACGATTATAGAAGACTTTAAGAAAATTGATAATATTTATTGATAAAACGTTGCATTGTTGAATTTACAAATTTTATAAGTATTAAATCACATTTTAATTGCCTTTTCTTGTATTTACTTTTCTGTATCAATCGATTAAAATCTGTAAATCGTTATTCGTTGATATCTAACGTCAATCTGTAGATCTCCAGCAACAGACCTTGAGGCACTTTCGCTTCTTTCGCATACTCGTATTGAATTGGCAAGTGTTTGAAATTCAGTTTGTGCACGTTAAATTCAAATATAAAATCGCATTAATATGCAATCAACAAAGTCATTTAACTGAAATGCAATTATTATACATATGCAAGCACTATATACTATATACATACAATTATACATTTATGAATGTGTGTGTTTAATAATACATACATGTGTATGCAACGAGTCAAACTAACCATTTGCAACAAAGCAATAGCAAATAAAGGTAATGCGCGTGTTTTATGATTGACTGACGACAAACGCGCAAAAAATAGCAAAAAGAAAAAAACTACATCGTAAATATGGGGTGTATTTAAAATAGTATGTAGTATAACGAGGCACAGTTTTTATGATGTTGATTTAATGGCCGGCTGCATAGTTAATTAATATTTGCACAATTTATGCACGACAAACAATTTGCTCAACATCAATTATAGACAATAATTTGTAGTAATTGAAACAAGGGTTACTGTGCTGTTAAGGTATTTATTACACATTTATTTTACATGTCGTCTTCAGCAAGCAAGCCATAAAAATTGATTTAGCTCTCAAGTGGTGCGACCGTGCGTATGCGTAATATCGCAGATGTGCAACTATAAAACTTTATGCATCGTACTTACACATGTATTTCTCTTTTATGCTGCTGCTGTTGCTTGCGGCGTTTACGCATAAAATATGATTGTATAAAAAAAGCAAAATGCATATTTCTATTTAGTGGCAACAACAAGAAGAACTGGAGTGCGTGGCATATGCAGCTCTTTCCTCTGCTTCGCCTGAACTTCTTTCCGTTTCCTGCTCGGCTGATTGTTGTTTGTATTGTTGTATGCTTTGTTTTGTTTTTTTCTGCACTGCTCTGCACGTTGTCGCTTCTTCCCTGTGCTTTTGTTTGAATGCATGTTCCGTATTATTTTTAAGCAAGTATTTGCGTGTGTAAACACGTTTCGCAGCTTACGAATTATGCCCTCACTCTCGCTCGCTCGCTCGCTTGCTGAATTTTTTTTGGGGCATGTCTCCAATGCACTTACCACTTCTCCACTTAATGCGTCGCGCTGGCTGTTTGTTGCTTGCCAAGTTCCCGCTAAATGGGCGTGCGCCTGCATAAAAAAGTTCCACAAATGCTGACTTACTGATCAGCCCCAAACACAGCAGCAGCAGCAGCTTTGGCTTCGGCTTTGGCTGTCTGCCACCACAGCGCAACTTTTGCACCCTTTTTTTTTGTTGCATTTTATTTCTGCCAATACACTGCAACAACAACGATGACAACAATGCAATGCGTGCACTTTCATAAGTCGCAACTTTGCTTCGCCTTCCTCAGCTGCTTCGCTCTTTTGTTATTTCTTAACTTGGCCATATCTCGTGCTTAACGCTAAAGCCAAAGGAATTGCCTGTCGTTGTTGCTGCTTCTGCTGTACGCTCAAAGTGGTTTTTGGCCGTCATCGTTTGTTAACTGCTTTTGTTTGTTCGCTTGTCACAAAGTGAAGCTGTTAGATAGTTGCTTAGTCGGATGTCTCTACTACGCGTTGCCGTTGCGTTGTGTCATTACTTTCAACTAGAACGGGCGACTAAGCCACGGATTTCAGCCAAACAAAATGCTTTGGCATTACGATCATCGTCATCATCAAAGAAATAGCGCTTTAAAGCTCCGCTTCAAACTTGTTCTCTATGCCATAAAGAAATCAAGATTAAGTTTTATGTTTATTACATTTGTTAGTTCATTTAAATATGTTGTGTATTAATTTGTGACCTTGATGCTGCAGCTTCGATTTCTGAATGAATTTCTCGGGCAATAACAATAAATTTTGTTGCACGCGATTAATTATTGTGAACGCCATTTAAAGGCGCATGCATAATATTTATAAACTCACGACGACAAGTGCTGAACAGGTTTCGTTAATTGCCCCCTAAAAACGAAAAAAGCAAACAATCATCGGAGCCATTTTGTCTACCGCAGACCGCAAGCATTAATAATTTGCTTTTGCTAACAAAATGTTTTTTTTGTGCTGTTTTAATTAGCCAAATGGGGTTAGATTTCTAGTAGAGATGATTTTGAGGTAGCATAGAGGAGACATTGCCATTGACAATTGATGCATATGCGCTCAAGCAGCAACAACAACGACAAAAAAAATATTGTCAAGAGTCACGAGTTGCAAGTGGCCGCAATGGAAAAGTCATCCAATTACTTTGACATTGTGGCATCAGAGCAGAGCAGAGCAAAAGCAGCCAAGAGATAGAGAGAAGAGTCTCTGCTCTGCACAGCTGTTGGAGTGGCCGAGTTGGCTGAGTCAAGAAGTTGTCTTATGGCCATAGCTGTGGCTGTTGCTGTTACATCTCTGGAGGGGCGTGCCAAGTTGGCACGCCTGCCTGCAGATAGCTAGTTACAATACAAGGCACTTAAAGTGCCTCGGCACAGTGTGGCGAGCATCGATGTTAAGGCAAAGATACCAGCAATTATCGCTGCCACAGCAGATAGCAAACAGCACATAGCATATAGAGAACTTATAATTATGCGAGATCCACCTTCAAAATCATCCAATCAATGTCGAACCAGTGTGCGGCAAAAGGAGGCGAAACTTGCCGCACAGCTAAAAATGAAACTAAATGCGGCTAGCAAAACTAAAGTTGAAGTGGCGAAAGAGACACAACTGGGGACTGAGGACTACGACTACGACTACGACTGCGACTGAGACTACGACTGGGGCTAGGCAAATCAAGAAATACATGCATATAAAATGCAAATAAAAAACAACAAAAAAAGGAAAAAAGCGGCAGATACTAAAATTGTAATATCCGCACAGGAACGCAGCCGAAGCGCAGCGCACAAGTAAAAAACACCAAAATGAAAATAATAAAAAACAAGTAAGAAAGCCGAAGTCGAGTGTTCTCGACTGTGAGATACCCGCTGCATATTTTGAATAACAACAAATTAATTTTAAAATATACCAATTTAATAAGCCGCAAATGTAGTATAAGTATACCAAAGGCTACATTTGGTATATTAATATAGTACTAAACTGTAAAATACCAAATTAATATACCGAAAACAATAAAATGTACTGAAGTCTATATTTAAGAAGTTGATAAACATAGTTCATTCAAATTATACCATTAAGTTCAAAATAAAAGAAATTCTTAAATAATTCTTACAATTTTTATCTGATCGGAAAAATTATTAGGAATTATAAATTTTATAGTTATTATTGCCTGTACTAAAATTCACGTCATTACCCTCAAAATGCCAAAATATATTGCTATCTCGATTTATATATATTTGGGAGAACGGAAGTTTGAAACAAACATATCAATTGATGCCGAAAAAAAGTATCTCTAATAGTCTCTGAGATCTAGATGTTCATACGGACAGACGGACAGACTGATCTAAAATATATATACTTTATAGGGTCGGAGATACCTCCTTCTGCTTTTTACGTATATTTCCTGCAGGCACAAAGTTATAATACTATTCTACCCTATGGATAGCGGGTATAAAAACAGAGAGTCAGAGAAGAAAATAAAAAAAAGAGCGGCAAAAAGCGGGCAAAAATAAAACTAAACCTGTGGGCTGTTCCTGCATATTTGCCTTGGCGTGGGAAACAAAAACACAGAGGAATAACGCCGCCAACTCGCTGGCTTCGTCGCATCTGCCGGCCGAGCAGAAGTTGAGGAGCAAGGGACTCGGGAGGGAAGGGAAAGGAGTCGCAAGTGTGTGCGCCTTTTTGGGGCTGTGGCGAAGCCCGAGGCGCGGAACCGGTCGCTGACTTTGTGTGTGTGTGGTTGTGTGTGTGTTGAATCTGGAACCTGTGGATGTGCAGCCATGCTAATCCCAGTTAGTTTGCCTTCTTCCCCGCGCTTCTAATAAAGCAATGAAGCCTAGCACATGCCTTAGAATAACTACAACTTCAATGTTGAATGGAAACTGCTCAACTTACTGCGTGGGCTTGGCTTCAAACCTGGAGTATTGAGCACTGAGCATTGAGCTTTGTCTAATTCAATTTCATTGTCCGTTTTGGGCCATCATATGTGTGACAAAGTACATGAAAGAGAGAGAGAGGGAGTAAAAAAAAACCTTTAGTCTAATGAAATTTTCATGTTTCATTGGGAAATCCATTTGCAGCTCTCATTCCCATTCCCACTCCCATTTCCCCATTTACTAGTGGCAGCTATAACTGCTTTGGTCAGACCCAAAACAATAATCAAGTACCTCTGTTAATTACCAGAACCTAAAGAGAGACACACACACACTTAGAGAGTTGCACACACAAATTGCAATTAGTTGAGGTACACAGCAAACACTTAGAGCACGACTGCCCTAAGGTGAAACAAACTACAGCCAACATTTCTAGCTTGATATAAATACTATATATAGAGAGTTGCATGTAGGTTGCCGGATATGAACAACCGGATAGCAACTCTCTGAGTGTGTGAATGTGTGGGTTGATGTGAAAACCTCAACTTAATTGCTCGCATTAAGCCGACAAAGCAGCTGCAATAATATCAAGTATACGCAGCGTATGTACTCACGCTAGTAAATGTCCATTTTGGTGTCAAATGAGCAGCAGCTAAACACTACACTGTAAATGTAAACAGTTTTGTGAAGTGAATAATATTGCAGTTCAGTTTTCAATGCAACTGACAAGTTTTGCTACTCGTTGCCTTTGCGGTTGTCACTGACATTGACACTGCTCCAGAGAGCTGTCAACACAGTAGCTTACTCTATGAGTTGGTTTTGTATGTTATCTGCTGCCTTTAACAAGTGAAGTTCGTTCACAATTAGTTGCTGCAAGTGGCAAGTGAAGTAGAGATATTAATTGCTGCTTCCTTTTGACTTTTTTTGCGCAGGCATTTTCAATTGAACAATTGCAATTGTAATTGTAATTGCTTTATGAGCATCTCTCGATTACTTCCTGCGCAATTGACAAAATATGTTTAGCTGACCAAAACTGCTAATTAGCGAAGGAAAAAAAAAGGGTTTAAGCTCTGACGCATCAAAGACCAATAGCCGATAAAGCCAATCCCCTAAAAAAAAAGCAAAAGAAACACAGAACTCAAGGCTGAGAGCGGAAATGCCTCAAGCTTTAACGATGAGCAAAGAACTTGAAATGTGTGTGAATGTTGTTGTTCATCTTCTTATTTTTTTCTTTTTCTACTGCTTGTGGTTGTTATTGTTGTTGCTGTTGGCATTTGCCAATTAACAAAAAGATTGACACTTTTATTTGAAAGTCGAATCTCAGCGAGCCACAGAAAGCACAAAAACATCAGATTGCAATTTAGAATTTGCCACGCTTCAGCAGCGGACGAAGGGGGAAGTGTGGCAAACAGCGACGAAATCTCGCACAACAAATTGACAGCGTGACAGGCGAGAAGGCATGTGTGTGTGTGTGTTGAGTGTTTGTGTGTATGCAGATTTACCAAATTGACAATCGATTTCGGCATTTGTAATCGGCGTATTAGCTGCGATAATGACGAGGCAAACTTTGCGTTGCGAGTCGAGTTGAGTTGAGTCGCGTCGCGTGTTGCAAGCCGTATCGATGTCCAATCAATATACATATATATGTATATATCTATCTCTCTTTTTTACGTATCCAGTCGAGACAAATTTCGCTGACACTTTGACAGATTATTTTGTAGCGTTTTTTTTTTTTGTCGTTTGTGTGCGACGTGTGATTAGCATTCTCGACTTGGTATTTTGTGGAGATTTGTTGATTGGTTGTCGATTGATTTGCTTGCCAACAACAAACGAAGTGCTGCGATTAATGAGCCATCACTGATTGGAATTGTTTAAAATAATTCCATAAATAAATGCGATTTTTCGTTCGTTCCAAAAGTCGTCTCGGTATTTCTCATTCAGAAATCTGTGCACATCAATTTGATTTAATTAACTAAAAGCTCTCGAGCTCGAGCACAATAAGTTTAACTTTTTGGTAACAAATCCCAGACAGACCATTTAACTCGTGCCGAAACTCGGACGCGGCAAATCCCCAAACTGAAAAGAACTTGTGCAAACAGCAGAGAGTGATTAAATTATGCGCTACACAATGCAGAACCAACAATAATCTTTTCTCCCACTCTCTGTCTCTTTCTCCTCCTTCTCTTTAGGTCACGTCCTCGAGCTAGCCGAGCAGTCAGAGAACAAGACACTCACCATTTTCTCGAAAGTCTACAGCCGAATGGTGCCGCTGGCACAGCAACTGATTCATCAGCTCTACACGGAACTCATAAAGTACGTATTAAAGGTGCTTTGTTTGCCCCAAATATAATACATTTTCTTCTTCCAAACAGTCACCTGAAATACACGTCCAACTATAGCAATGGCCAAGGCAATAGCATACTGAATAGTCAGAGCAATTTGGAGGATGCGCTGCACAAGTTCTTCGAGCAACTGTTTCCCGTTGCCTATCATCATGGTGTGCATCTGTCGAAGAATAACTACGGCGAACTGCACGAGGATTACATCAATTGTCTAAAGCACAACTTTGATGATCTGCAACCCTTTGGCCAGATACCCAAGGATGTGCAAAGCACGCTGCTCCAGAGCGTTCACATGTCCAATATCTTTATGAATGCGTTGATCCAGAGTGCCGAGGTGATCAGTGAAATGGATGCTTTGTATGGCGAACGTTTGACAGACACCTGCAAGCTGCATCTGCTCAAGATGTACTATTGTCCCAACTGCAATGGACATACAGAGCATAGCAGACCAAAGCTCTGCTACAGCTACTGCATGAATGTGATGCGGTAAGTTTGAAGACTGTTATATTAATAATTCTGTGTGCTAAACTTTCCCTTAACATTTCAGCGGCTGTTCGGCGCAGTTCTCCGGTGTGCTGGACAAACCTTGGACTAGCGTGGCGGAAGCCTTGGACAATCTGGTGTCCAATCACATACGCTCTGAGAGCGGCATTATGGCTGTCATCAAGCAGCTGGACACCAAGTTGTCGGAGGCCATCATGAAGGCCATGGAAAATGGTGCAGAACTGGAGAAAAAGGTGAGCCAAGTGTGACAGTTTATGAATAATAACTTTGTAAATGAAGTAAAAGTAAATGAAGGAATCTTCGACCCCATAAAGTATATATCAAGCAAGTAGACTCCGTCAGTCGTTTGATCTTGGTTCTGGCATCCAGTTTTTAGTTCTGGCGGATACAGCTAGTCCTCATAGCTTTTGTTGCTCATAATAATCGTTTCTCCCAAGCTACACTTAAATCGGGAGAGAGCGAGAAGAGAAGAGTGACCAGACATAGTAACGCAAAGCCTCAGTTCCCAAACTCAGGCCCAATTCTACCAGAACTATGTGCTCAATGGCCACATCTTAAACTCGCATACTGAACATTCCACTGTAGACATATTCTTTATCAGCATTGACAACCGATACGATATAGCCAAGTCCGTCTGTCTGTCTGTCTGTTCATAATTTTATAGTACTAGTACTATATGAATATACAAAATATAGGCATTGGTATATTTTTGTCTTTTTCGGTATATTAATTTGCTATATATTTATGCCTGCTAGCCGTAGAAGGGTATTATCGCTATGTGCATGCAGAAAATATATGTAATAGGTGTGTTAAAAGGAGATAACTTCGAGCCCATAAAGTAAATATAAAGCAACATATGTCCGTCTGTCTGTCTATAGTTTTGCAGTAATAGTACTATATCGAAATACCAAATATATGCATCGGTAATGGGTAGCGGGTATCTCACATTCAAGCTTTTCTTACTTGTTTGCCTATATTTTAGCGACTTTAAGCTAACTTACTTATCATGAAGCTAGGGTATTAATCAGCCTGATTTTGCAGCATATTTCCGCTTACAGCTCCAAGGACGCGCAGCCTGTAATTGCGCTTTAATTTATGAACATTTTAAATGAATTTTATGACCCAGCCTTGGCTTGTAGCCGGCAACCAGTTTGGTCGTGTCGAGCAAATCAGTTTCGTGAGTGGACAACGTTTAATTAGAGTTGTGTCCCCCTTCATGTAATTGCAATGTCGAAATGCATTTAAAATATTCAATTAGCTGGAACTTTATGCAGCGAGTCGCATCGCGTTGCCATTTACATGCAACACAACGTGGCACGTGCATAAATGGAAGCGATTATCATTTTGCATCATAACTAAAGCAGCTCAACTGATGTCTCTATTGTCTATATTCTCTCTATGTGCAATTTCAGGTGAAGAAAACATGCGGCTCCCCCAATCTGTTGCCACCGCTGACGGGCGAGGCACCGGATACCTTGCAACAGCACAACAGCGTCAAATGGGCTTTGCCGCCAGATGCAGCCCTCGTGCACTTCCTGTCGACCATCGAGAAGTCAAAGAAGTTCTTCACCAACATTGTGGACAAGTAAGTGTATTAAGATGATGCCACAAAAACTTGAAATGTATTTAGGAGTATCAGAAACACATTTAACTAGAGAGGAAGCAGAGATTCGTTTCGTTTCTAATTGCCCCGGTTGATCTTGTAGTTAACGTCACGCAAGAGTCCTAGCACATCCTTCAGCAGGCAGACGTAGAGCGGCGTGAAGATGGCAATAAAGAACACAATGTTTGCCCACCAACTGTTCTTAACAACGACACGACACGCGCTCTACATTAAGAGATATAGTAAAGATATAAAAGTGTAGAAATAGTTGGGGAACTTTAATTACTTACTCCACGTGGCCCAACTGCAGTTGGACGCATCAGGAAGAAGTTGCGAACTGCTGTGTGCACAAACACTACAAGTTCCTTGAACATCTTCAAACGTTTTTCTTTTTTAAAATTATTTATTATGTAGAATTTTTGTTTGGGGTATTAAAAGCGTTTTGTTTAGATGAGCTAGCCAAAGTAGAGTTAAATAAACAAAAAGCGTAGCTAACTGAGTTTTTGATTTATTTATTTTCTCTAGCTACTGTGATGAGGATTACACGCAGACCGACGATCATATGTGTTGGACGGGCAATCGTGTGGGTGACTACACACAGCTGCTGATGACACCGAGCACGGATACACAGCGCTACAATCCCGAGGTACCATGGGAGAAGGAGTCGGAGATGGGTCAGCTCAATGTGCTGGCCGACAAGCTGAACAAGATACGTCAGAGCATTGGCGTAAGTTTGCAAAGATACTTTCATTAAGATAATTTTTATTAATTGGAGTTAACTTTTCTTTAGGCACCTGTGGCCAGTCCGCCCATGCACGATGTGCAGAGCGATATGGGACACGAGGGTTCGGGCGGTGGCAGCAGTCAGATCAACGATGACGATGAGGAATATGGCATTCATGCCTCCGGCGATGGTTCAGGCGATGGTAAGAAAAACTATAAATATTTTGTATAAAATACTCAAATAAATACTCAAATTTATCTTGCTTCTTGCAGGTCCTTCGACTTTCTATAATCCAGCTGGCACCACGCCGATCACGGACAATGACAACGCCAGGGAAGACCCGAAGAGTGCAGCCAGCGGGCTGACGATCAGCTTGACGATCAGTGTGCTGCTCACTCTAGTCACACTCTACACTAGTTGTAGTTAAAGCAGCAGCAGCAACCCAAAATCCCAAAAAAACAAATCATAAATATTTACAAGTATATAAATATACAAGATATCTATATATATACTAAAAATATATATATATTCTATATATATGTATGAATGGCAAAGCAAATTGAGCGCGCACAAAGTTCGACGCAAGTAATTAATTGATTGAATTGATTGATTAATTATTTGGATAATTCTTAAGTTGTTACCATTAATTTATTAGCCCACTAAGAGCAACCACTTTGCAATCACGAAGCGCGTTTGAAATGCAACCACAATCTTCAGAGAATACCCAAAAAAAAAAAAAAAAAAACAAAAAAGAATAACAGATATGCAGTTAAAAAACAAAAATTATAAAAAAAAGATGTGGAACGTCTCTCACTGTGTTTTAGGCGTTTCCAAACTCTTCTAGCTTTCCCGCTCTGGAAATAAAAACAAATGAATCACACAAATAATTGCAATTGAGCTCCGTTAAACCTCAACTCAGAATCTTAACAGATTTTTTGTGCCATATAAAATGTGTTGGAGGTTTGCAGAAAAGAGAAATAAAAACAAAATTACAAAATATTAACAGCAATAATAGGCTCAAAACTCATTCAGATACGTGTTCTTCAAATCATATACATACATAGATCTATACAACAAAAAAAAGAAGAAAAGAAAATAACTATACATAATTAATATACAGCTCAATGTTCAAAGCGAATTGTTCCTTTTTGGTGTAATTAAATAGTTGCTGTTATGCATAAATCAAGAGAGAGAAATCGCGCAATAGCATGAGAGAGAGAGAAAATACGTAATAAAATTAAACAAAAACAGAATTTAAATATGTTAGCTAAAGTGCAGTGAATGTTGTTATTGAAGAATAGAATCGAAGCGCATTATTGTTGTCAACATTTAAGAGAGCTCAAAGAATAGAAAACTAACAAAAACCGGAATGCAAAAAATGGAATTTAGTTGAGTTAACGCACTTTTTGGGAAAATAAAAACTAGAAGACTTACAGCTTTATACGCATGAAACGATGAAAATCTATACATCTAATATGTAGAATTATTTAAATTAATTATATGAAATATAAACAAAAACAAAAGAAAAAACCGAAATGAACAAACCATTTGAGGTAAAAATTGAAATGAATGTCATCAAATGCATCAAATACGGGGGAAAATGAAACTACGAATCAGATTGTTAATTTAAGTTGTTCGATTTGATGATCACTTCGGATATCAGATCAGATGAGAACTGAGCTTGCATTCGAAATTCAGATTCAGATTTTGATCAAGCCAAATGCCTCTTGACAAAAACAAAACACTTACACTTACCACACTTTGCAAATGCTGTAGATGTTTATTAACTTTAGTACTACTTTAGTAACTAAACTAACTAAATTCACAAATTGAACATTTTTGTGTTGCGAGAGAAACAACAAAAAAATAAAAACGATGCAGGCGACACTCTAAAAAATAAGTTAAAAGAAATACAGATAAAGAAAATACATAAAAAATTAAGCGAAATTTAAATACATATAAATATATATAAATATTATATATATAAAGTAAAGTAAAGTGTAACAATCTAGCGTGTAATGTGTAAAAAGCAAAAGTTCGATGTGAGCAAGAAGAAATTTAGCTAGTAGCCAATTAACAAATGATAAATGATAATTAAATAACAAATGATAATTGGATATATAATACTTGATAACGCTAATAACACAAACACACACATACAAACAAATTGATCTACTTATATATAAATAAAAAATATATATAATATAAACATACTATTATTGATTGATAGCAACTAACGACCGTAGGGACAACCACAAAATATAAACAACAAGAACAACAACGATATCGTTGGCGGTCCCATAAATATTATGTGTATGTTAAACTATGTATAATTATTATTTTTATTATTTAACTATTGCATGTGATTAATAATATTTAAGTTAAACGTAAACACAACATATTATACTGTAACTTATGTATACCGACCGCAACAACAGCAAAACAAAATGCAATGTGCTATATGAGAAAAGCATCTTGTGTGACTCTATTCGATGATGATAACCAATGCAAAATGTGCACAAAAAAAAATTAAATGTACTACTTTTTAGACGCCTAAAAACCAATAAATAATTATTATGTAACAAAAAAACAAAATGAACATGAACTGCAAGTCCAAATATTAATTGACAGCATGACTAATGCCACGTTGTATATTTGCAATTTCTATGAAATACTTTTGTAATCCTCATTTAAATGCAAATAAACGTCAACATTTGAATTTAAATCATTGCGCGCCAAGCTTATTCATTTCACAGCGTTGCCACCACAGAGCTAGTTCACATGAGCTAAATTAAGGGTGCTGCCAACTCGTGTAAAAGACAAGTTATTTGTTGATATTTGGGTTGAAAGGTAACTAATTAAAATAAATGTTTCTTATATTTACATATCCCATAATTTTAAAAACATTAAATAAATAGAAATAATAAAAGAATGCAAAATCAGGATAAAGATAAGGAGATCTGGCAACCTTTGTATTTTCAAACGCTCAGTGTTGGAAAGTATCGCGCAAAACTATCGGCAATATCGCAAAAAAGGCGCGAAGCGAGCATAACGCGGACGCAGTCGGCAAGCGGGAAACGCTTGTTTTGTTGCATTTCTTGCTTGCATTTTGTTGCTAACATCCAAAGAGTAAAGTTATTCCGTTTTGTTTTTAATTCCATAAAAATATACACAAATGGCACGCCGAGACTACGCTCAAGACAGAGGTAAGAAAAGCAGATGCTAACAAATTAAAAAGAGATGATAAACAACAAACAAATTCCACGTAGAATCGATCAAAACCTTTTTGGCCGAATTCTGCAAATGCGACGACGATGGCAAAAAGGAGTTTGTTTATGGTTCGCAACTCGTCAAGCTAGCGCATCGGGAGCAAGTGCTCATCACCATCGATCTGGATGATCTGGCTGAATTCAATGAGAGTCTCGCCGAGGCTGTGATTGAGAATTGTCGACGCTATGCGGCCATTTTCAGTGATGTGATTGCCGAGCTGCTCCCCAGCTACAAGCAGCAAGAGGTGCACGCAAAGGATGCGCTTGATGTGTACATCGAGCATCGCTTGATGATGGATGCACGCACGCGCAATCCCATGGAGCAGCGCGATGAACGCAACGCCTTCCCCACCGAGCTGATGAAGCGATTGTAAGTCCGAAAAGTTGTGAAAGAGGAGCATTTCTTAAAGTGTATTTTCTCTGTTTGCAGTGAGGTGGGTTTCAAGCCACAGTCCACGGAGAAGGCGCATTCCATCCGCGAGGTGAAAGCCCAGCAGATTGGCAAACTGGTCACAGTGCGTGGAATCGTCACTCGCTGCACCGAGGTGAAGCCCATGATGGTGGTGGCCACCTACACTTGCGATCGCTGCGGCTCTGAGACCTATCAGCCCGTCAATTCGTTGTCGTTTATTCCTGTGCAAGATTGTCCTTCGGATGATTGCCGTGTGAACAAAGCAGGCGGACGTCTTTATCTGCAGACGCGTGGCTCCAAGTTCGTAAAGTTCCAGGAGATCAAAATGCAGGAGCACAGCGATCAAGTACCCGTTGGCCACATTCCACGCAGCATGACGGTGCTTTGTCGTGGCGAGGTGACGCGCATGGCACAGCCAGGTGATCATGTGCTTGTCTCGGGTGTTTTCCTGCCCATGGTGCGCACGGGCTTCGCACAGATGATTCAGGGTCTGCTCTCGGAGACTTTCCTGCAAGCACACGTAAGTTGCTTACAGTCTCTTGCAATCTTTCCTCAAACTTATCCATTTTCTTTGCTGTTTAGCGCATCATTTGCATCAACAAAAACGACGACATTTCGGACAAGGACGCAGAACTCACGCCCGCTGAATTGGAGGAGCTGGCCCAGGATGACTTCTATGAGCGTTTGGCTACTAGTTTGGCACCTGAAATCTACGGTCATTTGGATGTGAAAAAGGCTCTGCTTTTGTTGCTCGTAGGCGGAGTGGATAAGCGTCCTGATGGCATGAAGATTCGCGGCAGCATCAACATCTGTCTGATGGGCGATCCTGGTGTGGCCAAATCCCAGCTGCTCGGCTACATTAGTCGTCTGGCCGTGCGTTCGCAGTACACCACAGGACGTGGTTCCTCAGGCGTGGGTTTAACAGCTGCTGTCATGAAGGATCCGCTAACAGGAGAA
The DNA here is from genome assembly GCF_009650485.2 of Drosophila albomicans. Lineage (NCBI taxonomy): Eukaryota > Metazoa > Arthropoda > Insecta > Diptera > Drosophilidae > Drosophila > Drosophila albomicans. The sequence goes on along the minus strand of NC_047629.2, from coordinate 38,597,024 downwards.
ATGACGCTCGAGGGTGGCGCTTTGGTGCTCGCCGATCAGGGCGTCTGCTGCATTGATGAGTTCGATAAAATGGCGGATGCGGATCGTACAGCTATTCACGAAGTGATGGAACAGCAGACCATCTCCATTGCCAAAGCAGGCATAATGACTACACTGAATGCGCGTGTTTCCATTTTGGCAGCAGCCAATCCTGCCTTTGGTCGTTACAATCCACGTCGCACGGTGGAGCAAAACATTCAGTTACCTGCCGCTTTGTTATCGCGTTTCGATTTGCTGTGGCTCATTCAGGATAAACCGGATCGTGACAATGATTTGCGTCTGGCCAAGCACATCACGTATGTGCACAGCCATAGCAAGCAGCCGCCGTCGCGCATCAAGTCGCTGGACATGAATCTGATGCGTCGCTACATCAATCTATGCAAGCGCAAGAATCCAACCATTCCCGACGAGCTCACCGAGTACATTGTGGGCGCCTATGTAGAGCTGCGTCGCGAGGCGCGCAACCAGAAGGACATGACCTTTACATCGGCTCGTAATCTGCTCGGCATTCTGCGTCTCTCGACGGCTTTGGCACGTCTGCGTCTCTCTGATCGCGTGGAGAAGGATGATGTTTCAGAGGCACTGCGTTTGCTGGAGATGTCCAAGGATTCGCTCAACCAAATACACGAGCACCAGAAGGGACAGTAAGTCTTAGAGCTTAACTTAAAAGTATTTCAATCGATATTAATCACGTTTTCTTGCAGTGTTCCCAACACTTCGGATCGCATCTTTGCCATCGTACGCGAGTTGGCTGGATCGGGCAAGGCTGTTAAGATTGCCGACATCATGGATCGCTGCACGACAAAGGGCTTCAAACCCGACCAGGTGGACAAATGCATCGATGACTACGAGGAACTCAACGTATGGCAGGTCAACATGGGCCGCACCAAGATTACATTCATGTAACCAGACGTTTCAATCAATTGCCATTCATTTTATCTATTTCTACTTGTAGTCTGTAAGCATTCATATCTCTCAATTGTTCCCATTTACACACAATCATTATATTACACAAGAATTCTCATCAACAAATTTATTCATAAATATATTTCGCAATTTTGTGCAAAAGTTTCCATTAATATTTCACATGCATAAATTGACTTTATTCCAATAGTAGACGAAAACATTAAAGTACACAGACAAAGACGAATCATTTCGAATGACATTTAAATATAGATTATTTTATAAATAGAAGGGTTGAATATAATTCCGTTTAACTTGCATAAAATACTCTCAGCTTTAGCCGTTTAAATTCGTTGATTCCATTTCGTAATTCCATGACTTCCAAGTTGCTCTCAGTTTCAGTTAACAGATATCAATACAATACATATAGTTGGGTATACTTTTGACTACTGGGATTGAAAATTGCACTACTCTACGAACTTTGCTTAGATATGATGTGGCATTGATGCCTTGCCCCTTTCCCCTTCTCTTTACATGCCCTTGTTGAAGCTCAAAGCTGCCCGCAATTTATTGCGTATACGCGGTGAGTTCCAACGATTTCCACCTGCCGAACTGAGACCCACAACTGAGCGCAATTCATTGGGCGAGATGCCCTCGTCGACATCATCCGCCTCCGTTTTAATCTCCATCTTCTGGACAATCAGACGCACCAACTGATGCTGCTGCTCCAACATGCGACTAATGTCCCGCAACTTGCGTCGTTGTCGCTCCAGCTCTGCGTTGACCAAATCATCGTTGTTGTCAAAGCCAAAAGCATCCATTGCAGCTGTTTATGGATTAAAGCAGAGTTTAGAGTTAAATTCAAAAACTGATATAGAATACATACAATCATCGGTGAAGGGATTCGAGAACCATTTACGTAGTATGAAATCCAAAAAGCCAAGTTTACACTTCGTATCATTGGGATACTCAATCAGCTCCATTTTGTCCACACGCTGCAGCCACACATGTGGCAACTTCCGCTCCAGCTCTGTGTGCAGCACCACCTGCATGGCCAGTCGCTTCAGCTGGGCATTGCGACGCACTGACTCGATGTCACCAACCGCCAAACCGATGAGCAAGTTCATCAACAGAATGGGCATCAACACCATAAAAACGCCTGAGTAAGAAGAAAGAAAGAAATATTAATTAAATATCTTGAAGAGACTACTCAAGGCAAACTTACTCAGTATCAAGAATGAAGTCATGGGAACCTTGAGCTGCTCACGATAGTAGGTAGTCACATAAGTTCCAACAAAGTCCAGCTCACCCAGCATCATCGAGAAAGTGCGCAGCAGTGACATGGGTATGTTCGAAAAGGACAAATGATTAGGCTGCGAGTCGATGATCTGTAAAGACAGAAAATATAAAATAAGTAATTGAATTTCTTACATAACATGTTATTTGAATATTAGTATCAATAAAAATTCAAATAAAATTTAAATTTATTGATATTTGAAATATAGAAAATGATTCGAAATGAAAAAAAAAATTAAACAAGTAACAAAGCTAAAGGCGAGTGTGCTCGACTGTGAGATGCAGTATTAAATAACGTTAATGTGTCAAATCTGTTAGATTTATAACACAAATTCGTATTACTAAATAAGTTTTAAAATTGTATACAAATAACATGAAAAACTCAATTGAAATGTATTGTATGATCGTTGTCTATTAAATATGTTTAGAATAATAAGAAACTAAGAAAAAACAAATTAATTATCAAATATGGCAGATAATTGCATTATTTTGAGTTGAAAATATGGGTGTTAATTCATCGACATTATACTGTATGTAAAGTAGATTATAAAAGCCTCCTCTACGCACCTTCGAGAGCAGTATGTAGAACGCCAGTCCAAAGGCAATGATCAGTATGGAGAATACCATCAGCACTTTGATGAGCGTCTGCAGAATCTCCAAGAACATCACCACATAGATTCCCACCTGATCGAAGCGTTGCAGAAAGAGCAGCAAGCGGAACCAGGACAAAAAGACAGCGATCGCAGCAGCCGAGTAGTGAACCGTGGTGATCTCGCCACCTGGCTTAAAGGTGGGCGCAACCATGACCAGCGCAGAGATTTGGAGCACCCAAGAGATGATGTTGACTGTCTCAACTAAATAGTGCAGACGCTGCTGATAGATCTGTATGAATTCGCGCACCGAATTGAGCAAAATGTAGACGACAATGACGACAGCACAGAAGAGAATGCAGTTGGTGCGATTGATGTGCTCGACACAAGAGTCGCGACGCAAACGAGCTGCAGCTAGAGGATCCTTTGAAAGGTTCCTGGCCAATTCATCCCAGCTAGGAATGAGAATATATAATAATAGTATTAGAATTTAAGACAAGTATGTTAAGAAGGCTACAGTCGTGTGTGATCGACTGTGAGATACCTGGTATCTATTTTAAATATTTGGTACTATATCAATATACCAAAATTAACCTTTGATATATTTTTAGTATTTTGCAATATATTTATATGTTATATTTTAAAATTAAAACTTCAAATGTACCATATTAATATACTGTAAAATAATAAAAAATATCCCCAAAGGCTCTACTTGGTATTTTGAATAGTACTACATTCAAAATATACAATACAGTGCTAAATATAGCAGACAAACTAATAATACCCTTTTACCCTATGTGCAGCGGGTATAGAAATTTGATCAACTCACCTGCCCTGACAGTATTTGTTGGTGGTTTCATTGCCATTCGAACGCAGCTCAATGTTGTTCATCATCAGCGAGGAATAGATGGTGACAAAGACCAGAAAGATAGAATAGACGAGCAGATTGGCCAGATGAAAGTATTTGCCATACGAGTTCCACTTCATTTGCAGATACTTTTGGCTGAGCGGATGAGCAAGCAACTCAACTCTGCCATGGGTCACCATAGTCTAACGGCATTCAACAGAAAATATGAAGGATATTAGCAGAAAGTATTTAAAGCATGACAAGCACAACAACAATATAATACTAGTAAAAATACCACAACTACTACAAACTACTATAACTAAGTAAAATCTACAGCAGACAACACCAAAAAAGGGACGATCACAAATGCGCAGACTTTTTTGCATTTATTTTTTTGATTTACATTACAATTATCAAAAATGTAACGAGCACGAGAATTGAAATCTTAGCAGTCAGTACTCTGCCCAGTTCCTGAAGAATTTGGCAAAGTTCCGTTACTGCTGCAACTTTAAATAGGGAAACTCACATTCACTACAGACAATGGCGCCGGTCGCCATTTGGGATCGTTAAATTCTTTACGCTTTTCCTCGATTTGCTTGGGTGTCTTTTGATATGGCCCAAATGAATACTTGATCTGGTTGATTAATTGATAGGTTGGATTGCAGTTTTTGGTTATACAATATCAAAATTCAATAGGGGAAAGGCGTGTGTGCATGCATGAAATTGTGTGAAACGTATGAAGCGGACTTAAAAAGCAGAAAAGGGATACTACAAATCGACTCGAGCATTCTAAACTACTTCCATGCGTCTTCATAACATTTTATTTTTTCGTATTTTCTTTTTTTTTTAAGCTTACATTCAGCGCCGGCAATGGAATGGGATTGGATGTCATAATTGGCTCTCCGGTTTTTTCATCGATCTTAGCAAACATAAAGGGGCATTGCAAGAATGCAAATGAGTATCTAATCTGCATATGCGAGAGAGAGTTCAGCATCAGTTCAAGAGTCGTTCTCAATGAGCATGATTTAAATGAGTGATAAGTGTGAAAGATTCTTCAGGTTCAGCTCGATTTGGAGCACGATAAAACTTACGTAGAAACTTTTCGAATCCTTCTTACAATTCGCCTTTGTTATACATTTATCCTGCACCGCCTCAAATACCCGCGGCATCGATGCAATCAGCGCCAGGGTGACACAAGGATGCTTGTCGGATCGCAGTGCCATCACCTCGTTGGCACGCTCCTCATGCGTGACCATAGCCAAAGCTGCCTCTGGATACTTGTAGTAGATGGCATAGTCGATGGCACTCATGTCCAGCACATTGTAGACCAGTTTACAGCCCATGGACATCAGCACAGAAATTGCGTGCGGCTTGTTTTCCATTGTGGCCAAGTGAAGCGCTGTGTTCTGGAAGCGGATGAGTAAAGCATGCAGTAAATTATTGCATTGATTTAATTCGAGCAGATTATGTAAACTAGCTACTGATGTAGTTCTAATACAATTGAATCAATATGTTTACATTGAAATAAAGTACAAATAACATTTCAGAAATCTAATTACTGTACACAATTAAGCAATGAACTTTAATTGCTTACACATTTACATATGAAAACAAAAGAAATTCCATTAAATGTATTTCGGTCGGAGCTTAAATATTAATAAAATAAAATGTTAATAAATAAATTCAAATGTATGGCTAATTTAATTTAATTTTAAGGAGTTCTCTATTTATATATTGTTAACGAGTAGTCAATATCAATTTCAAAAAATTACAATTTATAGCTAACCCTAATTCAATTAAAATTCAATTCAAATCGAACCAGATAATACTATTAAATATCAAGAGAAAATTGTGAATCTTTATTACTGAATGAACCTAATTAACAAGTTGTAATGACTTTCGAATTGAATATTAGTTTGAATATCTTTCTCGCAATTAATGTGATTTGAAACGCAATATTGTAAGTACCTTATCTAATTTTAATGAGATCGGAATTCAATTCAAATTAAATTTAAATTTATACCATAATCTTTATTGTATAATAATTTGATTTTCATTTTCCTAATTAAATAGAATTGGAATGAATAACTTTCTTCTTTAATTTTCATGAGAGTTCTATCTAATTTCGTTGAAAACCTATATTTATTTTAATTAAATAAAAATCAACTATTTTAATGGCAAAGTAGAACGGAGCCTTAGCTTAGTTTTCTTCTTTGTAAACTATATTCGATGTTGTTCCCCTAATTATCACCACAAACTTACCCCATCCTTGTCCACCTGATCGAGCAGATGCGAGTGCACCGAGTGCAGCAACTCAATTGTCTCAGTGTAGCCAGACATGGCAGCCAGCTGCAGCGGATTACGTCCCGAGTGGTCGCGATGCAACAATGCGCCACGATTGAGCAGCAGCTGCACCACACGTGTGTGTCCTTGCTGCGAAGCAATGTGTAGCGGAGTCATCCCAGCGCCATCGCTCTCATTGATAATGAACGAACCCTTCTCAGAGTCGAGTAGCTGTCGCACTGTGTTATATCTGCCATAACGCGCAGCAAAGTGCAATGGACTCTCGTTGTTATTGTTCTTCAGATTAATACAAGCGCCCAGCCGAATGAGATTTTCCAGGGATCGAATGTGGCCATCTCGACTGGCATAATGCAAAGGCGAACATCCCATGTCATCCTTCTCATTCAACAGCAACTGCAGCTGCTGCTGTGTCTGGCAATTCGCCACATGCTCGGCAAAATCAGTTAAGCGACCGCCATTCATGATGACAAAGTGCAGCACATTCCTTGCAGCTGCATCCTTCACATCAATGCTGGCTCCAAGTCGAATCAAAAGATGCACTGAGTAGAGAATAAAATATCAATCATACGCAGTGTTGCCTATTTGGTTGCTGCAATTTACCTGTCTTCCAGCCACTGCGTGAGGCGGCCAATAGCAGTGGGGAACGATGCTCCTTATCCAGCGCATTGATCTCGGCTCCTTCGTTTACCAAATAAGAAACAATATCCGGATGATCAAACATCGAGGCGCAGTGCAAAGGCGTCATCTTCTGCACGTCGGTGCAGCTCAAGCAAATCCGCTTCTCTAGAGGTTGCATCTCGAACATCAACTTAACTATTTCAATGGCACCCTGATAAAAATAATTATAAATAATTAAAAGATATATAGTTTTGATATTATTGCAACTTAAATTGTGAATATATATGTATGTATAGTTTTCATATTATTATAACTTGAACTATAACTCTAAAATAAACTTAGACCCAAGATGCATATTAATAAGTAAAAAGATTTTGGAAAAGCAATTGTTGCATTAGTAAGAAAAATAATATATTGAGAGCCAATGTTCTAAATCTATTTGACATTCATCTTTATTTTAGAAGCACAAAACTTTACTATGAAAAATGTTGTTAATAATTACTATCAATATTGTTTATCTTTTTAATAATTAATGTTTCACTTTAAAGAAACCGACAGCAGTTGAAGGAAAGATGAGGATATTGCAAAATATTATCAAAAATAATTGGCGTATATTAAGCTAAAATATGAAAGTGAAATGGCAAAAATATGCAATAATGAAATATATGGGAAAAAGAGGGAAATATGATGACAATATAACGATGCCAAGGCTGCAATTTGAGGTTACAAAATGAAATCGAAATTAAAACGCAAGTAGCTGCAGTTTAATTAAAATTTATGATATTCATAAATGAAACAAACTTCCGGAATATTTATGGTAACTTCTTCACATGGGGTCGTCACATGTTTTTAATTAACATTCTTAAAGAATGTAAAGCAGTATACCATTCAATTTATCTTCACATGCAAACCACTTAAAAAGTGTTTTCTATTAATTTCAAAAATATATATTTCCAATAGTATTTGTTTTTTCCTCTCAACACTCACTGACTGCTCTCAAACGCGCTATTTGTCTAACAATTTGCGTACGCATTGCTCTGCCATCAGCAACGACTTCCTTAAGAAAGTCACGTTCGTCTAGCACGAATTTGCATAAGAATTTGTCAAATTAAAGTCACAAAAGTATTTACACCTAAACAAGCGAGAGAAAGCGAGAGAGAGTGCGAGAAGCAAGTGGCAACAGAACGACACTCTGGTTAACTATGAGTTGTGGGCCAAACAAAGTTGCCACAAGTGTCAGGTAACCAAGGCGAGGCCACAAACGATGTCAGAGCACCTGTTACTCACCTGAGCGCACGCCAAGTGAACTGGCGTCGAGAGATCATGTTGCTGTGTTGATATTTTAGCGCCAGATTTGAGGCAGAGCTCCACAGCCTTAATGTCGCCACCATGCACCGCCGAGTGCAGTGGCACGTTACCCTCCGAGTCGTAGAACGATATCATTTCCTCACGAGTGCAACCGCGTTGCTCGCCCCACTGTAAAGAGAAGGTTTGAATTTTATTTTAGCTTACACAGTTTGAAATATTATGAAATAGTAAATACAAATGGGAAAAAAGTTTATCATCATCATCAAATAAATACAATAATTGAGAAGAATTAAGATTTAGTTTATTGAGCGAAGTCATTGACCGACCTAAAAAGTTGATCCTTCCTTTCAACTCTATATTTATGATATAAATAGAATATAAATACAATAATTAAGAAGAATTAAAATTTCGTTTGCTAAGCAAAGTCATTGACCGACCTAAAATGTTGATCCTTTCTTGAATTTGTCTCATTATGCTTAAAACTTAACTGATTAAAAGAGAAATCGAGGAGAAGTTGCGGACAAATGGAGGGAAATCGATAATGGAACAAATAAACCCGCCGAAATTGATACTTTTTAAAGCAGGCACGCAACACTGCGTATACGTAATTTTCAATAAAAGCAGTAAAACGGGAAAACGCAATGCATTAAAAGGTCAGCTCGCAACGAGGGAGAAAGCGAGCATGACTGACTGGGAAAGTGGGCAGCACTGCAATACGATAAAAGTAAAGTATGTAGATAAAGCGCTTGGGGACTTTTGATGGGCGAGCAAACCACTTAAGGCGCTTGACATCAGATCAAAGTAAAGTTGACCGCTGGACAGCTGTGTAGAGTTGTTACTGGCATGCAAAGCATAATATGGGACTACTACAACGAATAATAATATATATACATACTATATTGAGTACTTGTGACTTGCCTGGAAAAAGACCTCCATTGTCTTGGAGCTGGCGTTTTTAGCCGCCTCGTGTATGGGATAATAACCATTGTTGCAAGGTCTACGGGGGCATGCATCGAACTCGGTAATCTGCAAGAGTTGACACAGAGAACATAGAGAGACATAGATACATTACATCACTTGTAAGTGGCAACTTCAATACGCACGTACATACAAAACAGAGATACGATACAACAAACTTACAGAGGAATGCGAGTAGCACTTGAGGAAAAAATATGTAGCATACTTTTGTGCGCATGCAAATTTGCAGTTGAATGAGCATTGTACAAACCTTTCTCGTTCATGATAAATTATTTAGAGTAGCTATGTAAGCGTGTGAGTGTGTGAGAGAGAGTGTGTGCATGTGTGTGTTTGGGAATTTGATTAATGGCCAATTTTAGTGAGAGAGCGAAAGAACGCATCTACAAGTAAAACAATTATATGTACAAAAAAAAGGCTGTAAGGACTCACACCACTTACCAGGATACGAGCACACTCCTCGTGATCATAGATGGCTGCCAAGTGGAGAGCAGTGCGTCCATGCTCGCCACCCTGCTGTATGTCGATAACACTCCGATACTGACCCATCACACGCAACGACTTCACTTTGTTCAACTCCGTCGCCAGATGCACTGGGGCTTGTTTCTTTTCATTCAGCACGCCGGTGTCCACAGGACTGCAGAGTGAAAGGGAAATACTGCAAAAAAGAGCTTAATGAGACAAGGCAGCTGGCACTTACATGGAGAGCAAATAGTCCAATGCTTCGTAGGCGTCGCATTCAACAGCAATGTGAAGTGGTGTATTGCCCGCATTGTCCTTGGCATTGAAGTCTGCGAAATGGAATTAATGTTGCAGTTGCAGTTGTAGTTGCAGCTGTTGTTAATCATTTTATATGTTAACTCACCTCCTCGCTGATCGCAGATGTAGCGCAATATGTTGACACGATTTCTGGCCGCCGCCTGATGCGCTGCAGTGCGTCCTTTCCCATCCTTCAGCGTTATTCGCGTCGTATCCGCGATGTAGAGACGCTTAAAATCATCCAAGTTGCCCGACTCGGCTGCCTGCAAATGCCAAGAACGTATAGATTTAAAATCCAAAGTGCTAATCAAACTGTTGAAACTAAAAGATAAACATTGCCAGCAGCGAATACGGCTTCAAGCTAAAAACTTTCTTCAACTTTTAATACGCGCCTCACTCAACTTGAAGAAACGACAAACTGGGATACAAGGTGGCACTCTAGTTTAATCAAAATTCTCCAGTAAATTGAACAATGAGTGCGACAACGGTTACATTCATTCATTCATTCATTTAGTTCCGCCTGCCAACAAGCGTAGACAAAGACAAGTCAGCTATGGGAACAGCTCTCTTAATGAAAATGTCTCTTGACGTGTTTTTTTTTTTTTGCTGTTTTTCCATGCTTTGTCTTGGCCATGGCCTCTTGCAAAATATTGTTGCGCTCTTTTCGACTAGCAACAACAAACCAAATGTACAGCAACTAAATCAGTTTGTCAGTCTCGAGTTGCATGTTGACAAAGTTACTTGGAATTTACTTGGCCAAGCGTTTACCTGCATAAATTCGTCGACGTGTATCTTGGGCGCTGAAGACATCCGCAAGATGCGCGCCCATTTGTTGGACAGATTCAGTGGCCCCATAGATGTCAGCTCAGTGCCGCGCACCCAACCGTTAATCAGAAACCGCAAGGAGCTGATGACTACCTCCCTTTTGGGTGCCTCCGTGTCGCTCGTCATGCTCTCAGGTACCAATTATTACATTTCATTCACTTTCTTTTATGACTCTCTAAGTAAATTAAATTCATGTTTGCTCAGCTACTTTGTTTCGTTTAGTTTGCAGGTACTTCTCTAAAATGGATAATTTAACGAATAAGCTCTTTGCTTGGATAATGCAACTTCAAAGTATTTCAAAATTAAGTTACTACTCTAAAATATATAATTTAAAGAGTTGTCTTTTTTCTTAGCTACTACAAGTTTAATGTATTTTAAAATGACAAGACTTCTCTAAAAGACAATTTTGTAAACATTCCCTTTTCTTGTCTAATACAACTTTAAAATAATTGAAAATCACTGTACTTCTTAAAAACATACAACTTTTGTCTACTTCATCTTTAAATTATTTGAAAACCATATATCCTTATGTATCCTTTAAAATTACGATTTAACAAATAGTTCATTATTTTGTCTACAACAACTCTTAATTATTTTCAAACCGCAAAAATGCGTTGGCTCACTTAAATCTTATTTTGGAGCATACGTTGAAAGTATCTTGTTTTATCGAATATTTTAAATTTATATAATTTGATTCTATAGAGCTTTTGTGAAGCACTAGAAATAGTTTGATAGATAGAAATGCTTTTGAAATTCTGATGCGTAAAATTTCTTCTTATTACGAGTGAAAAACATTGATGGTTATGAAATATATATTGAATGGTTGTAAATATTAAATACAATATTGTAAAAATCTTTATATGAGTCTTTATAATTTTTTAAACTTTTTTAAGCTGAACTTTCTTTACTAAAATATTATATACTTGTACAATGTTATATGTTTACGTCTATTTAATTTCTTTGCCATAAATTGAAAATGCAATTTAAAAACAGAATTGATTTCATTCCTTCCAACTACAAATTCAATTTCTCAATGCCTTAGGCGCTTCTTCCGTTTCCTCTTTGTATTTTTATAATTTTTTTTTGTTACTTTCTCAATCACTTTGATTCAATTATTAATTGCAATTCATCGTGTTTCACACTGTTAACTTGTCTTCACATTTAAACAATTGTCTGGCGCTTATCCGTTTGCCATCTTTATCTGTCGTTATGCCGCACAAGAGAAGTTTCGACGAACTGAAATCTCGGTGCGAGCTGTCGTTGCTTTTATATCCTGTGCGTGAACCGAACGCCATTTTGCCATCGGCAAGGATTTACTGGCAACGCGTGGTGAGTTTCATTCAATTCGCGAGTCAATTTTCATTTTGTTTCAATTTGAGGCAATGTGCGTGTTTTGTGTGTTGTTGTCTGTTGCATGTTCGACTTGTTGCGTTTGTTGTGCTGACAGCAGAACTTGTTGCGTTGCGTGTGATGTTATCTTTTAGCGATTTCACGTTATCCACTTTTATGTAAGCACCGATTATGTTATACCAAAAGCAAGCAAAGATTGTGCTTTATATTTCCCCATATTGCCATTGGGGGATTATCGGTCAGACAGAGCTTTATCACTTAACGAGCCGAGTTTAAATGTCAAGCTTACCCTTAGTATCCTGAAAGGACTGTCACGCAATAGGCAAACCTGCTCAGCAGCTGGCTCCGCTGGCAGAATGGCCTCCAATGGAGTATCCATATCGTCACCGCCAATTTCCACACGCTTGGGACCTGCGCTGCGTTCGATAATCATCGAGAATATCCAATACTAGAAAAAGTGAGTTGATTAAATAGAAAACGAGTAAGAAAATTACAGTCAAGTGTGCTTGACTGTGAGATGTTCGTTCTCCGTTCTCAACGATAGCAAAACAGTGCGGTATTTTCATATAATTATACACACTAAATATGCCAAAAAAAAAACTGAAATATACTGAAATTTATATTTGGTAAATGGCAATACTATGAGGATTACTACTACGAAATTATCATTTTAATATACCAAAATAATATACCATAAAATACTGAAATATACTGAAAATGTATATTTAGTATATTGTATTAGTATACATGTATATTAAACAAATCCTGAATTATACCGAAATGTATATTTGGTATACTGATATACTATTACTACTGTATAATCATTTAAATCAGAATATACTGAAGTGTATATTTGGTATATTAATACACTACTACTATTACTATTACGGTATTATTGTTTAAATATACCAAAAAAATACTAAAATTATAACGAAATGTATATTTGATACATTGATATACCAAGTAGTCATACGTATTCATACGGATGGACAGACAGGCAAACCCTGCGAATAGCGTGTATAAAAAGAGTTGGCTTTATAACTGACCTTGCTGTTGCGTTGACTGGTGCTGGAGCTGCTGTTACTTCGTGTCTTGGGCAGCAACTTGGGCTGTGCTTCCATCAGATCTGGTGGCGACAGAGCCGAGCATTGGGCATTGTACACACTGTTGAAGAGCTTGGGCATGCTGAGGTCACTTTCTGTGGAATCCGCTTGATCCGCTGTGCGATCCAAGCCAATAACTGCTGATGAAATGGTAAAGGGCCGCGAATTGCGACTGGCAAATGGCGTCAATATTTATTAGAGAGACAGTTATTTCACAATGCTCGTAATCCGGTGCACAATTATCAGTCGCAATCAGTTGACTAATTAGTTATTGATTGGCCTAAACGTTACCATTCTCCTCCCTTCGACTTCGTTTGCCTTTTTCGCTACGCTATTTAGATAACTCGTCGTCACATGATACAGTGATAATGCTCAGTCTCCCCTTCCTTGGAACTAACTAGACAAACAACACACATCGTGTGACGCGTCGAGTCGCGTCGCGTCCCGTTTGGGGCAACTGTACCATGACACTCGATATGTGGAACAATGAATAACACTGCCAATTTTTTTTCCGAGCCGTTTAAGCACTCTAGTATTATGTGAGCTTATTCGTTTATTCGTCACAGAGTCAACGTTCGTTATTCGTCATTTTTATGAGTATTATGGGCCGCCTCCCAAAGGACTTGAAGTGTAACGAAACCGCATTAAGCGACAATGGCTAATTAAAGAGTTGTTTATTTTTGGCAGACACTGTCAACTGTTTTGAACTCTTGAACCCATTTGCATAATACGCGACACACCCACTCGCAACAAGTGCTGAATGTTTCCCTTCTCTGCACCTGAATTCTTCCAGCTTCATTTTTCGGCAGGACAAAAGTAAACCGACAGCGTCAAAGACTCAAGAACAACTAATTCTAGTTTTCGAGAAACTATAACTACTTTTGATTTATTGGACTTGCTCGATAATTACATTCAAACGATCTCTATCAGCATCGCGATTAGAATCCAAGTGGAATTGCATGTTTTGTAATCAAGGACTCATTTGGCTAATGAAAATATGAGAATGTCCTGTGGCAAAAAATCGAAGTGTGCTGCCTATTGCAAATGCTATCTACTCTGATTAGTCAATTGGCTTATCGAGTGAGTGATGAGTCGATGAAATTTGAGTCGGGATTCCTATTCAATTAGTCAAAGTGGGCCTCAAATGGCAAACAAACCAGCACGCTATTTTCTGCTGGAATATCAATAATTCAGCAATAACAGACACAAATTATAGACAAGCCAATTATTTAATAGTCTAGCAACTTAGCGCACTTTTCTTATGGAATTGAATTGCACTAAAAAAACGGGGACTTAAAGTAGAATATATAATTTAAAAAATAACGATTATAAAGGATAAATAAAAAAGTACTCGTTGAAATACTTTTCATAAATAATTTAATATCATTAAATAAAACTGACGCCCAAAATGGAATATATCATCTTCAAAAATAAATTGTGTAAAGTTACAAAAATTTAAATTAGGTTGTATTAATAATTAAAAAAAAATAAATTAAAATAAAACTCTGAAAGCTATCAGCACTCAGTACTATATATTTGCCATAATATTCCATTGTACCATATGTGTGGTAAATTATTTACCTGTTGTGTTTTCAGGCGCAAAATTTCGGTTTCAAATATTCTCTCAGCAACCTTTGCCTCAATAGCAAATAACAAACTTTAAAAATGTATTTGCCAGTTTTTAGTCCGCGAATAATTCACATTTTTTTATTTAATCCCTAAAAGACAAATTATTAATAAAAAATATTAAATGAAAATAGCAAAATATAATTAAGCTAAATTCAGTAACTTGTATTTTTCAGATTTTCACATTATATCGAACATTTTTAGCCATAAATCACATTTTTCTTTAAAACACATTCACTTTAGATTTTAAACAAAACTAAATAAAATTTTTGTTTCAGCATTATTAAACCAAGATAGACAATAACTTTTTGGAATTAGCAATTAAATATTTTTAAGCAAAGACCCGCAGAAAGTATGCCATATGTTTCGATTCCAGCACGAAAACAAAAAGGAAACGCAATGAGCTGAACTGAACTGAACTGAGCTGAACTGGAGTGATGAGGTTGATGTTGATGTTAGCAGGAAGAAGCACTCGAGGAAGCACTACAACATCCCTTTAATAGTTATTTGGAGGTGCGAAAATTGTGTATTTTATTGACAGCTCGTCTTCCGTCCGCTCGTTAATCACACGACACTTTAATTATAAAACATAATTAACTGCTTTTCACTGCAGTTACACAAACTAGTTAATAAATGTTATATTTTTGTGATAATTTCTTATTTTTTTTCCTTTTTGTTTTTTGTACCGACAGCTTCGCTGGCTGGACTCGAACTGAACTCTCTAGCCTGTTGACTAGCGGCTGTAATATGAGTTCAGTTGGCACTTGAACTGGGAGTGCGAATACGAAAGCTAGACTAGTTAGTTAGTTGGCGACTGATAAGCACGTTGTTGTTGGCAGCCTTTCGTCAGCCTTTTGTCACCCGGTTAACTCAATTGTGGGGCTCGTCGTCTGGCCTCGGACAACTCGATGCTTCTCTCTCGACGCTTCCATGGGGCGTCGTGCGCCGTCAATGAGACACATTTGCTATTGTAATTAAACAGTTAACACATAGTACACATATGTGTCTGTAAATGTATATCGTCCGGACCTCCATGAAATTACTGTGCTGTGTTTGCTGGTGGTGAAATATTCAAACAACAGCCAAAAGGAATTCAGAATTGTTTTGCAAATTCGCCTTCATCAATGAAGTAATTGCTATTGAAATAGGGTATATAAAATACTACTCTATCTTAACTGAACTCTGGTCTATGCTTGAGTTTATTGCGTTCATTCATTACGCAGCTACCTTTGGGGAATAGGTTGTAAATTTAATGTGACAAATTCCGGAAATAGTTTGTCTCCCGTGAGTTCAAAACACTTTTATAAATGACGCACTTCAAATAAATGATTTGTGATAAAACAACAACAAAGTTAAAGCATTACGAAATATTCAAAAAATCAGAATTTCTATCCTTAGTAACTATTTTTTATAACTATTTTAAAACTTCTATTAATAAATAATTTATTTAAAATAAAGAAAGCATGTACAAATAGTCGGTGCAACAATCTTTATAAAAAACACTTATCATCCGCATTAGTAATTGTATTTAAGTAATCAACAAATGCCGCGTAGATCCTTGTGATATGGAATAAGAAAATTAATTAATCGAAAGCGATGAAGAAAAAAAATCACTCCAGCGGTATAGACATCAGACGATTCGGTAGATTGGAAAAGAAAATAACCAAACCCAAGCCAAGCAGAACCATGAAGACGAATATGAAAACATATTTTCTTATTTGCGGCCAAAATATCAAGTGTAGTGACTTGAATGGATGTGTCCAAGGGTTGAAGGAACTCTCCGGACGACTAGAACAGACAGAAATCAAGATTATCTTAAGGTAAACAAATTCTGAAAGTATACCTAGGACGCTCTAGCGCCATGGGAGGATCATGACCAACGCCAGCAGGTGAATTTGAGGCCTCTGTCTCCGTGCAAATGTCAATCTGCAACTCCATTTTGCCCTGCAATAGAGTCCAAGAATAAGTCAAGTTTATCTGTATAACTTATAGCTTACCCCATGTGTAGTTGGTATGCCAGCTCGTCCTGGACATCCTTGTAATGGGAACCATCCCTTGACGGATTTGCGCGTAAAAAGATTAAGACGTTTCCTTTTACTAGAAAATAACTGGCATTGCTTGTGTGTATAATAAGGTTCTGGCAGATTCGATAGATTGAGCTCCAAGGCACCCAGATACTCGTCTCGCGTGATGAAATCCTTGTCCCAGACCTGCAAATAGACAATGGGCGGTGTCTTGATTTCGATCTCCTCAAACAGTCCGCCTTTGCGCCGTATAACCATCTAAAGTTTAATGAGCAAACTCATTAATTAATATACGCATTTCGCGTATTGTATTGCAATTAGAGAAGGACTAAGGGTAAGGTTAAGGTTGGGTTGGCTAACCTACCATGTCCTCATTGGGCGAATACTTGAGGGTAAATACCATGCGCCAATTAAAAACCGCTTCGCCGCCGAACGAACGAAAATGTATATCGGTCGTTTGACGCTTGTTCACATTCTGGCACCAGCTGTGAGAGGGCACAGAAAATGTTCATAATTGCATATCATTTACAGTTTGCTGGCTGAGGTCAGTTATCTGCTCTCCGCCCAGTTACGTTCCCTTTAATTCTAACCTTACCCGGTCACATAGATGTCGCTCATTAGTTTGCCAAATATATTCCTATCGCCAAAGGGAATGCTGTTTAGATTCATGACCACAATGCGCACCTCGTAGGTAATTGGCGCTGTTGGCGTTATGTCGATATGCGTTGGAATGAACATGCTCACCTTGAACAGCTCTATCCACATTTGGATTTTGCCCTGGAAAAGGAGAAAATATTTAAAACACCTGTTGAAAACATTGTAGTAATATTTAGAAGTTTAGCTAAAAGTTCGAAGAGTAGTTGAAAACCTTAAAAGAACCGAGAGCCTTAAACCAGCTGACAGCTTTACAAGCTAGTAGAGCTTGTAACAAGGGGAGCGCTATACAAGCCAATATAGCTGAAAGCATCTGAATGTATTAAAAGAATTATGAGCTTTATTTGTCTGTCTGTCCGTCCGCTTCTTTCTAGGCTGACTTCTCTCTCAATTTTAAAGTTAGCTAGTCAAAATTTGATAGAGATGCACCTCGTAGATAAATACAGCACTTATAATCATATCAACCAGATGGAAGCACTAGTAAGTTGCTAATAAATGCCCTAAAGGTTTCGTGGTATGCTAACTTAACTTATTCGATGTTCTTTCCCCATACTTGTTTTTCCTCAAAGTATTATAATACTTTTGAGCTTTTACTTCCTATATATTCCAAATAAATCTAGCTAATCGCACCTGTTCCACTCCTGGATAGTCATCGTGATACAGTGAACGCGTCTCCACATGCTCTGGCACCAGCTTGTAGCCAAATGAAGGCAGCTTGTCTAGATTCCTGAGCACCGTCAGACTCAAACGTTCATGTAGATCCTCAGCTGCTAAGGAAGTCAATTACAATCACAAGTTAACCTAATCAAATACCTACACTTTGCTATAATTGTCTCATCTCCAAAGAGCATCCCATCCACTTCGATGACATTTCCATAGAAGTAAGGTGGCTGAATTCCAACCTGCTGACAGAGATTCTCGAGTATCTCCGAAGGCATATAGATGTCATGCCACTGATTGTAGCCCACTTGGGAGTACTCTTTGGGTATGCCCACCATCGCATGATGTTTACTATGCCAACGATCCTCCAGATCGATGTGTGTGGCACCAATCAAATCATCCTTGCGCTTGTCATGATCATAGAGCACAAGTTCGAGTATGGGATCAGCTGGCAATGAGGCATCTAGTTCAAAGAAACGTCCGAAGATGGGATTACTTTGATTGGGCACATAATGCGCACGATCCGAGACCATTTTGCCACCCAACGACAGTTTTACATAACAATCCGACTCGGAGCTCCAATCTCTCGGACGTATTTGCAAACCCTGCACCACATAGACACGCACAGTTAGATGCACCGTCTCTGTGATGGTCTTGATCATGGTCTGGTGATGTGGACTCATGGCAGCAGCCAAGGGACGCAACATATCCCCGCCTCCAGCATCACAAGGCGGAGCCGCACATTGACATGGCGTCAACTTGATTTGCAGCTTCAGTGTGGCATAAATATCCTCCTTAGGCGGACCATACTTCTTGAACTTGACGCCATGTACTAGGGGCACGGGCACAGCCCAATCCTGCAGGAAACCAAACTGCGGCTGCTGCTCCAACTCATTGGGATAAATGACTAAACTGTGTTTGCACAAATGCGTGCGATCGTGCAGATCATCGTGTACCGAATTGTAGAATTTTGTCCACCAAGTGAAGCGTTTGTCCTCGTGCAGATCACTGGACTCAGCGTATTCATCATACTTTAGCGCCAATTTGTTGGCAACGGTTGCCGCATTAAGTCCCAATGCAATCTTGATACGCCTCCAGCAGCTATTACTTTTAGTCACTCGTTCGTCTTCCATCTCCTCCAGCGCTGTCTCTTCATCGTAGTCCATCGTTATTATGGAAGAGTGATCGTGGCTATCGTCACTATATTCCGGTAACTTGACGCACTTTGTACTCTTCTCCTTCTGCAGAAAGCTAGTGGAACTTGGCACCAAAGCAGCGCCCAGCGTGGACTCCTTATTGAAGGCACTTACTACCACATCGGTGGCTACCATCGCGGGCCAATACTCTTGCTGATCGGGCAGACTCTGCAAAGGCATTATATGAATATATTCACCTTAAGAACTTCACTTACTTACCACTACACCAGAGGCATAGGCCACCAGAAAGTTGATGCTATTGCGCACTCGGGAAGTGGAGAGTCCGCTGGAGAGCACCAGATCAGCCATCATAATCTTAGCTCGTCGTTTGCCCACCGAGCTCAACATGCTCTTGGTGTAATTGCGCAGTCCTACAAAGATAACTTCCAAACTGGTAGGAAAAGGATATAAGTGAGTTTGATAGTTGATAGTGATAGCAAGGGCAGTTACAATATATTTACAGATATTCAGAATATTCAAGACGGGCATGACAAATGGTATTAAATACTAGATTGATGGACAGACAGATAGATAGATAGATAGATAGATAGATAGAGGATATATGTATGTGTACTCACACATAATTCAACATGTTCGGTCTTATATCCAAAGGAATACCCATTTTTAATTCCGCCTGCTTCTCAACCTTATACACATCAGTCTCTCCAACAAGTTCAGTAAACTCCGCGGACATAAGCACCTCAGCCAGGACGATGCCATCCCTGGCAACTGGCACCCATTTCAAAGGAGGCGGCGAGATCGATTTCAACTTCTGCAGCTTGGTCAAAGCACTTCGCTGCCAACACTTGCCACCATCTCCCCAACCGGACTCGTTTTCGATTTCCCCACTAATCACGCTGACCGCAGTTTGTCCACTGCCCGATAATTCTGATTCGTTGCTATAGAACTCTATGGAAATGAGAGGTGGATTCTGCAGATACCAACTGATACTGCCCGGCAAAGCGAGCACCTTGAAGCTAATCACAGCATTCCAGATGGGAGAAAGCGTAGCCGGAGCTGTTTGTGTCTCGGCGGCCTGCTCGGCAAAGTAAACCGAGACATGACCATCAGAAAGCGGCTTGTGCTCAGCGCCAGGACGCACCTTTGCCTGATGCACATAAACCTGACAGCTGATGAAGGTTTGCACGACATTCGGCTGCCAGATCATAAAGTCATCCGAAGACCAATCCCCAGCAATGCATGAGAGGAACTCTCGACGCTCTCGATCGAGTACAATGGAAATACAACCGAGAATAACGCCAACGTTGCAACCACAGTTGCCACAACTATGTGTGCAACCGAGGCTCTTAAAGACAAAGCTTTTGGCTTTCCAGCATTGATTGGTTGACTGATACTTTTGCAGTTTCTGTATAAACAGAAAGTGTTTGGCATTGAGGCGACAAGTTCCCAGCATCTTGCCACCTGCACTCAAGGTGAGCAACAACTCGGGCCAATCATCCTGCACACGAAGTGAATTGGCCAGCGAAGTAATCTCGCCAATCAGACGCTGCACCTCATTGACAATGTCCACAATGATGGCATCTAAATGCTCCTGAAAACTGAACTTCAATTTCTGGCGGAGCGCACGCAATTGATGCGCCAACTTGACGAAGAAATCCTGCAGAAAGTGCTGACGATTCTTGTCCCAGTTGGTAGCATCCTCACCCAAATCATGGCTGAACTGACTCTTGGCAAGACCTTCTTTTAACTTGCTGATGATGCTGTGCAGCAAGAACTTGAGGCACTTGGATTGATTGCTCACCTCATTGGGATACTTGAGCTGATAAATGCGAAAGACGTCCAGCTCAGACCGCTGAAATATTTCAGAATTTAATATCAATCGGGAAAATATAAGGAACTTCCCTTACCATAAAGTTAATAATGTCAATGATTAGGAAATCGCTGACAAACTTCAATCGATTATCCGGCAATCGTAGCTTAAACAAACAGGACCGAAAAGGCGAGTCCTGGCGAAAGCATTTGGTTTGCATTGCGGTACGAAATTTTCCTGGTGGGGTCTTCAATGTTCCCACAAGATCATTGGAGGACTTCTCCGCCAGCTTCACCACAAACTTGTACGAGTTGGAGGTGGTGTGAATGTTGTTGCCCAGCAAAGGAAGAAACTCCACAAAGAAATTCTCATCCGTCGTGTTGCGAGTGTCGGTGAAACTGTCAATTGTCTTGGTAATCAGCACATGGGAAGGACGATCCTCGCTCAGCATATGGGAATCCAATTCCATGAGGATGCGACCCACATAGTTCAAAGGATTCACAGGATCGTAAAGATGCAAATATGTGGGACCCAACGAAGGTGTGTCTTAAAAAATTATATTCAAATTGGAGAGATATATGTTTAATGGGATTAAAAACTCACCATGGAAAGCAATTTCCTCAATGGAAATTTCGTATTCAGCGACACATTTCCACTGCAGATGCTCGTGTAGGAAAATGAGTATTAGGAAACGTTGAGCCAAAGAGGGATAAACCCAGGCAAAGGTAAACTCCAGATTCCATTCAGGCGTCATAGTGTTTTTGGCCACTTGAGTTTTAGCCTAGCAAAGTGGAGATTTTAATTTAAATAAATTAGCAACACATAAAGAAAATAAGTTTTACAGACTCTGGATTTTTAAAATATAATTTTAACTCTCTTAACATAAAAAGTTACAAACCTATTTAGGGTTATTAAAAATAAAATATGGATAGCAAATATTTGAAATACGTTATTTTTCAATGTCTGTTCAAAATTGTATAAGAACTTGTTTAACTAATTGCAATCGAAATTAGTATTGCTGTAAATTAACTCTAATTTTTCCGTACAACTTCAATAGTTACCTTAAAACCCGCGAAGGACACTTGTAACATGTAATTGCTCTTCTTTATGAATATCCCTTTATATAATCGAAGAAAGAAGCGAATGTTGCTCTGTGTGTACGATTCCACATCATGCAGCAGATTGCTGTGAAGCTTAATTAAGAAAGTCTTCAAAGCCATCTTAAATTGTGCTTATCCTACCTTTTGATATCATCAAAATTCTGTGTGGTTATGTACTTGTTTATGTTCTCTGGCCCGATATCATCTTGGGTTATGCCAGTCTTCACTGTACTGTGCTGAGATATGATGGCCAAATCGATTTGCAAATGCGCGTTAGTTTCTTTGACATCTTCGCCCGGCGGTTCTTCGCTAATAGGAGCTTCCAGTTTTCCCCATTTCTTGAAATAACTATGACTGGGCTGACTCCAGACGCTGTGCAAGTCAATGAGCAGCTCACCCAAAGTAACATTCTTTTTATAGAGCAAATATTTCTTTAACTCAAAGAGTACAGTCAGACGTAATAGTTCAGTAAGCGTACAGTGAAACTCAAATACAAAGTACTGAGTAATGAAATTAATATTGAACCCATTTACAATTAATTTGTAGCAAAACTTACCTCATTAAAGAAGGGATTTTCTGAATTCGAATGCGTCTTTGTGTTTTTGCTTATTTTATCCAAACTTATTTTTACATACAGGTCACCTGTGTAGACACCTGTATTTGCTGCCTTATGCACCGTAATGCATATCAGAAACTCTTGCGGTGCACCAGCAAAGCAATCTTCCATTAAATTCATGTTGATCACCTTTTACCTCACCTTTTTATACTGACAGAAAAAGCGTTTGAATATTTGAATAATAACGTTTAACAACAATTTCCAACAGTCTGGCAACGCTCTAAACGTGATTTACACCACGACCACTCTTCAAATGCTACACTTAAAAGCGCTTGACCCAGAGCGGCAAGTTCACCACAAAAGCTTTCGCTGACAAGATGTGGCCATGTTGTTATTGTTTGTGGTTGTCATTTGAAGTTACTGTGAAGCTTTCAGCTGGCCCAACCAGCTATTTTTGTGCGTGTGTGTACGTAACGTTCATTATATTTGTGTTTGTGCAGCCGCCCAGTGGCGTTCAGTAGGGGGACGAAATGTATTTAACAATAATATTATTCTAATGCAAACATAGGTTTATCTTGACTGATATTAGTACCTTCATTAGGTTACCCTTATTTATCTTTATATCGCAACCCCTTTTATTCACAGCTTACTACGCCACTGTCCGTGGCTCTTGGAGCTTGGGCTTTTGAGCTGCAGCTCTCCAGCTCTGGCATTGGGACCAACAGTTTCAGTTCGTGTGCACGGGCCAAACAGTCGACACAGTTTTGTGACGTTCTCTCTTCGAATCGAGATCTAAGCCGAAGCAGTTGTTTGAAAGCAAGCGTCGCACTTTGCAGCCGTCATCGTTGTTGTCGTGGTCGGAATTGTTTTTGCGCTGCTTCTGCTACTATTGTTGTTGTCGTCGTCGCAGTTGTCGTAGTCGGTTGTGTGTGTGTTTGTGTGGAATCGCTCAAGCGGGAGTTGGCTGATACAGAGGCTTCTCTTTGCTGCACGGCAGCCTCCAGCATTACATTCGGTGCGTCTCTCCTGGGTGCCTATATAAATATATATGTATCTTTAACTGTGTGCGCCTCTGTGCGTGTGTGCGTGCGATTTTGTGTATAATTTTTTGCGCGCGCTCAATCAAAACAGAGCCCATCTAAAAAAACCAGGGTCAAAAAATACCAACGAAAATCCCTTTTAACGAAAACTCGAAACACAAATTTTGCAATTATTATTCAATTGATTGTTAATCAACAAACTGGCAGCTGGCAAAATTGTTCAGCTTCAATCAACATTTGTATACGAAATGCATGCGAAATCATGAAATGAAAAATTGATGAATACGAAATAATACAAGAGAATTGTTTGCCATAAATAAATGCTCTAAAATTTCCCAAAATCATTGCAGCTTAATCAACGACAAGGCTTCGACGCTTTTTGTACCGTTTTAAATATTAAATAAGCTCGCTCGCTTAGAACGCGTGCCAGAAACTTTACAGGTAAGCTTGACTTTTAGTTTTATGTTTCTGTCAGTCGGTCGTCCGTGTGTGTGCCTCTTGCTCTCTGTGTGTGTGTGTGTGATTGTGGGTGGGGTGTGTTTGTGTGTGAGTGTGTGTGCATACATAAATCAAAAGAGCAGAACAAGGAGAAGAAGAAGCAGTAGAAGCAGAAGCAGAGAGCTGCTGCTACTGTTCTCAGCAGCCACCCACTTGTATGGCGCCCACGCCCTTAGGCTAACCCTCCCAGTTGCCACCCTCTCGCTCATCTGCCATTTACTCTCCCACTCCCACTGGCAATCGCACTTCAGTTACAGCTTCAGTGGTGGATACGCACACGCTTTTGCGTCGTTGTCCTCGTCCTCACTCACTCGCTGATTGCTGCTGCTGTCCAGCAGCAGCTCTGCTCCTTTTTGGTTCCTTTTCTCCTCTTTCTTCTTCGTACGCAGTTCCCTTTTTTGTTGTACCGCTGCAATCGCAGATTCTCTGACATCTTGTGCTACTTTTCATTCGTCATTTACGCGTCATTTCTTTACGGTTATCACGTGTTTCACCTTGTTTTTGAACTCTCCGCTTTGGCTGTCTGTTTGTACTCGCTACAATACAGTGTAAAGGGGTATTATAAGCTGGTGTAACAGGCAATTTCAGCATCAGCAAGTGTTATAAATATATTCAATATACACATCGATAGCAGAAAATATAAGAGATAATAATTCTCTAGCAATTACACTTTTCCCATATCAAGGTTCAAGTGCAGCTGCAATTTGTATTCTCTAAAAATGGCTAGCGGGTATGTCACAGTCGTGCATACTCCCCTGTAGCTTTCTCACTCGTTTCTTTCTAGTCTTCGGCAGGTTCTTTTGGCCTCTGTGCAGTGAAAGGCTCGCAAATACTTCCGCAGCCCATTTGCAGTTGTTTGTTGTTGTCTTGCAATTTCTTATCGTTATTTTTCGCGTTTCTGCCATTCGCTTTTTGATCTTGAAATCATGTGTATGTTCTTGTGCTCGTTCTCTCCCTCTCTCTCTCCCCCTCCATCAGCCTCTTGCTGTTTTACAACCGACCATTCGCTCCCCCTCACTGCAGCTACCTAGCACGCTGTTGTGAACAAGTTTATCATAAAAGCTGCTTGGAAACAGGAAAACCATTAAAGCCAAGCTAAATTGTTTATTGACGGAGCACCAAACACAAAAAAAAGTGAGAATCGAAAATGAATTCTGTTTTTTTTTTTATTTATTTTTTCTTATTCTTTGAATGAGACATTCGTGTTGGTTATTCGCAAGATTTGCAGAATCATTTTTTTGCCCCACTTACAATTAACTTTAGCAAATGGTTATCGACAGCAGTGTTCTGCTTTATATCGATATTCCAAGCCGAGATATAAACACAAGTGCGATTTACTACCTTTTTACGTGCCATAAAAGTCACTTTCAATATTGATAATAATTTCAGTTTTCATATGTCAAACATGTGCATTTGAGGCAAAGCAATAAAGTTGGTTATCAAATCGGTTAGTTCAGTAGATATTCTATTATATCTTTTCATTAATACCATTTCATAACCTAAATAAAAATTTTCTTTTATGCATGGAAATTGTTGTTAAAGTCACGGCTGGTGATGCTGAAACTGAAAACAGTATTCAAATATTCAAATCAAAGTTGAATTATGCAAATGTCTTTTGACTATAAACGTATATTGAATTTAAAATGGTTTTTATGACTTTCTTAGCTAGAAAAATGTTTTTAAAAGCCTAGATTTATTGGTATTTCATGCCCTGCAACTTATGATTAAATCATTCCAATAAAAACAAGTTGAATAAGTCATAAATTTGCATAGCTTGAAAGTAAATTATCTGTAAGATAAGTGAATTCGCAATTTAATCCATATATTCATGATCAGCGATTGATAGAACTTACTTTTATTCCCTTTGATTCTTTTTGTTTAAAAATGCTCTTAAGTTTCAGAGAAATTTAAATTAACTTTTATATATCACAAAATTTCTTAATTGGGATAATTAAAAGATGCCAAATGATTTCAGAACTTAATCTATTTATTCACAAGATGATGGAATAATAGAAACTACTAAAAATTCAATATATTTAAATGAATTCTTATATATAACGATATCTTTTAATGGGGATAATTAAAAGATGCTAAATGATTTCACAATTTATTCCATTTATTCACAAAATCAAGAAACTACTAAAAATCAATTCCTTCGATTTATTTCTTATCATCGATAATTATTATTATTATTTCTTATTATCGATGATCAAGTTTCGTAAAACTTTATTGAACATTGAAATATTACAAAGTACTTTGAGTAGTAAACATATTTTATCATCTATACTTAATCATCTGCATTTAATTGGGCTCATTAATAGTAGTTGAGTTGAGATATCCGCTGACGTTTTGCTATAAATGCAGCTTAAAAATCAACGATAATCAGCAGTGCAATCAAAGTCTTTGGAAGCAATCGTCATACTTAGTAGCAGCAAAGTTTTACCAATAATTGAGTTGCAAAACATCCGACTGCAAATGGCAACATTAAAAGCAAAATGTTGCAAGGAACTCAAAGAACGCATGAAGCATGAAGCCCATGCACAAAACATGTGCAACATAATTCAATTAGTATAGAGAGACGTACATATAAAAGCCCGAAACCAGATAAAAATGAAAGGAAGTCGCAACGAAACCGCCCTTCCTCTCCTTCCCCCCTCTCCAACCAAAAAGGGGCCGATGGGAAACTTGTGATGCGCCCGCAACCGTGAAGTGGGCTATGACACAAGTCGCTGTGAAACACGTTTGTGGTGGCCAAAATAAAATGCAGAAAAAAAGTCGCAAAATTGGCCAAAAAGCATGCTGAAGGCAGCCACATTGGCGACTGGCACTTGACCCACTTTATAAAGAGATATATATGTGAATACTATATGCGTACGTAATTTGATAAACTTCTTTGTTGGATTTGCAACTTTTTGTCAGCCCCAAAAGTTAAACTTGACCGCGGCTCTAAGTTCCGAAATACCGAAATTGAAAGGCTGCAGATACGAAAGATACAAAAGAGTGACCGCGTCGGGGCATTAATAACAACAAATAAAACATATTTAAATGCATACGTGTGTTTACGGATAAATTTATTCCGTCTCAAGGTAAACGAGTCGGTTGCTCTCTCTCAATGGGCAACGCCAAGCGAGTGTATCTATGAATCTGGTATCTGGAGTTGGCATCGGTTGCCATCAGGTTACGGTCACTTGCGTGTTGCGCATTGCATCGCATTGCATATTTTATGGTAATTCGAACTTGTTCAACTCTTTTGGCCAGCTCCTTGGATGATCCATTACACCCACTAAAATGAGAGTCGAAGAAGCAGGCAATTTCTCACAGCCATCTAAAGTTTCACGTGTGTCTCTCACTCTCTGACTCAAATTACAGCCGCCGTCGCTGATTGACTTTGGCCCCAGGTTCACTGCACTGGTCAGTAATTAAAAGAAGCAGCAAAGTTGTGTGTGTAATGCGTGTGTGTTAGCTAACTTCCCTTTGTTAATTGCCACAACACATCAGAGCCACAACATTGACAGCATTTCATTAGAGTTACATTAGATCTCTTTTGCAGCTTTGCTCCCCCCTTTTTGCCTTGGCTAACTAAGTACACATTTTGCCCATTTCCATTTCTGCGGAAATGAAATGCACTGCACAACTGTCTCAGCTTCGCTTTAGCTCTTGATTTGCTGCAATTGTCCAGCTCTGTTATGCCTTGGGGTTCACTTCAGCTGTCCACACAGCACTCTCTGACTCTGACGAGTCTAATCGCCAGTTTTCTCTAGTCCGCTTCGAAGGTACGACGACGAGTTAGTATCTGTATCTGTATCTTTGTGGCTTTTGTGGCAGCTGTGTGTAGAGGGATCCGATGCAATGCGAATCGATTCGATTCGATTGGTTTAGACAAATCCCCAACTGGGCAGTTAAACGTATCATTTGACAGTTCATTTTCTATTGAATTAACTAAATTAACAATTGTAAAGTTGTCGCAGTTGGAAAGTAGACAGGACCGATAATGTCGATTAGATTATCAAGTTTATTTAAAACAGAGTTGACTTAATTAAACATGAAACTAATTTATAAAAAGAGATAGAGATCTGAACTGTAATTCATTATGTGCAATCATTATTTATTTTGTAGAGCTTTTACATAATGAAAACTATAATTTAGGGTACAGTCCTTTTAATGTTACTAAGTTTATTAATTAACAAGTAAGAAAGCAAGTATGCTCGGCTGTGAGTCAACCCATTTTAAATAAAAACAAAAACAATGCGGGTTTCATTTTAAAATATACCTAACCGCAAAATTACTAATAAAAAATAAATATATATCAAAGGCTATATTAAATGTGGTACTATAACCACATTCAAAACATACCATATAGAACAAAATATACCAGATTGTCTGCCTGTTACAATTTTTACTTCAATTTACTTTGTGCAATCATTATTTATTTTGTTGAGCTTTTACTTCACGAAAAGCGTAACTAAAATGTTAGGTACAGCCCTTTCAAACCGGTTGGAATTACCAAGCTCAAAACTAGAAAATAAAAGCAGTAAATGAGAACAGATTAAAGTTTATAATTATTACAAACATATGATATTTCATTAGATCAACTTAAAGTTGATTAGATAGTTGTAACGTATAGTAGAACGAATTCACATCCGAGAATTTTCTAAATT
The DNA here is from genome assembly GCF_009650485.2 of Drosophila albomicans. NCBI lineage: Eukaryota > Metazoa > Arthropoda > Insecta > Diptera > Drosophilidae > Drosophila > Drosophila albomicans. Next base: position 38,568,324 of record NC_047629.2, on the reverse strand, counting down.
AAGCTAAAAGCTGCTATAAATAAAAGTTGTTTCTTTGCAAATGGAAAGTTGTTTACCTAACTGCACAACTGATAGCTTATCAGGGCTTTCATTTGGTCTTAAGCCAGCTTAGGGCAAAAGAAACTAATCGGAAAAACTAGCTAAAGTTTCGCAAGAGATTATCATTTGTTGGCTTCAGCTACAGCTTCAGCTTCTCGGCACTTCAATGCTCGGCCTCTGGCAATGTTTGATGATGAACTCAAGCTGAACATTTCTTTGGCCCATTTCATAAGGCAGGTGGAAGGTGTACAACTGATGCTCGTCTGCCATCATTTTGCTGTCTAGCTGTTGATTAATGAAGCACAAACTTAACTATTATTAACTAAAGGCAATACTCGTGTACCTTAATCAGGAAGCCGTAAAGCGGATTGTAAAAATATTTACTTTCGCAAGTTATGAAAAATTCCCAACACGCTAAAAATAAAACACAGAAATTTGTTCGATTGCGCAATCGAAAGTGCGTAACTTTTGATTTTGACTCTATGTTATGGTTATTATTATTATTGCGGCTAAAGCCCCCAACTCCAAAACCCACTTGTTGTGGCTTAATTGAGCGCTTAAAACTCCATCTCCAACGTCTCCGACTTGGGAGCGAAAGTGTAAAGTAAAAGAAAGAGTAATTAACTGAGAAGGGAAGGGAAGGGAATCCGTAATGAGCGAACTCTAATCGTTCGGAAGTGTCAATAAAACGCTATAAAGTTATATTATTTATATTTATTTGTGTTTGTGTTTGTGGTGCACAACGCACGATAAACACATCGCATTTGTAATTGAAATCAATTTGAAGAGCGACTTGGATTGAGTCCAAATGATTTCAAGCATGGGCATAAATTTTCATTCGTTTATTTTTTATTCGGTTTTTCGGTTTGTTGAAAATGAAAACAACAAAAGTGAAAGTCCAAATATGCAGCGCAACATGATGACTGCAACAATGCATATTAATTTGTTTTATTTTTCTTGCCGCTGTTGTTGTTTATTCGCTGCTTAAGACAAAGAGAGAGAGATGGAGAGGGGGGAGGAGGCGAGGCTGAGACGTGCTTTGGGGCAATTCAAGAAAGCGATTAACACCCAAAAACCCAAAACCGGCCGCAATGTTTAACATTTCAAACCTAATTGTTTTTTTTTCGAGTGTGTGTTTTATTTGCTCTTTGTTTCTGTTTTTTTTTTTCTTTTTTTAGTTACTTTGGCTACTGCGCATGTGTGGCCCAAGTGCTTTGCTTTGGCGATTTAGCCAAGTTTTCCGTTGCTGCCTTTTGCCAGCTGCATATTTGCACGCTGATGCAATACGGCGACAGTGGCTGCAAAAAGTTGTCTTACAGGTGCCGTTTTGCAGCTGAGTTGAGTTGAGTTGAGTTGTGATATAACGCTATCACAAACTGATTTGATTGCTAGACTTTTGTTAAATTATGCAACACAAAAAGTATTTGTTCTAGGGCTCTCTCACGCAGTCTCTTGCATTATCTTTTATAGCCCCATCAGATCTGGCATTTAAGTTCATTCTCAGAGTCATTCTCTGTCCCCTGTTGCGAGCTTACAGGAAGCTGCCAACTTTAAAGTTATTAGATAAGTTTCCACGCGCTCTGGGCGGCTTTCTCAACCAAAAAAAAAAAAGAAACATGAAAAAAGTGAAGCAGAAAACTCCCACATAAATTTACACACATTTTGAATTTACACTCACCACACACTGAGTGTGAGTGTTGGTGTGTGTGTGTGTGTGTGTGTGCCAACGCCCGGGCAATATTTCATAGTCTTGCAACCAGAGCAACCAGCAGCAACTTCATTCATGCAACTCGACTGAGTGCGTGGTTGAACGCATAACTTTGCCTGTTTAGTTTCAGTTGCAGTTGCAATGCTCTTTTTTTGCTACAATTGCATTTCCCAGGCGGGGGTTCAGCTTTGGCCAACAATGTAATTGGCAACGAAATCGAATCGGATTCTTTAATGGCAACAGATGCACGCAGTTGCAGTTGCAGTTTGCTGTTGCTGTTGCCGTTGCATACAGATTGCAATTTGTGATAATGCTCACATGCGACGGCGGCAAAAGTATTTGAGTATTTGAATTTTTGGTTGAAAAGGAAGTGCCAAAGGTTGCATTATGGTGAATGTGAAAGTTTATGGAAAAAGGAAAAGCCGCAACAAGCCGCAAAGTCGCAAAGTTAAGCGCATTGAACCCGCCCCGTGGGCAACATCAAACAACAACAACACTCTGAAGCAACCGAAAGAAAGTTAAATAATAAGCGAAAATTATAAAACCAACAGCAGCAGCAGCAGCCAGAGGCCTATCCAATTGCAACTGCAACATCTAGTTGCCAGGCAACTGACAGACTGTCACTCAGCGATGTGCGATGTATCTGTGGCTGTATCTGTATCTGTCAGATACACAAGCTTATGCCAGACTTATTTAATTTAGACTGCAGTCGAGAAATGAAATAAAATGTATGTAGAAATTATTGTGTGAATATTTTTATGGCACACAATTTGAGCGTCGCTCAGATTGCTGTTGTTGTTGTTGCTGTTGCCACATGACTCAAAATGTAAATTATCTAAAACGTCGTCGTCGTGTGGGCACCTTGATGAGGGCTTTAGGCGACCTGCTCTCCACTCTCCACTCGAGAGCGCATCTATTTTTCGCCCTCGTCTCTCTCTTTCACTCTTTTTTTGTGTGCGGGGGTCAACCACAAGTTTAATGGAAATTTATTTGCATCTGTTATGAATTGAAGCGACAGCGGGCGTAGTTGCTCCATGTTATTATTACTCCGCTCAGTGTTATTTTTTTTTTGTGGTTTGTTTATGGAAGTTGTCGCTCACGCGGCGTATGCGTAATGCATATGAAAACTCGTCAAAGCATCAGAGTCAGACACAATTGCTGGTAGTTAGTTGACTTTGCCTTAATTGACAGTCTGATCATTGCAGCTGTAAGCTTTAGGCTTCGTTTTAAATCCAATAACGAGTTTTTATTTTGGGGGAGACTCATTTACATAAATTAAATCAAATTACACAGCAGAAGTTTAACTTATTCTCGATAAAAGACAAAGATATCAAATTAAAATTGTTGGCTAATAAAAGACCACAAACAAAAGGCTGCTTGACAACTTGAAATATTCAAGCAAGCGAACGTAATTGTTAAAATTAACTTGCTAAATTCTTTACTTCAAATATCTTAAACACTTTATTGAGCAATTTATCAATGTGCGAGTTTTAAAGGCAAGGCAAATGGGGCTCATTTTCATTGATGAAAAGTGAAAAATGAGGCAACAAAAATCACTTACGAGCTTCGAGATAGACTTACACAAACAGTCGTATCATAATAAGTAAAATAAATGCAAGTATGTCAACTGTTTTTTATGAGCTTATGACAGACAGTTCACATTACTCGCTTAACAGCAGCAACAACAACAACAACCCACAACGAGAACGAGAAACAACAACACCAATGAGACATAACTAGAGCAATGAGTATTAATACTCGTCAACCGAAAAGCAGCTCGAAATTCTGGACAAGTTCTGAAAGTTTCACTTTTCGCTTAACAGCAGCCAACACAAAATAAAATAAATAAAACAGAAAAAGAAAGAGTTTCAATACTGAGCGAGAAATTGTGTAAAGCTGATTGACTACTTTAAAAGAAATTTTTGTAAATATTCAAATGCTCAATTTGTGTGAGTAATTGTACAATATTTCGATTTATACATCAAGCAAAGAAATTGATATTTCTCTTCGCTAAATTTGCCGCAAAATTGGGTCATTGTCTGGGGCGTTCTTGACCAATTTGATGGCTCAAGCAAATTTTTGATGAAGCAAGCTGCTCAATAAACATTTTATTGTTAAAACTTTACTACTACGAGTGCTCCAGTTCGAAGCGCACTAGATTACAAATTGTTTACGAACTTGTGCTATATGATACATATTTTTATGTTTGCTAACTAATGAAGATGAAATTGTTCGAGTAGATGCTCAAAGATGTGGCATAAGCAAGCTCGCTGAAAACATTCTGTTCTAAGCTTTACAAAATCTATTAAATTCCTCAACAATATTGGTAAGAAATTTATTGAGCATTGCATCCAGTAAATCAAATAAAAACACGGTGAAATTTGGCAGTTTGTGATTTAATAAACAATCTCTTACTGTTCCCTCAAATATATTGATACAACAAATTAATTTAATATTATATTTTACTTAAAACTATGTACATTTCAAGGTGAAATATTTCAATAGCAAACCGCCGCAAATATTTTGTAAAAAGCTGTAATAAATCTATTAAATTTCTCTCCCTAATTTGCCTTAAATTAATTCAATAAATTACCTACAACGAAATCTCTTAAAGTAAATGCTTTGAAATATGGCATAAGAAAGTATTTTGTTCTAAGTTTTAATAAATCTATTAAATGCGCCAACAATAATTGTCTCAAATTAATAGAAAATACTATGGAAATTATGTGATAAAATTTAAGAGTAAATGTACAAAGATGATGTCTATCAAAGTAAAAGCAAATCCGCAGGGAATATTCTGCTCTAAGCTTTAATAAAGCTATTAAATTTCTCTCTTAAAATTAATTAATTAAATATTTTACTCATTAATTCGATTAAAAACTTTTTATATTACGCAATGAAATATCTTTTAATAGATGCTTTGAAATATGGCATATGAAAGTAATTTCTTCTACGCTTTAATCAATCTATTAAATTGGCCAACAATATTTGCAGCAAATTAATTGAATATTTTACTCACTAATTCAATTGAATTGATGAAATTTTTCGAACAAAGCGGAAACAAAGCCACAAAAATTAAGCTGTGTTAAGCTTTAATAAAGCTATTAAAATTACTTGACAAAATTGGCAGAAAATTATTTCAATATTTTGATAAATAATTCAATTGTAAACGATGCAAATTACATAATCAAATTTCTATGAGTAAATGCACAAAAATATATCACAATTTGTCTACCAAAATAAAAACAAAGCCAATAAAAATATACCGTGCTAAGCTTTAAAAAATCAGCAAAAACTCCCTCACACTTGCAGCAAATTAATTCAATATTTTAACAACTAATTCACTTGAAAACTATGCAAATTACACTCTGCTTCCCTAAGGCATCATTTATTACGTATACGCAATAGCTGCAAGTGCGCCTTTGCATACGATTTGTTTGATGTTTAAATTAAGGTCTTAAATTCATATGTATTATGTGTATATTACGAGTGTGTTATCAAAAGCGCACAAAATGGATTTTATTGCATAAAAATCATAAAACAACTCGGCCAAAAATATCGCACAACATTGCTAAATAGCCTGACATGTGTCTTTATAGTCGTCGTCTGGCTAACTAGTTGGCAACTTGCCTGTCTGTCTGTCGGGTCTGCTCTCGTAACATGGTCGGGGCGTTGGCGTCTACGCTTTTTTGGCACACACCACATGGCACATGGCACGGTCCACAGCACACAGCTCCAACTCCGACTCCAACTCTAACTCCAAGTGCTGTGTGCGTTGTCAGTGTCAGGTGTTAAATTGGCCTGCCTTCAAATAGCGCGCACAACAGATTTTCGTGACAAACGGCAAACATTTGGCGAGCATCGACCATTGACCTAAAAAAAAAACACCAAGAAGAAAAAGACAAACAAAGGCGTCCCCTTGAGCGGAGCAGACTCGTGCCATAGCCCCCGGCTACAACTGCAGACAGAGAGACAGATTCAACTCCATCCAATTATGTCAATTAACACAGCTCCAAATGTTGTATAAGACTACACGAAAATAAACTACAACTACAATTTGTCGTCGAGTTGAAGTTGAATGACATGCCGAAAAATATAACAAGTAAATTAAACATTTATATATTTATGAACAATCCCGGCTTTAAAGCTAATTGTATTGGAGCTTACTCAGTGTCATCCTTTTTGGGTTTGAAAATATATGCAAATTGTCTGCACCCTCAAAAAAAAAAACAAATATGATTTTATGCAAATAAGTTAACGAGGCTCAAAAACACAAAACTTCATTTTGGCTACGTTCAGTCTTTTTGCAACGTGTTTTGTATTTGCATTAATTAAGCCAACAAGTTATAAATATATATTTTTGCGTGGCAACTTTAACTTGGGATGACGGTGACTGGGATTACAACAAAATTGTTTTTGCCCCGTATTAAATGAGTTTAATACCAGTTTGATAGGTTTTTGGGGTTCGTTCGGTATTTAATTAAGGAAACTCTGTTGCAAAAGCGTCTGTCAAGACAAAAGGTTTGAACTTTGCCATAATGACAAATATGTTGAAAGACTCGTAAAAGGCTGTCGATAAAATGACAGATATACATTTTTTTCGTCAACTTTATGAAGATTTAGAAGATATGCGACAAAAGGTTTTGCTGCTGATGAGTTTTGATTAAACTTGCGTTGCTCAAAAATTGTTACAGCAAATTATGCAGCCTCACGTTCAGGCTTTGGTACTTTGGATTGAAATGGAGCCGAGGCTAAAGTTCTGCAACTGATTACCATGAACAAGTTGTATACTTCCACTTCTTCTTCCCTCCCCGAACCAGCATAAAACATTTCTCTTGGGAAATTGCATATCAAATTCACATTGCTTCTGCTGCCATACTTATTTTCTTTTTGCTCAGCTTCTGACAGCCTCCTTTCCCAGGCAATGGAAATCTCCACTCTGCCTTTGCCCCGTTTTATGAGCAATTCATATGTAGATTACCAGCCACCCACCTGCATTTAACTGCAAAACTTAGGGAGTAATTAGACTAGATGTGAGTGTGTTTCTCTGTGCTCTGTGGGAATGCCACAAACCCTGCTGACCTAATTAAGGCTCATTACTAACTAAATCATTTAATTGCCAGAGCCACAAATAAAACAGAGACAGCTTTGAGATGTCTTTCTCACGCTGCAGATGAAGACGGTAGACAGAAGCGGAGCGAGTAAGCACTTTTAGTTTCGAGCATGATATTTTATTATTATTGCCATTTACTAGTTTTCATCAGCTGCTGCTTTTAACCACAACCACATACACACACACATACACAAGCAATAAATTAGAGTTTTCGAAAATAGAAAGCATTGGCAGCAAATACAATTTCTAAATTCTTGGCAAGGCAAAATGAACGTGACAACTGCGCTGAGGTTTGCAGTTACTTAGTTGCTCAGTTCTTCAATGCTTCAGTTGTGTGTGGTTCAATGCTTAGGGACACAGAAATATGTGGCACACCAAAGTGCACGCTTAGGGAGCAAGCAAGTAAGAAAGCTACAGTAGAGTATGCTTGACTGTAAGATACCCGCTATCCGTTCTCAATAAAAGGGAAGCAATGCGGTATTATTCATAAAATTTACCGAACTACTATACCGAAAATATACTATAATATATATGTATATATATTTGGAGATATATTTGGTACATCAATACAGTATTTATTTATAAACATACCGTATAATGCAAAATATACGAACAATTTTAAAATATACCACAAAATTAAAAATGTACTAAATTCTAAAAATATATCGAAAAATAGTAAAATATACTGTTTTTTATATCAATATAGTATTACATTCAACATATACCGTAGCGAGCAAAATATACCAAAAAATACTAAGATGTGGTGAAAGTTATATGTATTGATATATATTAGGACTACAATATCAATACCATAAAGTGCAAAAATACTTAAATGTAGTCAAGGCTCTACGTGGTTTATCGATTTAGTCCCATATTCAAAATATACTTTAGATTGCCAAATAATCCAGATTGTTAAACAACTCAACTAAGACCCAACTGCAGTAGAGATGACAATTTCTGCCTGTTCGTCATTTCAGTGCCACAATTTTAGAATACCCCTCTAACCTATAGGTAGTGGGTATAAAAATGGAAAAAACGAAACGAACGAAAAGAAATCATTTATGACCAAAAGTGTCAAAGGGAAGCAACTTGCACAAGATTTTATGGCACACTCTTTGTGAATAAGTTGCGGCAAAGTTGCAGCAGCGTTTTTTTTTTTTGCCTATGTGCTTGTCTCTCAACTTTTGCCTTTTAATTAATACAAGTTACGACTTTCTTTAACCTATTTCCAAACGTGGCAGCTAACTAAATTAACTCTCGCAAAGACTTTTGTTTTGAGATTTCTGGTCTTAATCTCAACTACGCTCGCATTTCCTTTTGCCGCATCATCATTGTCATTGAAGTTGGTAATCACTACGCCGGATCCGTCAAAAAATATGCATTGTATGCGATACAACGCGGCAACAACTTTCTATGGTTCAAAACAAAAAAAAATCAGCATTTAATTGCGCAAAAATAATCATACTATAAACAAATGCCGCAGAGTCGAGGCCCCACATGTCATCAATTTGCAATTGCCTGTTTTTTTGCTGTATATTTAATTATAGACAATGCGATTTAATCGAATGCAGTTATTGCCACTGCATACGAGTTTCAAGTATGAGTTAAATATGTATCTTGCAGACAGTTATCTCAAACTAACTGCGTTGAAAATGTGCAAAAAATGTGCCTTAATTATGCTCCCCAATTAAAACTGTGTACCATTTGATATTTGAGTTTGTCAGATACATATCTATCGCACACAGCCACACACAAAGTATCTTTATACGCCGCATCAATTTAACTAAAACTGAAGTTTGAGTTTGAGTTTGAATTGTGCTGATGCTGGCTTTTTGACTCGGCTAGGGAAATGTGCTAATATTTTCCGAGTGCCACTCGAAAGCTAATTAGAAGATGTATCTATGAGTGGCGCTGTCTGCCATGTGTGTGTGCGTCTATCTATGATATCTATATGTGTGTGTATCTATGGTAATGATAAGTTTTGCATTTCATATGGAGGCAGATGTGAGCGGCTTAATGGTCGGCGGCCCTTTTGTGGGCTTCTGGGTGGCTTATTAATGCGCTGCACTAATTAAAGCCCAGCTAAAAGCAAATTAGATATAAATTAATATATTTTAATATACAAACATTTATTTATTCATTTGTTGGGACACAAATTGAATTTAGAACTTTACAAATACAAAACATAATTGAGGCCTTTATCTGTTGGGGTTTCATTGTCAAACATCAATCACAGCAAAGTCATCTCTCAGGCACATTACGCAAATTCATAAATTGTTAACAACAACACAAAAATGGAGACAAGTTTGAAGCCCGAACGTCAACGAAGCTTATCACTCAGACCCAGAATAGAACACAGTGCTGAACAATGCAAAAAGCAATTAAAATTTTGCTGTTTTTAGCTTTCATTTTCCATTTTTTGCCTAGGCAGAAAATTGCTTAAACTGTGCGGGCGTCTCTGGCTCAACATTGTGTGGCATGTGGCATGGAATGTGTATGTGTCTCTGTGTGTGTTTGTGTATGTAGCATAAACCTTTAAGTATTTTGCATTCAAGTGCCTCCTGCATTTGCTTTTGACTGGGATTACAGATTTTTCAGAGTGTACACATTTTGGCCAAAGCTGAAGTACTCACAGCATTATCAAGCATGGCAAAAAGAGTGAAGCAAAAAGCAAAGCAGGCAACAGCAAGGAAAGAGATGCCTTGCTTTTAGCCAGCAAAAGTTGGCCTGGAAAATGTTTGCCACTCGCGACTTGGCAACAACTGAACCAACAACAACAACCACAACAACAACAACAACAAGAGCAACATCAGCCTCTCTGCCTCAGCTGCCAACTGTTCTACTTTTCCAACATCTATAGCTCGTGACATTGTTTGAGTTTTTTGTGTGTGCGTATACATAACGCATACACAGAGAGAGAGAGAGACACTCTCGAAGTTTATGCCATGGAAACTTCATGAAAAGGTGTTGAGACGGTTATGTCATTAAATTTAATTAGATAAACTGCGACTCAACTAGCTACTCGTAGTTTAATGCCAAACAAAATTATAACTAATAATAAGCTTATTTGTTGAAGTTGTTTTGAACCGTAGCTAAAAATTAAATTACTCAGCTGTATTGCAGAAATTTGCATATAAATAAAAACTCTTTTTTCATTTTGTAGAAATTTGATAATAACATATAAAAAGTTCTAAGCTGTAGCTAAAAATAAAACCACTTTGTTATATTGAAGAAATTTGAATATAATAAGCAATGGCTAAAAATAAAATCACTTTGTTTTATTGCAATTTCGAATATGCATATTTGATGAGTGATAAATCGTGCCAGTGAAACATACAAATCGTTGTCATTACTTTCATGGCATAAACTTTTGTGGCACATATGACGCTAAGAACCAAAACATGTTTGTAAGAAGTACAGTGCAGCTATCAATAAGAATAATGACTTATAGATGCCCTGCAAAACGCTTGAATGCACAATTACATGAATAAATTGTGTAAGAATTGAATAAGTTTGCTGCATTCTATATATACTATACATATATTTAGCTGCCCCTCTATCTTTCTCTCTCACTCTCGCTTCACTTGCTTCTAAAACTTGTTCGACATGCCACTCATATGCCCCGCCTTACCCCCTTTTCGGTGTAGGGTATACAAACAAACTTCTTCTGATGAATGTAGCTGAAAAGAAAAGTGCCCCAAGAGCCAGTGAGATGACAGAAAGAGACAGCTAGAGACAGAGAAAGAAAGGAGGAACGGAGTAAAACCAGAACTGTGCTTAATGAGAAAGTTCATTTGGTGTGTCGCTGACAGAGAGCTTTAAACTGAGATTAAGTGAATGAAATTAAAGCATGCAACTTAATTCGTTAGAACTTCAAAGACCAATTACCGTAAGAACTACAAAATAGTATAACTGCTAAGTAATTATGTTTGTCATTTGGTATTTTATAAAATAAGCCATGAATTACAGTAAAATGTGAAAAAAGAAGAGCTGCTTGAAATTCTGCAGCTTCTGCAAATAATGAGAGCTTTCAAATTGAGTAGTTTTTTGAAGACTATATTCTTTAAATTAATATATACTCTTTCATTTATGATAATTGATTAAAATATTTACCATTGTATACTATATATTTTTTTGATTTTTTTTTGTAATACACGAAAAAGTTGAAAATAAGAAAATATGCTTGATGCAGCTTTGGAATTGGTTAGAGCTTTCAAGCTTTTGATTTCCTAAAATTGGGTATACTTTTTTTATTGAGTAAAATATATTTTCAATTTTTATGATATTTTATTATTACAAAAAAATGTGAATAAAGAAAAGATTTGAGGCTTTTAAGTAGCTTAATTTCATATGAAATACTAAGCTTAAATTATCTATGCTCTTTCTTCTAATAGCGTAATTTCTTAGTGTATTTCTCGGCCGTCATGTCAAGTGTATTTTTCGGGTTTCCTGTTTAACGCAGCCACTAATTTTTTACGCTTGCTTCACATGTTAATTTATTAGGCACGGACACGTACCACATTTCCAGTTGATATGTAACAACTGAAGTCGGCTTGTACATGTGTAAATCACTCCCTCCCCATCACTCCTCTCCCATCTCTTTCTCTCTAGATAGTCATGTTCTTCTGCGTATTTTGAGCATTTCGTGACACTTTCTTTTGCTCCACAATTTGTGGGCACTTTGATATAATGAAGACTGGCTTTTAATTAAATTAGAAATTCTATTGTATTTACTTTTTTTGTTTATTTTGTAGTCGTGCTAAAATTGTTAACTAAATGGCATTTCTTTGTCTTTTGCTCTTTCTCTTTGCAGCTCTACGCAGATCTTCAAAAACAGCCGCAAAATTTCCAAAACATCGAAAATGGTCTTTGATTGCGGCGTCTGGTGTGCAAAGTATTTGCTTTGCATATTAAATTTCATATTTTTTGTAAGTATTAACCAATGCAATCAACAAGCTGAGAGCTTGACAAATGTTTTTAAACAAGCAACATAAAAAAAGTTGAATAAACATTTTCCCAGGCAAAATGCAAACTTTATTAGCTGTTGCAGCAGTTGTTCAAAAGTTGTTTCTTTTGCTGTTTGATTCGCGTTTTGCGTTTTGCTTTTTTATTGTTTTTCTCCCAGTTTTGTTAAATTGCATTACAAATTGTAAATTGAACTCTCGTATGCTGCGGGTAGGTGCGGCTTTGCCCAGCTCAACGCTACCCGGCTCAACGCAGCTCAGCTCGTCGGCTGCAGTCAATCAAGCAAATCTCTGCGCATGCGCAGTTTTTCTCCATTTACGTTTTGACGTCGGTTCATTGACTTTGTTGTCGTCGTCGATGTTGTTGTTTTTATCGTCATAATCATCAACATCAAATGCAATCAACAACTGAGGCGCAGGCAACATAAACATAATCATGTTTTGTGCTTTGGTTTTGCATGTTCAAACTATGAGTAAACTAACATAGAGGGTTTTTCACTTATGTTATGGTTTTTGCTTTGGCTCTTTTGCAGGTGCTAGGCACAATTATATTCGGCGTTGGACTATGGCTGGCAGTGGACAAGCACTCGCTGATTGCTCTGCTCAAGCTGGTCGAGAGCGAGCGCATTGAGGTAAGTGCCCATATCGAACTCCTCCTCCTCCACCGAACTCCAACTCTACCTCCACCCAACTCCTCAATCATCGTCCACCTCACGCATCATTTTCCACGGTGAAAGTGTGGAAAACTAACCCCAAAAACATAAACATAAAGGAAAATAGTTCCAATCAAAACATTCAAAATGCACCTGTAAAAGCCACCCTCAAAATGTGGCCTAACTGTTTCTATTACTTGTTACATTTCGTATTCCCCGAACAACATCACGTGCACAGAGTGCACAGTAATTGTTGACATTGCCCCCCAAATGGAATGAAATTGTGTAGTAGGAGAATTGGTAATTAAAGTGCCACCAATCTATCATTAAAAACACAACAAAAAGAGCACTAAGTATACAGATAGAATAAACATGTGTAACACTCTGCCAATAAAAAGATAAATGCATAATTATAAATCTAGAAAAAACATTGAGTTTGATAGAATTTTTTTGACACAACCTAGAATGAAATTTGAACTCAGGAAAAAAACAATCATTGTAATAAAACAAACAGTTTAATATATTTTTCCAAAACACAAGCTAGAAATAATTTATTAATAAAAATAAAAGAATTCATTCATTCTATTTTAAAATTAGAGCTTCAGACTTTCTATCGCACAATTTAAAACAATTTATAATTACAAAATAAAATAACAATTCAATAATTAAAATAGAATGATATATACATTATATGTATTTATATGGGCAAAAAAAAAACATAAACACTAACAATTATAAGAACAAGTAAGAAAGCTACAGTCGAGTGTACTCGACTGTGAGATACCCGCTACCCATTTTGAATAAAAGAAACATATTTTGCGGTATTTTCTCAAAATATACCGAATATACTGCAAAAATACTAAAAATATACCAAATGGTATATTTGGTATATCGACATAGTACCGCATTCAAAATATACCATAGACGGCACAATATACCAGATTGTCAGCCAAAGCAACTAAGACCCCTAGTAAGTAGGCGTTTTTGCCCATACAAAAGTATTTCTTTAATAACTTCGACAATTTTTATCTGATCGCAACCAAATATCAGGAATCATAACTACTATAGTAATTATTGTATATACCAAAATTCGCAACTCTAGCTTTAAAATTACGCTTGTTATTCGATTTTTTTGATTTGCGGGGGCGGAAGTGGGCGTGGCAAAAATTTGAAACAAACTTGATAACAAATGCTGTCGAAAAAAAATTATAGCTCTATCTCTTATAGTCTCTGAGATCCAGTGTTTCATACGGACAGACGGACAGACACACAGACGGACAGACGGACATGGCTAGATCGTCTCGGCTGCTGACGCTGATCAAGAATATATATACTTTATAGGGTCGGAGATGCCTCCTTCTACCTGTTAGATACATTTCCTGCCGGCACAAAGTTATAATACCCTTCTACCCTATGGGTAGCGGGTATAATAAGTAAAGGGTATTCTTATCATATAGTTCTGGGTTGTTGCTATACTTAGAGCTAAGATTGATTTTAGAAACCTTTTCTGTTTTACGATATCAGTTTGATAGAAATATCTATTGCGCACTTTAATAAAATAAATTAATACAATTAAATAATTCAAATAGAAAGATAAATATTTGCATTTCAATAAGCAAATTTAATTAGAATTGTTCTTTAGAGCGCAGTTTTATGACAGTTCGTATCAGATACAAAAAAAAAGAGTTAGAAACTAATGAATTATTTACAAATAAATAATATGCAATCGACATGCATCCCGGCAGACTTTGGCATGTGAATAAATAATGCTTTAAAATTGCACACATGATAAAATATTGAAAAGCAACAGGAAGAGATGGAAAATCGAATGAGGTCATGATCCAATTGCCAATTGTCAATTGCATCTCCATAATTTATCAACGAAAATTCTAATTCATTTAAAGAGTAGAGAATGTAATGAAAATATGCGGGCATTCCTCGACTGCATGTCAAACAAATCATCGGGGCAAATTCCATTGCATTTGCATGTCAAGCGACAACTACGAAAAATTTAAATAACGTCCTTTAACGCAGCTGTCCAATAGACTGTCTGTCTGTCTCACTGTATATCTGCCCTCGTCATTAGAGAGAAATACAAATGAAAGAACAGGAAAGTGCATGTCCACATTGCACTACGAATAATTGCAGAGTGCACAGGCAAAAGCTAATTGACAAAACTTTTTCAACTTGCAACTTGCGTGTGTAGGTGGCAAGGTTTTTTTTTTGGTCAATGAACTTGTTGCAGTCAAGAGCAGACAACTTTCTGGCTGCCTCATCACATTTCATTTCATTTAATTTCCTTTTCTTTTTTTGAGTTGAGTTGAGTTGTACTCTTGAGATACCCACGCATATCGCGTACTTCAAATTTCTCATAGTTTGTCATATATTTTTGTGATTGTGTCAATTAAGAGATTTCATTTCATTTCATGCCATCACTTAATTACTCGACAGCTCTTTTGCGAAAGTTTTTCGGTCAGTTTTTGTTTTTTGGTCCAAAGGTTAATTACGCATACGCAGCGTATACACTTTGCATTTACATAAATTCCATCAATTTCTCAGTGCTCAACATCTACATACATATATTCTTTTTTCCCCTTCTTCTAGCACTTTACACAGCCTCAGGTCATAGAGCAACTGGCCTACGCTCTGCTCGTCATCGGAGCCGTCATGTTCTTTATGAGTCTCTTGGGCTACTTGGGCGCCATGCGTGAATCTCGCTGTCTGCTCTCCACGGTAAGTGCAAGATACAATTATGATAACATAGAAACAACAAAAAGCACAACTTACATTGACTGTTGTCCAATAACAATTACGAACGAAGGTTGCATCATCCGACAAAAATGTAATTGCAACAACTTTCAATGACGACGCTGCGGGAGACGATCACAACCGAGACGATCATTGCCGTTGACTATTGTTTGCATATTTACGATAAACACTTTTTGGACTTTTCATTTGACTTTGACTTTTAGCTTGGAAAAATTGTCGACATACACCTTGGGGTGTAAAGTGAAAGTTGTGGGTACAAAATTTTTGGGCCTTTTTTTGTACATTTTTCATGCGGCATTTTCCATGAAACTGAAACGTGTTTCAACACTTTATCAACGTGTTGTCGTGAGGGTCTCGTCTCGTCTTACGTCTATCGTCGCTTGTCGCTGACAAGCCCTTCACTTTCTGGCCTGTACTTGATCTTCTTTGTGTGCTTCGCATGATAATTTCACCTGCTTCAAGGTGCGCGCACGCGTCTCCGTCTTTGTTATTTATTGGTGGCAAGGCCCAACCTTAAAAGAAATTTTCTATGATTGAACAGCGGTCAGTTGCAATTAATAAAGAGTATTTAACACACTCGTAAAATACGCTTTGGGCTTGGCCACACAATTTAATTGCAACGCTAAACAGGTGCATACAAGAGTTATTCAGCTTGTTGTCAACTCACTTTTTTGCCCTTCGGGGGCGGAATTTTAGTTCAAAAATCTGTATGCACAAATTGAGCACAATTTGCAGTAAAGTATAGTAAATAAAGCAAGGGCATTTTTAGCCATGGCTCAAGGTTCGCACACATAACATAACTGTGTGTTAGCATTGGCATATTTAAGCGTTCAGTAAATCGTACTTTCAAATTGACAAACATTTAATAGTTATCATAGATGGGTCAGGGTTGCACAAATAAGCGTTTATATTGTATTTTATTTATGGCTAAAAGGCTTGCGCTTGCTGAATCAGGAAGCAATTAATTTCGTACATTGCATGGTAAATCCATTATGCTGCTGCTCTACCAAGACCACACAATTTGCGTGTATCTGACAGATACATTAGCCAGCCTAACGCCCAACGAACAGAGGAAGAGGGGAAAGGGGAGGTAGGCAACTAAAATGCTGCGAGGCGTGACATGGAACTTTATCAGGGCAAAAGCATCGCTGCGAGAGAATGAATAAATGTATACCACAAGAGCTTATAAAACATGCAAGCAGCATTTCAAATTGACCTTCAGCATTTGAGATTGGCAGCCTGCAGCACCACATACTAACTGTACAATGCGTGTGTGTGTGCCTGTGTGTGTGTGTGTGAGCCAAACTCACCACTTGGCTAAACGCATGCTGCATGCACATTTGGCTCAGGGTCAAACGCATAGATTTTTATGTAATGCTCACGCTCACGTTTCTGTCGCTTGTAACTAGCCAAAATTGGGTCAACTGCAAAACGGGGCGTATGCGCAATTTTAGAGACTACACACGTTGACTGCATTCTTATTGTCTCTCTGTCTCTTCTCTGCAGTATGGCACATTCCTCATCTTGCTGCTGGTCGCCGAGATTGTTGCCGGCGGTTTGGCTGCGTTCTACAAGGAACAGGTGCGCAACGAGAGCAAAAAATTCTTGCAGACCACGATTACCAGCTACACGGTGGGCGAAAATCAGGATGCCACCTCGTTGATGTGGAACCAGCTGATGGGCAACTTTGGTTGCTGCGGCATCACTGATTACAATGATTTTGACAACTCGCAGGCGTGGAAGAATACAAAGGGCAATCGCACCATTCCCGATGCCTGTTGCATCTTGAAGGATGTGGCCAAGTTGGTGCCACGCGACGAGGACTGCACGACCAATCCCAGCGAAAGCAACAGCTTCTACAAGAAGGCAAGTCTTTATCAATCATTCACAAAGTATATATCATTCATTTTCTATCGTTATTTACAGGGCTGCTATGAGGTGTTCACCGAGTGGTTGATTCGACAGCGCGAACTCATTATTGGCGTCATTGTGACTGGCATTGTGCATTTGGTTCTCGTCATTCTTGCGTTTGCGTTGTGCAAAGCCTTTGCCAAATATGACGATATGCGTCTGTAAATTGCTCGGTACAAGTTTTTCTAGAGGACATGCTAATTTATAATAGGCAAAACAATGTTACAGTGAAGCTCCCCCAAAAAAACATAACAAACAAAATAAGAACTTAACGAACTACCGAACCCTACCGAACATTTGAGATCTGCTCAAGCAAAAGGAAACTGCATTTCTCGCATGACAACAAAATAGCAAACAAAAAGAATACATACAGCAAGCACATTAGAAACAGTTCTACTCTAATCTCATAAAAAAACAGATAATAATGGAAAATACTGCAGAAAATATTTAATCACACAATGAAGATGAAAATGAAAATGTTGCTCAAAATTGCCGCCAGAAAAGACAAAATTAAGGAAAACAAATACATCAACAACAACAAACAGCATCATGAAGAAGAAAGCAAGCAAAAGTTTTTAATGGAAAATGCTACGCATATTTATTTGTGAAATGAAGAAAATCTGTTTTGATAGCAGTTTTTAGTTCTTAAGTAGTATTCTACTATATATACAAGCATACTTATATAGTATATACACATACCACATAACATAACATACATACATACATACATTCATAATACGAGTAATTTACGATTAACTCACATTTTGTAGTCTTACTCATTTCGTTTCACTTTATCGAATCGAGAAATTCCACTCAAATACATCACAAGATAAAAGAAAAGGAATAACGAAATCAATTTAAATTTTGAAATTTATAGTTAAGCTATAAAACGTTGTAACGGCAAATTAGAAAAGATACGCAAGTTTTGAATTATTGAAAGTGTGTACTATGTGTACTAGTTCGTAAGTCTTCTACGTTTAAGTTGTAATTTTAGTTGTTTTTGCTATTGCTATATTCAAGTTTTTAACTACGTATTGAGAGAGGACGCGTCGTGAATCGAATCGAATCGTGAAACGAGCATCGTGTTTATCCTTTTTGTTAAAAATGAATGTTGTACATTTTTTGAATTCTATATATATGTATGTGTATGCAGATTTACAAATACATACATCGTATACATATATACATATTAATATAAATATCTATTATTAATGCATATTATAAACACGTACTCGTATGTCTGTAGTTTACTTAATGTACTTTTGAAGCAAACTAAAAACCCCCAAAAAACATAATTAAATAAAAAAGAACGAAAACAAGAATCCCCATAAAAACATAAATAAAAACAAAAGCATTAAAAGCATAAACAAAACACAAAACGAAATTTAAAATGTACATTTCTGAACGTGAATGAAAAATAAAAACATTAATAAATAAAAACCACACAAAATATTTTATTATTTGGAAAAAGGGCTGTTATTCATTTTTCAGATAAGATTCTAGGTAATTTGAAAGTCAACATCGATAGCTAAAAAGGGGCTAATTTTGAGCTTGAATACCAGGCGAACAGAAATTAGCAACAAGCTGAAAATTCAAATTGAGCTACATAGAGAGAGTGAGCGAGTTTGACTGAAAGCTTATTCTCTTGAGCTACTGATAAGATGCAATGAGTGAATATTTGAGCGCAAATTGAGAATTTCAAGCCTGCTGTATTTGCTGCTCGCCTGGTATTTCTAGTTGCTTTGTCAGCATCCTAGATTTATTTTTCATAGCTTCATCAATCCCATTCATTGAAAGATCAAAGTTTATTGGAAAAGTTGCACATTTTATTCTTAAAATCAAATCCTTACAGTCTAACATAGAGTCATCATTACAATGCAGCGTTACAAATCTCGCGGACATTAGTCATACATATATATTTTGTTCTTCTTTTGGGAAATTTAATAGTCGTGAATTACGACCAGTTTGTTCATATTTTCTTCCAGACTTGTAAATGATATAAGAGTAGTTCGAAACTTTTGTCTTCTTTTTGGCGAATGTTCATGTTTCATCTATAGCTATTACAGCATATAATATAGTTAAATAATTGTATAAAAGTCAATTCAAAACCACACCAAAGATAAATAAGTACATATATGTAAATATAAATATATACGTGTATATTAGCGTGGAATTCGTGTAGGAATATATACGATATATAGTTAGTTATATAGATATAGATAGTTTCTTAAAGTTATATACATTTAGCCGCTATTATAAATATGTATGGTGTGTAAGGAATACTTCGAGTAAATAATTTCGTAACGTTTCTCAAAATATATATTTGGTTAGACAAAATCGGTTTTACAATATAAGTATATATAAAATAATTCATATGGGCTGTACTAAGATATTGAAGATCGGGGCGAAAATAAGCGCTTCGAACTTGTCGGTTGGAATATTTTGTAGTTTTGTTTGTTCTCTTTTGCCTTAATCGATAAGTACTCAAAACACTTGGAGCGAGATCGCAAACTAAGCTAAGCTTTAGAGTTAGTCTCATTACTAAATATTTTTTCGTTTTTTTTCTGTTTTTTTGTTTTTTCTTTTTTGTTATATAGAAAACCCATTCACACTTTGTGTTAAATTCTGTTTGGAATTACGATTACATAGAATATTTTGGTTTGCCGAATAAAAAATCGCTTCGTTACTTTAGTTAAACGGGCCGGGAACAGAGGGCTCGTCGTCATATGTTGGCTTGCCAAGAAATGGTATGCTGAAATCCACCATATTCGGATAGACCAAATACTTGTTGACCGCCTCACACAGTTTGCTCTCAATCACATTGGTGACAATCGACCAATCCACAGATTTATCGCCCACCTGGGGCTTTGTCGATATCCAAAGACGTGGAGGGCCACGGAAACTTAACCACACACGATCAGACGGTGGCGGTGGCAGGTTTAGGGTGGCACGTGCAACCATACCCTTAAGATCAACACGCAGAGTGATGTTGGCATTCATGTTCTCCATGGCACGTTGCACGTACGGCAGTTCGGTGGCATATTGAAACAGATTGGAAGTGGCAATACGATCGACAATCTTGAAAATGCGTCGAGCATTGCCCGGTGAATTTTGGAAGAACCTTAAAAGCATGAATTTAATTAAATTAGCAATCCATATTCGGAATATCTTTCTGTTATTTACTCAGTTTGCCCGACTGGTTCAGTGGAAACGCCAGCTGCTGGACTTTCGGATTCCGATGAGGATCCACCCGAGCTCTCGGCATCGCTGTCGTAGATGGCATTATTACTTCCCTCCTGTGACAGCTCATCGGGCATGCTACGC
Source organism: Drosophila albomicans (assembly GCF_009650485.2). Classification (NCBI taxonomy): domain Eukaryota; kingdom Metazoa; phylum Arthropoda; class Insecta; order Diptera; family Drosophilidae; genus Drosophila; species Drosophila albomicans. Next base: position 38,547,843 of record NC_047629.2, on the reverse strand, counting down.
GTATCTGGCGGTGGTTCTGCTCCTTGTGGTGCAGTGTCCACAAACACAGGCGATGATTTGGGCTTGCTGCGCACACGCAACAGATTCAGCTTGGTGGTCACTGTAATGTGGGCGAGACCCTCGTAGGTAACATCTGTATCGAGCCAGACGCCGCGCTCATCCAGCATGGGTTGCGACATGCGATGGAACAGCATGGGCGACTCGCCCAAGTAGATGTTGGTGATGACAACCTCCTCCATAAAGCTGGGCAGCTAAAAAGAGAGTAAACTTTCAGTATAATAGTATAAAATAACCATTTCAAATATACCTTAATCGAGTTGAGTTTCTTCTGCATAAATTCCTGGATCTTCAGATGCAGCGCAGTGTCATGCAACCAGCTAAAAAGGCAGCGACCCAACACCACATTGGCCCAGACAACGCTGCCAGAGGGACCAAGGAAAAGCGACTGATCAATGCCTTTCCACAGCTCATCCTCCTGGCGTTTGGCACGACGAGCCTAGACAAGCAAATGTAACGTTGGATTAGTAACTTGATCAACTGATATCTTATTAAAATTAAAAATACAAATGGAAATCAAAAGGTAACATACTTTTCTACGATGACGACCTGAGTGCTTTATATCATATTGCGGCTTGCGGCAAACGGGGATTTGGTTTTGCTTACAAGCTTGCTAAGGGTACAAAATAATAATGAATAAATGATGAAACTCATAAGGAAATTAAATTAAAATAATGATGCACTATGTTGACTGCTGCAACTACCTGATAAACGGCCATAAATTTGACATAATCCTGTGGATTTCTGGCCACATCAGCATTCATAATGAGACCTTCAAAACCATCTTTAGCCGCATCTGGCGTTTCATCGTCCTCGAGTATATCATCGCACTGCGTATCCGGCGTATTGGAGCCCGCTTCATCATTGTTGTTGGAAGCCAACGAGGTCATGCTCTTCTCATCGCTCTTTTCCGTGCGAGTCTAACAAGGAATTCATCATTAATACACAGTTTGATATAGGCTTAGCTTAGTTACTTTGCTGGGTTGTCCCATTAACAAGTTGACAGCTTGTTGGGCAGCGGCTGCCTGCAGATCGGTGTCTTCGACAAAGCGTATCATTGGCACATGCAAATCCTGTTCGTGCACGATGCCCTTGCTGGCGGTGATAAAGCGACGATACCAATCCTCTTTCTCGCGATCGCAGCGTGCGAAGAGCAGCAGACGCACCTCATCGCCACAGGGCATGGTGAGATCTTGTAATCCCAGATCCGGATTGACAGTATTACGTAACTGACGTAGCTAGAAGTTGAGAAACTAATTAGTAAACTGTTCTATTTAAATGGAATTTTCACAACTCACATCTGCCTGCAGCACTGTGGCAGCAAAATCAATGGGTTTCTCCAGCTCATCGGTGCCTGGTGGCGTTATATTAATGCCAACTAGATTTGATTTCGTATCCTTTGCCTGCACATCCAATTGACTGTGCACATTATCCTGTGGCGTCGAGAAATCAGTGCACAAATTCTTGATGATCAGCTGTATGGGATACTTGCGATTGAAGAAACTGAAAAGACAGTTTAATTAGAAAATGGTTCTTGAGCATAGAATATCAACCGAGACTCACCGCTTCTTGGCTAAGCCCACGGGCAGCAACTCGATGCGACAATCGCGCAAATCGTAGGAACGATGATCCGTAAATAACACTTTATTGCGATCGATGGGCGCCTCGTTCCACATGCGTCGCTTGGGTATGCGCGCATTTGTCCCCGACATCTTCAACACCGAACCATCGAGACGCACATAAACGGCACGCGTCATATTAATAGAAAAGTTGGCCGGATCATAGGTGCTAATCTCATTCAACCAGCCCGAATAGGTCTTTACGGTCTTGTGCTCCTCCACAACGGGAATCTCACAGAAGGGCATCGTAAAGTAGTTGGGTATCTGGAAGGGCATGCGCTCCGGATGCGTCTTCAGCACATAGTTCTCGAATAAATACTGCACATACGAGCTGGACCAATTGACGGCCATGACAACCAGAACAGTTGATAGCACGCCACGCAGGAAATCCGGCAGAGGCATCACAAGCAACAAAACCACGCTGCTCACTAGGAACATCGGCGGTGCTACCGAACTAACGCGCCAGTTGATGGAAGCGCTGCTCAAACTTGCCCACAGTTCTGACCGCGTGCCACTGAAAACGCTTCTGTTGGATGCAGTGCGTTGCGGAGGAACTGAAGGTAGATCCGTGTCGGAATCCTCACGCTCCAAATTCAAATCTAGCGCTATGCGCACTCTCGATGGCACCTCGTGCTCTTTGCTGCCAGCAGCTGGTGCAGACTCTGGAGACTCCGTGCTACTCGTGGGTATCATATCCTCGAGCACCTCAACGCCCGACTCTATTTCGACATCCTTGCGTGCCATGACAATGCCACGCTTTACCTTGCCACTGGCAATGGGAATCTCCGTGGTGGAGCTTGGCTGCTGCTTCGCCTGTGCCTCAGCGGCCTGAGCTTGCGCTTGAGTGCTCGTTGATGGCTCGGCGCTGGGCTCGGCATTGTGGCGACGTCGCAGAAAATTGCTGCGCAGCGCCGTGGGTGCGCAGGGACTGGTGCTGAGTTCCTTTTTGTTCATCACGCTGGCCTGTTGCTTGGCCTTCACCTTGGACTTGATGTGCGCCAAGCCGGAACGCAAGCGCGAACGTTTGCTGCCGATGGCAGCTGTGGCCGCAATGTCGCCGCTGCCCAAACTGCTGCTGTCGTGCTGCAGCAGCTCAATGTCCGGATCCGAGTCCGAGTTGTTGTGCTCCTCGCCCAGCGGTGTGTTGATGGTGACGCACTCGGTGTCCGAATCGCCGTCGTTGCTCCAACCGACAGCAGTGAGGGCCACGGGTTCGGCAACTATGACCGGAATGCTGTGCGTTGAATGCTGCTGCTGTGTGTGATGCTGCTTCGAGGATTTAATGTCCTCAATCGTCTGCGACACCTTGCCCTTGATCAGCTTCCAGGTGCCAACGCTGGCGTTTGGATTCGTGTCGCCACTGGCAGCTGTCACGCTGCTTGACAGCGCCGTTATCAAGTTGGGGCCACTCGTCGTCGGCGATATTCGCTCAATGCTCCCCGATCTGGAATAAGAATTTTGACGAAAACTTGTCAGATATTTCAAAAACGTTGAACTTAAAAATACACAATAACAATTACATTTACACCACAGCATTTCAGAATACCTAGAGTGGAAAGAACTCTTGCCAGTTAAGAAATACTTCCACATCTCAACAGCGTGCAACTCTGTCCCTGCCTATTCAATTTTTTGTCGTAATGTTCATCAAAGTTTTTAGTGTGGTTGCCACAAAAGTAATTTAGAAATTGATCAGAAAACAATTGAAATTTTACTCAGTGAATAATTGAAACATTTTACGTTTAAGTTGTGAGCGAAAAAGGGTGGAGACTAAAGTTCCAAATCACCAAATCACCAAATAATCTGAATCACTTCTATTCTCATTTCAAGATTGACCGCAATCAGTAAAAGATTCAATAAAAAAATCATGTGATGATTTCATATATATTTCAATGTTAGCGCAGACGTAAAATGTTAATTGTCAAAAAATGAGAATTTCTAATTTCCCATTTCGTTTTACTAAAAGAAACTACCGTAATTATACAATCAAAAGATATTTTGTTAATTTATTCCAGAAAAGTTATTTTTATTTATTTGAATGAAGATATATGTTTTGTTTTCCACTTTTTGTCCTATAACCTGCATTTTGCGTTTTCCTCTGTGTATTTTTGTGTTGGTGTGTGTTTTGTGTCTTTTATTTTGTTTTTCGTATTGTTTTCGCCTTAGAAAAGGTATTGGAATATATTTCTTGTGTATATAATCGTATATGTATATTTCATTCGTTACGGTTTTACATATTTCCATTAATTTGCTTTTATTTTGTTTTGTTTTCTTTTCGTTTTTGTTTATTGGTTTCTTTATTTTGAAATATTGCATTGTAGTTACTGCTGATATTTTAGTTTCGATTTTCGATTTACGTTTTTCGATCTTCGTCATTTTGAGAGAGGGGGAGAGTTCTTTACTTGGAGAGCCGTCTAGTTTTAGGTATGAATCGTATGTATATATGCATTTTGGTTTTTATCATTGTTATCATTTTATCATCCATATGGGGTTTTTCTATTAAGATTACTTTTGGTATTCTGAAAAATACCATCTCCTATTTTGAATATATTTCGTTATTTTTTTCTGCTTTGAACATTTAACTCTGTGTATCTGTAATCTGGTATCTCGAATCATCACGAATCGAACTTGAAGAACGCATTTCAAAAACGTCTGGAGGAAAAACATGATTGGAAATCGAAAGTACATTTTTGTTTTGTTGGATTTAGAAAACTACAAATATTTTTTTGGTTTTTTGTGTTTTCTTGTTTTTTTTTTCCTTTTTTTGTCAACTTTAATTTTGTAAAAATTAAAAAATTACGTTTATTGAAAATTACTATAAAATATGAATATTTTGCTAATTTTTCATACGCTTTATATGTATACGTATAATGCTATTGTTTCATATATATATAAGATATATATATATCATTATTTTTTGGTTTACTATATAGTTTTTGTCATATATGCCAACTTTGCTTTAGGTTTTACTATTTATGTTCATATATTTATACTTTTTTGGTTTGTCTTGTTTTAAATTGTATAATGCTAAAAAATTATATGCTCTTGCTTGATTTTTGTTTTTTTCTTTTATGTTTTTTGTTCTGAATATTTAGCTAAAAGGAATTCATTAGTAAGGGCGCTCAATTTTTAGTTACATTTCAAAGGACTAAGATGCGTGAGAATTGTTTTCCACACGCAAAATTAAAAAATGGAAGAGCGAGTGCTCGACACTCGCTTTACAGGCTACTTTTTCTCAATCAGATTCAGATTCGATTTATATTATAAAATTCTTGAATAAGTTTTTAAAAGGTACCAAATGTTATAACCTTGTATTGTTATGTTTTTGTTTCTTTATTTTATTTTTCTTTAACCATTCGAAGCTAGTTCCAATTAGCGTAAAATTTAAGGTTCATTCAAGGGTTTTTGTTCAGTTTAAAAAATTTTCTATTTAAAACATTGCGTTTGCTCTTCTCCTTTTGCCTTTCATTACTTGTTCTTTTGTTTCACTAACTACAAAGAAAACACTGTACAAAAATTGTGCTATGAAAATACTCAAAAAATAATCAATAATTTTGTTCATAATAATAAATCATAATAGCTAATACTTTTAATTGTCTATTCATTTCTAATGCCAATTTCATGGTTATTAATTACTATTTATATGTATTTGTTTATATGTTTTTGCATTTGTTTTTTGCTTTATAGAAATGTGAAGAAAACAAAATGCGGCTCAGGAATGCAGAAGTGCAATAAGCAGGATTGCAATTTTCCACTTTGAATTTATTAATTATTGGTAATTATTATTAGGTTTTAATTTGTCATTTATTAGCAATTACTTGAAGCAAATTCTCTCCAGTTTTTGTCTTCAAAAATACATACATAATATTATTACGTTTTATAAATTTCATCAATTGTACTACGTGTAAATTTCATATATTTTCTTTTAATTTTTTTTCTTTTTATTTGTTCATATTTGGTATCAAAAACACATATTGACCAATTTGTAGTAAACATATTAAATATTTAATAATAAGTTCGAGTTCCAATACTTTTTTTGCAGAGTCTTTTGTATCGTTTAAGTATTTAGTTATATGTAATGTTATTTATGTTCTATTAATTATTTTATATTCAGTATTTCGAGAATATATTTAATATATTTACAATAAAGTTTCGAAACGAACAAAATAATAAAACACAATATACTGATGTTCATTTATTAATAGCAAAAGGTTTTTCATTTCAGTTTTCTTTTTTTCTCATGTTTTTTTTTTTTTTTTTTTTTTGTTTGGTTTTTGTATAAATTGCATATATCAAATATTTTCATATATTAATTGTATTTATATATGTTGTATATAAATATATATAGAAAAAACAAGGTATAAAAGTGTATCAACGCAATTGGTTAAAGCTACAGGAAACTACAGACTACAAAACATATAAAAATATATTTAAGAATTCGGCGTACAAAAAATATAACACTAGCTAGCGTCGTCCACGCATAAACTATAACAAATAAACACTCACATCATACATACAGAGAAGTTACTCCAAATGATTGCAACACTCAAATAATGCACTCAGGTGTATACAATATGAAAACGTCTTCGTCTTCGACTTCGTCTTTATCGTCAAATCAATATAACAAAACTATAAGCTGTTCTTAATAATGTACACAGATGTTTAACAAAATTTACAAACTAAAAACAATACAATTAGCGTAGTCTTCGAAGGGGCGTTACTTTCTCTAATATGATTTGATTTCGTAAACGCAAATGTCTTTGACTAATTCTTCTTTCATTCTTTATCTTCGTCACTCTTTCTTTCTTTCTTCTTTTTTTTTTTGTTTGGAATACTTAAATAACAAACAAGTGATGCTTAGTTTAATTATAGCACGCTACACAAGATTCCAGTGTTTTTGCAAAAACATTGAGCGTTTGCTTAAATTGTTTAAGAGTTCTTATTATTTTTTTCTTTTTTTGGTATATGTAAAATATTTCCGTTTAATAGTTTTGTCATACAACTTTTAGCATATTTAAATATTCATATTTTTTTGGTTGGTTTTTGCAATTTTTGTAGGTTTTTTTTTTGTTTTGTTAACAGTTAAAGTATAAAGTATATGTTTATATAAAAGTATAAAAATCTATAAAATATTGAATTTCACTACATTTAAAAAACATCGTCATCGTCTTCGTCATCGTTACCAAACGCTTTTCCTTTACATATTTAAATGTCTTTTTAAAGACTAGCATTTAATTACTTTTCTCAATGTGTTTAGCACAATATTAGCAACGCGCCTGTATGCATTTCATTAAAATATTTGCATAAAACATTTACACTACAAGGAGCAGGCTGCAAAATTTTTTGTTTTTCTTTTCTTTTTTTTTTTTGGTTGGAAAGATTCCATAATGTTTAATGTTTTAATACAATTAATTAATTTGCTAACAATTAATTTAAAAACAAACGAACGAACGCTTCAAGTCATCTAATTTGTTGTTTATGCAGTTTCAAAAATATATATATATATATGTATATATAGAATTACATATGCCACACACACACATATATCCAGTATATATGTCGTTTCAATTATTAATTTATAATATAAAAATTCTAGAAAATTGCTATTAATGTTGTTTGTTTTCTTTCCTTTTCTTTCTTTTTGTATTTCCTTTTCTTTTATGAAAGTGCCACGCGATCGACATTGAATTTGAATTTCATTTAAGAGTTAATTCATTTTTTTTCGTATTTTCCATTTGTAAACAAAGCGCGAGCAAAAATTTGCTAATAGATTTGACTATCGTATATAATTTACATTTAAAAGTCGAAAGTGACTTGTACTTATCTTCTTGTAATTTAATGAATTTATTTCTTGTAGTACTTTTCATTGTTTCTTTCTTTTTTGTTTCTCATTAGTATATAGAAAAAATATCGTATTTTGTTTTTGCTCAAGTGCCATTAAACATGCATTTTTGATGTAGCAAAATTTTCGTATATAAATTGGAAATTAAAAATAATAACTATTATTCATTTGCTAATTTTTCATTATATAAAGTCTACATATTTAAAATTGTTTTTTCTTGTTTGCTATGTTGAGAATCGTATTATATAAGATATTAGATATTATTATATACTGTTGTCAACTGCGAAAGTTTCAGTTGGTTAACTAAAAAAATCAACAGAAAATATTGCAGATATATTTTGTTTTGTTTTGAACCCTCGAAATTGGAAAAGTTTTTAACTCGGGGTCTCTTTGATATTTTTGTTTTCATTAAGCTAACTTGGTTACGCGTTTGCAAATTCTTTTAATGTTATTTATGTATATCTTGTATCTTCGTATTTGTATAACGCAATTAACATATACCTTTAGTTATGCCTTTATATATATAATATATATATATATTATAATATTTATAAATACATGTATTGAATTGTTTACGAATTAGTATTGCACAAAAGTATGTATTCAGATTTTTAGTTTTATATATATATAGATATAAGATTTGTGGTTCCTAAAAAAACAGTTTATACAAAAATTGCTATATAAAAAGTTGTCTAATATAAGTGTAAGTTAAGTATTTATAGATTTGTTTTTTCTTCTTTTTATGCATACAAAACGGTTTTTATCATTTTGTGTTTTCTTTGCTTGTTGTTTGCCGTTTGCTGTTTGCAACACGCCCATCTTACAACAAAATATTTTAAATAAATATATTTATATAGAAAAGAATAAAAACTAAGGCAAACAATGTGACACAAATAAAAAAAATATAAACATAATACTGAACACAAGCAATTTGACATCCTTTTGTTATTAATAACAATTAGTTTATTTGACATTTTTTTAATAGTTCTTTAATTCAAATGCTGTTTATTTAACAATTAACAAAAAAAAAACACTGTCGGGTGTATTTTCTTTGTGTAGGTTTTGCGTGCTTGGTTGTTGGTTTTTGTGACTAGGCTCAAACTAAAAATGAGCTTTAAATAAAATGTCCATCGCGTTTATATTCTATTTTCTAGTTTATCAAGAGAGTGTGTAAAAGATTCGATGAACGAATAAATTATGTTTGCGTTTCATTGACCGATTTTTGATTCTAGTTCATTGCGTTAATTTTTTGTTTTTTTTGTGTCCTTAGCCGAGTTTCGATTCTAATTTCATTGCATTCTTTGTAATGTATCCTATAGCCGAGTAATTTTATTGCATCCTTTGAGTGTGTATGTGTGTGTCTAGGATATTACGTCGCATGTCAGAATCGTAGTGTATTCATGTAGTCTGTGTGTTTTGTTGTACCCCCGTACAATTCAAAATTATTGTGTCTTTTTGTCAACTCGTACGTTTCTGACATGTAACGTAATATCGGAGAAGTAAATCAACTATATATTTCCGGGAAAGCAACACCACATTATTTAATTTCCTGAGCTTTAGCTTAAGCTGCGAAAATTACTTAATCACCTTGTGTAATTCAAGAAATATGATGTGTAATGTTTTAGTTAAAGGGTCACCCGGATTTGAAATGGCACTTGTTATGATATTGACATGGATGATGGCAAAAGATTGAAAATGCAACTTCATACTATTTCTTTAAAATGGTATTTAAATTATACTGAAATAAAATGTGTAACCGAATTGTATTGAAAATCATTTTCAATATCATCTAATTTAGTGTAAGAGTCTCAATATAGAAGGGTGATTATTAATTTATATTGAACGAGTTTTTCAATACTGAAAGGTGTATTCCAATTCTTTGTGTGGCGCTGAGTTTAAAACATTGTATTGAACATATTTGTATGGAATCATACAATAGGTTAATATTGATCTCTAATTTAAACGCAATTGTATTTTGAAAATATTCAAGGATATTTTTCAATATAGAAGGGTGTGAAAGATTTATTTTGTATGGCGCTGAGTGAAAATTTATATATTGAAAGGTTACTTCAATATAGAAACGCGTAGGTTATTTTTGATATCTAACCTAAACGCAATTCTATTGAAAATATTTTTGATATTGTGTGATTATTTTCAATATTTAATTGTTTAGGTTAGGCGCTGAGTTAATAAATTATATTGAAAATCTTTAAGTGGTGAAATTATTTTGTGTAGAAATATTATGTGAACATATTTCATCTCTAATGTACAATGTTAAATCGATATTGCTTTTTGTATCCAGTTGTAAATTTCTGTGTGGTTTCTAAGTTCTATATTGTATATGCATTTTGTTTCGGTACCGATTTTTAAAGGTAGGAACTTGCGATTGCGATTTGGTTTTAAATTATTCGCTTCTCTGTCTCTGCCACACTCTTTTTTATCTCTTTTTATATACACTGTTTTATTTCAGCTCATTTGTAATTTTCGACTAGTCAAAATGATATAGATGGTATCGTAATAACTAGTCTCGATCTAATCTAAAGATGCCTTGCGAGGATTGTTGGCTGACTAAAGGGAGGATAAATGTCCCTAATAATAACATTTTTGTTATTGTTTTTTTTTGGTGGTCTTAAGTGAGATAGATGGCATATCTTGATACTATAAAAAAAAAAAATAAAGTACAAAAAAATACTGTGCAAAAGATTCCGCGTAAACAAAAGGTTTGTTAAATAAATTACTTAATAAAAAAAAACGTCTAAAAACTATGTTGCAGTTTCTTATAGGCGAGTGTTGGTTACAACAAAACTGCTTTCTCTCTCTCATTTTAGCTAGACTCTTTTTAGCTGCTATTGCACCTGGTTTTTTACAGCCTCTCGCCAAGTCGAGGTGTGTTGTCTGTGACAGTGTCTTTTACTTGTTGTTGGTTACTAGTTTCTCTGCTTCGCTTGTTGGTTGTTGTAGTGAGTGTATCCGTGCGTCTGTGTGCTTGTCTTATAGATTAACTTTACAACTTTCGCCTGCTGATGTCTTTACACCATACTCTCGTTACTCGTTACATCTTACTCGTTACTCGTACTTCTTCCACTTCTGATTCTGATTCTAAATCTGATTCTGTTCATGGCATCGCTCCTGCCCCGTTCCAGTTTCCGTTCTTGCTGTGTTGGTGGTAATGATTCTCGGCACTGCCAGCGCTGCGTCCAACAACCGATGTCGTTGCTCCCTCTGTTGCCGTCTCTCGTCGTGCAGCGCGGCCTACCAGCGCCGCCGTTAACACCAGCGAAAGGGCACCGCACGCGGCCGATCGGCGCCCTCCTTGACCAGCGGCTTGTGATACTCCCGCCCGGGTCGCGAATGAATCACCGCCCAACAGTGCTCACAGTAATACTGCAGACAGGTGACATTGGCGCAAAAGAATGGCGCAAACTTGCCACCGCAACGCTGACCCTCGCACTCGTCGCACATCTGATCGTCGAGCACATATGGTTTCACCTCCACACGCTTATCGATGTCGCCATGCTGCAGCTGCACAAAGCGTGCCGAGATCGCGGCGATGTAGCTCTGTTGATTCGAGAAGGCCACACGACCAGCTCCTTTGGGATATTTCAGCTCGGGATCCGTGTCGATGCCGGCATAACAAACGCCGCCATACAAGCGATCCATGATCATGGCCAGCTCAAAGGCTTTCAGGGGACGTGGCACACCGCCAACAAACACTGTTTTACGGGGATCCAGCGACATGGTCGCATCGAGGACATAGTCCGCATCGGCCAGACGCCAGGGACGTATTTGCACCGCCTTGTCCTTGATGGTGGGCGAGGAGACGCACAGATAGAGCTTATCCTCATCGGTGATGCACGAATCAATCAATTGCTGCACACTGCTCTCGTCCTGGAACAGCAGAAACGCGTAACCCTTGGGAGGGAAATACGATTTGGACTCCGCCTTGTGTGGCCAGTCGACAACCAACGGTCCGAAGCGTCGAAACGATGTGGTAATCTCATCCTCATCGATATCCGGTGGCAGTCCACCCACAAACACCTTGCGGGAGAACCGCGCGGTCCCATCACCAGCATTACCTCCATTCCCTCCCTGAATCGGAGAGTGCGGCGAATGGGGCGAGAGACGCGAGGGTGAACCCATCTTAAGTGCGTTCAGATAGACTGTGGGATCATTGCTCGCCGCAATGGCCATGGCATCCGCTTCGCTTAGGTGCTTATTGCCAACGTTAACTCCACCACCTCCTCCACCCAATCCTCGCATACCGCCGCGATCGTTCAGGAGTCCCATATTGTTGTCGCCACCGGCGCCGCCTCCCAGCGACATGCCACGCATGTAATCGCTCAGAGTATTGTCCAGGCCACCGCCTCCATGATGCAACTGTCCGTTGGTGGCCATCATGTTGCCATAGCTGTTGCCCAAATACGGCGCATCGCCTCCGCCTGTGGCACCCGCTGTGCCCATGCCAGCACCATTTCCAATCGACAACGTCGGTATATTCATGTGTCCCGGACCTGGCCCGGCACCGCCTCCCATTCCTCCATCCATGTGGGATCCAGGGCAACCGTAGAGCGCCGTTGGGGAGCTGCCCTTGATGGGGAAGGATATGCTGCGTCTGTATTTGGGCGATACGCCCGGCATGGACATCTGTGGTATGGGCGAGATGCCGCCACTGCTGCAGCCCGCCTGTGAGCCATTGTACGGTGATCCACCACCTCCTCCTCCGCCTCCACCGCCGCCTCCGGGTGAGGATGGACTGTGTCCGCCATCACGTTGCTGCTGCTGTTGCTGCTGCTGCTGATGATGATGATGCAGCGCACTCAGATTGGGAGAGAGCTGCTGCTGTTGCAGCTGCGGTGGCAGCTTGTTGAGATTGAGATTTGGCGGCATACCGCTGCAGCTGCAGGGAAGGTAACGAGAACAGATGAAGAGGCTTTTTTCATTGGCAATTTGATTTACGTGTGTTTGTAATTTAAACTATTAGAAATTTTGTTTTGTTTTGTTTTTGGTTTCATTATAAAAAGGAGCAATTTGTTTAAAGAATTTGCTTCAAATTGAGGGATGGAATATATTATAATATTATTTTAAAAGAGAGAGATGCAAAAATTAGTCGAAAGTCGGGGAGATTCGCATTGCCGCCCAGCGTTAATTAAATAATTGAAAAGAACTCACGAAAGAAGAAAATCAGAATGCAAAATCGTAATCGAAATCAGGAATTGGAATATATATAACTATATATGTATTTTTTATGTATTACTTTTGTTACACTGGGCGTGTGGTTGTCTTTTTAAGCAAGTTTCAAGTTCATTATAATTTATTGCCGAACCCTAAATTGAAGCAAAAGCTATAAAATTGTTCTCAATAAATTGCTCCTAATTTTTATATATTTTTATTATTTGATGTTTTTTCTTTATATTGACGATTTTTGTTGCTGCCGTTTTTCAATTGTTGTTGTTGTTGCTGTTGTAGTTGTAGTTGTTGGTTGTGGTGGTGGATTTTTTTGTTTTTTTTTTTTTTTGGTGTAGGAGGATACAGTGTTGTTGTTGTTGCTGCTGTGGTGAATTTATGGTGTGGTGGGTGGTGGTTGGTTGGTTGGTGGTGCTAGTGGTGGTATTTTTTTTTTGTTTATCTTATTTTCCAATCAGAATATATGAACGTACAGTTAAAGATGCGCTGGCTGTTGGCTGTTAAAAATTGGGCGCAGTTTGAGCAGCACTGGTTGCGGTTAGTTTCAAAATGCACTGAACAAACTGTTGGCAAAACAAAATTCCAAACACTTGACACTGCACGGTATTTTGGTTATTTACTGCGATAACGATAACAACGATTAACGATACACATATGTACGTATGTAGAGTATACAACAAATTGCTTATGCCTTATCTTTTAATCGTTATTTGATTTTTTGTGTTTTGTTTGTTAATATAGTCGCTTCTATTTAAGACTGTGCTGCAAAGATAGCAACGGCCCAGAATAACGAAAGTTTCACCGAACCAACAAAACAAAAAAATATTGGCCAAAATAAATAACAAAAGAGTTTGTTACATATATTTAGAGAGTGAGATAGAGAGAGAGTAAAAACACGCACAGTGGGCGGCAATGGGTTAAATAAGTGGAATGGTTAATGGACATCGGAAACTAGTTCAAATTTGTATCATTTGTATTGTTTTGTTTTCTTTTCGTTACGTTTCGTGTTTCGTTTTGTTGGTGTTGCTGCTGCTTCTGCTTCTACTACTAATGCGAAGCTCTCTCGCATGGCCATGCTAATTGATTGACTAAGCACAGTGACTGCCAAACTGTAAGGCCAGCCCCAGACATGAAATTGCATGGAAAAATTTTTGTAATTTAAAATGTTGACGTTGCCATGGGGCAAGGTAATGGGTAGGTGGATGGTTGATTTTATGTGTGTGTGTGTGTGCCGTGTGTTGTGTTCTGTTGGGATTGAGAGCTCTGGGCTCTTAATGAGGATGGTGGATGCAAATGCAGATGATGATGTTGCCGCTGCTGCTGCTGATGCTGTTGATGTTGTCTGCGGCAGATGATGAAATGTATTATAACATATAGAAACGTATACAAGTGTAAATAGATAAAAACCATAAAAAACCGACAACGACGTCAAGCAACGTTCTGCTCACTTAGCTCTTAGCTGGGAGAGGGGAGATGACAGGGAGAGAAGCAAGCGTGTCTGCGCCTGATAAGCGCAGTCACCAGGTGTCGCTACAACCAATCGCAGTGATGGTTGGTGGTGTAGTGTTGTGAAATGCAATTATAGCAAATGCAATTAGCAAAAAAGTTTAAAAGTTAATTGAAAATTGTAGCGGAAATGAAGCAGTCGGAGATGGAGCTGCGAAAAATATATGTATACCCGCCGCAGTTCAAAGATTTCAATCGGAAACTTTTGATTGACAGACAAATCGAAAAGCCGACAGCTGATGGGCCTAAAATGCACACACACACACATACACGTCATGTAAATCAATAAAAGAAAAAAAATAAAGAGTGGCAACGCAGGTAAGCGCCTAGACATGCATTTCAGTATTTAAAATGTGAAATGGCAAAGCCTCCTCCTGTGTGTGCTTATGTATTTGTGTGTCTGGGTGTGTGTGTGAACCACGCCAGACGACGCGACGATCCCGGCCTTCCCACGCAAGCCGGCCAAGACCCAGACGGGGGCCCTGTACTTAGTTCTAGACGTACTTACACACACACACACACATATACACATTTTGTGTATGTATTTTTTATGTCTATGGCAGAGTTTTTGAATACAAGCGACACATAAACAAAGCACAGTGGCTGCTGTAGTGCACTTTACAAGAGTTGCTGCCCAAGCGGGGGGTGCGCAGCGAGCTTTAAGTTTAAGGCCGTCGTCGTTGTCGTTAGCCATAGTAGTCAAGGATGGGAGGCAAATGCATTAAAAATGCACAAATAAAAAAATCAAAGTCACAAACTTTCGGTCAACGAACTTTTTGCAGCAAATGTGCAACAGGCAGCCATCATCGTTATTTATTTTTGCACACAAGAAACCAGTGTTTATAATTTGCGATTAGCACGCACCAAAGCTCAAAAACTACGCTCGCCAGATGGCGTTTTGAGTCGGAATTAAAACAGTGTGTACACATACAATTATTACAGCATGTAATATGCACGTATGTAGGCAAGTGTTGTGTGGGTGTATGTGTGATCAATTTGGCATGGCGCGCGCCCAAAACAGCAACAACAACAACACCAACAAAAACAATGTCAACGAGAGTAAATTCCTTTCTTTTTTCTTTATGTCGAGCTGTGTGTAATAATGGCAATTGTAGTTGTCAGGCTCACTCACCTTTTGCGATTGAAGAAACCTCCTCCGCCGCCGCCACCGCCTCCACCACCGCTCTGTAGATAGCTGTTGCGCAGATTTACCTCGTCGTTCTGCGAGAGAGAGCGAGACACAAGTATAGTTAGCATTATGTATTTTGCAACAATGAGTAATTCTTCTGCCAAGTGGTTTTGCAATCAAATATCAAAAGCAGCACATCTGTTCACCAAATTTTTGTTGGCAGAATATTTGCGCGCATAAAAATAGACGCTTCAACTACAAATTAAATTGACACTAACGCGAGGCGAGGCACAAAAATAACACCACAGCAAGCAAGCGGGCCAAAAACAGCTGACACTGTGTGTGCTACTAGGAACACAACACACTTTGAAACAAAATGAAAACAAAAATAAATTCCGCTAAAAAGTGAAAACTACTAGTTACTGTATTGCGAACAAATGAAACACGCGTTGCAAATCAAATAAATCTGTCACTAATTGAAACAACTAAATGCTAATTGGCCACACTGTCCAATGTCCGAGGTCCCGACAAATGAATCTCAAATTATATACACAACTCAAAATTGCCTCTAATTGCGATTAACGCCAGTTATGACATATCAAAATGAATCACTGTGCCCCAGCTGACTGCTTGCGGTACTTTTGATAACTCAACGAAGAAACATGAAGCGGAAAAGAAAAGAAAATGCTATAGAGCAAGTCTACTGTTGAATACGCTTCCTATACGAGCACAGTTTAAAAAAAATGTAAGAAATAATATTAAATAAATTTAAAAACAAATATAATTACTGAAAATTAGGATTACATATGCGACATGCGATACGTATACGAATGCTATAAAATATATATACATCCTATAAATTATAAAAATAATCCTTGCATATATCTGTAACATTAATTTAAGGTAAATGGAAAACCTAATTCGAATTTTGCTAAATAAACTATATAAATTAGTGCAAACCAGTAACCGGATTAGTATTGACCTAAGAAAGAGTATACGACCAGAATGCTCAATTAAATAATGCGCTTTACCGCCACAGCTATCTTAAAAATGCAAAATGTATTTCACATTATACTGTAAACTTTTGATATTATGATAATATTAAGTTGTAATATTTCACATTACTCCAAAGAAAGGGTGTTCGATAATAGTTCTCTTCTAAACAAAGTTTCCGATCAGAACTATTTGCAAAACCACATCGCATAGCTAAGCTCTAAACTATCGATAGGAAATAAAATGTATCGATTACTTACGCCAAAGAGTGATGCTGCCTGCTGCTGTTGTTGGTGTAGATGCTGCTGCTGCTGTTGTTGCGAAGGGCTGCTGGAGAGCGAGTGCGAATCGCAGGCATTGACCATCATGCCCAAAGCGTTGCCAACGCTGCCGTTGTTCTTCATGCCCAGCAAATTGGATGTGGGCGATGCATCGCCACCGCCACTTGGACTGTGACTATGGCTGTGACTGTGGTGCTGCTGTTGTTGTTGTTGCTGTTGCTGCTGCTGATGTTGTTGCTGCTGCTGCGAGTTGTGATGGAATTGCTGCAGTATGTCATCCAGCGACTCCTCGTTGGCATTGAAACGCACCGAGATGGGCGTGCTGCTGTTTAGGCCAGGCGGTGCTTTAAGTGCTGCTGCTGTCAGGCCGCCAGATGGCGGCACCGACGATGTAGGCGATGTGGCCAGGCTGCCGACAACGGATGTGGATGCCGATATCGATAGATTGCTATTGCTGCCACTTGCGCTGCTGTTGCCACTGCCTGCAAATGAAAACGAAACGAAAGTATTTTTGTTATGCTCGGTATTTAGTTTCTCCACACATTCATTCATCACAACAATGCTAACCTTTTGGTAATTTTAGCGAGTCCATGGTGCCCGCACCTCGAGTCGTGTTGTATCTATGGGGGATTTATACGGCTGCACTTGAGCGACGACGGCGACGACGACGACGTTGCCTTAGCCTATATTAAATGTGGGCCACACACACAGATACACACAACAACATATAGAGAGCGATAATTATACATGTATCCAAAACATCAATCAGACGCAACGTGAAGCGACAGCGTCGACGGCACATGAAAGTAAAATGGAAAAGCAGAAAAGAAAGATATATTGTTAGAACTATATAGAGATATATGTTAGATATGTGGTGTATTGTTGAAAAGGCGACACGTCATCCGATTAGTTTATCATATTTCTATTCACACGTTTCTGTTTCTGTAATGTCAACGTCGTTGTCAAACGCTGCTCCGCACGTAATTGCGTTTAAAAATAAATACAAAAATAAAGCCACAACACGGCGAGCAGCAGCGGGAATAAGTAGCAACAAAAACAGAAACCGAAATAAACAATAATTATTTTTGCCTATTTATAAAAGCTTTTACTGTCACTGCAAGCGAACCGGGGAATTACCTGAATTACAGTGAAAGCTCAAGAGAACTCACATTCGATTATGTAAAATTTTGCAACAAGAGGAAGGAAAAAATAATAAATACAAATAATAATTTAATATAAAGCATTATTAATATTTTTCCTTTGGGGAATATAATTGAAAAATAGCAATTCCAGCTAAAAAGCAATTGCTGATAATCTAGGTCGGTTTAACTATTAATATTTTTATTTTTTCATATTTTTCTTCCAAATTTTTCTTCAAACATTAATTTTGTTTTTCTTTTTAATTTTATGATCACAAAGATCAAATTATATTATTATACTGTATTATATTATATTATTATTATATCAAAGATAAAATTATTATTATGAAATGAATAGAATTTGAAAAGCAATTGTTTATAAGCTTTATTAGTTCACCGTATATACTGAGTATATACTGTATTAATATAATAAGTATTGTAATACTTTGCTACCAATAAAGCACACAACTACCAAATAGACTTTGTGCAGTTATCAACTCGACTCCGTGTCCAGCCCCCAACTAACTGATGACCCTCCACAACTCGCTAATTACATTTGAATGTGACGGACAAATGGACGGACGGAGAGGCGAAATAACGTTGCCGATTTTTGTTTTTATGTCCGTACAAATTTACTATCAGAGTACACGTTTTATCGCCACAAACAAGCGAATGGTTCGATAAATGTCTCCATTAAAGTGTGCCTTGCGTGTTGGGCCAACAACAATAACAATGGCAATCAATCTATTTTCGATACAGATAAAAACAAAAGTAGCGACGACTGTGAGTAATAAACAAAAGATAGATAAATGAAAATTGTTTTGAAAATATGGCGTTGTATTCTTCCCACTCTTTAGACCACTGTAAACCCCATTTAAATCCAATCAGAACATATGCTCTCGAATATTGCTCGCACTTCGTTTTGAAAATGGAATTGGAATTGAAACTGAAATTGGAACTGTCACCGGAAAGCGACCATTTTAAAAAGCCCGGAGAGAGAGAGGGAGAGAAGAGAGCGGCACTGGGCCGTTTAATTAGTTAAATGCAAATAGACAAACGACAAACAAAATTGTTATGCCAATGAAAATGTGCGACGAGGCATGAAGAGCTGACCGCAGATGATTCTTTCCCACACCGCCCCTCTACTCTAAAACGCCCCAGCAATGCCCGACTTGCAGCTACCCGGCCTCAAAGCGGTAATCAATTTTGTTAATTATCATACTCATATCACATAGTTCTGAAGTGTATTGCGTGAACATGCATAAAAGCATAATCAATACATAAATTTGTCCTACAAACAAAACTAGAGAGCGACCCCCCAAAAAAATAAAAAAAAAAAAGTTACTCGAATTACAGTAACGACGGCGACGTCGCAGTCGCTAGCGGCAGAGGTCGACGAGTAATAACAATGACAGTAACGCCCCCATCCAACTATCCACGCACACTAATACACATGCAGTCAGTCAGGCACGCACACAATTGCAAAATAAACACAAGTGTAATGTACCGCCAAAAGCATAGACAGCTTGGCTCAGGCTCAGCATCCATGCAGGCAAGAACGAGAGACAAATAGAGAGGAGCAAGAGCACGAAAGTTGCGCGATATTTCTGGGAGAGCGAGCAATGCGCTGACAAAGCACGTTTCGCCTGTATTTGCATTTGTATGCGTGCGTTTGTGTGCATTTGTACGAGTGTGTGTGTGTGCAAACAAATGTATCTTCATAAAAGTACTTTGAACAAATTAAAATTTGTTGTTGCTGCTGCTGCTCGAGAATTTCTATTATCACACGTCTGCGCTGCTGCTGCAATTAGATTTAGTAACTGGGCCAAATCAGCAGCAGAGGCAGCGACAGAGCAACGGCAGCGTAGTGCTTTTCTCTGAGATTTTTAGGGGTTATTACGGTCTTTGCTTTGCTCAACTGTTTCGTTGTCGTTTCGCTAGTGCCCCAATTTCAATTGGTTACGCAGCAGCAGCAGCAGAAAAAGGCAACCCTGCATATTGGGGTTGCTGCCTGTCATCTACTCAAATTAGGCCAAATGCTGCCCGCTGCCTGCGCACCACACACACACACATTTACGCACATTCCGTATTTAAATAAAACTAACATTTTGACAGGTGCAAACGATGCGATAGAAAAGCCGCAGCAGCAGAAGAAAAATAAAACGGCAACTGAAATTGTGTGTGTTAATAACACTAACCTTTTGTACTTAGAATTTGGCTTTGCCCTCTGTCGGCAGTTCGATGCAACGAAGGCACGAGCGCAAGTACGAAGACAGTTCACGAAGTCACGACGGCCGCAACGACGGCGACGACGACACTAAACTTTCAGGTGCAAGTTTTTCGTTTCGTTCGTTTCGTTTTGCGTTCGTATGCGTGCGTTACATTTCCGGGGGTGCAGGTCGGCCGTCTCACTCGCACTCTCACTACTCTCGCCACAATTCTGTGACGTATATTGGCACTGTTATTTTTTTTTGCTTTTTTCTTCTTCAGTTTCTGCAACACAGCAGCAGCAGCAACAAAAAATTCCTTCACTCAAGAGGAAGAGGCAGCGATATTTTTCTTTTTTTCTTGGTTTATGTAAATGACGTTGCGAGAGTTTTAAGCAGCTTTTGCATTTTTATCCATATTTTAACCAAATACAAAATAGATGAACTTCAAAGATTCTTATTTATTTTTTAATTTTCACACTTAAGCCAACAAATTTTTTAGACACACGAATTCTGCACGTTTTCTTTTTGTTACACATTAAATTTAGATTACACTCGAAACTTGGATTTAAAGAAAAGACATATTAAATGTTAACACTATAATTTTCTGCTTAATTTTTCCCAATAAATATTTTTATCTTTTTTCGGATTGCGAGAGCAGCTCCGTCCGCTCACTAGCGCGACGATTGTGAGACTGAAAATTACAGGCGCTGCTGACTTTTCACACAAGCTTGTTTTGTCGTCGTCGTCGTCTCAGTCGTCGCTTACTTTTCCGACGCACGACGAAAAATCAATCATTTTCAGTTGTTTTGCTTTCGTACGGTGTTTCGTGCTTTTCTGTCAGAACAGAACGAAACAGAAAAAACAACAGCAGAGCAAAGACGACAGCTGCTCTGCCGAAAGTGTTGCCAATCATCATTACATGCAATTGGCAACGATACATCGATAAATTTGCACAATGTTAAACAAATGCCTAAGTACACATTAACGCTATTGCAAAGGCAAACATGGGCCGTTACATAAATACATAACAGATGCTCTCATATTTATGTAAATATCTGCTGCGATCTGGCAACGCCGTCAGCGGGTGTAACATGGGTAACAACAAAACAAAAAGAGAATGCAAAAAACAATCGAATTACATAAAGCAGAACTACTTACAATAACAAAGCCTCAACGTCGCTCTTCCTTCGTCGTTCTTATTCTTGTTGTTGGTTTGCCCAATATCAGCTGCGTCTTATACACAACACACGAACGTACACTCACACGCGCGAATGTTATTACTGCTGCCCGCAGCTTTCTTGTGCCTTTTGGCTTCCGTGTAATATGTATAAAATATATGTATACGAATGCGAACCCTTCTTCTGGTTTGGTTTCCCGATAGAAAAGTTGTGTAATGTATCGAATGATTTTCACTAGCTTATGTACATTTTTTTTGTTTATTTTTTTGTGTCAAATTTTATACAAATTTTGCTACACAACTACGGCAGTTGTTCTAGCAAGCACTCGACCTGCAACCCAACTAACATAAATAATAACGTACATACATACAAAAATGTCAATGCTGTAGTGGTAGTAAGCTTTTCACAGCTGTTTCCAGGGTGACCGTGCTAGTGAATAATCGAAAAAATATACCAAAATATTCTTAGTACTAGTAAGCTTTGCACAGCTGTTTTGTCGCCAACTTCGATAAATGTAGTTTATCTGAAACGATATTGTTAGGCGCGCTCTTACGACTTTTAAAATCGATTTTCAACTAAATAAACCCGTTGTTGATTTATGTACAAATTGTGCTAATAGTCTGATTTAATATATGTACACGGCTTATCTATGAATCAATACGCACCGGGTAATTCCCAAAGCTGCCGTTCGACGCGAATGCTATGTATATAAATAGCGAAAGACCGGTTTCTTGATAAGCAAAGCAAAGCGAGCGGATCTATTGTGTGAAAATCAACTTCGAGTTTACTCTTTATGCGCATTTAAGATTCTCATCAGCATCGAGATGCACGCTTCATCAGTCTTTGTGTGCGCTGTCTTTCTGCTAATCGCGAAAGGCAGTGCCTATGAAGTGCCCGAGGCCAAGATCGAGGTGTTCTATCCCAAGGGATTCGAGGTATCCATACCACACGAGGAGGGCATCACACTATTCGCCTTCCATGGCAAGCTCAACGAGGAGATGGAAGGGCTCGAGGCAGGCACCTGGGCGCGTGATATTGTCAAGATGAAAAACGGACGTTGGACTTTCCGAGATCGTAACACACAATTGAAACCAGGCGACATACTTTACTACTGGACATACGTTATCTACAATGGCCTAGGTTATCGCTGGGACGACGGTGCCTATGCAGTCAATGCATACAGCGGCAGCACTCCCAGTCCGCTGCCACAGCCCGGTCCCCGTCCCCCCAACCCAGTGGGGCCAACGACACCATCATCGTATGACCCAGAAATAGATATTCGTATTGGGAACTGTGTGCCGGCCAAGACACAAGTGAATGGAATTCCTGCGCGTTGTGTCAACCAACTGATCTTCGAAGATGACTTTAGGGGCAAACTGAACCCAGCCAAGTGGCAACTGGAGCATCGTTTCAGCGGTGAACCAGACTACGAGTTCAACATCTATCTGAACGACTCGCGCACCATCAGCGTCAAAGATGATCAAGTCCAACTACGCACCAGACGCACTCAACAATTGTTTCAGCAAAAATTGAGCACAAAAATTGATCTGGGCAGCGAATGCACCGGCAAGCGAGACACGGAGGAGTGCTTGCGCGATGCAAGAGACAGAAAAATACCCGGTCTGCTGCCGCCAGTGGTCACTGCTCAGTTCTCCAGCAAGAACAGTTTTGCCTTCAGGTATGGCCGTGTCGAAGTGCGCGCCAAGATGCCGAGTGCCAAGTACGTGGTGCCCCAGATGTGGCTGCAGCCAAAGGCCCATGTGTATGGCGTGGACGACTATAAGTCGGGACAGCTGCGCATCGCTTATACCCGACAGGGAAATAGCGTACATCCAGATTTGTATGCGGGCGCTGTGCTGAATGCCTACGAGCCGTTGCGCTCGAATCGTTTGTGCCACAAGCTGGGCAGCAACGATAGCAGTAGCCAGGATTGGAGCAACAGTTTCCACAACTATACGATGGAGTGGACGCCGCGTCAGATTCGTTGGCTGGTGGATGACGAGGAGATTTGTAAGCAGGGCAGCGATACAGGAGCGTTTAGTGAGTCGTCGGTGACAGGTAAAAGATTGCCAAATGCCGATGAACTGGAGAAGGGAAACGGCATTGCTCCCTTCGATCAGGAGTTCTATTTGACTTTTGGCTTGAGCGTGGCAGGATTCAACGAGTTCTTCTACGAGACGAAGCCGTGGCATGAACAGGAACCGCGGGCCATGGTTGATTTCTGGAAATCGATAAAAGAGAAGGATCAGTGGCAGGACGATGGTCATTTTGACATCGATTATGTCAAAGTGTTTGCATTGTAAACGAAACGAAATACTCAAAAAAAAATTTGTTTCTAATTTGTTACTCACAGTGGATAAATAAAGTAAATATTTTTTGTATTTGTAACTTTCTGCAATCTTTATATTCTTTACTTTATAAATACTCTTCCCCCAAGCAGTAAGCCCCAAATTTGTCTCTATTCTTTTTTGTATTCCCGTCCACTTGTATGTAGCTATAAAAATGTTCAAGTATTATAATTTGCAATGCCATCTACAAGAGAACCCGTTCTTTTTGCTTTAATAGTGTTGTTATATAAAATTAATTGAAATTAAATTTAATTATCAAAACCCTAATATTAGTCATTCTAATACTCACATATAATATATTGAGAATAAAGCGATAGCGGTTTACACCGGTACATAAAACACGAATCATACTAAAATATACTTAAAGGATTATGTGCTAAAAGTAACTCGCTAAAGTCAACTACATAAAAGAATAGATAGTAAAAATAAATATATGTATATCCCAAATATATAATATAAATGAACTCTAATCCTCTAAACCGTTCATAAGGGTACACATATTTATATAATTTATGCGGGCAAAGCATAACCACAGATTTATTTTAAATTTAACAACAATAACTTTAGGGTTTTAGGAAGTAACCTGAGAGCCCATATAAGGCGCGTGTTAAATTATTTAGTCATTAGTTTTCAGAAGGTTTCAATATGAAGCTGCTCGTCGTATTCGCTTTGACTCTGGCCTACGCCTCGGCTTCGGTTCTTCACGGCTTCAATTCCTTAGAGGATGATACCAATGTCGGCATTATCCATGGACATAATGCTGCGCCCGGACAGTTCCCCTACCAAGTTCAACTAATTTCTCCCGAAGGCTTGCAATGCGGTGGCTCTCTGATTAGTCATCGTTGGATTCTGACCGCCGCTTCCTGCACAGAACAGTATGTTTAAAGTCTTGAAAAGGATAACTTAATTTTATTGCGAGCATAATTTTGTATATTTCTTTAGCTTCGATAATGTCACAGTTCACTTGGGTAGTATTCGAAGATCGGCCCCGCGGGTAACGTACATTGTTAGTAAGAAGGACATCATCATTCATGAAGACTTTAACAGATATACGGTTAGTGCCGATATCTCACTTATCCGCATTCCATACGTTAAATACAGCATACATATTAAGGCTGTAAAGCTACCGAAGATCAAAAGATCCTATCCCTCCTATGATGGTTGTAATGCTAACATTACCGGCTGGGGAAGGACCTCGTTTGATTCCACCCATGAACCCGAAATACTCCAATACGCCAAAGTAGGGATCATAAGTATAAAAGATTGTAAGAAGAAGTTTGGAAAACTTGGAAAATATATTTGGCCTTCCCTCATCTGTGCCTCAATTGTCTCAGCCGAAACTTGGGAAGGCGATACTGGCATCCCATTAGTGGAATTACGTAGCTCGGTACAGATCGGTATATCATCCGTTGATAGCCCAAAACCCGAACTCGAATACCCCGCTATATTCACGCGAGTGACTAGTTATCTCAAATGGATCAAACGCCACACCAAACTCCCATTGTGACATGTATAGTTTAAAATTAAAGTAGCACGCATTGCGCTGGATTGGTTAGTTTCGTTAACTGATTGTAATTAAAAAAAATTAAATAAAAATGTAAAGTGATATTATACAATTTTGATCCAATTTTTTAAAGGATTAAAAAACGATGCAGGATTTTGAATTGAGGTAGTGTTTTAATATATCGCTTACTTAGGGTCACACTGAAAGTATCTATAAATGTGGAATATTCTCTGCAACCAGGAGACATAGTATACTAGTGGACATATGTTATCTATAATGGCCTAAGTTATCGCTGAGACGACGGTGCCTATGCAGTCAATGCATACAGCGGCAGCACTCCCAGTCCGCTGCCACAGCCCGGTCCCCGTCCCCCCAACCCAGTGGGGCCAACGACGCCATCATCGTATGTCCCAGAAATAGATATTCGTATTGGGAACTGTGTGCCGCCCAAGACACAAGTGAATGGAATTCCTGCGCGTTGTGTCAACCAACTGATCTTCGAAGATGACTTTAGGGGCAAACTGAACCCAGCTAAGTGGAACAGGAACCACAGGCCCTGGTTGATTTCTGGAAATCGATAAGCGAGAAGGATCAGTGGCAGGACGAAGGTCATTTTGACATCAATTATGTCAAAGTGTTTGCATTGTAAAAGAAACGAAATACTCAAAAAAAAATCTGCCTCTAATTTGTAACTCACAGTGGATAAATAAAGTTAATATTTTTTTGTATTTGTAACTTTCTGCAATCTTTATATAATATGTATTCTTTATTTGATAAATACTCTTCCCCCAAGCAGTAAGCCGCAAATTTGTCTCTATTCTTTTTTGTATGTATACATTCAAGTGGACGGGAATACAAAATACCTATAGGTATAAGAATTTTCAAGTATTATAATTTGCAATGACATCTACAAGAAAACCCGTTCTGTTTAATTTTTGGAAATCGATAAGCGAGAAGGATCAGTGGCAGGACGATGGTCATTTTGACAATCTACAAGAAAATCCGTTCTTTTTGCTTTAATAGTGTTATTATATAAAATTAATTGAAATTAAATTTGATTATCAAAAAAATAATATTAGTATATATTGAGAATAAAGCGTTAGGGGTTTACACCGGCACATAAAACACGAATCATACAAAAATATACTTCCAAATAAGTTTATGGATTATGTGCTAAAACTAACTCGCTAAAGTTTACTACTTAAAGTAAACTACTTAAAGGGAATTAACATTGTGAGCGCTAGAGCTTAGATAGTAAAAAATAAATTCTCTGACGGAATTTGTCCTGTGCGAGACTTTTTACAGTGAAAAAGATTATAACTAAATCAACTTTAAAAATAAGTGAATGTTATTCTTAAAACTTTAGATAAGCACTATATGTAGAGCTAAGATTGATTTTAGGACCTTGTTCTATTTTACGATGAAATATAAAAATTCGTTCATTTTTTTGGTTTGCGTACGAATTTGTTCATTTTTACAATTATCTTAAAGTAGAAACAAGTAAGAAAGCTACAGTCGAGTGCACTCGACTGTGAGATACCCGCTACCCATTTTGAATAAAAGAAATATATTTTGCGATAATTTTCTCAAAATATACCGAATATACTGCAAAAATACTAAAAATATACCAAATAGTATATTTGGTATATTGATATAGTACCGCATTCAAATTATACCATAGACGGCACAATATACCAGATTGTCATCTAAAGCAACTAAGACCCCTAGTAAGTAGGCGTGGTTGCCCATACAAAAGTATTTCTTTAATAACTTCGACAATTTTCATCTGATCGCAACCAAATTTTCAGGAATCATAACTTTAAAATTACGCTTGTTATTCGATTTTTTTGATTTGCGGGGGCGGAAGTGGGCGTGGCAAAAATTTGAAACAAACTTGATCTGCGTACAAACATAACAAATGCTGTCGAAAAAAAATTATAGCTCTATCTCTTATAGTCTCTGAGATCTAGGTGTTCATACGGACGGACGGACAGACACACAGACGGACAGACGGACATGGCTAGATCGTCTCGGCTGTTAACGCTGATCAAGAATATATATACTTTATGGGGTCGGAGATGCCTCCTTCTACCTGTTACATACATTTCCTGCCGGCACAAAGTTATAATACCCTTCTACCCTATGGGTAGCGGGTATAAAAATTCTAAAAACCATTTTTAGCTCTAATTAATGTACTCATTTAGAGCAAAAAGAATAACCTTTTCTTATTTTTAAAATTGTTTCAGTTTATGTTACTTTCACTGTAAAGAGTCTCATACGGGACAAATTAGTCAGAGAATTACCCGTATATGTATATACCAAATATAATATCATATACATATAATATAAATTAACTCTAATCCTCTAAACCGTACATAAGGGTACACATATTTATATAATTTATGTGGGCAAACAATAACCACAGATTTATTTTCAATTTAACGATAATAAATTTAGGGTTTTAGGAGGTAACCTGGCAGCCTATATAAGGCGGGTGTTAAATTATTTACACTCATTAGTTTTCAGAAGGTTTCAATATGAAGCTGCTCGTCGTATTCGCTTTAACTCTGGCCTACGCCTCGGCTTCGGTGCTTCACGGCTTCAATTCCTTAGAGGATGATACCAATGTTGGCATCATCCATGGACATAATGCTGCGCCCGGACAGTTCCCCTACCAAGTTCAACTACTTTTACCAGGCGGCTTACAGTGTGGCGGCTCCTTGATTAGTCATCGTTGGGTTCTGACCGCCGCTTACTGCACAGAACAGTATGTTTAAAGTCTTCAAAAAGATAACTTAATTTTATAGTGAGCCTAATTATGTATATTTCTTTAGCTACGATAATATCACAGTTCGCTTGGGTAACAATCTAAAATCTACCCCGCGGGTAACGTACATTGTTAGTAAGAAGGACATCATCATTCACGAAGACTTTAACAGTAATGAGCTTAATGACGATATCTCACTTATCCGCATTCCATACGTTAAATACAACAGCTATATTAATGCTGTAAAGCTACCTAAGATCAATAGATCCTATCCCTCCTATGCTGGGAAGAAAGCTTACATTACGGGCTGGGGAGCGACCTCGTTTGATTCCACCCATAAACCCGAAATACTCCAGTACGCCAAAGTAGGGATCATAAGTGCAAAAGATTGTAAGAAGAAGTATGATTTTCCGAGTTCCTTCATCTGTGTCTCAGTCGCCTCAGCCGAAACTTGGGAAGGCGATACTGGCATCCCATTAGTGGAAACACGTAGCTCGGTACAGATCGGTATATCCTGCTATGATAGTCCGGAACCGAAACGCAAACACCCCGCTATATTCACCCGAGTGACTAGTTACCTCAAATGGATCAAGTACCACACCGGACTCCCTTTGTGATACATATGTTGTTTTAATGAAGGCTAATACTCCTTTTAATTATATAGCAAAATTCCAATCATTCGGAAATTCAAGTTTTTGAAGTCATTATTATGCATTTTATTATTTGGTTGCATTGTTATTAAAAAATTAAATAAAAATTAAATGAGAACTATTTTTTAAAAGTTTTGATTCATTTTTTTAAAATAATTTCAAGAAAGCGTTTGCTTAGGGTCACACTGAAAATATCGAAAAGCTAAGTGTGGTATATTCTCTGCACTCGGTGTAAGGTATATTTTGAAATTACTGCTGCGGTCACACTGTTGCTCACATAACCTGCTGCGGCGTTTGCCCCATTGAAAAACACAAAAGTAAGTAAGTTATAAAACACCGATTTCAAGAGTTTGCTAACTTAAAGTACATTTCACATTGATAGCCAAGTAAAAAATGCAAATCACACGAATTGTTCTACGTCAGCTGAGGCGCTCCATCAATGTGCAACGCCAATACAGCGCTGCTGCCCCCGCAGCGACAGCGGCTGCAACTGAGAAACTCGTGCCTCCGGTGCCAGAGGGTGCTCCAAAGCCGCCAAATGTCAAACTGGATAGTATTGTGAACAACATTGCGGCATTGAATCTGCTCGAAGTGGCCGAGCTGAGCACGCTGCTCAAACAGAAACTCAATCTGCCAGAGACCGCATTTGCACCACAAATCGCCGTTGGCGGCCCAGTGCGTGCTGCTGCCGAAGACGAGGAGGAGGCGGCGCCCAAGAAGGTGCAGACATCGTTCAAGGTGAAGATGGTGAAGTTCGATGAGAAGCAGAAGGTGGCGCTCATCAAAGAGGTGAAAAATCTGCTCGAGGGCATGAATCTGGTGCAGGCGAAGAAGTTTGTTGAGAGTGCACCGACTGTGGTCAAGGAGGACATACCAAAGGATGAGGCCGAGAAGTTAAAGGAAGCACTGACCAAGGCGGGCGCTGTCATTGAAATTGAATAAGCGCTAATGCTTAGTAGCTAGTTATTTTGTTATAATAAAAAGTAAACTGTCAACCAACAGAAAACAAGAATGTCAAAATATTAGAGCAGTAGAGCTAAATTTAGCTGTTGCACATTAACTTCGACTATTTTGAAAACACAATCCACTTAGCACCACTTATTCTTTTTCTAAAATCAAATAACTTAATTATAAAACATAAACACTATTCGGGATTACACGATGTCATCAAATTATCGCCCCATCTATGCCGAAATTATTGTATTGCAAATACAAAATGTACATGCAGTGTAGAATATTCGTAAATACTATATTTTGTATACGAAAGTTATCTGGCTCTTAGCTACTTTAGTTGTATTACTTATCTACAACTTAAGACAACACTACTTCAGAACTGTTGCGACTTTCTACCAACCACTTTTACCTTCCAGATTGAGTTTAAGCATTAATTAGTAACTGTAAGTCGCATGTACTATCACCACCACTATCGGCTCATCGTAATTAGTGCAAGTCTGCTAATTGAAGTCGTGCGTAGTGTGCCGCCACTAGCCGATGCGATGA
Source organism: Drosophila albomicans (assembly GCF_009650485.2). Taxonomy (NCBI): domain Eukaryota; kingdom Metazoa; phylum Arthropoda; class Insecta; order Diptera; family Drosophilidae; genus Drosophila; species Drosophila albomicans. Next base: position 38,517,939 of record NC_047629.2, on the reverse strand, counting down.
ATGCAATGCAGGCACGCACGCGTGCGCCAGTGTTGCCAATGCAGCGCAAAACTGCGACCTTTTCTAAGTGTGGCTGTTACATCATCTTACACCGTCATAAAGGCGGTCACACAGTTCAACTATAAATACAATTCAAATATTTGTGAAGTGCCGTTTCCGTAAAACAAATATAACAGCCACTTTCTACTATGTAGAATCATGGGATCACATTATAAACAGCTCGTGTGCGTAGTAACTACATACATACGCACACATGCAGAGTTTGTAACACTTTCATCACGGTGTCTGGTTTAATTTTGTTTGCTGTCGTTTAATAATGCTTTTACCCATTTTTGTTATCATTATCAATGGGCCGTGGCGCAGGGAGCTGGAATTGATCAAGTGGCTGGCTGTGCGTGAATGCTCCAAATATTTGCAGTCGCCGAAATAAACACCACACGACTTGCTGCGCTGCATCAAGAGAGAATCGGAATGGGAATGGGCTGAGTCGCTGTCTATCAATTAGCACCTTCAAGTCCTCAACTACCGTGACACAGTAAGCTGCAAAGTTTTCGACCTGCCTCAGCTCAGTCACAATCGGAACATTGACGCGACCACGACGACGTCTTCTCCTCGCTCTCTCTCTGAAATATTCTGCTGCTGCTGCCTGAAGTGAAAACCGAAAGTGAACAAATAGTCCAAGCATAATCATCATAATCATCATCATCATCATGTCCGCACGTACACATTCCACGCGCATCTTGGCTATAGTCGCCCTCTTCTTCAGCAGTTACATTGTTGGCATTTACAGTGCTGCACGCGCCAGCAGCCAACTGTTGCTTCAGAATGAGAGTCTTCGCTCTCTCAACGATACCAGCTTGGATGCTTTGGATGAGTCTGACACCGGACTGGCGCGCAATGGCACCAGAAATCCTCGCTGTAAGTATTGAAGTAAAAGTTTGCCTAGTTTTCTGTTGAGTGCGATTCGTTTGTTTTGTCGTCGATGGTTTTAAGTATGTATGTGGGTCACATTTCAATTATCACCCAGTTCCAATGCGCACAACTTCCGTGCTGGACTCTTTAGTCTTAGACACGCTCGCAGCTGTCACCGCTTGACAACCAGTGCATTTCAAATAGATTCTTCACGAAAGTATCACAATGAAATGGAATATCCCCAAGGAATTCCGATTCCTTCTTCACTCTTTAAAAGTTATATAGTAACTATTTCACAATTAAGTGAATTATAATTTTTTAAGTTCCATAATGTTTGCATATTTACTTTAAACGTTTTTATTATCCTGATTAAGATTTTAGCTTAGAAGTTCAATTAAAAATGTTGAGACTTATTCCCAAATTTTACAAATCATATGAATTTATTAAGAGAAAGATAGATGAATTTTCCTTAATCACTAGTATTCTTCTTTTTGTAATTAAGTTCTTTAGTTCAACGTAACAATCCCTAAATCGTTCTCATCATAAATCATTCTTTAAATAAGATTTTTAATTAATATGACTTATGTATTTTCTTTCATCTGTAAGTTTTCAACTTTCCTTAATTAGAGCCATTTTACTATTTTTTTATTTTATACATTTACGAAATGATTTATTTTTGCAAGCTTTCTTTTCTATATAAATTGAACTTTCGAAGTTTACTCTAAATTTTGATTATTTCAATACAAGTTTAGAATTTTCACGGAATTCTACTTTACAGTCTAATTTAAATTTACATATTTTCAAGATGAACATCTCCAATTAATGTCTTAATCACGCACATATACTTTCACAACTCTCGAAGAATTTTTCTTTAGAAGAATAACTAATTAGATCAGCCCGACGATTAAGTACATTAATCTTCCCGATCACATTTAACTTATTTAATAATTCACACCAATTAATTTATGCTCTTTCAGGGTTTCCCTTCTACACCATCGGTCGCTTTTCCAATGACATTTGCCAGGGAAACAATTTGCTGTTGGGAACCTGTCAGATCAACGGCGAGTGCACGGACAACAGTGGCGTAGCCGCGGGAAGTTGCTCCACGATCACCAACCAGGCCATTTGCTGCATATGTAAGTCTTGTACCCGCTTCGACTGTCTTAATCCTCTCCAGCTCACAGAGGTATCTCTACCTTACAGATCAACGCACTTGTGGTGCTAGTACAACCTACAACAACACCTACTTCTACAACAGCAACTATCCGGCACCTTATGCCGGCGGCGGTCGTTGCTCAATTGTGGTCACACCTCCGGACTCTTCAATTTGTCAGCTGCGCGTCGATTTCCTCGCCTTGTCGCTGGCACCGCCAACAGGTGATGGACTCTGCAGCACGGATGCGTTGACAATCAGTGGCGGCGCCTCGCAAGTGCCCACAATTTGTGGCGAAAACTCGGGCCAACATATCTATGTGGACTTTAATGGCGTTAGTCCCATCACCATCTCGGTGGCCACTTCCTCGGGCTACACATTCAATCGCCAGTGGCAGTTCCAGATACGCATGCTGGGTTGCTCCTCGGCCACTTTGGCGCCCGCTGGTTGTCTGCAGTACTATTATGCCTCGAGTGGTACAATCTCTAGCTTCAATTATGTCTCCGCTGCATCGTCTGCTCTCAACTCGATTGGAGTGCAGGGCACTCGACAGTTGGCGAGCATGCGCTATGGGATTTGCATACGCAAGGCGACGGGCATGTGTTCCATCACATACAGTCAGGTCAGCTCGGATTCGTACTCGTTTACGATGACCAACGATGTGGGTGCCGTGGATCCTACGCTGTTGGCCACATCGGCGGTGCAGAGTCAAGATTGCACCACCGATTACATTATTATACCGTCGCCCACGCAAGGTGGCACTAATATGCCAAGCGATAGGTTTTGTGGCCTCGGTTTGGTGTCCACGACAAGTGCGGCGAAACCTTTTGTAGTTTATTCCGTGACGGATGCCAACGAGGAGATGGATATATCGAATCGAGGATTCTATTTATCCTACTCGCAAAATGCTTGTCCTGTATTATAGATAAACATGGCGCTTTTGCATTTAAACTTACAATTTAACGTAATAAAAGACTTAACTATTAATCGAAATCATTAGTATCTATTCATTATGCTATGACGTTATTACAATAGTCAACAAACAAGACATCGAGTGCTGCAATTAAAATACTATACAACTAATTATTTACATCACTTGGCTACAATTACGCTGTCAACGTCATCAGACTGTCAATCTCCGCTTCCAGTTCTTTGATCTACAAATTTGATACGTATTTAAAGTTACACCTTAATGTAATATTTAAGATTCTACTCACTCGATTCTGAAAGTGTTCCTTCACAGCGTTATCTGCCATCAGTTGGAAGGCTTCATTATCGATTCGTAGTCGATACTTTTGCAACTCGTTGAGCAGCTTCTTCAGCTTCTTTTTGTTCTCTTGCACCATCTCCTCGCGTTTTGTTTCGGGCAACGCAAACTCATCATTCAGCGAAATGCCAAAGGAACACAATGCACCGGCAGTTGAGAAGAAATTCAATTTCTTTTGGAATTTCGATTCCTCATTGAGCAGCTCCAGTTCGATGCCCTCGCAGCGTGTCAGCACCACAATCTGATTGAGATGACGTTGCAATGTCTCCTCCGCTTTAGCGTTTTGCGCGAACAAACACAACTTCGGACCGTGTCTTTTGCTAATCTGATTGCGACTCTTCACCTGCCGCACGGTGGTGCAAATGCTGACAATGTCCGCCACTTCAGCTTCGAGTTTAGCGTCTTGGAATTGCGCCAGCTTCAGCTCCAGATTGAGCGGCACATGCTGCAGCAGCTCAGAAGCAACGAAGGGCGTAAAGGGAGCCATGGCCTGCAAGCCCCAGCTAAGACATGCAGTCAAAGTGGCCACATTCACAAAGGCGCTGTTCTCCTTGCGGCTGATGGCAGCCTTGGTAGTTTCCTGTAAGCCAAGAAGGTATTATAATTGGGGGATTAAGACTTAGACAGTTATCTAAACTCACCAAATAAACGTCGCATAGATTCTGATAGAAGAATTGCTTTAGCGCCGCCGTCGCCAAGTGGAAATTATAATTGCTGTAGCTTTGCGAGCAAATGGTCAAGGTCTCTGCAAGTCTTCCAATGATCCAGCGATCCCACATGCTCAACGTCACACCCTCCATCGTCTCAAAGTCATGCAGCGAGATGCCCAAACTCTTGGCCGAGCTCAGCGTGAAACGCATCGCCTGCCAAATCTTGTTGAGAAACAGTTTGTTTGTATAGCAAGCATCGACATCAAAGTTGATGAAATGATTCTTAATGTTGTGGCTCATCAATGTAAAACGCAGCGCATCTGTGCCGCATTCCTGAATGCCTTTGGGAAACATTTTGGTCATGCCTTCGGTGGAGGTTTTCAGTTCGTTAGCCTTGATGATGCCCGCTGCGCAGGACTTTTGTAGCTCTGCTTTTAGGCTGTCTAAACTCGCTCCCTGCACCACCTGCTGGGGCGCCACAATGTTGCCCAGACTCTTCGACATCTTGCGGCCCTGAGCATCGCAAACAATGCCATTCAACAACACACGTCGAAAAGGTGCTTCACCAGTCAGCTTGAGTCCCATCATCATCATGCGCGCCACCCAAAAGAAGAGTATATCGTGACCTGTTTGCATAATGTCCAGTGGATACTGTTCCTTGTAGCTCTCCTTGGGCCAGCCTGCCACCGAAAAGGGCAACAGTGCCGAGGAGAACCACGTGTCCAGCACATCAGGATCTCGTGTCAACTTTAGCTCCGTGGTGCCCAAAATGCTGACCGCCTTTTTCTGTGCGCTTTGCTCATCTAGAGCAGCGACCCAGCAGCTGTTGCCTTTCGCATCGTAAGCTTGATAGGCGGGCACCTGGTGGCCCCACCACAGCTGTCGAGAAATGCACCAGTCACGTGTATCGGACAGCCAACGTTCCCACTCTACTTCATGATTCGCTGGCAGAATTTGTAGACGTCCGCTGTGTAGCTCGGAGAGCGCTGCTTTTGCCATGGATTTGGTACTGAGAAACCATTGTGGCATCGCCATGTACTCGATGATGTCCTTAGATCGTGAGCAGATGGGCAGCTGCATTTGATGCGGACGCACTTCGCGCAGCAATTTTAGTTCCTCCAGACGCTCCACGATTAAATCGCGCGCCTCAAAGCGTTGCTTGCCTTGAAATTCGGGATAATCCGACACAATGTTGCCATGTTCGTTGAAGACTTGACGCGACTGGAGTTTGTGTCGCGTGGCCAACTCAAAATCGAATCGATCATGTGCAGGTGTAATCTTCACAGCGCCCGAGCCAAATTCTTGCTCCACGGAAATGTCAAAGACGAGTGGAATTGTGTCCTGGCGAAAGGGATGTTGCAACAGGACTTCATTGCGATTGCGATATTTGGTGTAACGTGGATCAGCCGGATGCACTGCGACGGCTACATCGCCCAGTATGGTCTCTGGCCTGGTGGTGGACACCACAATCTCCTCCACTGGCGAGTTGTCAGCTGGATTCTCCGGTACCACACGATAGGCAACGTCATAAATGCGTCCGAAGAGCACATTGTGCTCGTAGCCTGGCACAGCCAGCTCAGTGGGCTCTTTGATGTCCACAGTCTCCACCTCAATGTCGGAGATAGCCGAGCGCAGCGCACAAGACCAATTGACAAGTGAATTCCTTCGTTGAATCAATCCTTCGTCAAAGAGTCGCTCGAAGGCAACGTTCACCGCATGCGCCTGCTGTGTGTCCATGGTGAAGTATTCGCGTGGCCAGTTCAGGGAGCAGCCCAACTGCTCCAGGTCCCTGACAATGCCACTACCCTTCTCTGCCTTCCATTTCCACACTTCCTCTAGGAAGGCATCTCTTCCAATCTCTTGCCGCGTTAGCCCTTTGGTGGCAGCCAGTGTGCGTTCCACCACCACTTGGGTGGCAATGCCTGCATGATCTGTGCCCGGTATCCAGTCCACCTCATAGCCCAGCTGTCGATGCTGACGTGCAATCACATCCTGAACTGTCGCATTTAAAGCGTGACCCAAGTGCAAATTGCCTGTTACATTTGGAGGTGGCAGCAACATACGATATGTGCCACGCTTGCAACTTCTTATCGATTCTTCCTGCTTATGCAATTTCTGACGCTCCCAATAGGCAGCTTCCACTTGCTTAGGCTGATAGCCCGCTGCAATGGGCAAAGCATCTGGGAGCCACTTTGTTTTGTTAGCCGGCTGTGCTTATTTATCAATGAAAATCACTTGGAACTCACCTCTACTTGTGCTGTAGCAAAGCGTGGTTGTGAACTGTCGCAATTTGTGATGGCATAAATGCTTTTGCTTGACTAAATGACGGTTAACAACTTTAATAATTTGCATTATATACCAATTTCGTACGTGTTGTTATTATGTCAACTGTTCTGCGGGCAGTGTGTACACAACTTTTTTTTATTTCCCAAATATCGAAATAGATCCAAAACAGCTGATTGCTAATACTGAGCACGAGAGAGCACACAGCGCTATCGATAACGCAAGCATCGACGTAGCAAGCACCTATCGATTTATTTCGAAATCGGCGCGTGGTTTTTATTAAAAGTTCTTTGCAACATATTTTTTAATGCACTTATCGCTGTTTTGTGTGTATTTTTGTGCATAAAAACGACCAAAGAGAAAGAGAAACGATAGCATATATGCCACTCCCGTATAACTAAGCCATGGCTGATACTGGCAGCCACTAGCAATCGCTTGCACTCCCCACGCCAGGCCCAAGGTAAACTGCAGCAACTGTAGTCGGGTCAAATAGCGCTTCCACCATAGATACGGGTGTAGACGAGGCCCTAACGCGCTCAGCGAGTAATATCCGTACATTATGATGTGCACAAACGAGTTCATCAGAGCTGGCACAAAGGCTGCAAGTAGATAAATTAAGGTATGTGTGTAAAACATATAATGTACCAACAGACATACACATATTTATACATATGTATGTATGTATGTATTCAAGCTTTTACCATAGTTATAGTTGAGTGTGCCTGACTATAAAATACCCTATACACATTTAAAGAAATATAAACGTTTTGATTATTCTACGTATTTGATCTATACATAATAAATAGATTTTTTATACAAAATTGGGAATTTAAGAAATTTTTTTTTTCAATTTGATTCCTCTATAAATGATGTGATCATCATTTTTGGTTTGAACGCTATAACTTTTTTTTGGATATATATTTTTTACATTCTATTCAGATATTATTGTAGATCGATCTTACTATCTTTATATGAACCTTACCATATTTAGACTAACTAATGGCTCTAGCTCTTATAATCCCTGAGATAGTGTTAGATTAAATAAATATTTCAACTTTATGGGATTTTAAATACTTAGATTAAGATATTCTTCTGTATATCGTTTAGCAAATTGATCAACTTACTCGACCCGGTGGGAATCCACTTAACAACAATCCAGCAGATGAGGAACATTGTGCTGTGATGATACAGATGGAGAAACGTCAATTGCGACCACTTCTTGCGTAGTATGAAAAATCCAGTGTCGGCAAATTCGAGAATTTTCGAAATGTAGAACCACCAAAATGCCGAGGCAATCTGTGAAATTTCAAACAAAACATCAAATGCAACTGCAGCTGCAACACATCTGAAAACACACACACAAACTGGAAACTTACGCGCAGCTCATGTGGATCATAGCTAACTCGACATGGCTGACACTTGGCGCTATAGTTGAGGGCACGAGATGCTGTAAAGAGCTCCAGGCAGATGTGGGCATTTAGCAGAGCCATCAGCAAATTGTAGACGAACAATGGCAAACGCAGCTGCAACGGTTTCTGACTGCAACACAAAATTGAGTGAGATATCTGCTGGTTGTGGATAGACGCTACTCACCTGGCCATCCATTTGGGTGTCAAGTGCACGAGCAGCAGATACATGCTGAGTATGCCAGCGGCTTGCCATGGCGATGAGACCAGAGGCCAGGATTGTGTGCGTTCATCCGCCAGCTCGGCGAAGGGATATTGATGCAGCAAGCCAATCTTTAAGCTGTCATTGGCCATCGTTGTTAGCTGTTAACTAAGCTGGTGGGCAAAGCGCAAGTCAGCTTTATATACGACGCCACATGTTATGTCGTTGACCTGGCCATTGATGCGTGCCATCGTTAATTGCGAACTTGCAACCTTGCACAGCAGCGTGGTTGACCCCCAGAGCGAGTGGAGCATGAAGAAGTCGCCAGCCACCATCGCTGCTAGAAGAAAGTCGCTACAAAATTGTGTTGATGATGCCGTTGATGGAATGAGGCTGCTGATTGAAATGTCCTTGTGCTAAATCAAATTGCAAAAAAGAAGCATTTACCTGTATATTGATGCTGCTCAGGTTTGTGAATTGCCTACGGGGTTGAGATTCTTATGCCTGATACCATAAGTGTTGAAAGGTATATAATAATAAGACAGTTTAGTTAAAAGAAGATTATTCGATCTTAAAGTGAACCTTATTGATTATTATTGTACAAAGTTGGATATAATAATCAATATTAAATCAAAAAAGAATCTATTAGGTTAAATATAAAAGGTCATAGGTAATAAGTATGTTAAAAGCGAATCAAAATTGTATTTATAACTTACAAAATGAAATAGAATATTCAATATTCAATTTCAGAATAATGTTTTGAAGAATTCGTGAGAAAATTTTTGACTCTGGAAGCATAAATATGTCTAGTTAAATGCGAATCCAAGTTATTTTCATATTAGAACGATTTGTTTTTGTATTTTAATATCGTAAAATAAAAACAATTTTAAAAAAGAAAGTAAATTTTAGATGCATTTTTTACCTTTACAATATTTAATCAATGAAGAAAGTTGTGGAACCTAAGCAAAGTAGACATCTTCGATTGCACTAAGTACCAATATTCTCAATCCGTCTGTCTGTCTGTCTTTCCATATAAATCTTATTATCTCAGAAACTCCACAAGCTAATGTCACCAAATTAGTCATTGATACTCCTTAGTGTTAAATTCTTTTAACAAGCAACATTTGATTGTATTAACTCAAGATGCATTCTCAGTATTTCTCAGTCGAGCACACTCCACTATAGCTTTCTTATATCATTACGTCATTAGTTTGAGGGTAAAAATCTTTTCATTTTGCGCTTGCAACTGGCAGCTGACATTGAAAAGTGCAGTTGAATAAAACGTGGAATAGCCAAACGTGAGTGGAAAATTAAAATCCAAATGGTAAATATACATTTGTCCAAGACATACAATGGCAATTGCATTGCCAAAAAAAAGAAAAAGAAAAGAAAATGCGCTACACTCAGCGAGCTATGCGTATTTCAAGAGAAAACACGGATTACATTGGTGCATTATTAAATATGTAGCGCCTTGAGTAGTCGTTGCTATCTTGCCTCTTGCTAGCTACTGCCAAAATCCTAATGCTATGCCAGCTGTTGTGCTCTCTCTCAGTTTTTGTTGTTGCTTCTTGTGTTCCGACTTTTGCTTCCATTTGCTATTATTGTTTTCTTTATTTGTATTGCCGTACGTGTCTGCACCTCGAGCACTTTGTACCCTACACTTTACCAGCTGCGTCCAGAAGGGTTAAAGTGTGATACTCCAAGTGCAGCTCTTGGCTACGGCTACGGCAACGGCAACGGCAATGGCAATGGCAATGGCTTTGTCTTTATCTCGAATGAGAAATGTGCCCAGAAAGCAAGAGTCAATTTTCATTAAAATAATGTCACAGTTGTCAGTCTGCCTCAAAATGGCATTTCAGCAATCCTTGGCTCGTCCATGACCCATTCCCATTCGCATTCACTCAACTGGTCTGTGGTTAACCGCTTGTGCTTTGCTTATCGCCAGGAAGAGGATGTGCCACATATGCCTTGCATATCCTGCGGCGCTCAACTTGTGCCAGCGTCTGCGTATAATTAAGTTTGTGTGATTGTTGTAATCAGCACACTCAAATTTAGATTGTCCCCCAAAAACTGGACACTTTCTATGCTTTACTATATATCCTTTTGTTTTCAAGGACATGCTGACAGCTGGACAAGGTTCGACGTTGTTACGTTGTCATTTTGAATAAATTATTGCGGCATTGGCAACATTTTTCTATATTTTTTGTTCGTCGTTTGTTGATAGATTTGGCACAATGTTCTCGATGATGTCAGGGGACAACTGTAGCTCATGTTTATTGTGGCAGGCGCAGGGAAGTGTCTGTGTCCTTGTTGCAAACCTCGTTGTGCTACGTTACTTCTGCCTTTGTGGTTTTGCAGCCAGACCGCGGGATACGAGAGAAAGGTGTGTGTGTGTGTGTGTGTGTGTGTGTGTGTTCTGGCCACATTGCTGCACTGTCTGCAGTTTGAGTTTATCGCGCTGACATTGTCGCCCCGTGTGCACCACGTGAGTTATTAAATAGATTACAGTTTTGTGTTCAGGGGCCTTTGCAATATGCACAATGTGTCACCGAACATGTCCAGCAGTAGTTGACTCATACTCGATTCATACACTCACACTCACACTTACTCACTCACTCGCTGGCATTCACATTCGAACAATATTCGCCATAGCCACAGCATGCATGAGCGATTCATGAAATTGAGTTTCAGTTTATGTCAACTCTCTCGCGCCTCTTGCCACACGGTTTCGGCTCTTCAGCTACAACTTCAGCTCCAGTTCCAGCTGCAACTGCAACAGCAACACCAACTGCAATAGCAATAGCAACATAAGCTACAGTTCACCACATGTCATGCTCTATTGGCGCTAGCTCATATTTGGCGAAGTTTCCAAAAAATCGAATAAACAAGAAACCAACAACTAGCGAGTGTGTGCAACTGTGAAGTACCCGGTATTAACAAATGTTTAAAAAAAATTGTGTTTCCGGGTTATATATGGCTTAAACCCGGGTATAAAACAAGACTTACAATTGCAGCAAATAAAATAATTAACATTTGGCATTCACATAATAGACAACGGAAATGATTGTGGAATTAAACTAGGAACGTTTATTGTCCTCAATATTTTGAAGTTTAAAAACAGAGTTTTCAATTAGTTGATTGTGTTGTTTTTCCTAGCGATTTTTAGGTTTGAGAATACTTTTCAGATAGAGAAAAATACTAAGTTCATTTAATAAACTCTATGACTTTATTTGGCTTTTCGTAGATATTATATAATAAATTAATATTATTCCTTAAAATTTCTAAGTAGTTTTTATTATATAATATTTATTATTATAGGAAACTAAAGAAATACTATTTTTTTTATTTATTTATAAACTAATGAAATAGTTTAAATTAGTACTATATTAATTTAATGAATTTTACATTTGTTGATAGCAAATTTCAAGACTTAAGCTCTAATAATGTCTGAGAAAAGGGTATTCAATATAACAGTCAGACAGACAGACGGATGGAGATTCAACGTTAATGTAAATAAAGATAAACCCTACAAAATTGCTAATAATTTATAACGCTTATGTCTGATGGTCATAAAATGTAGCAATTTTTAAAACTTTATATAAATACGAAAAATATAAGTCAGCTTATAATATTAATAATGAAAATACTTTATTAGAGTAATAGAAATTTCATTTTACAAGTGAGTGAGTTATAAATCATAGAAAAAGAATAGAAGGCTCTTCTCGTATAATTTCTTCTATAGAAAAATACACTATCTATTTTTTGACTTTAATTTTAAATAATCTAAATTTAAGAATTTATTGAGTTTCAAGATATTATGGAAGATATTATAGGTAGAAATAGTTAAATTTTGACATCAAGCAATTTTATTTTTAATTTTAGCCAGTTTTTTCTTTCTATGTACAAAAACTGAAAAGTAAAGTAATGTAATATACGATATTTTGGAAAAGGTATTTACAAAAACCCCCAATTGCAGTCAGTTTATGTGCAACACATAACTTGTGAGCCTTTTCATTAAACTTATAAAAAAGCCTGTTAGTTTCGGGTTTTCAATTTAATTTAACATAACTGCACTCTCATTACGTGGCATATCAATTTCGATGTCAGCAATAGCTGTCAGTGCTCATATCATAAAGCAAGCAGCAGCAGACAGTTAGTCAGTCACTTGGTCAGTCAATCAGTCACTCAGTCTTGAACATGATTGTGCTGTTCATTATTCTGCCCATGCTGCTGCCTTTAATGGCTCTCTCTCTATGTTGTGCATTGAAAGCGGATACAGTGGCAGGTCGATGGTCATTCAGTTCGACCAGAGAGCACTCTTTGGTTAAGTTTCCTGCATTTCCTGCTCATGTCCTGCTTGTTGCCAGAGATCAAGCTCAATGGAAATGTGACAAACTGTGTTGTGTGTGTTGTTGTTGTTGTGTGGCTGTATTAAGGAAGCCATGTCCTGCTGAATAGTGTCTCAAAAGGATTTATTATAACTATTGCTAGCTCGAAGTTCACATAAATTGCATAACATGAGCACAATGTTTGCGGTTGCTGGTCCAATCTACTTATTGGAGTCATCTCTACTATTTTTCTATATATTTTTCTCTCTGTTCTGTTGTGTCGTGTTGCATCCTCCACTTCGGGATGCAACTGTGCGTGGCAAAGTGTGCAACATATTTTATTTGTGTTTCCGTTTGTTGAGTTGTCTCTTTGCAATGTTAGTTCATTCCTCTTGCTGTCGAGGACGATGCACTGGCTCCTCTTTTTTTTTGTCTTTTTTTCGCCATTGGCGTTGTCACAACACTTTGATACGCGTTATTTACAACACATTTGTCTTGGCTTCGGCTACGGTTCGGTTAGCTTGTGGATGCGACCTGCTACACAACTGAAATCAACAGCAGTTGCAGGTGCAACAACTTTATTACGTTTCTTCTTTTTTTTTTTGTTTTTGGTTTTTATTGCTCACTCTACTCTCGAGTCGATTTCATGGCGTTGCTTATTTCCGCCAACGGAGGAGAATAAATGAACGCCATTTCAACTTGAGCTTTGTCTTGCAATTTTAATGCATTCGCGTTTGGAAATATTGAGCAATATGGCTTAATTTATTTGCCTTTGACTTTGACTTTGATTGTTTAACGCCATTTGCCATTCACCAAACTGCAAACTATTACTCGAAACAATTGGAGATTTGTCAGAGTCGCATCTCTCCTCGTTCAGGTTAGAGTTTTACATCCTTGTCTTGCCGGAGGGTCTTATAGATTTATGTAGCAATGTTTTACTTGCCATTGCCTGCTGTCTGTCTGTCTGTCCGTCTGTTTTAATGCGAATTACTTCCTAAGTTTTGAGAGTAACTTGATTAAACTTAGAGAAAGTTTAAATTATTTGTGTAGTTCGTAAATACATTGAAATAAACGATGTAAGTTCTATTATTATCCAAAATCTAATTAGTCATTTTAATATTGAATATTTCTATATACACATGTTGCAAATACTTGTTGAAGTTGGGATCAACTAAGAAACTTTATTTAAAGTTTGCAAAAAATATGAAAGCAACACGTTAATTATAGTATATCATTTTAGTATTTCATTATCATTTTTTATATCATTCCAGAATTTGAGTATTTTTAAAAGCAATTTAGTATTTTTAAGCATCGAATATTTGCTTTGGGAAATACTTGTTAAAGCATTAACCAAATAATTAGTACTCGCAAAGTACTGTAAAATTAAAAGGATTAGATATATTTAGCTTTATCAAAATGTAAATTATCATCTATTTTTAAGAACATTAAACAATTGCTATAGCAAATACTTGCTGACGCTTGGAACAAATATATATTATTTGTTGTTTAGTTGATTAGTTGTTTCTATCATTATCCAAAGTTGTTCGTTTTTCATTACTTTGTACATTTTTTAACTTTGTACATTGAATAGTTGCCATTTCGTATATTCTACTTTCTAACTAAATTAAATATTTTTTCAATAAACTTTTTAATTAATGTTAATGTTCATCGCAACAAATTTACAAGTATCAATTTGTGTACAATCGTCAAGGGTATTTAGTCATCAGCTAGCCAAAACATTGCTTCACTTTGTTTGTTACCTACATCAATTTGTTGCCTTGCTTCTGACTAAAATGTGTGTAATGAATTCAATTAAGGTAAAGCCTTAACTACATCAACAAATGTTGTGGCACAAATATTAATTGCATTTTAATGACTTTATGTTGTTGAATATTGCTATACAAAGCCATTAAACTGATTAGTTGTTACACAGCCATTGACACCTCGGGGCTCGGGGCAAGTAGCACAACTTGCTGGGGGATAAATTCCAAGTGCCTCACCCTCAATTGCTCCCTTCCTTTCGTCTTTATCTCTCTCTTTCTGTCCTTCATCCTTACATGCTGTCTCTAAAGTCCTGTATTGCAATGTGAATTGGAAAAACTGGCACATTGGCAGTTGTGAGTCGCTTTCGGTTTGATGGCATAAAAAGAAAAAAAATGAAAGTAAACCGAACAATTGGCAGTTTCACAAAAATAAGTTGAACGTTGCCGGTGGCCAAAAGAGCCGACACAGCACATACACAGGCATATCAAGTATACGTATATATAGTATATATAAGTAATACCCAATGCCCAGTTGGCAGCTGACCATCAGCAAACCACAAAACCAAAGAGCCAAACCAATGGCACAAATGGACCATTGGACAATAAAACAAATCGCATAGAACTTCACTTCACTTCAGCTCAGTTCAGTTCATTTTCTCGGCGACGTTGTTGTGTTTCCCCTCCTCATAAAAATGTTCGTAAAAATGTGAAAGGAAAATCAGTGTTTAATTAAGTTATAAAAATGTTTGCCTCATTTGCCGCTGCCAACCAACACACAACAAGTCTTCTTAGTCTTCTCTGCTCTCTGTCTGACCTCAATGTGCACACAAAAATAGCTACTAAGTATATTTTAATTGCTTTTATTTGCGGCTTATAATTGCTAATAAGCGGGTATTAAACACGGCTTACATCATCGTATCTCCTCTAAGAACGTAATCTTTAATAATGGAGTGGCATGACTTTCGAGTTTCCAACTATTCCTTCTCCTCAATAAACAGTGATTATTTGCTAAGTCCAGTCGCAACTGCAACTTTTCTCATTGTTTACGCTTTTAAAGTCGCCAAAGTTGTTCCATTGTTTTTGTCTTAATATTGGCTAAAGCAAAAGTATAATAACCAAGTAGTTAAGAACTTTCTATATAACATTTCGATTATTTTCTTCAAAATAAAACACAGCTTAAATTAATTTACCTCGTTTATCTATTTTGTCAAGATTGTTTCAGATTTTTAACCACTATATAGTATTTTTGTATAATGTGGTTTCTTTTGAATAATGCAGTATATTAATATAAAAAAGTTTGCTTTAGATTTTGTAAACTACCATATGTTCTTCTGTGGTTTATATACCAAATATAGCCTTCGGTATATTTTAGTTTCTTTTTTATATTAATTTTGTACATTTAATGAATAATGCTGCATAGTTTGGCGTAAATTCGATTATAAATGATTTTTCATTATAAAACCAAACCTATTAAGAGCGGATTACATATTGAAAGTAAGTTTTTCTTAATATATGTGGCTTTTCTTTTTTATTAAATATGTTAAAACTCGGTTAATATTCTTTATTGGCTTTAAATATAATTTTGTTTTTATCGTCATGCAAAATCGAGGCTTAAAGCTTAACTATTAAATTTTTATGCTTTTGGAGCTGCAATTCAATTTGAAATAAAAAATCCTACAACATATTTGTTGATACTTTATACGTTAAGTGTATTTGGGGCATTAAAGATTTATATAGCCAGCTTTGGTTTAGCTATAAAATAGTTTTAAAACTATCCTCAGGAGTATGAGTACTTCATGCATTTGCTTATTCTCTCTCAGATGCTGTGCTTTATTTTGTAGTTTATTTTTTTTTGCAGAGCAGCATGTTGAGATAAAGCAACAATTGGCACATTTAAATAATGCTCTGACATTACGATTTTTCGATTTGCTGTTGTTGCTTTATTGCAATCTTATTTGTTGCACTGCTTGCAAAATATTTATGTGTTTTATTTTGTATAATTTACGAAATTCACATGAGCTGGAGCAACTTATTTTACAACTTCTTCATCCGCTTCCTTATGCTACGAAGCAGCTTAAGCTGCTTTTGCTGCACACGCAACTAGAAAGAGACGGAGAGCTAGAGTCTAGTGAAAGAGAGGGAGACACACACTCACATATGGAGTACAGAGAGTTGAGCTTAACTCGTGGGGCATAAGTTTCAAAGTCAGCCAGGGCCAAAGCCAGAGCTCGACGCCGTCGTCGTCGTCGTTGTCTTGCAACTTTTGCAGTGTCGTCGTCGTTGTCTTGCCACTGAAATTTATCTGAGCACATCGTCTGCTTTCATGTATTACGAATGCAAGCAAGCATTGTGTTCCTAGTGCGTCACACTATGTGTGTGTGTGTGAGTGTGTGTTGGTTTATGTCCAGTCTGTTGTTTTGTGGCCAAAATGCGAGTGTGTGGCGCGTGTGGCATGAAAAATGCTTCGCCTGGGGCGCTGCGTTTGCACTTTGCAGCAATTTTTAAATGCCTTTCAAATGCAATTCAGCTCTGAGGACATTGACCGAGCTCCAACCCCAGCCCAGGCAGTGAGGCAGCCATTTTGGCTCGTAAATCTCAACTGCTTATCGGCAACACATGCATTACACTTCCCAACACACACACTCACACATTTCAAGTTCCCACATTACAAACATTACACGAAAATTATGCAAGTCTCGTGTGTGTTCCCATTATTTGCTGCCCGCTTGTCTCAATTTCGCCAAATGCAACGAGACGAAAGCTCCGACGGGAAGTTCTCGCCTTTGGTCTGGGGGCCCAAAAAGCTAAGCTGGCCAATTTGATGGTGAGCCCCCGTTGTGGGCTTAAATAGCATAATTATGGCTGGCATGCCAAGTGTTTGATTGAGGGAATTGATCGCATCCCAATGCTAATTGAATTATGTTGCCGCTGTCCACTGAAGATGATGAGATGATGATGACGATGACGATGTTGTTGTGTTTGTATTTATCAAGGTTGTCGAGGTCGACAGAGAGAGAGAGGTGTCGGTGAGGTGTGCGACTAATTGGCTTGCTCTTTGAAAATTAATTCAATGCTAATTATTGGCTAACATGCACACACAATAAACGCAATTATAATTACGCAGCAGCGGTGGCGGCAACAACAATTCTAATTCAAAACAACAAAGACGCCAATTAAACTTGCATAATGTGCATTTGAGTTTCGATTTTTTTCGCAATTGTAATCTCAATTAAAATGGCATGTAGTCCAATTTAAATTGGACCATTGATTTTGGAGCGAGGGCGGGCGAAAATTGTTGATGGGCCCCCAGCAACACAAACAACACAAACAACAACAACGGTAGCTGTGTTTAGTTATGCAAACTAAATTCTATTAAATTTTGCATAATGAAATTATGCAAGAGGCAATTCTGCAACCGAAACCGAAGTCGATGCCGATGCTGATGCCAGGAGATTATTGTTAATTGAGTGCACAGCAAATGGTTAATTTCTAGCAAATTTAACATTGTATACTAATTAGTTTTCGATTTTGAAGAGCCTCCTGCCATGATTAACTTGTTTGTATTGTGAATTGTTGCACAAATTAAGTGTTGAAAATTTGTAATAATGCAATCACAACACTTCTGATGACTTCGCTTGCCATAAATATGAAATCGAGTAAGTTCAACAACAACAGTGCTGTATAATAAGCTGCTTAAGCAAACAATGATGATTTGGCAGCAACAGCAGCAGCAGCAGCTCAACTATTTCGAACTAAAGCGCATTATACACACAATGTGACCCGAACCGAAAACATGCACAACACCACAACAACTTGGTCCTGCAAATAACAAGCTTAACAACAGCAACAAAACATTAAGCTGACCTCCTACTACGACGACGACTACGACGACGACAAAAGACGGCACACAAGCGAGTAAATCACAAAAGAACGGGCAACATCCGTTTCCGCCATGCTGCAAACAATGCAAACTGCAATCACAACTGTTTCCCAGCAACCCAAAAATAACAATGGCAACAATGTAATTCACATTTCAAACGATCTATAGTTACGCTGTTTTGCTATCGACATGCCACGACCACCCATGACCCCCTGGCCACAAAAACGATAACGATAACGATGACGATGGGAGTGATCCCAGCACAGCCGCCATGTTGCTTTTTGCTCTCTCTCTCTCTCTCTCTGTCTCCTTCTCTCTTTTGACTTTCAACAATGTTGTCAAAAATGCATTGCATACTTTTGAGCGCAGCCGGCAAATGACAATTGCAAAGTTAGAGCAGCAGATACTTATTTGATTTGGTTTTTTGCTTTCGCAAGCTGCGTCTCACACTTATCAAATTACATCGCTACGGTTTTTTTTTTTGCTTTTGCATTTATTGTTGTTGGCAGTTGCCGAGTTGGTTGTCGTTTGGGTTTTTTTTTGTTGCAATTGCAACCGCCCCATTTCTTTTGGCATTTGTCAAGAGCGAGTGGCAAAGTTTTTACCTTTGGCAGCGTCAACAGCACAATAAAAAACAACAACTTATTACCATTGCTTTTAGTAGTTTTTATAACTTTTACGACTTTTTAATAAAGTTGCAATGCATTTGCTTGTTGCTGATGGCGTTCTCGGTTGCAGCATCGGCAGTGCAGCGTTTTGAACTCAAGACAAAGTTTCGAAAGCCCCCCCAAGGCAGCCTGAGGTTGGCACTGCAACGTGGGGGAGGTCGGAAGTGAGTGAAGGTTGCTCAAGTTAGCGTTGCTTGTAATTTAAGCGTTACACACTCACGCAAACACACTCACATACACACTCACATGCTGGGACATTGTAAGTGTCACATACACGACACGTTGCGCGCGCTGCATTTAAGGCTTAAAGCACGCTCGCTGACGGTCTAAGCTCGACAACAACAAAGCCAAAACAGCAAAGAGCAAACAATAGCAAGCAGCTCCGCAGTGATTGCATCCCACTGCTTGCAGCATTCCACTGACAGAAATGCTAATTTGCAAGGCAGACACCAGCGAGTAGCTGAGGCAACAACAACAAACAGAAGCAGCAGCAGTTGCTTTTGATTATCGAAAGGAATAACTCGAAAGCTGGTCGAAAAGTTTGCAGCGCATCCCACAACAATAGCAACAACAAACAGAAGAACTATCGTAACAACAGCAGCAGCAGCCAGCCACTGAGCGAAAACTCTTCTTTGCTTGCCAAATGCATTTCCCATCACTTTGTCCTTCTTTGTTTGCGTTGTCGTAACTTTTAACCACTTTGCTCACATATTAAAATCCTAGCCACAAAATGTCAAACTGAAACCAAAAGTTATGCGCAAATTATATGCGTGTTTCTTTCACAGCAAAAAACTAACAGCCAAATGCATTTGACAGCTTAAACTCAAGCGCCAAACGCAATAAACTTTGCTTTTTTATTCCATTGCGTTACACATTCATACTACTTTGACATGTGGGGAGCTTTTGCTCTTTTTGTTTGTTTTGGCACATTGTTTTTACTGCCAGACACAAATTTTAATAAATTACTGGCCAAATTTGTATGCAGTGGATGTTATACTATTACTAAAGTCTGACAAGTTTATTGTTATGTCGGTCAAGTTATTTTTGAGCTTAAGTTTGCTGACAGCTTCTTCTATTTGCACTTCGATGCTAGGAGTTTTTTGTACTCTCTCTTTAGAAATTTGAGTTCTCACAGTTTTGCTGAAATGTATTTAGCATACTTAACTACCAATCTCGTTCTTTAGAGGCATATGTAAAGACAACAGCAATATATAAGCTTTATCCTCAGCAAACAGAAGCGTCTGTCGATCTTGTTGTGAGTTGCAGTTTCCCTCTACTTTATAGCAGTACTATAAATGAAAACTTCTCAACTTTATAAAAATAGAATAAACGTAATTTAATACCCTCTTGGCATTCAAAATTTCTAATGGACATAATATCGCTAATTGCCGATTCTAAAGTGAATTTGTCTATAATGTGTCTGTGATTTTGTCTATAACGCTATGTGCCAATAGCATATGATTTTTACAAAATAATGAAATAATACACTATTCAAAGCTTTTGCTCAAATTAAATTAAATTAAATTAAAAAATGTACTAAGAAGTTTCAAAACGGCAACATTTTTATAAGAGGTACTATATTGACTTTTTTAACTGTATTAAAGCAAATGTTATTACGTTTTTCTATAATGAAATTTTAGACGATTTTTAGTTTGAGCTCAAATTAAAGAAATTGCATAGGAAGTTTTTAATGGACATAATAGGTTTAATTAATTTAATTTCTAACGATTTTGGTAACTAGACTTGTAGCATATGCTTTTGGGCTAATGTTATTAAGATCTTCACCAATGAAATTTTGACTATTTTAAGTTTTTGCTTAAATTTAAGAAAGCCGCACTCGAAGTTTTTAATAGGCAAAATGTTGCTAATCGTTATAGTAATTTTGTTAACTGCGCGTATAGCGTATGCATTTTGCCTAATGTTATTAAGTTTTTCGCCAAACTTTTGTTGGACAAAAAGTTGTTAACTCATTTGTTTTAAGTAATTATTACGCTTGCGGTTTCGCATACACGCACACACTCACATCGAGGCAAAAGAGACACACACACACTTGAGCTTATGTGGAATGTGCGGTCTGAGGAGGCACTTAAGAGCGCGCATCATGATCACCAGCAAGTAGCAAGTGGCAAGTAGCAGCTGCAGCATGCTTAAGGCCGAAGGCGTAACGCTAGAAACCGCCAAAAGGGAAAGGAAAGCGAAGGAGAAGAGCAACAGCAGCAGCAGCTGTAATAAGACAGCTCGTTTGCCAGCCTGTCTTTTGCTGCTTGTTAACTTTTGCTCATTTGTGCAATGCGCCCCAAAATGCTGCTATAAAGATAGAGAAAAGAGAGAGCGGAGTGTAGGTTGGCAATACAGGTGCAAGCGAAGCTTCAACACGGCCATAAGTCAACTTGACAAGTGCCGGGTAAAAGCGTCTCGTTTTGCCGCTTTTCTAAAGCTGCGCGATAAGGGGAAGGGACAAAGTATTAGATGTGCAGGGCATGTTTAAGTTGCTTGCAATTGAACAACAAATTGCAAGCAGAAACTACAAACGACGACGACGAAGAGTAATATTAAGTAAATATTTAATTTGCAGCTGCAACAGACTGAAAACTTTGGTAATTAAAAAACTTTGCCACGCCACCAGATCAGAGCTCTAGTCTGGCAATGGCAACGGCAACTGCGATGGCCACGACTGAAGTCTCGATTGCTGCAATTAAGTGACCATTTTAATGGGAAAGCGCTTTAATGAGCATTAAAAATAAGAATCTGTGTTTGTCTGGCTTCCCGTAAATATACATATATACTGCATACTGATTACCAAAGAATATACCATATATATATACGTATGTACTTTCGGTATTCGGTTGAAAACACGCTTAACTTGTTAACTGCCAACGATAATCGTTGGCCAACTCTTTGATGTCGTTTAAAATTCAATATAAAAGAGTGTTCCAAAAAAAGCAAAAGAGAGAAATACTATAAATTACAACAATTCTGGGAATTTTCGTAAAATGAAAAATGCACAGAAATGTATTAAAGTAAACTATTTATTTAGTTTCTTAATTATGCTTGATGCAACTTGATAATGATTTCTCTTTAACAAATTAAACATCACATTCTTAGAGCTGCCATAAAGAACATTGAGTTGAAAATTGAGTTTTAATAAAAGTAATTCTAGAAAGTTTTATAAGTATTATTTGTGGAAAATATATTATATTATTTGCTTATTTGTTATATTAAAAGCCAGTACTCTCAAACTGTTGGAGTCTTAGAATATATTATTATTGCGGAATACAGTAATGCATTGAGTTAAACTATCTCAATAATTATTTTTCCTGCAGATTGATGGAGATCTCTGTTGTTGTTCATAGAGTATTATTAAACAAATTTGACTTATTTTGTATTGAAATAAGGGAAACTAATTGTTGATAAAGTTTCTTCTTTTTATTGAATATAGAATATAATACAGAATTACTTAATTAAAAAATTCATTCTTATAGTTGCCTAAGAAACTTTTAGTTGAAAGCGAAAGGTTAAAACCAGCGATATTGGAAATTTTAACATATTTTAAAAAAATATTACTTCCAAATATATTATTATTTTTTACAGAATGCAATAATGTATTGAGGTAAACTATTTCTTTACTTTTTAAGTCATTTAGCTGCAACTCCTTGAAGATTAAAATTGATACTTTAAATAGTATTATTAAACAAACTAGTCTTGCAGCTTTCGTATAAATTTCAAGAATTCTTGTAATTCTTGGCAGAACTTATTGCTGGTAAAGGTTCCTCTTTTTACTTTGCAAATTATATACATACTCGTATGATATAATTGTTATGGTACATTAAGCATCTCATTCTTAGAACTGTCATATAAACTTATACTTCAAAATAAAGTCTTAATTTTGTTACTATATTCCATTCTCAAGTATTAGCTACTAAAATAAAGCTAAAATCATTTATGGAACACAATGGAAAGCGATTCTCTCATCTTCCATTTATATGCATATCATTTTCCGCAAATATGTGCGCATATATTGGTAAATATGTGTGGGAAAGTGTAAAAGAGTGGCAGAGTGGCGGCTTAAATGGCCATGTAAGTGCCATGTCAATCATGTTTTCACATCGCCAATGAAATGCAATTTCATTAAAAACCAAAAATCGACGATACAAAAGTGCACAATGTGCAACAATCGATGTTTATTTCAATCGCAGAGTGTGAGATGGGCAAAAATGTGCAATGTGTTTAACAATTTCGTTGCAGCAATTTCAATTTTAACAGCTCTGTTGCAGTTGCAGTGCAATTTGAATTAGTTAAATGCATGCATATTTCTGTCGACTGCCAATTGTCGCAATGATTGCTGCAAATTGTCAACATTGCGATGGCAAATGTCGCCGATTGACGAATGCTAATCAAATATGCCGCACAATTGGTCAACAGCGAGTGGGAAGCAGCGAGGTATTCGCATTTGCGTGCGCCGGAAATTCCCGAGGACACATCCTGTGCGGTACAACAAAGTCAACTGTTCTTTTGAGGCGATAAGGGAAAGCAGATTATACACTGTAATTGAAATTCTTGAGAGGTTTGAATTCAAGTGGCATTGCTTTTTTATACGTCTGTGTACACAGAAAGAAAGAGTATGCTAAATTCTAGAATAAAATCTGTAATCAAGATTGTTTTTTTAATATTGAAAAAATCTTAAATCAAGATTTTCAATTTAGAATAAACCATTATTGATTTATGATTTTAATTCAAAAAATGCAAATTTAGCATAAATATCTTATTTAAGATTGTTTCAACCTACAAATTCTTATTTCATGATTGGTATTTTTAAGATCGAAAAAATCTTAAATCAAGATTTTAATAATCCAGACATTTTTCTCTCAAGAAGAAAAACGTTGTAAAATCAATATGGAGAAAATTTTAATCCAAGATTTGCAATCTACTTTTCAATGTAGATATTTTCTATCTGTGTATATGTAGATGGTAATAATAACAATAAGCATTTAAATGAATGATCTATTTATTTTACGGAATTTTCTAAATCAATTTTTATGAAAACCTATTATATATATATTAAGCAATATTATAACTGCGTGTATAAAAACGTATTGCAGTATTTCTCGTTAAGCTAAAAGACTTTAAAAAAGTGAAGTTTCAAAGTGAAAATTGAAAACTTGATAAAATGCATTTAACATGAAGTCGTAGCGTTATTAATAATTTAGTTTAGGTTTCAAGCTACTCAAACTATAATAATGAATAAATCAATTTATGACTAAACTAAATTGCGGTCAATCTAATGAATTGATTATTTATGATTTATTTATTATTACCACACAAAAACCACAAAGAACTCTTGCATTTTAAATGTAAATGTATTTAATCGCTTTGCCCATTCAATTTCTAATCTATTTTCCACATATGGTGGTTCAATTTTCCTTTGCAAAAATAAATGTAGTAAAGTAGAACACGCAAATATATTTTAGAACTTGTGCGAAAAGAGTAAACTTTTCTAAGAGCATATTAAAATGGGGGAAGGGGAAGGGAAGGTTGGAATCGTTTATCGAAGCATTCACAGATTGTCAATTAAATGGCTGCCTGGCGCGATTCCGTGCCCTTAAGCTATCAAGCAAACACTGAGAAAACTTCATTTTGTTGGGTTGTGTTCGGTGCTTTGCGTTTTGCCTCTTTGCCTTCGACTCTAATGCCATTTGTGGCTGCCACCGAAACTCACTTTCAACAACACAAACGCGGCGGTGTCTCCTCAAACGTTTCCTATGCAAAGTGCCAAGTGTGGGCATCAAAGCCATTCCGTTTCGTTTGCCTTACAAGTCGTCGTCCTTAGTTGTATGTGTTTGTGTGTGTCGCTGCCTCAATCAATTTCAATTTATCAATTTTTACAATCAACTGATTTTATCAATTTTATGGCGCATTTTAAGACCGCGCACACACACATTCATACTCTTCCCTTACATAGAAGTCTGCCTCGAGGGTTCCAGCTACACACACACACACACACAAAAAGGACATGCAAAGGAAATTTGACTGCCAAGCGCACGTCCACATATAGTAGGAGCAAGAGCTAGAAGGGAGAAGGAAGAGGACTAAAACTGAGCACTGAAACATGTCAATAAAATCAACAAATGCCGTTGGTACTCGCTGCTCCATCGTACTTACTGTCTCTGTCCTCTACTTTCTATTTCCACTTTCCACTTTCTACTTTCAATGGCATTTACCTCTACCCTCTGCCCTTTTATTTTTTGCACGCATGTAAATAAGCATTTGCCGCTGACTTCAATGTCGATTCATTGTTATTGCCCTGTGCGTGCTGCAGTAGTTGCGGCTCCTTATGTAACCCACATTTTTCTTCTCTTTCCCTTTATTTTTTCTAGACTTATTTTTTCATTTTTATATTATTTGTTTGCTCTAGAAAGTACACAGACAAATTGTGATGCCTGGGCAACTGCAGAGAGCTCATTTATTAATCATACGCCAGGTTAGCACACAAAAAAAAAATATTAGAAATGCGATTAATCACCTGGCAACGTGGTTTAGTTGTACTTCAAGTCTTTATCATTTTTTCATAATTCTTTTTGGACATTTGTTTTCGTTGCGAATTTCATCAAATTTGCTGCTAATGAAACGTAATCCGATTTGAATCGCCATGCGCGAAATTAAATTAAAATTGATCTGCAGTGAGTTTTTTTTTTTTATTATTAAAATGTAGTTTATTTGGGAGTTGATTTCACATAAATTTGGCAGCCGCAATTAACAGATAATTTGTTGCCAAGACTTCATCAACATCGTGAGCACATGGCTCGACAGCCTCATTTGGTTCATATTCAAAAGAGCTGAATGAAGTGTGCCAGCAGAGAGAGGGAGAGCGAGACCGTTGCACTAATTAAAGTCAACACTTGTTACTATGACCTCATTACACGCAAATCTGCTGCCGCTGAGGCTAAGTTACCCATAAAGGCAGAAGAAAGGGGGAGAAGGAAGCCGTTAACTGGCACCTGGTGATTGTCTTCAAGTTGTGCGCGCTCTGCGCTCTGTTTGGACTCACTTTGTGTGTGTCGTTTGTGTGCACCCGATACTTTTTCAAGTTCATTAGGGTAATGAAGCAGCCACAGGCCCCTTGGACCTGAAACTGGAACTCTTAAGTATTGCACCCAAAAGAAGCACGAAAAATATTCAAGTGTCGGAAGAGAGAGAGAGAGCGGCGAAAATAGTGGCGAAAGCGGGCAAAAATAAAGTTGTGTGCTTTACTTTATGAGCCGCCATAACTATGCGCCTCGTTGCTGCTCTCTCTCGCTCTCTATTTTGGCTTTTTGCATAATAAATGGACATAAACATGGCACAACAAAACACAGCGCACACAACACACAAACTTTTTCACAGTTTTGTAGTCCCAGTCTCTCACTCTCTCTTTCCTCTTAGGCGCACATAGCCGACATCAGTCCTTGATGCCCTAACCACCAGCTCCTTCTCTTTTCCTGGCCCTACTCGTTAAAGTTCAGTTCCCTTTTTGCAGAGGAGCGCCGCTCAATTGGCTTCAGTTTAGTGTCACATATACAAAATATACGAGTACGACTATTTTCTCATATCTTCTTGACGCAATTTGCTTAATTAATAATAAACTTTTCGACTCTTTCACAGCGGGATGTCCGTTATCAAGACTTTTATGAACTTATGGCCAAAAGAGGAAAATTAATTTTTTATTTCACTTGTCGCATCATTTGAACTACAATTGCAGTTCCCCGAAAGTTATTGCGAACTTTTTTCGGCTACAATTTTGTCTGCTGATAACTGTAGAGTTATTGAATGACCCAAAGCCAAAGGCTGTATTTTCAAATTAAGGATTTAAAGGCGGTATTATTTTAGTTAAAATGAGATGAGAGACTTAAAAAATAATTGACCATAATAGAAAGAACCTTTTCGAGCTCATTATGAGAGTAGGACCACATTAAGTATACGTCTTATATTATAGTCTTCTTTAAAGTGAAGATTTTTGAGAATTCACATTATGTTGAAGTGTATTTACTTAAAATTGATTGGTTGACTATTTAAAATTCGCATTAATCCATAATTACTCACTGATTCGCTGTCACGTATTAAGTATACGACTTGTTGTTGATATTATATTTATAGTATCTTGAACTGTATTCATTCAAAGTTGATTGGTTGACTAATGTTTTAAATTCTTTTGGCAATCACCAGCATATATATATGTATATATATATATTAAGTATACGACTTGTGGTTAGTTTTAAGATTATTTTGTGAATTCATATCATGCTTAACTGCATTTGTTTGAAATTATTTAGTTGACGTTATGATTAAGTATTTGTCTGAAGTTTATTATTTTTCAAAGTTATTTTCAATAGAATCAAACTGGGACAGATTAAGACGAATAAGTTTTCGATCAAATTTTCAATCGATTTGATTGAGAATTCTTGTTTAGCCATAAAAGCCCTTTATCTACATTATCCCGATTAAAGGGTACAAAAATTCAACCTACTAGTTTATTATGAAATACAAATTTGTTTAACAATTCAACGCCCGTTGCCAGTTTGTCAATATCACAACAATTTGAAATGTATTTCCGTTGACCTTTGTGTGAAGGAGAATTGCGTCAACGACGACGCAACTACGACTGGGACTTGGACTATAGAGCTAGTTATTTATGTGGGAATAAAGTGCCATGGGGAATGCATAACAGCTGGCGGCATTATTTTGAGGCTTTCACAATTGAAAACGCACATAATTTATGGTTATAAATGCTATATAAAGAGAGAACGGCGCACAAACTGAGTGACTGAAAATTGTCATTGGGGCCAAAAGCGAGCGAATATTTCACATTTGCCACTTGTTGGAGCAGCATTTCATTTGGCAAATTTGCATTGCTGCTGCATATGTGCATATTTATGAGGCAACAAATGGAGAGAGAAATAGAAAGAGATAGAAAGGGAGAGAGAAAGAAGTAGAGAGACAGCCAGACAGTTTGTGCCAAAAATAATTTTGCGTTTCGTTTTCGACGAGCGCATCAAATGCGGCAAACACAACAAAACACAACATAACATAATATCCATGCTTCTACCATATTCAAGGACAGTTTGTGTTCCTTGTTGTTGTTGTTGCTGCATTGCGGTTGCCTGCTGCCTCATTTCGTTGCATGCGGCATGCATTTGCATCAAAAGCTGCTTATGCATAACAAAACGCATTGAAATAAATTATAAGCCGCTCAAAACTTATGGCATTTTGATTGTTTTCCTTATTATTTATAAGTTATGCAATTGCAATTTTAAAATGCATTGCAAATAAATGACGATTATTGCATAAGTTTTGGAGCAATTTAATAACATTTCGGATTAAGTTTATAGTCTAGGCATGCTGCAACAGCAATTAACTTGCGGAGGGGAATTAAATATAAATAACAACAACTGCTGCTGACCCCTCGTCTGGCACCTCTCAAAGACAACAGAAACAAAGACTTTATGAGCCAATCCGAATCTGAGCAGCTGGCAACTTTGGTTTCCTTTTGCTGGCATTAAATATAAATTAGAGAGCAAGGAGACGGAGCGAGGTTAAAGGCAAGGCTACACAGCTGTATAACACAATAAGGTAAGGCGAAGGCGAAGGCGAAGGCAAAGCCCAAGTACAAAGCCTTGCATGCAAATGCCTTTTCTATACATTCGTGTGTCCTCGTGTTGTTCCTTGTTGTTGTTGCTGTTGTGCTGTTGTGCTTTTGACAGCCAAAGGATAATAATATTGATTGGGGGACAGGTGTAGCTAGTTGTTATAGTTGTAGTCGTTCTCGTTCTCGTTGTCGTTGTCGAGTTCTGTTTACAGTTTGCGTTCGTTCGTTTGTTTGTCGGTCAAGTTACCGGGGCAACGACATTGAAATATGGCCTTTGTCTTCTAGCCGTGTTCTAATGACTTTTTAATTGAAGCACAAAATTCAATGAATAAACAAGAGATATGAGAGTATTTGTTGTCAAAGGGCAGCTGTCTCTCTTTTGCTTTGTTTTTGCGTTGGCCTTTTGTTTTCGTCTGCCAAAAGTTCACAGTCCGAGGAAATTACATTGTCTAATTGACTTGATCAACTTTTGGGTGGCATTTCTGCATAAAGGAAATATGCCAAAGTTTGTCATTGTTTTGTGGCTGTCAAAAGAAGAAAAGATAGCGCATAAATCGATTAACTATTTGAACTGCATTTACAATTTTCTTTCTTTTTTTTGCAATATTTTTTGTCTTAAGTTAGTTTGCAAAAATTTTCATGTTTAAAACTGTTTGCATAAATTTGTGTTAAATGTTGATTTTTGCTGCAAAAATGAGCATCAATTTTTGGCAGCTTCCTTTTTTTTGCTAGAAATAACAAGCTAAAGTAAACGGAAGTTTTTGGTGTGAAGATTGAGAGACAACTTGATGACCTATAGAAGCTTAAAATTGTGTTGAAAGAAGAGTTTAAAATTAACAAATTAATAAAATTTAATATAAAATTTTATAATGTATTAATTGATTTTCAAAATAAGCAAGTAATTTCGTTTTTATCTTCCACCTCTTTTGTAGACACGTGTTGCAGCAATTTCAAATATTTTAATTTGATAAATGCATAAACAAACTAATGACGCAGTTAGCAAACTGAATAAATAAGCAAGCGAAATCATTTTAAGTAGCTATAAACATAAACAATTTAAGCAAAATATTTCACAAATACATTTCTAATTTTCTGTTTATGAATTTCAATCAAACTACCCCATGAATAAATGCTGTTAAATGCAGGATATAATTAGCCCACAAGCGAGAGGCGAAGCTTGCATCATAGAGGAAGCACGCACAGAGTCTCCTTCGCCAGCCACGTGCTTGTTTGACGATGTGGTCCATGTGGTTGAGCTGCAGTTTGTGGTTGGCAAACATCGACTGCCGCCTGGAGATCCATTCATTTCGGTGCTGGCCAAGTCACATGAATTTGTGCAACCACAGAGAGAGAGAGAGAGTGAGAAAGTGAGTGAGTGAGAGACACACAGCTCATTATTTGCCAAAGATGAAATGACGCAACGAAATTTGAATCTGATATTTTGGGCAGACAGTAATTATAACATACTGGAGGCGTCACACATTCGACATGCAGCTCTCATTATATACTTGGTGTACCACAACACAGAGTATAACGAGCACTAACTGAGTATCAGATTATAGATTTAATGTCGTCGAGTGAAATTTGGCCCCACGTTTTAACGTTCAATTATTGCGGCATTTATAATTAAAGTTGCGTATGACATGGCTGTCGATTTGTGTGCCCCAAAACTGTGGGCAGCCTGCGTGACTGTGCCACACTTGAGACCGACCGACTTTGTTGCCTGCGTAGTTTTGTGGTCACCGAAAATTTGTTGGTCTGGCTTTTTGTGCCTGCCGCTTTTAATTTAAAATGTACGTGACTTGTTTTAATTAGAAGCACAAATTTATGGATATTTTTCCGTTTCTGTTTCTGTTTCAGCTACTGTTTCTATTCTAGGCAAAATGTTGCATGTTTCCGCGCTGCGGACACATTTTGTGTGTACTTTAATGGCAGCCTAGAGCCAACGCTTAATTATGCATACTTAAGAAAACCTGCTGGCAAATTATATGCGCACTTGAAGCCAATTAATCGATAGATATTTAGTTCACTTGAGCAGTTCATTTAATGTGGATTAGCAAATGTGCATTCAGTTATCTTTAATGCAAACATTTTTTTCTTTTTTTTTTGGGTACTTATTATGCACACACATTTTCAAGTGCTTTGGCCAAGTTTTCCGATAAAGCCGGCCGAACATGCCACAACAACATGGCCACAACAAGTGGATGAAAATTGTGCAAAGGCAACTTTCACTGCAGCAGCTGTCGATAAAAGGGCTAAAAAGTGCGGCCACCGAAACTTGTTAAATAAGACTTCTAAATTCATTTGCTTGCAAACGCAACTTAACACCCAAGCAAAAGAGCTCAGCAAAGCGCATAAAAAGTTCTCCTCAACAAAAAAACGAGACGATGAACAACTTCATCAAACGACTGCGGCTGGAAAATTCTTCTAGTTTTTGTTGCAAACAATAATTGTTGTTGTTGTTGTTAGTAGTACTTTTTTAGTTATTTTTTTTTGGCAATCTTAGAAGCATAAAGAAAATACTTGTAGCACAACTATACACAGCTCAAAAGTTGTGCAAGCAGCAGCAGAAGCAGCAGCTTAAATAAACATCGCTGCGCAGCTGCCGCAGAGCATTGTCCGTGTTCATGTTGCCGCCCAAAAGTATGCAACACTTTCAGCTCACTGCGCCGCCTGGCCGCAACACGCCTCCTCCGCCCGCCCGCCTGCTCCTTGCCTTCTTCGACCACGCCTGAGCACGCCTTTTCTTTTCGCATTTCATTTTGGTTTCTTAGTTTTCTCCATGTACGAGCACTTTCATTAAATATATGCATTGTAAATGTTCCCTGGGCCTTGTACTCCCTTCTTCTACTTCTCCCCTTCACCTTCTTCTACTTCGGCTACTTCGCCTTCAGCTCGGTGCTTTGCATATTTCAACTGCTTATAACGCCATGTAACGCCTCGCTTGCCTCCTCCCTCAACACGACGACTCTTGTTTGTCTAACAGCGCATTGTGATAAGAAACTTTTGCCGAGAACAAAAACTACTTTTGTGTTGTCATCTTCGTGTTGCTCGCGCTTGTCATTTGTTCGCGTTAAAGTATATCAAATTCTTTTATTATCTCCTCATTTTGTTAAATAATAAATGAATAGTAGAACATTGTCTTCAACGCAACTAACGATTAGTTGTTATTAGCGCGACAAACTTGCTTAACAAAAAGTGTCTCTCTGTCAGTTAAGTTATCAATTTATGTTTACTTTTTGGTATTTGTAATTTGTATATTTTACATAAGTTTCAACACTTTATATTTATTTTTGTATTCTATATTTATATCTTTATTATTTGTATACTAATTCATTCATTCTATGCTATTTATAATTCGAATTTATATTTACATTTTACACTTTAAATTTCATGGAATATCTTATAAGTATTTGGATGTATTTCATACAAATTTATTTTCTTATTTATTTTCTGCTTATGTAATCTTTTCTTTACATTGATTTGAATATTTTGCGTTGGGTTTATTATTTTTTGATTATTTTTACATTTTACATTCTACATTTGAAATTTATTCTTTGTACAGTTATTTTCATTATTTTCTTCTTCATTCAATGCGTTTGTTTCACTTTTCAATCTAAGAAATTTTTGTAGCTCAAATTTATATTTACATTTTACACTTGGAATTTACATTTAATATTTTACATGTATTGCAATTTATTTTTCTTGTGTTTCTTTGTGTGTTTATTTTAATTTACTTTATAGATTTTGTCGTTTTGTACTCTGCTTTATCTCGAGCTCTTGTCACATTTGTTTTTAATTACTTTCAACTTGCTTTGTGTTTGCTGCACATTTTCATTTCTTTAATTTACTTCAAAATGCACATATTGAGAAAATATCTATGGCTATTAATTAAGCTAATTGATGGCTGGGAAGTGTCCTTAACTGATTTGTATATTGAACTCGACAGTCCTTAGGCCGAAGAAGTCAATCTTTTTGCATTTGCATTTGTATATTTTTGTTGTTATTCCTTTGGGCTGTCATTTGCTTCATTGTCAATTGTCTTCGTGGTGTTTCATTCGCTTTGTTGAAATTCTTCTTTTTATGACTTTTATTCACAACACTTTTATTACCCCAGACGAGACCACGCCCCCAACTCAATGCGCCTCCTTCTGCACAAAAGCCAGAGATAGAGAGAGTGAGAGAGAGTGGAAAAAGGAACAATGGACAGTCAAGTGTTTTCATAACTTAATTTGCAGTCTGTGTCGAGAGAATGTTGTAGAATGCTTTTAGGTGTGGCCTGGTCTGACTTTTGCTCAGCTATTGTTGTTATTATTATTATTACTTTTGCTGGTTTTGCTTTCAACTCGCGCTTAATTGGTATATAAAGTGGGAGGCGAGTCGAGTCGACTCGAATTGAGTTGAGCTGTATTCATTGGTGTGTATTATAACTATTATTATAAATAAGCAAACGCGACGTCGTAGGTAGGCCAATTAAAAGCCATTAGTGAAAACTAAACTAAACACACAAACAGAGCGTATCGAAG
Organism: Drosophila albomicans; assembly: GCF_009650485.2. Lineage (NCBI taxonomy): Eukaryota > Metazoa > Arthropoda > Insecta > Diptera > Drosophilidae > Drosophila > Drosophila albomicans. The sequence continues at coordinate 38,485,282 of NC_047629.2, read as the reverse complement.
GAAAGCGAAGCGAGGAAGTTAGCCACTCTCTGGAGGGCTTAGCTGTCTGTCGCTGCGCGTTAGCATCGTTTTGGCCCAGCTATGAGCTTTTAATTAGCATTAAATTACTTTTATTTACATGCCAATGCCCCAGGTTGGGTTTCTTCTTTTTTTTTGGGGGGAGCAGCATTTAGATTGGCTTTGCTCTGGCGGCGTTGACCTTTCGCCCCCGTTGGGATCGTTGCAGTGATGAGTGATATGATATCCTAAGCAGCTTTCCACTGGGGAATATATCTTGTATTGTGTATTTGCTTTCACTTCCTTATAGTAAATAAGGAAAGCAGTGATATATGTGTGTGCCATCACATAAAAACACGCTCTAATTGACCCATAACCTCGATAACTTCCTTTGCTTTGCTTTCGCTCTCTCTTTTTGGTAATGAAATGTATCGCATCTTATCACAAATCACAAGCACATGGTCTAGTTTTATGGCTAGCATCAACAAACAAAAATGAACAGCCAATTAAAAGCGGCACAAGCTGCTTGAAACCTGAACTTGCGTTGGGCTAATGTGGCGTATGCGTAACGTGTTGACTGCATAAATGCAAATTAAATTAATCGCTTTGCGCTGCTGAATTGAAATGTCAAACTAACGCATACTTTTATACACATCTAAAAGGAAAATTCGCCGTTTTTAATTAACGGCTCACAGAACTAAATTGAAAAATTTGATTAAAAACTTTTTATGCTCTTGCGAAATGGCAAGAAATGAGATTTTCAAGTGCAACTGAGTGTGTGTGTGTGTGTGTACCATATGTGCATGTGTATGGGTGAAGTGTTAGTTAGGGTGAGCTGTGTTGGCTAGCAAAGTTTCAGTTAGTTTGGCTTCACAAATGTTTTAACATTATTTTATTTGCATAAAAAAAACGAGTAAGAAAGCTACAGTCGAGAGTGTTCGACTGTGAGATTCCCGCTACCTAGTTTTAACAGGGCGGTTTTATTCTTAAAATATAACAAAATAATATGCCGAAAAAATACTAAAAACATATCAAATTCTATATTTGGTATTTGGATATATAACTACATGCTAAATATATCACAGAGTGCAAAATATACCAGATTTTCGTTTGTGCCCATACAAAGTATTGTTTAAGGAATACTTTTTTATCCGATCCTAAAAGCTATAGCTATCGAGACTCGATGTTTAAAATTACGCTTGTAAATCGTTTTGTGAGATTTTCGGGAGCGGAAGTGGTCGGTTAAAAAATTTAAAACAAACTTGATCTGCGTACAAACATAACAAGTGCTGTCAAAAAAAAAAATGATATCTCTATCATTTATATCCTCTGAGATCTTGGTGTTCATTTGGACAGACGGACATGACTGTTGATGCTAATCAATAATATTTATTCTTTATAGGGTCGGACATACCTCCTTTTGCCTGAGAGCACAAAACTATAATACCCTTCTAACTTATGGGTAGCGGGTATAAAAAATACAAAACCGCCCGGCACTTGCAGCCTTGCGTATGTTATTTCTATATGTTTGCATGTCGGTCTTCTATATATGCATGTGGTTGGCAGAGAGGGGCGTATGTGGATGCGGATGGGCGTGGCGCATTAACACTTGTCGTGTCAGTGTCGCATGTCGTCGCTTGCAAGCTGTTAAACTAAATACACGCTGTCTGGGCTTCTGCATGAACTCATACATGCATGTTTCCCGGCCAAACACATGTGTGTGTGTGTGTGTGCGTGTGTGTGTCGATGTTAGCGAATGCAGCGAAGCAGAAGCTTGCTGCGCTTACGCTTGCCTGCCTCTCTCTCACACATACACACACACACAGACTGTAGTACTATATTTTATATGCACTCGCTGGTGGGCGTGGCAGCGCGGCACGCAATTAGACCTTCTTCATTATTATCCTGTTTCAGTCGCTAATGCTTAAATATAATTTCACTTTAATTTCAAATTTCGTGCTGCTTCCTGTCTTTATTTAATTTATTTCATAAAGGCCAAAAATATATTCGAAGAATTTAATTAAAAATAAGTTTCTAAGCATTTTACACATTTCAAGGGATTATAATTGCATGGTGTACTTATTTGATCTATTACTGAAAGATTAAAATAATTTAATTGATAATAAAGTCTTATGCATTTTTTGTGTTGCAACGAATTACTATAGCAGAGTATGTAAAGTAGCTAAAAATGTAGTATTAATACACTTCATGAATTTAAGATAAATAAATTTGTTATTACGTTTTTTTTCTGAGTCTTTAACAAAATATTTTGTAGGAGTATTAGTTATGTAGCTATTGAAAATAATACAACATTTTAATTAAACTAAACAACATTTAAAAGTTTTTAAGTTTCTTTTATTGAAACATAAAGGTTCTCCACATTTGTTGCAAATTGAATTGGAATTTGTTTTCACCCAGTTTTATGAATATGAAAAAGTTAGAATGCAATTGAATATTCTATTTTTCATCAAATTACTACTTTAGTTACTATCAGCAATATGTTTTTTATTGATAATGATGAATGTGTTATAAAATCAGTTAAATTCTTTAAAGTAAAGTCTCTCAGCATTAAATGGTGAAACTTATTTTGTTACATGAACTTAAAGGTTACAAATTCTTGCTTGTTTCAAATTAACAGTAAATTATTCAAACGTAAGTACTTTCATCTTTAAATACACAAACCTGTTTAATTAACAATGGCTTAAAAACATTATCTTCAATACAAAATTACAAACAATAATTAACAGTACAATAATAGCTTCAATAAGCTGCAACTGAGTAATATCAAGTATACGCACTTGTGGTATTTATATCAATTTAAATAAATAGCTAGCATCTTCAGTTGACCAACTGCAGGGCAATCGAATTGTGGTTAATTAACAGTAAGTTAGGCATAACAATTTTAATTGCCTTGACAAAAATGTGGTAATTATTATTGCTATAATTGATGGCCATTGAAGATTAAGTCTAGCAGCTGCAGAAGGCAAGCCATGATTTAATGTTTACCTCAGTTCAGATGGCAACAAATAAGGGACTGAGTGCGTGGAAATGCTTTGTCAGTTGAGCTGTTTGTCTGTTGGCTGTTTGGCTGTTTGTCAGTTTTGCCAGGTGGCAATGTTGATGACAAATCAATGTGAAATTGATGAATGTTTGAATAACGAATGAGGCGAATACCCCAATCTGGGCAACATCGTGGCTTTGCTATCCCTCCGAGTGTGTGTCTGTGTGTGTGTGTGTGTGTGTGTGTGGGGGTCACGTGCGATTGTTTAGCATGCTTATTGGCGCATTTTGTGTGGCAAATTGCAGTTTGCAGCTGCTAGAGTTGCATGCAATTTGCATTTACGAATGCCATGCAAATTGCCATCACATGATCAATGTATAGATGAGTTGCTTCCCCCTATCGCTCTCTCTCTCCCTTCTCCTTTGGATATATCGCATGTGCATGCAAATGAAAAGCGGAAGTGCAAGCGGAAATACTGGGGAATTGAACACAGTTCGCTGCTTTTCACAATTTTTGGCGCGGTCGCCGTCGCCGTCGCCGCCGCCTTTATGCGAAAAAGTCAAAAATGCAAAAGTCTCTGAGAGGCGACTGCAATTTTGTTCTCTGCTGCTGCTGCTCGTCGCCACATTTATTACGCATGCAAAGGATGTTTGACTCGGTCTGGAAATGGAAGGGTAATAGAGTATGTTATGCTCTCTCTCTTTCTGCCTTCATTTTGTTGTTTCGCGGGTTTGTTTGTGGTGTCTGCTTGAAATTCATGACTGTTTAGCACACATGCCGCATAATGTTGCATGCATTTGCAGCCGCCGCGAGTATTGCAGCTGCCGCGAGCGCTGCGACTGTTTCAGCTGCTGTTGCTGCTGCTGCTTTCGCTTGTAAATAAGAAACAAACAAATATGCAAACACACTAAGTGCGAGAGAGCGAGACAACCAATATTTATGCATTTTCACATACACAAGTCCGCTCTTGTGTTTGTGTGTGTAAGCTGTGCATTTATAGCTTCGACTTGTTTTGCATGCTAATTGCCTTTTGCCATGTTTGTGTCTGTTTCGCTATTGCCTTCAATTTTGCAGCATACACTTCATTACTTGCACAAATATGCAGCTATTCATTGGCACAATTTAACGTGTTACAATTTTATTGAGTGCCAAAAATAATAACGAAACATTTTTAATTAGCTTGTACGCACATTGTTGAAAATGAAAATTTGCTAATGGAAATTTCCATGTTTACTGCAAGTTCAAAAACTGATACGCTTTTCCTCCAGTCAGCAAAACGTTTTTCAACAATCAGTCTACACTCATTTCCGCCAATTTGTGATTTGAATTGCCAAAAAAAAAATGATGTGAATCGGCAATCAATGCCAAATTTGATCCTTAATTCAACAGCTAAACAAATAATTTTACAAATAATTTTGGGTTTTTTTGCTGCTCGCAAAAATTAATTAAAAAAGCAACATAATCATTTTTCAAATCAATTTAAACATCAAAAGGAAAAAATTCCGCAAAAATAAATGATACACTAACCAAATACAATTTATGTTAATTCACACATGTTTTAGCATTAAAATGTATTTAATTACTGCGGCAATATCTAGTGCAGCTTATGGCATTAAAAAAATAATAATCATAATTAATATTTGTATCCTTAAAGTGCATTTAACCAATTTGAAAGTGCAGCTTTAATCTCAACCACAAAAGTTATGCGAAAAACTTGTTTGTTTTGTATGCAAAGTTATTGCTTATTTTCGGACTGCAACCGAAATCCAAATCAAACTCAGTTACATAATTCAAAAAGCAGAAAGAGCTTGCAACAAGCAACACAAAGTTTTCGCATCGATGAACTGCTTTTCCTTTGAGCAAAAGCAAAGTAAATAAAATTGCATACAGTTGGAATGCAATTTGAATTTACTTAATAGTTTTCTTTTTTCCTCTTTTTTTTGTGTATCAAATCAAATTGCAAACAGAAGCTGCAATATTAAGTTTTGTGCGTGAGTGTGCACACATGGCGTATGCGTATTGTAATCACGCTGATCTCATATTACGTCCACGCCCCGTTGCCACTTGCCACCTGCTGACTGTCGACTGTCGCCTGTCGCCTAATGGCATTGTGCATATTTCATTACATTAAGTGGCAAAACAACGCATAATCAACTCGCTCTCGCCCCTGCTTGTGACACTGAACACAGCGGGGGCGTGGCATAAAATCCCGGGATATCTACAACACTAAAACGGAGGGAAACGATGCAAAATCGAAATTTTTGTTGCCTTTCATCAATGCGCCACACCGCAGGCCCTGCCGTCTCCCTTGCCACAATGGTTTCCTGCTGCGTGCACTAATTGTACAGCCAACATTTGGTATTTGCAACGCTTGTTTATCCGACTGTTTGGGGAGAAGCTGCTTGGCATTGAACGAGAAAATTTGGAAGGGAATGCAAAGAGAGAGAGAGAGAGAGAGAGAGAGAGAGAGAGAGAGAGAGAGAGAGTGAGGGAAATTTGGAGAAAATTAGTTGCATGAACAAGTAACGAGCAGGCAGAATTTGCATCTCGGTATTCCAACATCTCAGGGCACAATTGATTTATGTTCGATATGGTTTCAGAAAGCAGCAGCAGCCATAACAAAACTACTTTAGCTATGCTGCTGCTGATATCATGGAATTTTGACACGCGCCCCGATTTTGTATGCTGATAATAATAATGTGCATGTTAGTCACCACTTTTGCTTTGTTTGCGGCAAGATTTATTTGCCATATATAAACTGTGAACTACACAGCATGTTTTGTATATGTTTAAACAAATTCGCTTGCTGAAATATTTGCAATCTATGCGTATATTTCACAAATGCAACAATATCTTAAAATCCAAATAAATTTGAAAGAAGAAATCGAAGAGAATCAAAATTTGCTATTCTCAACTTTGAGGCTTAGTCGAGTTATTCTCGAAACTTTCTGAGTAACTTAAATCATTAGAAATAGCTAAAATTGATAACGCTTGAACGCTAACGAATGCATGATTTGATTTCCTGAAATATATTTGCATTACTTGCTGAGTAATTGCTTAGAATTGTAATTCTACAAAAATCATTAAATATTGTTTTGACTAATTACTTTAACTCGCATCACGAATTTCCCAAAACAATATGAGGCTGAATATTATTATAAACTATTTATTTTGCTTAGAATTGTAATTCTAAAAAATTCATTAAACATAATTATGACTAATTACTTTCCAAAATTTCCATATGAGTCTTAATATTATTATAAACTATTCATATTTATTAAAATCATTATTTGTATGAAAGTATTACTACTATATTTTAATCAATAACAAAATTCCGCAATAATGATTGTTGAAATAATGGTATTTCTAAATTATTAATATTGCTTAGAATTGCAATCCATAACTTAAACTATTATCTTCAACTCAAGCACAAAATTCCCCAACAATGATTGATGTATTATGAGTGAAAATATTTTTAAATTAATACTTGAACTTAATCACAAAATTCCCTAAAACGTATTGTTGTATTATAAGCCTAAATAATATATTTATATATTGCTTAGAATTTCAACTCATAAAAAAATGATTGAATATTAATCTTTGTTTAGAAATATATTATATTAAATACAATCAATTTTAATATCTATAAAATAACCTTAAAATTCTCGAAATATAATTATTGTATTGTGAGAAAAAATACAAGCAATAATATTCTTTAAATACATTACAAATTACAATCTATTATATTGCATGAATTTAAATTCATATAAAAATCATTCAATATTCTGACTACTTCAATATTTAATCAAATAACTCATCAAAAGTGATTGTTGATTTATGAGGCTTGAGTTCTTTTTATTGTTCAAGCTATTTGAAGCTATTGCTATCTTTAAACTGACAGCCTGTGTTGTCTAATCTTTGAATTACGGCTCTTAAATAGTGTTTTCCACATCTTTTTGGGGTTTTTCTTATTGTACACTCGTAAATGGTTTTGCCTTTCTGCCTTCTGCCAAGCGAAGCCAAGCCAAACGAAGCATCATACTTATGTGCTCACATGCTTTGCATATTTGCATTTTTGTCATTTGTGTGAAAAACCCCTTTTTAGATTAGCACATACCATAAATTCATTTAAGTCCGCCTAATCCTGGCTCTCGCACACACAACACTTCGCACAGACACTTTCAAATTTTAGTTTGAGAATTGCTCCGGCACAGGCAAACGGCACCTTTACCCTAGAGAATGTGAGAGAAAACGGAGAGAGAAGGGAACGACTTCTATTTGCTTAAAAAATTGTGCATGCAATGCTCTTGTAAATTTATTTATGACTTTTGCATTGCACATGGAAGTGTGCCAGGAATTCTGAATGCTGTACAAAGCATTTGCATTGTCTTTGCGAAATCTGACTCTATTCCTCTTCGTCTTTTTTACTTTTCCATGTGCACCATTAACCTTTATGCTTGAAATCCCATTATCAGCCACGAGCCACAAAACAGAAATCTTTGAAAAGCAAAAAAATAGGAGAAATTAAATTCAAAGAATGAGAGGGAGCAGATTTATTTGCTTAATGAAATGAAACACAAATGTATTTCATTTCCAAAAGCAAATAAATAATCAATAAAAATTTGATTATTTCTGGAAGAGAATTCTCAAATAAGCTTATACAACCAGATGTCGTTGCAACGTGTGTGGCATGAACTGACGCACATTCATATATTCCACATACTTTCAACATCAAAATTTCCAAATTCGCCAAATGCTAAATCAAATTATTTTTTTTTTCTATTTGTTCTGTTTGTGTTTACAGAACTTGGGAAGCAGGCAAGAGATAAATATTCATGATGCGATAATTAACGTTTTGGATGATTGCTATTTTTGGGCGTGAATTGAACCGAAACAAAAACAATGCAAAAATAGATTTCCCAAATAACGAAGGCAAGAAAATTATAGAAAAATTTCCCCTCAGCTGCAAGAATTTCAAGTGCAAGATCATTAGTTAAAAAATAGAAGAAAAGAAAACATTGCAAAGCAAAGAGTATTTACGATCATCATAAACGTACATTAAATTTAATCCACACATATTTTCTTGTTCATCATATTTCAACGCTTTTTTAGTGCTTATCGTTTGAAGTCGAGCACACACACTCGAAAGTTATTCACAATCTAACGAGTGCGCTGAGAAGTGAATGATGCAGCACATTGGCCACGGGGCACTAAGTGACACTTTGCCTAAAGAGTTATCATCGAAATTTTGAAAAGGGAAAGTCATCAAAAATGTGTTTCATTCTCTCTCATTCTTTTCCTCTCTCTCTCTTAGAACTCTTGCTCTCTCTGGGTTGCAACTGCGACGTGGTCTGCGTCTAAAGAGTGACATTAATTATGAATTATTTAATATCATGTTTGATAAAACCGAAATGTATTTTGTTTACGTTGTTATCGCGTCTCCCACTGTTCAGATAAGTCGAAGAACACTCACACCCAAGCACACAAGTACTCATACACTCATTGATGAGTGCACGGCGTCGGCATTATAATCGTTATGGGAATGGGATTCGAGTTTGGTTTCAGCTCTGCTCGTTGAAATGTCGACAACGTCTGATCAGTCTTTGGGACGCGTGTTTCGTGTGTAGATCGCCGCGGATCGAGAACTTCTGAAAGAATTCGAAAATTCTATCAGTCAAATATTAAAAGTGACGCTCTGATTATTCTACGGTAAAATTAAAAGTGAAAAGCATAAAATTGTAATTACTGTGCTTTAAATAATAAACACATTAAATGTTTTTATGCCGTTCTTATGCGAATTAAATATAATTAACGCTGCGATTTTGAGCCATGTGCCTGTTCAGCTAAAAATATGATTCGCATATTAACGCACTTAAATTTCAACAAGAGGAAGATAGAACTTCACATGCAAATTAAAAGCCAATTTGTTATTTAAGTTGTTTAGTTAGTTTTGTTATTCTTTGCGCTTTGTGCTCGTCTGTTTGCGTTGTTCATTGTGTTGCAAATTGGTGTAAAAAATCCAATTTAGATCCAACCGAGATCTGAGCTGTAGATGAAAGAGAGCAAGAGCGAGAGCATAAAGCGATAAAGAGACAACCCAGCTGATTTTTATTTATATTTATATTTGCTTTCGATTTGATTAGTTATGCTTTGCCACAGAGTTCATTTACCCAGCGACGATGCTCGCAATGTTGCTCTTCTACTACATGTTTCCTCTCTCTCTTTTTCTTTTGCTCTCTTACATAAAATGCCGAAAAATAAAACTTGTCATACATATTCATGAATACATACATATATGTAGGTGCACATAATCAGCTTGTGAGTATATAAGTTGTTATTCTGTTGATTTTGTTATGTTTTCTTTGCTCTGTCAGCTTTTCTTGTTATTGCTATCGAATCGCAATCGGATATTTATATTTCATATTGAAATGACTTTTACTTTTGCCACTGCAGGTTATCACAAAATTAATTTAAAACAAACATTGAGCAGCGATAAAAAGCAATTCACATTTATTGCGTACTTCCTAAAGTGTTTCTGATAACTTTATGGTGCATTGAAAAACTCATTCATTGCATTCGCTCTCCATTATTCTGTTACAATTTAAAACATGTACGCAATTTATTGCTAAAATCAATGGCTTTCGATTGTTTAAATACATTTGCACTTTGAACTGAAATTGATGAAAAGATAGAAATACTTTCCAAGTGCAAAATCTAATCAACAGAGTGGCTTTATTTTCTTTGTTTATTCACAGTTAATAGCTAACCATTATTAATTAAAAATACAAAATTATTTTTAAAAACCCACACAATTGTGAGTGACATCTGTGAACGATTAGAAATACAACTAAGCAATGAAATAAATTATGCCAAGTGCTGTAAAAAAGATGATGCAAGTTTCTCGGTTTAATGACACATGAACTTAATTGCAGCCATGAATAGAAAGATTGATTGATTGCTGGAAAAGTGCGATGCTTTGTGTTAAGTTCACAATACATTTATTTAAGTGTCAGTCGTCAAAAATTGTCAAGATTTAATGATTAGATTTCAGTCAACGGGCCAAGTTGTAGCATTGTAAATTCGCATCTTGATGGGCAAACCCAAGAAATGCGATTCATGTGAGTTTACATTCGCTGAAAAGTTCTTTGACTGCGAAATAGTTTTAAAAAATTATATTAAATTTAAGTAAAAACGAGTGGAATACTTACAGCATGCCCTACGGAAGAGCTGTAATCATTTTCCGCTTTTAGAAATGCATAAATGCCATCATTCACATCGGACTTGTGTTTGCATCGAAAGTGTCGATCAATGTCCTCGCTGAGCAGCTCTTGAGGTGTTATCTCCTGCTGTCCACGACTTTTCTTCTTGGCATTCTTACCTTTATAGTAATACGATTCGGAGTCACTGCGAGCAGATCTCTTTGAATGCTCCTCATGTTGATGGTCTTTGTGCTTGCGTTGCCTTATGTCAAGCTCACTTTCCACACGCTCCACTCGACATTTTTTGTGTATCTCCGCACGTTCGTGATCTATGCGTAACTTGATCGCTTCCAGCATGGTTATGGGATCAACGGGTTTGGGTTCGTTGGGTACCTGATCGCCAAAGGCTATATGGAAGGCATGATCATTGAAGTTATCCTTGCCACTTAGTGAACTTTGAATGACGCCTGGACAATTGCTGTCCAAGACCAAAGACTCAAAGAAAAGTGTTTCCGCGCGATGTACAATCAGGTCTTCATCTGAGAAAGCCATTAAAAGAGAACAAGTTTTAGTTGTATAATCTTCTACTTACGTTTCATTTGGCTCAAAGGTGTCAAAGATCTACTGGATTTTGCTTCAGCTGCGTTGTCCTGGCAACTTGGCGATTTTTTGCTAGTCAAATTTGGACTCTGCTCAAGTGAACTTTGATTCATGCTCAGATTAGATTGATAAATTGTGCCAGTACGATAACCACTTGAAGCTTGTGAAGGCTCCCGAAATGTTACCTGTTGCTGTTCGGTTGAAAATGCATTATTATTGAGAACGAATCGAGAGCTGCTTCTCAACTCACAGTTGTTGATTGTTGCTGTTGCATTTGCTGTGCCCCTTGGGGCAACTGCATGTAGCTCGTCTCGTTGTACGTATCGCTCAAATCATGCTAGAATTCCGATTGGCAATTGACAATTCATTTGTGCTCAAATGTGCGAAATAAAGAAGATGTGAACTTTACTTACTCACCTGTATTTGACACGGCATATCCGGATATTGCATTCTCTGTTGTGTTGCTTGACTGGGGACTGATGTTGGCTGAAGGCTCAACAGAGATGAGTTTTCCTTCTTTTTTTTTTTTAACTGCAATTAAAGTCGTGTTTGATGCTTACCTGCTGTGGCATGCAGCAAGCTCGATAAGCTTGCTGTTGAGCTTGTGTGCGATATGGCGATGGCTGTTGTTGCAGTTGTTGTTGCTGCAGTTGTTGTTGCTGCAGTTGTTGTTGCTGCAATTGTTGTTGAGGCAGTTGTTGCAGATGTTGTTGTTGCTGCTGTGGTTGACAATACATTGAGCGTTGCAAGCGACGACCCGCATTACCTTGATAATGCGGCTCCATCATTGTGCTATTGAGCGCAGGTTCCTAATCAAAAGATGCATCTAACTTATGTGGGCTTCTCTTTTTACGACAGACAAAAAGCAAAACTCACAAAATCATCAAATTCATCTCGTCGCATAGATCGCATTTGCTGTTGTCTTTGTTGTTGCTGCTGTTGAAACTGTTCTTGGTGTTGCCGCTGCTGTTGTTGTTGTTGTGCTTGCAGTTGTTGCATTTGTTGTTGCCGCTGCCAATCGCCATAGTTCATGCCGATGCCACTGCTTTTATTCATTTGGTATGAAGTCTCCAGACGCTGAGACTCGTTGTTGCTGCTGTTGTTGTTGGTTGCAGCCTTGCCACAGCACTAAAGAAGATTGTTTAAAGATGTTTAAGCAAACAAACTATTTCTAACGCCAACATGCTAAGACTATAAAGCATAAATTTGAGCATAGAAGAACTCACATTTGAGCAACGTTGCAGAGTTGGCCATTGAGTTATTATTCTAAATACATATAAAATATGATAAATCACCCAAATCGAAAAAATGAATAGCAAGCCAAAGCACAAAATAATACCTATAGTATTTTCGTTGTGAGTAAATAAATTTATTTAAGATATTAATCGGTTCGGTTCACCATCTCGGTTACGATTAATTATATGGTATATTCTGAATGCAGTGGCATATTATTATGGTATATTTTAGTATTTTTATACCCGCTACCCATAGGGTAGAAGGGTATTATAACTTTGTGCCGGCAGGAAATGTATGTAACAGGTAGACCGAGGCATCTCCGACCCTATAAATTATATATATTCTTGATCAGCGTCAACAGCCGAGACGATCTAGCCATGTCCGTCTGTCCGTCTGTCCGTATGAACACCTAGATCTCAGAGACTATAAGAGATAGAGCTATAATTTTTTTTCGACAGCATTTGTTATTTTTGCACGCAAATCAAGTTTGTTTCGAATTTTTGCCACGCCCACTTCCGCCCCCGCAAATCAAAAAAATCGAATAACAAGCGTAAATTTAAAGCTAGAGTTGCGAATTTTGGTATATATAATAATTACTATAGTAGTTATGAGTCCCGAAAATTTGGTTGCGATCAGATAAAAATTAAAGAAATACTTTTGTATGGGCAAAAACGCCTACTTACTAGGGGTCTGAGTTGCTTTGGCCGTCAATCTAGCACATTGTGCCGTCTATGGTATATTTTGAATGGGGTAATATATCGATATACCAAACATACCATTTGGTATATTCTTAGTATTTTTTAGTATATTTGCAGTATATTTGGTATATTTTGAGAACAATGCCGCAAAATATATTGCTTTTAATCAAATTGGGTAGCGGGTATCTCACAGTCGAGTACACTCGACTGTAGCTTTCTTACTTGTTATTAGTCATTTAGTAGCAACTTACAGGTTTTTCATTAGGCTGCAAACCCAAGTAATTGTGGTTGGTTGGCTGAACCGTATGGCACTGAAATTAGCTTATTTATAAAAGCAGACTACGCACAATATACTATATTATAAGAACAAATTACTCACAAATTTATCGGCACCTCTTTGACAATCACGAGAGCCGCCTGAAGGCGCACTCGAAGATCGTCGATTATGCGGATTATCGCGAGTGTTCAATATTGGATCGCGATGTCTCTGATGCAGTTGCATTGTGTTCCATACTTGTGGTGACTACAAGAATATCGTTAAGTAGAAGTAAATACCATTTTTGTAGATTTTTCAAGCTAACCCTCGTATCATTTGAGCTTCCTTGTGTAGGATTAATTAATTGTTGTGGCGTCTTGACAGCTGCTGATGCTGCAGCATTCGCTGGATTTGCGCGCATTCTACTTTCACAGTCACATAGATCCTGATCCGAGTCGCAAGTTGTAGCGTTGCGATCTCGCTGCACATTCAGGTATCGATTGAGCGCGATGAGCAGTGCATCAGGCACCACAACAGAATTTCTAAGTGTCGTTTATTAATATAAACTCATTTTATTATCATTACTCCACTTACATGCACTCTATTTTTAAAAATTTTGTTAAAACACCCGTTGATAAAAAATAGTCCCAAAGCGTTATATTACAAGTATATTAAAATCTTACAAAGTTGAAATCAACTATTGTCAACTTCGTTGCACATTTTACCAGTAATATGTAAAAGAAATACAATCTATGGATTTTGATATAAAAATTATAAAATCTTCGTTAAAATAAGCAAAAGACACAATGTTTACAACTGTCGAAATGCGTTGAAATATATTTCATAAAATTTTACCTACACATGTTGCTAACTTAATCAAAGGTTAATACGATTTCTCTTATATTTCGAAACTAGTTTGTGGCTTCAAAACAAATTTATTATATGTTAATAATTATTATTGCTCTTAGAATAAAAGTTTTAATGTGATTATACGAAACCAATATTAGGTTAAATATTTCATTATGGAGTATATAAAATGCACAAAAATGTACTCGCATTAAACCACAGAATATAAAATATTGTTTAATTTTGTTAAACCAATATGATGCTGAATTAGAGTGTTTATTTAGCTTTCTTCTTCGCTCATCTGTGATTAACAAGCTCATATATTAGTTGACATTCTTATGCACGAAAACAAGATAAAAATTTAAATTTAAATTTATTTATTTTAATAGTGAGATTCTCTATCAATATTTTTAACTACATAAATATATATATTTTCTTAAATGCTAATCCATTTTCATCCGTTGTCTTTGGTAACTTTAATACTCTCTATTCTCGCCCCTCGCTCAATCATGTTGGCATCAACAGCAGCAGATCGTCTTTTCATTAGCCAAATGCTGCAGCTCAAAGTGCACAAAGGCCAAATCGTTATTGTTGTTGCACTCTCGATTGGCAATGCAATTGGCAATTGTATCGTGCTGCTCGTTTGACATCTGCAGCCTGGGGCAGCCATCGTGCCACACGGCCAACTGATGCGCCACCTTGCGAGCGTTGGGTGAATGGTGCAAGAAATGCTCATCGAGCTGTGCTAGAAATGTGGGCGTGGCATGCACATTACGCGTGAAATCCAATTCATGCAAACTCGCCGCCTGACTGACAATGAAGTGGAGCAACGCACGCGCCACTTGCGGCTGCTGTGGCAGCCACTTGATGCTGCCATCGGTCGCATCATAGTGCACCATCAACTGTGAGTGCCATGCGAATCGATGCAGTCGCAGCACTCTCAAGTGGCCTTGCAGCACTCGCAGCAAGCTGCCATCCAGTTGACATTGCAAATTCAATGCCACAATTTGACAGGCGACAACGGCATCGTCATCGTCATCGTCATCCGCTGTTGCTTCACTCTCCTCATCCTCATTCTCATCCGCATCCCTATCAACTTGCAACGCCGCGAGGCAGGCGGATATGGTAGCTGTGGCCACAGCAGCGCCAACAACAGCACCGACAGCATTTGCCTTGCCTTTGTCAGCGTCGGCGACGATGTCGCGACTGCAGCAAAGGAAGCCTGTCAATTGCCGCAGCTGTGGCAGCCGTGCAATTTCCGTGGCAGTTGCACGCACCGCGCACGATGGCAATTTCA
Source organism: Drosophila albomicans (assembly GCF_009650485.2). NCBI lineage: Eukaryota > Metazoa > Arthropoda > Insecta > Diptera > Drosophilidae > Drosophila > Drosophila albomicans. The sequence goes on along the minus strand of NC_047629.2, from coordinate 38,470,152 downwards.
GGCACTGCAATGTTTGACAATATGCCACGTTGGCCAACTCAGCAATTGAAACTGGAGTTGTGCTGCACAAGCAGCCACTGTTTCGGCCGCCTGGCAACAGCTCGAACACCGTTAGTTGCCTCAGCTGGGCAAAGAGTGTGACCAGATCCGCGGGCGTTACACCCAAACAGGCGCCAAGTTGCAACTGGACAATGTTCGGTGCTGCAACAACACGCGGCAATTGTTGCAACAGCATCGCGTTACATTGCGCAAAGCTTATCCGCTGTATGTCGCTCAATTGCTGTTGTTGTTTACCTGCTGCTTCTCCACCTCGGATCGTCAGCCAGTGCTGTAGTCCCTCGGTGCTGGCGTCGAGATTAAGCAGTGCTCGTGTCATGCCGGCCATGTGTGTCAGCAGTTGACTCTGCTCGCTGGCGCTTAGCAACTTTAATTGCGGCTCCAGTTGCCAATCGAACTCATCGGCGTATTTGCGTTGCCAAATATGCAGCACCAGCTGCTCGAATCGTCCACCCAACTGCATGAGCATGAATTGGTCTCTAATTGGGATTTGGCCACAGATCAACAGCAGGCAATCATCGTTGAGCGTTGTCAGCGTTGTTCCAGCTGCAGCTTCTGCAACAAACATTATGTCAGTAGTAGGCTATTTAGTTAGCATTCGCATTTTGTGCACTTTACCTTGCCGCCTTAGCTGCATTCTGTTTGTGTGTTCTGTGTGCTCTCTCGATAACTCGACGTTGTCAACTGACTCACTGCGTGGCCAATACTCTGGCCCGGCACAATCCGCACCCCTGTTTTGAATCACAGTCTCAGTTTCAGTCTCAGTCTGAGTCGCAGTCGCAGTCAGCTGCAGTTGCTGTCGCTCGCTCAACTACCACAATAACAAACTCAAAGCAGTTTGCCGCTCCAGCTGTGAGTGAGGCGTACGATGAGTTCGACATCAACACCACCAACAACATACCGCACAGTGGGATGTAAGCGCTGTTTTTTTTTAAGATAAAGCATTATGCAAAAATATATATATGAATTACATTTCCAAATAAAAATCTATTCCATTATTAAGAAATTAAATAGTGAACAAAAAAAATCTATAAGCTTTAAAAGATTACATCACTTAATTGTATTTACATTTATTATTTTTGTATATGTATTTAGTATTTTTGTTACTAATTCTTTGTGAAATTTTCTTTATTTTTGTAATTTATATAAATTTCACATTATCGTCTTATACATTTGAAGTATATTATAATTATTTATTCAAAGTTTTCTTTTTATAGAAATGTTAAGTTAAGAACATTTGTGGTTTTAAATTATTATTATAAGAGAAAAAAATTAAAATATATGACGAATCAAATTTCTAAATTTGAAATAATTGAATCTAACAGTTTGTTGACATTTTTATACCCGCTACCCATAGGGTAGAAGGGTATTATAACTTTGTGATGGCAGGAAATGTATGTAACAGGTAGAAGGAGGCATCTCCGACCCTATAAAGTGTATATATTCTTGATCAGCGTCAACAGCCGAGACGATCTAGCCATGTCCGTCTGTCCGTCCGTCCGTATGAAATACTGGATCTCAGAGACTAAAAGAGATAGAGCTATAATTTTTTTCGACAGCATTTGTTATGTTTGCACGCAGATTAAGTTTGTTTCAAATTTTTGCCACGCCCACTTCCGCCCCCGCAAATCAAAAAAATCGAATAACAAGTGTCATTTTAAAGCTAGAGTTGTGAAGAGTTGTGATTCCTGAAAATTTGGTTGCGATCAGATAAAAATTGTGGAAGTTATTAAAGAAATAGTTTTGTATGGGCAAAAACGCCTACTTACTAGGGCTCTTAGTTGCTTTGGCTGACAATCTGGTATATTGCGTATACTCTATGGTATATTTTGAATGGTGTACTATATCGATATACCAAACATACCATTTGGTATATTTTTAGTATTTTTTTTTAGTATTTTCGGTATACTTTGAAAATAATACCGCAATATTTTGCCTTTATTAAAATGGGTAGCGGGTATCTCACAGTCGAGCACACTCGACTGTAACTTTCTTACTTGTTATAACACAATCAGTTTCCTTAAAAATATTAAAAAGAAAAATTGAATTAAAAAATAATTTATTTTATTTTAAAATAAATACATATCAAAATCGTATGAGAAATATATGTAAAGTAGAAACAATTAAAACTAACAGATGTCTTAACATCGATTAAAAGAAATTTTGTAGTACAATTACATAAAAAGTTAGTTATCATGGTATCATACAGTAAAATACTTAAGCTAGTGTAGAAAACTACTATATATATTTTTTTCATATAATCATTTCGCATTTCTCACATTAAGTGAGTTTCAAGTGCCAACCAATTGCATTCGTACCACTGTGCCGCTGTTGGTGGTGGTGTATTCGCTGCGCTACAAAAATAAATGCAACCCCTGGCCGGGCGAACGCCCGCTCAAAGTGCGTTCTTGAAGCGGGATATGGGTCGCTCCTCGTTACTCGCTCCTCATTCCTCGCTCTTTGCTTTGTGCTCTTCGACCCCCGCGCTTCTTTAGTGCTGCGCTTCATATGGCATTGCGATTGTCTTTTATCGCATATGAAGTGCAGAGTTCTGGGTGCTATTTTTAAAAGCAACGATAAGTACCAGAACATATGGTAGGACTAGAAGTTGCAGCGGGCAGTAAATGAGAGAGTTACATGCTGAACAAAACACAGATCACAATGCTAGAGTTGCTTTTTTACATCAATACGAATTTGAGGCTACTTTAGTCAGTCATGATTTGTGTTTAGCACAAAAATTCGGAGTAATAAAATTTCCCTCGATTTCTCAAAAATCAACTATTTCGGCCTGTTCAAAATTCTCAATTTGGCGATGGCAACACGCAGTGTTGAGTCGCAGAAGTGCGAAGATGTCTACAAATATCCGCTGCGAGATTTGTCCCAGAATGCAGCAGCAGCACAACAACAACAACTTTACTGCAACATCAGCGACAACAGCAACACCGATGAGGCAAACCATCGTGGTCGTAATGCCAAATATAATTCGTTGTGCTGGCATCTGAGTCTTGTCATGCTGGTAAGCACCGTGGTCCTCGCACTGCTCTGGACAATCTATCTCAGTTTAGATTATTACTCCTGCTCGCTGGAACAACGTTTCGCCCATATGCGACGAGATTTCATGCTGGTCGAACAGCGACGTCGCCTGGGCGGCAAATTGAAGTTGTCGGCACTCGAAGGACTGGCCAACGATCGTCTGTTGGCCATCAAGCAGAACGATGAGGATGTGCATCACATATGGAACGATTATCAGCTAGGGTCATACTATCTTAGGAGTTACAAGATCAATGAAACCGATCTTTATACTGTGCTGCGTGCGATGCCAAAAGGGGGATTGTTGCATGTTCACGACTTTGGTTTGTTCAACACAGAATTGCTGATCAATCGTACCTATCATCCGGATCTGTGGACTTGTGTGACTCGCAATGGTGTCTTTGAGGAGTTTCGCTTCGCACGTCGTCGTCCCAACACGCATTCCAAAGGTGAATACGCATGTCAATGGGTTTTGTTGGACGATTTGCGCAGTCAGGGTAAAACGCACCATGAGCACAAGCTAAGAAAGATGTTGTCTATGAATGGACATAACTTTAAGAACTCCAGCCACATGGCTGGTCACCTGAGACGTGCTCAACGCCTCATATACGGATTGGTTAGTTTTCGCCCTTTGTTTCCTTCGTTGCTGATGCACATGCTCGAGGAAGTCTATGCTGATGGTGTCAACTACATCGAGTTGCGCTCTGCACTGCCAATTGTGAGTAGTGAAAGAGTAGAGAAAGATTTGTTTTTATTCTATACTGCTGCCCACAGTTGTATGATTTAGATGATACGAATTATACCATCTGGGATACGGTCTCTGCTTACTATGTCGCATCAAATCTATTCCGCACCAATCACGAGGATTTCTTTGGCTTGAAGTTGATCTATGCACCAGCGCGTCACAGCAGTCAAAGTCAGCTGAAAAGCTATCTAGACAATGCTCGATTTCTTAAGGTAGCATTTGAAGGGGGATTTTCTCTTTCTAATAGTGAAAGTCCAAGTGAAAGTATTTAATCTCATTTTCTGCCACACAGATACAATTCCCGAATTTCGTTGTTGGTTTCGATTTAAACAGCTTTGGCGACGAGTGCCATCAACCAACGCTGGGCACACAAGTTCAATTGTTGCACGCTTCGAAGCAATTGGACTTTTACTTTCATGCCGGCGAATCACGTTGTCCGACTGGTGAATCGCATGCAAATCTCGTTGATGCCATGTTGTTGGGCAGCAAACGCATTGGCAATCCAATCAATTTGCCGCAGCATCCGGAAGTCCAGAGGACAACAAAACTACTGAAGATGGCGGCGGAAGTGTGTCCGCTTTCCAACTATTATCTACAATATGTCAACGATTTCGGTCAGCATCCGGCGGCATCTCTGATTGCCTCTGGCCATCCCATTGTTGTGGGCTCGGATTATCCAAGCTTTTGGAATGCCGCCCCCCTTACTGATGATTTCTATGTGACCTTCGTGGGCATTGCCAATCAGCAGGCCAATCTCCGTCTGCTCAAGCAGCTGGCCATCAATTCGCTGCAGTTCAGTGCATTGCATGACATTGATAAGCGTAAAGCACACGCTCAGTGGCAATGCAGTTGGAATAATTGGATCGAAACTTTAATGGGTCAAAGTTGATAGTATTTCCCTACTTCCCTTATTTAGTTTAACGAATGTGCCAAATTTTTATTAGGAAAAACAATTTTGTTTGTTCTGAAATCTATGGAATTTATATAGCTATACTATCAACTTTTATTCAATGCTGGATTTTATTTTTGTTGGTGTACTCGAGAGGTTTATCTGGTTCCAATTTGTGTAGTTTCTGTCACGTTTTTTGTTGATTGTAAATCGTTTCGCTATTTTTGGCAGGCTATTAAAATAGGTACAAGGAGCTAGTGCTTTCCTCACTCATATTTATTTTTAAAACTGTTAGTAATGCATTCCAAAGCAGTTTTACTCAACTAAAGTTCGCTTAAGCTTCGTAACTAAATTGCTTCATAGAGGCAATTATTGGTCAAAAGTTTGCTTCCACTTTTCTTATTTTACCCACATGATTCACATTTCAAAAATTTAAACTGCAGTTAAAAAATGTAGACTATATGTGAAATTTGCTCGTCATAGCAAGTTTATATTACGGTCATAAATTAGTCAGTTCCCCAAGATATCCATGAGCACTCTAAAATTTCCCAATCTCTCATTGATTAGTATATAATTCTTCAATTGATGAAATTGATTGACGTGCGACGTACGACGAACGACGATTAGATCGCAATCTTGTTGAGATGCGGATAAGGATACTTAAGAGTGGGTAAATAGTCATCATCATTGGTCAATAAAGTAAATTGGGCTCTTGTCGGATTACGTTGAAATCTAATCTCTGTCATTCGCGGCCATAAATCAAGATGCCTGTCACGATTAAAGGCAGTTGCCAGGGTGAGAACTGAATGGACGCAGGAAACGCTTTTTCAATCAGATTTTAGCTGCGGCTATCGCCAAAAAAAAATGAATGTTCAAGCAGCACGTGTTAAATCAAAGATAATGCCAAAACCACTTGAACTAGTCTTTTATTTCATTATGTTTTTAGATAACAGCAAACTAAGCGTACGACACGCGAAATTGGACAACAAAATCAGACATTGTCCGGTGCGAGTTACTCAGTTGTTCCACGGACATTGACGCGAACAGAAGCTCCAGAAAATCGCATAAATAGTTGAAATCGGGAAAACAATGCAACAACGTTACAATCTAATCGCTCTGCTGAGCCTCTGTCTCTGTCTTGGCCTGGCTGAGTCACGCACGCGACCCAAAGCATTGCCCATTACGAAGTACGTTTATACTACGGGCAGCTCATCGCACGTGGAGAGTCTTTTGGGCACTTCGCGCCCCAGTCCCGAGGCTTATAAGACGGTGAGGAATGCTTTTGCCCACTATGAGGAGTCGCGATCATTGGGCTACGATCTGGAGCTGGACTCACGTGAAGTTCAGGCCAATGAAACAATTATGAAGGCCAAGATCAACGAGTATGCGGAGGGAGAAATTACGCCGCATCTGTTCAATCCATCGCAGCACATCTTCAAGGTGCTCGATGCCATCAATAAGACCGAATTGTTCCAGCTGCTGAGGCACATGCCCAAGGGCGCTGTGTTGCATGCTCATGACACGGCTTTGGCCAGCACAAAAGTCCTCATCGAACTGACCTACAAGGCTGATCTCTGGATTTGCCAGCAAACTGGCGATCTGAGTGCTGAGGCCATGCGTTTTGCCAAAGAAAAGCCAGCTGCTTTGACGGATGCCGGACAGAACTGTGATTGGAGCCTGCTCTCCGATGTGCGAAGGGAGCGTGGAGCCGAAGCAGTCGATGAATATTTGGCCGAACGTCTGACACTTTATCCCACCACGGACTTTTTGGACAACAACGATGCGTGGACGAAGTTCATGAAGATCTTTGCGCTCCTCGACGGTCTGTTGATGTACGCACCTGTCTGGGGTGAATACTACTACAAGGCCCTGGAAGAATTCTTGGCTGATGGAGTGCAGTATCTGGAATTCCGTACCCTGTTGCCAACGGTGAGTTTGAAATAAAAATAATTAAGATCGAAAAAGTAGAGTGTGCTTGAATATATCGGATATCTGCTATCCGATTTTAATAAAAGCAAAACTGCGTGGTAATTTATTATTATTTCGTATATCGATATACTACTTTAAAATATACGAAATTATAATACAAAAAAAAAATATTAAATTATACAGAAAGCTACATTTCTTATATTCATATACTACTACATTCAAAATATACCATAAAGTACACTCAAATCATCTAGAATAAAAACATAAATTACTTCTGTATTAATATCACCTCTACAATTACAGCTCTATGATTTGGAAGGCACTGTTTATACGCCTCTGGACACTGTGCGCATCTATGTGGAAACTCTGAATGACTTCATGTCGAAGTCAGAGAACTCCGCTTTCATTGGCTCTCGCATGATATATGCTCCACTCCGCAACACAGACACAGAAGGCATGTTGGGCTACATCAATACACTTAAAGAGATTAAGGTAAGTTTGCACTGCACTCAACTCACTCGGACTGCATTTAATTGTTTATTGATTTTGCAGGAGAAGTATCCCGATTTCTTGGCTGGCTTCGATTTGGTGGGTCAAGAGGAATTGGGCAAACCCTTGAACGTATTTATTGATCAGCTGCTGCAAGTGCCCGACGACATTGATTTCTATTTCCATGCCGGCGAGACAAACTGGTTTGGTTCCACAACCGATGAGAATCTCATTGATGCCTTGTTGCTGGGCACCAAACGCATTGGTCACGGCTTTGGGCTGGTCAAACATCCCGTTGTGCTGGACCTGGTCAAGAAACTGAACGTCGCCATCGAAGTCAGCCCGGTGTCGAATCAAGTGCTGCAGTTGGTCAGCGATTTCCGCAATCATCCGTGTGCACAATTCTTCGCTGATGGCTATCCCGTTGTCATCTCCTCGGATGATCCATCATTCTGGAAGGCCACCCCACTGTCGCATGACTTTTACATTGCCTTCCTGGGCATTGCATCGCAGCATGCGGATCTGCGGCTGCTGAAGAAATTGGCACTCAACTCCATCCAATACAGTTCGCTGAGTGCGGATGCCAAGTACGATGCGCTGAGCAAGTGGCAAATGAAGTGGGATGAGTTCCTGGACTATGTGAACAATGTTTCGCCAAATGGTGCGTCCTCCAGTCTATACCTAGATTGACTAGCACGGGTGGTGACAGCGCTTCTGGTCGCGTTCTCTCTCCTCAACGCCGTCCGGTTGTGTTAGTCTGTAAAGCCTGTTCCGTCTTCCTTTTCTAATCCCATTTCCTTTTCCTGCTTTCCTTTCTTAATCCTCAATCTGTGTATATTTATGCTCCTAACACCAAGTTACTCTCTCTCTATCTATTCACACGCATGCTCATTACGATTTATACATCCATCTAGGCTATTAAATAATTGATTAGTTTTTAATCGTTTGTCTATCGTTTATCGCATTAGGTGCTACTTCATACTCGTCACACGGTCAATCCATTATAGGTACATAAGAGAATTTACCACTTAAATAGTTAATCGATAATACACACACACATACACACATACTATGTGTCTTTATGATGCATTGGAGCAATCAAACAGCATTTGCACTAAACATATACTTGTTATTGTATTTGAATAAAGAGCTCGGCTTATTTCATACACCTACAACCCACGTTTTGAGTATACTACTTGTACTTAGCAAGCAACTACTTACTAGCCACAATTCATGGCCATGTCAGTCGGTTCAGTCAGATTTGCTAAAAGGAAACCTCAGCATTAATGCTAATGAGTTATGCAGCCAAGCGAGCACTTTGCCTCGCTCTCTCTAGAGATGACCAAGTATTTCCATCGATGTCTACGGAGATGCCAGAGAATAAATATAATGTGACATTACCCATTCTATTTAATAACGGAATTTCAGTGAATGGAGTTGCACAGCAAATTTTAGCATAAATAGATTTTAATATTAATATTTAAATGTATTAAGACCTTTGGCTTTATTTATCGACATCGGATTTCAATAAGTTGTTTTTTAGTCGAATTAAGAAATATAATAAAAAATGTTAGCTTCATCAGAAGTGTCTTGATTCAACACAAATATTATTTATACAGAAAAAAGATTTAATACTTTTTGTTCAATAATTTGTATGAATCATTTAAATGGGATTCTGAAAGATCAAATTTGATTTCACATTAAATGCAATTAATATTCTGTAGTTGAAACAAACAATTGAGTTAAGCAGACTGTCACAATTTGAAACCTACGTGAATGTACTCGATAAATCGGTGTATAATAATAATACTGAAAACTACGCTTTAGTTGACGTTAATAAGCAGTATCAGTTTATTAATCAGTATCTGCAATCTGCGGCAGTCAACTATAATTAGTTATCAGCGCTGATAATCATTCGGCTAGTGGTTAACAAAACAATCAGAAACATAATAATAAATAAATGAAATAAATCAGTCACTAACAATGCCGATAGCTTGTTGTACTCAAGCGTTAGCAACACATGGAAATATGAAACCGAGAGTGTCACAAGACACTTTAATGTGTTCGTCAATGCTCCATTCAATTATATTCCTGTTTAAGGCAGAAATGGCTTATCAATAGAGACTTTGAGCTTAATAAGAAATCCGACTAATCTGTTCGTTCCATTTATTTATTTTTTTTATTGCCAAACTTTGGTTATTTGCAGTCCTCAGTTCTCTGTCCTCTTCAGCGTTGCATCTCTAAGTGATAACACATGCATTTTGGGTTTTTGGCAGTGAGACTGACAAACGACCTGGACATAAATCTCTTAGCCTCTCGCTCTTCGCCTCTGTTGCTGCTGTCGATGATGATGCTGCTGAGTGCACAGAAAAGTGGTCGATGGTTTAATGAATGCGTAATGCCTGGTGCTTGCTGAGCCTGCCATGCCTCATGGCCTGACGGCTTTTGAGTAGTGCTTTGGCTCTACTCGACTCGCTGTGCTCCACACACATGTATCAATTTTACGTTCGCCTGCTTAGTGGTATCTGCGGATCTGTGGCCATGGTTCGATTTTGATTTGGCGCCCGTAATGAGCACAGTTTTATGGGGCAGCGTAAAATGCATTTCGAGTCAGGCGGAGGCAGTGAAGAGCGAGGAAAGAGAGAGGCTTACGCCCGACCGAATATGTATGAGCCCATAAAATTGATGGCTTTGCAAGTGTGTTTGCATGTATGTGTGCGTGTGTGTGAATGTGTGTAAAGGGGCGCAAAATGGCGGCACATTCAGTGGCAGCCTCATCAATTTGATGTTGGCCACGGCCCCAGGCACATTTAATGTGGTGTCGAGGACGCGGGGCGCAACACACATAAAAAAAGTAAGAAAAAAAAGAAGAGAGCCATCCACATAAATAACTAATAAAGGCCGCAGAATGTGAATAGTTGTTGCCGCCACAGTAAAATGAGAATGTGTGCGTGTGTGTGTACAATCATTGACAAATGTGCTCGTACAAATGTCGAGCATTTGTTTTCAAAATTTCAAATTCGCCTCGCCTGCAACAATGCTTAAACTGCGCTTCTGTGGGAGCATGATGCGCTGCCTGTCGAGGTGCGCCCAGAAGAAGTACGAACCCATCTCGATCTCGAAGAGTCTGCGAGAGAATTCACCCGAGGCGTATGCCATAATGCGAGAGGCAGTCATTAAGCTGGAGCGTCAAAGCGCACGGTTCACCAATGTGCTGTTGTCGCCCAAGGAACAGGCAGCCAACGAGGTGATTATGCGCGAGAAGAATGCGGAGTACAACAAAGGGTATCTGGAACCGGGCAATGGCAACACCGACGAGCCGCCTTATTTGGTGTTGAACAAGATTAAGGAGACGCCCCTGTATAGTCTGCTGCAAAAGATGCCCAAGGGTGGGCTGTTGCATGCCCATGACACGGCCATCTGTAGCTCTGCGTATTTGGTTGAGCTCACCTATCGCAAACATTTGTGGATCTGCACCAAGAACGAAGGTGCCGATGCGATTGCGTTTCGCTTTAGTAAGGAGAAACCCACCATGAAAGCCACCGAGGAATGCAGCTGGGAACCAATGGAAGAATTCCGCGAACGTCGTGGCGAAGCGAATGTCATCAAATATCTGCTGCGACGCTTCAGCATGTATCCAGTGTCCTCTTATGCCACCAACAATGCAGCCTGGCAGGATTTCATGAGCATCTTTATGCTTCTCGATGGCCTATTACTCTTTGCGCCTGTCTGGCGGGATTATTACTACAATGCGCTGACGGAGCTGCATGCGGATGGAGTTCAGTATTTGGAGCTGAGATCTGTGATGCCGAATCTCTATTGCATCAATGGCGAGCAGTTGGATATCATGGACACCATGGAGATTTATAAGTCGGAAACTGAACGTTTCAAAGCAAATAATCCAGATTTCATTGATGCCAAATTGATTTATGCTCCGTTGCGCATTGTGGAGCCAAAAGTGTGTGAAGACTACATAAAGAACTGCATAGCTTTCAAGGTGAGTGGTATGATAATCATAATCCAAATTTATACAATAGGAGTGGAGGGTATTTTTTAAAGAATTTTTTATTTAAAAGCACAAAACTTTTTATTATATAAGTGGCATACAAATTCACCAATCTTATTGCCTTAAAAATAAAAAAAAAAATACACAATCCGATGCCTACTTATCAGAATGTATCTTCAGTTGATTTAAGAAATATTCTGATTTTGATTACACTTAGATTCAGTTTATTTTCAAATTTGAATATTTTCCAGATGTTACAAATTTACTTTGAAATGTTACTTAAAAATTCTGAATTAGCAATTTCCATTTGATGAAATGATACAGCTCCCCACATAAAAATCCAAAATCATGTAGCTTTATAAAATTTTCTATTTACGAAAAATTCCATATTCAAATTTAGAAAAGTATTTCATATATATTCCATGTATAATACTGAAATACAATTTTTCTTTAATTAAATTTTGCAATAACTTTTGCTTTTTGTTGTATGCAATAAATATCCAAACACATGTAATTTTCTAAATTTTATGGTAGGACATAATCAACTCTCAAATTTGTTAGTTGTTAATTATCCTGAAATCGAAATTATGTGTAATAAAAGTAGCACACAGTAGTATTTCTTAAATACATTGAAAATCAGAAACAACTTTATAACTTCAATAATCTCTCAAATACTTTATAGAAAAATTACTCCACATTTTTGGCTGGCTTCGACTTGGTGGGTCAAGAGGAGCTGGGTCGTCCCCTGATAGATTTTGTGGAGCAACTGCTCAAGCTGCCCGAGGACATCAACTTTTACTTCCACGCCGGCGAGACGAACTGGTATGGCACCTCGATTGATGAGAACCTGGTGGATGCCGTGCTGCTGGGCACAAAGCGCATTGGCCATGGCTATGCGATAATCAAGCATCCGCTGGTGATGAACATGCTGAAGCAACTGGACATTGCTGTCGAGGTGTGTCCAGTGTCCAATCAAGTGCTGCAGCTCGGACAGGATTATCACAATCATCCGGCTGCGATGCTGATAGCAAATGGTGTGCCGATAGTGATATCATCTGATGATCCTTCGTTCTGGTGGGCATCGCCCTTGACACATGATTTTTACTACGCTTTCTTGGGTATAGCTCCGTTCCATGCCGATCTGCGCTTTCTTAAGCAAATGGCGATGAACTCGATACGTTATAATGCGATGGCCGAGGAGGAGAAGAAAAAGGCTTTTGAGAAGTGGCAAAAACAGTGGGATAAATGGATCGATGATGTGGCCAAATAAAATTACAGTTTATGTTTTGGAATTTTTGTCATTTTTATTATTTATTTATATTTATTTATTTCCCTCAGCTAAGAATTTAGTATGCACTCGTAAGTAACTTACAATGGATACAATTGATATGGGTTATGAGTATGCACAAGCTTGGTGTTCTTTTTATTTTTGTTCTTTTTCTTATTCACTTTCAAATATTCATAAAATTACATTTGAGATATTTCATTGGGATATGTGTGTGTTTTTTGTTTCATTTGGAGAGCAATCAAGCTTTTCTTTATTCACAGTTGGCCTATGTAATTGGTTTATTTAAATATATCCAGGTGATAATTTGTTGTTGGTTACATTCAACTGATATTGTTTTTTGAAATACAGAGAGAATCTGGAATACACTTACATAAGCATGTGAATATAAGCGAGTATATAGCACAATTACAATTATATTTATCATCGAACATACATACAATTGAGAACTCTTTGAATGAGCTTGTTTGTTTGTTTTTATTTGTTTAGATCAAGTTACGCTTTATCTTCTCATCTTTAAGCCCTATAGCACAAGCCATTTATTGTACATCTAAATTTAAATTCATTTTTATTTTATTTAGGGGGGATTTTTGCCAACTTGTTTAATTGAAATTTTGTTTCGATATTTCGTATTCTTTAATGTTAAGCATTCTTTCTGTATATGTGCTCGCAAAAATATTAAATACCATATGTTTCATCAAAATACTTTGCCCAGTATTTACCATTAAATTTCTTTCGATTTGCAACTATTTTTCGGTTTTCATGTATTGTTTGGATTTATTTTACGTTTTCTTACCTAAACCATTTCCAATGTTAGTTAATCATTTTTACAAGCTTACTTAATTTAACCGCAAACTAATTAATCAACCCTTCCCAGCTGATACCAGTTGCACTTCCTTCCTTTCGTTCGACATTCACACAATACACAATACAATTTTTATATATCGCTATGCTGTACAAATCTTAATTTCTACTCAATTATCGCAACTCTGACCCATTTTTATCGCATGCGAGAGAAAAGTTCAAGTCTCAGTTTACGCTATGTGCGTTCCCATCGCTTCTGTTGTTGCTGTTGTTGTTGCTGCTGTTGTCTTTGCAGTTTTTCGGCTTTCCAGCTGGTTTCGCCCACACTTAATGGATAGGGTATTATATCGGGCTGCTGCTCCGACGACGAGTTGTCATCGTTGCCCGCATTAATGGCATTAACAACATCCTCATAGCCGACAACATCCTCGGGAATCGCCTTATGCTGCTCCTCCTCGTCACCAACAGCTGCATCTTCTACTTCTTCATCGTCTGCTGCATTATGCATTAGCGTTAGTTTCCTCTCATGATAATGTGGCTTTTGTTGCAAATGATGTTTGTTGTTGTTCTTGTTGTTGTTGTTGTTGTCGCTGCTGTCAGCACGACAAAACTATAAGACCGCAAAAAAAAGATAAGAAAAGAGCGAGAAAATTATATTAAAATTGCATGCATAATAAATTGTGCATATTTTGTGACATTTAATTAAATTTCTGAAATTAATGAAATTATTCACAGCTAATTTTATGCAGCAGATAAGCGACTTATATAACACACAGTTGCAACTGCAACTCAACTGCGGTTATGTGCTTCACTTAATTGCTCCAAATGATTTGCGAAATTTTTGTTCGCTTAAATGCACACACATAAAACATTTAAGAAAGCTACAGTGTGAGTGTGCTCGACTGTGAGATACCAGGTGTACATTTTGAATAAAAAACAAAACAATGCGGTACCTTTTTAAAAATATACCAATTTAATATACCACAAAAATACTCAAAACAAAATATACCAAAGGTTATTTATATTTATTCAAAATATAATAATATTGCAAAATATACCAGATTGCCAGCCAAAGCAACTGTAATCATTATTATTTTTGACCATTTAAAGATTATAAAACTTGTCGATTTTCGGGACGGAAGTGGGCGTGCAAAAAATTTTATACATTTCCTGGAGGCACACAGTTATAATACCCTTCTACCCTATAGGCAGCGAGTATAAACAGCGTTGATAAGTCTAAAACCACAATTGCAAAGAGGGACAGACAGTGAATAGGGCATCAAAACCACACTCAAAATAATAATAATAATAATAATAATAATATGGTTCAACAACTCGCGCCATTTGTCACAATTGAATGTTTCGGCTACTTAACTTGGCCAAGATAAGCGGCGATAAGCGGACTGTAGGATAAGAGAACTACAAAATAAAAATAAAAACTAGTGGCCGATAAGCGACATTCGTTGGCAGCTAAGTCAAGGTAACATTGTTTAGATTACAGTGTCAATTGCAAGGTAAAATAAAATAACATAATTGATAGTTTATAGCTTAACAAGTTAACAAATCTATTACTCGAAATATGCTTTTAATTTAATTATTGCTTAGCATCAATTAATGCAAATAAATGGCTATCAACAGCTAACACAACATTCGACTTAAACGGTATTGAACTTTGTTGATTGCCTTTAAGTATAAGCCACAAAGCAATAACTAATTATAAATTATATTAGATATTGTGGATAAATAATGTCGAATTATGATATTCCCTAACACGTAACACATATAAGAAATTATAAATTATGTGAATTATTGGATATTGTAGATAAATTCATAAATAATATCGAATAGCGATATTCCCTAACAACGAGCTAATGTAACAAATAAAATCAACATATTATCAGTTGCTATGGTAACGATAATATTATAAATTACGAACTTATTTTATGAGTATATTTATAAGCGACCCACTCATAGTGAAATGAATACAAATGAACAAACGTCGACTTGGCTAATCACAACAAAATGTTGTGACTCTTTTATCAGTGCTCGAGCAAAGCTATTATCAGAGACTATAGTATACTATAGAATTCTGTAGTCTTTCTCATTATGAAATGTAGTCAAGGTCAAAGAAGCGGCATAGTTGATTTACACTAAAATATACGTCACTTTAATTAATGGCAATTACTCTTAATATTTTCGCATTTGATTTATAACATGGAAATATATAAAAATATATATAGTTCATACAAGTTTGTCTACGAAATTAAGTAAAATTCAAAGGGGAATTGAGTTTGCAAATGTTTTTGAATTTTACAAATAATTCTTCGCCTATTTTTGGCAGTTCATTAAATTGCAAAAAAAATTATAAAAAGCTTTCATACAATAATCAATTATTGCTATGTATTATAGAAGTTTGCATAACTTAGATAAGAGCCTTTATTAGCAATATAGCCTTAGTGGCTTTGGCTCATCTCATTGCAATTGTATTAGTTATTTAAAAAAAAAATAATAATAAGAATAATAATTTAAAATATTTAACTTAAATATATAAGTAAATAATATATAATAACAATCGAAATACTTATATTTATTTATAAATTGTAGGTGTTCACCTCCAAAACATTTTATCTACAGCAAGTAGATTTTCAAGGAGAAATAGGTCAACAAATTTGTTTTTTTTTTAATTTCACCAAAAATTCTTATCTTATTCTGACAACAACTAGTTGCAATATGAATGAAAAGCTTCTATGGTAAATTAGAAAAAGCTTTTAATTTAACAAGCATATTTTGCATAAATAATATAAGATTGAGTGACTTGCAGAATTTGCAATATTGTTAAAATTGACCTGTATATTAAAAATAAATAACATATTCTAAAGCAGCACTTAAAACTATGACCTTGACTTTATCGAAGGACAAACAGCTGTCTTTGAATTTAATTGACAACAAACAGCAAATAATTTCGACACAATTATTTTAAACCTGTATTCCCAATATAGTTAGCCAAACCGCCATACATGGAATTTATTTACAACAAACAAAAATAAATACTAAACACATGTTGACAGCCAGTTCGTTGAGCTTTAATTACATAAGGCTGGGTTCAAGTTGCCATCAAACAATAAGCAATTATTTCGACGCAATTAAAGCAACAACAATAATAGCGAGAGAGAGCAGCGACAGAGAGAAATAGTTCCTCAATATTATCTAAAAAATTATTCTAATCACAACTTAGAATAGATTATAAAAACTAAAAGCGCTCTCAGTTCTCATCAGTCGCCGACAAGTCGTGGAATTGTAATAAAGTCTACGTCAAGAATACGTCAAGAACGCTTGAAATCATGAGTAATAAAACAAAGCAAACTGCGCGCATTGTCGTCATTGGATCGGGACCGTCAGGCATCGCAGCTGCTACGCGATTGATCGATCAGGGATTCAAGAATGTGAGCATCTTGGAGGCAGAGAATCGCATCGGCGGACGCATTTGCACCGTGCCTTTCGGTGACAGTGTGGTGGACAAAGGAGCTCAATGGTGCCATGGCGAGTCTGGCAATGTTGTGTATAGCCGTGTGAAGGATTTGAATCTGTTGCATCGCACTGGAGATGCCTTGAAGACGATGACCTTGGTGCGTTCTAACAAACAAGTGTTGAACAATGAAACGGCTTTTATTCTTGGCAGCGCTTTCGAAAGTTCGTTGCCAACTACGCCAAATGAACTAAATGGTTCTCTAGGCGATCATCTGACGGACAACTTTTGGAAGGCACTCAGCGCATCGCCACCAGTTGATAAAACCATTGCCAAGGAGCTGTTCGAGACGGGCAAGCGACTGCGCTGCTCCTTTACAGCCTCGGATCATCTGTTTGAGGTCTCGAGGAGAGCGCACTTGGAGTTTGCTCAGAGTGATGGCGAATTTCTGCTCAACTGGAAGGACAAGGGTTACAAGAGTTTCCTTAAGGTTCTGATGAATGCCAAGCTGAATGATGCTGATGATCTTGGTGTGCTCAACGGACGTGTCAGGCTAAGCAAGCGTCTGACTGAAATCAATTATGCGAGTGACGAGCAGCTGAAGCTGCGCTGCGAGGATGGAGAAGTGATCACAGCTGATCATGTCATCTGCACCGTGTCTCTGGGTGTCCTGAAGGCGGTGCATCAGCAGCTCTTTGTGCCCGCATTGCCTGAGGCTAAAGTGCGTGCTATCAAAGGACTAAAAATTGGCACCGTCAACAAGTTCTATTTGGAGTTCGCCGAGCAACCTTTGCCCGCTGATTGGATTGGCGCCAACTTCCTGTGGTTAGAAGAAGATCTCGATGAGCTGCGCGGCACCGAACGCTTCTGGCTCGAGGGTGTCTTTGGATTCCATCGTGTGCTGCATCAGCCACGACTGTTGCAGGGCTGGATCATTGGCGAACATGCGCGCTACATGGAAACTCTCACCGAGGAGGAAGTGATCGAGGGATTGCTTTGGTTCTTCCGCAAATTCCTGCCCTTCAATGTGCCACATCCACAGCGTTTCCTCCGCACCCAGTGGACTTCCAACCCGAACTTCCGCGGAAGCTACAGCTCGCGCACCAACTACACCGATGAACTGCGCACTGGACCCTGGGATCTGGCGACTCCGCTGCTCGACGCTACAGGTCGACCCAAGGTGCAGTTTGCCGGCGAGGCAACAAGCAAGACGCACTTCTCCACGGTGCATGGAGCCACAGAAACTGGTTGGCGAGAGGCCGATCGACTCAACGAATACTACAGCAGTCGCAACAAGCTATAAAGTGGGCGTGGCATCAACGATTACAATCGATAATTAACCTCTACGCAAGGGGAAATCTATTTGGCAAGAGCTTTGCCCACAGTTGACCTTAACATTGAATATAAAATAGTTTTATGTACACACAACAACAAACAATTTCTTATCGTTGAATGTAGAGTAACTGATTACTTTGTAAGAGCTTTTGTACGTACAATATTTTTAATGATACAGAAAAGCTATGTGTTTGATTTATTTTCTTGTTTGTGTCTGTTACTTTTTGTTGGGAGAGAGGAAGCAAATAACTAGAATAATTTATAAAATAAAATGCTTAATCTATGCATGAATAGAATGGGAATTTTTAAACAAAATACAAAATTAAATAAAAACCATATTCATTCTAATGTGAAGTAACAACAATAAAATAACCTCACGCTTTCTTTGTTTGTTTTTAGAAATTAACTACTAATAGTATTGCGCAATTCAAAGAATTTTTGTAAACAACTGTGACTGATTTGGCAAGGCGTTTAAAAAGGTTGACACTAAAGAATCGGAAGCGTTTTAAATTCATTATATATTTTAAATTCTTAAACATTTTTTTATAACTTTGTGCCGGCAGGAAATGTATGTAACAGGTAGAAGGAGGCATCTCCGACCCTATAAAGTATATATATTCTTGATCAGCGTCAACAGCCGAGACGATATAGCCATGGCCGTCTGTCCGTCTGTGTGTCTGAGATGGAGCTATAATTTTTTTTGACAGCATTTGTTATGTTTGCACGCAGATCAAGTTTGTCTCAAATCTTTGCCACGCCCACTTCAGCCCCCGCAAATCAAAAAAATCGAATAACAAGCCTAATTTTAAAGCTAGAGTTGCGAATTTTGGTATATATATATATAGTAGTTATGATTTCTGACTTTAATTACTGATTCCTGAAATTTGGTTACGATCAGATAAAAATTGTGGAAGTTATTAAAGAAATACTTTTATATGGGCAAAAGCGCCTACTTACTGAGTCTGAGTTGCTTTGGCCGACAATCTGGTACATTGTGCCGTCTATGGTATATTTTGAATGGTGTACTATACCGATATACCAAATATACCATTTGGTATATTTTTAGTATTTTTGCAGTATATTCGGTATATTTTGAAAATGATCCCGCAATATTTTGCCTTTATTAAAATGGGGAGCGGGTAGCGAGCACACTCGACTGTAGCTTTCTTACTTGTTTTATTTTGGAAATTTGAGTTAATTCAGTTACTCAATTGTTGTTTAATAATGTTTTAAATATGTAACATTCAATACTTCATGCAAGTTCTTATATGTATTAATATCAATAACTATTGCAATATTCAACATTGTAACGAAACTTTTGCTAAAAGTTATATTATCAATTTAATAACTTTTCGATGGAGAATTGCCTGGAGTTGTTGGGCTCAGTTAATAAACAAGATTGTTTTTAGTTGTTTGAGTATTTTGTAATATATTGTTGATGTATTAATAGAAATAATTGCTTTATTTAATCTATATTCTCTCAACTCTATTGTTAGAAGTTTTAGTATAAATGAAGCTAAATGAAATAAAATTAACTTTAGGCAATACATATTTTCGAGCTGTTGAAATTGCTGAAATTCCACTTGGTTTAATTACATAAAATTGTTTTTGTTGCTTAACAATTATTTTAAATATAGATGTTGGCAAATATATAATTAATAAATGCATCTACTCATTATTTTTACTACCTATTTGTAAAAAGTTTGACTTTCAATACAGTAACTAAACTAAGTAATATTACCCTTGGAAAATGAAATTGAATTTGTTAAAATTTCAATGGATTTTATAAGTAAATAAATTTGTTTTTTATTGTTTGATCATGTTGGAAGGTATTTTTGTTAGTATTGATAGAAATGAAAGCACATAAAATATCCTATTACTTTTTACTGCATTTTATAAAAGTAAAAGAGTAACAATCTAGTAACTACACAATGTAAATTTAGCTTTAGGTAATGACATAACAAAGTGATAACATTGTAAGCATGTGCCTCACTAACTGGGTAACCCAAGAATCTTTGTCGTACAAATGCACTTCTTGATAACCGAAACCACAACCAAAAAACAATAACAACAGCAACAACAACCACAGCGATTAAGCCTAGCTCAACTGGTATTTATATGAGTTCACAATGTGCTCGAAGGCAAACAGTTGCTCGACGACTTGTAAGACAATGACTACTTGTGCAATCTCCCCACCGGTTCTCAAAAGCAAAGAGACTGCTAGGATCGTGATCATTGGATCGGGTCCTTCAGGCATCGCAGCTGCCACTCGGTTGATCGAACAAGGGTTCAAGAATGTGCGCATTCTGGAGGCAGAGAATCGCATTGGAGGACGCATCAATAGCATCGAATATGCGGATAGCATTGTGGACTTGGGTGCTCAATGGTGTCATGGCGAGACTGGAAATGTGGTCTACGAACGCATGAAGGATTTGAATGTGCTGCAGAAGACCGGGGACATTGCCGATGTTGTGCGCTTTGTGCGCTCCGATAAGGCGAATCTTTCCGAGGAGACCGTCAACAAGTTGATGAAAATCGCTTTAGGATCTTTGCCTGGCGAGAATGTTCCAGCTTTCAATGGCTCCTTGGGTGACTATGTGACGAAGAAGTATTGGGAAGAGGTGGACAAGTTGGAGAATGTTGATCGCGCTCTGGCCAGCGAGCTGTTGCAAAACTTTCTCAACTTCGAGTGCAGCGTCGAGGGTTCGGATCATCTGTTCGAGGTCTCTGGACGCGGTCATCTAGAGTTTGTGGAGAGTGGAGGCGACAATTCTGTTCATTGGTGCAACAAAGGTTACAAAACTTTTCTGCGTGTGCTGATGAACTCCAAGCCCGATGATCCCAACGATCTGGGAGTGCTCAACGGTCATGTGGAGCTGAACAAACGCATCGTCGAGATCAACTGGCAGGGCACGAATGAAGTGCATCTGCGCACCTGGAATGGTGAACTGGTGACAGCGGATCACGTCATCTGCACCGTGTCTCTGGGTGTTCTCAAGGAGCAACATGAGAAGCTCTTTATCCCGGCGCTGCCCGAGGCCAAGTTGCGTGCCATTAACGCACTCAAACTGGGCACAGTGGACAAGTTCTTGCTGGAGTACACTAATGAGCAACCCATGCCCAAGGATTGGCCTTCTGTGAACTTTTTATGGCGCGAACAGGATCTGCAAGAGTTGCGTGGCACTAAACGCTTTTGGCTTGAGAGCGTTGGCTACTTCCACATTGTGCTCTGCCAGCCGCGTTTGCTGGAGGGTTGGATCATTGGCGAACATGCACGCTATATGGAAACGCTGCCCGAGGAGGAAGTGCTCGAGGGTCTACAGTGGCTATTCCGCAAGTTTTTGCCCTTCGACATGCCGCAGCCAAAGAGCTTCCTGCGCACGCAGTGGCACTCGAATCCCAATTTCCGTGGCAGCTACAGCTATCGCACCACATATGCGGATGCATTGCGCACTGGTCCTTGGGATCTGGAGTCGCCACTGGGCGATGTGAGTGGCAAGCCAAGGTTGCAGTTTGCCGGAGAGGCGTCGAGCAAGACGCACTACTCGACGGTGCATGGCGCCACCGAGACGGGTTGGAGAGAGGCGGATCGTCTCAATGCTTACTACAGCAGGGACAGCCCATCGAAGTAGATTTGAAAAAGCACATGAAATGATAAGGACAATGATGACGACTACAGAAACTCTATTGAATTGTATACTTATTTAACAAATTGGCAAAAACTGTGATTTAAATTCTCAAAAATTAAACAAACATTCAGCAAAACTAAAGTGAACTACGTGTATTGAATAGAAAAGGACACGAAATGATGACGACAACAATTAGAACTTGATTTAAATTTTCAAAAATAAATAAACATTCAGTGAGCAGTGTAAATTGATGACAACAACTGAAACTCGATTGATTAGTATCTTAGCTTTAGTTTTGCATCAAGCAGAACACCTAAGTCATTCTCCGACTCTATTCGCTCAAAGGGAATACATATAATACATAATTATTTACGTGGGCAGTGCCACTATAGAAAGTCATAAGCTTACATTTATTGTAATTAAGATTTAACAAATTTATTGTGCACCAAGAAAATCTTTGAATGTCAAGCAAAGCTTAACATCATCAGCATACATAAGTACATGGGAATGCTTTATAACATAATACAGATAATTTATAAACAAAGTGGACAATAGGAACCCAAATGACTAGGGCACACCAGATGTAACTTTGCCGGATTTAGATACAAAGCTATTAAATTAGAAATATTAAATCCTATCCAAAATATATGAGGGGAGTCTCTAAATTAATTTATGAGGAAAACCGTAAAAGACTAAGTTTATACATCGAAATATAATTATTCACGGAGTCAAAAGCCTTACGGAAATCAGCGTAAAGAGCATTCGTATGCATTTTATTATCGAATCCTTTAAAACTATGGCAACTATTGGCAAAAACTATGATTTAAATTCTCAAATTCAGCAAAACTAAACCGAACACAGGGTATTGAATAGAAAAGGAAATAGAAAGATGACGACTAATTGACAACAACTAAAACTTCACTGTATTGCTTACTATATTAAAAATTGGCAAATACTGTGATTTAAATTCTCAAAAATTAAACGAACTTGCAACAAAACTCAAAATTGAAGCAAGTACATTGAATACCTTACAACAAGTTGTATGTTTGACCAGCAACTGCTGGCCCACAGCTGCGGTTGGAATACTTCCTTTTTTTTTTGTTGGTTGGTTGGTTGGTTGGTTGACAAAGTCGCATATGTAATGGGTAATCTACGAGAAGACGATGTCCAGAGGCTGGGCCAACAAAGAGAGCAACAACATTTGGCAACAACAGTTACAACGCTTTGGCCTTTGCGTGGCATAAATTTGAATTTTCAACACTCAACTGTGTGTGTGTGTGAGAGAGTGTGTGGCTAAAACATTTTGCAGCACAGTTTCCACTTCGAGTTTGCTTCACTGTTTGCGGCATTGTTGGCATTCCTGGTGTTTGGTCTGCCTGCCTCTGGCCCCTTCTTCCCCCTCTTTCTGTCCCTCGTTCTCTGTGAAGTGCCAAACTGATTTTTACTGCTGCATTTTTGTCCCTATTTGGCTTTGCATGTGTAAAGTGCACTGAACCACGCCCCCTCCCATCTGGCTGTTTGTCTGGTTTAGTGTGCGTTTAGCCTCAACACCCCCTACACACACCCCCTACGCACAGCACAATTACAGTGTTGTCCGCGACTGCTCTCGTTGCAAATGAGTTGGTCAACATGTTTTGGTCAAATGTTAAAATGGGCCAACAACACACTGGATATTGCCATGTTCAAATGAATATGCTTTGCTTTCCTTTGCTTTCATTTTCCCTTAACCAAGTGCACATAATCAGCCCAAAGCGTTTACTTTAAAACCTGCAAGCCAGACAAATATTTACTGCAATAACATGTGGTAACAACTATTACAACTTGTTCGACAGCAAAATATCTCAATTCATGGATATTTAGTATGAATTGTAGATGAGAAAGAATAGTTAGAAATTGTATTGTATTGTGAATGGATGTCCAAAATTTAATGAAGTAGCAATAAAGTTGAGCACATCGATGAGCATGTAATATTAATAATACTGAGAATTATTGATTAATAATTTAATATCAAGAGAATGCAATCGTTTCTCTGTCGATATGAATTTCGATTATTAATTGTGTAATAAAATCTGTAAGCCACAAATAGCAGCTAAGCTAAGTGCATAGTAATTTTCAAATATGTTTGACTGATCATAAATAGTATATAGTAGCTTTTACTTGGTTTCATTTAAGTGATGATTGCTAATTTTGCTATTTGAAAGCGAGATCATCTCAACATTGGTCTTAGTCCAAAATCGAGTTACTAAGTGCGATTTAAACGATTAGACTTCCTTATGATGAACTATCATAACAGCGATCTATAATCCCTAAAGAAAAAAAACGAAATTTCTAATAAATCCTAATCGAATTCAAGGACATATCCACTTGTTTGTTAGCGAGAAATTCGACTTGTCATGTTCTCAGAAGTTCATAGAATAAACAAGGAAGTTATAAAGAAAATGGTTGTAAAAGTACTTTACTTGTTCCTTATGTTATATATAAAAGTACTTGATATATCTCTTATGAGTGCTTTACCCACATAAATGAACAATAAATAAAAAAGTAGATTAATTGGGACACGTTTTTACAGTTTTATTAGCACTTGCAATCAGCTCGCAGTACGCTTATCAATTCCTTATAACTGTGCTGTTTTCGATCGATAATAGCTATTCAATCGATCCGCCTCCCGCCAACCTGTCTCCGCTGCCCCGTGCACCGTCGAGTAATAATGTTTGTGCGAAGCTTCGCCGGCAAACTGCAATCTTGGTCGGCCGCCAATATCGAGCAGCGGTGCCTCCAGATCCCAGGCACCTGTGCGTAGTTCATCGGCCATCGTGGTGCGGAAAGTGTAGCTGCCCCTGAAGTTGGGATTCGCATGCCACTGAGTGCGCAGGCAACGCACTGGTTGTGGCACATCGAAGGGTAGGAATTTACGGAAGAGCCAGAGCAAACCCTCCAGCACTTGCTCCTCGGTGAGGGTTTCCATGTGCCGAGCGTGTTCGCCAATGATCCAACCCTGCAGCAGACGTGGCTGATAGGATACCGGATAGAAACCAAACACGCTCTCCAGCCAAAATCTCGCCGAGCTGCGCAACTCTTGCAGATCTTCCGCCAGCCAAAGGCAACAGAAGCCAGGCCAATCCTTGGGCAACGGGGGCAAGGCGTACTCCAAAAATAACTTGTCAACGGTGCCAAGTTTCAGACCTTTAATGGCACGCACTTTGGCTTCAGGTAAAGCGGGCACAAAGAGCTGGCTGTGCTGCTCTTTGAGCACTCCCAAAGACACCGTGCAGATAACATGATCTGCAGTGAGCACTTCGCCATTCCAGCAACGAATTAACACCTCATCAGCGCCTGTCCAGTTTATTTGTGCTATACGCTTGTTGAGCAGCACTCTTCCTTTTAGTACACCAAGATCATCGGGATTATTCTGCTTAGATTGCATGAGCAAACGCAGAAAACTCTTGTAGCCCTTATCGCGCCAGTTAAGCAGCAGTTCGCCCTCGCAGAGCCAGTACTCGAGGTGTCCGCGTCCCGACACTTCGTACAAATGATCTGCGGCCTCAACGGAACTCTCGAACTTGTGGAAGTTCTCCAGAAATTCCTCGGCTATGGTTTGATTTATGGCTGGCAACTTTTCCAGCTCTTTCCAGTATTTCTGGGTTAAGTAATCCCCTAAAGAGCCCTTGTAATCCGTCAGTTCTGTTTGCCTCTCTGGTATGGAGTTGAAGGCAATTGACTTGAGGTTGTCTGCCACCTCATCGGACAGCACTTCTTTGTTGGAACGCACACAACGAAAGGTTTCGTAGTGACCTTCTGTGGTTTCAAGTAAGTTCAGATCCTTGACACGTTCGTAGACAACATTGCCAACCTCGCCATGGCACCATTGAGCACCCAAGTCGATAACATTATCAGCAAATGGAATGGTATTAATGCGTCCACCAATGCGATCTTCCGCCTCCAGCAACAACACGTTCTTAAAGCCCTGCTCAAGTAATCGTGTTGCAGCTGCAATTCCAGCTGTGCCGGCTCCAATGATCACAATGCGTGCGGTTTGTTTGCTTTTGCTCAGAGAGCGAATGGATGCGGCACTCATTATGCTTAAAGTGAGTACAACTATAATTCAGAGTAACAACGATTCACCTTACACTATAAAAATACGTGCGCTACGCTCTGCGTTCGGCATGCGACTGAAAATCGCTTCAATAGTTTTGCCTCTCTTCAACGGTGAATGTCACCCACCGCTCTAATGTGCTGTGAAGAGAGGAGAGAGAGACAGACAAAGAAGGAGAGCGCATAATGCAAATACTCGAAATGTAAGGCAAAGGGCAAAATCGTATTTGCTTCACTAATCGCTGATGATGTCAAATATCACTCTTTCTTTCACACTCTCTTAAATTTTGTCGCGTGGTTAGATAAGATACGTTGAGATATTGTTATTTGGCAAAGATTGTAAATTAATTATGGAAATCAGCATTAATGAGATGAAGATTGTCACACAACTGTGCAGAGTGGAAAAAAATAAGTTAGCGAGTTGTAAAGCGCAGATAGGCAAAGTAAGTTAACGATATTGATATTGACCACGTTTATCTGCCTAATGTGCTAGTCTCTCTATATTATCTTGACATAGTTATCTATAGAATTAGCACAGTTGACTATGTAAGATAATTTTTATACTAGATCATCTTAAGGTATTTTTGCAAAATTTTCAAAGATCGCTGTAAAAAAAATAAAAGGAGAAAGATACTTTAATTTAGTATGCAAATTTTTAGGAAATACACAAATATTAGCCGAGTTTTAAGGCAAAGATAGGTAGATAAATAATGAATGTCAAAGATATAGATATTTGATTTAATTATCTGCCTAAGCTAATATTGGAATTTTATAGTAGTGACAAAATTATCTGGAATATTGGAACAATTGACATCTTAAGAATTTCATATAGTAGATTTCAGTAAAGCGAGCAAAAAGTGTCTGCAAATTAATTTTAAAATTAAATTTAAAGAAAAACTTTACTTCGTTGTATAACTTGTATGCTAAAAATATATGTATTTGATTTCACTCTATTTTATATTTGACTCTTTATTACAAAAATACCCAAATTTTTCTGAAGTTTAACAAATATAAGCGTGTGTTCGAGTTGAGTTGCCAAATAATCTGACAAGCAGTCTCTTTAGTTGTCAAGCATATAAAGTTCAAGAATTTAACTATCTCTAGTGCTTACACATGTCATTGAAAGTAATCGAATCTATTATATGGAAAACTAACATTTGCTATCAATTGTTTACCAAATATAAAGTTCCTTAGATAGAGATAATGTACTGTTGTCAAGCTGTTATTAGTGTATTTCTAGTTAACTGTTGCAATCAATTGCTCCAGTTTAAAACACAATTTCAACGTTTAACTTGCATCATAAATCCATTTTGTATGCAACAATGGAAAGTAAAATTTTTATAAAGACAAACACAAACTGCAAACCGCATTGCGATATATTTTTGTTGTTTTACGTAGTAGTTGTATGTAGTATATACTACGCTATAGTTTACTCGAATATGGGTAACATTCAGTTGAAAGCTGCCACTGGTTGCCTCTGAGTTGAGTGGGAGGTTGGAAGTTGGTTGTTGGTTGGGATGTAAGGCAGCAGGCAAAGCGCTTTGATGAATGTATTCATAAAAATCCAATCATTGCAATTGCAGCGTGCTCACCAAATAGAAATACAAAAACAAAACAAAAACAAAATAACAACAAGAGAAAAGGCATTCAAGATGAATACGCCAAAATAATGGGAAAAACACAACAGACAGCTGGGCGCGACTGAACGAACTCAGTTGGAATACACACACACTCACATATACACTTACATACATATATATAGTCAACAAAAAAAGATATATACTGGACATTCCCTCAACCCTCAACAACTTTGCCTTCGCCCATTTTGTCCTTAGGTCTCACAAAGAAGTCAACAAAAAATTGCAGTCATATTTTTTTTGTTTTCTTTTTTTTTTTGCACAAAACAAAACAAAACATTTGTGCATAGAAAAGAGACAGGGATACTAAGAGAGATTGAGAGAGTGAGAGAGAGAGAAACAAAAGAGAACGCTTACAAGGCAAGAACAGCAACAAAAATGCGATTAAAATGACAAGTGAAAGCAATTTTCGTGCAGCTGCTGTGGATAATGGGGCAAGAGAATGTAGAACAAGGGGAAAAGGGGGAGAAGACAGTTGGTAAGTATTGCAGACGGACTGCCGTTGAATGACTGCTGTTTGGCATGGAATGGCAATATGAGCGTCAGAAGAAAATATGACTCTGTTTATGGCCAAGCCTAAGGCAGTTTCTATACCATCAACGTGCAAATATTGCTATCCAGTTACGGTCTCCTCCCCTTCCATTTACCCTTCCCCTTTTCTTAACCCTCCTACGTATTCGTACTCACATTCTTGCTGCATTCACATTTCAGTATCCATTCGACGGCAATGAATTTATTCTCAATTTGTATCTGATGTGATTGCAGAAATTCCTGATCGATGGGCTCCAAAGCAATGGTGTCCCATAACTGACCCGGCTGCTCCAGCTGCTCCTTCTCTAGCTCCTCCGTCTCATATTGCCTGTCACCTTCAATTGCAGGCTCCAGTTCGTCATCCTGTTGCTTGCCAAAGTATTCTGCACGTCGTCGTTGTTGTTGTTGCTGTTGTTGCTGTGCTCGCTTTTGTACGTAGTTAATTGGATCAACGGCATTTAAAGGACACAACAGCTCGACCTGCATAGGAAACACAAAAAAGACGAAGTAGTTGCAATTGGAACTTGAGAATGTAACTAGTTGAAATCACTGCATTCAATTCCTCTCTTCTCCCTCTTCCCATTTCCTGATCCCCGTTGATTGCGACGAACGTTTAATAAATTGAAAAAAAAGTGCAATCAGGCACAGGTGCTAAATTGATTTTGACAGCCTGCCGAGCATTTGATTTCCCATTTTGCCATTTTGCTGTACTTTACATTCTACAATCTGCTCTTTTTTGTCTGTCAATTGCCATTGCAATTGACGTTTTAATACAATTTCCTTTTTAATTAATACCAAAAGACGACGAAATGCCAAAGGCAATCGAATAAATAGCAATAAGAGAGCCATTAACTACTTAAGTGCTACTCTAATAAGGGGTAAATAGATTCAAATATAAATTAAGCTATTTGAAAAGCTTTTAGTATGAAAAGTCTAAATATAAAGTTAGTATAAATGAACAATTCAGAAGACTTTTAGTTTAAAGAATATATATTTATTGCATTAAATTTTGGCAAGCTAATTTCTTAACTATAACTTTAAAAATAATTTAATAAAAAAGTAAAATAAATATTTTATAAGACATTTGAATATTTGTTGGAAAACAATACTCAATATCCTGAAAATTACTGAATATGTTGATGGTTGTAACTGGTATATTAAAAAAAATTATACTCAAAATATACCGTAGAAAACTATATATATATAAGATTGTCAACCAACCAATATATAATTTAGCAACAAATACTAAAATATACCTAAAGCTGTATTTGGTATATCAA
Source organism: Drosophila albomicans (assembly GCF_009650485.2). Lineage (NCBI taxonomy): Eukaryota > Metazoa > Arthropoda > Insecta > Diptera > Drosophilidae > Drosophila > Drosophila albomicans. The sequence continues at coordinate 38,440,948 of NC_047629.2, read as the reverse complement.
AATGCTATTACATTCAAAATATACCATACAGAAAAATATATACCAAATTCTCAACCAAGCAATATATATTTTTAATAACAAAATTTTTTTTTCAATAAATGCTTATATTAAACAAAATGCTGTATCCTCAAATATTTTCTTCTTAAAGAAACAATCAATAAGAGCATTAATTCATCGACTTGTCCAGCTTTATTTTCTCCTCCGCCATTCTCTTGTTTGTGCTCAATTTCTCTTTGCCATTTAATAGTCAAAGATGTTTCGAATTAAAATGGACGCTAATTTAATTGATTAATGAAAATAACAAATTGCAGTCAACAAACAGTTTTCTACTTTGGCATGAGGATGCGACAAAATTGCAGCATGTCTTTGGGGCTGTGTGACATAGTTGTTGCAAGCCTTTACCAGGCGAAAATGAAAAGCCTCTCAAAGGAAAATTGCTTTCAATCACCCACTGAGCTGTTTGCTATGCAGGTGAGGCAACGACAAACGCATTTTGCAAGGTCTTTACGCAAATCTTGGACCGAAATACTCACTTGTATTGTTGTGGACACCGCTGGGGCACAGCACTTGGTGCCGCGGTGGCAGCTGCCGCACAGTTTGGGACGATAGAGTTTGCGAGAAACGCATTCGCCAAGTCGAATCCTCGCTGGCCCCAGGCGCTGTAAGCTCCGGCACTCGTGTCCCTTCTGTTGTTGTTGTTGTTGTTGTTGTTACGCGTGGGAATGGTGAAAAAAGAAAGTTTCATCAGGCGGCTGCCACTTGCAACACTTGCCACATTCACAACTCACTCTAATTCTATGCGCTGGCTCCTGTTGCATGTGCTGCTCTTGCTCTGGCTCCGTCTCTCGTTTTGTCTCCCTCTGATGCTGCCAGTGCCATGCTCTCTCCCTCTGATGTTGTTGTTGCCGCCGCTTGTGATGATGCAGCTGATGAAGCTGGCTGGCAGCCAAGTTGTGCTCTGGCTGCAGGTTAGTTAATGGCCTGTTGTGGCTGCTGCTGCGCTTATTCTCTCTGCTGTCTCGCTTCTTATTGTCTTGGCCACATCTGCGATTCTCGCATAACCGTAAATTGCTCAATTGATGGCAGCCAGTGTGGGTCGTAGTCTGCCTCGTGGCAATGCCCAGGCCGCAAACGCTGCTGCAGGCGCTCCAATTGCCGCTGATGCTGCTATTGTGGCAGGTGGCATAGACTGCAACAAAAAGAGTTGATAATGATTATGATTGGCCAACTAATGAGCAATTCCCAAGTGCTCAGAGTATAAACATAGTTTGAGTGCAAAATATACTTATAGAATATCACTTCAATAATAATTTAATCCCATAAAGACTATAAGCTCTAAATAATGAAATCAGTTTTGGGGATTTCTTAGAAGTTAAAACATTTCTTATGTTCTATTATATGTTAATGCATTTTTGGAATACTTCAGTTAGAAATTTAAATATATGTCTGCTCGGAATTTTAGTTAATTTTATTGATTACAAATTTGTTTAGCTAGAATAAATGAATTCATTTTGAACTTGTTAACTGAAGTTAATCAATTAAAATATTTTTTTGTTTTCTTGAAAAAGTGGAATTAATTCGATGACTTGGAGGGTCCCCATACAAATTAAATTGATTAAAACATTAATTAGTTGCATTTTAAAAAACCTATGGCAACCATAAAATAAAGAAAATTTTATTTTTCAACTTTTGGTTTGTAGGTGTTCCGGATATAACGACAGTCCCTTGAAAGTCGCTATAACCGGAATCTACTGTATTTAATTTATATTTATATGATTATAGTTTGTTTATTGAATGACATTAATAAAAAATAATTAAATTTAGAGAATACAATAGGTAAATAATTATCGTATTTTAATGTAGTAAATAAACCCTAATATATAAAAATCGTATCAAAAGAGAATAATTATTTGCAGAAGTTTACCTTTTTTATCGCATAGGAAATGTTGAATCAAATTAAGAGTATAAAGCAGTCATTAAATGATAAATAAATCTAATATGCGTTGTTCATGTGTTAATATTGCTTTCATTAAATTAAATTCCTCTGTGCAAATAAAACAATCCGCTAAAAATGCTGCCAACAAATCCATATTTCTACACACTGCGTATGCTTGATATTGTGACTTTTATACAATTTTAATTTGTAGCAAAGACCTTGAGCATTCTCGTGTATTTATTTCCATTTTTACAGCGTTGTTTGCATGCTAATATCCATTCCGTTATTCCGTTGGCAATTTCGTTTTATTTTTGCGTGGTAATTGCGTCAATGGGCAGCATTGTGAACGACAAAGGCGTAAAGCCCAATTGAAGTGAGGGCCCTTAAGAGCACTTAATAATCTTGTTTATTTATTGCATTTTGCGCGTTTAATTAACACTTAATCCTTGTGTAAGTAATTATGCTGCTGCCACTGTTGTTGTTGCTGTTGTTCTCTCATAGCTGGAGGCAAGAGCAAAAGCTACAGCTTCTGTTTGGTGTTTGTTGCTGTTGCTTCTGCAGTTTGCTGCTGCTACTGCTGGTACTGCTGATGCTTCAAGCACGACTGTTGCCTTGTCATGGAATAATTCATCTTCATAAATATGCGTTGCGCTTTTGGTTGGGCGCTTAAAAAGCATTAAGTTGTGCGCCGGACGCGACGACGGCGATGACGACGACGACGATGACGATGACGGTATGCCCCTGGGCGCCATTAACTCACAACCATGGACTATGAAAGTCCAGAGCCAAAACCGGCTGCGACCATAAACACACTTATAAAACAATAACAAGGCCATGACCCGCACCTCCTCCCCACCTTCATGGACCACTGTCCACTTCCCAACTTCCCACAGCGCAACTCGCAACTTACCATCAGCTGTTGGATTCTCACAGAGCCACATTTTGCAACAGTGGCCGGGCACCTCGACGAGACGCGGTGATCTGCACGAAATCGTATCCTCCGGCGCCGGCAGCTGCTCGTTTGGACACAGAGTCGAGCAGGCATGGCGACCATTCTGCAAGAAGGCGAAAGGCGAGACATTAAAATACATTACAAGTGGCGCCCAACCAATCTCCATCTGCTCTGTTTATTTAGCCCCAAATAAAGTCATAATGTAAGCAAAATATTTGCCACAAAACAGTCGGTACGAAAAGTACTCGCACACACATACCGCCTAATGCCTTAAGTATGTTGCCAAATTAACATTTTCTTACTTGTTATTTTATTTATCAACAGTTTCGCTTTCGTAGCCATGTGCCATGTGTTTAGTTTAGTGTGGCCAAAAACTTGCTTAGTTTTCGCTCACTTCCAAATTGCACTGCATAAATTGCGACCTTGCTTTCTGCCCTCTTTACATAAGTGTGTGTGTGTGTGTGTGCGTGCTACCATTTGGCATGAATACTCTCGTATGTGTCTGCCTGCAATGATAAACTGCCTCAATTGTTGGCTAGAGGTGTGAATTCCAGCAACAATCACACACACACTCGCTCACACATTTCACTCTTGCCTGAAGACAAATGTTTGGCCATAAAGCAATGCCAAGGATTTAGTTTTTGGCCGAGATTTGGCCAGCCTCCTTTTTGGCCTTTGCTTTTGCTTTTGCTCTTGCCGTTAGCTGTAATTGCGCGTAAATCTCATTCACATTCACGTATTAGATTTTACTTGTTAGCGCGTGTTTAACTCACGTGCTGAACAAAAGTTATGGCTGGGAAACATTATAATAGTAGAAACTAAATAAATAATAGCTTTAAATAATTATTTGGATTTTATTTTATGTAAATTCTAATACTAAAGGCATTTTTATGCTCGGCAAAATAATAATAGTCAAAGATATAATAAATAAAATTAAATCATTGTATTTGTCAAATATATAAATCATATTATATTTGAAGCTGCTCATTACTCTATTCAAGAGCTAAAGAACAATAAATTCATTAAACAATCAAATATTAAAAAATAAACGCAACAAAATATTTTCTTTTTCAATAAATAAATTATAATAGCTTCTAATTTCTCTACCCATTCGAATTAGTGAAAAGTAAAAGCTGCTAAAATTAAACAAAATATTCTAAAACATGTTTTATTATGCTGTTATTATTATTACCATAAACTAATTATCTTTTTAAGCTTTTCTTTGTTTATTCCCCTTTAAAGTTTCTAATTCGTATAACGTTTTCAGCCCGACTAAATTCAGATTTAATTGCTGCGCAGCATAAAGGGATTTGTATGGTAAATAAATTACACAAGTGTTAACGTTAACCCCTATGAAAGATATGGAAAACAAGAATAAAAAACACAAAACCTGGGGCAATCACTGGTTAAACAATAGCACAAAAGCAAAAGAGCCGCTTAGTGGCACTGCATTTGACTTTGACCCTATCTGCAGCTGTATCTATAGCTCTGTCTGTGTCTGTTTCTCTGTCTCTCAGTCTCTGTGTCTGTTGTGGTTAGTGGCAACTAAACGGTGGCAACCTTTACCCCAACCCACCCCACCCACACTCAACCCATCACATCACTTACCTCGCAGACGCATTGAGTTTTACAATCCAATTTAAATGTGGCTCCATGTGCGAATGTTGTGTTGCCAACACTGCAATTGGCTGCAGGGCGCACACAAAAGGGCCCAAAATGACAGGCGGACGTGGCCGAAAAGTGAACGAAGGCCAACGTTAGTGGTAATAGCAGTAGTTGTTCCATTGTTGTCCAGCATCCAACCCGGGGGAAAAGTGAGAAAAAGAAGAAAGAAACACACACAAATTGTAGTCGAAAGAGAGAAAAGCAGAGAAATGAAATCAGCTCAACTCGTACTTGCCGCCGAGGTGTGGCAAATGTGAGTTGAGCCCAAAATAGAACTAGAAATTGAATTGAACGTAGTGTACTTTTTTTGGGAGATACTTTAATGGACATGACAGCTTATGGGTGAGAGCGAGACATTGTGTTTTGTAGTTAATGGGCAGAGAGACCAAAGGAACGCAGCTTTAAGTAACTTTGCGGCCTTTTGTGCACTCGTCAATCTTTAAGCAGTTCCATTAGTCGAAGTTGTTGCCTTTGTTGCATGTTCTTATTACCATGGCTTATTCTCTTTTGGCCTGACATTTCAGCAGCCAATTTTCATCATGCAGAGAGGTGGGTGAAAACCAATTAATATTTGCCAGTGCTTGTTATAAATTTTCTTTCGCATGTTAGATCACACAAACAAACACACGCATGCACGTACACATATTTATCAGAACAAACAATAGACTTTTGGCTCATCAGAAATGAACACTGACAAATGTTGTTTGTGCTTTATGGTCCGCCATTAGGCCACAAAAGTTTGCTTTTGCTTTTGCTTTTGCCAGAGCTACAGCTTCAATCACAATTACGAGGCTTTCGCTGGAATTTTTTTGCAATTTCGCAGTTACCTAGATACAAAGGCGGTGCCCCTGCCTCAGTCCCAGCTGATGCTTGCCACATGCATGTTGCTTCTGCCACTTATAGCTACGTGCTCTGTGGCAATTTTCCACTGTGTTTTTCCCCTTATTCGTATTTTTGTGTGTTTGCTGGGAGTCAGGCAAATATTCTTGAATTGATTTCGGTGACGACGTGACGTTGTAAGAACGATATCATATAGGAGTATATATCACAGAAGGCAACAGACAAAGGCATCATCATTCATTTGGCATTTTGGCATCAATGGTTAATGTGAAAATCGTTGTTGTTGTTGTTTTTGTCGCTGCTGTTGCTGTCATTGTTGTTATTTGTAATGAATATGGGCACGTGGTTGCATGTTTATGTCGTTAGCAATTAGCTTCGATTATTTGATATACGAGTAGACGAAGAGGAGCACACCGGATGTTGACAACTAAACCTCAACCATGTGGCACATGTCTCGGGGCAACAACAAGCAACAAGCAACGTGCAACATGCCCATTGAAAACCTTACACCTTTTTTACTTTGTGGCGAATTGTGTCATTTTCGAAAGTGCAATCTTCTTAATGTACTTTGGCATAAGACACACACACACACACACACACATACAGAGACACACAGACTGACTTACACCCAAACACACTCGCTCATAACAAGCAAAAGCTGTCTGCATTGAACCCATACAGAGCAAAAAGCTTGTCACACATACACAAACACAATCAGTGACATTGCTTTACATATCAAACAGCGAGCGTGTGTGGAGTGCTATTGTGTGTGTGTGTGTCATTGTGTGTAGGTCTGTGTATGTGCCATTGCTCGTTACAAGCAATCGCTGTTTACCCTAACGAATCGGGCAGCTTAAATGACGAATATGATGAAAGCTGAAATATCCTACAATAAGTTAATGATCAGACTTTATAGTGCATAAAGAAGTTTGTATAAAGAAAAATAGATTAAGAGATAAAAATAAATAAAAATGTAAAAGTTCTTAATGAATATTTTATTTAAAATGAATACTATATTTAAAGTTTTTGATAAATATTATATTATATTTAACATGAATATTATTTTAATTTTTTAATTTTTCATAAATTAATATATGTAAAAGGTAAATAAATGAAAAAATTAAATAAATAATAAAAACATTTAAAGTTCTTCATTAATATTTTATTTAACATAACGAATTTCATGTATTTTTATAATTTTTAATCACGGCGTTCATATTAATGTAAAATTTAATTTAAGAAATATTAAAATTAAATAAAATATTTTTGATAAATAATGTAAAAATATAAAATAAATGTACTTGTTTATTGCCCTTATGCGAATATAAATTAATATGTAATTTACTTACATATAAATATGGTCATTACTATTCAAACATAATAAAATGAAAAGAAAATACAAAACATATTATTTATTACGTTAAAACTATTTAATATATTTCCCTAATCTTTCTAAATTGCATTTCATTACAAATGCTTTTACTCCTAAGAAAACTTGTTCAACATTCTAAAGTCAAGCTGCCTGAAGAGGCCATTACATCTCAACAAGTATTTATTTGCTGGGTATCTGTCGTTGTTCGTCCTTATGGCGGAAGTGAACGCAGGAATTGCAATGTGAGCACTTTTATCTGCGCCCGCTGTCAACATTTAAGGATGTCTACGCTTTGCTCGAGTGTACTTAAGCAGTTATGTTCTGAACGTCGTCTGTTCATACTCTCTCTCTCTCTCTCTCTGTCTCTATCTTCTTCAGGTTTCAGATTTTTCGCCGACAACCTGCAAGCTGAGTGCGCGCCGCCTTATCCATGCTATAACTTCATGTCATGCATTATACTTTTTATTTTGAAATGTACTCATGCGCTCATCTCTCCCCTTTTTACTCTGCATGTGTTTTTTAGTAGCAAAGCGAAAAAAAGTGTAGCATATTTTTGTGCGCTTTCCACTGCCCACTTTTGTTTGGGTCATCATCACTTGTCCGGCTACAGTTGGCGGAGCTATCTGTGTATGGCCCGGGCATGGGGTCACGTGTGCACAGTTTATTTGTTTTATGCCGGGGCGCATAGTATTTGTTTTACTTAGAGTTTTAGATTTACTTAAGTCGTTGATGACCATGACCAAATAAAGTTTCATTTTGTGCAAAGATTTACAACACTTGAGCGTGTGCGACAAGTTTTGAGTGCTCAGCGAGCAGCAGTTGCCCAGTGGCTAGTGTCCAGAGCAGGCCATAAAGCGGAAAGTTCAAAAGACTCTGTGTTTGTGCGAGAACAACGCTGCGTATGCGCAATTTTATTGCAAATTGTGTGTTCTCTGTGCTGTATTTGCCATGGACAAGATATAAATGCAATGAAAATAGTCTGGCACACACAAAGCTTGTTTAAGCAATAGTTATTAGAGGGAAAGAGAGGTTTAACTGCTTGGCAAACTTGCCACTTATTAGCCTTAAAATTCTATATGAACTTTAGTTGCTATCTATTCGAATTTCAGTCGCTTTACTCTGTAAATTTATTTCTAGGTAGAAATCTTATTGATTTCAGCTTGAAGTAAATCTCGTTTTGTTTGTATGCCTTTCAAATGCTCACGTTCTCGTAAATATTTTTGTATTTTTTGTGTTTTTTGAGTTAATTCCACCATCGCACATACTTTCACATACATCGTGCTCCACATTTTTCGTGTTTCGATAACTTTTGCAGAAGTTCCCTTCGCTCCCTCCCTCGCACTCACAGTGCAGTTGCCGCACGAACCAAAAAAGAACAAGTTTTACAGTTTAAATAAACTTGTTCCGTTTTGCCTGGACAATGCATCAGCACAGCGGGGCGCTGTGCTACACGCTACAGGCAACAAAACGTGTGGAGCATTGATATGCGCCGAAGGCACATTCACACACAACTGAAGTGAGGGTTAAAGGGAAGGCAACAACAGCAGCAGCAGAAGCTGAAGCAACAGCAGCTCTCGCACTGAGCCCACAACAGGCGAACGCACAAACTGTATTGGCATTTGACTCGAAACTTTTGGCTTTTGCCTTGCCAGTCGACAGCGGGAGGACAGAGAGTGAAAGAGGAGAGAGAGAAAGAGGGGTGCTCACACACCCATAAAACATATGCAACGATACTGCCAGAAGTAAAATTGTTGTATTGTTGTACAAGTATTTGTTGTAACGCCCAAATCGAAAAGTTTTTGGCACAGTTCGTGCTGCTGTTTAATTTTGAAAAGCTTTGTACGACAACATACATACGTATAAAGCCCGAGCACAACATGTCGAATGAATTTCATCCTCAACTCGCACAGAATTGAGAAAAATTGCAAAAAGAAAAAAAAAAAAAAAGAAAAAGAAATCCATTAAAATCACTTTACTCGTTAGTTAGCTAGCTGACTGCTACGTCTGTCCAGCCAGATTAGCAACTGCTAAGCAACGACAAAAAAAAACTCACAAATGTCGAAACTTTTCCCAGACAAAATTTACGTGTATTTATTATGTGATTTGAGTTTCCGATTTTGCATAACAACTAAGCGCATATCAGTAAGGGATTTACTACTATTGGTTTACACATCATCAGCTTAATATATTTTAATGCTATTGAACTAAAACTGTTGCTCAACTTAAATTTTCCTTTTCATGCCCACACAGATTGGCATCTAGATATATTTATTGCTTAAAAGTTGTGTATTTTCATTATTATTATTCGATTTGACTGCCTTCAAAAAGCTTTGCACATTTATTAAATCACTTTTTCAAGCTAACGAAATTGCTTTCCTTTCCTTTCCTCATCTTCTAAAGTATTTTTGGGCTATTTTTTCGTGTGTTTCGTATATTTACTTATTTTGACTAACACACACCAAAAAAAGAAGTGTAAAAAGAATATATATATTTAAAATTGATGGGTGTCTAAATGGGAAAAATGTCTGTGCTTGTTTTTTGTGTTGTTGTTGCACTTTGCTCTCAGAATTTTGTTGGAAATTATTTTTGGGTTGATTTGAAGATGCTCACATTTGAAGTGGCAGACGTAAGAGTGCCTTTGATTAATGAAGCGCAAAGTTAATGTAATTTTACAATTTTCATTTTCATTGGAAATTGGAAATTGATTGCGAGTTCATGTACTTTACAATATATACGGAAGCCGAAGCCATCGTAGATGATGATTTGCTTAACTTTTAAGGCATTCGCAGCTCAATCGGTAAAAAATAAATGGACTTACCGGGATTTATATGCCTTGGCAGCTTTTGGTACGCATAATTAAGGAGAGAGACACATAAAAAAAAGATAGAAAACGAAAAGAGGAGAAGTTTAGTAATGGAATTCATAAACATTTGTATGTGTTTGTTTGGTCAACTTACTCTGATGACCTTAAAGCCCAGGCTCAGATTTGCCTCGACGCCGGCAATGAGACTATTACCAAATATACTCAACAACAACGGCAGCAGCAGCAGTAGTATCAGCATTTTCTGTAAGCAGATGAGAACGGAATTTGCAAAAAAAGGGGGCGTGGTTAGTGGGCGTCTGAATGAAAAATGTTGCCCCTAAAAAGGTCGACACAACAGACACGGCGCGGCGATGGCAAAACAGCATTAGACTTCGAGTCAGAGTCAGAGTCGAAGCCAAAAGCTGTAACCACAGCCGCAGTAGTCGTCGACTTTATTAAGGTCAATTCAATGTCTGGCTTGGTTTTTGGTTACGGCTAATGGTTACGGCAGCATAACGAGCTCTACGGCTAGAGTACCAACGTCCGTCTCTCAGTCTTTTCGTCTTTTCGTCTTTCCGTTTGTATTTTATATTTTGCATTTCCTTTCGAGCTTTCACGTTGAGTTTTTCACGCCTGCAACCTTTATTATTTATTATTATTGTGCTTTTAAAAAGTTATCTTTCCTCCCTTTTTGTTTCAAAAAATAGAACTTGCTTTTGTTTTTTTGGGCCCGTAAAGGAGAGACAATGACCTTGATTTAAATGGCTGAAGTCCAAGCCCAAAAATTTGGGCAAAAGTAATTTTTAAGATGTGAAAATTGTTAGACAAATATTTGTTGTTTATTGATGTCATTAAATGAAAGTATACGCTGGCCATTTGTAGACAGACACACAAAAGGTGTGTCTATAACGCATGCTTAATGGTTTTTTAAACGCTGACGTTACGCATACGACGCGTTACACATGAGCGTGCTTATTATGATGTATATTTTATATATTTTTTACACAAAAGACGAAAACTCATTAAAAATATTTTGCAGTCATGCGCAAGAATGTGCAAAGGTATTTAATTAAACTTTAATAAATAAATACGCCAGCCAGCCGGCACGAGGGCATTACAAAGTGAAAAATTAAAAGGCAGAAAATATAAAAAACAGAGAAAACAACAACAACAACACGCGAGGCTTTTGGTTGACAGGAGTAAAGAGGAGGCGGAGGAGGGGGTTACTTTCGCTTAATGCGTCAGTTTTCAATTAACGACGCAATGTTGTGTGCTGCTAAGTGGATAAACAGAGCTTGGGTACTTCGAGAGGGGGAGGGGGAATGAGGACACACACTGGACTCGAAGCTGAGGCAGAATTGCATTGAATGCGGCTTCATTAAGGTGGCAGCCGAAGGAGCTGCTGCAGTTGCTGTTGCTGCTGCTCGTTGCTCGTTGCTCGTTGCATTTGCAGTCCTTGTCGTAATTATCGTAATTACAATGAGCGATGAGCATGGCAGTGGCTATAACGATGCCACTGCCAACAATAATAAAAGCTAACGAGCCGAACAACACCAACATCAGCAACAACTGCAAGTGTGGCAACATTGTCATTGACACTTTTAATTGCACCTACACAAAAAACAGAGAACAGAGCACAGAACTTTTAATGAAAACCAAAGTGGGGCAGCACATACGATGAGAACAAGTCCTGGCAACGTGAGGAAAGGCGTCTCCTACTACAACCTGCTTTAATTATGATGAAGAGGGAAAATTCATCAACACTAGAGAAAGCATTCCCTTCCCTCTCAACCCTTCCTCCATTCCTTGCAGTATCCTGAGCCCAAGGCGAACAGGACAAAAATTCCATGTCACTTTCGGAAATGAGCAGCTAAAAGCAAGAGAAATGGAAAACTAAAAACTAAGCACGAGCAAACTCAACTGAAAGAAGAAGGGTTTTTTAGATATTAAAAAGGATGTGTAAAGAATAAGAATAATTTGGACTGTAAGTTCATTGAAATTAATGAGTATCTAACAACAAAGTGCAAAACTGTTAATTTATGCAGCCAACAACAACGATGATTATGACATTACGCAAGAGAAAAAAAAACACCAAAGAATGTTTGAAAGTTGTTAAAAAGATTTCACTTGATGACCTCATAAAACTCAATAATTTGATTAATGTTTCCTATGCCACAAAACGCTGACAATCTGCTCGTTTAAAGCGCTTTGAAGATGTTTCTAGTATCAGTCTTTGTGCGTGTGTGTGTGTGTTTGGTTGAATAAAATTAATGATATCAACCATGTTGAATGTGCAGACAATTAATCTTCTTTAATTTCTGTAGAACGTCCCGCCGCCCTGCCCTGTTCACAAGCATTACCCACTAATAATTTCATATTAAGCTTTTAAAGGTCTACTTCAAGACGGATTGCCAGCAATTTGAATCGTTTTCCCAGAATTCAAATGTTAATAGGAATCTCATTATCAGACTGGTTAAATCCAGGGTTTTCAGCTTGAGCAACTAATTAGGCGCAGTTAAAGGGAAATTCAGATTGCCCATACAATTTATATTATAATGCGTGCTTTAAAAAGTCTCTTTTACTTTTGTTTGATTATCACAATTTCTTTGGAAATAGCGACTCATTTAATAATCTGAGTTTTTTTCTTGCACATCGTTTGTGTAATCCGAGTATGGAATTTCCTAGAAAAAATGTCTTTGAAGCCATTTTTTCATTTAACTAAACCTTGAATTTTATGTAAAGAAACAGCTCGAAATGACAAAGATGAAAGATAAAAAGTGTTTAAAATGAGCTAAGCTTCTTATACCCGCTACCCACAGGTTAGAAGGGTATTATAACTTTGTGTCTGCAGGAAAGGTATGTAACAGGCAGAAGAAAGCATCTCCGAACCTATAAAGTATATATTTTCTTGATCAATAGCCGAGATGATATAGTCCGTCTGTCCATCCGTATGAACACCTAGATCTCATAGACTATAAGAGATAAAGATATAATTTTCGACAGAATTTGGTATGTTTGCACATAGATCAAGTATGATTGAAATTTGTGACACGCTTCCGCACCCGGAAATTGACAAATATCGAATAGCATCTTTTGCATCTAGAATACGGTTTTCGGTACATACTATAATAACTACAGCATTTCTTATTCCTGAAAATTAGGTTGCAAACAGATAAAAATTGTAGAAGTTATTTACGGTTTTCTATGATCCAAAACGTCCACTTACTATAGATTTTAGTTACTTTGGCTGACATCCTGCTATATATTTGAGTATATGGTATATTTTAAGTATTTTTTGGTATATTAATATGGTATATTCTAAAATGAATACCACACTTTTTTGCTTTTTTCCAAATGGGTCCCACTCGACTGTAGCTTTCTTTATCTAATAGTTGCCTTATTATTTTAATAGAATAATATTTTGTTACTTAAATCCTTTTAAAAATTCAACCTAAATACTTCATTTACTTGTAGCTTCCATACAAGTGCAAATTGTATTAGATTTATGTAGTATGGCGAGCTAATGAGGGACAAATTTATGATGGACATGGAATGTTTGGCACTTTCTCTGGACTTTGCTCTTATCAGCATCGATATCAACTGGCGCCATACACGTAACGCAAACAAGGCAAGCTAAAAGAAGGCTTAGTACACTTTTGGCCTAAACCATTGTTAAGCACAAGCACTTAACCATGTCAAGCTTCGATTTATTGCTTCTCGCTTCCAGCTCTGCACAACTCCTCAGCTCCTCAGCTCTTTGCCACTTCCTAAGCTGGTGGACGGCTCTTAGTTTTTACGCCCATGCTTTGGGAGCGTTTGGAATTGATTGATTTCTGCTTTAGTTTTGTGTGTGTGTGTGTGTGTCATAGAGCAACAGCACACGGCCGGAATCGCAATCCAAGCCTCCCTCAAAGAATGTTTGAGTGACGCACAGTCATAAATAAAAACACTCAGATATTCATGTCGATGATTTTGTTCCTCCATGGCTTTGCTATCCCATTCTAAGTTCAGCTTCAGCTTCGGCTCCTTGTCGGTCTGTTATTCATTGGTTCGCCTGCGGCAAACGTACCCAATACAAATTGTATCACTTAATATTTGTATTCCCTTTTTTTTCTTGCTGTGTAGTTTTTGCTCTGATGCTTCAGTGCTTGGTTAACTGGTTGCCCCAATCGAAGTGTTTGGGAACTGAAGCTGTCGATGACGTTGACGATGACTCGCCGATTGTCGTCGTGAGGCGTTTTGTTGTTGATTTGCGTGTTTGTTGAATAATTGATGGAATGACAATCTTTCGATGTGTCAGCATTGTCGTCGTCCTCATCATCGTTGGCATTCTAGCCAACTTGTTATCATCCACACATTCGCAGCCTCATCATCCACCTTTCAGTGTTGTCATTGTTGACAGGGGCCGCTGCCATTCGCTGTGTTTGGCATAATAAGCGCCTACGTTGCATTATAACATACTTACAGTTCAGCATTCACTCACACTCACACACTCACTCTCATTCACTCACACTCACTCCCACATAGACTTTCACTAACTCACTCACTCACTCCAATTTTGCGCTTATGAATGATGAGCAGTCAAACAATCAGCGTTTTGTGCTCCTCAAGAAATATGACATGAAATCAATAGTGAAATGAAAATGAATGAATGAAGGGCTAATGCTGCTAGCATCGGCACTTTTCTCTATCACTTCGTCCACTTAGCTCCAATTGCTTGGCCCTTTTATCTATGCCATAAGCCCCTAGAAAAATCAATTTGCTTTTTAGAGTTGTCAACGAAGGTTGTGCATAAATTTCATTTGCAGGTTAATTGAAATTCATTTGTGCAAATCAAATTAAGTCAAAAGTACGCACATCCTGTCTGCAACTGGCACTTTGGCACTACGTGCTGCAAAACAAAAGCCAAGTTGAGAGTAGCTGGCGACAAATGGCACAAAGTGATTCATTCATAACGATAAATTAAGACAAAAAGTCTAAGCACAGACACAGAGAACAGACACGGAGAACACCGGCAGCAACATGGCAACGACATCGAGTTGCCCCCAGGGACACTCATACCCACACACACACAGAGACTTTTATTCAAACTTTATGTAATACCAGAGTGTGGAGGAGTGTGGGAAAAGTATCCTTTTAGCCAACGACACACGTCTACATAAATATCCTTAAGGAGAGGCAACATTTGTCGTCGTCGTCGTCGTTGTCGTGGTGGGAACGTGCCAAGTCCAACTGCTTGCCGTGTCCCTCATCATCATCATCGAGAGTTTAAGCAAAGGAAAATTCAATTACTAAATATCAGCAAAATCGCAAATAAATAAATTAAGGCAGACAAATCAGTAGGAGTGAAAGAACGAACGAACGGTAGAAAGAAAGAATGAAAGCGTTGCAAAGTTTGTTTAAATCGAAATGAAATAGTGACACACAGACGCTGCCATAAAACCAAAAGCAAATACAAAGCCAACGCGCCACAAAAGGAAAAAGGTTAAAACAAATATTTATGCAGCAGTCCCACAGAGAATGGAGAATGCCAAAGAAGAGGAGGGGAGATGAAGAGAGGGACAGTCTCTGGCTGTATGCTGTATGTAATTACCAGTCCTAGAGTCTCCAAGTACAGCTGCGCCTAAGTACACACACAGCAGCAGCATATGTGTGTGAGTGTGGGAGTCTCTATGTGTGTGTGTGTGTGTGATTGCAGTGTACGTGGCTTTATGCTTAAATAAACATTTGTCGTCGTCGTCTCCCTCTTTTTTTTTTTTTTTTTTTTTAAAAACTCAATCTATATATTTTATTCAAACAGTTGTCCATTATATATAATACATATATATAGTTGTGTGTTTTTTAAATTTAGACTAAGTATGTTATTGCGCCATTCTACTGTCCCCCTGGGACTACCAATAAAGTATTACTTCAGGAGGGAGTAGAGCCTTAACGGCTCGCATCAGAGTTACGCACTTTTTCTTGGCGTCTGAGCTCCTTCATGACAGTGCTTGCCATTTTTTCCACCGCATCCCAATTATCGGCGTTTGCCAACATTAGTGGCACCATCCTATCTGGAGATAGGGACTCGCCCAGCACCTCTTCGGCTTCTCTTCTTTCCCTTTCAAACCTGGGGCAGGCGAAGATGATGTGTCCCGCGTCTTCCGTGACGCCTACTCCACACCTTGGGCATGATGGATCGTCAGCGTGCCCAAAGCGATGAAGATATGCTCGGAAACACCCGTGTCCACTAAGGAACTGCGTCAGATAGAAGTTTGTTTGGCCGTGTCTTCTACCTACCCACGCTTCGACCGATGGAATCAGTTTCCATGTCCATCTTCCCTTGGGAGCTTCGGTCCACCGTTGTTGCCACTCGATCAGCATGATCTGACGGCTTGTGAGGTGATTTCCTGTGCAGTATTTTCTGCTGATCTCGGTGACCAGCAGATCGAACGGAGTGATGCCCGCTATCACGTGCGCTGCTTCCCCAGAGACTGTGCGAAACGCACTGGCAACTCTAATAGCGCAGAGTCTGTAGAGTGCTCCCACTTCTTTGATGAATGTCTTTTTTGTCGTAGCCGCAGCCCATATGGGTGCTGCGTACGTTGTGATCGACCTCACCACTCCAGTCAGTAGGCGTCTCCGTAGTTGCTTCGGTCCTCTGGTGTTAGGCATTATGCGAGCAAGCGCAATACACGCCACTGAGGCTTTTTGGCCTATGTAGCTCAAGTGGTCCTTAAACGAGAGCCTCCTGTCTAGCATAACTCCCAGGTACTTAAGTGCAGGCCTTGAGCAAATACTTGTGCTTCCCACAATTATGCTAGCGGTCTCCACCATTTTCCTGGAGCTTATCAGGACTGCCTCCGTTTTGTGCTCGGCTAGGCTAAGGCCTGCGTCTGCTAGCCATCTCTCCGCCGTTTTTATTGCTGTATTAGCGCTGTTTTCAACTTCGTGCTTATGCTTGGCGACTGCCACGATCGCGATGTCATCAGCGAAGCCTACAATCTTAACCCCTTCCGGCAGATCAAGTCTCAGTATTCCGTCGTACATTAAGTTCCACAGCGTCGGACCAAGAACTGAGCCTTGTGGAACCCCTCCAGTAACTACTTGGTTGACGCTTCCGTGGTTGGTCCGGTAGCGTAGTGACCTTCCTTCGAGGTAACTGCCTATTATGCGGACGATGTGCGGCTCAATGTTCCTTTGGATCAGGCATTGCATGATTCTCCCCCAGTTGGCGGAGTTAAAAGCGTTCTTGACATCTAGAGTGACCACTAGGCAATACTGCTTGGTACCCCAGAGCCACCGCTTACCCTCTATTGCTGTGGCTGCTATGTGTGAGACCACCTGTACCGCTTGTTGTGTGGAGTGTGCCTTTCTGAAACCAAATTGATATGGTGAAAGACCCCCTTTGATGTCAACCTCGGCTTCCAGTCGCGTGCAAATAACGCGTTCGAGTACCTTGCCTACGATGTCCAGCAGACAGATTGGCCGGTAGGCTGAAGGGTCATCCGATGGTTTGCCTCCTTTTGGAATAAGGACCAGGTCCTGTTTTTTCCATCGAATGGGAAATCTCCCTCCCTGAAGCACGAGTTGAACACCGTACTGAAATATGCCGGTTTCAGCTCCATTGCTCTTTTGACAATGGCACTCGGGATGCCATCTGGTCCAGGAGATTTACCAGGTTTTATCCTGTGCGCTGCTGCTAAGACCTCTCTATCCGAGACTTCGTCAAACTGAATACTGTTCCAGTCAGCAAGTTCTGCAACCTCATTGTTGTCGTTTCGGGCTGGTTGCTGTGGGAACAGATGAGACACTATTTTCCTCAAGAGTTCTGGGCACTTCGGGCTTGGCGATGAGAAGGCATTCAACTTCCTCATCGTAATCTTGTAGGCCGATCCCCAAGGGTCCTGTTCGGCTTGGTCACACAGCTCCAGGAAGAGTCGCTTCTTGCTTGCTTTAATTAGACCTTTCAGTGTTCGCCTTTTTGTCTTTAGCTCGAGCAATAGCGAAGACGCGTCTGGATTTCCGCGTTTGAGGGCTCTCTGAAGAGATCTTCGTGCCTGACAGCATTCTCTCCGAGCCACTGCAATTTCGTTTGTCCACCAGTACACCGGCTGATGCTTTGCTCCGTTCCCGACCTTCTTCATTGAGGCATTGCATGCTCGTGTCAGCTGAGACATGATCTGCTTGGTCATGTCAGTCGCCGTGCCGCTAAGTTGCAACCCTTGCATCATATGCTCGAACATGTCGATGTCAAGAGTGTTCTCTCGGTACCTGGTTACTCTCGGAACTGCCGCAACTTCGGGTCGTTTCCTTATATCAGTAATGATGGCTTGGTGATCGCTGTAGGTGAAGTCCCTACAGACCTTCCAGGAGGCTCTTGGAGCCAGGCTACTGCTAAGAAAGGTCAGGTCGATAATGGATCCTGCGTTCCCTCTGCTAAATGTGTGCTCACCGCCCCTATTTAAAAGGACAACGTCCAAAGCCGCAAATGCCTCTAAAACCGCACGTCCTCTCTGGTTTGTGACTAAGCTGCCCCACTCCGTTGCCCAAGCATTGAAGTCACCCCCAATGAGGCATGGGCATTTATCTCTGGCATCCATTACCAGCTTGTCCAAGATGGACAGATAGTCCTCCATGCTAAGCGATGGGGCAAGGTAGCAACTATAAACGTATAGTGTATCTATCTTTGCCCTGACAAACCCTGACTCCATCTTGGTTTCCATCAGCTGTAGCGGGCGCTGCCCGCAGGTCCACACTACTGCCTTGCGCAACTTGTCTCCAGCCCACGTATTGGGAGATTTTATGCGATATATGGTTCGCTCAGAATGGCAACATCGACTTTTTTTTCCCTTACAGTCTGCATCAGTAGGTCCTGTGCTGCTTCACAGTGGTTTAAATTTAGTTGATAAATCCGAACCATTGCTAATTTGACCGTGAACGCGCCTTGCTCTGGTACGGGCACCGTATGCTGGTAGTCGTGTGCGCCGAATCTTCTTCCCCTTTCCTGCTACACAGTATGCATTTCGGCTTTTTCGAGCATGTTTTGGCCTGGTGGCCTGCCTCTCCGCAATTGTAGCAATTTCCCGAACAATCTGCTTCCGCTGTACACCTGCTTTGTATATGTCCGAATTCCATACACCTGTAGCAGCGTATTGGCTGTATCTTACGCCTTATACGACACGTATTCCATCCTACACGCAGTTTGCCTGCCTTTAGTAGCTTCGCCGCTGAGTCGACTGGGATTCTTAGACTAGCTGTCTGCCTGCTTCCATACGATCTGCGAATCGTTATAATGCTGGATTGATTCACCCCGATCTCGCCAAATTGGGTGATTATGGCTTCCAGCAGTTCCTCTCCAGAAGTCACTTCGTCCAAGTCTTTTACTTCGATTGAAGTCATTTTCGTCAGCGATCTGACATCTATTGATGGGCCAGGAACTCTTTTATTGCCTCCTGGAATACTTTCGTGTTGGGGTCCGAAGGCTTTGATAGTTCAAAGAGCAGCTCTCCTTTCAGCGTCTTTCGGATGCCCCTAACATGCTGACCCAGCTCTTTCAATTTTGGCTCTGTTTTGACTGAGCGCAGTATATCAGCGTACGATGTATTCGCAGGTGCGCTCACAATCACTGCGTCAGGCTTTGCCGATTCTACCCTTGCGTTTCTGGTGTGCTTCTCGTGTCTATTCTTCTTTCGCACCGTTTTCCAAGTGTTATCTTGCTCTGTTTCAGCAGCCGCTCCATCCTTACTCGCTGAATGTGTTTCGACACCGTCGTTTTGGGGATTAACCTGTGTCGCTATCCTGGGATTGGTTTTAACCGGAGCCTTAGATTTCTTTGACCTTGGTGGTGGAGAAAGGAGTTCGCCTCGGTCACTTCTAGTTCTCTTGCCTTCTCTAGGCGAGTCTACGGTTCCTTCGCTTGCTGTTTGGTGTTTCGACGCACCTATAGCTTGAAGATTCGGCATTGTCTGATTGCGGGTTGCAGTTGAGAGCATCTCCTCATCCGCCGCCGTGTAAAGGCCCATTATGCTGTCAATGAGGTCTCTCATAGGCATATGTATGGTCCGACGACCCTCTAGCATCTTGCTCAAGTCCCTTATTTTCTGTCCCAAGAGATAGAAGCTCGACCGCTTCTCGGGTGGACCATCTTCTGTTAAGGCTGTTTGTGTCAGCGCTGCTACATCAGTAGTTATAGCTGGACTACGGCTATATAATTGGGCTCCTGGTGTAGCCAACTTTGGAGATCTAGCTATCTTGCTGCTTTTTATGAATGGATCAATAGTAGGCTCTGAGCTATATCCTCCCTCCTCAAGTTTCTCCTTTGATTTGCTGCTTGTCGCTGAATCTGCAACGGTAGCCAACGGTGTGCGCTGCATCCCGACCCACTCTTTTTCGGCCAGACCACCTAATAAATTAAGTGTTGGACTTTTTCCGATCTTGGTGGATTCGAACCGTGGATCGCTGAATAGTCCGCGCCTCTATGCACTGCGCCACTGCAGCTGCACTCTTTAAGCGGAGCTTAATGCGTATACTAATTAGCTGCTCCTGAAAGTATGCAGATATTTTTTTGCACTTTTTGAGCTTTGCGCTGTGCTTTTTAAAGCTTTGCGCTGAGCTTCTGATTGGCCGACTGGCAACGCCAGAGCGCCCAGTCTGGCTACGCCGCTGATGGTAGTGCAGCCCTCGTCGTCAGCTGATCGTGGGAGTGCAGTTGCGATTGTTTACAAGTAGTTGTGGCCAATTGTACTGGAACCAACAACAGTTTCCCTCGCAGCCGTCAACTCCGCCAATGCGTCTCCTGGCAACGCGGCTGTCTACGATGTCCAGCAGCAGGTGCCCCGACCGACCGTGAGTACACAAGTGTTGAACACTGCTCGAGCTAACTCGCAGTCACTTTTTTAGGTTTTTTCGACTTTTTTCGACTTATTTTGGTGATTTCCCGAGCGATCGAAAGGAGCGTCTCCAAAACGCGACCGGCTTGCGGAAAATTCAACTCACCTCTCCGTCGTCTCCCTCTCTCTGTGTGTGTGTGTGTGTGTGTGTGTGTGTGTAGTTTACATAGCACCCAACGGCAGTCAGTTTGCCTGGTCAAAGCCAAATCGTTGATTGCATAAGTTGATGGTCAACACATGTCCAAGATATATGCCATATATAGTGTCGATTTATATACATATACAAGCAAGCGGCAGTGAGTCTGCCTTTGGCAACTCTCGATACTCACACGTGTTGTTGCTAGTCGCTTCTAATGATGTCTGTGCAGGTTGCATTGGCTGCTGCTCCAAGGCTGTCTCGATGACTCGACTCGACTCAACTCGACTCAACTCGACTCGACTCGCCAGGTAAGGTCTGTAAAATAGCAATAAAAAGTTCGCTGTAGTGCATGGTGACAGTGATTGCATTCAAGATCCTTAAACAGATACACGAGTTAGGGCGAAATTCAATAAATTGTAATAAAACTTGTAGCAAATAAAAAGTGTTGCATACTCTTAGGCGGCAGCAAAAAGGATGTCTGCAAATTGTGTGGAGATCACTCGATAGCTTGCACAGTTTGCACATTTTGCTGTCTGCCAGCTTGCAGTTTAATCAATCGATTTAAAAATGTACAAATATTCTCAATGAATAAACTCTCTATAAAATTGCATTTAAAACAGTTAAACAAATCCTGGAATTGTAAAACAACTGATAGCTTCTAAACAAATAAAAAGTGTTGCATACTCTTGGGCTGCAGCAAAAAGGAAATCAACGATTGTGCAGAGATCAATCCTTGCCTTAAACAATTGCAATTCCTATCTGGAATTTAGCAATTATAAGAAAATATCAATGAATGAACATTTACGCATGCATTCAATATCATTAAACTTACACAAGATTCGAAGCGAAATTCAACAATTTGTAATTTAACTTGTGTTGCATACTCTTAGGCTGCAGCAAAATGAAGGTCAGCATTTGTGTGGAGATCACCCGTTGCCTTGCACAATTTGCAGATTTTGCCTTCTGCCATTTTGCAGTTTAATCAATCGATTTGCAAATATACAAAAATTACCAATGAAGGCTCCCCACACACACACATACAGAGAGGAAGAGAAGCATTTGCCATTTGCACATTTCAGACTTGGCACGTACTGCAAAATGGAAAACCGAGAAAAAGCCCACAAATTGCTATTCGAAAATTCTCGGACATTTTTGTCAGAATGCAATGTCGGGCACTCGAATTGACAGCTCCAATGCCAAAATGCCTGCTGTGAGTGGGTCAACCCACAATGACAGCGGGGGAGGGGAGAGTGAGGAGAAAGGGGAACAGGCAATGACAGTCATTAGCCATGTTATAAGCAAATTATATAACATAAAGCACAGCCCACAGACGTAATCGATGCCCCACACAATTTTATTAAATTGTTTTCGTTGTTTTTCTTGTTTTTTTCCTTTTGCTTCTTTTCTTCGCTTTGTTTATTATGATGTTGTGTGCTTTCTTCTTTTCTTTTTTTGGCAAGGTGTTTGTTATCGTTTGTTATATTGCTTGTTGTGTAATGTAATTTATACACACACACACACACACAAACACGCTCACTCGTACAAACAGAAACACAAATATAATGTCATAAACGCCAAGGACACAAAGGCAATTCCGCATGACATTACGGGCAGACAAAACAAACGGCAGAACAACAAAGAAACCCACAGACAGAACAGGACAGAAAAGGAAAGAGAGCGAGGCAGAGGCTTGGCTGCGAAAAAAGTAAAGCAGGAGGAGGAGGAGGGTAAAAGCCAAAAAGTACGCGCTTGGCATAAATGATAAGCTGGCTACGCAGCTGGATGACAATAAGGGGGCGTGGCAATGGCCAGACTCGAGCTCGAGCTTGAACGCGGACACGGACATGGGATAGAGGGGACACAGGATATTATGGCCGAGGGCCGAGGGCCGAGGGCCGAGAGGCGAGGGGCACCCACAATTTGTGCGTCTGTGCGTTTTGCTGTATGGGCTGGCTGCTTGGTTGACTTTTGAATACTTAACAGGATAATGAAATGTCAAAAGTGCGCAAGAGGCAAGCGTGTCCTGCTGCCTGCCTTGCCCGTCTGCGTGTCTTTCTCCCCTTGTTGTTGTTGTTGCCGCATTTTTATTGTGTCCATGCCTAAGTGAACGTCATGGCGTGCCGCGCGCATTAAATCATAAAAAAGGCGCAGCAGCAGCAAAAAAACGATGTATATAAATATATATTACACGCACACATACACAGATATACATATACATATGCGTTTCGTATATAAAATACGATACAACCAAGTTCACCGCATCTCGCAGGACATTTGGTTGCCCATTTCATGTTTACATAAATTTAAATTGACACAAATATGTCGTGCATTGGGTTTCCCCTACAAAAAAATATGATAAACTACATAAATTACGACAGAGTCACTTATTTATGACATCTACACCAACAGAGTCAGAGAATTGAAAATATATTTGCTACAATTTGTTGCCATTTAACAACGGCAGCTTTAATCAACAGCACTTGGCCTAAAGGCATCTACAACTATAACTACAACTACTTGACTGAACTCTCATCGCTCAGCCTGAGCTCATCATTCGCCTAATAGCAAAACATCCAAATTGTTTCCTGGGAAAGACCTCAGCTATTGTTTCTTTTGCTTTTGCTTTCACTTTTTCTTTTCTTCAAGTTTTCTTCTTTCCTATATTTTTTGCTCTTGTTTTGTTTCAATGAATAAAAGTTGAGCTTGAGCTTCAATCAATGGGCAGTCGAAAAAGCTGTAATCAATAAAGTAAATGGCCCTGCCACTTTAGCTACTTGTGTGTTGCATGTTTGTTTCTGTGTGTGTGTGCCACATGTGGCAAACTTATTTCTGATGCGCCCAAGTCAATAGCAATGAAGAAGATTTTGCGCAGATTTGCAGCAAAAGCTAAATTACCACCTGCTCTTTTGTGGACACTTCATAAATGAAAATCCTTCTTCATCATTTCATTTCATTTCATTTCATTTAAGTTAAGTTGTATTTTTGTTGGCTTTGGCTTTGAGTAATCCATCTCGTTGCAGCTAACTTCTACTATTTGGCAATCACTCAAAGTGGGCGAACGAATTTTCTGTTATTTGCGACGACTCATTCATTTGGCCATTTTTATTAATTAAGTAAATTGACCTGACGAGCCAAAGAGTGAGCTCAAGTGCCACACTCGTTGGTAAATATGCGTATACTTGATTATTTTGCGCCCTCAAAGTAGGCAGCATTAAATAAACTTGACTTTAACGGACAAGTGCCAAGGCTTCAGCTCAGCTCAACTCAACTCAACTCGACTCAACTCAAGTGTTTTTGCATGTTTGCCGCAACTTTTTGCCAGCAAACACGAACACGCTTAATTTGGTTAATGAACTTTTTTTGGGGGGAGCTGAGTCTGTAGGCTCAACAAAAAATACAAGCACTTGAGAGGGGCCATTTATGTTTTCTAATTGAAGCGAAATTTAGTGAAAATATACATAACCGCAACTCTAATTACGATTTCCCAAATACACAACAATTTTATGGGGCTGCAAAAATTTATTTAACAACTTGTTCAACAAGCGAGCCGTGTGAATGGGGCGACGATTCTCTTCGCCAAGTCGCCGCCGCCGCCGCTTGTTGTTTTGATTCGTTTATTGACTTTTCATGTTGCTGCCAATTATGCGTCGATGTCGAGCTGAAACTACAATGGTCTCCCCTCCTCGGCCACCCGTCGCAAATTCAAAAACTTTTGGCGTAATCTTAACGAGAAAATCTGTAAATTACACGCCGAAGCAAAAGCGATGCGAAGCAGCAAACAACGACCAACTTTTCGCGGCGTTTCACAAATTTTCCAAATATTTATACACCTAAATAGATTTTATGGCATAATTGAAATTTGTTGTTATTGCTGTGCACAACCATGTCGAAGCAGGACTTGACGTCTCTCTTTCTCTGCTTCTCTCTATTGCTCCCCCTCTTTAGATCCAATACAATTTGCATAAACTCAGTGCAATGTCAGGCAAAAGTTTATTAAAAGCGGCGTCGAAAGTTTTGCCGCTTGCTAATAACAATCATAAACATGGGGCCAGTGATAATGATGAAGGTCCTTCAAAAATCTCTGACACATAGCTGCAGGCTCTCTCGACTCTCTGCTCTCTGCTCTCAGCTCTGTGGTCTCGCTTCCAACTTTTGTTATGCTACAATTTTGATAATTTAACTTATTCCCTCCCGTACTTCCTTTGCTTGCGCCTTTGTGCGTCTTGAATTTCAATTCTGCCCTTTTTACCATACATTTGCTCTGCTGCTTCAACACACTAATCTGACTTGTTTGCAAACGAATGGCCACCAAAAAAAAACGCTCAGTGATTTGGGTGGGCAGTGACAAGTTTTGCGCCTAATTGCACCCAAGCTACAAAAAAACAAGTCGAGTACACTCGACTGTGAGATACCCGCTACTACATTTTTAATGAAAGAAAAACATTTGAAAATATACAAAATTTATATACCACAAAGCTAATCAAAATATACCAAATGTTTTATTTATATAGTACTACATTCAAAATATACCATAGAATGGAATATATACCAGGTTGTCACCCAAAGTATCGAATCACAACCAAATTTTCAGGAATCATAAAAACTATATTTATTATCTCTATTAAATTGACGTTAGTTATTCGATTTTTATAGATTTGTAAGGGCAGAAATAGGCGTAGCAAAAGTAAACTGATCTGCGTGCAAACATAAGTTCTATGAAAAAATTATGGCATCTCTCTCTCTCTTATAGTCTCTGAGATCTAGGTGTTCTCGGTTGTCGATGTTAGTTAAGAATACATATACTTTATAAAGTCAGAGATGGCTCCTTCTACTTGTTACATATATTTTCTGTAGGCACAAATTTATAATACCCTTCTACCCTTTGAGTAGCGGGTATAAAAACGAAAAACGAAAAGCATAGTCTGGGTAATGGTGTGAAATTATGCAGATGGGTTTTCGATTTGGGATTTGGCAGCGAATTTGCAGCGAGTTTTGATTAGTATTGCCTTTTTAAGTTGAGTGAGAAATTGTCGGCAAAAAAAAGAAACTGAAGTCAACAAAGTATTTTCGTGGTCGTAGCTAAATAATGCTGTTAGCCCAAGCGTTGGTGTTATACAAATTGCTGATTAATTAACTCTTTGTTGTCACCGTAAACTACAAGCAAAGTAAGTGTCCAAAAGTTGTTCAACTTCTGAACCGTTTTGCTTTTGCTTGTCGCTTTTTCAAACGTTAAACTCGGCCACTTAAAGCAAAACGCGTTGGGCATTTAATGTGCTTACATTCATTTCGTTTTAAATCTGTGATAAAGTGTCGCCAGCTTTAAGTTGGGCAAAACTTGACTAAGAGGAGGCCTCCGCCTTTGCGCTTAGCCTGTCTCAGCCTTTCAGACGCAGCAACAGCAACAGCAACAGCAGCAGCAGCCACTTCTCATGCCCTTTTGTGTGGCGACATAAAACGCAAAGTTGTCGCCGTGTCGCGAACGCAATTCTTTACACACTCATCTCTTTCTCTCTGCTCTACTCTGCTTTCAAGCATTTTCTTCTACATTTTCAGTGTTTCTTTCTTTCTGGTTTTTTTTTTTTGTTCGTGCTGTTTCGTGCTTCCTGTTTGGTACGCGTTTTCTAGATTACTTTTATAAGTGAATTTGTTGCGGTTTTCCGCAAAATTTACAAGTACGTGAGAAAATTAGAGCTTAGCTTCTTGGGTCGCCTGCTGTCGCATATCCTGAGCCGCTTGTTGCTTTCCGGCTTAACCTCCTTGCCACTCGTTTTTCGCTCTTTTTGGTGGTCTCTCCCATTGCCATTCCCATTCCCCTTTTTCGTTTCGTCGCCCGCACTTCCGCAACTTTAAGTACCACACTCTGCGTATGCGTAATTTCCTTAAGCAGACAAATTACTAATACGCCACGCTAGTGCAAACTCAAGTCAAATTAGCTAGCTTATTATTCGCTGCCTAGACAGACAGCAACGCCAATTTAATGTCCTCTGCGGCTTCAGCTTTTGCTTAACGCGCTGATGACATGAAAATAAATTCGATGTCTGACTTGAAAATAAAGTTTTATTTCCTCATTTCGCGCTCCCGTCACAACTTTTTCCGAGTTCATTTTTCCACAGCCAAAGTCTTGAGCATGGCTGCGTGGGTGCGAGTGCGGTTTGTCTGTATTTGCAGAATTGTTAGTTTCACGCTTTGTTTGTTGAGATTAGCTGGCAGAAGCAGCGGCAGCAGCAGCAGCAGCAGGAGACATCCATTCCGCCAAGGCTCCAACTCAATTCCTCTTACACCCTTCAGCTGTCAGTGCTCTCGCTGTTCTCGCTCGACTTTGCCTTGTCTGACAGCAGCACGCTGTGCTGTGCTTTTGGCAACGCACGAAATAAAACTGTACAACTTTGCTTCGCTTTATTTGCGGCAACTTATGCCGCGCCACGTCGCTACACTTGCTGAGTTTAACCACTTAGTCAATGCGTTTGTCAGTTTGCACATAATATTTTTAAAAGACAGCAAATTCAATAAATCCGCAGCACTTTCATCATTCACTTAGCAATGTTTATTGACAACTTCTCATAGTTAGCGTATTTGGTATTCGTCTAGCCAAATTTCACGCAAGTTTACACTTGTTTTATTGGCAATGTTTGCAGGTGTGTGTTTTCTGGCTCCGCAAAAGTTTGCACTTGAAAATTGCGTTCACAAGTCTCGCCACAACTCGCCTTTGTGTTCTGCTCTGTTCGTTTGTTGTTTGTTGTTGCCTGGCAAAAATTCGCTGGCGTGTGGAAAATTGATGCTGCTGGTGAAGTTTTTGGCTTTTTGAACTGACAGCCCCCCGATTTTTATGCGTCGCAGCAACGAAACTAGAAAAATAATTGTAATTGTGAATTGTGTGGATGCCTTGCTTGGTGTTGGACTTGGTCTTCTTCTAAATGCCAAACTTCTGCCAGCATTAGTTACTTAGCTCAACTGGTGGAGAGAGAACGTCTTGCTAAGGCTTCACGATGCCTTTCGCGGCTTCAAGTAGTAGCACCCCATTTATTGTACAGTTTTACTAATGAGAATTTATGCCATATTGTTTGGCTAATTAATTTAACTGCTCTCTCTCTCGCAACTCAAACAAATGGAAAATTATGAACCCAAATAAAGAAAATCAAATCAGCAACGAGTTCTGTATCACAAAGTAAACACAATTTGCCAAAACATCAAAAGCTGCCCGAAAGAGTTGACTAACTGTTAGATTTAATTACAGCCTGAGTTCAATATTGCTCACACAAATTTACTTTATTATGCTTAAAAGTTTAAATATTTAGTTATTATTAATCGTATTGCAATTTCTTTTAGTTGAACATTAAATAAATTAAGAAACTATGAATTGCCATTTATTTATCATTATCAGAAATGAAGAAAGTTGTCAAAGAAGTTGACTAACAAACTGATATCATTTCTGCTATTCTAAAGAGCTTTATAAACGTTTTACTGAGTTCTAATTTCAGATATTGACGATACAATTTATATGTTTATAAAATATGTTTCCCTAGTTAATTCTTGAGAAAATTTAAGTTACTTTTAACTATGATTAGATAGAGGAATAAAGAATAAAGTGTCATTTACTCTTCATTATTCTTGAGGCAAGTTTACAGAAAGATTTGACTATTGTCAGCTATTGACAACTCAATTTATTTTAATTTATTTAAAGAGCTACATTAGCTTTTAGTTGAGCTTGTAACATTCTCTTTTTCAGCTATGTATTAAATAAAGTCAAAACTTATAAATTATTATTTCATAATTATTTGGGGCCATCTACTAGAAAACTTGATATAATTTCATACATTTCGCGATACAATTTAGTATTCTTCTAATAAGCTTTTGAACTAATTCCCCTAACTTTTCCTTATGTGTTAATTAAAAAAATAAATTTTCATCATTTTATTTTATTATTAAAACTCTACTATAGATCTTTATTAACCTTTTCGGGTCAGCTTAAATAAAATAATAAAGTATAAATACCAAATTGACCTATAATAATAATTCCAGCTATTGGCGACACAATTTATTTAATTGTGCTAATAAGTTTCGCTTATTAATTATTGAGCACATTGCAGTCGCCTTCAGTTATGCATTAAATAAAGTCGACTTATAAATTATCATTTATTTTTCATTATTACAAGTGAGCTGAGTTTATGTGGCAATCCAGTCCAGAGACAAGGCCAACTTTTGCTCGCTTTCTCTCTCTTCCGCTCTCTTACGAGTATACGGTATTTATCTGTGCTTGTTTCTCTCTAGTCGAGCATAGTCATAGTTAATTCAGCTGGTAGAGTGCCAGCTCAGGCTTTATATCGATTGCCTTTCCAGCCGACTGCCCCGCAATGAGGCAACACATTCTCACAGGACGCGCGCGACTGCGAGCCACGTGTGCCATGTAAATTACAAGAGTATAATATCCTGTCAGTGCACAGAACGGCAGAGAGAGGGAGCGAGAATGAATGAGTGAATGAGAGAGAACGACGTCGCTTCCTCACTTAATTAGCCAGCGAGTTTATTTATTATTCACTGGCACCGCCTGCCAGCCTAATGAATCACAGGTTCCTTTTTTGTTTTAGTGGATATTTTAATTTTTAATTAGCATGCAAAAGCAACAGCAACAACTACTCTAACATGAAAAGCAGCAACGACGACGAACAAACGAACGAAAATGTTATATATATATGTTATATGACCTTGTGCGAGAGTAGTTTACAAGTATTTGTTTGCTGTTGTTATTGTGGCTTTTGTTTTTTGTGTCCCCTAACTGGGGCATGCGTCACAGGTGCAGCGAGGCCAAGCACAAGCCAGATAGAGACAGGCTTAGAAAAAGGTGTGCTTGTGCTTGTCTGTGTGTGTTAGGCATATTAAAAGGATTAACGCACACATCATTTAACCAGCTCAGACAACTTTCACTCCTAGATCATTTCTCATGTGTATCCATCTCCCACCTCAACAAAATGTCAGAGTAAACTATTCCGTTTCCCAAATGACGCCAGCTGAAGTTCATCAGTCTCCATGATTATAAAGAGCGACAGCAGCAGTAGAAGTAGAAGAGCGAAGCAGAAGTTCCATTTGTTTTTGGGGTTTTTGTGGCTTTTTTCCGGGACACTCTTTTGGGATACTTAACATGTTTTTGTGGTTTTTACGTTGTTCAACTTGGCTGCGTTTCACTCTCATCTCATCTCATCTCTCCTAAAAATTGTTCTGCACAATTTAATTTTTTTCCGTTTTTCCCGTTGTGGACAGTTACCAGTTGAAATACGCCGTAGATTTAATGGGTTGTTTGCTTTATCTGCATGTTAACAGGATAGCAAATGGAGCTGCACGAATTCGTTCGCAACCACAGTCCATCAATTGACCAAACGAATGTCCGACAACTGACCAGCAACAACGTGTCACGTTTCGGCGCATCGACGCAAAATCAATGTCGAGTAATGCGAGTAAATTGCATTACCAAAATAATAAATCAATAACAAAATTTTGATTGGCATAAATGGTATTATTGACAGTTAGCTTCGATTCCCGAGATTTGTGACATAATTCAATTGATTTCTTTAAATTCATTTCGCAAAAGCAAAATTGTCGCACAACTTTTTCGAGCATTCAAATGATGTTTGTATCAATACCTAAATGAAAATGGCATTTGAAGATATTTGCAAATTTTAGATGCCGACAAAAAGAAATAAATGAATAAAAATTGATTCAGTAGTCGCTCAGAGGAAATTGCTTCTAGGCACACGCACACACACACGCAGAACTCTCTCACACATGTTAACGCTCTCAAAAGTTTGTTCTGCCTTAAATCTGGCATTGGGCCTTTGGGGTTCTTTTTGCGCACTTTGAGCTGTGCCGCCAGGTGTACTAAAATGCGAAGCAAGTTCGTTTCTCCTTTTCATATGCACACATTTTTGTATTTTGTTAATTTTATTTGCATGTTTTTATGCCTTTTTATTTATTTCTTTATGCCGTTGCCAGTTAACGTTACCTGCCGCCGCTTCCGCTGCTTGCTATAAATTTTTGACAACATTGAATGCCGCGGCAGGCATCGTGCAGCACGTGATTGAAACGAGCCGAGCTGCGGCACACACATACAAAGACACATCTCAATGGTAACAGACACCGCCAGGCAGCAATTCAACTAAAGCGAGAGACAGACAGACGGACAGACAGTCGGAGCGACAGCCGCAAATGCCCCCGAAATAAACTTGCCTGAAGGAACGAGCACACATGGCAGCACAGAGAGAAAGAGATAGAGAGAGACAGCGAACACACATGCTTTGAAAAATAGGCAATGTGCGGAAATTTTGATTTTTCGCCTGAGTTGGCAGCCCCGTCGACCGCTGGCAGGCCCGACTGACACACAGCGAGACAGCAAGACATTTAAGTAGTTTGCCCCCTCTCTGTCTCTTTCTTTCGTTAGGTACATCGAATTCAAATTAACTGGTGCATACTTTAGGGCGCACAAAATGCTGCTACGTGCCAACAGCGGAAACCTAAGCGGAAGTCTTTTGCTGTATGACTGCCACTCAATTTACATACATATATTCATTTATTTGTCATGTATGTATGTGTGTGTGTTTGTGCTACATTTTAACGCTCTGTCATTAACTCGACAAATTTTTAACATTGCTGCCGCTGCAGTAATTACAAAACAAAGTACGCGAAGCACTCACTTGTGCTTGCAGAATAAAACAAAAAAAGAACGCACAGTCGTAAAAGCCAGTACAGAATGCCAACAGTCACAAAATGAAATTCCCCTCTTCATTTTTGACACTGCGCGAATGAAGATATCTCCTCGCCTTTTTTGTTTTGGAAATTGCTTGATATTTTTAATGAACGTCGAGGTCGATGGCACAACCCCAGAGAAATAACGCAAAAGTCTCACTTGAAAGGCTTGAAGAAACATTCACGAAGACTTTAATTGCTCCTATCAAGCAATGTCTTTAATGCTGAAACGTTTTACGTAAAGTTTATTTCAAGGAAAAACAAGTAAGAAAGTTACAGTCGAGTGTGCTCGACTGTGAGATACCCGCTACCCATTTTTAATAAAGGCAAAATATTGCGGTATCATTTTCAAAATATACCGAATATACTGCAAAAATACTAAAAATATACCGAATGGTATATTTGGTATATCGATATAGTACACCATTCAAAATATACCATAGACGGCACAATGTACCAGATTGTTGGCCAAAGCAACTCAGACCCTAGTAAGTAGGCGTTTTTGCCCATACAAAAGTATTTCTTTAATAACTTCCACAATTTTTTTCTGATCGCAATAAAATTTCAGAAATTTTTCAGAAATCATAACTACTATAGTAATTATTGTATATACCAAAATTCGTAACTCTAGCTTTAAAATTACGCTTGTTATTCGATTTTTTTGATTTGCGGAGGCGGAAGTGGGCGTGGCAAAAATTTGAAACAAACTTGATCTGCGTGCAAACATAACAAATGCTGTCGAAAAAATTATAGCTCTATCTCTTATAGTCTCTGAGATCCAGTGTTTCATTCGGACGGACGGACAGACGGACAGACACACAGACGGACATGGCTATATCGTCTCGGCTGTTGACGCTGATCAAAAATATATATACTTTATAGGGTCGGAGATGCCTCCTTCTACCTGTTACATACATTTCCTGCCGGCACAAAGTTATAATACCCTTCTACCCTATGGGTAGCGGGTATAAAAACTGTAAATTTTATAATGTAACAACATTTTATTTTGAACTAAAATATTAAAAACGATTTATCGAAGAATTTGTTATAAGAAATTGAATTTATCTCCCAAAAATCATAGTTTCATAATTCGCTAAAGTGTTAAATAATCCACAATTAATTCATTTTCTTGAAGGAATAGGTTTGATGTAAGAATGTAAGCTGCATAAATTAACAATACAAATGCGAACTTTTCAAAACTTTTAAGTCCTGCTTTAAATCGAAAAAAATGCATTCAATTTTTCTTTAAGTCAATTACATTTTACGGGCAACAATTTTATAATATAAAAATCGAATTTAAATTGCTGTTTTGCTTTTATAAAATTCATATAATTGCTATTATTCATTATTTTTAACAAATTTTCATTAACGCCTGCAAATTTAATTTAAATATGTTTTTGCTTTAGTTAATATCAATTAATGACCCGATTAAAGCTATTCAGATTACTTTCATACATAAAAAAAAATGACTCATTTTGCTCATCAATTTTTAAATGTTTTTTATAAAATATTTTTAAATAAATTATTCATTCATTCCGCAGTTGCAAACAATTTGCATTATTAAAATTCTCGGCCATAAAAATAGCTTTGTCATTGAAGTTGTGCCTTAAGCACAAATTCCAATATTAAATTGAGTAATTTTCTTTTATTGTTTGGTATTTTGGCTGGTTACCTGTTTGAGTCTCGTTAATTATTAACCTCATCAAAGGCAGTGACACGTAAAGGATTAGCACGCATTAAGTGTAGGGATACGAGAAACACATTTACCCAGAACTATTAACACCTAAACGCAGGTCTCGCAAAGGCATAAATCAAAATATGGCTTCATAAAATATTTATGCCACTCACCCTCCTACATCCCAGCATGCCACACGTTACACACTCACATGCCAAACACACACACACACACACACATGTTGGACACCCACAACACAATGGGTGACTCCCCAGTAATAACGCATATTGTTAAATAAAAATGACCCAACATTTGTATACAGCGGAAAGCGGAAATGTCTAACAACAAGAAGGGAGCAACAAAAAAAAACTACGCAACTGGTTGGCAATTTGTGTTGTGTTGTGTTGTGAGTGTGTTGGGAAAATAAATGCGTACGCTGACAAGTGGCGATATAAAGACCAAAGCAAAAGGAAATAAGTATCACTTGAACCCCTTTCTATTACCCACATTGACACGCTTCCCTCAACTCCTTTTTTATTTTTGCTTTTCCTTCTCCTTCACCGCACGTACACAACACATGTGCAAACAAATTAAAAGTTGGTCATAAAAAAATAATCATATTGTGGCCCGAGTAAACAGCGTGAGAGAAGAGCAACAAAAAAGCGACGTAAAATTGATAAAGAAAAAGGCATGAGACAATGGCCACAAAAACTCGAGACGAGCCTCGAGAACACTTGAGTGGAAATCGAGCCAAGAAAACAGCCAAACAGCCTTACAATCATACCAAACCACACAACATACATACGTATAAGTACAACATTCTCGTGTCGAGCATTTCTGGGCGCATTAAAAGCAACTTCCAAGTCATTAACCCGTTTATGACGCTTAACTCGGCTAAGACTTGGCCAAGCCGCCAGTCGGCCACAATAAAGCGGCAATAAAACGCCTCACACACACACATACAGCCACACATATCAGTAGTCTCTCTTACACACTCTCACACTCACACCCTTCTGTGGCATGGCTAACTTAAAGCGTTTAACGGCTCATTTATTGCGGAATGAAACGCGTGCTCTCTCAAATTTGTGCGCTTGGCCATACCGAAATGGCATAAAATGTTATTAAAAACCGTTAGATATATGTATTATATATAAAGGCCCAAGCACACAGGCTCCATTATGTGGTTAATCTGCAACCGGCCAGGCCTCAACACATGCCCGACTCACACACATGGCCAATTACATTGATAACACAAAAAAAAGAAAGAAAGGCGAGAGAATTGAGGACAGAGAATGACGCAGATTGGAGATTGGAGAATGGAGAACGCAGATTGCAAGACGAGCCAAAGCCTTTGATATTTTTTATAGCTTCACATAAGCGGGCGTTGTTTTTAATTTGAATACATATAAAGCGGAGACATAAAGAATGCGTATACGACGTGGAGGCTTTGTTTGAAGGACATAAATAGCATGTCAATTGTCTTAAGTAAAACAAAAAGCAAGAAAATAAGACAGAAAAGGCGAAAAGTCTGCAAAAGATCAAACGGATTTCAGACCTTTAATTGACGCCTTTTTCTGCCATGTGGCAAATTTTAATGAGTGTATTGTTATTTTCTACTAAAGGATTGTCGATTTTTTTGTAATAGAAATTTCTATTTTCCCTAAGGCTTTAAATTGCCTATAAAAGATGATATATTTTTTTAAAAATAAATTTATTTTTCACATTTTTATATTTTTTCATTATTTTATTTGTTATTTTTTATGCAATAATTGCTAATATGTTCACGCTTCTTGATGTTGACTGCAGTCACCTCATTCCCTTAATGCTTTATTAATAAAATTTTTGACTTGTGTTTAACTCATAATTTCTGCTTTTTCGAATATCCACTCCATTTTCGATAGTTTTAGTTTAATATTAATAAGTTTTTTTTACAATTTACCCATTATAGCTATAAGTTTTCTTTACCTAGTATCCTTTGATTATTTAAAATTGTGTTTTTTTTATTTAACTGTTTTGCAAACATTGTAAGCATTGCCTCAATGTTGCTTTGAAACTTTGTAATTCAATCTGCCAATTTCAGCGAGCAATCAGAAACTTAGTTGCCATCGCCTAATCCCTGGCACCTTAAGGTATCTCTTCTCGGACCCATGTCCTGGATGGCACATGATAGTTTTGTACGGTTTCAGCTGCCTCGCCTTTGGCGGACGTCATCAACAGCAACTGACAATGGCTAATGCCAACAGATTCACAGTGTACGACAACAACAAGATTACGGTTGATGTGGCTTCTCTTCCTTTTCACTCACAGTCAGTCGTGACTGTCGCAACAACACTCCTTCTTCCTCCTTTCGTTTCCCTTCCTTCCCTTTCCGCCTTCTCCTCCTTCGTGCAGTTGGTAGCGGCTATGGCTATGTCGCTTGGTTGCGTTTACGCCAAACGTCTGGGCCAATGCGGCGGCTTAGGCTTTGTGTTAGCCAACACACACACACACTTGTAGACACACACAAACACGCATACAGTTGTACTCACACACTTGCAAAGAGCACTTGCTGGGACATGAGAATATCCACACGACGCTCTCATATTATGCTAATATTATCCCTTGCCAGTGTTTTGTGGGTTAAGGACAGTTTTATGCATCACACACACAAGCCCACATACACACACACACAGCATAACCTTCTCACGCATGTGCTTCTTCTCTTGGACATCTGTGTTAGTTGTTAGCTCTGTGTGTGTGCATGTTAAATAAGCGTAATGCCGCCATTATTGGGCGCATTACAAACAAAATGAAAGTGTGCACACACACACACATACACAATGAACATACCACACTCGATTCGCATGTGTGTATGCGTGTGCTTCTGTTTGTGTCTGTTGGCCATTTGCCTTCGCCTTTATGCACTTGACATGTGGCGGCTATTTCGACGTTGAGCCTCACACACATTTTGTCGCCAACAGATACCAATTGTTATCGACAGTATTTTCCAAATTATTTTTAGCTTAAAGCAAGCAACAAAAGAAAACCAAACGGAACTACAATATACCCTGTTGCAGATTTTTTCTTTTTTGAATTTGTGGAGTTTAATTTGAAGAAAGTTTATAAAAATAAAGTATTAATTCGAATTTTAATGCAGGTATCGAACGTAGACAAGGAAAATATGACAAGCTATCTTGTTGCAGGTATTTCTTTATTATAATTTATTGAGTTCAATATAAAAGTTGTCTAAGAATGTATGTTTAAGAAGTCTTTAAAATTTGATAGTGTTTTCACACATGATATTATTATTCCGATATGATTTTAATCAAATTTAATTTCAGTTTGCAATAAGAGTTCAGAATTAAAACAACGGAGTTCTCGAAATTGATATAAAGCAAACAAAATTAAACAAATGTTGCACTCAAGCAAAGAACTAAATTATATCTAAATTTCTAAAGAACTAAATTACTAAAGAATATTACAATAGAAAAATGAAACATCACAATAAATCGTGTTAAAAAAAATATAAACCAATTTAGACTTTTATCTCAATAAAAATAATGCTTTCTTTGCGTATGATGTTTATTCTAATTTGCCTAAAATATCTTGATAAATTCAAATTTAACATTGAAAGAAATTTTTGCATTTAAACATTGAAAGAAATTAAAAAACGAGGCTAAGTTTCACATATTACATTGTAAGAAATTTGTAAATAAGCAATATAAAAATATCAAAAATGCCAAAGAAATTGATATTGAATTTGTGGAATTTTCAGAAGCAATTTTTGTGTATATAGAATTTAATGAATTAAACTATTTTTTCGCAAATTTAGCAAACCTAACTCGTATGTAATCCTCAACATAGCTTAGATTAATGCCAAAATTCCCCTCAACTATTAAGCCCAGCAAAAGAATTCAGTTTCATTTAAGCATTAAATTATTTGGATACCAAGACTCAAATTGCCACAAGTTTCCCCCATATCTGAGAACACAATTGAACAAATGAACAAGCCGCCCCATTTGGGGGTAGAGATATCATTGGCATAACCCTCATTCCCCATACCACACACACACAATTATCGACATCAAGCATCGATTTGCTTACGCACAACTAAAGGCCAATTTCCTCAAATGTAAAATGGCAAAAATAGCCTGAATTTGAGACAAGGCCAGGGAAAAGTCAAACTCATCCGTTTGGCTGCAACCAACACACAAAAATAACTTTGAAACTTGCAGCAAGCCAATCAAAAATAAAAGGAAAACCAAAATGAATACGGAAACCAGTCAGAATGATGAAGCCAACGAAAAACTAGTTGCCGACGTGTCAGTTACGAGCAGCGAGTAAAAGCAGAAGCAGAAGCAGGAGTAAAGCGAACCCAACTTGAGCCTGATTGAGCCCTCTGATGCCATGGGTGATTCTTTTCTCTTTGGCACTTCGATTTGCGTTGTTAAATTTATTACATATACTTTTCATGTGTATTATCGATTTGCATGCAAGCGAGCAGAAGGGGACAGGAGCAGGGGCCTCAAAAGTGCCGCAGAGCCGACGCGACGGATCGACAGAGAGCAAAATGAATGTGCGCAGTGGAGCGAAGCAAAGCAGCGTCTGTCACATTATGGAGACATCAAGCACACAACCGGGACTCATATACTTGGACGATTAAAATGCTCGGTAAAGCCAAATGTTGCGCAAAACACAGAGAGCGCAGAGCTGGACGGGATTAGCTTAACAATTTCATGCAAGCAGCACAAATTTCAATACGGAAAACAGCAACAGGAAATGGGAAATAGGTGCGGACCACACAAAAAAAAAAAAACAAATTGCGGTGTCAGTAACTACGAAGTAGACAGGCCAAAAAATTGCCAGCTGCAAGGACAACAACTAGGGCAAAATAAATTTAAGTATAAATCATAATTTAGCCAAATCTCTAGAGATGAGCTCTCAACGTCCAATGTCTGCTTTGCGGGTTTTAGCTCCCCAATCTTTGGAGTTTCTTCAATGCTTCAGGTACACACACATACAAATGCCCACACACATACTTACATACCATATACATATAGAAATAATCCCTCAAAGCGTAACAAAACACAAGCATTTTGAGGACGTGAGCGTGAGTGAGTGAGGATGTCTTAGACGAGCCCGCAATTTATGCGCTTCGTCGCTTTTCGTCTACTCCAAGTGATTTGCTGCCTCTCTCACTCTCCGCATTGCGTTTCCAATCTTTTCTTCTTCCTTTAAGTTCAATTTATTTTACACATAAAAAATATCTGCGCATTTTTGCTGGGCTTCTTTCACTTGAAATTTATTGCGATATGCATAGTTTGAGGTACACGTCTGACTGTCTGTCTGAAGCCTAAATCGGTATCTGAAAGGCAGTCGCTGGAGGATACAAAAGGATAAGTCAAAGGAGAAGTCGCTGCACCTTTTGTTTCTGACAAATCTGCAGCATTAACTTTTTCTGATTATTTTTAGTTTGCTTTAAACAGGGGAATAACATAAATTTGTGTGGCTTTAAATTCTTATACCCGCTATCCATAGGGTAAAAGGGTTTTATTGTCGAGTTGTGCAAATAAATGCAACAGACAACAAATCTAAGTCCGTCTCACCGATCATCTAAAAAATATAGGAGCTATTTAAGTAATAATTTAATTCTTTGGTATTTTTTAAGTAAAATGTTTGTAGTATATTTTTCGAATAATACCGCACAGTGCCTCCAGCAAATATGCGGAAGAAACAACAAAATTTTATAAACTATTTAAGTAAAAATTGTATTATTTGGTATTTTTAGTATATTATGAAAATATACCGCACTACAAAAATGGTGTCATTACTTTGTTTAAATAGTAATTTTATTCTTTGCTTCAATTCCAGTATTTTTTTAGTATATTTTGAGAATTATACCGCATACTCGATTGTAGTATTCTTACTTGTTTTCTTTTGTATTTGCGATTTCCATTAAAAATGCGCTGACTGTGAATGAAACTTGTTTCCAATTTTAGCTCCCTATACGATTTGTCGTTCAACGGCAAACAGCTTCATCAAATATTTGCGCACAGCGCGCTTAAAATGGTTATTGAATAAAATGTTGCCTACACTCGAGAGTGTGGCAACATAAGTTCGGGGGGAAAGTGGCAGAGAAATGTGGTAAACTATTTTGTGATCGACGCTGACACAAATTGTCGAGTAGGCGACGTCAATTGCCAAAGCACTTGACAAGTAATTTGCGGTGGCTGCAACTAAGCAACGCCAACGCTAACGCCAACGCTAACGCCAACGCCGACGCCAAAACAATGGCAGCCTCCGAGCTCCACTCTAATTCCCTTTTCCCTTTTTCCTCTCTCTCTCCTTTTCACTTCACCCTGCTTACACCTTGCATCAACAGCAGCAGCAACCTTTGCCAATTGTGTGTTGGCCGTGTTTATTTTTAGCTTTTGCCAAAGCTCGAGGCTGTTTTTGCCAGCTAAAGTTCTACTACTGCTGCATTCGTGAATTCGTCTATTTCATTTTGTGGGGATTTATTTGGCGCTCAACTTTTTTTGTTGAACACATGTCAGAACATTTAAGATTTATACTTTTTACACAGCACAAAAAATAGTTGCCCCTATGTGGATGCAACGCTTCCCATGGTTAGCTGCCATTTCATAGTTT
This sequence comes from Drosophila albomicans, assembly GCF_009650485.2. Taxonomy (NCBI): domain Eukaryota; kingdom Metazoa; phylum Arthropoda; class Insecta; order Diptera; family Drosophilidae; genus Drosophila; species Drosophila albomicans. The sequence goes on along the minus strand of NC_047629.2, from coordinate 38,401,334 downwards.
TTTTTTGGGGGGCTTTAATTGTCAGACAGGTCGAGCTCTGCGAACTGGGGAATTTTCATGTGGAGCGTTGCGACCAATTGAAAGCGCTTTGCATGCCAACGAACGTGGGAATTAAAGAATTTCACGGCACTAGGCTCAACTCCAAAAAAATAAGTGAGTCGAGTGTGCTTGACTGTGAGATACCTGTTACCCATTTTCAATAAAAGCCAAAGAGTGCGATATTATTCTTAAAATTTAACAAATTAATATACCAAATTGTTATATTATTTGTATATCAGTTACTATTAAGTAACATAAAACACAAAATATACTAGATATACCAAGCTTATCTACCATGAGGTACAAAATATACCGGATACACCAATTATAGAGTTCAGTATGATTGCGTAGTTTTACAGTATATTAATTTTACATATTTCAAGAATAATACCGCACTCTTTTTCTTTTAAAGATTGTTAACCAAAACAACTCAAACCTAACTGTAGCAGCCGTTTTTTTGGAACATAATAAATTATTTTTTAAAAACCTACATTTTTTATTTGTTCGTAATCAAATCTCCAGGATAATATATTTTATGGTATAATAATAATTAGAGTTATTATGCGTTAAAGTTATTATTAAATCCTCTTATCATACTTTTAAAGTATTCTTCTTTTTGGATTTTTTTAGTTTTTGGGAGCAAAAAGAATACAAATAGCTGTCCAGAAAGAATCGTACCTCTATCTCTTATAGTTACTTTAATAGGCACAAATATATAATGCCCTTCTATCCTATGTGTTGCGGGTATAAAAAGGAAAACCTTTTAAATATGCAAGCATTTCATTTTATTCGAGAGAGAGAGTATGCAACAAATTTATTGAGTTCATTGGGAAAACCAATTTGCAATTGACAAATGCCAAGCTTGTTAGTTTGTTGCCAGTTTGGCGCATGCAAATGCAATTGGGAGTCATCGATCCGTCAGCCCGAAAACTAAAGCCAACGCCAGTTAACGCTATCGTGCAGTCAATTTGGATTGCACATTTATGGCATGACTCTCTAGTATTTTGTATAGAGCAGAGTTTTAGTCAAGTCATCTGTGTAGCATATGACAAAGCAAGCGTGAAATACACAAATCATGAACAGCAAGAAAAGCCTTTAAAACAATGGGTAAAGCGGAAATTAACAACAAAAGCGAATGAAAAAAAATTGTTAACAAAAACAAAACGTTGACCTTTTATGGTTACCTTGGCCGCTGCGTTAAAAGTTCATTCATTTTTTTCTTCTTTTGGTTGCGTTTTGTTATTTTTAAATTATGCAAAAGTATTTTAGCCTGAATGTGAAAGGTGGACACACTCACACATACACTCTCACACACACACACACACACTCAGACGGGCTTTAAGTAAGCAAGCGAATTTTCCGCACAATAAAATTGTTCACACTTTTTATGCATAGAGATGAGGAAGAGAGCGAGAGAAAGTCAGGGCCAGCACATTTTCCCTTACATTGTGCATGTGCGTGTGAAACTAGCTGATCGCAATGTGTCAGGACTCGCCATGTTCTAACATCGTATATAGTATACACCATATACATATGTTTTATGCAGTGCATATAATAAATGAACAATCAAGGGGTGGTCCGACTGCCGCAGGATTTTAGCTGCAGCATGCAACATGGTGACTAGGTTAGTTACACCTGCAACTGCAGCAGCAGCTTCAACGCTTTAATTAAACCGTGTTTAAACGGGTTTCACCCACGCCACTTCGCCTAATTAATATGAAAATGCAACGCACGATGTCCTGTCATTTAACAAACAACAGCAGCAGAAAACAGGCAACGGACTGACGTGAATTGGCTGTGGCTACGGCTACCTCTGTGTGGCTGCGGTAACTGCAATTCCGATAAGCAAATACATTCGCTAAACATGCTCTTAACTCCACTAACTTCAAATGCAAACTAAAATTATCGTCACAAATGCTATTTTGGCAAGAGGAACGCCACGGAAAAATTACAGAAATTACTGAGCACGGTTTAAAAATTGTTTTGAAAATATTGTGATATTTCCATATAAGAAAATCCTTATACGATTACAAAATAAACTAAAAAGTAAAAAAAGTATATTATTTGTTGTGATAGTGAGTGGCAGCAATTAAAAAGAACTTATAAAACTAAAGAATCAAAGTATTTTATTATTTATTTTGCTGGTGTTAAACCTAAATGTATTATAACTAACTATAATAATATTATAGTTAATATTAAAGCAAACAAACCAAAAATGGCATTAAAATTTGTAATGTCTCATTGAGGTCTTGCATATTTTGTCCAATACATTTATTAAAGTCAATCAATTTTATGAAAATGTTCAATTTTATATGGAAATTTCAGTCTGTAATATAAAAGAGTGTTGCCTACAATTTTAAAGCCTTTCATTTTTAGTTCAATATGTAAATTAAATGATTTGTTAAAATGATTTTAAGCCATTCAAAATATTATAAAAATAAATAATCAAATACGGAAGTTTGTGTATATTGCATAAATTAGATCCTTTTACCTTTTTCCAAAAGATAATAAGAATAATAAAGATAATAAATGACTTATATTTTCAGAAGTAATATAAAATGTAGTTTAATTATTTAAAGAATAAAAAAGATTAATAGTGAGGTTACAAAATTGTAAATGTTGTATTAGTTATTCAATTTAAGTAAGTAAAACTTTTAGTTTCAAATAAACGAGCTAACTTATTTTCTTTCATAGCCTTCGACTCGGACTTCAAATATCTTTATATATTTACAATGTCTTCAAGTTTAACCTAAAAACCTTCGCGTAATGATTATAGAAATAAATACTGCAGTTAATCATTAAAAGCAGCAGCCTTCGTACTTTATCTAAGTACAAAAAAAACTTGAATAAAAACTCGAGTTCAGCTGGAAAGAGAGGCAGCGGTGTAGACAAGAAATTCAACTGCTGCTACAACTTCAGTATCATGCTTAAATTCTCTTTAATAACTCAAATAACAAATTTGCATACCTAAATTGAAGATAAGCGTACACCAGCTAAATCTCTCTTTAAATTGAATGTGCAACTGAAGCGCAGCAGCGACTGTGGCAGAAGCAACATCGTGACGAGGCTCGAGCCGAAGCTCGTTATGTGTAGAGGACGGCGCTGAAAAGTATGCTACGAAAAAAGTAAAATGGCAGAGCTAATGTGCGCGCAGACATTGAAAATGTCAGCAGGTGACACAGCCTTAGAATGTTATGCCTGCCTGCCTGCCGGCAGCCAGAGAGATGAAGAGCTAAACAGATGCAGAGCTGGAGAGATGGAGAAGAGATGGCAACATAGCATTGGGCACATACTCTTGGCACAGTCTCAAGGCATTTGTCTGCCAGCTGCCGGCGGCAAACCCATGCCATAAATGTCTGCGCATTGTTGCAGTTGCAAAAGCGTAGTACATTCTGACATTCCGTGCCATACCAAGCCGCAGCTCAGCTCCGCTCAATGCAGCCTTAGCATTTCGCCTGACAATGGGAAGCGGGATTTACGATTTTGTGACGTCGCGACGTCTTTTACTATATAGTTGCAGCAGCAGATTTTTCTGCTGCTTTGATTCTGAATACTTTGCTAGCGCTCTCACTTACACACTTAATAAATGTCACTTGGCCTGCTTCGCTCTGCTCGCTACTCTCTGGCTAACTGTGTGTAAGCTAATACTATGCAAATTTAAATAGACTCTTCTTAAATGCCTCTTACAGTTGGCAAAGTCAGAAATGTGCCTAAACTTTCTTTTATCTGCCTTGACTGCCTTTCCTCCCTCCCTCGCTCTTATCTGGCAGATTATATCATTACGCATGGCATATAATAATTCACAGAGAACTGGGCACAACACAAAGAGCATTTGACTTGAAATAAAATACAAGCTAGGAAGTACTTTAAAATAAATATCCTGTAAATCTTGCACAACAGTTTACTTAGCTTTATAGCTAATATACCTCATGTGTGTGCTTGAAGGGCGACAGAAAAAATCTGAAGGCAGAAGTAAATTTATTTATTGACTTACTTGGCAACTGGCAGCAGCAGCAGCTCTCACACTTAATTTGTGCGCAAATTTCTAAGAGCTTATGACTTTCACTTGCCTCTAGGTGAATGTGTATGTTTGGTAATTGTATTAAATTTCAATAAACGTGCGTCAAACATTATGAAATGTGAAACGTTGACAGCTGACTTGAGTCAAGTCGCGTCTTTAGTGTGAGTTTTTTGGTGGCGTTCCAAAAGGCGTCACACAATTTGGCCTAATGCAGACTAAAGCCCTGTTTTATTGCGCTCGAGTAAAACTTTGCATTTGCTTTGCGTTCTTTTTAATATGATTGTTGTTGCTGCAATTTGGCTGGCAATAAATTTTGGGCAAGACAGGAAAATGAAAAGCCGAGCGGAGTAAAGTAAAAAAAAGAAATATTTAAATTTTTGTTGATCGCATAGCTCTTTTTTTCTGTACTTTGTGCCTGTCCTTTTTGGGGCTTGCGGCAAACAGTAAAAAAGGAAAAAAATCTGCTTAAATGTACTTCCGTCATAAAATAACGGTAATGCACAGCAGCGCTATGATGGCGTTTATGTGTGGTGGGTGTGTGTGTGTGTGTGTTTGTTTGTGTTGTTGGCTGCTGCTGCTGCTGTTGGTGACTCACGTAACCCAGGCGAGCAAGAAAAACCTTTTTATAAATGCCGGCGCACGGCATCCGCCAAATAATAAAACAAAGCAGCGAAACAGGCAACCGACAACCGACAAGTAACAAGCAACAACAAAAAAATATAAAGCAACAACCCAAAGGAACAACGCACAGTCAACTTGTCTGGACCCGCATGAAAAGGCAAAACACAACACGGAGTGCATGCGATGTTCAATTTTTTGGGAAACAGCCAAAATTAATATGCAAATGATTTTTAAGGCAACAGACCAACTGATAAATCAGAGCAACTCTCTCGGTCCAAGTTCCCAATTTGAGGAGGCGAAAAAAATGCTTTTAAAATCGACAATTTCCGCACAAGAATTTTTATAAATTGCAATCGATTGTGCTACAAATTTGCCAATATATTTTATAACACATATTTTGTCTAGCTCTCAAGTGAATTGCAAATTAATTTAGCTCAAATTTATTTCATATATTTTAGGCGCTGGCTGCTCTTGGCAAAAACGCAACTGCTTCAACAATTTCAAGCTTACACAAAATATCTCAGCTACATAAATTGAATAAGTTTATGCTGCATAAATTATATTAAAATTGCACTTTCTTTTACCAAAAAAGTTTGAGTTGTTTTTCTTTTTATTTTAGCTGCGTTGCCTCCCTCACTTTTGAAGATACTTTTAAGCTGGCAGCCATAAAGAAGTTTCGTAAATGAAAAACTTGCTGCAAAATTTATCGACTCGAGTTAGTCTAATTAACAGCAATTGTTTGCTTACTAACTACTTTATTTTGTATTGCAATTTTTCCCCATCATATTTTCGTATATTTACCTTTAGTTAAGTGTGCGCTGAATTTGATGCGTTCTTGTTGCATTCATCGCGTGCCACGGCTATTGTGTTGCACGTTCACTCTTATGTATTTATATTGTATTGTATTTCGGTTTCTTCTTTCTTTTGCTGCTTATATTTTGTATAGATGCACCCACACACACATCAATTAACCCACTTTGCGAGCCAAGTTAATTTTCTTGGAATTTTTTGTTGCTGTGTTGTTTCGCGGTTTATAAGAATGCTGCAGGTAAGTACACACTTAAACACACACACAACACACAGACAAGCACATGCTGCTACCACTTTAACCGGCTTTTTGCTACTTGCGCCAAAAATCCAATAAACGCGAAAAACTGTTGACGCTGCGTGTGTCAAATTACACATACGCCGCGTATGCCACGTCTGCTCTGAAAAACTCTTTACGTCCAGCACACACGAGTGTCAACAACGAACTGAAACTCAACTGACGCTGCAGCTAGTGTTGGCCCAAAGTGCGACGAAGTGCTGCGCATGCGTCGCTTTTACTCAATGAAAAGCTTCGCGTGGCAAAACAAAAATCGCTTGCTGCCAACTTTATACCGAAAAAACGAAAGACGAAACGTGTTGCAGACGATTTTTCGGAGTGCTCGCCTCGCATTGTCGTTGCTGTTGTCGTTGTCATTGCTGTTGCTGCTGCTGCTGATGTTGTTGTCGTTGTCAGCGGCAACATAATCATTGGCGCGTGTTGCTCACTTGTAGGCTGACAGACAGCGAGACAGACAGACAGACAGACACACAGACAGGACAACTGGCAAAGGGAAGAACAAAAACAAAAGCCTTTTACAAATCGTGCAGCGTCATGTCAACGAGACAATCAGACAAATGCCGCAGTCGCTGTTTCCCCTTCCTCCCACTTCCCAAGCACTCTATGCTCAATTCCTGACCAGTCCAGTCTCCCACCTCCTCTTGTTTTTGTCCCTTCTCTCTTTCTCAACGTCAATTGTCTGTGGAGCTTAACTTTTTTTTGTTTAATTTCCTTTATCAACAAGAAGGCAAACGAGTGTTGATGTTGTCGTTGTTTGGTTTCTCTCTCTTTCTCTCCACGTATGTGATGCTTGTTGTTGCTTGGAGAGTGCGTCTCGTTATCCTTTCAATTGTCATTGGCTTGTTGCGCCTCCTTGGCAGCCGATTGCGCCAGTCATTCGCTTCTATATATATCAGGTAGCTAAAGCCATTGTAATCGCAAATTAATGTTAAGTTGACATGTTCGCTTGTTTATCTGCACTTTTCTTCAACTGACTTTAAGACTTTTTGTGGCTTCATTTTGTCAAATTTATTCAAGCGCAACGATGCGTTTGCCAATCTATTTGCAGTCCTGTGATTTTACTTAACCAAATTACACATATATATATATATCTCTTATATATTGGCCAAACATTTGAGCACAAAGAGAGAGAGCGAGTAAAGATTTTCAAATCGCTGGCAAAATACTTTGTGGTCTTTTGTACACAAAATTGTGGTTATCAGCATGTTGGCAAAACCAAAATAAATTATGCAAAAATACACACACAGACACACACACACACAGAGACAGCAACTTGTTGGCAAAATGATTTTCAGTGTGTTGACTCAATATACGTATTATTTGTTATTGCACAATAGCATTATGGTTTATTATGTTATGTGCGTTATTTATTATGAAAAGCTGCTAGCTCAGAATTTCATTTAAACTTGCAAACCCTCCTCTGCCATTTTTTTTTGTATTTTGTGAGAGGATGATGAAGATAACGTGGCCAAAATATAATTCATAATTTACATTTATGTATTAGTGTGTGGCACCCAAAATCTTATAAATACTGCCGAGTCGGAGCAATGTAGTTTTCAGAGGCCAAAACAGGAAGCAGGAAACAGGAAACAGAACTTTCTATCTCTCTCTCTTTCCCTGTGTCGGTAAGCTCTGGACTTGCTTTTTAATCCCTTTTAAATTGATATTGTAATTGGTTTTTGTGTGTAGTTATGAGCCTCAATATGTCGTCTCCAACTTTCCAACCGTAATACAAACATTCATATGTTTGCACAGTCTGAGTTATCGAATAATTTGTATTACGTCTCTGTTGATGCTAACAATTTGTTTCGTTTGCCGTTGAGATTCTGCTATTTGATTACATAAATATTGCGGATTTGCCGCAGCATTTGTAGTTTCGTGCTGCTCAATAAATTTTGTAATCCTTGGGCATTAACACTTTCATTGCGCCCTTTTATCAATTATGTTAGGCAAATTTCATTTCATCCGACAAAAGGTAATCGAATTTAAATTTTGATTACATTTCGGGCATCAACCACAGGCTTGGATTCAAGTGTATTATTTACAACGCGAATTGTTTGCGGTTAATATAATTGGAATAGTTGACAAAAATGAGAGTTAAAAGAGTTGAACGCGTTTTTGTAAATGTGAAAATGATAACTAGAGGTTAAAGGCGTTTTAATTGCATCAACAAATTTTCGTAATTGAGTTGCAAATTTTTGATAGTAATAAACAATAATTGAACTAGCATTAAACTTATTATTTAGTTTTTTAAGCATTTTTGCATATCATAAGGAAAAATTGTGCATTGAAAAAGCTCGGAACATATAATTCATGAATAAGTTTTTATTATATTTTAAATGATTGTTCCTAATTGAGTAGATCATTTGTTCTAGAAAACAGATATAAAAAAATCTGTATATTATTCTTTTTGTTTGCTTATTATTTTATTTATTTTATTTTATTTTATTTATTAGCTTAATAGATTTCTATATATTGTAAAGAAATTTTTGTGCGTTAAAAAATAGCCCGTTAAAGATAATTTATGAATAACTTTTTATTATTTTTAAAAGAAGTTAAAAGCTTTATAATTATATTAATAAATTGTTTCTAATTGAGTATATAATTTGTGCCTGACAGCAGTGGTAAAAAATCTGAGGAAATTTAAGTACAATTTAACCTATTTTCTAGTTTTTAAAGCCAATGAGTTTTGAAGTGTCATAATGGAAAATTTGTGCACTGAAAAAAGCTCGAAAAAAATAATTTATGAAGAACTTTTTATATTTTTTATGCTTATAAAAGAGTTTAAATAATTTAGATTTAAGATAACTAATTGTTTGTCAAACATTTCAATAAAAACTGAATCAATTTCATATCTATTGCCACAGGGTATATGCAAATGGATCAGCTTTCATTTTGCATAAAATTTACAATTCATAAAACGCAATTCATGTTAAACATAACACACACGCACACTGCTAACTAACCATAAATTGAATGCCGCAATCATAAATACCATAAATTATCCAAAAAGTCAACATCGTAAATATTGCGGATCAAAAAAGGCTGAGCATAAGTCGAGTTCAGAGAGCCGTAAAGTTTGCGGTGGCGGATTAATAAATAATTCACTTGCACTAAAAGTGTTTCACACTTAATTTAATGCGTCGCTTAACTAATTATAAGACCTAGAGAACCCATTCAGATGAGAAGAGAACAGAAGTGACAGACAGGAGGTCAAAGTGACTGACAAAAATCTCTTGATTGCACTTTGGGGACACATTTTGAGGTGTGAATTTTACAGCCGAACAAAAGCTACGGACCAAAGTCAGCAGCAAAGTCGCAGCCATTACCGAAACACCTTCGGGTTTAGTTACAGTTGGCGAAAGAGAGTCCCAGAGACAGAACAGAGTTGCTGCCGGTTTTATAAAGCACCTGCTTAACCCTTAATACCAACAAAATAGGCGCTGTGGCAATAAAAATAAATCCCCTATTCAAGAGGTGGGAAAAACCTTTAGGGAGTCGAGATGCGTAGGTTTTCCTTCCCACTTTCCACCTTCCATCTTCCATCGAACTGCAGCGGACAGCAGATTATGTATTTACAGGCAGATAACTCCCATTGTCGTAATGGCAAAGTTTCAGCCTCCATTGTTGTTATACCCGCTAACTATAGGGTAGAAGGGTATTATAACTTAGTGCTAGAGTCACGATTTATGGTACATACAACCGTAACTACGTCTTTATGATTTCTGAGAAATTTAATTGTGATCAGATAAATAAAGAATCAATTGTAGAAGTTATTTAAGGAATTGTTTTATAACAGCTGCCTCATTCGGATCTTAGTTGCTTTAGATGACAATCTGACATATTTCATTCTTTGTGGTATATTTTGAAAGTAATAGTATATTTATGTACCAAATACATATATCATTCGGTATATTTCAGTACTTTTAGTTTATTAATTTGGTATAATCTAAGAATAAAACCGAAATGTTGGGTGTACTAGTATATCAATATACCAAATATTTAGTATTCGATATATTTTAGTAGTTTCCAACATATTAATTTGGTATATAGCACGCGGTATATTTTAGTACTTTTTAATATATTATTTTGATATACTCCGCACTGTTTGTACTCGATGGTATATTTTGGATGTAATAGTATGGGGTATACCCATGGCATTCGATATATATTAGTATTTTCAGCTCATTAATTTATTTGTTCAGTATATTAATTTGGTATATTTAAAGAATTATAACGTACTGTTTTCCTTATATTGAAAATGGGTAGCGAGTATCTCACAGTCGAACACACTCGACTGTAGCTTTCTTACTACTCGTTGTTGTTGTTGCTGTTGTAATAAGGTAACAGCCTAGATGATTGCTGGCAACTGTTGCCGCTTGGCTGCGTGTGGCAAAACTTTATGCTGTGTCAGCTTAGTTTACTCAAGATGAGGTCAAGCCAAAGCGCTCCTCAGCTCACCTCACCTTCTTGTTCTCCGCCATTTTGTGTTTATCTGCATAATAAACAGTGCTAAAATTATTGATGCCCGCATTTTGCGTCAGCAGCAGGTGAATGGTAAAGGTAAATGGTAAATAGTAAATGGCAAATAGTAAATGCTGAATAGAGAATGGAGCGGATGGCAAATTGCTAATGGCAAAAGGGACGATTGAGTCCCCATTGTTCGCTCAACTATTTCAGCCAACTACTTTAACCTTGGCCAGCAAAACTTGCTCACATGTTATACAATAGACTCAACGTTGTTTCAATGCCAAACTGCGGAAATTTCTCTAGTTTGCTTAAAAAATTAAATACGCCGTTTGTTACATAAAAAACTGCACATGACATATGTGAACTGTCTGTCTGTCTGTCCTTCTATCTGTCTGCACTGCTTGTCCTGGGCTTGTCTCCCTGCCAGGCTGCGGTTTTTTTTTTCTGCTGCTGCTGCTGCTGCTGGCGTGCAGTCAAAAATGTCACAGAGCATGACGATGCTGCCACATCTACTTACTTGCCCCACATATGTACATGCATACGTGCCCCACACGCTCTCTTTGAGTGCAAAATATTATTTAATGCCGCCTGACAGTTGAGTGAAGCAATATCGTTTACATGCATTACATATCTCGCAATTCGCATAGGCAGCAGCCACGACGACAACGACGACGATGATGACGAGCGAAGAGAGAGACGAGAACTGGCACTCAGACAAATTGCCATTAGTTACAGGTTGAACTTGAGCTTCTCTCTTTCGCTCCGTCTATCTCTGTCACTCTGTGCTTTTCGCCTGGTCGAAATAATAATTCAAATATGGGCTCCCGCTTAAAAACCTCTCTTCATGTGGAGTACACTGAGAAAAAGAATAGTTTTTAAATAAAAATTAATTTATTAAAACTAATAATATTAAAAAGCCGAAAACTCAAAATAAGACCTAAAATAACAAATTTTGAGTACAAGATTCTCGAATCCATCGAAATTCCTATAAATAGTCAAGCTGTTCTCAATCATTCTTCATTATAATCTGTGAAACGAGGTCCTGGACTAAAAATATGTATGACTCAATGATTCAATATATATATGGGCAATTCCCAAAAAAAGGTAAACCACGACCGAAAAAAAAAATCTTCACATTCATCGTATTTTTTTGTATAATGTCATAAAGAAATATCCAAATTTTCATAATACAATCCGTAGCTACGATCCGTAGCATATCTCCGTTGTTTTTATAAAAAAATTTGCCTGCAAACTGAAAAAATGTAATTTTTTCACTTTTAGCTCCTTTTGTATGCATTTTGATGTTTAATTATTTCACAAGGAAAACATAAGATATGTTTTCATTTTTTCTACCAAATCTCTTAATAGCAATCCAATAATAAGATAAAAAATGCAAAGTGAGCGAAAAAAAGTTCAATTAACTTTTAATTTTTATTTTGCTTCTTATCTATGTTCAAATCGTACGTTCGCGACCGAAAACATCATTTTATTGTAATTGCTCCGCAATAAGTGCAAGCAGGTGAATGAAACTTCGCGTGTTAAGTGATTTTGGTATATATATTTTAAATATAAAAAATCGTTGGGGTTACTCAAACCAATCTTTTTTTATTGATTGTCAAAGTAGCGTACGTTCGCGACCTTACCTATAAGCATATGACGATTTTTAGTAGCGTCGCATGGATTTAAAAAAAAAAAAATTGTTGTTTTTGTTTTTGAAAACTATGCCGTTTGCAATTACTTATTACTTGTTAGTTATTACTTATTATTTATTACATATTTTTCTTGCTATTAATAAATTTCAGTACATATTTCATATTTAATAAAAATTTTTTTTTTTTTGCTTTTAAATGTTATTAGACACATTAAATTGAGTTAAATCCGTTTGTTTTTATGAAATATAAAGTTATTAATAAAAAAAAGTTGTGGTAAAAATAAAAATTTAATAAATAAAACAACATGGAAAAATCGTACGTTCGCGACCGTACGTTCGCGACCGGAACTTAATTAAATTAAAAATAAATAAATGGAGATATTTTCTTGGGAGTAGACTTAATAGAAAGCAACATGATTCTACTTTAAATGTAAAGTTATTTCTTTAAAATATTCCGTCTCAATTCGCAGAGTTTTGTATTTTACTGTATTAAGCCAAAGTCGACTTCCATTTTGCGTACGTTCGCGACCGCATGTTTTTTGACAATATTATGAAAATTAAAAAATCGATAAGCCCCATTAATTTACACTAACCCAAGAGCTAAACAAATGCTATCGAAGAGTAAAAAAAAAAGTTTCAGGAAACGTTTGTTTTCGATTTTATTTTTTTAATTTATCTCGTACGAACGTACGTTCGCGACTTTGGGAAATGCCCATATATATATATATATATATATATATATATATATATATATATATATATATATATGTATATATAATTGTATGTGATTATTAAATAAATAATAATAAAAATAGTAGCAGCATAATTCACATAGTCAGAAAAGAAATAGTAAGTAATATTTGAAATATGAAATATATAATATATATAATAATACTTTGTAACTTATAATAAGATTTGGGACCTTTTTTTTGCTTTTTTATTATATTTATTTATTTTTAGTCAGAAAAAAACAAAAAAATGTATATTTATTGTATCTTATAATAAGATTAGTGGTCTTGAAGCTAACTATTTTATTTACTAATAAGAAATAGTTCCTATATTAAATGTTGTTGAAGTCCAGATGCGTTTTCTAACTTCAAGATTTTCATTTTTGATGCACTTTATAGAGGAAATTCTTAGTACTACGATTTTAGAACATTTTTCTCTCAGTGTAGAGAGTTGTGAGTGAGCTGCAATTGGTCGACTGCCAGCAGTCCCGCTGTTTATTTATTTATTTAACGTTTATTTATTTTATTCGTTATTCGCTGGATGTCTGTAATTAAATTGCAAGGACGTTCGACGCTTAAATAACGAGCATATTTCACACTCTAAATTCTCTACATTTTACATGCATACCTGAAATATTTGCGTGAATTTGTCGTGACATTTTACATTACTTTTTATTTGAATTTAATTAATCTGAAAATTGACAGCATTCTTTCTTTTATTTGTAATCATAGCATATTAATATAGTACACTTTTAAAAACATTTACAATTTGAAGTTTACTTTTTTTTATATATCATTTAGTTTTTCCCACAATTATTAATTCTGTTTTTGTAATTTAAGTGTATAACTTATTCGTTGAAAAAAATATTGCATGACAAAAAAAAACATGTCTACGATTATTTTTTCCATTTGAGCCTTTTGCTCATATGTTAAAAATTGGTAACCACTTTAACATTTGTTTATATACGAATGCATTTTTTTGCAATCGAATGCATTTTGTTTTATCTTTAGCACATTTTTATTTTTTTGTTAATTTTCATTCGCGCCGTTGAAAAAGTTAAATAAACGCACGGCTCACTTAATTGAATATAAAATGCCACTCAAACAAGAAGATAATTGACAAATTTGTGCATTGAGCATTGCAAATTATGTAGATGAATCGATTGGAAACGAATTAAAAAGAATTAAAATGAATGAAAATCACTCAATAATGCAATACTTAAAGTCGACTTAAAGAAGGCCAATTTGGATGTATAACAAACAATATTCGAAATATGCAAATTAATTAAACGAGTCTGTGATTGAAAATAATTTCATTTCATATAAATACATATATGTATCATATAAAAAAGTGCTTGATATACAACGGAAAAACATGATACACGTATGTATTCAAATGGTGAACACGATGTCAATAACATACACCGACATATGTGTTTGCAATGTTTAAACAATTCCATCAATTAAAAGCAATTTACGAAATAAAAATGCAAAAAACTTTAACAAACAACATCAAATATTTTGCATAAAAAGAATCCAACTAAAAACGAAATGAATCGAATGAATGAGACATACAAGAGTGAGACAGCAAAAGAATCTCGACGATAGTTTCCCAGTTTTCACATTTCTTTTTCTCGCTTTTTTCTCTTCTTTTTTTTTTTTGTCTGCCAACCCCACAAATTGCCCGCCAATGAAGCAATGAAGAGTTGGGCAACGCGTTGGCCTGTGCTCGGGAGGATTGAATAAAATTTCACGCTGAAAATCACATTGTTTACTAGCGAAACAATGCTGCCTGCATACGTAGTCAAAGCGCAAAAAACAAATCGCCCAAGCAAAAGGCAAAAATCGCAAAACAAAACAAAGGCGGGTTGCTTTGAATCGACAACGACTGGAATATACTTTATAAAAACTTCGAAATTAACTGAATTCATTTAAATCCTAATAAGTAATAAGTAATAAGGCTTTTGAATTTAAGCAAAATATACATAAATATTTTAAGCTTAAGCTTTGTTTAACAAATCTACAACTAACTTTAGATTGTCAACAACCAGATTGTCTTTTTCATTAGTTTTGGCTGATTGAAGAATTTAGTTTTCTTGTAGAGCTATTTACACTAAAAAAAAATGTTACAGCACCTAATACTCTTTATCTGATAAGACTACAAAAATTAATTTCAATAGTAATATTCACTAAATAAGCTGGCCAAATTAGATGTTTAATATGCAATCAATTTATATATAATTTGCAAACATGTATGTCCAAAAATAAGTTTTAAAAGCTTTTACTCTATTAGAAATATTTTAGGAATTTGGCAAAAATATTAGCAAAATGCGATTTTTTTTAACGGATAAACATCAAATTGATGAGGCTTTTGTAAACATTTTTTACTCCACATATTTATATTAACTTCCTTCTGCTAAGTTAATCTGCTTAAGTAGAATATACCAAGTTGGCCTGTAATCTTTGTTACTACTCTTTAAGCACTTTTAAGTATCGCACTCTATTGAAGTGTCCTTTCAACTTATGTTTATAACATATTAATATAATTCTCCAAATTTTAGAGATTAAAATAACTAAAAATAAACTTACGTACGTTAAACGTTCTGAAGATAGTAATTAGTAATCTTACCTCACCACATCCTTTAGCTGCCACAACATACAGGGTAAAAAATTGCCAACATCGCTAACATGATGATGGTCTTCATTGTTATTGTTGCTGTTTTGGCTGTCATTGTTGCTGTTATTGTTTTTTAGCAGTTGCATGTTGATTTTTGTGCTTTTCGCCGAAGCTACGCTTGTTGCTATTGCTGTTGCTGTTGCTGTGGCTATTGTCGCACTTTTTTTGCGTGGCACGCATTTGAACATTCATGCTACTGATTGGCACCACGCTTAAAAGCTCAATGCCCAAGGACAAAACAATAGCAGAGAATAGACAACTAATTGATGCCCTGCAGCAGTCAATTCATTAGCCGAATGACTTTACATGATGTAATAATCAATAAACTCTTGTTAAATGCCATGAATTGTAAAGGGTATCACACGTTGGCCACAGTCAACCACAACGTGCATTGCACTTGGCAGCAGATGGCAGCTCGATTGTTTGTCGCCGTGACAGTAACAGCAACAGCAACGGCGGCAACAGCGACAACAACGTGTGGAGGAAAACCACAGCAACAACATTTAATGGTCACATTGCGGACGCGAAACTCCGCATCCGTTCATCAATATTTGCTCCCCATTGACTGCGTGACAATGCACAAATTTATGATATTCTTTTTCACGATTTCAAAATGTATTTTATTCTACTCAAAATGGGCAAAAAGGCGACGACTACTTGCACCACCTTAAAGCTCACTATGGTATATTTTGTAAGCTTGGTATATTTTGGATATGGTATATTTTGGATGTCATAGTATATCCTCAAAGCACAATCTGGTATATAATGTATTTTATGGTATATTTTGGATGTTATAGTACCAAATACAGCACTCGGTATATTTTATAATTTTTCAGTATATTAAGTTAGTATATTTTAAGAAGAATACCTCACTATTTTGCATTTATTGAAAATGTGTTACGAGTATCTCACAGTCAAGAACACTTCACTATTCTTTTTCGCGATTTCAAAATGAATTTTATTATCCTCAAAATGGACAACAGGCGTCGACTATTTGCGCCACCTCAAAGCACTGACCAGCGGCATTGCAAATCTCCTGACCACCGACACCAGAGCGTCGAGTGCTTCGCATCCAGCCATCATACACATCGATGGCATCGAGACTATAACTGTCCATTAACCACGACTGTAAGTCCAGCGGAAAATTCTCATAAACGGGCACATACTGAAAAAATGAAATTAATGTGACGAAAATTAAATAGCCAACAAATAAAAAAGGATATGTTTTCGGGAATTTAATGTTCACGTACTTCGAAAGTAAATTGAATGCCACTTTTGACATTTTTGGCGCACAAAAAATTAATTTCCGGTGTAACGCTGCGTATGAGCAATATGCCATATTTACCAGCAATTACAACTGCAACATGAAATTAATAAAAGCGCAAAAGGTAACTCTGTGTACAGCCAACTGAGGGTGACGATAAAAATGTTCAACTTTCTGAGCTAATTAAAAGGCGAGCCAAAGCGAGCGAGTGAGCGACGACAACTATAACGACAACGACGACAGCAGCTTAATTGAAAGCTGCAGCAAACAGCGTCAATGCATTTTAGTAATGCTTTATAGTAGTAAGTGCTTAAATACATACAATGTACAAGTATAGCGAGGGTGGCTATTATTATTACTCAAATGTGATGCAAGGCATCTAATTCGTAATGAGAAAAAAATTAAATGTTGTATTGTGGTTGTGTTGACAATTAACTTTTCGATTAATAGAATAATACATAGTTTTTTATACCTATTAAATTTATTCTACTGATGTATTTTTAAATATCAATAATTTGAAAATAAAATATTATCTGTAAAAAGCTATAAACACAATTAATCGTTTCTATCTCTCAGCTGTTCAATTAATAAACTTATTTGATTATTTCGATTTACTACTAGTATATAATATTGAGGGAGAAACATATAAGTTTTAATATACAATTATAAAAGTCAATCAAGTCAAAGCCAAAATTGAAACCAGAACAACAATTCTTAAATTAATGTCAAAATTCTATAACAATTTTAGATATATCAAAATGTTATTTTCTGTTAATAATAAAACGAATAAAATCACATTTTCTGGCAACTTTCTCAGATGTGTGTAGAAGTCTTAGCTTATTCAGATTTTAGTCGGTTTGCAAAAATAATACACAGTATAAATTAAACACAGATTATAAATACTTGAATCAAGCTCAAATAATTCTAGATTCGTCATACTTGAAATAAAATTGTTTTAAGTCATTTAGAATGCAAACAATTAAGAAAATTTATGAAGAAAGTGCGCCTTTTAGCTTTGTCTTTAAAACTAAATTGCATGTCATAAATAAAATAAAATAAATATAAATCTAGTAGTAAATAAGAAATGTATAATTAAATAAAAAAAAAATGATTGTAAACGATAGTAATTTTAAGAAAATCATTCTTTCAGTATGAAATGAAGTTAAGTACTGGACAAACTTCTTGCACCACCCTCTATATATAAATGCGCAACTGGCTGAAAGTGGAGAGTGTTGCACTTCCACTGGCATCACAATCACAGCAAGGTAAACGCAGCTTTGTTTGCACTGCAGCACCAACAGCCGCAGCAGCAGAGGCGGCAACAACACCAAACAGCAATGTGGACAGCTTTAATGCGGGTCGACAAACTGCAGTCTATAAATTTTGCTGGTCAAATTTAAGCGATCTTATTAACTGTGCACAAAATTTGCGGTCTTTGTGGGCCAGCAAAGAGCGAGGAGAGGAGGGAAGAGGAAGGCAGCTGTTAGATAAGTGCAAACACTTGGACATTTTGCTTAGTGCCGCTGACTGGCTAATTAAAATTGGCAATTAGATAGACAAACACTTGAGACGAGGCACCATACACCAGAGAGATGGATGAAGAGACGACTCAACCGGGACCCGATTAAGTCTCGAGTATGGCTTTAGATTTGGCCAATTTGTCGCGGCCCAAGAGCAAGAGAGAGTGGCAAAAAAAACAAGGAAGGTGGCAACAGTTTTGATGGGATTATATAGCACACACACAAACAACATCAAAGTTAATTAAAAATACATAAAAAATGCTTATCGCTCTAATGTCTCGCGCATAAAGCATAAATGAGACACTTTTTGAGGGCGTATGGGAGTGGCATTGTAAGTACTCCTGTCTACTTAATTATGGTTAAAAAAAAAACACCAAAAAAAGAAAAAGTGTCGAGCGACAACGTCGAGTGTTGAGTACATGAAAAATGGCGGTGTGAAAAATGTGATAATTATTGCAACAATTTTTGGTGACAGCAACAACAAGTGGGATGTATCTAAAATAACATAATTATTTATGGCAGCCCGGCGACAAGGGAGCACTGAAGCACTCAAGCACTGATATGCGAAGACAGAGATGGAGATAAATACATATAGAGCGAGAGAGGAAGCAATGAAAAGTGAGGCTCAGCGCCGGAAAGACAAGGCAACAAAGATAAAGCCAAAAGCAGAGGGCGAACCGGAAGATCCTTGAAAAATTGTCGGCTGCTGTGAATGTCCTTTTTATATTTTTGGTTCTCTCTGGGCGTCTTGCGCATAAATAAAGGCAAATTATTGAATGCCAAATCAGCAAACAGCAGCAAAAGCAGCAGCAGCAGCTGCTGGGACGCAACAGACACGAGACACGTGCCTCGCAGCAATCCGAACAAAACACTTTTCAATTAAGCAACTTGTCAGAAGGCGTTGCCCCAAAATGCAAAAGGCTTAAGACAACAGCAACAACAACAACACGGCACCAAGCACATCAGACACCAAGAGGCAAACAAATAAAGTTTAGCGGAGATTAACACGACTGTCAAATTCCCTGCAAATTTAGAGAGAAAATAATAATACCAATAAATATACCAAATTTTTTAATGCAATCAAAATCTATAGTACAAATTTCGGGAAGAATTAATTTAGAGACAAAGGAATATCTAGAATATGAAATTAATTAGATGCAAAAAATTACTTACAGATAAAATTTCGAATAGAAATTGTGATTAAAAAAGAATATGAATCAAGTTCAGTATTTTATATAATCACAATTTCAAGTATTTAAAATTTCCAGTATAATTATTGAATCAAGTAAATTATCAAATGAAATAACATACATATGTTATATGGTATATATATAGTACTTGACATAATTACAAGTTATAGAACAAACTCCGATTAAAATTAAATTGAATTAAATTTAATAGAGAAGAAAATACGATATGAAATTATGACTCAAATGTATATTTGAGACTTCAGATTAGAAATAATTTGGCTACGATTCAATATTTAAATGGTGAAATTCTAATGTGACTGGGACAATAAACCCGTTTAGAAAATACTAATCTCACTAATTATTTAATATGTATATACAAATAAATATGTATAAAAATCAGATAGAAATCAGGTAACATAAAATAAAAATATTTTTCATATGTGCCTGAAAATGACTCGAAGTAGAGTCTGTTTAAATATTTCTTGGCACTCTTTATAGGCCTCATACTTTAGCACATTATCCCTCAAGGTTGTTTACTAGCAATTGCGGGGTATACAAAAATGTGAAGCTAACGAAAAATGTCTGGCATTCTTTTTTTTTTTGGTTTTTTTTTTGAGCATACATTTTGGCGTTGCATGTATTTGCTGCTAACGAGCTGAAGAATTATGACTCCATTAGATGGGGCGCTTAAGGCGCTCTTCGACTCGGGCTCAGTTCCTGAGGCAGCCGAGAAAGAGAGAAAGTGAGTGAGAGGCAAAAAGAGGAAGCAAACGCATAGTTAGCTTAAAGTTGCTGCCATTTTTTTGTATTTTTTGTATTTGGTTGTTGCGCAAAGGAAATGCCGCCATTTTGTGCAGATTACGCTTTGATGAACTCGACAGGGGCTCAGCAGAGGAATAAGAGTGCGAATGCTAGTGAGTAGCATGATGCTATAACCATAACCAGATTCTCAGCAAAGGAATCAGAATCTTGCACAGGAGCCAACGCCAAAGCCGAGGCTGAGGCCAAGGCGTAATGACAACGTCAACAACGACGACGAGCAGATTGAATTTACTGAACAAACACTTTTCATTTGCAGTTGAATTAAGCAAAGTAATCCCTCGTGTATATTCCTCAGCTCTCTCTCTCTCTTTACTTATTCTCTACATTTTTTTTGCACTGCCAAACTTGGACGTTTCCCAGAAGCAGCAGCAGCAGCAAAAACTAGCTGCTTGGGCAAACTTGGCGACTTGCTGGCTTCAAAAAGAGCAAATCCACATTAAAGACAAGCACAACAATGCTGCAGATACGAGAGAGTATTCCAACAACTTAATGAACATCACACTCAATGCTCATTTCAGCTCAACTGGTGCCGAAGTCTCAAACATGAAAATTAAAAGTAAATAGTCGAATGTGTGCGAAAAGTGGCAACAAGCGGCAAAGCGTTCAGACCACGTTAACTGCTCCTTGAGGCCTTGCTTATCGATAGCACAGACAGCTTGGCAAACATCGCACTTTCATTCTTCCCCCCCTCCGAAAAATTTGCATTATTTCGACAATCTAAAAATTCAAAGCAGAAGCAGCTGTCTCGACGTTGCAACAAAGCCAACGGCAGTTAACTGAATTTGCAGTAGAGAAGAAGCCCAACAGCCATCATCTATTCGCCTCCATTTATGGCTTCGATAATTAGAAACTTTCTTGGTCCAATGGCACTTGCAGATTACATTGGAAACACGAGATTGCCAAACAATAAATATTCAATAACAAACGATTAACAGATAACGCGCTTACAATTTAATTTGTACTCTCTGTGTACACTTGAAATTTGCGAACAAACAGCCAATTCACAGGGCTTAAGTTAATTTGTTTGCATATTAGAGGCGCATTTGTGTCAACGATTAAATTTCATGGTCTGGTGCTTAGATTTTATTTATTAATAATTGCGTTAGGTTAATGAAGGAAATTTTCGAGCTCTTGGAATTTCAGCAATTTGGCTTGTTTACAATTTCTTGCTCAGCATTTTATGTGTTATGGCTGCTCAACATCAATGAGATGTTCGAATTTCTTATTAATTTTTTACGATCTGATAAGAGGTAGATTATATTGCAAAAGTCTAAAGGAATTATTTGTTAATGCGATAGAAAGAGAATGAGTCCAAGATTGAATTTCAAGTGGAAATTAGTAGAACAGTAAAATAATAATAAGGGAATAATAATTAAATAAAGAATTATAGAGCATTTTCTTTTTCAATTTAGAACTGAAATATTGAAAAGAAAATAAAAATTTTCATTTAAATTTAAAAGCATATTCAAAATTTTTATTTTATTGATACATAAATTTAAAGTTAAGGCAATAAGTTGCATAGAAGATATGAAAATTAAGAATACATCAAATTATGACTTCAAATTCCCATTTTATTTATAAAACAACTAAAATTCGAATCATGTTTAAAGTTATTTTCAATTTGTAGGTTTAAATTTGATATATTTAAGCAATAGCCGTAGACGATAGTTTGATACAGATACTCAAATGTAAATCTCTTCTAAAATAAATGCAACCAATCACTGAAATACTTTAAGAATGTCATAAAAGCGTCTAGAATTATTTTGGCATATTGCAACCTCAAAAAAATAACTGAAATATCAAAAAGCAAATGATAGAGCTTCTATTGCCAATATCTCTTCGCTCGCATGTTGCTGAAATGCTTGCGGAAATACGATTACGAGTACTCAATACAAGCTGATAGGAAATACACTACAGAGAGCTGGACGATTAGCCGCAGGTTCGCCCCCAACAAAAATGTGGCAGTCAGGAAGCCATGAAGCAATGAAGCGTGGTCACGTGCTCCATGCTGAAGCCATTGCACTGACAGGCTCAGTTGAGCCAAAAAGTTAAAAATGCCCAACATCGAGAAACTGCGCGTGATTTATGTATTATTCTTTTTTTTCTGATGGCTGCCAAGAGGGGAAAAGAGCGGGAGGGCGTTATCTCTGTGCCCGATATGGATTTAAGTGGTGGCTACCTGAAATTCATTTGCCATTGCGGCCATCCAGCTGGAGTCCACAACATCGACTTGCTGCTCCACAATCAGTTCCTGTTCTTGCTCCTGCAACTCCAGACCGAGAAATTGACGTTGCGGCTCCAGCCAAGGGTAGTTGCCAGAATTTATGGCCTTTGCTAATTGGTAGAGCAGAAAACTGCCGCGTGCTGTAAATGAAAGGAACAAAAAATAAAATAAAAAAACAAAAGAAGCGAAAAAATTCAAAAGAAAATGCGAATAAGAATGAACTTGGCTTTTAAGTGTCTGCTAAACAAGGGAAAAAATTTAATTTGAAAACTCCACTCGACAGTCTCCATCGCCAGCTCTCTCTCGCTTTATCTTTAAGCCTGTCTGCAGCACTTGAGAAGCGAAGAACACTGAGAGCAGAGCTTGTGTTTAGCTCCACTTGAGAGCTCAGATTGCGTTTAACTAGCTACTTACTGTCAGTTAAGTGCAATTGCTATAAAAATGAAATGTGTAACCATAGATAGTCGTTCAGTTTGTAGTTCGCTTTTGCAGGTGATTGGCAAATGCGCACATGAATCATTGATAAGCGTATCAAATTGCAGTCATTAGACAAGTTGCTGACTTTGATGGGCAAACAAAAGGCAAACGGGAACGTCGATGGCATTACATTGATGCCAGCTGGCAATCAAAGCAATTGTGTTCTGTGATGAGCAAGGAAAACGTAAAAGGAACAAGGTCTGAACAGACAGACAAGCGGGCGAAAGCGGAAATCAAATTGTTTGATAATCAAAAAATACGCAAAAGGGAACAAAAAGGTTGGATTGAAAAGCTATTGCAAATATCGCAAAGGGATTTCCCCCGAAGTGTGGACGGAAATGGAAAACTGAAATCGCATTCGATCAAATTGTTACTTGCAATTAGAAATGAAGAATCGGTGCAAAAGTTTTCCATCTTAAGTGGATTTTGCAACATTGCCAGCATTTAATCATAATTGGACATCAAGTTTTTTCGCTGTCACGCATATTGCAAACTCTCATTATGCATACGACGCGTTGACGTTAATCATACGCCATGTTCAACGCGCCACAAAAAACTTTTACGCTGTCGCCTGTTGTCTCTTTCTGTTATCCATACAGTAGAAGGGTATTTTAAGTTTGTGACTGCAGGAAATGTATTTAGCAGGCAACTTCGACCCTATAAAGTATATATAAAAATGTTGAAGGTATTTATGAAATACTTTTGTATAATAAATAAAGCCTTCTGCAATCGGGTTTTAGCTGCTTTGGCGGACAATCTGGTATATTTTGACCTCTATGGTATATTTCGGTTGTAGTACGTAATCAATATACCAAATAAGACATTTGGTATATTTTAGTATTTTGTGGTATATTTATTTGGTATATTTTAAAAAGAATATCACACTCTTTTCCTTTTTATTCAACATGAGAATGTGGTGTATTATCGATATACCAAATAAGACTTTTGGTATATATTAGTATTGGGTGGTATATTATTTGGTATATTTTAATAATAATACAGCACTGTTTAGCTTTTATTCAAATTGGTTAGCGGGTTTCTTATAGTCGAGCACTCTCGACTGTAGCTTTCTTCCTTGTTTTGTTTTTTTTTTTTTTGGTTGGTTTTCCGTTGCCAGCTGCTTGGCAATAAATCACATTTAAAGTTGAAAAGCGCCAAAATAAATGAGACAACTGACCCAAAATGTCACGACGGGCGAAACGAAATGAAAGCGAAAACAAAAAGCAAAAGCAAAAGTGAAAGTTATTCACTTTGTAGTGTTTGTTGATAGTTGTTGTTCTCGCTGCTCTGTTCTGTTGTTGATGTGTTGCACAAAAATATTTACACAGCATCACGTGACCACTAGAAATTTGCATTTTAATGGCACGAACTGGCAGTCATTTAGCAAAAAGGGGGCGTGGCGCTTGGCGTCTGTGCCGTGCGGCTAAGTATGTTAAGTGTTATCACCGACGGTTAATGATGCCAAGAATAAACTTGGCTAACACTTGAGCAGCAGATGCTGCTGCTGCGGCCTGACGAGATGAGCTACAACAACGTCAGCTGCACATCTGTTAAGAAACAAGCAGCAACTGCCACGCGTGACAAATGACACCAGCAACGACATCAACGTTGCTGCTGCTGCTGTTGCAACGGAAGCTGCCAGCAAACGGAAGCAACAACAAAACGGGGCAAGTGCAAGGCGAAAAGC
This sequence comes from Drosophila albomicans, assembly GCF_009650485.2. Classification (NCBI taxonomy): domain Eukaryota; kingdom Metazoa; phylum Arthropoda; class Insecta; order Diptera; family Drosophilidae; genus Drosophila; species Drosophila albomicans. The sequence goes on along the minus strand of NC_047629.2, from coordinate 38,376,838 downwards.
AACGACAACGACAACAACTGCGACTGCGGCTGCATCTCTTGTCAGCGGCAAGCGGATACAGCAATTGTCAAGTGGTGGCACAGCCAGTGAGGCAGCAACAGCGAACAGCGAACGAAAGAAGAAGAAGAAAGCGCGTTGCACAATGCATAAAAAGGATAACTGTGATAACTGCCTAAGCCAGACACAATCTGCATTTCCATCTATGAACTCGCGTGTTCTTTTGCATATTGCATTGTCAAAGCAATGAACAAACATAACTACAATAATCGATAGCTCTGAAGTATTGCAATTTATTCAGCTGTCATCTATAATTAAAGTGTTATTGGAAGCAATTTCACTTCAATTATGTTTATTTGTGCATCAATGATAATTCATGCCGCATAAATCATTATCATTTAAAAAAGCTTCTCTTTATCTGAGCAGCTCAAATTGATTTGGATTTTCTTAGTATCCATTAAAATCAGAATTTATGAATAACAATTAAATTGCTCAAAATTATTTTATCGTTAATGAAACTAAATAAAGTATGAAATTGACATGCTTTAACAACTATCTCAACACATTGTCATATGGGAATTTAAGAAATATAACCATAGTCAATATATATTCCAATTTATTCAGCTGTCAACTAATTGATTTTAAAAACATTGATTTAGACATCATGTAACGAATCACTAGTGTAGTATTCGTCTGGTGCTGGTGTTGGGTTTATTAGCGTGGCGTACGCGCTGGCTTCTCCGGGCTTTGCTCAGATAGCATGGGGTTCAAGGAAAGGGCCAACTAATAGGACGCACCACTTATAACAATAATACATTTAAAACTCGCGTACATATGGGAAAACAGAGAAGAAGGAGTGTAAAGGGGAAGGTTACATTAAGCAATAGTGAAAGAGAAGAGAAAGGGAAGGAGAGGAAGGTAGGTTAACAAAGAAGACGGAGCCACTCTCTAACGCAACACAGCTGTTATTGTGTGCAGACGCCCACCCTACCGTGATCCTGCATTCAAATGCCAAAAACTAAAAAAGTTGGCAGGATCCCTAAAAGAAGTGGTTCGGCTAACCTACTCCTGCTTGGTGATGCATGGTTCCAAATAAAAATAGGCACTTAAGCGAACATACTTAATTTATTAACATATAAGAAAAGTGATTTGAATTTTAACATTACAAACGAAATGACAAGAAAAATAAATAAATAAATAATTTAACGGACAAACATATTAAGTGTGTATGAGGCGGAATTAATTAAATAAGGCAAAAAAAAAAAAAGAATAAATAAAGAAAAACTAAAAATAATTAACCTATAAATATAAAATATGATCTAGCATAATTATAATATAAATAATTATTTTTGCATTTTAATGTTGTATAAATTAAGAGAAGGAAAAAAATTAGCTAAAATGAACTAGTTTTGGGTTCATTTAGAAATGCAATGTTAGACCATTACACCAACTATAGGCAAACACTAGATGCAAGTAAAAATGAGGATCAGCTGATGGCTGTCACTCAGTGAAATGTTTTGCTATTGCCAGTCTCGCAAGGTCACTGACCGCTGGGACTGCAGACAGCTGTAGCAGCGCTATGGTCAGATGGACCACCAGCAAAAAGGAAGCTTTAGCTGTAGCTCATGTATTATTAATTAGTTAGATTGAAACAGACTTACATACATTAGAGACTCCCACGCAGAAAGATCTTTCCTTGTGTTGGTGCCTGTCTGTGGTATATCTGTGGGGAATAATAATAATTGCGAGCTTTTGCGCCTGCATGAAAGCTGCTTGCTATGACCGGTAGCGTCGATCAAAACAAACATGCATACATACAAATGTATGCAAGTATGGTTTTACTTGCTTTTCAGGCAATATAAAAACATTAATTTCTATAACTAAATACAATTTTACAATAATAATTTGCCTATATGTGTTGCCTTACATGCATTCTTAAATGATTGTCACTTCTATTTTTATACAATAGTACAGCGGTACTTGTATTATGAGGGCCCAAGAAAAGTTGTTGGTTCAACTTCCTCGCCACATCATAGTACACTTACAACATTGATGGACTATCACTTATAGATGCATAATTGGGACAGAACAACGTAACCTAACAAGAATCAACAAACAAAAAAAACATAAGCTGCTATCCAGCTGTTCGCCTTTCTCCTGGGTGTCGCATATACTCGGCCTCGAAGCCACCACAAGTGCGGAACAACCAGTAAACGAAGAACGCACGGCTGGCAGACGCAGGTGCTTTCGGCAGTAGAATCACAGCCTGCAATCCTCCTGATGCTCAATGAGCGTCTGAAGCTAACAACCGCTCAACTGTTTGTGTTGTCCAGACAGCTGATCTGGCCAGCACAGCTGCGACGTGGAGCTTTGGGTGGTTGGCCGTTAATCAAGCAGTTGTGTCTGTTGAAGTTGCAGTTTAAATTAATTTAAAATTCTACCGCTGGGCTATTATATAAAATATGGCTGGGTTTATATAAAATATGACTGGGTCATTAGAGTCAGTTTAATACCAGGTTTTATATAAAATATGACTAAGTGCCGAATCTAAAAATAAATAGACAAAACTAAACTTAGAACAACGAAAAACTAAACATACGTTCAACAAATATTTACCCTAATCTGGAAAACGGCACTTGGTATGGGAGGACAAACTCCTGCAGTGGACAACCATCTATTGCATGTGTTGGGTTGACGGCAAAGGTGCACTTTTGCGAGAACAAATACCATTAATATATCAGTATAACAATTATACATTGCAGTATCATTGTATACTTACAAGTAAGATATCTGCATCAGGCTTCGCCAACCACTTCACTGAGATATATACTTTTTAGTCACATGCACTTGTACACATTTTTTCAGGTTCGGCACATAACCTGCCAACCATTTTTCTTCCAGCCAAAACCAACAACAAAAAACCTTTTTTTCGAAAATTTGACAATTAATCCTACTCAAAAAGGTAATCGCTTGTCTATTTTGGTCTGGACTTCACACGATCAGCTGATCTAGCAATTAATGCTTGCATGTATCGTGGTCCACCAATAGATGGCGCTATTTCTGGAGCTTTCAGTATCATTTGTAAATAAAGCTCCGCTTCTAAGCACAAAACACGACAAGACATTGAGTACCATTTTCTCAGACTACAAATTATGTTATACAACGAAACAAATTAAATAATACAAATTAACTAGTACAATAAACATATAAATAAATAATATAATAAATAATAGGTAGAAATATGTATGTGTATAGAAAAAGAACGAAAAAAAAATGTTGCATACTTTTAGGCTTAGCCAATTTCAGATACGACAAGCGGCCTATTACAATCAGTGATAATTCGTAGCGAATAAACCATAATCATTAAAAACAATATATTTCAAAATGTTGCTCTTCAACTAAGTAGCTGAAATTTATTTGGTTGGCTTCGAGGATTTTCATAGTATCCATTAAAATGTATGCAAACAATAATAATTGAATTGAAGCTGAATTTTAATATTAAACAAATATTGGGGAAATGTGTTAAATTTTCACGATTAGAATTAGAAAATATGCATTTTGGAAACATTATTTGCATATGATTTTTGTTCTATTATTTGCACTGAAAGTCGCTTTAGTAAAGTGCAACAAAGAGTGGAATAAAAAGTCAAAATTCGAATATCAATTAGCATTCAATTAATAAAGAAATATAGTTAAGACCACATACTAAGCTTCAATATTGAATTTAACATGTAGCTTAGCTTCTTCAACCGTAATGTATTAAAGTTTGTTAGTTAGAAATGAATTCGAATGGCCAAGGCTTTAAGTAGATCAATTAAAATGGAGGCGACTATTACAATTAAAAGTTTACTCTATCTTTTTTATTTGTTTCACAGTATAATGAATCAAAAATTCGAAATAAATATGACGGCAATGGTAAACATTTATTTCTTTCGTAAATTGAAACTAAAAAAAGTTTGTTCTTTTATTTTATTCAATATCATATGCAAATCATTTGGTGTAGTTGCTCAACCTATCGCTTTTATTGAGTCTCTGCTGTAGCATCTTTGCAGTCTTTGCCCTACTGCTGTTGCTGTTGCTGATGCTGTTGCTCTCATGGAATGCGCGAGTGACACTTGAGTTATTTTTGGGTTTTTGTAACGGTTTCTTTTTTTTTGCATGCTTTCATTGCCGCCTTGACGTTCCACAAAATCTAAACTGGTGCAACTAAATGCAGAAAACGAAATACCAATTACGAATTCGTTGACATTTCTCTGCCCTCCTCGTTGCTAGACAACCCCGTCTCAGAACTCGACAATCTCCACTCTCCACTCTCTACTCTGCACTCTGCACTCTCCACTCTACTGTGTTGTTGATAGAAGCGCAGCCATGGCGCTGACAGCATTAAAGTGGCAAACACAGTGGTTCTACAGTGCGTATGCGTGATAAACAAGCTTAATTGCAGCCATACAATGCGAGTAAAAAGGACAACAACAAGTGCATAACACTGTTGATAGTTCCATTTTTTCGTTCATTTTTCTTCACTTTTTTTCCTTTCTTTGTTTTTGTTGTTGGTTACCTGATGCTGGCACCATGTCGAGCACAGCTTTTGCTGCCATCTGTTCCTGTTGCCGTGCTGCAACGCCGCCTGCTTCTATAACTGCTAATGAGGCATCCAGCAAGCCAGCAGCTTTCCCGCTGCCAAACAGCAATCCAACAAGCAGCGTGCAGTGAAGTTTCAGTAGTTGGATCCACATGGCAACTGTAAAAAATAGGTTGCAAAAAGGTGTGTAATGAATGCGACTATTCATCAAGCATTATTCATTTAAATACGCGATTGTCGCACAGCTTTGACCCATTTTACACGTGAAATAGGTTGCTCAGTTAAATCATTAATTTCGGGATTCTCGCTTAAATGAATTGTTGCAGTTGGACGGAGAATATATGTAACTATTTCCTGGGAGCTTCTCAATTTGTTTCGCTTTATTTAATCACACTTTACACTGCGTATACTTGATTTGCATCGAAAGCTTCTAATTGATGTTGTACTTTTAAAGGGTGCAGAAAAAATACAATTTACTTACAAGTAACTATATCTTGAGAGTTAACTGTGAGTTTGCGTCAGATTCGCATTTCTAAAAGTGTAGAACAAGTGGTAGCTCTATTCATTCACTTCACTTTGATGTGTCTACGAATACTTGATTTATATCAATTGATGTTTTACTTTTTAATATAATTTTAATTTTTAAAAATAGAGTTTTCTTATTAAAAATGAAAACAAGTATTAAATTAATATAGCATTTAGTAAAATCTTGCCTAATTTGACTATTTATTTGAAGGTGTATACTTGATTTATGATTTTTTGTGATTATTTTTAAAGTAGAAGATTATTTGTAGATTAACATTAAACTTAGTAAAGCTAGCTTTACCTTATAATAAAGATTTATTGGTTTGGACATTTATTCACAAAATTGAATACTCCTGCGTATACTTAATTTATGTTTGCACTAATAATTTGATTTTTAAAGTAGAAGATTTTTCTTAAAAACAAGAAAGTTTTCTTTTATACTCATTAACTTATTATGAAACATTTAAAACAATTATGTTTAATTTTATTATATATTTTGGCCTTAAATCATTCAGTTTGATTTATGTCTGCATTTAACATATATATGTGTTTATTTTTGAGGTAGATTTATAGTTGATTTAAAGCATTTTATTTTGATCTTAACTCACTAAGTTTGTTACTCGTGCGTATACTTAATTTACTTATGCATTAATAATTTGACTTTTATAGTAGTAGTGTTATTTTTAGTAACAATAAGACTGACTTAGAATGAAATATTTAGCGGAAGTGTGTTTAATTTTGTATTTATTTTGACCATTAAGTCAAGTATACTTAATTTATTACCAAAACTATAAAATTTAGGTTTTATTCCAACTTTAGTTACAAAAATACAAAAATCTCGACTAATGAACGATAAAGCACTTTGTAGAGGGAGTTTATTATTATCATTCTGAATTATTTATTATTTATGAATAATATAATGAATTTAATTTTATTAATATTTATTCTGAACCCACAAACTATATATACTAAGGCCTTTAAAGAGAAATACTTTGATTAAATTTACTGACTATTTTTGTGTTCTAAAATTAACATTGGTGACCCACATTCTCATAATAAACTCCCTCTTCTTGAACCGCAGCCTTATCATCAATTTTGATACTGCTGCGTATACTTAATATTTCGCTGGGAAAAAGGCAAAAGTGTTGTTTGTGCTTCAACTATAGAGAGCTAGACAAAGAGCTTGATACGAGTGAAGAGGATAGTTAGACATAGGGCACTTATAGGGGCTTATTAACGCCTCACTTGGCCAGAGACCACTTGGGCATGGAATGGAATAGATGGAGTCATATTTTGTGCCACAATGGCACATGGCACATTCTTTTCGATGGGGAGAGGAGAAAGGAAAGGGAGAAGGGCTGCCACTTGGGCCATTTGCAAATTTATGAGGCAACCTCGCTGAAGGGTGTGCTCAAAGATCTCTCTCGACTCGACTCGACTCGACTCGACTCGATTCGTTGCTCGGTTGAATATTTGCCAGCAATTAAGCGGCTTAAGGCCAAGCAGCAGCCAAAGTAGAACTTGAATTGCATTTTCAATTGCTACTGGCAAATGTCGAACATGTTGTGGAAACAGCAGCAGCATGTGAGGGGTAATGTAGAGAGGGGGGAGTGAACGCCTGTCTGCGCTCTAGATTCAGCAAATTGCATTGTTCACTCGCTCTCGCACTCTCGTTTCGTAATTTAATGAATAAACGAGCAATTCACTCGAAATTTCATAAGAAAAAAGATACGCCAAAAGGGAGAAGACCATTCTCCAAATAAAGAGGGGCCAGAGAGAGAGAGGATGCAGAGAGAGAAGGAGAGAGGGGGACGAAGGGAAGTCAACACGGCAGCGCTACGTTTAATGTGCAGAACTAAAGTGCTCGCCTGTCGTTGACAACAAATGCAGGCGGAAACAGTTCCAGCAGCTTCAACCCATCGTGATTCCACTTAACACTCAACCCGCCGCCGCCCCGTCCCCCGTACCACCCTCCCCTTTCATTTGGCCTCCCCTTTGTGTCCCCCAAAACTCAATTGTCTATCTGCCTTTGCTATTTGCTGTCTCTGCGGCCTGGCAAACAAACAAGCAACAAGAAGTTGTCGTCGACGTTGTAGATGTTGTTGTTGTTGTTGCTGTTGTCGATGTCTGTTGTTGTTATTGTTGCCATTGTTGTTGTTATTGTTGTAGTTGTTGTTACCATTGTTGTTGTTGTTGTTGCTACGGCAGCCAAGACGATAACGAGCTGAAGGCACGAATGAGAGTAAGAGCTGATTTTTTGGAGCCAAACAGACAAAAGCGCAATGATTCTGTTTTTCGCTATTTCGAATGTTTCGCTTCAAACAAAGAACTTGCTTTCTTTTTGAGAAACTCCATCAATGCATTTAATATTTATTACACGATTTAATTTAGCTTTTTATTGCCTTTTCATCTGCATATTCGATTAATCTTTTTACATTCTGTGGCGATATTGCAGCGAATACGTTTCTTGGATTGACTCGTTGTCATCGATTCTCGTTCTGTTTTCAACTGCTCTTTGTAGTTGTTTTTATGCTCGTTGCTCGTTTTTATTGTTGTTATTGTTGTTTTGTTGTTGTGCCTGCAATCCTGCTATTAATGAACTTAAGCTTAGGGACAGGTGTGTGTACTTCTACACCCACTGTTCATTCTCAGAGCATTAAAAGGGTATTTTAGTTTTCGCTGTCAACTTTAATATGTGCAACAGGCAAACAAAATTGTTGCCGATGCTGCTGGAAATTGCATTCACTTGACATTTTCCTAAATAGATGTTTAAGTAAGGCATAAAGTAATTACTTGAAATACTTGAAAATAGACAGTTTTCATTATATAAATAAATAAACAAATAATTATATAAATACAACACCAAGTAAAATAATAAACATTGACACAAACAGTTTTTTAATGTGCTCATAATGTTCATAATAGAAAAATTTACAATGTTATTATCATTATTTTTAATGCACTATTCTGCTGTGGATTTAATTAGTATTATTACATTGTTTTGCATTCGTTTTTCATTGAAAACTATCTTGGGTAAAACGTTTAATTCACGATTTCAAAGTTTTCCAAATAAACTTTAAAAACCCGTTTCAATTTGGCGTTTATCTGCATTATTATTTAAGCGGGTATAATAAGTGTCACACTAAAGTAAATATTTATTAGTAATGTTAAATGATAATAAAAAACTTTTTGCTGAGCAGCTCATTTATGCAAAACGCATAAGATTGAAGCTCACTTCATCCTCAACCACAAAACGAAATTAAATATATTTTAAAGGACTTTATAAATAATTTAATGTAAATGATTGTCAGACAAAAAATTATACTTCCAATTCGACAGATTTTGTAATTTGGATATTAACCTTATATTATATTTACAGCTGTGAACATTGAAATAGCAGTGTGCACGACCTTCACGTTTCAAATTGGAAAGTACTACAAAATGTTGTTCATTCATAATAATATAATATAACATAACGTAATAAAATCTATATATAATATAATATAATATAACAAATAACAAAGCTTATAAATAACTTAATTATACAAAATTTAGATTTAATAACGATCAAATATTTTATTGTGTAGCTTTTATTGGTTATTACAACTCACACCTACATAGGTGGCATTGAGTCCACTAAGTCCTCGCAACTAGCTTAAACATGCTAAAATCTATAATGTCCCTACAAACGTTTAATACAATTTTCTTTTCAACCACACAACTCACTATTTACAGGGTATTCGCCGATAGCATACTCTCTCATCTAGTGTGCACTCGCTTCAATTGTTGTTATTGTTTCGCATATAACGACACATAAAATTTAATTTTAGACCTGGCTATCGCTTGATTACTGAGTTCATCACACGCCCACATATTACTAAGTGCTTCACAAACACACACTCACACACACACACACACTCAGCCACCCACAAAGTAACTCCTGTAGGGTATATTCATATCGTATATATAGTATGTTATGGGATGTACGTACCGTTAAATGTTGCGTCAACCGCCGTTACTTTTAATTGTTAGTGCTCAAAATGTCGACGCTCGACTGAACGCAATGTAGCAAAAAAAAATGGTTCATAACCGAAAAAAAACGAGATAAAAAAATTTAAAATAAAGGGAAAAAGATAAAAACAAAAAAAAAGGAATTCATGTCAGGCTGAACATTGATTGAAATTTAAGAAATCAATGCCGTGAGTGGCAATCGCTGTGCAATCTCAATTGTTGCCTCTGATGTCTCCTCTCGATGATATCAAATGATAACAGCCACAACATTGATAAGCACTCAATGTGCCATGACAGTTGGAGGGCCTCTAATGATATGCTAGTTGAAAATGAATATGGGTTAAATGTCTGGGGAAATTAGAGGAATGTTAAATGACGCACTAAGCAAAAAGCTATTCTATATTGTGTCAGCAAACAAATGTTTTGTAACTCAACTATATTTAGAAACATAATAAACAATTTACATAGCTGTTAAATAATCGATAGAAATACGTAGTTATTTGTTGACTTCCCACACCTTTTCCTTTCTCCTCCATTTCATGAAATAGTTAATAGCTGCAAATCAATAAAAGTATAGTAATTTAGGTCCTTCAATTTATTTTTGTTTGCTACCCAAAAAAAGAACTTAATACTTTGCCAAGGACAACAGCATTTTACATACTTAAGTACATTTACCTAAATAAGTATTGGGCAGTTAATGGGAAAGCAGCTCTCACCCAACACTCTGTAAATAATTAAACACTTACCGAGTTCCCTATTCTTATATTCTTTGCCCTTTCTTATGACAAATTACATATTAAGTATACGCGATGTAATGGAAAAAAGTGGCATTACCCAAGAGAGGGAATAATATTTATTGTTAGGGGAAATAACAGATGTAATTGGGAAAAACATATATTTATTTGACAGGTGATAATTTTTAGATTAGGTGAAGTCTATTAAGTAATAAGTTATATAACAATGTATTGCACAAACATGTTATCTACTTATTTAGTTATATTTAAATTTATGGTACGATTACTTATTAAACTATATTTCAATTTATTGGACAACTATATTATCTATTGATTAAGCTATATTTAAATTAATTGTACACTAATATTATCTATTGCTTAATAATGTTTGTTGGAATGTATTAATCCAAAAATATCCCAATACAAATTACTTTCTTAGAGTATTCACTAGTCAACCTTTTCATATATTTGACTCTGCAACCATTCAAACCCAATGCAAATGAATAAATATAATTGGTTAAATAGGCCATATCAAAGTCAAGCCCTTCATTTCATGTGAAATAGACAAGGAATCGTTTAAACGTGGTCACATTTTCAATTTCTGACTGACATTTTCATTTGTTAGTTCAACTGGAAGTTCTCCTTGTTGTTGTTGTTGCTGCTGCTGTTGCTGCTGTCGTTGTTGCTGTTGTTGTCTGTCTCCTCCATTGGCGAACGGCAGCAGAACTTAAATGTTGGCCCGAAGGCATCAATTTGCTTGCAATTGGCATTCAAGTGTCTGCGCAACGAAATTTGTTGCTGCTCGAGATTTGTATCTGAGGAAACAATTTTAAACGGCGCACAAAAATGCCGGAAACCAGACACAAAATGTTAACGGAACAGGAAACAGCCCTACAGTGGCGCCCTCTCTTTCCCACTCACACACACATACACATACTCACACGCACATTGTCAGAATATTTAAGCAAGGTTTAAGTATCACTCGAGGAGTAGAAAAACGTCGAGTTCATGTAAATATAAACGCCCTTGAAGCTTAAACCCACTCAAAGTAAACTCACAGTGTTATTATATAACCATACCCACTATAATGGCATCTACAATTTTAAATGACAGTTCCCTTTTTACAGCCACATTTAAATTTCAAAAATAAAACATCTTGATTTTTTCTGCCTAGCTGATAAGCTCAACCGTTGAGTTGCTGCAACTGTTGCGGAGCAGCACGCAGGCGCCATCTAGCGGAAAAATGTTGCTAACTCGCGCTAGCAGCTCTGTAGCAATCCAATTCTCTGCCGTTTCATAGAGGTGGAAAAAGTTTGATGATTGCCAACGGACATCGATGTATCAGAGTTTAAAAAAAATAATACTGGAAAAATACCATAATCGTTTTAAGGGTATTTTTCAATTGTGGTTCTTTAAATTGCTGCGCTTTATTCAACAACCAACCGTATAATAGAAATTTGCGTTCTCGTTTTTTGTATTCTTATCAATAAGATGTGAAAACTAAAGAAGTTAAAACAAAAATCTTTAGAAATTGGAAATGACAAGCTACTTAAAATATCGCGCCTTCGCGCAACTCGGGTTTTGTAAATATACCAAAGTACTATGAGCAGTATAAACAGGTGGCATATATCGGACATTACAACTTTTATTTTACAAATGTGTCATGTGGTCACAATCCAAAATTGACATACAAACAAAATTAAATATATATATAAATATATATTTATAATGGTGTAATTTAGACCCTTATAAATAATTGGTAGAAGAAATCTGAATTTGGCTGCAACAAACATCGCCATAAAAAAATCGATATTTCTCAAAATACATCGATACAAACATTAGTCCATCGATACCTCGCCAGTGCCATCGATGTTCCTCCACCTCTACTGCTTAACCAGAAATCTAATAAGAAAAAGTGAAAAATAACAAAACAAATGCGATAAATATTGTTGAAAAAACGCATCGATAAATTGGCGCAGTTGTGTGGCGCGTTAACAACAATTGAAGACGTGTGCGAGCTAAACGCAAAGTGCCAATAATAAAGAACTAAAAAAATAGCAAGAAGACGACGAAGATGAACGAAGAAGAAGAAACGACAGCAGCAGCAGCAGTCGTCGAATCGTGATGATAAGTTTGTGCGAGTGCGGTGCAACGAAAACGAAAATAACATACATAATACGTGTGTGTACATAATAATACTCATACGTGTGTGTACATATGAAAAACGTGTGTGTGTGTATTGCATGCGTGCGTGTGTGTGCGTCGTAGTGTAGTTGTGTAGGTGTGCAGTTGTCTGTGTGTGTGTTGCGCGGGGTTGTTGTTGTTCTTGTTCTTGTTGTCGCGCTGCTGCCTGAAAAACACAAAAAAAAAACCAAATCGGAGCAGTAGCTGAATTTACATACATAGAGTACGTTGCCATACATACATACAACAAGGAAATGCAATACAAAAACGGTCACACAACGGGCACAACGCTGCGCCGCCAGTCCCAACAAGAAGAAGCAGAACCCAACTGCGTGTTGTAATCCCAAGAATTCCAATTGGGAAAAAGCAACAAACAAACTACACAAATACCAATACAGTTTTTAAAGTGTCCGTCGCTGTCGCTGCCTCTGCCCTCTGCCTCTGTCACAGTCGACGTCGGTGTGAAAAGAGGTCAAAGGCGCAACAAAAGTTTTTCATTTCGTTGGTAACGAAAACACACAAAAAAAAAGAAAAAATACAACAAAAAACGTAAAAATTAAGTGCCAAGCAGCTGAGCGCAAAATAAAAAAAAACGTCGTAGTTGTGCGTTAAAACAATAAGCGCGAACAACCGTGTGTGCCAGTGTATGTGTGTGTGTGTGTGTTTGCCTGCTTCTAAGTGAGTGTAAGTGAGCAAACAACAACAACCAGCAAGGAGAAGAAGAAGAGCAGCAGCGCCACACACAGCACAAAAATCTTTGCGCGCGGCCATTAACAAATTCCCAGCTGAACAACAACAACAGCAACAACAACAATATTTCAGAAACGAGCAGCTGCGCTCAAAACTGAAATTAGAAATCAATTTTTCGTATTAAACAATCAAAAAAGAACACACATTTCTAGCAGCAGAACGCAATATAAAAATCTGGTTTTATCAGTCGCTCCACCACCAACAACAAAAAGCAACCAAATAATAATAAAAAGCAAAAACAAAAAAAAACGGCTGACAAGTTTTTAGCGCGTACGGTAAAGAAGAAGACGACGCAGTAGGCAAAAAAAAAAGAAAAGAAAAAAGCTACATACGCTCGCGCTGTGCTGTGTTGTGTGTTAGTCTTAGTGAGAGCTTAGAACAAACAAACAAACCAACAACAACAACAACTCAACTACTACAAAAGCTTGACAGCAGCTGGGCGCTAAAAAAGCGCCAAAAATATATTCAGCCATAACAGAGCCATCATAATAGTCGTATATAATATATAAATATATATATACATTTATATACCTATTTTAATTAAGCAACACAAAAAAACCAAAACGCCAAAGCGAAATATTTTAGCACACAAAACAACAACAGCCACAATCGGCAAATTCAGGAGTTTGGAGAGAGAGCCATCTAAAAAGAGGGAGAGACAGTAAGAGAGAGAGCAACGATTGTGGGAGAGCACGCGAAAGCACGCAAAGCGGAGGAGTGAGAGAGTGAGACAGCAAGTGATTTTGTTGTCATAGCGCGCGCTTGACAAGTAAGTAAAAGCCCTCTTGACTAGCCGCCCATATCAACAGTCCCTCTTCTCCCCCACCCTCGGTCATATTACTGCCCACGCGCCATTACATGCCCCTCACGTCGACCCCCTTCGCTGCCACCTACCAATTGCAATTCGTTTTGTTTTGCAAAAGCGAAACCGGCGACCGCTCAATTTGCATTAGTGTAAGTGAAATGAAGGGAACTTTCGGACATGCGGGTGTTTGTCATTTTCGTGCATGCTCACCCATCCACCCTTCTCCCCTTCCCTTCTTCTTCTCCCACTCAGTGTGCACACCGTCTCGCGTAAACAAACAGTGCAAAATTATTCAAAAATTCCATGGCGCGCGCGCCGATAAAGCAGCTGATAAGCACACAACACAAAACCCAACAACAATAAACAGCAAAAGGGCCTGGGATAGCATGGTTAGGGGGGGATACGAACAGGCAGACCTGCTTCCTGTTCCCTGTACTCCCGACATCTGGCAACGCTGGCGGGCCATGTGGGCTTAAGTAAATTTTTATCGTTTCGGTTTATTAAATCATTATTAAATGTCATTATCGATTCGTGGGAATCTTTTTTTCTGTTTTTGCTATTCGCTGTTTCCTAGTTGCCCTCGCACCCAGCAACAGTCAACAATTGTTATTGTGACAGCAAAAGGGGGCGTTTGGGTAATTCTTATGGGCACGAGCCCAAAAAGAATGCGCACTCGCTGAATGTGATCGGCATGGGCAATTAGCCAGACTGAGCTTGGCTTTAAGCCATATTTGGTTTTCACACACACTTCCGAATTGTTAGTCATCAATTAGCTGGAATTGGCGATCGCACCAGGCGCTACGCAACTTTGTCTTTGTATTTCAAAATTGACTGCTTAACTGGGCTTTATGAACAGAGATAGCAAATACATATTAATGATTTTTAAAAGGAATTCATTATTAATCAGTTCAAATGAAATGAATGTCTAAGATATTCCTTGCACTATCCTAACACGTGACAGCACAAACTCATTTTAGTAAATTTCCCATTTGAACGTCTAGATATCAGTTGAAATGTAATTAAAAATTCAGATATTCCCACCTTTAAAGTGTAGCAAAGCAAATTCCCATCATGGAAGTTTTCTTTTTTAAAAGTTTAGATATTAGGAAGAAATATGAGCTTAATATATCAATTTTATTACTTCAAAAATATGAATGTAGAGACCGATTACTTGTCAGTTAAATGGAATTGAAATCTTAATTATTATTTACACCATCCTAACAGGGGACAAAACCAACTCACTTTCTTAAATTCCCCAACTCAACTGGAAATCAGAATTTCCCACTTTTGAATTGTTATTAACGAGATTCTCATTTTCCCTTTTAAAAAATGTATTAGGAATAAACTTATTTCTAGGGAAATAAATAAAGTTTACCCCAGTGAGTTCAAATGAATTTCAAATATTATGAATCAGTTCAGATATTATTAAATTTTCCAGTGTTGTACGGAAAATTCCCACCATGGAGGTTCTTAGAATTTAAAATGATGGAGGAGAAAAGAAAAAAACTGGGAATACAGTTTAACTGTGACAAATTAAAACTAGTTATAAACTAAAATTACTTATCCATTTAAATGAAATAAAATGCTCAACTATTTATTGGCGATTATTGAAAGCTGACAATGCAAAGTTTTTGGCGTTTGAAAAAATAGATATAAATTTCAAAAATCAGCTCAAATGTTTTTTATGTAGTTATTTAAGATTCAAACATTTTCAATTTCAGGAATTTAAAAAAATAGAACTGTAATAAATAAAACTGTTCAAATAAAACAGCCATCTCCCAAAAGTCAAAACATGATAATACGATCTCATTAGCAAATTTTCGTAATGAAAAATATAAACAATTATCATTGAGTTGAAATGAAACTAAAAACTCAGATATTCCATTCACTATCCTAAAACGTGACTCTGCAATCTCATTATAGAACGTTTTCATTAAAATAAAATAGATCTTAATTTTGAAATCAACCCGCGGAACTTGGGATGAATTTGATTTATCAGTTGGCAAACTTTAGTCACGAGCACGATTTAAGATCTACGAGTATGTCCAATCCGAAGATAAGACTATACCATACATCCAAGTTCGCATGACTTCATGGTTTGATTGTTCTATCACTCCTATGTGTATTCACATGTTTTGCCCAAAAGATAAAGTATCTGTATCTCTCGCTTATACGCTAGCTCGCTCTCTTTTGCCGTTTGTGTGTTTTGTTGTCGTTATTGTTTGTCTCTGTAGCTGCTGCTACTAAGTTGTCGTCTGTTTTTGGTAAGGTCTTTTGTCACCAACAACACCCTGTCAACTAAGATCAGGTTGATGATGATGGTGAAGCTGTGAAACTGGTTTATGATTGCTCGATCGATATTATTATATATTGTATTTTATATATTGGGAGCATAATCGCAAAAAGGAAAGGCCAAACTGGAAATCCAAATGCGATGCGTTTGTGTCGCTTCAGAAAGAAACTAAAACACAACAACAACAACAAATGCCCTTCACGTGGATGAAGTAAAACAGCAAAAACTTTGCCCTGCGGTAAAGCGAATCAATGAATGCAAAATAATTTCATTTCGCTACGCAAAAGCATTTGCATATTGCAGCTGCAGGTTGTCGTCGCCCTACTGAACTAAGTGTTCCCCCCTTTTGGTTTCCCAAGCTTTTTTTGCAGACAGTTCCAAAGAACTATAAAGCGCGTTGTTTACTTTGGTCGGAACAACGCGATTTCCCGCCCTTTTTACATATCGTGCTCGTTATGCAATGGCATTGAGACACAGCGAGACAACATAGCTAACGAGTGAAATAGCAACAAACAAGAGAGAGCGAGAGAGGTGCTATGAGCCACACACAGAGAGAGAAAGAGAGAGAGAGAGAGCGGTGCGGCTACGGCTATGGCTATGTCTGATTTGTTAGACCAACTATCTGCCTTATCAGCGGCCGTTCGCTGACACATTGATAGCTCCCAAGCACCCCAAATCATTAGCAATACCCTACAATGCACGTTGCATACGTGACTTGTCAAGCAGCTTGCGACGTCAACAGACTTTGCCCTCAATTATTGCTCATTATACATTTTTCGCCAATGACTACGAATTTATCAGGTTTTTATATATGTATGTAGATATGATAAAAAATTGAATAATTATCGATACCCTTGTCTGCTTGCTTGCACCACATTAAACTTGCCTAAAAACTTGAATAATTTGGCTTAATTCAGAGAAAAGTAATAGATAAACATTATACCCTAACTTGTAAGAGTCAATATCATTTGTGACTAGATCAAACTCTTATATATAGTGATAGAAAAATAGTTATGTGTAGGTGAATAGAACTCTTCGAACCTTTGGGTGCTATAATACAACTTTTTGTAATTTTCCAAACATAAATTAGGTGAAATCTAACATAAAAGTTTCCACGGAAGCTGCGAGAAAAACTTGTTAATATATGTATGTACCTTTAGTTACAGTCACGTTGATCTTTTGTGTATACTCAGAAACAAGGCATGCACGACTGGGTTATGCCTACAAACAAAAAAATACAACACTTATCTTGGTCAATAGAGTATTCAAGTGTCGCTTTGTCCTCCACAGAGATAGTTGTTTTCATGGGAGAGCAATTTAGTTCGATGCGCCTGATAATATGGCGTAACAGAGCAACAAACAAGCGCACCCGCAGTGGGGGGTTAAAGCGTGGTGCAGTTAACCCTTGATGACCAAAAAAAAATCTAAACTGTTGATTTCACAAACTAATTGTATTCTTGCAGACTGACCACAGGCGCAGCAAAGACAGCTAGTTATAGCAACAGCAACAGCAAACAATCACAGCAACAATGGCCAATCCACGCAAATTCAGCGAGAAGATTGCGCTGCAGAAGCAGAAGCAGGCGGAAGGAACCGCTGAGTTCGAGCGGATTATGAAGGAGGTGTATGCCACCAAAATGGACGAGACACAGGCGAATCAAAAGCTGCTCGAGTGCTGTTTAAGTGGCCCCGAGAGTGGCCCAAATGCAAATGCCTCGCCAGGGAATGCGGGCAATGGCAGCGGCGGTGGCAGCGGGAATGGAAGTGGTGCCAGTGGCGGTGCCTCACCGGATGGCATAGGCGGTGGCGGTGGAGGAGGCGGAGGCGGCGGTTCACCCACAGCGTATCGAGAGTCGCGAGGGCGTAGTGTGGGAGTTGGGCCCATGAGACGACCCTCGGAACGGAAACAGGATCGTTCACCCTACGGCAGCAGTGCGGGTGGACCGGGTGGCTTAATCAATGCCATGGGTCTGCCCAACAGCGTCAGCGGTGGCAACAGCAGCAACAACAACAATAATGGCACACAACAGAACCTCTATCTGAGTCCGCCAATGGACACGAGCTGGCGACGCTCGAACTCTGATTCGGCGCTGCACCAAAGCTTAAACATGGCCGTGGCTGCTGAGGGCGGTTTTGCACCGGACATGAATTCGTTGCACGCCAATTACCCGCAGCAGCAGCAACAGCAACAACAGCAGCAACAACAACATCACCAACGATCTCATTCGCCGCATCAAATTGGACGCAGTTTCAGTCCGCAGGCACAAAGGAGAAAGCCACCGTTGTTACCGCATCAGGTGCAGTTGCAACAGTTGCAGCAGCATCAGCACAACATGCAGCAGCAGCTGCAGCTGCATCAGCAACAACAGCCGCAAGCACAACAACAGCAACAGCAGCAACAACAGCAGCAGCAACTGCATCAGCAGCAACAGCAGCAGCAACAACAACAGCAGCAGCAACATCAGCAGTTGCAACAGCAGCAACAAGCAACGCCATACAACGCCAAATTCCCCAATTCGCTGTTCAGATCGCTGCAGGATCAGGCCAGCTATGCCAATACCGGCTCCCTGCCTAATCTCACCGCGCTGCAACACTACACCACACCTCAACAGCAGCAGCAACAGTCACAGCAGCAGCAGCAGCAACAGTCACAGCAGCATCAACTGCAACATCAGACGCTATCGCCGGTCATGTCACCGCACAATCAGCGACGCGATCGCGATCAATCGCCTAGTCCCTTCAGTCCTGGTGGTCCGCCTTCGCCCTACCATCAGCAACAACACTCGCCCACATCCGCCGTCGCCAACAACAGCAACAACAGCAGCAACAGTCAAACAACAGCACAACAACAGCAGCAGCAGCAACAACCAACGAGCAGTTCACCGCATCTGTCGTTTAGTCCGCTACCCACGTTGGGCGCCAGCGCGAATAACACAAACAACACCTCAAACACTGTGGCCGGCAACCTGACCGACTATCGCCAGCCCGCCCATCCGTCTAGTCCACGCTCCTCGCCCGGCCTGCTGAGCAGCGTTTCGGGCAGCGAGCTGCACACATCGGCGCCCGCAAGTCCGATTCGCGTGCAACAGCATCAGCAACTCCCCGGTGGCTATGATACCACCTTCAATAGTCTGAATCCCTCGTTTCACAATCACTTTGAGAACTTCTCGCTGGGCGATAGCAATTCATCGCCGGAGCAACAAAGTTTCGCCAACAATTTTGTGGGTCTCGGTTTTGATGATTTCACCGGAGCGACGTCCGCAACGGGGAATGGCACAAATGGACCGTTTCAGGACCAGAATAAACTCTTGGACTACAATGAGCTAAGCGGTAGTCCCGAAGCCAGCAGCAACAACAACAACCTGAGGCGCATCAACAACCAACAGCAACAACAGCAGCAACAGTTGCTGAATAATAACAGCAATGGAGCGGGCGGTACGGGAGCAACGCATAATGGCGGAGCGAGTCTCAATGGTCCCCGGGGCGAGCACCACAATAACAATAGTAGCAACGGTGGTGGTGGTGGTGGCAATGTGGTTGAGCCGCTGGTCGCCTCGCCAATTCCCTCGCCTTTGGGTTGTCCCAGTTCGCCGCTTCCCATACCGATGTCTGCGCAAGCCTCGCCACAGCAGCAACACCATCACCAGCAGCATCAACAACAGTTGTCGCTGTCATTGCACCACTCGCCGCACCACTCACCGATGCATTCGCCGCATCACACGAATTCGCCGCATCATACGAATTCACCGCTCTCGAGCAGCTCGCCTGTGAGTAATGCCTGCAACTCGAACATGGTCATGAATCATCTGCAACAGCAACCACAGCAGCAGCAGCAGCAACATCACCACCAACATCAACAGCAGCAGCATCATCATATGCACCATCAGGGACAATCGCAAAGCCATACGCCAACGACAGCGAATATACCCTCCATTATCTTTAGCGATTACTCGTCGAATGCGGACTTTAATCGCGAGATTTTCGAAACGCTCGACTTAGATTTGGGTCCCATGGATGTGGCTGGGTTGCAAATGCTCTCGGATCAGAATCCCATACTGATTGCCGATCCAACGATTGAGGATACGTTCCGTCGCGACCTCAACTGATACTATGAGGAGGCTGTTGCGGCTATCGAGAGCGGCGTGCTGCTCGAGGACACCTACGAGACGCTGTTGGGCGCTGCCGGCGCTGCTATGCCACTGCCCATCCCCACCAGTCCCATCTCGGATGTCCAAACAGCAGCATCAGCGGCGGCAGCAGCAGCAGCAGCGGCTAGCGAACGGGATAAAAAGGATCTAGAGGTGGTGGAGCTGTTAGTGCCGGGTGTGATTGATGATCTGGTCGACTCCAGCGATTTGGATGAGGAAGTGCGCAAGTTTTTCTGCTAAGTCAAAGCCAAGTTATCGCCTCCTAGAGATGTAAGCCTCCCTTCTTATAACTCCTTGACCTCGTCCTCGTCCCGATCCATGTCCTTGTCCTTGTTCCGGTCGTTATGCTTTGTGTAGCTCGTAATACTTTTAGCCATTAAGTGTACTTGAGAGTCCTCCCCTCCGTTCCCCATTTTGTCCCTTACTCCCATCCCCACCCATAAATCGGAATGCGATCCTTAGACGCGATCGAATCCGATCCGAAGCACAAGCGTTAAACATACGAAAGATATATTTTACAGCGAGTCTCAGATTTTACTTAACTACGCACATAAGTCACGAAAATACCTATTACAAACTACAACTACTTACTCTAAAAAAAAACAAAAAAAAAACGTAACGCTACTTTCTGTATATAACCATATATACATTGCACATGTATATGTATTTATTTATATTATGGAAAAGGATTAAAACCAAAAAGTGTCTTAGACCTACGACCAAATTATTGTACACGTTCTATAAAAACAAGAATAATAAAAGAGAGAAAACTATTGAAGAGAAATTCCTGTAAAATAAAGCAACAATTTGCCGACTATTTATAACAGATAAATACTGCTATGATCGCTACTATCGGAGTCCCCATAGCTAACAGGTATAAACCGTACGCATGTTTGTATATAGAAATATATATATATATAATATACCTTAAAAGAAATACCCTTACGTGCCGTCGAAGCAATTACTAGTATTTAAGACCCGCAGATCCGTTACCGATCCTTACTGTGCTGTAAACATTATCTATTTAAACAAAAATTCAAAGTGTTCCTTGCACACTTATCGAATAACACAAAATAAAAATGATAATTTTTCGAGGTGTCCTTGATTCATTCGCCATGCCCTGTCTTTAAAATGCAGTATCACAAAATAAATAGTTACCATATATACATACATATAGCTAAATATATAGTTTATAAAACACCTGACATATTTGGCCAGAGAGACAGAAAGGAAGAAACTGTTGCAGATCTATTTACTGTAACTTAAATATTAAATTAAAAAAAATACAAACGCGACAAACATCACGAAATTGCAACCACAAATAAATCAAAAGAAAAAAACGAACTACTCAACATTTTTTACAAACCTTAAAGCTAAATATAAAATACTTAGTTAGGAGGCATAAATAAAATAAATTAAACACACACAAAACCGCAAATGAAATCTTAAATAACATAATTACCACACTCCGTAACACTTACACATGAAATTCTTCGTACCAAAATTAAATCACAATTGTTTTTTATTTTCAATTCAATTCCAAATTCAAGCGAAAAAAAATGAATATGAAATTATGTAAAGAGTATATATAATATATATATAAATTTATTAAGCGAATACGAGTAATACAAATTTTTAAGAAACGACAAAAAAGAAGAGCGAGTAACAGGCTTTAAAAGTGCAAAACGTTTTATTAATTGAGTACCAGAACTTATACATAATATTAATAATAATAATATTGTTAATTATAGTAACAAGATTTTTGCATAAAATATACATACATTTTCCTTTTTTAATGTCAATGTAAAACTCTAGTTATAAACTACATAAGTAAACTTTAAATCCTTTACAAAACTATGCAAAAAGAAAATCAAAAAAAAGATGCGAAAAATTAATATTTAAAACAACAAAAAAATATATTTGTGAACGACGTTTAAAGAGAGGGAGAGAGAGAACTGGCTCTGGCTAGAAACAGCAACAACAATAAAAAAAAATTAATAAAAATACTAACAGCAACATTTTTGTTATTTTAATTGCTGTGTGTTGTTGCTGTTTTTTGGACTCTGCAAAAGTTCAAAATAAACCGAAAAATGTGTATGTATTAGATTATACATGATACTATTACAATACAAACTAAGTAATTGTGTATGTAATATATAATTACATTTCTAAATTATGGAAACAAAAAAAAAAACAAAAATAGAAGAAATCCAAGCAACAGGAATAAGAGTATATTCAATGTAATAACACAGTTATTTGTTTCAAATAAATCTTACATTTAATTTTAAATCAAAATACGAGAATTCTTTTATTATCTACGTGCACCTCCAATGGAATTCCATAGACTAAAATAATTAAATGAGTGCGGAATAATTGCACGTCAACTTATGAGCACGAGCATGTAAATCAAAAGCATGCAGTTGACAGACATTTTTTAATTGCACACACACACACACTTACAAATTGTACTGTGATGATTACAATTAGCAAAAACTGTTGTTATTTTTATTAGTATTATATGTTTTGCTTTGTTTTATAAGCGCGGCGCAGTTTACGGCGTGGACTAAATTTAGTAAGCAAAGTTCAGAGTGGGGACATTTTTAGTCCTATTTAGCTATGATTAAGTGCGGTAGAAAGGGACGACACATGCAACACAAGTATAAGAGGAAGTATAAATACAAGCCTTAATTCCTCTAATAAGCACAAATATAAGAGGTATGAGCACAAGTCTTATACACATCCAAATTAATAGTTCTTTGTGTGCAACTTGCGTTCAACGATAAATTTTATTAACTATTATTAGAAAATATGCTAAGATTAGAAAAATAAAAATTTCCACTCTATGTACAGGCTATAAATAATATTGAATGCTTTGGATCCGGCTGTTGTAGTAGTCAGTACTTGTCAATAACAAGAATTATATTTAACCAATTGAATTAATTAAAATACCCTGCGCTTATAAGAGCATAAGACAAAGCAAAGCGCAAATCGCAATTTCTAAATCAAGCTTTTGATTTTGTTTAATAACGTTGTTCGCTTTGACTTTGCTGATACTGTCAACGCTGAAAGGGCAAGTCGCACAAAAGAGCGAGCGAAAGATCTACAGAGAGAGAGAGGGAGAGCGATTTGCAGTGGGAGTGGGAGTGAGAAGAGCATTCTGTTTTTTTCTTTTTGGTTGTCGTTGTGCTGCATAGTAGTAGACGAGACGAGCAGTTCGTGTTATTTCTTAATGAAGTGCTAAAATCAAATCAAATTGTCGTGCTAATAGAAGCGATGACGCTTTGACTATAGCGTCATTATCGTTATCATGCGCTGCTCCCCACTCTCTTCCATGACCGGTTCGATTCTTGGCAGCAAAAGGCGCAAATGTTATCAGCAAACACGAGAGAAATAGTAGAACAACAACAACAAAGCAAACGCGGCTAGCAATCTAGGGGGCGCCTTAAACGACATTCCGAGACGCAGCCAGCGCCCCATGCTTGAATTTCGCTTCACAGGGGGGGAGAGCTTACAGTGTGTTGGTATAAACACACATACATATATGTACGTGTTGTGCTTGTGTGTGCAATTTTGCCAAACAGTTGAATGCGCTTTATGGCATACAATGATAAGGTCCCTGGGCTGAGGCAGCTGCCGTGCATAACAATAATGCAATATGCATTGAATAGTCATACGGAAAGCAATTGGTATTGATCACAAGTCATCCTATTGATTGGCATTAGGGCGTGACAGTCAGTCATATATGAATATACTGCTTTAAAAGAGATGAAAATATTGGTGAAATGTTAGGAAAATATTGGTAACTACGTATGTAAGTAAGTAAAACTGGGAAATTTCAAAAATTATTTTCATAGTTAACATTTCAAATACACCTTGCCCCACTGTGGATCAGGCTATGATTAAAACCATCAACAACAACAAGTTCTAGAGCCGTAATAAATAAAATAAGCACAAATATGAATATGCATTGTAATGAAACGTAAACAGGCGATATTGAGCAAAGTACTTATATATACATTTATGTATATACTATTGCAATAAGTAGAATCGTGTAAATAAGTGCAGCGCAAATCTAACCTCACTTTGGCTAAAACGTGTGCACATGCGCTGTTCAGTAACAAACAAATAGGAAACAGACCCAGAGACAGTAACAAAAGTGAGAAAGGTGAGCAAAAGCGGTCACGCAAGCAAATTAAACACTTTTGTTATTTGCCATGCCAATTTAGTGAATGACTATTTAACAGACTGAGCAAATATTTGATTTCTTTCATTGTTAGAATGAGGGGGGATTAATACGTCATACATGGACGGCGGGTAAAGTACCGCTTAGGTCGGTCTGGGCCCAATGCCCAAAACAACAATAGTCAGACATTGTTATTGCGGCAAATTGATAACACAATGCGACAAATAAAAAATACATACATATATACATATGTATATGTACATAATTCATATGATGAATCAATAATTTCGACGTTAAAATTAGAAACGGTTAACTGGACTTTCAAACTGTGGTGCGGCGCATGCCTCGCTCTCAAACCGCAGCCAGACATTGCCCCTAAAACTGTGAACTGTGCCGAAAGCTCTGCTCACAAACCATAAAAAGCTCACGATTCGACTGTGACTCCTAAACACTAGGCTAGCTTTATTACATTGGCTACTAAATAAAGAATGCAGAAAGTAGGTACAATATCAATATCAGTACTCATTTTATATTCTGTTGGTACGTAGGTAATCTTCGTCATCATCGTCCGCATCCTCAACCACGCTATACGAGCTCTTGCCCTCTTTGCCCTCCTTAGCCAAATGGGTCTCAAAGAACTCCTCAACGGTGTCTGTATTCCATTTGGTAATTGATAATGTTTCTTGCACCTTGCCGCTGGCATCGAGGAGCTTGACAATCGGATCCAGACCACGCACATATTTGATTTGCAAATTGGGGAATTTGGCTGGCCGGCCGCTCTGTATGAATGCCTGTATCTGGGGATAAGCTCGGAATTTGCAGGTGCAAACCTCTAGAATGGCCTTGGCATAGGTGCGTTGTGCAGCCGGTTGCTGATCTTGAGTGCAGCATTGCTTGCAATGCGGTCTGTTAATGAGTTTTCGATTAGTATTAATTAGATTATCATTTAAATAGGCTACCTACTTTAAGGTTTCCAATCCAAAATCATCGAGTTTTTCACAGTTCGAGCACATTAACTGTGTTTTAATGAAGCCCAACTCCCGGCAATCAGCTGCCGTAAATTCAGCATTGCTTTGGCACTGAAAACAAATAATAAATGAGATGCAGACCCTTAAGAATGTGTATAATACTTACGCTGATTAGCACTAATACTGCAATAAGATATAGACCGTATTTTATCATATTTTATTATAAATTTTATATTCTACTACCACGTCGTTGTTTACAAAATTAATAGAGCTATCGAATTATCGATTGTTGTGAAGAGATATCGATTGTTATGCATCGACAGCCGAAATAGAATCTAGTATTTTTAAAGGATTTTTCCGACTATCATTTAATTTGTCTACTGCGATTAATTAATTTTTAAACAGATAATTTAAAAATGCTAATAGGTATATGCGACACACTGGATTCAAAATTAAGGCAACACGGTAAGAAAATCAATTTCTTTATCCTTGTATACATTTCTGGCTATTTTATTTAAATTAAAAGTATACTAAACAACAAAGGAAGATCGATGCTTTAATAAATTTAAATATAAAACACTCAACAAAATGTAATCACATCACTAATAATAATGTCATCAGAAAGCCTAGTGGTATAATTTGCATAATCTCAACAAAGTGGTCACACTGAAATTAACTGCAGATTCAAAACATCGATAGTACTATCGATGCATCGATGTTTCGTTCACCATCTCTAGAAAATTTACTGAAGAAGAAGAATGTGGCTCACGTAGTCGCATTTGTTTTGTTCCATTGATTTACGATTTAAAAGTAAAAATAATTGATAAAGAAATACAACTTTTTCAAAATTTAAGAAACGAAACGTGTGTAACCTAATTTAATTGTTGGCTAAAGAAAACAAACAGTATTGTGCGTGCACTCGGTATTATTTACTTTTTTGGCAAATCAATAACTGAATTTGTGTAGAGAGCAACACACGAACGCGCTGCGCAAAAGTGAAAACTCAATCAACGAACAAACGCATTGAAAAGAAAAGGTGAATAAATAGAAAACCTAAATCGGTATACGAAATCCAAATTTCGATTGTTGTAAAAATAAAATTAGGCATTGCATTGAGAGTGTGCCGAGTTCTAGTTTTGCTGTTGAATTGCTTGGTTAGCCGATAGTATAGAGAGAGCAACAGAAATAGAAATATTACAGAAACGTTTTTCGTTTGAGTGGAAGGGGGTTAGAAACAGCTCCAGGGGAGCATCTTGAAGCGAAGTGTGTACATACACACTCACATGCATATGCAGATGTTTACATGGCACTGTTGAGTGTATATGTGTGAGTTTGTGTATGTGTTGCCTTGTTTGTGTTTTGATTATTGAATTAATAATAGCGAGCGAGCTCTGTGTTGTTGATATTTCACCACGGTGTTAAAATGTTATTTATTCACTGCAATAAAAAGTGTTGCGGGACCTGTTTATTTTGATTCATATTTTTCAACAAGTGCCAGTGAATTAATTCCCTAGCTCTTGCACAACAATAGCCAATCGCTGAGCTTTTGCATGAGCACGAACAAAGTTGAAGCTCTTGTTCTTGTTTTGTCAGTCTCCCCCTTCTTCCCGCATACATGCTGTTTGGTAACGGTTCTTAGCTGTGTATATAGCAAGAACATACGCATGCTTGTTCATTCAAGTTTTTCATGCAGTTTGCGTGAAGCTGCAACAGACTAGACGGAAACTGCTGCTTAAGGTCTTCGATGCAGGCAACTTCCGCCTCAGCTCATGTCTCGTTTAACTGGTTTAGGGCGCAGCTGCATGTGTGTGCGTGTATATATGTATATATATGTGTATGTCTGCATCATTCACACCTGCTGCATCACAATAATAAGAAGAACTGCAGCTGTCGCTCACTCTCAAATTTCTTATCAACACCAACACACGAGACCTTCAAAATTCTCTCCGCCTTTGTAATCCAACAATATACCTGGTGCTACCTACCTGTCTAACACGCCATATAAGTATATACACACACACATCAGCAATCACATGCATATTTAGGTATGTAGTCTATGTGCTGTGCTGTGTTGTTAGATTTCTACGTCCCACGCCAAAGTGTTGAGCTACTTATTATCACCCTTCTCTCTCCCTCTCTCACTGGTGTTTATCTAACTGCTTGATTTCTTGCGATTCCATGCCAATTTTATTTTGTTTATACAGTGAGAGTTCAGTTTCCAACGAAAATGACTCAACGTCAAATGTATTGCCCTTATCAATGGGTTTCATTGTTATTCATATCGCCTAATCAGCGATTATTTCTACACACCAAGACGTCCAGTCAGCTGCTCGTCATCTGTCGGCATGTAATTAATATACACACAAATGTATATGTGTACACACTGTTACAACACATGTGTGCGTACACACTGCTACAAAGCAGCAGTAATTTGAGTAAAAATACTCCTACTCGTAACTTGGTACTGGTTACTCGCAAAACGATACTGTACTATGACGAAGAAGAAGCAGAGGCACGATCAGTCTGCCTGCCTACAAGTAAATTCATGCGAATGTTCGTTTGCATGTGTGTGTTAGTGTATGCCTACGCCCACCTCCAACCCCATTGTGCTTGTTCATTAGAAACCCGCATTAGAAACTGAAATCTGAGTAAACTGCGCGGCAATTGCGTGTTTTCGTATTTTTTAGCACCCTTGGTGGTTTTATTTACTCTTTTATTTTATTTTATTGTTTGCTAATAAGCTCCACGCATATCTTGAGGAGGGCAACTATTTTTAGCTGCTGCCGAGTTATTCGAAATTGTATTCACATGAGCATTCAATTGAGCAAAAGGTCAATCTAATTGCACTCATTCATTCATTCTCTTGTCGGCCGTTTGTCAGACTGCTGCCAGTTTGTAAAGCTACGCTGGTCACACTGCTTCTGCGTGTTTACGACTATTTTTACGAGCCGCCCAAGTGCCGTTAATGTCAAGGACTAACAACAGGTATTTAACATATAAACGACCGAGCGCCTGTTAATTAATCAAGTTACAACACAGGAATACTAATTAAATAGGCATAGTGAATTAATTAGTAATAGCTAGCCTGACCCGGAAAAATAAAGCTAGAATTAGTTTGAGTTAGTTTTATCGAGGATAAATATGGGGTTTCTATCTGCGAATTTCTAATATAAAATAGTTAATTAGAATTTTAATCATTCCCTAATTGCACCGTGAAAAGTTATAGTGCAGGGTATTTTGTAGTCGTACTTGTGTCATAGTTGTTAAGCTCGCGTGTTTCGTTCAAGTGCGCATTGAATGAACCTGGCTACTTTCGCCTGCCTTGTGAAATGTTCTGAGTGTAAATAATAATAATTAAAAAAAAAACAACAAAAGCGATAAATGCAAGTGCAAACTGTGTAAACAAAAAAAGTAAAAAAAAACAGCTGGCAGGTAAATAAACTGTGTAATTTGTGTATTAGTTTGTAAAACTTGAATTGTTTTTTTTTTGTTTCGATAATTAATAAGTTGCTTTGTTATTTTCCACTCAGGTCGATACCCAAACCGTGTGCGGGGCGGGGTGCAATGCAACGCGCGGTGCAAAAAGCTTAGAGGGCGAGACAGAGAACGAAAGAGACAGAAAGAGAGACAGTGTGTGAATGAGATTGAGGGCAAGGCTGGCCTAGCAGTAGCAGGCAGGCACTAATACACTCACTCACTCACTCGGCACAACTCACACTCATACACACAGACACACACATGCACACTTTATGAATTTTGAGTTGAATTTTAATTGCACTTTGCTTTTATTCTGTTGCAGCAGCGCACCAACAAACAAAAAAAGCAAAACTTGATATCGATAACGATAACGATAGACACATTCATCTCACCAACCACAAACAACCACCACCACCACCACAAACATTCCTGCCTGCTGCTGCCATGCGCCGCTAAGCCCCAAAATAAACAAAAACAAATTCAAAAATCGATCTCGTGTCAAAGATGAGACTTCCGCTGCTGCTGCTGCCGCTAATCGCTGCCTCCGCTTGCCTGCTATCGATAACCGCCGCCTGCTCATCGCGTGCCATAACCAAACCCCGTCCAGAGGCACCACCACCAGAGGCTGCATCCACCACCGTCGCCCCCTCGACGGCGCCCGACAATGTGATTGCATTGACGACACCATCGCGACCCAATATCACATTTCCGATCTTTCGCTGTCCGCCCACCTATGCGGCATGGTATTGCCTGAATGATGCCACCTGCTTCACCGTCGAGATCCACAACGAGGTGCTGTACAATTGCGAGTGTGCACTCGGATTTATGGGACCCCGATGCGAGTACAAGGAGATCGATGGCACCTACTTGCCCACAAGGAATCGTGTGATGCTGGAGAAGGCGAGCATTGTGAGTGGCGCCACGCTCGCTGTCATCTTTATGGCCATGTGCTGTGTGGTCCTGTATCTGCGGCACGAGAAGCAAGCGAAGCAGAAGCTTCATGCCGGTGGTGGTGGCAACGATGTGGCGGACATGGCATTCGAGAATGCCGGCGTCGATGAGGTGGACGGGCTAAAGCCATTGCGCATAGCGCGACGTCCATTTGGACCGCATCATAGTCGCATTTTAACCCTGGAGCAGGCGTATCTTCAGTCGGCTACAAGCCATGAGAGAGAAAGGCATTGAACTACTAAAAAACTGCTGCAGCGAATGTCCTTTTAATCCTTAAACTGTTTATTTTTTTGTAATATTTATTAATCGACTTGACTTTTGTTTCTTTTTATTTTGTGGTAACTTTTTAACCAAAACTTGAAAGTATTTGAGTGCCTTCCAAACGATGACGATAAACTTCGTGAAAGAGAGCGAGAGCTGAAATTAACGCAATGCAATTTTGGCAGCTAGCCGCCCATTTTTTGATACCTAATTTAATGCCTAATTATTTAATAATTTAATACGAAATGCCACGTTAACCTAAACTATTAACGTTTAAAAAATAAAAATAAATTCAAAAGAAAAAACCTAAAGACCAAAACTGACTTTTAAACAACTCAGATGATCTCCAAGTTTTGCTTACAGCTTGCAACTATATTTTATTGATCTTAATTTATAATTTATTTCTGTATTCCTTTTTGCAGTTATGCCGCACAACAATCAGCCGCCTTCGGGGCAGGGAGACGATGCACTTGGACCACCAAAAGCTGACTTCAGTGCCCCGCCACCTTATGAGCCGGATGCACAGGGTCTGGGTGGCCAACAGGTGGCATTGCCACCGCAGATGCCATCGCTGGCGTTGACCACACACGCCGTGGACGCGACACAGACGCAGAACGATTTGGCGCTGCCCCAGGAGCTGCACGGCAAGTTGCCCACTTATGAGGAGGTGCAAATGGAGAAATCGTTGAATGGAGAGCTGCCGCCCGCATTTCTAACTTTGCCATCGACGCAACAGTTGCCGCCGCCGCCGAATCCGTTGTTGCCACTGCCTCCGAATCCGTTGCGCGATGGTCCCGGAGCCGTTCGCTCGGCGCAGCCGGCTCTAACATTCATTGCCATCGATGCCAGCGATCCGGACAACAGTCTGTCGACGACAGACAATTTGCTCGGCACGGACATAATGTTTATCACGGCTTTCATGGTCGCATTTCTCTTCAATTGGATTGGCTTTCTGATGCTAACCTGTTTCTGTCACACAATTGCCGCCCGTTATGGAGCATTGTCCGGCTTTGGACTGTCGCTGGCCAAGTGGACGCTGATCGTGAAGCATTCAACGGACTTGGCATCGCATGAGAACTCTTGGCTGTGGTGGTTAATTTGCGCCTTTGGCTTTCTGATCGCCATTCGTGCGCTCATTCAGTATGTGAGCATCAAGCGATCCTGGCGTCTGCTCTCCGCATCGGCCCAGGAGCGGCTGCTCTTCTTCTACTAGGTGCGGGCGCCGTCGCCGTCGATGTCATCGTTGTCACAGTCGGCGGGTTATGTAAATACGTTAAGTGTGCGAGTTGTTTGAAATGCGTGATTATGATGATGATGATGGTGATGATTGTGGCAAAGACGATGATGACGACGATGACACGACGGCGATTGCGTTAGACTCCCAAATATTTCATTTCGATCCCAAAAAAAACCAACACAACAAAAAAAGTATAAGAAAGAGAAAAACTAATTGCGAACTTACTATTGGTTAGTGTTTCTGTAGTTACTATGTTAATTAGCGCAAGTTAAATCCACAAATCAGTTTCAAATGACAAACAAACAACAACACAAAGCTAGCATAATGATAATAATTATGTTGTTTATGTATATTTCGAGCATATCAACATATATATGAAAAGAAAAAAACTAAAAGAATATGAAAAAAAGTGAAAGATGTGCGCACAGAGTAGTGAGAGATGCGACAAGGATTCACTTGGATCCCTGTTTCGCTGCACCTTTTGGGCACCTTGTTTTTTTTAGAGAGAAGCAGCCAGGGCCATCGTAATTGATGTAATTGTACTTGTACTTGTATATGTAAATGTGTGTATAGATGTCTCGCCGTAGTAGCTTCTCTATTCTTTTGTTAGTAGAAAACAAATTGCAAAAAAGACAAAAACACAAAGGAACACAAACAGCCTAGATGAATATGCCACCATATTTTTATTATTGAAATCTACTATTTGCTGTGGTACTTAAAACAGTTACACAAAAAGGCCAGCGGTAATTTTGCTAGATAAATCACAAACTATTATAATTACGATTATTGCTAATATAACGTTTATAATTAATATGTTTAATCCCTTTGTATGTATAATTGAAATATGCATTGCAAGGGCGCATACCGAAAATATGCGTCAGTTTTATGCAAATTAATAAAAATCTTAAAAAAAAAATTAACGGCTTTATGTTAGTTTCTTAACTTTAAATTTGAATGGGCGCGCATAAGAGGTTACTATCTGTTATCACAATGGGTACCTGAAGCGTTAAAATACCTGATATGGCAACGCTCTGACATTGAATAGACTTACAACACTATCCACTAGTTGCCGGTCTTTTGGTATATTCCAAATTAAATTTGTAAATATTTTATCATTGTATGTCAGAGTTTTAAATAAACTTAATTTTATTAAAATAATATCTACGCGATCTTTCAAGATCATTAAATAAAACCTCTCTGCCTTGTTGAATCAAACCAGCTGGTTGTTGCCGCAGTGGTAGATTTTTCGTAGTAAAACTGTATGTTTACAGTTTGAATTTTTGGTCACACTGTTAACCATTGTCGTAGTAAGCTGTGCACATTACTTGTGTAAGTGTGTATATACCAGCACGCAGTTGCTTCGTTCGTGTGTGAAAAAATCATATTTTCACAACAGACGGCCATCTTTAATATAGATCAAATTAAATAGAACTTAAAGCGTGAAAAAATTATTTAAATATATTGCGAAGCGGTAATACATTCAGCAGCAACAAGAACGTAAGTGTACAATGTTATATTTTTCAGTTTTTTCATTGCATGTGGAAAATATTTCGGGATGTTGTGTGTATCTGTTGGAGGATTTTTTCCTCAATCGTCTGGCCCGGCTAGACAGTCTGCAATCAAATTATTGATTTTCATTGCTGTATACTCTGGCCCTGGCGAAAAAATTAACAATCTATATTATCGCTGCATTACTGCAAGTAGTTTTCTATTATGCAATATTTG
Source organism: Drosophila albomicans (assembly GCF_009650485.2). Lineage (NCBI taxonomy): Eukaryota > Metazoa > Arthropoda > Insecta > Diptera > Drosophilidae > Drosophila > Drosophila albomicans. The sequence continues at coordinate 38,344,007 of NC_047629.2, read as the reverse complement.
CTCTAACAAAAAGTACAGTAGTTGTAGTTACTAACTATTTGCGTCCAAAATACTATACAATTTTCACTATAACAAACTACAAAACAGTTGGTGATTTACGCGAAAAGTTAAAATATTTGTTATCACTGCAATTCATAAGATTAGTGAATAATTGCAATAAAGAGTTTAAAAAATTTTCATATCGCCGGCTTCTGACTCAGCGCTTGGCGGTGTCTCAGTTCACAAACTAATACACACACATATGCTGGGCCGCCATCTTAATTTTTGTAGATAGGCATTCACCTTCTGCCATCTCGCTCTCTCGCGGCTGTTGCCACTTTTTCTCTTTAGCCGGTTTATTAAATTTCGAGGTGTCGAAACCAGTTTTTCGTGCTCTTCTTGTGCTCATTTCTTTTTGAAGCTGTTTTCTGCATATTGTATTGAAACAGGTAGCATTCTATAATACATAGGTGCCTGCATATCACATGCATGTTACTACGTCATACGTTTTTTCATTGTCAACGGCGGACGCGTCTGTATGCGTTCTACCCTCATCTGTGTTGATGCTTTGCCAGCGTATACATTTGTAGTTGTATTTGTATCTGTGTGTGCGCTTGGGTCGTGCACCCCTTGGATACATACACAATGCATGTAAACAAAAATCATTCATACTTATAATGCACTAACACTTATCAAACTAATACCAATAAACAATTTGTTTTGCATTTTCTTTTCATTGTGCCGTTATTTTATTTCAGCGCCTGCGACATTATCATTTGTATTAGATTTTTCGCTTTGTTGTAACTCCTCACCCACACTACCTGCATTCACCTACACACACATATATACATTCATATTCCAACATCCCAACAATCCCACAAAAATCCACTCAAAATTATGACCAGGTATGCCGAGTGTTTCCAAGAAAATTCTGCAAACATAATGAGAAAATACGTGAAATGCATGTTTAACATATTTCTCTTTTATATTTATTTTTCCAGTGTAAAGATTAACGGCAATCCGCAACAACAGTTGGGCAAGGGCAACATGGCATTCCGCGGCAACCAGAATCGCAATCGCAACTTTGGCGGTGGCGGCAATCAATATGGCGGCCCCATGGGCGCCAATCGCATGGGCGGCGGTGGCGGCATGAATATGTCACCCTGGGAGTCGCAGAATCCCGGCGGCGGCGGACAGTTTGGCAACAATATGCGCCAGGGTGGAGGCGGCGGTCAAATGAACGCCCAGGCCATCAACAATTTGCTGAACAACCTGTTCAGAAACCAGCCTCCATCGCTCCTCGACTTGCCACGCGGTGGCATGGGCAATCGCAATCAACGCGGCGGACCGGTATGTATATTATGATCCAGTTTGCCAAATATTATTATTTCTCTAGCTGCCTTAAATAGCTGAATTCCTCTTTTATTTTATTCTTTAAAAACCATTCTTTGGTGGATGAGTTGCAGCGGAGTCTAACTTTGTTTTAGATTTAACTTGAATTGTCGTTGAAACTTAAATAATTTAATATCAAATACATATTGTATTTTTAAATATTTGCACATAGTTATTCCTAGTGAAGATTATGTTTGTCCTCAATTCTACTCGCATCATTTGATGTAATCTTAATTGTCTGAACAGAATATTTTTTTTACCTACATTCACATTAATTTATGTAGTATGTGATATCTGAACATTATATTGATTTAAATACCGATTAATAATGTCAATTCATTTGATTGATTGTCTCTTTAATTCACATTTTCGATTTCTTTCTTGTCATTGCCAAACAAAAGGTACAATTTTTGTATTGCCTTAAGCGAATTTCTTGTAAAACACAACAAGTTAAACCAAATTCAAAGAAAAACCAGCTTTAGTTGGTCTAAGCAACTCCCGCTCATCGTGTCCACTGAAGAATCCTCTTTTTATTGTTATGACACCAAACATTGGTTAGCTCTGTTTATGTTACTTAAGCCTAGTTGTTGTATAATATCTAAAAAAAAAGCAAAACAAAAATCGCGTAGTTTGTAGTAAAATACCAAAAAAAGAAAATAAAATTAAAAGACAATTCAACAAATTTGCGATAATGAGAGAACCCTGCTGATATTGTATATCGATTGTACAATATAAAAAATTGTGAGGAGGAGAAGTAGAAGGTTTTCGATATAAAAACGCATTTATTCCATTTTAAATGCAATATTTTTTCGTTTGTATACTGCACAATTTGTTGAATTTGATTGTTTGTACCACGAAATATTAAGTACCGCCAACAAATGTTCCATTTAAAGATGAAAAGAGTATGATGACATTTTAAAATGATTGCATAAAGTAATTTAATTCATATTTGTACTAAGTAGGCATTTAAAAAGTAATTTACCAAAACCAAACAAAAAAAAAAAATAGCAACAACAAAAACCAAACAAATATCAATTATCAAAAATCTTTGGATTTTTACAAATTCACAATTCAAATTTTGCTAATTTACCAATATTTATTTTTATTCTCTTCTACACGAACGAAACCAATAATCGAATTCGATGCAATCTCAAAAAACGAATCGAATCAAAAACGCATTTCGAATGCATCCATATATTGTGCCTATATATACACCTGTGTATATATCTAAATGCCGATGTGTCGTCTCCGACGTTGTTGTCGTCACTGCTGCGTTGCATATTCAAATGTGCTTGTTGTCGTTGCTGCTGGGCAATGTTGCTGCCACATTTTTGTTGTTGTTGTTGCTGTTGCTCTTGTGTCTGCGCCTGTGCCAACTACTCTCTCTTGTTTCTGTTGCAATGTTTATGCACAATTATCATTTGTTTTTGTTACATTTATGTGTGAAAACTGCATAAACCGATATATATCATATATAACTGAACTTGGAATTTACAACTATATAATACAAATCAATATGTGGCAAATTTGCGGCACTTGCAACATGCATATCAACATAATCGCAAATGGCAACGACGTACACAACACACGAATTGCTGAAAAACGCACAAAACACGCAATATCAAAAATGTACAAAATATATGTAAAAATGCGATGCGATGTCCACTTCCAATGCGACGCCACCGATTGATTGAAATAATTGTGATTGATTGAACTCTCTTCTAATCTGCTCTGCTCTGAAAACTGAAAAACCGATCCGATCTGGTACTGGTACTGATTGATGGTGCAACTGCAACTTGCAATTACCAAAACAAAAAAAAAAAACAAAACAAAAATAACTAAAAAACCAAAAAACAAAACCAAATCAAACTATCAATATAAAAATCAAATGCATCGCCACTCTTCTTCAACGTTCCTGCTCTGATTGAAACTCACTCGAAATCGAAACCACAATTCGGTTTCCATGTTTCCATGCCGCCCGTTTGTGTTGAACACAATGTCTAAAAAACATCTCAAAAATAAATAAAATGCCACGCCACGCGCCGCCACGCCAACGACTTCAACAACAAAAACATCCCCGTCGACTGATTGCGCGACCGCTCCGCCGATTTGACCAATAATATACATCTGTTTATCTATATCTTTATATATATATTTAAATCATATCAACTACTTTTCTATATGTATTTGTGTATCTATAAAAAAATCGAAATTTTTGAATTTTCCATCCACCCCACGTCAAATATGGAAAACTAATATTCCAATCACCTTTAAAAACAAAAAACTGAATATTGTAAATGGTTTATGTACCATAAATGTGTCAACTCGTTTGTTATTATTTATTTGAATAACTCTTGACAATTTATAATTGTAAATTTCATAACGATTGATTTACTACTACTACTATATATATTATCGATCGCACGATCTATATATTCCATGTGTATTCCATGCATTTCCATTTAATTACGAATATTTACAAAACTCTGTTCGATCTTGTATATTATATATATATAATACTGTCACTATCTACCTACCCAACCAACCAATCAACCAAAAACTATCTATACCAACTACTTTAATGTATTGTAATAACGAAAAATACGCTAAAATGTATGTGTTCGAAACAAATCTTAAATGATAAAGATGGTCAATCGCGGTGGCGGTGCCGGCAATCGTCTCAATAATCGTCGTGGCCAAGGAGGTTTCCAAAATCGTGGCGTTACTGGTGGTCCCAAGCCCCCCCAAAAGCAGGGCGCCGGCGGCATTCGTAAGCAGAATGCTTTTGATCGTGCCAAGAAACTTTTGGCTAAAAATGCCAACACTAATAAAAAGAAGGAAATTACTCCTGGCGAAAAGAAAATTGAGAGGTAAGAGTACAACTACAACTACTTAAACAAAAAATCCAATTTAAAAAATCAAATTTCCAATACAATATTTACCAAAAAGACAGCCGAAAGATTGCTCAATTCGCAATTTTTCATCTTCCTACAAAAAATATATAATATCTACAAATAATTTTTGTTATCAATGCATCAATTTTTCTGAAACAAAAAACTGCAAATATTTTTAAGTACTTGATTTCCAATTTTTCGAATGCATCTGATACAATACTCAATATATATATATATGAAATATGATAAGTTCTCCAAAAATAATCACAAATAATTTCCAACAAGTGGATGAGTGGAAACAACAGTCCTCTTATTATTTGTTTTTTTTATATTATGTTTTGAATAGACAAAACACATCCTTTTCTTTCTGGTCGTTGGCGTCTGTTAGCGAACCGGGTTGCGTAGTATATGGCATGGATTGATCAACGAAATATTTTCAGATTGATTGTTAATTGTTCTCATACGTACAAATATTTTTGTTTTTATTTTGCTTTTGTTTTGTTATTTAGTGCTTTGCATATTTTTGAATTCATTAACAATTTTCGGGGAAAATACATTTGTTTAATCTTCGGATTTTCCGAATGTGAGATTCGACTTACTTTAGAATTAGTAAATCGTAATGTTTTCTAAGAATTTTTGTTGTCCGATCGTATTACTAAATTTTGCATCATAAATTACCAGATTTTTTCTAATGTGGGGGGCACATTTCTTAATGTATTTGTTTGTGATGTACAAGAACTGTTTTAATCGCATATTACATCATCCGTATCATAATCATTCATTCCTCATAAGCTTAGGCCAAGATCTTTTAATATTTTGTAATCTGTAATATCTGTGATATCCCAACTAAATAAAGCATTTCAGCGTGACGTCTATGCTGCCGCCCAATAGCTAGTCAGCCACACGCTACCAGACGCGTCTGTTCACATCCTTGAAGCATTCACAACTAATCTAATTTCTTTTCATTCTTTACCTCCCAATGAAATCCACTTTTATGCTGGATTAAAGTAGCGCAACACCCAAGGAATCGCCGTACGCTAGCGTGCCGAATGATATGTTCTACTGTCATCTGTGCAAGAAGCACATGTGGGATGCCAATTCGTTTGAGAATCACATCAAGGGACGCACCCATCTGATGATGCGCGAGGGCATTGAGGAGAGCTACCGCCTCAAGGCCAACATGATTCGTCAGGAGGCCAAACTTGCTGAGCAGCTCAAATCTATTGAGTTCGACCGTCTGAAGCGCATGGGAAAGAGCAAGCAACGTCAGCTGGATTACTGCACCATGTGTGATCTGAATTTCCATGGACACATCTCGACTCATCGCAAGTCCGAGGGACATTTGCAGCTGAAGAAGTTCTTGCATCCCAAGTGCGTGGAATGCAACAAGGAGTTTGCCACACGCATCGATTACGACACCCATTTGCTGTCGGCTGATCATCTGAAGAAGGCTGCTGAGAACAACACGAAGGTTGGCGAACGCAAGCGCCAGACGTTGCCTATCAGTACGGCTGAGGAGGAGACACGCGATCTGCGTCCACCACAGAAGCGCAAGAAGAAGCCCATAAAGAAGGAGGGTGAGGAATCCACCGAGATCAAAAAGGAGCCTGAGGAGGGCGCCGAGGGCGAGGAAGCTGAGGGCGAGGAGGCCAAGGAGGGTGAGGAGGCTGCCGATGAAACCAAGGAGGGTGAAGATCTCAACGAGAGTCAGGAGGAGGAAGAGGTGGCTCTGCCCGTCGATGCCGAGGACTGCATCCTTGACTTTGCCGAGGGCGATGAGATCCCCAGCGATGTGGACACTCGCCTGCCCAAATACAATTGGCAGCGTCCCGTTGGTGCTGCCCTCATCTCGAAGCTGGAGTGCTTCGAGTGCGCTGTCTGCAGCAAGTTCTTTGACACAGAGATCACCGCTGAGATTCACTCACGCACAGCCACCCATCACCGCAACTTCCTCAAGTTCATCAACGAGAAGTCCAGCGACACGAAGATTGCACAAAAGCGCGCAGCCGCTGCCATTGAGGAGAATGAGCGCAAGAAGCGCAAGGTCGAGGAGTCTGAGGCTCCAGCTGCCGAGGGTGCTGGCGATGAGGCAGCCGAGGGTGCTGAGGGTGAGCTCTACGATCCATCGGAGGCCACAGGCGACGATGAGGACTTCGAGATGAACGAGAATGCCGAAGGTGAGGAGGAGGGTGGCGAGGAAGCCGCTGGCGAAGACAACGGCGACGAGATGGACGCCCAGGAAGAGGAGGAAGAAGAAGCCGAGGCAGAGCCAGAACCGGAACCCGAGCCAGAGCCAACTCCAGTTCCCACACCCGCTCCCGTCGCACAGCCAGCTACACCAGCTAAACCCGAGCCAGCAGCCAAACCGGCAGCTAAGGCTGCTCCAGCCACACCCGCCGCTGCTGCCACACCAGCCCCGGCTGCGGCCACCACACCAGCAGCTCCCGCTGCAGCTGCCACACCGGCTGCTGCCACCCCAGAGGTTGCTCCATCGCCAGCCAAGAAGCCACGCGCCGTCGCCGCAGCTGCTGCTGCTGCCGCCGCTGCATCCCCAGCTGCTGGTCCCAAGGCAACGCCGCAGCGAAACCGTGCGCGTGGACGTTACAACCGATACTAGAGGGAGAGATTTAGAGGTCGGCAATACCTGGGCATAAGACACAATACCACATAAAACATATTTAATTAACCATAACTTAATGTTATGTATTCATTACTCTTAAACAATTTCCACAAACACACACACTCAATTTGTGGGAGATTCTCCTAGTTTCCCCTTCCCCCCCTAAAACTGAACTATTCTATAGTGACATTTTCACCTCATTTTGCATAAACGTTTTTGTAATGGACACAGGCATGAATCATCGCCGAATATTTCGCAAAGATTCTGTGTCTTCGATTGCAAACACAAATCAAGAAAATAAAATTAAAACCATATACAAAGAAATACTACAATATTAACAAAACGAAACAAAACAACAAAAACGCATTCAAACTATGTAATGATTAAATTTTAAAATAAAAAACTTACTTGTACAAGAAAAAAAAATACATAATTGTTTTCTAATTTAACATTTTAAATAGTTGGGAGAATTTCAAATATTCTTTTTTCAGCGTCTAAGTTTAGATTTAGATATAAATTTCCTGGATTGGATTACTCTTATAAGGCTGCCACACGAAGAACTATCCTAAATCAAATGTTAGTGTTATTGTATAGAGGATCTTTAATTCTTTTACAAAATTTGATACAAATTAAAAAAAAAAAACATTTTCGGAATCAATTTTAAATTACTATTTCGAGTCTTCAAATAACTCAAGCACTTCTCTTTTTCTATTTTTCTGATTTGAATCAATCGTTTTATAAACTTATTATACTTCGTAATTATGGGAAGTGATGACTATATTATGAGGATACCAAATTCATGTTTAGTCAACAGATTTGTAAAAAATGATTTAAGTTACTCGGTTTCTCCGATTTGAATCAATCGTTTTATAAACTGACTATATGTTATTATTACGCCACATGACAAATGATTCCATATTCATGTTATTGCAAAGAGTTCTAGAAAATCCCAAATCTGAAACGAAATCCCTCTACAACTCTTCCAAATGAATATGTGGAATCTTCAAATAACTCAACTAGTTAATTTAAAACAAATCAAGTGTTTTAGATTACATTTTATTTTAATTCGTAGTAAGTACTATTAATATATTAATTCATAATTATTGTACAAATTGTGTGCAGATTTGTTGAGATTATGTGAACGGTGCTTTAGGGACACTTGGACATTTGGATGGGGGCGCGTTTGTTCACGTAATGGAGTATGTTTTTTTCAGCCCTGATATGGTAATGGTAATGGTTATATGGCTTATGGGGGGACAGGCAGCTCCTTTGGCTCAAAGGAATGTGTCCACAGCATTGAGATACTTGTGTTTTTCTTTTCATCCATTATCGCATACAGTACTCGTCGCTGAGCTACGAATGCAAAGGGCCCGCAGTCAGTTGAAGTCGAGCGTATTCTGCTCCGTTGTCGTGGTGCGAATGCGACTCTGATCGCTCTGGGAACGCTGCAGGCGACCGCCGCGCCAACCGCAACGCCAACGCTTGATGCAACTGATGAGCGACCAGTTGATGCTCTTGGTGCGCGTCAGCACATAAATGTAAGGATCCAGGGTGAAATGAATCGCCATCAGGACATCGGCTATCATGAAGAAGACATGCGATTTGGGCACGCGATTCTCACGTATAGCCAAGGGAATGGCAATCTATAAAAGATCAATATTATTATCAAATATTATTATTACTGTTCGACTAACTCACCATCTGTGGCATCCAGCAGACCACAAACGACAGACTTAGTATCGCCATGAGCTTGGCAAACTTGATCTCATCGGGTGAAGTGGACGACGTCATCGTGACGCTGTTGCTGTGATGAAATTGTCGCGGTGGCGGTGCATTGTGATGTGTGCTGTACTGCGCCTGGTAGAGTGTGGTTCCACTGCTGCTCTCTGGATCGATGGTGCGCACGCTCTTCTGGTTCACCATGCGATACTGCGAGTGGTTCTTCGTGGTGCGACTCTGGCCAATGATCCACAAGACGCGGGCCACAAACAAATTGCAGGCCACGATCAGCACACACAACAAGCTGCCTGCAAAGACATTAACGAAAAAAGTGATTATAAATTGTGATCGGTATTCCTTTCTAACTCCGCAGATTATCATATTTTATATATTGAAATTGGAAATTTGGAATAGAGATTTATTTTTAATTTAAACTATTAATTAACAAATTAAAACGTAAAGATACATGTGAGCAATTTTATATTCAAATCAAGTAAGAAGCTCTAGACATTTTTGTTTAGAATCATAAATATTGCACACAAGTAAAAAATAACGAATAAAAAACAGTATAATCTTAGTCACATGAAAGATATAAAATTGGGGGAACTTTTTAAAAAATCTAAAATAAACTCGCGCAGTTCCTTTGTATCTTTCAAATGTTAGTTGCTGAAATCTATTAATATTATTACGGTCGTACGAAATTCGAGCTACGAATATGGTGATCGGAGACCTTTTCTGCTTATTAAGAACATTTTACATTTAACAATTTGAATATAACTGTTTCACACCTGTTTTATATAGTACTGTAAACGGCTTTAAAATGTATTTGCTTATTTGGCTTTGTTTTACGTAAAAAAAATATGTTTCAAAGAAAAATAATATAGAAAAATTCTAAAAGAATTTTTTAAGAGAATATACAGAGAAAAATTGTCATTTAAACATAATATAAATAAGCTTTTTATTTATTTTTGAAATCTTTGAGCCCCAATTGCTTTTTAAATCGGTAACTCTTATTTACTAAAACTTCGTAAATTAAATATAATATATAAAACAACTCAACGAACACTTACCAAATGCCATAAAGAATATGGAGTAGGATTTGTTGACAATTCCAGGCGCATCTCTATAGCGTATGCATTTCAATTGATCGGGATTCGATTCATCGATGTAGGCGCCAAAGCCAAAGAATGGCAAAAATGTCACAATCAAAGCCACAACTAAAATGCTTACAATGCACTTCAAGATCAACTCGTAAGTGATGTGCTGCAAGCATAAATTGATTAATTAATAAAAACACTTCTTAAATAAATCAAATGTATGGTAACTCACTTTGTGGTAGATGAAAGGACGCGCCAAAGCCATGCAACGTTCGGCAGCCATAACAGCTGCAATGCAGCCAGAGCTGACGCCAAAGAAACGCCACACAACATGTCCGATACAGTCAAGCCTGACTATAAAGGGCAACTCCTCGTCCTGGTAATGGTATTTGACCAATGCTGTCGTTAACGTGCCCAGCAACCCAATCAAATCGTTTGTGGCCAGGCAGCTGAAAAGCGTAAAGGAAAGGATGTGGGATTAAGTCAGGCGTTGTAAGTGCGTCCATAAATTAGCAGCTTGGATGAAGAGAGGCGGACAGACGGACGTCAGGACGAATGTTCTCGTCTGTGAAAAGGCTGCTCGGTTCGGTAATGCGTGCGCAATTTTCTTTTCTAGGCCCGTAAATAGTGCAATTAAAGTTTTCCACACAATAAATACGTTTAATGATGTCACATTAATAATGCGCTAACTTTATCGATTGCCCGCAAATTGCGTCGTATTCGCACAGTTGGCCAAACTCAAACTCAAACTTGAAACTGTCCAGCATCGTAGAGAGCAACAGAGCGAACAAATTGGCAATAAGTACACAATACCTCAACAGTGCTTTTGTTTTATTTGCGTGTTTACTTAAGCCTCCAATGTGTTACATCTGTCGCCAAATACTGCGATTAATGCAAGTCAGACAGATACACAAAACTTTTCCCATATCTACTCAGATATTGCTTGGCTTATCAGCGCACTCTTTTCACACTTGGGTTTAACTTAATTCTCTATGATTTGTCGCAGTCAAAGGTGGCAAAAATTGTATAAAATCAATATTAATAAATAAATAAAAATACTCCAATTTTGATGTTTTCTATTGCTCACGTGGGAGTTTCATTTTACAGAAATAACAGAATTTCCCTTAAGGCTGTCATATTTATTTTCAGTTTATTATGAAACTGAAATTCTTCAAAGTTTGTAAGAGTAAGTGCTTTAAAAATACTCTTTCCTCTGTCTTTGTTATTTTTATTTAATGTGTAATAGATATATACTTATTTATATATAATAAATAACAGTTCTGGTCTTAGTCGCACGCTTACTTGCGTTTATATTTGTTTTATATTCGTTGTTTTATTAAGGATTGAAAAGAACTTGATATGCAAAAACATTTTTTAGTATAATAAAAAAAACTAACAGCTCAGATAATCATATTATATCATTATATTGAAATTGAAAATTTGCAATAAAGATTTATTTTTTATTATTATTATTTAGTGAATTTATTTACTACTTACTACAATTATTTTATTTTACTTACTCTCTAATACATTTATTTTATGGGTTAATGTTTATCCCATTTGCATTTAAAGTGATTATGTGTATATAGATACATCTCAGTTGTTACGTATACTTAATATTCAGACAATTGAATATGTTATCTAATATTTCTCTCACGTAATTTTTCATTCAAATTAGCTGAAGATTTATGTGACCAACTTAATAATGCTAATTCTGATGCACATTTTAACTCACAATAAATCAAAGTCACAAATATATATAGTATAAATAGAATAAAAATTTTAAAAATTGGGCAACCTTTAAAAATATTTTAGAATACGTGAAAAAATGTTGAAAATATTCCAAAAATCTGCAATTCTGCTCACACTGCAAATATCGTATTACAAATTTATTTGAAATTATTTGATGATTGCTGAAGTTCTATGCACTTCAAGAAGAGTATTCAAAATTCGAGGTACTACTTTAGTTTGTTAGTGTTAACTATTTGGAGCAAACAGACAAATACTGCGATTGTCTCTCTCTAAAATACTTTAATATTATTTTTGTTTTTTGTTGTGGTTTTTTCCAGCAGCAGAGAAAATAGATTGTCATGCGACACACATAAGAAAATCATTTGTCTCTGCGCTTGTGAATAATTGTTTTTAGCTTTCGACAGGCGAGAAAGGAAAATCGAGCGCAAATAGTTTATAGCAGAGAACAAAAACTAAATATTTGCCCATGATTATTGAACTAAACATTGACAGTGTAACCGCGGATAATCCCTAGACGAGTAAATGAAATGTTTCCATATAGTATCTCTATATATAGATAAAAGTCGCGAATTGTAATTACAAATGCGATTTATGACCGGGTTGTAAACTTTTTTGTGTTGTGTGTTGTGTACACAATTCGTACACACAAGATTTTCCATTAGGGCACAAATTGACAAGAAACATTTTGTGCTGAATCAATCGGGCAGTGCAGAGTAGCAGGCAAGTGAGTGGCAATTGCCACACGGACTACTGTCTATAAATAATGCAACGTCAAGTGTCGAGCGTGCCACACATATTCATCAATCAAATTAAGCCAAGCCAAGATCAAAAGCTGTTTTGTCACTCGAGAGCACACACAAGCTTCACGCTGCGCAGCAAGGATAATTTCATTTTATTATGTGATGGGAAATTTTGTCGCAATGTGAAGTCTTCTCAAATTGCTGTTCTACGCAGTTTACTGATTTGTTTATTGTTTCCAGCGTAAATTGAATTCAATGTGAAAATTGATGCTGGCTGCTTTACTGGCTGCCTGCCAAAGTAGGAAGCAGGAGTTAATTTAATAGACAGCATTATGATGATAAATATGCAGGAATATGTTAACTATATTTTTGGTTTTTTTTGGGTTGCTATCTAAGTCAGCCTAATACTTGGCAGATAAGATAGCCAATTGAAATTGACAGGCCGTTCAAGTGTGATTGGTTCAAATGCAAATTCAGAGACCCGCACAATATCTAGCAAGTTGAACAAACCCCAGAGACAACTGCCATGAACTCAAAGCCAAGCACTTGACAACTATTACACTACACACAGCGATACTCGAATATGTTGTATGTATGTGTACACCACTACGTATACGTAATATACAATTGCAATGTGCGCATTTCGTTCAATCAACTTACCGCAACATGAACGTGTATTTGCTGTTTTTGTTGTGCTTTTTACGCGCCAAAATAATAAGGGCCAACGAATTTCCCAACACTCCGAGTCCCATCACAATCAGGCTCAGTATCAATCTCTTGCGATTGTTGTACAACGCTTGAGATGCCGTCAAAGCGGCCGTGTTATTTACCGTTGCCATTGCGGTGGCTGTCTCTACAATCGCCGCAGAGAGATTCAACATCGACATGTTGCACTTAATTGAATTGAAATTTTCGTGCCACAAATATTTATTTACTTATTTGATTTGTTTTACTTATTTTTGGTCAACTAGCTGCCACTTTGCCACACACAAACACACACAGAGAAGACAACTGCAGCTGGCTTAAAAGTGTGCAAACTAGTTACGAACAACGATCACACGCGAATCTGGTCATTAATCAGGCAGGGATTGTATGGTCAATGCAAGTTATTTGCCAGTTACGCACGCGCCGATGAGGAGCACTAAGCACTAAGGTGCAGCACAGTTTTCTGTTTTGCTGTGTTTTGTTACGTTCCGTGCACCGTCTGCAGCGACACATCGATATAGAATGACGAACGACAAACAGCAGCGACGACTTCAACGGCAGCGACAACGACGACGACGACAACAATACAGCGTTGACAACGACGCAGCGTCGACTGCTCTGCTGCTGCTTTAGCTACTGCTCTTGCTACTTATTCTAGTGGGTGGCCGAAGTTCCTTGCCGACAATAACGACGACGACGACGATGCTCAACAGTTGGCCACACGACACGAATGTGCGTCGCTGCTCGGCAAAAATTCGCTGCTGGTGGTCGCTGTTAGCGTCGACGGCGACTGCGACGCCAAGTTAATGCTTATGATAATGCAAAGTACTCTACTCTACTATGAGAACAATCATACAAAGGAAGCTACGTTGAGCTACTAACTTTGACTTTAGCAATTTTGTTTCTTTGAATGCACTTTTACTTTATGTTGAGGCCGATGCGAGATCTGCAATCCCATCAATACATGTTTAATGCACACGTTACCATCAATTAATACTGAGAGGCAATATTTTAATGCAGAATTATTTTGGAAATGAATTTTACTTTATATTTTTATTTTAACTATATTTAATGCAGGACTATTTTCGAAATTCTTTGCACTCCCTTCTTTTAGTAATTATATTATTTTGTATAATAGTTAACATGTAAATAAATATTTTGGAAATTAATTTTGTTTTTGTATTTTCAATCTAACTATATTTACTAATTTCGGAAATTTAGTTATAATTTTTATTTGATTTAATGCATGATTATTTTTAAAATTAATGTTACTTTTGTATTAATTCTAACTAGGACTTATTTTTTATTTATTTAGAATTTAGACACAAAACAAATTATGTTAAATTCAAATTGTTATTAATTCCTTGTATGCCAACATTTAATGTAAAGCTTAAAGAGTTACGTATAGTTGATATGAATATAAGTTATTAAGACAACGAAAATTGTAAAAACTTCCTTTGTACTTGATAAATCAAGTCTACATTTTTAGCTTGAACAAAAATTCCTATTTTAGTTAACAATTTTTCTCTCAGTGCAGTCACACTTTAAGAAGCGTATTCACTAGTCGTCTTTGTGCTTTCATTATTTCATGTGCTTCGATTGCCTTTTATAAACTGTTTTGCATTTGGTTCGCGGGCGATCACCGAAATTAACAATTAAAATGTTTTGTTTTCGATGGAACTGTTCGTGCCGCGTCGCTCGGCAAAATAAAATGCGCGCGTATGTAAGTATGTACAATAATAGTTTTTTTTTGTTGGTGGGTAAAACTTTTGGAACAATTTATAAGCGCAATAATCGCAAAACAATCCGCAAATGCTGTGGAAAGAATAATTACAATGGGCGCAAATGCTTGAGTTCAGATCAAAGAGGCGCATACGAAATGCATTCTAAATGCGATATTATCCGTAAAGCGAAACGGAAGTGAGCACCCAGACGCCGCAGTCGACAGCGACGGCGACGCTGACTGCAGCAGCGACTGCGACAGCGAAGTGTGCGGCCCGTTTATGGCCGGCATACACGGCGTATGCGCAATGCGTGTGTAATTGTTAAAGCCGCCGCTGAGAGTAGGAGTGGAGGCGAAGACGAAGGCGGAGATGGAGATGGAGACGGAGGCCTACAGCGACACTTGAGTGGAGTGCTTGACTAACAAATTCATGAGCCTGGCGGATGCTGACGTCGATGTCCTGCAGCGTGTCCTCGTGTCGTCGTCGCAGCGAACCGCAGGCGGCTATTTTTAGCTAATTTGGCGAGAACAGAACAGAAATATAGCACAATACAAAAGGCAAACATGAATGCGGCTGTTGCCTTGGCCCCATAGATTCCTTTGGAATTTACGAGTATATCCCTTGATATCCTGATGCCGCCACACACACCCACGCCAAAGCTAATTGTGAAGACCCAAATTGGCAGCTTTATGCGTCAGACGAGCCGAGCCGAGTTGAGTTTGTTTTGTTTTTCCTTTTCTTTTTGTGGGGCACATAAAAATGACTTTTTGGCAGCTTGCGTGGCTCCGGCAGCGGTTGACTGACCTCTGACCCCCGCACTTTTGGGGCACAACTTCAGTTTGCAAAATGAAATACATAAATAATAACGTATTATTTGCCAAGTTCTTCTATTCATTTATTTGGGTTGCTCCCCTAAAGTGCCTGATTAATGATTGCAACGCCAACTCTTCTCTCACGTTCTCTACTTTAGATAAGTCAATAAGATAATGAAGTTGGCAATTACCTTTAAGTACATCCACTGTCTGGCTTGTCTACACTATTTTTAATACATATATCTATATATAGTATGTTTGTTGACAATCGAAATCGCTGATAACGTAGATTAAGCGATTTGTTGACTGATGTGAATCACTCCATGACCTACGCTTGTGATTTACTCAACTATTTTGTGGGCAAACACGATACATCTATGTATATATAACTCGACAATTCAGTAAGTTATATCAATAATGAGAAAGTGCTGTTAATTGTGGTGACCCGATAAAAATAACAAATTTCTGAAATTACAAATCACAATGAGTCGATAAAGGTCACAGTTTTAAAATTAGGACAGAGTGCAAGTGAATTTATTTTATAGAATTAAATTAGAGCGTAAGAATATGTATATATGTACATATATGTATATATACAATATTTATTGGACTTTTTTTTATGAATCATAAATTAAATTACTTGTATTAGAATAGTTAATCATTCTTCCATATAAAAAATACACAATTAATGAATAGCTAAATAAATTGAACTACAAACATGTAAGAAATCTACAGTCGAGTGTGCTCGACTGTGTGATACCCGTAACCACTTTTGAATGAAAAGTCTCATATACATATTGATACAGTACTGCATTCAAAATATACCATAGAATGCAAAATATACCAGATTGTCAGCCAGAGCTTCTTAGACCCGTAATAAGTAGGCGTTTTTCCCCAAACAAAAGTATTTCTTTCGTAACTTGTTCCATTTTATTTCTGATTGCAAACAAATTTTCAGGACTCATGAAGACTATAGTTAGTTTTAAAATTACGCTTATTATTCGTTTCATACCGATTTGCTACGGCCGAAATGGGCGTGGTGAAAATGTGAAGTAAACATGATCTGCTTGTAAACATAACAAGTACTTTTGATATTTATCTCTTATAGTCTATGTGATCTAGGTGTTTATACGAACAGCCGAACAGACAGACATGGTTATATCGTCTCGGCTATGGACGCTGATCAAGAATATATATACTTTATAGGGTCGGAGGTACCTTCTTATGTCTGTCACATACATTTCCTGCCGGCACAAAGTTATAATACCCTTCTACCCTTTGGGTAGCGAGTATAAAAAATTGAACAGATTTTATTGCAGATAGTACAAAATTGTGATTTCATTGCAATTTATTGAATATAGTAGTAACGTATGTGAATCATTTACGGAAGAAGCGATCTTTAAGATCTTGAAACGAAATACTTACAAGCGAATCGAGTGGGATTTCCTGTATTACATACGTTCTTTTTTACTATATAGATTTGTGTAATTGCCACTTTTGTTAGGCCAATAACCCAGCTATTATATTTAAGTGGCTTCAATCCTTTGTATAGACGAACTTGGAAATTGTTAATAAAATACTTACAAAATTTCAACAAGTTAATTTTTAACGACAGCCCTCAAAATAATGTCATTCAATCAAACTATATTGAAGTACTTTAAATAAGAGTATCATAGGATTTTATTAGTCACTCGCTAGTGCCAGACTGACAAATATTTACCATCGAAATCTCATCAAGCAGGGAAGAGCAGCAATGTCAAGCGAAAGTCAAGTAAATATCCGTTCTCAACTACCTCAACTATAGGGAAGCATTTGAAAGCAAATCAAATAGAGGGTGCGGCATGAGAATATATGTATGTGTAAGTGCATTAAACTAAATGGGAATTAAATGCATTTTTTGCATTGGAAAATGTAAAGCAATTTTGAAATTAATAAGACAATTTCTATATGCTAAGAATTTCTGAGGAATAAGAATTTATGTATGTGTAAGAGCATTACATTAAATGGGAATTAAATGCATTTTTAACTATTTCTAATGTAAAGCAATTTTGAAATTAATAAGACAGTTTCTATATGCTAAGAATTTCTGAGGAATAAGAATTTATGTATGTGTAAGAGCATTAAATTAAATGGGAATTGAATGCATTTTTAACTTTTTCTATAGTAAACAATTTTTGAAATTAATAAGCCAATTTCTACTGCATATTAAGCTGCATAAGAATAAATGAATATGTATGTATATATACATATAGTATATGCATTAAACTAAATGGAAATTAAATGCATTTTTAACTATTTCTAATGTAAAGCAATTTTGAAATTAATAAGCCATTTTCTAATTTGAGTTTGGCATTTAAAATTCCAAACACTTGATCAAACAAAAGTGCAATACAAATTGCATTCAATTGCTGCAATCGATGACTGCATTCACTGGAATAGAACAAGCCTTCTCAACTTGCTGAAGAATGTCAAGTGCTTATAGTAATGGTTTTATGGTCAAACAAATCTATCTGCTGATAGCACCTCGAGACTCAAGTTGTGTTTGAGGTAGTCCCCATTGAGCAGACTGTCAACATCCGATGGATAAGAGCTATGACACTATAAAAATTATGATGGCACTCGCCAGTCTCGTGCTCTTGCTCGATACAGTTCTCGTTTTTGAATTCCAAGAATTACGCAGTAGTCGATGATGAATCGCCTGTCATCCAGTTTTTCAAAATTATTGCTTATTCCACACGTCACTGCTGCAATGTGCTGAGTGTGTGTGTGTGAAGTGCATGCGAAATTGCAAAAGGAAGCTGCGGCATTTACGCATGAAATGCATTTTACAGAACGCATGCCGCGACGCCTTTGCGTCTTTCGACTATTTTGCATAACAAACAGACAAGAATTTTTATTGTACTTCAGAGTTTGTCTTCTTGTCTGCTAAAGAAGGCGCGCGCAACCAAAATAATAATATAATAAGCACCAAGTTTATTTTAAATATCAAAACATTGGACATCATCCGCGGCATTTTAATGGCACGATAAGCGCACAAACGATTGACAGTCGCGCTTTACAATAAACATTTCATTTATCAATAGAGAACGATGAGAACAGCGAAGCTATTAAAACGGGCCGGAATTAAAACCCATTGGAATTACAAACACGCAGCCGCAAATTGTTTAACGCGTGCACACCAAAACAGAAAGACAACGAAACGCCAATATATACATACTATATAATCGCGCTACAAATTGTCTCACTGCGTGTGTGTGTGTGTGAGCGAAAAAATTAAAGTGTAAAATGCAAAATAGCTGAGCCTCTGAAACTGAATTGAAATCAAAGAAATTGAAATATGTGCGACACAAATGCATCTCAAATTTGTTTGTGTAAACGCCTCACGGCGCACTGAGGTATATATTTATGTTTGTATATGTATATATCTAGTTATTTATTTTATCTGTGTACAATACATATTGTAAGCATGCTTTTGTGGTTTTTCGTTTTTGTCATCATCATTGTTTTTGTTTTCTGTATAGAATATAGTTTTGCTATGCATTCACATGTTTTATGCACAGTATTTTTGCGTATAATTATAATTCGTTATATTTTAGACTAGTCTAGATTATTGCACTATAGCTCGAAAGTGTATGCTTCTTTAAATTCTTTAACTACTTAGTTTATAAACATTTGCGAAAAGCTAGTTCTTCTTCGTATTCCTTTTGTATATAAATAGGCAATAAACAATTTCACGTTTACGATAAACACGACCTTTCTAGTGCCCACACACACACACAGACACTCATAACGCATGGCTGTCTGTACAAGTGTGAGTGTGTGTGTGTGTGCATTCCTAGCGTACAATCACAGCACACAAATTACATGATTTCCTCTTAATTCAAATAAAAATAATTATATTTTGGCGTAGTTGCATCATTCTCCTTCCCATCACTCAAGTGTCGTCGCCGCTTAGATGCGACTGCAGAAGTTGTAAAGCAATTGCTTATCTTCGAAATGATAGACATTATTTATGTGCCGCAGGACGCGACCATCGACCAGATGACGTGCATAGTGCACAGCCTCCATGCGATCCTTGGACAGGCCGACCTCAATAAGCCAGCTGACAAACTCGCTGCCATAGAAGACCTTGCGATACACTCGTATGCGCCATCTGCGTGAAAGCAATTGCAATACAAAATTGGTTAATGGAATGTCAATTAATAATGATTGCAAGCAATCATAAAAATATGTGATGTCAGTCCTCAAGCTGACATAATACTCGCCTTCTGTCTTTGGCAATGTCCTTTTTGCAGTTCTCCAAGTGATGATTGCGAAATTGTTCGCAAATTTGTTTGGTCTCGGGACGCAAATTCGACCAATGCGGCAGACTAACCACATTAGCTCCATACCTATAATGAAAAGTTGATTAATATCATCATCTACATAGAGTTTAGTACCAATACTTACCATATTTTCCGCCAGAATTTGATGAGTGGCATCAACAGCTCGCCTGTGTCGCTGATAAACACCGCCAACACAATCAAACCTTGACCAAAATTAAGGAAAGCATCGAGGAAACTCAATTCGAGATAGATGCCCGACATGCCCTCCATGACCAGCGTCCAAATGGAGACGGCCAAGCCGACAAACATGGAGCACAGCAATATGATCAATAGGATGGTGTGCTTCAATGTTTGATGCTCATCGCAGTCGCTCGTATGCTCCAGCGGCTCGAGCCCGCTGCGCGTCTGCTCCTCATAGCGTTCTATGATATTCTGGCAGCTCTGACGCGACGTGCTCGGACCGCAGTTGTACGAGCTGCTGCACATGTGACTGAAAAGTAAGAAAAACCAAATTAACAACATTAAAATATTACAAAATTCAATGCTAAACATACGCTTCAGTTGTGGGCGCCACATCGATTTTGTCCAGATCCTTGGGGTTAACTGAGTTACGCTGTCGACTGCGATTCAGCAGATCCTCAATATCCATAACCACAGTGGAAGCTGTGGTGGGTGTGGTGACCGTTGAGCCCGAGCAACAATTGCCGCCGCCTGATCCACAGCCTCCTGAACCGCTGGATCGATTCACCGTCACAGTGCTTGCAGTGGGTATCATTTCATCGTCATCTGAGGACGATGAATAGGATGTGGTGCGCACGCTTTGACGTATCGAGGAACGATCTGCATTGGCCAACAAATTGGCTGTGGAGACAGTTGAATGCAAATCGGATGCTGCTGAAAAAAAACCCAGTTTGAGTGGCAATTAACAAGACTTAAGATTGAGGCTGCATACCCGCATCCGGATTGGATAAGTCTCGCGTAAATGTCAGATACTTCTCATAGCGTTTCTTGTAGCGCTGATGCAACACGAGGCAGCCCACGGTGACTGTAAGCATATAAAAAAAAACTGATTAGATTCGATGCAACACCAAACACTCTTTGTAGCTTGACGTCAATGTGGTCAGATTGAAAACTTTTATGTGCATCATTGTAAGTTTGCATAACAAACTGTCATAACGCGTCAATTGGTTGCTATGTGTCATCATGCAACATCGTTCATAATAACTAACAAGCTAATACACATACCTATGAAGCACATCACAAGCATAAAGACAGCAATCGCAGCCTGAGCATTTCCGTATTGAAAGCTGGGATTTTGCTTCTCGCTGGGCATTGATTTGGCGTCGAAAGCAATCAGCAGACCGGAAATAACAGCAGGAACTCCCCAAGCGAAAACAAGCTAAAAGTTAAAAGAGTTAATTAGTAAATGAATACATTTGAACTGTAAATAAACACTACCATGTAAGGCCAGAGTTTAAGCACAAAACACAAGCTGCGACATTGCAAAAAGAGCAGCGTTATGGCCAACAAAGCAGTCCACAAGCGTGAGCTATAAGTGCCAATGTTGAACAGGAAGAATTGCAGATACAAAGGCCAACGAGCCACATGATCCAGCTTCGACCAGAGTATGACGCCAATGCAGCACATTAACTGCAAAAGAACAAACAAACAATTAATAACATATTTAAAGTGAGGATTAAAACATTTCTACCTGCGACAGCACCAAGCAAGCTGTAACGCGTTGTGGCATGCGCTTAAAGCGTTTGGTAGCAATCAACAACGTCAGCATCCAGACACAGGCAGCGGCGCCTGCTACGCTTATGTCAAAGGAGAAGGCGTCCAGCTCATGCAAATAGTCCAAGGGCTTTAGATTTGTCAACGATATCATCTTGGCCGAGATAAACATCAGAGGCGCCGAGATAAAAGTGCACAAAACCATGCTGCGAGCAATCTACAAAAGTCACAAAGAAATTTCCATTCAGTTTGTTGTTACAATTCTTGAGATTTAAATGCCACTCACCAGCTCCACCTCAATGTTGTATTGTGTGGCAATGACAAAGGCGCCTGGAGCAGCCGGAAAAGTACCATAGAGAAAGGCGTAGGTGCTCAGCTCAGTGGTGTCATTGAAGTCGGCGCCAGCTTGTATAATGTTGACAGTCTGACGACAGACCAAAGGCAGCACCAAACTACAAAGAGAGAAGGCAATGTTTAAGAGCTTTCAACTTTTGCTAGACGTCACTCACATCTTGACCAAGATAAGCACCATGGGCAACAGCAAACCCGTGCCCATGCTTTTGCGTTGAGCGCCCGAGCCGCCTCCCACAATCTTCAGACCCAGCAGAAACAGCGCAGTGGCTGAGAAACTCTGTCCAAAGACGCGCAACACGCTGGCCACCATCTCAGGCAGCCCCTTGGGAAACAGGAAACCACCGGCAACACCAAGCAGCGTCATCAACAACAGGGGATTGAAGAACAGCGACTTGATGGTGTTCAACACGAGAATCGTGCGTTCGCCTAGGCAACGACGCTGTTTGGTCAACTGCTCAGCGGGACAGGTTTCAGGACACAATGGCGGATTACGCGTGACTTCCTCTTTGTTTTTAATTATCTTGCTAATCTCCAAAAGCACCAAACCAATGGGATTCAGTATAGCCAATGAAATAGGCGCCATGAGATACAAATACGAGGCATACTCCGGATGCACATCCTTATATAAAGCCATAACTAAAGCAAGACGAGACTGTTTTTAGTTGTAAATTCATAAGAAATAGTTTTAACGGTTACCTATGGGATAACCTATGGCAAAGTCGTTACTCTGTGTACAAAAGATAGCCATCAAGCCAGCTCGTCCATAGTTCAAAGGTCGTGCCACCAGCAGACAAATGACGAGCACAGCAAAGAACACGAATGCCTTAGAGATCATCATGGCCAGCAAAAAGGTCCAGTTGACAGCGCTCCAGTTAAGCTCCACCAGCGAGAGAAAGATCAGCGAAGGCAGCGCAAAAGTGCCAACGAAAGTGGCCAAGCCTTTGGTTTCCGCATTGCTGATGATCTTGAAGCGGCCGGCAATATAGCTGTTGATGAAAAGAATATTGTATTTTATATTTAATAATATTATTATTTATTTATTTTCAAAAGTTGAGTGTAAATAAAATTGACCCCAACTTATTTCTAAAGCACTGGCTGCAGAGGTCTTCGGCTTTTGTATTTTATATTTATTATTTTAAAAAGTATTAATGAATAAATAAGCAAAAGTGAATTCATCAATATACAATATTGATCCTGAGAAGTAAGATTTAGGAAGTTAAGTTAAGTTAAGTGGTAACAAGTTCTGCAAATGTATGAAGACTATAAAAATCTATGAATGAAATTATGAATGCTTTATAACTACGTATTTCAAGCCAAATACACTGCCTTCTAAAATAATATAGACTAAAATATTTATTTTTAAACTGTATTACAAAATATTAAAATATATGTCTTTAAACGCAAAAAATTCCTTATTAATATTAGGGAAATGTAAAAAAAAAACAAATTTTATCCCATAACAGAACTATATAAATTGCTGTATGAAAGAAGTTTTTAAGGCATGAGTAAACCCACTTTAAAAGACATCTGTTAAGCCCACCTGTTTGCCTTCCATTAGAAATGTGGAAAGAATTTATTAAAGTATGATTACAATTGTTAAAAACCCTTAAAAGAATAATTTCTTTCTGAACTATATTACAAAATAGTTTAAAAATATCCGTCATTAAAAGCAATAGAAACATTTTGATGTTAGAAAAATATAAAAAAAAGTTTATCTGCCCACATTGTTTTGTTCAACTAAATAATAAATGTAAGTATAATCGACAAAGTAATTAACATCGACAAAAATAACTTAACATATGAGTGCTCTTATCGTGAAAAATGAAAAAGCACTCTCCCGTAAACTTAACATTTAACACGCGCGTTATATTTATGTTTAGTTCTCAATTATTAATATTTTTATTGTACTAACGAATACAATTCCTTATTGCAATGATAAAGAAAAAGCGACTAAGGAATTCAGGCTATTTTAGTTATCAATACTTTCTTCGACTCTTTAAAGTTAACCAGTTTAATCTTGAATTTGACTTTGTCATCGATGGAATTTGTAGAATTTAATTTATTCTCAACAACTTTCAAAAGATCAATCAAATTGTTAACACTATAGGCTATACTTAACATTATTATTGCAAGCAACAATCTAGACAATTTAAAATTAAACTGTCATTTTAAAAGTGTTAAGTCATTTGACACATTTTCTTATCTGCTCCCTAATTAAAAATAAATAAAGTTGTCAAACTTAAGAGAGAGTTGATCGTTAATCGTTTGTTTAGCTTTTCGAGCATTCACTGTACTAATTGCTCAGGCAAGTCACACCCCCTTTTAACAATACAAAAAATGTTGTTCGTTCTTAATGCAAATACTGCGGAACTGTCTGGGAGAAAACATGTGAGACACGCAACGCCAACATGCAACAGCAACAACAACAATGTCACGTGAGTGACGAATGCAATAAATAAGATGAAACCAGTTTTGCATTGCATTCAGCTAAATATTGGCCAATAAAAATTTGTTAATGCCGCTTTTGTGTTGGTTCCGCCCAAAAAAATATAAATAAATATGCAACTTGTCAGTCTCGAGCTGGTTGCTCCAGCTCATGAGAAACTGGAGTACTTCCCCATCCCAAAAAAACTAAAAAAAAAAGACAACAACCTGATGACGATATTATTTTATTTACGCTGCTTATTTTTTTTGAGATTTATCGCACTTTTAAGTCGTTAGCTTCTTGTTGAATACAGAGATAAATCTACTTTACTTAATGACAAACCACGTTCAACAAAATCAGACTCATCAAATCATTAAATAACTTTTCGTTTTTTGTTCTGTATCAAATTAAGGGGACTTCTGCTCTAATTGGATCATCATTATCTAGCTGCCACACGATTGTATTTAGTTATTGTTAGAGTGTTGTCAGTTTGCCACATCATAATAATAAGTGTTGATAAGAAAACTTTCCATCTATATTAAAACCAACAAGCGTGAAGCTTGACACCGACTCTAAAATGCTCTTTAATTGTGGAAAATTTAAGCTCAGCTCTTCGATCTACATATTATTCTAGATTCTAATTCCCACGTAATTTCAACAACAATATGCATACTTGACAGTCGCATTCCCAATAAGCAAAAAAGAAAAAGGTTTTGCTTAATGGAATTTACTTATTAAGATTGTGTCACATGGCTTGTTGTTGTTGTCTTTTTCAATTTGTTTTCCAGAATAATGCGCTATATGGTCAACAGACTCTTTGCATGTGATTCCAACTGAGAGCTGGTCACGTGCTTAACCGCAAACGTTGATTGTTTGTCGGATTGAAACTTGGACTGAGACTGAGTAATAGCTGCAGTGTACTCTTGATTATGCCACACACACTCATTTGCGTATTTATACTATAAATATTTGTATTATCTCCCGTCAGTCACCAAAAAAATATATAGAAAACAGCTGTGCAGATTGCTGACGCTTGTTTATTTTCGGCCAAACAAGGTCTGGCTCTTTGAAGGAGAAACAATCAAGTGTAATACGTAATTTTATTAGTATGACAAATTAGAACTTTGTTTTACGCATATTAAAACTTTACTATTCAAAGAATTTCATTCAATGTGTAATACATAATAGATGAGTGTAGAAGTAGTTAGTCACACCTTCAAACCTTTTTAAAATTCATTCATTGTAGAACATTGATATTACACATTCCATTTTAATTGTACTTCCTTTTTTAATATACGCAATTCATTGGGATTCAAAAAAATAGATCAGTAACAAAATCAAGTATAATAATCCCAATTCTATTTTTCTTTTTATTGAACTGAATTTTCAATCACTAAAAAAGTATTACATATTTCAAATTCCATTTATTTTTGTGATTGAGTGAAGCTTACATTTATTGTAAAGTCTACTTCAACTTTAATATACTTAGGTATAGATCAGAAATCAAAAACAAAAGATAACTATTTATAATATACATTGTGATTTTACATTTCAAAGTCAATTTTATTTCATTTATTGTATAGTTCTTTCTCCCATTTTCAGCATATGCTACTCTTTGAGATATCTAAGAATGGATCAACAAAAAGTATGTATCCATTTCTTTTTTTTATGGATGAAACTTTCTTCCAATTTTAACATATGCAGTTATTCAATATACAGAAGAATCTTTGTCAAAGTAAAAACTAGAACTTTCAGCTACAAATGCTAGCAACCAATGGAATCTATCTACAACTATTAAACCCAGATGAATAATACATTTACCCCTATATTTTCATACTATATAGTATGTGCATAAATTGCATAGGTCAGTTAACGTATCGTGACAAGTTGTCGTTGCCCACTTTTTGCTAGTGTATTTCCAATGTGTAGTAACATTTATAATTCCATTATAATCATTTTAGAAAATCAAATATTGCTTTTAACGTTCCGATCGCGCAATGATATAAAAAAAAACCAAACAAAAACAGAATAGAACAATGTAATATGTAATAACATGTGTATGGAAAATTGCAGTTGTTTTATTGATTGCAGCAACAAATGAAAATTATTTATACGGTAGTCGCGTGCATCTATCAGCATTTAAAACAGCTGAGCATGCATTTATTCTATAAACACAATAAAAAACAGACATGAATAAATCAATAGTAAAGTGCCACAGAAACATGTATTTATATAGAGGTACAGTGGAACCTCATGAAATGAGATCAGCTAAAAATTAAGTGAAGCGCGTTGAAGTAAATCATTTTTTGTTATATAAAGAATATTATTAAAATAATATTAAATAAAAAGTTTATTAACTTTACCAAATAAATAAAGGATTTTCGAAGCTAAGCTTATAAATTACAGACTTAGAATATTAGAATATTTATTAGTAATCTATATTTAGCTTTATAATTTTCATTCAATATAAAATAATTGTCTAGACTGAAAGAAAAAGATTTGGACACTTTCATGAAGTAAGCATATTTAGAAAGCCCCTAGATAAGATTGTCTAATATTTAAACACTTTTCTTATCTTTTAAATCGGAAACAACGCGTGCTTAATGCAAGTCACATATTATTATCAGTACTCTATTTTATTTTGGTTCCTGTTATCTCAAGTATACAACTTGAAGAATAAATTAAAGAATACGTGTGCGTCATTGTAAGCGTGGTTCCACTGTACCTATGTAAATACACACGCACACTGATGCATGCATACGTAATTGTATTGGAAGTCGATTGTCGATTATACAATCGTTCGACATAATGCAACAATCGAAGTTGATCGATTTTGTTTACTGGCCACCTCATTACAAGGTCATTTGTAATTGTTGTTGTTGTTGTTACTGCATTTATCTCACTCTCTAAACGTTTTTACTTTCGCTTATTGCAGCAATTACAAACTAAACGCAAATACTAATTTTCTAAGCGGGGAGCCTTTAAAATGTAACTAGTATTTTTTGTTGTTGTTGTTGTTGATTTTGCATTGTAATTGTTGTGTTTTATTTTGCATAATATCATTTGTCATTTTGGTTGCCGTGCCGCAATATTTTTTGCTACTACTATCATTTTTTTAACTGTCGGTTTGACAGCAATTTTCACGCTTCACGGTTTTGTGCACTGCAAAATGAGCAACGATTTATGACCAACATTTAATTCATCTCCACAGCTTTTGATTTAATTAATATCAAAATGCAGCAGCAACTTTCCAACTTTGGAGGGGGATATCCGACTGTCTGTGTCTGAGTCATGGGGAAAACGCGCGGCAAAAACAATTGAAACCCCCAACGAGAAGAATTCATTAATTAAACATAATTCAGTCGAGTGTGCGTGCTTTGGTTTCTCTTTTGCACTTTTGCTAAAAATCAAGGAAATGAGAGACGCACAGCAATAACAACAACAACAAATGAAATCAAACCGGTCATTGAACGAGCGCGTGACCAATAAACAATCAACAATCAAACAAACCAAACAATAACAACAGAGTAAACTAGTAGAGCACAAAAACCTGATAATGAGCGAGACGCAAATAATAACAAATAGATGAAATACACCCACCCACACATAGATATTTTTGCCAAAAGTTCAAGGTGCACGCGTGGGCGCACACACTTATCCCCATCCCTCTTGCACGCACTCCCACTACCTACCCACAGATGATAATGCCAAAGCACTGCACCAACGCCGGGTAGAAATTGTCCATGGAGACGCCATCCTCGGCGCGTGGCGTTGCCGTATTGCTAACCAAAGCAGCCTCTGTAGTTGTTGTTGCAATGGCATTACTATCAGCTGCTCGGTCGCCTAAAGCTTTGTAGTACATGGAGCTATCCATGATGATGCTTTCGCCTTCGTTTTATGGTTTTGGCTCAATGGGACATCGTTTAGCCAGCTGACTGTGACGCAGCTGCTGACGTCAAAGGGCAGCCGGAGGGGGAATGACGACAACGACCTTTGCTGCGGCTTCTGTGTGCAATTATTGAGTTTTCGCCAATTGAATTAAGGCAACACACACGCACACATTCGCAAAATATTCTTTAATATCACACCACACACACACGAAGACACTCGAACAGTTCACGGCGTCGTTGTTGCTCTTTGAATATTTTTAGCACTGCTTATAACTTTCATTTTTCTTTTGCTTAAACACTACGTAGTTGCCCTTAGGTTGTCGATAATACGTTTGCAGTTGGTTTTCATAACATATTTGGCCACTTCTCGGTTGCTCGCGAAACTAAAAAAATCTAATATTTGTTGCAACTGCAACATGCGCGCTTGCTTTTATAGAAAAAATCCGAATTGCGACTGGGGCAACTCTCGCACAGAGTTGCCTTCCTCGTACAAACACTTAACAGTTTCTGCTACTGGAACTTTACAGTGCTCGCACACTGTATTCCGATATTTTTACAGTAAGACCGTTACATTTTTGGTATATAAAATACTACATTGGTTCTGGACAGAAGTGGTTTCGCGTTTTAAATATCATATTATTGGCAAGTTTTTATAATAGTAGTTTGATCTCTTATTGAAACACATGTGAAAGTAGTCTTCTGGTGGGCATCTAGAATATAAGAACCCGGATGCGACGGGGGGTTTCAAATAACGCGCCTATTGCCACGCGTACGCTACAAATATACCAGGAAAAGTATAGCCAGGTGGTGATTATGAGGAAGGCTATCTCGCTCAAGAGAAAAAGACAAAGCTTTTTTGTGAGTAGAAATGTATACAATAATAATTATTTAATAATTAATAAAAATAATGTTATTGTCGCGCTGCAAACAAAAAACTCGAGGTTTGAAAACTTATCGATATATCGATAGCATCGTCGATATTTCTTCACCACAGCTGTTTACAAATTGGACAAAAAAAAGTAAATTAGTCATCAAACAAAATTCGACGCAAATTTTTCGTCTAACTCCTTAATTTTTTGGTCTATATTTAGCAAAAAGCAATAAAATGAATCGCCTGTTTGGACGCGGCAAGCCCAAGGAGCCTGGACCAAGTCTAAATGACTGCATTCAAGGCGTAAGTTGAATTAGATGTTTTAATTGGATTTTGGTTTTATGAGTCTCGCTGAATTTTAATGTCGCACAGGTGGATGCAAGGGCTACCAATATTGAGGAAAAGATTGCGAAATTGGAAACAGAGCTGCGCAAATATCGCGAGCAAATGAGCAAAATGCGTGAAGGGCCAGCGAAAAATTCGGTGAAACAAAAAGCACTGCGAGTGCTCAAACAAAAGAAGGCGTAAGTACAATAAAATTCACAGCATGGTATCAAAGTGTCTTAATATACGGATCTCAATTGCTTTGCAGCTATGAACAACAAGCTGAATCTCTGCGCAATCAATCCTTCAACATGGAGCAGGCGAACTATGCCGCTCAATCGCTTAAGGATACTCAGGCCACAGTTGCGGCCATGAAGGATGGCGTCAAGCAGATGAAAACGGAATACAAAAAGATCAATATCGATCAAATCGAAGTAAGTAATTAAGTAATAGAGATATTAACTGTATCCTAATATATATTTTCCTTGCAGGATATTCAAGATGATATGGCTGATATGCTGGAACAGGCCGACGAAGTGCAGGAGGCTATGGGACGCACCTATGGCATGCCCGAGGTGGACGACGATGATTTGCAGGCCGAACTCGATGCTTTGGGCGATGAGATGGCGCTCGACGACGATTCCAGCTATTTGGATGATGTTGTCAAGGCGCCAGAGGCTCCAGACAGAGAGCCAGGTGCTGATAGCATTAAGCCACCAAGCAAGGTAATAAAAATATTTAAGCTGTTTAGTTTTCATAGATTTCTAATTAATTTCCCTTCACTCACAGTCTACCATTGAAACGGATGAGTTTGGCTTGCCCAAAGTGCCGACCTCACTGAAGACCACATAAGACGACAGTTTCTCGATTTGGCATTTGTATTACTAAAGAAAAGAAGAAAAAAGCCACCATGTTTGGCACGCTTTTTAAGTTTAAACACCTCATTTTTTGTATGTTTTGATAGTATGCATATTAAAAAAGGATGCACACACACTGATAATCTGACTCTCTCTTTATTTCTGCTCTTTGCTTGTAATGCAGTCTCATTGCACTGCAATAACACTTTCGCTCTCTTAAGTGCAAAAGCGACAACGTGTGTGTCATGTTGTTACACTCTCACTACCTCGCTCTCTCTTACACACAGACACACAGTGACTCTCGCTTAGTGAGCGCATTTACGTTTATGCTCACTCGCACACACACATACAGCAGAGGAACGTGCATGAAGGTAACTGAGCTTTGAAGTTCAGAGCATGAACTTGAGCAGCCGCGCGCGTGTCTCTGCCACTGTGAACGTTGCTCACTGTATGACTGTGACTGTATCTGTATGTGTTTGTGTGTGTGTGAGCCACAGTGCACTGCTGTGTGCAAAAATAACGCGTTCGCTTGCGTTTAGTCTTCATCTGACTGCTGTAACGGACGGTCGCAAATTCCGCAGAGGGCAAATATACACAGCAACAACAATAATAACAACAACACCAACAACAATAGTCGATCACCAGCAGCAGCAAACACAAAAAATATTACAACAAAAACCTTCGCAAAGCAAAATCAATTGCCAAACGTAATTGTAAACTGCAGCGTGAACGCGCGCGTCGCTGCCCCCCTTTTCCCCCGCACCCATCTCTCACTCTCTGTCGCTGTCACTGTCGACGACGCGTTGCTAATTAGCCGAAATGAATTTGCTCCAGCAAGCCTGACAGCGCAGCCGGGCGCATCCTCGTTACATTCTCTGTCTCTAAACTGCCTTAAATAATACAAAATCAAATAATCAAATAAGTGCAATAGTTATGAATAGTGTGTGAGTGCTTACAAATGAAAGCTGCAATCTGAATCTGAATTTATCAGCATTCGTATTTATACTGCCAAAATGCCATGAAATCTTGGCAAATGTCTTGTGTAATTGTATTTTGACATAACGTCCCGACTTCCAACACGCCCACCGCCCACTGCCCCAATAGCAACAACAACGACAACAGCAACAACAACAACAACCAGTGCCTCAAAAAGTGTGTGTTTTTATCGTACATAGATCGTAGATCTTAAATACGTATACGCAATATTTACAATCGTTTTTATATATACATATAGCAATTTTGCCAGGCAGCAGCTTGTGCATTGTGTGTAGTGCAACTATATTTAGTACAAAACTATAATCAAATATCAAACATTAACTGGCTGTAACATAATGGATATACGACCAATTGGATTACTTTTGCTTCAAATGGTAAGAAAACTACATATAACATATTGCGCATACGCAGCGTACGCCTGCGACAGCTTTCTAGAATTCTATCGAGCGTCTATCGTAATCGATTATTTCGATTACTGCAGTGTTGCATTCGAGAAAAGAGGAGAAAAAAAATATATACAAAGTGCAAAAATGCAGGAAGCGAATTGCAAAGAGGCAAAATACACAAATAATGAAAAAGCTTTCTATGCTCACATTTCGTCATCATCATGTAGTATGTGCTTGCCTGTTATACTATATATACTATATGTAGTATATGGCATGAAAGTGCAGGAAAATATCAGTAATTTAAAAAGAAAAACAAACAATTGTGTGGTGAATGGCATGAGTCATGTGATCTGGAGAAGCCACGGCATTTTAATTAATATTTCGATTGTTGCTCGCTAGCCAAGCAAGGATCGCAAGCTTGATTTAATTTCATTTTCCAAAACTAATGATCAGTTTTTTAGTGTCACACATATGTATTACAATTTTTTGCAAGGATTGCAGCCACTTTTATATTACATTTTCATATTAATCGTCACATAAAATTGAAATAATTTCTTTTTCATTTTGCAACTTTTCATGTTTAATTTTAATAAATAATGATTATTTTGATGAAAAGATGGCAAAGTTGATTTCCTTTTTTTTTATTATTATAATATTCATTTTGAGCTTCTGCATTTTTATTTCATAAAACTAAATTTTCATGTTAATCGTCTCATATAATTCTTGTTATTGCATTTTAATTTAAATTTTAATAAGAAATTATTATTTTGAAGAAAAAATCGCAAGGTTGATTTATTTTATTTATTTTATTTATTATACCCTTTATTTTGAACTTTTGC
The DNA here is from genome assembly GCF_009650485.2 of Drosophila albomicans. Lineage (NCBI taxonomy): Eukaryota > Metazoa > Arthropoda > Insecta > Diptera > Drosophilidae > Drosophila > Drosophila albomicans. Next base: position 38,311,572 of record NC_047629.2, on the reverse strand, counting down.
ATTTTCATTTCATTAAACTAAATTTTGTTGTAATAAAGATATTACAAGATATTATTATATTAAAAAGATTTAATTAAAATTGCAAATTATCCTGTTTAATTTTAAAAGCTTATGATTATTTTTTAAGAAAATATCCCAAGCGTGTGTTTTTATTTAATTTCTATTATAACCTTCATTTTTAACTTTTATATTTGCTTCTAAACTAATAATTCGTTTTAATTTATTTTTATTTTCAATTTTATATTTCCAACACGAATAATTTAAATAATTATTAAAATTTTTTTCTACTGCAACTTTTCAATACTAATAATTTAATTTGATTTTTATTTCTTACTGGCCTTTTAATACAAATGATTCATTTGAATCGCCACTCATTTAAAAATTAATATTTTTGCAAGGATCGCAAGCTTATTACTTATTACCTTAATTTGCATTTGTCACTTACAATAGAATTATGATTCATTTTTGTCGTCACACCAAATTTTGCCGAATTTCGATTTAGCAACACAAAATGTGCTACAAGAGTATGTACTATATTTATTCTTTATTTGCGGGAGTCCGATTACAGCTCTTCGTTGCGAGTCAACAGCAGAGTCAGAGCAATGTCCCACTTTATTTCAGTTTTTCGTCTTCTATTTTTTGCTTCAATAATACAATTTACCAATAATTAAAATTCGATACAAAAGAAGCGACTCACAAAAACCGCACAATAAAAAAAACTGCTAACAACGGCGCAAAATTTATTAATATTATTTATGCTTAAATACATATAGTTTTTTCTTTTTTTGTTTTTTTTTTCGATTTGATTTTGGCTATTTTGTTGCTGTTGTTGTTTCTGACTTCTTTTGGCTTTTGTAGCGGCTAATCGAGGCGAAAAACCATAGATTGGCAATTCAAATGATGGGTGAGACCTTCGACACGTTAGTGACAAGCTTATAAATTATCATTTCAAGCCGAGATCATAAGTCTCTGAGAGAGGATCTCTCATCTCGTTTTCGGGGGGAGATTTTTCATTTTCATGGTCGAGTCGCAAATATCAAATAACATGTCATAAATTTAAGTGTAACCTTTTGTTTTATGTATAATTTTGTAAACGATATTCTGGATAGAAGTTAGTTTGCACTAAAAGATTAATCGCATATTTCAATAAATTTTCGGCACGTCACTGACCAACCTCACCTCACAATTTTTGCCGAAATATATAAAAATAAAAGTACAAACAAATATTCTACACAAAAAAAAGAAATTAAAAGAGCCCTGAGAGCTGAACTTTTTGTGTTTTTGTTGTTTGCGCTCAACTGGACTTCAATGCTGCATTTGTTGTCTTCCTATATGCAATCAATTAAACCGCAAAAAGCCTTTTTTTTGCATTTCGTCTATTGCTCTTCTAATGCCATAAGAGAGCAGAGAGAGAGCGCAGCAGAGAGAGAGAGAGAAAGAGCGAGCGCAGCAGATCTAAAAGTTTTGCAAAGGCAATGAACGCGAGCGCAAATTTGTTTCGTTTTGCCTCTGTCTGGTTGTGCATGTGTGTGTCTGTGTTTGTGAGTGCTGTAAAGCTTTTGGCGTTTTCTTCCGATAACGGGCACACACACACACGCGTTAGCTATGCATGTGTTAGCGTGTGTCTGTATGTGTGTGTGCCTTGCGTCGGTTCGCGTTAGTTTTCCTCCCCGGTGTCGCATGACCCTGGCCTGCTATTGAAGCTAGACACATTCGGAGGCCAATATAAAGCGCAACCATTCAAAATATATACTAAGCATGTTGCCGCCAACTGCATACATATGCATGTGTTCGCTATGTGCGTGACTGTATGTGTGTGTGTGTGTCTGTACTATATGGTATACTATACTATACTATTATTGTACACACAAGATTTTGCAATTGTAATTGTGCGAATAGTCGATACTATGCTCGCTTGCTGTTGTTGTTGTTGTTGTTGCCGTTTTGTCGCACTTTTTTGTCTGGTTGTCGTTGTTTCTAAAATGAGAAATGCAAAATTGTCGCAATGGGGAAATTGTAAAAGCTGGAATTACTATATGTCATTTTATGCGATCGATCTATAGCGCTACCAAAACTAAACTCGCTAACCAACTTTGTTCAGAAAGGTGTTAAAATTATGTGGTTACTGAAACTGTGTGTAATAATGTTATACATTGTATAATCACATCTGTCTGTCTGTCTGTCTGTCCATTCACTTAAACACTCAAATCTCAGCGACTATATAAACTAGAGACACTAAATTTTGAGGCAATACTCTTAGGGGTTCTACAAGCCAGATACACTACATTTTGGGACAATACTTTTAAGAGTTCTACAAAGTTAAAAATTTTCATATTTTCATAAATCGAATAATCAACCAATTTGAAAATTAAAGAACCGAACTAAGTATTTTCGATATCATGACTACATCTATCATTATAATAGCAGTAACTTCAAAAATATGTATATAAATGTGTATTCTAATCTTATATTCTTACATAAAAAATCCAATAGTGCAACTAAATATTAAAATTACAAAATAGAACTAACTAAATTTGATGCAATTACTGCATTTATCATTAAAAACTAAACCTTAAAGAAAGTTTCCAAGTATTTCTGCATGTAACAAAATTATAGTTACGCAGTATCTCACAGTCAACCACTATAAATTTAGCATTCAATCGGGAGTTGGGCTTTAATGCTAGTTTTATTTTAATTTGTTTATTTATATGCATTGAACTGAACCAGTTCTTTGCATATTTCTGGAAATTCTGTGACTCTACTTCTTCAGCTCTTCTATGCTAAGCACTTGTTGTCGATCTTGATAGACGATTAGTTAAATATTTGGTCATAAAACTGTCAGTTGTCGCCCCGCTCCCCACAGAACTGAAATTCGATAAAACCGAATATACAGAAAATAACTAAAACAGCTGGAACTCTGATGTGTGCTCTGTGATATGCGTATTTTGGTTTAGTGTTTTGGACAAGACTCGCTCACTGAATGACTGACTGACTGATAAGCGTACAACGCAGCGTATGCTTGATAAAGCGCAACCTTAGAATACATTACGTATACGCATAGTTGTATGTGAGTGTCTATCTCAATGGTGAAGCAAACAAATGGATTTGTATACTGTTTTTTTTTTATTATAGGTATGTTGTTTTTTTTTTAGAAGCTTGCGGCCTTGGGTTCTTCAGACCCCAAAGGCAGATGTGTATCATTGTGCATACGAAAAAAAAACAAAACTAGTTCTAAAAATATTATACATACAAACACATTCGTTGCTTCAATATTAAAAGTCGCCGTCGCAGACGCATAAAGTTAAAGTTATATAGCTGATGTTTAGCCTTAAGTCACGTTTTGTTTTTGTAGGTCTGCGACCGCTAAACTTTTTGTTCTTCGTTTTGTTTCGTTTTTTTGGCTCTCAACTTCTACGTTCTGTTATTCTGTTATTGTAAATTGTTATTGTTTGTTGCAAGTTCAAAACCCAGTCAAAAGCACATACTGCCAACTCAACGCAACGCAAAACTGCGGATCAGTTTCAGTTTCAATTTTGTTTTTTGTTTCGGTTTCAGTTTTTTTTCTTTTTGTTTTTTGTTGAAGCTGCTGCTGTTGCTGTTGCGGTGTTGTTGCTGCCCCCACAGCACAACATTCGGCACATTGAGGTTCAAGGTGACCACGAAGCGGCACTCGACAAGGCCAAGTGCAAGCCGTGGCGTGTCTCCGCTCAGCTCTTGATTATGCATGCTTCGAGCTACAAAATTACATACATAAAGCAGTCGAAAAAATAAAAAATAAATAAAGCTTACACTTGTGTGTGCTCGACTGTGAGACACCTGTCTGTCCATTGACAATTGTAATCAGATTCTTAGAGACTATTCGGTGCGCAGTTTTTATTAAACATATTAAAATGTAGGCTCTACAATTGTAATAAAATTCATAAATAATAATAATGAAAACTTTAAAAATAATAATTGTAAATACCCAAATTCTATAAATTAAAGAAGAAGTAGCAGTAAGTTTTATAAAATGTGTCCTAACACAAAAAAAATATCCTTGCCAAATTTTGTAGCTCTAGCTCTTATGGCTCTTAGAATAGAGGTGTTCAGACAGACGGACAGACAGACAAGCGAATAGTCGAATAATACATTAATGTACATTGCTTTCCATGTGATTTTTAACTCTGTAGATTTTAACTTTCTATAGAAATATTGTCAGCAAATTTGGTGTCGATAGCTTTTATAGTTTTTGAGATTTAAGCGTTTATAAGCACGGACAGACAGAAAGACGGATTTGATTAATAATCCATTTTAAAACAAATTGCTTTTTTTATGCCTATTACATAAATTATAGTTTGACCCTAAATTGTAATACCCTTCTCTGCCTGACCATATATAGCGGGTATTATAAATTCACAACTACACACACACGCACTACTTACGCAGTACTTACATTTGGCCTCTTGCAGGCAACAAGTTGTACATAGCACGTGCTCCAGCGCACATTTCAATCAGTAATTTCCATTACAATTAAAAATAAAATCGACCCCCGCATACCCTTTACTCTTTACACTTTGATCTTCGCATTCTCTTTGAGTCGCAGAATGCTGCGTAAAAGATAGATTTTTTGGCAGCTCAAGCTTTGAGTTTAGCATAAAGTGTAGAGCAAGGAAATCAAAAATTCACACACAATCACATTCACACAATTTTTAGTGTGCTGTGAGATTCGGCAAAGCAGCGCAGCGCAGCGCAAAGCAAAGCCAAAGCAAATGCCAGCAAGTCAAGTAAAGTCACACACAAACACATACACACACACATACGCACGCAAAGCAGCCGAAAAAATCATGACCTTCCACAATGCCAGCAGCAACAATTGGCTCTCGCTCTCTGTCTCTCTCCCTCTCGCTCGCACTCGCACTCCCTGTGTCTGCCTTCCGTTTTGCCTTCGTGAGCGACGCTTTCGGTGAGCGCCGTGGCTAGCTTTTTTTTTTGGCAATGCGTGAGCAGCACACAGACACACACACACATACGCAGAGCAAAGAGTGCGCTGCTCGAAAATAAGGCCAAGGTTACTCACCTTGATTAAGACCGAATGAACGAACCGAACTAAAAATTTAAAGAAAACGTAAAGTAGAAGTGGCTGTGGCTGTGACTGTTGCTTGGACTGCGCAGGCTAAACAGAAGTTGCCGCAGCAACAACGTTTTTCTCTTCTTATTCACTACGATGGTTGTCGTAGTAGTAGTAGTAGAAGAGTGTATGAGTGTGTTTGTGTGTTTAATGACCTTGCCCAAAAAAAAAAGCTTCAAGCATAATAATTAACAACAACGCCAAGTGGAGGCTACCTAAGCCGCGTAGAATCAAGCATCGAAAATGAAACTGAAATTTTGTGCTCGTATTTCTTGCTGTTGTTGTTATTGTTGTTGTTGTCGACGTCTCTGTTCCACTGCCGGCAATGGCCCTGTACTGCGTTGAGAGAGAGAGGTCAACGCCAGGATCAGTGTCATTGCTTTTGCCAGCGACGTCAGCGTGCATTGACGCCATTGGCCATTCACTTTAACTCATGTCGAAATTTCGCATCCCCTCTTTCGCTCTCTCTCTCTCGCACACTCTCTCGTATTTAATTCAGTAAAAGTATTTCACTAAGAACATGATGCAAACAAAAAAAATTAAAAATTTACCATGAGTTGGCGCTCTAAAAATACTGTAGAATAATAACAATTTGCTCGCTTACACAGTTTGAGTAGCGCTGCTAAGCAAAAGTGTATACATCAAACTGTAACACGCGCCAAACTAAATGCCGCCCCAAGGCTTCTATAGTTTGAGCTGCACTGATCAAATCGCGCGCCTATCTCAATAGCCCCCAAATGCGGCAGCACACAAACACACACACACTAATACATGCATAGAAAACGCGACAGCAAAACAACAACAGCAGTTTAGCCTTAGTTGAGGTCTTGCCATGCACCTCGAAATTGCAAAATGCAATAACAATAAAAACTAACATCAAATGCACATGCAAAAATGCAACAGCAATATAGCAAGAGCAAGAGCAACAACTCCCGCGCTTTTGTTTTTAGTATTTTGTGCTTGTATTTGTATTGTTTGAGAGTGACAGTGAGAGAGAGAGAGCGCCAAGCGTGTGTGCGTGTGTGTTTGTGATAACAACAAGAGCATTGGCTGCATCGCGTGCTGCTCTCTTTTCATACACACGCACACTGCTAAATTTAGTTCAATGAATTTTGCACTGCCTTGCACATTTCACATGCTCATACAACTCTTTGGCACTTTTGCTCTTTACGATGACAAAACCGCGTTGACTGGCTCTCTCTCAGTCGGTTTGCTCTCGCCGCAGCTTGCTCTCTATCTCTGGCTCTCTTGGTGTGTGTGGCTTTGTTTTTGTTTTGCTGTTGTTGGCTGGCTGGCTGGCTGGCAGCTAGTGCAATGACTACGTTGCGGACGACTCGGACTCGCTAATGATGTTGCCGTTGCTGCTCTGCGAATGATGATGATGATGGTTATCGAAGGTCTTTCACCCGAACTCGGTCATTGGCGTACATTTGTGTGCTGCTGCTGCCTCTGCTGCTGCTGCGACTGCGACTACTGCTGCCTGTGCTGTAGCTGCTGCTGCTGCTGCTGCTGCGCTGTCTCGGCTGACGTTGCTGTTGCTGCTCGCAAATCCAGAGCTTTTCAAAGTGTACATGTCGCAATTTCTTAAGAAAGTTCAATTACCCCAAACAATCAGATTTACTGTCTGTTTTTTGATGCATACACTCGACGTCGACGTCGACAGTGACTGCGACCGCGACTGCAGCGCAGACGGCATTCGTTCATTTGCTTCGTTCGCTGAGTGTATTTGTTGTTGTAGTTGCTGTCGCTGTTGCTGTTGCAGTTTTCTAATGTTGCCTGGCATGTTGGGCATGGGCATGGTTGGGGATTGGGGGATTGGGGGCTTGAGGCACGGCCAGTTTTATGGCCATGTCCATGGCGCGGGGCATCTTCAAATGTTTGGTTTGCCCGCTGCTGATGCTTTTGCTGCTGCAACTTCTCTGATGATGATGTTTATTTGCATCACATTGAATGTGCAATGGGAAATTTCGTTGTTTTATGTCCTGCATATATTCGTTTTTCTTTTTTTTTTGTGTTTGTATTTTTGGGATTCGCTATTCGACTTATCGAATTGGCATCTGAATCGGATTTGGAATCAGCAATGCAATTGAAATCCGAATCTCAAATCTTGGTGAGAGGTGCGACTCACTTTCGCTTCCAGAGGCGCAAACTCTTTAGTTTTGCTTCTATTAATTCCCCATTTTTACACTCACTTTTATTTGCTACAATTATTTTTGTTTTAGAAAATCTTTTTACTCTAGAAAAAATATTGTTTAATAGTTATTTGGCTTTGCATGTTTTATTCTGGTTTAAGTAATAGTGAAATTATGTATATTTATACATCAAATTATTAGTATTTATTATTTATTTTTTATATTTATTTTAAATGTATTTGGAAAAAAGTTTTGTTCTTGCTTGTATAATAAGGAAATTATGTATAAATTTATTTGGAGATTTAGATTATTGTATAAAGACAGATTTTTTGAATAATTTAAATATTCAGTTGAAATTTAAAAATCTTAAATGTTTATGAAAATAGCTATCAAATTTTTAAATGGAATTGATTTTTGTAAATAATTGGATGGTAAAAAAAAAAATTTAAAACTATTTATTGCATATAATTTTGTATAAGATTAGTATAGAATTGAATACAAATTTAGAATGTAGAAATTTATTTTAATATTTCAATATACATATGTACATTTATTTTAGAAAATCATCTCACAAATAATTTTTAAGGCACGTCTCTAAAATTAACCTTTTAAAAAAGTGATTAAAATATTTCCAATTATCGAATAAATATGAATAATCTCAATTACCATCCATGTTTAATATATCAACACTCCAAATCTTAATTAATATGGAAATCTTTTTTACTTCTTTAATTTCTTAGTTGATTTTAATTGGATCATGCATACACTTTACGAAATTATATATTGATAAAATTTGCTTGTTTTGAAACATTATAATTTTCGCATTTCCTACGAACGATTTTCAAAATATTTTTATGCAATTTTCGCAAATTGCTTTCTCATGTTCAAAATATCATTTTCAAGTTTACCAAAAAATTGCAAAATGCTGTTGCCGCGACTTTTGCTGTTGTTGTTGCTGCAGCCGCTGTTGCCTTTGGTGCAGTTGCTTCATCGACAGTTGCAACTTTCAAACAAGTTTAGTACCTCTAGCTACAGCTCCAACTGCAACTCCAGCCTCAGCTTCAGCTTCAGTTTCAGCTTCAGCCGCGGCTCAGCTCAAGCTCAAGCTCAGGCTGGAGAGCCTGTCCAGCGGCCAAGTGCATTGTATTTGTATCCGGGGCTTCCGTCTCCATCTCCATCTCCATTTCCATCGTCATCGCCATCGCCAGCTCGATCTTGGTCTGCAGTCTCTGGGTCTGGGTCTTGATGGAGACCCGGCAGGAATTTTTGTTGCTGTTGTGGTTTTTTGTTTTTTTTTTATCTCTTCCCTGCAATTTTCCATGTTGTATCATTTTTGCTGTTGCTCAGTTTTTTTTTTTGGCTTTTTTCGGCAACGAAATTTTTCAATGCCTTTGCATGCAACTTTCGTTGGCTGCCATATTTATTTTGATTTTTTATTTTATTTACTGCTTTCAATGAGAAAACTTGCTTCGACTGCAAGTGTAATTGCAAATACATTTTATTTCAACATGTGTGTGTAAGTGTGTGTGTGCGTAGTGTTTTATGTACATAAATATTATTTAAAAAGTGAAAACTGAGCATGCAAATCGTAATACACAAATTGCACTCAAAAAGCAGAAAAAAAGAAGAGGAAAAAAGCGCTCAAAGCGCAGCGATTGAGTCATTGCAGTTTGTGGTGCTTTTGCATTGTTTTTGTTTTGTTTTTGGGGTGCATTAAACGGCAAATTGTTTCGTGGGATCAACACGCAAAGTGCGTTGATCTCGCGACGGCAGCAGCAGCTGCTTTTCTCTGCTCTGCTATGCTTGCTGCAGCAGCGCCAACGCTCAAAGCAACAGCAACAGCAACGCTTTTATTTAAGTTTACAAAAGTGAATGAATCCGAATACGCTGACGTCGACTGCAGCAGAGGAGAGGTTGAGTTTCGCGTAGGCGTTTGAGGCGTTTCATCCCTCCCTCTCTCTATCTCTCTCTCCACACTCTACTGAAAATAGCTCAATGTGGGTAACAATTAACAATTTATTAATTAGTCAGCTGCTGTGTATGTGAATCATTGCCAAAAGGCACCAAGGCTGTGTACTTCTGTGTGTGTGTGTGTGTGTGTTTTGGGCTCACTCAACTCAAAGCCAGCGCGCTACTCCAATTCACTCCACTCACTTTACACTTCGCACTCATTTCACTCTTCACTCAACGCGAAAGCAAAAGCAAAACAAAATTTTTTGCCAGCCGTTGACGTTTGCCGTTGCCGTTGGATTTTTTTTTGTTGCTCTTCGCTGCGCTGCGCCGCTTTACAATGCATTCGTATAAGTGTGTGTGTGAGTGTGTGCGTGTGCCAGTGAGTGAGTGTGGCTGTGTCTGAGTCTGTGAGCTGTACGTGTGAACTCTGCTTTTGACCGACGGAGGCAATGTTGTTCGTTGACCTTTCCCAAGTGTTGCTGTTACTCTTGCTGTAGTTGTTGTTGTTGTTGTTGTTGCCATGAAAGGAGTGCGAACTGCGAGAGCGCGTCGTCGTAAGTTGTGGGCGCACTTCTCTGTTATTGTTGTTGTAGTTACGCAGCGTCATGCTTTTGTTTCATATTTCGGCAAAAGTTTCCTTGGTCATTAAACTCTTTTTTTTTTAATGCAACGACCTTCCATGCGATCGACGGCACGAATTTCAATTGAAGTCAAGTCAGTTGCTGTTGCTGTTTTTTTTTTTTTTTTGTGAAGAAGTTATCGCGTTATTGAAATTGAATTCGTTGGCGGAGACCGAAGTGGAGCCATTAAGGCCTGGCTTGGCTAGGTTATTGTGTTAGTGCCTTGAATGTGAGCACTGAACCCGGCTTTAAGTTTTTTTTTTTTTTTTTTTTTTGGTCTGTGCGGGGGGCTTCCAAAATAATACAAAAACTTCACCTCATTGGTTGAAGGTCCACATATTGAACTTTTAAGTATGGCCAAGTTAAGCTTGTTATTCTGCTCGAGGCGAAACAAGCATATAAATAAAAAACTACTAATAACAACAATCTGTACATATTAAATGCTTGATTAAAATCGCGCAAAAGTGCAAAAAAGTAAATGGTATAAATTCAAAGACATACTACGACAATTACCTCATGCATAATAACTTTTATTTTTGAAATCATTTCACAATGAAAAGTAAAATTGTACCGCTACGCTCGCCTGCAATGGCAGCGCCAAACAGCAACAAAAACAACAAAATGCAGCACGTTTGAATGAAGTCACAGTCAAACGTAAGAGAAAAGAGCGAAAGTTTCTTAAGAGCACAGCTTAAGCAAATGCTCTCCAACTCACACACACACACATTCGTGCCAGTTGACTCGCTCTCTCGGTCTCGCGTATTGCAATGGCCGCTCAAAAAGCTCACATCATGACAGCGCCATTGTGTGTGAGAGAGCGGCGACTGCAGTCGCTTTACTAACTGCAAACTGCAAGTGATCTCAGAGAAATGTGCAACTGTGCGTCTGTGTGTGTGAGTATGCGCGCGCTTTACTGTAAATATTTTTTTCGCACTGCATTTTGCCGGCGCGCTTTTGCAAAGTTTTCGTCTAATATAAATGTGTCTGCATTTGCTTGTATTGGTGTGTGTGTGTGTCTGTAGTATGCACGTGCATGTGTATGCGAGCGTGTGTGTGTTTGTTTCAGCGACTAACTTGTTTCTGTTGTTGCTGTCGTCGTCGACGTCGTCGCATTCGACTTTTCAATGAGTCAATCCTTGAAATGTTGACTTCCTGATACGCATATGACTATTGAACAAGTTTGCTTTGTTAGATTTTTTGAAGGTTGCGTATTTTATACAAACACACGCACATGCAGCGAGTATGCGAGTATGTGCATATGTGTGTTTGTATATTTTATAGTTAGATATGCCTTTTGCCTTTTGCTTTTGCGTTTTGTTTTGCTTTTTCATTTGCTGCTGCTTTTTGTTTTTGTCTAAGGTTAGTAGCGCTTGACTATTCTGTTTTTAATAGTATTACGAGCATGTATTTTATTTTTTTGAATTTACAGTTTAGCGACAATAACAACAACAAGAACAACAATAGGCGCGACATTTAAGATTTTTCTATGCTCTTATTAGACATACTTATAGATCTTATGTGTGTATGCATGTGTGTGTGTGTGTGTGTGTGTGTGTATCTATCGCATGTCTCTATCTCATGCATCTACACATGTCTCTTGTCTTATTTTATTTGTTTTTTCTTTTCTTATGCCACTCGGCGAATCACACTATTTATGGGCAGTGAATAATTTTTCCATTTAACATATGAATTTATGGTTATTTCATGAAATTTATTAGAATGCACAACGAACGTTGCGCCCAGTTTTAGTTTAGTTCTTTGTTAGTTTTTAGTTTTTCAGTTGTTTTTTGCAGTTTGTCATTTATACTCGAAAAAAAAAAACATCGCTTCAACACCTCGATCGCATTCTTAGCCCCTTAATTAAAACTTATTTTGCTTTTTTTTTTATTTTATGTATTTTTTCGGGTATGTTTGACTGAAGGTTAATCGGTTAACTTCAGTCCATTCTGTTTAGAGCTTTTATTGCATAAATAGTGTGTGACGACAAACTGAAGAATTTAACACAAAGAAGTCGCAAAGCGAAGAATATGTTGTTATTTTTTTGTTTTGTTATTTTGTAGTACAATTATAGTTTTATAATCTGCGTAGTTGCTTTAATATCATTTATATCTTACAATGAGCACTTTATGTAGTATTTTTGTTTACTTGAATTCCTTTCGCATGAAGCATTAATATTTGTTTTGGTAGAAATTATATGTACATATAAATATTATTAGAACTATTAATAGAAGTAATCATATTTATTATGTGAACAACTATTATAAATATATTATAATAATGAGGTATTCATATTTATTTTATTTAGTTATTATGTGAATAAATATTGTAATAAATATATTTATTTATTTTTACTTAAATTTAAATATGTAATTCGCTTCAAAAGCAAAATGTAAATGCAAATGCAAATGCGCTTTGTGTCAATGTGCCTGGAGCAGCTTTCAGTAATGAACGCATGTACCGTTAAAGCGAGCTTAGACAGCCGACGATCTTGAGCTCCCTTCGCTACACACACATACACACACACAATTGCACTTACTTTGTAAAGCTTACAAATGTGCGTGCAACAACAACATTCGCTACGCCCTTGGCGTAAACAACCTGTAACAACAAAAATACCCTACGAGCCGCACATTAGTGGGCATTAGCGACTCAAGGGTTGTCTACGTTTATTGTCTAGACCCGAGTAGCGTAGCAGGTGGGGAGGCGGGCGGGGGGAGAACTATTCGACCTTAAACTTGAATCGATCAGAAGAGAAGGTTACAAGCAAAAGGCGAGAATAAAGCTAACTAATCGACTTGCCATGCAACAACTATTTTCGCTTTTTGTTGCGGTTCGAAATAGAAACAGAAAAAACAAAATCGAAAAATAAAAATACTAGAGAAAAATGATTTTCGAGGAAGGTTACAAAAAAATGCCCACTTGCTAAACTGTATTGTTGTTGTTGTATTAGTTTGATAAATTTTTGATTCGATTTGTATGAATGACTAAGTGTTAAATGGTGAGCAACGATTAAAATAAAGTTAGCTTAATTAGCTAAAGGACGCAGTCGACATCGATTACAAATTATGTATGTAAATAAATATGTGAATGATTTTGTAGATTTCCAGTTAAGAACAATGCGAGCAGATGACCTTGAAACATCTGCAATGCCTTCAGATAATCTTTCAACACCTGTCCGAGTGACTCCACATCAGTAAATTATACATACATACATACATACATACATATATGTTTAAACACATACATATTTTTATGGCTGATGCGAAAAGTTAATCTTGCAAGCGACAAAGTCGGAAGTAGCTAAATGTTGCAAAAGCTCTTGCCAAGCAGCAACAACAATAAGAATCAGAATAACAACAATAACATTAAGCTGGCTAAAAAGCGATCTTGAGCGGAACATAAATAATATTTTGTTCAATGAAATATAATTGGTGTTGTTGTTGTTGTTGTTTAAGCGACTCGTGCTATGTTCTTCACGCACACACTCACGCTCTTGGAGCTGCATACAAATTATAAAACGAAAGCTTTTATTTTTATACAATTTTTATACGTAGCCATGACAGTGTGAGAAGGTCACGACGATGCACACACACACACACAACCACAGCACGAATAGACACGCACACATACATGTATGCATAAGTAGTAGACATAGCAAATGCCCAGCAACAACTACAATACAATAAAAGCTACAAGAGAAGTAAGAGTAAAAACACCAGTCGAAACATATTTACGCAGTAAATGAGCATCAACAAAGACGCCGGCGCTCGTCGCTCTATCGCACCCTGCTGTCAACTGACTTGCGCCCTCTACACATTGCCCTCTCGCTCTGCCCCACGCAAAAACTTTGCCGATCAACTCTTTGCACCTTGTTGTTGTCTCACGCTTTGCTTTGCTTTGGTGTTGTTCGTGTTGTTGCTTAGAGAGCGCAAGTCAAACGCATTTTTGTCAGCTACTATTTGCGTAGCTTTTGTGTTCTTGTGACTAGGCAATGCAAAAAAAAGCTTCACTGCAGGCGAAAGCTCTGTTAATATGTGCATACATAATGCTTGCTATGAGTGTGCAAATGTAATATGTTAATATGTATGCAAATATTGGTATTGTGAGCTGGCAACTTAAAGTTAAGCATCGCTAATGAAAGCAACATAATGAATTGAAATCGAATTGAAATTGACATTAATCGGTTTATCTTGTTTTTTTCTTTTTTTCTTATTGCAGAGGCCACCACGCAGCGAGCATAGATAAGAGGGGGGAGACTGCAACGGGGGACGACAACTCTCTCTCTCTCTCGCTCCCTCTAAATGCCTCGGCGCACGTTCAAACACCATAAATGCGTGCCCAAAGCAGAAAACTGGGAACACATGCAAATTTGGTCAATGTCAGCCATGTTGCTAATGACAATAAAAGTTTATACTTGTACATCTATCGCATACGTTGTAAAATAAAACAAAGACAGAGACGTCTCCTCTTCCAACAACAACAAAATCAACAACAACAAAATCAAAGTTATCAGCTCCCCATTCCTGCTTCGTCTTCAAACAAAAAAAATTACTAGCGGGACAACAAAAATTGTAATTAAAGCAACAACTTTAATTCGCAATCAAATTTTTTTTTTGGATAACTTTACACTGCCTTTTGTGGATAATCAAAAAGAAAACAAAACTGTACTTTATACAAAATAGTTATATAGAACATATATACAAACTATTATTAACAAACAAAATCAAAAATATTTACAACTCGTTACGCTGCAGTTCATAAATATATTTATATTTGGTGAGTAAAGTAAACTAACTAATTTTTTTATAATAAATAATAATATTAAAGTAAGCGAAGACAACTATTTAACAGATAACATAAAGAAAAATCAAACCCATAGTTTGATAGAAACTAAGCTAAAAATTTTGATTGTAAGGATTGACTATAAAAAGTATATAGAATATAGAAGTATATAGAATATCTGCTGTTATCGTTCCATTTAATGATTTATTTCTTATAAATCTCTTTTATTTTAAATACTTATCGAAACAGATCCAGTTTAAACTACATTCCAAAAGTTTGACAATAGTTTTTCTTTGAATACTCAAAGTTGCATTCAACAAAAATATGTAAAAATGTGAGCAAAAGCTAAAGTGCATAGCCTAGCATAGCTAATGCATTTGAAAAGTGTCAATTCGGAACAGTTTCGTCATCAAAACTATATTTAACAAAATTGCATAGTCGCAATAAAATTCCATTCAGCTCGCACAAAAACATAAAAAGTTATTTTTAGAGACTCTTCATTGAAAATTTTGACATAAAGCAAATTTAAATACCCTTGATACTTTAAAGAATTTATTCCTGTGAAGAAGTTACCCTGATTTACTTTTTCCTTTTTCTATTATATTTGAATGCTATAGAAACTTCCAAAGTTTCATTTATATTTCTATAAAGTTTTCCGCTCAAATGGAATCACTGAAAGAGAATAAAACAAATATATATTAGAATGGATTGATAGCATTGTTACATTGTCAACAGCAACAATAGACTTTAATAATAATAAAAGTGAATATTATCAGCAGTTCAATAGTAATTAATTTGCATTAGATTGCAAAGAACGCATTAATCAGACGATTAAATTTCATGCATATAAAGATTCACAATATAACTCAAAAATCTGCACTTGTCTTAACTTTTACTTGTTTTCGCTGCTTCGTCGGCACTTCGTCTACACTTCGGCTGTCTTCGGGCAGCATTGAAGAGCGTCGGCAGCACCCCTTCAAGTTCCCCCTTCGACACTCTACACTTTGAGCCGCGCCCATTTGCATGCTGAGAATACACACGTCTAGTATTTTGATCATAGAGATGTGTGCATGTATTTTTTTTTTTTTTTTTGTTCAGCGAGCACCAGGAAGTGCTCTAAGCTCAATGTGAACGAGTCTCGTAGAGTTGGTGGGAGGAGGAGAGGATGGAGGGGGGCAAATCAATCTACTGTTGACTACGTTGTGGCTAATCAAAGATTGTGTATACGCACCGTTGCACTGTTATTAGAGAAAAGCAAAGGCAATATTTTGCATAAACGTCGCAACATCTTAGTAATCATTGGTGGCGGCGGCGGCACCAGAAGATGGCAACTGTGGCGCCACTTTACAACAGCAACAACAACAACTGCAACAACAACAACTGCAACAAGCAACATTTCTAATGCAAACGAAAGGCTTGTTGTTGCTTTTCTTTGGCTTTTCTTTCAAGTTTTCTTCTTCTACTGAACTTGCAGGCAGAAAAGTGAATAGCCGCCAGCTGCTGCTGCTGCTGCTGCTGCTTGTATTGAATAATGGAAAACGAGTTTTCCGCGCCGCATGCGCATCACCAAGAAAAAAACAGGCATGCAATGGAAAAACCAAAGCAGCGCAGGCGCAGCGCAGCGCAAGCAGCGACGCCAGCAGAGCGACGCAAGCAGCGCAATGCTGTAATGTCGATTATTGTTGTTGCTCACTCTCTCTCTCCCTCTCACTCTCGCTCGCTTCGCTTGCGTTGTTGTTGCTGCTGTGCTTTCAAGCTCGACGTCGCCGTAGTTCAATGTTAACGAACTTTTTGCGACTTGCAGTTGCTGCTTTTTCGCTGCTTTTTCGCTGCTTTTTCGCTGCTTTGTCGCTGCTGCTGCTGCAGTTGTGTTGTTGTTAGACTTTCACTTGCAATGGATTTGGCAGCTTAGAGAGAGCGAAATGCAACAGCAAAGCAACTGCAGCAAAAAACTTGTTGTTGTTGTTGTTGCTTTGCATGCAGTTCAATAACATGTTATGTAAAAAGCATTTTTCCAAAGTTGTTTTTGTTTTCGCTGCTGTTGCGGCTGCTGCTTGTTTTGGTTTTTCTTTTTCTTTTTTGTTTCTTTTCTTTCGCTGCAAAAGAGTCTTTTGTTTTCTTTGCTGTTGCAGCTGTTGCACATTTAACCCAACCCCCGCAACACCCTTCAGGGCTCTCCTCTCTGTCCGTCTGTCTGTCCGTCTGTCTTATGTTGTAATTCGCAATTTGAAATGTTATTGAACTTTAAATGAAATTAACTTTGATTCAACAGCAGCAGCAACAACAACAAAAACATACACAAATTTTTGTTATAACCGGAAGCATAAAATGCATACACAGCAATAATATTTAAACAATGCAATGCAACAGCGACTTTCCATCATCTTTTTTTCAGTTTTCAGTTTTTATTTCATCTCTCATCATTATTAACCTCATCCTCAATTTTCTGTTGTTTGGGTTGCGAATCAGTCATCAGAAATTATGGTAACTTTACATGTAACATCTATGCAATTAAAGCGTCTAATTGTTACGAATTTTTCTTGTACATGCGACTAGGAAAAGTTTAATGAAAGAGAATTGAAATATTATTCATATAATATAATATAGAAATGTTAAGATAAGGAATTGAATGAGGTTTCTTACAAAATATTCTTTAAAACAATAAAAAGAAGTGAGTAGATTTCTAGAAATGCAACGGAAATTAATTATAATTTTTAATTTTGATATTTAAAACATTTTTGGAGAAAGATATAATCCTATATCATATAAATAAAAGGAACTGATAATTCCAATTAATTTACAATACTTTTGAAGCAATGAAATCATCAGTATGTCAGCTAAAAATCCTAAAAGCTTACTTTAATCAAATAAAAGATAGTAACTATATTCTCAGATAGTCTTAGAATCTCAGAAAATCTTAAATAATAACTTTCCAACTATACTTAAGATATTGAACCTTCAATTTATGAACTGAAATAACACACATATTTAAACACAAATATTTAAATTAATCCAATGCTAATCATTTTCTTGTTTCATTTCAGATTTTAATCAAAACAACAGCAGAACGGAAAAAACCCAAATAAATAAAAACAAAATAAAACTCTTAACAAATTTAAACCAAAATAATATTAGTAATCACATAACAAAACTGATATACATAATACGTTATACGCATAGTAATTAATCGAATTTTCAAAGTGTTCTTATTTTTTTACAACAACTTTTTTTTTGGTTTTAAATGACAAACGTCCAAAATCAAACAAAAGACTACACATTTTACCTACAAAAATAAATCAATTAATATATATATACAACAAAAAAAAACTTTATATACAAAATATATAATCGGAAACCAAACCAAAACCGTCTTATAAAAAAGTGCCTAACAAAATTATATATTTGAAAAAAACAAAAAAAAATTTTGTGTGAAAACTTCAAATTTGTGTGATAAGGAGAAGGAAACTTTTATAAATTTGTGCAGTAGTTAAACTAGAATAGCCCTTAGGGTACTATATATATATACCAATATATATATACATACATAAATATATTTTCAAGTGAAGGGGCAAAAGGAAACGGCTACACGCTGGCAGTTAACAGTATTTGCAGTGGAGGCTTTGCCCTATCAGCGATGCCATTTATCGATGACGCATTGCTCTGGTGTCCGGATAACGATGGTCGTCTTGTTGGTGGTCTAGATTTGGCAACATGCATTGCGGTATGAACTCTACACACAACCGACTATCGATATATATATCGCTATATAAACTATCGCTGTTGTCAACTCTCAACTCTAAACTTGTTGTGTCTATTTTGTGTTTTGCTTTTCTATAGGATGATTCCACGGTCAATGCTGAAAACATCAATCCCACGGTGCAAACAAACGCTTTACAACAACAACAGCAACAACATCAACTGCAGCTACATCAACATCAACAGCAACAACAACAACAGCAGCAGCAGCTACAACAACAGCATCAACAGTTACAACAACAACTGCAACAACAAGCTGTGGGCAATCAGGAGCTTAACGGTTCGGCGGCGCGGAATGTGAACGTTGTGTTGGAGCCACTGTGCGGCAGCGACTCCTCCGATGAGCTTTTTCGCACGCTCTCCGAGAGCAACTTTGAGATCGAGAGCCTGCTGTCGGATTTGGCGACCGTTGAGGTCAAAGTCGAAAATGTACATGCGACAACAACAAAAATCAGAGACAAGTTTAAACTACTACACACACATACATACACATTGATTCGCTCACTCTCTCTCTCAGTCACAAACACACACACATTTACTAAAAGCTTTTGCGCAGGACTCTCTCTTGCTCGCTCTCTCTTTATCACTCAAATGAACAGTTAACCTTTTATGTATTTATATTGTGTTTTCCTTTTGCTCTTTTCTTCCCCCAACACACAAAAATCTTTTTGCTTTTGCTTCTTTTTGTTCTATGCTATTATCTTTCCTAGGAGGAGAACAACAACAATGTGATCAACGATAATGACTTTGCGTCCGCCGTTGTCGTTGCCAGCGATGATCTGCTTGCCAAAGAGAATGTCCAGTTAAGTGTCCAGGGATTGGTCGAGTCGGCCCTGGGCGCCAGTCTAGCCGATAGCAACAACACCAATGGCCAGGCGGCGTTGCTTGGCTTTGGCTCCAACTCGGGCAACAACAACAACAACAATTCAGCAGCAGCAAAGCGAACAGGTGAATAAACAATATATTCGAATTGTATCTTTGATATTTATTTGATTTTATGTTCAGGCTTTCTGCTTCCTTGTGATTTGCTCAATAACAACAACAACAACAATAGCAGCAGCAATGGAGATTGCACGCCGGACGAGTCACGTTTTGTGACTGTGACCAGCGCCTCAGCGAATCCATTGCTGGTGGAGAAGCTGATGTCCAAATGCCTAAACATTGATAAGCGGCTGGATAAACTGGACGGTAAGTCAACTTTCAAATTTACTCTTTACTCTCAGTTGTTTCAAATTTGCTTTCAAATTGCGCGCGCATAAACGTGAAGTTGGCTGCAACTGCTTGACGTTAAGTTGGCAGCACGCAGTTTCGAACACACGCGAAGTTGGCTGCGTTCGAAATTCGAAAATGGTTGTGCAAGCGCTGTGCACAGTTTTGCAATCGCTGTAGCCAATTGGATAGGTGCGTGTCTTGGCTAAGTTAAGACAGTTTTCGAAGTGGTTCGCATATGTAGCTAATTTTTCGAAATGGTTTGTGTACGTGCTAGCATATCAATATTTTCGAACCTGTGCTGAATGGGGTGGTAACATTAGCTAAAGCTGGGTGGAGACATTTAATTTGATTAAATCTACGCATTTAAAAGTATTAAAAAAATTATTTGCTGCATAAGCGCAAGTGTCATAATTTTTAATGCCAACGAGTATTGCGAGCGTCTCGTCGCGCCCGTCGAGACAAAACAACTAAAAGGGCCAGTCACTTGTGCTTATATTAAATCCCGACAGGATGTACCTACCCTACACAACCCCCTCGACACCCTCCCGCACACAATTAATAAGCGTCTATTGACACGAAAGCAAACACAAAGCGACGACGGGTTCTGAGAAATGGCTGTCGCTGTAGCGCACACACACATACACAGAGGAGACTTAGCAGCTACATACAAACGCACAAACATAGGCAATAACCCACTCCCGAGACAGCAACCGAGAGCGTAGACAGCAACCCTCAAACCACTCACTTAGTTGACTCTGCGGGCACCTACTTCCTTTTCTAAAAAGGCCACACACAAAAACCCAGACAGAGCTCAGCGCGGAGAAGCGGGGCAGCGGCAGAATGTTTCGGCTGCGTTGTTGTTGTTGTTTTTGTTGCTGCCTGTTTCGGGTTTCATGTTTCCTTCAGTTGGGCAAGCGAAGCCAAGTCAGACACAAATGCCGTCTCTTCCCTCCCGCCCCCCTTTGGGCAGGTCAATAAATTTTGCGTGTGGAAATTGTGCGCTTCAAGGTCAAAAGGATATTGCCACTGTGGGCTGAACGTTGGCGTCGCAACGCGACAGCGACAGCGACTACATTTCTGTGTGTAGGAAACGTTTTGCATTTGTATTGGGCACGCACACACACACATAGACAGAGACGGAGATAGAGGCACGCATGCAGACAAAATGGCGGCCCACACTCCACACGCCAAATAAAAAAAAAAAGCTTTCGTCGTCAACCATTTTGTGTGCGTGCCTGGGAGAAGCAAAGAAAGAAAGAGTGTGAGCGAGACGCAAGACAAGTTTTATATGCCTCTCTTTGCCGTTCTCCTGTCTTCGTCTGGATGAGTTGTGTGCGTGTGTGTGTGTGTGTGTGTTGTTTGGGCGGCTGCTTTCCGGCAACCTTGAACTTGAAATTTTCGTTCGAGTTCAGCCATAAAAAAGAAACAGACATAAAAATGGGCGCAATCATCATTGTGGAGAGAGGGAGACAGCGACAGAGAAAGAAAGAGAGAGAGAGCGAGCGAGAGGCTACTTGACAGGCGCTAGACGACTTTGCCGTTTGCTTTTGGGCTGTGGGCTGTGGGCTTGGGTCGTGTCCTGTGTCTTGCTGAGTTCAAGCGCCGCATAAGCATTGAACTTTAATTTTGCAGTTTCAAGGATAACCCTGATGAGTGGGCACCTTTTTTTTCGTCTTCTCGCCAACGAATTTGCCCAATCACTGACGGCGACGCCAACGTCGACGTCGACTGCACAAAGCGACAACAATGACAACAACAACAACAATAGCAACAGCGTCTCTAACAAGCCGTTGACATTGTAAACGGCCAACGACGGATGACGACGACGACGGCGGCTGCAAAGATTGTTCACTTTTGTTTAGAGGGTTCAGCATCAGTCCAAGGTTCTATTGCGGCCAGCCAGCCAGCCAGCCTCTCCTCTGCTGCCCCTTTTGGCAAAAAATTAGTCTTTATTTCGCTTTTGCTTAAACTGCAAAGCTGCGAATGCGAATGCGACACACGACACACGCAGTTGTGGCAAGTGGCAAGTGGCAAAGCAAAGCGACCGGCGGCGACTTGGCCACGTTATTAATGTCAAGGGGTTCCACACACGACCATAGTCGCAGCATTATAGCCATCTAGCCATAGACGTCAACATCGACATCGACATAGACATCGGCAACGGCTTCGCCACAGTTTCAATTTGAAAAGTGCGTTAGTTTCTGCGTTGTGCGTTCTGCGTTTATTACTTGGTCCGCTCACTTCAGGGCTGGCTGCTAAGATTTGCGCAGCACTTCAACTTCCCAAGGTTCTAAAGAATATATGTTCTAAGAATATAAGATATAAATAAATGCTCAATTAACTTCTTGGAAACTAAACAAAGTTTTAGGAATTATTGCGGCTTTTCTTTTAATTATGTTAGTGAGAGATAGAAATGAGATAGATAGAACTTAATTTAAGAGTACTTAATCTATTAAAATATCATTTTTAATTTTCTTTTTTTTTTGATAATAGAAAACTTTACTAAATGTTGATTCCTAAGCAAAATTACATTTAACATTTCATCCTTAAAATATACTTTATTATCTTTAGCAAATTTTCTCTAATCTAGATTTTTTAACAAAATAACATTTAACATTTTTTAATGAGATATACTTTAATGTGATTAGGACAATTTTCTTTAATTTGATTCTTTAGCAAATACGAGAGTTTAGAACTATAAAATATCTAATATTTCTTAAACTAATATTTTATATTATAAATGAGTTTTAAAAGTTCTCAGTTCGCAATAATATATTATTTTTATTAGGACAATTTTCCTTATTTTGATTCATTAGCAAATAGAACTTTAAAATATGAAACATTTTATTAATAATTTATTATTTACTTTCATGCTAATATTTCATATTTTTAATCAGTTCTTAAAAGTCTTAGCTCCCAATTTATTTAATTTTTTCATTAAACCATTAAAAATTTCGAACTATGTTCTAGGCTACAAAAAGTATTCTTCAATTTAATATTCGAATTTTAAAATATAATTTTAGGATGTAAAAAGTATAGTTAGATGCATTCAGATTGATTTTTAGATGTTATGTAATCATTAATAGAAAATTATTTACTTTCATACCAATATTTCATATTCTCAATTAGTTCTAAAAAATTCAAAATAAATCAAATTTGTGTTATTTTATTATTATCACTAACAATTTAGAACTATGTTCTAGGCTACAAAAAGTATTCATCAATTTATTATATCCCCTTAAAATATAATTTTAGGATGTAAAAAGTATAGTCAGATTCATTCAGTTGAATTTGAAGATGTTATTTAGTGATTATCCATTCATTTGCCAATTTCTAAATTGCAGTCAAAAGAGATAAAAATATATTTCCAGCAGTCTCATTCTGAGACTTCTGCTCGTTCATTCAATAATTGTTTCCTGCTCTTAAAATTGTCTTTTAATTAAATTCACAAAATTCGCAGCTATGCAAATTTATTTATAGAACTGCGAATGTTTTTCGTGCTGCGGCTATAATTTTTCTCGCAGACAAATTCAAAACAAAAACAAACAATTAGTTTTAATTTTCTTGCTTTAGAATTTTCGAATTTACTAAAAATAAATGTGTGCATTTTTATCGCAAATATATTAATAGACAATGCAAGATGGATAATTAAGTTTGACATGCCTCAAATTACGAAATAAAAGCTTCTAATGACTTATTTAATTAATTATTGAGTGTATTTCAGTATTCATTTATTGTTTATTCAATTGCTTGCACTTTTTTCTGCAACGAATTCTCCTTGAACCTTCCTCGAATCGATTTGCTCGATGAATTAAATTTACTCGCTCGATTTTCGTTGTTCGTTTTTGTTTTTTGCCCATCCCTGGTGCACTTTGGCTGTTGATTAGTTAACTGCCATTTTTCTATTCTAGTTGGCAATTGCCAAGTGCTTTTATGCTTTTAGCCATGGCTCATGGCTACAGCAACAACAACAACAATGTTGCACGCATTTCTTGGCTGCAATTTGAATTTCAAATCGTGTCGCGCTTTTCGAAAATGTGCGTTGTTATAGCCAAATCAGGATTTCTGCGTGTCCCCCTAACGACAATTGCAATTACAACTAAAGCAACAGTCTAAGCAAAAGCAACAACAACAACTGCAACTGCTAGTGAAACAAACAACAACTAACAACAACAACAACTAACGATGTCAGGGGCGTTCATTTGTCCATTGCCAGGCAGCGAACCGGGCCGAGCACGTCACTGTCACCACCGTCACCGCCGTCTAAGCGTCACACCTCCCCTTCCCCTCACCTTGCTCCCACCCCTTCCCACCACCTTACCCCTCCCCCTTGAACTGCCTGCCATTGCCTCAAGTGCAAAACGTTGCCACTGCAAAATGCACTTTGCAATTTTGTTGATTGGTGGATTGGCAATTGTTGTTTATATTTTTCTTATTTTTTGTTTTTTTTTTTTGTAGCTTGCGCTTTTTCAGTTTTCTTGCTTATTTATCTCGTTTTATTTTTCATGCATTTGTTTGGCGACTTATCTAAAATTGTTCGTTTGTTTTTCTGTTTTTTTTTGTCATTTTATTTGCGTCTTGTTAGTTTTTTTGCACGCAAGACGCAGGTGACCGCTGGGTTCAAGTTTTAACGGATATCATTTGAATACCCAGCAGAGTGAGTGATTTTGTGGGGTAGTTGGGTTTGGAGAAGCAAGTGGAATTAAGTGAAGAAGAAGCAAGGCATAAACATCATCCTTATAGCATGTAGAACAACATTGAATCATCATAGTAAACATTTATAATATCGCAATCTTTCTTTTGAATGTAGTTCAACTTTTTTGAATATTCGTAAAAACGGAATTATTATAAGCCATTTCTTTAAAATTACAGAATAAATTTCATTCTTAAACATTTTTTGAATTTAATACATTTTTAATTTCTGAAAAATGTCTATAATATTTTTGACTATTTTATTACTTTAGCTTAGTCACAAAAAAAAAAAATATTTCAAAAAGAATTCGCTTTAAAACAGCATAAATAATTATTTTAAAAATACAAATACTAAAAACATAAGTCAAAAGGAAATACAATATAAAAGCATTTGAGAGAAAGAAAAATGTAAAGCTTTCTATTCAATTTTACTGCAAAAATTAAGTGCTCAACATTTACTGCATTAGGAATTAGTTATGTAATAGAATATTATTTTTTTTTTCATTAATTTACAGTTCACTTACTATATAACTTACTATGTATTATATATTATATATTAACTAGAGTGCAGATTTCTTTGGCGTTTATAGTATACAGAGTATTTCCAAGTCGAGCCTCTTAAAATCTCCGCCACATTTATCTTTTATTCTTGATTCTGGGACAGTCGCAGGAGCCTCACCTCGTTTGCGTGTAGCATGGACCAGGAGGGTGAGAGGGGGTGGCGTAACCGAAAGGCGAAAGGGGGTCTTGTCTTGTGTCTTTTGTGTCGTGTTATGGATTTTTTGTGTGTTCGTCATGATGTCATTTTGGACGCCATTTTGTCAGGATTGATTAATGACGCCTCCATCCAGTCAGAGTTCGAGTTGTGATGAAAACGTTTTAATTAGTTTTCATTGTAATGCATCGCCAGACAATTGCAAGGTTTATGACGATGGGAAAAGATGAATTGGGTGTGCCAATGTGGTGCGACCCCAAAATCAAATCAGTTACAGCGCTTGCAGAGATTAGAATATAATGGAGTGGAATAGAATAGATTAAAAAAAAAGTTAAGCATAATAGATGCATTGAGATGTCAGTGTCAAAAATCATAAGCACTAAATTATTTGTTCAAGAAAATGTAGACAAAACTAAAAAGAGAGTGAGGAGTACTAACCCTGACTTTATAAATAGATTATTAGATCCATTAAATGAAGTTCAATTTTCATAAAAATAAAGCCAAAAAAAACAACTTTAAAAAGAAAATAAAAAAATCTTAGCTTAAATGTGTAAAATTAAAAAAGATGACACAAATACTATATCATTCAAAATATATCTTAAATTAAATTTTCCACACAAAAATAAATATTACAATATAAATAAAACAACTTTTTTATACACTCTATTAAAAGTACCAAAGTTACAAAGTACTCTCCTAATATATTTTCAATGAGTACACATTTTGTTTTTATACTACATAAATTTAAAAATGCAGTTCCAAATACAGATTAAATATTTATATGTATGCTTTTATTTTTATATAAAGTATTTAATATGAAACAGCGACTCGAAGGCCTAAGAAAATATTCATTAATTAGTACATAAAGAAAGTAAATTTAATATCCCAGTAGCAAATTCCTGTTGTCGCCATTTTGTTGCCATAGGCAAAGCCTACTTATACGCGCTCGTTGAATATCCAATTGGAATTCAAGGGGGCCAAAGAGAGAGGGAGAGAGCGAGAGAGAGACTCGCGATAAACACACTGTCCTAATTGCACTGTAACCCATTAACACACCGAGCGCAAAACAACAACAAACAGAGACAACGACAATAACACAAATCCGATCGTCATCCATTGTCGGTCGACGATCGTTAGACGTTATGCCTCCTCTCTCTAGGTGCGGTGAAAAAGTTTTCACCTTCACCCCAACAACAGGCAACGGCAAAAGGCAAACGAAAAACGAAAACGAAAACAACAACAATAACAAAGCGAAGCGAAGGTGCAAACACAAAACAGACAACTGCAAACTGCAAATAATAATAGAGCATATCAATAGTCAGGCGTGAGTAGGAGGGAAGAGAAAAGAGGGGGAGGAAAGGGAAGGTAAACCGCTGATAGAAATGCATTTTCTCTCAATGTGCAATGAAAATGAAATGTGGCGACGATGTCCACGTTGTTTTCATTTTTCCATATGCAACAAAGGCAACACATTTCGCTGCCCCCATTAGAGCACTTCCAATACCTATTCCCCTGCCATTCTCCACCATCCAATCTACCCTTCCCCTCCTCCCGTAATCCACCCACTCTGTCAACAACAAGCAGCAAAAGAATTGAGCAAATGAACTGAATACTGACTAAATGGGGTTTAGAAGGGAGGGGGAGGGAATCAGCAGTTGTTTGTGTGTCAGTGTGCATATGTGTATCTCTCTCTCTTTCAGTGTGCGTTTATATACATATGTATGTATGTTTGTGTGTGTGTGTTTCGGTTCCAGTTCCAGTTTTGCAGTTTCACAGTTTGTGCGACGTTCGTCGTTTGCTTTTGATTGCATTAGAGCGTGTGCCGCCGACTTCGCATCTCGTTATAAAAAAAAGCTGAAATGAAAACAAAAGGCAGCGCCAAATGACGCTGTTCATAATGTTGCCGATCATCATGATGATCATCGTGTTCATGATCATCATCACAACGATGATTATGATGATACAACCTTACAAAATTCTCAGTCGCAGTCTCAGTCTGCGTCTTGTGCTTAGCTTTGGTCAGCTTTGAATGTGTTTAGCGCTGAACTTGTCTTGCCTGCACACTCGAAAACACACACACACACATACGGCCACGAACTGAGAGCAATGCTTTGCTCACACTCGCACTCTCGCATTCGCAGTGAGTGAGCCGGGTGCGGGCCAACGAAGCGGAGAGAGAGAGCAACATGAACAGCAACAGCAACACTAACACATTGATAGCTTTATTTTTGCTTTGCTGTATCGTGTGGTATGCAGCCTTGAATTAGTTCGCTGCACTCGCGTGACGATGTATTTTATGTATGCGCTCATGTATTAATATATGTGTGTGTGTGTATGTGTGTGTGTGTATGTGTGTGTGTGCGAGTTTATATGTACTTGTAGCAGCAGCAAGGCAAACACACAAATACACAGCCCGCTTTGCGAGAGTCTGCGAAAGCTCTCCTTTGCCCCGCCACAACAAATGTCTGTACAAATAACAAAAAAAAATAACTTAGATGCGTCGCAGTCGCTATCTCTGCCTGCGTCGCAGTCGCTTTGCTTTCATTGGTGCGAGGCGCTTCATTATACAAAAATACAAAAACAAAAGCAAAATAAAAAGAATGCTTTTGATTTTTGTTGCTTCTTGTTTGCATATCCATTTTCCGTCTTTGAGCAAACATTTTTGAGGGCAGTTCTTGCTTTGCACAATTTCTGTGACCCATTGGCAAACATTCAATAAATATGCAAGCACACACACACATGCTGTAAACACGCATGTGTCAAGTAGCGTGTGCCCCTAATTATCACCTCCTGCCTGGCAGACAGTTCCACAGTTCTACCTTCCTCTTCGTCTTCTTCTTCTTTCATTTCCACCTCCCACTCACATTCGCATTCGCATTCGCATTCACGATGCGTTGCAGCATCTTTGCCATAATCAGTCATCCAGCACAGACAACAGCGACTATATCTAATAGATATATCTACATCTCGCTGTGTCTGAGGGACTGCGGATCTTTATGGTCTTCAGATCGTGCCGCTGCTCACGAACACACACACACACACACACACACTCACACCCATTTTATTTCGTGTTGTATCTGGGAAAACGGATATGCATGATAGACGTTTATAACACGAAAGAAAATTGCGATTTAGCAAATGAGGAAAATGAGCGGAAAAGTATCGTAAACGTATCTGTGTCGTATGCGGACGACTAATTGGCATGTACTATATGGCGGATTCGTAATATTTTCTATGCGATACGATTACTCAAATTGGGGCAAACGGCTCGTTACAACAGTCACTCGTTAGTTTGTAACGAGAACTTGAGATTATTATTTTTAAACGATTTTTTTTGTAATTCGAAATAACAAATTTGATTTTATTTTATTTTAATATTCTTCTTCAATAAATTTCTATAATCTCAAGTTTTTTCAACCAGCTGTCAGTTTTGAGGAAGTTCTATTCTAGTGAAATTCAACAAATATTACGTATACGTCATATAATCTAATTATATTCAAATGCTGTCTAATTAAATTCTCTAAAAATGTGCGCAAATGCAGCAAGATATTACTCATTAATTCCACAGTATTTTCGGCGTTAATTTGAACTCTGTGTGTGTGTGTGTGAATCATGATTTAATTCACCAAGAATTCAATGTCAACTTTAGAGCATCTTTTTCAATTTACATAACATGTCGTGAGCTTGCAATAGAAGCCCACAGACTTGACTTGCACATTGACAATAATGGTTAAGATAACGATTACGATGACGATTGCGATTGTGATTGTCAGATTTGTCAGATTGTCATATGCCATTCCAACGCATATTGCGGATAATGCGTAGAGAGAATGTGAAATAATAATGTATGGGGCAAAGAGACTGTGGCGACACCATGAGGCAGGCAAGACAGGCGTTGGTCGGTATTCAGATCGACACCCAAGCATAGACATAGACTGTCTGTCCTTCAAAAAGAATAAACACACACAAAGACAACGCACGCAAAACTGAAAGCGAAAATTGCATGCGTAAGAACAAGAACAACAACAACAGCAACAACAACGAGAACGAGTGAACGAAAGAACGAGAAAGCGATAGCGAGAACAACTGCAGAAATATTAGGCGGATATGTCTGATGACGACGACGACGACGAGAACGTGTGCATCGAAAATCCGGCTGCGATGTGTGAATACATATGTACATATAGTATATAGTACAGCACTTGTAAATATATTAATATTTATAGGGTCTTAACAGGCGGCCAAAATACGACTGCAGTCAGCTGACAACTGGGCGTGTTTTGAGGAAAAAGGGAAAACCTAAATTATACATGCAGCAATTAATGGCACATGGAAGCGATATAATCGTACTTATATCCAGATCGGCGGTCCTATAACAATGTGCATATATTCACAATCAAGTGCAGGCAGCACTCGAGCGATTGTCAAGTTTATATGTATGTAGAATCGGGAGACTAATAGACACACACACACACACATGCACACATATAGATATGTCTACATTCGCACATTCATACATAGATTGTATGTGCATATTTTAGAATGTAATTGTGCATCTGGCCTAGACCTAGAAAAGGAAATTTTGTTGCTATTATTATTTATACTCATACTCGCTCACTTGCTCTCTCATTTGTGCAGCGCTCGCGTCAGTTGCTCGCTCACTTAGTACATTCGTTTTATTCGTTCTTTACACCAACAATAACAACAGCAATTCACAGCGTGAGTGAGTTTTTGTCTGCTTCTTCTTCTTCTTGTGCTGCTGTTGCTGCTGCTGGCGTTGTGTGAGCGCAGTTCTCATTATTTGTTCTCCTTCCTCGCAAATTAAAAATATGCCTAAGCAAATAAAATGCAAGTGAATATGTATGGAAGTGTGTGTATGTGTGCGTATGAGTAAACGTGCGTTAGCTGCAATTACAGGGTGATTCGTTTCGCTTCGATTTCAATTACAATTTATTGGCAGCGACAAAACCTTTCGATTAAGATTTACAACATCAATAACTGTCACTTTCACTATTTATCGATAACACAAATAACATGGACTACATTTTTTTGAGTGTCCGAATTTCCGCCATTTTAAGTGTGTCCATTTTTAGTACTATTTGACTCTGCCAGCAGTCAATTGAATACTGACTGCAGATTGAGGAGTAAATTATTTACAACAACAAAAATACCACAATTCAACTTTTACTAAAAAAAGGCATTACAGGGTAGATTGATAATTAAAGTGCGCCAATAATGGCATTATCACTTTCTAGTCAATAAAAACAAAATCGAGAGTGAAATTCGATATTGTTTGTCGAGATTGTTGGCCAAACCTGCTAAAAGCACCCGTTGTCGTTGCCAATAATCGAAATCGGCGTTTAGTTTGGTTGTCTTGCTGCACAACTGCATTGAGAACTGCAAACAAACAAACAGCAGTAGCAACAACAACAACAGCAATTGTCGAACAACAAATTAAAGCAACAATGGCAGCAACAAATTAAATTGAAAATTGTTTTTGCTGCCGATAGATAGGCAAGCAGTCACAACCATAAACGCCAGCAAAAGCGAAAAAGTCAAAAGACCCCTTTACCCCTCCCACTACCAACTGTTTTCGGCCAACCCGTTGCAACATGCAACAGCAACAGCAACAATTCTATAAAATAAAACAATATAAACAAAATACGCGAGAAACCAAAAAAAAAAAAAAAAAAAAAAAAAAACGAAACGAAACGAACGCAACATAGAACTGGGAACGAAGCATAAGAAGTGGAGAAGAGGAAGTCGGGGGAGGTGCAGCTAGTGCTAGCGCAGTTTGCAGCGCTGCGACTGCGACGTCGCTGCTAACGACGATTCCGATTCCGATGCACGTCGCTGACTTGTCGACAGTCGTCGAGTGGCGAATGTTCGGGTTGCGAATGGGAGGAAGAAGAGGTGGTGGAAGAGGAGAGGGGGGCGCAGAGCACGCATGTTGTCCATGTCCCCATTCGAGTCAAGTGACGTGTTATCTGTCGCCTTCTCTCAGAACTTTGACTTCTATTGGTTGAATGTCGTTTGCAGTTTTGCAGTTTGCAGTTCGCCGTTTGTGCAAATTTGACGCTTGTTTTAGTTGTTGTTGTCGCGGTTGTAGTTGTATTTGTAGTTGTAGTTGCTGCCGTTGTTGTAGTTGTAGATCGATCTCACTTAGGCTACCGTATTGCCGTTTGTCATTATACGTCTCTCTCTCTCCCACCCTCCCCCTCTCGCTAAATGCGTCTCCCTCAACTCAACGTCTCGTTTCAATGCCAATGAATGCATGTGAATTTGCAATTGCCTCCGTGTGAGTGTGTGAGTGTGTGTGTGTGCGACTGTGCGAATGAGTGTGTGTTTGTGTGAGTGCGTGTGAGAGTGTGTGTATTATGCGGCATTACGATTGGTATTATTAGCAGCATGCCATGGAAAATGAAAACTGCCAATAGTGTGGCAAACACTTTCCCTCTCGTTGCTTTCCATTTGCAGCAGCAGCAACTTCATCATCATCAGCTTGCAACTTGCAACTGGCAAGCTATGCAGTAATTATTGCACGATCAATTTGCCGGCTGCCGGCCATCCATGTCGCTGCAAAAAACTTTCTTCAAAGCACACGTTTAGTTTTTTTTTTTTTTTTTTATTTTGATTTTCTTTTATAATAACACTGGCTTAAGATAACCAACAACGAGGGCAGCTTTATCAGTGTTGATAGCAGGGAAACTAATGTCTAATTTAAGCTGCAACATCCTTTTTTAGTATTTCCGAAATAAACAGTAAAAGTGACCCAAATATATTTTCATTAGTATTTCTTGTCACTTTCATATAATTCCACGAATTTAGCAAATATTTTCTATTCAACTTTTTTTTAATGGAACTGCTTACCTAACAAGTTGAATATGAAATTAACATAAACTATTCCATTCAACTAATTCATTATACCATTCAAAAGGTTATACAAAACAAAAAACTATCCAATTTAAATATTAGATGTTGATCAAACCTGATGATTTAAACTCTAGACTCTTTCTTTAAATGCTTTAAATTCTATAGCTTAGGAAATATTTCTTTTGTATAACTTGTTTCAACTATTTTTATACAACTTATCGACAAACTATCAACTTTTTATCGGATGTAGAAAGCATAAGTAATACGAGTTTATTATTATAATAAGATCATAGAAATTTCCGGTAATAAAAACTTCTTTTTTTTAATGTCAAACGATCATAAGAACTGAATAATTATAAGTATATTCTTCAAAGTCTTAAAATACATGGGGGATTTTCTTAAGCTAAAACTCAATTAATTAAAATGAAATTTTGATATAGATGGAACATATATAAATTAAAATCGTTAGGATATTTTTTAGAGAAGTTAGTCTGAAACATTAGATAAAATTTGAGAATGTAAAATTTAAATTTATTAATGAATTTAACTGCTATTTCTCTGATTGCTATTTCTCTCTTGATTAAAAACTAAATCGATTGCAAAATTTCCTAAACTTTATAGATGTATTAGACTAGTCACCACTATATTGCACATCTAGGTTTATGTGATGTACAAAGTTAGTGTCAGTTACTAGCATAACGTCGAGCGGATGAGCTGTCGCCATCAGCTTCGTTCACTATTGCTTTTGCTTTGGCTTTTGCTGCTTCAGTTGCAGTCGCTGCTGCTGTCAACGCCAGCGCCAACTGCAGCGTCAACAGCAGCGTCAACGTCAGTGGCCGCCGTCTGCCGACGCCTCTAATGCCTGTCGTCTCTGTCTTCTCTGTCCCAATGTCTGCGGTTGACGGTCGTACAGTTAGACGGACGTTTGCTTTGCTTGCATTTACAACTTACACACACACATACATACGCTCAAGCACACACACTGATGCACACAGATAGACAGACATGCACAATAATGGCATTGAAAATCTTTTTCAATAAAACACGTAAACAAACAACAAAAACCAAAACCAAAACAAGTAAGGCAACACTACGTGCCAGTTGGGGTGACTGGCCAGATACCCTGTAAATGATAGTTTTAAGAAATGAATGATTTTTAAGGCATTACGAAGTAATCTATTTTCTTATATATTACTAATGATGTAAGATGTATGTATATAAATATATGTGCTCCACATGCAATCCACAAAAGAAAACTATGCAATTGGTGTAATACATTCAAATAAGATCTGCATACGATCCACATGCAATTCACAAAAGCTAACTATACAGTTGCAACTGTAATCTATTAAAATAAGATACAAGCACATACAATCCACATGCGATCCACATATAATATACATCTAATTCACATGCAACAGTTGACGGCATGTGGAGTAGATGTAATTTACATTTCAATAAAATACAATCCACATGTAATCCACAGTAAGTCCACACCGGATATAAATTTAATTTAAAGAAAAAAACTATGACAATTGAATATTGAGCGTGATATATAAGACCCACATGCGATCCACATAGGATCCACATTTTAACTGGCACAACAATTGTAGACTAAGCTTGAACGACACTTGACTCACATTTTATTTACCTTAAATTCCACATACCATCCACATTGAACACATATTTCCCTACATGAACCAAAAGTGATGAAGAACAGATTTTATAATAATTACATTTTTAATTGATACAGATACCACTCGCATTTTACAGGGTATCGAATGAAAATGAAAATAGTGCGTTTTAATACACACACATCATTTTGCAGTTGGATTGCATTTGATTTAAACTTTTAGTTAATATATTAGCAGTTTCTCGGTTGCCGTTTTTTTGTGTATATTTTCTTTATAGGTACTAATCAGGCGAACGCTTGATAATGTGTGAGAATTATGTTAATTAATGCTTCATCATATTTATATTGTTGCTGTTGTTGTTGTTCTTGTTGCTATTGCAGCTGCATCTTTTGTTGTTACACACACACCAACACATAGATAAATAGATATGTATTTTGGAAAATTTCCAGCAACAGTGCTCTTTCAAATTTATATTCATTGTGTTGAACTTGAAAATTGTTGTTGTTGTCGTTTGTTATTGTGCAGTTTAATCAACTTTTGGTCGGAGACTTCGAGAAACGTTTCACTGTTCACTGTTTGCTTTGGCTGTTGTTATTTGTTGTTCGCCGTTGCATTTCCATATGACTTAGAAACAATAGTTTTTTTTTTCTTTGAGGATGCAACCGAACCGCAATTATTATTAAATAAATTAAAACGTATTTTTATGGCGCTTGCACACTTAATTATGAGTAAAATTCGAAATCAATTTATTTCTAAAAATATCATCGTGTTAGACGAAAGATTGTGGATTAACTAAGGCGACCTTCGACTCAAGGCAACAAACAGTAGCAGCTGATGGAAGATACACGATTTGGGTTAAAGATTTAGCTTCCAGTTGCATTTGATTTCCGAATTGTTTCAAAACGAATGTTAGTTGTATTATTATTATTCGTTTTGATAAATATTTTATTTTTGAAGCCATCACAGAATAGAAGATTATTTAAATGAAATGTATCAAAGTTATTTTAATTGGATATATCTTAACTATAGAAATAGGAAGTACAATCTATACACATAAGATCCACACACGATCCACACGCGATACACATGTAATCCACATACGATCCACATGTAATCCACATACGATCCACATGTAATCCACATGTAATCCACATATAATGCTCATAGAATTCAACATAGAATAGTTTGCTTTCAAAATTCGCAATTCAAATTAGTTGGTATAATTTTTAAAGCTTATTTTGTTCAGAAATATTTAAAGCTTATACATATTAAGTGACTATATTTTATTTTTGCAGAAATATATTAATTTTAGCATTTTGAAATATGAAACATATTTCATGATAGAATAGAATTAATAATACTATTCTTAATAGAATTAAAATGATTTGCATTTTTGTAAGTCACTGATAAAAAAATACAAAGATCTTACTTTTAAAACTTTTAAATAATAGATTAATAATTGTAGCTCAAAAGTTTTATTTTAAATTGTCACTAAACGGTTCTCACTTTAAACAAAATGGTTATTAATAGAATAATAGTTGTAGTTAAAGCGTTTTGTTTTTCCAAATCTCACTTTTAACCAAAGTTTAACTTATTTTGGGAAGGCAAGTAATAACATCCTTTCGGCGCGAAGCGAAAGTTCAGGTCAAACAAATCAAATTGATAGCTTTCGGAAATCATAGAAACAACAATCGAATATACTATTTGATGGTCGAGTCTGCACATGCAACATTCGACAGTCCGCAGAGAGTCCACAGTCAACATTCAACAATCGACGATCAACACTTCAGCGCCATTCGTTAATTAAAATAAATACTTTCCGGCTTGCTAGCTAGGCAGAAGACGAAGAAGAAGGCGAAGAAGTCAAGCTAAGAAACTGGCCAAAATGTTGGTTGGGAAAATCAAAAGTAAAATATCGATAGCATCGCAAACGTATAAATGTATGTGAAACCGGCCGCTGCCACATGTGGCAGACACCGAAGTCGATGCCGAAGCCTGTCCAAAGAGTTGCGAACTCTAAGAGCTAAAGTTTTCTTTTTGCCAGTGATTTCCTTTGGCCGCTTTGGCTGTTTACGTTTTCGCCGCATGGCCAAGAAGTCAGTCAGTTAGTCAGTCAGTGTTACCAGGGCCGAGTCGAGTGCTTGCCTCACGACACGATGATGATGACGATGCCAAAAGCGGCCGCCAAGCAAACTGAAAGACAGACAGACAGGCGAGTTGGCCAACAAGTTACTCCAACTGGTTTATTTCTTTTTCTTTTTTTTTTACTGCTTACACAGCCACAGACTTGAAGAGAGGGAGAGAGATAGAGAGAGTGTGAGCATGAGAGAGAGAAAAGAGTGGAGAGACAGCATTAGAAATTAGCCAGATACTCGAACATACGGATAAATGTTGTTGTTGTTGTTATTGCTGTTGTTGGCCAAGGAAAGAAAAACTATGCGAAATTCACTTTCATTATGAATGACCGGCGATGCATACAAATGCAACTTGCAACTTGCAACTTGCAACTGAAGTCATCCAACCTGGCAAAGTCGGTTAGAAAAATCATGATTTTCACGTTGTCGCTGGCAAAACTGCAATTTCTGCCGCTGCCGCTGCACGTGACCGTTGCAGTTACCGTTGCTTTTAGCTTTGGCCAACATCGAACCAACAACCCTCTAAATCAATATGATTTCTTAAGTAATTGGAGCGTTTATGCAAAAGGCCAAAAAACACACAAATCAAAGCATATTGTAAAAGTTGACAAAATTAGTGCAATTTAAGAAAATTTCGAAAGTAAACATATAACAAAAGTTGAAAAAACTATAAGAATTTCAGAAAAGTAGTAGACTTTGAATTTGAATTTGCTTATACAATTTTTTTTAAATTAAAATATTAAATAATAATATTACGATAATAATAATCGTACAATAAAAGCTCACAAAATTATTAGAATTTAAGGAAAGTGGCGGACGATATAGAAATTATAAATTTAAATAAATATTAAAATAATTTGGCAACAAATTATAATAATAAAGTTGCTAAGAATAGAACAAAATTGGCTGACATTGATAAATAGCTTGGCAAAAAGTAATAATAAAGATAACTATAATGAAGTAGCCAAGCTTAATTTTAAAGAAAATATTAGAAATATTTATGGTTTTTTCTTTTTTTGGTAAACTCGAATTAATCAGTGCAAATTTACCAAAAAAAATTGAAAAGGCTAAAAATTTGTTTGAATAATCAGATAAGAGGAAT
Organism: Drosophila albomicans; assembly: GCF_009650485.2. NCBI lineage: Eukaryota > Metazoa > Arthropoda > Insecta > Diptera > Drosophilidae > Drosophila > Drosophila albomicans. Next base: position 38,274,859 of record NC_047629.2, on the reverse strand, counting down.
AAATATCTGGGAAATATTTAAAATATTTATAAAGATATATTAATTTAAATAAAATTTGATAATTAAAAAGGAAATAATAAAATTTTGGTATGGAAATTCTGAAAGATTGAAAGACAAAAGTTTTTATAAAGATTCAGATATAGAATAATTAAATAAATATAAAGCCATTATAATTTATATAATAAATAGTAATAAATACTTAGCTAAATTCGAAGATGAGCTGTAAAATGAAAAAATTCCAAACAATATCATTTATTAGAATTTTCAATTCAAATAACAATGTTAAAGTAGAACAAATTAAAGAATTTGTCTAGAAGCTAATTATCTTTTATTAGAATTTCCAAAAGAATTTGCTCTGTGAAAACAAGAAAATTTCTCGAAATTTTCCAAAAAACATGCTGCAGAATTATCTCAGCCAAAATCAAAACAAGGAACACACAAAGCAACGAGTTGGGCGTCATCCAACCCAAGCTAAATTGCTTCATTCTTTGTCAGCTCAAAGTTCTATTCGTTTCAGTTTCTTCATTTTTGCATTTGAGTATGCGAATGCATTACTTTATTACGTTATTCCGTTATTCTGTTGCCGCCTGCCACTGGCCATGCAACATGTCTTTGGGGCGTGGAGACCACTTGAGACCCTCAAGTGGTTGTAATAAAATCAAGCAGGCAATCATAATAACTTCTCTCGGGCGCCTCAAACTCCCTAGAGACAGCTTTTCAATTTAGGACGCCGGCGAAAGAAAGAAAGAAACAAAGAAGAAAACCCCCCAATGCAGTTTTCCCTGTCCACACACAGAGATATATATATATGTATATTTAAGTATATAGTAAGTAAGTTAGGAGTGAGTCGTCTATTTAGCTGACGCGCTGTGTTGTTGCACTTCTCGCTTTCATTTTCTTTGCAGCAAAAGTAAAAATAATTTGCTGCTGCTGCTGCTGCTGCATTTTGTTTTTGTTTTTAAATGCGAGAAAATCGAAAGTTTTTCCACACGCCATAATGCAAAAAGAAAGTGCAAGTGCAACATGCGGCGGCCGAACGTCGAACGGCGAACGAAAGAAAGGAAAATCTGCGCGCCACAAAACAATGCCAACGGGCTAACGGGCCAACGGGGCGTATGAGCGACTTGTTGTGGCCAAAAGTAGGATGCCATTGTTTGTGGTTTTTCTTTTTTTTTTTTTGCTGGTCTCTCTCTCTTTATTTTTCTTTTCTGCTGACGAGTTTTTCTTTTGCTAGCAATTTCTGCTGTATGTGTTTGTGTTTTTTTTACTTTGCTGCTGCTCTGTTGTGGCATTTTCGTTGTCAAGTGCAAGTGGAAAAGCACTGGTCAAAATGATGGCCAACAACAACAATGACAACAACAACAGCAAATCAGCTGCAACATCAGCTATTTCCTTTGAACAACACAAACACACATTTAATGCGAGTCTGTTGTCATTTGGTCGTCTGGATTGTCTGATGGCTTTCGATTTCGTTGAGCTTTAATTAAAACGCATAAAACTCTCAGTGCTCGTAAGACACATTTCAGCCATTATCCTGGGCGATTGTCTGCCAACCACAATTCAGTTCCAACAACTCGACTATTTCAACCAACAAAATTGCATATGCATAATTCTGAAATATGTATGCAAATTTTTTCACTTTAATAACAAGAAAAACGAGAGAGAGAGAGAGTGAAAGAGAGAGAGAGATAAAAGTCAGGGCCATAAGTTTAGCTGTTTTAGCATTTGGTGAGCACTTGTAATTGCCATGTTACAAGACACGACACAACTTACACACATTGCACACATTACTCATACGCCTCGTGGGCCAACAAAGAGTTGAGTTGACAATGTTTATTATCTTGTCTTGTTTCGTTTCATTTCGTTTTTTTGGGTTGTGGGGTCCAATGTTAATTATAACAATGATGACGACGATGATTACGATGTCTTTCGCTGACGGTCAAGTGCATTGTGTAGTAAAAGCAAAAGTGTTTTTTTTTTTGGAGCTGAACTTAACTTCTCAACTCAACTCGCTTAAGGTTTATGTGTGTGTGTGTGTGTGTGTGTGTGTGTGTGTGCAACCATTTCTTTGTTTGGCTCTTTTTAGACGTTGTTAAGAAATGGGGAAACAGTTGCGCTGAAGGTTGTTGCGGTGAGGCAATATTTCTGCTGAGCTAGTTACTTTTTGAATGAAAAGGTGAATGCCAATACAACTACTGCAACAACTACAACAACAACAACTATCGCAACAATCATGGCAAAAATACGACGAAAATTTCCTGAACATTTTGTCAGCTGCAAATGCAACATTTTTGGTAGCTTCAAGTATCTTTGACATTGCTCTGCATTAATGAGTCACGACTCGTGAAGTCATTTGTGAAAGGAGTTGAAGTTCTTCTCAATTAATTCTGATCATAATGCTGAAGATTTTCTCGAGAAATTATTCATGCATTGAACATAAAAGTCGACAGACAAAAAACAATTTATTATAATTGAAAATTTCAAATAACATATAGTTTGACTTAACATTTATTTATTTTATTTTTTCTTGCGTTTTACATATTCCCAAATTAATTCTATGACAAAAATATTACACTAAAGAAACAATTTGAAATCATCTAATGGTTAAAAAAAACAAAACTATTTTTCATTTATAAATATTAAAGTTTTATGCTCAACAAACTCAAGTATCAGAAATATTTTATAATTTGCTTCATAATTTTAAATCTTTAAATATTTCCATTATCAAATGCACATTGACATAATAAATAAACGCCAAATAAAAAGATTTTTAAATATATAAAATATGCCCTCCATTTAAAAGCCTTATCGAAAAAAAAAAACAAAAGTAAAAAATCCAGAAACTAAAAAGTAAAAAATATAGAAATAAAATAAATAAAAAAAGAAATACATTTTTTAATAAATTTCTAAATTTTGTAAGTTAATGTGCATTAAAAAAATACCTAAATATTTTGAATTTAAAAATATATAAAAATTGTGAAGATTTAATCAACAATTTTTCTTTGTAATTCATGAACGAAAATTGAATGTTTTTAAATGTTGAATATTTGCCTTTCTTAAAAATACTACATTTAAAATTGGAATTTCCAGAGATAATATATTTCCACAAATATACTATACATTTTAAAAGTATTTTTTAATACTTTATTTAGCAATTAATTAAGTTAGCTTAATATGTTCGTATTTTGATATTTCATTATTTGATAATTAACCACTGAGTGTTTGCTGAACTTTCGAGCGTAAAAATCAGTTGTAGTAAATCTTATCTCCACAATGAAGTCGCCGTATTTCCTTTGACCCCAATAAAATCAGTTCTACATTTCGCTGCTTATCTCATACATATTATTTTGTTTACGAATTATATAGTATATGCATACTATATATATTTTACACAAATATTCTGCATTGTCTCGACTTCTTCTCTCTCTTTCTCTCTGTCATCCTTGTTTAGTGTTTGCAAATCTCTCACACACAAAGCTCAAATCCTTCTTGATATCACAATTCAGAGCCTGAGGCGCGACACAAAATTGTTGAAATCGTATATCTATCAAGCTGGGGCATTATCTGTCTTATCGCTGATAGCATTAGAATCCAAATCCAAGTCAGCCATCATAAATGGACGCTTGCTTGTTTAACCTACAAGTGACCCCGCCCCAACCCCCCTGCGGCGCCTGAAGCGCAGACAAAGAGCCAACAGCCAACATCCAACATCATTGACCAGATTACCGACCGCTAAACAAAGAGATCCCCCTTAGCAGCAACAACAACGAGGCCCGCCTCCAAATCAGTAAAGCAAAATCCCTTTCCTCACTCTCCTTCGCTTACTCTCTGCCTCTCTCTCTCTCTTCGTATCGTTTGCCCAAAAAAGCAGTTGAAACCGTAACAATTACAAGTCTGCTGATTTTGCGTGAATGAGAAGCACGAAAATAAGTTTGACAAACGTCGCGACGTTGCCATCGTAATCGACAGAGCGACAAAGCGACAGATACGCAGAGTGCGAAAGTGCGAAAGGAAGAGCAAGAGATTTTTTGGGCTGCGCATCAGTCTGCAGGTTAGTCAGTTAGTGGAAAGAAGAAGGGGAATAAGCAGCAGCAGCAGCAGCAACTGGGTTTGAGTGCATGGCGCGTGTATTAGATGATATGAGGTCATTCACTGCTGTTTACTCCGAAAATGTTGTCTCGACGTCGTCGTCGTTGTCGTTGTCGTTGTTGCCGATGACGCGGCGATTCGCATCATTTTCTCAACTGTTAACTGGTGGGTAGTTGGGGAAGAATGAGTAAGGGGTGAGGGGGAGTGCAAGCAGTAAAGCGATACATTTCCGACACTTCCTAACCATCGACCGTTTGTCTGGGCAACGCGACAGCAGTAGGAGCCATATAGATTTGCAGTCGTCTTCGTCTGTTCAATGACTTTTGTTAAAACATGAAACATGAATCGACTACACAAGCCTAGCACCAACTTAACCCACCTTCCCCTCTCCTCCCCGTCGCAGTCGCAGTCACAGTCGCAATCGCAGTTCCAACTCTCGTCCGATTCACAGTCAAGTCAAGGAGCCCAACCCAAGCAGCACAAGCACAAGCACAAGCAGTGCCACCTAATGCGCTTCCTCTTCAAAAAATTCTTTTACGGCTCTATGTGTCTGTGTCCCTTTATCTCCCTCCCGCTCCCTCTCGTTTATGCTGTCTGCTTGTGTGTGTCTGTGCTTGTGTTTGTATTGAAGCCAAAGGAGCTGTCTGTGTTCCCCTGCCAGTTGCCTCCTTCGGTACATTGGACTCATTTCGCACTCACACTAGCTTAACGAAAGTATGTCTGTGTCGTCGTCGCCGACGCCGCCGCCTCATTAAAGTTCTCCCCATGGCTTCCACCACTCCCCACCTCAACCCAGCCATGCAAGCAAAACGCCAAACTCTTCCTTCAATTTCTTCATCTTCTCTACTGCTCTTGTTCTGCTTCCTTCCTTGCAATATTCACACACACACATACACGTAATGTGCTAGCTGTATGTGTGTGTGTGTAGAAGAGAGAATCTCACACAATTGCAATTGCCAAGTAAATGGAAAGGCCCCCAACAACTAAACAAACGGAAAGTGAAAATTTGCTCTACTGCCATCGTCAAACGGTGTCGTCGTCGTCGTCGTCGGTAGAGAGCGAGAGCGAGCGCACTTTTGCACACTCTCTCGCAGTGGATGTCGGGTCGGTCTCTCACTCGCTCTCTTCCTCGCCCGCTCACACACACTTGCATTGAGTCATAATCGTGCCGATTGCACGACTGACTATTGCAGCAGCAGCAGCAACGACGTCGCCTCCTGCTCACTTGTCGTACTCTCTCACACACACACTCTTGCATATTATTAAACTCTGCTGCTCCACCATGATCGCACAGCCCTTTTGACTTGGCCTGACCCATTTGGGGGCCCAGATAGTAGCTGCAATTGCTCGCCACTTGCTCCACTGAAGTGAACGCACTGGGTCTGGGTCGCAGCAACTATTAGACAAGAGAGCCAGTATTTCAACTCTCCACTCTCTCTAAGTGTGAGTGTGTATGTTTAGTATGCATGCAAGTTTGCGTAAGTGTGAATGTGTATTAGGGATCTTGTCAGAGGAATTTGTTTGACAAGGAAATACAAAGCAGCAAACTTAACGAAAAATAATTGAAATTATTTTGTTTGGTGTGTATAGAACATTGACATTTAGCAATATTATTAAAGAATAATTGGGCATATATAATTATTTTATATTATTATGTATTTTTTGATCAGTTTGTTGTTATTACTGCACCACTGTGTCCTGTTTGCTGTCCCCTGAGGAGAAATGCAATGCAAATGCGCATGTGGCACACAAACCCCCTTCGCCTACCCTTCCCTAAACACACACACACACACATACTAATAAATAGGTTCAGCTGCAATACGTCTACAAACATACAGCAGCAACATGCTCACAAACTTACATACATAAACAGCAAACAGCAGGCAGAGAGCGACAAACATTTTTTACTCTCCCAAACGCAAAACTGTTACGTTTGCTTTGCCATTTTGGCGCGCTCACGACGCGACGACAGCGGCAGAGGCAGCGACTGCGAAGCCGACATCGTTTTCGCAATAAGCAGCGCCAACAACATTTTGTTGGCTCGCGCTCTTCCAGTTGGCGCGAGCCGAGCAAGCGAGCCCCATTCAGTCGCCGTCGCAGTCGCTTGCTCATTTTTTTTGTTTTGTGTCGTTTTTCGTTTCTCGCCTTCTACGCCTTCCCACCTGTCTCTCTCGCAGCTACAGCTGTGTGCGTGTGTTTGTATGTGTACTTCGTGTCTGTGCCAGTGTGTCTGTGAGTGGGGCGCGCGCGCGCTTTACCAGAAACGTCGACGTCAACGTCGCCATCGTCGTTGTCGTTGTTGAGCATCGAAAACGACAACAGTCAAGCTGCAGTCGCGTCGCAGTCGCCGCCTGCAACGTTTGTTTGCGCCTAATAAACACTCGGCAGTGCTTTTTGTGCTGACTTTAGATTTTAGTTTTGCTGATACCGTAAGAGATAAATGACGTGCCGCGGCTGACAGCAGCAGCAAAAAGCAGAAAAGCGACAAAAGCGCTTAAAGCAAAACAACATACAATATAACAAAAATAAATACGTAGCTATAGAAGCTAGCTAAATATATTAAATATACATATATATGTACCAATAATATATAATAGTTGTTGCCTTTACATTAACGTAACGTAACGTTTCCGCATTGCACGTTGCGCGTTGCACGTAGCGCGTAGAAGTTTTCATGGCCTGCCACAAAAATGTGTTCAAGTGCAGCAGGCGGCGCCGGCAGCATAATTAAGTGCAACAAAACAAAAGAATTACCTCAAAAGTCGCAGTCACGTAACATGTGCAGCAACGTAACGCCAAACGCAACGTAAACGTAGACGTAGACGTAGAACGGTGTTGTGTCTGTGTGTGTTCGGAAGTGTGTTTGTGTGTGAAACGTAACGACGTAACGAGAAACTGCTAAAATGATAATGGTGCAACATTTGGTGGCCGCCACGGCGCACAATTTTGCGACGGCGGCACTCTCCAATGTCTCCTCCTCCTCCTCATCTTCGTTGTCCAGCTCATCGTCCATCTCCAGTTCGAGTTCCAGCTCATCATCATCGTCATCATCGCTGTTGTCGCTGTCATCTGCCTGCTCCACATCGTCGGTGTCGCCAGCGGCATCGCCAACAGCGGCAGCTGAGTGTGCCACGCCCACGCCAACATCGACGCCTTCGCCCGTGGCATCGCCCACATCGCCAGCCAGCGTCAAGGAGACGCAGCAGCAGCTGGAAACCGAAACAGAAACAGAAACAGCTATCGAAGCGGGAGCAACAGCAATCGAAGAAGCAGCAACAGTAAACGAAGCAGCAACAGCAATCGAAGGTGCCATAGATGAAGTCAAGCAGACAGCAGATGAGCGAGAAAGTTCCAGACCTGCAGCAAGTTCAAGTCCAGTGCAATCCTTAAACCAACTGGAAGCCAGCAAGGAGCCAGCTGAGCAGCCCGCCACAGTAGTTGAGCAGCCAGAAGCTGAGCTGGAATCGCAGGAGGAGGAAACCGAAGCAGAAGCCACAGATTGTCGCGAGTTCAAAGTGCTCTACAATCATCTGAGGCAGCAGCAACATCAGCAACAGCAACAGCAGCAACATCAATCCGAGCCAGACAAGACGCGCAGCACCCTCGACGATGTGTCAAAGATACTTTGGGAGCGCAAGCAGCAGCTGCAACGCAGCAGCGTCATCACCAGCAGCAACGAGTTGCAAGTGCAGCATCAGCTGCAACTGCAACAGCAACAAATGAGCGACATCGAGGACATTGAGGAGGAGACAACGCTCGAGGAGGATGCCGATGCGGACATTGAGGCGGATGCAGATGACGAGGAGCTGCTGGAATTGCAATACCAAGATGGCTATGACTCACCCCTCGATCTCTCGCTGAGCAGTGCAAACACAGCAGCAGCCAATGCAGCTGCTGCCATTGCAACAGCAACACAAGCAACCACAACGCATCAAGGCATCTGCAGCAGCAGTCGGCGACGTGGACGCACCTACTCCGGCACCGAGTCCGATGAGGATGCAGCGACGCATTGCGAGCGCACAAGGATGCGCCTGAAGCCGGCAGAACGTTCCGCCGCCTACAAGAAGAGCTTGATGAAGCGCTACTGTAAGTGAAGCCATTAAGCCAAAAGGGAATAAATATTTACTCCTTGTAGTACACTTATCTATACCCTAAGTCTCAAATATGCGAAAAGAACTCTTCTATTTATTGGGTCTTGCTGAATTCATTGATGAATTCCTGTCTACTTTTCAGCAGTGCAAAGGTTTTTTCTTATATTTTTGCATACATCAATTCTTAACTGAATTCTTTGCTACTCTTTATCATATTAGTTTGGTTATTTACTTTTTTGGGGTCTAGCTGAATTCGTTGATGAACTCCTGCCTACTTTTCACTAAAGCCTTTCTTTATAAATGAATTCTTATTTGAAATATGTTCTACTCCCTAACATATTTGTTAGAATATTTAATTTTTATAAAAAAAAAATGTTGGATCTTTTAATGTTATGTTGCCTCATCTTTCGTTAACTTGGCCAAAAAGGGGCCGCATTAAAATGTTTAGTTTAACTACGTAATATTTTAAAATGTTTAGAAAAGTACCCCATTAAGTATTTATTTATCTTTCATATTTATTGATATTTCCCAACCGTTTATTTACTAGACCTAGTCACCAAATATTGTTTAACTTACTATTCCCACGTACTACTTATCTGAGACATCTAGAAACTACTCTTTCGACACACTCTACACGCATTTTAATAACATTGCTGAACTCTTCCCTTCCCTTGTGGCATCTTTTTCACCTCTTACTTGTTTTTGCATCTTTCCCTAGACCAGAGATTGTGAAATGTTTGGCAATTTGGCAATAGCAACACTAACATGCTGGTGAATTTATAACAAATAACAAAAGCTCAAAAAGAAAAAAAAAATAGTATGCTCCCGTAGCAGCAGCAACAAAACAAAAAACAAAAAGACGTCCAAACGCAAAATAAACATTATTTAAAATAGCGCAATTTCCGCTGACGAAGACGACGACGACGTCGATGGTGCTGCTGCTGCTGCTGCTAATGCTGTCGCTGCCAACGTCGTAGTCGGAGCAAAAGAGCGACGGCGGCAGCGACAGCGGCAACGGCAGCTTCGTAACAGTTTCCTAACCCACCTCAACAATTTTATTGATTACTTTAGGCGGCAAACGGCACAGCAACAACTACCACATACTACAAAATGCCAGCAAACAGAGCCACGTGAGAGTGAGAGAGCATGCTAATGCTAATATATGTGTATGTGCGAGGAGCTTTCTAGTGAGCGGCAATGCCGACGCTCAACTATCAAATGCTCTCAGTGCTTTGCTTTGCTTTTGCTTTTGCTTCGTTTCGCTATTCGCGCTGCATTCACAATGTATGAGCGAGTGTGTGTGTGTGTGTCGTAAATTGTAATGTGGTTGCTGTGCAAGTGTACGTGTGTGTGTGTGTGTGAAATAGTTTCTCAGTTGCTGTCGCTGTCGCTGCAAAGTGCCAAGGCGCCAACTGCCAACAGGGGGACTACTGTGTATGCTTGTGTATGTGTATGTGTGTGTGCTGGCACTTGTTACATGTGTATGTGTGTGTGTATGTAGACTGAGACTGGCTGTAGGTAACCCTTCGTTTAAGCTGGCAGCAACTTGTTTCCTCTATTTGACACGGGCGTCTCTTTTGACTGTTGCCTTTGCTCCGATTTGGCTATAGGGAATCATCTTAAGATAAATACAAAGTCTCGCACACACACACATACAGACAGACCTTTAGTTGTGTGTATGTAGCAAAGAGAATAAAATACATATACTTTTGTATATACAAGTTGGCAAAAAGGGCGTCAGGTACTTGAATTTTTGTATTAGCGGAAATGCGCGTCGCTCGCAGCTCTGCAAAGTGGGCGTCCCACTTAGAATTGCGAAATGAGAAATGCGAATCTGGATTGAGGGGGATTCGGATTTAGCTACGGATTGTTGAGCATATGGCAATGACAGATTTATGCAGGTTGCCAGTTGTTGAGAGCATCTGCCAGCAAGTTGGGAGAATCTTTATGTTCTAGAAGTAGTTGCAATATAATAGACATCACTATAATTTGCATGATAATTGCTACAATATACAATACAAAATATTTGTTATTTCTATTTATGAATCAAGCACATATTGTAGTAGTATAGAACTTACGATTAAACCCATAATACTTTCCACTTAATCGATTCCTTTAGATATATTATGATATATCAGTAAAGAAATGTGTTATCTAAAACTTAAGATCCTTTCTTATTTCATTGTTGGACATTTATTAATTTGTTGTATATCAGTTAATTTGTATCTTTTCATATTAGAATAGTTCTGGGTTTGATTGATTTATTATATATATTATTTATATATATATATTATATATTATTTGACTCAAGACTCATTTAAACATGAAATTTATGATTTTTAATCAAAAGAATCCAATACTATAATAATTTTAGTATATACATAATTATTTATTATAATCGTTAGCCTCGCTAAAAAGTATTACAAACTTTATCCCAATACACATACTTTGTAAAATCGTTAAACACGCTCAACATCCCCTTATAAATCGTTATTAACTTCATCTGCATAAAGTGTGCCAACAAATCGAAATACTTTTTTTTTATTATATTGTTAACTTGCAGTAATGTGGGAATTATCGTTGCTCAGATAATACCCGGCTTATTGCTATCATTTCACAAGCACACACACACACACACACACACATGCGAAGTACATTTACATTTACTTATGCATATTTATGATTTTGCTCTTTAAAATTTTCTGGTAAAGCATTCAAATCGCTCCTACAATAAAAAACAACAAAAAATTAACCGCAATGGCCCGCAGAAAAGAAAAGTTGAAAATGCTGCTGGTTCCTCAAAACAAAAAAAAAAAAAAAACAAAGGCAAAAACAAAAACACAAATCAAATGCCAATGCGTTGAAATCAGCAGTTAAAGCTGAAGATTTGCCTCCTGATCCCCTTTCTGAAGGCCCCCAAAAACGTCATAATCACTGCTGCGAACGTCATCATGATGCAAATTCTTTTGAAATTTTCGGCGAAAAAACAAAAGCCATGGAAAATATTTCGTTTGTTTCGTTTACGAAACTCTTTTTAGCTAAAAACTTTAGTTGGGTATTTTTTACACACACACATACATACATACGTATACAAACATTCATGTATGTATATTACATTTTCTTCTTACAACATGCAATCATTTTGATTTTAACCTTTTTCCTACACGACTTTTTATTATATATTTGGACTTTTTGTTTTGCTTTTGATTTTGTTTTACCTTCAACCTTTTGGGGTTTCAACCATAACAACATCATCGTCATTGCCTCTCGTTTACTTCACTCTCTACCCTACCATAGTGCCGCCCACACACTGACAAACACACCAACAAACACACGCAGACACATGTAAACGTACAAAACAGAATGCGAGGCAACTTTCAATTGCGACATGCGGCGAAGAGCGCAACGAGCTTACAAGCTGTTACGCTCTCTCTCTCTGTGTCAGTCTCTCACTTTTGCTCTCTTTCGTCGTCGCCGCTGTAGTTGTTGTTGTTGTTTTAGTTGCCTTCTGTCTTGTGCTCCCCTTTTACATGATAAACCAGCCCAGCTTCAGCTTCTGTTGGCGTGCGTGTAAGTGTAAGATTTGCTGTCTGTGTGTGTGTGTCAGTTGCTGTGGGAAATAGTGGAAAAGAGCGACAGCGTCGTGCACACCTCCCTCCCCTGCCACCTCTCCACCCCACCAGCAACAACTGCACACAACGAGGTCTGTTGCTTTGAGGCCTAACGCAAAACATTTTGAGGTAGGTTGGGAATAGATTGGCAACAACTGAGCACACACACACTGACACAGACAAATGCATGGCCACAGAGAGAGCGACAGAGATAGATAGCCAGACAGTCAGATAGAGTGAGTGTGTGAGTGAAAGAGATAGCGAGCGCAGCGCGGAAAACTTAAATTTCTCGTTTCAGCGCAAGAAATTAGCAAATCATTTTCTTTAGCTTAACCCAAATACAGCAAAGTTTTGTTTTTTTTTTTTAGAATTATGTAAGCCAAGCCATGTCTCGATATCTGTCTATGAATATGTATGTGTGTGTGTGTGTCTCTATTCCCAGTCTGTGTGTTTTGTAAGCGCATTTATTTGGCAGTGGCAGTTCTCCCAGCATGGTTATTGCTTGGGGTCTCCTTATCTGTCCATTGATTGCACTGCGATAATTGATAATAAGCATGGCACAGAGAGAGAGAGAGAGTGAACGAGAGAGTGTGACTGTGTGCGTGTGTGTGTGTGTGAGAGAGAGAACTGAGAGATTATGTCACATTTCACAAATGCTATACTAGACGCACTCGGCACATGGCAAAACTGTCGCAATGTAATTACAAAATCTGATTGGAAAAAATTAGCTAATCAGATAGCGATGTTGTTGCTTTATTCTGCTGTTAATTGCATGGGGAAAAGCGTGCGTGTGAGGGAGACAGAAAGTTAAGTGCATAGGTCATGTTAGTAAATCAAAGTTGCAGCATAGCAGAAGATTGTTTCTACTATACAGTATATAGCAGATAAGATACGGGAAAAAGTTTCTTGAGAGATCTTTCAACAAAATCATTGAACTAACAAAGCAATTAGCACTTGTAATGCCAAAATATTGGCGCGTGACAGTCACAAATATATCATAGTTTTATTTATTGCTATATACTATATAGCATATAAGCTCGCGTATGTCTTAGAATTCTGCAGAGAAAGTGCTAATTGTGGCAAGTGTGAGAATTCGAAGAAGCAAAGCGAGAGATGCGAATTCAACGAAATTATGTAATATCCGGTAGAAAAGCAATAAAAGCTGAATACAAACATCAACAAAAATTAAGCACATATATTAAAAATGACTTTATTTCTACTCAAGTTTATAAATAAAGAAAGATCTTCAAGCACATATAAAATTTGACTTTATTTCTACTCAAAGAAAGATCTACTTTGTTCATTTTGCAAATAAAATCTTGATTATAATAAAAATAATCATTTTAATACAAGAATTAAATCGTATTTAACGTATAATACAATTTTTCGTATTATTCATTGATCGTATAATTATTTGCCCATTCTTTTTTCTTCAATTATTCCATTATTATATAATTGTTAGCCAATCCTTTTTTGTGAATTATGCAAATGTCTCGTTAATTATGCAACTCTAATGAAGTCGAGTGAAGAAATTACCTTGTGTAATTTATAACTGAATTCTAATTTCTTGAATTTCGCCATCCCAATTCATGATGACTTAACTCTTCTTTAAATAGACTGAAAGAAAGTAGTCAGGGTACTTTTACCGTAAGCACTTAAATAAAGACGAGCTTAAGACAAGAATGATTGCATGACCATATATAACAATAGATTGCCATATAATCTCTTGTCTGCTTAAGATTAATTACACCAATGATTTAATTCTAAAATCTATGTATGTATGTATGTATGTGTGTGTGTGCATAATAGAAATTTGAAATCGGAAACTCGTGAAATTGTTACAAAATTTCGTTTAGTTAGCTAACCAAATTGCGTTTCAGGTAAATGAGTCAAGCACAAGCGGGAATAATAAATAATTATATACTTTTTTAGCATATACAACCCGAAAAAGAAACACAGTTCTCGAATTTATATTACATAAAATTCTATATGGCGATCGAAAGAAAGAAATGGCAGCAGCAATTAATAAATAAAACTCGTATCATTTCTTAATGCGGAAATATTGACGAGCAATTTTTGTAGTCGCAGCGTTTTTTATTTTTTTGTTGTATACATCTTTTTTTTTGTGATTATATTTATTTATTTTGGTGCTGCTCCTTATTTTATTTTTTTTGTTGCTATATATTTGTATATAATATGTGTGTAAAAAACAGCGACAAAAAGTAAACACACAGTTAGCATACAGCTGCATTTAATGAGAATTTCGCTTTATATGCCCGCATATACATATGTGTATGTGTGTGTGTGTTTGCTTATACAAGCAATAAGAATCGTGTGTGTGTGTGCGTCTCGCACTTGTTTGCATGTGTGTGCGTTATCCGCGAGACCTTGAACTTGAGACTGAATTTCCAAAAAGCGCACAAGCACACACACACTCGCACTCACATACACTCACTCACACACACACACAGTCGCTCACCAACAGTCACAGAGCCAGGCAAACAAATGCGCCCAGCGACGCCGACGGCGACAGCGACTCACAAATACAAGAACAAAAGAAGCAACAAAATATACACGATAGCCGACTGCGGCTTTTATTCTTTGCACCCCACACACACACACATACTTACATACGTACGGAGCAGAGCAAAGCGACAGAGCAACAGAGGCATGAAAGCCAAAATAAGCCAGTCAACAACAACAGCAACAACAATGCGCACAGAACAGGAATTTAGCAAAAAAGAGTGCGAGAGAGAGAAAGAGAGCGGGAGATGGGGAAGAGAAGAGCGCCAGTCACAAAAAAAAAACGCAACAACAAAAAAACTGGGAACGGAAAGTGGGAATGAACTGGGAACTGAGTTCGCTGACGGAAGCAGTCGACGGTTGGGGGAATGCGGGAATGTTGGAAGTGGGCAAAAGGAAGAGGACAACAACACACACATATACACTTGCAAGTGTGTGTGTGCACGTACAATAGCCAAACAAACACATAAATTATAATATTTAAATATAGAACTTTTGAGTTGTTGTCGTCGTCGACGACGTTGTCGCTGTTATTGTTGTTGTTGTTGTTGTTGTTGTCGCAGTTGTTGTTGCTGCTGCTGTTACTCTTGTTGTTGCTTTCTTTTGTCTGTGTTTCTGTTATACGCATATTACTTTTGGTTAATCGGTCGTCAGCGTCGCAGTTGTTGTAGCTCTTACTCTTATTGTTAGTTGTTGTTGTTGCTGTTGTTGCTGTTGCTTGTGCTGTTGTTACAGTCAAATTGAAATTGCTTTCGCTGGATGTGAAACATTCACACAAAACACAAACACAAATACAAACACAACTGCACACACACACATAGGAATGCACATAAATTTTTCGGCTCTTGTTATTGTCGTTAGCTTTAGCTCCGTTTTGGCAAAGTGCAATAAAGTATGTATATTGCATATATTATATATATCAAATATATGTATGTACATATATATATATATAGTATGTTGCCTTTGTGTCTGTAAATTATCGCAAATATTTACACACAAATAAAACAAACTCGCTTGCTTTCATATGTAAGTTAAACAAATACGAACAGATGTCAATGCATATTTTATGTGTTCTAAGAGAAATACATCGATAATTATATTATAATATATTATTTTATTTTTGGGGAAATTCCCTAAGCTGTTTTACTAAGTAAGTTATTTCTGCTGTTTAATTTTCATTATATCAATGATGATTGAAAAGAGTTGAAAAAAGTTGATATGCTAAATTTTTAGTATACTTTAAATGTTATATTCAAATGGTATAATCATAATCAATTGAACTACATATATTGTATTTTTTCAAAAATTTTCTTGAACATATCCAAAAAGAACATTTTTCTTAGTCATTAGAATAAATTTTGTATAAGAAAAGTAATATTATAAGCTTAACTTAGTCGAGTTTGTAGCAATGCAAATTCTATAAATTCATACAGAATATGTCGATAATTCTATTATATTATATATAGCTAAAGTTTCCTGTAGTTATTATTTTTATTTTATCATATTTTTTCTTTTAAAAGTTTCTCAAATTTGTCTTTGTTGCTTTTTTTACGATCAATTTAAAACGCCGAACTTTATGAACCTTAAAATGTAAATTTCGAATTGCATATTTTATTCTACAGTCAGATCGCTTAATTTGCTTCGTTTTTTTTTGTTTTTTTTGTCAATTTATTGAAATGATTGCTGATATTTACTGCTTTCAGTTGACGTAAATAAGCAAATACACAAAAAAAAAAGATACACGTAAATAAGTATTTGCATTTAACGCAGACAACAACAATATGGAGGCGCTTACCTAATTCCTTATTAAATCAAATTGTTTTTAAGCCAACTTATCAGATTTGAAGCCAATTCATAGTGTGTGTGTCTTTCTTGAAAATCGATTTCAAAATTGATTCGCACAAAAGAAATGATTTGATTTATTACTCGCTCTTTGCGACCGCCCACAAAAAAAAAGCAACAGCAACAAATACAAAACATTAAATAGGCCAGTAAACAAAATGACGCAGCAGCAACAGTAAAAACAACAAATAAAACAGGTGTTGCTTTGTGGAGACTGCTCGACTTGCAGATATCCTGTAGTGTAGCAAGTGTCAAAACTTTCGCACAAGCGAACCGAACATGTTCGAGTACTAAAGACAACTAATCACGACAACAACAACAGCAACAACCGCAGTGACAACAATAAAGCGATGCATACCTACATTGACCTACTATTCGCAAATGCTGCGGCTCCATTGTGTGTGTGTGTGTGTGTGTGTGTGTGTGTGGATTGTGGATTGTGATGTAACTGTCCCAAAACGCCGCACACATATCAACGAGGCAGTTCAAGTCCAAATTCAGCCGGGGAAATAGTACATAAAATATATACACATATACATACATACAAATATATATAAATAGGCAAAAGAAATACATGACTTTACCGTTAATTACACGAATAGACACAAACATACCGACAAACATGTTGGCCAATTGTTGTTTTCTCATAATGTCTATCAAACTGTTGTTGTCTTTATTTCTGTGCTCTTTTTTCGTTTTTTGTTTTTTATTTTTATTTTTATTAGACCGCATTTTTAGAGGTCAGCGCACATTTGGCGCACCATTGCAATGCGAAATGTGGTGTAAATTGGGTGTTTCGCTTCGTTTTGCAAGGAGCTCAGCTCTTAATGCAGCCCACATTGCGTATGCGTGATGTTGCTTAGCATATTGCGCATACGCCTGTTGTTTACGCTCCTTCAGCCATCGAATAAATAGAAACTAGGAAGTGTTTTGCTCTGTTTTCAAGATTAAAATACAATATATACTATAATATATATTGGCAGCAAAACATTGCGTATACGTGATATTACGCATACGCCAGGTGCAACCGAAGATTCAAGAATATCTCCACTCGACAGTTGTGAACTTTAAGCAGCAAAAGTATAAACACAAATTGCTTATATATATGTATATCTTATATTACGTATACGTAAAGTGAACCCACTCGAAGTACTCACACGTCACGCATACGCCTTGTTGGCCATATTGAACTCAACTCGGCATATTCACGTGCTCTGATTTCCCACAAATTCTGCGGAGCAAAAATATTCAGCAAAACAATTGACAGGCATTTCCGCCAAAACCAATTTCGCATTTAAGCAACTAATCGGCCAACCAACAACAAAAACAACAAAAAAAAAAAAGAAATATTCTCAACAAAAAAAAAAAAAAAATTGTTTCGTGTTTCGTCTAATGTTTACAATTTCCGCCAAAGAAATAAAAGTTGTTTGTGCACTGCAAAAAAAAAAAAACTAAATAAAATATCGAACAGTCGACGCTGCAGTTTCGTACGATGCGAAGCAGCTGTGAGCGAGAAGTGAGGAAGAAGAAGGCGGGGGCGGAGACGGGGGAGGCAGAGAACAGGTAGAGTGTGGCCAGCTGATTTTGCAGTCTGCTGCTTGCTGCCCGCAATTTTCGTCACGACTTGCTGGCTACACACAGGTCGAAGCCAGCATTTTTTGTCGATTTTTTTTTAGGTAAATAGCAGTGCATGTGTGCCATATTTTTACAGCAGTTTTTGTTGAATTTGTTGTATGTAGATATTCACATTTATATCGTATAAATATGTATATATGCCATTTTACATGCTTCTCATTCACCCACAACAAGCAAGCGAACGAAACGAAACGAACGAATTGAAACGAAACGAAAACGAGACGCGAGGCGACGAGGCAGCGAATTGTCTGTAAGCTTGTATAGGCACAAATACAAATACATACATACATACCGAGTGTGTGAATGTATTTAAAAAGCTGTAAAAAGCGCACACACTCAAACGTACAGCGTACAACATGCAATAATGCAGCCAGCAAAGCATAAATTGTAAACTCGTCGTCGTCGTCGTCGCTGGCGACGTCGCTGCCAGCAACAGCGACAGCAACAACAACGCCGACAAGCCTTGACCTGATTTCTCTTCCTCTCTTGCTGCCAATTGTACATGTGTATGTGTGTGTGTGTGTGCGTTTGCATGCAAGCTTTGTAGCTGTGGTTATTGTTGTTGCTTGCACACACACTGCACATGCGAGAGTGAGAGCGAGACAACTCTATGTGTCTGTGTGTGTGAACAGCTTGACATTCAATGCAATTCTGTTTTTGTGCTTTTTTTTCTTTCTGCGCTGCTGCTGCTGCTGTTTCTTCTTCTTCTTCAGCTGCTGCATAAAATAAGTGAAAATGCACTTTTACTTTTCAACAACAACAAGATTCGAAAGAAAAAAAAATATTGTATGAACGTATAGCGAAAAACACAAGTTGAGCATTTTTCTTGCGTTGCGCCTCAATGCACCGACAACAGCAACAACAACAACAACGAGAGCAAAAGAAAGTGAGATGCAATTTTTTGTTTCACTTTAGCTTTAGTTGTTGTTGTTGTTATTGTTGCCTTTGCGTTTTGCCTCTTTTCTCACTTTGCATTTCTTTTGTCATTGATTTTGTTGTTGCTTTGAGTTCATGGCTCGCCAAATTGGGGCATTTAAATTGTGAGTGTGTTTTGTTCGCGTTTTTTATTTTTTCCAACCCTCTTGGCGACTTTTGCATGTCGCTCAACATGCCAACAGCAACAATAACAATAACAGCAACTTTTTTTTTCTGTGTGTAATTATGTATGTTGCGAATTACTTAAGTATTATTAGCTTTAAATTCCATGTGAGTTTAGACATTTTGACAGGTTTCAGTTGCCCGCAGAGGGCGGTGAAAAAAATAACAAAAAAACAAAAAAAATACATTCAGTATTTGAAGTTACTTGAAGTTGTTACTGTTGCTGTTGTTGTTATTGCTGTGGTCGAGGATGATGAGATAAAGTCGCTTTTTAATTGGGTCGCTACAGTTGCCAGACATTTTTCGAGTGGTTTCGCGTCGAGTGACAAATGAAGCCTTTAAAATTAATTACATAGTTTTGCTCATTTCAAATATTTGGATAGCGCCACTTTTGGATTTACCGCTAAACAAAAGGAGGGTTGAAAGTGCATAATTGGGCTAACAAACTTGACAGTGAGAAACTTGTTACTCGTTGCAGTCAATTGAATAAGTCAATTAAAATAAAGAAGACAAAAATAAAATGAAATTATAATAATTTTGTTTTTATAATATAATCTGAGTTGTGAATACCCTAAATAATAAAATGATATATATATATTTCAAATTTAATCAAAATATACAGCTGTGACCATTGAAATAGCAGTGCGACAGAGAAAAGACTATGTAACCGTTTTTTTTGGTTATTCCTTTTTGTTAGTTGATCGCTAGCACATCGTTTTTGTAAAATGAATCATAAAGATAAGAAAACAGCAAAAACCCCGTTAGATTTGATCAGTTTTTCTGAAATTTTGATATTTTTACCCAAGTGCACCACTTTTGGGCTGAACATTAGAATAGCAGTTTTTTCTTTTCTTCCACTAAAAAAGCCGAAATTGTTTTTAATTTTATGAAAAGTGAGTTTAATCTGGTTTATTATTGTAGTTTATACGACAATACACTATAACTATAAAAAAAAAAATTAATTTTAGTGTGTAAAGGACCTAACTGGTCCAATGTAGAGAGGAGGTCCTTTCTTGAGCTTAGGAAGGAGCAAAATTGTATAAAAAAGTTCTGTGTCGCCTAAAATGTTTTACCAAAATGGTTTTCAATGACATAAATTATAAATCAAAGCCTGAAAACCGTAGTGTGATACAAAAAACCACAATTTTAGAGGACCGATGCATAGTGCTCTTCAGCTAAACTAATCCTTTTGCATCCTGTAGGGATATTAAAGCAGGGCTGAGTTGGGGAATTAGTGAAGTGGATATTGGCCGAAGACTGGTGGATACAAATTTGAATACCCGAAGTCCAGAAAAGGTGCAATTACTTGGTTATAGACATCTCAAAGCGAGGTGGGAGTTTGCCAAGCGCCACTTGAACTGGCCACTTTCCAAATGGCGTAATATTCTTTGGACAAATGAGTCTAAACTGGTGTTAATTGTTAGAAAAGTTCAAGACAATATGTCCGTTGACCACCAATCACCGAAAATGACCTAAACCATACCCTTAAGACCGCTAACCATGGTGGTCTTCAAATCATGATCTGGGCATGTTTCTCATACAGTGGTGTGGGACCTATAAATATGATCGATGAGATCATAGACCAAGAAATCTTTGAAAATATATTAAGAAACATCATGCTGAAGTATTCTCAGGATGAAATGCCCCTTCAATATGGACTTTTCAGCAGAGCCACGAAACCTAAACACACCGGCCAACTGGTCACGGAGTGGTTTGGTCATGAAAAAACTGATGTAATGCCATGTCAGCAGAGTTCCCGGATTTAAATCCGATTGGGAACTGATGGAGGACTTCAAGCATTATGTTGCCAAGAAATCCCCGACATCTAAGCCACACCTTTGACAAGTTGTACAGGAGGTATAGGGCCAGAATCCCTGCAAGCGTTGCGAGGACGTGGTAGCTGTGAGTCTCTAATAGCCAATAAAGGCTACACAACAAATTATAAGGTCGTATTCAACTCGAAATTTAGAAGGATTAAGTTATTTATAAGATTTTTTGAAATTTATTACATTTTTGTTTTTTCACTGCTATTTCAATGATCTTCATAATACGGACATTTTCATATGTTAATATCCACATTCGGAAAAATATTGAATTATCCAAAATGAAAAATATGTTTAATTATCGCAAATTAAATATATTAAGCTGTTATAAAAAAATTTTGTCTCGAAGTTGTGTTTATAATAATATTTTTCAACTTTAAATGTGTAGGTCGTCTGCACTGCTATTTCAATGGTCACAGCTGTATATGAAAAATACAATACAACTTAGTCTTAAAAATTCGTCGGAAGCACAAAAATCAAATATATTTCAGCTTGTAATATATTCACGTTTTATTCCCTATAAGACTGTCTGCATATTATATTGTTATTTCACTCCATTCAACGTTTGATACGGCTAAAATATGCAAATTTCCGGCTGTGAATACTTGCATACAAATTGACTTAATTGTAAATTAATTATAGATTATCTATACAATAAATACTAATTAAATGCTTTTTGCATATTTGTAATTGCAGATACTGAAATTCCTATTGTCAAACAATCAACCAGTCCGTCACCTCATCAGCAGCAGCAGCAACATCAGCAACAGCAGCAGCAACAACATCAACAACACCAGCAACATCAACAGCAACAGCACCTGCAGCAGAATCAACAACAACAGTCTTTTGGTGGGGCAACAACATTGTTGCACATCAAGACCGAACAGAATACGCTCTTAACTCCGCTGCAGCAACAACAACAACACAGCTTACACAGCAACAACAATGGGCATCCACAGCAGCAGCAGCAACAGCAACAACAACAGCAGCAACAACCTTTGGCCATTCCACATCGGCCATTGCTGCACAATCTGCTCAGCGGCGGTGCAATTCACAATCCACATCACAGAAATTACACGACGGCCACAACAGGTGAGTGCTGAATACTGAAAACTGAGTACTGAATGCTTGCTGAGCACCAGCCCCAAAGCCATAGCAATCGTCTTAGCCTTGCAGCAGCCACAAACAGCAGTAGCAACAGCAGCAGGAAAGCCAGGTGAAGGTGAACCACTGCACACGCCCTTTACTGGTTGTTGTTATACTTTATACCCTACTACTAAAAAAGGGTAGCGGTGTATTATGAATAAATGTCAAAGCGAACATGTAAACAACAGACAGAAAGGAAGGAGTAAACATAATTCTCTATGAAATTAAGTGCAACTGTTTTAGTTGCTTTAGTCATAAAAGTCCATTAGAAGAAACTTTTCTACAATATTCTAAAATTGAGAGAGTTGGAAATTTTTGTAGAGTTCATAATTCCTAGAGCAAGGAAGACTTTACATAATTTAAGTATACAGATAGTTAGAAATGTATAAAACTAAACTATAAATATTAAAATATTTTAGTATCGTTTCAAAATATAGTGAGTCGGAAATCTTATAGAGGGCTTCGTGGACTAAAAAGAACAATTTTTAATTAATATTAAAATAATTTTGTGGTTTTAAAAAAATATCCATTGTGGTTTCAAAAAGTAGATTTAAATTAAATGAATGAGTCGGAAATCGTAAGCTTCTTCTAGGACTAAAAAGAAGAATTTTCAATAAACATCTAAATAATTTTGTGTTATTAATATGTCATGTATTGAGTTCTTAGATTCAAATTTTAAATATTTTGTTTTTTTATGATAATAGTAAGTTTTTTGTAGTAGAAAATTCTATATATTTATAGCTAGGAGATGACTTTCGTAATAAATAATATAATATTTTAATATTATTAAGATCTAAAAATAGGCAAGTAACGAAAATTCGAGTATCTTAACATACGAAAATATTTTATATATATGAAACGAATACTTTTATACTTTTTTTACTAAAAATTATGTTATAGAGTATCTTGTAGTCGAGCACACTTCACTCCACTCAAACTTGAAATGCAACTGCTCAAGTGACTTGGCCAATCTCGAACATCTTGTTAATCCCTGTCCTTCTTCTTTCTGCTTCGCTGTGCAGGTTCATTTCCGCCCAGTCCGGCGGATAGCGGTGTGTCCGACGTGGACAGCTCCAGTTCCGGCGGCCAGCCATGCGCAGATGAGTTGAAGGCGCGCCTTGGGGGCATGCCCCCAGCGGCAGCAACATCAGCGGCAGCAGCATCGGCAACATCATCGGCGTCCGCAGTCGCTGCAGCAGCAGCGGCAGCCACCCACTCAGTGGCAGCGGCGGCGGCGGCTGCAGCAGCGGCACACCTGCATACGGGCACATTTCTGCATCCGAATTTATACCAGAACAATGCGGCGAATTTGCGGAATATATGGAGTCGCAGTGTTGGGGGTGAGTATCGAAAGTATTCGCAAGTGAAACGCATAAATACACTACACATAAAATACATACAATTCTATGGAGGCAAAAGTTCAGCAAACGAAAAATGACAGAATAGCAAACAAATGAACAGCTTGCACACACACTTCCATACATACAAATACATATGTATGCAGTTGTACATACGCACACACACACACACAGACACAAAAGCGACACAATCAATTGCAATAAGAATGTGTTGCACTCGTCCGCTTTTATGCTTTTGCCTCGCTTCGTATGTCTCGCTGTCTGTACGTATGTGTGTGTGAGAGTCTTTGCTGTGTAAAATCTGTGGTCATCGACACATTGCCTTTGCGCAAATTGTGAAGGTCACAACGACAACGACAACGGCAGCGACAACAGTCAGCGCGGCCAATGTGGCAATGCTTGGCTCCCATTGCTTGCTCTCTTTTACTCTCGCGCTCTTTTGGAGCGCCAGAGAGCGAACCCGAAGACGAACACCAACGCAGCTATTGCAATGATGCGACGAAAAGACACGAACGAAAAACCGAACGAACGAAACGAAACGAACGAAAGCGTGCGTTGCTCTCTCGCACAGAGCTTGGCGCTCGCATTGTTTGTTGGGGTTTGGTGTTGGTGAGCGACTACTTTTGATTTTATTCACTCGCTTTGGCCCCTCTCCCACTCTCCCCCTGCCCACCACCCACCACCTAGCGTGAACCGACCGAGCGACCAAGCTGACAGTTGAATTGGGCAACGGCAGCGCCGTTGACGCCGGATGTAAAACAAAACTTACTAAATAGCAGACAAACTTACAAACCACTGTTGTGTGTTCGTGTGTGTGTGTTTTTTGTGTACCTGTGAAATCACTGTTACAGTGGTCTGCAGATGATAAACATGCGATCGAATCGACTCGTTAACTAACCGCACACTCTTTTTCCATTACAGTGCCCGATAATTATTATGGCAGCAGTGGGTCGAATGGCGGCGTCGGCGGCGTCAATCCAGGAACGCCGGGAGCCGGTCCGAATTATCTGACAACGTCCTACTTCAATGCGCCAACGGCAGCGGCGTCGCAGCGCAACACAAATGGCAACGCCTTTGCCACACATCAGCATCATTCCCTGCAACATCAGCAGCAGCAGCAGCAGCAACAACAGTCGCCACATGCAACGCAGCAGCAACTGTCGCAGCATCACCAGCAGCAATTGCATCACCAGCAACAGCAGCAGCAACAGCAACAACAACAACAGCAGCAGCAGCAACAACAGCACACGCAATCACAACTATCGGCGACGCATCCACATCAGCAGCTGCACAGCGCAGCAGCACAGCACACGCATTCCACTATTGCCAATGCGGCGGCAGCAGCGGCGGCGGCAGCGGCCGCAGCATCGGTTGTGAGCAGCAGCAGCGCCGTCGCAGCGGCAGCGATGCAGAGCGTCATACAGCAGCCGGCGACGTCGAGCGTCAACTATGATCTCTCCTATATGCTGGAGCTAGGAGGCTTCCAGCAGCGCAAGGCGAAAAAGCCCCGCAAGCCGAAGCTCGAGATGGGCGTGAAGCGACGAAGTCGCGAAGGATCCACCACATATCTGTGGGAGTTCCTGCTCAAGCTGCTCCAGGATCGTGAGTACTGTCCGCGTTTCATCAAGTGGACGAACCGAGAGAAGGGCGTCTTCAAGCTCGTCGACTCCAAGGCGGTGTCACGTCTCTGGGGCATGCACAAGAACAAGCCGGACATGAACTACGAGACAATGGGACGAGCTCTGAGATATTACTATCAACGTGGCATCCTCGCCAAGGTGGATGGTCAGCGTTTGGTCTATCAGTTTGTCGATGTGCCCAAGGATATCGTCGAGATCGATTGCAATGGCGTATAGAGAAATAGAGAGTAAGAGAGATAGAGAGTGAGAGAGAGATGGCATGTAAATAGACGTAAACCTTACGGAATCGGTGGCAATAGAATGGGAGCTGAACCGGCTAGCGGCAATAGTAGAAATATAAAAAACAGAGACAGAGATAGAGAACGAAGAGAGATAGCGAAGCATCCAAACTAAGCAAATATATATATATATACTATATAGAAAGATATATACTATGTGTAAGTATATATATAGAGAGAGAGATTTATTGGTACGCTACATTGTAATTGTTTCGATAAATGTGAGGAACGGTGTTTTTTGTACATGTTGAGTTTTTCTAGGTCTAAGATCACAGATCACACACAGTTGTATTCTATATAAAAACAAAACTTGCGGAAGAGTATAAATTACATAGTTGCTAGGCGAATATTCAAATACCCTACACATGTGTATGCATATTACATCATAGTTACATATATGTACATATTCTAAACATACACAACAACAACAACAAACAGAAAAAACTACAAAAAAAAAATACGGAAAGATAAGAGATGAGTTTAGTAATTAATGATCTATTCATTGGCTTTAGTGTTTTAATTGTAACATTTAACGTTTAACATTTAATTATTATTACAATTGCATATTGTTATTATTATTGATTATTATTATTATTATTGATGATCGATCGACGCGTTCTTATTGATATTTGATATGTGTGTATGTGAAACAAGAAACCTTTAGCTACGAATTACTGTATACCTAGCCTAATATATCTACTGATAACCCTCAATCCCACAAAACTTCCCCGACAAAAAACCATAAACTTCCCCCTTAAATCCATTTCCCATCATCAGCCCAAAAGACAGCTGCTGAATCAGATCTCGGAATTCCCAAAATTCCAGATCTCTTGTGGCTTGTCGCTTGGGCTCATTGTTTTTGTTGCTTATTTTATAAAGATGAGAAATATTTCTTAGTTTTAATTAGGTTTATGCTTAACAATAGTTTATTTATTTAAGTGTTTCTTCTACACCCCCCTGCCCAAAATCCTAACTGCAGCCCAAACATAAAAAAAGAAAGAAAAAAAGTAGCTGCTGGTCTAAACTTTCTTTGTAATTATTATCTCATAAGTTTTGTATATTTAAAGAACAGAAAAACAGAAAACAAACAAACCACAACAATCACAACAGCAGGCGCATTAATCGAAGCTGCACTGTAACACGACTTTCGGATAAAGCAAAAAATGTGAAGCATTAAGTACAGTGGAGCTTCGCATGAATGACAGCTCTCACGCTAACAAAAACAAATATTCTATAATACTTTTAGAAGAGATGGAAAAATTAATTTACTTTTGGTCTGAAGCTTATGTCTGAATCGATTTTTGTAAACGCTTTTTCATTTGTTGTTAACTACGTCACACTGCCACAACTCTACCATCAAGTAAAGTAATAGTTCCAATACTACAACAACTATACAACAACAATAATTCTCAATGCAACACAGACACACACATACTTGTTCACACACCAACAATTTCCAAACACTGCCCAAAATGTGCAATCTCTTAACTGCATAAACTAAACTAAAGTTAAATTAAATGAAAATAAGAAAGAAACAAACAAACAAAACAACAAGATGAAGAAATGATAATGAAAGAAAAAAAAAAACAAACTCCTAGTTCTATATACTATTCGATATTTCTTTTATACATTATAATAGTTGCGTTCTCTAAGTACCTTTATCTTTATCTTTATTAATTGTGTATGTCAAGCAAAACGGAATGAAAGAGGTTTTTCGATTTTTCGATTTCAACTTTTTGTTCAATGATTCGAGAGAATGATAAAGATGAAAATGATAATGATAATAATGCTGATGAATGAATAAAAAAAAACAACAACAAAGTGAGTTTTGAGTTTAACTCTGTTCATTGTAAACATTTTTTATGATTATTTTTTATTATTAAAATAAAATTATTATTTCAATATGCATGAGTTTTATTTATCCAAAAAATCGTATAGTATTTATCTATCTATGAAACATAACATATATACATATATAGTTATAATGATCCGTAAACATACAAATATTTGCAACCCGCTACAAATTTGAAATCTACATATACCTCCCATTAAAAGTACATAAGAAACAAACAAATACAATTATATACATACATTCATACATTATATATATATACTCGAAAGTCTATATAGAATATATACAGATTAAATACATATTTTAGATAAATTTAGATGATGCATTTTGTAGCTTAAGGCAGCAGAATACTCTCATGAACTAGATGAGGACTCAGTTTTTGAGGTTTCGAAATCGGGAGCGTGCATAGAGAAGATCGGAAACGGAAACGGAAACGGGGAATGGAACGGGAGCAGCAAGTGCGTTTATATGTCTATCTAAATATACTTATTGTAGCATTTAAGCATATTAAACGAGTATATAACATAACATAAATCTTATTCATATTTTAATATATGCAAATATGCTATAAGCATAAATCTGAACAAAGAGCAAACGAACAATATGCAAATGAGAAATCTATAGAAGTACAACGAAAATCGGAAAATAATCTGAACACATAGTACCCCCTCTTAAAACCCACAGCTTTACACTTGATTTCAATATGCAACAAATAGAACGACATCGAATTACAACAAATAAAAAACACATTACTTTCCAAAAACATAACAAAAATAAAAAATATATTTACAAAAAACGTACGCAATCAGAAGATGAACAAATTTTTGGAACCGCCAAGCTATAATGCACTGTACATGTATATATACATATATATATATATAGATAATCAACTTCTGGACCTCATGTTTCACTTATTAGTCGTAGTTTTATGTAGCATCTAAGTGATTTCGTATAACTCTATGTATACACCATTTAATTGTGTGCAAAATTTGTTAATTGGATTCGAAACAAGAAACACAAACATACACACACACATGCTGGATAAGACCAACTAAATTAATTATATTATGGATATGATCTATGCGTAGCAGCAAGATATCTAGAATAATTAAGGCAACCACTTTACTTTATTGGTACTAAAAACGAAAATGAAATATTTATATTATTATTATGTGCTTAATTTTTAAGATTGAGATTGAGATTGAGATTGAAGTTTGATATTGAATGCAATTCATATTTTGGTTTTGTAGGAACGGGACTCCAAATAGCTAGTTGAAATGGGTTTTGGGTTGGCGAAAGGTTTTAGCGAATATGTTGAACAGATTATGTGTAGTTTATATACGATATATATTATATATAATATACCTTATATATGTATGTGTAACGGTATCTATGAGCATATTTAGTTTAAGTTTATGTTTAATTTATGTATACTTCTTATTCAGACAGACGGACCACGAGACGTCTGCATTGAAATCAGCAAATGCGAGCCACAAATTAGTATTTAGAATATCTGAAAACAAGATGGATCTGATGGCAATGAAATGTGTAGGTGATTATTTGGATTGAGAGCATGGACGAGAACTAACGGTTTAATTTTAAAATGAAATGAAACGAAACGAGATGAGATGATAATCTATAAACAAAGATCTAGCATAATTATTTATTGTTATGACAACGTTAGAGTTTTAAGATTTTTAGCTAAATTTTGTATATTTTAATCTACAGATTGCTAAAAGAAAAACCAACAACAAAAAGTATATATATACATGCATAAATATTTATGTATATATACATACTTATATATTATCTGTTTTATAAATAACACATAAATAAATGAGACTAAAACAAGATTGTTTCGTGTCGTACTTAGTTTGCTTATTCATGGGTTTTCCCTCATTTTGTTTGACGTATGTATGTATAACAACCCGGGTTATAGTAAACTGAACTTATGGTGGAAGCGAATTACAGTAGATGGCGACAGCATTGCAATTCAAATTGTGTTATATACGCCATCTGTCGGACAACGAAAACACTTACCACGCAATACAAGCACTGCTTGCATTCACACTGCTTGTGTCATCAAGCAGTTCATTATGTTTGCTGGTTGTCTTTGGTCTTTGATAACAAAATTATTTTTTTGCTTTAATTTTTGTCAAAAATATTTACATTTCTCAAGCATTTGGCTTTACAGACATTCTAAATAGCATTACTTGGTTTTCGGAGACTATTAATATTATTTTGCAATCGATTGTCAACTATAATATAAACGTCCTTGTGTATTTTGATATCGTAATAACGATGAGTTACTACAGCCTTAGAAAAGCC
Organism: Drosophila albomicans; assembly: GCF_009650485.2. Classification (NCBI taxonomy): domain Eukaryota; kingdom Metazoa; phylum Arthropoda; class Insecta; order Diptera; family Drosophilidae; genus Drosophila; species Drosophila albomicans. The sequence goes on along the minus strand of NC_047629.2, from coordinate 38,245,545 downwards.
TCATTATTAAAAAAGAAATTAAAAAAACTTAATTTTGAAGTAGTTAACCAAAAATTTATTGACACATGCTTTTCAAAGTTAACATAATTGAGTATTTAATGATCGATTGCTTGTACTGGAATGTGCTTCTTCTTCGGGTACTATTGTTAGCGAATATACTAAAGTTCGACCGAGAAATGTGGTAATGCCGATGAATTGACACGCCAAGCTGTTATATCGCTAGTCGAACACGTCTGCGATGGTCATACTATAAATGTATATACGCACATACATACCTTCAGTGAGACCATAAATGGTAATTATGTCATTTTGGTATTTTTAAGCACATCATATATTGTTTTTTGCAAAAACTATGACTCAAAAAGCTCTAGATATAATTGTGCTTATTCAAACTTATTTTTTTAAAGATGCCCCATACCTTTGATACTATAATCAAGTCATAATATGTGAAAGTTGTTTAAATTTGGGGTATATTTTTCGACAATAAATAGTAGATTTTGTACTGCTGTGCGCGTTCACACTCCTTACTACGACGGCCATACTGTAAATATACATACACATACATACATACATACATTTTTTCTTTTTGTGTCATTGTGCGTTCCAAAACCAAAATCACATTTTTTGCGATGCATTTGCATTGCAAATTATAGATGAAAAATGTTATGTTTGTGTGCGGAGAAACGAGAAAAAGAGCAATGATAACAATGAATTGATGTAAAAGTTGCATAACAAACGTCGTCGGGCTCGTCTCTGTGTATGTACGTCGTTGTTCAGCAGCAGCAGTCGCAATTTCCAGAAAACCACACACACACACATACAAGTACACACAGCACGCACACTAGCTCACACTACTCTACGCCATCAAAACAGCAGCAAAAGAAAAAAACGCAGATTTTTTGAGTGGCGCTAATAAAAAACAGTGTTGAAGTTTAATACCACATACGAAACAAGAGAAAAAGCAAGCAAGCAAATCGCAAAAACGAAATCAAATGTGCGTGTTACATTGTGCGTAGCAAATGTGTTGTGGCAGCCGCGACAGACGCGCAGCATTTAAGCAGCACAGTCAGCGCGTCAGCCACCTTTCCCCCCCTGTTTCCACCCTGCCCGTCGTCGTCTCCACACGCCACAGTCCCAGATTCAAAAACCAAAATCCAAAATACCAATATACCAATACAAACGCAACGCTGCAGTGCAGCGCAGCAGCCGACAAAGAAAAAGACACTCTTCTTCTTCGTACAGTCCCTACGACGTCGACGTCAACGTCTGCGTCGACGTCAGCAGCGCAGCAGGCAGCAACAGCCTTTGACTCAGCTGCCAAGTCAAAACAACACATAAAGAGAAATCAACCAGAATATTGTTAATTATTCGACCTGAGTGTGCGAGTGTGTGTCGAGCGTTCTCTCCGCGCGCTCTCTGCCTATTCACAACAAATTTAAATTAAATAAAAGAGGCTTGCATGTGAAAATTAACAACAACAAAAAATATAAAGGAAATTATAATTCTTGAATACGTGTGCGCGCGTTCTGAGTGAGTGTGTCTTATATTGGTGTTGTTTTGGCGCATTTGGTGACTGTGTGCAGCAACAATGAGTCTCTTGGGCACGCCTGCGGGCGGCGTTCCAGTCTCGTCGTCGTCGGTCGCCTCATCCTCGTCCTCCAGCTCCACGAGCCTCGCCGTCAATGCTGGCAGCAGTAGCAACAACAACTCCAATGCCACTCCAAGTGGAAGCAATAGCAACAACAACCTGCCGTTTGAAAAGGATAAAATCTGGTACTTTAGCAATGAGCAACTGGGCAACTCGCCCAGTCGCCGCTGTGGCATCAAATGCGACGATGAGCTCCACTATCGCCAGATGACCGCCTACTTAATTCAAGAGATGGGCCAACGACTGCAAGTGTCACAGTTGTGCATCAACACAGCCATCGTGTATATGCATCGCTTCTATGCGTTCCACTCGTTCACACATTTCCATCGCAATTCCATGGCATCGGCGAGTTTGTTCCTTGCAGCCAAGGTGGAGGAGCAGCCACGCAAGCTGGAGCATGTGATAAGGGCGGCGAACAAGTGTCTGCCACAGACGACGGAACAGAGCTATGCGGATCTCGCCCAGGAGCTGGTGTTCAATGAGAATGTGCTGTTGCAGACGCTGGGCTTTGATGTGGCCATCGATCATCCGCACACGCATGTGGTGCGCACTTGTCAGCTGGTCAAAGGTATTATTGATCCCTACCCAAATTGCTCCCCAAAAGCGAATATGCCGAAACTGATTATTGTGATGTGTATTTTAGCATGCAAGGATCTGGCGCAAACATCGTACTTTTTGGCCTCAAACAGGTATGGCTAAACACACACATTATCAATGCTGTAGTTGTATTTGCAAATTCCCCCAAAAGTAATGCTTGTGGTTTTCATGAGTCTGCGAGTGCGCGTTTGTGTGTGTGTGTGTGGGTTGAAGAGGGAATTACGTTGACCAGATGTCAGTTAATATAATCAAGACAATGGTACAGCACCTACATACATTTCATACCTTGCAAATGACCTTCGCAGCAGGTCAGCTGACAGTTTCCCTTCGCGACTGCTTACCTGCTCATCGGTTTACTCTTGATCCCTGTTTTCGCTTTCTGCGAAAACGACGTTGAGCCTTTTATGACACCAAGCGTAATTTACGTCGCGTTTCTACCGAATTCCGCGAAAAGTAATCCGTTGTAAAATCTCCTGGAATTGTAATTATGTTGAAGAAGTTGTCAGCTCTTTACAAAGACTGTCCTCAAATAAATGTAAAACGCTAATAGAAAATAAATGACCAAATGTCTGTTTGATGGGGGTTTCAACACGATTTGTTTATTAATTATTAATGCATAGCTAAGAGATATGTAAATGAAACAAAATTTTTGTTTATAATTGGCTTATGTGCAGTTTAAAGTTAGCTGCACTTTAAGTCACCAGATTTATTAATGTAGAGCTCAAATGGTAGAGTTAGAAGGCTGAAATTTGTATAGAACATAGCTTTAGGGATCACTTATGGTATGATAGGATAAATAGCTTAAAATTGTAACTGCAACTATCAGCGGCAAGCCTAAAAGGTAGCAGCTAGGAGGCTGATTATTGCACAGCATGGTTGAACGGTAGTAGCTGGGAGGCTGTAATTTATAAACAACACAGCGCTAATGACCTTTAATGCTATTTTAGTAGCATTAAAATCTTACCTGATCTACGCTCAAACGGTAGTGGCTAGGAGGTTGTAGCTTAGCTGTGAATATTTCTTGAAAGAAACATGAACTAGTCAGAGATCAAATCATAACTTTTCCCTTTAGTTACCACACACATCACATGAATGCTCTTATCTGTGCGATTCGCGATTCAAATATAATAGTTTTATTAAATCCTTGTCATTGCTTCGCCTGGCATTTGTAGCTTGCATCTTACCTCGATGTGCCTGCAATATCGACCCACGGTGGTTGCCTGCTTCTGCATTTATTTGGCCTGCAAATGGTCACGCTGGGAGATCCCTCAGTCCACGGAGGGCAAACACTGGTTCTACTATGTGGACAAAAGCGTCTCACTGGAGCTGCTCAAGCAACTGACGGACGAATTCATTGCCATCTACGAGAAGAGTCCCGCACGCCTCAAATCCAAGCTGAACTCCATCAAGGCGATCGCCCAAGGAGCCAGCAATCGTACTGCGACCAACAGCAAGGACAACAAGCCGAAAGAAGACTGGAAAATGAGTGAAATGATGAAGGGTTATCATTCAAACATTACGGCGCCACCAGAGCTCATGAATGGCAGCGGCGACAGTCGAGATCCGCCGTCACAGGTGCCGCTGTTGCCACCGCCAGCGATGGTGCCGCCACAGCAACGACAGCGCAGCGATGGCAGCCATCAGCGTTCGTCGTCGGCGGGTGCGCCCGGAAATTCATCGTCCACTACCTCCTCCTCGTCCAATCACAAGTTGCCAAACTATCCGGGATCCTTGCCGCCCGAGGCACATGGAGGTAAGTACATTGCTGGCTGCTGATTCTATTCCCGATCATTCTCATTTACAACTTCGTTATATTGTAGATCACAAATCGAAGCAGCCCGGCTATGGCAGTCGTGCACCATCCAGCCATCCATCGAGCTCGTCATCCTCGCAACGCAGCAGCAGTGGCAACTCCTCCTCCGCTAGCAGCAGTCAACGCAGTTCATCGTCGAGTCAAGCGTCCGGAAGGCCACCCATGGGCATGGACTATCACAAATCGTCGCGTGGTATGCCACCCGGCGTGGGAATGCCACCGCATGGGGCGCACAAGATGTCCACAAGTTCCAAGCCGCCGCCGATGCCATTGCTCGACGGACGCAGCAGCAATTCATCCGCAACGAATTCATCATCGTCATCCGCATCGACATCGTCGTCGGGTGTGTCATCCAAAGACCTCAGCAAATCAAGCTCGGGCAGCAGTAGCAGCAACAAAATGTATCCTAATGCACCGCCGCCCTACAACAACAGCGGACCACCCAATCCACTGATGTCGCGTGGTGGCTACCAAGGCAGCAGCAACAGCAGTGGTGTTGGTGTCAACAATGGTGCACCGCTACCGAATGCTGGCTATGGCAGTCACAGCTCCTCGCATCGCAATAAATCCGTCGCATCATCCAGCTCATCGTCATCCGTCCACAGCATGCCGCCTTATGAGCAACAACTGCCCTATGGCCAAAGTCAGGGCGTGCCCAGCTACAATCACATGCAGCAGCAGCAGCTGCCGACGCTTGAGGCCCCGCCACCGACAATGACAACACAACCCCAACAACAACAACAGCAGCCACAGCAACTGAGTAAGAACTCCTCCAATTCACTCTTCAGCCCTGAGCCGCATTTCAACGGTTTGCTGCCGCCACCACCGCCAGGTCCGGCACACGAGAGTCTGGGCTACAAGCTCAACAATCATACGCGTGATCGTGACAGTCCCAAGAAGGAGCGCCTGACGCCCACCAAAAAGGACAAGCATCGCAGCACGTTGCCACATGGCAGCAGCAGCAGTAGCAGCGGATCGAGCTCAACAGCTAAGGCGATGCTGCCGCCTCACAAGAAACCACATGGCGATCTGGTGGCCAACGAATTGGCTGGCCCAAGTCGCGATGGCAGCAGCAGTCTGAAGCGTGCCAACGAAATCTCGGGCAGCCAGTATGGCCTCAACAAGCTGGACGAGCACGATGGCAGCTTGCCCCGCGACAAGGTGCGCAAGCTGGAGAACAGCGTCGGATTGCCCGGCTATGGTAGCTATGGTAGTGAGGATAAGCATGCACCGCTCTCGATATCGAACGGAGGCATCGAAACCACACCGGATCTTGTGCGCAGCCTGCTCAAGGAGAGTCTGTGCACCCCGAATGCCTCGCTGCTTAAACCCGATGCACTGACTATGCCCGGCCTGAAGCCGCCTGCAGAGTTGCTGGAACCGATGCCAACGGCAGCGCCAGTGCACATCAAAAAGGAACCGATTGGAGGTGCTGGCGGTGCTGCACCAACAAGTCTGCTTGGCATGGAGCAGCTGGATGCGTTGACCAAGCTTGGCGAGAGCAAGGATCTGGACGGTAGTGGTAAGTCGGAGAAGAAAAAGAAGAAGGATAAGCATAAACACAAGGAGAAGGACAAGTCGAAGGATAAACCCGATAAGGAGGAGCGTAAGAAACACAAGAAGGACAAGCAAAAGGAGCGCAGCAGCAAGGACACATCCATGGACTCCCTGAAGCTGGTCATCACAACGAACACAGCGACAGCGAATCCCAATGGCAGTCTGCAGGCTGCAGCGCCACTCAAACTGAAGATCAGCAAGAACAAGGTCGAGCCGAATAACTATTCAGCAGCTGGCGGTGCAACCGGACTTGGTGGCATGCCACATGCAGCCATGCCCACAGCGCCAACAGCTGGCTTTGGCATGCCACCCACACTCTCAGCAGCAGCGCCAATGGGAATGCCCGGTCAGCAGCAACAGCAGCAAGCGTTGGTGATACCAACGTATGGCGGTTACAATTCGACGAGCAATTCAACGAGTAGCGGCAGCAGCAGTAGCAGCAAAAAGAAGCACAGCGATCGGGATCGCGACAAGGAGAGCAGCGGAGGCGGCAGCAGTAGCAGCAGCAGTAAGAAGAGCAAATCTCAAGACTATGCCAAATACAATGGCGGAGTCTCTGGCGTTGGCATCGGCATCGGTGGTGGCGGCGTCGGTGCTGTCTATGCTCCTCTTGGCGGCGGTGCAGGCGCCGCGTCGTTAGCCCAATCCGCCTCACAGGTCTCCAGTCTGCTCGGCCTGCCCATGACCATGCCCAACTCGATGGTGATGACGCCCGCAGATTTAGCTGCCGGCATTCCGCCCTCGGCGCTGCCCATCTACAACAAGAAATAGTCGTAGTAGCCACGTAGTCCCCGTAGTCCATAAAAAACAGAACCCTTGTTCTATAACAAAAACAACTAAAAGATATTCTTTCAAAACACAAAAACAACCTTTATACTTGATGATATAGCTCGTATGTATAAACAAAAAACAAAAAATGAGAAAAACCTATGCTAGTTGTAATTGATTGTTGGTGAGATGCATTAGTTCTCTAAGTTATTATCGATTTACCTTAGTTAAGCACAAAACAAAACACAAACAAACAAAAATCGTAAAAATACCCGTCAAATTGCAATGCGGACAACACTTGAGATCCGAGTGTTTCCAGTTCGATATGAAATCATGAAAACTTATAAGAAAAAGAAAACAAACACAATACATAAACTTCTGTACAGCATTAATTAATTTGTAATTATAACATACACACACATACACATAATCCATACAAATACACGGAATAATTGTAATCGAAACAGAGAGAAAGCAAAACTCTCAAGAGAGAGTTTGCAATGATCGAAAGGGTCAAATAAATGCGCAGCACGGCCGTCTAGAATATAAGTTAGTAAATCAATTACCCAACTACACACCTATGCACACACATTCACATAAACACACACATACACTGAACTGTTGTATATAGCCACAAGAGAAACAACTTCCGCTTAGCTACAAATACGGCCCTAACTAAATGCAAATCGAAATTTTGAAACAAAATATTCAATATAGCGTATATAGAAAGAAAATCCGCGATGCAAAACGAAGAGATCGAGAATAGTTGGCGTACTTTAATTCTAAATTAAAGTCGCATGCTGACAAATTTAGTAAAACCAATACAAATACACACACACACATACACTTATCCTCCCCTAAAACAAAACTACACATAAATTATTTGAACTAAAAATAATAGTGGAAAATGGAACGAAAAATATTAATTATATTTTTAGTTAGCAAAGTTTTTTCATTTAATTATCACACACAGTTCGCATTAGTTGTATTTTTTATATTACAATTATGATTATTATTAATGAATTCGTAGTATACACGTATACATTTTAGTTTTTATGAATGAAAAACAAGAGCAAATAAGTAAAGCAAACAAGCGAAAACAACTAATTATTGTGTTACAAGAAAAGAAACGAATCGAAGAGAAGAGAAAGAGAGAAAGTGCAGATCAGTCAATCACTTGACGTAGCTTTCAGTTGTTTTTAATTTTAATTTATGTATATTTAAATAGGCATTAACGTGAATAATGAATAATATTAATAAATTGTTGTGCAACAAGAGAAGTACGAACAGAGACGTTTCCTAAATTGAACGCCCACAAAAAAAAAACGTATTTACTAAACAAGAAAACAAATAAAAACAATACCGAAACAAAAGGAATAACAAAAACTATGAAAAATATATGAAATTAAGCGAAAAATTAATACTTATATCAAATGGACTTATGTAATTTTTCGACTAGATCAAAAAAAAACAAAACAAAAAGAACACAAATTTAATCAAACGTTGCGCGTTTTAAACAAAAACAAAAAAGGATAAAAAAAACACTATTCGATTTCAGATAATTGCATTAAGCTAGCAAAAAAGTAAAAGCTATATACTATCTACACACATACAACAATTACATACATACATATTCATATTTGGAAAACAACATCTTATTTAAGTTGCAACAAATTTCCAAAACAAAAAAGCAAAACACTTTCCCTTTATCCCTTACCCTAATCCCCCAATCCTGCAACCCTCCATTATGCTATTGCTGCTGTGTCACATCCAACAACACCAACAGCCACACACACAACAACGACAACGATCACAACAGCAACAGTAATATATTATTATATTAAACTTATCTTATTTGTCCCCCTCTTAATTTTTAAGTTTTGTACATAGAACAAAAAGCAAAAATGGCAGTCGAGGAGTGCGCAAATCTCTTTTTGTCGAGCAGTTTCACCGGGCTTAAAAAACTTAATGCCGAAAGTGAATACTCCATCGGCAATTGTTTGTGCGTTATTCGATAAACCGAATAAAAATTTCAAAGCCCAAAACAAAAAGAACAATAAAAAAAAATTGGAAAAAACATAAAATACAAAAGTGATTTTTAATTTGTGGGGAAAATGGAAGGGAAAGGAAAAAACTATTTATGAGATAATAATCCATAATTTTATAATCAGTTTTATCGCGATTATTTTAGGTAACTTATGATATAATAATAAGTCATTATCCTAAAATGGATATTTTGGTAATAGCACAATTTTAAATTGTTTTGTTCAACAAAAATATAATATCCAGTTTATTTTAAAACCGTTTTCATAGTAAATAATGGAATTCATTTATTCACTTTTTTGGCTATATAATTTGTATACAACAAATATTTTATCCCAAAATTGATATTTTGGTAACAAATATAAATATTTTTTTAAATAAAAAAATATAATTGGTTCATTTTCAAAATGTTTCTTAATTTATGATTAAGTCAGTAATTAATATAATTAATTCAAATATTTGGCGACTTTTTTGGTAACAGAGGATTCTAAAATCTTTCTTAAATAAAAATATTTTAATCGGTTAATTTTCGAATTTTTTTATGAATCTTACGATGCAATGTTTTAGCCATTAGTTCTCGTAATTCATTTAACGAAATTCACTTTTTTTTTAAATATTCTTCACACATATTTTTAAAATTTTTGTAATTCGTATATCCAAATTCATTTTTTTGAGAATATTCTCGTCATATCTTTTTGAAGGCTTTTAAATCTCCGGAGCATGCTGCCTGATCCAATCCAAATAGCTCGTTAATCGCGTAAATATCGAAGGAAAGCCAATCTCACAACCCATCGAGAGGCCAAACGAAGTAATACCAATCAAGTAATTGGTGTCGTTCTCCTTGTAGACCAGCGGACCACCAGAGTCGCCGTGGCAAGTGGATTTGCCGCTCTGCGTGCTCATGCAGAGCATCTTCTCAGTGAGTGAGCCACCCCAGTACATCTTGCAGCGAGCGTGTTGCATCACAGGCATGGCCACGTACCTCAAAGTGGGAGACACCTCCAAGGAACTGTCGCTTTCACGTCCCCAACCCGAAGCGTAGGCCGTCTGCTGATCATAGGTGGCATAAGTTCCATTTAGATCCTTAGGCAACTGAGCTGCTCTCATTCTGGAATTGTAGGGTATATAGACGGGTAGCTTGATCAGCGCTATATCGTTAGTCACTGTGCTGACTGTCCAATTTGGATGCACTACAAAGAGCGATTTGTCCACTGTGTAACGCATCTGACCGAATTCAAACCTATCAGTAATATTCAAGGCACCCAGATAGATTGTTGCTTGCTCTGCGTTATCCACACAGTGTGCAGCCGTTGCAATCCAACGATGGGATATCAAAGTGCCACCACACCAGGTGCTGCTGTTGGTCAGTGATATATTCAGTCCGACTTGGTAGGGAAATTGTCCTCTTTTCGCTAGCTCTCCATTCGTTATGCGATTATCGGAAACAACAAGCTGAACTTCGACAAGAAAGTAGGGAACAATTCCAAGCACAGCTAATAACAACCTCATGTTGGCAGCTCAATTTATAAATTAATAATGAATGATCTGATTTTGGTTATAGGTAAACTTAAAATATACGTCGCAATACGTTATGTTATGATTTTGTTTCTTATCATTACTGCACAGACTAAAACCCTTTAGAGTTAAGACCCACCATTGAACTGAATTGCATTGCATTTCGATAATTTGACACAGTTTTATAAGAACTTAAAGTACGTCAAACACTTTTAAAATGTTAATATATTAAAAATCTTAGGCTTACTTTTTTTTAAATATATGAATATTGAACTAAATAAAGCACAGTTTTGATAATAGGATTGTACAAACTTACGAAATTATTATGCTGCCCACAAAAAGAATTTGGGGCAAATTTAAAAATGTTTAGACTCGGTTCTTATTTTTGAGGAACCTATTATTAGAAAAGTCAACATATTTCTTTATGAAAACCTTGTCACATACTCTAGCTAGCACACACACATTTTAGTTCACAAATATGTAGAATATTTTTAGGATAGAATATCGGTATTGCACTTATTAAAGATGTTTAAATTTAACGATCCTGAAATGGATTAAATTATTTTAATGAAATGTGTATTGTGATTAGCATCACCATTGAATTTAAATTAATGGTAACAGCACAACTTTATATTTTTTTATATGAAATCAAAGCATGTTCTAAGCCTTAATTTGAAGTTTTTGTTTAAGATCAGTTGTGGCCTTACGATCACTTTACTTTTAACTTCTGCGAGGTGTATACTGTATTATAATAAGTAAATTTAGTTTGTGTCAAATTTTCAATCACTTGTTAATTATGTAGAATCCTTCATATCCTTCAATTAAATTTATAAAAACTCGATTTAGAATACTTTCAATATTTATTGTAATCATTTATCACTGTCAGTGCTGGGCATCAACTTATTTGTTGACAACACCGCTGTTCTCCTCGATCCAATCCAGATAGGCAGTCACACGGGTGAAGACAGCTGGGTAACCCTTCTCGCAACCCAGAGCCAGACCGAAAGAGGTGGCACCAATCAGATAGTTAATATCGCCCTGCTTGTGAACCAATGGGCCACCAGAGTCACCGTTGCAGGTGGACTTGCCATCCTTGGTGCTCATGCAGATGACCTTGTCGGTGATCATACCAGCCCAGTAGATGTTGCAGGTGCTCGACTTCATGATGGGCATCTCAACGTAACGCAGCACAGAGGAAACAGCGGTGGCATCATCGCTGTCACGACCCCAGCCGGAGGCGAAAGCCTGCTCGCCAGCATAAGTGGAGTAGCGTCCATCCTTCTTGGGCAGAGTGGCGGCTCTGACACGATCGTTGAATTCAATGGCTTCGGGCAGCTTGATCAGCGAGATGTCGTTGACCACACGGCTGGCATCCCAATCCTCGTGCACCTTGATGTCAGCCTTATCGACCTTGATGCGCTTCTGGCCATGCTCCTCCTCCTTGATGTTAATGGCACCAACATAGACGGTAGCGGAGTCAGCACCATCTGTGCAATGGGCAGCAGTAAGCACCCAACGATCGGAGATCAAGGTGCCACCGCACCAGGCACCCGATGAGCCGATGGCCAGACTGAGTCCCACCTGGTAGGGGAACTGACCCTCATGGGCCTTCTCGCCGTGGGTGATGCGTCCCTCCATGGGAGCAGCGACAGCTGTGGCCAAAATGGCAGCCAATGCAATAAACAACTTCATGATGCGTATCAAAGCGAACTTGTGAATTGAAACAACACGGACCAATCACTTTTATACCCGGCCCAATGATTGACGAACGTCACAAGTTCGATAGAAAACAGTGAAGTGTATCTTATCAGAGTATCTCTTGAGACGGACACTCTCAATGAACTGATAATTGGCGTGTGCGCCCACAAAAAACTGTACAAAGTAGCTGCATATTCGTCGTACAAAGTATAATAAGCAATAGATTAAAAATCACGATTTCATCAGAAAACAATGAAAGTTAAAGACTGAGCGTATTCGAATATAAGATACACGGTACTAGAAATTTTCGTAAAGTAAATTCACAAGAAATATTTTATTCTTTTAAGTCGTTTCGTCAGTACAAAATATAATATACAATACATACTTAATAAACATACGTTCAATGTAGAAAAAGTAACAATCACGATTTCATCAGAGTTAAGGACTGAGCGTATTCGAATGTAAGATACACGCTACAAGAAATTTTGCATAGCGAAAAGATTTTATGAAAACTTCTAAAATACCTAATTTGGCAATTATTTTCTACCAGCAAGTAATGTTGGTAGTTCAAAATAAAAAACAGTCGTTCAAAGTATAACAAATAATAGATTGTAAAGCGAAAAGAAATTTGCTAAAATAAATAACATTTAAAATTTGGAAATTTTTTTTCGATTTTCAAGTAATCTTGTGAGAACGAAAGATAATAAAATAAATAAACAGACGTTCAAAGTATAATAAGCAATTGATTAAAAATCGTGATTTTATCATTAAAGTAAAAGACTGGGTGTATTCGAATGTGAGACACAGGGTAAAAGAATTTTGCATAACGAAAAGAAATTTTATGAAATTTACTAATTATTTAACATTTATAAATTGGCAATTTTGTAGAACTTTGTGAGAGCAGCAAAAAAAAAATAACAGATTTGTTATATTTTAAAGTAATTTTATCACAACAAAATATAGCAAATAAAAGAACTAATTCAAATATGCAAATTTATCGTGTGAATCTTTGATATTCGCATCACATGAGTTCGAATGATTCATAGAAATATTCATTAAAAAAATCCTAGTTTCATAATTACACTGTATTTAAATCTTAATGAGGGTGAAAGGGGCCTGTCTAAAGTATACAAGAAATTACGCATGCACTAAAGAAACTCAGATAGCGAGTTTGATATTTCTTGTCTCAATTGCTTTCGAGATATTGCCGATTGAATGCGAGTACAGACTGAAGGTAGGAACTTTGCATAATATCACTTTAGTTTTCAAAGCTCAAGTATTTATTGGAGATATTTTATTTACTCAATGATTGTAGTTATTCAATGATTGACACTATTACGAAGTTATTAAAATACGAATGATTTAGAAATCAAATGTGAAACCACAAAAGAAAGCAAATTATTTTATATCTTCACATATAAATTATTCATTATGACTACTAAATTGAGTATAATAGTTTCTAATTGCCAGTCCACGAGACTGCACTCAAGACATAATAGGTTCAAGTGTTCTCGGAAACTAAAATTGCAGCTGACATAACTCAACAGGCGTGTGTGATTTACCACATCGAACTGAAGATGGACCCTTTTCTTTGATAAGAATTCATTCAAGGCAAAGGCTACAACTATTGCACACTTTTTTGCTGAAGCATCGACAGAGATAAGGATTAAGTATACGCACATGTAGACGTATACGTATTTTTCCATATAAACACCACGACGGGGTGTCTGCATAACTTTTTGGAAACTTACCGAATAAATATTCGCATATTCACCTTATGTTTAGTGTATATATAGCTATAGATAATCAATGTGAATTATGATAGAATATCTCCCATCAGCTCTCATTCATAACATGTGCCATATCTTAAAACAAAATAAAAAGAAAAAAAATTGATTAATTTTTAATTAAAATGATAAGGACGTGAGAGTTACAAGACCACAAACAAAAACCCTTGCCACTCGAGCAAGTGACAATACAGAAAATCTGCAGACGTCATTCTCCCTAGATCGAGCAGCTATAAAAGGCAATCGTTGGTCAGGTAATGTTCATAGTCTTCAGAAGATTCGAAAATGAAGGTGCTCGTTGTATTCGCTTTGGCCTTGGCCTACGCCTCGGCATCGGCTCTGCGTGGCGAGATTGAGCCACGTAACGTCTACATGCCCGTGCTCGATGGTCCCGAGGGTCGCATCACCAACGGCAAGGATGCCTCCGCCGATCAGTTCCCCTACCAGGTTGGACTTTCTCTGCAGATTGGCTCCAGCTCTGCCTGGTGCGGTGGCTCCTTGATTGGCCACGAATGGGTTCTGACTGCCGCTCACTGCACTGATGGGTAAGTGGAAGGACTCTTTGGAAATCCTGTCCTTCAACTAATTCTTTCTCTCTCTTCTGCAGTGTCGATGCCGTCACCGTTCACTTGGGCAGCACTGTGCGCTCCAGCCCCAAGGTTAAGCACACAGTCAGCAAGGACAAGATCATCATCCACTCCGACTGGAACAGCAGGACTCTGTTGAACGACATCTCGCTCATCCGCATCCCATCCGTCGAGTACAGCAGCGCCATCCGTGCCGTTGAGCTGCCCAAGATCGATTCCCACTACTCGACCTACTCCGGTGATGAGGCCATCGCTTCCGGCTGGGGCCGCACCTCCGACTCCTCCAGCTCTGTTGCCGCCCACCTGCAGTACGCTCACCTCACCATCATCACCAACAGCGCTTGCCAGCGTACCTATGGCACCACCATCCGTTCCTCCAACATCTGTGTGTCCACCCCAGCGGCTGTGTCCACCTGCAACGGCGACTCTGGCGGCCCATTGGTGCTCGAGTCCAGCAAGGTCCAGATCGGTCTGACTTCCTTCGGTTCCTCTGCCGGTTGCGAGAAGAACTACCCAGCTGCTTTCACCCGTGTCACCAGCTACCTCGACTGGATCAAGGACCACACCGGCATCCACTAAGCGGTTGTTGTTTCTTACCCAATAAATCAATTTATAAATAGCACTTACTTCTTTTTTCAATTGGGGGAATCACTTTACCATATCAAAATACACATCAAATTTCATCATCTTTTTTTGTTTTGTATTTTTTATTGTTTGTCGTTTTTTTTTGTGTTTTGTTCTTTGCATTTGCCTCAGTTTGAAACAGTTATAGCTTATTCTTTTTTCATTATCATAATTTGACTTTAAAGTTCAGTTTTTATATAGGCTTTAATCGGCTTTCTTTAGATATATCATCAGTTACAGTTATCATATTTATTCTTGTTTTGTGTTCTCTCTTTTTTTTTGTTTCTTTCATAAACATTTGGAATGCATTATATAATTTAAGTTTAACAATATACATAAATTTGATTTTGCGATTCAGTATAGTATTCTGATTTTGTTTTATTGTTTAGTTATTTATTAACTTTATCATTTAAAATTGGAGATACTTATGCACATTTAACATTAATCATTTGTTTCTTTCAATTTTAAATACACGCGTAGTTATACAGAATAAAAAAGTTACGTTTCACAATCGTCTGCATCAAATGTCAGTTTTATGTGTGTGTGTCAGTGTGGTGTGTGTTTTTGTTTGTTTGTTTTTAGGCATATAGACAAATATCGCAAAATAACAATTATAAAAAACTTCATATATATTTTGTTGTTTATCCATTTCGCATATTTGTTGCTTTTTCTTCTTTTGTTTGTTTACTTATTATATGAACGCAGGCAATGCAAATTCATTTTAAGTTGTAGTTTTAGTTGTAGTTTGTTATATATGTTAAAGGGGGGAGTCTCTCTTTACTTTTTACAATTGTTGGCAAATGGTAACATGCATAAACACAAAACACTAATTAATACACAGGGAGCATTCAAAATGTACTCTATATATATATATCTGCACTCTGCTGCTGCTGCGCGTTATTGCTGTTGTTGTTGTTGTTTTTGTGCTGCCGCCGCCAAAGTTTTAAAAATACATACGAAACAGTACGAAACTAGCAAAAATGATTATAATACAAAAGCAAACAAACAAATAAGTACACGAGTGGGTGGCGGTGGTGTTCCAAGTGGTTGCAATGCGATTGCGCTGCTGCAGCAGTTGTATTAGTAGTTGTTGGTCTCTCTCTCGTTGTCGCTGTGATGTGATTGTGTGTCGTCGTTGCTGTCGTTGTTGTTGCTGTTGCTCCTCATATAACTGCTGAACTGTTTGCCACAGCCAAGTGCTGTTGTCGTCACCCACATTGCCAACGCCGTCGCACACAAGACCAGTGTTATTAATCCACGCCAGCAAATCCTTGACTGCCCTCAATGGCCTTGATCAGCTTGTCCTTCAGCTGCAGATAACCCTCATAGGGTGGCAGGTCCAAGCGATTAAAGCTGCAATTAAAAGAACTCTTATTAAAAACTATACTTTTTGGAATAATTTCTTTCAACTCTACCAGGTATGTGCACGTGGAAAATTGTTGGGTGATCCCCATTTCTCAATCGTAAACATTTGCGGGCCATTCGAGCCGTAGAGCTCTTTGAAACCATTCATTGGCACACGCGATGTGCCCGTAACGAATTGCAACAGACGCGAACGCATCTCATTGGAGAAGGAGAGCACGGCACGCCAGAACCATTGAATAATGATGTGATTCATGTGGTAATCGCCCTTGTACAACGTATTCTCACGCCAATCCTTGACGTCGATGTTCTGTATGCCGCACATTAGCAGCTCCAGTTCATGTTCGTCAAAGATCTTGATCAAATTCAAGGGAATGATCGAACCAAAGCCATCCAAAAAGGCAGACATTTGATCCTTAACGCGTGCCACAAAGCGCCACTCGATGACAAGTCTGTAAAGTAAGTGAAATATATTAAATTATGCCAAGATGTTGTACTTTAGATTGACTCACTTGATGTATTCATCTTTGTTTTCGTTGGTCACTTCAATGTTGGCGCCGCCCGGTTTGAGTTCATGCTGACTCTTTTGACCAAACACATCTTCGTCGAGAGCGAATGTCAACTCCAGTATGCGTGGATCGTTCTCCTTGATCCACATCAATGAATTGTAGTACTCGGTATCCACAGATTCCATGTCCTTCAAGTCAATGGACTTTTGCAGCATCATCTTGTAGAAGGGACGAATAAAGAACGCATCCAACAGTTTGCCATGATACACAGCCATGCCCGCAATGCGTCCTATGAATCTGTAGACGAATAAACAGATAACATTTTAAAAGTTTACTTTCCAAAAATGAAAGTCTTTGTACATACTTAAAGTAACTTAAATGTTCCTCATTGCACAAGCCGCTGCCATTGTTGATTTGCAAGGTGTAGTTATCCATAGCCGAGTACTCGAAGAGTCCGTAGTATGGATTAAACATTTCTTTGGATAGCAAGTAGAACCATTCCCTAGCAAGGCCGCCATAATCTGCAAATTGAATAGTTTGTTATTGTTATTAAAGCATATACATAAATTTATAACCTAACTTTAAACTTTGACGATAATCGTTTTAAAGTTGAATTTAAATATATAAAACATAAACTTACCTAAGCCCGTTTCGCCTTCAAATTCTACCCATAATTTAGTTTTCAGTAAATCGGTTTTCGTCACCGAACTAATGATTCGATACGAGTCCTCCAATATGGATGTACGGCGAATACGTATCTCAAATTTATTTGGTACATTTGTCTACAATAGGCATAAAAGAGTAGCTTAGTAGTGAATGAGTTGAGGAGGTTTACTTGACTGCTTACAGGTTTTCTTATATGACTCTTGAAATACTCGTATTTCTGTTTGTAATCTCGCGAATACGGCACCGCCTGTCCGGCAATGTTTGGATTTGACAGGCGTGGATCCTCCCACTGTGTGGTGCGCGTATCTAAGGATGAGAATCAGGTATTAATAACATTTCCGTAGCATATAAAAACGTTGCTTACCGTGATCAATGTAGAAAACGCGTCCATCGATGTGCACGCGTTCCTCCCACGAGTCGGGCAAGGGACCCAAATCGTCCTCGACGCGACGTGTTTGATTTGGCATTGGACTGGCGCGACCATTGCGTGGATCAATCCAAGTGGTGCGACGTGCCTCGTGATCGATAAAGAATGTACGTCCATTGGGCGCCACCTGCATGGACCAGCGTGGTGGTAATGCTTCCTCCTCATTGACTGCGGCCTGCAAAAGCGAAATCAATCGAAATAATTAGACATCTTAATACAAAAACATTCTGTTCAGCTGAAATTGAAAGTGTAGATAGTTGTCGTCTATAAAAGCACATGCACAAATACATAGTAAATATGCAATTATTTGAGTGCATTTCAAATATTGAATTTATTTTTTTTTTTGGTATATGGAATATGAAACATTACTTGATCGGTGGGCACAGCCGCGTTGTCTTCCTCGGAATTGCGTCGTGTGGACGGAGCTGAGATCTCTGAGGGATTGTGGCTGTCTGTGTGATCGGTGTCTTCGCTCTAATTTATTTGCATATATATTTTTTTATTTTATGGATGCATTTTACGAATTTTGCGTTTATGTTTTATGTTTGTTGTTGTTGTTTTGGTTGTAGTTTATCAATTTGTTTTTATTGCAGTCGGAAGAAACAGAACAGAAATGGATCACAAAAATTATAATCAATTTTGCAAAATACGAAAAGCTATACAAAACTTAAATGAAAAGCAGAACCCAAAGCAGTTTAGTTTACATTGCAGCCTTAAGCACAGAATAAAAATTAAAGTACATTAATAACTAAAGTGTGTGATATAAGTGAAAAGTTAGTACGATATAAGTCTACAATTGTTGCAGAATGTGTTAAGTGTATGAGATGGAAGTGTTTACTATACAAATCTACATAATTTTCTCTATTTGCGCTCCAAGTGTCGAGCTTACCCTTTCCGCTTGACGAGACCATATTGAGCCCATCCAAAACTAGAAAACTTTGTGCAGAGTCTTTACATCAAAATTTGAAACTAAATAAATGACATTTGATCATATTGCAGAGGATGTTTTCCCTTTTTTGGCATGGGCTAAATATGTGTATTGTAGTTGGCAGCAAATATCACAAAGAATTTAAGTTGACAACAAGTGCAAATTTGACAATGAAAACTAGGACAATCACAAGAAAAATGAGCATGAAGTGTTACAGTGTCAATGTGAAGTGAAAAGATGTAGCTAATGTGTGTCTTTAGTAGAGAGAGAAGAGTGTGTAGACTGTGTGTGTGTATGCTAACCAATTGTCTACGCAGCTGTCGTCGCCTCTGCTGCCTGTTGTTGTTGTTCTCCAACTGTGGGCGGGCCAAACTGGGATCGTTGCCGCGTCGAACATTACGATTTGAAACAGCGGATTCCACACGCACCGGTCGCAAATCGTTTTGCAAACTGGTGGCGGAGACTTGGACTCCATCACGACCGGGATGTCGCAGAGAATTGTAAACAAAACTGCAGTTTCACGATAAAAAAGAATTTGAATAATGCTAGAGAGGAATTAGGAGGAGACAATCCCACACACAGTAACGAGTCCACAGTCATTTTGGGGGATTGAACTCGACAAATGTTAAACAACGCACACACAAACAAGAGAAGAGCATTTGATTGAGGAAGGAATTCATTTCGGTTTGTGGTGGCTGCTAACAACATGAAGTGTGTGTGTATGTGTTTGGCGTTTAGATATTAACCTGGCATGGTCCATTTGAGTTGGGTTCGCAGCTGCATCGTTGTTCTCATCATTATCATCGTGGTGGAAGTTGTTGATTTCGTTGTTGTTGTTGTTGCTGTTCACTGAGGTCTGTGACTGAGTGCGTGAGATTGTTGGTGTGGATTCTGCTGTTGTGGCATTGTCATTGTCCTACAGTGGTCAAATAAAAGTGATGAACTCAACAGTTGCTAAACTAGCCTTACAACTACTACAGAGAAATGTGGGCGCGAGCTAAATGCAGAGAGTTCCTTAAGCTAAGGTGAGCAATGAACGAGCGAGTTATCGAGATTGTAAGTCTAGCGTTATCAAGAGTGAAATCGTATCGTTTTTTGGGCATTACAAACATGCGACGCAGGTACAGATTCAGATTGCTGTCGAGCATATCACAGCTTTGGGCATTGTCTGCAACAGTTTGTTGCTCATCCTCATTGTCAGCCACTTGCTGCTGCTCCTGCTCCACTTCCTGTTGCTGTTCCTGCTCTTCGTGCACTGTGCCACAATGCAGACACTTCTCATCATCCTCATCGTCTTCATCATCATCATCTTCCTCGCTACTTTCATCGCTTGCCAAGAGCTCTAGCTCTCTTGGCTCAGTCTTTGTTCGCTGCGTGTGTGTGATTGTGATGTATGTGTGTGTGTGTGTGTGTGTGTGTGTGTATGTTTGGTTTTGAGGTGCAGTGTGTGTTTGACAGTTAACGAGTAAAGTTCATGCACAACAATTGAGTCAATTGCAATTGTTAAAAGAACCAGAGACATGCACCATAATCAAAATAGTAAAATCAAAATAGTAGTAAAACGTTTTTAGAAGATCATTTTCTTGGTTATTGTTGTTTTTGTTGTGTTTGTCTTGTGAACTTGTTAATAACAACTATGGCAAGTCAACGATGACGGATGAAGCAATTGGAATTGTGGCATCGCACTTACCGCGCCGCGTCCCGGTTCCGTTTCATCCACACTGATGTGAAAACGTCGTTGGAAATCTGAGGCCAGCTGATCAACGTTTTGGCTGTTGTTGCTTGTCAAGCTGCAATTAATGTGATTATAATATACGTAAATATAGTATGTATGTTATCTGATTAGCTTACATGGTCGGCCTCTCCCATTGCGTGGTGCGCGCCGTATGATTCACATAATATGTGCGTCCATTTGCGTCCTGTCGTTCCTCCCAGCCAGCAGGCAAGCTGTCATTACCGCCACTAGGAAAGGGATGCTAAAAGAAAAAACCCACTTTAGTATGCATCATAAGCGAGGTGATGAAATGACACTTACCGGTTGTGATGAAACCTCGCCCGAATTTGTAGCCTCAACGTGCTCCCAATCGCCGTCGCTGTTGTTGCCCGACGGTTCGCTCTGTTCGCGTGTTTCGCGTATGAACGCATGGTATATCTCCAGTGTACCCTTGATGCGTGATTTAGCGCTATATTTGTGTGTAAATACAAATAAACGGGGGAGTTGTTCAATGTTAACTGCTGAAGGCCAAGTTGTCAACGAAAATGCACGACAATTTTACACACAGCACCAAGCACCACACACCGACACACCAACACACCAACACACACACAACAATACGAATCGAAATGAAAATAGTATAAATACCAAAAACAAAAACAATAAACTATAAACAATTACACAACAAAGCCTCAACTAAAAAGCAACAAATCTAGTGTCGAATTCGAGATGCGTTTTGATAGAAAAAGAAGCATTTACTGGTACACAACAAATAATACTCGTAGTATACTCTATATGAATAGTTATGTACATATAAATACAAATGTGTGTAAAGCATAAACTGTTTGTGATTGCTTTGCTAACTAATCAACTAGTTTACAATTGTATTTTTCTTCTTTTTTTTTTGTACTATACATTTCTTATGGGTTTTCTTTTGTAGTTTGTTACAAATTTTATTGTTTTATTGAAAACTCAACTGAAATTAAATAAAGGAAATCAAACGGCAACTGAAATAAACATACCCTACTGACCTGCGCGGACGCAGCGTGTAGCTCTGGGAGCCGATCGTGCGTCCCTCCTGCTCGGTGGGCAGATTCACCAGGGTCAGTTCCACCATGCCCAAAAAGTCATCGCGTGTCAAGCGATTCTCGTCAAATACTTGAAACACAAGCTTATGTTCAGACGGTTTAACCTGCGAAAACAAATACAATTTAGTCTCTAATTAATAAAATGGACATGTGTTGAACTTACTCTGAATATGAACTCCTCATTCCAGGATGGATTCAATGTCTGCAAAGAAAGGTCAAGAGTGTATTAGTTATGCTATGTTTGCGGCATTTAATTAGCGCCTTGAGATAACATTGCTGTGGCATGACTTAAGCAGCGCCTCAAGACACATTTCGTTAGTCATTGTTACTCCCTCACAAACATCGGCAGATAAGATAAAACCTGCCACTAACTGCACTCGCAATTTATTTACTTTATAGTTACCTTCTTTTTAGTTTTAGTTAAAACCGAGTCAATATTTATATCACCGTTAATTGTATTCAAATCGATGCGCACATATGGATCAC
The DNA here is from genome assembly GCF_009650485.2 of Drosophila albomicans. NCBI lineage: Eukaryota > Metazoa > Arthropoda > Insecta > Diptera > Drosophilidae > Drosophila > Drosophila albomicans. The sequence continues at coordinate 38,223,728 of NC_047629.2, read as the reverse complement.
TGTAAAGAAGTTCCAACTCAATTAATTGCAAGGCAAAGTCACAGAACATTTCAAGTTCACACTCACCTGGCACCAAAGATGTCCTTCTTGGCCAAGGATTTGCCGCTAAGCACAACAATGCGCAAATGACACGAATCGCCAGTGTCGTTCTGCAAAGAAACAAATACGTGAATAAATATACACACAAAGTAGCTAGCAAGTCCAAGTTGTTATAATCCAACCTAAGAGGCGCCTCAAAAAGCAGCTGCGACAGCGACCCACAAATGAGTCACTTCAGCTTTTTGCTCTTGAATACCCTAAGAGAAATTTCTACTTCTCCTGCTGCTGCTGCCTCTTGTAAACAGCAGATGAGATCATATAGGCATCAACAGTGCGTAAAAGCATAAATGTATACAAATGTATATTCCACACCCGTTCCCCTTTCCCCGCTCTCATCTTAGCGACATCCCATTTAACGATTTTCGTGGATAGAGTGTACAATAACTTTCACAGAAATCACAAAAACAAAACAGCGTATACAGGCATTTCTATATATAAACACACAAACACACACGCATTGCTGTACATAAGCCACAGCGTCACACAATTTGGGCATAAGCTGCGTATGCTTAATGTCAACGATTACGCATACGCAGCGCAGGCTGTAACTGAAGCTGCTGCTGCTGCTGACTGTGGCTAATTTATGCATTTTAATGCTGAAATACTACACGTATATAAGATGTTTTTGTGGGTCACAACGACTCACAATTGTGTGTTGACCTTGACCCGAGTGCAAAAGAAAAACTTAAGGAGTCTTGTCACTCCCTCAATGCTAATTATGAGGCCCCAAGTACATTTATTAGTTGTCCACGCCAGCAGCTAATCGCATAATAATAATAGACCTTAGGACTTCATCTCTTTGCAATTGATCTATGTGCATAATAAACCTTTATTTAATTTACTAACAACATACAGAAATCTGCGATGTTGTAATGTTGTAATAAATCCACCGTTTAATTAGCTTTCAGTTTTGATTGAGCTCATTTGATTATTTCCCGCATATATACAACGACAGTTCGTTTCAAGGGAAGCGATTAACCGGCACAATTCTGACCCCAAACCTTACAAAGTGTTGCTAGCCAACAGAAAGACAGACGGACGGACGGACGGACGGACAGACAGACAGACGGATAGTCAGTCGAGTGGCATGTACACGTTTTGTAAATTTGTGCATTTTTAACCAATTCTATGGTGGATTTTCCATGAACTTGTTTCTCGTATTGATTTTCAGCGGTTTTCCATCTTTTCTACTGCTGTCAGCCAACAGCTAACAGCTAACAGCTTGTGCAATAAACGCGTCTCACGAGTCTATTTAAATATGTACAACAGCTGAATCAAAATACACATTACATTTCATTTAATTACGGCCTCGTCAATTAACGTGTCACACAAAATGACGTCGCAGTTGTGGCGAAAAACACTCACATTTTGCATCAGCTGTTTATTACCCTAAAAAACAAAAAAACATAAAACCCGCTTAAACAAGTCAAACGGTCAATCAATCAACAACAGCTGTAGTTGTTGCGGTCTTGTTTCGGGCCAAGAACATGCCCAAGACCTGCGACACTAAGCCCGACATTAAATTGATTTTTAGCCCTTAAATCTGCTGGATTTACTTAGGGTCTCAAGACTGTAGCATAAAGAATGGTTTTCTATATTAATTAATACATTTAATGTTGGCTTTCAATCTTCTGAATTAACCCATAAGTATTTGAAGGCCGGCATTGCTTTAAACATTAAATATATTAAGTTGATTTGTAACTAGTTGTTTGGATTAGCTCCTAATTTACTTAGGGCCTGAAGATCGTAGCATAAAAAATGGCTTTCAATATAAATTAATATATTTCATGTTGCCCTTAAATGCAGTGGATTACTTTAAAGCATTTGAAGAAAAACATTGCTTTTAATGATACTTTTAAGTTTATTTAATGTACTTTTTGTCTTAAGACTGCTTTATGACTGTAACATAAAGAATTTCATTTTATAAATGTATAACATAACACATTTTAAAAGAAAGTATGGCTTTTAATATTAATTAAATAAAATGCAATGTTTCGTTAGAAATATTATATACCATTTATTTTTAACTAGCGGTCAATTTACTGTGGTCTTAAGACCATAACATAAGAAAAAATCTAGATCTAATGATTTGTTTTAAAAAATGTGAACAAAGTCATTGGTTTCTATACTATATATGTTGATAATAATATAATAAATTATTTTCGAACAGTTGATTTACTTAGCGGTTAACCACCTTTTTGCTAAATGTGATTATCGCATTGTTATCAAAAGCGAAATACTTTAGTTTTCCATTTTGACTTTTAACATGTGACATACTGGCTGCAGTCTTATTGAATGAACAATAAACATTCGAAATATATGTATGAATAATCATTTCTTGTACTGCTGATAAGTGACGATTCAAATTGAGAATCCGACGTGTCGGACGGAAGTGTGTGTGTGCTTTTATCTATATTGTAGATCAGAGAGCAAATACTACAAGCATTTTGTAACTGATGGCACTCCACATTGAAATTATGAATACGCCCAGACCAACAAAGGAAACGTGACATTTGCTCTATGATAAGCATATATGTACACTACTAATAAACCCAATGACCCCAAGTTAAACACCATTAACCAAATTGATTTAATTGATTTTCCACGCTCATCCAAATGTCACTGCAAATGCATTACACAAATTGAGTTGTCGCTCTCCTTGATGGATTGCCCAGAGCACAGAACATCACAAGAACAGTTCATTAAAATCCTCAACTCTTCTCCCAGTGGCTTTCAATTGATAACAACCACACAAAAGTGAAGTGCATAAAAATGGAAAGTTAAACTGCACGTGTATTAACATGAGAAACACCTTTGCATTATCTATAGCCTGTTTCATACGCCCTCAATGGGGATTTAAAACGTTGTGAAATTGAAAATAAATAACAATTTCCAGTTGAGTAAAAGTCTATAAATAAAACTTGCCGGCAATGTGCGAGTTGAGGCAAAAAATAAATAGACTAAGCCATAAAAAGTATTGACATACGATTTGATTAAGCGTTTAGTAAATTTTCTAGGCCATTTATTAGCTTAAAATAAATATTATTATTATTATATTTTGTGATATTTCACCTTTGGAGCAGTTCGTTGTCTGATAAATTTTGGTATGCAGGCCAAAACAATTTCGAAACCAGAATCAATATAAATAATTATCAGATAAGACAAGTTTTAAACAGGTTTACTAGATTCCAATGCGATTACACTCTCAATAAGGGGAGTTCCGTGAACTGATGACAAATCAAATTTCTACTCTAAGATCAAGTAGCATTATTTAAAAACAAATTATCCTCACTAATAAGAAATTAATAAAAAAAATATCTGTCAAACTGAAAGCATATAATCCACAACTATCTGTCAACTAAAGTATTATATTAAAAATAAACTACAAATGATCTCTGAACTGTTGAAACAACAGAAGCACTCATTGAGGCAATTGCTCCCATCATAATGTTCTATAGTTCATGACGAAATCCAAGCACTGGAAAGCGACCCAAAGATAGTGAGAGAGAGAGAGAGAGAGCAAGAGAGGTTTGCGGAACCACAATTAGCGGTTAAGGCGTAAGTAGGTGTGAATAGTGCAAATGAGCGAAGGAAAGACAACAAGAGAAACATAGTGAGAGAGAGGGACAGCGAGGGAGAGAGCAGCTGTTGGCGATAACTTACATCACTATTGTTGTAGCCATGAATTTGGCCATCTTCGGGAGTGGTTGTTGTTGTTGTCGATTCAGCCATTTTTTCTTTTGATCAATAGATATAGTTAGTTGGACGCGTAGTATTTTGTTTATGTTGTTTACGTATTATTGCCCGGTATTGTGTGTTAATTTAATGCACGCCTTTTCAACTAAAAAATAAGCAATAAATATTGAGCGTTTTGTCGATCGGTTTTAACTGCATTGATCGAGAGCAAAACGTATTACGTATTTTATTTTTGGCGCAAAAACACTCTTCACTGCTTTATTTGCCTATACTCAGTGTTTTTCCGCTATTAAGAGAAAACAGACTCTCATTTAATTTCGAAAATTGTTTATTCATGTGTTGCTTTTAAACATTGTTGTGATGAGATACGAAGGAATTTCTGCTTAAATTCAAATCTAAAAGTTTCTTCTGCCATGCATGACTAATGAAATCCAAAAAAAAAGAGCAAAACTGAATCCAAATCGAAATGCGGGCAGAACGCTGAGAGCCACAGTAAATAATGCGCGATGGCAAATCTTGTTTTCACATTGCGACGTTGATTCTTAGCTCACGACAACGACAACAGCAACAAAAACAACAACAACTACTGCGGCAAAACCACAACGACAACTGAACGCAGCAGCAACAACAAAAAAGGCTGTGTGCCCTGCCTGCTGCCAAGTTGCCAGTTTGACTGTTGCTTTTTAGTTTTTGTTGCTGTTGTTGGTGTATTAATATGTATGCACAATACAAGCGAGTATTTTTTATATAATTAACACATCTTCACACATACACATATACTATTGTGTTGCTCTACAGTTTGAAACGCACGCGGCATTTATATTTTATTATATGTGTACATAATTCAATTATTCATTTATTTATCTCTCATTAACAGGCAAAAGCGCAAAAGCAGCGATAGAAACAATAACAACAACAACATCGCCAGCAACGACCATCAACACACACACACGCACAGACCAACACTATTGCAGAAACATGTTCTACTACGTCACGTCTTTGCCACTTTTTCTGCTTGTATTTGTACTACAACAAAAACAACAAAGAGCACAACAACACGACGGCGTGCCGTTGCATGTAGCGGGAGCTCTCGCGTTCTAAGCTAAACTAAAATATCTGCTCCAAGGTAGTGTGACCAAATTGCCATGGCATTCAAAGGGCATAAATTCGGAGAATGGAGCCCCAAAGCTTTTTCTTGTGGGTGTTGCTCATCAGATGCATTTATTTACATTGGTCAACTCGAAATGCTATTGCCTACGCTACTAAATCAACAACAATAGCATTTTACGAGTGCGTTAAGCCTAATTAAGCGTATATATGTCAACAAAAATATACATAAATTGTAGGCAGATGTTTCCAGTGTGGCCGTAACTAACAAAAATCTATTTTGCAGTATTTTGTTGAGAGAGAGCTTTACAAACAGACACCTCAATATCTGGCAACGCTGGTAGCTGCTGCTAAACGAACAAGTGGCCAAAGCAACCAAAACAAAAACATATGTTTTCAAGTATTTACTTGTTCGTATGTATGTGTGTATATTTGTGATTTGTTATTGCGATGTGAGTGAAACGAATTTTGGAAGTAAAGTAAAACACAATCAATGCATGAAATGTGTCAACTAAAAATAATTAACACTCGACTGCTGGCGGCTTTAATAAACCAATTTGTCGTAAAGTAAACTAGCCGCAAATGAACACACACACACTCAAGCTGCCTATTTGGTTAAGCAAAAAAAAAAAACAGTATATAGTGCGGTTGAAAAGCTCGTACCCTATCACTCTCAATCTAGCCCTATCCCTGTCCCTCCCTCAGCAGAGAGTAGACGACGCCAACTGCGACGGTGACAGCGACATTGGTTAACACAAGCGCACTAATGAAGATAAAAGGCAGCTGCTACTCCCCCATCTCTGTCTTGCCGACAACTGTCTGTTAAATAAGTTAGGCAAATAACTTGAAATCACTCAATTCATTGAGGGCTCAAATTACGCACATTCAAGTGTTTGTTGATAAATTCAATTGCCAGCTAAATAATTCACTTTCCACAAACAAATTAAGAATTAAATAAATGTTGTACTATATGTTAATTGGCTAACGAACTGTTTCAAGTATTCTGTCTATGTTTATATTATTATTCTTGGTTTGTTTATTAAGCTAAGCGAATGATCAAAGCATTTCCAGACGGGCTGGCATTAATGTATGTATATGTACGAAGTTGAGTACATAGAAGAAACGTGCTTTCCTCGCAAAGATCTGGAATAAGATAAGCATCGCATTTTTAAATGCTTATCAGGCGAAATTCGTTATCTGCAGCCCTGGAAGTAGTCACAAAAAAAAGTAATGCAGCTGCCTTCCAATTCGTATAAACTTTTTATACTATATGCTATGCATATAAAAAAAAAACACAATTGTTGACATTTAAAAAAATACTGCAGGTGAAAAATGCACACAATTAAATTCAACTTTGAATGTCGCTAGCATGTTTGACAATGGCTTGAGAACAAAAAAAAAAAAAAAGAAAAACAGATAAACCAACTCTGCTCTCTATGTTCTCTTCTTTATGTACTTTTCTCTCTTCATTTCCCCCTCTAAAGAACTTTTAAGGCAGCCCCACAGCTGTTTTTTTTTGGGCTTATTCCTACGATTAGATTTGACTGTAAAAATACCATAAAAAGTACGCAAAAAGAAAACATCTAGATAAGCAAGGTGAAATCCCCCTTGTCACCCTCTTATCTACCCCTTAGATCATCCGTTGTCGACTCACCACGGCGGCCAACGATCTACGTGGCGCGTGTCCGTTGCTGTAATCCAGACGCTGCTGCGGCTGCTGCTGTTGTCCGGCAACTGATGCGGCGCGTCGTCTCGGCGGTGGGCGTGGCACATCGCCTCCCGACGAGGATGCGGCCACAACAGCGCTGCTGCTGCTTGTTCGTGTTGACATTGTGCTCGCTGTCCCTCTGCCTCTTTTGTGGCGCCTCCTCTCTGAACCGTTGCAAGCTGTAAAATATGCGAAATAGAAATGGGAACGCATCATGAAAGCAACGGAAACGCAAATTTAACTATAAAAGACACGCAAGAACGAAAGTGCTTCAGTTGTGACAAACTAGTAAGCTACAGCCGAGTATGCTCGACTACGAGACACCCGGCTTTCAATTTGTGGAAATTATTAAGTGATTTTTTTGCAACATAATGTTATCGTCAGAACTCCTAACAATATACATAATTACTCTAAACATTTTCAACTTATATTCCTCAGTTTATCAACCGCCTGTAACGCAATTCTTAGAAACCATTTACAATATTACTCAGCAAAAAGATGATAAAAACAATTACTATATAAACATGGCTTTATCAAATGAATGCAATTATGCAATTCACTGAAATTATTGCGAAACACCATATTAATAATATTATTATGTTTGATTTGATAGTCTCGACTATAGAAGAATGATTTTATAATATAAATTGTTATTTTAAAACGCATAAAGATATAAATAATAAATGTTATTATATCTAAGAGTGTAATTCTAAATATGATTCGTAAAACAATAGGGAACCATTAAATAAATAATTCAAAATCAATTTACATGCCGGTTTTTACCCTGTACAATTTTTACCATATATACATTTTTGGAATTTTTATTTATCACTAATATATGCTATCTTGCTATGAAGCTTTTGTGTGACGGGTATAACAAACAATAGGTGACAATATAACTGGAAGCTGCAAGTGAAGAAAGGCAGCAAAAGCAAAGCAAGGCCACATGACATGATGACGGACAGACAACAAAGGCGTAGAGTAGAGAACGAACGAACAAGCGAACGATACTTGCTTTGCTCTCTTTCTTGTAAGTGTAAAGTTCGCATACGACAACAACAACGACTCTACATAGGTAATTATGCATCAGTATGTGTGCAAGTGCATGTGCATGTCTGTGTGCCTTTGTGTAGGAGGCAAGAGAGCATAGAATACTTTGTTGAGCAACTAAGCAAACTAAACGAAGTAATTAACCAAGCGCGAAAGGTTCAACGGCGTGTCGACTTGGCCGGCTTTCGTTTCGTTTCGTCACTTTTCCAACTTAAACAATTTAATGTTAGTGTCTTAACTCTTCATACACAGGCAGACTCATACACGCACACACAATCACACTGACACTATAATTTATTTTGATTTATGTTGTATTTTTAACTAAATTGTTCTACTATAAAATATGTGTATGTGTATGTGCTAATTCATGTATGCATGCTTGTGTGTGTGTGTGTGGGGACATATACTACACTTATAAGTACATACATATGTATGTATGTATGTAATGAGACTTGCGGAAAAGTCGCCGTCACTCACGTACGTTTTTCACACACTGCCAACTACTATGATGATTCGCGTTTCGATTTATTCACGTGTCAACTTTGAATTCCGCTTACATCTTTCCACTTATTACTTATTACACACGGGTATATTAATCACTTTCGTAGAATGAAACGTAAAAAAACACTTGCACAAAACTGCTCAAAAGCACCGCACAAAACACGCCCGACGAAATCCGACAACTAACTAAAACCGATAACCAGCGTGACCGCAGCTGCGATTTCCAAATATTCCTCACGAAGTCGCAAAAATAAATATACCAAATATACCTCTTCCACGACGGCTTTGTATGGAAAAACTTGCAAGGCGATTTATTAAACTCATTTTCTTCAAAAATTTTACTAAAATTAAAATTTTTTTGAAAAATTTACCTATTTTAAAACAAAGTGAAAATATAAATAGCAAGCTGAATATTTCGTTTGGCAGTATTTAAATATCACTAATGGTTATAGCGCCGATACCGCGCGAGTAGCAGTGACTGTGCTCAGTCACAGTGACAACGATGCGAACAAGTACCACGATATTATTTGCACGCAAATTTTGCTCGTCTCCAGCGAAAACGTAAATGCGAAAGGCAGTGGAAGAAAAAAATTTAAAACGAAACACGAAAAAATTGCAAATTAGATGGGAAATTCAAATCAGAAATTCATTACAAGTTAAGAAAAACAATTATAAATCCCACAACGCATTTAAAGAGAGTTAAAGTATATTGAAATTGCGTCGCCAATTTATGAAAAGTGCTTTAGTGCGTGGTAATTGCGTATTAAAAACAACAATAGCAACAACAACAACAGCAACAAAAACAGCGCGCAAACAAACTGCAAACGCTGGCAAAAATTGAGAAACTGAAACTGAAAGTGAAAAAGGCACAAGAAAAAAGAGCACTTGCAGCCAGAGACAGCAGCAACAGCCACAAAAAGAAGGAAATAACTTTTATTACATGGGTTTAACAGATCAAGATTGGATTGGCAGTGCGGTCAGCTTGACCTGCGACGAAGAGCTGGGCGTGTTTCAGGGATTGATTAAGAAGATCTCCGCCGAAGAGATAACGATTGTGCGCGCCTTTCGCAACGGTGTTCCTTTGCGCAAACAGAACGCCGAAGTTGTGTTGCGTTGCACCGACATCAAGAGCATTAATCTTATTGAGCCGGTCAAGGATATTGAGACGACGACACCAACGGTGATTAACAAGCCGACGCCAGTTAAATTGCCGCATTTCTCCAACATTCTTGGCAAACAGCAGCAGCTGTTGCAACAGCAACAACAACAGCAGCAACAACAACTACAACAGCAGCAGCAGCAACTTCAACAACAACAACAGCAGAAGCAACAGGAGCGGGAGCAGGAGCAACAAGCGACGCCCAGAACCAAGAGCAATGGGCACGGCTACGCCAACAGAAATGGCGGCGGAGCAGCAAACTCCGCGCTGAGTGATAAAATGCAACAGCTTATGCTGACTACGAATGCCAATGGAGCTAATGGCATGCGAAGGTAAGGAATATGGATATACTTTATATGTTTATTCTTTGATTTGACCAATTCCATACTAAAACTATTGGACATTGGTCTGAGAGACGAGCTGTTAGTGTTATTTTAATGTGAACAATTATATTTTATTTATTTATTAAGTGACCAATGCGTTGTCGGTCTCAAAGTATTAATACCATTCACTAAATTCTTATTGATTCGCAGGACACCGCAGAGCTCGCGTGCACCGAGCGCGCAGCAGCAGCAGTTGGCGACGACCCCGAATAGCGTGGCTGCCTTTTTTGGCAACATGATACCGGCCAAGGTGGAGGTGAAGCTGGGCAGCTCGGCTTATCAACCCAGCAGTGGTAACTTGGAGAGCTACTGCAGCAGCAGTGTTGACAGTGGAGAAGCAGCAGCTGGCAGCAGTCGTCCCATTGATATAATAAGCAATAACAATGGCAACACCAATGGCAGCTATTATAATCAAGGCGCCAGCCAGAGCAATGGTAAACGGAATGGAAATGGCAATGGCAACGGCAGTTTCAACTCGAATTCCTTTACTGCCAATGGAAACGGTAATGCGAATGGCAATGGAAATGGAAATGGGAAGAAGCAGCGTAATCGTGTGCGTCGAGAGAGCAGCATGCGGCAGCAACAGCAGCAGACTTTTGGCAGCGAAGCCGATGATCCACTTTTGCACGAAGACTTTGACTTTGAGGGCAATCTGGCTCTCTTCGATAAGCAGGCCATTTGGGATGATATTGAGTCGACTTTCCAAAAACCGGATGTTGTGCGTCATGCTGTCCACGTGCAGAAGCAACCCCATCATCAGCAGCAGCAGGAGAAGAAGTATCGACACGACGAGAACATTTTGGCTAGCGAGCCGTTGCAGCTGCGCCAGATCGAGAGCATTTTTGATGGCAGCAAGGATTTCGTCACCGATGATGGCCTCATCATTCCCACCATTCCGGCCTATGTGCGTAACCGCATCGAGATGAGCGCCGAGAAGGCGGGTCTATCGCTCCAACGTCAAATTGACATCTTGGCACGTGGCGCCAGCGATTTGGCCATCACATTGCTTGGAGGCGCTCGCCGTTTGACGCCGGCAAACAATCATCAGTGGCCAAAGATTGCCATCATTTGTGACGGCGTCAACACGATGAGGTTGGTGAAGCTTTCGCATGAAATGTGAATTTATTTATTTGTTTACTGCATGCGCATTCCATGTCTCTGTTTATCAATAACACAATAAGAGTTTTGTTTTCTCCAATTGGACTAATTCTAATCAATTCATTGCCTCTGTGTCCAATAAACTATTTCTAAGAAATCATTTCTACTTGCAAATCCGACTGAGATATTCTTCATGAATTTTATTTATCTTTTCGCTAATTTCAAGAGATTTTCAATTACAAGTTAAGTAACATAACAATTAAATATCTAGAAATTCGTATAAGTTTATCCAATTTGGTCAATCAAATCATTAAATTCTAATTCTCTTTTGCAAATGATGTCTAGAATTATGACTAACGTTAAGTGTACTTAGTTATCTAATCAAATGAAATTTATGATTTGTAGAACCATCAACATTGGAGCTGCTACAGGGCGTCTCTTGGCGTCCCATGGACTAACTGTTCTTCTCTATGTGGAGCAGGCGCAGCTCATTGAACAAAACAGTAGCCTGGAAATATCCTTGTTCAAGGCTACTGACAACACTGTAGTACATTCAGTTGATGGTATGTCTAGCTAAATCTTATCTATCTAGTTACTTAAATAATTAACAAATTTATTAATAAATACAGCAATGCCAACACCGGATCTTGTGATACTATCGTCAAATACCGCCAAACTTTCGGATGCAATCAAGAAATGGCTCAGCGTTAATCGGTGCGTATTTGATATACTTCAAATATAAGTGAATATATTAAATGAAATTGTCTTTTTCAGTGCTTCGGTGCTTGCCATTGATCCGCCACCGTGTGGCATTGAGGATGTTGCTATCAAGTACTCAATATTACCAATATTACCATTAACCCAAGATTCAAGCACTTCGGCTGCCGCAGTGGCAACGGAGAAAGCATCAACGAATAATTGTGGCAAACTGTATTTATGTAATTTAGGTATACCAGATAAATTTTATCGTGATTGTGGCATTAAGTACAAAAGTCCGTATGGACATAAATATGTGATACCGATTCACTCAAAGGACTGAAACAACGACAACACAACACAACACAAGCACAGACAAACAATAATGATACATAACAACAAACAACAACAACAATCAACAGCATAAACATTAAGCACCAATAATCCAATAAAACACACAATACAATAATTATCAGTAAAAGTATAACAGAAAAATTAAAAAACACCCAAACACACATGTGATGATCATCAAAGTCCTGTTTCCTGTGAATCTAGCCTAGCAGTTAGAAGACTCTCATATAACTCAATTTAGTTTTTATCTACGGCGCATATACATTCAATGCATTACAAACTACATACTTACATAACATATATACATATTTATTAAGTTTAAGCCTATAGTTTACTCATACACACTTTCCTTCAATTGTCAATCAAGAGCTGCCCTAATTTAGTGCCGAACTACATTTAAAAACTGTATACTATTTATTCGAAATCCCTTTATTCTTGTATAATCAACATGAACCCCATGAGCCCAAAGGCAAGTCCAGCATTAACTAACATTTCGTTTGGGAGCTCGCTTAATTTGCCAATTTGCCAATTTTCCTGCATTTCTTAATTTTTAATAGAACCAATTTCTTCCATTCTCGATGCTCCCATTCACAACCATTATCAAAGCAAAACAAAAGAATCAAAAGTCTATAGTTTTAATCTTTTATTTTGAACTGGACAAAACATACCACACAAACCCCTCAAGAAAAACAAGAAAAACTTTCATATTTGAAAAACAAATCAAAATGATTGTATATAATTGTATAATTGCATAATTGTTTGTGTATGAAATGAACTCAATTGATTTATTTTAGTTAAATTGAGCCAAGTATGCGCAATACATGCCAAATTAAATGTCTATTTTTTAAGCGTAATGAAAAGAAAAAACCACTAGCGACTATTATGATAAATTGATAACAATACAATTACAAATTACAAATCAGATTCTTAAGTTAGTTTCGTAAGCTTCAAAAGTGTTTATCACCAATACAAATAACATCATCAACAACAACAAAAACAACGGAAACATCAAACACATAGAAAAGAAACTTATTTGTATTTAGATGTAGTCTATAAGCATTCTATATGTAAGATGTAAAGTCGAAGAAACAAAACCTTATTTTGTACTCCCATCGAATACTGTAAAGTGACAAAAAGCACACAAAATATTCAAAATCAAATGTATCGCGAGATGAGTTTTATAAACATCAATTGATTAAGTACTACTATATCATAATCCGATCTAATAGTGAAAATGTTAGCCTTTGCAAAACTCAATATCGCAAACCAAAAAACCTTAACTAATTGTTGTAAAAATATTATGTAGATTCTAAATTCCAATTGTTGATGATCAATCTGCAAATATCAATTTGCATATTAATTGTTTCACTGTTTGTTTTGAAGAAACGAAGAAGAAAACAAAGCAAAGACCCCAGAAACAAACAGAAAAAAAAACAAAATAAAAAAAACTGACGGTTTAATAGAGAAGGAGCTGACTGTTTTGAGTTAGGAGGAGGATTAGATGAGTTGACAGGACGTTGAACTGATGTTAATAGTCGAGTAAGGAGGAGTTAGGAGGTTGAGAAGGTTATTTCCAACAACAATTACAACACACACAAAACAACAACCACAGATTTTGGTAAATGCTTTAAAAATTGTAAATGAAAATCTATTTTCGGTCCAATTGTATAAAAACATAATTTTAAATGAGAAAAAAAAACAATGGAAAAACAAACCAAAAACAAAATTATGCCGACAAATCAAAAACATAAAAACACAAGTTAACTAAGAGAAAAAAAAAAACAAAACAGCTAATATATACAAACAATATTAAAAAAGAAAACACCGAAAGCCTTCTCATGGAAAACAAAAACAAATGTGTTTTATTTTTATGCTCTTTTCTTTCAGATGGATTTGTCACAAAATTTGCCACAGCCGTCCGTGTTGTATATAGTATGTACATACTTTAAAAATCAATATGTACATCTTGTAAATATACTTATTAAGAATAACTTTTTTAATAAACTCAAAAACATAACTTCAACTTGAACATTCATTGTTCAAGAATTCTCTAAATATATTATGTAGTATATAGCTGCTTTTCGAAAGCCAATCAAATCATTGTGTTAGGTCTGATCCAACTTCGAACGCTTCGAATCCTGCACTTCGTATTGATAATCGCGACTGCGCTTGCGTGACGTGTTTTCTTTATCAGTCGCTTCCAACTTCAAGCTTATAAAATTGAAGGTCTCGATTTTTGACGCTGCAACAACTTTGACGCGTGGTGGCAACAATTGCTCTTCGAAACCGGAATCGGGACTTTGCCACAAAGTCTCTGATTTGTGGCTTCTCACGACGTGGCCCGGACTATGATAGAAATGATAAAGGGTTATGATTTTGACATATGGCTCAACCATATTCTCGGTGTAGGACGTTAGCGTGGTGAGAAAAGGTGTCCAGACCTTGGGCAATCCGCTCACTTGACGCACTGCAGCAATGCAGGCTGCTGCCAGCAATGAAGGCTGATCGTTGCTTAATTTATAAACTGCAATAGAAAGTTTTTCAACTGATGTTCACAGTTTAATAGTATTTTCGACTTACAGTTAAGGGTATAGTCGGCCATTAATAATAGGACCGATGCCAATGACGCCATCATTTGTTCCAAGCTCTCGAAACGCGGCAAACTCTCTGCTAGTACCGGAGATTCATCCAAGCTCTTATTGTAGTCTACGTAATCGTCTCGGGTCACATACTTGCACGACAGCATCTCTACAAAGCTTGCGGTGGTGGGTCGCATCAGTTGAAAGTCGAAAAATGTGAGCACCTTGCGTTCCACAGCCTTGTACTCGAAGAGAGTGTAAGAGTTCATCACAATGCGATTCATATCACTGTAGCGTGGCACAAAAGCATCCCGATTCTCGATCTGTGCTGCAATGTGCAGACAGGTGAGAGCCACCAGCTGCAACTTGTCCGCTCTGACCGTGTAGACATCCATAAAGCGATCCAGATAATATATGGCTAAGAGAATGTGGAATGTATTGGATAAAATATTATTCTGAAATTTATCGAAGATATTAGTTAACGCAGTATTGAATAATACATTAAATTCAACCGGATAATGATCTTGGGTATTGTAAGGTATTTTGAAAAACAAAGTTTCAATACAATATTAACCTCCGCTGGTCTTGTTTACACAATAATGGGTATCTAACAATCAATCCTATCCGACTGCAAGTTTGTTGTTTACTTACACAGATGCAGTGCACAACGGCTGAGTTTGTATGTGCGTATGATCAACTGACAGAGTTGAATGAGCTGTTGCCTATAATCAATTTGCCTGGAAAGGAAACGGATACGTCGCCTTTGCATCTCGGACTCCTTCAGTGTTTGGAAGATGTCGTGAGCGTAGTCGCTTACCCAATGGAAATTGCCAAGGCACTATAAAGCATGTAAATGTAATATTTAAATTCACACTCACGAGCAAAACCAATCAATCGTGTTCAAACCTTGCTTTTATCTACATGGTGCTCATTTGTTTCATTGAGCATATGGATATTTCCCACTAGCGCTGGCTTAGTCATTTTGTTCTTGATATACACAAAATTACAAATTGCATTAATTAATTCACGAAAAGATTAATTTCGCGAAAACGCATTGCGAAGAAATAAACAGTCAAAACAAGGAGCGGGAAAATATGTCTGACATTAACGGTAGAAACTCACACGGCACTGTAAACAAAGCAGAAGTAATAATTTTTTAAGATGAAAAAATTATGTTACTTAACAGAACGTGAGGCCGTAGATGGCGTAATAAATACCAGATTGCTTTAGTATTTTCCGAGCTTCGAAAAGTTGTTACTTAACAGTCTGCCGTTACTCTGTTATTTCATTCGAAATTTTATTTTTTATATAGAAGTTTCTTTGGTAGCATATATTCTAGATTTACTTAAAAATTGTTTATTAAAATAAGGTGCAATGTATGATTTGTTGACATATGATAAACAACTGAATAATAGTGTGTGTTTGGAAATTCATATTCATTCATTGTCATAATACTTTCTTATATGTCTAGGATACAAATGTGATTGTAAACAAAATTAAAGTTCAACTTATAAAGGCGATTGCCGAAATTCATTCATTGGAATTGTCTATATTCGAGACTTTGGATAAATCTAGCAATGATTAGTAATGGTATTAAGGAACAAAATATTAACTGTCTGACTGACTGTCCGAGTCAGTGTCATCATCATCTTCATCATTCCCGTTCTTAAGTACGGATCGTGGCAATTCACAGCCGAAATATGCATTATTGTGGGCACAATAAAGAATAAATTTACGCCAATTGTCATCGAGAGAAAGCAGGTTGGGGTTGCCAAAGACGATGAGCAAAGCTCGAGCACGAGAGATGCCAACATTCATGCGTCTCCTGCACTGGACAAATCCCAAATTGAACTTGAGATCACTTGTGATTATGGTTTCTGAGGACCGCACGGTTGAAATGAGAATAATGTCACGTTCCTAAAATAACATATACAAATTAATTTTACACACTTAATCATTAATCAGTTTTCGGATTTACCTGTCCTTGGAATTCCTCGGCAGTGCCAATCTTTGGCATGACCACGTCAGCCACAATGAACATGTCCCTGATGGACTTGACCTGCTTAGAGTACGGAGTCACTATGCCAATCTGATCTGACTTCACATTGCGGCGATACAAATGAATGGTCGTTAGAAAGACCTCTCGCGCCTCAGCGGGATTAAACCACGATGGGGAGTCCATTTCCTGTAAATTTTCACCAATAATGCCATGAAAGAAGGTGCCCTGATTATATGGAATATCCCTGATGGGCTTAAAAATCTCATGAAGGTCTGTCAACAAATGCAACTCGCGCGAATCCTTCTCCGAGACCATAGAGATGAGCTCATCGTCGTAAAAAAGTTTGCTATAGACATCCATTATAGTGGGCAGCGCACGATAATTGTTCAACAATTTCGTTAGCAGGCAAGGATTGTAGCCAGAGAAGTCAGGAAAACGTTGCTTATCCTTGCGATAAGGTTCAAGCTGTAAAAGACGTTCCAACAACGAGATTTGCATGCCGTACTGTTTGGCTTTTGGGTCAATCACAACTGACTGCAGCTGCTGAGGGTCGCCAGCGAGAATTAATTGGCCGCGCTTGAGCACCATAATTGGCACCATAGTTTCTGGTTCGGTGCATTGGGCTGCCTCATCGATGAGTAAGTGTGTAAAGTGATTGCTTGGAAAGTCCATTTGCAGAAAGTTGCCCATGGTGGTGCAGGTGCTAATGATAATGCGGCGCAAAGCGATGAACTTCGACTGGCAACGCAGCTTGAGACCCGCTTCAGTCACAACCATCTACAATAAGAGAGAATTTGTGAATGTTATTGTCATAAGAGAATAAGAGTTACTTACGCTTTCGGTGCGATTATCTGCGATGCCAATGTCTGCTGTGCCACAGTGTCTGATCAGCTCATCGGGTATTAAACCCCTCTCAATCTGATTCTGTCCAACGAGACGTATGAATTCGCCATGGGGTAAAACTTTGCTGTCAATGATGTGCTTGGTGATGAGATCCGCAGCGCTGTTCGAAGGAGCACAGACCAGCAAACGAGACGAAGGCAAATTGTGGACCAACTGCAGCACAGTCTCGACTAGCGTGACAGTTTTGCCCGTGCCCGGCGGACCAAAGATGACATACGGCGTGTTCTTTGCTTCGCCACGCAGAATATTCGCAACTGCGCGTTTTTGAATGGAATTCAGTGATTTGTTAAACCACCGCAATTGATCGCTATACAGATGCATTGTGTTATCCTTGAATTGAATGTCCAGTTGTGGATTCTCGTGCTTGATGATAGTTTTGGGAAACAAAGTGTGTTCTCCAATTTGGGTAAGAGCTTGCCTGATGGCGAAATGCTGTTTACGGAACGGCATCCGTGAGAAATGGAAGGTCAAGCGATAATCTTCGCCATTGTAGGGATCCTGGAAGCCAGCGTTAAATTTCAAGAGAATGCGATTGTGGAGCACCTTATGCACAAAGCCCTCATAGATCTTCGTATCCTTGCTGTTGACATTTGCCCAAGGATTAATGGCGTGCACTGTATCGCCCAGCACCAGCGACGGACGGCGCTCTGCTAGATTCTCAATGTGCAGCGAAAGAAATTCGCCGTCGCGGCAAAAATGGGCACGCTCTCGATCATAGTTGCGCATACTAACCGTTAGATTAATCTCCTCGAGGTGCAGCAGCACGCCAAAGCGCTGCACATAGTTCTCAATGGTGAGTGGACCCTCAAGGTATGGATAGTGGGTGGTCAACTCATGATCCATATCGCGACGACGCTCAGTGCCGAGAACAATTTCACGCAGTGCCACCGGCACATCGAATGATCCAATGCGGTGCTTGAGGAAGCGGGATTTGGTTATTGTGGGTTGACCCTGCACAAGCACATTCTTTGTGGACCACACTTGATTGGCATAATATCGCGATCGTTGCGCCTCAGTGCGCCCAAAAACACGCATGTGCTCGGCGGCAATTAGACGTAGTTCCGATTCCTTGGCCTCAATGTCCGAATTACACACGATAATGGTTAGATGACGCGCAAATTTGAAATTGTCAAAGTGCAAGACGAATCTTTCTTTCGATTCGCCAATAAATTTCGTGTGAACTTCGAGTACGATGGAGATATCTCCCCCTATGGTCAAATTCCTGGGGCTAAGTGGTTCTACCACACTAATCTGTGCAGCATCGCTGTTCTTGATCTCGATACTATTCAAGGTTAAGTCTCGATTGCAATTCGAACGCACTTTCAATGTGACCTTCTCCTTCTTCCACTGTTCCGAGAAAACGTAGCGATCCTTGCCCTCTATGTTGATTGCATGCTTGCTAGCGCTATGATTCTCAAGTGTCTTCTTCACTTGACCAAAGTTCTTTTCCAGCAATGAGATTTTGATGGCACGGCGTGAGTATTTGCCCTGTAAAAATCGTTTGTGGCGAAAACAATTAAAACTCTTTCCTCGGTTTGCAAACCAAAATGTACTTTAGTTAAATGTAGAAAATATTTGTTAAGCTTACATAGCTGCACTCGATTAAATCGGCCTTCAGAATATCGCCCAGATGCAATTCGCAATCGTTTGGTAAGTCTTCCTTGAGCACATAACCATTCGAATCGAGCACACAAAACTCCTCGAATACTCGTTCCACAATGCACTTTTCATTGGTTTCTATGCGGGCTGGAGACACATTTAATACTTCCAATATTTCGCCCTGTTTATCGACGTAACCCTCATCCAGCTGCACGTTGCACTCGAGATTGACGGCATCGCCTTGCCTCGGTATGAATGACAACTCAATGTTGTCCAACTCAACGCTGTGATCTCCATAGTCAGTCTCTACTTCGATGCTAGACGGCGAACGCCGCTTGATGACGCCCAAAATTTTGCTTGTCTGTGTGTTGAAGAACTTCGGTTTGTCAAGTTTCAGTGCATCCAGTGCCTGTTGCATCTATAAACGCATTTTTGGGTAAGAACAGACGAGTAGAGTAGCAGATGAATATATATTTTGATAATTGAAATATATTTAAGCATACCTTGTTCAATTGTTGGTCTTCCCAATTGTACTCGAGAATGTTTTCGATCTTAACGACTCTCTCATCACCGTGCAGGGTCATGTAGGATAAATACTCGACCACACAACCAGCGTGCAGATCGCTAAATAATTCAAGTGCTGCCTTCTTTTCAAATGGAATAGTGTTGTTAATAAAGCCACCTTTGGCAATTACTTGCGTAATGACGCCTTTCCGCTTAGAGCATCGTGACGAGGAAGCCTCATTGTCATCGTCCTCATCACTAGTGTTGCCCTTGTCTATCAATCCATTCTTTGCTTCATCACTCTCCTTTTGCTCCTCTTCGTCAAGTATGTTATGCTCCATAGCTAAAAGTTCTTCGGTGTTGCTCTTCTGCATCACCGATTCAACAACACTGCGCAAATACGAGTACATTTTGAAGTGGTGTCGTTTTTATAGCTGCGGTTTCTTCTCCAAACTCTCGTACATCCAATCTGTATCGTTGATATAGTTCAATTCGTTGCGCAGACTGTGTAGACGATTTAAGTGGCTGTCGCTGGTGTCGTTCTTAGAATTGCCTTCGCTGTTTATTTGTGTAACGACTTCTTTCTTGCATATCCGATAATCAAGTTTCTTTATGCAAAGTGGTTCAAACATACATACATATAACGTAAACATTTTATTGGAATCAAGTTTCATACAGACCTCGACGTTATTTGTGCTGATGCTGCTGGTTTCTGGAATGCTGTTGCTTGTGCTTGTTTCGCTGATGCCGCTCGCTTCGCCAGTCATAGACATTGTTTTCTAAGAGGTATAGCAATTAGCTATAATTCTAAAACCCTATAAATTCTTAAGCTTAATACTCACTTCAAAGAAAAGAAAATTAAGTCACGTTTTTGTGTTGCGGAGAAGACAACGAAACGTAAATACCGCAAAATTCCAATTCAGAAACCAAGGGACAGATCAACAGTGTGACCGCAAATTGATTAACACAATATGACTGTTTTTTTGTTGACAAATACACCAAAAATAGGCGACATACAAATACAGTATTTTTCCGTTACTTTTCAAAAATTGGTCACTCTGCAGCAGTTGTTTCGACTAGTGTTGTGAAACACGATTGAACTTATCGACAACAAATCAGCTGCTTAATGTTTACGTGTAGCTCAATAAGAATTTTTAGCGAAATGAATAAAAATGTTGAAAACAGTGAGCCACTCTAATTAGAAAATAGTCAAAACCATTAGAGTTATATTAAAATTGAATGTATATGTCGTATTATCATTAACGAACTATTTATAAATAAGGATCTAAAAACCATCGCAAGCAAGAGCAGCACGTTGTCTACTATCGATAGTGCTATCGCGTTTATCACACCGCTATCACAGGTGCATCGTATTCGCTAACCGAGTCGGCGAAACGTGCGAAAATTTATATCTAATTTGGCCAGACCATTTGTTGATAATAAAGCATCCAAGTTGTTAAAACGCAACAGGATAGTCCAGGCGCCAAGCAAAAATCAGCGAGTAGCAGCAGCATCGTTTTTAGCGTACTCAGCAGCAGCAGTTGGAGCAAGGCAACAAAAAGCCTCTTCTCGTTTCGTGTCCGTCGCGTGTACAAATTCAGCAGTGAATTACTTTCAGAGTTTGGTGGGTGTTCCAAGAAGAAGCGTGTTGAGACTGCGCCAGGAAAGATGGTTAAAGCTAAAAAGGGCAAGAAAGAGATACTGACCGCTGCTGAGGGTGGTTCATCGGCTGACGAAATGTAAGTTAACCAACAGCTTTGTTGTTGTTATTGTTGTTGCTTTGTTGCCACGACGGCGTGTTGGCAACTTTCTATTAAACATTGCATTTTATTGCTAGTGAAACCAATGCTGTCAATGAGGTGGACGAAAAACTGAGCGCCAACAACAAGAAGAATCAGCCAAAGGGCAAGAAGAAGAACAAGAAGGAAGCTGATTCCGATGCGGGTAGCGATGATGAGGCGCCAATTGAGACCATAACAAAGGGAGTTAAGAAGCTGAATGTCAAAGGCAAGGCTAAAGGTAAAGCAAAGGCTGCCGATGATGGATCCGATGAGGAGCCGGCTCAAGCGAAGCCTGCCAAGAAGTCGGCATTCAATCTCTTGGTTGATGACGACGATGATGATGATGTAGAAGTGCCAGCGCGTCAAAGCTCGTCGGAAGAGGAGGCGGAGGTGGTGAAGCCTCAGAAAAAGAACGAGAAGAAGGGCAAAAAGAACAAGCGCAAAGGCAAAGACGATGACGACGAGGATTTAGACAAGATGCTGGCTGAACTGCAGGCGGAATATGCAGGCGAGGCACCTCCAGCAGCTAGCGTTGTGTCGCCCGAGGAGCTGGCCGATGAGTTCTCCAAGAAGTCCAAGAAGAACAAGAAGCAACAGCAACCTGCGGCGGCGGTTGAAGATGCCGCTGCTGAAGACGCCGATGACAATGATAATGACAATGAAGAAGGTGGTGGCATGAAGACGGCAGCCCAGAAGAAGAAGGAAAAGAAGGAGCGGCAGAAACGTGAAGCAGCGCTGGCCAAGCAGAAGGCGGCTCTAGAGCCCAAGCAGAAGCCTAAACCCGAACCTGAGCCTGAACCAGAGCCAGAGCCGGCTCCCGAGGAGACTGCTAAGCCCGAAGCGGATGCAGATGATGCCGATGATGGCGGTAAGGCCGGCAAGAATAAGAAGAAGGGCAAAAAGGACAAGAAAGCAGAGGCCGAGGAGGAGAAAAAGGAAACGAAAAAGAAGGGCATGTCGGCTGCTATGGTGGCAGCTATGCAGGAGCAGCTTAAGAAGCGCAAGGAGGAGGAGGAGCGCCTGCAAAAGCTCGAGGAGGAGCGTCTGCGCCTGGAAGACGAACGTGAGGAAGCGCGTCTTGAAGCAGTGCGCCTAGAAGCCGAGCGTAAAGAGAAGAAGAAACAAAAGGAGGCAGAACGCAAGGCGCGCCTCAAGGCCGAAGGCAAGTTGCTGACCAAAAAGCAGAAGGAGGATCGTGCCCGTGCTCAGGCGCTGCTCGATTCGCTGAAGGCGCAGGGTCTCGAAATACCTGATCCCAACGAGAGGCGGGCACCCAGACCAGGTAAAAGTAGCCGAGAAGAAGCTGATGTATACCAAAATATTAACAAATATTTGTTTTATTAAGGCACACGCATTAGGAACAACAAAAAGAAGGGTCCCAAGGAAGAGCCCACCGAGGAGGAAGCCAAGGCAGCACAGGAAGCAGCAGAAGCTGCAGCGGCTGCTGCGGCAGCAGCTGAGGCCGCCAAGGAGGAGGTGGTCAAGGAGAGCTGGGATGCCAGCGACAGTGAGCCGGAGCCAGAGCCCGAGGAGGAATCGTCACAGGCCACGACGAATACTACCACAAACAATGGCAAAAACGAGGCAGCTGATGAGGCTGAAACCGATGAAGATGACGACGACAGTGATGGCAGCGACGACAGCGATGATTCGGATGATGAGAGCGAAGAGTCTGAAAAAGAAGACACCACTGCAAATGATCCCGAATCGCGTCGCTTGCGTGCTGAGGCGCGCATCATCAAGCGTCAAGCGGAGGCCGAAAAGAAACGCACCACAGATGAGTTGCGCGCTGGCGTTGTTTGTGTGCTCGGCCATGTAGACACAGGCAAAACAAAGATCCTAGATAAGCTGCGTCGCACCCACGTGCAGGACTCTGAGGCGGGCGGCATAACACAGCAGATTGGTGCCACCAATGTGCCCATCGAAGCCATTAAGGAGCAAACGAAATATGTGAAAAATGTGGCCAGCTTCGAGCATCGTCTGCCTGGACTGCTCATCATCGATACACCCGGCCACGAGTCGTTCAGCAATCTGCGCAATCGCGGCTCCTCTCTCTGTGATATTGCTATTCTGGTTGTGGACATTATGCACGGCCTCGAGCCACAAACCATTGAATCCATACAGTTGCTGAAGAAGAAGAAATGCCCCTTCATTGTGGCCCTGAACAAGATCGATCGTCTGTATGATTGGAAGAAACTGGAACGTCGTGATGTCCGCGATGTGATCGAGGGGCAGCAGAGCAACACACAGCTGGAGTTCGAGCAGCGCACTAAAGATGTCATCCTGCAGTTTGCCGAACAGGGACTGAACGCTGCGCTCTTCCACAAGAACACCGATCCCAAGACTTATATCTCGCTGGTGCCAACTAGCGCCATCACTGGCGAGGGCATGGGCAACTTGCTCTTCATGATCACCGACTTCTGTCAGAATATGCTGACCAAGCGTCTGATGTACTCCGAGGAGCTGCAGGCCACGGTGCTGGAGGTGAAAGCCATTCCCGGTCTGGGCACCACCATCGATGCCATTCTCATCAACGGCAAGTTGCGTGAGGGACAAACGATGATTGTGGCTGGCACAGATGGTCCGATTACCACACAGATTCGTTCGCTTTTGATGCCACAGCCCATGAAGGAGTTGCGCGTGAAGAACGCCTATGTGGAGTACAAGGAGGTGAAGGCAGCTCAGGGTGTGAAGATTGCTGCCAAGGATCTGGAAAAGGCCATTGCTGGCATCAATCTGCTCATTGCGCACAAACCCGATGAAGTCGAAATATGCAAGTGCGTTAAATGATTTGTATTTTCAGTTTACTTTTTGTTTGAACACGCATTAACTTTGTTTGTCATTTGCAGAGAGGAAGTTGCTCGCGAACTGAAGAGCGCCTTGAGCCACATCAAGTTGGCTCAGACTGGCGTCTATGTGCAGGCCTCAACTCTGGGCTCACTGGAAGCCTTGCTCGAGTTTCTGCGTACTTCAAAGATTCCGGTGAGTGAGCATTTAAGATCATATTCGGATAAATTGCAAATTTCCATAATTATGGTTTATACTGCTTGACGTGAAATGAATTTCGTCAAGCTATGGGTATATTAAAGTTTTTCGGAGTTTGTAGAAAGAGTAAACTATAAGCTAAGAAGAAAAATTAAGCATTTTTCGATTGCTGACTGGATACCTCTTAAAGTGCTAATAATCATGTGTATTTATGTTCACAAAGTAAGCTTGGAAAGGTTTTTGAAAGTGAAATATCGATATTGAAGAATATTTCTTATTTTAGTTTGTTCGTATTTAAAGCAAACGAGGAGGCAGATGCACTTAGAAATAAAGCGCTTCTTTTTAAAAGAGAACATGAAGATAAATTATTAATTTACTGAGGTGCTTTCGGCTCTTTGAGATTTATACAGAACAAGCTAAAGTTTGCTATATATATTACGCTACTTTAAATAAAAGCAAAATGGTGCGGTATTATTGTTAAAATATACCAAATCGATATTTAGCAAAAATATTAAAATATACCAATATACCACATATATATTTGGAATATTGATAAAGCACTGCATTTCGAAGGTGACTCCTTCTGCAAAGTTTTAGTTTTTCTATACCATGCACAAGAATGTGAATCTGTTCTTAATTGTCTTGATTTTGTACAACGCTTCCGTTCATTAGTCTGTTTTTAAGAACAGGGCTATCACTTAATTATAGTCATATATTCTGATTTATCTCAATAAATTTATATCAATTATGAACACAATTTTAATTGTATAATTTTAGAAAACATAAATTTTTGAACCGAAAAATTGCAGAATTTTGAAAAGTGGAGTTAAGAATTGCTTTAGTAAATTACTTTATAATTAATACACTGTCATTTTGTTCAGTTATTAGCTATTTACCTTAGATCTATTGAGCTTACCAATTGTACGATCAACTTCGTGTAACAACTTCGATATTTCGATTTTGCACAAATTGAATATAGTGAAATATGGCGAAAAGTTGTAAATTGTCAGACGAAAAGTATTTTTGGAAAATTATGAGTGCATGAGGCGGCGTCGGCGTCGGCGTCGTCGTTGTTGTAGTTGTTGTAGTTGTTGCTGTTGCTGTTGTGGATGATGTTGATGTCGTCGTCATCGTTGCGTTCGGCGTGTCTGCCTAAACCGCTGCCACAGTCCGCGGTTCCCCTCTTTGCCAGTTCCCAGTCGCCACCTGCGTTTCCGTCTCCTTCTGGCGTCCTCGGCAGCAGCCAGTGCGGCAGACAACAACATCTCCGACTACGTCGCGAACGGCGTAAACATAAAATGTATTTTTAAAAATGCGGTGCAAATAGTTGCAACAACATCAGCGACAACAACAGCAACGACGTCGACGAGTACAATCCCGGCCACATCGAATGATTCATGCCACAAGCAGCCATGCGGCGGGCGCATCGCCAACAACACGCACTGCCCATCCATCCCATCTCCTGGCATCCCTCTTGTAGCATCTACCCCATCCCATCCTACCCCATTCCATCCCATCGTTGAGCATCGCATCCATCCATTTCGTCTGCCCCCCAATCAAGACAACTTTGAACATGCAACTAAAAATATCATGCGCTCTATATATATGCCAGCCAAATATATGTTTACATACATGTATATGTAAATACATACATATACGTATGATGTATGTATGTATTCATGTACCTGAACGGATATGGAGACTCACATTGCAAATTTCAAATCACTTCATTATATACAACACTCTCTCATACTAGACATACTCGAATGTTTGCCGACGTATTCATGAATGAATTTTGCTGTAGTGCAACCTGAAGCCAGGAATTTCACTTAATAATATATTTGCCTTTTTATTTATGTTCGTATGTAGTTATGTATGTGTCTATACAAACAATATTTACATAAACATTCCTGTCATATGCAGACGTCGTGTTCGTCGTGTTCGTCGTGTTATTGGAACGACAGTTCAATTTTCAATTAAATGCAAGCTAGGGAAATGTTCAGCGGAAGTAACAACAATCTCAACTGAATTATTCAATAAGACGTGCACTGCAATTTTTGCACTTTATGCAATACTTACATATTACGTTTTCCGTTTACAGTTTGTATCATTAAAAATCTAATTATATTTGAAATTATTGCATTTTTTGTGTAGTTCAATAAATCAGATTATAATTGGCGAGGATCTATATTTTAAAATGAAATTTTAATTTTAATTTGTTTTCATTATGAACGAAATTAAATTTTGTATATTCTGATAATTA
Source organism: Drosophila albomicans (assembly GCF_009650485.2). Classification (NCBI taxonomy): domain Eukaryota; kingdom Metazoa; phylum Arthropoda; class Insecta; order Diptera; family Drosophilidae; genus Drosophila; species Drosophila albomicans. The sequence goes on along the minus strand of NC_047629.2, from coordinate 38,197,267 downwards.
ACGTTTTTTTTTTTTTGATGTCTATTTAAATAATGGAATTTCTTTTAGAAAATATACTTTAATACTTGAAACCATTCTTCGATTTAGAGCGAGCTTTTAAATGTTGTTAAAATATAATTTTTTAAGTATAAATAGCTGAAACTAAAATGAAAATTATTTTATTTAAAACGTCAAATACAATTAAAATGTAAACTAACGTATTTCTAAAGCACTGGCCGCAAACTCCTTAGGCTTAAATGAATATTAAACTTTTCCAATTTGATAGAAATCGAACGAATTTGCTAATTTTCGAAAACAAATTAATGCAATGAAACTCTGAAATTTAGTTTGAGACTTCATTTGGAAATTAAATTGAGAAAAAAGATTTTAATCTATGAATTGTTTGTACAATTTAGAGAAAACTTAATTGTTAATACGTTTTTTTTAAGAATGAAAATCAGGAGTTGTTGAGGATCATATCATATTGTAATTGAATAAGTTATTTCTAGGGAATACAAATTTAAGCCTCTCCATTAAAAATTGTGCCACTTAACTAAATGGAACTAATTTTAAAATTTTGTATGTGAAACTAAATTTTGCATAATCACAATCTTTTTAGACAATCACACCTTTTAATAATGTCTTCTATCAATTTTTTTAAAAAAGGTAAAGTAGAAATATTTTTCAAATATTGAAATCGTTTTTTCAGATTGTAATTATTTCATTTAATATGAGAGCAAATACTTTTGAATACTTTACAATTTGTACATGAATGAGAGCGAAACTTTTGTCACTTTGCATTAATGTTAAAAACTTGTTAATACGCCTTTTTCTATATACAACATGAATAGCTGTTAAGCAAGTACATCTATTTGGAAATATCTCCGCCATCAAGTTGATTATTCTGCCACTATTAACTTAGCTTAATTCCAAAAGTCATTTGCTCTCATTTGGCAGCCGAGATGAGCTCGTAACACTGCAAGCTCATTAGCCGCAGAGCAGAGCAGAGCAAAGCAGAGCAGCGCCTACATTTTGCTAGGGTTTCCCACAGTGTCATCATCATCTTGTATGTTTGTAGTATAAGGCGGGTAGCCTCAACACTTTCCCATGCCAAAGGTTCCAAATCAACCAACGCCAACGCAACAACTATGCAAATTAGCTAATATACTTACATAATTCTACTCTAGAGACGTGTGTAGTTGTCAACTTTGGGGCGAATGAATAGCTAAGTAACTGATTGACTGAATGAATGAATGAATGAATGTGTGAATGAAGGCGGCCGATGGGAGTCGATGTTATTCAGTGCAAATCGGCTTAGGTTTTTAAAATGAAACTGATAGAATCACAGCTAAATGTAATTTGATACATGCAAATGATTAAAAGAAAAGAGAATTGAAAAAAGTTGACAGCTTTGAATGGAATATAGCCAAACAGCATCAACTGAATTCTATAAAAAGAGCTAATCAATTTACTCAAAGAGTTCAAAGCATTAATTAAAAGTATTTCATTATCTTGAGAGTATCTCAAAGTCGTGCAGTCTTTTATATCTCGTTTAGTAGTCACATTTTAGATACTAAATTTGTCGCCGTCATGTTTTTACGTTTGTTTCAAAAATCGATTATGGCCAACTGACTGACTGACTGACTGACTGACTGACAAACTGACAGACTGACCATAGAGTGAGGCTGACAGCCTCTATAGTTGATTGCCATTCATTCATGAGTTGAGTGGAAAATGTGGGCAGCCACCGGCCGGCTACATAACAAGTTCCGCCCTCGTTTAGGCCAAATTTAGTAAATAACTAGCGCCAACACAAAAAACTAAAGCCAAAGCGATTGCCTACTAAACCAACCATCAAATACTCTACTTGATGAGAGTTTTCTAATCATACAAATAAATGTTATATGATTTATTTATTATGAAGTTTTCAGTGTATTTAATGGTCTAATATTGGTTCAACTTTTCAAATTAATAAGTCCGATATATCACACACAAAAAGTGAAAAACTCTGTAACTATTTCATTTATAGTATAGACATTTTGTATCTGTTTTTGGTTGCGTTCGCGTAATTATTTGAAGCCCCCACGCCATGAATGAAATACGAACTGGGATTCCAAATTTTTATATTGGCTCTGATCAGACTGACCGGAAATTGTCATTTAACTCACTTGTTGTTGCTGTTGTTCGCCTGCTGTTGCTATTTGCTGTGTTCGGCCGCTGTTGTTGGCTGCCAAAAAATTGATTTCAGACACGTCGCCAAATCGCGTTAACCCATAAAATATTGTGCGGATGCGAGGCGATAGGTGTCTGTGCGATATATGTTAGACTGCTAATGGAACCACAGAGAGAGAGGAGGGGGAAGTGAAGGGAATAAAAACTGTGAATTATGTGTACTACAAATAAATTGACACTTGAGGCTGCTATCGGGCGTTCTTCTTCGCTTCTTCCCCCTCTATCACTGTATTCATTGTATCTGATTCATTCGATAGGAAGTACTCTATAAGTAGCTGCTTCCATATACAATACACAACATAAATCTATAATTTGATAGCGAAGAATATCTTAACTAGCTAGAAACATGTTTTAATTCTTCTTATAGTAGCTTTGCTTCTAATCTACAGAGCATTTTTTTCTATTTTAAATGTTTCATGTACTTTCATTGGAACGTGTTGGAAATTTTTAAGAATTCTTCAAAATATTTTCTGTGAATAATGTTTTCCCTATGAGAGTAGTTGGTAAACTTTTAGAGAAAAACTTTACAATTTCTTATTACTTATTCTTTTGTCTTTCTTAGGATTATTATAGTATTCTATAAAACTAATTTTCATTGCACCATCTTTCTCGAAAAGTTTTATGATTATTGTATTAGCCTCAAGGCATCTTTCTTTCTTTCTTTACGTAAATCGTAAAGTATCTGAGAGTGTGTAATATCAGCTAAGAGAACTTTCTGCTTATAGTCTAAAAGTTTTAACTCTCACCACTTCACTTTTTTAAGCAGTATCTTTTTTTTCGAGCTTAAGGGGGGATTATCATTTTTGAGTCTGAGTATTTGCTGTGCAACAACATTTTCGCTGCTTATATTCAATGAATAAAATGTTTTTTTTTTTTATTGTGTATCTTGTTTTCGGAATCTTGCACCTCATGCATCATTTCATTGAGCGCGCGTCGCGTTTAATGAATTCACAATACGACAACAGCAAACAGTCGACAGCAAAGCTGCAACAACAATAACAAGCTCAGTTAAGTGTCTCCAAAAATGAAAAAGGAAAAAAATAAAAGAAAAGAGCAGCAGCAGCCAGACAATAAATTGTATAGAAAACAAATCAATTACAAATACATACATTACTACCGATCTCCCTCTTGTCATTCACTGTCGCTGTCGCTGTCTCTCTTTCCCGCTCTCTCCCACTTTGCTGTCTCTTTCTGCGTGTTTGGCACTTGCGCTGCTTTTAATTGCGACCCACGACGACTCAGCGGCGTTTAAAAGTTATTGTTTTTGTTGTTGCCTTTGTTATTATTTCTGTTGTTTCATTCATTTTGGTAGACAAGTTGCTTGTTTGTACAGACACACACACACACATACGCACACACAGAGACTGTGCTCTCGCACAGTAATTCATTTTATTGATCAAATAAACATTTGCTACACATTTCGATAAATTAAACACGGCGCGGCAGGGCGTATCGACAGCCACAGCCACAGCAGCTGAAGCTGAAGCTGAAGCAGAAGCGGATCAATGCTGCTCTTTCTATTCATAAAAATTAATTGCACTTGTTGCTGTCTGCCTGCTGCCCCTCCCCTCTCCCCCTTCTCTTCCCTTTCCTATGCTATCTCTTTTCTTGTCCGCCATGTGTTTAGCGGGACGCGTGCGTCACACACTCTAGAGATTAACAGTTTTCACTTAGAAAAGCAATAGCCATAATATTTGTATAAATAACCATAATTCATTAGCAGCCGCTCAGTATAAATTGGCTTGGCAGCAGCCCCAAAAAAATAAAATGCAACGACCCCAACACACAACACAACACAACACAATTTCACACCCACAACTCTCTGCCGGAATCTCAGACCGGAAATGGCAAGAAATTAATAGCGCTGCAAGTGCTGATATTAAACATTAACTGGCTTCCAAAAACAAGCATTTATTTTGCATTTCAAATTTACATTTTTGTAGTATTGAATAATACCACTTTTGGATATTTTGATGTGTCTTTAAATTTATATTTACCTCCGCAAATAAGCGTTCGAATCTTATTCTAATACCAATTCGAATTAAATAATAAAACTTTTAGATATTTTGATGTACGTTTAAAAGACTAATATTTGTTTTTCCTAACAAGTTTTTGAATCTTATTCTAATTGCAATTAAAATTTAATAATATAACCTTTAGATATTAATAACTTATATCTTTTCATAAATCCACCTGCATCTGATTGAAGTTGATTTAGAATTTAATTATTTTGAAATAAATAGTGAAGCCTTTAGTTATGTTGATGTGTCTTTAAAAGTCACATGCTCAAATAAGTTCTTGCGTATTATTCAAATCGAGCTCATCTAATTTCAAATGGTATTTAGAATTAAATAAGAAGACCTTCACTTCATTGTTTGATAGTTCTTAAGAAGAATTTGACTTTGTTTAAAATTCCACCAGCCTCATAAAATTGCACTAGAATTTTTATATAAAAAATGCTTCAAGTTCAAACAGCATTTGTTTACTTTGATCTGCAAACATAGTTGCTAATAAAGAATTCCTGAAATTAAATATAAACAATATAAAGTAGAAATAGTAAAGCTTTTGGTGTGCCTTTTAGAACCTTTGTACTTTTAAAAGTTTGTTGAAAATTATAGAAATCTAATCATTAAAAAGTAATAATTTTCTAACAGCTTGAACTAATAAGTCAGCGTAGAATCTCTGTGATTGATCATAAAATTATAAATGTCAAATATATAGACTTTATTTTTGTAAATGCAATATTTTGTTGTACAGATTGTTGATTGTTAAATACTGAATTAGTTTTTAGGTTAAACTTCTGCCTGAAGATTATAATGTTATATTCTTACGAATATGCAGATTCAATATCTTAGTTACTATAATAGCTTTGAAGTTTGTAGGTTTAGGCATCCGTATTGCAATTAACCTTAAGTTGCAGCAATCAAATTTGGGCAGTTGCATTTCCCATTACGCCACTCGAGTTGGCATCGAGTTGTGGTTCGCTGTTTTGTTTTGTTTTGTGCTGTGTTGCCTGCATATTTTTATGAGACGGAAAACTGAGGACTGAAAACAGAAGACAACTCGAATATACACAGTTGCACACACACGTACACAGACACACTCACATCTTCGTTGTTGTTATGCAATTGGCTTGGGCTGAAATCTTTGCTTGAATTCCGTTTGCCAGTTTTGCCTGTTGCCAACTGCCAACTGACTTCCAAGCGGCTTCATTAACATTTGCGGCCCGTTGTCGTTAACGGCCAAATATAGCGTAGTCGTTGTTGTTGTAGCCAACCTGACTGACAGTACGGCCATTCATAAAAAAGCTTTTCCACCTCGTCGCAGTTGCTTCTTATACAATCGTTGTTATTTCTGCCGTTTTTTTCTTTTTCTATACCCTGTGACCAGCTTATTTTGGCCTAGGTATTTGTACCCACATAAGCAACACCCGCAACAATTGCTGCTGTTGTTGTTATTGTTGTCTTCATTCATGCCAACATTTTCTGTCTCTTAACTGTGTTTCTTTTATGAATGAAAAATTGCACAAAAAATATACGTAACAACCCAACTGAGCTTGGAGCTGAGCCTGCCAGTCCGTCCGTGACGTTTTTTCTTTCATGAATGAAAAATTGTGCAGCAAATGCCAGCAGCAATTCGAGAAAAATAAATAAATTAGTCTAGGATGTGTCGAACTGTTGATGCTCTTTTAATTAAGAGGAAATTGGGTTGTCTATGTAGTAAAAGATTTAGCAACTATATAAAGACGCGTACTTTAAACGAACCTAAAATGAAAATATAGAATATTTTAATCTAAGATCATAGAGGGAAAAATGTTAGAGTAAAAGATTTTCTGGAATTTTCATATTTTTAAGAGTAGTTTTCTTTTTTTTTTTCATATAATTTAAATTAATATTTAGTTTAACAACCTTTTGAAATTGAGATGTATTTCTTAATCTTTTGAACTCTGTAGTTCGAATCGAATATTCTACTTTACTTACCTGTACTGTCTTTACTTAATTCATTCTTGAATGAATGAATGAATAAATCTCAATTCTTTTTTGTTGTATAAAATATATACAAGTGAAATACACAGTATTTTTACAAATAAATATTTAACATTCTGTTAATTTTGCGTGTTTGGTTATATGGTTTTTCTAAATTATTTTGAAAGTCTTGAAGCTTTTTTTTTAAATGATGCAATATTTAGTTTTTTGTTTTAGTATTTTTTTTTATAAATAGTATTTGCTTTTAAACTTCCATTTCTGTTAATATCACTTTTTGTCTGTGGTTTTAGTTACTTTTGAATTGTATCGAACCTCTTAAAATAGTCGATGTATGCTTTACGAAAAAGTGCATTGAATAGGAAAAAATGCATGCGACTTGGAGTGGCTGCTGCCTTTTGAGTTTGTTTTGTTTAATGCAGGTATTTGGTCTGAAAGCGTAATTATGCAGCAATCGCCCATTTCTAAGCATTGTTGTTGCAGTTGCTTTTGCCATAATTGTGTTGGGTCTGAGCCCCAAGCGACGACGTCATTGAGTGTCAGCTGTGTTGCTAGCAACTAGGCAAAGTACGAGTACAAGTGTGAATACACGAGTATGAGTATGAGTACGAGTACCCATACTTGTTGTAGTTGGCACACTCTACTCGCATTGATATGGATGTGTAGGTAATTTAATTCCCCTGTGCATTTTAATTAAAAGTCAACAACACTGAGAGGTTTTGCAAGCCAAACACAAACAGATAAATTCAACACCCATTCATGCTTAGTGCAAAAGCGTTGGCAACAATTTGTAATCGAGACGCAGTTGCATGCAAATATGCGAATGCAATGCAATCCGATGCCAACACGCAACGCCCACGAGACCCAAATGCAAAATCCAAGAGAGAGAGAGAGAGAGAAAGAGAGATAGAGAGGGAGATGGAAGGCGGAAAGACGCAGCCTAGATGAAGCAACAAAATAATAATTGGCCTTTGCAAATTTGTTGTGCGCAATTGGCAACGTCACAAGCAGCAAAAACCTCTTGGCTAAAAAGAGACATAAAACAGGTGGCGTTGACAAGGCCAAGAACAGTTCCTCCCATTACCCCACCAGCAATGACCCTGTTCCTTCTCCTGCTTCCATCTGGCAGGAAAAGGCGCCAAAAACGGATGACGACAACACGCAAAAGCAGCGTGTGTAGCTTTCAAGTTAAGGTTTCATTCATGAATCGCCCAAAAAGCAGCTGGAAACGGAACAACCCTCTCACTCTCTATCCCTATCTCTCTCTCTTTCGCGCCTTCTCTTTCACTTCCTATTGTGGTCTCGGTCTACGATTTTCTTACGCCTTTGGAAGGTCTCTTGTTTGTATTTTGCTGAATTTAATGAATGAATTTAATTTTGTGCGCGGCTTTTTCTCATGTTCTGCGTTCTGCGGTACAAAAACACTACATTCATTCTACAACCACTACAACATTGATCAGCATACATATATATATGTCTATATCTACTACACATTCACAACCACAACGGCATTAAAAGAAAGAAAGGAAGGAAGTGCGCAAAGAAGCAGACAATGCCAACGTTTTCATTAATGCGACGCAGTTTTGCTGCCAAGAACAAAAAATAACAACAACTGACATATGAATCGAGCACTATTTGCCAAGCATTGAAGACGACATAAATACCCTTCTTAGAAATACATTTTTCTATGTATTAAAATTGAGTGGAATATATAAATATAAAAGAAATTTTATATACGAAATCAAGCATTCCATTCTCCTCGGTTTGTAAATCAAATATACAACAAAACAAAAATTGTAAATCTATCTAAAATATTCGAAAAATATGATAATAATAATTATCTTTCTAAAGTATTTCAATTTAATAATACTATAAACGAAAGTTTGCAAATTTTTCGTATTATAAAGAACAAACGATAAATCTTTTCTTCTTAAATAGAAGAAGCATAAAGTAAAACGTTAAAAATCAAAAAAAAAAAACATTTAAGTTTTTAGTTTTCCTACACAAAACAATAAGATTAATATGTTGTGTTATAATTTTTTTTTAATAACAAATATTATAATTATTTGAGGTATATGCTTTTAGATTGATTATCCACATAATCATTATTATTTCATAGGGGTACTAATATTTTATATAACGTTTTCCACTTATTCAATTTCCATTAGCGTCAAATTCATCAAATACACATTTTAAAATTGTATACTACTTTGTGGACTAATATAATTTCATGCATTAAATAAATTCAATACTTTTCCTTAGTCAACTTCAAATAATGTTTTTGGTTGCCCAGTCAAATTTCATGTCCAGTTGCTTATATCCAACTGCAAGAGTATAGAAACGAAAAAAAGAGTGAATGAGTGAACGGACCAGGCAGCCAGCGAGTGAATGAGTAAATGAATGAATGAGTAAATGTTCATACGTACAAATGAAAACAGAAGAAAAAAACAAAAAAAAAAAAAAAAACGAAAAACGAGAAACGAAAACAGCGGAAGTAATTCTTCCTGCATTGCACACACACATACAGAGAGAGAGAGAGACAAACAAATGGCAGTTTGAAGAGCTTATTGCTTAATTTTCATTCATAAACACGTTGCGACCGCATTTTTAATGAAATCAAACAGCGAAGGCAGCCAAAAGGAAGTTAGCCCAAAAAGAAGATAATAGATACTTAGGTACAAACATCGTACATACATATATCGTAGAACGGAAGTTGAGCGGAACGTGCTGAGTTGAAAGCTGAACAAATTAAGTAGCTACGAGAATAACTGACACGAACTGAACTCAACTGAACGGATTGACCTGAACCGAGTGTGTAGATATGCAGCTATATCTGGGAGATGGAGGGAAATTCGAGACGAGTTTGCTGGCAACGCCCTTGTTGCAGAAATGACCTCCTTATTCGGCCAAACGCTTTTGCGAACCTTGATGATGCGTTGACGTCAGCAACAGCAGCAGCAGGCGAAGTGCGACCTTTTACCTTTTGACCTCGTTGCCATTTCATTTGCTTTGTTTAATTAGCTTTACATTTTGCTTTGCAACGCCTACCACCAATTTTGGGAGCACATCTTTCCAGCCATTCGATTATTATATAGAAGTGGATTTTGTATTTTATTGCTCTCGGTTGCCATGTGGATAATTTGTCGCATTTCGCTATCACTTCCGTTTGCCATTTTAGCATGCAATCGTGCCTGACTCTCGTTAGCATTCGCGTTCTCATTCTGATTCTGATTCTGGTTCTCGTTCTGTTTGTTCTCGTGATTGTTTGTCCGCTCGCTCTCTACAATTACATTCATTATCGTTCCATTTTACGCATAGCACATCGCATCGCATCGTATTCTATTCTATTGTACTGCCGAACAATTGCACACCAACAATAAACTTCCGATTTCATTTATTGTTATGCCAGTTTAGTGTAAAACTCTTTTTTATTTCTACTGTTTTTTTTGCCCTAATATCTATTATCTAGTTTTGAATTCAGTTGATTGCGGGGGGTGTACTTTATGTACAGTACTATGTGCTATGTAATTTGTTCTTTTCTGTCAACTTTTTGTTCATTTTAAGATATGTTTTAATCTGACATTTTAAATTCAAGCTATCAAATTTCCGTTAATTTTGAAATAGAGTTAATGAAATGAATGTTTGAGGCAAGATTTGACTACTATTTTATTATTTTTTTTCCATTATGTTATTTTCTTCTTTATATATTAAGTGTATTTTAGAGAGAAGTTAATTTCTTATTAAAATTAGTCCAAAAATAAATCAAAGCTAAGCTAATGTGACAAATATCTGCAATATAAAACATCAAATCAAAGCTAAGCTAATGTTACAAACATCTGCAATATATAAAACACCTTTAACAAATTATTCCTATATTTTTAGACTAATACAAATTTATACATAAAAAATTATTATTACAACTGCAATTTTAAAATTGCAGAAGTATAAGCCAATAAAACAACTAAGCTAATGAAGGTGTTGTAAGATAAATGTAATATTAAAGCTGCAGCTTTAGCACTACAATTTTCTGCAGAGGTTATCATAGAATTTATAGAAATATGTTTGGGATTTATCTCAAATTTTAAATAAATGTTCATCGAGGTTGCAATCTATCAATACATTCTAAATTTAAACTAAACTGTAGCTTTAAAATAGTAATTTCCTATAAAAAGTTAGCAGAGCTATTATAGAAATTTCTTTAGAAGATAAATCCAAAATATTGAGTATTTATTGAATATTTTTTAATCTGTTGTTATCAAACATTAAATTAATAAATTCCAATGAAATGCTAATTTTATATTTTCAACTTTATCTTTTTTTGCAGTACTCTGCCATTCGTATTGGTCCCGTGGTCAAGCGTGATGTGATGAAGGCATCGACTATGTTGGAGCATGAAGCACAGTAAGTACAAGAAATAAATTAAAATAGTTACAATTTTATAGCTACAAAGTAATTCTTAATTGGGTTGTTGGATGGTTGGATTTCTGTACTTAAGATAAGGAATATCTAATTCATATTTTGAAGATCATTCTATAGCTTGAACTATTTTCCAAAAGTCGTCATACTACGATACGCTCTATGATCTTATAATATACTTATACTTAACAGTGCTTGCATCTTATTGTTGATCTTAAAAGCAAAGCTCTGCTTAACTGCGAGCTGCCTTCTGTGGCAACTCTTATGATATCTCGAATGCCATGCGAGAGCTGCCTGAAAATGTGCTTAAAGTTTATGGAGTCACCCTTTTATGATGCATTATCCAGTCGAGGCTATCAACAGCAGCACTTTCATAAGCAATCTGCTGCTGCTGCTGGCCGTCGTTGATATACTCCCATTTACAGGCAGATCACATATTATTGTGTTATATCAACAACATTGTAGCTCTGTTCGTCTCTTGCAGCATTTAAGACCGAGCTGCTGAAGCGAACGATTCAATTTTATTGCAGCTTAACTTTATTAACACGACGACTGCGCCTCACACACACACACACACACACACACACACACACACACACACACTCCTCTTCCAGATTTCGAGATCTCTCAGTGGAGAACAAAAGACTTGTAAGAGTATGAAGCGGCTCTTTGAAGAGCGTGTGATAAAGCCGACACGAGCTGCCGCTGCCGCTGCTGTTGCCGCTGCTGTTGCCGATGCTGTTGCTGCTGCTGTGGTTGGGTTAAGTGATTCATTTAGCGGCAATCAGAAAATGCACTTTCCAGCCAGGCTCAGCGATCCTCATGATTTATTGTTATATGTGCCGGCCCTTTAAATATTTGCCTTGTCCGCGACGGCGACTTTATCTCATTAGAGTCTCTCTGTGCTTTGTTTTTTTTTTCTGTTTTTCTGTATTATATTTTTGCCGTTAAGTGATGGAAATGAAATGCCAAATGGCCACCTCGCAGTCTCCGCGTCTCCTAATGACAAGTTTCCAATTGCAAAACGGCAAGCGGCAACTATTTTTGTGCTCTGCTTGGCAGCAACAAAAGCGACAGAGACTGCACAGATACACACACACAGATACAGATACAAATGCAGATGCCGACGTAGATGCAGATGCAGATATGAGATACATTTACAATTCGTTCGACCCACACACACATAATTCTGCGAGTGCGCTGCGCTCAAATTACAACAAACATGCATGAAAAATGAAAAATAGAAATGTGCGGCTTTCGAGATACATTTGTATCTGCATACGAGTTGCGAGTGCGAGAGATACTCGTGTATCTACTACGCCCATGTAATAGACGTGGCGTTTCCGCTGCCGAACATTTCCGGCCCTTGCGCATGCGCAGCCATTTGAGTTATATATGCATGCTTTTAAAGCACTCTCCAAGCCTCCCCTTCCCCTTCTTTCCCCCTTCGTGAAGTGAAGTGTGCGTATCTTGCAGATATGCGTCTCGAAGTCGCACTGTCAGGCTATAAACTCAATATTACATTTTTACTATGTGTTGCCGTTTATTTATTGAAGATTCTTATGCGCGCGGAATTTTTAAACCATAAAATTTTGCTTTTTACGCCGCAGGTGATCATGAAATTTGTTTAAGAGCCTCCTTTAAAGAGGAAGTTCAAGCCTCTTGGCTGTCCACATTTATCTCTCTGGCAAGCAGCATAATAAAATCTTTAACTGCCTTTTATGTGCATTTTTAACACTCTCAACTAATATAAAATGCACCCACCCAATGCGTTGTGGCTTCGCTATCGCCAAATAAATTATATATATTATGATCGTCTGATCAGAAGTTGGCCATGTGCAACATTTATTGGCATTTCTAATTGCAAGAGTTGTAGAAGTTTTCATTTTACGACTAGAGATGCGCTGTAAATATTATTCTACAAGAATATTCAAAATTTATATTGGCATTTTAGTAAATAAAAGTATATGAGCGAGGGTTGATGTTCATTAAGAATAGACACAGAAAAAAATATCGGTTAAATACGCTGAATTAAAAGCGGAGCGGTGTTAATATCTAAATTATCCAGGAATATCTGATTTTGGTAATTTTGAAACTTTTAGATTCCCGATTGAAGTTTATAGTATTAAATATCGTATTAAATCAAAACTTTTATTATACTCAAAATACGAATTATGCCGTTTATTATTATTATTATTATTATTATGAGTATTATTATATTATTTATGATTTATAGTTATTAAGTCGAATACTATTAAATTAACAACTTAATACTGAATGCTTGATTTTTCCAATTCCTTTCTTCGTTGCACTTGTTAGCTTATAACCCTCTTTATTCTTTTGCTGCCGGGTATAAAAATACTTGTAATGCGTTGCCAAAAGTCTCGAGTAGCCATGGCTATAATATGTTGTCCCTTCCTGTCGCCAGTGCGTCGCGTCGCCGCAGTCGCACGTACTGGGTTAATGCCAACGGTTTCCTGCCACACACACACTCTGAAAGCAAGTGGATAGATAGCTCGAAGCTAAAGCTGAAGCTTAGCTAAAGCAACTGCAAGAACGAACGTTGGCTTTATCACAATTATTACTTGACTTCCTGGTTGCAACAGCCGCCACCATGTGGCAAGATCATTAGGCGAGTGGCCAACAGCAATAACAACAAGAAAAACTTTGCTATGATGTGGATGTTGATGTTGATAATGATTATTATTATGTATCATGATAATTGGTAGTAGATGCTTTAATTTGTTTTTCCTTTTAATTGCACACAATTGCCGTGGCGTGTTCACTAACCAACACATCTCTCTTCTTTCTTTCTGCCTCTCTTTCTTTTCTTGACGCCGACAGATATGCAACAATCTTGGCATTCGATGTGAAAGTGGAGCGCGAGGCACAGGAAATGGCCGATTCGTTGGGTGTTAAAATCTTCCAAGCGGACATTATCTATCATCTGTTCGACAAGTTCACCTCCTACCGTGAAGAGCTGAAGGCAAAGAAACGAGAAGAGTTCCGTTCCATTGCCGTATTCCCCTGCAAGCTAAAGGTGAGTGAAATGAAACTAGAACAAAGCAAAGACAATTTCAATTCCCTTTCGAGAGTATTCAAAACGTAATTAGCCCCAAAAGCTGCAGGTGTAAAATGCAATCAACCCGATTTGTGGTTGAACTCCAGCTGAGTTGCAAGTCTAATAATGCGTCTGTTGCGTCTGCGCAAGAAACTCAGCGATTAAAGCTTGTTCGCGACGCTTGCATCTCACGTCCACACTTCCTGCTCAAATAATGCTAAAGCAGCCGTATTTGATTTATAGCTAATCATTAGGTTATAGTCGCATCGTCGACCCTCTAGACCTCTAGCTTAGGAACATCATTATCTCCATCGTCGACGTCTCCGTCGTCTTCGTCTCCCACTGTGCTGTTAATTGGACACACAGCACACAGCTGTTCTTGCCACACGAGTTCTATGCTTCAGTCAGTCGTCCACTGGCTAGTTGGCTAGCAAATGCTGTTGCCTTAACAATGACGTTGTTTAGTTAAGTTATTAACCTGCCCCATCCGTTGCATTCGTGCCACTTTTTTTCATATAGTTAGCTGAGCTCGTTTCTTCATCTGCTGCCTGCAGCAACATTTCAACCTAAGCTGTCTACGCTGCAGAAATAGAGTTAATTTGGTCTAGTTAGATGGAATTAAGTCTGGAAATAAAATATGTATATAATGACTATAAATCTAAATTGTAATTAATGTTATGATCCCTGAGATATTATTTTGAATTATGATGATGATGTTCTTAGCATGAATAAATCATATATTTACAATTTCAGCAGTTATATATTTTTAGTATTCTCATTTTTATTAAAGTTTTCCGTTTACTAGAAACTTGGGGCAAGTCAATTTGGAGACAATTTGAATATATTCTCAGTTATACTATAGCTTAACTAATATTGCGATAAATTTTTTACTAATTATCGAAATGTCATTAATCTTTATATAGTGTCATCTGAAGAATCCAACTATTTTCATGTGCAAATTCTATGTTATTCGCAATACAATTGAGTTTAATAAATTTTCCCAGACTTTCAGCTCGTTATCTAGAGTTGAAATTACGAATTTTTATAGAATCCTTGCGCTATCGATAACAGACTGATCAAACATCTACTGTTTATATCCAATTCACAGATACTGCCACAATTCATATTCAACAGCCGCGATCCGATCGTCATGGGCATTATGGTCGAGAATGGCATAGTCAAAGTGGGAACGCCAATCTGTGTGCCCAGCAAAGAGGTAAGTGTTGAGTTTTTGTTTGTCACAGTCGCAGTCGCGGTCGCGGCAAATATTTAACTATTTTCTGCGCGAGTTTGCCACAAAAGGTTATTCATTGAATGGCCAAGCATTGTAGATACAATCCATCCATCCACCGATCCATCCATCCATTTGTCCAACTGTCCACAGGCTTCTCATTTGGTATTTCATTCTAACTATTGCGACGCCGCTGCACAATGAAAATCCTTGTCTCTACTGCTCTGCAGCTCTTCAAAAGCGTGTCAAGTATCTAGATACGAAGTGTGTGTGTGTGTACTAGTGTGTGTTTGTGTATAAGGGCCCATCTTTTTAAACTGCGTCGTTCTGGCGCTGGTTTCTCAGTGTTTGGTTTTGTGTAGTCGACTTCTTTCTCGAGGCTTTCATTGTTGACACAGGTGCGTGTTGTGTTTGGTGTTGTGTTGTGTTGTTGTGCTGTGTTGTTGTGTCTGCAGCGCTACACTCGCCTCTTATTGTTTATTTGCCAATGCGCTCTCGTGCTGCAATTGCGCTTAAGAATTCTGTATATCAATTTAGATATTTATGTAGAAACTTCAAATATCGACGCTCGTTTTGCACAACAAATTCCTGAGATACTTCGTCTTTGATTTCAGTCTCATTCTCAGTCTCAGTCTCAGTTCTCAGTCGGCGGTGTCGTGTTGTTGCATTTCCTTTTGCGCATCCTGCTTGCAAATGAAATGAATGTGATTGTGGGGAGGCACAATTATTGTCCTTCCGTTTCGGATTGCAATTTATGCGCAGACATGTCCTGTTTCCCGTCTTCTGCTTCTTCCCCCGCCCAGCACAACAATAACTGTTTCCTCTGGCGGCAGCAAAAAATGAAAGAAAGAAAAGAAACAACGACGACAACTTGAATGGTTACTGCTACTGCAACAGCAAACAAGAATCTTTTAGCAAAAAGGGTTCGCCTTCGTCTTTGCGCCTCTGCGCTTGACTTTTGGGAAGAAGCGAAAAGAGTCGAAGAGTTGATATTCCCCGGACTCAACTGGACTGTCGACTGTGGACTGTCGACTGCGAACTGGTCTCCTCGACTCTTCGTTGGTCGGCCTGGCTTCATTGGCAATTATAACTTCCTCAATTATCCAGCAGAGCGCAGCTAAGCTGTGCGCTTCCCGTCATTCATCGTCATTCTTTTAAAACATTTTCCTCTTTTTTTTTTTGTTGTTGTTGTTGTGCTGCTTCTAAAGTATATTAATACAGATTTTTGTGCCCTCCCTTCGCGCATCTCTTAGATACTTACAGCTGCCATCCCTTTTGTGCTGGCAAACGTCGACATCATCCCAGTCTATCCCCAATCAACTCTACTTTATTTCTGCGAAGCCTGTCGTTGTTGTCGGTGTTGTTGTTGTTGCTTTGTCGCCAATGTTGATCGTTGTTGTTTTTGCTGTTCCTTTTTGCCTCGCGATTTCCGTCGATTTTGACTTGGGGTCCAACTTCCTTTGGAGCCAGAGACAGCAACAGATACAAAGCGTGTGCGTGTCTCTGTCTCTCTGGATTGTTTGCCAGATGGCCAGATGGTCAGGCATAGGGCCAGATCGAGGCTACACTACACTACACTGCTGTTACCATTGCCATTGATTGCCTTTATTAATTATATAATTAAATCTGTAATGACAGAGAGAGAGAGCGAGACTTGACTTGCTTGCCCTCAACTTGAAGCTTGAAATTTGTAGCCTCGCCCTTTGTTTCAGCGCCGCTGTAATTGTTTCGTTGTATGCCAAAACTTCCGTTCTCATACGCAATTTGACCAACTGTTCTCCAGTGCTTTAAAAACCACTTCCTTTTCCTTCGTTTTATTTTTTGTGGATCTTACACGATCGATGACCGACGTTGGTCACAATTTGGCTCACTCGTTGCGCGTGCTTCAACCCTTAACCCTTAATCTTAACCCTGGGTCAATTGCTCTTTGCTGTTGCCCCCCGACTGCAAAGTGTCAAAAGTGTGTAATGTAATTTGAGACAACAGCAGTTGCCTTTGGGGCTAATGAGGGTCAATATGTTTGGGCTTGATTTCGATATGTTAAGGGTATGTAAAGATATTGATTCGTTTTGGTTTTTATTACATGCATAAAAGAAGTGATTGCTTTAGGCACTACTTTATAATAGTTTTCGATTTAGTTATCAATCATAATTTCATTGATTTCTCAATCACGTTTTGAGCTGAAGAAGTTTTTTTGATAACTTGATAAATTAGCAATCTATTAAGATGTCAATAAAGTTTTTGAGCGCATGCTTAAATTATGTGCTACTAATTGATGTTTCAGTAAACAAAACTATTATTTTTTTGGTAGCTCTGTTTTATCAATGACAAATTGCCATTGACTAGGGAAATTATTCCAAATTTCTTAAGATTTGTTTTTGCATATATTAGACGGATGTGGCGAGAGCTATTTAGCATTGATTACGAGAGATTTTTAGGGTTCTGTTTTTGACTTTAAATACTCTCTGATTATTATTTTAATATAGAGTATGAATCTTCCATTTAAGTACGCTCAGCAACTTTATTAAAATGATAGAACTATAAAATAAATTTCAGCTCAATTCCTTTTATGCACTTGAATCACAGGAAGTCATCTGCTTTTAAGATCTTGGCTTCGATCTACAAGACTGCATTTTAAATACTATAAAAATGTGTATACTCTTTAACGATCATATAATGCTCTGTCGATTGATATTCTATGCTTCGCTTAGATGGCATATCTCGGTCGTAAAAATGTTTACAACACTTGGCCGAACACTTCCTTTTGGAAACAGCACAGTTGCCCAACAAGGGCAGCAATGAAATTGATATGCCCATATATCGGCAAGGGTATCTAAAACGGGGCGACACCGTCTCTTAGGCTTGGGCTTCAGCTTCGGTGGGGAGTATCTTTCATTTTCTACGCTGGCTGCATTTAAAAGTCGAGCTAAACAGCGAACGGAAGTTGGAGGCGTTGCTCAGCGCCAAATCCGACAATCACTTGGCATATGCTGGCTGCGTGCGAATGAATGAATGCGAATGAATGAGTGCGAGTGCGAGTGAGTGTCTACTATAAGTAATTTATATATCCACATTGAGTGGATGCCTAGCTATGTAGTCAATGCTAAATAGTCTGCTGTGACTTCTGAAGCAAGCTCTGAAAAAGTAACAGCAACGAAATCAAAAACCAAAAGCAAGGCTGAAAAAAAACAAACCTCAAAGAAAGCGAATCGAACAAAGTTTTGTTAATTCAGACGTGAAGCAGTTTCTCGTTGCTTGAGATGTAGTATCTGTATCTTGTAGGTTGTTTTTTTTATGTTGGTTGATGTGCTACCCGTTGAGCAAGCTCCTGTGCTGCTGGCCACTTGTTTCTTGCTTGCCACTTGTGGCAAGATCGCACCGAGGCGATCGATATCTTTTAATAATTTCATTCATGCCTCGAGTTGTGTTATTGCTGTTGGCGCTCTCTGCTGATACCCAGCTACTCGTTGCTGTCGTTGTTGTTGTCTGCACAAGTGCTGTTCGACCGGAAATGAAAGCTTTTTGTTTTTTTGTTGTTTTCAATGTGCTGCCGGTTTTTGTTTCTTTTCGTTTCGTTAATTAAATGCCGCCGGGCCTGGCATGGTTTGATTACCTACGAGTGCGAGTACGTTGACTACATTGACTGCCTCGCACTTTTCCCTTTTCGCGCTTTGCCCATTGTGAAAGGGCGTCTCCCCTCTCTGTAGTATATATATGTAGGGGATCCCTTGTACTTAAGTTATATGCGCGTTTTGTGCCATCGCATTTCAAGCAAAGATTTTGATACGCTTCTCTGCATTGCTAAGAAGACCACATGGGCGTTTGACTTCCGTTCGCCGCCTTAGTAACTTTTTGGCCTGGGAATGTGGTAAACGAATGCAACCAACCAACGACTATTTATAAACTACATTCATACGCCATTTAAGTAGAACTAAAGTCGAGATTATTTTCAAGGCATAATGCATGGAAGAATGAACAAAGGGAAAGAGTGACGATCTTAAGTGAAGAGGGAAAAATTTCATTTGTAGAGAATGCTTGGTTTAAATTTGTCAAATTTATATTGTCAACTTGTCAATGATATATAAAAATAAATTATAAAAGCATAAAATAATAACGAAGTATTAAATAAAAATAATAACATTGACTTATGGAAGGATTATAATTTATTGTAAAGCAATTACAAATTCAGAAATGTAATTATAAATATATTATGCCATTCAAAGAGGAACCAAAATATTTCTTTGTGAATTACTTAAAAATTATTGAAAATTAATAAATAAAATATTATATAATACTGTAAAAAGATAGTAGAACTAAAACTATAAAAAATATTTGTTATTGATTGATGAATCGTAATTATTCTTGTTAAAACAAAATAGTTCAAAATGATTATATATAAAAATAAATAAATGGAGGTAAAAAGAAAGTATGGGAAATAAAAAGATATTGATAACAAATTTTAAATAATTATTATTACTTTTTAAATATTTATAAAAAACGTCAAATAGATGTTTCATTGTCAACAGATTGTATTTAAATGAAGATTTTCCTGCTTATTACAGATATTTTCTGTGTAATATTTTTTGTTTCCTCCTCTAATCGTATCAGTTCAATCCGAAAAACATTCTTATTTTCTACGTTCTTAAATTTGCTTGGTTGCATTTGCTAAGGGGATTGTTATGAATACGAGACGTGTGCGACAAAGGCGCAATTTGAGTAGAGCGTTAAGCGGGAACAATGGGAGTGACAACAACAATTGAAAGGCGGTAGAAACATCGCTAAGAATCGGAAGAAGTAATTAAATGGAAAAGAAGTTGCAGCTGAGGCGTTGCGGAAGCGGATTTTAGCAGCACAAGCAGCAGATGCGGGCTGCAATTTGAGGCAGCAACAGCGGGGCAGCAACAACAGCAACAACAACAACTGCCTTAGAACGGAAGCAGGCCAGGCGGCAGAACGGATGTGAATGCTTCCGCACGTAGATGAAGAAAGAATGTGTGTAGTATGAATAAATGAATGAATGAATGAGTGTGTCTGTGAATGAAAGATAGGAAAATGAGGTAACCGCTCCAAATTTAAGTAAAACACTTGAAGGTCTCTCTCTATCGTTCGTTATACTCGCTATTTGTAAGGTTAGAAGGGTATTATAACTTATTGGCAAAGCGTAAATAAATGGAACAGGCAAAATGAAGAATCTAATAAAATCAGAAAAATATCTTGAAAGTTGTTCAAGATATAGTTTAAGGCTACATTACATTTTGGTATATTTTGTACATTGTGGTATATCGATATATGAAGTATACCAACCTACTACTTCTACTAGTCTAAATTATATTTTGGTATATTTTGTTCTCCATGATATATTTTGTGTATAGTGGTATATTGATATATTAAATATACTGTAATATATAACTTTTCATATAATTTAGAGATTTCTGGTATATTAATTTAGTATATTTTAAAAACATTACCGCACTGTTTACCTTTTATTGTAAATCTGTAGCTGGTATTTCAAAGTTGATCACACTCAACACTTCGTCCAAGTCGGAAGTGAACAAAGTGCAGACAGCAAATAACCTTAGGGGCTGGAGGAAGTTCTTAAGGCTGGGCAGGTGTTGGCTGCTTCTTTTTCTGCCCTTAGCGGCCGGAAGTAAAGGGAAATTTCATGTGTGTGCCAAGTTATGAATGGTGCTGAAGCAATTCACGACTGCTTATCACTGAATACATTTAATTTTAATGGTGAAATTTTTGTTGTTGTGTGGGCGCAGCACAGCTAAAACAACAACAACAGCAAAACGGCGGCGCATATCTAAAAAAATATATATATGGAGATACGTATATACATATACATACATAATAATAAAAGCGTATAATGTAAAATGGAGCAAACAGACCATAAAACCAACAGCAAGCGAGGCAACAAACAGCAAAGAGCCCATGAATGAAATCTACGCTAATAGAAAACTATAAAAACAAGTTTTGAAATAGATTCACACATATCACATAGATAGCGCGATACATATGTAAACATGTGTGTGTATGTGTATCATAAAGTGCGCCGCCAAAAAAAAAAGCGAAAAAAACAATAAACAAATATTCGAACGAAATGATTTTTTGGGATTTGCACTTAAGCTAAACATTTTGCACGTAAAACTGTAAGTGGAGCTGTGTGTTCGTCTATTGCTACAGCTGTGCTGTGTATCTGTATCTCGTATCTGTATCTGTAGCTGCAATTGTATCTGTATCTGTATCTGTATCTCGCTCGTTTCATTCATAAAAATGCTTATTTCCTGTTGTTTGGCTAGGCGACCGCCTAGAGCGCTTCATGTTTCGAGTGTAGTTTGCACAGTCATAAAAAAAACGCACACACTCAACACACACACACTCACACTGGCATATGTGAAGAGACTGAAAGTCATTCAGGCTCGCGATAAGATAATAAAATCCGCTTAGATACGCGCTTTTTTTTTGCGCTCTGTCTTCCTCCTCTTGTATCTGTATCTGTAGCTGCGTCTGCTTTTGCTCTGTATTTGCAGCTATATCCACACACACACACAGTACACATTTATATACACATGTGTGTGTGTATATTTTACTATGAAAATGAATAGCAACAACAAAAGAAATTAGCGTAATTAGCAAATTACTCGCCATATAATTTTTTTTTCTCTGTTTCTGTTTCATTTTGTGGCTTGGAATTGACGTCGTCGTCGTCGTCTGTCGTTTTGTTTGGTGGGTCGCTTGGTCAGTTGGTCGCCTTCTTCGACATTTCAGTCGTCGCATTTCAGTTTTCTTGGCCGGATATGCTGAATTTGCACAAAAGGCGGAAAATCGCATTTTTCGTTGGAGCAAAGCATTTCTCTTCTGTCTCTTTCTCGTTTCATTATTTTTTGTTGCGCTGTGTTTTTGGTTACACGCGCTCCCAAAATAAATATACTTAATTGACGTTTGTTAATCGCAACGAGAGATGATGAGGCGGGTCGCCATCGCCATCGCCATCGTACGTGTCTGGCATTCTGCAACCCGTAGAACTTGCAAAAAAAAGATATATATATACAAAATAAAACTGAAATATAAAACAACCACAGCAACAAACACAAACCGACGACGCCGACGCCCACGAGTCTTTCTCAAAGTAGAACAATAAACCAAAAAGGGCTGACAGTTTGTCTGCTGTGGCTGCTCGCATGGTCGGCCGGCTTTTTTTCCTCTTTTTATTGTTTGTCTCTTGGTTTTGGTTTTTTGGTTGTCATGTGGCCAATTAGTCGACTTCCACGCGTCATGCAGAAACCGAAATACACAAGTGTTGGAGTTTGATTGAAAATGATTACGATTACGTTTAACATTTGCGAGAGCTCAGCTTGTGGAGACAGACATTAGAATAACGAAGCTTATAGTCTGAAAAAGTAATAAGCATGTAGTCATATTTGAATAAGTGTTCCAATTATTGAAAAGATTTGTGCTTAAAGTCTTTCGTACACTCTATACTAATAATGAACTGATCTAAATTTGATATTTTAAGTGTTAAAAGGTATTGTTTTTGGATATTGATTAAAAACTGTATATATTTCGTAGTAAACAATACAGTTTTTATTAAAAAAAAGTAAATATTCCAAAGAGAATGAAATATTTTTAATTCGAATAAATTTGTGTATAGCAAAAATGTAATATTTAGACTATAACTTCAATGCATTTATTTGTCGATAAATATCAACGATTCTTTCTTGTGATTATATGATATTATTTTTATGTGCGTTACTTACAGAAATATAATATATACTAATAATACTTTTTGCACTTTGATTACATAAATGAAATATTCCAATGAACCTTTGTGTGTACCTCGTTTGCAAAAATTACATATTCTAACGATTTTTTGGAAAATCAACATTTCACCAAAATTTATCAGCACTCTGTTAAGGCTTACTTTTACTTTACTTTTTTTCCTACTTTCATCTTATCGATGACAAACAAAAAACACTGATTTAATTTTTCCACACTTTAAATGCCTCACCTTGATACTAAAAGTATTTCTTATTACACATTCACTTAAAATGAAATGGAAAAAACAATAGAGGCTTCAATGTCAATCGCGGGGGATTTACACGAAAATAAATTTGAATCAACAAAAATATTCATCAATTTTTTTTTGCCACCTGTAATCCCAATAATAATGAATGAAATGACAAAATGAATGCAAAAATACGTAAATACTGAATTAAATATAAAATGAATAAAAGTAATAAATGAAATTATCTACGCTCCATATCATATTCATTCATTGTTTGCGCATTTTTTTGTTTTTTGTTTTTGGTAGCAAGCCATATACTTTATTTCGGAATATGTTCTGACAGACTTGGTTAGACCTTGAACTACAATTGACGGGGGAATGCCATTGAACTAACGAACGATAAATGAGCTCGATCACCTTGAAATATTTCAATTTTGGCCTAATCACTTCCTAGATTGTGCTCAATCAGTCAGTGCGACAGACATTCAGTCAGTCAGTCAGTCAATCAGTCGAGACAACAGATGGTCAATCACAATCAAGGCGGGGGAAATTGCAATTGTTGGTTGGTTGATTGTTAGTTATTACGCTTATCAGAGGCATTTGCAGTTGCTAGAAGATTCTTATCACAATTGATCGACTGGGCCTAAATGGGGTTCACTTTATGATTGCTTTGTGTGTGCTTTGCTGCGTTGCGTTGCGTTCATTCATTATTGTTTTGCACTTGCGTATTTCGATGCCTTGATAAATGTATCTATAAGTGTTTCCGATTTGATAAAAAAATGGGTGAGAGACATGTAACAGGCCAAAAGGAGAACCAAGACCAAGTTGTTATCAATGAAAAGTTGCTGCTGTCATTGTCATTGGTGTTGTTGTTGTTGTTCGCCACCGTTGGCACTTTGCAGCACCCACCTGAGTTGATACTTCAATTTGAATCCCACTGACTTCCTGTGAGTGAAAGAGTGAAGAAAAATCAAGTAAGAAAGCTAAAGCCGAGTGTGCTCGACTGTGAGATACCTGATACCCAATTTCAATAAAACCTTTTACTGAAAATATACCATATTAATATACCGAAAAATACTAAATATATACAAATTATAATATACTGAATATATATATTCAAAATATACCGTAGAGTACAAAATATACCACAGAGTATAAAATATTCCAAAAACTACTAACTATATAAAAATAAAAATATACTGAAAGCTATATTAGGTATATCGGCAAAGTAGTACATTCAAAAATATACCTCAGTGCGCAAAATATACCACAGAGTACAAAATATACCACATTGTCATCCAAAGCAACTAAGTCCATGTTGCGGTAAAAATATACCATAGAGTACAATATATACCAAATTGTCAGTCAAAGTAACTAAGATCCTAGTGCATTAAAATATACCATTGAATACAATAAATACCATAGAATACAAAATATACCACAGAGTACAAAATATACCAAATTGTCAGTCAAAGTAACTAAGACCCTAGTGTACTAAAATATACTAAAGAATACAAAGTATATCACAGAGTACAAAATCTACCATAGTCTACAAAATATACCAGTTAGTCAGCCAAAGTAATTAAGACCCCATTGCAGTAGACGTTTCTTAAATAACTTCTGCCTGCAGCCACAAACGTGTCATACCCTTCTACCCTTTGGGCAGCTGGTATACAAACGAGAGACAAGCAAAGAGACCTTTGTGCCTTTTGTCCCCACCTACGATGCGAGCTCTGTTTATGTATCTATATAGGTAGAGTAGACTCTGCCATGTGGGCGTCGGCTGCATTCACAGCGGATGCTAATGAGCATGACTAGACATATGGCTGATAGCTTGGCCTGGCTTCAATAGGTGTTGTGTTGCCATTGTTAATGCTGTTGACAGCCCTCGGAGAGGTTGGCAGCCAAGTGCCGAGGCGTTGCAGATGCGCTGCAGCTGCTCCAGCTTCAGATCCAACTATTCTCAATTGTTGAGAGAATCCCACGAACTCGCTGGACATCTAATGAAATGACAATTGTTGTGTGTGCAGATACAAATGTATCTTCTCTCTTTTTTTGGTGGGGGAGATAGCTTAATTAGATTGGAAAACCTTCGCTGACCAGCATAAATTTGTGTTGTGTTTGTTCGCAGTGTGGGCTTCAGGCAAACACTCGAATCAACGCCCAAAAGCAAAGCAGAGTCAACACTCACCTTTGTATGACGTAGGCAGCTTTAGCTTTCTTCTCCCTCTCTGGTGTTTGCTGATGTCTCGAATTCATTTGAAATGCATTGGCCAAGGCAAACAGCAGTGCTTCCATTGAATAGTTTGTTGTTCTTTTATATTTTTACTGGCTACTGTTTGGCGCTTTGCAGCTGCGCAGTCATCACAACAGTTTCTATCTTCTGGCTGTCTTCATTCTTGATGACGTTGACAAAGTTCTTGAGCGATGCGATTAAAGCTAAAACTAAGCGTGTTTCACGAATGTATTTTTTTTTTTTTTTTGGTTGTTTCTCAACGGATGTCGCAAATTTTGGCACTCTGATTTGCCTTTCCACAAACATACATTTGATTGAGTGTATGTGTGTGTGTGTTTTTTTTTTTTGTTGAAATGCCGTAATTCTCTCAGCCGGCAGCTAATTTAGTGTTTCCTGCTGACAACTGCAGTTTAAGCTTCAAAGACAAAGCACAACCATGATAAAGAATGAAACAAAGACAACGACGCAGACAGACAGAGAGAGAGAGAGAAATGAAATTATGGTTTTTACCTCATTAATATGAGAAAACTTGGTGATCTAGCAATTATTTTCTACTTACGCTTGATAGAATCAAATTACGGAGAAAACTTGAGAAAATGAAATGAGAAAGTGTAGAATAGAATAGTTAGTAATTTCTAAGATTTATATTTGATGTAATATGAGATATTAATTGTGTGTAGAGAGTGTAGAGAAAGAATAACACTAATTCTGTGTAGTGGAATATAACTATTATAGTTGTATAATATTATTATATTATGAATAATATGTTTTATACATAACATATAGTATATACTCTAATACTCTAATATAGAATGTATGGTATATTTATTATATTATATTTAGTATGTAAAAGTCAGCCAAAGAAAGTATAGAGAAAGAAAGGTTGAAAGATATCGATAATGAGCTAAAATATTAATGTGAGTACAATTATTAAATTATATTTCTCAATTCATTAAACCTTCAAAATACATTTCCTAAAACAACAGAAATAAGGAGTAATAAATGTAGAGACAGATAAAGATAACTAGAGACACATAATTGTAATCAATAGTTAAAAAAATTAAAATATTCAAATTAAATACAGCTGATGTTTGACAATTATTAAATTACCTTTTTCAATTCGATAAACTATTAAAATAATAATATAACTATAACAACATATGTATATAGATACTAAAAATAACATAAATATAATATATTAAATGTAAAATCAGTTAAAGAACATTGGTGACACATTCTTGTAATCAATCTGGCAGCATTTTAAACCTAGCAAATAAATCAAAGAGTTTAATAATCCTGCTGCTCTTTGTGGTATGGAAACAATCTTCAATATGATCTATCAAACAATTCGGAGTGCGTCTCATAAATTGTTTAATAAATTGTGATTTTGTGCAAACATAAAACAAGCTGTGGCAGCGAGCGTCGTTTGCTCGTATTTTTGTGTCGCTGTTGTTGTTGTTCTTGTATGAAAATAGACGACATCCGGTCTGTAGAAAATATATAAATCATATTTTTAGATAAACGTTGATACAAGCACACACATAAACACACACGCACACACACACACATTGCAAACTGTTGGTTGAGCAGCGCAAAACTAATAATCAAAAAAGAACAAAAAACTGCTAGTTTTAGTTATATTGCTTTCGTAGCTCGTGCAGCAAAAAGCTGATTATGATATAATCATTAACCCTTCGATGGGCTATAGAGCTTAGCATGTGTGTGGAAATGGAAATAAATTAACACATTTAATGAAAAATGCGACGAACAGACCAAAAAAAAAAAAAAAAAAAACTGAAAAACTGAAAACGGAGCGTATGAGTAATCAACGACAGGAAATGGTGACAAATGCGCCCCTCGCAAGCCTCCACAAGTTGTCTATGTGTGTGTGTGTGTGTGTGTCTATGAGTTTATGTGTGTGTGTGTCTCCCTGTGTATGTAAATGTGTTGTAGCTATTTGCACCGATAGCAACAAGCCAAAAACAGAAAAAAGAGAAGAAAAAAAAATTTCAATAATTTATTTGGTTTGAATGAAATACGAACGAAGCGAACGCAATGGCGAACCAAAGGGGGGAATGGAGGGGGCGAGTAGGGGGACAAGGGGAGGCGAGGTGGCCGCCATTGGGGCGCCCACAGGAAACGTTGCCGTTGCAGTCGACGCTGGCAGCGCAGTCGCTGGCAGCGTTGGCTTGGCGACAGTTTCCTGTGTTTAATTTGTTGTTGTCGTTGTTGTTGTTTCTGCTGCTGTTGTTGTTGAGTGCAAACGAGTTACGACAACAAACATATTACAATTTGGTTCAATGACTTTGCCCAGCGATAGCTGTATTGTGTTTTTTTTGAGTGTGTGTGTGTGTGTGTGTGGCAAGCAGTTGTTGTCGCATAGTTTTCGCTTTGGGGGCGTTATCTAACCCCGCTGTGAACACCCATTTAGCCAAAACACCCACAAGCTCTCTCGTTTATCAGTGGCAAATGTTAAGGAAGTGTTCCAGATGTCTCTCTGTGTGTGTGTGTATATGTGTGTGTGTATTGATAACAACAACAAAAAGTCTGACTAAAGCCCAACAAAGTCAACCCAACCCGAGTTTATTTTTTTTTCTATTTCTGTTTCAACTATTTCGGCATTATTTCATGTTTGTTGCAATTACTTTTGTATTTGTTGTCTTATCTGTTGCACATGCCACAATTTAATGATCCCATTCAAAGCCAGCCGTCTTTAGTGCCTATTTATTCACACTCTATTTCTATTTCGATATCTATATTTTTGTTATTTCTTTTCTTGTTTTGCAGTTTGTGGACATTGGCATAGTCACCTCCATTGAATCGAATCACAAGCAAATTGAATTCGCCCGTAAAGGCCAAGAGATTTGCATCAAAATAGAACCGATTCCCGGAGAATCACCCAAAATGTTTGGCCGTCACTTCGAGGCCGACGACATGCTCGTCAGCAAGGTAAGTTTGAATGCATTTTATTATTTTATAATCAATGGAATACTGTATTGCCTACGAATTACATTTCAAGAATATCATGTTAACGAACTGTGTTCTTTAGTATATAAATTTAATAGTTGCACTATTAAATATACTGAATGCCAATGATATACTATACTGAATATTTAATAACAGTGATTTATTCGGTATATTTATACTGAATATTATAATAATGTCATAATTCAGAAAAAGATTAAAAAATAAAACTCATTCAAAAATAGTGTTTGGTACAATTGCTAATTATATGAATGATTTCTTAAAGTCACCATAAATGGGAACTAATATTAAGAACGTATTAAATAGTGCAGAAATATTTATTATCCAGTGTGTTATCTGTATTAGGATAATAAACTGTCAATGAGCAAATTGGGCACTTAATTTCCAAATTCATTATGTTTTATTACACTAACTTTAATATTATATTGTCACTATAGAAATTGCTTAGGTTAATTTAGTCAACATTAGGGGAAAGCTTATAAAATAAAAGTTACCTAAATAGAGTGTTGAACTTTATGTGAGTTCCGTATTTATTTTAGTTATGTGTACACAAAAGAACAACATAAAACATCTAAATATTAGCTAAAATCGTATTAGATTTGCAGATATCTCTAACTTAAATTATATATAACTACAATTTCTTAAGCAACAACATTAATCTGTGCTATTATATTACAAAATATTAAATAATGAAGATTTGTATTAGGCAGCTCAAATAACTTTACCAATGTTTCAAAAAATAGCAAATCATAAAGAAAATATGTTTTATGATCAACTACTTCTTTAAAAGAAGTTTGGCAAATCTTACAATAGATTGTAGTCCATCTCAGTTTTTCTGTGCATTTTATTTGAATTAAATGACTTCAAATTATATAAAACGTAATATGGCAGACAATAAGTAGAGAACTTATTTAATCACCATAAAAATTCGTAAATCATCTCATTCTTTCAATAAATTTGTTTACAAAAATAAGTTTTATTAGCAACCATTTTTTTGATTGAAATTTAATTTTGGCACTATAACTCATATTTCCTTTCAAGTCGTATTTTATTTAAATGAAAACACTTCAGACTACATATAAAACCCATTCAACTGCTCACCCAATTTCGATTTAAAGACGAACAATAGAATCGAATAATCTAAAAGAGGGTTTAATTGCCGCATTTGGCAACACATGCTTTCTAGTTTCCGCTCTTTTTTTCACCATTGTTTTGCAAGTCGAGACACCTACCTAATGTTGTTGTTGTTGGTTGGTTGTTGGGTTGTTTGGTGTTGTGGTTATGGCCCGCACATTAATTGGCCAATTTAAATTGACAAGCTGTAGATAAGGTGTTGGGGCTGGCTGTTGGCTGATGGCTGTTCACTGGGTGTTTTAACTTGAAGTAAGGCAATCAAATCTGTTGTTATTGCTATTGATTTCCGTTCTGTGCGCCAAGTGGCACCTGCAGCAGGTAAACATTCACATTAATAACAACAACTCGAAGACGACGACGACGTCGACGTCGATTTTGTCGTCTCGAGAGCACTTAAACTTTGGCAATGCGCCATTTCCAATTTCAATTCCCATTCCCATTCCACGTCGTAGTAGTAGTAGAATTCCCCGCATTTGCTGTTTTGGCTTATCAAATTACATGGCCAAGTTAAGTGAGTGTGTGGGGGCCAGTCGAACAAATTTTATATAAGTGACGCGTTAAAAGGTCTTTGGCAACTTCCGCTCCAGGCAGGTGGTTGAGAGGGGAGGGAGGGGGAGGGGTAGGTGGATGGGAGCTTGACAACAATGCGCCATCATTTGATTAACAATCATAATTACTTCAAAAACGCTGACGTCAAGCGAAGGTTAAAGTTTTCTCTACTCAAAAAGCGAATCGATAATAACTTAATTTTCGTGCTATTTTAGTTTTTGTGTGTCGCTTATCAAACGGTGACGTCAGCACAAAAGACAAAGCAAGGGAGAAGAGGAGGGGAGGGAGATTCGTTGGGTAATTGCTCATTGAGCTTCACTTTGCCGCGAGTTTGATTCAATTAATTTGCCATAAAAATGGTCTGAGTTGATTAATAAAATTTTGTAGTCCACACACAACATGATGTTGTAAAGCGAGACGACGAACATCAAACGAAGGACGAAGCCAAGAGTGTATGAGTGTGTGAGTGTGTTCTAGAGTGTATGAGTGTGTGTAAGTGCTACAACTCATATCTATTTACAGCCGACGAGCTAAAAATAGCGCTCAATGTCTTTTCATATGCTATCAAAGGGTATTATGTCATGGCTGACCTGAGATCGAGGCGCGGCAAAAGCAGCAAAACCACCCTCTAAAACGGGCAAAAAGAAACCAAAGCCACTCCCCCAACCTCCTTACGCCCCACGCCCCCTTTCCATGGCCTGCTCTCGTCGCTGACGTCACGTTTCACCTTCCACGGCAATGCACTTTGCAGCCTCGTTCATTGACTTTTGCCGTTTCTAGTCGTCATCGTCGTCGTCGTCATTGCACAGCAATAACCCAGTTTTTGGTCGCGTTGTTTTGGGTACTCACTTGACCCAGTTGCGTGCCTGCAACGGGTTCAGCTTTCCTCACATTGTGTTGTGTGTGTGTGTGTGTGTGCCATTCAGCCATCCAGCCGAGCAAACCGAGCCAGCAACTGCTTTTATTCACAGATTCTGACGCATTTGGCGACCCGGTTCAGTGGCAAGCAGCAACAGCAACCCAAATACCGCACTCGTCCCTTTTAACTTTTGCTGGCCATTACGGAATTAGATAAGCCTTTTTGCACAGCTCTCTATAAATAGCAGCATCGAGCATTAAGTATTAAGTTCAAATCGAAGGTCCTGCGACTTCGACAACAATCAATATCGCAACTGTGCAAAGGAAGCCGGCTTTGACCGTGTATTGAATGGTATTAAATGAAAAGTAAAGTTGAGCTGCAGGAAATTCCAAATTAAAGCAAGTAAGCGAGCTACAGATTCTGAATAAAAGCATAAAAGTACAGTATTATTCTTAAGATATATTGCAAACATATTAAAATGTACTGTAAGTCACAATTGGTATTGAAGTACTACAATCGAAATATACCATACAGCTCAAAATATACCATATTGTCAGTCAAAGTAGGTAAAACCCGATTAAAAAATAATTGAATGGGGGAATTAATAAGTGCCGGAATTAAAAATTCAATCCTATGTTAACATTATTAATAATGAGCATAAAAACACGATTAGAAATTGAAAGAGAAATTAATAGAGCATAGTATTTAAATATGTAAGACAAGCAGCACTTCATCTTGTATCAATTACTATAATTATAAGTGTAGTATGATTCTAATAAGCAATCTTATTATTAATAAGCTTATTATTGTGAAAATGTAACAAAATTTATGCAATTTTGTGATAGTATGTTAGTTAAAAGATCTGTGCAGACTAGAGAGCGATGGATAAGATTGATGGATTAATCTCAAGAGTGTTCTTTCCAATTGGAAATTATAAGATCTAGCTCTGAAATTTGTAAAATAGTGTCAATTGAAATTTAGTTGACTTAGAACTATCTATGTGCATGTAGATTTTACTTCTTCACACCATATCTGTACGTAGCTTTTTCTCACTTTTTATAAAATGCTTTAGTGATAGCTTTAGTGATAAGAATACATATAATCACTGAATATCTGATCTTGCAAGCTGCATTATAATTCGATTATGGTACTGATTAAAGAACAAAAAACTGTGATCTTATGCTAGATAGCAATCATTAAACTATTGTATAACACTTTTAATTTTTATGGTGCGCAAAATTTCATTTGACATTTTGTCCATAAATCATTTAAAAATCAGTTTCAACTAGATCCACTGCCAAAACAAAACAAAAAATTGCATACAAAAGTTTTCCACCAATTTCCCCTCCAAGTGGAGCTTTCCCCCTTCTAGAAATACGCATTGTTGCAGCTGCATAACAAAAAAGTCGCGTCTCTTGGTTGGCCAACAATATCGCAAGGCGGCTTTATGCTCAGCATTTTAATGTGCACAACATACATTGTGATTGTGATTGTTAGTGTTATTGTTATTGTTATTGTTGGCGATGCCATTTAAAGCCCCATCTATGGTCAGGTAGAAGTACCACGTACCACAATGTATGCAGTTCTCAATTCGCTGGAAGAATTGCTGTCCGAGTGTTTGCTATGAAAATTAATATGCAACTGGCAAATATAATAATTAAATGGAATTGGAAAGCAAGCGGATGTCACTTGGAGGCAGACACTGCAATTGTGTAAAAAAGTAGTAGTTGGAGTGGGTTTCAAAATCTATATTTGTAGTAAAATATGTGTTGAATTCCTTACCTATTATTTATTGTAAATTCTAAATTTGGAAATTTAGAGTAATTCACATTTTATTCTTAGCTAAATGGCGAAAAAAATATAGTTGAAATGGGGTTTTAAAATATAAGATTACAGCTAAGAGACTTCTTGAGTTATTTGCTAACAATAAATGATTAGATGTTTATATTAGTATATTCGAAAATTTAGCATAATTGTTATGACATTTAATGGTTATGTAAGTAAGTAAAAAAGAACAAGTTAAAGTAGGTTAACTTAAGTCAATAAATTTATTTACTGTAATGCTTAGACTAAATTCGTGATTCTGGAATATAAATTTAAAATTATATTGTTCTGGCATTTTATTGATTTTTATAATTTATGTATATTCATTTATTACTATTAGTACAAATTATTAGATTCAATTATATTTAATTTGTGACTAATTTATACAATTCATTTTTGATTTTCCTTTGCAGATTTCACGCCAGAGCATTGACGCTTGCAAGGACTATTTCCGCGATGACTTGATCAAGAACGATTGGGCGTTGATGGTTGAGCTGAAGAAGCTCTTTGAGATTCTCTAAACAAATTGCCAAAACATCACGTACAACAACTGCAACTGCAACAGCTAGAAGAAATGCAATTCTGTGTGCTTGCAACTCAACTCTTAACTACATAATATATGCATTACTATATGGAGATTGTGCTGCTTGCGATGTGAATGTGTGTGTTTTTTTTTAAATTGTGTTGCCGTTGTCTCGCTTACAACAATGTGTGTGTTAAAAAGGTTTTAAATCAAATTTGTAAATGCTTTTTGCACAAACAACAACAACAACAGAAACCATAACAACAACAATAACAACAACAATTTTTGCCTGCGCTTTTTTGTTACGCCTGAAATAATAAAAATAAATAAAAAAAAAAATGAAATGAGAAGAAAATGCAGCAACTTGTTTTTTTGTTGTTGGGAATAACTATGTCAGGAATGACGTCACACGAAGCAGAGATGGGCGTGTAACCTTCATTGAGGATATTGACCCAGTAGCATGCGCAGTGCAGCTCCTTTTCATTCATGGCTCGTCATTGAATGCGCCAAGGATGTGAATGTGTGGATGTGAATGTGGATGCTGCTGCTACTGGATGCTTGTGAATGGGGAGCGGCGACAGCTTGGCAACAACTATGCGAAGAGAGATGGCGCTGCGGCTTCGGCTGCAGAAACTGGGTCAGCCACAGACACAGGCGGGTTCGTTCAACCTGACGGTGACGATGTGGAAGGACGATTGTTTCGCACAACAAAACAGCAGCAACAACACACAACTACACAACGGTTTAGCAGGGTTATAAGTGGCTACCACACACGCACACATTCACACACTCACACTTCTGCATCTGCTGAAGGGTTTTTGTGTCGGTGCAGCAAGTGCGTCAATTTAATGAATGCCAACGTTGCTCTTGAAGCGCAGAACATGCAGCACATGCAGCACATTCGATTATAGTTGAAGGACTTGCCCGGGCCCAGGCCCAGGACTTGCTCAGCGCTGAGTCCTGCCATCATCGGATTACGCAACAGCTTTTATAATTGTGCGGATTAATCTGAGCGCAATTCAACTCATTCACATATGTCAGCAATATGCATGAGTAGTTGTCGATTTAATCGTCTTAAGCGATTTACAGCTCTTCAATTATTCAGTCCGCATTATGTGTTAATGAAAATCTATTGTAGTAGAAAGTTTAACCATTAAAGTATGAACTACGATAGTAATCAATGATAATGAAATTGAATATGCTATATAAATAAATATTTTAAATTTTGTAACAGTTCTTAAATAACCTTAAAATATATTTATGAAAATGAAATACTTTTTACACCTGAGATTTTTTTGACATTTTTAAAATATCATACATTCATTCTTTATCTAAACGTTGGTTTATTAGATATGGACTACGAACTTAATACCTTTTGTAGCAAATACCTAAACTATGTTAAGAGAAATTTATTTAAATTATGTTAAATACTTTTTTGGTCCGATATTTTTTGGTCACAGATGTCATTCCTTAGCTAAGGCTATGAAATACCAAGCATCATTTAATTCTGGCTTCATTGATTTATTAGATTTAAAAGAATAAAAATATATAAATTAAAACTTTTATTCGAACTCAAATAAATGGTTCAAACGTATGAAGTGCAATTTGTATTTAGCTAGTCACTGTTTACTTTTATTTATTTACTAGGTTTTCTTACTTGCCAAAGAAATTGCAATTTTAAACATATTTAAATTATTCTTAACTATTAAATTAATTGAGTTTACTAAGCTACTTATGAACAACTATTAGAATATACATACATACATAGGTGGGTAAAATTGTATTTTTATACCCGCTACCCAAAAGGTTGATGGGTATTATAATTTTGTGTCTTTTATGATTCCTTAATATTTGATTTCGATCGAATATCAAATTGTAGACGTTTTTTGAGAAATACTTTTGAATGGAAAATTACGTCTTTGCAATGGGGTTTTATCTGCTTTGGCTGAAAATTCAGTATATTTCGACCTCTATGGTATATTTCAAATGTAGGACTTCAACGATACACTAAATATGGCATTCGGTATATTTTAGGATTTTTGTGGTATAAAATTCTTTTAATAATAATAGCGCACTGTTTTACTTTTATTCCAAATGGTTAGCGGGTATCTTACAGTCGATCACACTCGATTGTAGCTTTCTTACTGGCTTGAAAATACATTTATTGCACATATTTCTACCTTTTTTTAACCCTTAAATAAATTTAAATTTTACTACAGTTCAATTATTCGCAGCTGTGAAATACATTTGATTATCTAAGCCATACACATATTATATTTGATCAACACTTCAAATTCAAAAGCATTTCTAAATTTGTTTTTTTTTTTGTAACTTAATATATTATTATTAATATATTGCTTTTAGCTCTAACTAACCAACAATTATAAATAAAAGATTCTAATTTAAACTTTATTATCTATGTGATCAAAATAAATTGTTCTATTTAAATATTCCATAACTAAAAGAAAATATTTGCAATCAAAACTATTACATATTTGCGTATACTTAATATTTTACATATTCCACATACGCCATGTAGAGACAAGCTCTTCACGGTGTACACGTATGCAGACACATAACATATAAAGATATGCGCATACAATACATACAATTTACTCCACTCCATTCGAGTTGGGTGGCGACAGTTGGGGCAGGGCAAGGCAGAGCAGAGCAGAGCAAAGCAGAGCAGAGCAAGGTAAAGCAAAGTAGGGTAGGACAGGGCAGGGAAGGGTGGCAAGTCAGCCAGCCAGACAGGATAAACTCAAGGCGTATTGAATGACGCCACAGCGCAGAGCTGTCCATTGAAAAAGTCAAAGCACAGAGAGAGAGAGAGAAAGAGAGTGAAAGAAAGAGATAGAGAGCGGGTGAAAGCAGCGCAGTGAGAGAGAGAGAATGAAATTCATTCACAAGGCGCACGCTGAATGGCATCCACAAAGGCCGCTCTTTGTTGCAGCTTTCTTGTTGTTGTCGTTGTTGCTGTTGCTGTTGGGTGTTTGGCTGCGTCATGTGTGGAATGTGGAACTAGGGCAACAGGCGGCAATGTGCCTCGTTGATGCCGCAACCTTCTCTCTCTTTCGCTTCAAGTGGCTCGAGGCGAGGGTGGCAGGCATTTTCATTGAGAAAAACGAGCTTTGGCCGCTACAAAGGATTCGTGGCCACTTAAGCGAGCCAGCTTAAATGCTTAGGCTGCTTCGCTTCGCCTCGTTGTGTGCGTGAGTGAATCTGTGTATGTGTTTGTGTGTATTTGTGTAATGAATGAAAGGAGAAATAAAAGTCAAATTGAAAGATTGTAAAAAAAAAATAGGAAAAACAACAAAATGGCAAATAAAACGAAACCAAACCAAACGAAACGAATCAAATCGCATCAACGTCAATCGCTTTTCAGTTTTGTGTTTCCGTTTCCATTGCTATTTCAGCTTCAGTTTCCGCTTTTCCAAAATTGAGAAAAAGAAAACGTCGAATTGCACGTGCTTTTGTGGATTTGTATTTTGTTTGCCATGATTTCATGTTTATACATTTCACCTCGACGATGTTCTTCTTGTTGTTGTTGTTCTTGTTGATTATCTAGGACACTTGTGACGTCAGGCGGCGACTGCGGCGCACACACACAATTTATTATGGTACGTATTTTGTACGCCAAAAAGCAAAGTCAAAGCCACTCAGCCAATTTTATTACAACTGTATACTGTATACTACATATATGTATATACAACTTGTACAATAAATGCTTACATACGCATTACGTATACGTAATGTTTAACAGGCAGCTAGTGAACACTTTTTTTGTTTAATGAATTTTAAAACTGTACGCATCGCAATTAATTGTCGTTTATTTTCGTCTCCCTCGCAAAACTTATTTATAGCCACCATCCACATCGATATATTTAAATGTGCACTCAAGGATTTTACTATAAGTATTTTCCACTCTTATTGACCTTTTCCTATTGATTCAACTGCTTCGCTTTTTCTGCTAAAGGAAATTTTATGTATTTTATGCTTCATTCGTGTTTATTTAGTAAACGAATTGTTTATGAATTTGAGTTATAAATATTAGATTTTAATTGTTTAATTAATATTAAATTATTATTAATTTTCTCTGTTCTCTTATTTACAATCTGTCTGTGTAAACAATAAGTAAATTGTACAATTAATATTAAATTATCAGAAATATCAGTTAAAATTAATATTATGATTAATTATTCCTTTATTCATATTATTAACTTTTTATAAATAGATTTTCCTTTCAAACTTATTTTCAACTAAAAATATATTAATAATCTCTTGTGATTAAAGAAATTAGCCAAACAATTGAAAAGTTCTTTAGAGAAATCATTTATTTTGCGAGTTCATTGAACTCTTCGAAAAGTTGCTTAGAGACGTGCCTTTAATTAAGTTGTCCTTTGCCATTAGCTTTTGGCTTCCCTAAAATAAATGCTTAGATTGTGTCATGCATATCAATTAACAAGAGATGCTTTAATTCTTCACTAAAACTCTGATTTGTCTAAAAGTTTTATACAGGATTATTCAA
The DNA here is from genome assembly GCF_009650485.2 of Drosophila albomicans. Lineage (NCBI taxonomy): Eukaryota > Metazoa > Arthropoda > Insecta > Diptera > Drosophilidae > Drosophila > Drosophila albomicans. The sequence goes on along the minus strand of NC_047629.2, from coordinate 38,159,719 downwards.
TTGAGCTTTTAGTATGAGTTGGAAAGATTTAAGCTTATTATAATATAAATTAAAACACATATTTGCTCAATTATTTAGTTTATGAATTAAATTAAATTTAATTATATTGCTCTAAAAAATTCTGTTAATCTCGGTAAATTAATATATAATACAATATATATGTATATATTAATATTTATTAAAGCAGCAAAAAATTGAATACAAAGTAATTTTAATTTTTACGGGTTAACATATTTTCATTAAATTCATAATACAACAAAAATTCTATTTTAATATTTATAAAAATGCAATAATTTATTGCATGAAGCTCTAAGTAAAAAGAATTGGAATTAATTTAATTATACTGCATTGCATAATTTCCTTAGACTTAGAACAGCAAGAAATTGACTAATAATATTTAACATCAGCTATATATTAATATTATGAAGCAGTAAGTAAATAAAAACTGCCAACTTGATAATACAATTAAATTATTTAATAATGCCTTATCAATATATAAATAATATTCGTATATAAGAAAGTTAGCGATAGAGACAATCTCAAGATTTTATTTCGCAGTACTTCATATTGGTTGCTGTAAGAATTGTTGACTTAATATGACCGTATATTAGTAATAAATGCTTAAAGCACTATATATATTTTTTTGCAATGTTATGTGCTTATGGAATAATTAAACAATACTATTTAAGATACGCGCCGATTGTAGTTAAACGGATTCATTTAGCGATGACAAGAAACAAAGTAAGGAACATAATCTTACTCCATATAAATGTGCCATAAAAATCATTAACTTGATGAGACGGCTTTAAAATTAAAAATGCAAAATTGGTTTAAAATCCAATTTACATTAAGAAATAAGTAGATATAAAAATAGTTTTTAAGATATTTACTAGAAGAAAGAAATTGCGGCTTTATTTTATTTCGCAACTGTATTTGCCTACTTATATAAGAATTTTTCCATTAATCAGCCAACAATAATAATATTGAATATACACGTCAGTTATACTTAAACAGATTCTGTTAGGGGAAAAAATAACAATGAACGACACACAATGTTGTTTTGATTTGAAGTGTCATAAGAAACATTTACTTGACTTGGCTGAATACAGCTGCGGAATTAAAAATTCAAAAATTCTTTTGGTAAAACTATTTCGCAAAAAAATGGATTAACTTCCCAATTTAACTTTTATTTCATTAAGAATTAGCTGAATTATACATAAAAACAAAATTAGATTTTGGAATATTACATTTAAAAACCATTAGTTATATGAAGGTAGAAATGAAATGAATAGGTATGAGGTAGAAATGAAATTTATGTTATATCAAATTTCGCCACTACATTTATCTACTTATTTATAGCCAATTAATTTATGAGCTCATTCATTAATTAGCCAATAATAGTTTAAGAGACGCGCCAATTGTTATTAAATTCGATAAACAACATCTCGAGTTGCAACTCTGAAAATCAGCTGGGAAATGCATATATATATGTGTGTGTGTGCACATATGGGATGACCTTGAGCACTGCTGCAGCTGCGGAAGCAACCCCCAATGCCAATGGAGCCGTGAATTCAGTTTCAGAGCCAATGTCGAGGTTACGCCTATCGAAGGACGTTGCCAAGGCAACGCAGAGAAGAGCAGTTGAGGAGCAGCTGGAGAGGGGGCGGGCGTGCTTCGGAGCGGTCTCAGGGCCAGCTCATTGGACAGGAAGTGCAGCTGGGAAGCAGCGTGCAGCGTTCGTCTGCATTCGGCGGCGGCCATTGAACGGCAAAATAATTTCAAAATGGCCGTCAAAACGCTGACCTTGAATGCAGCGCGTTCATTGGCTGGCAGCAGGTAGCGGGGCAACGGGGGAAGGAAGAGGAGGAAGAGGCGGAAAGGGGCAGAGGCAGAGGGGAAAGGGAAAGGGTTAATGCTTTGTGGTTAGGGTGAACCAAGCTGCAACTTGATGCAGTTTCACATTCAGGGTCAAATCCGGATTGAAGTGCAATCCAAGAAGAAGCTGCAATTGCAATTTAGTTTCCTTCGAATTCAAAGCAGCTGCATCGGCAGCTTGACCACCGCAACGAACCACAGCAATATCAATATCAACATCAACAATAACATCGACTTGGACCTCAATCCCACGCAGTGCGTCCAACCCAATCCGGGCTGACTTCGTGCCGCGAGTCGCGTTGTCATCGTCTTTGCATCGTCTCCACATCGTGTCCTTTTATCCTTTCGGTTCTGAACCGAGCTGCGTTTCGGCTGCCAGCCGATGGCCGTTGGCCGAATGCAGCCAAAGGAAGCAACTTGGACTGCTTGGATGCAAATGGCGATGCAGCGTCGTGTCAGTCTCTGGACGAGTGTCGAACTGCATTCAACGTGCAATCTCTTCGATCAGGATACAAAAAACATTTCTCCACACACTCTCAGCCTCAATCTGAATATCCATTTCAGCACAAATTTTTGGCCAAACTTGTGAGACGCAATTAAAAGCAACACGAATTTTGAACGCGAACTCAAAAAAAAAACGAAAAACAATTCAAACAACAAATAGAAGTTTCACACTTAAACTTTGTCGCACGCTGCGTATGCGTAACATTTAAAATAGTTATTTATAATACATAAACTAATAGTGCTTAAGTGAAATAGTTGTTAAAGTGCAATAACTATTAGTGTACTTATTAACTTATTAACAATTAATCGGTGTATCTAATTATAGTACTTATTACGCACAAGTAATTAACTAGCCAAAAGTAAAAAATAAATCTTAACTATTTTGACAATTTGCAAATTAATCAAACACACACTTAACGCGTAAGCTTAACAAACATGGGAATCTGTGACAAAACACTTCGAGACGCACACAATTGAAATACTCTTTGCATTTTATTGGAATCAACTCAACTAACGAGTCAACTTCAAGCATCCTCTAATTGGTGAGTATTAGTCGTCTAGTGTTTGCTCTTTATTCCCGGTATATCCTTCGGGGCTCTTCTACATAATTGTCACTATTATCCCCGACGACAATCCCAGATCCTGAAGCTCTCTCTTACTTCTACTTGAAATTCCTAAATGCCAATTGAGCTTTGTTATTGTATTGATTGTTAATTCTTAGATTAACTAAGAAATATAGTAACTTTATATTCACAAAAAATAAAAATGTAAACAAATTGTATGCTCTCTTACCTCTACGCAAATTACTAAATACTAAATGAAATACATATGCTGACTTTTATTTGAAATAAAGAAAATGGCAATTGAACTTTATTATTTCTTCGATTGCAATTAAAGTAGAGTATTAAACCATTTGATAAATATATTCTCATATTCTAATTCTATGATTAACTGCGCAATATAGTTACTTCTTGTTCAAAAATATTAACAAAATTTAAGACCTCTTACTTCAACGTAGATTACTAAATATTTAATTAATACTTAATGAAATAAGTAACCTCTTTCTGACTTCTAGTCAAAGTGAAGTAAAAAACATTTGAACTTTGTTATTGCTTCGATTACATTTGAAGTAGATTATTTAACCGTTTTATCAAAAATTATTTTCTAATTCTTATATTAACTAAGAATTCTTATATTAACAATAATAAATAAAAATATAAATTTATTTTAAGCTCTCTTCTACATACGTAGTAGAGTATTAAACCATTTTATCAATATATATTCAAATTCTTATACTAACTAAGCAATATAGTAACTTTTTATTCACAATAAATAAAAATATAAACAAATTGTATGCTCTCTTACTTCTATGCAAATTACTAAATACTAAATGAAATAAATATGCTCATCTTTTATTTGAAATAAAGAAAATTGTAATTAAACTTTATTATTTCTTCGATTGCAATCGAAATAGAGTATTAAACCATATGATCAATATATATTTTAATTCTTTGATTAACTGCGCAATATAATAATATCAATTGCTAATCCAATAATAAAATAAAATATAAACAAATTTTAAGCTTCAATGTAAATTACTAAATTAAATAAAACAGCTCTATCTGACTTCTACTTGAAGTTATTGCTTCGATTTCATTTGAAGTAGAGTATTAAACCATTTGATCAATAATTATATTATAATTCTTATATTAACTAAGAATTCGGATATTAACAATAATAAATAAAAATATAAATTTATTTTAAGCTCTCTTATACATACGTAAATTACGAAATTCTAAATAAATACTTAAACATACTAAGGGAAATTGAGCTTTGTTCTTACATTGATTGCAATTGTATATTGAAATAGTTTTAAACCATTTTATCAATATATATTCTAATTCGTTGATTAACTGAGCAATATAGTAATTTCTAATCCAATAATAAATAAAAATATAAACAAATTTGAAGCTCTCTTACTTCTACCTAAATTACTGAAATCAATCGAATAATTATATTCTAATTCTAATTATTCAACAATATAAAGAAATATCAACAAATTTTAATCGCTCTTGCTACTACTTGAGTTCCTAAATACTAAATAAATACCAAATTAATTATATTAACTTCTTATTCAACAATATATAAAGATATAAACAAATTTTAAACTCCTTTAGTTCTATTTAATTACTAAATAGTAAAAAAATACTAAATGAAATATAAATACTCTAAAACTCTTTAACTTCTACGTAAATTACTAACTATTAAATAAATACTAAATTAAATATACAAATTTAAAAAATCTTTTAAATCTTCATAAATTACTTAATACTGATCATAAAGTCGAAACAAAAAGTTATTTCTTCTTAAGCAATAAATAAGTAAAAAAAAGACAACACCCTCTAATAAAATTCAATTCCTAGGAATTCTACTGGAATATCCTTATGTTCTAAAAACACTTGTTTACTTAAAGGGAATGTTATTAAGTGGATCGCAACTTATCCAATTCCAGCTAAATGCTCCATTTGAATATGTAAATCAAATTCTAACAGCACATTTCAATATTCTTAATGGCATTGTTAAAAATTGTTATTGGAATCATCCATGATTTCAGAAATCATTGCAATTTCGAATTGAACTGTATTTCTTCTAAATCATTACTAGCAAGTCAATCTCTAACTTTCTAAGAACTCCTCTTCCACAATGGTATTTTAAATTAATAGAAATTTAACAGCTCCAGCTTGTAGCTCTTCTTGAAAATGCAATTAAATGCGCAATAGTGTGATTTTATTTTTAACAAATTTTAATTGAATCTTTTAAGTATAAGTATCCAGATTCCATGCTTAATAAGAGACACTCGTTGAGAATTCAAATCAACTGATAGGAACCAACATGACTTTTCTTTAAAAGTTTTTTGATTCTTTATTGAATATTTTTTATTATCAAATTAGTAATCTTGAGTTTCCCAATCCAACAATCAGTTTTGAGAAAAACTATCAATTTTAAATAACACACCAAGATTTTATAATCCAAGATTTTTCCAACTTCTTAAGTTTTTTTTAACAAACAACAAAAAGTATTAAACAAAATTTTTTTGAATTTGCAATTGTTTTAAAAATTTGATCTTTTATGATCTTCTGGACTGTCTTGTCAAATAGCCAAACAATAGATTGAAATTAGAATTGTTTAGAACGAATAGGAAGTACATAATATAAGATTAATTCCACGTTTTCAAATTTTTAACTAAATATTATCGACCTAAATAATATTGTCTAATATGTGTGCTTCAATGCTTTAGAAGTTTTTTCTTACTTTATTTCTATAAATTGAAATTTTATACTTTCTGATTAAATAGCTCAACAATTAGCTGATCTATTAAAACAGTTTAGTAATCTTGTCAATTAATTGAAATATAAGCAAAATTATTAAAGCTATATATTTTTAAAACCATTTAAACTGAATATTCCTTGCCTATAGATTACATCCTGATGTAGTCCATTCTCAAATGATCTTCCGAAAATACATCCAAGGATTCCCAAATTTGTTTCGCTTCGAGGCTAAACGGTTTCTATTTTCAGTGGTAGAAATTAGACTAACATCTACAATTTTTTTTATAAATTCCTTATTTTTCCCGTTTTTTTTTTAAGTTTTTACTATAAATAATTTGAAAATTATTATTATGAATATAATTATTTTGTTTCAATCTTCATTAACAGAGCTGTTGTTGTCGACTTCAAGTTATAGCTAAGCTTCTACAGTCCCGACTGTCCAGACATTTAAGACAGCGAATTAGCTAAGGTCTTGGCATTAAGACTCTTAATTGAGAACTCGCCTTATGCCAGATATTATTATCTTTTTTTTGGCAATTGCGAAAAAATTCAAAACAGTAGTCGACAAATTCCAACAGCTGAACGAATCTCTGAATACCGAATAACAACAACAAAAATAAAGAGAAGCAAATTGAATTGGTTCCATTTGCCTGATGATTTTGTTTTTTTTAGGGTCTCTGAAGATCACTGCTTGAAGTCTGAGTCTGGGGAGACGAAGAGGAAAGGGAAGTAAAAGCAAGGGAGTTATTTTTCTGAAATTGGTATCATAATGACTCGAAATCAAGATCAGGCAGACACTGTTTTGCTTTTTGTTCGTGGACCTTTGGCCGTTGGGCGTTGCCATAAGCTCACATCAAATACAATTCTTTGCGAGCATCCACAAGGCTGGACAGCGAAAGGGAGCGATATAGAAAGAGAGAAAGAGTGATAGAGACAGAGATGGAGAACTGCGTGAATAACTGCGTTAATTTCCCAAGTTGACAGCGGATGTGGCTACTGTTGCATGGCATTCCAGACTCTCCAACTCCAACTCCAATTCTGAATCTGCGACTTCAGTCTTTACTCTGACTTTAGTTTTTGGCCTCTTGCGATCATTCGCATCGTTGCTTCTCCTTCTTCAGCATTGTGGCATGAGGCATGCAACAATCTGCGGCATTCCGCGGGTGTGTCAACTGTCTTTATTTTGGCCAGCTTCTGCTGCCCGCTGAGCGCCATTTATGGCCAGCCAAAATACTTGTGAATAAGCCTCAATGAATGCCACAGGATTGAAGCCTGATGCCTCATTCTCGACCAACTTCTGGCGACACCCGCGCAACTTAAGATTCCAAAGGTACCTCAATCTTTCCTTGATCAACTTATAGCCTTATAAAGCTAAGCTCGAAAAGCATCTATAATTAAAAATTATATCTTGAGCAAGTGCAAATAGATTTATATCATTACAAGACCAACGGAGGAAACTTTATCAAATTGGGGAAGCGTTATTTTAGATCACGGATATCTTATTCTTTAAATTGAATTAGTAACTGCAAATGAGTAGATCACAATAAAGACTTCATACGGGAAGTAAATGACCAATGATCGGATAAGCAGTCCATTAACATTATATTCCAACATATTTTTCAACAATATAAAGTCTTCAAATTTTGAGAGTTTGAGAGGTACAAGTTTTTACATAGTTTTTAAAAGGTGTCAGCGAATAATTGGTTAGTTACAATAATAAACAGAAGAAAAGTTCCATTCACTTGCAAAATGTATAAAGACTCTTGATAAGCAGGGACTTCCAAGCTTAACTGTTAGTTAACAATATGGAATATTGAGTCTATAAAACCATCTATATTATAAAGACTTTTAGAGGTAGCCCTTTTAAATATTGAGACAATAAATTACAGTGTTCCAGTTGAACTGTGGTCGCGGCGTTTACCAACATCGTAAACTTGGATTATATTTTAAAAGTAATATGAATAAATTATAGAGCAATTACAATCTCTCTTCTCTCCTTTCTCGTATTAAAAGTATTCTTGATTTGTTCATTTAAAAATATCACAAAATGTTCAGAGAAAATGTATTCGACATTTCCAAAAATTCAATAATCAAATGTATCTTCAATCTTCTTTCTGTAGACTTCCTACTCTTAATTATGAGAAATAAAATCAATTGTATCATAACGGTTGGAATTAATGTTGTAGTTACCATGCGGAGTTTTATTTAAACTACATTAACATTTTTAAGTATCAAAGACATATAAATAACAACTAAATATAGAGAAGGATAATTTATTCAGCCATAAAATGAAAATAGAATAAATATGTTCAGGCTATTTATTTATTATAAGCTTTCGTACAAGAATTTATAATTGGAGGGACTGGTAGATTCTTGACAAATTATAGTTTATTCACTATAAATTTGCCACAAATATTAAGTTTTCGTGCTGCTTTTAATGTTGTGTAACAATAATAGATTATAAAGATATCGATTCATAAGAAAGGATTATATTTGCACCATGTATTTTCCCATTTCTAATTAAATTTTTCACTTCAAAAATTAGGAAATTTGCAATACATTTAAAGGTGTGTTAGGACTTAAAATTAGTATGAAAAACACTAAAAGACAGCGTTTTTTGATTAAAAAGTATGGTTAATAAATTGTGTATAAAAATAGCTTGGGCTGTAAAGTCTGTCAAGTATTTTTATTTATAAGTTATATGCCAAGCAAAAAATGCATATAAATACATAAAAAATCATAATTCAGAAAAGGTAATAATTTGGTTATTTAATTGTGGGTTGACAACGACTTCATTTCTGTCATTGTTGCAAATGGTTTTAGCCAAATTATTGAAAACTCAAACAGTTTTTCATGCGTCGCTCGACGTGTGGAGCGGGCCACCAACGCCGTCGCCGTCTCTGTCGCTGTCGCCGTCGCAGTCGACGTTGCCGTCGGTTCGTTTCGGCCACTTTCCAAGTTGATTACATACTTATAAGTGTGTGTGCGTACGTGTGTGTGTATGCAAATCAGACAAAGCCCACATCGAAGGCGAGTCCAAAGCCAATGTTTCACATTTAACAATTTTTGGCTGACTTGGCAAAGATTTAAACAAAACCTACGACGAGTCCAAATTTGTCTGTAATTTAAATATGCATTTATTATCCATAGGTCTCTCTCTCTGTCTCACTTGCTGTTGTTGTTGTTGTGTTGGCCGAACCGCATTAAATTGGAAGTTTTATGCTTCAGCATAACATAAATCCAATACAAGTTATGCACAATATTTATTTGGTGTATCGAAATTATGAATTTTTACATAGATAAGATCGAGAATCTAATAGGATTTCAAATTACTTTTGTTTATTAATATAAAAACTATGAAGATTGTAAATTAGATATGTGGAATAGGTAGTAAAAATATGCGGCACCAATTTACATAACTCTACGAACAAAATAAAAATATAATACCCAATAAGATATATCTATAAAATTTCAAAAAGATTTATTTATTTATTTTGTATTCATTCGTTTTTTAAGGTTTAATTTATATGCATTGAAATTGTATGTTTTTCATTGAAAATACGACTTAAAAAATTTATATAACTTATTATTACATATATAAAACATTTTGCAGAACTTCAAATTAAACAAAATAGAGTTCCAAAATTGTGTCCAAGAAATAGGAAAAATACATGTTTTATCTTTTTACGGCAATTACCAAAAACTCTCTGATTTTTTCTTTCAATTTTCAAGAATAAAAAATGTTTATTTTTGTTTTTTTTATATAAAAATGGAAAATTTTCTTTTTTATTAAATTTGAATTACAAAAATAACTTTTACTTCATAATCTTTGTTTTAAAGGGAATTTCGTTAGGCTTCATGCTTAAAATAATATTTTTTTGTATTATATTTTGTTTCGTTGGTTTTGTTACGAGAAAACTTAAACTGTTTAAAATCAATTATCATATTAAATTCAGTATTTAATACTATCAAGTGAAATCGACAAACGAAAAATGTTTGACAGTAAAAGTTTGCGTGTTAAACAATTTGCATTTCGTTGTCGACTGACCCAATTCATCAAATTTGAAATTTGTAACCATTTTTGGGGAGGCTGGCAAAAGAATTGTCGAATTGGAAAAACCCAAAATAAGCAAAAAAAAAAAAAAAAAATAAATAAGAGAACTTGTTGTCTACAGTTTTGAGTGGGTAAGAATGGAACTTAAATGAGCCGACGCGTCGGCTAAATCGAATGTCGATTTACATACAAAATATGTATGTATGAATGTAAGTGTATATCTATGTATGTAGGTATGTTTGTACATCTGTCGATTCGCATGTGGAAGTGTCGTAACTAACAGATACCAGATACCAGATTGTCGGCCTGCTGTCAGCCTGCCATCCGCTCCGCCCACATTCATCAGAAGATGTGGGCAACTTATTTACCAAAAACTAAAAGAAGAAAAAAAAGCACAACAAAAAATCTGTCGCAGTTTCATTATGCCCAAAAGATTGTTGAGCGAATGCGTGAATGTGTGTGAGTGTAAAAAGAATTTCCATAAAATTAAGTTTTAATCGTTGACGCGTTGTCTGAATCGGGGGCGACTGCAAGTCTGTCGAAAATCGACCATTATTCACATATCAATGCTAAAAGCAAAAAAAAATTAAAATGAAAAATGCAATTTAAACGCAAACGTTTTTATACAACAACAACACAAATGAACGTGCAAATAAAACACAATAAATATTAATACATTAAATAAAAAAGCAAAGGAAAACACACAGCAATAACAACAACAACAATTTTAAATAATACAAAAGCAGAAAATAAATTTTGTCTTTGCCAGCAGCCCACACGACAGCGGCAGCGACGTCGACAGAGCGGGGCAGCGTCGCTGGCAGCGCAGGCCTCCATTCATTATAATCGGTTTCATTCATAAAAACGACTCTTGGCAAGTGAGTGAGCGAATGTCGCTGACGAATTCGCCGCGTGCGCCTCTCTCGCACTCACGCTCGCTCTCGCGCTCTTTGACTCAAAGCCAACTCGCCCGAGTGGATGCGAATTCGCCTTCGCTGCGCTGTGATTTTCGTTTCGTTCGCTCAAACGAAACGAGTTGAGTCTTGTGGCATTGTGGAGAGGAAGTTTCGAGTGTCGACTGTATATACACACACACATGCAATCGTATGTATGTATGTGTGTGTGTGTGATAGTTACAAATATAGTTATGTGTTTGTATGTAGTGGGTATGTTTAATAAGCCATTTTGATAGTATGCCATAACTACAACTAGACTTCCTTCGGAAAGTTCATTCTAATCTGTGGCATGGCACCCAAGAGTCTATGTCACAAGTCTATATGTATTATTTTACTTTATTTTTCATTTTCATATTTGATTTGATTTTATTTTTCTCAGTTGTTTAGTCGTTATCTGCAACCGATCCGATTTGCCTCTGCTATCTCCCCCCGGTATTTTTTTCCTTTTTTTTTTGAGGCTTGGCTTATTAGACAACAAACAACACTTCACGCTCGCTTTAACTTTTTTTTCTTTCGTCGTTGTCTCCTTTTTGTTGTTGTTGTTGTTGCTGTTTTCAACGCACGTCGCTGTCGACGTCGACTTCGCTGCCTTTTTTTATGTCGAAGCCAAGAAAAGTGCTACTGGTTTTGAGATTTTTAGTTTGAAGTCGTTGCGCACAGTTGCCAACGCGCCGCAGAGTCGTGTATTTTTCTTTTTCATACGGACTGCGCAGAGCACTCGGCAACTCTGCCGAACATCAACATCAACAACAGCAACAGCAACAACATTAACAGCAGCCCAACCAGAGACCAGACAGACAACGTTGAACCAGTCGTTGATGTGTTTGCCTTTCAATATCTTTCACACTGCAGACACTTCACTTGTTTCACATTCTAAAGTCGCTTCGGTCAAGAAGGTGCAAAAGAACTCATTAAACATAGAATCGAAATATGACTAAAAAGAAGAAGGTTTCAACTTTATTTTTAATTTTATTTTTTTTTTATTTTGTTTATTTTTCAAAGAAAATATATCCAACAAAAAAATCTTAAATCTTAAAATCTTAATCTTAATTAATGATTTATAAAGTTTAATGTTTACTTAGCTTTCTAAATAAACATTTTCAAATTGCGAAAATGTAGTTACGATAATATCAGAATATATGTTTTAAAAGATTTCGAATGTTATGGAGAAACATATCTTAAAATAATTACACTTTTTTAGTTTCAGAATCTAAAAGGAAACCTTATTAAATAATAAAAACGAAATATCAATATTAAACTATTTGCGAAACTTTCTTTTTCTATATTTATTTATTTATTAGCTTAATTTTCCACATGAATTGTAGTAGTATTGAACCTTTATAAATTATTAGACACTTAATAATAAGAATTCTTTCAAAAATATAAAACCTGTTTACTTTCATCTATATTTCATGCTCTTATATCAAGTACACATGTACATATTTTTTAGTTGCTATGCAATCCTCAAAAAGAATTAATTTTCGTTCTAAAACAAATATTATAAATATGTTTTGTTATCATATATTTATTTATTATTTACTTTGCAATCATATTAAGAAGAATTTATTTTCATATTAAAATAAACATTATAAAATGAATAATGTGAGTTGTTTGCATGTATATTTTATGCTTTTATTAAAACTACATTGTTCTAAAAATGTGCCAACAAATATTGATCAAAGTCCTACAGCTCTCAATCGACATCATGTGATTGTTTGCTCAGGTGAATGATTTGTACCTGCGCTCTCGCCTGTTGTTAACTTTTCTACTCACACCACACTGGCAGAGCAGCAACAACAACGGCAACAACAACAACGACTTATGCTTACCTCATGCAACATTCAGATACAGATACTTACACACACACTCAGTCAGATACTGACAATCACACACACACACACACTAGCAGAGATACCGACATATACGAACACACACATGCACACTTGGCAGCTGCAGCTATCCATGCATAGGCAACAGCACAACAACAACAAAACGACAGCAACAACATCGCCGTGGTTTTGTAGCTACTTTCGCCTCGCTGTGTGCGTATTTTTCATTCATATTGGCAGCCAACGCGAAACAGACAGAGCAAAGCAAAGCAAAGCCAGCAGCGGCAGAGAAGCAGCAAAGCAGCGCAGCGGCAGAGCAACAAACGCTCATTGAGGCTGATACATTTTTATGGCCGAACGCTAAAAATTCGTTGGTGAAAATATGCAACCGAAGAGATTCATTGAAAAAGATCGACACAAAAATCGAGCAGGAAAAACACGTCGTTGCTTCAGTGTGTGTTGGTGTGTGTGTGTGTTTGGGATTTAGATTTTGAATTGGAATTGCTATTGGTATGCTCTGTCTCCCTCTTACTTACTCGCTGTATAGCGTAGGCTGTTTTGGGGGACACGGCAGGGGGGCGGTTGTTGCTGTTTGCTTTTAAATTTAAATGAATGAAAAAAACTGACATGAATTTTGTCGCAAGTGCCCCCCAACACAGTCCCGTGACGTCCCATCTCCCCCCTCAGTGGCTGTTCGTCGTGCCGTCATCAACAACAACAACAACAAAAACAACGACGACGGCAACGACAACATCAACAACATGGCCGCGGCGAGCGAGCGCGCCTACAAGTTGGCATATTTTCAATTTCCGTTTTTTACACACCAGCAACAACAACAACGACGACGTCGCAGCGAAGCCCCAAACACTAAACAGACACAGCACACACACACTCAGACGAACTCGCAAGCAAGCAGCAAGCACACACACACACACATACAGAGAGCGAAGCGCACACCGACAAAGCTTCGCAGCCCCAAAGCTTATGTTGGCGTCGCTTGCCGGGGACCGGGGCCTGAGCAGGCGAGGGGTCTAACGGGCAACGGGTGGTGACGGTGGCGGTGGCGGCAACGTCCGGTTGGTTTTTAGTACGAAAATTCGTCGTCGTCGTCGCTGTTGTCGCTCTTAGCATAGGCTTCGTGCGCTTTTGAGGCCTGCGAGTGTGTGTGTGTGTGTTTTGTAGTCGCGCTGCATGTGGAACAAGGGCGCTGCGAATTGCGGCGGGAGGGAGGAGGCCAAGAAAGGCCGACCATGTGTTGTCGCCGCCGCCGCCTCACAATGCTTGCTTGCTGGTATACAGTTGTTCACCAAAATCATTTCTACACTCTCACTCAAAGAGCGTAAGCAGCGAGCGAATTCAGTGAGTCAAAGAGCACTTGGCGCTCTCGCTCTCCCACTCTCTCTCTCGCTCGCCTCTCGTAAATGATCAACTCTATCGGTGTGCACGCACACATACACGTATGCAGGCAAGCAAATACATAAGTATACAACACAAACCCAGTGGGATAAAGCGAAACGTGTTTTTGAGAGACAGCAAAAACCTACAAACTTAATAGTTTATATATATAAATCGGCTAAGAATTAAACATACATATATTTAAATAAAACAATACATAATTAATATGCTATAACTCCAACATAAGCGAAATTTATTAAGCAAAATCACTCAGCGAAGGGAGGCGACTGGTCATCGCTGTTGGCAAGCACTCAATTCCCACTGGGTTGGCAACGCACTCACACAGCGACGCGCTCAGCGTGCTCTTTTCGCCGCACACACAATTTCAGAATGAATTGAATTCGCCGCGGACAGCAAAGCAAACGGTTGCCAGTACGTCGCATCGAACTCGGCATTCATTTCGCTTCAAAAACTTTGAGCGTGTACACAGTGCAACGTGAACGGAACGGAGCTGAGCACAGCACAGCAGCGGCTGCCGCGAAGAGTACAATTTTTTTTAGCCTGGCATTATTATTATTCAAAATACAAAATACAACAAAAATTAAAACACACACAATAACCGAAAAACATTTCACATTTGAACAACAAATTTTTGTAACAATTTTTCAAAACACGAACGACGAACCAACCGCAAAAATAATTCGGTTTAACGCAAATTAAATACAAATACAAAATATATATACAAAAAGGAAATTGTGCTAAATATATATAAATATATATATAAATACAGAAAAGTGTGATTGTTTTGAAAATAAATGAGAAATTGCAATTGCAATTGAGAATCTATTTTGGAATTACAAATTTGCTTCCAATGGAAATCATGTGCCTAAAAATGTAAATTGCGCAAAGAAAAATTCGACGTCTATTTAAAAGTCCAACAACAATAGCAACAACACCAACACCAACAACAACAGCAACATCAACAACACCAGCAACAACAACAACAACAACAGCAGCAACAACAACAACAACAAGAAAACAACGAGCACGGCAAAAATATCTAGCGAAAAAAAAACAGCAAAAAAATTCAATTCAAATACAAAACGTGTTAAGCAAAAAATAATACAACAGCAACAACAACAACGACACACGAAATTTGTCTATATAAAATTGCATAAAAATATTTTTTTACTGTAGTGTGTTGTCTCGTAGCGCACACAAATACAGGTACAAAAGCGACACTCACATCTACAGCCGTCGACGTGGCCCTCGCCTCAGTGTGTGTGTGTTTTCGTGTCCGTGTGCTCGTTGATGTGCCTGCGTGTGTTTGTTTGTGTGCGTGCACGCCTGTGCTAGTGTTTGTGTGTTTGTGTGAGCCGCAGTCGCTGTCACCGTCACCGTCAACGTAAACGACGCCGTCGTCGTCGTCGTTGCTGCCATCGCCATCGTTGCCATCGTCGCCATCGCCGTCGTCGTCGTCGTCGCTGCCGCAAACGTTCATTATTATTATTATTATTATATTTTTGGCACGCAAACCTGTAACAGTCGCCTGCTCTGCCAGCGTCAACGTCAACGGCAACAGCGCTGTCAACGTCGCGTTTTGTGTTAATTAAATTTACTTTTGTGAATGAAATGCGAAAAAAACCAGCAAAGCGAATAAAAAATATTTTTTAATATGTACATAAATGCTAAATAAATAACACGAAAAGCAGCAGCAGCCGTCGTATAATAATAATAATACAACACACTCACACTCACAAAAAAAAAGAGAGAGAAGCAAAAATCTACGCGGCCGTCTATTTGTATATTATACATTATATACACACACATATATATATGCGTGTGTCGCGATCGCGAGTAGAATTAAAAGCCACCAAATCAAAGCCACCCAACAAAACCCCGAAAAAAAACACATCTCGGCAAGAATTTGGATTATACGAGTATACGACCAATCGACTCTACGAGTACACACCATTAATCGGATATATAGAATACTATAATCATATATTAAACGATTTTCGATAAATCATCATCACATTCTTTTTACGGATTGGATATTTCTTTTTCATTATCGGATTGCTTTTGAAAATCAATGTAAGTTTCCACTCCCCACCAACAATAACTTTGAATGGTAGATTAAAGATATGTGGCCAACAAAATACCATGTTCTGAGTTTAATCATTTCCCATAAGCGGGTGGCTGGCGTAACCTTCACGCCAAGTCGAGTCAAGTCAAGTCGGGGCAAGTCAAGTCGAGTCTATCAGGAAATGCACAATATGTATTCCATATACGAGTCAAGTCAAGCCAAGTTGAGTCGCGTTGAGTACGAGTCGAGTACTCGTTGAGACATTCATTCTTGGCGATTTGTCGCAGGGTCGTGACAAATGCAAATCTCACTTAATTAGTATACATATTTACGTGTTTATATGCATGTTTATAATTATCACATAGTATTGCATACATATTTACTAGGAAGTATTCACTAAAAGGAAAGGATTGTATTTAATTCAATAAGACAAATGTTTAGATGTTGAATTGTACTTGCTTTCAATATTAACATTGGAATTTCCCCAATAAAGAATAACTACGGAAACTCCATAATTTCTATGTTTATGCATAATTTGTTCGCTTGAAATTGTTTTCCTAAATAAAAAGCTTCGAACTCGTAGAAATTTGATTTATTTTATAATAAAATTTGTGAATGGAATTTCTTAGGAAATGTGCTTAAATATTTCGGGAATTTTTGTTAATTTATATTCTGAAATATTTGAGGAATTATGATTAATCTATGTATGTTGTTAAATATTTTCGGAATTATCGGGAACTTTGACTAATTTATATTCATTAATATTTTCCAAATTTTTCTTAAAATATGTTCTTAAATATTTGGGGATTTTTTGATGAATATTTATTCCTATTTAAATTGCTTCCTGCAAAGATAATATATGTGCAAGTTATTCTTGAAAGTTTCGGGAGCTTTGATTAATTTATGTTCTTAAATATTTCCTAATTTTTTCTTAAATATTTGTGGATTCTTTATGAATATCTAATCCCATTTAAAAAGCTTCCTGTAAAGATAATATATGTGAAAGTGTGCTTAAGGAAATATTTGGATCTTATAATATTCATGGATTCTAAAATAGATTTTAATTTATACAATACTTACTGTTCAAATGCAATCCATAAACGCATGTTCTATAATTACGTAATTTCGAAATCTCGAATATTTATAGAACTTGTAAAATGTTTAACTGTTGTTTGTTGCCTGTCTCGCCCTGATTGAACAGACTGATAGTTTGAACTGAACAAGACAAAAAAAAAAAAAACTATTGTCTATATAGAAAGACATCAGATGGGATTTGAGAGTCGATTGCAATTCGATTCGATCATTCGTTTCGTTTCATTGTTGCCCATATTGCGGGTTGATAAGAATATGAAACGATTATGGAACTTCCATTCAGTAAATTTTGCCACTGCCAGTTGTCTAATCAGTTTTCACTCATTGTTGTCATTTCCCAACGAAATAACAGCACTCTGAACAGCACCTCAATCGAGCACCTGAGCACACGTAAAGTGTTTCAAAGCAAGTTTCGCCTCTACAATAATCTAAAAAAACAACAGAAAGAGAAAAAAACTATAGAATATCACGTGCGGTATTCGGGGTCGGGGCTGCATGCTCCACAAACATGTTGTGGACACCTTTGGGCTAGGCTAAAGAGGTTCTATTTATGGCCCGATTTCGTCATCGATACTTTCTGTTGTTGTGTTGTTGTTGTACTTTTTTCGTTGCATCCGCTCGATAAGCGTTACACTTTCGAATGGCTTTTACTTTCTACTATATTTGTCACTGACACACGCTTATAATAATATCAGAAGGAGCTCTAAGAACGTAGCCCCGAGGTGCCAACATACGACACCACACTTTGTAGGAGGGTGGGGCAACTGGGGGGAAGAGCTGGAGGGAGGCGGGGGGTGCCAACGGAAACGTATCGCGAGAGTTCGAGAGTCCGAAAATAAATGAAGAGGCGTAAAAACTTTTTTTTTCTTTTTTGTTCAACCGATAAGTTTTGTTTGTGGGAATGTTAACATTTTGTTGTTGCTTCTTCGTTTGGTTTATTTTGTTTTTCTTTCTCTCTCTCGTTGTTGTTGTTGTTGTTGTTGTATTTTTTATTTGATCGATGGCCTCTGCGTTCCACATACGATTACGATTACTTGTCGAGCGTTCTTTTTGGCTCGTGACTGCATTTTTCTCTTCTTCGCTTTTTTTTTTTTGGAAATGAATTTTGATTTCGATCTGATATGTTTGATATATTTTTTGTTTGCTTTTGCTTTCCTCTACGCTTCTGATAATCAGTTTCCACTCCCTTTACCCTTTATTCCCTTCCACCATCGAGTGACCACATTAAAAAAATAGTATTTTGCATTAGTTTTGTTTTTTATCACTTTGGCATTAAATTGTATTGAAATTTATTTGACATACAGCAAATACATTTATTTATGTCATAGCCAAAAATACTTGTATACAAAAAATTCATTCATGAGCGTGTCGAGCACACTCACACACACATAAATATAAATAAATTATATATTTATTTTTTGATTAGCCAAATAAATATGAACAACAAGAACAACAACAAGTTGGCATTCTAAGTATTAGCCAAACATTCTCTGAAATCTAACAATCTCGTTGATGACGCAGAATATACGAAAACATAGCCAATGAGCTACTACATACATACATGATTTGCCTCAAAGCTAGCTGCTTGCTACTTGCTGCCACATCTGCGGCATCTCGTGGCAATTGGGGGCAACAACGGGGCAAACTCAGGCAGCGAACATACGCAAATTCAGAAAGCAAAGCAAAGGCAAAGCCAAAATTAAATTACACACATGTATTACTAATACTAGAAGTGGAATAGAAATGAGCAAAATACACAAATCTAGATAAATAACAATAACAATTATAGAGGTAACTTTAACTAATTAGAATATCAAGACTGTGAATTGAGATACATTTGTATCTTTAAGTATATTTGAATACTTCAAAATAAGAAATGAGAATAACAATAACAATTATACAGGCAACTTTAACTAATTAGAATATCAAGATACAGAATTCAGATACTTAATGCTTGAGATACATTTGTATCTTTAACTATATTTGAATGTTTCTTATTTATTGGTTATTCAATGATAACTGATCATATCTTCAAGATCAGAAATATCAAAATATAATATTCAATTAAGTTTTGAGAAGGAAACTGAAGAAGTCAACGGAACTTACTCAAACATTTTCTATATCTAAAGATGTTCATTGACTCCACTTTAAAGCAAAGAATCTCTTAATAGTAAATCTTAAACTTTTTGCTCAAATACCGATCTATACATAGATATATATTTCCCCTATTTATATGCACATATCAATATGTAAGTAGACGAATAATTTGCTTTGACGAAAACGCTGAATTTCTGCGGCTTTTTGCGCTGCCAGCAAAGCGAAACGCCAAAGTGAAAAGCCAAGGAAAGAGCAGAAAAACAAAAACAAATGAGAGAGAAACAAAATAATAAATACATATTAAAAACGAAAAACGAAAAGAAAGAAAAAAGAGAAGCAGGCAGCACAAAAAAAAAAAAAAAAACCGAAAAAGTCTGAAAACATTTTATGCCGCAAGCAAACATGTGATTTTAATTATTTTTGTCGTCGCAAAATTGTTATTTTTGAAAATTATAATTTTTAAAAATAACCGCAACAACAAGAAGAACAACAAGAACAACTACTGTAGGGCAATGCAATGTATGATGATGATGAAATGAATGACACTCTTTGCTTAAAGACTATTTTGCTATTCAGTTCAGTTTAGTTAAGTTCATTTCGCTTCAGTTTAGTTGACTTCAACAAATTGTGTTCAGAGATTGTAAATAAAGTTGGTGTCAAGTCAGCATTTACTTTGTTTACAAAGCTGATAACTTCTAGAATAATATCAGTTCTATATATATTCTATTCTATTTTGTTTTCTTACTATATGTGATGATCAAGAAGTTTACCAATTTATTAAAGTATTTTTTTGAGGAAAAACTTTGTTTTCATTATGTCTTTGATTATACTTTGTGAATATATTATAAAAGGTTTCAATTTGGAAATGTTTGTCAATGAAATTTATCTTTTATATTCTTTTTAAAGACATAAGCCTATAGTATATTGCTTAATATTCCAATTTATAGATAGAATATGTTTATTATTATAATCTTTTCAAAACATAATTATATTCCAACTTTCTTAAATAAAGTATTTGATATACTAAATTTGTCATTATATGACTATTTTTAAAAATTCTTTGTGAAACCACTTTTTATTTCATTTTCAACACAAACCGTCAAATATTTTAGATTTTATATTCCTTTAAATTCAATTTTATAGCTAGAAATTACATTACATATGCATGTAGATCATAAATCATTTTTATAGATACGCAAATACTAAATAAACTATTCGAAAATCAAATAAATTTCGAATACTAATCCCGATTCGAAACTTGAAAACAAAAAAAATGAAGCAAAACTTAATATATTATGCTGAGCACATTCTGGACCCCAACCATTGGAATGCCTTTTAAAATGTAATTCATTTCCATTGCCCAAGCTACGAATAGTGGTGAAGGGGAGAGGGGGGGGAATTGCTCCTTCCGCTTGTTAGTTTTCGCATGCCTCGCAGCAGTTCTCGTAAGCAGTTCCCCAATTGCTGACCACCCAAATGGTTGTCGTCGAGAAGCGCATACAAAATGCTCATTAATCGAGCGCCATTGAATCTATAATATATATAGACGACACAGCAGAGATATATGTATGTGTATATGTACATATATATACATAATCGAGTCGTATATAAACAAATGTCGTCAATGAAATGGATAGAAATAAATATGAATGCGAGTGAGTGTGAGTGAAAGAGAGAGAGTGAGTATTCGTATGACGCTCAAAGCTGTCAAAGCTGAATGACTGAATGGCGAGCTTTGATGTCCGACAGTCGAGCTAAGTTAAGCTCGATCTTGGTCAGCTGTAGTTGAAGAAGAAGCAGCAGCGAATCCTTAAAGTAGGACTTGAGACGAGCCCACGCTGAGCAAAGCCTCAAAGCAGACACTTTAAGCGACACTTAGCTCTACACAGGCAGCATATAGAAATAGGAGAGGAAGAGAGCAGAGTGTAAGTTGGAGTGGGCGTGCTTGTGGGCGCTGGGCAAGTGCTGGGCGTGGTGGCTGCTATTGCTGGCAACGTTGTTGTTGTTGTGCTTGCCAAAAAGTGTGGCTAAAAATAGCAAAGCACAGACAGTCAAGTGTTTTCTGACTCGCTTCAATCTCCCCCCAAACAGTCTCTACTCTCCATACTCTACACATACTGCCTCGCTCTCTCTCTCTCCCTCTCTCTCTCTCTCTCACTTAGCGTGCGTGTGTGTGTGTTAGTGTGAGTGCGTCCTCAAGTCACGCGCCTGTTTCTATGCTTTGATAAACTTTTGCCCGCTCAGCTGTTTGTGTCTGCACATAAGTGTGTGCGTGTGTAGGAGTGTACGTGTGGTGTGTACTTGAGGGCAAGTTAAGGCGGGTCAGGTTGATGTACACACATACATACATACATACATATATACATTTTTCGGGTGGTTGCTGTCGCTCTTTGAGCCCCACACAATCCTGTCATTGTCTGCCTGATGTTGTTGCTATTGTTGTCTCGCTCTCTCACGCCGCTGCTTGTTGTTATTGTCACGTTAGCCGTAGTTGTTGTCCCTCTTGTTGTTGTTGTTGCTATTTTGGTATCATTTGGCGTTCTATAAAAGTGGGCAAAATTAATGTATGTAGAGACGACAGACGTGCTGGCGTTTTGCCTTTTTCCTTTTGCACGTGTGTGCGTGTATGAGTGAGTAAGTGTCTACGTGTGTGTGTGAGTCATTGACGTCATCATCAGCATGTCATGAATTTCGCTTATTTCATTTTGGTTGGCGTATTTCTGCTTCTTCTTCGTTCGCTTTTTTTTTGGGCAAGCCAATGAACATTGTTGTCTATGCTGATGTCTTTGCCCCCCACCCCTTCTCCTCTTTCCCAGCCAGCTGTCGCCATCGCAGTCGACTGCGACGCTAGCAGCGCTGCGTGGGCGTTGCGCGTGTAAGGATGTGACCGGAATTTTTGAGCAGCACACGAAAATTAGATATAGAAAATTATGTGTATGCCCCCTTTACCTCTCTCTCTCTCTCTCTCTCTCCCTCTGTCGCTCTCTCTTTTGCACGCACTGTTTGTCTATGGCTCTGTTAGTGTTCAGATCTGTTCTTTTTTTTTTGTTTTGGAGGCAGCTGGCAAATTGTGGGCGTTGCTGGTAAGAAGAAGAAGGAGAGAAGAAGAAGGTTTAAAATAAATATGGAATTAACGTGTACGGAATATAATATGAATAGAGCTGCCCAGCAACAACAACTACGAAAAAGGGCTCGAGGAACAAAAAGGACCAAGATTTTGCATCTCAGTTTTAACAGTTAGATGGTTAATGAATGAAGCTGTGAATACGATTTAAAGAATGTCGTGCAATATTATACTCCAGAAATCCAAAATGCTTAACGCTATTTCTGTCATTAATACGATATTTCTTTTTATTGCCAGTCAAAATTTGAAGTCAAGAATGAAATCGTAAATAATATAATATTGAATAGTATTTATATTATATTTTAAGATATATTACTTAGATTTTTTGACCACCGATAAATATCATTTCTGGAATAGGTGAAACTAAATAAACGAAAATCAGAAAATATATAAGTTATTAGAGGTAGAGGTATAATCTTGGTATTATTAATGAATACTCCAAGCAAAAATACAATTTCCTTATATTGGTTATCTTTTATTCACTTTCGAATTGATAGTAAGCATTATACTAAATAAATATTACTATCTCAAAGCCCACATAAACAGTCAAAAGAATAAAATTCCTTTCTTTTTAACCAAATTTGATATTTTTATTTTTCAATTATAAATCTTTAAGACTATAGATTATAATTTAAATGAATTTAAGAAAGAAAAATATATTTTTTGTAATAAATGTAAATATTTGAGAACAAAGATAGTAATTTAAAGAAATTTTAAGGTAGGTTTTTTTATATTGATCATAAAAAAAATCGTTAAATCTTTTTGAAACCTTGCCTGCATAATTAGTAAATTTCTCAATGATAACTCAAGTCCATCCACCTTAAAATTTGTATCTGCTGTGCTCTAAACTAGTCTTTTTACAAAAGATAAATATATATCTGGTTATTTTGTTTCCTGCTGTTTTGCTTGGCTTCGAAATTTCCCCCTTTTTTCATAGACAACAGAGCAGAGAGCAACAGACTGACAACATGAACATTTTGAATGAAAATTTGTAAAAACATCTGTTGCATAGCGAGGGTAACTACTTAAAAGGTTTGTTTTGTTGTTGTTGCTGTTGTTGTTGGGAAAAGGTGTGCAGCAACAACAATGAAACAGCACTTACGCACAAGCTGATGTTGCAGCTTCCTTTTTGGCTGCCACTTAACTGTAACTCACTTTAGTCATTAAACCAGAGAAAGAGAGAGAGAGAGAGAGGGATTCTACCTGAAATCTAGCTACCTACTGTCGAGTGTTGAATGCACCAGCTGACGCACACACTCTAAAAGATACACAGATACAAACATAAATACACATACAAATGCAGTTGCAGCTACATAAGGTAGAGATACAGATACATCTGGCTAGAAAATTGTAAGACGACGACGACGACGAAGACGACAATCAGTGCAAGAAAATCTTGAGGTCGATCATCTGTAGTTTATGGGCTTCCTTCGTCTTCGCAGTCTCATTCAGGCAGCAACAAACACAAACAACAACAACAAGTTTTGTTGCCCAACTCAGCCTCATTTGATGGTGATTTGATCTTTTTCTCTCTCTCTCTCTCTCTCTCTCTCTCTCTCTCTGTCTTTTCGTCTCCAAGCCAAGTTAGCTTCAATGATTACTATAAAAAAAAGTAAAGAATACAAAACAAAATGAACAAAGAAGCAGCAAACATGATCATGATCATGATCATCAGCAGCATCATTATCAGTGGAAGGCTGGAAGACTGGAAGACAGACCCTACAGCTGCGCATGCGTGTGTCTCACTCTCTAGCCATCTCTTTTTATCTCTTTCTGTTTCTTGCTTCTGCTTCTTCTTCTTCTTGTTTGCCACATGTGCTGCTCATTTGCTTTGAAAACTATTAGCTGCCCTTTGCTGCAAATCCACAACATATGGCCTTTTAGACTACTTGTGTCTGCTTTTCAGTTCAGTTCAGTTTTCAGTTTCCAGTTGCTGTCCGTCTGTCCGTCCGTCCGTCTGTCTGTCCGTCTGTCACTGTCGAGCATTTAAATAGTTTAATGATCTCTGCTGCGGCTGTGGCAATGATGATGTTCTGCTTCTCTCTCTCTCTCTCACTCTCTTAGTTGTCTTTCATTGATTTCCCTTCCACTTCATTCACTTCACTCTCTCTCTCTCTCTTTTCTCCTTTTTTTTTGCCACTTCTTTGCAGTCATTAGTGTTTCCTGTGTAGGTTTTTCATTTGTCGCTGCTCGAGCTGTATTTTTAGCCACTTCCAACTGCATTTTCCCCCACTGTACTCAAAAATATGCCAACTCTGATTTAAATGCATTAATTTACTTACATTTATAGTAAGCACGCTTTATATATAGTCAGCGCTCTCTCTCTCTCTTTCTCTTTCTCTCTGACTATTTTATTGACTGATCA
Organism: Drosophila albomicans; assembly: GCF_009650485.2. Lineage (NCBI taxonomy): Eukaryota > Metazoa > Arthropoda > Insecta > Diptera > Drosophilidae > Drosophila > Drosophila albomicans. Next base: position 38,135,013 of record NC_047629.2, on the reverse strand, counting down.
GCACATATTTTTGATTGCAAGTGCAAATGGCGTTAACTAGACGCATTTCCTTTTTGTATTTATACTAATTTATTACAGTCTCGTTTTTCTTATATTTGTTAATGCAGCTTCCCACTTGTCGTTTTATTAAGCTAAATGTTCATAATGTTCCATTAATTATTGCTTATAAATATGAGCATTAAATTCGTTCGTTCGTGTTCGTTTTTTTTATGTTTTGTTTTTATGATAATTGGGTCATGCTGACATTTCTTTTGCGGCAATTAATTAAATATATATAAATGGCAACGGGGCGCGCCCTCTTAAGCTGCCTTCCCTCCCTACCTCCCTCCCCTCTTTAAGCCACATTCTGGGCCCTCAAAGTGACCGGCTTATTAGCCAACAAACGAGTCAAGAGAGAACTGAACACAAAAAAAAAAGAAAAACCTGTTTGCATTTGATTTTTTTTGTTCTTTTTTGCCTGCGTTTATTTTTACAAGTTTTAAAGCGCAATGCTCTGTTCTTGTTCTTGTTGGTTTGCCTTAAATAATTTTTGTTTTTTCTTCTTGTTGTTGTTTGTTGTTGAATTGAAACACTTGTTTGTGCTAACAAACGGCAAACAAGCAACAACAACAAAGAAAATTAAAATACAAATACAAATTCAGGCAGCAAAATTTCGTCGAATCCGTTTTTGAATCGGTTTCAATGAAGACAACAAAACGTTGACACCAACGTCACAGACGTCGACGGAGGCAGCGACTGCGACGTCGACTGCGACTGCGACTGCGACTGCGACTTGTGACTTGTTTTGTGGCGCCCGCAACGCCAAGTTCACTTATTAATGAAAACGTTTCAAATTCGAATACGCTTTGAATGAACAGCAACAGAAACAGCAACAATGTTAAAAATAAAATGCGCTATGTACTTAAAAAATTGGCAGCACTTTTTCACTACACTGTGCTCCAAGGTCAAAGTTTGCCAGCGTTCAAAAAAAAAAGAAAAAATAAAAATAAAAATGCCAAATCAAAATGAAGCAACAGAAACAACAACAACACTTGAGTTCTCGCAGCAATTAAAAATAAGAAAAATCTTTTTAAATTACGTGATGCTATTGTTGTTGTTGTTCCGCTGTGCCAATTAATTTAAGAATGAAATCGAAAATCTTGGCATTGCGTGTTTTATTTTTTGTATGCTTCGTTTTTAATGTTTATGTTTATGCATCATCAAAATACATTAAATAAATAAACTATTCTATTGCTTTTTTCTGTTTTTTTTTTGGCTAATTTGTTAATGCAATTAATTTGTTTAATAACTCTATTAGAATTAACATATTTAATTTCGTTTTGAATAATTATTCATTGTGTGTTTTTTTGGGGGCATTCTGAGCGTTGTTTATTTTTATTAGGAACGAGCAAACAAATTGTTAATAAATTACTGAATAATTTGATAATTCTCTGACAATAACATGCTCGTAAAATTATAAATTTCAAAATGAAAGAAAAACGCAAAAATCAAACGAAAAGACTCAAATCACGTTTACAGCAAAACACACAGAAAAATGTATTTCTCTTTTTTTTTTCTTCTTATTGGCAATCAGCAAAGATCTGCCACAGCTGCCCCTCCTCTCCCCTCCTTCCCCTCGCCACCTCTCTCTGAATAGCCATTCCTCATCTGTTGGCTGTTTATTTCGATTTTGTTTTTCTCAATTGTGGTCATTCTCGAAAATTGTTTTTGAGTACCGGACATGACGTCAATAAGTGGGCGTTTGTGTTAATTTTTATACCATCGCAACACACACACAAACACATATATATGTATCTGTATCTATATACGATTTAGCTATACGCTACTTATGTAAAGGTGAATCTATAAAGATCCATTTAGAACAGTTGTTGTGCTCATTTCGTTGGCTATTTTGTAAGCTGCAAATTTATGAATAATAGCAGTAATAATAATAATACTAATAATTGTGCTTCTTCTCTTTCTTTTTTATCGACAATATAAACATAGATATAGTAGAATATATATATATTGTGTAGATATAATCGAGCAAGCGAGGCGATCGCACATCGCATTTTGTTTCTCGCTCTTTTATTGAGGCTTATTAATTTCCTGTATTTCCTTATTTGTGACTCGTGCCACGGGTTTAATTATGTGTAAACATATACAATCATATCTCAATTTATCTACACACACACACACACACAGATATATAGGCATTCACATACACATCATCCGCAGTAGTTTTCCAGAAGCAATGCGAATAAAGTGAGCGTCAAATAATGTAGCAAATGAAAATTATAAAAAAAATATAGAAAACGTGCTAATAAGTAAAATATAGTTATTCAGCGATAATGTGTGTAAAAAGTGGAGGAATTATAAATAATAATAGCTGATCAGTAATTATGTGCATAAAAGAAAAAGAAAAGAAATTATAGTTGTAAGAATTATAAATAATAACAGCTAACTAGCGATGTGCATAAAAGTTTATAATTTATAAGAAAATGATTTAGTAAAAGTAAATCATTTATCAATGAAAAATGCATTTAGAAATACAAAAGAATTAGGAGAATGAGTATTTAGGAATGCATTTAGGAATTCTGATTATTAAATTCTAGCAATGTTTTGTAGAATAATGTTTAAGAACTTAGTTTCGTATAGAAATTGTAAGTTGAACAAGTAAAAAAAAAATATTTAACAAATAAAAGTAAATTATAAAATATTTATTGTGAAATTTGAGATTGAGAAAATAGAATAATATTAGAAGAATAATAAATAATTATTTTTCCGAGATTTTGTTAATTAATTTCAGTTATCTATTGTAGAAAAGGAATCTAGTTTAGAATAAAAGAAATTTAGAAAGAAAAAACTGTTTTAAAATAATAATATAAGAATAATAATAAATTTGTTCATTAATTTCTGATGTAATTTATAGAGAAGTGCTTAATGGTCCAGTCTAGCAATAAAGAGATGTATTTAGAAATGAAAAAATAGTTTAAAAAATAAAGAAAAACAATATAAAAAGAAAATTCTAATATTTATTTAGAATTTATAAATGGAAAAATTGTTTCAAAAGTAAAGATTTAAAAAAGAATAATCTTATATTTATTCAGAAATTGCGCCCATCAAAATAATAGTTATTATTTTTTAGTTGAAAAAGTGCTTAGCTAGTTTAGTATTACGCTGAAGTTTATTGTAGTTTCATCTTGGCGAGACTTTGGTACACATTTCTAGCTTAAATTCGAGAGAACTCGACACATAGAACATGATACTCGTAGCCCTTAACATAAACATAACCCAGTTGAGTTTTTTAGCTCTCTTTTTTTTTCTTTTGGTTAACTTACAATTAGGCAACGCATTAGAGACATAATCTGGAGCATATCAAGTGCGCAGGGCCACGAATTCGAGTGAATTTCAAATGTTTAGAGACATTTGAAAGCGTCATTAAAACGAACTTGAAATAAAACTAAAAAAAACACCGAGAAAATAATGAAGAGGACTGACGTTAAGAGAAATACCTCGTAAATAAGAAAAATTAAGTAATTGTAAATAATTATATTATTAAAAAATAATGAAAAACTTCTTAATAAAACTAAAATGAATTAATAAATAATACTAAACAATTACAATAATAAAATTAAATTGAAATAAAACGATTAAAAATCTAATAAAGTAAAATAAACTATAAACAATAAAATAAAAAAAGAAACCAAGCCTCTAAATATTATAAATAATATATTAAATAAATAATAAAATTAAAACTAATTTGTCTATAAAGTTTAGATAGTTCTCTGAATTATTTTGTCTATTATAAGCTGACACCTCCCTTGGACGGACAAGTTTTACGATGAGTTTTCACTGTAAATCGAGTTAATAGCATATGCACTTCAATAAAAAATGATATTAAACTTAAAAATAAAACAACTTAGTGAGCAAAGTTTTATAAAAGTGCCAGGATACAACTAAATTTTAAATGAAAATAAATATTAAAATAATAAATAAATAGTAAAATTAATTCAATAATAGAATAGCAATAGAAAATTAAAAATATTAAATGACATTCAGTAATAATAAATTTGCAATATAAAATAAAAATACAGTTGAGCAAACTAATATACCCCATTTGCAGTGTCTTTCGATTGCGTAGTATGAAAAAAGCTTTGCATTATGTTTACACAAAAGTCACGCCAAAGATTTCGACCTTCTTCTTGGGCGTTGAGCTGACCAAACTTAATGTTCTTCTCGATGTTGTTGTAGATGTTGTTGTTGTTGTTTAGCATTGTTGTTGTTGCTTAGCGTTGTTGTTTTGTTGCCTGCTTTTTATGGCAGCGCGCGAAATTAATTACAAACAATGAAATGTACTCGCATCGCATCGCTTCGCATCGCATATGAAGCAAAAGTTTTATATTTAAACTAGAGTAATAACAATAATAACAAATAACAAGATAATTTTAAGGGGAGCAAGGGACGAGGAAGAAGAAGAGGAGAAACATTGTACGTGCCATTTGAAGGCAGTTGCAGATAAATGCAAAAATTAAACTAAATATTAAATATGTATTTCTTTTTTCTTTGCAGAAAGCAATCGAAGCTGCGCTGGGACACCAACAACAACGACATTAAGAAAGGAATTCAAGGCAATTGTCAGAACGTGCTAGGATGAAGGCAAATCGAGCTGAATTCGGGCACAGCAATTACCGAGGGCAACAACAACAACAGAGCAGCAACAGCAGCAGCCAGAGTCAGAGCCAAGAGATCAACAATTATTATTGAGGCGCTGCCTGTGAGTGCGGAGTTGAGTTTTAAGTTGATTGGTTACAACGATACATGGATCGCAGAAATGGCGGCGATCCCTTGGCGCCACCCCGGCCCCCAAAGCTACTACCGCGTGTGCATCGACCAAGGGCGCCGGAGCCAACAGCGTTAAGTAGCGAAAACAACAACAGCAGCAGCAGCAGTAGCAACATCAGCAACATCAATCAGCAACATCCTAGTATTACAGCAGCAAGTGCAACAACTAGCAACAACCTGAGCAACCTAAACAACCTAAACAACCTAAACAACCTGAACAACAACCTAAACAACAACAACAACATTATATCGATAATACCCGCTACGGCCGACATTGACGACTATCAGATACATCATCTGACATTTCTGCCCCAGCGACCAAGCAGCCTCAGTCGCAACAGCAGCAACGCATCGTCATCGACAGCGACGGCGAACAGCAGCAACGGCAGCACATCGAGTTTCACGCGACGTCGTCCGCCGGCGCCAACGCCCACGTTGCTCAACATAAGCACGGCAGCAACCACAACAGCAACGAGCAACAGCAACAACTCGAGTTACAACTCGAACATCAGCAACAACAGCAACTTCCTTAGTCATTTCCAAAGCGCTGAGCCGGCGTTAGCGTTAACGTTAACGGGTCAGCCGCCCGCCTCCCCCGTCACGCTGGCGCAACCGCGACCCGAATGCGAAAGGCTGACGAATGAGTATGTGGATACGCCGCTGCAGCATGCAACACGGGCCCAACATCCGGCTGGCCAGCAGGACAATGGTCAAACGACGACGCATCATTTGCTGTTGCTGCCACAGCGACAACAGCATCAGCATCAGCAGCAGACGGCATCAGCAACACATTCGATAGGCAACAATCGTTTGGCGGCAACAGCAGCAGCTGCTGGCTCGGCTGCTGCAGCAGCAACCACAACGACGGTCGATGGCACCGATGGCTTATTACATTCTACGCATTTGCACACAATTCCTCCCGCGCAGCAGCAACATCATCCACATCATCATCAGCAACATCATCTGCATACACATCTTTTAAATGGTCAGACCAAAGCACCCGCCTCCAATAATTTTGCGTCACAAGCGCCGCCAGCGCCGCCTCGCAACGGACTGAGCTTTGCTGCCGCTGCAACCACAGCAGCAGCAGCAGCAACGGCAACGGCAACCACACAGCCCATCACGCAAGCAATCACCAAGCAACCAAGCAACAACAGCAACAGCAACAGCAGCAAGGAGCACATGCATGCACTCGAAGAGTTGCTGCAACAGCAACAACACCATCAACAGCAGCAACATCAACAGCTGCCGGGCAGCGGCGGCCAATTGGGCGCCTCAATTGTGCTCGGCGGTGATCCGTCGCTGCTCAATCCGATCGTGTGTCCCCGTTGCGGCCACTGTCGCTGCGAGCAATGCCAGAGTCCGCGTCCGTTGCCCCAGACGTGGGTGTGCAACAAGACGTGTTTGTGCAGCGCCGAGTCGATCATCGACTACGCCTCGTGTCTGTGCTGCGCCAAGGCGTTGTTCTATCACTGTGCCCGCGACAACGACATGGATTGCGACGATGGCACTGGGACGCCGTGTGTCGACAATCCCTGCTCCTGTGGTCCTTATAAGCGCACCCAACGTTGGGGCTGGCTGGGAGCATTGTCCATTGTGCTGCCCTGCCTCTGGTGCTATTGGCCGATGCGGGGTTGCATCAAGCTCTGCGAGAAGTGTTACGCACGCTTTGCTGGGCGTGGCTGTCGCTGTCAGCTGGGCGGAGGCGTTGGCACCGGGATTGCTGGCAACGGACTTGGTGGCAACAGCATGTTGCCCATTGTGCCGCTGGGTGGCAATCCCAACGGCTTGACTGGCGGTGTGGCAAATGGGGCACAGAACGGTGGCATGCCACTCTCGGTGGGCAAGGGCTTCGAGCATGGCTGCAGTGCAGCAAGTCGCATTCTCCGCAAGGGAGATCTGACGCCAGAGAAGCGTTTGCTCGACTCCAGTCCGGATTACTAAAACTCCGTTTGCGTTTGCGTTTTCGTCTCGAAGAAAACGCTTCACAAGCGAAAATGTCTATAAAAACATACATACATACAACATATATGCGAAAAGAAATATTAAATGTATGACTTAAAGATACGTATATGCCGAAAAAATATGAAGAAAAACACAACAAAATATTTAATATATGATTTAATATACAACACACACAAAAAAACATGTTTAATGTATGAGAAACAAAACAAAAAAAAATGATAAAACTGAAAAAAGAAAAAATAAATAACCAAAGACTGCAAACAGATAATTATTAATTATTAGAAATGTTATTTAAAAAATAATTTTCGCTTAATTTAAATAAAACAAAAAAAAAACATAAATAATTAATGAATGAGCAACTGAAACGAGCGACACCAACAACAAAAAAAAAAACAACAAGAACAAGAGGAACAACAAACATTTCTTTTCGAACGATTTTTTCCATTATTTTTGTATTGTTTCCTTCCTTTTTTATGTTTTTTTTTTCATGTAATTTATTTCTGTTTTTTATTTTATTGCAAATAAATACGATTCCATTTGAAATAGTTTTGATTTTTGATGCGTAAAGTAAACTTTGATTTTCTCTAGCAAAATTTTTCGATAAATATTTGTGCGATAAAAACTTATTGCAAGTCACAAAACAAAAAAAAAAAAAAATTACTGAGAAAAACTAACTAAACCAGTCCATTTTCGATGTTGTAGAACAAGTAATTAGACAAATTTTTGCACAATTTATTGTACGAATTTAAATGGGTAAATATTATGTTTGAGAAACTACAAATTACAGCAAAAATTACAAAAGTAGATGAGTCTAAATGTGCTTATAAATAAATAAACTTACATATATATGGAAATCTAAAGTCAGTTGGCCATAAAAAAGTTTACTTTACTACAGGAAATTAAGCGACAACAACTGATAACATACTTTTAAATACTAAAATAAAATGTAAAAGAATGAAAATTAATTTCTTATAAATGTATTTTATATGAGACAAATTGTTATCGTTTTTTTTTTCTATTGTAAAAATAAATTCCCCCCAAGCATGGATTGTAAATAAATTACACTAAAAAGAAATGAAACACCAATACAAAATGCAAGAAAAATTCCAAATATACATGAAAAATAAATAAAGGAAAACAAACATATACTATCTATAAATATAGAAAAGCCAAACTACATCTTACAAAACTTAACTAAAACAAAATATGCAGCAAAATCAATTTTATATAAGTACAGAACTAAAGAATATCTATGAGAAAACCCGATTAGCAAAAAGCGAAATAAATTTCTAAAAAAAAAAAATAAATAAAAATAAAACATAAATGATGTTGAAAAGAAAACAGAAACATTTTACCATATGTTATAAATGTATATGTAATATGTAAGCTAATAGCTTAGTAATAATAATAAACAAAACAAAAATGTACGTATGCTTAAATCCTAACTATTAAACAAAAAACACACACATACATACATGAAAAACCAACTAAAAGAAAAAAACTCCTTAACTATAGCAGAGAAAAAGAAAAGAAAAATTGCAAACAATAAAAAAATGGAATATTAAGTAAAAAACGATTAGTATTTAAGGCACTATACATACAAGTACATACAAACAAGCTATACATAAAGAATATTTATTTTATTTGTACATTTTAATATAATTAAATAAAACTGAGAAGTCGATGGATGATGTCGAGATGAAGATGGAGGAGATCCAAGATTGGAGATTGGATTGAATGAAGAACTTTATGTAATGTTTTTAGAATGTATGTTCCGTTAAAAACTACAAAATAAAAAAATCATATAATACTAAATAACAAAACTCTTATTATTATTATTATTAATATTAGTATTCTCTGCCACGTTGAAGCGAATGATGACGTGGACAACAACGATGCAGCAGCCGTCGCCTAAGTCACTGCTGTCTGTCTTCTCTCTTCTCCTCTCTCTCTGTCTCTCTTTCTATGTGTGTGTGTTGCTGTGCCAAATGGCTATGGCAAAATAAAACTAAAGCAGCTGTTTCCGGTATTTGATTGATAGTGAACTGGCAGTTTGTTTATCTCGCGCACACGGACCAACCAAGCGACCAAACGACCGACCGACCGGAGACCCGCCTGCTCTCTTTCCACTGCTCTGCTCTCTTCTGCGCTGCTCTGCTTTCCAGCCCCAACCCCTCTGTCTTTTCTTCTTTCTCGTTTGCTCTCGCTTATGCTTATGCTGCATACGCATCACATGGCTTGCTTGGGCCTATCCAGCAACAACAACAACAACAGCAGCAACGACTGCGCTGCTACTGCATTTCGCGGATGCTATTTGGGGCCGCCGGTCGTCGGCGCACTTATTTTTAAATTACTGAAAATGTTGCAAGCATACAACACACACATGCAGACAAGCAAAACAAATACACACACATTCAATTTAAATTTAACTGCGAAATATTTCACTCAAACTGGAAGGGAGGCAGCAAAGCCAAAGCAAAAGGCAAAGTCAAAAGGCAAGCGCAAAAGCAAAGGCAAAAGGCAAGCACAAAAGCAAAACTAACAACGACGGCTCTCTCTCTCTTTCGTTCTCTCACTCTCTACGAACAGCTGTTCACTCTGCAAGCTAAGCTTAGGGCCTAAGCATGACACGTGCAAATTGTGTGACAGCACAACGAAGAGTTTTGCTTCGTTCACTTTGCAAATGCTTGTCGATGTAGTCGCTGTAGTTGTTGTAGTTGCTTCTGCTGTTTGTTGTTAATTAATGCAAAGTGCAGTAACCGTTTTGCATAATTGACTGCCAAGCGACTACGACCCTCGCTTGTGGGCACATTATTCAATCATAATTCGCGCGGCCAGCAAAACCAAACCAAACCGAGGCGAGGCGAGTCAACGTAAATTTCAAAAGATGCTCAACTAAAGAGAGTCCATGAGTGAGCATGTCTGTGTGAGTATGGGTGTGTGTGTGTGCTAGTATGCGTGCATGTTTGTCGCCGCTGATAGCCCCGAAGTTCGCCGGGTCACCTTTTGCCTATGCAAAAAATAAGTAAGCAGAAAAAAATAAATATAATCAGCGGCGACTTTGCGGCACACTACACACCCAACAACACCCAACAAACAAACTGAGATGGCGAACGGGTCTGATAAGCGCACGAGACCTGCCAATTCGCTCCAAACTGGTCTTTGCTGTCTTCGCTGTCGTCGTTTGTCGTTGTCTTCGTTGTTGCTGCTGTTGTTGTTGGCGTTGCTGCTGCTGCTGATTGACACAGTTTGGGTCGCTTTCTTATATTGATGAATGGAAACCGAACTGAAACGATGGCACGGCATTTTTTTATTGAAGTGTGCTATATTTAACGAAGTGAGAAGTGAGTACATACTCGTCGATGTCGATGTTGACGTCGACGTCGATGCTTGCAAGTCTTGCCATTCGAGTAAGTGTAATGGCTCGCTTGCTCTCTCAATAACTACACACACACATACTGGGTGCGTGTATGTGTGTGTGTGCAGTGACAGCTCTAATGAATGAAGTTGATAAGACGGACAAAGCGACAAAAGCTGAACTACTGCAACAGTAACAGCAACAACAACAGCAACATCAGCAACAACAGCAGCAACATCAGCAACAAACGGTTGCCAAGTGCCGCTAATGGTAAATGGATTAAATCGGGGGGAAAAAACTGAACAGTTCAAATTGTGCTGCAAAATGCTTGAATTGACAAGCAACCAAACAGCAAGAGCGAGAGAGAGAGAGCAAATATAGAAAAGCTTATTTATTATTATTACAGTGAAAACTTCCTAAGCGAACAACTCTATTAAGCAGACTCCCCTCTTGGGCGGACACCTTTTACAGAGTCGATTTATCGGTCATGTCAAAGAAGATGTAACTTAAGAGTTTTTTTTCTGATGGAACAAATATTCAAATTACTTTATTGCCTAAATAAATATTTTAGTTTTATTACAACTAAGTTCCTATTGAATTTAATATTAAAACTGTCTACAAAAAAAAAGCTTTTTCCATATTATTTTGTCCATTCCATTGTAATTTGTCACATTAAACTAAAAATATAAAAAGAAAATATTAAGTTTAACAAAAAATACTTTTTGAAAATACTTTGATTCATAAGACTTTTATTTTTATACGTTCGAATTTAGTTGAGCTTTAAAGATACTAATAGTCTACATATATATTACGAATTATATCTAAAAATAATTAAAAATGTATAAAATAAATAAATAAATTCCACAATAAATTCTTTTTCTAAATAAAGCTAAGAAAAGTCAAATAAATAATATGCATTTGATTTCTATGACGCCTATATTTTACTATCTCGATATACGTCAATTTTGTTGAGCTTCGAACCTTATATATGATATAGTATATTTCGTATTATATCTAATAATAATAATAGTATAAATTACGCACGAAATTCTTTTGCTAAATAACTCTTCAATATAAAATATGCACTTGATTCGTTTTGTTTTATCTTGACACGCGCCATTTCAGTTTAGATATGCGGCTTCTACGTATGTGTATGTGTGTATATGTGCATTAGTGTTGGTGTAGATAGGCCAGGGGTCATTTCCTGTCTTTAGTATACCCCATTTCCTCTACTCAACTCGTGCACTCGCATGAGCGCAAGTTTTGATTGGCAGTCTAACTGCATTTTGATGTGTGCGCCCGCATTAAAATTACCGCTGCTTTGTCGACAGCGACTGCGACTGCAACAGCGACTGCAACAGCAACTGCGACTGCGATGTTTTCCCCCTGTCAACGCGCGCCCGAAGGTGAAGCGTATGCGTTAATCGGCCTTTGAAGCGAGCTGCTGAAGCGAACATGAGCCAGGAAGCGTTATCAGTGTGTACAGTCTATGTATGTATGTATGTATGCACACACATACGTATGCATATCAAATCTGCAATGCAAGCTCATCTGCATAATTATACACTTGCACACATACATATGTGAATATAAAGTATACGCCGCGTCGCGCTACAGACATGCTGGAAGCTCCTGAATGACAGATCAATGAAATCATTATGAACTCGCGCATTCGCATATCAAGAGCGCGAAATCGAGACACACTGGAAGAGACGTTGAGTGAGGTGGGAAGAGGCAGTGGCAGAAGAAGAGGGAGGGGCAAAGAGGGGCAGAGGCAGAGGCAGAGCGAGGGACTGAGGTCCGTGCGATCGTCATACGATCTTATCCGTTGCAAGTTCAACGAAAAATAAAAACAAGTACGTTATGCTCTTTTTGGCAAGCCGAACATCTAATACTTTTCCTTATAAGCATATAATATTATTTAAAAGAGAGTGATTTATAATTTTAAGCAAAATGCAAAACTAACATAATGTGATTGTGTAAAGTAATCAAAAAAAATACAAAAAGTACAAAAAAATATTTTAATTAATATTGAACAATTAAAAATTACTAATATACTACTAAATATACTAAAAATAAATTACCAATAAAAATAAATAAATAACAATTCTTAATAATAAAAATAAATTAAAATATATACTAATTCAAAATATTGCAAATGTAAATAAAGTATTCAAAAAAATAGGAAAACCATGTAAATAAACTAAATACATTGTTTTTTTTTTGAAATATTATTAAACACACTAATGTAATATCTTGTAAAAATAACCAGACAACTTCAAAAAGTAGATCATATAAAAATATGTTTTTTTTTTTCAATTTAGGGAAAGTAATTTATATAGACAACTTCAAATAGTAGTTCTTATAAAATATATATTTGAATTTTGGGAGTGTAATAAATATATATTTTTTTATTTATAGTTTTTATAAATATTTAAATTATTTACAGGTTAAAGGCATTGCTCATTAACTTTTTTTAGTTTTCATATTGAAATGCAATTTCTTTAAATACTCTCTACTATTTCCATGCAATTATTACGATTTACAGTATTATATATTTATATACATTTATATTTTTGTTTATTATAATATATTGTCTTAAAATTATTCGATTTAAATGAGTTTTTATGTATGTAGGATGCATCCCATCCAAATTATAAGCAGTTAACTCTTTAACTGTTTAAGTAGCTACCACCTAAACAGGTAGACAGGAAGAAGGACGAACTCAACTCGAAGTCCTTTGAGGCACGTCGCATTCGTTGCTCGAATTAAGAAGCCTGCCTGGCAGTAAGGGTATAAAAACGCCAACTCACTGCACGTTGTTGCACATGGCACAGCAAAGAAGCGGCAAGTGGCAAGGCGGCAAACAGGTCCCAGATGTGTGGACTCTGATTGATCCCGCCACAGTCGATGATGGTTCAACTGCTGCCGCCGTTGCTGTTGCTGTTGCCGTTGCTGTGATCGTCGACGTCGTTGTAGACGTGCAGCGGAAGTTGCTTGTGGTTTTGTATGCATTGCTCGTCGTTTGTTGTCGACGAAGTTCTCGAAATTCGCTTTTGATGTTCTTTTCGTGTGAGTGCAACAGGTGTAAATGAAATTCAACAAATACGCACATCCGCTTTGCTGCAACGGAAGCACCTGCAACATGCAACGTGCAACACTGTGCAGCAGCAGCAGCAGTTAAATATTTTTCGATTGTCGATTGTCGATTCTCGAGTTCGAGTGCGACAAATTCATTTGACACTTTGTGGCAGTTGCCTTATCGCAAACGTTTGTTCAATTGCCAAGCTGGAAACTTGTTTCGGCTTTTCGAGTTTTGTTTTTTTTTTGGGGAGGGGATAAGGGTTGGGGTGAGCGAGAGGGAGAGGGAGAGGTCGGATCTTGTCGGTTTGTTTGCCTTGTTGTCTATGTTACAACGAGTATATTGCGGTTGCTGTTGCTGTGTTTTTCTATGTTGCTGCTTCAAGTCGAAGCACATAATTACCGCGGCGCGTATTTAATCCGACAAATGGTTTCAACCTTACTTGAACTTTGGCTACGGGCAACACTCGACAACAACAGCAACAACATGTGCAACATGAACAATTTTCCTGTTGTTGTTTTAAGCACTTTTGCGTTTGGAGTTTCTAATATTTCATGACAGCTGCTTGATGCCAACGGCTTTTGTGGTTACATTGTAATAAACCTTGACAAGATTCATGGCGACTCAGTAGAGGAAGCGGCTAGAAGGGGGGAAAAGGAGGTTGGGGAGGGAGGAGAAACTGCCTCGGGGCAACTGATGAGCATTGTTGATGATGTCAAGTGCGCTGACAAAGACATCTGACAATCCCCCCAAAAAAAAATAAACTATCGTATGTTGACAATGATTGTAATTATGCGAAGCCCTTCACAGCAAAACTCACTTTACATCTTCACTTTCAATTGTTCATCAAAGTGATTGAGAATTTGTTCGTATCTTTATATATAATATTTACGTTTATATTCATAATATTTGTAGACGTTTTGTATACATTATTTTATACTTTTTGTATCTTATTCTACAATTGTTGTCAATACTTTTCATTCACTAAACTTTTAGCTTGAATGCTTCTAATTCCATATTTGTATGCAATCTTTGTCTCTGACTGCAATTACGATTACTATATCTTAAATATATTCTATTCTTATAGTTCACATCGCATGTGAATACTTTTCATTCAATAAATGCACTCGCTGTTGACTAAGATTGTGATTACATAACATATTGATCAATACGATCGTTGCACATTCATGATGCACATTGCATGATCATTCAGATCAGTCAATAAATATTGCAATTCTATAAATATAGTGGTATATTGATAATTGCATCACATTGTGACACAGAATTACAGCAGCTTAAACTAAATTCAATTCATTGAGTTTGTCAACACTTTTCATTCATTAAAAGTATTCATGGAGACAAATAAGAAAAGACACAAGTTCTTCATAATTTGTATATTGCCAGAAGTTAATATCCTTTTCATTAGAATTAGCTTAGAAATTTCAAAATATTTACTTAATTAGATAAATTTCTTTTTTATTTAAATTTGTTCTTAAAGAAGCTATAAATTTATATTAAGATTTCTTTACTTATTTCATTATTATTATTTCCAGTACTAAATACTTAATTGAATTTTAGAGAAAAAAGACTATTGGCTGCTAGGGCTTTTAATTCGAGCTCATGTTTCAATCCTTCGAAATCTATTATATGTATCTCAAAACTAAAGATAAATTTAACTGGTATTGAATCTATTAAGACTATAATGGAATACCATCTCAATTCACATACTAAAATCGTATTAAACACATAACAATCAAATATATGATTTATAGAATATATATATTTTTTCGAATTTTTACTTTCAGAACTGTTCGACATTAAAAGAATGTTATTTCAGTGACAAAGAATGCACAGAAAAAATAAACATAGTTCTGCTCTCTCTCCTTCTCTCTTAGTATTATTTAATACTAAATTGTTTTTCATTTCAGATAAACATATTAAAAATTTAAAACCAATTTCCCGGCTAATACATCGACTTTCTAGGCTATTCATTCATAAAGCAGGTGACTTCATTTAGTTGCTTAGTGCAGCAAGAGTTAGCTTGAGATTATCAGACATGAGATGCATAATTTGCACTCGGTCTCTAGCTGAAAACTGCCCCGCTACTTTATCTTTTCCGGCCATCTATCTGCATAAATATACGAGCACACTCACACACAGAGAGATACAAATGTATACACACACAGATACACACACACACACACACACACACACTCAAAGCAAGCACGATCAACAGAATCAGAATCATCGACATGGTAGGATGCTGCACCCTCTCTCCACATGTTGCTTCATTCATCCCAAACAGCAGCTGCTGCGATCTTCCCTCCCCTCCCCACTCTCCATCTCTCTCCGCCCTCTTCAATCTCTTCGCTGCTCTGTTCGGCCGGACTATGATAAATAAAGTAAAGTGCATTTCCGTCAAAACAAGTTTGTTCTATTAATATTTTCAATACTTCGAATTCAGACAGTCGCCAGCAACTTTCACTGCGAGTCTCCGCAGACTCGCGCAGATAACTAGAATATCTTTTTTTTTTATTTCGGATTTTTCTTCTTTTTTTTTTGGTGAGCATGCAACATAATTTTAATTTGGCTGCTGCTGCAACGTCTGCTGCTGCTGCTACAGCGACTGCTGCTGATCTCCCCCTAGAAATCTATGTGCAGTCGAGGGGCTAGCAGCATTTACAGTTATTTTTATTGGAGTCAAGCAGCGCGACAATTCATCCATCATTTTTTGTTATGATTTTGAATATATGTATGTATATCTGCTGAGCTTCTATCCCCTCTCCCTCTTTTTCCTTCTCTTTCACTGCTTCTCTTTTCACTATCTCTGCTCCCTCTCTGTCTTTCTACGCTTGGCATGAGCGTTGATTTCCCCCCTCCCCCCTCTACCTCCCCCTCCACCCCTCTCGCAATCCACAGTTCTCCCCGTCTCAGCCTCAGTCCCAGTTTCAGTCCCGGTCCCAATCCAAGTCTCAGTCCCCAGTCCCCCATTCCCCAAGTTGCATCCCCAGTCTCCAGGCCCGACAGCGTCGTTCAACAGCATCCGGTAATTATGCGACACGCTGATTAAAATGCCTGGGACTTAGGTGGGTCTGTTTCTGTTTCTGGTCTGGTCTGGACTGGCACTGGCACTCGATCGGGCTCGGGCTCGGGCTCGGGCTCGGGCTCGGGTTCTCGCTCTGACTCTGACTCTGGCTCTGGCTCGGGTTCGGTCTCTGGTAGACCGACCTCCAAGTGAAATCTTCGCCTGCATTAACGAGTTTTCCGTGACGCGTTCAGTTTATTTTGAATACTCTTCTTCAAGGTATTTCAATTTACAGATCAGCTTAAGAATACTTCTATGAAGAACTGGAAATAAATAAAATATTTTGATATTCCTTTCTATAAAGTTAATATATTCATTTTCCAACACATTTTCAGATTATGAGAGTAGTTTTTAAATTATTAATTTCTGGCTGAATATTAAAAACACAACATATTCAAGCTATAAATATTGCTTTTATGTTATTTTTATTGTTTAGAATTAATGATTTCATGTACTATTTATTTTACAAAATTAAATTTAATACTTAATACTAAATACTAAATATAAGAAAACAGTTTTGAGGAGCTTCAAATGATAATAATGAGATATTCGACAAATTATAAATTTTAAATTTATTTTATTATATAATTAAATTCCTAGACATTTCTAAATAGATAATACTTATGAATCACTAAAAATTTCTTTAGTTTTATACTTTTATTATTACTAATATTCATATCGTATTTTTGATTAGCTATTGTTTATAAATAAAATCAAGCCGTTTACTAATTTTTTGGTTTTTTATTTAATTTTATGACTTCGTACATCAGTTTTTTTTAATTAATGTGTCCGTATTGAAATTGTAAAAATCAAAAGTTATTTTCTTATTTTAAAATCAATTACTTAAAAAAAAAAAAAAATCAATTGTTTAATTCTTAAAGAGTATTTGATTGTCGTCTATACCTCATGTGGTTTTTCTTTCTTATTTTCTTTCTTGTTTCTGGTGCTTCTTTCATTCTCAAGCCCGCTGCTCTTATTCTTTTACCTTCACATTGCTTTGCTACACTTGATTTCCACACAAACACACATACACGCACACACACACACACATACACACGCACACTCACACACTGGAAGAGCGACTGCGTCGTTGCGTCTTCTCATGATACTGGCCATTAGGGATCAGGTTCTCTTGTTGGCGTGCGGGGGGGAAGCTGACGCAGGTGGGCAGAGCGAGTCTTGAGTTTTCTGCCCCTGTCTCAGTCTCAACTTCTGCCTCTGCCGGTGTTGCATGGCTTTATCTGCAGTGTTGTTGCAGCGATGCTGTTGTTGTTGTTGCTTTGTTGTTGTCGTATAATATTCTCTTTACGCTTCCTTCTTACCTTCGTTTACTGTTTTTTCTGGCATTATGCTCCACACCACATTCGTCCTCCAACAACAACAATAACAACGACAACAACCACAATCAGCATTCAACGCTGCCACGCCCCATTCATATGACCACAACAGCTACCGCCCATCTTCAGTCAACATAACTGCAAACTAAAGGATTCTGCGGCTTCGCAATTCTTCTGAGCTGAGGTTTACACGATGTGCAACTAACTTTAGGAATTTACCTAAGATCATACATATATGAATATTATATGAAAATAGTTTTTTTTATTAAAGGTTCTATTTACTAACAAATCTAAATGATATTTTTGTTTATCAATTTCTATAGAATATTTTTTGCGATTTATTTCTACAACTGTGTATTAAAAACAAAAAAAAACAGAAATTTGTTATTAAAAAATACAATAATATATTAAATTGAAATAAAAGAACACGTTTTATTTTAAAAGAAATTTGAAAATTGTAGGATTCATCTGAACATATTAAAATTTGAATTAAAATACGAAGGAAATTATACACGAAAATCTTTAAAAAAATATAAAAAAAATAAACAAAACACGTTTAATTTGTATAATAATTTTCAATGAAATTTGGAAAATATAGGCTTCATTTAAAAATTTTAAAAATAAAAATACAAATGAAA
Organism: Drosophila albomicans; assembly: GCF_009650485.2. Classification (NCBI taxonomy): domain Eukaryota; kingdom Metazoa; phylum Arthropoda; class Insecta; order Diptera; family Drosophilidae; genus Drosophila; species Drosophila albomicans. The sequence goes on along the minus strand of NC_047629.2, from coordinate 38,116,724 downwards.
TTATATATGAACTTCTTTAAAAGTTGAATTGCATTCAAATATTTAGGTACTGTAACGTATTAGCCACTTAACAATTATTTTTAAGTGACATTTCCTAAAGCACTTGACTCGCTAGCTTAGCATTATTTCCGTGGTTGCCACTTGAATAATTCTCAATGTCTACAGTGTCCTTGAAAAATACTTTTAATGTTACTCTGCGGTAATTGGAGTCTTTATAGTGCTAAATCAGGATGATCAGAAAAGAAGTTCGAATATGTGTATTCATATATGTAGTTATGTAGACGTATATATTAAAAAAAATATCCAATTAGGGCTTTCTTTAAATTACAGGGTATGCGCGAGTTGTGCTCTTTTTGCCTAAACATGTTTGCATACTTTTTTTTTATCGTATTTCTTCTAACTCAGCGTCGTTGTGTGTGGCTTGTTGTTGTTGTTGCTGGCTTGTCTCGTTTATTGATCGTGTTGCTGCGCACACACATCCCCACAAACACACACACACACTCACACACAGAGTTGCATTCACGGAGACACACACGCACACTTACACACACAGAGTTGCAGTTACATACGCAATTCAATGAAGAAATGCTCCAAGTCCAAGTCAATGACCCGGAAATTGTGTCTAAAAAAGCAGCAACAATAACAACAACAGCAACAACAACAACAGCAGCAGCAGAAGCAGCAGCAACTGCAGCAGGCAGAAGCAACAGTCACGCAGCAAGGCAACAACAACAACACCAACAGCAGCAGCAGCAATAACAGCAATAAGAAGAGCAGCAGCAACAGCAACAACAGCAACAACAGCAACAACAACAACAACATGAACAGCAGCAGCATCACATTGACGACTTGAGTATAAAACTTTTACCTATTCAGAGACGACGACTGCGACTGCGTCACGTTGAATGTTTGCTGTTTGCTGCTTGATGGTAGGCAGTGTACTCGTTGTAGGCACTGTGGGCAGTGTGCTGTGTGCAGTCCAATGAACCAGCCACGCATTTTGCAGCCCGCAGCTTTTGCCAGAGCTGCGATCAGCAACAGCAACAGTAAGAACAGCAACAATAACAGCACGCGTCGATAACTCGCGACAACAGCGACAACAACTACAACAAGAACAGCAACAGCCACAACAATAACAGCAACAACTACAACTACAACAATAACAGCAACAACAGCAACAACAACAACATTCACAGCAACAACATCGACAATCAAAATCAACGCAATTAATGCTCATCCGGCTCGAGCTTTTGAGCCCTTGGAATGGTTTCAACAATTTTCATAGTTTGTCAACAACTGAATACATAATGCGAGTACACTCATACGCACACTCACAAGCACACTCACACCCATATTCATATTCACAGCATTCATATTCATACTTGTATCTATGCTAAATTCGATGATATATTGGCATGCTCAATTTCCTCGCCAACGGCAATCGAATCGAACTCAAAATTAAGCACAAAAGTTCAGTGCCATCGGGCCATGTCGTCCAATTGCAATCCCTTCCCCCTTCCCCCTCCACCTTCCCCTCTACATCTTTGCCTTAGTATATGCAACTATGCTCTCTTGTATAATGAGAATTTATGTGCTGACAAGATGCTCATAAGTTTCTAACGTGCAAAGATCCCATGAAACTTGGGGGCTAAAGTGCCACAGAACATGCGAACTGCAATTACACTGTCCTACAAAAATTACAACTGCATATCTAATACATATATGTATCTATATATGGGTGATCTGTGCTAACAATAAAATATAAATTCTGGTGAATTTTTAAAGGCATTTTCTAGATATTTCTAGCGAAAATCTTTTGAGAAAATCTTTTTATAATGTGGATTGGGTTGTTTTAATTTAGTTTTGTTAATAATCAGTAAGTAGAAAAGTTCCATTCAATCTCTAGTCGTTATTTTGTATTACAAATCCAACCTTTTAAATAATAATAATAAATAATATTTCCATATATCTCTCATTAAACAGAATTAGAAGATATTGGAAACTATATTAGTCTTTAATTTAAGCAATAAAGTCTAAAAAAAAAACATTATTTTGTATTTCAAATCCACCCAACTTTTAAAATACAAATATTTTTAAAATAATGGGATATTTTATAAAATAAATAAATCCATATATCTCTCACTAAACCGAATGAGTAAACATTGGAAACTGTATGAGGTTTAATTCAAGCTATAAAGTCTACATAAAATCATATCTATATTCGTTATGTTGTATTATAAATCCACCCCACATTTAAATAATAATAATAAATCCGTATATCTCTCATTAAACAGAATCAGGAAATATTGGAAACTATATTAGTCTTTAATTAAAACAAGAAAATCTAAATAAAACCTACAATTTTTAAATTGCACCAAATTTAGTTATATACATAATTTATTTCTAGTACTCACTGAATATCTATGTATATTGTTATTAATATTTTAAATTCAAAATTAAACATAAGTTAATAAAAATAAATTTATATGAAATTTGTATTTAAATCGGTTGCAAATTTAATAGCATACCATTGAACCGTTATAATACCAACATAGTAATAAGTTATGTAATTACTCGATAAAGTTAGAGTTCGTACTTCCCTTAAAAATGCAAACGATCTGTTGTCTCGCCCAATTGTGCCACATTTTTTTGTTATTTTGAATAAAAGGAACTTTTCGGTTGGTCTGCTCTTATTTTCGCATTTAATGCAATTAACCTCAAACTAAATGGCAATCACTTTAATTTGTTTTAATTAAGCTTTTTATGCCTACGAGTGCGCATACAACATGTGTGCGAAAGAGACAGCGAGAGGCCTACAACGCGACGACTGCGGCTGCTCTTTAATTAATTACAATGCGAGACAGAGCGAGAGAGGTTGAGTGCTTGCTGTGCTCTTCTTTCGATTGATAAGAGTTTTGTTTGCTGCTGACAGGATGCGAGCTGCCAACAAAAGGGAACTGCAGCGACGTCGCTGTCGCTGTCGCTGCACATGCGCACACACTACTTAACGAACATGCCACTTAACGAAAGACGCAGCTTAACGCAGTGCTTAACGGATATTTTGGGACTGCGACTGGGGTTGGCACTTGTAACATAAACGCCTGACATTTGTTTCCTTCAGTTCTGGTTCTGGGCAACCACTCGACATACACACACACACGCGCACGCACACACACTTGCTGCTCGTACGTGCCCAGATGCGTGGGAATGATGATGAGGAATTGAGAGGCTGTGGTGCGAGGGAACACTCGAACTCGGAAATTTGAGACTTGTTAATGTGCCAAATTATATGCGGCGACAGCGTGCTGGGGCTGCAGGAAGAGACTCCTACGACTAGAACAAGGGAGAGTGAGACAGAGAGTGCTGTAAAACGAAATGGAGGGTGAGGTGAGACAGTAAGGTGAAGTGAGTGAAGAGAGAGTGAGAGAAGCAAAGAGAGCACACTCGCTCAGTCATGTAAATTGAAAACGCACTGCGTATTGACAGCATCCACTTCGGCCTTAGTATCCACTTCGGCCTTCCCATCAACCTTAGCATCAGCTTCGACCTTAGCAATAACTTCGGCCTTTACGTCGACTTCGGCATTTGCTTCGGCTGCAGCCTTAACATCAGCTTCGGCCTTTACTTCGGCTTCGCATTCGGCTTCAGCCTGAGTCGCAGTCCGAGTCGAAATAACGATGTGAATTTATGAATGTGTACGCTTACGTGCTGGAAGGGGGAAGAGATGTGGAGAAGGGGGACAGTGGCTGGCAACACGAATGAACACGCGATGCAATCTGTGAAGGATCACGTCTGGAATGTGGCTTAAATTATGACTTAAATGGCGTTGGCAGTTTATGTGGCTGCCGTGCGCTGCCTCATCTTAATGATAATGATGTTGATGGTCGATGATGATGATGATGCTGTAGCTGAGTAGCGGAAACGCACTCGAAAAGATCTTGAGTTGAAGCTGCTTTTAAGCCGTCTCCAACTCATCGCTGACTGCCTCGCTCTGCCTGGCCTGGCCTGGCTTTCTTTCTCAATGCGCGTTTCGCCCATTCTTAAGAGGCTGCAACTCCAATTTTGGTCGCAAGCAAGCAACTCGGTCGTTTGCTGCTTTTTATGACTGACTGTTTGCCGGTTTGCTTTTGCCTGACTTTGACTTTGGCTGTATTTGGATGCTGCCAGCATTCTGCATTCAACATTCTTAGTTACATCCTTCACAAGGTCATGCGAGTGCGCGCACCAACACACACACAATCTCACTACAGTGTGTGTGTACATTCGTATTTAAGCGAAGTAATCTTTCAGCAAATAATTGTTCTCGTAGTTGATATGTGCTTTCTGTTTGACTCTTCTCTTCGTTCTGCTGCGCTTCCCCCACCTTCTCTGTCTGTCATCTTCCTCCCTCTTGGTGTCTCTCTCTTTCACTTTGGGCTTGCTGTTTGCACAAATTGTTAGCGACTGCTACAGAGATACAGTTTGTTTTGGTTGTTGGCTCTTTTTAAGTTTTGCTTCGCAGCATGTTTTCCAAAATATGTTCACGTCTCGTTCTCGCTCCCACTCTCTTACTTTGTAACTATAGTTGTCTGCATTGGACGATCGATTTCGTGCTCTCCACTTTCTTCTTTCTAACGATTCTCCCTTCAAGGAGTTAATTTCCAGTCAACTTCTGTCACATCACAAACTTTGACACGTGTTGCCTTCTCTCGGCTTTGGTTAACCACCTTTGTGTATACTATATGTATATGTACATACATATGTATTCGTGAGTCTAGCGTGTCGGGTGTTAATAAAATGTCAAATATGTATGCATGTGGACAAACTATGGGTCAGCACCTAAATGATTCACACAATGCCTTTGACTTTCAGTCCGAGCACAGATTATACAAATTACAAAATATTACATCAATAACAAGAATAGTTTATTCCGTTCTACATATTGAGAAATATGTACTATAAGTTGATATTAAAAATACCTACATATTTATTAGATTACTGAGAATATGTATGCACCTATAAAATACTATGAATTAAGATAATAAGAGACGAGTCATATAGAATATTAACTTTAAATATTGGTATATTTTGAAATTAAAATCACTAGTTACGAACCGGAGAACAAAGCTTTTTAAATCTTATTTGAAATATATTTAGTTTTAGTAATTTGGAAGAATATTTCTTAAAATTCTTAAAAAAATATTTTTAAGCGCTTAGTTTACCTAAAAATGGAGATTAACAAGTAAATTTGGCATACATTTACCAAAAAAAAAGGAGTCTCTAAAGCAAGATTTGTTTATCGGGAACAGCAGTGTTTTTTCTGAAAATTTTATACAAAGACAGCAGCTAAAGACAGCATTGAGTTTTGTTTGTTTTCAAGCGACAGCGAAAGATTTAACAAGAAGCAAACAGTTCAGCGACAGCGAAATACACTACTAATAATATGTTTAGTACAGACATTATTAATTGAATGGTAATCAAAACAGACATATCTTTCAAATAATAATAAATTTCATTAAATGTATTACCATTATTATATAAACCTTGCGGACATAGAATAATGGTAGAGTACATGACAAGTCGTCTACTTTCAATTAACAAATGTTGGCATGTTTATTTGATTTCAGCCTGGAGCCTTTTTGTGTTTATTTTGATTTGAAAGCGATACGCTGCAGTATTCCGTATACAGTACAAAGCATTCAACATTAGGCATTCAAGCAGCATGAGCGCGTGCGCAGACGCGTTGCCAAGCCGAAAGCTCTGCTCGATTTTGGGCAGTGTAGAGTTGAGAGCAGAGCGTAGCACGGTAGCCCAGTTTCTCTGTATGTGTTTGTGTGTGTATGTGCATGTGAGTGAACGATGACGCTAGTAAAAATAATGATAAATAATAAAAAATACAAATAAAAGCTGTACACAACAACAGCAGCAGCAACAGCAGAAAAAGGCAGCAGCGAAATACACTAAAAACGACAACTTCGTCATCGTCATCGTTGCTGTCTTCGGCTTCGGCTTCGGTTGCAGCTTCGGCTCGACTTCGGGTTTAGTGCGTGCGGCTTAACTGCAGCGAAGCAAAATGAAACTGGTCGGGTCGACAATGGGAGAGGCCAGGCAGGCAATGAGAGCAGGCAACGCCAACCTGATCCATATGCTGCCCTTCTTCCCGCCCCCTTCTTTCACCACACTGTTTCTTAGGTTTGAGTGCGGGTCTGTGTTTGGCTTTGGGTCTGCAGCTCCAACTGCGACGCCAACTGCGTCGTCGACTAAGGCAGCGACTTCGACTGCCGGCACATTTGGATAAGAATTGCTTGTTCTCTGACCGTTCTGGTTTTTGTCATTGTGGTTGCTGCTGCCGCCGTTGTTGTTGTTGCTGTTATTGTAGGGGCTGGTGGAGTGTGGCAACAGCTTCCTTCGAGTGTTGCACTTATTATTATGCGCTTCTTTTGCCTTTACTTTGCTTTGCTTCTGTTTGCTTCGCTGTTTGCTGCTTTCCCCATGTCGCCCTCTGCTCTGCTTTTGCTTTGGCTGCTGCCTTTTTTTTTTGGTTTTTCTTTTTGTGCTGTTTTCAGTTTTCTAGAAAAATCACAAAACACTTTTGCTGCGTCCTTTAAGGTCATTAAAAGTTCATTTGCTTTTCGTGCTTCTTTTGTTTTTGATGTTGTTGCTGTTGTTGTTGCAGCTTTCTGATCTTTTTATACCCTGCATGTGAACAGGTTTTTTAAAGGGTTATATTAACTACGGCAAGGCAAAAATATATATTTAATGGTTACATTTAATGGGTGTTAAATTGCAGTCGTAATTTAATTTAATAAAATACTTTTTATGAATACTTAAAGTATTTATAACCAGGACTGAAGCAATAATAATTCCTATTAACTGAATTATATAGTAAAAGTTAATTCCAAATTTTGTTGTTTACTATAAATTGCAGACTAGTTTTAAATTGTATTTATGAGCCTTCTCTAAAACAGGTATTCAACTTAAGAGCTAAAATTAATAATGTATAGAAAGATCTTACCTGTCTTACCTGATCCTAATAAAATCTTGTGGGTCTATGAAATTACACCATTTGAATGGCAAAAATTCAAGACAGGGCTTTAATATTAAATAGCTTAAAAGACCCTTGATCACTTTTTAGTAATTAGAGTCCAATGAAACATTAATTCTAATTCCCTTTTAAGAGTAGTTTATGACCACTTCCTAAAAACGAAATTGAATCACGAATCAATCTGAAATATCTGAAATACTTTAAACTAATTAAAAGACAGGAGTATTTTGATATTATTTCAAGAGCAGATCTTAACTTTTCTACTTAAAACATAAGTTCCTACATTTTATAAAAAAACATTACATATTTAAAATTTATTTACAAAATTCTACGTCATTAGTTAAACTTGTTTCATAAATCTTTATAAAAATGCACTTGAATTCTCAATGAAATATTTCCATTTTTATCAGTGATAATAAATATAAACAATAAATACGGAATACCAGTTACCGAACTTCCGAATATTCCGGTTGGATTAAGATCTCAAAACAATAATTTACAATATTGATTGTGGCAATTGTAATGTTCAAATTATTCGCTCAGGCGAATGAACGAATTCTTAACGAACGTATTAAGCATTAAGTTGAGAACTGAGTCACATTTTATTGGCTTGCATCATTCAAGTTCAGAGTGAGAGGTCGCCAAATAAGCATCTTAAAAATGTCATAACGCGACGCGTATTTAAAAGTGACAATGCCGACACTTTAGGAGACAACTCACCCTACTTCCCCAACCCCCCGCTAACCACATTCCACCCCCCCTCGCTCTCGCTCAGTATTTCTTTCGCTGACTCTGCGTGACACAAAAGGGTTGTGCTTTAATTAATTAATCAAATCGGCCAAGGAATTCTCCACAACGTGTGTTGAGTCACACACAGCAAGATAGATGTGTGTGTGGGTGCAAGTGTGTGTGTGTGTGGCATTCTTGTGTCCACGCTCTTGGGGTCAATTTGGGAGTCAACGGTGTCACACATAATATTCTCCGAATTTTTCATGAATATCAGCTCAATTAACTTTTGCTAACTGTAAATTTAAAACCCCAGGAAAGGGCCCATTGCAGCTCCCCACCGAGCCTCCCCCTTCTCCTCCGCCTCCTCTTCCCCTCCCCACGCACTTTCAGCGGAAATGATCGCGTATACGTTTGAGTGCATTTATAGAATTCATTCGCTGCTTGCGCCGCTTATGGAATCAAAACACAAACAGGAACTCCCTTAATATGCGGCCAGAGTCGATTAGAGAGGGCTTATGTTAGTTGTGTGTGATTAACAGAGAAATATGTATACTACATTTATACATTTATACATTTATATATGCATACACATATTATTTATGTACACAGAGCGAAAGAGATAAGTCCACAGGAATAATGCTATGTGAGTATAAATGTAATTTGTACATTACTAAATTTTAATGTTTTATTTTATATTATTGTCTTAATATTAATTAATTATGTTATATTCAAGCAACAGATTATGTATAACATAAGTACTACATATTAATATTAATATTAATATTTTAATATTATTTATTTTATATTCAAGAAACAGATTATATTATACTAAGTACTAAATACTGAAAATATATAAATTCTAAATACAAAATTGCCAATGATTTATTCAAAAAAATGTTTTTTTTATTATCATATATTTGAGTTTATATTATCATCCTTAATTATTTTGACTTAAATTCTTAAAATGTCTATTTTAATGCTACATTGGCAGTTTCTACTTAAACAAATACTACTATATCTAAAAAATACTGAAAATACTGAAATACTGAAATTTATATATTTTTTAATTTAATTCATTTTTTTTCAATCATTCTTCATTGCTATTTGTTTACTTTGTAATCAACAGATTTCATTTAAATTTAGATTTTTTTCCATTTTGTTATTAAGTTATTTATTTTTATTTATTTTGTATTTTCAAGCTTATAATAAACATTTGTCTTAGTTTGAATTTCGCTATTTTTTGTTTTCAATGAATGGTACAAAATTTTTATGAGTTTGCGTTTAGTTTGTTAATTTTATTTGTAATTATTTGCTTTTTAATAATTTATAAATTTATAGCTCTCATATTTAGCTTATCGTTTTGTTCTCTGTGTACAAACATTTATATAATATATGTCACGATGTAAATATGTATGTTTGTATGCTTTGTCTACTCGCATAGATCCATCATGCACAATCAATGCAAATGGGAATGTAAATGTTCAAATTGTAAAATCGACTTGTTGTTGTTGTTTTTGTTGTTGCTGCGCAGATGCTCACGGAATATCAAATTACTCGGCTTTGGTTTTGGTTTTGGTTTCGATTCAAGTCGAGTCGAGCTAAGTTGAGTTGAGTTGAGTTGAATCGAATCGAAGTGAGACGAGTCGAGTTGAGTGTGTGGGATACTCGTAATGTGCCGCTTGGATTTATGTTTATCCAAATAAACCGCGGCATTTTTTAAAGCAAATAGTTGCGATTGTGATTGCGATTGCCATTATTATCGTAGTTGTTTTTGTTGTTGCAGCTGTGCTGTGCTCTGCTGTGGGGTGCTAATAAATAAATCGCATTTACAGCGCAGACAAGTACATCACGTATACGCAAGGTAGAGTTAGTTTAGCTCGTAACCAACTAACTAACTACACACAGAGAACTGCCCGTGAGGTCGACACACACATTAAAACAATTCTAGTCATAGGCCCTACTAGTCAGTCAACTATAGTAGCTATATGCGTCCATCCGCAAGTTGTGCTTATTCAAAAAGCACTTGCGGCTTTGCCTTTTTCTGTATGCGTAACGCAATCTATTCATAAAATGAAATTAAATAAAATACAACAACAACAAAATGCAGAACAAAAAAAAATAAACGAAAAAATAACAACAACAAAAACAAGCAAGCAAGCAGCAAAAACAAAAGAGAAATAAATATTTTCATTTGTAAGACCGGAAGAGCACTTCCTCTCTGTGGCTCTGCCATCAATCCATGCCGCAGTCGCAGATAGACGACAGCCCCATGCTCATGCCGTCCTGCTTATTGGTGATTTCAGTGCCCTTCGGTATTGGCTGCCGACGATCGCACTAGCCACGCACTACCTACAACGTAGACAGCTATGGGCTAGTGTGTGTTTGGCGACTATAAACGGTCTATCAAAAAATGACAAATATCGAAAATTAAGCTATCAAAATAAATTTTACAAAATTATACAAAATAATTCATTTTGATTTCCAGCAATAAAAGCTAAAGCTTTGAAATTATGCTGTTAGTTACTATCATTTAATTCTATAATTTGCTAATATGTATTAATTTTTTTTAAACATTGTATTTATTAAATGTTAACAATAACTTAACTAATTGTAGACAATATACAGAATATTTTACTATTATTTACTTCCTACAAAACAGCGTTAAAAATACTTTAAAAATTATATATGACGATCAATAAAAACACAATTTTAGAAAGGTTTTAAAGAACACGATCTGCAACCCAAAAGAAAACAGATTAATAAAAAAAATAGATTTAAGGAACCTAGTAAACAAATCTGTGAATGAAATATTATTTCATTATTTTTAATATAAAATGATTATAGAAATAAACTTATTAACTAAATACATTTTATAAACATACATTTTTGAGGTAATAATTCGTCTTTTACAAATTTGTTTACATTTCATCATTAAATATATTATTATTATTTACATGTTAATTATTATACAAAATAATATAATAACTTAAAGAATGGGAGTGCGAACAACTAAGGCTATCGAACATTAAATATAAAAAAGCTGCTTACCAATGCACTAGTGAAAACACTAGTCGCTTTTTAGTGTCTCTTGCTGTTGGGTATTTGCTTCTAAAACGCACACAAGTACACAGACTTGCCTAATCACACACACACTCTCAGATAGTCGCTTGTATGCTAAATGGCTGCCCTATGCTCGCTTGGCCCGTGCTTGGCTCGTCCACTAGACCAACAACAACAACACTCCAAGTGCAGCATTGCCAGCTGCTCTCCACTCACACACATGCAAATACATATTTGTATAAGTGTGTGTGTGTGTTTGTGTGTGAGTCTACTTACTAAACATGTTTAGTTTTGTTATCGGGCGAGGAAACGCCTCCATCCGCAGCCACTCATTGAGAATGCAATGCGATATGTGTGATTTTTATTGAAGCATAGCCAGATATCACAAACAGATTTATGCCGGATGAATACATATAAGAATCATGAATATACGTACATACATACTTATGTATGTAATAAGCTTATAAAAATGATTAACTTTAATTACACATTTTTATGGCTACATCCTGGATTTTTTCGAACTGGCAAAGTCTAGAAGATATGAAGATCAACTGCAACTTTAAAAATATTAATTTCAATTAAATACAACCTTATCATAAATAGTCTAAAAGTACCTTAACATTGACATGTAACAAAGCTGGCTCAATTGATTTACATATTTCATTATCTTTCAATTATAAAGAAATTTTCTTTCTTTTATACAATTAATGAATTGAAGTCTCACAATGAGAAAAAAAGGGTGGTTTAAAGGGAATTTAGTCTTTCCTTTTTTAAGCGTCCATGACAGAGACAATGATAAAATTATTATTGAGTTCCTCAACAAAATACAGGTGAGCGAAGAATAAAATCGAAATTTAATTTTAATTTTTTTTTTAATTTAATTTTACAAAGAAAAAGGTTTATTATAATGAAGTTGAAGAATAAAGTAAACGTTTTATTCTAAACTACTATTTTTATTGTTAGATTATTCATATTTTCCTTCTATGCCCAAATTGATGTCAAATAACTGTTTGTACAATAATTGTTAGTTATGATAAAATATCATAAATTAAATGCAAATTCTTAAATACTATTTTTTTGCAATATTCATATTTTCCCAAATTTATGTCAAATAGCTGTTTCTACAATAATTGTTAGTTACGATAAAATATCTTAAATTCATACCAAATTTGTAAATACAATTTTTTTTGCAATATTCATATTTTCCCTCTATCCAAACACCCAAATTGATGTCAGATAGCTGTGACATTAGAAGTAATTAATTAATTAAAGAATTCTTTCCCAGTTAAAACCCCCTGAAGCCCTTTCAGTTCAATCCCGTTTCCGTTAGATGTGATCGTATTAAGTTGGCCCTATATCAATGCAAACTATTTAAAGATTCGAATTGTGTGTAAAACTGTTCACAATATTTAAACACATCTCAGCCAAAACATTATTGAAATGCGAAATTTTCCGCAAATAAAAGAGGAGTGGAGAGGAGGGAAAGTGCGGAGGAGGAGGTTGGGGAAAAGAACGCCCATCAGCAAATATTTCGAATAACATTTAGCGCAAAACTGGCGCCAGCAATTGGCCCGAGAAGCACGGCGGCTACCTGAAATGCTCATTAAATTGAAGCGTGAAAATTGTTTGTGAATTGGGAAAAAAACATTGAAGAATCCACTCGTACACTCAAAATTGGAAAATGACAGACGAACAAGAGAGAGAAAGAGGCAAAGTACAAAACGAGCATTTTTAGAAAGTAAAAATAGACCGAGGGAGAGGGAGCAAGTGAGAGAGAAAGAGAGGGAAATGGATCAGCTCTGATCTGATCTGAGGCGAACCGTGGCTGTCGGTGGATATACTTTATTTACGTCATGGGTATTTATAGTTTTTGAACTCAAACAGGTGTAAACCGTAAAGCCAAAAACATTGTTTAAATCATTTAATTGTAAACTTTTGCCTCCTCTCATTTCGTGTTTTTTTTTCGCAAGATCAGCACGCTCCCCATTATTATATCTCTGTTCTCTCTGCTCACTTTGATAGTGCAATCAGACAACAAACTATAGCTAGAGGCATGTACTCAAGGCTGAAGGCGTGCGCTTCCAGGAACTGCCCCTCATTGAAGTTCATAAAAGTTTTTGGCACGCGGCCCCTTTTTTTTTATTTAGCTGTTGTTGTTGTTGTTGTTGGCCCCATTGTTAGAGCCCATTGTTGGTGTTGATATGCCCAGATATTGCCAGAAGAACGAACGAACAAACGAATGAACACAACACCAAGTTGAGACTGTGCTGCGCATGCGCCGGACAACTTACCTTCTTCTGATGCTGATGCTGCTTAATTTGAATTATTTGGCCGTAAATAACGCATAATAGGATCAGAGAGAGAGAGGAAGAGCGAGCCAGGCAGGGAGATTTAGGGATAGCACAGCATCGCTTGTCTGTAAAAATGAGATTTTTATTTCGAATTTGAATTGCGGCAGCAGAGCATGAGATCCAGCGATCTCTCCAGCGACAGAGACAGAAAGAAAACATCGCAGACAGAAGTTTAAATATGTATTATCATAAAAACCTGGCTGAAAGAAGCAAGACAATATTTCAATGCAAGTATCCCCAGCTCTTTTTATGTAATTGAGCACCAACAAAAAAGTAATAACATAAAGTGATTAAATACTAAGGAAATCGTATTTCAATCACCAACATTTTAAGGACAGCACCCAAAAAAAACAACAGTTTGTATGCATCAAAGTTTAAAACTGAGTAAAAAAACAATTTTTAATTTTAGTTTATATGCATCACATTTTAAAATTGAGGTATTTAATTTAAGCAAACCATTTTTTAATCAAAATTTAGAGTGAAAATAGCTTGAAATTTAAAGTATATTTTAAAATACCATTAAGTACAAAATATACTAAAATTCTCAACACAGCAAAAATGGTTTTGGGCAATATACAATTAATTCTTAAATTCCTTCTACATTTCTCATAAAATCCCCACCAAATTTTGAGTACTAATTAACATTATTGTATGAATTAAGTTATGTATAAATCAATTAATGTATGAATTGAATTAAATAATAATAATATATTGGACCTCTACTCATACATTCCATGAACAATGCTTTAATGTATTGAACCTTTGTACCAGACTGAAGACAAAAGACAAAAAAGCGATCGACAATCGACGATGCGATGCGGCGATTCCACAACGATCGAGAAACTTGTTTAGCACGCGTTACAGCGGCTGCCTGTATTGCTTTTCAAATTATTTGCCTTCGGTCACTCTCCGCACTATCTACTCCGCGTTCCGCCCCGCCTCCCTCTCAGACCTTTCTCTGTCCATGTCGCCAGTTACTGTCCCTTGTCCTGATGCTGTCGATGCTTCAGCTTGTGCCAAGATCCGCCCAACGTACTCTGTACTCGATACTCGTATTTGTATTTGTATTTGTTTATGCCACATGTAAAAAGTCAGAAAGCAGCAAAAATCTTCTCGTTTTACTCCGTAATCCGTTCAGCTAAACGTTGATCACACACACCACCGATGGCCACTTCCCTCAGCACAGTGGGCCAAAAGAAGGATTTATGTTACATATCTTATGATCCTTTATTTTATGATACACAAATTGTATCCGGCTTGAGTGGGTGTGTCTCCCAATTCTTCTGAATGTTATACAATGATACGCTTCCATTGGGAATAAAGTCTATCAAAATAAATTCAGCTTCAACATACACGAAATAAATTCTAAGAAGAGCTAACTGAATGACGTAAAGAAAATAACAAGAGGTTATTCCTGTTATGATGTTGTGTATGTGTTTTAAAAGTATTTTTTGTATATAATTCATTTGATTTATTGAATTTGAAACATCTCTATTTTTAACACAATAAGTTTGTTGACATAAAATAAGTTATAAAACAATACACTTAAAAAACAAAAAATCATACTAAATTTAACTGAAATGTATTTTGTATGGCAGCTTTATTATTAAAATTAAAATTTAAACTAGTTCTGTGAAAAGAAAAAGAAAATAGCTAATTATAAAATTATATCAAATATCTTTATCAAACTGGAGGAGTTAAAGAATCAAATTAGGAATCAAACTCGGTTAATTTGTTAAAAATTTAAACTAGTTATTCGAAAAAAAATCATAATAAAAATGCTAGTTGATCAAAATTTTTTATGTTTGCGCATTTTCATAATTAAGTGAAACCAGCTCTCTGAATTGTCCCACTGTGCCTGGTTCGCGATCTTTCCGCTGCCCCGTGTTGTGCCCTCATCTGGTCCGTCCGGCGACTGTTCGCTGCGTGGGCTCATTCTGGAATTTCTACACTCATTCTTGATTGTTTCGTTTAGTTATGTTTAACGCTCTGGGCCATATGTGTTGCATTCCAGCTGAATTGGTTTTGCTTCAACAAAACGGGAAAAAATCAAGCCGAACCGAACTACAAAAACGAAAAAAACAACGAAAAATCTCTGACAAACTCCGAGAGAGTCTGCGCATCTGACCAAGCTGGGCCAAGCCCGAGCTGAAGGTAATAAATTTGAATTTCAATAAATTATTTTGTTGCTACAAGACAGGCGGTTAGGAATCCTCTTCACTTCGATAGCGATCAGTGATCAACTCAATGGATACCGATTGTTAAATCAAGAAAATAAAATAACAATAAAACGAAGAAGGTAAAATATTTACTAATTTTTAGTGACTACTTCAGATTCAGTAATATATTTAAACCAAGTTTTATTTTTTATATTTTAGTTTGTCACACTTTCATTATTTAAAGCATTACAGGGTATCTCTTAGTCACCTTTCACTGGAGCACTCTTACTTGTTCTTCTCGTTTCTGTATGTTTTTTTATACTTATTTATTTTTTATATTCATTTTTTTTTTCATTCTGTTGTTGTTTGTCTGAATCGCTGGAATTTCATTCAAAATTTTTTACTTGACCAATTTCTTTTTTTGGCATTGTCGTCTCTTTTTATGGCCAGGGTCCATTGTTGACCACGTCTGTCAGCCGTAGTTTGTAGTTTTTGTTTTTTTTTAGTTTGTTTTTTGGTTTTTTTTTTTTGTACTTGATGAAGCGATCAGGCCTTGACATTGAAGGGAGACTGTTTTTAGGGGAGACTGTTTGTGTATTTAAGGCACAGCATTTTGGCAAGATCATGATCATTATGCGAGACTATGGTCTAGCCATCTGAGGGATCTCATCAGCATAGGTAATCACCCAATGAAAAAAAAAATGTATATATATTTCCAGCTTGACACAGCTTGACATCTGTTGGGGCACATTTGCCAGACACCTGAGGAGAGCAATAATGATAATGATGCTTGCGATGATGATGCGCATGATAATGATGATGATGATGATCAGTTGGCATAATCCGGCCCAACATTAATTCATGGAGATCCCGTCAAAAGAAATTTAGAGCCCTCGGCCAGCCTCCAGCTCGCAACCAGTTATGGCCAACAAAGTTTTTACTAGTCAACTCAAAGAAGAGGTACCACAGAAGAAAAAAATAGAGAGAGAAAAATAAAAATTAAATCAACTGACAAAGCTAACAAACAACCTTCGTCATTAGCCTTAGCCAAACTATGGCATGTCAACGAAAATTAGCATTTTTTTTTTTTTTTTTTTTTTGGTACCGAGGCAACTTTAGCTTTGGCATTAGCTTTGCTCTCTGGGGCTTTTTGGGTATTTGGGTTTTGGGCTGCGACACTACGAGAGACCCGAGCATAGTTATAGCGGGATGCGATGCGTTCGAGTTGGAATTGTGTTAAGTTGGCTCGAGCCAAAAGCCAAGAGCACCAACCACGTTTTCAGTTGCTCGCAAACTGTGCGTAGGTAAGAATGGAGCATGGAGAACGTCACAAACACACACACACACACACACCGAAACGCACGCATACATACTCACTCGGTATCCACACAAACGGCCTACGCATATTTTGCAATTTCGTTTGTGACGCCCACGCATTTGAATTAGCTTAGAAATAAGCAACAACAGTCAGAAAAACAAGAACCTCGTCAACCTACAAACACTCATACTCATACTCAAACTCACATTATAGTCGACGAGTATTCACATTAGTTGCTATACTCTCGTATACTCACATTCTGCGAGTGGTTTCCAATGTTTTTTCTCTGTTTTTTTTTTTTGTTGCTTTTCTGTGTGTGCTTAGTTACTTGTCAGAGCTTGAGAGCTGTACTCAATTTCGGGCCAGACTGTCTGCAAAATTTCAAAGCGAGACTAATTACTATCTAAAAAAAAACAATAAAAAACAATACAAAATATTCTTAAAAAAAATAGAGGAAGATTTTAAATAATGTAAATCTGGTTAAGAAAAGAAGAAGAAATATACTTACAAAATTATTTAAAGATTTTAAATAATGAAAATCTGGTAAAGAAAATGAAGAATATTTAAAAAAAAAATATAATAACATTTTTTCTTTTAAATTAAATATTACGAAATTATTTATTTAATAAATTAAAATCTATGTTAATTTTTGAAAACAAAATAATAATACTTATTATTCAATTAAATTTAAATGTTTACAATATTTTTAAAATTCGTTTACGTAACACTTCAGCTTTATAATAATTATAATTAAATTATTTTCATTCAATTTTTTTAAAGATTAACAACAAATAAATTTTTTTTATAATTTATATTAGGTCACCAGATGAGGTCCAATAAAATTCATATAGTTTTATATATTAACATATTGTTAGATGTCTACAACAGTGACTGTTGTCCAGTAAAGTTATTAAATGGTTTACGTAGTTAAGTTTTTTTTGTTGTATATACATATTATATTTATTTTAGTTGAGTTGAGAATATTAATTAAAAATAATACCGAACCAAAACATTTTAGGTTTCTAATACTTAATAATACTTCTAGAAATCAGGTAATTTAATATTTCTTTGCAATTCTAGTATATTTCCTTATAAAGTATACAAATAATAGCTTCTCTGTACTGTTTAATATGATATATTATTAAAAATTCTACATTATTACATTGTCACTTTTGAGTATGAATAAAAAGTAAGCTTACACCCAATATTTATTTTTTTTTTAATTGTGTAAAACACCATAATTTGCATAAGTTATAGTATTTCTCTGTTTAAATGATAGAGCGTTGGATATGAAACTTTGCTTACGAGCTGAGCTTTCCAAAAATGATCGTAGGCAAATACAAATGCAATTTATGGCATCTGCCACACCTCCAGTCTTCAGTCTCTAGTCGTCAGTCTGCAGTCCCCAAAAGCCAGATGCAGTAAGCGGTAAATGTGGTTCACAGCCGTCTAATGCGAGTAAAAGCGCTGCCAAAATTCAGTTTAATCACCTCAAGACACGGCCCATATGGCCGCATAACAAGCGAAGCCACCAACACACAGCAACGCAGCGACTTCAAACGCAGCCCACGCCAATTGGCATATGTACACACATACATAAGCATAAATGTGCATATGTGGAGCGTGTTGTGTGTGTGTGAGTGGTGAGATGAATGGCGAGTGGTGAATGGTGAGCAAAGAGAGAGAGATACAAAGAAAGAGAGCGGGGTCGTCTTTACAACATTGGTGGTGGTTGGTGGGCGGGCGGTCTGCAGGGCGATTCGAGTGATCGAGTGATGCGATGTCGGCTGCAGATTTAATTACCCAGCAGAGCGACAGCAGCAGCCAGCATACATATATTTTCACCCGCTTGGCAACAGCTGCAGCAGTGAAATTAATAGCTAGATTTTAGCCATAGCTACACACACACACGCACACACAATGTGTGTGTTTCGCTTGAGTTTCGGCTTGGGCGTCGCGTCGCTGTCAACGGTAAGACGAACGCCAACGCCGACGCCAACGTTGAATAAAAATTTCATTCACAAAAATTCAGAAAACGAAGCAGCAAAGCCAAAAAGGCAATGGACACAAGTCACGCATGCGCGGCACGAACTGCGACAAAGTGAAGAAGGGGAAAAATTACACCCAAAGTATGTGCGCACTCGCACTCACACACACATGGATAGGCTTGCAGCGCCTGTAAGCCGGATGTATTAAATTCCAATTATGACTACAAGATATTTGCTTGGCTGTTTTTTTTCTCTTTTTTATTACGACTCCGTATTATGCATTCACTCTTTTTATGCGTTAGTCTACAAATTATTTTCAACTTCAAGGTGCCGAGATGGTCGAGCTCAATTAGCCAACGGCCTCAATCAGTTGGCGTCGCAAACGATGACGTATCGCATTGAACTCGCTGAGGGAGACCAGATTAAGCTCCTCGCCAGCGTCCAGACGATGATCGTACAGCTCTTCGCCGTAAATGTTGTGCCAGTCTGTAAATACACCACACCACACCACACTACACTTAGCAAGGGCTGCAACCTTCGTTTGGTGTATGTCGCAAACTCACCTCGACTAAAGTTGTGCGCATGGAAACGAACCCAGAGCGTGTAGCGATAGAAATCAGTGCGCAGACTGTAGCCCATGATTTTGATGTTGCGCAGCTTTGGCTTATCGCTGTTGGGATGTTTGGTGGGCAGCATGCCTGGCCGTGGATATTGACTCAGGGCCACATGCTCCTCGGCTGAAAGGGAAATAAGTTTAATATTATTAAAATTAATAATAAAAATCTCATAAAATCAGCAGAACAGTGAACTGGCAGAGTCAATTTGGCATGCTGCAATACTATGCAATTGAATAATATTGTAAATTTAGATTAGTTTTTCTAATTCTTCGAGGAAGGTCTCTAACTATCTAATGATGATGCCTTCCGAACTAAAGTGAGCATTCTTAACATACATATGTACATAGAGAATCAATTTCTTAGTCTCATGGTCTCTAATAGTCTAAACAGTCTTTTTTAGACCCTTCCATATTAAAAATCACAAAAACAAAGGCTCAGTCTGAAGACTACATCCTTGTTAACACGAAGATTTCACTTATTTTCTTGTCAAAGAAAAGATTACAGAGTCTCTAACAGTCCTGACATTTAGGAGCTCCCTTTGCTCACTTCCTTAATAAAGAAATGTATGGAAAGCTAACATATCTATTTACAAGGTCTCTAAGAGTCTAATCTTTCAGTGGTTTAAAGAAATAGTAAGGCACTCACTCACCCAGTCCCAAGCCCTGCAGCTGCGGATATAAGCTCTTGCCTTCGCCACAGGTGAGCTGCTCCCTAGCAACGCTGCTGGTGTTGCAGCTGGGCAGTGGCGGCAAGTGAGCCAAGTCCACCAGCGTGGGAAATACATCGAGTAGCTCCGTGATGCTGTGCAGTCGCCTGGGTTGCGTTAACGGGAACTCGGGACTGCGAATGATCAGAGGCACTCGTAAAGCTACCTCAAAGTTGCTGTACTTGGCCCACTCGGCGTGCTCGCCCAGCGACCAGCCATGATCACCCAGCACCACAACGACAGTGCGTTCCAGATCCAGGCGCGCCAACAGCTTGCCAAATAGATCATCCACATAGGCAACCGAAGCGTAGTATGCCTGACGTATTTGAGCCGCTTGTAGCTCCGAAATGGGACCATAGGGAAACGAGATGTTGGTGTGCTTGAAGTCATCACGAGAGCGTACATCGGTATACGGATTCCAGGCAACATCCGGCATTTCTGGTGGCTTCACAGTGTCCGTGGTGTAATTGTAAAACTGCTGCAGCGGAAAGTGGCCGAGGAACTGGCGAGGAAAGCGGAAATTAATGTGCGGCTTGTGAAAACCCAAGGCGAGGAAATACGGCTGACGTTGCCGTTTGCGGGACTCGATGAAACGCAGCGCCTCCGTGACGGATTCAATGTCGGGCAGCGTCTTGTAGGGCTGTGTTTGCAAGTGCACCGGACAGATCAGATAATTCTTGCGCAGGACGCCACCATTACGATCCGGACAAACGGGCGAGTTCATGAATTGTTCGGTGCGGGGTCTAAACGCGGGTGCAGACCAACTCAAGGGATAGTCATCGGTGTTGTTCGAGGATAGTCCAGGATGAAAGACCTTTCCACAGCTATAGGTGTAGTAGCCATGCTCCTTAAAGTACTGCGGCAAGGTCGTGAAGTTTCCTACGAAGCTGCGCCAATAACTATAGAAATCATAAAGATGCAATGTGTCGGGTCTGCGTCCGGTTAACAAAGAATTACGACTTGGAGCGCACAGTGCCTGCTGCTGGGACGAAAGGTTGTGAATCAGTAGAGGAAAGTGTAGTAAGGCAGCAGGAGGAGGTTGTTTCACCTGACTGTAGGCGCGTGTAAAGATGCTGCTGCCCTGGGCAAATGCGTCCAGATTTGGCGTGCGCGCCAAGACATCGCCATAAGCACCCAGAGCGGGTCGCAGGTCATCGAAGATCACCATTACCACATTGTAGCGACTGGAAGCGGAAGCGTTTGCCCAACAGCCAGTGAAGAAGCAGAGGAGCAACAGAGCAGCTAACTTGGACATGTCTACACGAGCGACTTTTGCGACTGCAGTCGACTGTAGATGTTGCCTCCGAGGCGGATGCGATTGTAAATGCCGGCGATATTTGTAGTTTCATCTCATGTGGCATAAAGGGTATATAGGTTCAGGGTAAGTTGTTGTAACAAACAAGCTTAGAGTGTAAAGCGAAACCAACTAATGTGAGCTTTATAATTAACCAGACAACGCAACTCGCATTTATTTTTAATATAAATATATTTAATTTTGTTGAGATTGAAACTGATAAAGTTCCTCTCAGTAACTAAACATTTCTTTTAAGTGGTTTCTATCTAATTTTACGAATTTTTAAAATTCCAGTCTTATTGTAGAATCGGATAATGTAAACTATTTGGTATGAAAGTGTCAGCTTCTTAACTCTGGAGCCTATGCATTGATAGTTTAGCTAGTAAGTAAATCAGGACAAACAGTTTCAAGTATCATATGAAAGGTTCTTAAAGATACTTTTTAATTCATCAGCCCAAATTGTGCAGGCCTTGTTCATTTAGAGGGTATCTTTAGATCGTTCTTTCGGGCTTGTTTACATTCCACAAAGAGCGAAATTCACATGAATGCGCAAAAAGACAGCCAAACAAGCGGCGGCGTAATTTAAAACCGCCCCCATTATATTTCAATAAAGATTGAACGGAAGCGGGCCTCCGACCACAGCAACAGCAAACGGCAACGGCATAAACATGAAGGCGGCTTTAAGCACTCAGGCAATGTAATGTCTGGACATCAGACTCAACGGATGACGAAGCGTCCAAAAAGTAAGAAAAGATGAACAGAGGCATATTTACAATATGGTAATAATAATATGTATACATGGTTTAATTATTAACAAAGCTTACGATTAGTAATTTGTGTGTGTTTATATATGTGTGTCTGTGTGTGTTTGTTTTTTTAAAACGTAAACAGTCCAATTCAATATGCTGCACCCAATTTTTGGAAATGATAACAATTGTGGCATTGCACTTAGAATGTGGCACCGCAGTTGCCACAACGCTTCTCGCGCATCGCCAGGCAGCATAGAATGCCCACGGGGAAGAAGAAGATGGCACAGCATATTCCCAGTGGCGAGAATGTGTCCTCCAAGTAGCCAATCCGACACGACGGACAGCCGCCAATCACAATGATCTCCGCAGGCGGTGCCTGCTGCACCACAATGCTAACTGGCGTCGTTTCGAAGGCGCCGTATGTGGAGCTATTTAGCGGTGGCGCTGTTGGATGACCATGATGCACACCAGCAATGAGGCCAGTAGCTAAAAATGAATTGTATTTTTAATATATACAGTGTATTTCGAATTAAATTACTCACTGGGATAGGCTGGAGCACTTCCACTCATGACTTCTTCGTAACTCGGCGGTTCGTTTTCTCTCTTTGTGTTTGCAGCCATTCTGCTTGCAATGTTAGGTAGGTAGCAAAGAAGGAAAAAGCTTTTTCAAGTGTTGCAATGACTCAGTCTGAGGGTCGCTCTATATGTTGTTTAGCATTAACTAATTTCTGTTATTGTATTGTTTTTATTGTGTTCTCTCTCCGTTGTGTCTGCCTATTCTTTGTTTTCTTTTGCGTTCTATCGATAATCAGCTGTTTACTGGTTATCGAAACAGCGCAGCAAACTTATTGGACTTTAAATTTGCGAATTGTCAATATCTTATTATTATTTGACAAACTGAACTTAAATGAAATAAATAATACAATAATTACTAGTATTCATGTTACAAAAGATTACCTACAGTACAGTGCATTTTTGAATTGATCCCTGATAATACATTTAATTGGCAGAGTATTTTTTACTTGACATACAAAATAATTATTTAGAAACTCATTAATGTAGGCAAAATAAACAATATACATAGTTTGAGTTAAAAATGTTTCCTGCTATAGCTATCGATAGTTTATACACTACTAATCGAGACTACAAAATGTATTCGATAGATGACTATCGATAAGCACGAATATAATGTAAAGAACGCAAACGCAAAGCAATACATATAGCCGCACTACTCTACCGCCATTGGTCTCTTCTTGTATCTGTTGACGCAAATTCGGTGTAATAAGGTTTGTGCATTAAAATTGCTTAAATTACGTTGTAAAAAAATCAAATAATAAGTGCAATCAATAGTGCAAGTGTCTGTTGAATGGTTGCATGCAACAGGTGGTAAAGAGAATGATGAATTGTGCATATTTTCAACATCGTTTTGTTGGTGCTGAAAGAATTCCGCTTTTGCTAAATCGATTGGCATTTTTTTTCTTCTCTATTGTCTATTTCCGCTGCTCCGCAACTGCTGTCTCGCTCTCGCACGCTTGAATGAACGCAACCCATTAGAGAGGATACACATACAACTACAACAAAGCCGCTGTAGTACTACAGCAAAAGCAAAAACAAAAACAACAACAACAAGAGTGAGGTAAACAAAACAAGAGAAGTGTGAGTAGTTGGCTGATGCGCGACATGGCCGATTTAGACGCAGTGCATCTCGGCCTCGATGAAAATGAGGCAGACATCGCCGAGGAGCTGCAAGACTTTGACTCCTTCGACACACGGAGCGAAGCCTCCAAATCCCGAGGCGGCTCCATGGCCTCCGACTCTGAACCGAGCATTAGCTCGGTCAGCACAGCACCATCCTCGATCGATGGCAGTCGGAGCAGCAGCAAACGTTTGACCAAAACCAAATCCTCCAGCAGCAAGGCAGCCAAGGATGTGACTGCCAAGTCCACAACTGCGGCGACCACAACTAGCACAACAAGTGCAGCTGCAGCAGGTGGCGGTAAAAGTAAATCGAAGAAATCCTCCAAGCGTTCCGCTTCGCCCAGCGAGGTGAATGGTAAAAAGAAAAAGTCAAGCAGCAGTGGCAGTGAATCCAAGTCGAAGAAACAGCTGGAACCCGATGAAAAGTCATCCAACTCGAAGTCACAGGATGGTGAAGAGCGCGACTCCAGTGCCAAGAAATCGCGCAGCAGCAGCAGCTCCAAGAAAAACACACCAACGGCAGCTGCGACAGCAGCCGGCGCAACTGGAGCTGGCGCCAAGAGCGATGCCAGCGATGCGGAGGATGAGAAGCCAACGCATCTGCCTGCTTTGGAGTCGGACAGTGAATCTTCGGACTCCGATTCGGGCACACAGCACAAACGCAATGGCAGCGCTCGAGGCAAGACAACCAAAGCCACCAGCAGTTCTAAGGGATCGACACCGGAGAAGGATGGAGGAGCAAGTGGCAATAATACGCAAAAGTCCTATGACTATATGACGAAACTGAACTATTTGTTCCGCGACACGCGCTTCTTTCTCATCAAGTCCAATAACTCCGACAATGTGCAGTTGTCGAAGAACAAGAGCGTGTGGGCAACATTGCCCCAGAATGATGCCAATCTGAATCAAGCCTTCAAGGAGGCGCGCAATGTGCTGCTCATCTTCTCGGTCAACGAGAGCGGTAAGACAAGCTGGGGTTTCTATGGGGAAGAAGCGTATAACAACATTTCGAGACTCTGTCCGTCTGTCTACCTACGCGTATAATGAACTCCAAGATATCAGATATATGAAAAAAAAAGAACTACTAAATTTGGAAAAATTACTTTTGATTGCTTTAGAGGTGAAGCTGAAGTCCCTTCTGAAGTCATTTTTGTTTCTTAATATCTTTTATATTTATGTTCCGATAGTAATGCAATTTTGAGAATGAATACTTTATTACTGTTAGGTTATAACCTGGAAAAATTCAGATTTTATTTAAGCTCATTTTGGAATTCAGAGAAATATAAATGTTGAGGCAGTCAGTATAGTAAGTGTATTTGTCTTCATATTTATGTTAAAATTATAGATTATTTTTACCAAACCTAAACCACTCAAAGTTAATTTAATATTACTTATAACCAATACAATACTATAAATTACTTTTGTACTTCCCTTAAAAGAGTAGCAGGTATTTAAGAGTCAAGCCCACTCAACTGTAGTCGCCCTAGTTTTTTTCAACTCCTCAATCCTCATCATCTTTCACAGGCAAATTCGCTGGCTTTGCTCGCATGGCGGCGCCATCGCGTCGCGATATTCCCCAGGTGGCCTGGGTGCTGCCGCCCAGCATTTCACCCAAGGCCTTGGGTGGCGTCATCGAGCTGGATTGGATATGCCGCAAAGAGTTGTCGTTCAATGCGACGCTGCACCTGCACAACTCATGGAACGAGGGTAAACCGGTAAAGATTGGACGTGACGGTCAGGAGATTGAGCCGAAAATTGGCGGCGAACTGTGTCGCCTGTTTCCCGAGGACGAAAACATCGAGTTGACGCCCATCTTGCGCAAATCAAAGGAGACGGCACGCGTGATGCGTGAGAAGGGCATCCATGTGATCTACAAGCCGCCGCGGAGCCTCTCCAGTCGTGGACATGGCGGTGGCGGAGGTGGTGGACGCGGCAACAGTCAGCTGGGACCGATGCGACACAAGCGGAGCTATGGCCACGGGGCACCACATCATCATCAGCGACCGTATCGCCATCATCATCATCACCATCATCATGGCATGGGCATGGGCGGCATGCAGGGAGGCGGTGGTGGCGGCGGCTTCAAACGCAGCGGTTCACCATATCGTCAGATGGCCGCCGGAGCTGCCGGCGGCTCTGCTGAGATGGGGATGCCATCGTGGGAGCGTTACATGTCCACAGCCGCAGCTGCGGAGGCCTATGTGGCCGACTATATACGCAACATGCACGGCCAGCTGCCGCCGTTGCCCTTTGTGCCGCCCTTCGGCCAATTGCCCATGCCCACAGCAGCCGGAGCGGCGAACGCATTGCCCCCCGGTGCACCAGCATCGATGTACGAACAGTTGCCGCCACCGGTGCGTTACTACGATGGTCCGGGTGCACCGCCATTGCCGGATTACCCGCCGCCACAGCCAATGCGACCACCGCCACCGGGTTTCGATAAGGCGCCCAGCTATGAGGACTTTGCGGCCTGGAAGAATGCGGGTTTGCCGACGGTGGCAGCACCACCGGGTTTCCCGGGAGTCTATGCCGCCAATGGCGGCAGCAGCAATGCCACAGGCAATGGAGGCGGCGGTGGAGGCGGAGGAAATGGCGGCGGTGGTGGAGCTGTGGCGAGCATTAGTGCTGGCAATCGCGATAATAACAACAGCTCGGTGGGCGGTCGACGACGCGATTATGGTGGTGGCGGCAACCGGAGCGGATCTTCGCGACAGTTTCGTGGTGATCGCGGTGGTGGCGGAGGTCAACGCAGCTACCGGGACACCAGGCGTTAAGTGTGCGGTTGAGCCTAATTGCCGGGTAATCGATAACAACAAAAGATAAGTTAAAAGTGCGCGAAATTTAAAAAAAAAAAAAGAAAAGTATAAAGTAAATCCTCCTAATCCACATCCTTAATTGTGTCGCGTGTGCAAGTAGCAAGTAGCAGCAAAATGCAATGAAAATATCAAGTAAACGTAATCTAAGTGAGCAAACGGATCCGATAACTATCGTTATCGCAATCCAAACGATGATCGATAGTATGAACCGCTCGTATCTTATACACAACACTCCAACTCTCTCTCTCTTCTCTCTCCTCTCTCATACTTTTGCTTAGCTCTTTGTCATGCAAAAGTTCTATATTAATTAAACATAAAACAAACTTACAAAATAAGCAAATTACAACCACAACAAAAGAAAAAAAGAAAAGAAAACATCAGTTAATCCATATTTTAAAACACAAAAAAAAAGAAAAAAATACAGAAAAGAGAGAAAAAATATATCAAGCACAAAATGTGAACTTTATTTAAAAGAGACGCTACAACCAACCAACTACAACACAACAACATGAACGATAACTAACTTACCGTTATATATATATATATGTCGATAACGATATCGATAAATCGAAGCAGTGATGTGTGTGTATTGTGTGCGTGTGCTTTCCCTGTGCTTTTCCCCTCACAACAACAACGAGAGTTGGACTTTGAATTGAACGTTCGAATGCGGAGTCGGAATCGGATCCGCATCCTTCCCACCCAAAAATAAATAAGCAAATAGCACTCATATTACAACAAATCGATCGTTGCAAAACGATAACGATTCACAAATTTTGAAATGAAACAAAACAACCCAACCATATAACACCCGGACAGCATCTCATCTCCTTAGCGAACCTAATGCAATCAACTCCTTAACTAAGGACTCTACTATATACATTCACATCCATATCGTGATATAAGATTATGTGATATTTTTGAGCCTTTCGGCTTACCATAACTTCAACTAACCGACCGCTATAATAATATATTATGGCTTAGCCAAAATTTTCTTAAACTGCAATATTTTCAAGACTGCCACAATTTCAACTCCCATCGAAGGAGGGACTTCACTTGACCCACACTAGCAGACGACTTTGGGACAGTGTTAGGAACATTATTTTTCGTTTTCTTCGTTTGCTCTCTTTCATTGCAGGTGTCATATGTGCCACAGAACGCTACTGAAGATCATTGAGGACTAGATCAAGACTGAAATCAATCTGAAGACTGGAAAATGTGTTGACAACATGAAACTATTTATTTTTATTATTTTTACTCGAACGCTATTATTAAAAGATATAAAAATGAAAAAAAAATCTAATTTGTTTTACTTAAATGGAAATTAAAATAATTCATCGTACTTACATGGAGTCTGAATCCCAGTTTTAAACTAAGCTGTCAGTTTCTTTTCCTGTTGGAAGCATTTATCGGCCCTGGTATCTTACTGAAGAACAGCTGTTTAGGTGTTATGTAGCCCTCGTCAGAAAAGCCGGTTGTTTATATTTTGTTTGTGTATTATACACCACAATTGTTTCTTTGAACGCAAAAAAAGGATAAGTTTATATTATTTACGGTATTTAAAAAAATGAAAATTAAAAGTTTGCGCGACTAATTATTTAGGAGTTAAAATATGATAATATCTTGATTTTTATGGTTTATTTTAATCTATGATGTGGTCACTCCGTTCTATTTCAATAATCATATAATAATTATGAATGAAAATTAATCAATTAAAATATTGTGTTATTTCATATTTACAATTTAAAAAATAAATAGCATTTTGACAGATTCCGATTGTTTACTTCGAAAACAGCTGATGTGCTTTGCCAATGCGTGAAGCGAGCGTCTTTCGACGTTTGCTTTGTGCTCGTCATTCGTACATCTGCTTCCGTCGTCTCTACCCTCAGCCACCCGCTGCTGTAAACATGTAAACATAACCCAACTTTTGAGGCCGAGCAATACATGGCATGTGCATGCATGTGTGCGTGTGTGTGTGTATGAAGTGTGCATGTGCCATGTAGTTTGTCATGTATACACGACATAGATACATGGCAAAGACCGCGGGAAGCGTAAGCAAAGCAAAGCAGCTTTAATATACTTTTTCAATTCTTCAGAAGCAAACCAATAACGCTGTCATGCTACTTAAATTATTTATACTATTTTAAGTTAATAAACTTGTATACATTAATCCGGTAGTGGGTGGGGGAATGACTGTGGGAGTCTCACCATGTAGCCCATATACATGGGTCGGCCGTGTATACATGGCAACCATTCTAGCCTACATGACAACCACAAACTGGTTCTCGGCAAAGGCGGTCAGCGGGGCATTAGAAGTAACACGACAAAGCCTCCCCCCAAAAAACTACATGCGAAGTGCAGCAGCAAATAAATGTGGAAAAGAGAGACTCGTACTTTAAATATTATATACAAATGAATGCGAATTTTATTTGAATTTAGACTTCATTATTTAAATTTATTTTAGGTAGTGTTCAATTACATTTATCAATTACAAATCTATTCATGTGTCTCCTTCATATTTACAACGGACGCAACAGCTGTAGCAACTGCAACGGCGGGATATCGGCAATGGGATCGGGTCCCAGATGCTATGGTTCAATCTTGCGTATTTTCAGACTACCGCTACCAACGCCAGCCATCCGATTCGTTAGTAGATTACTCGGTGAGGAGACGGCATTACTGCTGTTATTACTGGCGCCCACACTAAGGGCGGGAGAGTTAATCAACTGAGGCACCATCTGGTTTCCAGTGTTGTTGTCGGCCCCATTGGCGCCGCTTGGACTGCCGACAGCTCCGTTCTGCAAACGACGCTTTAGCACAAAGCGACGTGCTGTGGTAGTTCCAGGCAGCACAGTCGTTGTGGTCGTGCTCGTGGTCACAGTGGCTGCAGTTGATGACTGTGCCGCAGCCTTTGCAGTCTGCAACTCTTCGGCCGTAGGATCCACTTCCATCTCAGTATTACCGCTATCATCATGCTGTCATTATAAAAGAAATCTTATTAGTTTATAGTCGTTATATAAACACCTTAGTTTACTTACCGCATCGCTAGCGTGCTCTTCGTCGTCGTGTCCCTCTTCCTCCTCGAATTCGGCACTTTCCGTCTCCTCGGGATACTCGACAAGTTGTCCATTAAGCGTGGGGAACTCAATCACTGGCAATATCAGACGCTGATTGCCGTTGCTCTCGTCCATTAGTTGCTGTATTAGCTGAGCAATATCCTCACGCTTCTTGGTCACAGTCAGATAATCGAACCAGTTGGTCAGCTGCTTGATAGGCAGCCGATAATCCTTGATGGGTTCCTTAAAGAACTGCTCCACATACTGCAGCAGATAAAGGCCACAGTCGGTAAAGTTATTTTGCTGTGGCACCTTGACACAATGGCCCGGCATGTTGTCCTTGTTGAAAATGTGCGCCTGCGCATCCGGCTTCTTCACCTTATACTCGCACGTAAGATAATCTCGCAGCGTTGCCACCACTCGACTACGTGAGGCTCCCGCCAAAGAGTCAAATATCAATATCAATGGCTGTTTAACAGCCGGCACATCGTCGTTGGTGACGCGGGCGGGTCCAGCCGAAGTCTGAGGCGTTGGTGCTGGCGAAGGCGTCGTTGCCGATGCTGCCGTGCCATCTTTGCTTATTGGTGGATTGGAGTTCTCGCTATCCTCAGATGCCATATCACTTTCGTCACCTTCCGCTTCGTCGCGTTCGCTTTCATCGTCGGCAATGCGACAAATTTCGCTGGGCATCGTTGGCAACGTGACGGAGTCGCGTTTTGCTAGTGGTGTAATAGTTGTGTTGCCAATCTGCATTGGCACTTTCTTGCCACGCGGTCGCTTCAGCTGTTGAGGCTCTACCGGCTGATTGGTATCATAGGTAACGGGCCCCTTGAGGCAGGGGAAACAGATGATGGCTAGGAACCAATGCGATTGCTCATTGATGGGGACAATGATAAAGTCCTTGTCGAAGATATCCACCAGTTTTGTCCACTTCTGCACACGCGCATGACGCTTCTGGGCCGCTGTCTGCTTCATGTCCGTGGGCCGCGTCAGCGTTGTGAGTCGTTTGTAAAAGAAGGTGCTAAAAATGTGTGTACGTTCGCGCAGAGCTTCCGGGATAAGCGTATTTCGCAGCCAGAGCAAATAGAAATCAATGATTATGTCATTCAAATATGATTCCTTGGTGAGGCACACATAATCCTCCATGCGTATGCACAATCCACCCGTTCCTTTAGGGGGATACATCAGCAAACTGATTTGTTCATCCGGTCGCAGTTGCCTTGGCGGCATTTGTTTCGTCTTCTCCAATTCCTTGCGATCAGAGTCGGCGATGCGTTCAAAGATTTCGGCCGCATCGCTTGTGGAGATCTCATCCACAAAGTTGAACATTGACTTGATAGTTTCGCGTGCCGAGAAATTGATGCTATCAAACACAAATAGTAAACGACGCTCATGCAGACTTCCATTGCCCTTGAAGGTTAATTCTAAAGAGCAAAATAAATATTTTTATAGAACGGAAATCGATAGAAAGGCTTTGTGTTGAACTTACGTTCGTTGCCCGTATCGTCAGGCAGTTGCAGCTGCGTCTTCACGTACTGTGCGCAACGCTTCAGCATATAGAGTGTGACCAGCGGCTGAGCCTGCTCCGAGCTGGCAAAATGAGCAATCACTTTGATGACTTCGCGCTTGTAAATATTCAGCACAAACTTTGCATCCTTATCGGGCAGAATGCCCGCTATGCGCACGCCCTTCGACGTGAATTTTACCTTTGAGACAAACTCATTATTAGCATATATATTTTATATATATAAAGGTGTATTGCACTTACCGGCTCGGTGACTTCAAAGCGATATGGGAACAGACGCAGACACTTGCAATTTAATTCCGTTGTGAATGCTTCGCCCTGGGCTGCATCCGTTTGATCTGTTACATCGCCGCGCACAAAATCTGCAAATCAAAAAATGTGTGAAATGCATTTTTAATTGTGTTCTATGTGGTTGTCACTTTTTTTTTTTGTCAAGTTTGTATATTTTTTGCTTGTATTGCCTGCCTCACCATCGTTGTCCATAATGCTATGCGTGTGCGCACTTGCACTTGCAGTTTGTCAAAATGTATTAAAAATGTTTGCAACTATTTATTTAATTGCAATTTTTGATAAAATTAAATACACACTAAAATCGTGTATCGAGTGCGTTGTGTGCTTCCTCTTTTTTGTCTTCACACTTGCATATAGTAAAAATGGCGTGTATCGCAGCGCCCTCTGTTGACCGAACTACAAACACGTAGCATTGCCAACAGCAACGAAAAATAGTGTGCACATAGCTATACAGGGATGCAAACACAAATATTCATTAACGAATGAAGATTGTGTGCATGAAGATTATGATGACACTGTATGTATGTATTTTAATGTAAATATGTATGTAACTAATATTTAAAAGAATCACAGCACAATTGACGTAAATGAAACATAAGCTGCACTATTTTCAAGTTTCTTTAGGTTTTTAAGCTACTCTAACTTGAACAATAAATAAATATTACTCACCTTTGTAAAGCGCCTCCTCGTCCACATCGGGCAGCATTGGTTCGCAGGCAAACAATTGATTCGTATTGCCATTGGTACTGCGCTTCGAATTGCTCGCAGCGCTGCCATCGGCATTACCATCATCCTGCTCAGCTTCATCCTCACTGCTCAGCAGCACCACGGGATCAACTTCGGCTACTCGACGTCCACTGCGCGTCCTTCCACCTCTAATGGCCGCCATGCCCCTGCCCCGCACGTTGCCTGTGCCTGGTGCAAAGGTGACGCTTCCTCCGGCGGCTGCTGCTGCTGCTGCCGCAGCCTGCTTCAAGCGTGCCAATTCACGTTTCTTGTCCGCTGCCGTCGTTACCAGCTCGCCACCAGGTGAGGCGGTCGAGGTGGAAGCAACGCCAACGCTGCCCATCCCGGCTGCATTGGTATTCGATTTGGTCACATAAGATTTACGCTTGGGCGGCTCCTGGAAGACGCGTTTGCAACGCTCACACTTGGCATGATCCATGCCCGTGAAGCCGCACAGTTGACACACAGCATAGTAGCCATCTATGAGCTTGGGTCCATCGTTTTGGGTTGCAGTTGCTGATGATGCAATGTTCGCTTCTCGCTTCAGCTGCTCGGCAGCATTTGTGGGCTGCTGTTGTTGTTGCTGCTGCTGTTGTTGTTGTTGGGCGTACGTAGTGGGCGTGGCAGTTGTGTTGGCTGAAGCTGCAGCTGCTGCTGCTGCCGCCGCTGCAGCAGCGGCCGCCGCATTCTCCTGTTGCCTGTTCATCTGGAGACTCTCCTCGGCACGTGAGATGAGCTCGCTGGCAGATTCGTTGACGGAGAAGCCCACAGTGACCACAAAGTCAACATTGGCACCGCGATGCTCCACACATTGGATGGTGGTGGTGTTATCAAAAGGCACGCACACTTGCTCCAGCAAATCCTGCACCGTGCAGGACTCTCTGGGTAAGGTGAATGTGATCAGACGCTGCTCCCCCGAAGCGAGTATCACCAGCATCTTGGCACTGTTGCGATCGCGATCAGCAATCGGTTGGCCGGCTCGATTGTTCAGCACGTGTTGCGAGTGTATCTCGTAGTTGTTGTGCGACGTCTGTTGCACGGAAGAGGACTGTGGTGGCGTCGCTGTCGCTGCCTGTGCGGCAGCATGTACGCGCTGCTGTTGAGGTGGCGGCTGTGGCAGCAATCGTGGCGCAGCAGCAGGATTGGGTTGCTGTTGCTGCTGCACTGGTTGTGGTTGTTGTTGCTGCTGCTGTTGTTGCTTGGGCACCATGGTGCGCACTAGAGTGCCTGGTGTTTGTTGCCGCATCTGCGTCAATCCTGCTGTGTTTTGAGTGGCATTTGGCGCTGGTGAACTGGTCAATGTTTGACGCTTCTTAAATTCAGCCACGCTCATGCTGGCGCCTCCTGCTGTGCGTACAACTGGCTGTTGTTGCTGTTGCGGATGTTGTTGTTGCTGCTGATGTTGTTGCTCCTCCTCGCTGCTGCTGTTGGCCGCCGAACTGGGCTGATAGTAGGTGGTCAACGTGGTGCTGTTGCCATGATTCGCTGTCGCCAGCTGCATGGGAATGCCACCAGTTGTTGCCACTGCCACAGTTCCCGCTGGCTTCTGCTGCTGCTCCTTCTTCACAACAGCTGCTTGTATGCGCTCCTCCAGATCACCCACCAAGCCGCCACTTGTGCTCGGCGATGGTGCCACCACAGTTTGTGTGGGCACCGCTGGACGATAGCGCAACGGTTGGCGCATCAACACCATGGGCGGATGCTGCTGCTGTTGTTGCTGTGGCTGCTGCTGCGGATTGCCGGCTGCATCGGTGATCACATGCCGATAGACTTGACGCGGTTGCATCTGTTGTCCAGGCGCCGTCGGCTGACCCAGATTCGTGATGGTTATCTGCTTGGTTGTCTGCGTCACAATCTGCATCGTCTGTCCGTCGCCCGCTGTACTCGTCTGCAGCACGAGCTGAGCGCGCGCCGGACGCACACCTTGTGGTCGCATGCTGCGCACAATGCTGCCGGCCACAGTTGGAACGCCGCCGCCTCGTGGACGCACGTGCCGCACAGTCGCTGGTGCTGCAGGTCGTGTGGCAATCACAGTTCCCGCTGGATGGCGAGCAATGACGGCGCCGCCTCGCGGAGACTTGCCTCGAAATGGCGTGCGCACCAATTGAGCGGTAGTTGCCACTAATTGTGGCTGTTGCACAGCTTGTTGTTGCTGCTGCTGTTGTTGTTGTTGTTGCTGCTGTTGTTGTTGCTGTTGTTGCAGAGGCGTCTTTTGCATCTGCACTTGCTGAAAGACGACGTTATTCGTTTGCTGTGGCACAACACGCGTTTGCACCAAGTGTGCGGTTTGTGCTTGAAGTTGCAACTGTTGCTGCTGCTGTTGTTGCACGTTATGCAGCACGTGCTGCTGCTGTTGTTGCTGCTGCTGTGGCGATGTTGTATACACCAACCGATTGTTGTACGAATGTATGTTGATGCCTTGCTGCGGTATCGCTGTTGCCTGTCGCAACATCAATTCCTGGTGCTGTGGTGCTTGTATCAATACCGGAGGTCCAGTTGGCTGTTGAACTATCACATGTGTGTTGTTTAGCATCTGCTGTTGAAAATAAAGCAAAAGTGACAGATTAGCCAAAGTATAAATTGTGCAAGTTTTACTTGTTGTCAACAACGAGAATAATAACAACAAGTTACATTTAAGTAACAATAAAGTCCTCTCCCAAAAACTTCACTCAGACTTTGAATTGCTCGTATACAAATTTGATCGTACTCAAC
This sequence comes from Drosophila albomicans, assembly GCF_009650485.2. Classification (NCBI taxonomy): domain Eukaryota; kingdom Metazoa; phylum Arthropoda; class Insecta; order Diptera; family Drosophilidae; genus Drosophila; species Drosophila albomicans. The sequence goes on along the minus strand of NC_047629.2, from coordinate 38,081,908 downwards.
CGAAGAGCAGTTTGTTCTGTTCTTTTTTGGTCTACTCCTTCTGGGTCCGTTTGCCCACGATCGGTTCTACGCGTCACTTGTCTTTGTGAATCTCGTTTGTGAACAAAAAAGTGCATCAATTTTTTATATTTTATTCAAAATAATCAGAATATTAGTTTGAAATATGAGAAATTCATGTTTAAAATTTCAAAAAGTTTAATGTTACAATAGTACAATGACTTTTTCAGTTAATCGGTCTTTTAATAAGTCTCTCTGCGCGAGTGTCACTCGTATCTCTCATTGTCCGATGTTCGGCAAACAAGCGTTTCACGATCACCTCATCGTAATGCGCTCAACAGAAAACCAAGGCAAAAATAAATAAAGTCTGCTGCTCAGAGAGAGAAAGACACTGCATGCTTTTTTTCGGTTGTTCTCGTAAGGAAAATAACGGTTAACAGTTATTTGCGAGCTATGGGACTGACAGATTAAAACAAGAAAGAACTTGCACATTATTTTTAGCACTAATTCGGAACTCAGTAGTTTACAAATGTGAAAAACAGAATCGAAACATAATTGTAATTATGTGACAACCATGAAATAAAACTTAGTGCTCAAATTATTATAGTTTTCAATTGGCAAATGATTATGCTTTAAAAGTGATGCCATCTTTGTTATCTGAAATGTTTTATACTTAGCTTATTAATTTAAAAAAATTGTAAAATGTAATATATATTATATAATTTTCGGACCCCATTCTACGTTTATTTTATTAAGGTAATAATGTATGAATGCCAATAAATGTTAGAACCATTTTTTAATCGAACATGGGTTATTTGATAAAACAAATCTATTAGCTAAGTATGAACAAAATTATAGTGAGGGCTAGAAGGCTGAGAGTCTGCAAAGCTGACAAGGCTTGTCTACACTAAGTGCATCTAATGCCCAAACTTACACTCGATTGAGGGGTCAAAGATTGTGAGATACTTACTATCTGCCGCTGTTGTTGTTGCGTGGTCGTCATGCGGTAGACAATCTGCTGATGTTGTGGCTGCTGTTGCTGCTGCTGGGCAGGTGACGTTTGCAACTGCAACGTTTGCTGCTGATGCTGTGGACTCTGCAGAAGTTGCGGTTGTTGTTGCGGTGCTGCTTGCACCAGAGACGTGCTTTGTTGCTGATAGGCGGGATGTTGTTGCTGCTGTTGTTGGTATTGCTGCTGTTGCTGCTGCAGCACTTGTTGCTGTTGTTTCTTTTGCTGCTGCTGCTGTTGCAGTTGCTGCATGGAGGCGTGTTGCACAATTGTATTCGATTGTAACACCTGATCAGATGTGTAATAGATTTGTTGAGTATGTTGAATGGCGGGTTGTTGTTGTTGCTGCTGTTGCACATATTGTTGCTGCTGCTGCTCTAGATGCAACTGTTGTTGCTGTTGAACTTCTTGTTGCTGCTGCTGCTGATAATGAACTTGCTGATGCTGATGATGCATGACAACTTGCTGCTGTTGCTGCTGCTGTTGTTGCACTTCCTGCTGCTGCTGCTGTTGTTGTTGTTGTTGCTGCTGCTGTTGCAGATCAGCACCAAGGGTAATGTAATGACTTGCGGTTGCCGTTGGCTGTGGTTGCTGATACTGCGCTGGTGCCGCTGTTTGATAAACCACTTGCTGCTGATCGTTGAACACTAGTTGCTGATCATCTTGCAGCACCAAGGACTGAAACCGATTAAACTTGATTAATAGATGTTTTTTGTTGTTGTCTTTTTTGTTATTGTACTTACACCTACTTCGTCGTGTGGTACTTGCACCACCTGCAGATCCGAATAAACGGGCTTCATCTCCATGTCCTCAATGGCAATATATTGTTCCATGGCGCACTACAACACATCAGACAAATGGAAGACATTTTGTATAACCCATTTTATGCTCTGTGTACTGTAAACTGTGCGTGTGTTGTCTGTGACGTCACAAGGCAGCAGCGCAATTTTCCTGTTCGCAGTCGCTCAGTCTATTTTACCTTTTTGGGCCTTGGCCAATTTGTTGTGTTGCTTCCAACTCTTTAAATAAATTTGTATAAAACACACACACTCACACTTATCTAACGCATTTTTACGCTTTATTTCTTGACTTGTGTTAAAATATGCTGATGCATTTAATTAAATGTCCACGACGTTTGCATGAAAATTCGCTTTCATTACTCTCAAACACCAAGCACCATAGAAGCAGGCACCAGGCAGAAACAAATATGGCGTTTGATGGCAGTTGGCAATGCCAACGCACAGCGTTCGATATGCGCGAGGCGCCCTCTAGCGGCTGTATGCATCGAGTCAGCTGTTCGCAAACATTTTCCAGTGTTGCGTTTTGGTCTGCATTTTTATCGACGTTTGCCTTTAGTACGTTTCCGTCTAATATAGAGGGGTACCACTATTTGCCATGTAGGGCACTGAGACTCAATTGTGGTACCACTAAACGTCTGAAAGCCACTTATCACTGGAGTTTTCTTAATTTTCACATTTTTACTGGCACATCGCGTAAACGACACTAATGCCTTTTTATTACACATTGTGCACATTGTTAAATATTTCGAATGCACTCAAATTAATGTTAATTAAATGTTGATTTAATGTCTGTTTGAACTATGATTTGTGCAGCGCGAAAGGAGCGCGCAGCTCTTGCGAATTATTTTGAAGAGGAAGACGAAAGCAACAACACACAACGAAGTAGTTTGGTCTCAATTGGTGCAACAGACAAATAAACGAGTTGTCAGCTCTGTTCGCTGATTATTTAAATTGGAGGTAGCTCGGGATATTTTAAATTACTAAATTTTTTGTTAAATACAATTTGATTTTTATTTGTGTATGTGTATTTATTGAGAATGGAATTAAAATGTTATTAATGATTGATAAATTAATTAAGTGTTTTTTTTGCAATTTAAAATTAATTTGCAATCATTTAAAAAGGGTTTTGAATAATTTCACCCAATTTATTGCTGCTTCTTATTGACTGTTTTTTTTTTAAGTTTATTGTAAATAAATTGGTAATAATAATTGCTTAAAATATGAGTTATTTTTGTGTGGGCCTAGTTGGCAGCTCCATTTCGTGACGTCCCACGAACCGTTTTTGTTTGTCGTTAATTCGTGAATCGTCTGCATAGAAATATTATTAGTAAATAATTAGAAACAATTCAGTGCAAGAAGGAGCAGCTACACAATCTTGAACGGACCCAACTATAACAAACTAAAGATAAATTTGCGCTTGGCTCAAAATCGTCTCGAGTTGCTCAAGAAAAAGAAATCGGAGCTGGCACAAAAATCGCGAAAGGAGATCGCAGATTCTTTCCACAGGCAAAACGGATCGTGTGGAGCACATCATAAGGTACGTGCTGGGAGGGGATTTTTCAAATCAGGGCTAACGTAGCTTAACAACAATAAAAAACACCTTTTAGGGAAGATTACCTCGTGGAGGATGGAAATCATTGAAATGTGTTGGGATCTGCAGCTGGCGTGCTTCGGACTCATTCAGCAGATCGCTGAGCCCGCGTCCAATCTGGTATGGATGTGTCCCCGACTTCAAAGTGACATTGCCGAGCTGAAAGTAATCTTGGTCATCTTTATACACAAGTATGGACCATAATTTGCACAGCATTCACGCACTCAAGAACAACAACATTGAATTCGAGTCAGATACACAGGTGATGCAGGAGAAAAAGCCCGATTAGCAGGCGCATCTTATTGATTTGTCTGATCGCAATAACCTCAGTGAAGGACCGGGATGCTGCACCTAGGCCACCACAAATGGGTTTCAATGTATCTTTTTCACAGATTGCCAATAAACTGAAACCATAACCACGCTCTAAGCTGCCGCCTAGTGAGCAGCCCAGCGCTCCGCCGCCATCGATGGATCTGCCAACGCTGCCCGATGTGCCAGGCAGTGGAAAGGAGGAGGATGGTGACAGCTTATCGAAGCTGTCGTGTCGCTTCGAGGATCTCAAGAAACTCAAGTGAACAGAACGATGTATCTTGCTTCCTGGGGCTCAATCAACAATTTTTAATATTTATGCATTCGTGTTAAATAACAAATATCCGGTTTTTATATATAACATATATATACTATTAAATGTAATCACATGTTAGAAAAGTTCATCGCTCTCCACCACTTCTTTGAGTTCCAGCAGCTCCAGTAATCCTTTGCCCTTGGTCTCGTTGCGCACGAGTTCGTCGATGACACGATACTGTCCTGGATCGATGAGCAATGTCAGATGCAGCGTTGCATCCTCCCATTCTTCGTGCTCCACTTTATTGGCCAACTTGATAACATTCTCTTTTAGCTTTCCGCCGCCTTCTTTGCCCGCAAAACTCACGCGTAGCTTCATTCTTGAGCGCTCAATAGGCAAATGCTCGCGCAGCATTTTGATGGCCTCCAGTGTGTTCTGTTTGGTATTCTTGTTCATCTTGACGGAGAAGTGGGCATCTTTAAGGGATTTTTCGATGATTGTAGCAGGATATGGACGTCGTGTTTCGGGATTCACACACAAAGCTGCCACACTATTCACGATACTGTTGAGCTGTGAGTCGAGAACACTTTGTCGCTCCTTCTCTGACACTTGGAGTTCTCCTTTGCTCAGGATTTCTTTGCAGATTTCTGTGTCGTCCTTGGGACCGAATGCCTTTTGCAGTTCATCCTTTTTAGCCGCCTGGCCCTTGGACACATTTGTAAAGATCGTGTGTGTTTGGAGCACCTCATCGATGTCTTTCTCGCTGTGTTTTGAACGACGTAGTTAGTTTGATACTTCGAGCATGTGGCTTTAATTATTCTGTGAACCCACCTGTTGTTGCGCCAGGATAACACTTTGTTCTTGTAGCAGGCTATTTCGAAGCGCTTGCCTGCTTTTTTTAGCCGCACAATTGCCACATTTGTGAGGCGTATTTGATTCGTGGGTGTAAATATTTTGGACATGCTTACTAATAGAGCTTATAGATTTCTTAAATATACCTTTAACGTTGATGAGATAAATATACCAATATACAAAATGCCCAATAATTACAAGCTGGTTACACTGGCATTTATCGATACATTTTCAAATCGAAAAATCAAAAAAGAACGTTTTTTTATTCATAGTATTCGTTATATTGTCATGGAATATTTTTGTGCACTATATAAGATTGACATTGTTATTCTTAAATTAATTTTTTTATACCACCAAATCAATGCTTGAATATTGTTTTCGATCAAACCTTAACTTTTTCATTTTGCTGCGGCAACTTCAGAAATACTAAAATTGGTAAAAACGGTCACACTGCCATCTATTGATTTAGACGAAATAACGAGCAGTTTACAATAATAAATATTTATGTTACCTAAGCCTTTTGATAGAATAATTTGTAAGGGGTTTGGAAAAAAAAGGAAGTATTTTTAGTTTTTTTTTATTGTATATAGGACGCCTGTAACTTTATTTTTGAATGCAGCAAATTTGTTATTTCTACTTCCACACGTCTTGCTACAGCAGGCGGCAACTCATTGAGCAGCTCTCCCCAATATGGTAAAATCGCGCGTCCAGGTTTTGGAGGAGTAAAATATTTGCCTATTATGCCAACAAGATGCTTATTGACACCGCTCTCTGGGTAATTTTCGACGACTTTGGGCTCTATTAATTTGGAAGTTTCATTATGAGTCTCATAGGATATGCTTGGCTCCGATGCATTGTCAATTGTCATTTCTTTTTCCATCAATTGGCTGTCAGAAAGAAACGCATCTGATTCAACAGATTCTTCAACTGGGAAAACCTCTTGCGTAGACTCATTGACTGGGCTGGCTGCTTTAATCTCTTCAAAATGGTTACTAAAACGCAAGGAAAAATGTTTAAGATTTGAAAAACGATAACTGAACATGACTTACCGATTCTGTGATGACATTATGGGAAGAAATGTCAAATATTTCGCGAACTCCCAATCATCGGGATGACACTCGGAATCCTTCGAAGAGATTTTTTTAGCGGACTTTGAACGATGGTATCTCAAGCTGTCTCTTATAGAACGCCATGCAATCTTGCACTCGTATGCTGAAAGAGGTACTATTATTAAAAACTTGCTATGGGTAACGTAAAAATATATCTATATACCTTCTTTATTCAATTGCGCGCCAATCTTTTTCCATGCGTGTTGTATTGCATTTTGTTCCTTGGGATTTTTGTTTGTTGTTTTCCATAAGCATCCATGTGACTGCACTGCCCTAATAAGTGCGATTTTGTCTTCCCTACGAAACGCCATTCGCCATTCCATTCGCCTGCGTTTTCCACTTTTTGAGCTCATTTTCCAATTCTTCTACGAAAATGTTGTGCGAAATAAAGTTCCTTGAATATGTGCGGAAAAGAATTTCTTACGTTCAAATTCATACACCAAAAAACAACCAGCTGTAATAAATTCTTGGAGCAGTGTTTTGTTTATCGATAGCTGCGATAGTCATTTGGGTAAAGCCTGTGTTGGCGTGTGGTTGCAAATTTTCGTTTTTCCGCCGATGAAATATACTAATATATAATTCTGCCTTGCCATCTGGGTACACCTCAAACGGTATTTTGTTGTATTTCCCAGACATTTGAACAAACGCCCGAAATTTAAGAAATATTGTAACGGCTACTTAGTAAATTATTACGATTTGTAGCACACATCCCAATTTAAAAAAAAACACTTGTCTTGCGATTTTTGTTCGCTTTATTTTGTTTGAATATTTGCGTAAAACATAAATCTTTAACAATATTTGCTTACTTGTGATGCAACGATTTGGCGTCAATGTAGTTGTGTGTGGCAACATGCGGCTCAAAAACTGCACCCGCTTGTTGCCAGACACAAGACAAAGCGGCGACTCTTTGGATTTGTTCTCCTCGCGACTCTCCAAAAACTGAACTAAACCAAATCATATCACTCATTTGTAATCTTCGTATTATAGATGTGGCGGCGATGGCGGCGGCTCGGGACAATCGGCCATTTCCGTTTCCGGCTCACAGGGGCACGTTTCCATGCCATCTGGCATGCAACCTTCCTCCTCACAGATGCCCACATCCGACGTGGATGCCTCCGATTCGCCTTCCTTGTAGCCCATGTAGGCTGAGGCACGCTGCTTGATAATCTCCTGTATGATGGCCGTTAGGATTTCACGGGAATCCACAATGTGGCCCACTTCTTGGGCCACCTCAGCCGATAGCCAGGGGCAGACATCCTTCATCAGTTGCTCCTTCTTCACAGCATCGCTGGCCGGCTCAATGTTCTCCAGCACCTCAGGCACCAGGCTGGCAATGTGTCCCTGTAAGAGTTTAGCAGCTGTGACGCTCTTCTGCATCTCGGCATCCAGCTCCTTGGCAATGGCATCCTGCCGCAAACGACGCTCCTTCTCCGCTTGCAAGCGCAGTTCCTCAGCTTCCAGGCGTCGCAGCTCAGCCAGCTCTGCCTCGCGTTGTGCCAGGAATCTGAAAGAGATTAAGTTCAATATACGCTGCCACAGTTCAACATACGCTGCACTTACTCTTCCTGCTTGCGACGCAAGGCTTGCAGTTCCATTTCGTGGGCCACCTCGAGCATGCTCTGTTCGATGCAGGCATCGACCAGTACGTCGATGATGGGCTGAGCCTCGGCATCAAAGTTGAAGAGCTCACCGTCTCCAATCTCGGTGCCCACATCGACGCCAATCTTGGCTGGCACATAGGGTGGTGTCGGCGGCTTTTCCAGAAACAGATCGGTTTGTGTGTCCACCGAAAATTCTGGCGGACGTTGCACTAGCTTCTCCAAATATTTCTCCGTCTGCATATTCTCGTGCTTTCTGCCCTTCACCGGTGGCGGAGTGCCGAGGACATTGCGTTGATTGCGACACTGCATCGAACGCTTGCGCAGCATATTTCGGCGCCGCAGCTCGGCGGCTTTGTCGAATGGATCCACCTCCGTCTGCAAAGAAACGTGCCAAAGCGATTAGTCATGGGTCAGGGTTGCAGCACTGTTAGAGAACTCCACTGCTGCACTTACAATCATTGTGGGCGTGCCAAAGTTGCTGCCCTTAATGACGCGACGGTCGTACATCATATTCATGTATGGCTCCGGCGGTGGCACAACGGGTCTGCAATGAGTTAGAATGATTGAAACGTACAAGAAGCGGCCAATTAGCAAACACCTCGACCCAGTTCAAACACCTCGAAGACGCTGTTTCGATAGACCCGTTCACTTTTGAAAAGGGTCTCTTTTTTTTACCAACGCTTAAGGATATAATCTTGGATTATTTATGAATTTTCCAGAGTCTTATAGGTGTGTTCAAATGTAAGTTGAAATTAATTATATATAAAATACTACATAGTAAATACAGAAATTGATATAGCCAAGTCATCATAATGAAAACAAACAGTAGGTGTATATCTAATTTTAAAACTTTTTTGTTTATCTTTTTTATCGCTTTCTTAAATTTATATAATATTTCGGCCCTCAAATATAAAAGTTATATTATATATAAAACTATTTTAATAACTTTTCATATCTTATACTTTATAATAAATAGAATTATCTCAACCATTGCCTCGTAAGTATAGAAGTGTTAGATTTGTGAGCACAAGTCACGGGTCTATCATAGTCAACATTGACCGCAGCCTTTCACAACTTTGCTGTGAAGTCTAAAGCTAAAGTTTAGACCCAAATCTGTTGCACTTTCAAGGCGATAAACATCAAAATTGTGCATGGCATCACACGCCTAACGCCCACTGCCCAACACTTGGTTGGTATACGGGGCGTATGCTTGTCAAGACATCTCCGATTCGAATCAATTTCCGTTAAGTTCACTACACTTTTGGGTCAAATGGTTAGCGCCCAACATATAGCCCACTTTTCAGGCAGCCGTTAAAGAGCTCGCGCCAAAAATGGCTTTAAGAGAACAATTGGCAAAAGCCAAGTTGCCCCTGGGCTGGTCAGTTATTTATGACTTGCTAATTTATATGTGTTTTCGCTTAGTTACATATAGTATGTACAGTCAAATAGTATTCTAGGTATATAAGCAGCATATAAGCTTGTCAGACATTGCACTCCTTTGGGCATTGGAACCTGAACTCGTGACCTATGCAAATTTCTCGGTTTGCTACCGCTGAAACTGGCCCACAAACAGGAAGTCACATTGAAGTTCTCAGCCAGTCAGCTAGCCAAGTAAGAAGCGGCCTCAAATGGCAAATGTCTGGTATCCGCATGTGTGAAGCGAATCCGGGGTTATTCTACACACTGACTGACGGACGCGGTCTTTCTCTGGGTCTGGGTCCTGAAGTACAAAGCAATCAACCAAAGTGACTGACTGAGATACAACAACGACAACGAGAACGAGTTGCGAAAATAACTAAGTATATGGAACTGTTACTGCAAGGGGAATTCGCTAGGAGGGCACTCGAAGTACTTTACAAAGCACTTTGGAGAAGGTTTTATTGTGAACATAAGTCAAATCTGGCAGAGAGAAATATTCACGTAGATGTTTAAAAGATACAAATACAGATAGTAAATATACATATTGAGTTAAATTTTATGATTGGACTGAATCTCACTACAAATTTGAAATCGCTTTATATTTAAGATTAAGAAAATACCAGAAACAGCATTGATAATAATATTATATTAATGTCAATGACATACAATATGTAATGAATATCCAGATAATATCGAAAATGAGATCTATCTATATTCTAAATATAAACGAAAATATCAAAATTACATTGCTAAATAATAGTCAAGATTATTCACATAGATAACGAGTGCTGACTTGGACTTAATTAAACTCGCCTATAGGAAATTGGAGCGATCATTTATCCTCAAGTTCTATGAGGGATGAATACAAATACAGATATGCTGATATGAGATTAATGTTATGCGTTTTCCGACCGCCATTTGTAGTGAAAGGCAACACATACTGCTATTATATCGAGGTCATTTGTATAATAAAAAACTTCCAATTCATTGTAGCCAAAGTTGGACACATGATTCGCTGGAGTGAGAAATACGAGAACATTTACTGGCCCTAGATGGTATTTATATTCTCATGCCATTTTGGATCCCAATGCCATATGTAGAATGAATGTCCTGCTGCCTTACTTCACACTCGTTGCCGCGTTTTTCTGTTTTCTTCACTTTTATACTATATTACAGTTTGTGTACGTATACTTAATATTCTGTAGTATGTAGTATGACATTTGAGGCACAGTTCCGACAATTGTGTTGTTCTTTTTTTGCGCTGCTTGTTGTTTGTGCCAATAAAATCTAAATTATTAAAATTATTTAAGCAGCGTTGTAAAGTGTCCATTGCATGACAAATAGCGATGTCGTTGTCCTGTCACGGTGCCAAGTTAAGTATACGCAGCGTATAACCATTGGGATCAACGTATGTGCTAAATAAATTAATCAGCATTTGAATTCAAAATTTCAAAGGAATCGTCGAACATTTCAAATTGAATTGTCGCAACACGCAACAATCGATAAACAACTTTGGTGCGGGCGGTCAACCCCCGACTGACCCATTGCCATCTTGCCCCCTCTCTTGCCATCGAACGCGCAGCCCCAAAAAAATATATGAACCTCTCACGCGCATTTCACTTTATGGTAATATATTTATGCCCGGCCGCCGGTAAGGGAGGAAAGGGTATTAAAGGTTGGTGAGAATGGAAAATCTTCGGAATAATAAAGTACACATAGTGAACATTTTCTTGGCTGACTTCATTAGCCGAATATATACCTTGGGGGATACCTTTTCCATGGCTTTTGGCTTAGTTTTTAAGAGAAATTTAGACTGTTTTGAGAGGACATTTGGAATAAAATTACTCGATGAGTGAGTCTTCATTTCTTCTATCGATTGGAAAGAAAAGCTAATAGTCGAACATGGCTAGACTATAAGACTAGATATTACGATTCTAATAAAGCTAGTGGCAAACATATTTCTTGTTATTTGATATACATAGATCATTCCGAAAGAATGCATTTACGAATATATTCTAGATTGGAAACTTACAAGTAATCATCATTTCGCAAAGAAATAAATATTGCAAATATTTAATTGTATAATAAATATTGCAATTGTTGAACTTTAGATAAATCCATAAAGATAGGAAAATACATATTTTAAGACTTCGCGAAGTCCATTAAGATTGGTTAATAAACATTGCAAGTCATTAAAATTGGCTCATCAATCAAGTGCTTTAGCACTTTATCAAATGATTAAGTCACGCACAGTAGTTGAGAATTTGCTAAAATGGGTAACACAGAGTCGAGCACACTTGACTTTCAACTGTTAGCCGCTGTTGTTGGCCCACTTTAACACCTGGGATGGGGACTTTTGGTTGTTCTGACCATTTTTTTTTTTTGGGCCTTGCTTTTTATTACCTTTTGTCGCCGTTGCGTCGCTGCTGCAGTTGCTGCTGGAACTGCGCCTTGGTAATGTGCAGACCACCGGCCAGCGACTGCGACTGTGACTGGGACTGTGATTCGCCTTTGGAGGCCACAGCGGCGGCAGCAGTGGCAGCTGCCACAGCGGCCGTGGCACGCACTCCATTCTGACGCGTTGCCATTGTGTTGGACATTGTTGTTGCCTTGTTTTCTTTCTCGGCCGCCAACGCCATCGATCGGTTATCCTTGTTCTGGTTACTGTTCTGGTTATTGTTGTTGTTGTTGTTGGCATTGTAGTAGCTGTGCAAGATCATGGGATAGGAGGAGTAAGCATAGACATGACGTCGCAGCATCGACGCCGGCAACAATTGCAGCTCATGCGGCGGCGGCAGAAAAATGCCCGTGGGCACTGTGGTCTCAAAGCGTGGCCGCTCCATTTGTTGCCCGGAACGTGCCGCTAGCCAGGCACCGCTGCCACTCAAATGGCTGTTGGCGTTGCTGTGACCGCTGCCGCCGCGTAAAGCGTAATTCTCCTCCGGCGCCAGGAAACGCAGCTTCTGGCTCAGCTCATCGGCAAAGCTGCGCACCTCCTGAGTGCTCCGCGAGAAGAAGGCGCGTGTCGTCAGTGGCGGATTGCCCGATGTGGCGCCAGCTGCGGCACGTTGATCTACATGTTCCAACGGTTCACGGATGATGGGACGCACAATGGCCTGATTGGTGGGCTGCGGCGGTTTCTGTGGTGAGCCGCTGTTGTTGTTGTCGAAGTCAATGTCCACGGAATTGTGCAGCACCGAGAAGGCGTTGGTGACCACGTGCTGAAAGTTGTAGGGACTCTGATAGCGTTGCACGTTGTAAGAGTTGTGGTTGCCGTAGCCGTTGCTGCTGCTGTTGTTGCTGTTGCTATTGCTATTGCTGCCACGTCCTGGTGCATAGGGATAGTTGCTGGAGAAGGAAAAGTTCTGTGCTCGCTGCTGCTGGTCTGGTCTATTGTTGTCTGGGAAGTGTTCTGGATTTATGTGCTGCTTGCTGTGGCTGCTGCTGCTCGTCTCTTGCATGCTTTCATCTGCTTTGTCCGCTTAGTCGATCAATTCACTTGGCTCTCTCACTCACATTTGTCTGGCTCACAAAAAATAGCCAACAATAGCACACTTGCCACACTCACCAACACACGTCACAAACACACACGAACAAGTTAATCAATACTTTTTTTTTTCTTTTTTACTTTTCTATTGCGTTTGTTTTTGGTGTGCTGCCCCTTTAGTCCTGTTTGGCCGGACGACAAGGAGCAACCGCGTTTGTTGCCGCTCTGTTCGACTGGCGAACGCCAAATGACCAAATGGTCGAGCCCCGTTAGTTGCTCGGTTTTCGCTTCTCGCTTCGTTGGCGTTTTTCCGCGCTGGTCAACAGCTGTCTGAGTCAGGTGTCGCTTTCGGTGGCATGATTTGAATGGAGGTTGACTCCACACGTTAACTGCCCGTTGCTTCGACTACATTGAAATGCCGCCAAATTCGCGCTACTCAGAGGTCTTTTGCATGCCAGCCGCATTATGTATTCCAAGTGTTTGCGATTTTGCCTTACCTTTGTTTCCAATTAAAAGTGCTTCCTGACTTCCTGTCCAGCCCGCTTCACTCGGCTGTGACACCTCGAACTTATGAGCGGTGTCCTTGAAATTGGCAAAACGCCTAAAGCTTTTCATATGCCACCGGCTTGTGTCAAGTGGCGCATTTCCTGCGAGCCTTTCGACTTTCCGAGATGACTTCACGCATTTGCCGCTGACATTGAATTGAGGTGGGTGGCTACTACCTGGAATTGTCCGACTTCGAGTTGCGACTTGCGACTTCGACTGCGGCTAATGTCAATTGCCAAGGTCAATTGTAAGTTCCGCCTTAACCAGCTCTTCAGGGGCTGACGTGTGCCGCTGATAAGCGGAATTAATGAAGCAGCTCGTATTTGCTTCTTCGAAATTATCGTTGTCGCACACACAGCTGGCGTGGCTGTCACAAAGGTCAAAGGTTGTGTGCGGCCAGAGATATGGCATCAAGGGGTTTTTCGAGAATTCTTAAGTATGCTTCTCCACTAATTAATGGACTTGGGCAAGGGAGCTTATCATGCACAGTAATTGACGATAAAGATGACCATCAGATTGTCTTAGAATTGAGTGACACGGCAGCAGAGATGTTCTTACATGTAAGATTGTCCTTCAGGCTATTATAAGCCACAGTATAAAAATATATGTTGGATGGGCATTCAATAATAATAGAGGTATTTTTATAACAAGCAACAAGGTTGTAGAAGTTTCAGTTCGAAAGTGAAAACTACTCATACAAGTATCAATTAAATACGAATAAACGAAGATGACAAGGATGATACAAGAATTTAAACACTTGCGGGAATTACTTTTAAGTATAACTAGCGTATACGCAGAGAAGCCTTCAAAAAGGATAATTTATGATATACAATCAAAAATATATAATCAACTTTAGTTAACTTAAAGTTAACTTAACTTAAAGTTTAATTGACAAGCAAGAACATGATATGGAAATTCAAGCTCATAATTTCACAGAGTTCTTGTCGAAAACTTCATGAAGTATCAATTAAATATGAATAAATTTAGTTACATGACAATAATTAAAACATTTACAAGAACGACTTTTTATTAATCATTCATGAAGTATTCACAAAAAATAATGTATACAATTATTAATTTTTAGTCGACTTGGTCTTCCTCAAAATTCAAATATAAAAGTGATTAGCAAGCGAGAACATAGTCACATCTACCAAATCTAGCTCTTCAAAATTCACATACTTCTTATCACATAATTCCACTTTCTTCACCGACTTTAATGCCAGTTTATGTCTTCCTACCACATTTTCAACTATCATTGAATTGACCTTAATATGACCCACGTTTGTCGCCAATATCGCAATATTAACCCGTCTATTTTTGCATTTAACGACATTTACGACTAAGAAATGCGTCAATTAGAGTTTTAAGCACTCAATGTAGTTCTACTTTCTTCGACATTCACGTCCATCGATATTTGTCCGTCTATAGAGCTCATTCAGAATGCGTGCCTGTTCAGTTTTCTATTGACCATACCTATTGTTTATTTAATAATTCATTTACGCAATTTATGACTGGCTTTTGTGGCAACAACTTTCATTTTCTGTAGCTCATTGACCTCACGACGTTACGCGTGGGCGAATATTTATATGTACTCTATTATACTATAGTTTATTGTATGTGTGGTTCCCCTTGACCAAAACCCTGAGGAAATCAGTTGGAACTTACTTGGGGCAACCTTTGATTTTGACGGGCTTTGGCTGGCTGGCCCACCAGAAGGCCTGTTTACAGGGTGGGGCAGGACAGGGTTTGTCCTGCCATTTCAGTTGCATCTCGGTGACTTCGGTGCGTGAGATTCCCGTGCTGAGAAAGTCCATGCCGGTGCCTTTGCTGGCCGCAGTGGCTCGCTTCGGAATCGTTGGCATTGTGTTGCTGTGTTTATTTTATTTGTTTGCTCTGTACACAATTCTTTGTTTAAATGTATAATTTACTGATTGATATATTTTTAGTTGTAGCTACAATTTAAGTGTGTGTATAAAAAACCTATAAACTGACACATTTTTCAACGCGTTTTGGTTTCACTTTTATTCACATTTGAGTTTTGTAATATTTTTTGTAGTTAAAATAAAATTTTAATAAATATCTTTGCTGAATTTGTTGTCGTTTTCCACATTTGTTATGTTTCTGCTGTCATACTGCGTCGTATCCAAAATAAACAACAACGGCGGAATTTTCTTGGTTGTCATGGGAATTGATTGTCGGCATTGTTGCATTGTTAAACTGTTGCCTTGTGTTGTGTGGCCTGGGATATTGGGTATTGGGAGGATGTTGCAGTAGGCTCGATCTATGATATGACTAACACCGCAATAAACTAGATAAACTAGACAAGGACATTGTACAATAAAATCTAGAAAAAGACAGTGAGACACTTAATGCGCTCGACAGCTGTAAAACATATATTTATGAAGGCTATTTTAGCTATTATAGCGGCACGCAAAATATGGCGACGCCCAGCAAAAAATATAGGCTGCGAAACGATGAGTTTATTATTCATTCGCACTGTGGCTTGTTTTTATTCTTTTACACATTTTTCTTGAGTGGACATTTAAATTCCAGCTTAACAGTAACGTTTTCTGTTATTAACATTTTGTGCTCAGCTCAACAGCAAGCAGTTGGAACGCAAGCAGTTCAAGCGCAGTTGTGAGTACTGCTTGTTAACAAACACAACAAGCAGTTCACAAGCAGTTGAAACTCAGTTACATTCGAAAGCATTTTACCCGAATTTTCCATTTAAATTGTTGCCAACAAATGTATCGAAAAAAATCTAATAAATATTTATAAGCATTGATATGCATTTTATGTGATTTAATCCTTCATTGCAGTTACATTAAATCAGCCCTTGCAGCAGCCGTTCAATTAATTAGATGCCCCTTCAAATGTTTTATATACATATATTATTTTGTAACGTTTGTCATTCGACTGACCCTCGAGGCGCAATCTGATCGGAAAGGAATACGAAATAACGTTTTGTTGAAATTACATCGCCTTCCTTTTATTGTTTTGCCTATTCATTAACACGCGGCCTCAACTAAGGGCTCAGCTCACTCATTGAGCAATGACTTGCCTGTCAACGATGACGTTTGGCTTTGTGTCCAAGACGCACTATGCGATATATGTTATGTATATACATGGGGGTGGGTGATAATTGGTGTGCGCGTGTGTCGCTGGTGTCCTTTTGTGTGTGTGAATGTGTGTACCCCTTTGTCCATCTACTTAAGTATGTATTTGGCTGCCTAATAAGATCATAGGAATGGGCCGAGTCGAGAAGAGTACTCGGTATACTCGGTAGTATCGAGCAAACATCAATAAGGGCCATGACGTTTGACATTTCGCAGAGAGGTCTCAGCTCAACTCGTACCCCTCTCTATTTTTTTTTGCCTCTTTTGTTGTCGTTGGCATTTAAAAGGTTAATGATGCCCACTCGAATGGCCACACAGGCGATGCCCGGTCTTCTAACCGAGGCTGGCGACGTCTGGTGACGTTGATAATCTTTGACTGCAATTTCCACAACGTTTTGTGTTCGATCATTTGCACTGATACAGAGAGACGGAGACGGAGTCAGAGACAGAGACAGAGACGGGGACGGTCCCGAGGCTACCTTTCTGCGAAAGGCCAAGAGACTGTGTCCCACTGTGTTTGTTGTCAAACAAATCATTTACAGATCTTGTTGTGTAGGTGTGAGCAGCAATTTTCCAAAGAAAACCCAACTGGACACACACTCGAATTTTGATTAATTTATTGCCCTACCGGGTACTGACAGCGTGTGTGTATGGAGAAGGTGAAAATAAAGCATTTAGGTAACGGTTGTGACGCTCATAAAAACATACAAAAAAATAAACTATTGTACTTCTTTTTTTTGTATTAATTCTGCGGGTTTGTTGCGCATTTTTTATGACAGTCCGGCGCCAAATGAAGTCAAATAAATAAAATGACAAAAATAGATCATAAAGCAGAACTAACTGTAAAAACCAGTTCAATAAGGATAATAAATATTAGATAGTGATTTGTGTTATTGACTTGATTTTATTGCTGGAATTCCCGCAGAAGAACTCTCTCTAAAAAACAACAACATTTTGTTGCGGCTTTGACTAGATTTAACAGCAAAAAAATCTCAGAGCTCTCAAATGATTTGCTGTCCTTCAGTTTGGCCAGCAGCTTCTTTTTGTTCGGTGCGCTTCGACTTAATTATGAGCAACGGAATCCGGAATCTAAGCCCGGCTCCTGCCGCAAACATTCGCATCAATTATGCATACGCCAACGCACTCGGCAAACTCAGAACACACACACAGACAGAACAGGACACACAATAGCCTGAGGCGAAGCAAGTACTCCTTGCTCGTTGTTCCTTGTTCCTGGCTGTGCATCCTTTTTGCTAGCTAGCTGAGCCACCAGTTTACCGCACAGCAAATTCGACGAATTTCCTGCGGTTTTGAAGCATTTCGGTTGGTTGGTTGCTCGGTTTAGGTTGCCTGCCTGCCCGGTTGGTTGCAACTTTGATTGCTGTGCAGAGGCAAATGGAGGGAGACGAGGACGCTGCTTGACCGCAACAGCATTGGTCGAATTCAATTTATTGTAAATGTGCAAAGGATTTGTGCTCGGCAATTGAAATTTTGAAGTTTTGCAGCTGTGCTGGATATAGTTTTTTTTTTGTTTTTTGGGTGAAAATACAGTCAGTTTGCAAGGTACTCGAAATGGTAATGGGATTTGATAGCAGGCCGAAGAGAGTGGGGAAAAACGACTCGTTAACATGGCACATCCGCATGTCAAAAATGTCGCACAAAAATCAAAAAAAAAAGAAAAAAAAAAGAGGCAGAGTGGAGACAACAACAGTCGGAGACGTACCAGGAACCCAACGTGCTCGCGGCCCTCGGCCCTCGGCCCAGACCCAGACCCAAACCCAAAACCCAAGCTCCAAGCAGCAAGCACACAAAACTCAAAGCGAGCCAAGCAAAACTCAATAGCAAATTAGCAATTCCGATGCGGCCATTTATATTGTTTATTCTTATTGTTGTTGCTTTTGCTGTTACTGTTTGACTGTTGCGGTTGACGAAAAGCCAAAGAGACAGACGGACAGACAGACGGACGGACGATCGCGTTTTTATTTTTATTTCATTTTCTATTTGGATGTTGTTTTTGTCAGTGCGCAACGCAGCTTTTGTTAAATTATTCCGCTCTATAGTTTGCAGCGATCGAATGTTCTCTGTTATCAAGTCCCGAGACCGAGACTGATACCGATACCGAACTCGAACCCATGCCCGATCCCAAACCCCGTGCTCGAACCTGAACCGGAGGAGCATAAACTCGTAGTCCGATGCAAATTAGCACATTGAAGTGAAGTGAAGTGAAGTCAGGGAGCAGACAGGGCATTACAATGTCTAATGTCTGCTGAAATGACGCTTTGACTGGTTGACTCGCTGACTCGTTGACTCTTTGAGCTATTTCACTTAGCTGGCACATTTGTCAGAAGTTAAAGAGCCCATTTCTGTGGCGAATGTTGGTAATCAATAATACCCACAAATATTTTCAGTCATGCAAACTGTCCCAAAACAAACCCACAAAACTGTTTGCGTGCTTTGCATTTCTTATAAACGTACACGATTTGTCATTAAGCGTCAGCCCACAAAACAACAGCAACACAAATTTGTTATATTTATTATAATTTGGGTGTGCTTGCTGTGTGTTGTTGTGTGTTGTTGTTGTTTATTGTTGTGACTGTTTTGAGTAGTTTCAGCTGCACAAAAATGGCCAAGAGTCGAGATCGATCACCGTTAGGCGCCACCAGGATAAACATCTCTCTCTATCTTTTGGTAGCTGACACTTTCACTTTCTTTCGAACGAGTCCTTTCTGAGAACTAGAGTTAAAACCTGTTGCCACACTTGTCTAGTAGTGGTTGTCTTGCTTGTGTCTTGTTTTTCCTGAGAAAGGACCAAAGTTGTAAATGATATTGTAGTTAGCTGATCGTAATCGATCTTATTTTTGGGCTCGCTTTGTTTTCGCTCATAAGTCAACTTGGCCAACAAGTGAAAACTACGTGAAGTCTCTATTAGAGGTCTGTCTGTTCGTTATAGTGTGGTCTCTGGGACTGACTTCCGTTTTCTCTGGAAACAATGAAAATGTGTGGAAAATCTTGTTCCTGTTGCAGCAGTGTTGCAGCGTTTTTAGCGTGAACAAGTGTTAAGGATGTGCGTGACAATCATTATATTGGGATATAAAGATATCTCACGTAGCGGTCAGAGGCGTGTGCGTTTTCCTATCGAAACTCTCCCACTCTCTATAAAGATACGTGTGGGTTGATCTCTTGCTACAGGTTGTACAGTTAGGACCACGACAATGTCAATAATTTCTTTTTCAATCTGGCCATAAATTCTCAAGGATTATGGCATTTCTTTTTACGGAAATTCTCTATAAATCAGGATGACATTTTAATGAAATTTGTCAGCCTTTTTATAGAACTTTTATAATTGAAAAGATTGGGAAATCAATAGGAAAAATGTTTAACAATGTTGACTTTATATATAAGAAAGATACAATAATTGGTAAGGATTAACAAAAGATTTTTTTGAAGAGAAAAATAAATTGGGAAAATTGCCAAACTCTTTAACTAAGTTTATATAATTTTTAACTTTGCTTCACTAACAATATTACATATATTTTTCTTTGTCTAATTTTTATTATTTCACTTTTTTAGATTTATTTCAATTTCGGTTGGAAATGTTTTAAATTATTTATTTAACATTGGTTATGCTTCTTAATATTTTATCAAACCAATTCTGTTTATATATTTAGTATTCCAAAATAATATACATTATTTATTTTTAATCTAAAAATTTGATGCAATAATTTTCTTTTAAAATGCGTACTTTATTTCAGTTATTTTGATTGGATATGCTTAAAAATACAACAAACTTTTAAATTTGAGAGTTTAATATTAATTTTCAATCACGTTGATAAAATAATTAATGTAAATATATCTTTAAATGTTATACCTTTAGCCTAAATTCCTTTTTTTATAGCTTCAAAATATTTATCTGGTCTTCTAAAGCCATTTCAAATCGTGAATGAAATGTTTTTTTAATATATGTAAATATTATTACAAATAAAAATCGAAAATACCAATATTAAAATTCGAAAAGTCTTTCTGCGTGGAATAATCTTCATGTTAAGTGTTTCCTTTCTTCGAGCGTGCTTTATCCTTTTATAATGGATGGCATAAACAGTAGTTTCCCCAATTAATATCATAAAATAGGCGATTTCATAGTGCATTTCACCATCTCCATCCTTATGCTTTTACGATGCCTACAAATTGATGTTTAATGATGCCCCATTCTGTGCTCATAACTGGTCGTAATATATGCCACGCAACACAATCTCACTTCATCAAACTTTCAACAGCCTGAACATGAACAGTCTGAATGTACAATCTATTGTTTATTGTCAACCACATATTGCAGTCGGAATGAGAGTTTGCGACACACAAAACATATTCCACAAAGCATCGTAAAAACACAGAGAACTATGAAAGAAATTAAGTAGATAGCCAATCAATTGGAGGCATTGGTTTATTGTTTTATCTGTTGTTTCAGTGTTTGCCTTTTTTTTCCTGTTTTGGGTGGCGCTGCGTGGGGTTTATATGGACTGGTTCATAATGTTTACAGCCTGGCTTTCTTTGGGGATTTTTATTTGTTTCGCATCGTAATTTTCATCAGTTTATTGATTGAAGATTTTTGAGGTTTTTTTATTTTGGATATTCGATTTTTTGGTCGAAACAAAAGCGGCAGCCAAGCACTTTTTAATTATACGAAAATATATTGTATGCAAGTGTGTGTGTGTGTGTATAGTCATAGAAATATATATAGATTCTTCTTTTTTATTGCCCCAAATGATGGCTGGTAGCGTGTGATGATTAAAATGGGTATGATGCCAGCGACAACTTCATAAAAGACTCAGACGCAAGTCTTGAAATTTATTGCACTTGGTGCGCAAACAAAAGACGCACAGGAAGTTGTCTAAAAAACTGTATTCCAAACACAGAGATATATCAATGAAGTTGTCCTGGCCGTGTGTCCAGGATGCGCTTAAAAAGAAATCCCTTCCGTTTGCCGCTGGCCAAATGAGTTGAACTTCCGCTGCAGCGCGTGGCCGAGTTGTTGCCGAGTTGTCGCTTGCCACGCCCCTCCCTCCACCACCACCACCACCTCCCTTTTGTGCTAATGCAGTTGTCAGCGCATATACGATATCTATATCTATATACATACAATATATCTATAAGTATCTGCGGCCAACAACAACTATGCTAATCGTTGCCATGCCAAACGGGGCAAGAGCCAGTGTTGGTCATGTCATAGGGGGCAAGCAAAGACTAAGGAGGGGGAATAGAGGGGAAAGGGAAGTGCGCCGGGGAAGGAGAATCAGCTTGTCTAACCAAGGCGACGCCATTTGCAGTTTCACACTTTTTTTTGCCATGGCTCGAACCATTTTTTATGGTCAAGCGTGCCAAATTTGTAAAATGCGTCAGCGACAAGTGTAAAGTAGACTTTTATTGTTGTTGTTGCTGTTCTCTGTTGCTGTTGCTGTGCGCTATGTTTCGTTGTTGCATTTATATCTTTATTGTTGTTGCAAGGCTTGTATAATACCTTTGGCGATCGCGAGCCCCTTTAGAAACTTTCCATAATTTGTGCAATAAATCAAATGAATTTCACTCAAAACAATCAAATCTCAAGGCGAGCAGCCAATTATTAACAAATGCCTTTGCCACCACTGCAACAATATAAGCGACAAAAGCAACAACAACAACAACAACAACAGTAATAACAACAAGCTAAACATATCAATAAAAGTCGGCACGCAAACAAGCGATTGACACGCAAAAACACATTTAAAATTGATTAGCCCGGTCAGTTTGAGATTCGGTTTGGAATCCAACCTCAAACATACATAAGTAGTAGTAGAAGATGTCTAGACATGGCCCCGGTGTGACATTTGCCCCTGGGGGCACTATTTTTGGAAGATCTCTTAGCTCCTCTTTCTTTATCTCTCTGCCCCGCCTTTCATTTGTGTCTGTGTCGCGTGCTGCAAACAACAATTCAACAAATTATTTGCCCAATAATTTTTGGGCATTTGTTAAAAGACAAATAACAAGTATTTTGGGAATTATAATTAATAATTACGATATCATTTTGATATCGTGCAACAAAGAGTGAATACTCTATAAAAAAGTAAAGAAAATAAATGATGTATATTTTCTTTTGGATTAGTCAGTGTATTATAAATAGTTTAATTATTATTTGTAGCAATAATAGCTTACATAAGTGCATATTTTCATCTTAAGCTTTTTAGCATATGGCTAATTTATTAAATTATTTTTAGCAGATTATTAGAATAACTATACATCAGCATTGAATGTGCTAAAAAATATAAGTGACGTATCAACAAATTCCCTAATTTAATTCTATGGAACTAAATTATTTTAATTCAGCGATTTATTCGGCATTAAAAGGGCTAAAATTGATTAGTTAAATATTTATAAATGTAACTGAAATTATATTTTTTTTCAATTCCTTTCAGTCAGCACTTTCCTTAAGTGTTTAGATTTTATACATCATTTTGTTTGAATTCAATTCTACTAAATGTACATAACTATTTACGACAGCATAAATAATATGGTATATTTATTTATTTAATTTTAATTTGTTTATTTCACTTTTGTTTAGCTTCAAATTTGATTAGATTTTCTTTAGCTTCTATCTTTTATCTTAACTGGCATCAAATCTCATTAGCCATCTATTAGGCTCTTAGTTTAGTGTATTTCTATATTTAAAACTTTGGGGTTAAGTAACTGAGTGATAAGCAAAAATGTTGGCTGAGCAGCCGCGGGACTAATAAAATGTATCTTTTTGGTTAAATATAGAATGTATCTGTGTGTCGTTAGTCGTTAGTTTATGCTGCTGCTGTTGCGCTTAGCTTGGGCTTAGGTTTCACTCTCGGTTTCTTGGGCAAAGGGGCATAATTATTGGGTCAGCATTCAAAGGGGGTAACGTGCCACGGTCATAATGGCATGGACAAAACGAAAAAGACTGAACGACGGACAGACGACGAACGCCAAAACTAATTTCGGAGGAGCCTGTCCCCTCTGCGGGCAATTTCCAGTAAAAGCTGTGCGCATCTTTTGCTTAAGCACGAAAAAATGTTATTTTTAATATTATTATTATTTTTGTGCGCTGTGGCATTTTTATGATTTATTAGCTTTGATCAATTTGATGGATACTTTTATACTGTCTCTTTTTTTTCTCTCTTGGTTTTTGGCAAAAGCCGATCGATCGATGGCTCGCTTGATGCGATGGGGATGTCGATGTGCTTTCGGTTGTGGTTGTGTTTGGGGATCGCAAAGTAAGTTTTGTGCCTACCTTAAGGGCTTTCCAAAAAATGCTTAAACCAATTTTCACAAAAGCGCGCTTAATTAAACGGAATCTCTGGCTGCCTGCCGTCTGCTCCAGCTACAGCAGCAACTACCTCAAACTCAAGATTCGGTTTCAGCTGCAGCTCCAGCAACTTCAGCAACTCCAGCAGCTTCAATGGTGGTCGTCGCCCCAGAGACACGATAAACGCGTACAATTGTTTGCACTTAAGATTTTTACACATGATTCAGTAGCCAGGGCCAAGACAGTCAGCCAGAGAGTTACCTTCAGCAGGCTTTTGTGTCCTGGCAGTCATGTCTGCATATGTTGCACTGGCACTCAAATCACAGTCGAAGTCGAACTCGAAGTCAGAGTCAGACTCGAAGTTGGAGTTTGGTTGGTGAGGGGTCCGTTTGGTTGTTGTTCTATCAGATGCAATATTTGCTAACGAATAAATTGGCATTTCACAAGTTGCCCTGACAGACGACTGCCAACTGACTGCCTTCTGCTTTCTGCTTTCTGGCTTCTCTCTGACTCTGAGACTCCCGTGTCCAAAACTGGTTGGTGTCTTGACTTGTTCCGTCTGTCTGTCTGTCTGTCCGTCGACTGTTGCCTGCTGCTGGTTGCTCTCTTCCTGGGCAGCCAACATGCATTGCAATCATTTTTGTTGAATCTAAAATTGACGCATCGCATCGCGGCTATGACTTCGTCATTCGAGTGCAACTTCTGCTTGCACCACCAACCACAACAACAGCACCAGCAACTACTGTGTTACGCGGCCGCCAACCGGGCGGCTGTCCAGGGGCTAAAATGGCCAGCGCGTCGCGCATTTTTCGACGACATCTGAATCTGATTAGAAACTGAGGCTCTGCCCCAGGCAAACAGCAACTCGTCGTCATCGTCATCGTCATCGTCGACGTCTTGCAACATTGACGTTGACGTGCAGCCTCACAGACTCGCAACAAAACTGAACCACGGGCAGACTGCAATTCAAGGAACAAGCACAAGCAGCATTCCCTCCGATTTACTGCAATGCTCTGCACATTGGCTTATAATCTATATGAGTGCGATTTACTATATTATACGATATTAACATGTACAACTGTTCGTTCATTGCTTCTTGGTCTTCGTAAAGTTCTAAGTTTCCAAGTGAGCTTCATTAAATTCAGAAAAATGAACAAATTTAGCTTTCATTGCAATTAATCCGAGCTGATACTTAACATCTTGAAATATATTTGTTAGCCACTTCTCAAAGATTTAATCATTATTCCGAAACGAACCTCTTAAACATGCGATTTAAAGGGATTCCAAAAATATATTCTCAAAAAAACTATTCAAGCAATAGCGCTGTAAAAATTATCAAATCATTTAGAAAATACATCAGAGAACTTCATAAAAATAAAAATAAATTGAAGGGAGCAGCATAAATTTACCAAGAATTCGCAAGAATTCCGCATTGCTGCTATTTTTTTGTCCCGTCGATTGTCAATTTGCAGAGATGCTACAATTATTGTAGATCAGCTTACTATATCAACTAGATTCAAAGGAACTAGCTTTCCAAACGTATTATCCCTTTTGAAAAATACCAATAGAAAAACCAAAACTGATATTGTATTTTTTCTATTTTTTTTTAGTTATTTTTTTTTGCATTTTAGCATTGACAAAATAACGTTAAGCATTCGTATTACTAGTATACTTATTTTCATATTATTTGTAGATTTCAGAATTATATTTATTATATAGATTTATGATTATATTTGTTTTTACATACTTTTTAATACTACAACTGCAATTTAAATCGCTGCTTCTTTTGCTTTTTTAGATTTTTCATTTAATTTCATTATTTAAAATTCACTTACAAAATCAAACAGCTAAGCTGGCAATAATAGCTGCATATACTACATTTATTGCTTTCTCTCCTGTTTCATCCCTTTCTTCTTGGGCATTGCTTCACTGTGCATTGAGCCAAGTGAGAGATGTGTGTGGGGGCTGTTGCTTGTGTTGTTGCTGCCTACTGGCTGGCAGTCCGCCTGTATTACGCGGAACTGTTGCCTGTTGCCTGTTTCGATATGCCCTAAACAATATTTTGTGTCCATTTGGCTGCACATAAATTCTTCGTTTTTGCTTTCCATCTTGGCATTCTCCTTGTCATTGTCATATGCATGTTTCTGCGCCTTCAAAGAGACGTAATTCTTCTTTTTTTTTTTGTTATTTTGTGTATCACATTTTGTTGACAAAAAATTGTTTATAGAATAAAAGTTAGCTTTGCGTTACTTTGTATGCTTTTGTTTCAGAACTGAGCCACGTTTTGCACTTTGCATAAATTGACCTCAGTCGTCGGCAGTCTAGAGAGAAGGAGACGGCTTTCCTCCAACTCCAACTCCATCTCAACCTCCGCCGAATCCTTTGCACATAATCGTGTCCTTGTACAACAAAAGCAATTGCTACTGTTTGCCGCATTGGCTGCTTAGCTTAGTCGTGGTCATCATGTGGCATATATCATGTCGTCGAGCAACAACAAATCCCGACGCTGCCACACTGCCACGCCCCCGCCCTGTCTGTCTGTCTCGCTGTCTGCTTTGGCTGCGTTGTCTGTTGCGCCTGCGCTTGTGAGCATTCGACTTGGCTGGCAAGTCTTGAGCCGCCTCGCCAAATTTACATAAAATTATGCAAAATCATGCAATGCGCTTAGTGTTTGTTTCCCTCCCCTCTCCGTTCTCTTCCTCTTTCTCTCTCGATTCCAATCCCGATCCCGATCTCGCCTTTTATGCCAGAGTGCGGCAGTTTTATGAATGGAATCGCCGTAGCCAATGATGCTGCAGGAGAGTTGCAAGCAACTTGGCCATGGCTCCGCTTCAGAGCCGTGCCTGCAACTTGTTGCCGCTGTTGTACATTAATGAAATTTGTTAGTATCACGACTTTTATGCCTGTTGCCTGCCAACTTTGCTTTTGTTTTCCCCCAGTTGATTGTTGTTGTTGCTGTTTCTGTGGTTGCTGTTGTTGCTACCTCGCTGCCTTTGCGATTTTCGACCTGTGCATTATTTTAAAATATATTTATATTTATAATATGCATATTTTAAGGAACAACAAAAAAAGTAACTCATGGAGAATTGAGTTATAACCATCTACCAGAGATCGTTTAGATTAATATCCCCACTAAAGACAACTTATGAAATGAATTGCACTTAAATTGTGAAGCGAGAAGAAACTGTATTAATTTATTTTCGATTTAAAATATTTTATAGTTTTTTTTTGATTTAAAATATATAAAACAATTTTTTTCTTCGATAGATTAGACTTGTGATTATTGTTCGACTTTGATAACTATATAAATTTAAAGTTGGATTAATAGTAAATTGTGAAACATATTATATTTAGTTATATAGACAGAAAACATTGTGTTTATTTTGTAGATTTGTCTCTCTCAATTTAATTCGATAGTTTCACCTTTTGGTTATTGTTTAACTTTGATAAGTATATAAATTTAAAATTGAAAACATATTTAGCTGCTTTAAAATAATGACAAGAAGTCGTTGCAAAAATGAGTTAATTTATTTCCGAAAACAATGACAATATTTATGATCTAATAAAACAGATTTTCTTACTCAATTTTGTTTGATAGTTTGTGATCACATCGCGATTATTGTTTGACTTTGATAACTATATAAATCTAAAGTTGGCATAATAGTTGATGTCGTTAGTTTAAAACTAACTTTGGCTTGTATAATTATTTAAAATGAAATTTATGTTGAACAGCAGCCAATATTATGTTATTGATTGTATATTGCATTAATCTTGATTCGTTTTCTTATTTATTTCGTTTGCCTCAAATATTGACACTAAACGCAAAAGCAAATAAAACAGAAAATTAATTTTCACACACTTTACTTTTAAATAAAAGTGAAAAGGGTCTATTAAGTTATTGTTGAAATCTATTAATTTTAATGTATATAAACTTGAACTCAATTGTCGATGTAACGTATAGATTTTATGAACATATTATTCATAAAACAATGAAATAATTCAATTCAATTCATTAATATAATAATGAGTTTTACTTTTGTTTACTTTTGTATTGTATATTAAAGTTTATTAATTTTATTTTAGCTCCTTTTTTAGCTCAGTTACATATCTTACAAATAATTCAACTATATATTTAGAAAGTGTTCTACTGATTGGAATCTTTATCAGTATTTTATTTTGGAAAGAGATAAATTCTATTTTTTATTTTATGGTCTATTGTTACTACCATTTATAACTTTCACTTCATCGAAACTCAAAACGCCAATAAAATATTTACAAACCTGTAAGTTTAAGTTTGTAAATATTCTGTTGACACTTTTGTTGACTTCTGAGTTTAAATTTGTAAATGTTTTGTTCGCATTTTCAGGCTGAATTTGCTTTCAATCAAATTGTAATTTATTGCCAAAATATTTTTGTAAAGTTTTCATTCATAGCATACTTTCTAGAGTTTACTCAAAGGTAATAGTTACATAAATTGTTGCCAATAATTTTATTTTTTACTATACTTATACATAATATATATTAATAACTATTGCTGCATCTCCATAATCCGTTCACGAGTTAGAATTGCGATTGGGGCCACATTGAATTACTCAGTTCCAGTCGCAGTCTTAGTTTCAGCCTCGAACGCAGTTGCAGTGGCAGTCGTAATCGCACTCGATACTCGATACTCGGCACTGCTGATAGGATCTGAGAGTCTTTGTCTCCCCGTGCAGCTGCAACAATTGCCAGATCTTGGATTCCCCTTCGACTTGCCCCCATCCCCGATGTTGTCGCCGCAGTTCTTGCAATGCGAAGCAATGCAATGCAATGAAATGAAATGCTGTTGTTGCCAACATACAAAAGCCATGTCAATCAAAGTTTGTCACAACTCGCAGACGCAGCCGTCGGTTGTCGCATTTAATCGCAGTTTTTAACATATCGATCAGTGGGGAAAGGGAAGAGTGAGGGGCAGTGTCACACTCAGCGCGATGAGAGACAAAAACTCGTTGGAAAAAAAAATGAAAATGAAAATGAAAGAAAAACCCAAAAGTGGATAGCGTTTAGCCAAACGTTGATGCGTATCTGACGCGCTCTGGGGATGGGGATGTCCATGTGTTAGCTTCTGTGTGTATGTTTGTGTGTGTGTGTGTGAATGGGATTTGGATTGTGGATTGGGTTGGGTTAAGTCTTTGGGGTGTTGGAACTGGAAGCTGAAGCTGAAACAGCGACTGCTTTAGGTTTAAATGGCGATGACTTTTGGGCTTATCGTTTAACAAACAACAACAACAACAATGACGACGAGAATAACAACTGTGATCGCTAAGGGCCACATGCGAAGAGCGAAGTCAACGGGGGGAGGGGGAGGCGAGAAGCTATCGTGTAATTTATGACAATATATGCAGCGTTAATGTCGTTGATCGATGTCTGTCAGTCAGTCGGATGCTGACTGCTTATATAAGTGTCAGTAGCAAGATTGTTATCACAACTCTTTGGCTGTCCCTCCAACACACACACACACACACACACAACGAAAGAGAGGAAAACAACGGAGACAAAGTAAACGACGACGACGACATATTTGGCACCGCCAGCCTAGAGTGAGCTTGTGACTCGGTTTGGGTAGCCAAGAATTGATTATCGCCTGGCTGTTGCATTTTAATTGATTTCGGATGCGATTTGCATGATCTAGAGCGACGGTTCGGTTGCCTAAGGAGGCCAATCGAGCGCATGTTTTATGGATGTCAAAACAATTGCTACATATTCTAAGTAGGGATCGGAGCATTGCGCAAGTTCTCCTGCCCCACACCAGCTTCCCAGCTCACCAGCTCACTATTCGATATGTATCTGCTCGAGTGTGTGTACTTGGATATCTTCATATACATATGTATATAAGATGTATATTCCACATCAAAACAGTCATTCAGGCCAAAATCAAAAACAAAATCCAATGACAACAAAAACCACTAAATGAAATCATGGAAGAAAAATACTCTACAAGGCTTTGCGACAGCGGAAAACCTTTTGTGTATTCTTGATATCAGCTTTGTTAATTTACATTTTTGTTAAAAACTTAATTAAATACTTCATTGAAGTTAAGATTTCCAAGTTTGAAATGCACTTGTATCATAAATTTACAATTTAAAATATAATTTAATAAATCTAGAATTTTGCTGATGTAGAGTTTATAAAGAAGATTTTTTGTAAACCAATTTTTTATATTTTCAGTAGTTCTATTTTATCTAAATTAGAATGTTACAATTTTTTATTCCTCATAAATAAGATGAATTTGCAGAAGAGTTTTACAGTGTCTTGATTTGTTGTCTGATTATAATAAATTTAATACAATTCAAATTATCGATAAGTTATTTACTTTACGTAAGTTTACTTTATCAATAAGTTCTTCACTTAAATAACGATTCTTATTCCATACTTCGAAGTTGATTATTTTGTCATTTTTAGATTCCTCTAACTTTTTATTTATTTTAGTAA
The DNA here is from genome assembly GCF_009650485.2 of Drosophila albomicans. Lineage (NCBI taxonomy): Eukaryota > Metazoa > Arthropoda > Insecta > Diptera > Drosophilidae > Drosophila > Drosophila albomicans. The sequence goes on along the minus strand of NC_047629.2, from coordinate 38,052,045 downwards.
TATTGTTTTGCTTTATATTTAAAATTTCATTATTAGTTTGGATTAGCGGAAGAATTATTTAGTATGGAAAATTATTATTATTTATTGAACTTCAAAAGATCAAGAACTTCTTTAGTTAAATAACATATATTTTTGTTACTTCAATGTTGATTATTTTCACAATATTTCAGTGTTCTTTTTTATTTAATTAAATTGGATTGTTCAAATTAAATATTTCATCACTACATTTTGTGTAAAATAATGAACATTTTCTTTGAACTGAACTGATCAATCTGATCACAATTTAATAATTATTTTAATAGACATATTGCAAGTGCCTTTCAGTTGTTCCACTGACAGCTTCTTGATCCGCGTTGCAGTTAAATGTAATCGATAGTTCTGGGTCGATTGTCTGCGCTGTCCTGGGGCGTTACAAAGATGATAAGAAAACTATAGATATTTAACTTGTGTCAAGGGTATTAAAAATGCTGTCCATATAATTTATGCACTGGCCGTTTTGGCTGTGTGTTCGCTGGCAGCGCAAATAAGGGCATGTCTGGCCAGTGGCCATCAGCTGCGATTGCAACCAGGACATGCTTGCCATGCATGCAGCAATGCGGCAGCTCTTGGCCTTCAATTAAACAGCAACACACGGCAGCAACAACAGCAATAACAACAACGAAAGCGACAACAACAACCGCAACAACAGCAACGTAAAATACAATAAATAACTGGACGGGCCAGCAAATGAAGAGATATAAACCAAGTTCCACTGCGTCTCCTTCGTTTCCCCCTCTTCTTCACTTCATGCACTCGCTGTCTCCCAATCTTCGTTGTCGTCTTTGGGTACGCAAAACTTATGAGGAGGCCAGAAGAAAACGCCGTGGCCAGAAAACGCCCTAAAACGTACTGCGATCGGTTGTTGTTGCTGTTGCTGTTGCGGTTGTTGTTGCTGTGGTTGCTGCGTTTTCGCACGCATCGCCAAACGGTGGCCACTGCCAGCAGGGAAGGGGAGGGAACAGAGAGAGAAGGGGAGGCAAGGGAAACGGGCAGGTGGACAGCGGATCGAGGTGATTGCTGGTGAAAAATTCCGTTTGTGACAATGATAAAATAGTTTAACCTCGGCAAAAATCGCGTTTTGAATTTGAAATGCGATTTTTGTTTTATTTTTCGTTGTTGTTGTTGTTTTTTTGGCGTTTCGCCTCAAAAATGTATTTGTTGTGGTTTCGTTTTGTGCTTGACGTTGGGCACTCGCTGGACACGCAGCTCGGTCTCCAATCCGCACTGACGATGTCTGGAGGTGCTGCTGCTGTTGCTGCTGTGGTTGCTGCTGTTGCTGCTGCTTGGGCATTATTTTGGTGACAATTGCGAAACGTGGACAGCAAAAGTCTCGACGACGCGTCGTCATCGTCATGTGTTTGTTGTCTGTCAGCTGCTGTTGATCGCATCTGCGGAGGCGTCATTGCAAGGAAGTCTTTGTGGGTTGGCTTCTGACTTCTGCAATGTTGCTGACGCATTCTGTTTGGTTGAAAAAGAAGGGTTTGTAGCTTTGAAGATTGCAAAAATGAGTAAGAACAATTAGCGGGAAAAACTTATATAAATTATATGATAAATATTACATAATAAGCATGAGTTAAAGTGTCCTGATAAAAGCAAAATAAAAGATTTTAGCTTTTGTTGGTGAAGAAAGAGGAAATTATGGCAATTGTAACAGATTTATTAGATAATTGTTTTCAATAAAAAATGTAGCTGATGATTAACAAGGAAAATTCATGTGATACTTAAATATTAAAAATGTAAAGTATTAAAAAAAAAAATAGAGCATCTAAAAAACGGGTTAAAATTTTTCTTGGTCTGCTTGCTCAGTCAAAAACTACTCCAAGACTTCTTTAAGGAACTATTAATATTGCTTTAGTTTTTGTTATAAAAGTGTTTTGTTATTATTTATTTTTTTAATTAAACCATAGATTACAAATGAATTTAAACCCTAGCCTAAATTTACTAGCTCTGTCTGCTTTAAAGTTTGACTTAAAAGTGTTTTAAAAAAGTTAAATTTCTTGTAACCATTAACAGCAAAATGCAGTTGAGTTATTTCTAAGTACTGCAAAATTAGAACTTAATTATTTATAATCCTATTGGTTGCTTTATTTGTGTTGGTGTTGAGGTAATAATTTTTGATTGTATCGATTCTTCATTTAAATAAATATATGTTTCAAAAATTCAACAATATACATATAGCATAAATATATCAGTTTAAATAATAGTGTGTGGAAGTAAAGAAATGTTAGCAACTGTTAAAAATTTATTAGTGGTTTTCTTAAAATGAAATACATAAATCTGAAAGACTGTCAAATAAAGTAAGTAACAAATTCTTTGAACTGCAATCAATTTTGCAGCTACATGCGCCGCTTTTTCCACACATACTCACAGTTGTATCAGCAGAGATATAATTCAGTATTTATACCCTAAACTGCCATAACTACGTGCCTGCACTAAGTGCTACTGCTCAATTGTCGCAGTGTGTGTGTCTCTCGTCTCCAATGTTCTGCGTCGTTTTGGCAGTGACGATGTCGCCAACGTTGTCGTCGTCGTTGTCTGTTTTGCGGTATTAAAACCAGTAGCAAAACAGCGACAACAGAAGCGAGTGGCATATCATAAGTTGGAAACATATTTTGACTACGAAATCAGACTGCAAAAGTCGAGAATGAGTATGTGAATGTGTATGTGTGTGCAATGACAATATAAATAAAATAATTGCCGACATAAATAAATTCAAAAAGTCTTGTACACAATATTGTGTGTGTTGTGCCGCTTAAGAGCTTTGTTGTGCGTGGTACACATTTTATCATTTTTAGTATTTTTCGTTGTAGTTGTCGTCGCTGGTTGTTGGTTGCTCGTTGTTGGTTGTTGTTGCTGCGGTTATGTGCGCAAATTGTTAATGGCATTTTGTATGCGCAGACACAGACGCAGGAATATGGAGACTAAAGTGCAACGCTAGCTTTCATTGTCGCCAAAAAAGCAAAAAAAATATACTCGTATATATGAGGGGAAAAAAAACAAAAGACTTAAGACACGAACTTGCCAAGCAACTCCAAGCTCCAAGCGACTGCATTGTTGATTTGCTTAGCTGCGACGGCGCGTGTTTTGGGACAAATTCTATTTTTATAACAATTTAAATTCAGCCAATTGTCAAGGTGTGTTAACCACCGACGGGGCGAAGCACAGCAACAAAAAACAAAAAAAAAAGCATAAAAAATGGGAGACAACAAAACAAAAACCAAAAAAAAAATTATGTCTGCATTTTCGCGCCTGTTTTGTGGCAAATTGACAACAATTGCTGCTATTAGTGAGATATGTGCGCGTACTCGTTTAGTCTCGCACCGAGCGCTGATTTATGCCGCTGGAATGTCTGTCAAGGGCGTGGAGAGTCTAGAGAGAGAGAGAGAGAGATGAGACTTTAGAGCTGCAAAAACTTCCGCTTTTTAATTGAGTTCTAAATGCGCGACGCCTTCTTCCAGCACCAAACTTGAAATTAAAAGTTTCATATAAAAAAATTGGTCAAAGATCTCAACTGAGCGATAGACGTTGGATGGATGAATGGATTGATGGATGGAATGCCTTGAAACGTGCATAAGAGGAAGTCTCTTAGTCTCAGTCTCTCTCTCGCAGTTCATGCATATTAAGCAGTAAAAAAAACATAAAGGTGGCAGCTTGCGCTTAGTTTAGGGGCAGGCAAATTGAAAATAAAATACATTTCATTGCTTGCCATCGCTGTCTCCACACACAATGTTTGCACATTTTTCGCACATTAAGCCAGAGATTAACACTTGCCTCGTTTGCTTGTGTCTCTGCTTGCGTTGTTGTTTCGACTTTATCGTCGATGGCGCATCTTGCGGATAAGATTTGTGGGCGCACAGTTGCAACAGGCTCAATTTGTTGCAGCGCCGCGCAGTGGCATCATAATGTGTGCTATGTGCCTGATAAGGCTCGTAAAATTCAAACGGGTTACGACAATTCCTTTGCGTTTTACTGTCGATCGTAAAATGGCAAAGTAAAACAACATCAACAACAACAACAACATCGTTGCTTAGGGATGCAGTTAGGCGGAGCAGTCAGGTCGTTATGTTGAGCGGAGAGGAAGTCATCAATCAATCTCAATTGGCTTCAAAAAAAAAAAAAAAAACAGAAACACATTCTTCTCAGAAAGCAAATACTGCACAACTATGTTTTACGATATAAGCAAATATTTTTGGGGGAGGCGAAAAAATGTTGTCTACATATTAATAATGAAATGATTTTGATTATTGTTTGGAAATGCTTTCGTTATATGCGCCAATTAGACAAAATAACTAATGAATCCATACCACATACATACATATATTATTTTTAATTGCACACAGCAACAACAGCAACAATTGTTGTTGCATTAATAACAACATTAACAACAAACATGGAACACAGTTTTCTCACACTCTTTTTTTTCCAGCGCTGTTGCATGCGACGCAGCAATTAAACAACACAACCGAAGAGCCGCATGTTCAACTCAAGTTTTTCTTTTCGCTGATTACTATATTTAAACATTTAAAGCAATGTCAGAGCGGGAGAGGGCGAAATCAATAGGCATGCGAAATATTTATTGTTGCCTTCAAAACAAATACGCGTTGTTATTGTTTGCTGGCCATGAATGTTGCTGTCGTTGATGTTGTTGCTGTTGTTGCTGTCGTTGCTTCACTTTAGCGCTGGGCAAATTGCCAAAAAAATATTATTTGTGGCCACAAGCAATTAGCACTCGCATTTCTGGAAATTTTTCTCCTCCTATGCTGCTCTATTACACGCTCCCCGCTCGCCTCTTCTACTGCTCCCTTCTTCATCGGTTTTTTTTTTGGAGAAGGGAAGCCTAGTTGTGTCTTGGCTTGTTTTGCGTTCTTGTAGCTGGTTGATTCGTGAGCGGATTGTCTAATTTGTGGCGCGATTCAATCACGTGCAATGCCACGGCAATAGAACCTTTTTGTCGTTAAAAGTTTTTAACGATTTTTGACGTAGCTGCAGGTGCAAACTGTACTCATGGAGGCATGTTAATATGGCCGCGCTTCGCAGTTGTTGTTGTTGCTGGAAACAAAGCGAGCGGCAACAACAATGTGTACACATATACACATACAGTTGAAAAGCACCAAAAGACACCAACACAGAGGCAGTTGGGAGGCAGTCAGTGAACTCGCATGGCCGCACGAATAACGTTTCGTGACAGGCAGCAGCAGCAGCAGCAGCACAACTACCAACTACAATTGAAGGTTGAAGTTACATTGTGTGTGTTGGTGTTGGTATTGCGTGTGTGTCAGTGAGTGTGTTAGTGTGCGTGCATCGCCATTCGGGCGTACCAAAAACCCAAGCGAGGCCACGCAGCAATCGACCCAATCCGCCCGCCTCCTGCGCTTTGTTTTTCCATCGCTGTTTGCCACTCTTTTCTCTTTATATGCATTATGTGCATTATTATTATTACATTACGAGTGTTTGTGTATGTTCGTGTTGTTGCTGTCTGTGCTGTACTGTGGTGGCAGTTTCAATGCCTTCGTTTTGATTGAGGAAATCGTCGTTGGCCACATTGAAAATTCAGTGAAATTTTCTTAAGGCCATTGCCACACACACAAAATGAACGCCAGTTGAACGCATTTCATTTGTTGTTGCCCCCCATAATGTGTGGCGCATATTTGATTTGTTTCTGCAAATGTATACAATGTCTAAACATTTTTATTGTATTTTACAATATAAGGAATGGAGTAACAACAATTCGATTAGTTTGAGAAGTGTCACTCGTCTTTGGCTATCATAACGCAGCAAAAAAAATAATATATTTGATGGTTTAAATAATTTGCATGCTTTAAAATAGTAAAATAAATTTTCTTAGATTAAAATTCTTTGTAAAAATCAAAGATTGTGTTATATCACACATATCTGGATTCAATAAGAAGATAGGTCTTTACCAACGATAATTGCTCAGTTTTTAATCTCTTATTGAAGTTTCAAAGCTTAAACTCCGAACTCCATTTATAAACTCAATTTTATACAATAGTTTGAAATAAATAATCATTGAAAAATATCATTAGTCAGAGAAATATTACCAGATTTTTGTAATTCCAATAAGTCAACAACGTTACATTACATATTACATCACTGTTTGAGATATTCTTAGATTTGTAGTTTTAAAGAAATTTAGTTGCAGCCTAAAAATAATTTTTATTGATCATATATTGCATAGGATATTTTTTATAAATATTTAAACGCTTGTTAACAGTTTAAATAATATAGTAAATTTAAGTTTCTAACTCCGTTTTTTTTAAATAAATATTTATTTAAGTAAAATTTTATTAAAAATAAAATTACTTTAACTTAAAGCCTGTTGAAGTTAATTATTGTAAAGGCGTAAACAAAATAAATGGTGAATTGTAATTAATTATGTCAAAAAGAATTAATTACTTAATTGTATTAAAATAAAAGTAAATTCAAATTAAATAAAATGCCGCCAAACTTGAAATATCTATAGATTTAAATAATTATTGAGCAACGACTAATTGAACTTCCCTAATCAGATACAAATGTAATAAACTGTTAAATTGCCTGTTGTCGATTTTTTGTTGTGTTGTGTTGTTTCTTGCATTTAATTGATGAGCGTGAGAAATATTTAATGGCGATTATTTGGTTGAGTTTTGAAATGCTTATCAAATTTATGAAACTGACAGGCCAACGAACTTGCTATCAGCATGCAAATTACTTATATTCAGCCCAACAAATTTAGAGCAAGTTGTATGTGAAACAAATGACTTAGGCAACGAACTTGTTGTTAAGGCTTTTGTTTCTGTTCGCCTTCAACTTGTTATCGATTTTTTGTCTTTTTGTATTTTTTTTTTTGGTAATTTGGTATGACAACTTGGCTTGTTGTTGGCTTGATTAGAGTGCGCGCCGCGCTGAGCGACAGATCCCGCCGAGATGTCTGTCAGCGCCTGGCAAAGCCTTGTTTTCATCTTCATGCGGGGCCGCTCATAAAAATTAGCTGCGTCTTCAGCTGCGGCTGTGGCTGCTGTTTTTTATGGCGTTTCTCTACGATTTTATAACGTTGAATCTTTTGTTGGTTGTCCCCCTTCTTGATGTGTGCTGTATGTATGTGAGCCGTTTCCTTCGACAATATTTTCAAATTAACCACATTAACAGCGACCTTTTAATTAAGTTTCTTCTCTCTCGTTGTGTTTCATTTGGCATTGGGAACTTTATTGATTTTTCTTTTTGTTGTTGACTTGATTTTCTGTTTCGTTATAACTTTTAACTGATTGGCCCAACTTTTCGTGTGTGTGTGTTTGTGTTTTTGGTTTTCGATTTTTTGGAGACACACATGTGAAAGCTCTGTTACAAATCGAGTTCGTTAAACGATGTTGTTAGCCCACACCAATGGCAAGAGCATGAGCAAGAGCAGCACCTGCAAACAGCCTGAACCACCTTAGCTTTCGCTCGTTATCGCGCTGACCTCTTGGGCCGCTTCGTTTAATGGCCGCTTTGATAGCCAGCCACAACGCAAAGCAAAGCAAACCGAACCAAACCAATCCAAAGCAATCCAAAAACCAAATCTTTCCCATGATTGTCGCCAAAGTGTTTTCGTATCATACATCGACTACGTGTCGTTGTTATTGCCGTTGTTATTGTTGCTGTTGTAGTTGTTGTTATTTGTTATTGCTGCTGCCTTTCGACTATTTTATGTATACGCGCCTCACATTTATGCTGTGCTACAAAGTCCCCACCACAAACTTATCCGATACTCATCAAGTTATCCATCAAGTATTGCCCCTTCTTTTTCTTTTTGGGTTGTTTCTTCTATCTCGCTCTCTGAGTTTTGTGTGTGTGTGTGTGTCTCTTTGTGTATGTGTCTTAGGCGCTTAAAGCTTTTTAAGGGTTTTTAAGATTTTTATCTAACAAACTCGCTGTGCATACTTAATTATGTATTTTGAAATGTGAGACAGGTTGGCATGGCATCAGACAACAGGCAAACGGACAGCGGGCAACGGGCAGCGGGCATCGAGCAATGGCCAACGGTGCCCACAAAAGGTTGTTTCTCGTTGCTGTTGCTTCTATTTTATTTTTGTCTTTTTTTTTGCTGTTTAGACAAAAGCTACTGTCGTTGACAACAGAGAGCGCACAAGTGAATATTCGTTTTTTTTTTGTGGGAGCTGAGAACTGACAAGAGCAGGTGCAGTGACAGCGAATAAATATAAATAACTGAGAGATACAGCTAAATTGGAGAGCAAATGAAGCGTCAACTGAGAGGCAATAGAATATATTCTACAATATAAATATATTAAATATACCAATCAAAATAAACATATAATATATAAAAGTATAAGAAATACAGAATGTGTCACAAAATGCATAAATACAATAATTATAATAAATACAAAAAACAAAGAGATATGTCAAGTGTGCTCTACTGAGAGATACCCCTAATTTGAAGGCAGTATTAAAATAAACCAAATGAAAATACCACAAAACTACCTAAATATACCGAAAGCTATGCAGAGAGTACACAATATACCAGATTGTCAGATTGTTGTTGCCCATATAAAAGAATTTCTTAAATAACTTATACAGTTTATATCTGATCGTAACTATTTGCGGGTGCGGATGTAAGCATGGCAAAATTTTCAAACAAACTTGATCTGCTGTCGAAAAAAATTATACCTCTGTCTGTTAGAGCCTCTGAGATCTAAGTGTTCATATGGACGGACAGACGGACATGGCCATATCGTCTCGGCTGTTTACGCTGATCAAGAATATATATATACTTAATAGGGTTGGAGATGCTTTCTTCTTCTTGTTACACACATTTCCTACCGGCGCAAAGGAGATCTCTATATTATGCATAGTATGCTTTAAATAAGTGTAACAAAATAAATATAAAAAAATAATTAATGTTCTACAATTGGTATAAATTTATACCATAATCTAAACTAAGCTGCCTATACCTCCACTCCAATTCGCTTGATAATTTTTTCGCTTTGCCAAATCTCAATCATGCTGCTCATTTGCCCTACAGCGCACAACATTTTGCCATTTGGTGCCACATTTGTCTAAGCCAAAAAAATACACAAAAAAAAATAAAGACGGCGCCCTCATGCAGCAAACACCACCTTCTACTTTGCCACGCCCCCTCGGGCTTAATAATTTATGCGCTGCATTGACACTTGCTCATGACCTTATCGACGTCGTTGTTGTCGTCATCAGCATCGTCGTAGCCTAGCCTGGCTGAATAACAACAACAACTTGGCCAGCGGCACACTTAGCCCATCGAGTGCAGTCGAATAACAACAATTAAACAACACACACACACACACACACAGACACCAACTTGCAACTTGCAACAGGCAAAACAACATCAATCCATGAATTGTATTGTTGCCATTTTTTCTTCTTTATGGCTTTATGCGTTTTGGCATAGACTGAGAATGAGACGGCGACTGCAAACGCAAATAAATCAATTTATTTCAATTATAATTATAGGCTCGAGTGTAGGCCGAGGCAGGCTCCTTTTTGCAACAAGAGGCAAGCAGCAGCAGCGTCCTGCCTTGAGGCTTTCATTTTTTTTTGGTTCGCTGCATTCAAACAGACGATTCAAACTGGCATTCGTTGTGGCATTCGTATTCACATTCATGGTTTAAGGAGCGCGTGGCGAACTGCTCATTACTTTAGTTGTGGCCCCCAAAACGGGACACGCCCCCCTGCCCCAAGTTGTGCTTGATTATTGAGGCGTATGTTTTTGGCCAATTGTTGAAAAATGAAATGGTCTTGCACATAGTTATGACTCCACATATCGCGAGTATCTCTCACATCTTGTATCTCTCACATCTCTGGCATCTTCTCTAGGCAAAGTCATGAGTCTGAGTTGGAGTCGGAGTCGAAGTCTGACTCTTAGCTGCTGGCTGCTGGCTAGCATCCATAAGCAACCACCCCGTATATGGAGATGTATATAAATTTTCAATGATTTTAATCCCACATCGAAGGCAGTCGAATGCTGGCTGGCTTGCATTGGCTTTGGCTGGTCAAGTGTCTGTTATTTATTTTATGCGCTACTTCACAACTTTATTTAAATGCCCCACGGGTTCAACCAGGCCAAGTCCAAGCCCCTTGTTAAAATTATATGCATTACGCATACGCCAAAAAGTCCTGCGGAAAGTACGTAAATTGACTTATAAGTGCGGACTTATAAAGCCGAGAGACTTCTGTGGCGATATTACAGCTAAGATAAGTCACGGCATTATCAAAGATGAATTATTGCTATTATTATTTATTGTAGAAAATACTGCAACTGTTTGTAACTGAATTCATACAAAATTTCAACAGATAAAATTACTGCATATAAATGCATTTTTAATATTGAATTTTAGCCATTTAATTAGGCATCGATGTAGTACTTTATTTTCTACCCTTAAAAATAAATAAGTTTGTTGAATTGGCAAATTAAATACATGAATTTCTATATTTAAAATATCTGCAAATAAATACATTTTGAATAGAAAATTTTACTGCAACTGTTTAATTTGATATAATTCTAATTTCTAATATAAAAGATAACAAAATATGTATTTTTATGGTTGATTCTTTGCAATTTATTTCCATATCTGCAAGTCCTACGCTTCTGCTTAAATGTCTGCAAATAAATGTTTATTTATTGTCTAAATTACTGTAATTTTTTTAGTTGACTTAATTATAATTTCTATATTTAAAATATCCGTAATAACACAAAACTTTTATTAAAGAAATTAAGTCAACTATTTACCAATTTCTATATTTAGCGTTACTGAAAAATATATATTTTTCTAGCTGATTCTTAGCATTTTATTCACAGCTATAATTAAGTAAAAATATCTGCAAATAAATACATATTTTTTTATGTAAGTTACTGAAACTGTTTATAGTAAATACCTTTTTATTTTCTTATCTTATCCTCAAAACAACTGTGTGCAATTTATTTATCGCCATTTATTTACATAATAAACATAGTCTATAATATTAGTTAAATTAATTCCAGTTTCTATTTAAACTATTTGCAAACAAAAATATGTATTTATATTTGGGCAATACATCCTCAAATTATCTATGAAAAACATGCGTAATGGGGAATTTTCGCCATTTAATTCAATAAGCTAATCCTCTAATATTTTATTGATTTGCTTAACTGTCGTTTTTTTATTATTTGTTTTACCAGCGTCGGATCAGAGTTGTGGTGGCAGCTCCTGGGAGTTGCGGCCATTATGTCTATCATTAAAATATTTGAGTCAGGCTTAAGTTGTTATGAGAGAGACGTTCGCTGGCTACTGTTAAATGAGCACGTTGCGGTTTGGTCAGCAGCCAGTTGTTGTTGTTGTTGGTGGCACTCCCTTCTAACAAACACTTACAAGTGCTGGAAATAATCTAAAAGCAACAACAACAACAACAACGAGAGGCAACAGCAACGGGAGCCGCAACAATAATAAAAATTGAAACTGATCGTCTTTCAGAATGCGTGGCACGTAGCGCAGTTTATTAAAATAACTTGGCAGGGAAGCGGGGAGGGAGGAAGGGAGAGGGGGAACAACTGGAGCCACATCACCTGCTATAAGAGTCGCGGGCAAGAAAAATTAGTTTAATCATAAAAATGCTCGACATCGACAGCAGGAACAGCAACAGCAGCAGACGACGATGACTCTGGAGGCAGCTACCTGTTTTGAGCAAGAAGATGACTTCAATTAAAAGCTTTTAACAATATCACGTACGGCAAATCGCAGGAACCGCAGCAGCCAGCGAGAGACAGTAGAGTGAGGGACGAGGGGGGAGGGAGAGGGGAGTCTGATTACATCACAGTGCAGTCCTGTGATGTGGCTGCAGCTCAATGAGTTGCGTTGCATCGATGCGTTGTCGTCGTCGTCGTCGTTGCGTTGTTGTCTTGGTTATCAGGTGTAAAGCATCGCGATGCAATGAAAACGCGTTTGTGTCTTAAGTCTTTTGTTTTTTGTTTTCCTTCTTCCTATGTTGCAGCTTATTAAAGAAAGCAGCAGCCTACAGAGTTGATAGCATCGCCCCCAGAGAATGAGAGCGGAACACTGAGAGTGACAGATGACGGGGAGAGAGGGGAAGAAGGAGCAGAGGGGAGTGTGAGCGAGTGTGCACGTGCTACACCCCCGTCGACCTGGCTTTTAGTCTTTTGCCGACGCAGCCGCTGCTGCAGAAAAGATCAAAGCGTGTTATCCTTGACTGCAGCTTGGCCATGTCACGTTGGGGCGTCAAAACGTGGCTTTGTCGGCTTTGACGATGACGCTCTGGCTGTGGCTGTGGCTGTCACTGGCCCAAAACTTAATAACAATAACAGTAAACAGTTAACAATAATACAGCAAAAAATCGTCGCTAAAATTCGGCGCATGCGTAACCGGAGACGACAACAACGACGACGACGACGATGGCGACCTCCGTCAGCGTCTCGTTTCGATTATAAAAATTTCATTTATGTCTTATGGGCGATTTGCAATTTCTGCGCAAATTGCGCCGCTTATTGTTTCTCTCTCTCTTCCTCTCTCTTGTTTTTTACGATATTTAAAATGCCTCAATCATTTAGCGCGTGCGTTTTTGCAATAAAAATGGCGTTTATGTTTCAATTAAAAGGCGTTGGCCAAATTATGCAATCGAAGAGCTGTTTTACGACACCAGATCCCCCACTTAAAGATCCCTGCTCAGACTCAGAGGTGGACTTACCGAATATCGCGGCAATTGAAATGCTATTAAATTATGCACTTACATTGATTTATTGTTGCTTTTATATTGTACGATTTAACTGATTGATCAACAATAAGATATATTATTCAATTAGTAATTTATCTTATTAAATTGAGTATTAAATTCGTAACTTAATTATAATGTAAAGAGCATTGGCTGCAGGGAACTTAGAAAATAAAATGTAAACATGACATATAGATTTTATAAAGAGTATACTTTAAAACACACTTTTATAAAAACTGTTATTGGCTCACAGAAATAAGGTAATATATTTTGAAATCCATGAAAAAAAAAGAATATAAATTTTGTAAACTTCAAAAATTGTAGTAAAAATTTTTATATAATTTGTTAAGTCCTAAAATTGAAATAGCAGAAGGAAGGAGAATGTTGTTGTGAATTCATTTTTCCAAATTTAAAATTGGCAGTTCAGAAAAGTAGTTGTTTATTCTTAAAAAATTATATGTGGCTAATATATATTGTTAAATTAGAGATTTGCATTTACAGAAAATTAGACAATTATCTTTAGTTAATTTATGTTTTAAATAATGAAATTTATGACTAAAAGAAGAATGCTTTAAAAAAATGGAAAATAATGTATAGAATACTATATTTTAGGTGGATAAAGAATACTTATATTTTTTATAATTATTTATTTTATGATTATTTAATTAATTAGTAGTTAATTGAACCAAATGTTTTTATTCAGATCACGTTTGCTTTATACATACATATATGTTGGACAACACAATATTTTGCAAGGAAGTCTACTCAACATTTCCACCACATTTTCAACTTCAACACAGTGCAGATAAATTTTAAATTCGCAACTATCTGCACTCAGTTTTCATTCAAGGATACGCTCAATGGCGTGATGTGTTTAGTTTATGGCAGCAAAAGGGAAACTCACCACGGCTGGGGTTCATGCCCGGGCTAAGGCAAGGGTTAAGGGTGGACTTCCGTTTCCGATAAGACACACATTCGAGTTGCGAGTTTAGTTGGACGAGGAGTTGATTGGCCTTTGATGTGCGACAGGCAGCAGACAGAGTTCATAAAAAAAGAGAGTGTCAGTTGGAAAATGTGTGCCAGTTTTTTATGCTGTAACGCTAATGATATGCACCCCTGGCTGAGGCACAACCCCCCAACCCCTTTTTGCAGTTGGCATATCATATCGACGCGTTTGTTTTCATTCGAAGGAAGCAAACATGCGTGCCACATCAGAAGTTGTAGTTGTCGTCGTCGTCGCAGTAGTTGTTGCAGTTGTGCCGTCTTTTTGATGTTGCTTAGTTGTTTTTTATGTCGCTTGAACTCAGCCCTCACCTGGACGAAAAAAAAAAAACGAATGTTCTGGGACAGGAAAAGCAACGCGCTGGCAACGTTTGCCCTTTTGACTGCATTATGCAAATGAATATCTAAAAGATTTTTATTGACATATGTTTTTTTTTCTCTCTCCTTTTTTTCGTGTGCCTTTTGTTTTCTTCGATTTAAGTTGGGAAAAAGTGGTTTTCGAATCCCCGCCACTTCCTGTGTCGCTGTGACAGCAAACGTCGACCACGTCGCTTTCAGTGGGTGTGAACAGGATTTTAATTTCTCTCTCTCTCTTTCTCTATTGGCGTTGATCCATAAGCGTTAATGCTAATGCATATGTTATAAGTGCGATTGTGGGCTGGGTTTAGTTGCCTCTTTTTTACCATTAACTCTGGCTGCATTTCAGTTAGCCTGTGAAAGTGAGAGCACAAATCTCCACTTTATGGCTATTTAACATTTTAATGAATAATTCAATTTTCTATTTTCCGTTTTCGGCTTTTGATTTCAAACGATTTAAATGCGCGTTTAAGGCACGAAAGTGAGTTTTCAATGTGTCAACAACTTTGCTTTTGAATAACAAAATGTTATTAGCGTAACTAATGATAGAATTATCATAGGAGATTTATATTAATTTGGTTTGTTATTTTATGAGCATTTTCTGCAACATTATTGAATAGGAATAACTATTTACTATTTGAGAGGTTATAGATTGTGTGAGGTTATATAGGCATGATATTTTAGATAATATTAATATACAATATATAAGTGTACTACATTTAAAATGATTTAAATTTATTATAATAGAATAGAGTTAATATTGTGATATTTTGAAGAAAAAATTAAAAATATATATTTATTTTTATTATTAAAAAATGATATGTAATTATGAAACAATATAATATATTTTTAAAGCTTAATTTTGATTTATTCGTTTAATTTAAATGAAAATAAAAGCTAAAGTATTTTTATAGAGCATTTAATATTATGTCATTCGAATCTATAATTAAATGTATTTAATTTGAGAATAATACTAATGATAATAAAATCATTTTATTTATTTTTTTGTGAATTTATTATAATATTTTTTGAATGATGATAGTGAATTAATGAAATCACATTAAATGATATTCATTTAAAGTTTCCATCAATACTTTGGTAAATATCTTTGCATTTTTTTTATTATTTCCAATTGATCTCAACTTCAAATATATATTTACTTACTTTAAATTGTTTTTAGGTGTTTGTTTATAAAAGTAATCAAATAAATCATATTTTTTTGCTAGATAATTTTTTTTGTATTTGATTTTAAGAAGTGCTTTTCGAGTTTCACATTAATTCAATAATTTGTGCAAGGACAACTCTTTTTTGCCTACAGTCGCGTCATCTACTTAAGCAACTACTTAGCGACCTCATTGGCAACTGTCCTCCACACATGGGAAGGGGGCAATAAAAAAGCCGCGGTAAATGATAAAGGAAAAGAAAAAAAAACAGAAAACAGAAATTGTATCCAGGTGTTGCAACGAACGCTTTTTGCAGCGCTGTTTCCGCCATTCGCCAATATTTCACGACCCTGGCGGGTTTGCCTATGGGACGCGGACGTGTCACGGCGACGCGGAGATAAATTAGTTAATAAATAAAAAAACGAAACGCTGCAAAAAAAGGAAAACAGGAGAAAAGCTAACTAATTTGCATATTTGCCCTTTTGCCTTTTGCATTGACAGTTGTGCGACGAGTCGTTCAATGCCAAAGCCAAAGCCAAAGCCAATGAGGCGCACCAAAATGCATTTAACTGGCATCCTAAGCGGGGAGGATGGGGTTGGCAAAAGTACCCAGAAGAGTACCCATAGTACTCATAGTACCCATAGTACTCGGGGTGATGTCGCAACAACCGTTGCCATTTTGTGTTGCCCCGTTTGCGTATTTTATGTTTTGGCGGGACTCGCAGAATAAAAAAAAAATGTGCTATTCTATTTTCAGTTCTTTTTTTTTTAGTCTAAAGCTAATTTGCATATGACAGCGATTGTGTGTTTGTGTTGGAATTTGGCAAACTGTTGAGAGGGTTGTATATGGGTGTGTGTGTGTGTCTGTAGGTAGGCGAAAGTGAAAGGATAAAGGCCAAAGGATAAGCGGCCTGCTTCCTGATTGCAGACAGACTTTAACGGCCGCGTTGCCGACGTCGTTGCATGCAAAATCGCAAAATTGCAACACACCGAAATTCAAATTGCCTAAAAAACGGAAAAGATGATAAATGGTTCGTTGCATCCTTATGCTCTTAAAGGGGTCGAGTTCCACATTTGCCTATTGCAATTTGCCTACGTGAGTTTTGCCGCTTTTGACCTTGCCAAAAACCGAAGAAAGAACTGAGGAAAAGGGTTGTTGTGAAGGGGTTGCCACTGCTTCTTCTTCTTTATCTTCTCCGTTGTCGTCTTGTCTTGTGTGTAGCTTCTTCAATTGAAGTTATCCTTGCTGTCCTTCTCCCTGTGTCTGTGTGTGTGTCTACTATTTTTTTTTTGGCGCGCAATTCGCTCTTGAGCTGGGCATATGTTAAAGAGTTGACCGACTACAGATATGTTGGGATGGGTTTCGTTTTGTTGTCTTTTGGGCTGCCCCTTTGACTGAAGTCTCGATATTGCAGCTGAGTTTCGACGTATCTAATGAAACGTTTTGTTTGCAAATGATTATTCGCCACCGGAGGGGTGAAGAGGATGCATATTAAGTAGGGATTAGACATGCAAAAGAGGAATCTATAATGCTGATGAGCCTGATGTGAGCACAAAGTATCTGTTTCTTCATAAGTGCCAAACAATTTTCCATATTAATTGAAAACTGTTGCAGATGTAAAAAAAAACTGTGAAACAAATTTTACTGATGTTTGAAAATATCAATTTCTTATGAGATACTAAATGGAAATTATTCCAAATTCAAAATTTAAATATATTATTAATTTACTATGAAAAATCTTGAAAACAAAGCAGAGTTAATATTTAAGTTAAATTTATAGAATAAACCATATAGTTTAATAGACAAACTTAAATGAAAATAGCAAAAAATACCACTTAGTATGTACTCAGTAGTATTTCAGTATTTTAATGAAGAGAAGAAATTCATTGCTACATTAAAATACTGAAATACTATTGAATACTGAAATACCATGTTATATTCTTAACCATTCTTTATCAGATATACTGATATACTAAATACTAAAATACTACTGAATACTGAAATACCATGTTGTATTCTTAAGCATTCTATATCAGATATACTGATATACTATATACTAAAATACTACTTAAGGCTAAAATACTAAGTTGTAATCTCAAGCATTCCTTATTAGAAGGTGCAAAAGTCGGTTGATGTCTGTGGAGTCAAATTAGTTAATTACTTTGCTTATTTTATTCTCAAGTGACTGGCAATTGATGATAATTATTTTAACTTCTTTATTGTTTATTATTTTTTTTGTGAACTGTTTGGAATTTCCTGAAATTCCAAAATCACGCGCACTTCTAGGTTAAATTTGTAAACACATTTTTCGGCGGAACATGTTTCAATGCATTTAATTGTTAATTTGTTTTGACTTCGTTCTGCTTTGTTTTTTGTTAGGTGTAGTTTAATAACCCAGCAATGATTGGGATCCACTTAAGTGGATGCCATTTAAAAAGTATCTCGCCTCCCGCGCATTTGGCTTAATTGTGCGGGGTGATAAATAAAGCGCTTAAAGCCGGACCAGTTTATGCCTGCTCTCAAAAAATTATATGGCACTTTAATTGCCAAAACAGATGCAAAAAAAACGTTGCGTATCTGTATTGTGTATGATAATAAGTAAGTCTGCTGCTTAATAAACAAACAAACACACGCAGAAATTAATGCAAAATAAGAAGAAAATTATGCTAATAATTATAAGCAAGTGCGCCAAGCAGACAGCTAGGTGCGAGACCGACATCGACATCGAGTCGAGGCAGAGGCGAGCGACGAACTCAAAACCGGAGCCGAGCAAATGGCAGCGGCAGAAGAGAAAAAAAAATGCAACCAAAATGCTAATCAAGCTCATTATCATCAAAATCAACGGCGCCAAACGCAGAGCGAGAGCGAGAGAGAGAGCAAGAGCAAGAGCAAGAGAGAGATCTTCATTCATAAATACAACGCTTAGTAATTTTTTTCTTCACTCGTGTTTATATTACTGTTGTTTTTTTTTTACTCGCATGCGGCGCATAATTATGCAACAAGTCCTTTCATGGCCACAAAAACCAACGCGGCGCGTGCGCATTTAGCATACGACGAGGGGCAGAGACGAAGGCAGAGACGAAGGCAGAGGCAGAGGCAGCGGCAGAGACCTGCACTCTGAGCTGAGAGCGTGAAATAAACAGGATTTTTTCGACATTTGAAATTTAAATACATTTTTTTTAACGCTGCTGCTGCTGTTGTTGTTGTTGCTTAGCGCCGCCGCCTAATTATCATGTAAATTTTGCCCAAGGACCGTTGTTGAGTGACAAACTTTTGACTGCGACTCTCCGACTGTTTAACTCGGTCTGCGGCTTATTAATTATGCCCAAGTGTGTGGCCAAAAGGACAACAATAATGAAAAAACACAAGGCAAATGTAAACAAAGTGATGCAAATATTGTTGAACTTGACTGTGTCTGTGTGTGTGTGTGTGTGTGTGTTTGCTTCTCTCTCTCTCACTCTCTGTTGTTGATGGCGTTGACCTTAGTTTGCATAACTTTTGACACAACCTGGACGCTTGACCTGCCGCAAGAGTTATGCATGCGAGACAGAGAGAGAGAGATAGAGAGAGAAGAAAGCATAATATGGCACAAAAGTTTAAAGCAAAGAAAATATTTGCCAAACAAGCGATGTCTAGACAAGTTGCCAATTGAACGGGTTGTTCTGTACTAAATAGCTTATTATGTTTATTATGATTCAAGTTTTAAATATATAAAGATTTAAACACTATTAGCTAATGACTTGAATTTTATGAACTATTTTTTTATAGCGAATGCTGCAACTATTGTTATTACTGAAAACCTTTTTAACCAGCTTCAAACAACTTGTTAAAATATTACTTAAAAGCATCATAAATTTGCATTAGTTAAACAAGAGTTGAATAATATATGAACAAGTTTCTTGCAATTTCCAGGAATCGAGGCGGCAATTAAAATTGTCACGTTTTTATTTAAGTATTTCTTTATATCATATTTTTTGGATTAGTGAATTTTGTATAGAAATTTATGGACATAAATTTAAGGAAATATTTGTTGTGTCTGCTTAAAATGTTGAAACCTTTTTTTCGTAATATTGTGGCAAATATATGATAAATATAAATAAAATAATATAAATACATATATTTAGACTATGACTGTTTTGTTAGCTAAGCGGAGTTTAATAGCTGAGTACATTTTGTTAAAGTAAAATTTTATACAATAAATAAAAAGACTACTACAAAGATTGTTTAATTTAGAAACTTGGCAAATTTTAAAATTTAAGATTAAGTAAATTAATTTTTAACATTTAGTTAAAGAAAGCAATTTTTTGTGCAAATCATAGAAAAATCGAGCGAAATTGGGCTAGAAATAATTTGTAAATTTATTTTGGTATTTGATCGCTACATTTTAGAAACTTCATATATTTAATTTTATATTTTTCACGTTTTAAGAACTTTACTCGCCGTTTTCTGTCAGTGTAAGAAACTGTTGCTTTATCTGGGGGCCTTTTTCATTGGCATTCAGAGGGCGCAAAGTGGACACTTTAATAGCACAATGATACAAAAGACCAAAATGCGATTTAGCTGTTGCTGTTTGTGTTTTGTTTTATGTTGGACGCTCTATTAAATCAAAAGGCGAACAAACAGCAACAATGCTCGAGACGGGGGACACAAAAGAGAGGCGACAAAGATGTCAAAGCAGCACAAAGACACTCGTTCCATATCCAAATCGGATCTATGCAAATTCCCGAGCGAGCGCGCAAAAAATACTGTAAAATTAGAGAAGCAATAGGCAAAAAAATAAATCAATAAAATAAACGCGCGCTCAGCGATGGATGTTGGAAATCAATAACTATCCAGGAGAATGTTTAGCGGTAAAAAATAGAGGCACCAACACACTTACACACACACACTCGCACACACACTAGTTTAAGTAGTTGGGGGGCGCTAGACAATGGGCCTTTCTTCAGAAAGTAACTGACAGTTGATATGCATAACAAAACAAAGCGAATCGAAACGAATCGAAACGAGACGAGACGAGATTGAAACATTGTAAAACATTTGCATGCAAATTTTATTGGCTCGCGATACAATTCAATTAATGTTGCGACTGATTTTACAGTTGTTCTCGAGCGCGTTAGATGCTGCTATCGATATGTGGTGTATGTTTCAACTTCATCATCTTCATTGCGATTTTTGTTTGCCCAGTTAAGCGCGCTGTTCATATCTATCCAAGTGTCCAGAGATAGCGCCCATTGCCCGCTTTTGCCGATTGCCGTTTGCCGGCTGCATTTTGCCCATTTTGCCCGCCCCATTTGCCCACTGCCAATGCACACGCCCCACACACAGACAAGCACACACATAAGCACACACTCGTACACACTCCAACAGCAAACGCACACCAACAAAATGAAAGCAAAAGTTGGCAGGCCAAAGAGCGACAGCAAACTGAACAAAGCTTCCTGCAGTCAGTTCAGTCCTGTGCAAAAGCTTCACACAAAAAGCCTTTGCTTTACTGACTGCCTTGTTTGCCCCCTTCTTCTTGCTTCTTCTCTGCTTCTGCTTCTGCTCTGCGCGCGCACTGCTCTTGCGCTCTCGCTCTCTCGCTTGTGGCTAGAGCAGGCAATTAAAAATGTCACTCTTGCATGGGAATGCCGACGACGAAACTGCTTGGGCATTTTTTTGGTGGGCGGCACTGGAAAGCGAGCAAGCGAGCCAGCGAGCATAGCGAGCCCAATAGAGCGCAAGTCGACTTCCAGTTTTGCGCCTCGCTCTCACACGCCATCTCGCTTGCGTTGCCTTCGCGTGCGCTATGCTCGCACTATAGCCGTCTCATTTACGCGCATGGCGTGCAATTGGAAGACGGGTTGAAAACTGGTTTTGCTACTCGCCTCTGTGTGCGAGTGCTTGCGTGTGTGTGTGCGTCCGTGTACTGTGCGCTGCGTGTGTGTGCGTTTGCGTTGTGTCGGCTGTCGAGAGCGCCGTCTACGTAGCGCCGCGGCCGCTGCATGACGTTAGTTCACTTCGATAGCTCTACGAGTTTGCACGTGAATTTGTCCCATAGGCTGGCTCTCTGTCTCTGGTCTCTGGCGTCTTCTCTCACTCAGAGTGTGTTTACTATTATTATTATTATTATTATGTGTGCGCTGTGCGGCGATCTGAATTTCAATCTCAATCGCAAGTCGAAGTTAAATCTGATCTGAGAAATCGACAAAACACAATACAACATCAAAAAAATAAATCAAATTAAATGCGAAATTTTAAACAAATGTATTTACACTAAATATATAAATGCAAGCAATATTTGTGCAAAGTGCCAAGTGACCAAGTGCAACAAACAACAACAACTTCAACTACAAACAACAACAACAACTGCAGTAACAACAACAGCGATCACATCAACGCTAATCACAACGTTTAAATCGTCAGATAGAAAGAAAAAAAACTGCGCAAAAAATTACAAAAAAATAACGAAAATCTCGTGCAAGTTTTTTCGTCGTTGCGCCGTCGGTGACGAAACTTGTTGAGTGTGACCGTGAACCGTGTTGTGAACAGAGTGTGTTTGCGCTGAGTGTGACCGTGTTTGGCGAGTCCCCTCCGCAGCAGCAGCAGCAGAAGCAGCAGCAAGATTTTCGTCGCCGCCACGTTGCCAGTAAAAGACTTCAAAACGGTTGCCTCACGGTTCGAGTGGAATGAGCATAGGGACTCAGGTCTTCCTTTCGATCGATCGGTCTACAAAGTCGTTAAACTGAGCCCCAACTTGGAGCCCTACCCCGCCAGCGTGGAGGGCCTCAACAGCCCCAGAGCGGTGGGGATGGCCGCTACCTCCTACATGACGCCGCCCAGCGGTGATCTCGACATGGCACTCGGCGGTGGAGGCGGTGGCTATCACACCTCCTCGCCCCGCTCCGCTGCCGATGCCGGCGAAATGAAGTACATGCAGCATCATCACCATCATCATGCTGCCGCCGTGGCAGCCGCTGCCTCGGCCTCACACCATCAGCAACAGTTGCCCTCATCACCATCGCCCAATGGTCAGGTTCAGGGTGGCGGACAGGGCAACAGCTTGGGCGGACTGACGCCCGGCTCGGGGCTGGGCAGCTGGAGTGCATTGCATCCGGATCCGTGGTCATTGCAGACACATCATACGACGCATCATCATCCCGCCGCCGCTGCCGCTGCTGCCGTCGATTCGGTGAAGCAGGAGATGTCGCATCTGACGCAACAGACACGCATACAACAGGGCATGGCATCGCCACATGCCGCTGCCGCAGCGGCGTGGCATGCCCCACATGCCGGACACTATGCGCCCACGGGCGGCTCACCGTTGCAGTATCATCATGCCGCCATGAATGGCATGCTGCATCATCATCCGGCGCATCATGCCGCTCAGGTGGCGCCACTGCATCATGCGTTGCGCGGCGAATCGCCGCAGTTGCACATACACGCCCATCACATGGGCGGCGGCGGCGGTGGCGGTGATCGCGATACGATCAGCGGCGGTGAGGAGGACACGCCCACATCCGATGACCTCGAGGCCTTTGCCAAGCAGTTCAAACAACGTCGCATCAAGCTCGGTTTCACCCAGGCCGATGTCGGTCTCGCTCTGGGCACACTCTATGGCAATGTGTTCTCCCAGACGACGATCTGTCGCTTTGAGGCACTCCAGCTGAGCTTCAAGAACATGTGCAAGCTGAAGCCGCTGCTGCAAAAGTGGCTCGAGGAAGCGGACTCGACAACGGGATCGCCGACGAGCATCGATAAGATTGCGGCCCAGGGACGCAAGCGCAAGAAACGCACCAGCATCGAGGTGAGCGTGAAGGGTGCCCTCGAGCAGCATTTCCACAAGCAGCCAAAACCCTCAGCCCAGGAGATCACATCGCTGGCGGACTCGCTCCAACTGGAGAAGGAAGTGGTCCGTGTTTGGTTCTGCAATCGCCGACAGAAGGAGAAACGCATGACGCCGCCAAATACACTGGGTGGCGATATGATGGATGGCATGCCACCGGGGCATATGGGACATCATGGTGGTTATCACACGCATCACGATATGCACGGCAGTCCGATGGGCAACCATTCGCATTCGCATAGTCCGCCGATGCTGAGTCCCCAGAACATGCAGTCGGCTCATCAGTTGGCGGCTCACTAGCAATCAGAAATCCAGGAGTCGAACTCAGCTGCAGCTGCGTCCACTCCTGCCAACAACAATAGTCTGCAACACCAGCAACAACAGCAACAGCAGCAGCAGCAACATCAGCAGCAGCAACATACACAGCAACAACATGCGCCCAATACGCCATCGTCGAGTGCGGGTTCGTCGGTGACGATGACCAGCCAGGGGCAGGTGATGTCGCCTCAGAGTCCGCTGGGCAGCGCGTCCAATGCTGGCCAGACTAACAACAACAACAACAACAACAATAGTACGAATAACAACAATAACAACAACAACAACAGTAGCAGCACAGAGGAACAGGTGAAGCAACAACAACAGCAACAAGCTTCAAGCATTGCAGCCGCTGCAGCAGCCGCAATGTATATGGATCCGATGCGGTATCAACATGCCGCCGCCGCACATCATGCACACCATCCGCACCAGCATCCGCATCTGAATCCCGCGCATCATCCGCATCTCTTTCACACCAGCGAGCAACTGCACAATCCCCACGCCCAGCACCAACAGCAACAGCAACAGCAGCAGCAGCAACAACAGCAGCAGCAGCAACAGCAATCGGCGGCCAGCAACAGCTCGCAGTTGTCGCCGGGCGCAGGCAGCAACAGCGGCCTGACGTTGCAACCTCCCGGGGCAGTGTCACCCGGCTCTGCCTCAAGCGTGCTTGGCGGGCATTTGAATCTGAATGCTCATTCGGCAGCGGCGTTGCATCAGCATCATCACTATCAGCATCACCATCATCACCAGCAGCATCATCACCATCAGCAGCAGCAACAGTTGCAGGCTCGCCGGCTGTTCGAGTTGAGTTTGCAGTTCGGCGCCGCCGCTGCCCCGGGTGCAGTGCGTCACTTCAATAGCTTTGGCGGCGGCGGTGGCGCTGCCGGTGAATAGCATTCGTCGGCCGCCTGGTTTGGCTACGAGTCCTCCTAGGAGGATCCGGTAATGCCCATCAGGTGGCCGCCGCCCGGATTGATTGATTGATCGATCGATCAGTTCAACCAGTGCATTAATCTGTGTTACAACTTCAACAAAAAACAAAAATGAAAACTAAGTTAAGGCAGTCGATGATCGTTGGTGAATCTAGTGGATAAAATGTGCATCATCTGTGGATCAGATCAAGATATAGTTTACTTTTTATTTCTCCCACTTTTTTACCCCCCACATTTTCTTTTCCATTTTGTTTTAAACGTTAAAGTTTCAAAAACTTTGTAAACAATCTTAAATCTTAAAAAAGAAACACGCAATTCAAATCAAACGTGAAACCAAGTGATGTTGTTTTTAAATCTAAATTAAATCGTAAATCGCAATCGAAAACTAGCTAAAAAAAACAAAAGAATGAGAGACAAAGAAATGTTTGCGAGCAGTGTTAAGATTAAAATTGTTAAATAATAAAAGAAAAATAATACCACTTACTTACTATAACGATAACGATAACTGTAACTAGAACCGTAACTGTACTGTTTGTTTGTAACATATATGAAAAAAAGAAGAGAAAAGAAAAGAAAAACGAACCTTTGGCCTTCAGCTGCATTACCATCTCAAGCAAGGTAAATCGAATCGAATTAAACCATCCCAAAACACACACACACATACATTCTACATCTATAATAATGATATACGATATTTGCAAAAGAAATTAAATCAAATTTGTAGCGATCGCTCAAGTGGTTCGAAAAGCCACCCAACAAAACATAAATAAGAAAAATTATATGAAAGAAGGCTCTAGCTAGGGTTTTATTAGTTTATAAAGCGGCCGTGCAGATAAACAAACAATCACACACACACACAAACACATATAAATATACATAACTATAACTATATAGCCAGTAGATTGTACTCTAAAAAATTATAAACAAAATACTACAAAAAAACGAAAAAACATACTTAGAATTTAACGCGCGGCGCGGAAAACCACAAAAAATATGAAAAACAACAACAAATAAGAAATTCAAATACAAAAAACGATTCTGTAAATAAAAACTACAGTTAAGTCATATTTTTAGCTTTAAATGCAATTGTAGATTTTTTAATAAATATTACAAGAAAAAAATGAAAATTACACAAAAAAAAAAAACAAATGCAAAAAACATTCATAAATATTAAATTGTAATTTCTAGGCGATAATTTAATAAATTAGGCACATGAAGTTTAGTTACTTAGTAAGTACTGTACTTTCTCTATAAGCAAACACACACAAACACACACCAATACACAGACACATAGCTAAATCTTAAAAGTAATCAAATAAACGAAATATGCTAAAATTGTAAAATATATAAAAATTGATGTACATTAAAAACAAAAATCGATAAAACAAAATGAAATTATTTCAAGACAACAAATATAATAATAGATGTGTATAAAAAAACGAAAAGAAAACAAAAAAATATAAGACGTGCTTCGTGTTTTTGATATACGTACAAGAACTTTTATAAAAGTGGCCGTTTTTTATTCATTTTTTATTGTATAAAAGCAAAACAAAACAAAACACAAAAAAAAAAGAAAGCAAGTAAAGATGCAAAACTTTTTAACTATTACTTAAACAAAAAAATTGCCTTTTGGTTTTACATATTTTTCTTTCTGATTTCTGGGTGTAATACAAATATATACAATTTATTTGTTTAATTAGTTTGGTATGTTGAAAACTAAATCGAAATCGAAATCGTAATCGTAATCGAGATGAGAGAACTTGTCCCAGTTGCTACAGATAATGATAATGATAAAGAAAGCTAACGATGATGAAGATGAAAAAAGAAACAAAAAATATTTAAGATTAAGCCATGCCCTCAATTGTATAATAAATTATGCTATAAAACAATGGATGCACCAAGTCAACAAAGCGGTACATTCCACCCACACACAAACACACACACAATACACACACACACACCCAACACACACACACACACCTACACAGAGAAATTAAAAACCAAGAAAACAAAAACAAAACAAACAGAAAACTTAAAAAAAAAAAAACAAATAAAAAAGAATATTATTCGAAAAAAAAAACAAAAAATTGTCCTTTTATTATTATTTAATTAGCATTAACGTTGCGTTGGGCGCCCCGCTGACTGAATGCTGCTGCTGCACAGTTTATGAGTCATTGCGCTTGACAGTTTTACAGCCACATTACAGAGCCTTTTGTGTGTTATTGTTGTTTTGGCACTCGCGATACGCGATACGCGTTTCACGATACTGACCGATGGATGATGCCAAGCGATAATTGCGGGTATTATTTTTGTTTGTTTAAAGTGTTCGAAAAGCAATTAACAATTTAAGTGGGCATATTATAATGCGATTGCCTACGTCACAATTAACTAATAACCTTTGTGGTTGTTACTCGCTTCGAGATCGTTAATGCAAGTTGTAATTAAATGATTTTTCATTCGGTTTGATTCAGTTTTAATTTTTTATAGGCCATTTAACGAGCTCTGCTTCGCCGTGGTCCCCAAAATTGACGTCAATTGCAGAGCGTTTTAAATGCCCAAAAATTTGTCTTACACTTCATTAATTGTTACTTTATTATTACAATAAAAAAAGGTATTATGACCACTCTTTAGTTGCTCACATAAATCACACAGAGAGTCTTTTGCACTTGAAATCGTTCGAAATAAAAACAAAATAATTAAAGTGTCAATTTTTTTTTTTTGTCGTCTGCTCATTGCCCTTTTTGGCTCTAATGTGGTGCACACGATATTTGCATTAAGCTCATAATTTAAATGCATATTATTTTGCCAATATTATTTCACTCAGTTGCAAATATTTCGGTTAGTAATTTTGCATAAAAATTGCATCAGCCAGTTAACAAAAAAGCACACACACACAAAAATTAAAAACAAATTGCAGAATAAAACAAACAAATTCCAAATGCGCATAATTGAAAGCCAGTTTTGAGTGCGATTGTGGTCGAAGAGGGCGGGGGAAAAAGGAGTGGAAAGAGAGAGGGGGGAGATGGTGGAGTCTCCCTAAAGAAATACGTGTAAACAAGCAAATTATTCACATTCATATAATGCCAGTATACAGAAGCGTAATTGCAATTATTTTTATTTATGCGACGGCTTCATATTTTATTTGATTTAACCAGAAAAACAATTATTACGCTCTGTTTTATTTTTTTTGTTGCTCGTTGTTGCTCTTTTAAAATATATATTTATTTATTTTTTTGATTGTTGTGTTTTTTTTTTTGTTATTTAATTGAACTTTTGCCACGCGCTTGTCGAAGTCAGTCTATAGAAATAATTGGAATACATTTGGAAGGCATTTCTAACGCCCTCGCGCGTTGCGCTTTATGCACTTGAACAATATGTACAATATGTATGTTTTATAGTCAGATCTCTTAATTACGGCTATATAACAAATTCAACAATATCAACGAAACGAAACATGGCTTCCTCTCTCTACACACACACACACTCACAGCCTATCCATAAATGATTATGTGTGTACTATATACAAATACATATATGAAAATACTTGTACATATTTGTATTCGACGCCACCTGCCATTTTGGGGTTGTTGCTGACAGCACTCACACACACACACGCACATTCGAATGTGTGTGATACACACCCACATATGTATAGATAAAAACCTGCCCCTTGGCTACATAACCTTTTCAACTACTTAAGTAACATTGAAGGCTACCCAGCGACACTACAATTCTCTTTAAAGTATTCACAATATATTTTTAAACCCAAGAGAACTACAATTTACGGATATTCTCTGAGTTTTCAATAGTATATTATAAAGTATGACATTATTATAAATGCTTAAAAGAGGTTTATCATTTTTTAAAATTGAAAACACACAATATATTAAATACAATTGAAATTTTAATGAATTTTTTATTTTGGTATTTTTGTTATACTATAAAAATATACAGAAAAAAGAATTTAAAAAAAATTTAAAGAAAAACGAATGTCTAAAGTGAACACATTAGGTTTAATATTATATCATTTGATGTTTAAAAGCTTATTCAAAATTTACAAATTATATATATTCCATTTATTATTGAACTTAATTCTCCTTAGCTGCAGTTGCAGCTATAATATAGTAAAGTGTCTATATTTTAATATATTAACTTTGGGTAAGTTAGGGAAATAAAAACTAAACTACAGAGTGAGAAATATGTCATTAGATTACGTTTTCAATAATATTAACTACAGCTGTTAAGCTATTATATTTTGCTAGTAGTTTATTATATTCTTAGTAAAATATAAAAATAAAACCAAAAGTATAGAGTGATGTATATGTAAATTAAATGATTTATTTTATGTATTTATATTATTTCTTATTTAGAAATAGCTAGTAAAATATAATGAAAGCATTTGGCATTACTTTTCAGTAAGCTTATTAACATTTTGAAATACTTATTTATTGGCTTTGATTCAGAGAGAAACAACTACAGAAATATATATTTAGCATTTTGCTTAGTTTTTTTAAATTCAATTTATATATGTTATACTATAAAATACAACTAATAATATAAAATATATAAAATACTTATATATATGTTTTTATACTCATAAACGTTGTATTTATCTTTTTTCTAATTTCATTTTAATTGTATTAAGTACTTAAATATTACAAATAGTAAATTTAATATTATTCCATGCTCAATCAAAACTATATTAATTACTTAACTAGAAAATAATTGGTAACAAAAAGAGATGTAAAAAACTTGAGGCTCGTCTAAGCATCAAAATTTGTCGTAATGTATTCACATAAGTATTTTGGGCGGTTTTTTTTTATAGGTGCTTCAGTTGGTGAAGCAAAGTGAAGTGGTTGCAAACCCAATGACATAGTTTCCATACCCTTTCCACAAGGCTATAAACGAGCATTCACATTACGTTACGACTCCCCGAGTCGGAGTTGAGAGTCGTCGTTGGTATGATAAAAAATTAGTAATATAAGCTGGCAAATTGTAGTTTTCATTGGTTTTAATGTAGCCGTGCGTGTTAAGTGCGAGTGGCATCGAAGTCAGCTCTCCTCCCCCGTCTCCGCCCCGTTCTCGCCACCGCAACCACTCCCTACCTTATGTGCCACCACCATCACGGCACCTTAACAACGGTTTTTCCCCTCCCCTCCTCTCCCGTGGTCGCCCCCTCGCAGTTCCCTTTTGGCTATGCAATGCCGAATGCCGACATTTTCATTATTATTTCGAGTCGAGTTTTTTTTTTTTATTATTTCGCGTGGCAAAGCAACGCGTCGCTTGCTTTTGTGCTCGTTTCTATACTCTTGTTGTTGTAGTTCAGTTTCTCCAAACTGTACGAGTGTGTGTGTATTTTTGGGCTGCGTGCATACAACCGTGTCAATAATTACCCGTGGGACTGACACGACCAACGAGAATCATTCAAATGTTGCAAAAGCGGCAGCCAACACACACACACACACACACTGACAGAGAGAGCCCACTAACAATGGCTAAAAACAAAAGCAGAGACAGGCAATGACGACGACGACGACGTCGACGAGGCAAATGGATTGAAGTGAAGTGGCAAGCGAGAGAGACAAGACAAGTGAGGAGTATCAGCAGCAGGAGGAAGAAGGGGAAGAGGAGGCACAATGGCAATATGCTTTGCTGCTCTTGCTGCCATTGTGCCCAGGCAAAATGGCTGACACAACAGCGGACAGAGCTGGCCAACGGTCGAAATGACTGACGGACTTACTGACTGACTGACTCGGTCACACTTGCTCTGCTTTGGTCTGCGACTGTGGCGAGTTTTCAATGGCGAGCTGGAGATCCACTCTTGGGGTGGTGTTGTGCTCATTATCTATGCTTCCTTTGGGAATTTTCATTTTCTTTTAAAGTTCTCGCCGCTGTGCGTTCGTGTGCGACAGTTCCAAAAACAAAAAAAAAAACGAGAACGAAATGAAAAAAAAGACGAGGAGAAAATAGAAAACAACAAAAGATAACAGCAACTTGAAGTGAAACAAAGTTTTCAGCTTGACAACACAGACATAAATACAGAGGTACACAACATACTTACATACTATATGTTTGTACTATATGTAGATGAACTATTTCACTCTCTTGTTACCCGATAAGACAAACCTCGACAAACTACAGTAATTACAAACAAAATTAATGGGCTTTTAACGCAGTTCAACAATCAACACTTGAAAGCGATTTCAAATTCGAATTCGAATACGAATACGAAAAGCAAATGCGTCGAATTCTCGTGACGAACATTCGCCTTAACTGCCTACAATAACACCCACCATCGAATTAAGCTCTGACTCTTGTCAAATGCAAGCGAATCAAGCGAAACATCCCATACAACACAGCTGCAAAGCGAGTGAGATAGCAGTATATATACAATGGGAGCGAAAGAGAGAGAGAGTGAGCGTTGAAGAGGGAGAGGCAGGCGACACCTTCGACTAGGCACTTACCGAGGTGATCAGCAGACACCTAGACAAATAATGCGGGTATGCTTTATAAGGAACATCGTCGAGATATTATATAGGTAGGTAAAACAAGAGGGAAACTTCTAAAGTTTTTAGAGGGAAGGAGATGTAAATAAAAAATATGCGTTCACATATTTGTATTAATCGTATTCGATGGAAATTTATTAATATTGAGTATAGTACAAGATTAAACTGGAGAGTGATTGAAAACATTTATGAATTTAGAGATGTTTAACATTAAAGGACTTGAAAGGCTCTAACTAATAATTAGAGTTTAGTATTTAAATTATTATTTAAAGGTTTAAAAACGTTTTAAATATAAATTAATTAATTAATATTTTAAAAAGTTGCAATTCTGTATTTAAAAAAATGAATACAATAACATTTATAAACCAAAAGTATGATGCTTAAATTGATAGAAAAATAATTTTAGAATTCAGTTTATTTAAAAAAATAACACAAAATTAATTTATATTTCAAAAAATTAAATTGGAAAAATAAATAATATTAAAATGCTTAATTTGAGGATATGTTAACATTACTTAAGGGAATAATTGAACTTCGAAATACGCTACCAATAAATCAGTTCCGATATTACTAAACCATTTATATTTACACTAATCTGTATTGGGTTTAAATATATTTTTTATTAATTTATAGTAATATTAAAATATTTTATGTTCAAATCAATACTTAATTCATTAGTTCTTACTGCGTTTATAAATATTTTTCAAAGCAAGCAAGTTTTGCTTATGCGCTTAATGCAATCGTCTCTAATTTACATATGTTACAACTGTTGAAGCCTCCCTCGTAGAGCGCGCACACACAGAAAAATATCAAGTATTCGCCTCAGTGTAAACAAGCAATCATCGCATCTCTCTCCTCTCACTTTGTCGCGCACGCTTCACGCTTCTCTCCGCAGTCGTTGCGCTTCTCTAATAAGCAAACTCAATTGATGTATGAACCATGACATTGTCTCGTGTGCAGTTTCGAGTTAACTGTTGAAAATGCGCGGGTTATTAATGGCTTTATAAGCTGCAGCCGCAGTCGCCCCACACACACACTTAACACACAGTCTACACACCCAACACACACATACACAACTGCGCTGTAGACTTTGTCAAGTGACCAACAGCTGCAGCTGCCGAAAGAGCAAGTGGATTGTGGATCGTGGATTGCGAATTGTGAGCTGTGTGTGTGAGTGTGTGTGGATTGCGTATCGTTGATCGGCAGTGTCAAAGCCAACCACTTTGCGCATTTTCATAAAAATACTTTTGCGCTCTTGTTTGCGCACATTTTTAACGCATAACGCATAAGTAAAGATAGGGGAGTAGAGGGGGAACGAAAACAGAGCAGAGCAAAGCTAAGAGGTCCGAATGTATGTGGGCTCCGTCTTGGCCGAAAAGTTTTGTGCGACGGGCGGCGCTTGACATTTTGGCAAGAGCAATTGGTAGGCAACAAGGTCGCCCAGAGCTCTGATGGCTATCAGCTGGCAGCAAGTGGCAGCCAGCGACTGTGGCAGCCAGCGTAGCAAGTGCAGCATAGAATTTCAAATTTAAATTTTTTATTGCTCAGTCCGTGAACGGGACGCCAGCGGCGTTCTCGGTCAAGTGCAAGCTTCAGCTGCTGCTGTGGCTGCTACAAAATGTTGTAGCTTGCTGGCAATAAATCTCTTAATGAAAACCGGCAATAAACTTGGCCAAGCCAAAAACGCCGGCGGCTAAAACCGACAAAAATGCCGCGCCAAGCGCGAAAAAAATGCGCAAAAGAATTAATAAACAAAGTAGCTGGGCATGTTGGCATCCCTACTCTCCATACTCCACACTCTCCACACAGCACACTCTCCACTCTTCTCCACTTAGCACTCTCCATTCACCAACTAGCGCGCTGTCTCTCTCACTCTCTTGCGCTGAGATGCAGCCAACAGTTTGGTCCACAAGACTTTTCCCCTCCCCACACTCGACAAGTTATTTGCTGAGCATGCGCGCACGTGCTCGCTGCTTAATGTGCGCTGCTTACTGCGCTGCCAACTGCGACTGCGACTGCGACGTGGCCACACGTTTCAGCGCTCGAGCTGCGCATGCGCATCATCACAAGCAGCAAACAGCATCGACAACAGCAACAACCACAACAACAACAACAACAACAACAACAACAACTACAACGATAGCAACAGCTCAACGACGTCGTCAACGCTGTTGTCAGACTCAGACTCAAACTCAACTCAACTCGAGTCGAGTCGCGTCGCATTTGCATTTGCATTTCTAATTTTTGCATATTCGCATTTGCAGCTTGTGGGCGTTGCAACTACACATCGAATACTCAGCCGAGAGACACTGAGACACTGAGACACCGTGTTCGTGTGGCGTCGATTGTCTCGACTGTTTACCTATTTCTGTTTTCCGTCTTCTGTTTACTTAACTTCTCCCAACTGACCACTGACCCCACACACACACACACACTCACACAGCTGTTCCAATATATACTCAACCCCAAAAGTCTATACACAATTTGCCAACGGCTGACAGCTAATAATCAAAAACATAAATAAGTCAACAGTAAAAATTGAATTACTTTCGATTGTGTCTTAGAATGATTTGTATTGGTTTTTACTATAGCGTAAGTTAATAATAATTGGAATAATATATAATACACTTTTTCTCTTTATAATAAATAACATAATATTCACATTATTTCTTTTTATGCATTTAGGCATTGAAATTATTATATTAAGTATACGCTTTAAAGATCGTGTGCTGTACAATTTTTATTTAATTTTTTAAGAAAAATCCACGGAGTCATGATGCTGAAAATAAAAAATTAAACCCGGAATATTTTCATAGAATAACAAAGTAGAATTTTGATATATTTAATAATTTATTTCTAATAAAAATATCATTATAGATATTGGAAAATCAAAATTTTGGGACATTATTGAATGATTTGTTAATATTAACTTAATCAATTTCACTAAAACATAATGTAATAAATGAAATTTTAAACGTATACGTAATTTAGCATAGTTTTTAGAACTACTTTTCTGGGAACAGATCTTAATTTTGAATAATGAATTATTGAAGTAACTTAGTAATTTATCATCACGTTATTTATATCTCACACAATTCATTCATAATCTTAACACACTCCAACATTTTCCAAGTGACCCTTTGGGATTATGTACGCTGATGAAAGGCAGCAGAATTCTTTTTTTTTATAGAATCTGTTGAAAATATTATTTTGATTTGAGACCTGGGCAACTAAGTATTTATAAATCAATCGTTTGTGAAGTTCTATTGTTTGGCTGCTTCCCTTTGGAACCCATTTTAAGCTGCTTTAAAGCTTTTGATATGGTTTGTTTAAGAGACTATAGATCATCGGACTAGACTTTCCAATCTGTGCGATGATGAGTCATCGAAGTGGTGGCTAAAAATATATCAGTTATTCAGTTGGACTGTAAAGTCAACAGTAGCCCAAAGCAACAACAGCAAAGCAGGAGTTTTGTAAATCGTTGATCAGTTGCGTGTTGCTGTTGTCGCTGATGTTGTTGTTGTTGTTGTTGCTGCTGCTGTGATTGCTGCTGTTGTTTTTCAATAGTGGCTGCTGTCGTTGTGGTTGTTGTCGCTGGCGTTGAGGCAATTGACTACCGAAAAGTATTAAATAAAAAGCTCTCGCAGCGCGCCTAGCGAACTGCGTCCAAAACCAATACAAACACCGCAAACAACAACAGCAAACGGCAACAGCAACAGCAGCGGCAACAGCAGCGAGAGCGAGTGGAAGAAAAAATGTTTAAATATTTGCAAAAGAAATCGTTGGAAAAAAAACCTTTGGCAACGCGGTAGCCATAAATCAAAGTCGCGTTAATGAAAGCGCAATTAAAACGGGCTGCCGGCGAGTGGGCGGCCAAGCGAGGGGGGGGCGGGGAGAAGAAGAGTGGATGGAAAGGGGATTGAGGGGCATAGCTCAAGTCGCGGCGTATTTGGGCCAACTTTAAGCGCAGGAAATTAAATTTTATGATGCCGTGGCAGCCAGTTGGCCATTTGGCCAACCCAAGCATTGCCATTGCAATTGTTGTCGTTGTCGCTGTGGTTGCTGTTGTTGTTGTTGCTGTTGTCGCGCCGCTGACTGCAGTTAAATTGTGCAGTCGCTGTCGCTGTCGGCGTCGCAGTCGCTGCAGTTTCTTTTGCTGTCTGAAAAGTTGCACAAGGTTGGCCACAACAACAACAAAAGCCATCGTTGACGGCTGCGAGAAGTTTATGCAGCCAACGACGACAACAACGACGACGGCGACACCAACACCTACACCCAGACTCTACCAAAAGTCGCCCCCTCCCCCTTGGCCCCCTTGACTTGTGTTGCCCGAGCCAGACTTGACCTACAAATGGCATGCCGACCATGACGCCCCTGGGTGTTCACTGTACAGCCAGACACCAATACAGACACGCTTTACACTCTAGTTATTGGCAGCTGAAAACTGCGCCATTTGTGTCCCATTTTGGCCATGACGTCACAGAGTCACTGAGTCGCTTTACAATGTCTCAGTTTGGTTTATAAACAATAACATTGCCACACTTCCTTCCTCTTCTTCTTCTGCAATTACCAGACAAACCGCCTTATGCAAAATGCCAGCTGAAAAATAATCAAGTTTGAAGACGCTGCCACACTTGACACTGCTGCAAGTGTGGGAAATTAAAATCACATTTTGGGGGCACACAACAAAAATAATTAGTAAAATCATCAATGACATTAAATGAATTTAAGTTGGGTCTCTAAGTGGGTGGCATTTTTGTTGATTTATTATGTTTTATTATATTTTATTTTTGAGCATTGTTGTAGGTGGATAAACATTAATTTGTAGCACATTTACTTCCTGTAGAAATTAATCTTGTTAGATGCAATGTTGTGGCTCATTTTAAGTGGAACTTTGAGAATTAAGCTTTTAATGATGTGTTTAATAATTTTTATTTCTCTCTGCATTTTATTTCTTTTCGGTTCTACTTTAATGATTTAATGATAATATCCTCATAATTTGTTTAACCATTTACTAAAAAAATCTCCATTTTAGCACTTATGATTATCAGTTGAACCACAAATTAAATGAAACTTAAAAATATTTACCCACTATTTATTCACGTAATAAAATCATATTTATTTGTTCGATTAATTAGCACACCTA
Organism: Drosophila albomicans; assembly: GCF_009650485.2. Lineage (NCBI taxonomy): Eukaryota > Metazoa > Arthropoda > Insecta > Diptera > Drosophilidae > Drosophila > Drosophila albomicans. The sequence continues at coordinate 38,016,027 of NC_047629.2, read as the reverse complement.
TTGATTAATCTACCTCGATAGATCGTAAATAGATTAACACAAAACTAATGAGTACTATTTAGTAGCAGTCGTAAATTTAATTTGCACAGTTCCAAGTACTAATTATTTAATCAAGTTGTCTATGTTTAGAACTCTGAATGCAGTTGAGGTCAGTTTTAATTTCGCGTTTTTGATCGTTTTATTTATTTTCGCGCAAATTCTTGCTGTTCATTTCCGCTTCCTTCCTCTTTTTTGCCTGCTGCTTTGCTGAGTTACAACCGAGTTGAGTTCGTGTGGCAATTGCGGAAAGCATCGTGAGAGCTCTATAAAAAAAGAACGAAGCGGCTTAATTGAAATAAAATGCCAAATCGTATGAGGATGGGCGAGCCGTCAACTCGTTTGGCTTTTGGCTGTTTGGCTGTTTGGCTTACTGACCATCAGCTTCATTACCATTAACCGACTGTGGCCACAAATCATGCATTTAACGCCTTCTTAACAGGCCAGGCTACAACTGCGACTGCGACTGCGACTGGGAATTGGACTGAGACCGGGACTCCAGCTCGAACTCGAACTCGAACTTGGACTCTGACTGGGTCTGTGTAGCGCCTGCAATCAAAACGGGCAATAAGCATGCAAAAAAAAGAACAAGTAAGGAAGCTACAGTCGAATGTGCTCGACTGTGAGATACTCGCTAGTACAAAATTTACCGAATTGTTATACCTAAAAAATACTAAAATATACCAAAGGCTTAATTTGGTATACCGATGTAGTAAAATAAAATACCATATAGTTCAAAATATACCAAATTGTTGTACCCAAAGAATACTTAAGCATACCGAAGGCTATATTTGGTACATCCAAAATACTTTCAAAATATACCATTGAGTACAAAAAATACTAAAATATACCGAATATATTTAATATAGCGATATAGTACTGCACAACATCAAAATATACTTCAGAGTACAAAAATACCAAATTGTTATACCTAAATAATACAAAAATATATCGACGGTAATATTTGGTATATCGATATAGTACTACACTCAAAAAATACTATAAAGTACAAAATATACCGAATTGATGATGCACAAAGTTATAATAACCTTTTCCCCTATGGGTATCGGGTATAAAAATAAAGCCACAGCAAACGTAACGAAATGAAATCAAACAGGCGAGAGACCCACAGTCACAGAGAGAGGAGCAAAGGAATTCCTGGTCAGGTGTTTGCATGGCTTTATTGAGTTGTCAGGCAACTTCAAGCTCCCCTCGCCAGCTCTGATGAGCTGTTGATCGTGCCAGTTGACAATTACAACAGACGAAGGGAAGCGTAAGGGCAAGGGCAAGGGCAACCAACGAGTGGACAGCTAATGGAGCGATCGTTGACCAATTTTATGGGCGCCAATAAGCTGCAGCAGACAATTGGCTACCAGTTTGCATGAATGGAAGCTGCCCAGTCATTCAGATGTCTTGAGATGCTCCTCTATAACTCTGCTAAGTGGCTGTGTTGTGTCAGCTTGTAAATCAATGATGGGCAGACAAATAAAATTTATCAATGTGCAAAAAAAAGAGTGAGTCAGAATTACAAGTTCTAACTCTGTATTAAAGTTAAGTTGAAAATGAATCACAAAGTGTTTCAGCGGAATTTCAAGCGAAACTTGTATTCGCAATTTATTCAATTATTATTTATAACTTGGTTTAGCGACAGCTATCCATTAAACCATAAACATTTTTATCGCAACTTCATTAAGCATCGATCTCCGTAAGGTCTGTCAATTGAATGCAAAACGCGGACAAACCCAAAATGAAATCAAAATACCACAAAAAAATAAAAAGATAGTTTCGGTATTCTTGTGTCTCTCTTGTGAATGGGTCAACAACTTAATCAAAGAGACGACAAATCAATCCATCAGTTTACATTTCGGCCAAAATAGATGAGGTTTGGCTTTTTGTCTATTATTATTTTTTGTCTTTTTTTTATTGACTTGCGATGAATGTCGCTAGATCTGTGTGTGTGTGTGTGTATTTAGTTAGTTAGTAGTCACTTAATTTATTAGAAACACAGTCGAAGCCACAGAAAGCACTTAGCAGACTCGGACAGATTCGCTAAGCTCTCTGTGGCCATTTTGGCCCGAACTGGTCGACGACGGAGACGACGACGACGACAACAACGAAATTAGCCGATCGTTAAAAACCTGACACAGGCGCACGTGCCATTTTCGAAATGCTTGGAGACCGAAACGCCTCACTACACACATAATAAGCCAAAAAATTCGAAGCGCAAAAAAAAAAAAACGAACGAACAACCTAAAGACCACAGAGACAACAATAATTTCACCACAACAACAACATCGTAAATACCTTGTCGTCTTGTAGCGTTGACAATTTTGCGCTAAAATTTATTAACCAGAAATTGATTGGCCCAAACGGCTATCATCTATGGCTATGGGTCGATTTTGGTCTCCATCTCTGTCTCCGTCTCTGTCTCCATCTCTGTCTGTCGGCTTCATAATTCACCATTAGCTTTGGCTATAAAATAAAATCAAATAGAGAAAAAAATACAAAATACAAAAAACAACAAATATAAAACGATATAAAATAACAACAACAAATTCAACTTTTATCATCTGCTGTTTTGTTATTGGGGTTTCGATAACGCAGTTGCGTTGAAATTTCGCATAATTATGATGCCTATAAATTTGTTTTCTTTCATTAGCTAAAGTTTAGTTTTTTTTTCGTGTTGTTTTGTTGTTTTTCTTCTTATTAGACGAAGGTCAACGACGATATAAAAAACCGATTTTTATTTCGGTTGCCAACAAACCTCAAAACTCAAAAGTCTCTAGACTCAAGATTCAAAGCTCCCCCCCTAAAGACAACAAACAAACTAAACAAGCAAGCGATTGACTTGGAGGTTTCCATTCCCTCTACGAAAAACCACCCAAAAACTAAACATCATTCTGTAATACTTATATGTCCATCTGTCTGTTGGTTTTATGAACGTTTTAAAATCGATTAAATATACGATTGCCAGCTTATTGGGACCACACTCGCATACCAAAATATCATCTGAACAAAATATTTGGTATTTGTGCTTTTGGCATGCGATTAGTTGATTGAAGCCTTAATAACAGCGTTTATGCTGTTCGATTTTACTATCAAATGATGGCTTTAGTATCAAATTAACGAAAGCATAAATGTTGGAACGAGAAAGTTGTTTTCATTTCTGATAATTAACTCACATCATACTGATGAAACTGTCGAACAGAATTAAACTATTTTTCGTACTCTAAACTTTCGAATATCAGAACAGTTTTTATTTGCCGTCATATTTAAATTTAATTTAATTTGTTGCAACGTATCCTTAAGTTATTTTGTAACATATTTAATAAATTGTTATCTACCAATTTTTTTAATTTTTGCAGTTACTTATTTCCAAAAATTACTTTTATGGAATATATAATAATAAAAATTTGAGTAGGGAATAAATGTAAAGCTTATTATATAAGTAGTTGAATAATTGGCTATTTAATTTCGTTTAAAATAAGAAATGTACTCTCTCAGTTTTTGTTTTAAAAGTTTTGAAGAAACACTTTAAACAATTTTTACATCGTTTTCTTTAGCATTTTCATAAAATTGCATAGAATTTGGTATTTTTAGCTCTTGTTCTTAAGTAAATCAAATACATATATTCTGATTATTTCTATTAGAATCTTTATCATAATCTATTTAATTTTTTTACTATTGTTGAGATCAAATGAAAATTTAATAGAAATGGGTTTACGTTTTAAATTTTATATAATAACATAAGTAAATTTGGTTTGATAAATTGTTATATTGATTTGAAATTTTTTATATCTATTTATTTATACCTTTGTTTGCTTGTTTATTTTTTATTTATTTGTTTATTTTTTTTATTTATTTATTTTTACGCAATACGTTTGCAATCCATTCGATTTAATTACTTTATTTATTGCTTTACCCAATTGGGGCACTTAAAAGTGAAGAGTTATTCAAGTGGAGTTAAAAGCACCAATAAATTGTGATCTCGTTATTAATCGGAGATTAAAGTGAGCATTAATTGAGGCACAATTATGAGCAGTACTTAATTAGTACTAACTTTGCTACACACACTCTTTCTTTTTTTTTTTGTATTTAGTTGACTCATTTGCATTTAGTCTTTCATTTTGGAATTTTATTGGTACTAAAAAATGTTTATTTCTTTTTATTCGAAGTCGAGCGTATTCTACGTACTATAGTTAGCATTTGTGCAATTGCACGAAATTGTTTTCCCAAGTGGATATCGTATTGTTTTTTATGTGCTCGTTATTCGCCCATTAGCGGTACTAATTCCGTAATGCCACTTGCTCTTCCATCTCTGCCCACTTCTTTAGTTTCTCACAATTTTTTTTTTTTTTTTTTTTTTTTTGTGAACTGATAAGAAACTGAACCAAGGTACTAAAGTCGATGACAATTTCAGGTGAAAGTTGCTGTCATTTGTTGTCGATCCGAAAATGCCGTTTAGAAATAGAAAGTAGGGCGTGTCCAGACCTTAGTGGAGATCGCCCCTCGCTCTGCTCTGAGCATTTTCAATTCGAATTCGAATTTAGGGCGATTTATATGCCAGTCCAGTGGCTGCAGCCCACGCCAAAGATTTAGCTGCTGGCCCTTCTTTCTGGCCATGGCTATGATCGGTGTCTGCTGCTGTGGCATCTTCGAACCATGTTGCTGAGGTGTTGGCCCAGCGTACATCAAATGTGGCAACAAGCCACATAAATCTCATAAGGCGAAATTATTTTTTACTACTCAATTGCAGCCACAAGAGCAACAGCAACCACAACGGCAACGGCAGCCAACAAAAGGGTCCTGGCTGAGTGCATAAATCTCGCCACTCGAGGCTTGTTCTCAAAAGCATTGCCAATAGTTGCCCCTCTCAGTACCAGCACCTACTATATGAGTGCGACTCCGGCTCTGACTACGTCTCCATCTCCGACTCCAAGTTCGACTCCGGTTCCGATAAATAATTGCGTACATTTGAGCAAATCGTGTTTGATGTTTGCTCTGCTTGTGGCTCGCTCGCTTCGCTTGCTCGGTGTTGTTTTTATTGGCTCAACTGATTGTCTTTTTGTTTTTTTCGGGCCAGCTCTTTTATTGCTACACATGTAGTTTGTTTTATGCGCACCAAATACAACAACAAGCAGAGCAACCACAGCAACAAAAACAGCTGCAACAACGAGCAGAGCAAAACAAGTGCGAAGCATTTCAAAGCAGACAACTCGACATGCCAAATACCTTAGGCCTAAAGTAACATAGCTGATAAATTAAACTATCTACCTATCTAAACAAAAAAAGAAGAAAATTTGATACTTAATAAATTACAGCAAACGATTTAACTAAACTTATCGGTTTCCATTCATAATGTGATTATAAGTAGAGAATCCATAGTTCAACTATTTCTCCTAAACCAACAATTTTTAAAAAAATAAAATTAAAAATTTTATTTCATTTTTGTCATTAATACTTTTGAGATGTTCGAAAATAAATGGCTTCTGTTTTTTTTTTTAAAATATGGCGCTCCATTTGTAATATTGAATTATAAAAATAAATTATTTTATTTTATTATATACATAAATGTTCTAATATAAATTATATCGTTTAGGAATTAATACTTTTCTGGATACATTTCATAACTTTAATATGACAATTTATTATTCAAAATAATTGAACTTTCTGAATGCAGAATAGATTTAAGTTCTGAAGGAAAAATAACTCTTTTTAAGACAATATGAAACGTTTTAATTGATTTTACATATCAACTTTACATGAAACATAATAGTCTATATTTGTTTCAGTAAATATATAAAATAAAGAGAAGGCATTTCTTATATGAAATATTTAATATTATATAAATATTGTATTTTTATTGACATGTCAAGCTCTCTATTCCCTGTTATAAATTCTATTTACAGGGTATCTGCAAATGTTAAGCAAATGTGCGTACATGGCGGTCATTTTGCTGGTCTCCCCTCCACCTTTCTCTCACTCTCCATTTGGTATAGAACACATTTTTTGTGTATCACATTTTCGTTGAAATTTATTGCATTTAACAAAATTAGCTAACAAATTTATTAAGCACTTTGCTTTTGGCTTGTGACTGTTTCTGTTTGCTGTGGCAGCCTTTTGGCTTTGCCTTGGGTGGCCATTGATGGATTCGCATTTCAGTGCTTGTCCAGGGGATTGAGCCACGTGTAAATTGGCTAAAAGAAAACGACGAGCAACATTTTGTGTTAGTGTTGTTTGCTGTGTGTTTTTTTTTTTTTTTTGGTGTTGGCAATCAATGAACCCATTAAAGTTTAATCCCAATCACGTAAATAAAAGTAGAACTTGTCGCATAAATTATGCGTGTGGCAGCAACAAATTTGTATGTGGTAGTAATAAGTTGAAAAAATTAAGCACAAATCTGTTAATGAATTGCAAATTTATGCGACGTTTCGGGGCGCGCCAAAAAGAACTTGACTTCTAGTTCGACTTGGAGACTTTGCTTTATATTTATTTTGTGTGTTGCCGAAAAAAACACACACTATACGAAATATTTAGTAGATACTTTATATATATTTCTTTTGGCTAAGGTCGTAAAAAGTTGAGAAAAAAACATCTTCTTTTAAATTAAATGAACGAAAAAAAAAAAACGCAGACAAAAGTTTAATGAGAAAGAAACCTGACTTGGACTTGGGATGCGGATTGTGGATTTTGTGGATGTTTTTGACTAGGGTTTGGTTTGGTTTTAGTTTCAGTTCGTTTGCTTCGCCAGTTGGTTTTGACTCTTCCCAATTTCCAAAAATGTAACTTTCGAATTTAGCGGTACGCCTTTTTATTGAAATTTTCGTTGTCGCTGCGCGGGGAGAGACCATTCTTTAGCTTGTCAACTCGATGAGACATAAATTTACAAAAAGGCCAAAACGAAGAAAAAAAAAAGAAAAAAAAACTGGCGGCAAATGGCCAAACACACAAAGGCCTTCGTCGTCGTCGTCGTCGTTGGTCGGCGTCGTCATTGAGCCACTGCTCCATGCTGTGACACTTGTGCCCTGACCCGACATCGACATCGTCGACGACTCGGGGGCCGCCTAATCAACACCATGACCAGATCAACTCGCTCGCTGTGCAGCGATCTAAACTGGACCCCAACGACGGACTCTCTACAAAGTCGTCGTCATAAATTTTCAGTTTTAGGCCATATGTAAAGATGCTTAGCGCTTCGTTAGCTCAGCTTCAGCTTCAGCTTCAGCTTTAGTTTCAGCTTCATCTTCAGCCGGCTTAATTACCAAGCTCGATAAGGCGACGAATATTATTCGTTCATTTTCTGGTAACAAGTGTCTTGTGACTTGGCATTCATTAGGCCATGGCCTATCAGTGGCTCTCGATCGACTTTTTGGAGCTCAACACTAATTTGCCGATTGTTTTTTCGTAGCTGTGATTTGTCAACAATTCCCAGAGAGCGGGACAATCAATAGATGGCAAAACTCGCTAAGCTAGCTGACTCAGTGCCCAACGAGCCCTGCAGTTTGCAAACGCTTCTATGATTGAGTCTGAGACTGAAACTGAGACTTAGACTGCGGCTGTGGCTGAGCTTAAGCCGTGTGCATTACTCAGCGGCGGCTGAGCAGCATTTTTAATTGAAATAATTGCGGGTTGAGTTAATTAAACGATAAATAATGTAATTGTGTATAAAAAGAGGCGATTCACAGACCGACAGACGGAGAGACAGCTCGCTATTGCTTTGACTGCGGCGAGTCACGGCAAACAATGGACGTCAAGACAGTAAAAAATGATTGCACATAGGTTGGGTTTGCCGTTTGCTGTTTGCTGTTTGCCGTGGCAAAGTTGCATAATGCACATAATGCCATGTCTTGACTGGCATTCTTAACCACAAACCGAGAGGCTCTCAATCAGACTGAGACTGCAAATGCGACTGCAAAGTCTCTCAGCGAGCCTGAGATTGAGATTGTAATTAGTGGCATATTTGTTTCAGCTGCAACAAACCGACAAGTCACAACAACAACCACAACAATAACAGCCAGCAGAAAACTTTTGCCAAGTGTCTGTTGATTGATTATGGCGCATTTGATTTGGAGAAGTTGCAGCAGGGAAACGCGTGGGCAATGAGTAAGAGAATAACGATCGCAATTTCAAATTGAAAATGAATTTGCTGTGTGTGTAATCAGAGGCGCGTGCGCAGCGCACCCGTTTTTGGGCTGCAGTCTCTTCCATCTCGCTCCATACTCTCGCTCTATTTCGCACCTTGCTGTTGCTGATCACTGTGATGTGCACGCGTAATCGATTTTAAACGCCTAAATTATGCAAAATGGTTATTACTGTCAGGTAATAACAACACAGCTGACAAACTCGCACACTTACAAGTATTCACAGACACTCACATTCACACTCTCGCCGCAAACATTCATATTATAATTATCTTTTTTTAATGTGCCGCCTTAATTTGCACACTTGGCGTATGCGCAATTTACCTTATTTGAGAGATAGTTTACCCCTCTCTTTTTTTATTTAATTGGCTGATCAAACCTCTTGACTGAAAATTCTGCGGTCAAGTATTTAATTGTTTATTGGGCTTAAAAATAGATTGCGTTCGGTTTGGCATGTGAATCCCAGTCGCTATTTGCAGCTATGCTAAATGCTTTCAGATTGTTAATCGGCTGTCTAATTGAGTGGAAAGCCCGCGAATTAACGCGACACCCAACTCCCACTTTCCAAAGTTGTAACTGATAGTCTGTGTGTGTTTTTTTTGCTTTGCTATTTTAAACATGTACATTACCCAGTTTGCCACTTATCATTCTCGATCATCTAAAATTTCCAACGTCTTGGGAATTACGGGGCTATAACTGCAACTATCTATAGCCATATAGCTATACTTGATGTTCAGGTTTGAGTCCGGGTTTTATCTGATTGCCCTTCGCTTGAGTGGCATAATAAGTGTGACCCTTATGTGACTGAAAGTAATTCCCACCTCAAGGTAACTTATCCAATTACATCTAGTTATTTATATGTTCTATAATTCTAGAGCCACTTACATTACTTTTTTGCTAATATATAATGATAAATTATAGGAAATTTATTTTTTTGCGACATTTAATTGCGTCATAGTTATTTTTGCATTTTAGATATGAAATTTATTATATTACGTATTAATAACTTTTGCACTCACTTATTTATGAATACGATATTACTATAATTCTTTACTATAATTCATTTTACGACATTTAATTGCATCACAGTTTCATTAAAAATTGCATCTTGAAATTTATTGAACTAGGTATTTATATATTTTTCATATCGTATAATTATATTCTTATAGGTATTAATTTAACTGTATAGTTTTGTTAATATCTGATGATCTTTTTATAAATCTTGTTAAGTAATTTATTTACATTAAATTAACTTATTTAAGTTAGATACTTAAATACTTTCCAGCCGTTTTATTTTATTTTTCATGATATTTCTTTATATTTTTTATTATACATCATAGTTTTCGAAGTAGTTATCAAATTATATTTATTTAGTTAGGAATTGATATATTTTATACTCATATTATATTTAAATATTTATATAATAAAAATTATTACTTTAGTTATATTATTTAATGATATATTTATTTTGTTTTTTGTTGTGATTTTCAAATACAATTTGAGAAACGCCTATATTTTAAGATAATTCCTCGCTGATGTGCCTTTATTAAAAATGGGTAGCGAGTCTCTTACAGTCGGACGCACTCGACTTTCTCACTAGCTTTTAACTACATATAGTATACTATATTTTGTATTAATATCTTTGTGTTGTACAATTTATGTTTGTATTTTACAATCTCAATTGAAAAGTTTTTTTTTTTTTTTATTTATTTTTTATCTCAGTCATCTAAGTATTTACTATATTTTGCCATCATAAATAAATGCTAATAAGTTTACTTATTTATTATTTAATTATTATTTTTTATTTTTTGCTGAGTATATTATTATAATTTATGATTTCTTCGATAAAATGATATTAATAGATTTTTGTCATGCGTTGAATCTTTTCAATTGCTTTGTCGCCTTGGCAAATATCACACCATTTAGTGCCAGATCTTAACTAGCAATCTTTACAGATTTATAACTACAACAACACCCACACACACACTAGCACACACACAGAGAAATACTACTACCTCCTACACAGCAACAACAGCGCCAAGCCCTTGAAATGCTTTTGCAGCTTAAAGCAAAAAAATAAAAGAAAAATGTGCAGAGCAGAGAAGGAGGGGTGTAAAGAGAGGCAGAAAACAAATATGGCAAAGAGAAATAATTATTTCTGCGGCATTTTCAGTGCTTCTACTTTAGCTGTTGCTGTTGCTGTTGCTAGTTGCTGTCTCTGGGGGCGCCCCAAAGCTTCAAGTGTCCGCCCGGCTAGTTTGCCCCTTCGTTGAAGTCAAAGTGCAGAGCATGAAAAAAATGGAAGAGTGAGAGATGAGGAGGAGTTGCACTACATATTTGTGCTGTGGTCTGCGGTTGACCAAAGGCACTTACGCAGTGTGTTGGCAGCAGGATGAGAAGGATCGCAGCTTTGGCAGTAGTTGGTGATGACAAGGAAGCCAAGGAGGAGGTGCAGCATGCAGATGAACGCTGGATGATGAGCTGACTTCACACAGTCCGAGAGAGTTAACTGATTTCGATTTCAATTTGCAATGTGAAATGGCAACAGCAACGTTCGCGCTGTCTGGGCAAACAGAAACAAACAGAGCAGAGCAACAAACGTCTTTTAATGGCCACATAGAAGTTGTTGTGGGCGCAACAAGGCTCGCAACGCTTCCTGTCAAGTGATTTATGCCAATGGCGCTGCCAGGCACACAGCCCAGCATAACACACAACCGAACCGAGTCCAAGACTCCAAGTCTGAGTCCCAATCCCAGTTGCCTGCAGTTGGTAACTAATTTTCTTGTGTTTGCTGCAGAAAAATTGACTTTGCCTTTTGTCGTCGTCGTCGTCGTCGCTGTTGTTGCTTTTGCTGTCTGCTATCTGTCTTGTGGCCGGCCCAGTTTGTGCCACAGTTTGTGGCACACGGCTGATCTGTGATGAATGTCTGCGTCTGCGTCTGCGTTTCAGCATTGTCTGTCTGGCTGCAAGTACCACGCACTTTGTTTAACCCTCTGTGTAGGTGCAATTTGCGCAATCATCGAAGGCTGTTCCTGTGTGCGTCTCCTGACTTCGACTTGAAGCTGGGCGCGTGCGCAGTCTGAGTCGCTTAATGACTGCACTGGAATGCCCCCAGATGGTTTTTTCGCTTGGCATGCACTTAAAAAACAATTCAATTTGCCCATTGCCATAGCTGGATTTATGAATGAAAAGACAAGACTAAAAACAAACACACATCGAAAATATCATCGAGAGAGAGAGAGAGAGACTCGAGACAAGGCTTGGCAAAACACACAAAATTAATTAATGACAATCACTCAAAAGGCACGAAAAATACGCAAACGAAATAATTAAACGGCAAACAGGTATTTCATTTTCATTCTATACACATTAGTCAGTCAGTCAGTTCTGTCTTTTGGGTCTGTGATCTGTTAAGGCTCAGTTTCAGTTTCCCTCTCTATTCAATTCCATGTCCGAATCCCGATTGCTATCGAATCGAAGCCAATCGTCTTCAACTCAGCACAAACGCAACTCAACTTGAGTTGTCTTTGTGACTTGGCTCCACTTAATTCTCTCTCTTTTTCTCTCTCTGTTTGTTTTGGTAATGAAGCTCATTTCCGTTTTGGTATTCAAAAATATGCATATGGCTTAGGTAGTTGCGGCTGTACATACCAATAGTTAGAGGCAAAGCTTTGTGATCTAATGATGATTGATAATGATTGATCAAATATGTAATTTGAATAATGCTGCCAAACGAATAACTTGATTGAATTTTAAATGATATTGCAAAATTATTCTAAGCAGAGAAAAGCTTCTCTAATTTGGAAAAGGTTTTTATAATGAGAGGTGATTGATAATGATTGCAAAGTATATAATTACAGTTCCATTTATTGCTGTGCTTTTTATTATATATATATTTTATTTATATTAATACTTGTTCAATATACAATTGAAAAGAATTTGCATAAACCCCAAAAGTGTTTATTTTTTTTTAAAGGTAACCTTTCATTTGCTCAATTCAATCACAGTTTATTGATTATAATATATAATTGATTGATTATAATATATGATTGAACATCATAACTAACTCATACATCAGAAATTACTATTTTTTAAATTATTAAACAAAATTTCTTAACCAGTAAAAGTATGTTTGTAGGGCTTACCTTTCCTTTCCTCGTTTCAATCACACTTGATTAAATACAATAGCCAAATTATGTTATTATGATTATAATATGTAACAATAAAAATTACATCAATTGTTTAAATATTGATCCCATTTCCATAGGCAGTAAATGTATTTCTTTGTAGAATGTCCCAGCTTTCGTTTGCTTATTTCAATCACATTTGATTGAACACAATAGCAAACTGATACTAAAACATATTTTTTATAATACCGTATTTTTTATCAATTTTATTAATGGTGAATAGAAATCTTCATGTTTGACTGGCTGTTTTACATTTCCATCAATCTACATTGATTGATCCATCGATCCGTCGCTGCGGATCGATCAGCGAAGGCGCCACTTTGTCTAATCCAATTCAAAGCAATTATGCCTTTTTTGAGATAATTTATTATAATAAATGTAAAATACAATACAACATTCATTTGTTGTTCACTCTTGTTATTCTGTTTTCTGTTTGTTGTTTGTGTGTTGAGATAAATTAAAATTTTTCGTTCAGCAAGTGTTAAAATATTAATTATTTAAGCAATACACGCAGCTGCGGCACGCTTCTCTTGTATATTTTATTTTCTTAATTTTTGTATAAATAAAAACAACCGCAACACACCGCACACACACACACACACTGACAACACATGTTTGCTGCTGGTTTGTTTGTTTTAATTTTTTTAATGAATGATTTCTCAGTCAGTTCAGCATTTTGGCCAGTCAGCTTGGGCGTCAGCAAGTGAATAATTATCATCTCGACTTTGGCATGGGGATGGATAGCTATCTATCTCGCTATCTCTCTCTCTTTCTATCGTTCTCTTGCTCACTCTAGAGATTGTCAAATAAACTGTCACGCTTTTGCATTTATTTATTTGTATATTTACTCGCATTTTCGATTTGTTTTTATTATTTAATTGTTAATTATTTAAATGTTGCATGCTATTTGTTGGCTAATTGATATGACAACGGATGGGAAGAGGAGGGGGGAAATCTACTCGTTTATTTGCTCAGTGTTTTATGTTTCATGCGTTTAATTTGATTGCTGCGGATTATCAATATTATTAAGTATTATTTGTCAAGTGCTTATCTTGAAATATTTATTATTAATTAACATTTAATAATTGATATTTATTTTGAGTAAACAAAAAAATGCTTCTAATCTTATTTACACACTCTTCAAAGACCAATCGATCATGGCAAATTATAAACAATTATAGTTTGTGTCACGTACTTAAATCCATTTATCAGACATTATTGTTGTTGTGTCTATCTATCTGCAATTAGCGGGTTCAGCCTTATAACAACTCATTTCATCATCAGAGATTGTTGCTGTTGTCATTGCGATTTAAACGCTTTTCTTTAATTGCATTTAATCATAGATATTTAACCAGCAGTCAGCTAGCAGCAAATGGCGTCGATCCAATCGCATAGTTTCAAAGCGTATTCATTGGGATTTGTCACACGATCCAATTCGATTTTGTTTTTTTTTTTCTTAGTTATCTAGGGGATAGGGGGAAAAGGCAAAAAACCTGTATAGCAGCTATATATTAGACTGATGTCTGGGATGTCGATATGTGATATCGCGGGGTCCGCAAAGTGCTGCTTCGATGCTTCGGTGCTCTGTGCCAGCTTTCACTAACAAAACGCTAACGTCGAAAGAAGTGGCTAAGAAATTCACCTCTCTACATATGTTAACTATAGTGTGTGCCCTGGTCCACAAGCAATCCAATAACTTAAAACAAGTTTTTTTTCTTAGAGGAGAAGAGAGGAAGAGAAGAAGAAGACGACCAAAATAATAATAATAAATAAACACAAGCCGAATCTAAGCAACGCGCTTGTGTCCCACAAATAAATTATTACCCAAAGGGCATTCAATGACTTTTAACAACAGGTCAACCTTATCATTATTTTTATTATTATTATTATTATTTCTACTCGACTCGACTCCAAAAAGGGCCCAAGCCAACCAAGAAGATACATTTCGACGGCAAAGAAGCAGCAGAAAAAAAAAATCGATACCAAAAGCGAAAACCAAAACCCCCAAAAAACTAAAAAACTAAAAAAAAATCAACCGAAAATCCAAATGATCGTCGCTTAGTTATTTTCCCTTTTTTCGTACCCCGCCTCCCCGCCTTTTAGTTTAGATTTTGTGCGTGCGTTTTAAATTTTGTGTGTGTCTTCGTCTTCGTCTTTGACTCTTCTCTATTGCGGCTATTACAGCATCTCGCCGTGAAAATCACAGGCAACCGACTCCATCTCCATCTCCACCGCCGATTCCGACTCTGATTCCGATTGCGACTTCGACACCAACTCGATTCCACTCTTGGTTCGACTTGGATTTGGACTTGTTTGGTTTTTTTTTTCTTTCTGTTTTTCAAAATTTAATACAAGCGCGACACAAAAGACGCACAAAAATGTCATAAATTATGCGACCATGATACCACGATACTCTGGGAGGGGCAGCAGGCATCCAAGAGAGTTGCTCTATGGAGCTTGTTTCATACACACACACACACATATTCACTTTATACATTTGTATACACTTGTATATTTACTTGTATCTAAACATACTCTTAAGTATAAACGGGCCACATTTGATACAAGTCGTTTGCTCCAAACAATCTAACTGGGGGAATCGATGCTCAATTCGTTGCTGTTGATGCGCATGTGTCTTGATGCGGATACACCTCAAACATTCTAAAGATATCATATAGACTTGTGTGACACTTAAATGGACAATTGAACAACTGAGTTGAGTTGTAGGTTGCTTGGTAAATACACAATTTATATTTAGTAGGAGTAACAATTTGTTCAATAAAAAAATAAACAAAGATAAGACAATATTATAGAATCATTGAAACGTTTTATTTGTAAATCAAAGAAACTTCCGTATCGTATTGTAAAAATAAAATATCCATAGGGTAAAAGGATATTATTATTTTGTGCCGGCAGGAAATAAATGTAACAGGTAGAAGGAGGCATCTCGGACTCTATAAAGTATATATCTATATTCTTGACCAGCATCAACAGCCGAAGCGATCTGGCCATGTCCGTCCGTCCGTATGAAACTGTGAATCTCAGAGACTATAAGAGATAGAGCTATTCGACAGCATTTGTTATGTTTGCCCGCATATCCATTTTGTATCAAATTTTTGCCAAGCCCATTTTAGCCCCCCAAATCAACAAAAATCGAATAACACGCGTAATTTTAAAGCTACAGCTGCGAATTTTGGAAGTGTGGAAGTTAATAAAGAAATACTTTTGTATGGGGAAAAACGGCTGACAAGCTGGTATATTGTGCCGTCTATAGTATATTTTGAATGTGGAACTATATTGATATATCATCATTATCATGTTCATGGGTTTAGTATTCGTAATAAGCCCTTTACATATACGCACAGTGTCAAGATGTGATAGAAGCTCTATAAGCAAATAAAGGTGCAATTTGTATGGGCATTAAATAACAATATAAACTGTTGTTTCATAAAAAACGTTTGTTTACAATGGTTGATATTTTCGTATCATCATTTGGACACTCTTGAGAGGCAAATAGTCTAACCAAAACATTCGTGCGTATTTACTGCCGTCCATCACTGAGTATAATCCATTTAAATTGCTGCACAAGAAACAAATATTAGAATTCATCCAATTAATAAGACTATTATGAAGATTTACCTAGCTGTGCAACGATTGAACCACCATCCTCCTTTATGAATCTTTGCACACTCCTTATTCCACAGATCATTCTCGTTGTCGAACGTTGAGAATTTCATGCCCTCATGCCATCGCAAATGGTCGCCGCCCCAGAATTGATCGTCTTTATCGCTAGAATATTGACCCAAACTGCTCAATGTGTAGTCCGTTTCATTGTTGTCAACTTTAAAATTATCGTAGCCAGCGTATCGTATTGTCCCATTGAAGTATTCCATGCGAATCAGGAGTTGATAGCGTGTTGAGCTCGTTAGTCGATGAATCTTCTCTAGGCCTAGAAAAAAGTCTGCCTCAAAAGATCCAAAGCCTGCTACGTAAGTATTCCAATCGCGAAAGAAATTTTCTTTTCCATCTATTCTCTGTTGGATAACTATCCAGTCTATTTCAGATGTTTTATTATCGAACAACACATCGAATGAACCATAGTCAACTACATTTATTGAATGAATACTCGAAGTGTAACTATCTGAAATCCTTTTCTCTTTTATCTTTAACATTTCGTTATCTTTTTGGCATATTTGTAAGCCTTTGATTTGCTCTAACAATTCATTATTCTGCGCAACAAATGTTTCATTAAGCTCATTGAAGTTGTTTTCCCAATTTACTAGACTCTCATTAGTTTCTATAAATGTTTTATTAAGCTCGTTGAATTTATTTTCACATTTTGATAACCTTTTATTATTTTCAACAAAAGTTTGATTAAGCTCGCTGAATTTATTTTTATTCTTTTTATTCTTTTCAACATATTCTTCATGAAGCTCATTGAAGTTATTTTTCAACTTTACAAGACTATCCGTATTTTCAATTAGAGTGTTATTAAGCACATCTAATTTATTTTCACATTTCGATAGCGTTTCATTCTTTTCAATAAAATTTTTTTTAAGCTCGCTGAAATTATTTTCACATTTTAATAACCTATCATTCCTATCACTCAATTTCAAAATTAAATCATCGCAATTATCTGTTATTTTTGAAATATCAGTAAGCTTTTGAATGGTTTCTTTTTGAAACTCAATCTGATTTCTTAATTCTTTAATGATCTCGTTGTTATAATCCCGATTGACTCTTAAATCTTGAATTTCCCTATTCATCAATTCATTTCTTTCTAGTTCTTCTCTAACATGTCGCAAGTAATCCAGCATTGGCTTTAAAACTGTATACGAATATGTGCTGCATTGCTCTTCAAGTTGACGAGTTGATTCACATGTCTGATAAAGGGGAAACGATTTTAATTTTAACACGCACTCTTTAGTATATGTATTTGTAAATGTTTATTATTACTTCCGGCGATATTGTTGCTTCTGCAAAGGACACTTCTTGAGCAACTACAATCAAGGCTGAATATATTAAAATTCTGCTCATTACTAGTGTTTTACTAAAGACTATCAAAAACTCACTAAGGAGCTCATTTAATAAGTGGTTGGTATATATGGTATAATCAAAGAGAAGATTGTATATATATATATAAATAATATAAATATAGATTGATAAGCAAATGACATTCAGTAGTTTGTTATTTTTTATATTAATCTACTATTTATTTGGAATTCCAATTATATATTCGGATGAAAATTAGGCTAAGCCGAATGCTTAGCTCGGTGCAAATAGCGAGTAGAACAGATAATCTCAACTTCAAATAAGGTCATTCTATTTTGGTTGCTATATATAAAAAAATTGATTAGATTTATTTAAGTGCTTGCTAAGAAGATTCAAATTGTCAGCCGAAATGTTTATATAACGTAAATATGAAGTTGTTTCAATTGTAGAAATAAGATCACATATACGCCCGTCTCACTTAATCTCATAGGCTTTTGTGTGACAGCTCCTGTAATATTGAAGGCAGAATTTTGAGCCTCCATGAAATATATGTAACAAGCTGAAGAAGTCATCTCTGACCCCATAAAGTATGTATCTTGATCAGCGTCAACAGCCGAGACGATCTAGCTATGTCCGTCTGTCTATCTATCTGTCTGTCTATTTGTCTGACTATCTGTCTGTCTATCTGTCTATCTATCTGTCTGTCTGTCTGTGTGTCGGTCCGTCCATATGAACACCTAGAGCACTTGCTATGTTTGCAGGCACATCAAGTTTGTTTCAAATTTTTTTATGATTCCCAAAAATTTGCTTGCGATCGGATAAAAAATTATTTAAGAATTTATTTAGTATTGGAAAAAACGTCTACATATTACATGGCTATTAGCAGCTTTGGCTGACAATGTGATATATTTTTACTCAATGGTATATTTTCAATGTAGTACTATGTAAATATAACCATTGGTATATTTTTAAAGTATTTTTGTGGTATATTAATTTGGAATATTTTGAGAATAATACCGCAATATTTTGCTTTTACTTAAAATGGGTAGCTCTCACAGTCAAGCACACTCGACTGTAACTTTCTTTTTTCAAATTTATGCTTAAATATATACATCGATTTAGCAAATAGAGTATTTTCTGTTATCTTTCTTCCGTTTGCTACATGTAATGGCAAGGGCAAGTTTTTATTGTTTCGATGAATATAATTGATATGAAGCGTGTATATAAACTTCAACGTAGAATCACCCAATTTCTATTTCAATATTTTATTTTTAGGTCGCCTTGCAGCATGAAGAGAGTTAATTAAGATATTATTTATACGATATCATCAGATTCACACACCTTCTCTTGTACGGTATTTTCCGATTAACCCTTTTCCCAGTTTGATAGCAAAGAAATTCCCACAGATTTGTTGTCACTACATTCAAGAAGTTCTTTCCAAGCAACAGTTATAACAGTTTGAGGGGGCGATTGATTCACATGAATATTTGTATCACTTGCATTCTGCATTTCCCAGGCAAAATGTCTAACTGTTAATGTCAATCCTTTAACGGTGATTTCTATTGCAATAATTGCAAAATAGCAACGGTATTGCATAAGGCGAAATTCAGAGAGTGTCGAGAGCCCTTTTTGACTGCGTGAGAACGAAACTCTCAAAGGGCGGTGACAACAACAGCATCAGCAACAGCAACAGAAATGACAGCCAAAACACAGAGACTTTGAGTACCTGTAACGCTGGTTGTAGATGCCTATCGCAAGCAAAGTGTCAGGTGGCAGGTGTCTTAGCTGTTCTCACAGGTCGATAGGTCGCAAAAAAAAAAGAGAAGAAAAGAGAAGAGAAAAGGATGTCGTGGTGTCGTTAACCCTTTGGCTGTGACGACGCATTGTTTAACACGGGGCAGAGACGATAGAATATGCATACCAAAAATGTAGTTTAATCATATGCTCAAATGCGCAAACACGCAACACACCTACACACACACACACAGGATACACAGGACACACAGGACGAAGGCAGGAGACACTCAACAAGCAGCCAGTCAATGCAACGGACAGCAAAAGCAAAAAAAAAAGAAAACACTGAGTGAGAGAGAAAAAACGAAAATCAAATAAAACTGCAGCCAGCCAAAGTGGGGCGATATCTTCCTCTCTCTCTCTTCCTCTCGCTCTTCCTTACTCGCTCCAGTTTCGTAACGAGGTCGTTGCCTGCTGTCTGCTGTCTTCTGTGTGTGTGTGTGAGTGTATGTGTGTGGGACGCATCCTGCATACCAAATAGCTGCCCCCTGAGCTGCCGGAAGTTGTTGCTGCTGGGACTTTTCTGTCGCTTTTGTGTCTATCGATAACTTTTTGGCGCAACTATTTTCTGCACTGCAGTTTTTAATTGCTCACAATGCGTCTCAATTTGACAAGCAACATGTGGCACAGAGTGTGTGAGTGTGTGTGTGTTTTGCTATTTACTAAGCAGCGAGATAGACACAACACACAACACACACCTTTTTTTGGCGCCGAGTTGCCGGCTTGTTTGGCATTCAGATTGCATCGCCCTCTCGACTCTCGACTCGGTATCGCGTGTGTGTTTTGAATGTCCTGTAACGATATGAATTATTCAAAAAAGGGAACATTTTTCGTCGCCGCCAAGGACGAATGTTTGAAGTGCTCCACGGCATACAAAAAAGGCGCAAAACAGGCGACGACTGCGACGACGACGAAGCAAACAGTTGGATTTAGCCAGTTAGGAGTCGAGCAGCCCAGTTACACACACACATGCACACTTGTTGTGCCACAGTTGCTGTGTGTGTGTGAGTGTGTGTGTGTGTGTAGCTCAGTCGTCGACGTCGTCGCATCGAGTCGTACATACAAATGTCCTGGTCTGTGGCTCTTTCTGCGAGACTCTCTCTCTGACTGGTTTGGCTTGCTACATTTGTATTGCTGCTGTCGCGCCACTCAAAGTTATATCCTTTGACAGCGCACAGTGCAGCAGAGGCAACAGCAACGGCAGTAGCAGCAAAGTGACGTTGTCGACGCCTCAGTCAACGGCAACGTCGACAGCGTGGCGAAAGTGAAAGTCAAGGTTAATCCGTCTGCAAAAATTCAATATTTTATGCATTAAAGTTTATGGCTCTCTCTCACTCACTCTCGCACTCTCTCTGTATGTGTGTGGGCGGCAGTTGGGGGGCGGGGCTGCATAAAATTTGTGGTGTGTGCTTTTGGGCGCCATTTTGAAGCTGTCGCTTTGTGTGAACATCGTCAATGTTGCATGCAACGCCATTCACAGTTGCGTGTGCAGCTTGATTAATGAGGCCATAAAATGCTGCCACTATATGCAATTCCTTTCAGAATTGGGTATATATCACATCACCAACAACAATGCGATTCAACTTATAAATTGTAAAGCGAAATGTTGCCACAAAATCAGCTAGTTAAGTAGAGCTATCAACGGAATCCTTTGAGCTCGCACTTTCCTTTGTAGTTTGCGTCTGTTGCATTTCAATTTTCACGTAGCTGATTAATGCAATACAAGAGTGTTCTATATAATTTGGTAATTGGGTTTATTTTACTAGCTTAAACAATTTAAGGTCAAATTTAAATTTATTTTGCAGTTCAACTCACTAAAAAAGAAAAAGCAAATCATATAAGCTTGAGTTAATTGAAGAAATTGTTGAGTAAAATAATTTTCAATTCAATTGAATAATGATAGATTATTATAAGCGTAACTGAATTGCATCTTAAATTCCATACAATTCAACAATTCAATAAAAACAACATGTAAATATTGATAAATAATTAATATTTCGGCTTTTATGAAATAAATTGTATATTGATTTCTTAAATCAATGCAAAAATCTCTACAAATTATACTAAAATTCAATAAATAGTATTAAAAGATAAGATGAGTTGCATCTTAAATATATTTGATGCCAACTTTTGATGATCAATTACTGGTCAGATATTTGATATATGTCTTTATTTAAATTCACTTAAAAAAAGCGATTATTCTTATGTTGAAATTTGCCACTTATTTAAAGCTGCTTATAAATGTTGTTATTCTCTTTGAATTTAAATTTCAAAATAATTCTTTAATAAATTGATCAGTTTGAGAGTTAACAAAAATGCGAATAATATTTAGCTATTATATTCTTTTCGAATAAAAATGTAAACTAGGTAAATTCAAGCTAAATTAATTACTGTTTGTTGTACAAAGTTGTAGTCAATTAATTGACATCGTGTGATTAAAATGTCACTTTCTCCAGCCCCGCCTGAGTTACAGCATTAAATCTATATACATATGCATATACATATGCATTAGTTACGCATTTTGCAAACTATGAGAGCAAGAGAACGAGATGAACAAATAAAGAAAAAGAAAAACTGCAGCTGAGCTCATTGACCCACACGTTTTTTCGATTCGTTTCGTTTCAGTTTCAGTTTAGCGGGCAAAACCAAAACTGTCACATCAATTTGAGCAGCCACGACGAGGGCCAATGAAATTGAACTTTAAATTGAGACAAACAAAAGCAGCATCAGTCAGCTGACAAAACGCGAACAGAGAGTAGAGAGTAGTCGTCGCATATAAAGAAACTAGGTTAATGGGTCTGTTTTAGCGGAGGACAGGTTGCACGCAACGAAACGCAACGCAACGCAACACAGCACAACGTGGCGTATACGCAATGGCCTTTCACTGGCCTGCACTTTAGTCGATGTCCACTTGCCGCAGATCTGTCTCTTTAATTGAATAATAAGCTCAAGCCGCTGCACAAATCTGCGCTGCAACAAAATACAGGTCAGCTGCAGTTAGTCGAGTCTTCTCCATTGCGATCTGATCCGTTGCAAGACAAGATGAGTGTGGCACGTGCACGCGACAGCGTCGACGATGACGCTGATGTTGATGATGATGAAATTGCGCAAAATTTCGCTTATATATAGTATTTGTGATAGCTCAACTTTAACGCCGTTGATGCTTTCGCAGCTGACTCTATCGCTGCAGCCGCCTCTGCCTCTGCTGACGTTGACGCTGGCAGCGCAATTTGGACTGATCTGTTACAATATTTGTAGCCTCTGGGAGCAGCGAGGTCAATTGATTGAAACAACTTTGAACTTGTTGATCTTGTCACAAATTAAAAGAAGATTTATACTCACACACACAAATGTGGCATACTAGACACAGATATAGCAAATACAGTGCGTACTCGCTAAGGCAGACAAGAGTAATAAAATTCATACAAATATTATTATTATTATATATTTTTTATATTGTATTATATTTTAAGCATAGTAAACTTACATACAATATAATATAATAACATTCAAATATAATTTATTACCAAGAATGTTAAAATATTTTATTATAAGTCGAAAGATTATCAGATAGCATCAGTTTTACAAAAAGTTTTCAATTTGTAAATAATAATTAAACACTACTTTGAAAAGTCTTATGCTTGAAAAAAACTGATTAAAAATAGAAAAATATAACTTTTTTATTTCATTTTGATTGCATCAAGGAACGTCAAAAATATATATTCAAAATATGTTTTTAAGAACATGAAAAATTGGAGAATGATTTCACAAACTTCAAAAATATATTTTATTTTGTGAAATGGAATAGAATTAATAAATGCTTTATGAAAACATTAAAAGAATATTTTTAAGTGTTAAACATGTTTTAATTTTAATTTATTTTTTATATTCAATATATCAATAATATAATATATCAATAATATTTGAAAATCATTTTTAAAGTGTTAAAAATAAAGAGATACATCATCAATCTTTCGTGCAATCACCATATCGAATGCCCACTGTGGATATCCATAACTATGAGTGCGTGCGAGCTTTTGGTAGATGCGCTTGGGGCGCCCAAAAAATGTTTCTTCTTCATCTGCGTCAGCGTCTGAAGCTGTTTCATCCACAACTTCAGCGTCTGCGCTTTATTTTGTTTTGTGAAATCTTCAGGCACCACACTTTGATTTAGTTTTTCGTGTTGTTGATGCTGGGCATGATTTATAGTGTTTGGTATTCAGTTTTCAGTTAGGGAAGAGCTTTTATTTTCCATAAAGCAGAGAGATGGAGTTGGACTGGCGCTAGACAGTCTTCTGATCGCTTGGATCAAGTCGCTACTCTGAGGCACAGAACGTGCTAACACTTGGCATGGGCTCAAATATATATAAAAAAAAATAATAATAGTAAAAGAGATGGAGAGATATTTTACGACCGCAACTGATCACGCAAGTGTCTTCTTGGGTCTCTTGTTGTTGTTGTTGGGTTGTGTTGTGTTGTGTTTGCTGCGAGCCAATTTTTATGTTTTTATACCAATTTTATTTGGCATTTAATGAGCGACCTTCGCGTTGTAATCGTTAAAGTCCATAAACCTACAGCATCGCGTTGGAATGTCTCTGGCCAGGTTTTAATGAGCTGAAGATGTTTGTTTTGGAAAACGATATACTACTAGTTGCTGTAGTATTTCAAATTGATTTCTCTTCTGTTTGTGTGAGTGAAAAGAATTTCGTTTTCGTTTGAGTTGCATGCCCCCGAAACTGTGGCAAGAAAAAATGTATTTGACGAACGTCGCTGTCCAAAGCTGCTCGAACAATAGAAATCCTTAGGGGCACTGAAATGTATTTTTATTTTTTGAGGAATTTCTCTTTCATTTTTAGAAACAATACGAGGCAGAGGCTCAATGTCGGAGACGTTTGCCTTTATGTGGCATGGCCAAAAGGCTTGCGGCTGAGTCGGAGTCTGAGTCGGAGTTCATGGAAGTCTCGTGTTTAGCACACGCGTAAATTTAGCTGCCTCCGTCTGCAGTCTGCAGTCTGCACTCCTCAGTCTCCCCATCCTCCCAGATTTAACAGTGGCGGTGGCGGCGGCATTCGCTTTGAGACGCAGCCGCCATTCGCAACGCATGCGCACTAAACGGTACCGCTAGCGGGTCTGAGGCTGGACTTTGCCTCAACTGGAGTCCATCCACCAAACACAGTGAGGAGAGGGGAGAGCAGAGCCTTGCGGCTTTTTGTCGCCGCATTTCATTGTTGCAACTCGCGCACGTTTGAGAATGAAATGTCCGTTCCAAATGATAAAGAAAAAATAAAAAAAAAAAACAAAACAAAAACATTTCCAAGAGATTCGCAGCTTTTGCAACTCAAGGTCAAAGAGTTTTGTTGTTGAGTGTTGCTCGTGTTTTTTTTTTTTTGTTTTTTGCTGCTGCTCTGCAAGAAGTTTATCTTTATAAACACGTCAGTGTGTCAAATGCGACTAAGTTACGTTAAACAGGCTTCAGGCCAAAGCCAAAGTCAAAGCCAACGCCATAGTCAAAACTCAAACAAAGCTCAGAAACCGGAAAAACCGAATCGCCATCA
Source organism: Drosophila albomicans (assembly GCF_009650485.2). NCBI lineage: Eukaryota > Metazoa > Arthropoda > Insecta > Diptera > Drosophilidae > Drosophila > Drosophila albomicans. The sequence goes on along the minus strand of NC_047629.2, from coordinate 37,991,322 downwards.
ATTGAAATAGTCTTGTTTTTATTCGCATTTGATTTCATTGTTTGCACGAGTGAAATATTATGAAATTCTACTACTACTACCAGCTAAACTCTTGCTTTGTTAATTAAGATTGGAATGACAGTTATTAAATTTATGAATTTTTAATGTACAAATTGCTAATTTTAAATGTTTGATTGCACATACTTTCTTCGGCAATCAGCATTTCTATTGTTCAAATACCAGTTTAAGAAAGTATAACCAGGCAAGCAGGATTTCTTAAAAAAATGCGGAATTTTACTTTAACTTATTTCTTATCTAAATTAATTTCTATAATAAATTCTGTTGTATTTCAATTATTTTGTTGTCGAAGTTCATGGCTTCAATAAATGCAGGTTTATATATAATTCAAAGTTATATAATAATGTGTGAAAGAATGAAGAAGTTATAAGATAAATTAGTACTAATTTATTTAATTTAATAAAATTCAAAAAAAAATTAAAATAATGTAATTCTAGATTAAGGGAGATATCAAAATATTGAAGAACAATGCAAATCGTGTAATATACAGAGAAAAAAAATAATGTTCTTGAAACTAAAGCCATTATTTTTTGGGCAAGTATTTCGATCTTACATTTTAATTTAAAGATTATAATAATCTTGTTTTAAGATTAAAATATTAAAGAAGTTTTTAATCTAGAAAAAATACTTTAATCTTCATATTATTAATGTGTTTCTTCTTAAAATTAGAGATAATAATAGAGAGATTGTTGAAGACATTTTGAATAAATGTTTTTTTATAAATCCTACTACTATTTTAACTACAAACGTAAGAAAACTAAATTTCTATTTTTTTAAATAGAGTATGACATTTAAGCCAACGGCATTTGCATCCAGAGCTTTAAAAATACATTGGAGACCATTTTAATTCGATCTAAGCTTTTTAAATAAATAAGAAATTTAAACGGCAGCTTCCTCTATAAATTAATAATATTTTTTTTTTTGGCATTTTGCAGTTGCCATCTGAGCAATGTTTCTTCCTCATGCGTAAGATTCTCAGCCATTTCTCCCTTCATTGTTATAAATATTTTATATGTCTTTGCTGCTTGTTGGACTCCAATCAAAGTGCCAAAGTTGCTGCCTCGTTCAATGCCCCTTCCCCCCGTCATTGGATGCACTTACTCGTCGTGGGCCGTGGCCATTTCCATTGTTTGCCTTTTGGCCCTGGTTTTGGTTTTTGTTTTTATTTGGATTTCTGTTTGGTTTCTCGGGGTTTTGTTGTATTTGCTTATGAAGTGCGCAACTTGACTAAAAGGGGCAAACAATTGCATTGATCGGGGTCTCTTCGCTTCGCTTCGGTTCGCTTCGTTTCGTTGTCCAGGCGCATTTTGGGCATAAAGTATGAGTAAAGTATTTGTTGTTGTTGTTGTTGATGCTGGTTTTGGTTCTGTTCAGCGCATTGTTTTGGGTCATGTTGATCATCGAAGTCAACGCTGGCTGGCGTTGGTAGCAACGGTAGCATCCTCCACACACACACACAGACAGACAGAAAGACAGACTGAGAGAGAAAGAGGAGGGCTACACTTCTGTGTTGGGTTTTTGGGTTTTGTTCTTGATCGTGTCGAACGGCGAGCGCCCCCTTTTAACAGCGCATAACAGCAAAATCATGACTTGCCATTTACATTGTTCGCTCGTTTTGGACTTTATTGTTTTTGACGGTTACGTCGCAGACACAGAGCCACTTGGCCAGGCTCAGACGAAGACTCAGACTCAGACTCAAACCTATGGCTGTTGCCTGTTGCTGCTGCTGCTGCTGCCGATCTCGACGATGCCGATGCCGGGCTTGGTCTGGCCTCTCAATTCAAACGAAAAATAATGAAAAATTATTCAATAAAAATTATTTCGCGTGGACGACGCGCCAAAAGATGCTCAGCGTAGCATCTTGCTTCGTGCGTTGAGTCCGGCCAAAACACGACGACGAAGCCGTCGACGACGACGATCGCTGATCAGGCTTTCAGCTTTGCTGATTTTTCCCTCCTTTAGCCTGGGCAGCTACCAAAATGCAGCTTCCGTTGGCAGTTGGCAGTTGGCAGTAGCTGGTAATCTTAATGCCCCCAACTGATCGCGATCGTGAGTTAAGTGATCGCGCTATAATTTTACGCTGACTCTCTGTGAACATTTCCAGCTGCTGTTATGAAATTATTGTTAAACGATTTTGTGATTTGTTGTGGGCTACTGTGCGCCCAGTGTTGAAGTCCGCTCTGGCCCTGGCTGACTGATGGTCTGTGTGTGGATGGTCTATTATTAGGCCGGCTCTTTAACCTAGGCGGAGTACAGAGCATTTGCTTCTTTTTTTTTTTGGTTGTAGTTGAGAGAGAATCAACTCAAGTGGCTGCCAATGCCAGAGATGGACGCACGATTTTGCTTAAGTGCTGGCTGACCCAGTTTATCAGCGGTGGAGAAGGAGAAGAAAGAAGTGGAGGTGACAGCGGCGCCCCTAAGCAGATCTTTGCCTATGACTTGATAAAGTGCAATGTCTGAGATTTGCGCTTTTGCACGGCAAAAATGACAAATAACAGCAACTGCAGCCACGACACAATTGACACAACAATGAGAGCGCTGATAGTCCAAGTCCCTAAGACGAAGTCAGACAGACAAACAGGCGGACAGACAGACGGACGGACAGACAGACGGACAGCCAGACGGACAGCGCGGCAACCGGCAACGGATGCGCCCAATGAGCAAACAAAGCGCAGCGGGAAATTGCAGCCAAAAGCCTCTTGGTCTCTGGGTCTGGGTCTGGTTGCAAGTTATTCGCAGTCGCAGTCGGATTCACATTCGCGTATTCGTATTTATGCGATTGCCGCGCCGCAAGTGGCATATAGTGGCTGCCACTTGAGGAAACACGCGAACAAAATTAGCGTGCTGCCTTGCAATATTTTATGTATCTCACAGATACGCGCTGATTTGTCTATGTCTATGACTTCTGTGTTGTGTGTGGGTTGCTACTTGCAAGCTAGCGCGGGTAGTTTTTCTTTTTCTTGTATTAAATGCAACTTCCTTGGCGCGTAATAGAAATTAAAAGTGCCATAAAAGTGCCAGTTGTGGCAGCTTCCTCTCTCTCTCACTCTTCATCTACTTTTTACTGATTACACTTGTCGATTCTCCGCTTTGTTTGCCCATCACTCGACAATCAATTTCAATTAGGCACAACACGTAGCAGATTCTTCTTCTCAACTCTCGTTCTCTTTGGCATGGAAAGTGAATCATGAGAAAATGAATTTCGTGGAAATCGAGCATGATTTTTGGGAAGATCTTTTCGAACCAAAACAGAAAAAAAACCTGTTGACCGTTCTCAACTTAATGAGTATGGAAATGGAAGCGTTAGATTATGAGATTGATAAGCCAAGATCGTTTTGTTATTGTCGAGCGTAGATGGCAACATATGAATTAAGAGAACTTTATTTTTGTTTTCTGTTTCTCGTTTCCTCTGTCTCGGTCTCTACTTTGACTTTGATTTTTCCCATATTATCGCCTCATTTGTCTCTGTAATTTTGCTCTCCTGCAGCTACCGTGTAACTCAAAAGCCACATAATTGACACATTAGCCCATTTGCCGGGTCCTTAATTGGCATTGCTTCTTCATTGCGTCTTCGGCAAACTCATCTTGTGGTCTCGGTCTCGTTAGCCGCTCAAAGAGGCGTGATCGTGTCTTTTGCACGCCCTCCTGCGGTGACTGAGCACCGTCTGTCCGTCCCTCAGTCCCTCTGTCCATCTCCTCTGTCCTTGTCTTTGCCTGACATGCGGCTGATTGATCATTGTATGCGGGCCAAGGCAACCTCTAGGCTCTCTCTAGCTTCAGTTGTGCCATGTTTTGGTAGCAAAAGTGTCAGGATTATGGCTTGGCTAAAAACACTGTTAATGCTGCAAAATTACAAACCACATGCTGAGGCAACAAAAACACATATTCACAGTAGCTGCAGCTAAATGAAATTTTGCCAAGAGAGATTTGTTAATTGTTAAGCTGGTAAAGTAATCTTAAGAACAACTACTACAACGAGTTATTGGACGTGGCATTACAAGCAAGATTAACGTTGGACTTAATAAAGCCTTTAATATTCTCTTGAGTATGTGAAGAGTTAAGAAAATAAGTGTAAATACATTATAAGACCAATAAAACGTTTTTAGTTGAGTATTATAACATAATTAATTCAGTTAAATATTTTGTATGATAATATATTTAAGGAGTTAGAGCACTAACAATTAATGCATTTGATTTAACGATTGCTGACAGAAGGTTTCTTTTGGCAGTATCTTTAGCCATGTATGTATAATTACAATCATATTTTTTAATCAGATTATTGTGGTAATATTTATGCTAACATGCGATGCAACTAAATTCTCTCTAGACTTATACAACAACACACAATTTCATTGTTTTTAAACTTTTTTTCGAGTAATTCTTTAAGGCAAATAAAATATTGTTTCGGTTCAAGCAATAATTTAAATTTTGTTAGATTGTTGAAAAATATTTTGCTGAAATGAAACTTATTTATATTAATATACAATATAGAATATTTATTATTTACCTTATTAAAATTAATATCAAGAAGTTGAGAAATCATTAACAATTTTTCTTAAAAATAAATAGAAAATTATTTTCTTGCATTCTAAAATGTATGAAAGTAAAACGATTAAGAACAGCAAAATATGCCTAAATAATAATAAACAAACAGAAAAGTTGAACTAATCTCTGAGTTATCATCATAAACATGCAACTATTAAGAAAGTCATCATAAAATCAAGAAGAGAAAGAAAAGCAAAGCATTCTTGATAGAAGTAGAAATTTCCTGTTTGTATGAGGATGCACTTAATCAACAAACTTGATACAGATCGTTGTAATCAAAGCCTATAATTATAAACTAAAGAATTTTATGGATGATGTAAGAAGACAGCTTGAGCATAAACAGCTTAGTAAAAGTTGAAAGAACTACTTATTTGTATACTTTAAGAATTTCTAATTGAGCTGCAAAATGATAATATTCAAACTGAGATTGAGCAGCTTAAAAATTCAGCTCTGTTCACTTCAATTCCCATCATGCTGAGAGTTATCTTTGCAGTGCCAAATCGAACTGCCAACAGTAGCCAAAAACAAAAAAATGTGCAAAACAACTGCAATCTGAGCCTGTTATTTTGCCTCTGAACCGCTTTATCTGAGCTGCTCTGCGACACATTTTATATTATTATTATTTGCTTCGTTTTTTTTTATTTGTTGTGTGTTTTGTTTCTTTGGTTGGTCAGGTTTCTGCTACCTGTCGACAGTCTCAAACTGTTGGCTGGACCCGTTGCGATTGTCCGGGATTGCGTCTGATCGTCTGTTTGTCGTTGCTGTTGCTGTTTGCTTGTCTGTTGATTCTGCAACTGTTGATTTTATTTCATGCCGTTTATGCAAATGAAGTTCAAAAGGATAAGGCCACAAAACAGCAGCCGAAGCAGAAGCAGAAGCAAACCGCCATCAACCTCACAACATTTGGACATAAAAATTATTTCTGAATGAAATTCGTATCGATGACCGGGACTTTTGTCTGTCTGTCCAAATGCAAATGCCATTCGCTTTTGCTGTTGCTGTTGCTGTTGGCCCAAAAGGGTAGCTCAAGTAAAGACCAGTAGCCGAAAAAAAACGCAACTGTGATATCGAATTAATTAAAAAACAAAAGCAAAAAAAAAGGAGAAACATTGCCAATGCCTGGCGCCAAATGTAAATGAGGCCGAGGAGTTTGGGAAATTAGTTGGAGCATTGCAGGCGGAAGGGAAGGGATTGGAGAAGGCATCGGGAATGGACACCTTGTGCGGCCGCCTTCAATTTGGCGCTGATTTGGTGGCCGTGTTGTGTGTGTTTTTTTTTTGTTTGGCTCAATTTGAGACCGAAATGAACCCAAAGACCCGTGAAACTGTTGACTGCAAAAGACTTGGCTGCAGAGTGCGCATGCGTGTTGTCGGCGACATTGTTGTTGTTGCTGTTGTTGTTGCTGGCGAACTGAGGCGACGTGCAACAAGTTAATTAAGCCGCATTTGCATGTTCAACGCGATGCTGCGATGCTGGCTCCTCTCTTCAGAGTACAACCCACACTTCCTGTGCCGCCAACGTTGCAGCCAGCTTAAGCAGCAAAACGTGTCACATGCGGCGTCTATTGCTGCCCCTGCCCCTGTCCCTGCTCCCTCAGCAGCAGCATCCTCAATCTCATTCTCATCCTTTTGGCTGCTGGTCAGGCGATCGATCACATGCTGCGAACTGCGGTAATCCGCACTTCCACGCCTTAGTCGCATTTTCACGCTCACCAAAAAGATAGAGGAAGGGGGACAGAGCAGTTTATTTTATGATTGATTGCAAATAAAAATCGCAAATTGTGTGTGTTTACTTTTGGGTTTTTTCCTGCTCAACAATGCACCCATGTGGCATCCTCTACTGCCTCTGCCTCCGGTGGTTGTTTTTGCTTTTCCTCATTTTCCTTGCACATATGTCGCTGACGTGTCCCGTAAGTAGCCCAGCCCTTTGTTGTAGTTGTTTCCAATTCTTTTTTTTTTATATATTTTTCGATATGGTTAATTATTGTCTGCGTGTAAATCGCATATGCTCAAATATCTGCTAAAAAGGGAGGCAATACTTTTTGTGCCACAAATTTGTGGATTTTGTCGACAGCTAAGAGTGGGCGGAGAAGAAGGATGTAACATGTTTGGTGAAACGTAAAAGGATTCCATGTGTACTTTCTCTAATTGGGCAAGTTCGTTGTTGTGCAAGCAACTGACCTCATTGCAACAGCAAACACTCTCGACAGCCAGTAAATAATTTTGTTTTATTTCAGTCCAATTATGCTCACGTAAAAGTGAGTTTTAACTATGTAAAATTACTTTATAGCTACTGCAAATTTATGCATATTTTAATCAGAGCAGCTGAAGCGTCAATTTTGAAATTAAACCCGCTTTCGTTCTTTAAGAAAATTGCCAGAGTTATTATTTTATTAGCACCCAATGAAATTATTTATTTTTAGTGTTTCATAAAGAGCATAAAAGATTTTATAATATATTTAAATGAAGTTTGTATTTAAAATAGAACATGTTTATGGAACTTATTGATACTTTAGTTTAATTTAAATTGTGTATTTTTGTTTTTACAATAATGTTATAAGTATAACCAAAACTTTCTTTTCTTCGATCTTAAAAGTATTAAAAGTAATACCAACTGTGTTTTTGTACTTTTCTATTAATTTAAAATAATACAGAAGTAGTTTCTTATCATTCGAATTTTTTAATTTCAGAGCCACAATTCTTATTGAGAGTTGATAGTGGAAATATCTCAGAACTTATATCAATAGAAATATGAATTCGTGTAGATATTAAACTTATTTTATAAATGTATCTTACCGTAATAAAAACACTTTTTTTACATTTTTATAAGGAAAGCATTTATTAATTCAGCAAAAACTTAAACCGTATTTTGTTAAGTCAATTAAATCACATTATTATTGTATATTTTGATTGCACTGTCGTATTCTGGAAGACTTTGCTCAATAGGGAACTATATGAGTACGTTCTTACTCTAATGGAATTATGAAACAGTAGAGTACTTAATTTAATCGATGTACAGTAAATGCATCTCATTTTTAAAGAAACTTGTCAGTCTTTTTTTAAGGAAACCCCTTTTCCAAACTGCAGTATAAGGTCAATAAGATTTTTTATATGTCCCACAAATTTTGTTTGTTTACAATCTCGATTTCCGGAAGACCTTTCTCAATAGCACTCAATAGCAGCAGTTGACTGTGTTTTATTGGTTTGCTATCACCCGTTACACACATGGGAAAGATCTGCGATCGGTGATCGGTGATCTGTAGTCTGTGTAGTATGAGTGGTGTCCTTGGGAGCGGTCAGTCAATTGCTGGTGCTTATGCAATAACTGGCAAGTAGAATCTACAACTTGCCATCACGGAAACCATTTGAAAAAACGCTTTTAATCAACGGCTATTTGAAGGTAAATAATGGAAACTGCAAGCGACGATCGGCTTGAGCGTTTTAGCGGCTTCAAGTTGTTTATGATGAACAACAACAGCAACAACAACAAAGACAGTGGCAGCTGAGCCACATTTGAGCAACACTTGTGGCGCCTGTCAAAAGTTGCCATCAAGAATTTTATTTCACATATGCATAACATTGAAATTGTGTTTAGACAACAACAACAACGACAACAGCAGCAACAACTTTTATATTATTTCAAAGTTTGAATGTGTTGCACATGCGCAGCAGCAACAGCAACAGCAACGGCAGCAGCGGCAGCGACTGCGACGTTGCGTTGCTCGTTTTATGCCGTTCCATAGATAAAAAATACACCTGTCGCATTACAGCTAAATTTATGTCCACCGGTAGACCTTTACTTTGGCGCGACTAGAAACGCGCCCCGTATCGCAGCATGTGAGTGTGAGAGAGCGTGTATGTGTGTGTGTGTAAGACGATTGCACGCTTCGATCGGGGCGATCAGTTGCCGTTGCTGTTGTTGCTGCTGTTCAGTGGGGGTCCAAGTGTTGAGACATTTCAGGTTTCCAGTCAAGTTGTTGTCGTTGTTGTTGTTGATGCGTTGCCGCTGGCCGTTGTCTGGCCTGGCTTGGCTTGGCTTTGGCTTTTGTTTTTGCGTCGTTTATTTATTTTTGTTTTTTTTTTTGGTTTTGGTTGAAATAAATACATAAAATTCGATCGAAAGTTTTGTGTGCTTGACGACGGCATCGTTGGCATTTGATTTCGCGCAGATATCAACAAAATACACCAAAGAGATGCGCGATGACGTCAAGAAGACAACACAGCATACAACAGCAGCAGCATCGGAGAAAGAGCCATCGAGGTGATCGAGAGAGAGAGAGGAGGTGGGAAAATGGGCTGCCAACGAAATGCAAAAGACCATAAAGTCTTGTAGTTGAAACTTGGACAAATAGTTTACGGTACTCAAGCGTCTAAAGAAATCCACAGCTAACTGTTTTGTAGAAGCTGCGATCTTTGATTAGCAAACAAGCCAAAAACAAAAACTGAGACGTAGTCGCTCAGAGCTGAGAGCTATCATTAACTACAAGCCAAGTTAAGTCAAGATGGACAGCGCACTTTGATCTGGCCAACAGCGTTCGACTAGTGCCAAAAACAAAGCGAACAATTACGTGGCAGGGTATATCGATTAGCTGAGTAGTTATGCTAATTAAAAAGTAAAAACCATGCTCAGAAAATAACCCAAATAGCAAGCAAAGAAAATCCCCAATCGAGAATCATTTATCAACATAAAAATAGTTTGTCTCTAATTTCAGGGAATCTCCATATAAATTCTGGGAATTTCTTGGCACTCTCAGAGCATTAAGCAGTCGACTTTGTAGACTTCAATACTAAACAAAATGCGTGTTTTAAGCTTTGTATTTGCTATTTGCTTGGCCCATAGCTGGCGGCCAATTTGATTGTGGAATTTTGAGATGCTTTCGACGCTGTTCAGTCAACTCGCTGCTGCTGCTGCTGTTTGTTGGCCACAAATAAAACATCTAAGCTCATTTATCAAAACGTCTATTGATACTTGGATACTTAAGATACTGGAAGCTAATGTTTATACGTCGTATAGTATATATATATTTTTGCACTCATCAAATGATTCACTTGGCTGAGTCAGCTCTATATTGCAGTGAATAGTCACTGTTGACCGCAGCTTGCTAATTGATATTGGGCACAACTCATCACTAGTTACAACGAAGCCACACCTGCCTCTAGACTAGACATAGTCTCAGAACGACAGAGAGAGAGACCCAAATACATAATTAACTGGAGGAGTCCCAAGTTGTCGGTCGGTCGCATCCCTTAGAAGTTCTTTTCAACACGCTGAGAGGGTCCCAAAAAAGAAGAAGAAGAAGAGGAAAAAAGGTCAATGCTATGGCTAAACGCTATTATTAGAGGTCACAAATCAATGAAGACTTTATCGACGTTCAGACTTGGTGCAACATACCAACAAATCTAGCATCCGCGATTACAACAATAAGAACACAAATAAAAGCCGCGTCGAGTCGAAAATTTATGGACAATTCTAGCAGTGAGAAAAGACGAATCCCATAATGGATAAAAAGTGTCCAGCCGTGAAAGAAAGAATGGAAGAAAGTCTTCGACGCTGGCAAGTGCTCAGCTCTCTCTCCTCCACACTCTCTCCTACTTACTATCTTTTTGGGCATACCAAATGCGTTAGACGATTGCATGCATGTCAGCTTGGCCCATAAATTCACACAGCTCAGGTACAGCACTTCTTTCTTTTCGTTTTTTTTTTTTTTTTGGGTCCTGTGATCAGTTGAATAACCCGATCAAAGCCGATCAAACGTATCGTTAGACGCCGCCAATTGCCCAAAGGGTTCTCGTCTCGTCTCTCGCTAGGCGGCCAATAATTATGCAAATGCGATCAGTCTGGATGGGATGGGATGGATGGATAATCCCGTCGTGCATAGAAGCTGTGCCGGAACTAAGTCGCATTTGCATTTCTCAACATTCGGCACTCGAGTCAAACACGCGTCACCTTTCTGCCACAAGTTGCCATGCTGCCTCGTCCCTTAAAGCGGCGTCCTTCATAATTTAAATAATTATGCCACTTGCTGGCTTCCTTTTTCTGGCTCTCTCTCACTCACTCTCTGTGTGAGCTTAGAGATTTTCATGGCACGGCATTTGGCATAATTATGTAGGTCAAAAATTGTTTATTGACACGCAAAGCAACAAAGAAATTTGCATAATTTTACGCTGCAGTCGCCTGTCGAACGAGCAGGAACAAAAAAGTAAAAAAAAATTACTGCCTTGCTCCTGACTCTCTCTCTCTTTCGCTCTCTATGGAGTACTGTTGGCCTGGCCAACAGCTGTTAATTATAGTGCCTCAGGGGGGGTGGCGGTGGTGGTCAGTCAGCCAGCGAATTGGCAGCGTGGCAAATTGTAGTATCCCAAAACACAACCTAAAAAAAAGGGTTAGAGTTAGAGCGCATTAGGCCAAGTCACATTTTTGCACCTGCTGTTCGCTGTTCGGCAAAAATTGAGACATAAAAAATGTAATCGAGGGGTTGGGTTGGGTAAAAAAGAAAAAACTGTTAGAATGTCAGCCTAATATGTCGAGTACTGTAATTTATGCTTTTTAATTAAGACGCTAAAATATTTTGTGATTTTCCAGCTAAACAGAAAAAATTCCCCCCAATGGCTTTTCATGTTTTCCATTATAAATCAGCTAACTTCTAAATAAATATATTTACTACGAGTTAATATTATTTTTTTCTTTTTTCTACTTTTTTTTGCGCCCCACACACATCGAGCATCGAGCGCTGCGAAAACGGGTAAAACTTGTTTTCGAAAAGAATTTTCCATGCGATTGTCAGCACAAAAATACTGAAGATAAGGTTTAAAACTATCTGTCTCTCGACTACCAGTTGACCAGTTGGCTATATACACATATATATATATATATATATTTTGTATTTACTTATATTGTTTATAGTGGAATGCCACCCCGCTCGCTGGCTGTCACGCTGTCTAGGCGACAAGTCGAGTAAACTAAATTAAATGACTTGAATTGCACTAACAATGTAACTGGTAATTGCAACCGACCACTTCTAGTTTAAGATGCACCTGCTTAACCTTCGCACTAGCTGGCTAACGGGGCCTTGTGACATGGGCTAAGCCGATTGGGCCATAGACTTCCGTTGCCTTCAGTTGCCAGTTACCAGTTACCAACTCGTTTTCTACTTCGATTGATAAGCATCTAAGCCGCGACACATTCGCCTCGTCGCATATCCTTTTTTTGTGGTTGAAATGGAAGCCAGCGGAACCAAAGGACAGGCGCAAATGTCAAACGCTGACAACAACAGCCGTCTGTCAGAGTTTCGTTGTCGTTGTCGTTGTTGTCGTTGCTGCTTTGGTGTCATAAATCGTTATCGACCACGAACATCAGGTGGCACTCAGACGCACTCAGCTCTAGTTACCTCTCTCTCTTTCTCTCTGCCTCTTCCTCTCTTTCACTAGCATAATCCATAGCTGCAGCTCGCTGCATCTGTTTGCAGTTGGAGGGGGGGTCAGAGTGCAACCAGCAACCGACAACCATGACCAAAAGGACTTGTCGTAAATTAAGACTCGTAGACAACATGCAGTGCCAAATTAGGGCTAGCCAATAAAAGTGCCTCTAATGTGTGGCAGCCACTTCAAAAGGCAACGCCAAACATGCCAAACAGATACCAGCCAGCGAGGCATCTGCAATTTATGGTGGCAACCAAAACAACAAACAACACACACGTCGAAAGAGTTACATAATTTTCAGCGCCTCTCTTTGCGATTCTCAAAAGTTTAGCTAGCCACGGGAAGATCCATCAACTGCGTAACTTGCAAACACAGCTGAAACAGCTGTAACTGACATTCGGACAAAATCAAACATTTTAACACGCTTCAAAGTTTACCAAGTGGGAAATAGGAAAATCACAAAGCGAAGGAGAAAAAAAAACACACACTCACTCAGAGAGAGAAATGTCAAAAACGCGTCGTGAAAAGCTGGCGGGTAAACTCAAACTCAATCAAAGGCTACATGCCACACAGCGTGGCATAATGCGGTGTTGGCAGTGGCAACAGCAACAGCAACAGGAAGAGGGAGCAACAACGCATGTGTCCGTGCCTCGTCTGGGGGTCAGAAGGAGAGCTCAGCCCATCAGCCTGGCTGCCTGTCAGTCTCTCTGTCTGTCTGTCTGTCTGTTTGTCTGTCTGTCCGGGAACATTGAATACGCATTACAAGACCGCGCCGCAACCAAAACCAAAACCGCGTTACCACATGTCAGCGGCTCCGGCAACAGCAGCAGTAACAACAGCAACAGCAACAGCAGCAGCAACAGTAACAACAGCTACAGCCCTGGGGCATATGGGAATACGAGCGCGTTGAATGTGCAACACATGTTGTTGTTGTTGCTGTTGCTGTTGATGTTGCTGCTGTCGTTGTCGTTGTTCGCGGTGTTGCCTCGCCTGGCCTCTGCTGTCCTGTCCTTTGCTGTCCTGGCCGTGTCTGATTTTTGGCCCGCTTGATTGGTTGAAAATGTTGGCAAAACGAACATAACTCCCCCTTCTGTCCATCATCTCTCCCCAAAACAGTCCACAATGGATTGACTACTCCACTCATAGCAAAGTCAGAAGTTTTGTTATAATTTTTACGGCTGTCATTTTGTGCTTTGATTTGACTACATGTTCCATGCTGCGGAAGGTGCAACACAGTGTTGTTACAAAAGCAGGGCGTTGCCATTATGGAACCATAAACGTAGTTGGGCTCTTTTGACCATTACAATGCATTACTAAGAGCTGAAGGGTAATTGATTAATCACACTAAGCTTATAGACTATAAAAAAAATTTAAAGAGGATGCTTTTTTCAGTAGTGCAGAGAATTACATTGAGATTATATTATGTAAAGAAGAAGTCCAGAGGAAAAAGAAATAAGTTATATTCAGACACTTTTGGATTTGACTATTTAAGTGTGGTTTGAACTATCCATCGAAATCATGTAAAGTAAATCTCATTCACATGTTCTGTATATGGATTAAAAATAATTGTAAAGCATTGCTGTATTTATCAAGCCCAAAATAGAAGACTATTTTAAATACAATAGTATTCTTATATTTTATTTGTGTTTTTCAATGCTGTAAATTATAATACTAACTAAATGTTTGTAGTTATTGATTTCATTTATTCAAAACACTTGTATATTGAAATTGTTTATTGTAATCTTATATACTTTATGAAATACCTAAACAATATATTTCTCAAAGAATAAAAATAATAAAATATTTCTTTCAAGGAAGATATTTTCATTTATCAAATTTACTTAATTTGCTATAGATGTTTATAATCTGTAAATTTTTTGGATTGCTGTAAGCCGAAGCAGAAGAATGCCTTATTTTCTCGAGATATTGAATTGGAAAAACATGCTCTTATTTTCATGAAATGTTCAAGTGAAGCTCTTCCGCCACTCAGTCTGCTTGAGCATTGGCATTTCACAGCTTCTTGCCGTTATCTCGATGTAACAAAGTTGTACTTGGCAGCACATGAGTTTACTTTTTGCTCTGAGCGAGCAGAAGAATGAGGAATTCCGAGAATTCTGGCAAGTCGAGTTGCACAAGTGTATCAATGGACAATGGACATATTACCATTAGAGCATCAGTTTTCGGGGCGCACTAATCTTCACACCTTGGACACAGAAAAGCGACCCACAAAAGAAGGGTGGTAGAAGGGGGAGAAAGGGGGAGCACAGAACTTCCGTTGAATTGTCGGACAAACGTGAGTTGTGCAAGGCTTTGGCTTCTGAAGAAATAATGCCAGAGGATGGCGCTGCTGCAACCAAACTATTGATGCAAGCAATTAGTGCTTGCAGCCAGCTGACAGTTGCAAGTTGCCAGAAAATGGTTGGAGTGGAAATGGGAAAGGGAATCGGAGTTGGAGTTGGAGTTGGCCAAGTGCAATGTGTGCCAAGCGGTTAATGAACAATTTCATGGAAATATTGTCACACTTTTGTTGACAACGATTGGCGCTGAATTCCTCAGCAGCTGCACCAGCAGCAGCTCCTCTCCTGCTTCAGCTTCAACTTGAGGTCTGCAGCTCTGCAGCACTTGAGCTCTTTAGTTGGCTTGGCAGCCATTCACTTGGCTTGTATTGCCAATGCTTGCCTAATTGATTTATTGATGTTTACATGTGCGTGCCTGGCAACTAGCTGCCTGCCCCTCCATTTCCCCCTCTTCCCTTCTTCTTGGACTTACAACATTGCCCACAATTTGCTCTAAACGTTCGTCGAGAGCGTTGACAATTGTTTGGGCCTTGTTTGTCGTCGTCTGTCGTTGTAGTTGTTGTGGATGTCGCTGTCGCTGTCGATGCTGTTGTCGTTGTCGCTGTGGCTGTTGCTGTTGCTATTGCTGTGGCTGTAGCTATAGCTGTGACTGTCGATGTCGTCGATGTCTTCGCTGTGGTCGAGCTAGACTCTTTGGTAGCCAAAGTTTAGACAGACCAAACAATTCGTCAGTCAGCCGGAGGGACAGACGACATAGACAGCCAAGTAATTGTTGACCTTTTATGTCGTCGCAACTCTGGCCACGTTTGGCTTCAGTCTCTCTCTCTCTCTATATATATATCTGTCTCTCTCCCTCACTGTTTTGGGCCTGTTTAAATTGCTGTACAATAATGTTGTTGCTGCTGTTGCTGCTGCTGTTGTTGTTGTCGTCATGTTTTTATTACTGTTTGCACGCCCTGGCCTCAGTTCTCAGTTCACAACTCTCATCTGGCATCTCGCATCTCGCATCTCTCATCTCTTGGTTAGTCATCCTCCACCTCCTCCTCCTCCTCCTCCTTCTCTTTATGTTGTTTGCTCTTCATAAATAGCATGAAATCTTTTGGCGCTGCCACATCGAAATGCCTGAAAGTCTAACACGACGATTCCAAGTCTCGCACTTGAAATGTTGACGGCATTTTCGATTTTCATTGGAATTTTAGTGCTCAACCAGTCAGCCAGGAGAACTAACTGACCATTGCACCTCTCCACTTTTCACAGTTGTTCGACTTTTATTTGAGTTGGCAAAATGCTAATGGAAAGCAAGTAAGTAGCCTCAGAACAGAGATTTTGTCAGTTGATTTAGGCCACATGGATTTAACGAAATATTAAAGGAATATTTATTGACATGTAATTCGATTTTATGGCAGTGCTCGTATTTATTTTATAAATATTCAGAAAGATTCGTTATCATCAAAATTTAAGTTCACAATTTTGAAGAAACGAATATGTTCTAATCATCTTTTGCAAACCAAAGAAACAAATCGATAGTAAGAACAATATCGTTTAACTTTTTTTTCGTAAAATCAAAGGACGTTTTAATAAGATAATTTTAACTTTATATTAAACAAATTTTTCAAGTGAAAAATAAATGCTACACAAAAATAAGGACTTGTATGAAAAATATTTAATAAACTCTAATCGAATAATTCATTATGTAAACTTTAATAAAGATTTGTCAGTTAAATATAAAAATGTAAAATATTAATTCAATTTATTTAATGCTTCAAATTGAAATGATATTACTATTGATCAAGAGTTACTTTTCCAAATGTCATCGGCTATTGACTGTGAATAAAAAATTATTAAATAAACATGTATGCAAATGTATTTACGAATGATATTAAATGGAAGTAATCTAAGTGGAAACAGTTTTGTTCACTGTTGTCGATAATTTATAATTTAATTAAATAAAAAATGGTTGATCTAAAAGTAGATGTTTTTTTTTAATATGCGTAGCAATAGCTCAACAAAAGTGTTGTTATGCTATCGACTATTAATATTTGAAATGAAAAGTAAAAATAAATATATAAAATAATGTATAATATATATAATGAATGATTTTATCAGGATGTTATGATGTAATCTTATTAGGAATATCTTAAGAGTTTCAAATAATTGTGTGATTTTCTATATCACTGAAACATAACTATTTTCTTATATAGAGAATTCACTCTCCACAATTAGATTGCTCAGTTCTAGTTTAGCATTAGCTGCCTTTGCCTTGAACCTGCCACAAATTGGCGGTTGGCAGCTGCTTTAGACCGTCTGCAACTCTTGGCCTCCCTTAATAAGAAAGAAGATGAATTAAAATGGGGAGAAAAAAATAAAAGTCGCATACTTTCTCGCCGTGTCAGCGACCCAACGAAGCGTTAATGAATTACAACCTCCGACTGCGATCGCCAAGAGCCAAGGGCTATGCGTATCAAAAAAACACAAAACACCTTGCAACTTCAGTGTTGCAGCGTGCAAGTTGCAACGGTAGACAGTGGACTGCTGTGGCAACGTCATTGGCAGGACAACAACTAATTACCGTGGCTGCAACAATTTTTATGGCATTTACGCGCTCAGTTGATCGCTGACAAAGGTTGAACACAAAGCTGAGGTCTTGCCTCGTACATTTTGGGGTAGCAAAAGACACCTCAACGCAGACACCTTGAAATGATCAACACACAGACACAGACACAGACATGATACAGGTACACACAGGTACACAAATTATTTTGTTATGCTGCTGGGCAATCAGCAGACGTGGCTGCATTTTTTTTCTTTCTTACTTGTTTTGTTTTTGGTCAAGGTGCGTCTGTCCTTGGTTATGCTTCTGCATCGAGTTGAATCGACTTTTTTTTTTTGGACTGTCTGCTGATCGATAATCATCTGGCGTGTCCCATTGTCTGCTCTTTAGGCAGCCAATTATTAGCACTTTGCAGAAATCACGCGAAACGAAAGGCAACAACTTTTTGCCATTGTCCTCGCCACAATTAATAACATTTTGTCAAATTGAGAGAAATTGCATTTGAGAATTGGCATTCGACTTGCAGTTTCAATTTCAATTGCAGCCAATTAAACTGGTTCTTTTCTGCAGACTGGTTAATGGAACAATTTTAACTGCTGTTCAATCTCAAGGCCCAACAAATTGCAAAGCGTTCTATTGGCAAATTAGCGATTTTTGCTGGCGATCTTGACGCCGCTTAACGCACACGCATTTCGATTTCGATTTATCAATTTTCAGGTCGCATACCGCTTGGTGACATTTAACAAGGTTCCACCAAAAAAAAAGAGTGTAAAATAAAAAAAACATAATTCTGCTGCTGCAGTTGCCTCTAATCGCTGTGCAACTGCCACAGAAACTAGCAACAAGGAGAACCAGAACAACTTCAATGCGCACCTGGCGATCAAAGTGGTTTTCGAAATGCAGCCAGACCAACCACCGCAATCGCCACCGCAACCACACATGACTCTGTGAACCACAAGAACAGCAGCAGCAACCACAAATCAATTGGTAAGAGTAATATATAATATTATTGATATTATGTGAGAAAATAAAGCTCAGAAGTATTCAATAATTTGACTACATTAACAGATGGCAAGATAAATAAATTGCCAAATTATAAGCGAGCTTGGAATGCATGTTTTAACATAGCTTATCAGACAGGCGGCAATCGAATTATGTTAGGGTGTGTTGTACTAGAGGATATATTAGCTAAAATAATTGATTATATTTATTATTGATTTATTTAAGAAGTTTCTTAATAACACCATTTTGCATTGCAATATAAACCAATAAACAAAGCCAGTTTGTTTATCATGAATTGATCAATTTTTTGTCTACTTTCAAGTAAAATTTTATATGAAGATATAAATATAATATAGTTGTAATTTAATTTTAATCAACACAATAGATTATTACTTTACCTTACTTTGTTTTTTTTTCATGAATTTCATATGTTTAAATAAATAATGCCAAGTTGCCTTAAACTATTTCTTTTCTTGTTTTTCAATACTTTACTCTAGTAAAATTTCATTATTTATTTTCCAAGGTGTTCCGAATTAAATACAAAAAGCTCTAAAGCTACTAAGGATATTATTTTAATATCTCAACTTATTTTACAAAAGTTTATAAGTATATTAATTGTGTTAAGTACCTATGTACATAAATTTAACGGAAGTCATAAGAAACATATTTTATAAATCAATTAATTATACCCGCTACCCATAGGGTAGAAGGGTATTATAACTTTGTGCCGGCAGGAAATGTATGTAACAGGTAGAAGGAGGCATCTCCGACCCTATAAAGTATATATATTCTTGATCAGCGTTAACAGCCGAGACGATATAGCCATGTCCGTCTGTCCGTCTGTCCGTCTGTCAGTCTGTCCGTCTGTGTGTCTGTCCGTCTGTCCGTCTGTCCGTCCGTCCGTATGAAACACTGGATCTCAGAGACTATAAGAGGTAGAGCTATAATTTTTTTTGACAGCATTTGTTATGTTTGCACGCAGGTCAAGTTTGTTTCAAATTTTTGCCACGCCCACTTCCGCCCCCGCAAATCAAAAAAATTGAATAACAAGCGTAATTTTAAAGCTAGAGTTGCGAATTTTGGTATATACAATATTTACTATAGTAGTTATGATTCCTGAAAATTTGGTTGCGATCAGATAAAAATTGTCGAAGTTATTAAAAAAATACTTTTGTATGGGCAAAAACGCCTACTTACTAGGGGTCTTAGTTGCTTTGGCTGACAATCTGGTATATTGTGCCGTCTATGGTATATTTTGAATGCGGTACTATGTCGATAAACCAAATATACCATTTGGTATTTTTTTTTAGTATTTTTGCAGTATATTTGGTATATTTTGAGAAAATACCGCAAAATATGTTTCTTTTATTCAAAATGGGTAGCGGGTATCTCACAGTCGAGTACACTCGACTGTAGCTTTCTTACTTGTTTTTGATTACTTTTGACACAGTAAGATATTTTGAATGCAATTATATCATCTTACTTATTTATTTACTTTAGTAATCCAACCGGTAAATTTAAATTATTTCGATTGTCACAGCAATACATTTATTAATAAAATTGTGTACTTTCTTAACCTTGAAATAAAATATATTCGCCTAGAATTGGATCAACTTACATGACACATATTAATATTTACTATATGCAAAATAATATCCTATTAAATGTAAGTGTTTTGTTTTTGTTTGTTTGCCTAGATTTAATAAGGAAAACATACCATTAACATCGCTTTGCATCGCGTTGCGTCGCAATCACAGCAAATCAACAAACTGAACATAACATTTGCTTAATATGCCAACTATGCAAAACTGCAAAAACTGTGGCAACAACTTTTGCCGTGGACGATGCGAGAAGCTAAAGTCAGTCACAGAGAGCAGGCCGAAGGCCGATTTTGCCCCGAGTTGGTTGCACAAACGCGTCGTCAAACGTGGAGCGCCTTGCAACCGACGCGACGTCGGCGTCGGCAAACATGCTAATGTATGCAACACCCGCCGTCGACTGACGACCTTGAAAAATTATGCAAAATCGATGTAAAAAAGAAAAAATAAAAAAACAAACACACAGCGAGACTGTAAGAGAGAGAAAGAGAGAGAGAGAGAGAGAGAGTTACCAACAAAATGCGAAAATAAGTTCAACAGCAGTAAAAAATGTAAATGTGGCACGAACGGAGAGAGTAGCTTTGGCTGTGGCAAGGTGGCGTGGCACAGACTGAGGCGTGGGGCAGAGGCAACGTTTTTTTTTTTATTTTGCACTCTGATTTTGATGGAAAAAAATTGGCGCAAATGAGGCAGACAATGTCGGCGCTCATGCGCGCTGCGTGCCACAAAGAGTGGCAAGGTGGCAAGCAGAGGGAAAGTAAGGGGGAGGCATGCCCAGTTTAGGCGGCTGAAAGTTAAGCGTACGCTGAACTTTTGCCTGCCACAGCGGCGACTGATTTGCATACGATTTTGTCTGCTCACCAGCCAAGTAGCAACAGCAGCTGAGGTGGCAGCAACAGCAGTGGCAGCAACAGAAGCAGCAGCTCAGCTGGCAGCAGCTACAATAAATCCCGCAATAACAACAACAATCGAGACGCGCAAGAACAACTTCAGTTTGGCACAAAATGATGAGAACAGCGAACTCGAAGTCGAAGCCGAAGTCGACGTCGACAGCGGAAGTTGTTGCTTATGCGCTGACGTCGACTGCGACGCCAGCAGCGTCGTCACATTATGGTTTGTTTGCCATTTCCGTTTCGCATTTGCATGCAGAGTAAGTGTCTCCCTCTATCTCTCTCTTTCCCTCTCGCTCTTGGGTTTTTTTTGCTGGCTACGTCGTCGCACAATTTAAATAATTTTGCATAATTTTTGAAAATTGACTTATGGATTTCTCATCGTTGTCTGCGATTCACATTTTTATGCTTTTCTCCCTCTCTCTCTCTTTCTCTCGTTGTGTGTGTGCCACTTGTTGATCATTTTGTTGTAGGTCATGTCTTCAGTATTTATGTCTCATTTGCCTCGAAAAAAATTATGCAAAAAATTATGAGTTTTCACGCAATTTTCCTTTCGGCTGTTGCACAAAAAGTTTTTCACTTGTGTTTGCTTCTGCTGCCTGATTTTGTTTAAAGTTTTCACACTCGCAGCATGATAAATGAGACTTTAAGTTGTTTGACAGTTGCCTCCCCCACCTCTCCCTGACACGCCCCCATCCCCTGAGGGGGCATGTTTTGTGCAACTTGTTAAATGTTTTCTGCTGTCTTTTTTTTTGCAGAGTTTGTTTGTTTGCATTTGGGTGTCTTATCAAGCCTTAAAGTCGTCAGAGAGTTGTCTGCTTTGCATATTTGCAAAATGCCGTTTTGCTTATCACTTTGGCAAGTTTTGAGCGCGCAGATACATTTGTATCTCTGTATCTGCGAGTTCATAGACAACTCGCGAGTGTCGTAAACAGTTTTGGAAAAACATTTACGAGCTGAAAGAACACAGAAACAATGCTTGACCCTTGCAGCTGCAATTACTTGACAAGAGAGCAACGAGAGCAGCTCATAAAAAGTAGAAATAGATGGAGAGGAATATAGAAGTGGAGGAGGGGGAGGCAGGGGCTATTCTCTTACATAATTTATGACTTCCCCCGCGCGACGCTGTTGAGAAATAGCTAGAAAAATACAATAAATAAATTGAGGATCGTCGCCGGTTGCCAAACACGTAGCGCAGCCAAACAAAGTCCAAGTTGGGAACGTTTTAATTTCTTACACTTGGCAATGGAGACGACGCGCGTGCGTTGCGATCCGTCAACGTGCGCGGGAGTCGTCGACAACGTACCCGCCTACCTCTCCTCTCCTCTGAAATCATCTTCAACTACTGACAGTCGCGAGTCGTATGACCAAAGGCAGTCAGTGATAACGACAACGACCAGACTCGCTCCTATGCCTCGACTTGACTTCACTTGGCTTTGGTTGTCTCTCTCTCTCTGTCTCTTAAACATTAACCGGAAGCCTGCGCCAAACGTGATCAACGGTTTGCTTAGCGGCTGTGCGATGACGTTTCGCCCTCGCCTCCAGCTACTTGCTGCTCCATGTCCATGTCCATGGGTTTTTTTCAGTTTGGGTTTGGGTTTGGGCATGGGCCATTCATTCGTGATGAGCGCTGATACGTAAAACGAAAAAAAACAGCGTCCGTTTGAATGGAAAGACGAACGAAAGAAAAAAAAAACGTGCGTGCTGCCACAGAAGGAACGTTGACTTTAAACGCGGCTTCTTCACATATTATATATATACCATACATATAGATATATAGTTTTGTCTGTATGTTTTGAGGCATTGGCACTCGCACATTTCTCAACATTTTTAGTGGCACTCAATACAATGCGTTTGCCCCACCAAAAAGACAGAAAAAAATAAAATAAAAGAGATTATAAGCAAAATGCAATACACATCGTTGGATGGATGGATGGATGGCTTGGCAGCTTGGCTTCAGTTTCTGCTGGGGATTCATAAAAATAATGCGTTGGTGTTTTCATTTTTACGTGTTGCTCAACGTTTTTCACTCTCTGCGTTTTGCGCGATTGTCACTCACAACGCTGCTCAGATGTTGCGACAAGGCCCAAAAAACAAAAAACAAAAAAAAAGCGAAGAGAAAAGAACAAAAAGAAGTAAAGGAACAACGTCTCGTAGTAATTCGTAGATGCAAGGAAGAGATGACTGAACTGACTGCGTACGTGCGTAAGGCAATTGCGTTGGACTCACTTGAACTCGGGGAATTTGTCGCTGGGGCCACAATATATAGCAAATAATGCCAAGCAAAAGAGGGCATCATCATCTTCTTGAAATCCTTGGCGGTGGATGCCTTTGGTCTTTATTTGCGGTCATGTGGGCGGAGGAGAACTTCAATGTGAATGCTTCATTACATTCATTCCATTCCATGCCATTTCATGCACTCTGCTGATGAAGTGCCACAAATTAAATTCCATCCCAAATGATCGTGATCGATAATTTATTTGTTATCGATTGAATTTCGAAGTGATCGATTTGTTAATTGAAATTGTCACAGGTAATTTCATAATAATTAAAAAATGTAATGAATTGTGTTATATTTGAAGTTGCTCAATATTTATTGACATATAATTGAAGTTGGGAATTCCAAAGGAAATAACCTCAACTTCCAAACCATATTGAACTACTTTATTATAATAGCTGTTTAATAGTTTTCATGTATATACTAGGAAAACGTTTTCTAGAATGGATGACATGCGAAACCTCAACTCATCTAAAATAATTAAACACATACAAGAAGCTACTTTGATGTGGAAATTATAATACATCTAATGTGTCCTGGTAATCTTTGTCCTAACAATATAATTTCATAAATAAATTTCATACATTTTAGCTTAATTTAATATACTGTATTAGCCCAATATGCAAGTTAATGTTTCAATTCTAAAAAACTAAGTTGAGCACCCCTAATAAACTTTTTAGTTTATTTACTTTCTATATAAACAGTCCATTGCTTTTGCCATATATTAACTAGGTTCTGTTTTAATATGCAACCTCACTATAACTATTTAATAATAATAAAACTATTCCCCTTTACATTCCTACACGTCTGCCCTTTCGTTGACCTCCTCCCCAAGAACAACAACAGAAATATTTTGGAGCTCTTTGGGGCGCCTGTGGATATGCAATGATATTTTCACATACATTCGCACATAACTCGATATTGTTTGTAATAATATTGTTAAATGTTTTATGCGCTGTTGATGGCTGTCGAGTATTTAAACTTAACCACACAGAAACCTCAGGAATCACAGCCCCCACAAAACCCATAGACCTTGCACCCATAAACACACCACAGTCAACATGTCCACAGTCAATTAAACGAGTGTGTGTGTGAGCGAGTATGCGTGTGTGTGTGTGTGTAAAGGGGGCGCCATATAATCAGTATGTGTGTGTATGCAAAAATGGCAAACGGTCTGTTAAGCACACATGCGACTGCCACGCCCCCAAAAAAGCTGGCTAGCCATCAACAATCAGGCAGGCAGGCAGCCAGCAACGTTGAACGTTCAACGCTCGACTCTCAACTGGCAACTGGCAACAATTTGAAAGATACGAAGCGTAACCGTAAACGCTGCCTGTAGCGCCAACAGGATGTGGACTAAGGCTGAGTATGGGGAGCAGGAGCAAGAGCAGGAGCCGGAACCAAGAGCAGGTCCTTGGTTGGGTTGCGTCTGCAGTTTTATCAACGCAACGACATCAGCTTAAAAGCACTCAAGGGGCTGGCCATAACAAAAGGGCAGGCAAGGGTTAAAGGGGGGTGAGCGAACAAGCTCAGACGACAATCAACGCAGTTTATTTATGGAAAAATAAAATGAAATAAAATGATGATGATGAGCAGAGCAGCAACAGCAACAGCAAAGGAAAGCACAACAAAACAACAATCGACGCTATCTGCACAAAAAAGTTGTAGGTGGAGGATGCGGTTGAGGGTTAAGGGTTAAGGGTTGCGGTTTGTACTGTGCAGAAATTAATTTCAGAAAACACTTGAAATTAAAATTCAAAATTCTCCACAAATGGTTCTATGGCTTCTCATTAAGCGCTGATAAAAATTGTTGATTATCTACTCGGCTCGGCAAATTATTAATTTTAATGTCTCCGAAAAGTTACGAGCAAGTGCGTAAATCAGAGAGAGAGAGAGAGAGAGAAGAGAATGAGTGTGAGACAGTTTTGAGATTGAGATTGAGGAAGTCACATTAGAGCAATTAGAGCAGCTTTGTTTGGCGTCGCTTAGGCCTAACTAATGCGATAACTGAGCACTGAGAACTGAGAACTTAGAACTGTTACTGCCAGCTGTGCCAGAGACTAATAACCATAAAGGAGGCTACATAAATTTCCAAGTCAAGTGCCAACCAACTCTTGTCTCCTCAATGTCCAAATGTTAGTCGCTCCCTCCCTCCTCTCTCTCTTAGAAGTTAGCCAAGCGCAACTCCAGGCCACAAGCTTATCAACTGCCGACTATATAGCCATGACTTTTTCGTGTTAACGTGGCCCATACTCATCATCGCACTGATGTGTTGCTGTTCCTGTTGCGGTTCAATAAACCATAAAAGGCTCATTAATTATGCGCATATCGCGCCTACAGGGGCGGAAAATGTGTCATTGTAGTGTGTAGCGGACTCAGTTTTTGGTGTTTTGCTGTTTTTACTGGCTATCGGAGTGGCTTCAGCCTGCTGAGCTTCACTTCCTGGTTTGGGTATGACTGCTACTATGTGAGAAAAGTTACACGGGGCATTCTGAATACACCATACAAACAAAACAACAGAGAGTGCGAACTTATTTCTGATTTCAGCTTTACACCATAAATTATCAGCTGAGTTATGAGCGGCTGTAGATGATCTACTGATTTAGTTTCTATTATTAAAATGTGGCAGATAGAAATATAGATAAGGGAAGAACTAAATTTACAGCTATACATATGTCAAATCAATTTACATTTTAAACTTTATTATTGCAGATATTCTAATAAACAATATTTAAAAATATATTCCTTCATTTTATTAGTCAGCCTTAAAATCCTTTTTAAGTTTATTAACCATGTTCTTTATGTGTTATATTTTGATTATAGTACATACAATATCAATATACCGAATATAATCTGTGGTATATTACTAATATTTAATTTATTATATTTTAAAGATAAAACCTCATAGTTTTGCTTTTATTCAAAACCGGGTACCGGGTATCTCACAGTCGAGCCCACTCGACTGTGGCTCTCTTATTTGTTATTTCTTTTTAAATGGAAACCAAAAACATGATTTTCATAATTTCAGTTTCAATCTTGAAATATAGGATGAAGTTACCATAGTACCATGAATATTATATTCAGTGTAAATAATTTAATATCTCCAAATTTTATTTTATTTATTTCACTGAAAGAGTATCCAATAATCGTCTTATTTACAACTACCTCCGTACTTGACTTGTTATCAACCCCTCGATGAATTGGGCACTCGGTGAGTTGCTCTACTGGAACCAGCCACATGTCAGCGGCTGGCGATTAATTAAACAAAGAATTACGCGGGTATCAAATGCTTGACATACTTTCGTGGTCTGGCCGAAAGTTTTGAAATACTCGTCTGGGCTAAACTG
Organism: Drosophila albomicans; assembly: GCF_009650485.2. Classification (NCBI taxonomy): domain Eukaryota; kingdom Metazoa; phylum Arthropoda; class Insecta; order Diptera; family Drosophilidae; genus Drosophila; species Drosophila albomicans. The sequence continues at coordinate 37,965,339 of NC_047629.2, read as the reverse complement.
GCTTAAACAATGTGTTGGCAATGTGGCAAACGTGGCCTAGGTGTTGGCTTTACATAAAGACATAGAACCATTGAGCGACCTTTGGCTGTGCTGACAGACTGACTGCGTTTTGTCTATTTGGCATGCAACAGTTTTGCATTGCATTAAACGAGGCAGCAGCAACCAAAAAAAAAAAAAAAAACCGAATTCAAAAACAATAATTAATTTAATTGACATCTTTTGAGGCACGGTCTTGAGGCACAAAACTGAGTCGCAGACTTTGAGACTGAGATTGAGGCTGAAACCGAGTCGGTGACTTCGACAGACGGTTGACTGACTGCCACGCAGGAAAATGCGAATACGAATGCGATTGCGACGATGTCGGCAAAACAACGACAAGATCTTGGCAAAGCCGACACACACACACCTCGAAAGCTGTCAAAAAACACAAAACTTCAAAAGCAACAACAACAACACATTGACAATGCCAATAAAAAAGAAACAGAACCCGGCCAGGCTTGCAAACAATTTTATTGCGTGGACTGATTACTGCCACACACAAAAAACTACTCTAAGGCGAGCTTCATGAATGAGTCTGAGTCGCAGTCTGGAGCTGAGGTTCGTTCCTGGGCATGCCCATGAGCAGCATCATTACAAGCGAACGTCGTCATCATTGTCGACTGTCTTTCATTCACAACGACGAAGACTTCTTTTGACTTTGTCTGTCTGCCAGCCCACGGTCTCCAAGTCGAGCCTTTTGCCAACGGATATCATTAAGCCAGGCTTTATTTAAACGCTCCTCCTCCTCCTTCTTCTCTTCGGATCCTCACCAAGTGCCTCTTTTAAGTAGGCGCGACAATTGCAACAGTTTTTCATGCTGTTCTCGTGCCCCTTTTAATGAATGAAAAGTGAATTTCGAGCTGCACCAAACCAAACCAAACCAAGTCAAGTCGAGTCGCGTCGAGGTGTGCGCCAAAGGTTGGGCTGTTGCCCTGTTGATTGACATGATCATGATTTACACCTTTCTGGGTGCGTAAGACACCCACCTGATACCAGATAGCGGAGGGGTAAACGGACTGGTTGAAGAGGGAGCAGGAGGAAGGCAGTTGCACGTTAAAATTGATTGCAAATTGGATTACACTGCAAAACAATATTATTGAGGTGCAGAGATATCACAATTAAATGCGACGAGATTTATGAACAATGTGGAGCAAATTTGCATTGTTATTTATCATCACAAAGAAAGTTAAATTCATTTTAAATATATATTAAATATACAATGGAATTTTAATAAATACTATACAGAGTTTATTATGAAAATATAGCAAAATAAGTTTATTATTTTATATGCTTGCAATTTTGATAAATTGCAGACTGATATTTAAATATATATTGAACTTATGATAAAAACAAATTAAAAAGTGATGAGAATTTGCAACAATATGAAACAATTTTGTATTGAAATTTAATCTCACAATTCAAGATAAATTAATTTAAACTTCAATAGAATTTAAATAGAAGCAGCACAGATTTTATTATGACAACATGATAAAAATAAAATATTTATCTTATGTGCTTGATATTGGGACTTATAATTAATAGAAGTATTGAGTAAATATATTTCAAAAAATATTCGTTTATACCAGAACAGGATTATTATCCAAAAAATAGTTCCATTAGATTTCAATTCCCAAATTTCCATGGACGTAGTAGAGCTATTTTTAAATAATTTAAAAAGTATTTGATATAAAACGAACATGCTATAAGCGAAACATTTATTTACATTAAAACTAAATTTAATATTATTTATATTTGTACAAACAATTTAAGGATTGATACTCAAATATTGTATAACATTTTAAAATAAGTTTTCTAAATAATATAACTGATATTGTAGGATTGTAAACAAACTAAAAGTGATTTTTATAAATGAAAGTAACGTATTTTCTTTTAAATTTGATTTATTTTATTTTTCTGCAAAATACTACATACCTGAAGTTCTTTTTGAGTGCGTAATGTTCTTATAGAAGTTGATATAGTTATGTAATTCAAACATTTTATGGCCAGAAATATTTGCTCCAGATGGCTGGTTTGCTGGTGATGTGTGTGCGAGCCGAGTTACGAGAGAGCTGCTAATTGTTTGGGCCAGCAAAACACCCGCACATTGGAACCATGGCAAGAGAGAGATACAAGTTGTAGGTACTCGTAGGTACTCAGTATCTGTATCTGGCAGATACGAATCTGCGTGTGCCGGCAACACGTCGTCGTCGTTAAACTACTACGCGACTTTTAAACGCGCTAAGCACTCTGGATTGTTAAGCCAGGTGAGAGGAAAAGGTAGAGGGACTGCTGACTTGGGATAAACACTGACTCACTGACTGAGACTAAGATAGAGTTCATAACCTGAGAGCGGATATACGCAGCAGAGTGTTAAGCATTTGGCGTTTGTGTTTGCGCTAATAAATCAAATAAAAAGTTAATCAACAAATGAGCAACTTCTGCGCTGACAGGCGAAAGACAAAGTTTGCGCTTAATTTTAATCCTTTCCGTATCAAATCATTATTCGAGTCTAAAAGCGCCACAAAATTTAACCGCAAATAATCATAATGAAGCACTCGAAAGTGGCAGGAGTCGAGTTGAGTTGAGCAGCAGCAGCAACATCAGCAACAGCAGCAACATCAATGCTGACTCTTCTGTTCCTGTCACTGCCTCTGTTTGTTCTCTGCCCCCGTCTCCCCGTCCCTCTCTCCGTCTCTCTGGTGGTTGCGGGTGAGTGGCAAGCTGACAGGAGAAGCAACCTCAGCCACTTGCAACGACTCTGTATGTCGACTGTTTGATTTCTGTTGTGTTTCTGTTTGGTTCGCGCGCGGCAAAAGTCAACAACAGTTCGAAACGTCAACAAAACCTTTTAAATTATTATTTGCCTTTGTTGCTTTATTTGACTTTACACGCAACGCAAGTGCGGGGGCGGAGAGCGAAGTGCGGAGCCACCGAACTTGGCCCGAAAGGGGTTGCAACCCTTTTTTTGTTGGTTCAACTTTGCTTTATTCCGTTTGCGAGCGTGAGAAATCTTTGAGTAAAAAGTACGTTACAAAAGTGATTGCCAAAAAATCGCCAACTTGCAAATCTTTCTCTTTGTATTGATCGTCTCTCAAATATCTTTTTCTATTGATCATCTTCGTTGGAAACTATCTGTCATTGGGTCTTCTTCGATTGTACCTCGATCAAAGTTTTGGCACATTCAAATTGCACATTCATTTAAATTTTCGCATGCAAAATGATAGCGAGGGGTAAATTCATTTAGCATAGTTGATTGCATCTTCAATATACGATCAATATTGTCTTTTGTGCTTAACGCATTTCCATGGGAAAGAAAAATCTTCTTCGGCTGCTACGACGCTGTCAGCTTAACCCTTGCCTAGGCTTGGGAAAATTAAATAATGCGAGTATGCAAAAAAAAAACCCCTTTGCTCACAGATGTCATCCCATTAGGTGCCTCGATGCGGCTGCTCTCTATCTTCCACGTAGGCAAATTACCTCAGCTGAGCAGCAGCAACCCCCTTGAAGATGCCTCACAACCCATTTGAATACTCATCCTCATCCTCAGAAGCGAACTTCTTCCGTTGCTACCTTCATCTGCATAATTTTCACAACACGAGGTGATCCTCAGCGACAACAACAACAACAACGACAGGAAGATCAACCCTTGCCTTTGCACCCCTTTCGGTGCTAACACGTGCGCCCCTAAGGAAATGAAGGGCAAAGAAGACGCTGCAGCATAGACAACTCAAGCAGACCAAATATCAATTTTCTTCATTCTCATGCAAATCAAGAAAGAATAATAAAATGCTGCCCCGAAATAAATAACAAAATGTGACATCAGATCGAGCTGAGAGATCGGGTCGCCGGGGTCGAGCGAGTTCAACACTAATCTGTGCACGTCTCGACGTCTTTAAGGGTTGCTCCTTTGCTTCTTTGCTCCTTACCTCTGCGGCTGCGGCTGCCGATGTTTTGCCCGACAACGTCAACAGCCAGCCGAAAATTTGCTGCTTTTCTTGGGCAACAGCCCCTAATGGATGACCTATTATTATAATATTCTGCGCGTAGTTCTTTTTTTTTGCAAACCTTTTGCGAAATGTGTATTGTAATGCAAATTTCGAGGCGGCCCAGAGGGGCTGAGTAGGTTTCGCGGTATTGATCCTTAATTTATGCATAAATGCGTCACCCAGAGCTCAAATCCAATCCAATTGAATTCCGACGAGGGTTTTCGCATCCGCCTCGCTAATTTTTAATTTATGCAAAACACAATTTTCGACTGTAACTCCTTTCACAGCAGCATCCTTTTGGCAGTGCGTAATTCGAGACCAGCTCGCAAAAGGAAAGTGAAAAGAAACACTGAAGAAGGAAATCTTGTACCTTCGGGTTTCCTCAGCACTTGGTGGTCGCTCTGTCGCACAATTTTCGCGTATGCAAATCCCATTGTGAACCTGTGATGCCAACTATAAGTACTATGCTACCATATACTCTCATACCATCCCAGAAAGGGGTTAGGAGCTGGGTTCTTGGGTGCGGGGCAGCCTTAGGTGCTTTGGCCCGTCGCAACAATCGTTTAGAAAATTTAATTTATTTTCCATACCGTTGCTGCTGTTGTTGTTGCTGTTGCTGCTGCTGTCGAAGCATTGTAGCCAGTTTTCTATTTTCCAATTCTATTTTCAGTTTTACTTTTCAATTTTTTTTTACATTCTTTCATTCTATTTTGTTCTTCCTGGCGCGTTTTATTTCTCGTTTTTTCTGTTGTGTTGTAACCGGGGGGCAGTTACAAATTTCTGCCATTTGCTACTCTTGTTGCCGTGTTTTGCCAGCGAGTATGCAAAAAGGGTTTAACTCATATGCCCAGCACATCGCACATATTTTTGGACGAGCTCTGCGCCCAAATGCCAGCTAGTTTTGTGCCCTACTGTACACGAGTTGTGATCGAATCGCAAGCGACATAAATTCTCTTATTATCTGCGATCAATTTAGCATTCCAATTGAAATTTTTGGAACTCTCAAGGCAGTTTTTAAGTTTAATGCAAAGAGTTTTTCTTTACAAATTAATTTTTTTTCTGATTTATTTTTAAATCAAAATTAGCTACCTTTTCTACATTATACGAATTTAACATTATATGAATTTTTAATTTCTTGACATTTAAATTTCCTTGACTTTTAAGAACAGAATAAAACAGTATAGGTGTGAAATAAATATTTCTTTATAAGTTTTAGAAACTTCCAATACTATATAATAGGAAATATTTTATTTTAATTAATTTTGAATCAAAAGCTCCTCAAATTGAATGAAACTTATTAGAAATTGTAAATTTCCTATAACTACATTTTTTTTAATATTTGTATACAAAAAGAAAAAAATAAAGCCTAGAAACTTTAACTATTTTAGTTTGCATAAATGAAATTAGATTATAATGTTAACATAATGTGAAAAACTATAATATTATAAAAAATATAATGAAGTAAAATTAAACCATCTTAAAAATGGATTAAAAAATAATCCTTAAAAATTAATTTGGAGTACTAAAAGTTGTACCTGCAATTTATTTATCAAATGTCATTCTAAATTAACTTTTCATTAAATTTTTTGGTTTAAAATATTCTAAAAAATATTTATGTTATTTTCAATTTGAATTGCAGTGCATTCATCAGTTCAATGTGAGCGCAATTTTTACTTTCCATTCTTATCAAATTCAATTTCAAACATTTTTGTGCCGTACGCTTTTGTTCAATAATTTCCCACTCTATCTCGCTCTATCGTTGTCTCCCACTCTCTCACACTCTTTATCCTTCTCTCATTGTGTTATGATTGTATTTGTGTGTGTGTGTGTGTGTGTGTGTGTGTGTGGCGGGTGTGCGGCAATTTCTTTTCACTGTTTTATCAATTTGTGCGGCGCTCGTTACTTATTTTTATTTATGCTCCCAGTGTCAGCCCACCTTTTAGAGTCCTTGCAAATTTTTGCATAACCCGCGAGCAAAGTTCCTAACCGAAATAAATTCTTTTTCTCCATTTTTTTGTTCTTTCTTTTAGCTGTTATTTTTATTTTCATTTTTATTTTGCATTTGATAAGCTTGGGCCAGACTGCGATATGTTTGTAGCTGCCTCCTTTTCAAACAAAGCTTTCACATCCACTTCAGCTGCTCGCATAGCTCATGCATTTTTTCGATGGGGAGAGGGGGAGTTGTATTCACTGTCATACATCGCATCTCGATAGCGTTCTCCCATATATACATGTGTGTGTGTGTCTCCGCTTTAAGTGTTATGTTGTCTCGTTATTTATGACTTTACACATGCAAATGCCAACGTGCGACAAGCGCTCGAGCTTAGTTCCATTTGGCAAACATTTTTGCTGGCTACCCTTTTACCTTTTACGTTTTACCTGGCGGCGTAGTTTATGGTATGACATTTCCCGCGCTTTCATTGAAAATTGCATGGAAATCGAATCAGTGAGTGGCACAGCAGCAGATTCGATTTAACCTGCCACAGGCCACATTTTTTGGAAGCTGTCTTCTCCTCCTCTCCTTCTGCTGCCTCAGCGCTTGCAACTTGTGGCTAATTGTTATGGCTTAATTATGTGACTTAGGCGCACGTCCCCTCGGCCTGTCATAACAAGAACACAGCGGAGTACAAAAAATTATGCGCATAATCAAAAAGTCAACACGCCAAAAAGGCTGAGCGCAATGCCATTTGAATAATTCAAAAGCTGAACGCGCGTTGTCCTTTCGCGCAGGCGCTTCCTAAAAGTAGTTTCTCTCCCTCTCTCTATCTCTCTCTTGGTCTCGCTTTGGTGTGCATTTTAATTAAGTAAAGCGCTTGACGCATGCCACATGAAAGGGACAAAGCAGAGCTGCCGTTTTGTCCTGCCTGCTGCGCCGCCGCAATTACAAATTCTAATTTTATGCTAATGCTGCTGTTTTTGGTCCTTAGCCACCACAGCAGCCAAAGCAATCGCCAGGTTTTGCCCACCATTGAGCACATCGTCTGACGCGTCAGCTAATTATTATGCACCATAAACTCACACACACACACAGAGAGAGCAAGAGAGACGTCATTTGTATGTATTAATTTGAATGTTAATAAACTGGATTTCTTGACCCACTAAACTAGAGAGAGACCGAGAGCAGAGCAGACCAGGAGCAGCTGGCAGAGGAAGTGGCGTGGCTTATTGGTCAAACGCCTTTTTTTTATGCGCAAATCTCGTACACAATAATAATAATGAATAATTAGTTGTTGTATGTGTTTTTTCTCTGCTGCTGCTGTTGTGAATCCCTCGCTTGAATTTTCTTATAATTTATTTTGGTTTTTATTTGTATTTGGCATATGAATAATTCAAGTCGACTGCTGTCTTTGTTGACTACATTAAAATAATACAAACGCAAACGCAACAAAAAAATGTAGTGAATTGTATGTAGTTCGAGTAGCAGGTGAAAAAAAGCTGTAAAATGCATATTGATATTAATATTTAGTGGCAAAAACAATTGTTGCAGCTGTTGACATGGGAGCTGCCGCTTGCTGCAAGTGATTTATTGTCTGATTGTTCAGTTAATTAGCAAATAGAGTGCAGGCCAGCTGACAAATTACCCCAGCGCATTCGAACACTCGAACACTCGAATAATACCCACAATTGCGATCATCGCATCGCATTGGGAAATGCAATAAAATGTAAAGTTAAAGTTGATAATTGACAGAGTGGGAGTGATTTACAATAAGTCTCAATTAGCAATGCGCTTTTTAGAAGGTTTTATCTCAGAATAATTAAAATGGCTCTTCCACAAATAATTGGGATTTTCGTTTTAGATATTTCAGTCAAATTTATTACATTTATATTTAAACTTGAATTTGTTAAGACTCATTAAAATTGTTAGAACTGTACTAAATTCAGAGATTTCATATTTAAAGAAAGAAAAAAATGGGTAAATATAAATTTAAATTTAATAAACTAAGTAATTTAAATTCTAAATAAATAAAAATTTCAAATGAAAGAATATAGTTTAAGAGAAAGAACATAGTTTTCATCAACTATATCAAAGTCAATTGAGTTCTAATGTTTATAAGAGTTAACCATGCAATACTATACTTCAAAGCTTTTGATTTTAAAAATCTATAGACTGATCTATTTTATACAATTAATTACAAATGACATTAGTTTAATTTTGAATGCCGTAAAGCTGTTCAATGAAAGTTTTCCCTACAATAATAGAGAAATTTAAAATATTTAAACATCAAGAACTCAGTTCTGTGTTGATTTAAGCCAAGTCTATTCAGATCTATTTTTGTTATAACTGAATAGAAAATGTTATACAAAATTCGCAGTTATTAATTTTTTAAAATATAGATTGCTCTAGCTTACACAATTATTTTTATTGATTACAAACAATTAATATGTAAATTGAAATGCAATAATGTATAAAAACAATTAAATCGAATTGTAAATGCTTGTCATACAATTAAACTAAAGTCACCCTATAAATTATATTTCCAATCGATGTACAACAATTAAAATGATAAAAATCTAAATTTATTAGATAAATAACTTAGATAACTTCAAGTGAGAGACTTTAGTCTGAGAATTGGAATTTTGAACTGCGCTTTTTCGAAACACTCCCTCAAACATGCCAATCAATTAAAGTTCCAATTTATAGACCAGTTTGGCTGTTTAATGATATGCTTAACCTTTAACCGCTTTAACCCTTGAACTGAAGTAAAGGGCAAAGTCAGTTTATGCTTTTTTCTAATCAGCGCATTCTTATCAAAAGTGTTTCGCTTCGTGAGTTAACCCCAAGCTGGCAATCAACCCATTTTGGGTTTGCTTGGGGTTTTGGGTTTGCCCAACCCATGTATTAGCCTGGCCGAAAAAAGCAAAAAAAAAAAAAATAAAGAAGAAGGCAACGCAATCAGCATAGACAACACGGGGAGGAGCAGCAAGAACAACGATGATATTGCGATGGGCACATAAAAAAAATCGTTGAGCATAGCAAAAACCATAAAAATCACACCTACGAGTACGTTGTAATAAAATGTTATCAAAAGTGTTGCTGCCACAGTTCGCTCCCGACTCCTGGCTGCTGTCCTTGTGCTCGTCCTCATTCTCTGTCTCTCCTGCTGTTCACGATTTTTGCATATGACAGCGGCAAACGTCTGAACTGTGGTTGAGGTGAGCTGAGAGGAGGAGAGGAGAGGAAGCTGGACGGAACGCCATTGTTAACCCTTCCTCGAGTGGTTCGCTGTGGTTCGCGCCATAAAAAATCGCACACAGAGTGCTCGTAATGTGGGTGCGTCCTTTGGCTGCTCCTTGCTATGTAGCTGTGTGTTTTTTATGCCCACTCGCCCTCGTTCTTGTGGCTCTTCATCTTTACCCGCCGTATTGACAATTTTCATGACAGCGCCTTTTGCCTCGTCAGCGAAATAAACAAAAAATCGAGCAATGTGAAAACGCAAAGACAAATACAGTGGAGAACACAACAAAACAAACAATTTTGGAGCAGGTTCGACAAGACGCTAGGGTGCTGTAAAAAGCAAAAACAAAAAAAATGAAAAAAAAGAAACCCGCTCAAAAGGATAACAAGCGAGTGAAGAGGTACAAAATTTTCTGCTGACGGCAAAGAATCTGCCTTTAAAAATGACTTGGACGTAGATTTTTATTGGTTCAGCTCGCTCGCGCTCTAGAGACAAGAGCGAGAAGTGGCAGACACAATCTTCTCTGGGGGTTGCACTTAAAGAAGCAGCAGCAGCGGTGGCAAAGAAGTGCAGTCGAAGCGCAACAACTAAAGGAGTGCATAAGTATTTGTAAATCTTTTGAATTCCAACAAAAATCACACACACACATACATAAGCAGACAGCTCGTAAGAGAGACAACAATCAAGCAGACAGACAGACAGACAGCTCAGGGGTGCATTTTGCAACCCTTCCGTGTGTGTCAATGTGTGTGTGAGTGATACTCGTCCAAGGGTTTTTTAGCAAGCAGAGAGACGGCAATCACAGCCAGCGACATCTATTGTTGTACATGCGAACTATGCGCATGCTTAGATATTTATGTTGGGATTTTCTAATTTGAATTTGTTCGACTTTGGTGCACCCAAAGCGGAAATTGTTGCAGGAAGAACGAGCATTCAATGCAGCCGTCCCGGCGTGGTGGCTTCTTGTCTTCTTCTTCTTGTTATAGTTGTGTGTAGTGTGGTAGTTGTGTTGCAACCGGATGTGTCGAGATTTTATGGGAAATGCAAGCAAGGGTTAGCTCTGAAGGAACAACGAGGTGATTAGCAGTTGCATGCGAGTGTGGTGTGTTCCTCATACCCAGATAACTGAATTGCTTTTCTATGTCTGTCAGAGTACTATGTTATAAATATGAATAAACAAATTACAAATCTGTATTGATGTTGCTCAGATTAAATAGGGATCTTTATATGCCAATTGGTTAAACTAAATGGCGTACAATATGCTTTAAAATTAAATATGAACACTTAATTGCACTTAATATAAAAATATGAAATATATACATATGTAGTTATAATATATAATATGAACATATTATAAATCAAAATAATTTAAAAATTGATTTTTTTACTTTATTATTTTCTGTATAATGAGCTACTTGGAGATTTATATTTGCCAATGCTTTTAAAAGTACAGTTTCTGCGGACTAAAGCTAACTTCATGTATTAAATTTAATTTAATAATATGGATTAGTTAGGATTCCTTTTAAAATAAAAAAAAAATATATTGTCTATACTATTTTATTTATAAAACAAGTAAGAAAGTACACTCGACTGTGAGATACCCGCTACCCATTTTGAATAAAAGCAATATATTTTGCGGTATTTCTCTCAAAATATACCGATTATACTGCAAAAATACTAAAAAATATACCAAATGGTATATTTGGTATATCGATATAGTACGCATTCAAAATATACCATAGACGGCACAATATACCAGATTGTCAGCCAAAGCAACTAAGACCCCTAGTAAGTGGGCGTTTTTGCCCATACAAAAGTATTTCTTTAATAACTTCGACAATTTTTATCTGATCGCAACCAAATTTTTAGGAATCATAACTACTATAGTAATTATTGCATATACCAAAATTCGCTTTAGCTTTAAAATTACGCTTGTTATTCGATTTTTTTGATTTGCGGGGGCGGAAGTGGGCGTGGCAAAAATTTGAAAAATATTTGATCTGCGTGCAAACATAACAAATGCTGTCGAAAAAAAATTATAGCTCTATCTCTTATAGTCTCTGAGATCTAGGTGTTCATACGGACAGACGGACAGACACACAGACGGACAGACGGACATGGATCGTCTCGGCTGTTGACGCTGATCAAGAATATATAAATACTTTATAGGGTCGGAGATGCCTCCTTCTACCTGTTACATACATTTCCTGTCGGCACAAAGTTATAATACCCTTCTACCCTATGGGCAGCGGGTATAAACACTGAATGTTTCTATAATATTAAACTAAAAACAGTAAAAATCAAGATTTCCGAATCAAATGAAAACAAAAATGTTTTTAATTTTCAATTAACTTTCTTAAATTAGAATAATTAGTAGGTCTAAATTATTTCATCTTATTATAATCTATTACTTCTTAATTCATAAACCACCTGTTATTCTTGCCCGTATATAAAAATTCATCAAAACTAAAGTCTGCTTAAGATCCACAGACAAATGTCGAGTTGTAAAAGTACTGTAGATCTCGCATAAAGATGGCATAGAAGATCATTTTTTGCTCGGTCAGATCGTTGGCCATTTGTTGTGCTGCATTCTAAGTAGATGCCACGTCGCTTGCCGGCACATTGAAAGCGCCACTGGAAAGAGGCCAAGACAGGCGAACGAATTCGTAAAAAATCGCGCTACAAAGGAATTCACTTAACAAATTGCGCAAATTTATTCATTACCCGGCAAAACAACAGCAGCCGCTGCCGGTGAGGGGCTTCAACACAAGACAGAGGCACAGGAACAGAGTGCAACAAAGCTGGACTGGCTGGTGGCAGGCGGCAAGTGGCTACAAAACGTTGCAAAATGAAATAATCCACACTTTTGGAGGCTTTATCATGCCGAGGAAGCCGCAAGCCGAATAGCCAAGTTAGCCACACCAACTCGGTGACTCGAAGAACATAGTGTCAGTGTAAAAGTCGAAGTTGGAGTTGCAGTCGGAGTAAGAGTCGAAGTCAGAGTCACCGCCACTTGCCACCGCTTGGCCCGACCCGCTTATCAGTGCGCAAATCAACAGAAACTTGTGCGCAGGCCAGGAAGAGGAACGCCTGAGTCGAGTCGAGTCGAGAGAGACCCAGTAACTTCATCACCTTGCCTTGACTGTGCGCAGGAGCAGCAAGCAACCATCGACCATCGAACAACAGCTGCAGCAACTACAACAACAACAGCAGTCGCGGCGTACAAATTAAAACCTCAGCACATGAGTTTTTTTCTTTCGCTTTTTTGGGATGCAGATTTACGCGGTCCGATAGGAGGCAAGGAGCGCCCGTTCTCGTTCCCAGCTCCTCCTTGTCGTCGTCGTGCCTGGCGATTGCATTCTGTGCCCAGTAGCAGTTGCGTTGTCGATACACCTCGCCAAATCGACAATAAATTCTCAGTGGCCGTGCATGAAATGATTACCCCATGCCCCACCTTCTGCTTCTCCTCCTTCTGCTTTTGCTTTTGGCTGGCAATGTTGTTGTCATCGTTGGCGTCGTGTCTTTGGGTTCTGGACCTCAATACGCTGCTCGTATATCGCTGCGTGGTTATCACATTTGTCTCAGTTTCGTTGCCTTGCATGGCCAAGAGCCAAGCGCATTTTCATACCCTCACCAAGGGTCCATTCATGAGCACCTTTGTAATGTTATTGAGATGTGAATATAAACAGTTTCAAAATTGTAATTCGATATTCCTATGAATGTTGTGATTAATCGAATTCAGTAGTTCGATTAATCGACACGTGTGCGTTCATTTCGTTCATTCCTTTGATACAGTGCGTTTGTCGCTTGAGTCACTGATTCCATAATTTGGTTCCAATAAGCTCCTTTATATGTAGTTCGATCACGTGTGCGTTCATTTCGCTCGCTCATTTGATGCAATCCGTTTGTCGTTTGAGTCATTGATTCGCTCATTTGGTTTCAATAAGCTCCTTTGTGGTTCGATCAGTTTTGCCGCCATTTTCGTTGCCGTTAATTTTGTAAAATATTTTTTTCAAGTGTTAATTAATGCAGTGCAGTGTATTTAAACATTGTTGCAATGTGTTTTATGTGATGTTAACGCTGCCGGCGGTGCAGCCAATTGCTTGGCATGGTGGGTTCGGCTCAGTTCGGTTCGGTTCGGTTGTGGAACGCTTGTGGTCTGCGCCAAGCTTTTGCAAAAAACACTTGGTGTACCTCGGGTTGTTGATCGTCGCTTCGATTTGCTACATTTTTATCTCCTACCGTGAATTTCGTTACTGCTCGTAGCTACTGCAGCAGGAAGCAGCTAAAGGGCAGCCAAAGTCAGCTCCCAAATTCATTTGGTTTTTCTCTTCTTATTGTCCCTACGGTATGTATGTGTCTCCATCTCTTTCTTACTTCTTTTTTTTTGGTGGGGGCGCCTTTTTTTGTGTCCTAGGCAAAGGCGAAGGCAGCGTTGTTGGCTCAGTTGCGCAATGACATAATAAAAATCATTTAAATTAATTTGCCGTTGTTGGGCCAGCAGCGCGTTGTAGCGGCTCCATATGCTTTTATTTGTTTTTTATTTTTATTTTCATTTGGATTTCGTTCGCCTTCCTTTCGATTCTTTGCGTCCAATGACAAAAGCGCCTGTTAATTTAACAAACGTAGCGGGAGAATGTCTATAATGGCCAGCGCAGGAGAAGGGGAAGAGGGAGGGAGAAACGGATGTGGCGGACACGCTGCCATTACAAGGACTAAGTCCGCATCATTAAATTAAAATTGTCGCGCAGTAGAACTGTTGTTTAGGGAGGATTTTTATATGCTGCGCTGTTTTTTTTCTTTTTTTACTCTGATTTTTTTCTATGTTAAGTTTACACTGCTTTTTGTTGTTGTTGTTGTTGCTTTCTTTACGCTTTATTAACAATGCGCTTCAGTTTAATGGCCGCGATTGTACAAATCGCCTTATGACAATTTAGCCAAAGCCCGGCTACAATTTTTATGGTCGTTTAATGCCGCGCAATGGTTTTTACTGTTACCAGTTGGGGGGCTGTCCATCTCCTCTGTGTGTGTCTGTCTGTCCATGCCTCCGTCTGTCCACATGCAAATCTCAGTTGGCGCATCAGCCAACTACAGATCCTGCCTGGGTGTTCCAGGCGATCGAGGCGACGTTGCCGGTTGCCGTTTTCCATGCTCCATTCGCCTGTCGATGGCCGATTTCCGACTGAGTAATTAAGCCTTGTTCAGCAGCATGTTGTTGTTATTCTTGCTGTTGTGTGTTGTTGTTCTTGTTGTCTAGTGTCACGCCATTAAAAAGAAATCACAGTTAAGGCTCAAACGTCTTGTGGCTCGTTTGGTCAGTTGGCTTTTGGCCATATGGCCAGTTGGCAGTTTGATTTCCACGTAAGACTCGACTTGCGACTTGGACTTGGCTAAGCTACAACTTGGACTTCGTCTTGGACTTGAGCTTATCAGCGATGCTGCAACTTTGTTTAACGCCCAAGCAAACAAAATTCATTCGTAGAATTTTGGCCGAAACGCTTCACTGAAATCGATTTGGTGGCTCACTGAGGCCAGAAAGCCAGCAAGAAAGGTCTCTGGAGTGCCATTGCCATAACCATCCAAATTGTGCCTAAGTAGTGACTTTGACTCTGATTTTGACTGCGACTCGCTCGCTTCGTGTGGCAGGCCACACGTTTTGCCACGCACACACACACACACTCACACACATACGCGTTATCGATTAGAAACACATACAAATATACAGATATATACTTATATATATTTTTTTTTGGAATTTCAGTTTTCTCCTGTTACGCTTTAAAATGCTTCCGCTGCCGTTGTTGTTTTTCTCTTTCGTTTCTTTTGCAATTTCGCTTCAGTAAAAGTCCATTTGCCGCCCATCTCAATCCCAATCCCATCCAGACCACACCAGAACAGAACAGAACAGAGCTAGCGAGGCCTGGCCAACCCCAATAGCTCAGAGTTCTAGAGCTTGTGTTGCACCCCTGGTGCGGTTGGTCACGTACAAGATTTTCTCGTTTATTACATTTCCCTTTAGGTTTATTGCTTCTTAGTGTCGAGGCGGCGGCAGCAGCCGCTGAAGAAGCTCTACAATGTCCCAGCCAGGGCTCAGCCGTGCCAGCAAAAGGCGCAAAAAAATGACTTGGAAGTTGACTTGCTACTGACAGCCATCGACCTGGGTTCGTCATGCCCCCTCCCCCCTCCCTCCTATGCCCAGCTCAGCTCAGCTTCTCTATAACTCTGCTCTGCTTTGCCCCTCTCCCCTGACTGCCCTCTTTTCTGACATGTGCAGTTCCCATTTTCCTTATCGTTCAATTTCTTTTCTCTTGTGTTTTTTTCTCCACAATTTTTCACGCTTTTCAAACCCAAAAACGCAACACAATTCATTTGCCTATGTCCTAAACTTTGTTGGGGCTTTAACTTAATGTGCAGGCAAACTGCCTCGCCTCCGTCTCCACCTCCGCCTTTTTGCTGGGTGATATATGCACTATCTCAACAAAGCTTGACATGACATCTCTGTGGAGAGCGCACTCATAAAATTGAAATTACCGGAAGTTATTATATCTTCATATATTAACTGGCATTGTCTCCGACTGTCCAGTCACAGCTATTGTCCTTTGTCCTCTCTCTCTATCTGTTCTCCCTCCGTCTCTTTCTGTGTCGGCCTCCAGCCGTGCATCCTGTAGCGTTTAAGTTTAATTTTGTGCTTTTTCCGCTTGGTCTGATTCTTATTGTGTGGCCACGTCCTGCACTGTGTGTCCTGTGCGTATATATTTCCATATTTCCAAATCAAAATTTAACAACCACAACAATGACAGCCACAAATTGACTAGCATAATCCCCCAAAGGGCCAGTGTTGACCAGAGCTTAAAGAATGTGTTGTAAAATGCGCATAGCTCGTTTTTCAAGTCATTTTACGACGTGGCCTGGCCCATGGCCCATGGATGCAAAGTGGGCTAAACAGCTGAGTTGTGAGTGCTCTCTGCACATGGCTTTCTCCCATCCATATTCATGGTCATTGCCAGCAAAATCAAGGTGACGTCTAACACAGGAAAAAAAGCACAAAAAATGTGAGAGACTATAAAATAGCAACATCACAGAAAAGTAGGAAGGATACAGGCAACAGAGTGCACCCCGCATTTTAGTAGCGAGTGCGAGAGTACGGCCAGCGACCTTTCCACACATGCAGAATATTAAAATCCATCTTTGAAATGCAAGCGGCGTTCGCTGCCCCGTCGACGTCATCACAGCTGCCGTCTCGCTCACACTGGCATGTTTTGGCGGCATGATTTGGAATTTCGGTCAGGTTGGCAGCGCCACCAACAGCAGTGGCAGCTCAGCAAAGAGTTGAATCGAGGACAATGTGTCGTGCTGCTGTTTCCGTATGCAAAGGATGTTGCGCACAGTGCCAACAAAGTTTCGCCTCCAGCCAAACTGGCGGGCCAAGTGAAAGTGAAATTTCACTACGCTCGCCCCCTCTACCCCCCTCCTGGCAATACCCTGTCTATGTGGTGGATGGCATTGAGGAGGGGGTCTGACCAAAAGACAAACAAATGCTTTGCGTACCGCACTTGGACTTGAACCCATTTCGCAATTGCAATTCAGTAGTTCAGAAGGTTCGCGCTCTTCGCTCGTGGCAAATTTGTTATGCAAATGGCCAGCGATTTAATTATCGCGCTAGACAACTGAAATATCGCCACATGAAACATAAACTGAAGCGCATTTAATTAGCGTTAATTGCTGCAATCTCTTCCCGTCGTTGTAGTCGATGTTCTGCTGTTGCTGTTGTTCCTGGCCAAAAGCGATTCTATCTGGCCAAGATACACGTACTATGTAAACTGTAGAGCTCAAACTCATAGTTGAGGCCAGCAGCGAGCAGCGACAAAATTGTTGCCCGCCGGCCAAAACTTGTTTGCCATAATTTACTTGGGCTTTTCCTTTTTCGCCTTGCCTCGCCTTGCTTTGCCACTTGCTCTCATGCTCATCCTAGTCCGAGGTATTCCTTTGGCGAATTTCGATCAATTTCGTTTGCGCTTGGCCATTTGTTAATCAAATGGCCTACAACATTGCAGGTTGCTGTTGTCGTTGTCGTTGTCGCTGTCGCCGTTGTTGTCGTCGTCATTTCGCTATTCCAATTGCCTGGCAAAAGCCTGCGGGAATTTCTGTTGCAGTTTGCCAGTTGCAGTTGCCAGTCGCCAGTCGCTGTCGGGTGGTCGACAGGAAGTGTAACATTTAGTTAGCCAACTAGCTCTTTTGTCTCTCTTTTAAACACCATTAAAATCAACCGAATTCGCGCTCAATTGACAACTTAAGCGAGCGTGTAAATGTTGTGAATTTGAATTTGAATTGATAATCGTCGAGTGAGTGTTGTGAATCATTTGTCGCACTTTTGCTCAGCATCTCAGAGAAGTATTTCCAATCACGAACGAGAGCAGCTAATAAATCACACTTTGCCAACCACACTTAATCCAATGACGACAACAACATGAACAAACAAATTGCAGGCCTTCAGCTGGCAAAAACTGGCAACTTGCGACTGCCAACAGAGAACAACTGTCGGCGAAAAGCAGCCTGGCTGCCTGTGGAAAAAAGCCGCCAACAGTGCCTAAAAAATCTGCATAAAAATCAAACGAAAAGGAATAATAATTTATTATAATTTTGCTGTTTTTTTTCCTTCTCTCTCTCTGTCTCGCTTTACTTGTCTGCGCTGAGCAGAAAATGCAACAGTCTGTTGGGTAAGTCTGTGTACCGACTCGATATGTAAATATCGTATTATGTGTATGTATGTGTGTATGCATGGCATTATTATGTTACGTTGAACTTGAACTTGAACAATTAACTTAAAGTGAAATTTCGTACGCGAGCAGAAATTGTAAAGGGGGCGAAGACGGGCGGAGAGTGAATAAGAGAGAGAGAGAGGAAAGGAGAGGGAGAGATGCCGGCGACTGCGCTTTACAGGCGCGTACGTAATACGCATAATTGAATTAATTTGTATAAATGAATAGTTTAAGTGGCCGGTCGAGTGCGAGTGGCACAGCAACAGTCACAGCTACAGCAGCAACAGCAACTGCGACGCCAACTGCGACTGCAGAATGTGTGGCGCGCATTTAAATTTTCATTTTCCACACGCTTTTTGCAAAAAGCTTTGGCAGCCACTGAAATTTGAATTTCAATTTCCTCGACGTCGACGCTCGACACTCTTCTCTCGTCTCTGTAGCCAACGTGCATCAAAATTAAATTATGCTGAGGCTCGGCGACGGCGACGGCGACGGCAACGCTGCTGACCCAGACAGCGTGCAGACAAAAATTAATAATTTCAATGAGTGAGACGGCAATATTTAATGGCGAGCGTACTACATGGCGTATAATTAACGTGCATATGCCTTGGTTATTATGCTAGTGACGTCACAGACAGCTACGACGACGACGACGCTTTGGCTGCCGCTACCGCTGTGGTTGAATATGCAAAACATACTCAGACACTCACACACACACACACAGACTTACACACATGTGAAAATCATTTAAAATTCTAATTTCAAGACAAATTAAATACAAAGCAAAGCTGCAAGCGTTGATTAAATGGCGCTTAAAAAATAATCCAACGCTTTGGTCAATTTGAATGCCGTGGGTGTTTCAAGTGTTCGCTGCGTTCGTTTGTTCGTTTGTTTGTTGTGGGTCGTTGACCTACCAAACGTTTTTCTAACTCAACAAATGTTATTCTTTGCTTTGGCGTAGAGCTGTGAGTGGGCGTAGGAAATGATATTGGGAGAAATGAAAGGCTTTTTAGAAAGTGGGAATCGCTAACAAATCTTTTTTAATTTTTGTAGAGCAGGAAATTTACTACCTAAAATATTACACACTTCAAATATGGACTGGGAATTGATAACAATTAAAGTGTCTATTTTAAAAGAGAACAAGCTATAAAAAGAATAGTTAAATAAACTTAAAACATCATAAATATTTTTAGAGTTTGTCACAACTTGAAAATAAGTTCAAATTCATGATCAAAACTTCACTAACAATTTTATTTTTTGCAATAAAATTTCAATGTGTAGAAAGATATTTGTGTAAAAATATTTAACATGAGAAAATTATTTAATTTATTTGTGTTTCTTTATATGTTTCCAAGACTGAACTTGTCTTCTATGCTATACAGATCTAAAGAAAACATCTTATATAACTTTGTGACTCGCTTTCTCTCAATAGTTCTTAGACCATTTCTTCTCCATCAACTTCATGTTGGATTTAAGTAAAGTTTTCTCTATAGTTCTTTCTATTCTTTGATTGATTGAAGAGTCTAACATAATGCATCCATCTATTACTCTTGTTTAATCATCGTCACAAACTAAAACAGATTTATTTGCGCTTTCTCCGTTTCATTTCATTTCCTTTCAATTTCTGTGTCACTTTTTTGTGACTTACTCTCGCCACTTGCCGCAATGCTGAAAATGAATTTATGACTAAAAATATTTTGACAGGGCTAAGCTTAAAAAGCTTCTGTGGCCCTTCAGAGCGTGAGGCGTAAGGCGTAAGGCGTGAGGGCAACTAATCAAGTGTGTGGCAGTGGCATGGCATAGACCAAGCTGAAGCAGCCGTTCATCAAATCCAGCGGCCACACGTCGCCGCAGGACTTTTGCTTAGTGCGCTAAGCTAATCAAATAAAAAATAAAATATAATAAAAAAAAGAGAACGAGAAACGAAACGAAATGGAATGAGCAAAGTCGAAGTCGAAGGCAATCTCCCGCTTGGCAGACACAATGCGGCAATTTAATGCTGCATCATGTGCCCGGCGGGCACAACTGTTGTTGTTGCTGCTGCTGCCACAGCTCTAGCTCCAACTGTGTAAGCGACTCCCGCCCCCTCGTATGTCGACCTTCCCGTCTTTAGTCTGATGGCCAAACACACCTAACCCTGGCGAGATGAGGAGCATTAGCGCGAAGCGTTCGCTGCAAATCAAAACACACGTGGCCGCAATTGTGGCACGTTGCACGTGCAACAGTGGCCAGAATGTGCCAGTCAAAAGCGCACTTGTGTGTGCCACACTCGCGAGTCAACTTTAAAAAGAGGCCAGAGAGAAGCGCGCTCTCAACATTCGAATGTTTTCTAGTTGAATATAAATTGCTGGCTATAGAATATACTACAATATATATGTATATACTGTATATGGGTTGCCCCTTGTGTGCCTCAATAAGGAGGGTGTCGCGTAAATTGAATGAATGAATTGCCTGAAACGAGACTCAGTCGCAGTCACAGTCGCAGTCTCGGAGCTGAGGCCAAGTTGAAGGCGTCGTGGTGGTGGCAAGACTGCGGTCGTTTATTTACACAAAAGCTTAAGCTAAACCTTAAAAAAATAACTGTAACTGTTATTCTTAAAAAAAAGACGAGTCCAAAACGGGGTTGCTTGAGGGTGAAACAACACTGTGGCACACAGCCCAACTGACTTGCCACTTGGACGGGGCAAATAGCAGTGGAACTTAAGTCAAGTTCTGCCAGTAAATTGCGTCACGTTTCGGCACGCTCTCTCTGTCTGTGTGTGTGTACGAGTGTGCGACTGTATGTGTGTGTGTGTGTGGTAACCTCCGCTGCTGCTTAACGTACGTGTGCGTTTTGCACGCATTGATTTATCATGATCAACTGGCAACCCCTTTTGTGCAGCTCCCAATTTTTTTTTCGTTTTGCAACAGTTGCACATAAAACTTAAAGTTTAAAACTGCTTTTTTTTTGCCAGTCCCTGGCGATTTGGGTTCATAGGAAATCAATACAACTGCATTGCGATTGCCTCATCCTCATCCGCATCCTCTCTCCCCATTATCTCTTTCTGTTCGCTCCATTCCATTCACCATCCTTCTCGGCTCTGCTCATCAGCTAACGCAATAGCCCGCGGTCAAAATTGACTTACTCTCGTAGTCTCCGGTCTCTGTTTCTGACTCTGGGTTGCCTCGTTACTTTGACTGCCGCACATTGCATTCAATTCGCTGTCCCTGTCCGCCCAATAAGGCAGCATCAGTCGCCTCGGGGCACACACACTCATACTACACTACACTATTCGAATACATTCCTTGGCCCTTATCCTGTCCTGTCTCAATCGCTGTATGCTTCACTTGCGCCATTCTCTGCGCCTACACTCTGACTCTGACTCTCGGTTTGCTCTGCGTCCTGGGCGGCAGCTACGTGATCTTATTTTTGTGCTACGCTTCCCCTGTCGCATTTTATGCCCAATTTTTCTTCTTTTCTTTCGATATCAATTCGTGCGTTTGCTCGCTCACTGTCTGCTTGTTTTTTATCCTTACGCCTGTCGTGAATTAAAAGGATTTAAAGTCGTTGCGCTCTGGCTAAAAAGATAGCTGAATGTTTTTGCAACTTGCGGTTTCCCCTGTCTCCATTCCTATTCTCTGCACCCTTGTCATTTCTATCTTCAACACACTCTGTGGAAATGTGTGTGCGTGTGGCTGTGTGTTGTTTTTGTGGGTTATTACTTTTCAATATTGTCCTTGCGGATTAGTGCGACATGTGCCCGAAGGCCAAGCAGGCGACAAGGCTATCCATATGAACTCAACTCACCATACGCTCCATTTACGACGCTAGCATAAAAGCATCAATGCTGTCCTCTGTCTAGACGAGTTCTTTCTAAATTCTAAAATCGAATTTATTTGGCATTTAAGCAAAAATAAAACTAAAGAACATTATATTGATTTAATATACAGAAATGCTTTGCTATTATTTGGCAATTATATTCAAATAAGTTAGTTGCGAATTAAAAATGTTTAATAAACCTGAAAATAATTTTTGGGTGGTATATCAAATTAACACTATGATTGATTGTATGAATCTATTGATAATTAATAACCAAATCGAATCAAGTTTTGCACATTAAAATAGTTGTAATGCTCACAATTATCAACAAAAAACTATTTTCACTATTAAAAAAATGTAAAAGCATTACAAATTAATGAAAACACATTTTAGTAGAATGTAGTAGAATTAATTATTAATAATAATAACAAGTAAGAATGTTGCAGTCGAGTGTGTTCGGCAGTGAAATACTAGCAAATAAATGCAAAGCAATCCGGAAGCGGTATTATGGTTAAAATATACCAAATTAATATACTAACAAAATACTTAAATATTAATTAATGATAATAATAAATATATTAATATAAAAGATAACATACCAAATTAGTATACTAACAAAATACTAAAATATACAGTAAGTATTCATATATTAGTATTAACGAAAAATATCCCGAATTAATATACTAAATAAAAGAATACTAATACAAAAAGTGAGCCTGAAAGTCTGCTCTGGCTTTGAACTAACTTAATTCTAAGCTACAAACAATATTGAATAAACAAATAATACTAAAAGTAGTTTTTCTATAGACATGGATACTTTTCTGCTCACATCCTTCTACCTTTAAAACTATAGCTTAATTCAAATTCTTCGCTTTCAATTTACATTTGCAACTTCAAGACATACACCTCACAATTTTCGCAGCCTCCTTTCATACTTCTTTACTTTTGAGAGCATCTGTTTCGCCTTTGATTTGGCATTAAAGTGCTGCCGCAACTCGTCCCGCGATTCGCACCCACTTTTGGTATAGTTGAGGCAGCGGGCAGCCCTTTTTCACTCATTTGCAAGTGTGAATATGAATAAATTCGTAAATAAATTGCAGCTTAAAGCCCTTTTTGCAGGCAGGCAGCGTCAGGGCCAATCAGGCCCAACGCATACACAGATACACTTACAGATTCAGATAGGAGGATATGGAAAAGGCGAAGGCAAAAACGGGAAACGGGAAGCTGCAGCCACAACAAGGCGGCAAATATTATCCTTTCAAGTTGATTTGATCACGTACGCAAAAGGGAATTCCGGGACGCATGGCCATACGAAATATGAGCTGAGCTCGCTTTCGCCTGGTGTAGGCCGATGTTGCTGCCGATGCCAAGTGCCAAGTCCTGAGTGGCATGCGGAGGCTTTCAGGCAAATCAAAAACAGCAACAAAAGGCGGCAACGAGTAGTGTGTGCTGGTGTGCGAGTGTGTTTGTGTGTGTTGGTGTCAGCCTAAGGGACGCACTGGCACTTAAACATTAATAGAGCAGCGGGTAGAGTGGGAGAGAACGAGGCAAACGATATGCGTAATAAATGTCGGCAACAGCGTCGACTCGATGCGAGTCCTTGGCGGATGTGTCGAAAAAAAACGAAATAAAGAAGAAAAACATAAGAAACAACTGCTTTGGCAAATCCTAAAATATTAAAGCGACTCCAAGCACAATAAGCGAAATTAAAACAATTGTGTGCAAGGCAGGACTCGAGCAATCGAGGACTCTCTCGCTCTCTCTCTCTCTCAGCTACCCATTCTCGATGGTAACTGCCATAAGAAATATGGCAGTGCGACAAAGCCCTCAACCAAATGAGCCTTAGCCTTAGTCTTAGTCTCCGTCTCAGAGTTTTGCTTAGCGCCTTAGTGCTGACAATTTATGGGCTCGTCGAAGATGCCCGCTAAGCCCAAAACAAACGCCGCCAATTCATTTCGTGCGCCAGTTCGACTTCATTTAACCCGAAACTCGAACTCAAACCCAAAACTCGAAACTCGAACACCCAACTAACCCTTTTTTCTTCGGGGGCCTGGTCTATGTCTTCATTAGCGAGTCCTTTGGTCACGCAACTGTAGCAACTGAGAAATTAACGCAACCCGGGCGAGTCATAAAAATTGCGTTTATTGATGCGCCGCCAAATGCGGCTGCTGTTGCCACTTTAAAGCATTTGAAAGTGAAAATCCTTTTGTCTTAGCAGCTGCCAAAGAAAGTAGCTTTTTCTCTCTTTCTCCCCAGCTAGGTAAATTGCTTAGACATTCAGCCATTTGAGAAGATTTCAACAAATAGCTAAGCTGTTGGAAATTCTACAGGTTTTTTTTTTCATTAATTAGGAATGTGCACGTGTTCACGAGAAGCGGTTCTACAACACAGTTCTCCATTCTGTTTAACGGCAACCGCTTTTGCCAATTGGCAATTTTTCCAAACATTCAATTTCCAATTGCAAGCTGACAATCTGTCAAAAAATACTTCGCCTGGCAGTCGCCATCGTCAGCCTCATCATCTCATGGAAGTTATAAACGTAATCGCATCTCGTATCTATTCGTGTATAATTAGACTGCAAAATGGTCTTTGACAAGTAAATGACAAACGCTTTTGATTGCTCGATTAAATTGCGCCGTGTGCAATTGTTAATTGAACAACCTTTGTTGGGGTTTGAGTTGTTCTTGCTTCAGAGGGGGGGGAATTTCGGTTACGGTTACGGTTTCGATTTCGGTTTTGGTTTCATCAATGCGGCACGTCGCCATTGCCGCATGATATGTGGCCATAATGCGTGTTGTGGCTGAAATAAGTACATTCTAAACTTTAGAGCTGCTGCTCCCCAAACTTCGCCAAGAGGCAAAAGCAGGTGGCACCTTGGCTTTATTGATTTCTGCGGCTGGCTTTTATGAGTCAAGAGAGTGAAGTTGAGAGTTGAGTTGTGTGTGTCGTGTAGTGTGTGGTGTGGTGTATGTTGTGTGTGTTGTGTATTGTGCTTGCTTTTCGGTTTTCATTTCTTGGCATGCCAACCCCAAGGCACATGCAATTAAGCGCACATGTGTGTAGTTCCCCTCCCACACTCTTTCTCATTGCTCCCCTCCCCTCACCTGTGCGACAGGCCATGTAAAATTTTACAACTTTTGGCGAGCGCGCGCGTAGCAACTTTGACGCCTCATTGACTCGAGTGGATTCACGTTGAGAAGGAGTCAACTCCTGGAGCTCCAGCTCGCAGCTCGCTGCTCCTTGTCCTGGCGTGTCACATGCATTTGGGTCGAGATGGCGAGCTCTACTTTATGCCGCGTGTAGTTTTGTCCTTATGAAAATGGCGTCCTACATGCGCATATTGTACACGCTTTTCACTGGCTTTTCTTTCTCGCTTTTGTTTCTCATTTTGTTTGCGATGTTTTTTCTTGTTTTTTGGCATTTTTTCGTGTGTTGTGTTGTGGTTTGGTTTGGTTGTTGTGGCCTGTGGCCCGTGTGTTTTTATTTTGGCAATTAAATGCATGCGGCGAATGTCGACGATGGCGTTGATGGCCGCCCTGGGCTCGTGACTGAGCTGCTGGCACGTTGCATGCCGCATACTAAGTGTCATTATGAGCGACGCTTTTTCAGTTCTGCCTAAAACCCCCGTAGACGAGGTCTGTCATTATGGCTGCACACACACACTCTCTCACTCCCACACAATCACACTTGCAAGTAGATGGCGCGCACACACACAAACACGCACACAAAGGCACACACAATGTTGCAATTACGTTGCGTTTGGTCAAAGAAAATTTGCCTACAGCATAATCCAATTTAAAGTGTTTAAATCAAATTTTAAACATCAGAACGAAGTGGCATTGTATAGACACAGTCCTCCTTTCTACTGATTGCCAATGGGCTTCAGCTTCGACCCTCTCCTTTCACTTTCTGCGTTGCGATGCGGGTGGAAATTTTGGTGAATTATGTTTTAATAAATGTGGCACGGTGGTTGCTCTGCCACGTTGTGCGGCCTTGGTTTGTTGTACCTACGCGCCACTAAACCATGAAATGCAATCAAATTTGCGGTCGTCAAATGGCAAATATTTTCCCCCCTCTCTTAGACACTTTAAAGAGCGTCAAGCGGAGGGAGAGGGGGCAGCTGTCAGTGCGCGTCAGTTTGCCAGCTCGAACTGACAGCCTCAGCTACAGCCTCATCTACAGCTTCAACCTCTCCACCCACACGACTGTACAACTCAATTTTGAGTTTTCGCTTTTTGGATTTTTGAAATTGCATGGACATGGAACAGCACCGCAAACAGCCACCGCATATCGCACACATAGAGAGAGAGAGAGTGTCGCGAGTTAATGAAAAGGATACACATGTCAACTTCAATTTCTGTTTTGTCGGCCGTTTTTGTTCTTCGAGGTGTTTGCCACAAGGGTTGCTCAAATTAGTTACTTTCTTTATTCCTACCTACAAAGTTCTCTAACGCCCCGGAGGGTTGACTCAACAGCTTCTTCCTTCCATCGTTTGCCGTAGGTGTTGCTCAGCGCAATCTGTTACATTTTTCATCAGAAACTTTCAATGCCTTTCAATTGTCGTCATTGTTGTTGGCTTTCAAATATTTGCACTTGTGCCTTACAGAATACTGAAAAGAATCAAAGCGCTAATTCCACCCACAATTTGCCCACAATTGTATTTGGTTGGGCTCTCACAAATCGTTTTGTTTGCTTGTTTGGCCTGCAGTTTAGTGCACAATCAATGTTTAAGCTGAGAAGCTTTCGTTTAATTAGCCAACTGCGTTTTTGTTTACCAACTGGATCGACATTAGATGGGCTAGGCTAGCTTACTTCTCTCTATCTCTCTCTCTCGAAGCTGCTGCCCCAGGGCCAATGATCAATTGAAGTGCGCTTTTTAATGCACTTTGAGAAACGGAAAGCAATAAAAAATCGATGTGGGGGTAATCAATTAATATTAGCAGCGATAAACGTAAAGTTTCGCTAGCTATTCAACTACTTCACTACCTTTAGTTGGGACTTAAGAAGTTTCAAAATTATAAAAAAAAAGATTAAAAAATAAGTAGGGCAGAAGAAATACTTTGAATATTTTTTTAGTTTTATAATAAATCAGAAACATTAAATTAAAAAAAAAAACTGAAATTATTACAAGATTATTATTATAGAACAAAATGATAAAAAAAAAATTTTAAATACATTTTTGACTATATATTTTTTTGCTTATCTCGAGTAAATAATTAAAAGCTTATGCTCAAATTGATCTTAATATTATATATATAGTTAGATAGATAGAAAATCTTAAAATATGTTGATTTTTACAACTAAAAGGAAAACTTAAATTTTCAATTTTCATAAAAAAACAAGAATTATTACTATAGAATAGAACTTTTAAAAAAATAAAATTATTATATACATTTTAAACAATTTTCCTTATTAAACTGCTCATCTCAAATGCATTTGAGAAGCGCATAGAAGCGCTCGCTTTCGCTTTATGCATTTTGAATTTTGCTATGTTTTTTTTTTTCTACGATTTTCACATTGAATGTGGAACTTGTTTTCACAGCCATAGACAATAAAATGCAATACAACACAAAAGATGATTTATCGTGTGATTAAACAGGAAGATATTTCAGATATAGACAGTACGTTTATTATTATTTTTTTATTTTGCAGCGTGACTACAAACATGTTTTTCGTTAGATGAGAGTGAGAGACTGTTGTTGTTAATGGTTTGTTAGTTTTGTTATTGTTATTGTTATTGGGATTGTGATTGTTATAAAGCAGTTAGTTTAGAAGGCAATAAGGCTATATATTCTAAATTATAGAATTGCATTTATAAGTAATATTAATTAGCTATAAATAACATGAGAAACAACTGAAATGCACTGCGTTGAGTTGACTTCTAACTGGTTTTGCGTTGTTGACTAAGCCGCCCCCGGGGGCGCAACATGCACAGTGGCTGCGAATTGTAAGCGCCCAGCGCGATTACAAGGCCCACGTTAGATATAAATAACATATAGCGTACTATAAATCAATGAGCTAGGCAAAAGGCGAAAGGAGAGAGAGAGGGGCAAATATTCAGACAAAGATAAGGTTTATCGCACGGGCGCGTACGGTAATTAAGAGGTCGAAACTAACATTAATTTGAACAGGAGAATATGCACGAGTACTCACACTAGCACTCACACTCTTACACTGACACCCACACTCCCTTTTCAGAGTCAAACTGAATCGTATCCGCATCTTATGCTCATTAGCCACAGCCTGTGCCTTGACCGCCAAAAACCAAAGTTCAAAATAATTAATGACCTCTGGCCACAGTTAATGAAAGACGTAATTTTTTCGGGTATCTTGAGCAATTTTTGCCACAGCAATGTGGCAAATGCCAAGTGGAATGTGGCATGTGGCAAGTGCTCGCATTATGAGTGGGGTGTTAGCTTCTCTCTCTCTCTCTTTCTCTCTCTCTTCCAATATATCTCTCACTTTGCTAGTCTGTCCAACTTTGATTTATTTATGGCTGCCCAGCTGATTAGCCCGTGCTCCTTGACCTCTCAATGCCCAGCGAGAGGTGATTGAGTGCCACTTGCCCAATGTCTTGTCTAATTTGCACAGCTTGAATGGCGAAATACGCTGGGAAAGTACAGATAGAGACGATTGAGAGTAAAATGGGAATTTAGGCTATGCTTCCTTATTAATTCATTAAATTTAAAAAAATATATAAATGAGATTTTATGTGCAAACATTATTTATAATAAGTATAATGATTAAAGTTATAAAAAATGTTTTGCATAAATTATAATTTATATATTATTCTGTATAATATAATGATTAAAATTAGAAATATAATTAAATAAGTAATAATAAAAAATTTAATACCATAAAATTTATATATTATGATATATGCAAAGTTTACTTATAATAAAAAGATTGAAACTACAAATACAATTAAAATTATTACAGTCAATCAATATTATTGCGGTTTAATTAATGAATTAAAGATTTTATTCAGAAATATATATAAATTTAATTAATTCACTACTTGTTAAAAGCATTTTTGTGGTGCGTTAATAGTATTTGTGACTTGTTGTTAAATAAATTAAATATTAATTGGAATATGTGCAAAAAACAATTTTTTTCGAAAACATAATAAATTTTAAGAAAGATTTAAATAAATTAAATTAATATTAATGAACATACTTATTATCTAGGTAGTTTTAGTATAACTGTATTTCACCACAACAAATTTGTAATAAAGTAATATCTTTTCTAAGTCTAGGGTATCACATACTTCTAGTATCTTTCCCTTTAGCTACCAATTGAAGCTCTCTTGGCCATTTCGAATACCGCAAATTATTTATGCCTTTTGCGCCCTGCCCCATTGCTGACCCATTTCTCGGCGTCTTGGCCACGATTGTGGTCCTGTTTATGGCCTCGTTTACTATCGTTATTGCTGCTCTGCTTTGCTTTGCTTTGCTGATTCGATGGCTAATGGAATGCAGCTACTCATATCGACTTGCTCATAGTTAAGACTATATAAATCGCGTAATCGTTGCAGCTGAGCAACAACAAGAACAACAACAACGACAGCAACATTAGTAACAGCAACAACAACAATGTCACGTTCAATGTCAAATTGCTTAGTAAAAATTTGCAAAGGAAGCGTGTAAAACGTTTAAAATATTTTCTCATTAGACAACTCGCAACACTGATGCCGACGGTTGGCTCAGACTGTTGACTGTTTGGATTTGCTTTTTCTATTTTTTTTTCTCTATTTTTTGTACAAGTTTATATATGAAATGTCAAACGGCAACGACAGTTGCCAGAAGCAACAACAAATTGACCTTCATTTCTCACAAGCGCAACTGCAACTGCATCAAGCAGCAACAACAACAACAACTGCAACGACAACAACCCACGGCTGCTGTGTTTATCTCTATGGCTGTCTGACTAGTGTGTTGACTGGGCCTGGCTTGGACCCGACTCAGAGAAGCAGAGTCAGAGCCAGACTCCGAGTCAGAGCCAGAGCCAGAGCCAAGTGTGTGTCTCAGTTACAAGCGCTGGCGTCTAGCGGGGATCGGTTAACTGCCTGACAGCAACATTGAATTGCTGCTCAAGTTGTTGTTGTTGTCGCTGTTGTTGTTGTTGCTTACGTAAGTAGCTGGGCAGCAGGGCGCTACAACAGCAGCCAGAGTCACAGCCGACGCCGCCGCCTGTTGAGCAACATTGAAACAAACATGTGGCAACTATCGACAGTTATCGCCATAAATTTTGACACTCCGCCTCGCGCCGCTTTGCCAAATGCAAAAAGTGTCGTCAGCGGCGACACAAATGGACAAATTGTCCAATCTGGAATGGGAATGGGAACTGCCAATTGAAATTGTGAAATGTTGCCTCATCTATCTCTTGCTCTCCCATTTCTTTTTGCATTTTTGCAAATCCTTTCAATGTTTGCGCTGTCACGCAGCTCAAATATGCCACACATAAAATCTACACAAAAATCACAGAGTGTGCGTGTGTGTGTGCTGAGAGGCATGGGAAGTCTGCTGCTGCTCCCGCCGCGTGGCATGACGCCAACTAAGGCTGTGTCAATATTTAGTGGCAAATTAAAAACTAATCACAATGCATATTAAAACAATAGGCAATTGGCCAAACATGCAACTGTTGCCTGCCACCCTTACTTGCCACACGCTGCGGCACGCTCGCTGCCCTCTGTGTGTGCCGTGTGCAAACAAACTGGCTGTCAACTTTTGACGTTTCGTCCAAATTGGAAAACAGTGCAACAATTATTTCCATGCGAAAACTTCAAAAACTACAAAGATTCACCACGAATCTTCGCAGCGACTTCTCATGCCCAGCCTTTGCCAATCAACTAAGGTTAAAGTCATCGTCAGTGTTTGGAGGAAAGAAGAGTAAGGAGAGGAGGGAGTTGCTCTGTTGTTCTGTGTGTGCCCGCGAGCGACAATTTTGAGTTGTCCCCCAACTCATCAGGAAGACTAACGCAATCATCGACTGGCTGGAAACCAACCACCACAGCCAACCAACAACGAGGCCTCATCAACTCTCCACCAGGCACCAGGCAACGATAGCGACGCCATCAGACCCAAAAGTGTCAATCCAATTACCTGTTCGAGCGCCGGAATCTTTTGCGACATGTTTCATAACTGTGGCGAGTTTTGCCACCAAACTCCAGGCGCAGAAAGCGCTCTCATTGTTGGCAACGCATGCTTCGTTGGCTACACACACCAAAAGGTGGGGGTAAAGGAGGCAAACATGGCATAGGAAATGGAGATGAAGATGAGGATGAGGATGAGAATGAAGAGTATTGCCAATGGCGTTTATCAATTTGCCAGTGCCCAGTTCATAGTTGTTCTCTACACTCTTGAAGCTGCAGCAGACGACAAACTTCCGTTGGCAGCCCACCCAGAACGTGCCACAGAGTGAGAGAGCGAGAGCGAGAGAGAATGAGACGCCATTGGCCATGGGGCACTCATTAACACGTGTTTACTTAGCCAGTCCTTAAGCGTTTCGATCGACGCCAATAACAATAACTGCAAGCTCATGCTCAGAGCATCCAAAAACGAATCCAATCGAATCGCATTCGAATTGAATCGAATCGAATCGAAAGAGAAACCTTCTTCCCCCAATTGAGTTGGCATCCTCCTCGATGGGTGAAACGATCTCTCGTACTCATACTCATACTCATTCTCGGTTCTCATTCAGCATTCAGGCAACTTGTAGTGTTATTATTTTCATTGTTAATATTTGTTACACGCCTTTTGTCTCGAGCTCGACTCCAAGGCGGCGACTGACTGCAGCACTCGAGCCGCGCGTATTTGGAGTGCATTTGATTGGAGTCAGCAACCGTTGATGACTCAATGCTGCTGCTGCTGCTGCTACTCCCGTCTCTGGATGGTGGTCGAAAAGTGCTTATTTAGTGACTCGCCAGAGACAGACACAGAGACAGAAAGAGAGAGAGAGAGACACTTCTTGAAGACACAAGATCCCGTCGTTTTGTGGCTGCCGTTTGTGTTCACTGTTGTGTGTTCTCTTCTTGTTTGAGCTGTTTGCTCAGGCCACTAAAGAAACGAAGACAAAAACGAGGCTGAAACTGAGTTCATTGCAGCACACAACACAACACAACACAACACAGCACAGTCCTTCAGCTGGCAAGTGGCGCAGACAGCCTCTTCGATGATGCTGTTGCTTTCAAGTGCAGCAAGATGACCAAGTTAATTTCGAGCCCAGACTTTGAGAGGCAACAACAACAACAAGAAGAACAACAGCATTTCGGTTATCAATGGCAACAACAGCAACAGCGGATGCAGTTTTGGGATGGAGGAGGAAAGCAGACGTCGCTGGGTTGCCTCTAATTGATATGGCTAAATGGCTGTCTAAAGAGCTGGAAGAGAGCTGAAAAGATTGCAACTGGTACCTAGACATGTTTCATGTTGATGTCGCCAGCGTGTACGTGGCAATGCGTAGAATTCCATATAAAATAATTAATGAATGTCACAGCCAAATGCCAGCTGAAGCAGCCACAGCCAGCTCCAACAGCAGCCACAGCACCAGCAGCAAATCAGTCTCAGTCAAAGAGCCAGCCAGTCTTTAGTATCCAGTCACAGGAACGTTCTTCTCCTGCTCATCATCTTCAACGTTGTCGTTCGTATCGTTTGTCAGCATTGTCCGCATAGTTGGCGTCAATAATAAGTGAAACTGATGGATGCCTTGGCCCGATGCTGGTCTGATGCTGGTCGAATGTTCTTCTCAACTAAAATGTGCAAAAAATAATTTTTGAAGCGCACTGTGGAACGCAGTAAATGACAGAGAATGAAATCGTGAAAATATTTGCGTGTGTGTCGTATGGTTACTGTCACACTTAACGGCGCAACGAGCACATAGATACTTGAAGCACATACAGAACAGGTAAGAAAGGAGGCAACAACCAACAGGCAACAGCCAACAGCAACCGGGCAGCCAAGTTGCCTTAAATGGATGCAAAGGATGCACACACAAGGCACAAGGCAAGGCAAAAATGCTTTACACTGTTGTCTGCGTAGCAAATTTGTAAAATTAAACAGTCAACAGCCAACCAGGGGCAAAGACAACACACTGTGGATTGTTAGAGGCAAGGACGAGCCACCAAGGAGAGGCGCAAGGAATGGAGGAGATACTGGAGGGGCAGCTGCCATACTTCAATTAAACCAACTTCATTAAATTTCAGCTAACAAAGGCGTCAACGTGGGCGTGGGATGAAGATGACGATGTGGATGAGGATGAAGAGGCATGTGGCATGTAGCAAATGTCTGTGCTCTGTGCTCTCTCGTCATCTACATGGCAGTTACACGTCTATGCTGTCTATATATACATACATATACACATATATATATATATATAGATACACAGATACATATAGCCTAGACTAGATTGAGCAGAGTGCCTGGAAATTGTCAGTAAATTGGCTCAACAACAACCAAGATGCCATCAACAACAGCAACAGCAGCGGCAACAGCAACGACAACAACAAGAATAACAAGCAAAATTGCCAAGCTACATTTTACTTCGATTTCTCGAGGTTTTGTGTTTTGTCAGCAGAAATTTGCTTATATATGATGGCAGCATGAGTACAAGAGAACAAGCCATGAATATGGCTAAGGTGAAGCAATGCGAACAATAGCCAATTGCCCAAAAAGGTGGAATAGATGCGAAAGCAAAAACACGGTACAGCTCCCAAAAGCAACACCAGCAAACTATGAAGGACTAGCCAGGACCCTCACGCAGAACAATGAGAGATCAAATCAGCAATTTCGTCAGGAATTTAGAGGAATATTTTCTGCATGCCTCCAACTCATTTACAAGTTGAGCAATTTGACTAAAAGCTGGCTGCTGTTATTTCAAAATTGACAGTAGTCAAAAGCTAAAAGATGACAAAATTGAGTCACGAATACTTTACCTTGGATATATTAGAATTAATTTCTCAATATTTTTCATACTAGTTGATTACAGTCCTAAAGGTGACAATTTGAAATCTACTATGTATAGCATGATGTTAAATATTTTTCGATCTATCCCATTGGCATTTACCAGTTTAGAGTTAGTGGTCCTAATCCTAAAGGTAACAATAGCTTAAAGATATAAATGCTTTACTTTGGGACTATGGAATACTAGAATTATTTGTCTCTATATATTTTCAAAAAATATAAAATAATAAGAAAAGCTGTCAGTTGATAAAGAAAGCATAATGAAGAATATTTTATAGAATGTAAATATTACAAATATATCTCCAAGTTTTTTAATTTTTATAAAGCCTTTAGACAAGCTTAGACTCGCTACAAGTTTTTTACCCTTGTTCTAAGTTTTCGGTAGTCAGAAGTTTATATACTAAAAAAAATTCTCTAACTTTACTACTATGAACTTTTCCCTGCTATTTTATTGTCTAGTTAGCTAATAGTCGCATGTAAGATGTTCTTCATCTATCTAACATAGCATCTCAAAGCAATTTCAATTGCCACTTGCTCGCCCTAAGTTACTGCTAAGAGACCCTTAGAACAACTGCGCTGTTGGCACATTTAACACCTAACAGATTTTTCGCTATCAATGCGACTTCACCAAAAAAGACAAATCACAAGATGGTCACATAAAACTTGCCAGCAAAATCAACCCAATTGCGACATCAATTTCCAATACGCGAACGCTCCCCGAACTTTGATTTCATCGCATGTGAGACGAAGGAGACCCAGCTCAAAGAGAGAAAGAACTTTTGGGCAAATTATGCTGTTATCTTCATTAGGTTGACATAAGTGCAGCTCAAATGCGCTACCCCAAAGGAATTGTTTAGGAGGAGAGGTCAAGCAAAAAAGTGAAAATTGTTTATAGAGCGCGTGGGTCGAACAATGGCGACGAATCTTGGGGTCACTTTTTTTGTATTTTTTTAGTGGACATTGGGCGAACTTAACGCCTAAGATATCAACGACTCTAGTTGATGTGGGGGGCGTTTAGCCTAAAGGTCTTAAGAGGAGGGATGAGGTGAAGGGAGCAAAGCATACATATGTGCAGCGTCAGCTATTTGTCTGTTGACTCAAAGGACACGTATATATAGTAAGAGTATGTGTGTGCCTTGTCTACCAGTCGCAAGACTACAAGTATTTTATTGTTGTTATTCTTATTGTGTGTATGTGTGAGTTGTGTTGTTGTGGCTTGAACTGCTTTTGGCATTTGGCTGCGTGTAATGCGTATTTGACAAATAAACAGTTGATTTGCCCCGCTCGTTCGTCGATAGCAATCAAAGTTGGACGACGACGGCAGCAGTAGTAGTTAAGTTGTTTGGCGCTGGTAAACAAGTAATCGACAGGAGGGAAATCCCTTCCAAACAGCTGTGATAGCTCCTTAGCTGCTTAGCTGTTAAGCAGGTCAAAGTTAAACGTATCCCCAAAAAAAAAATAAAGAGAACGCCCACACACATGCTGAGATATAGTAGAGGGAGCAACTTGTCCGAGGCATGTGAAGCATTTTAAATTTACAAATTCCAAGCGTGCACATAAAATCAACAGACAAGCTAAACAGCCAACAGGAGGGAATATGAGTGCCGAGTATCTGAAGCTGAAGCTGATGCTGAAGCTGATGCTGATGCTGAAGTACCTAAAGCGCGTGACATTGTCGGGAGATGTCCAAGAATCTCCTTTGCACAGCTCAATATCGATTTCTTTAGCCAGCTCTCACTCACTCTCTCTCTCTCTCTCTCTCTTGGTGTCTAGTTGTTTGTGCTGGACACAACAGTGGCATTAACATGCAGGACGCATAGCATTCGAGGCAGCAGCAGCAGCAGCAGCGACAGGAGCAACCTATTGATTGACACAACTTCCACTTCGTTCTTCTCTCGCATTTCTATCTCTGTGTGTTTTTTCCTGCAGTTTTTCTGTTTGATTCTCTTCGCTCTTTTTTTTTGGGGACGCGCATTTTTCGCAGAACGCCGGAAGCGCTTGTTTAAAGCAGAAATGTTTTTGGCTTTTGCGGCTCTTGGAGTACCTTTGATTGCCGGGATTGTCGAGGTTGTTGCTGTTGCTCTAACTGCTGCTGGCAAACAATGGAGTTGCCTTGGTTGTTGCAAATTTAATGAGCATAACGGTAAAGTTTTTGATGAAACAATACAAAAATACGAATCAAAGTCAAGACTTAACAAGGCCTCGTAGATCTTATCGCCTTTTGTCATATTCAGCGAGACAGTCGCATCTCAGCTCAGCTCAGTCGTCCATCCGGCTCGTCAACTCCTCCGACGAAAATCACTCCAACTGAAGCGAAGAGGTATAGAGGAGGAGAAGGGAGACGAGGTGTAGACGGGCATGTCGAGGCTCCCGGCAGGCACATAAATCGTCAGCTGTCAAATGGTCAAGAATTTCTCGACTGGACCTCGGACCTGGCCATGGCGTGTTGTTTGCCCAAGATCGGAAGTGCGTAGCAGCAATGCAAGTTGCAACTTACACGTTGCAAGCGCTGGCAAGGCAAGGAATGAGACTCGAGCTTATCGACCAGTCCATATAATGCTTAAACTTGCGCTGCGAGACCGAAACTTGGGGTCTCGACTGTGGTTTGGGGTGTCAAGACATGCGCCAGCCAGCCAGCCAGTTGGAGCGCGTGATTTAGTCGAATTCACGAACTTAATGAAGCCCTTTAAATCACGCAAGCTCTTGCGCCACTTAGAATGCAGCCAGGGGAAGCTCAGATTGAGCCACAACAACTAGTCCAGCCAAGCCATGCAAAACCCAAAAACAACAACAAAAACGGCGTCGACGACGTCGTCGAGGACGGCAAACTCCTAAAGATCTCATTAACACCACGCGGGCATAATTAAAGCCGACGACTTACAAAGTCAAATCGCGATTGCAGCTGCTGCAGCCCCAAAAGCGTGCACAGCAGTTGGAGCAACTCTCCAAGCAGCAACAGCAGCAAACTCCAGATCCAATCGATGCAACGAGCAACGAAAACCAAACTGAAAGCACCCAAAACCGAAAGGTTCTCTTCGATGGCGCTAAGTGTTGCCAGCCTTATAATGAGCTGGCTTGCGGTGCTTGCAACGTGCCTCCACTATTCACTTACCAATTGCTGTTTATTATCTTTATAGCTGATGCTCACTCCACTCTCCACTTCTCTTTACGTTTTTTTTTTCTTTTTTTTTTTTGAGTCTCTGCATGTTCTCGACATGAAACCACAAAATAAAATGAAAACAACAGCAAACAGCAAACAAAACTTTCAAAATTGCCCCATCAAGTTTTCTGGTTTGGCATTGAGCGACCATTGCAACATTTGTCGCTGACATTCCCTTGCAACTTGACGTATGCATTGATTGATGGATGGTCCGATCGATGCTTTGCCTTCTGTGCTTGCTTGCAGCTTGAAAGGATGTT
Source organism: Drosophila albomicans (assembly GCF_009650485.2). Lineage (NCBI taxonomy): Eukaryota > Metazoa > Arthropoda > Insecta > Diptera > Drosophilidae > Drosophila > Drosophila albomicans. The sequence goes on along the minus strand of NC_047629.2, from coordinate 37,928,202 downwards.
GCCTTTAACCAACAACAGCAGCAGCAACCACAACAACGAAACAAAACAATAGCAACAGTTTTCAGTCCTTGCAATGCTTGTTGCAATTTCTCTTCTTTTTTGTGTTTTTTAGCAATCGCAAGTCAAGTTCACACGTCGCAAAATTGTTGTTTCATTTTTGAAATATTACAGAACTTTCAATTGTGGTAAACAGCATTTGTGGTTGCTACTAAAGAGGTTAGCAAAACGGTGTTGAAATAAATATACAGCTGCTATTGAAAGTTTTTTAATGCCATCAATTATTGTGGTCAACATTTATAGAAATTACTCGTTTAGGTAAAAGTGGAAAAAGGAGCATTATTAGATGGACAAATGGGCTCAAATGAATGAATGAAATTCTTAGTAAAACATAACGTAAGAGTTAAAAGAGAAGAACTAAGAATAAATAATGAATCGGAATTTACAAGTATTATCTTTTTATTTGTTTTAAGGTCCATTACATTAACTATGAATCATGTTATCTATTTATTGCTATTATAAATATTTCATTGAATTGTAAATTGTTTTTCTATTGAACGTATTGACAGAATGATTTGATGTAAATTATATTAATGAAAATGAATAAAGAAAGAATAGTTGTTGTTTAAATAAAACAATTCCCTACATAGTTTAGTTTAAGTCACTCTTATTAATAAGGAATGTCATTATTTATTTTCATCAATTTTTAATATTTAAATTAAATTGAAACTGTTTTTCTATCCAACTTTGCAACTTGGCATCTTAAATGAAGTAATTCCCTATCAATGGAATCGATAGAAGTCATAGATAATTGTAGTACTTAGAATGTGATTTAGATTAATTTAAGCAATTTCTTTCAATTGCCAACTTGGCTAACTTGTGCTGACAGAAAGTGTTCAACGTGGCTTGTTTTTGAAAAATCACCGCGATAAGACTAGAGTAGACTAGGCGAGGAGCTGGACTAACATAAACCAAAGAAATCGCACCCAGAGCGATGAAGGTAACTAAACAACTCCCACGGCAGCTTCACATTAGACAGATAGATAGACGAGCCCAAGAGCTCGGCCCTAGCCAAATAGTATCATTGGGCCATTAATTATGATTACCACGTGGCAAGACACACGACCTGGCGGAACTACCGCTCATTGCAAAAGAAGCAGAGGAGAGCTGCAACAAAGTGACCACTGATGCCACCACCGTGGAAAGAGGACGAAACCGAGACCGACACCGACACCGGCTAATAAACGGGCATTTGTAGCGCAATCAATTGTTTCGAAATTGTTGTACACCATTATGATCATTGTGCTTGGACCGTGGGTTGCCCTGCTAAATGGTTATGGCCTGTCATAAGTTGCCAGCGGGTGGCTGGAGATGGGCGTGCACCCGCCTCTGATTCGACCAACACCCTTCGCCGTAATCGTATTCCCAAATGAATATGCAAAAGTGCAGGAGCGAGCATGAGAGAGAGAGAGAGAGAGCGAGATAGGGAGAGGAAAAGGAAAAGAGGGAGCAGGAGCAGGATATCTCATGGCCGTTTCCGTTTGCACAATTATGTTTATTAAGAGCGAGCGAGAGTCAGAGGCGAGTCAGAGATGTGGCAAGGCGCAATCGTCAAAGATGATTTACTTACTTCCGTTTTTGGGCCAAGGGAAAAAGCCGAGCCGAAGCATGGACTATGGATTGTGCCAGGATAAGTTGAAGCTTGAACGGGGAAGGGGCACGAAGACTGGCAATAAAAATATATTAGTGCAATTACAGCAGCCAACTGAGCCAAACAGTCGACCGTCTAATTTAGGCATCGTCGCCGTCGTCTCCCTTTGCCCAGTCATGTCTTTTGTTTTTGTTGCTGCTGCTGCTGCCTTTCATTTGTTTTTGAAGCATTTCAATTTCCATTTCTCTGGGGGATTTACTTTCCTTCGCCTATTTATGGTACGGGGGGCGCACTTTCAGTGCGCTGATTAAACCAAATTTGCTGTCGATTCACAGAGCCAGAGACGCACAAAAACTACTTTTTTACTAAAGGCAGAAGAGAGCAGTGTTCGTACAATTTTGATGCTGCCACGATAGCTGGCGATACGCCATTCAATTTGCCTGAATTGGCGCATGTTAATCAGACGAAGAAATGGAGAGATGTGCGAAGGCATATTAAAGCGTCGCCAAGAAGCTTAAAACTCTACATAGAATAAGAGAGAGTGAGAAAGAGCGAGAGAAGTTCTCTTTTTACTGTATCCTGAGGCACGCAATAACCTCAGCGAACTGCAGACAATCAATCTTACTTTGCGCTTTAATTCAATTTCGATTGTGACATCTGCCTTTGGTCTCGCCATCGCCATCGCAGTGGCAGTCGCATTCGTGTCTGGAGAGGAGCATGTCCTTACGCAGCAGCAGCAGCATCAGCAGCAATCGCTTCTGCAGCCTTGTGCACTTTTGGCAATGCGCTCAGGCGTGCCACTTGCCTGCACAGGATTAACGACAGCGAGACTGCGAGACTCCAACTCCGACTCTGACTGCAATCCGTTTGGTCATGTCCTTGTTTTTTTTTTGTTGCTCATTCGTTCATTCTTCATCGCATGTGGTAGCTGTGACTTCGTTGGCTGTGTCATGCGTGAGGGCAGCGAAACGCTGCTCAATTTCGCTTGGCTAAAGAAGAATTGACAGTCGCCCAAAGGATATTGTGACAGGCATTCGGCACATTCGGCACATTTTGAACAAAAGGATTCACATTTTGGTATTTTTTGGGGCGAACTGCTTGCCACAAAAAGGGTGGCACACACACAGATTTGCCGCCGCAGTTATTAGAATGTCCTGTCCGTCAAGAGCGTTGAATTCGCGTCACAGTCATCGACGTCCACTAAACGATTTTGCCAATCGAATTTCGGCAAGTTTCAAGCGAAACATGAGTTGGGAAACAAAAAAAAGGGGTTACTTGACCGGCCAAAGTTAATCGGAAGTTAATACGCTGAGTTGCCAGATTTGTTATTGCCATCGAGTGCGATTGCTGTGTCACGGCCTCCCAACTATTCCAGATGGAATTTTCATTAAAATCAGCTCATGCACGCGACAGTTTTGGGACAGCGTACAAAGGACAAGCGGCAGGACATGCAGCACAGACGCGTAGGTGGCTCTTCTGACAGCGGCAACTAATGAGAAATTCATAAGCTGTCCGCCAATAAACCCCAAACCCAACTTTAACCAAAACTGAACTGAACTGAGGCAACTTCAACATATGCGTTGCCATCCCTCTCTCTATATCAGAGTCATCCTCACCCTCGCCCGCCGGCTGTGATCGATCACAATTTCTGTGTACTTAATAAATAATTGCAATATAATTATGCACGTGAAAGCAAATAGCCAAAATATTGTAGGCCAAGTCATGACAGAAGCTAGGCCTGGCATTATGCGCAAACATCTGTCGCAAAAAACCAACACAAAATGCAAAAAGTTGTCGAGGATTTACAGCAAAACGACACGAAAATACACTATGAAAATGTAGATATTAGTAGGGAAATCTTTACTAATTTTGCTTAAAAGAAGTACTTTAAAATAAAATTAGACTTCTTTTTATAAAACTTTTAAATCGTTTTCAATACATTTAACATTAAAAGAATAAATAAAATTAAACAGAAAAAAATCTAAAAGATTATATAATATTAAATAATGTTGAAATTATCAGAAATGTTTCAAATTTTGAAACGATGAAAAACTGTAGTAAATTAAAAGTTAAGAATCTTTTTCGACTTTTACTTTCAGCTTCTAACATTTTAAGAAGATGTTATAAATAAGCATTTGGCATTATTTTTAGGTAAGTCAACCTATTTTAAATGTCTTTTTGTCTATATATTTTTCTTTTATTCAAAACGGATTTGAAAGATACAAATCACATAATACGCAACCAATTCATAGCAGATTTGTTAAAGCCCAGCTGAAATACTCTATCTCGCAATTACCGTACCCCCAGTCAATTGTAAAGGGTATAAATGAAGCTGGTTGTTGGTTGTTGTCTACGACTCATGGATGATAACCTGAGGGCAAACTGGGCCAATCCGGGCCACTCCTTGTAATTGCCACAGTGTGTGTGAGTGGAGAGGCAGCTCAGCCATTCAATTGTGCTGTCAATTGTCGCTGATGCCGAAGAAGATGCAGGCAAGCGAATGCTTAATACACTCCAATCGAATCCACTTCACTCCTCTATCCTCTATCCTCTGCTGCTGCTTCAGTTGAGTGTAGTGCAAGACCAGAAACAGAACGAGAACAGAGACCAGGAGTAGTTGCCAAATTACCGCCACTTTCGGTTTGCCATCGTCAGCATCTGTGCTTGGTTCTTGGCCCGCGGCTAAAGGCAGCCAATGAGCCGTGTGTGGCGCTCCTGTTGACAATGTCCTCAACGTATTTCAATTCGTATTAGGAATACGATTCAGCAGCATTCGCATTCCCAATCGCAATCGCAACCATATTCATCATTCTCAATCGTTGTCGTATTCGTAGTGTGCCTAGTGGCTATATATATACAATGTCTGTATATATAGTGTACTCGTAATTATGGGCACAGAAGTTTGAGTAGGCTGTGAGAAGAGGATTGTGTGCTCTCCTCTATTGGATTGAATATTTATGAATAAGAAGGAGGTGGAGGAGGAGGAGAAGAGGACACACTCCTGGTTAAACTGGTCGCAGTTGGACTGATTCCGACTGAGGCTCAGGCTCCGTTGATCAAACGGCAAGCGTAATCAGTTTGTCAGGACTTTGCTGTCCGTCCGTCTGTCTGTTGGACAGAACATTCGACAACGAGGACACTCGTTATGTTCTCGCACATTTTATTGCTGCAAATTCGATTGTCGCTGATCAAAGGCGAACGCACTTAAAAATGCTAAATTGAATTTGACGCCAGCTCTCCGTCTCCCGTCGTCCTTCGCTCAATATCTGGACAGCGCCTACATCCTGGACACGTTAACAGGTCCAGCTTTGATATGGAATTTCAGCATTTTTTGTTTTTCCTTTTTTTATGTGCTCTTTGGACAGACTGCGTGAAAAACACATTAAGCCTCATTTACGCGCGTCAAATATGTCAGAATTTTGGCAGGCGGAGTTGCAGCGTTCCGTTTGAGTCCCGCAGGACTTTCAATTTTAAGCTGAAAACGTAAAAAAAGAAACGAGCAGTAAGAAAGCGACAGTAGAGTCTGCTCGACTTTGACATTTCTCGGCTTTTCGTAAAACTAATATAAATAGTTTAATTATAGGTTATTGATATTCAGACTATGAAATTGCTATTGCATTGAGTTCCAAGTTACTGAGTTACTGGACATCATCCATTTAGTATATTGTTATTATATTTAACAATAATGTTTTAAAGTTGAAATATTGATCTAAATTTTAACATTATCCGATTTTTTTTTAAAACTTTGCTAAATATGAAACTTCTTAATGTGAATAAAGTTTCCAAGTCTTTATATTTTCTCAGAATAAAATGCGTAATTTATTTATATTGTGTTTAAAGATATATTATATTATCTGTTAATATACCCTTCCCACTCTCCTGCTACTGGGTATATCAACTGTCTAGAGAGGGGAAACGGAACTTTTACTTTGACGCGTCTCTGACAATGACAATTCTCACACTCTATCGGCCCATAGGTGGCGCTGTTGTGCAATTTGCGCTTTTTGAAGTGCACACAATTGCGTAACTTATAGCCCCGGGTCAAATTACACAGTCAGAATTGATGCAACCACTTGCCGAGTGCCCATTAACAGGTACTTCACAATTGTGCCCAGCAAGGAAGAGTTTGCAACCCCTTTTCTCGCTGTTGGGCAGGAGTAAAGTTCAAGCCATGAATGAAATACCAGCATTTGGCATGGCACATCGACAAGATTCAACGCCGCCGTTTTCATTATTAATGATTAATGATAAGCATCCCAGCTCAGTGAGAGAGCAGCAACCCTTCATGATCCTGTTGCCGCTTCTGTTCTTCTTGTTGTTGTGTCCTTGCACGCGCTCAAGCTTTTGGCAAACACTAAGCGCCGCTTTTCGCGCCTTTCCACGTGATTAAAGGCAAACGAGGCGGACTGTCAGAGTTGATGTTGATGTCGCCAGCATTCACGATATCCACATCAGAGAGTCACCCAAATATCGACACTTTCACACGCAAATGTTCATAAAACAAACTGCGGTGCGTACTTTACGTTACTTCACTTCACTTCACTCCTTTTGTTGCTCCCACATGAAAAGGGTTAGGCAAAGGCATTGGCAAAGGCGTTGCCCAAAATATTATGGCTTACGGAGTGGGTTGGAGAGATGAATAGATGGATAGTGTTACGGTTCTACGGGGTGTTTGAGCTCAGTGACTGGGCGAGTGACTGGTGCGTGTGCTCGGCCAGTTTTGGTTCATTAGAGCGCAATGATTGGCCTCATTTGGATTAATCAAGTGCTGATATTAGTTTCATTGCCCCACAACAAATTTACAGTAGTTGCAAATGTGCAGTGAAATTGAGAGTTAGAGATCTTTTACATTGAGTAAAAGCAGATCAAATGGATTGGGAATTCAGTAAATTGAAATACGAGACTCGTTGGATTTTCGGTCCCATCTAAAAAATATCTAAATTTGAATATTGTACATCGATAATATAAAAACAGATTGGCATACACTCTCAAAGCAGGAATATATAATTTTAATCATTATTTTTAAGCAAAAGGGATTCCATTATTAATAATGAAAAATTAACTTAATATTAATTCTATCACCAAGCAGTATTAACGAAGAACTTTAGCTAATTGATACAATTATTTAAAATTATCTGAACATCCGTCTTTCAATAAAGCAGAAGTAGAGCACCCAATCCTAAAACTTTTCAATTTTTTTTTTAATTTATTGGAAAAACTTTTTAAATAATAATACATATATTACATTCTGTCATTTTTGATATATATAGCATAAATTATAATAACTTGGATAAAAATTAAATATGTATTTATAGATTTTGTAAATATTTGATCATAATGTCTTTTAAAATATCATTTTTTTTTTTTAATTTTGCATTTACTATAAAATTCTTTTACAAGTCAAAATATCTTTGAATATATTTATTCAACTCTTTTGTTCAACCTCAACAGAGTCCTTGAACAACTCAAGCCCTGCACAATGTGGCAACTAATTAATGTGTCGACAAAAGTTTCAAAACATTGTTGCAAATTTAATGTTGCCGTTGTCATTACGTTGCCTAACACTACGTGGGTTGGTGTCGTCAACAAGTGCCAAGTGCTGTTTGCATTTGGCCAAACTCGGAATCCATCACTTATTTACCCCCATTTCTCATTCCTTCTGCTTCTGCTTCTACTTCTCCTTCCCTTTCCTTTATGCTGCCTGCATCAGCCTATGAGCACTTTCATCTGGCATTGGCATAAAGCTTCAACATTGACGTTGGGCGCCATTTGTCGCGTTTTTGCCACTTACGCAGTCGCTTTGCCATTAACGTGGCTCCCTTTCCGATCTCCCTGCTCCCGGCTCTTGTCCCACTTACGCCTGGTGATGCCAACTGATAAAAATTGATGCAAAATACGCAAAAAGTCGCGAAAATCCTCGTGGAAAATTTTCAAAATTTTCACAGCTGATTTCGCGGAGTGACAAACAAACGGGACGAAGGGGGAACTACGACTGGTTGCTTCCTTATGCATATGCCTTACACCCTCTCTATCTCGCTCTCTTTCTCCCCCCGCATTGCTGTCTCTTTCGCGCTTTTTGCATGGCATTATTGCTCATGGTTTGGTTCCTTTCGCGTTGTGTTCTGTGCTCTCTGTTTGTTTGCATTTGCGTATCATCGACGCATGTTGCGAGAGGCTTCGCTGACTCGATGTCCTGCCAGAGTCCTGGTTGCTGGCTGCTGGTTGTTGGTTGCTGACAACAATAATTCAGGCGAATTGCGCGCAGGGTTGGCAAATGCCTTTAATCTGTTGGAGTTGCCAACTGTCACGAAGCGAAATGAAATGGAAATCACACGCACTAATGGCACACGAAGCTGGACCGAGTTCCCAATCCTCTCACTCTCCCCCCGTCTGAGTCCTGTGATCAACCCAACCTTCAGTCTCAGTCTCAGTTCAGACCACTAATGGCGGCCTCTTTTTTGTTGTGCTGTGCTGTGTTGTGTTGTGTTGCCATGGCTTCAACTTTACACACACACACACACAATGTCTGATTCGATTTGTTCTACGCCAACACTTTCATAATTTCACCATGTCCATGTTGCATGTCCTTGCGCGCTTCGCTGTCTATTTCAGGCACACACAGAGCTGTCTTATCTGGCATCTTTGCTGTGCTTCGTCTAAATCCGAACCCGAACCCTCCGCTGAGTTGTGTCTCTAGTTCTTCTCTTGCTCTTTTTTATACACTTGCCTGGGCCATGTGCCCACGCTTATCAGTCGCAATCAATCTGCCCTGGCGCACATATCTCAACTTTTGCGTTTTTCAATCTGTGGCACTTTTGTGGGCTAAGTAAGTCCGCGATGGCCCCGTGCCGATGGCTACACTGCGATGTCTTTGCTCTCTTGCTGCGATAGCGACATTTGCTGTCCCTTTTTCCTGTCGCTGTCACTTTCGCTGCCACAAGGCTTTAAAGCGCAAACTACAAGGCAGCCAGTCAGTCAGGCAGTCAGTCAGTCAGCTAGTGAAGCTTGTTGTATGGAGACAGCCCAGCGGGAGGCCTTTTTTGATGTCACAAAAGGATTCACTTGATATTCATCAACATCAGTGTCTGTCAAACAGTCAGTCAGCCAGTCAGTCATTCAATACCCCAGCAGACTGAATCCCAAACCCAATTCCAATAGCCACAGACCCAACTCCAACGTCCAACTCAGCATTTGCAAATGGGTTCATGGGTGGCAGCCAGCTCTTCTGTGGGTTGTTGTGGGTGTTGCTGTTGTTGTTCTTGTTGTTGTTGCTGTGTTGTGTCGGATCGAGGTGTGGGTGCTTCATCGAGTTCGAGTTCGGCTTCAGATAGAACCCCGTTGCAATTTGATGCGTCTGGCTCGCATGTGCATTGAGAATTATATGCCATCGCGCGTTGGCGATACTAATCTGATTAGTGTCAAAAAAAAAATTGCCTCAATTGCTGGCAGACAGACAGCATTTGACAGGCCCAACAACCAACAACAACGCAGAGTGTTCGCCATGTGCTCTCTCTCTTCATGTGCCCACATTATGAGTGCTATATAAATCTGATTACAGTTTGCTTTACCAACTTCTTACATAAACAATTTGTTGAAGCTTTTTACTAGAAAATGTATATACAATATTTATACTGCATGAAATATGAATTATTCAAAATTGTTTTATGAAACTTTAAGTATAACTACATTTTGAAAATATTGCTAAAAATATATATTCTAATTTATTAAACAAATTTTTTGTGTGTTTACTAACACAACTTTTTACTATAAGTAATAAATAATTCATTTTATTTTGTCAATCATGTTGGCGTCTGTCCAATTTTTCATTCAGAGTTTTATTTGTTGCAATAAAATCTTGTAACAGTCATTTTTAGTTTTAGTCATTACTTTTTGTTATTAAAAAAAAAAGTAAGCATTGTCTTCAGGAACGTTATTCACCTTTTACCTAAAAGAGTATTCAACATTTCCATAGTTATTCTCGTGTTTAATACACAAAGTTGGCAACAATCCAAATATTGGACGCATGATAATTGAAATCTAAAGTCTCTTTAGTTAAACAAAAAAATGTCGTAGTGTTTATGCAAATATTTTCCTTAAAAGTGCTTAAATTCACGCTCTAAATGCAATTCTTAGAATTATATAGCAAACTATAAACCTTATAGGAATCATAAATGTAGTTTTAACTATAGTAATTTTGGGATTGCTTCCAGAAAATAAAACAATCGATTGCAATCTCTTTATAAAGCCAATATATTTTCTTTTCAACTTCTTCAGTATAAGAAAATGCATTGTCTTAAAATATATTCAACGTTCACCTTTTATATTTTCATTTGATATTCTTGCTCAGCCCAGTTGAGCCCATCCCTTGACTGGAGAGACTTGGAAGACAATCTCTGGCCAGGCGAGCGTCACGCTGCGTTCAATTAAAACGCATTTAAACGAGGACCTCAACCCCAATCTTTGAGCAACTCCCACAACTCATTTCGCGGCATTCGCATCGTTTTAATTTAAAGGTATTTAAGGCGATCCATCATACGTATCAGTAAGCCTGAGACAAGAAGCAAGAGGGAGAGAGAGAGTGAGAGAGACGCACACGGTTGTTGCAACTTGATATGAGCGCAGCAATCTGTTGTGCAATCGCCCAGGCAGAGAGTGCTCTCTACCCATCATCTTCCTCAACTCCCTGTGGCAGCCCCGTGGCGCATTATATTGGCCTGTCACAAGGGAGCAATTCGATGTCTCTGTCGCTGTTGCTGCTGTTGATGCTGTGTTGCTGCATCTCAGCGAGCTGAGGCGGACGCATTAGTGGCGGATCGGTGGGTTGGTGGGATGGTGGGATGGTGGGTCGCTGGGTGACAGCACTTGCGTTTGACTTCCAACACTTTGGGCAATTGTTTAGCTCGAGGAGTAACAGGAACAGAAGGCGGAACAAACGCCGGAACATAAAAATGCCAGCAACAAAGAGAGAGTGAAATAAGAAAAAAAATAAAGGGATGTTCAAAGCGTCGAGCTTTGAGCGTTGAGCGTTGACAAAAGGCCTTGCCGTTTCATTTAGCAGCCTTGCACACTCCCCCCACTCTCTCTTTTCAGACCAGCTAGAGCAACCCCCGTCCTCCCCCTGTGCGTGGCTTAGCTTGGGATTGCACCCCTCTGGTTGTCGCTTTTCTCGCGGTCTTAAAACGATGATTAGGTTGTTATTTTAATTTGCCCATTGATATATCCTCGTTGTTTGGCCTGACTTTGCCATTGTCAGGGTGGCTGGTCGTCGCTTCTAGTCTTCTAGTCCTCTTGTAGTTGTTGTTGCTCTTTGTCTTTGCTAGCGGGGTAGCATTGTCAGCGTATTTAGCAGTCACGCCGTCGAACGGAGGAGCGGAGAAACAAACTCAACTCGTCTTGGGCTCAACTACGCGTAACGTGTCCGCAATTTGTCATCGATTTTGTATTGCAGCATTCTAGGCGTAACGAGGGATGAACACGCTTCAGGGTTGCCTCACATTTAAATACATGTTTGTGTGTTTGTGTGCCTTGCAATGATGCGCAAATGTTGAAATTATACTAATTAATAAATTGACTTCTAATGCAAACATTTCGAACAAATGTCGAAATAATTTGACCGACTTTTCATCGACTTCCTTTCGGCTCCTCGACCTTGAGGCGAGCCGAGTTGTGTCCTTATGCCCCTTAAGTCCTTTCAAGTTTCTTGCTGTCGTTTGCGAAAACTTTTTGGCAGTTTATATTATTTTCATAATTACAACATGAACAACAACAACAACAACATGAGGAGTAGAAACATTAAGTCGGCGCGTAGTTTATTTAAATTTATTTTAATGAAGCAACAAGAGAACTTCCTAGGAAGGGGGAGTTGAGGGGGGCGAAGGCTACGCACGCGGAAATTTCATGCCCGAATGAATTAAGCTCAGTAAAGACACGAAAGGGTTGCGAGGACACGTGAAAAGGATTGTCTGGCTTCGAGTAGAGCAGCAAGGACGACGACGACAGTGTTAACTCGCTCACAGACAAGTGCCTGGAGCTTCATTCAGTTCGCTTCGTTTCGTTTCGTTTCGCTTCCTCATCCTTTTGTCGCTTTTGGCTTTTGCCGTGAAAGGAGTAAATTAAATGATTAATACGCTTCGACTGTTACCACGTTTAATTATCCTTCGTCGAGTTTTGCTCTCCTCATTGGGCATTGGCATTCGTTACGGTTTTACGCTTATCAAGCAAACTGTCAACGCTCGCACTTGGCTCATTAGGCTCGCCACTGTGTTTGGAGCACATTCGACTCCGACATCAACTAGCCAGCTTCTGTTTCTGTTTCTGCTTCTGGTTTAGCAGAGCAGCTCACTCCCTCCCACTTTTCCTCTCAATTCGCCAGACAATGGAACAAGCATCAGCCCTCGACAAAACAAACAGCAACATTTTTGCTTGTCAAACAGTGCAAATCAAGAGGAGAACTGTGCACAGCATAACATCAATGTGTGTGTGTGTTTGTGTATGTGTGTGGCCAGCAGAGTGACCATGGACATGACCATCGAGTCAAGTATGTGAGTGTGTGTGTTTGTGTGGGTGCATGTCTGCCTTTCTGTATGTGCTTGGCTGCAATGCAAACTCTAAGTGAACACCCAACAAAAAAAACAACAAATTTTAAAAAATCACAATAGTCTGGAATTGCGAATATGGTCAGTGATCAATTGGTTTCTACATGTTCCAATAACAAATATAGAGATTATATAATATATAATTTGAATATACATATTATATGTGGGAATATATTTCTGTAACTTCGAGGATCAATAGTATCTACCAATGAACCATTTTCATTATGTCGTATATATCTAAAAACTTTTGTCTCACTCTGTATGATATCGTTAAATTTTTGTTTGTATTTTGTTATATAGATTAGAGATAAGATTAGAATAGATTATTCTTATTTAAATGCACAATCTTATTATAATGAACTTTATTTTGATTTTTATTTTATATCACTCTATGTTAAATATACTAAAATATAACAATCCCTGATTATTTTTATTTAAATTAACTTATTTCAATTTCTCTGAAAATACTCTTTAAATATTGCAAAGCTAGTGTTGCACTTTTAATGATATTGCTTTGAATTCTAGTTATATGAATCCAAGTTATAAATTGTATTTATAATATTCTTATTAAAGCAGAAAAGGCTCTGATACATATTTATTATGAGTTAAAAAAGAATTACTATATAGCCAGCTTAGATTAGTATCAAACAAGTAAATTAGTAGCAGTTTTTAAATATACGGTAACTGACTTTGATTTTTATAGATTTAAAATACTTAAACAACAAATAATTTTTGAAATTTCAACAGTAGGAAAAGTGACATAAAGTAGTCTCTGATGTAAATAAAAAATAATATAAAAATAAAACATTCCTTTTATTTTTTCTGCACTTTTAAAGTGGGTTCCAATAACAAAGCGAAAGTATGTATACAAATTGTTAAACACAAATCTCTAAAAGATATATTTTAAAGCAATAATACTTAAAATGACAAAAATTAAGTATACGAAGTTCTTTATTTCGAAATATTCCATATTCGATTGGACTGAAACAAGAACTAGTTCTTTGGAACAACTTACTCCGCGCTCTGTTCAGTCCAAGTGAATCGACAAAATACACAAAATACCAATACAAACACAAAATACCAAATACAAATACAACAAAAAACAAAACTCACTAAATGACGAAAAAGCCGAGAACACGAAACCGAAGCGAAGCAAAACAAATACACAAAATAAGCGAGTTCCCCATATTGTGTCCTGTCCTGTCCTGCACAAGCTTCCATTTGCTCTCTCGCTTAGTCTTGGTATGTGTATGAGAATGTGTGTGTGAGTGTGTGTGTGTGTGTTTGTATTGTTGGCTGTCAATGGCGGATGCTGCCACTGCCCTTGCCACAGAAACTGAAACAGGAACAACGACAGCGACAACGACAACGAAAGCGATCCTCATTTGTATTCCAGACGCGCGCTGCGATGCGAGCAACGCTCAGAATGCTAACGAGAATCCTGGCGAGGCACAGCTTTTCCAGTTCTCGCAATGATGATGAAAGTGGGTGTTTTATGTGTGAGTGTGTGTGCAAGTATTTCTCCGTGTGTGTGGGTCGATATATAGAAGCACCAAAAAAGAAGCACGAAAAATATAACAAAATTAAAGTGACGCGACTTTAAGAGGAAGTCGCAATCGAAAGCAGAACTTAGGCTCCTGCTTTTGCCTAATTGAAAGCCGTTAGCAGCGAGCCTGCTTTTGACGGCAATTTAGTTGGCTAACAAACTTGTCGGCCATTTTGTCTTTAGCTCTTAGCCGGCGTCTGCGCAGTACGCAGAATGCAAAAAAGGAAAAAAGATTTGCGAAAGTAATTAGCCTACAGTCGGACAGATCTTAAGTTTGCCAGTTGCCAACAGCTAGACAGCTTCAAGCCAGGCCAAAACAATAATCAGCTGTTTGCCACACACATAAACACACAGTCATACACACACAGTCATACACAGAGAAAGGACCTTCGTCTAGCGGAACTCGTTTGCTCGTAATTCAAATGCAAAACTCGTGCGAAATTTTGTTGCTGTTGCTGTTGGCAGTCGTCCTTGCTGCATCCTTTCGATGACGTCATCAGACAGCAACGCAGAGCAGAGCAAAGCAGAGAGCAGCACACAGAGTGTTGACTGTCGTCGATTTGTAATTCAAAAATTTGTAATTCAAAATTTGTTTTCGAATACATTTTCCACTTCGACATTCACACGGCTGCGTTTCCAGAATTTCAAATTTGCTTATCTGCTCTCCCGCTCACACACACGCGCTTTACCTCTCTCTCTCCTTCTCGTTGTTGGTATTGCTGTCTCTGTCTGACCACTTGGCTTTCCATTTTTATGCAGCAGCCGTTAAAATTCAACAGTGTGCACAAATAAAAAGGCAAAAAAAAACGAAATCATCGCAAAAAAAATATATAAAACCAACTCGATACATAAATGTGTGAGTGTGTGTGTGAGTGTGACGCTGCATCTGAGTGTACATATGTGTGTGAGTGTATGTGTGTGTGTGTGTGTGGAAGGGCAAGGTTACGCGCACGCGACGTCGACGTCGACGACGACGATGACGACGACTCATAAACTAATTTATGATTATTACACGAGAGCTGATTTTTTATGCCTTCAGCGTATCGTTCAGTAACCCCACAAGACACACACACACACAGTCGCACACTCACACACATACAGCGAGTGTCATCCCGTTGCGCTCCACTTTCCATTTCATTCACTGAACTCAGCTCCAGACGCCGTTGAGGTAGATCACGAAAAAGTTTTTATTGCAGAAAATTTACTTTTATTTTCTTCGCTCTCTCTGTGTTTTTTTTTTCTGTTGCGAGACTCATTTGTTACTTTTGCTGCTGCTTGGCAAACAAATAAACAAACACACACAAACACACGCTCACAAATACACTTGCAAAATTTCTGTGCTTTTGTTTATTATGCGATTTTATGAGCGAGCCATAATTTGTTGTTAATATCGGAAGAGCAAGACGCAAAGTTGCCAACAACAACAACAACACACAACGACGACGACGACGACGACTTTGAGTTGCCATCTTCAGTATCCAGTATCCAGTATCCAGTATCCAATGCGATGGAGGCTCGTCTCTGGCTCATCAGTGATGCAGACGAGCATGTGACCCACTGATATTGAAACTTTTTATGCACTTTGCGCACACACACACATACGGAGATATACACACACACACACACAAGCAGTCGGAGCAAATGCAGCTTTGCTCTTGACCTTAGGCAATTTGCATGAAATGTTGATGGCATAGCAAAAGTGGGTGGGGAAAATGGAGGGGATTGTGGATAACAGACAAGGCGAACGGAAAAGGTATGTAGTTAAGTAACTTTGGGGAGTATGGGGAGGAGATGCAGATGGATATCGAAAGGAGTATTGTTAGAAGAATATATTACAGAATAGATAACAAAATAACTAAATTAAATTCACTTCATATTGACAGCTATAAATTCTGTTGTTATTATATATTTAAATTTATTTACGATCATATATATATATTTAATATTTTGTTTTAAATCTATTTATGTACTTCACTGTATTTATTTACAGTTAAGGCCTATAACTTATTAATTATATAATAAAAATAAATAAATAAATCGATTAAAAAAAAATCATATTTTTGAATTATAAAGATTAACTGAATTATATTATTTGTATTATTAGGTAATTGAAAATAAAAAAGTTAAATTTTTATAGATGGCCAACTACATGCTTCGATCCAACATATTCGCTCACATTTATTTGATTTTTTAATAGTCTTAACCATTGCACTATTAAAAGTAAATTAGTTTATTTATTTTGTACTATAAGTTAACCTATAATATACAAATAAATTAATGAATTTTAAGTTAATAAAACTTTTTAATTAATTCAAATTAATTCTCAATGGAAATTAAACTTAAACCATCTTTATCTTTCAATAAACTTTTACCTCATTTAACATAACTATCTCTCTCTCCATTTTCTACTATCAGTCTTTCCATCTACCAATTTATCTATATATTTTGTTGATAATCAAGTTAAATAAATTTATTTGTTGAAACCAGAAAAATTAAATTTATTGAAGATTCCCCAGTAACTCGTCATTGAGTTATCTTCATTAATTTACTTATCCATTCATATGAACATTTGTTTATCTGCAAATATTTTCAGCTATCTGTCTTTGTCCATTTATAACGAAATATAAATTGTTAATTAACGAAAATTGATTTATGTATTGCAAAAAGAAAAAATTAATAAAATTAATGGATTATAATAGTGTAAATTTCCATTGGTTAATTAATCGATTAATTTCTTTAGCTGTGCAGATGCTCAACTATCTTAATAGCTGCTCATTTATTTTATAGTCTTGGAATTTATATATTTACATAAAGTTAGTTGAACTTTCACTTTAGTAGTTATATGAATTAACACTGAAAAGAAAATATTTTAAAATTAAAATATTGGTCTTGAACTGAGAATTTTAATCTAAAAAGTTTGTCAAGAATATGGAAAAATGGAAATTGAAAAACAGATCTTGATTTCAAGAACATTTGATACAAGACTAAGTTCCTACTGATAGCAGGAAAACATTTTATACTGTTAAGAATGCAAATCTTATTAAACGATTAAAAAATATTACGTAATATGATATTATATTTTAGTATTTATTATTTTATATTACAAAAATGTTCTTATAAAGACTAAAAATTTATTAAAACTCATTTCTAAAATTAGAAATATGCAATCAAAAGGAGCTACCAATGTGCAACAGTCATGACACTTTCGTTGCTTTAATGCTGTGGCAACTTTATGGCCACTTATCATGGCAAAGCTGGAGAATCAACGCAACATTCGCACAATCGCAAAACTTAACAAATTTCCTGACAAACCGCCGCATAAGTTGGCCTCAACTGAAGTCGAGTAGAGTTGAATTGAGTTGACTTGGCTAACGGCTGCTGCCACATCGATCATAATTTCCAGTTGGCTGTGATTTGTACCAACTCCTTGAATAATGTCCCAGAACATGCACGCTGAAGCAAACAAAGCAAAAGGGACAAAAGAGAGAGTAAGAGAGAAAGCGTGAAAGAGGCAAAGCGGAAAATGTTAAAATAACGCGCTAACTTGGTTACCAAGTTTGCGCATTTTTCACTCGACTCGACTCGACTCGCCTCGACTTCTCTGCAAGCAATCCCTGTCTCCAGTCTCCGATTCCTCTGGTGACTGCTGCCTCGTCTCCTCCTCTCACCTCTCTCTCTCTCTCTGGGTTTTTCTTTTGCCGCCTTCTTTTGTGCAATGTGGGCAAAAGTTTGGCGCTGCCGCTGCCAGAGCGTTTATGCAAATGAGGTGCAAACGCATGCACACAGAGAAACACAGAGAGAGGAAGTGAGAGAGACAGATGAGAGAAAGAGAAACTGAGACGGAGACTGGCAGACAAACATGGCGGGAGACGCCTTCGGCAGGGACAGACAGGATAGACAAACAGGCAGACATTATCCTGTGTCGCTGCTTCGCATAACTTTCACTTGACGCAAACCGAAAAGAGAGCCAAACAGACTCAGACTGAGAGACTGAGAGACTGAGACTGAAACTGCGACGAAACAGTTTCTACAACAGCGTCTGATTTGTGAAGACACTTGAATAAAATCTCGACTAGCTTGTGAGTAATCAAACGAATATTCATAAGGAAATTCAATCGTTGGGAAATTCGAGCACGAATCGTAAGCACAATGCACAAATAGCTGTGCACTCAATGAGTTGCTGACTTAGTTGAAGAAAGCAAGTGTTAGTCAAAGTTGAGTAGAAAATAAGAGACATATAATGTAAGACTTTGGAATACCCTGTAAAGTATTCTTAAGTAGCAGCAATTTAATCGCCAATGAAAGCTCACATGATAATAAGTATATTTACTTAATTTATTTTATTGCAATCAAAAAAATATGAAACGTCCACTTAAAAAAAAGAAAATATACGTTAGTAAAATAATACCTTAAGTATCTCATACTTTAAAATATAAAATTAAACATCGTAAATCATACAAATTAAATAAATACAATGCTTTAAAATTCAACTAAATCCATTTACACCCTTGCTACAATAAATAACCTATTTAAATTTTTCATTACTAATGTTATACAGTATATTTTGTTGGTATTCAAAAGAACAGTATTGCACTTTATTTGACATATTTTAGAAACTTTCAATAACATGAACTTAAATGTTTGAAAAATTATCTTATGTACACAGATTTTAGATTAAAAAGTAGATTGTAAGTCTTGATTTAAGATTTTTTCGATGTTAAGAAAAACTTTAACTTAGATTTTAAATCGAAAAAATCTAAAATCAAGATTCGTATACTAAATTTGAATTTTAAGATTAAATCATCTTTAAAAAGTCGATTACTTATATTAATCCAAATGGGTAAATAATAAAATATAATATAACAATGCAATCTTTTCACAATAAATACGCATTACAAATGAATGTAAAATTATGTATAAATTACTATATTTGGTATCTTCCTTACTACACTTAAATATCTAAATAAATATGTAAAAATTTGTATAGCAATAATACTTAATTGTAAAACTAGCATTACTGTAAAACAATATCTAAGGCCAAATGCACTAAATACCTTCAACCAGTAATCAATCTACATAACTGCGATGAGTATGCTTTTTTGTACATTTTGCATTAATGTCATAATTTCAGACATTTCACACACACTTTCTCATATTTCGTATTTCATAATTTATTTTTGCCATGTTCCCCCCAAAAAGTATTGCTGCCTCGTTTTTGGGAGGTTTTTCTGTGAAATCCATGAAACTATGTAATTATTTAGCGGAATATCAACAACTGCTGCTGCTGCAACCCACAAATCAACAAACGTTGCTGTCTATCAGCCAATCCTCGAACGTGTCCCAACCGAAAGTTCTCCCCCCGCTCCTGACATTTCCTCCTTGAACTACCTTTCTCTCTGTCAATGTGTGTGTGTGTGGGTGTCTCTTGTGTCTCTGTGTGTGTGTGTGTGTGTGTATCCAATTTGTGTCTGGCTGCAGTCGCTCTCTCATATCAATTCATCATAAAATGAGATTTATGACAAAAACAAAGGCCTTATCGCAGACAGTATTTATGTAGACAGGTTGCAACTAGCACCCGCTTGCCCCCCTCCCTGCCTTCTCTCCTTTCTCCTCTCTCTTGTGTGTTGCTGCCACAACTGATAGACAGACACGCCATTTCAAATGACAACACACACACACACACGCGCAGAGAGAACTCCCTCGACTGAGTTTTAAAGCGTGTGTTCTCTTGCTGCAAATCGATAAGCTTTAATTTGAATTTAAAGCAATATCAAGCATACGCCGTGTGGTGCACGCTTTTGTTTTTCAATCAACGCACATTTGTCGAAATAAGCTTTAATTAAGAAAATGGCAACCAACAAAACAGAGAAAAAAATCCGAGTGGGAAGGAGATTTCACCTCAATGCCAACTAGCAATTATTTATTATTTGGCGTTGCTTTGTTTCAGTTTGGTTTCGTTTGCTTTCGTGCACAGCTCCCCAAAAAGGCAGTAAAAAGGACATTGAGAGCAATACGCATGCGTCTATTTCCTGTTGCTGTGGCAACCCCCACACAGACACGCACACACACACACCGACACACGCACACACCTCTATACGCAGCTTTTGAATATTCACGCATACAATAAACTCGGCATAGTCGTACTATGTTAAGAACTGGGCAGCTGGAGGAGGCGAAAGAGGAGGAGGAGGAGGGGGCACCTTGCCATGCAAAAACGCGACATTCCCCCAAAGAGAGCTGCCTTCCCCTCCCCTCCTCCCCCACTCCTACTTAAGCACTGCTTTGCTGTTGTGTGTGTGTGTGTGTGTTGTTTGTTATTTGTCGCTGCTTTGGTATGTGCGTGTGTGTGTGTGTGTGTGTGTGTCCTTTCCACCCCTGAGCAAACGCCGCACGTTCGTCTGCCTGTCATGTAGTGCTCCCCCTCTCCCTCTCCCTTATCTCCACTGTGGGTATTTCCAGTTGGGTAAGGAAAATTGGGCCCACAACTTGGGCGTCAGTCGATGTTGTTGCCATTTTGTGTGTGTGTCTGTTTGTTTTGGACACTGTCGCCAAATAGAAAACCCCTGTGTGTACACACACACACTCAACGCACACACACATGCGTACACTTTTCTATATGTGTGTATATATCTGCATATCGAACTGTAGCAATTTTTTTTTTGTTAATCATCGATTAGCTTGAGAGATTTCTTGATTTAAAGCGACAACAAGTAAGAAATGCAAATCAACTCGCTCTCTTTCTCCCTCTCTCTCTTTCTCTGTCGCTCTCGTTCTTCACTTCTCGCATTTGTCTATGGAATCAACGCACTTTATCGATTTGCCAAAAGTGCACATTGTTATAAAATGGCACAACATGCAAATAAGTCGATAGTTCAACACTAGGGAAGAGAGCGGGGGGGTTAAGCAAATGGCACAACTCAACACGCACGACTGCAGAAGGGTTAAGATTGAAAAGCATTGCTCGGTGGCTCGGTGGCAACACATACAGATTTCTATCTGCATATGTATTTCCATAAGCGAACAAGTGTGTGTACGCGCGTGTGTGCATGTGTGTGTGTGTGTGTCATATGTGTATATTTGCCACAAACAGTGCCTTAGATAAAACACATTCATTAGGGGGATACTTAGAACATAACTAACTAGTTTTGCTGGTGTTTCATATGTTAACTATTGATAATCTTTTTAGTTTTTAATAGATTTAACTCAGAATAGCAATTATATAACATCAAAATCTCCAAACTTACCTCTTTACATAATTGTCACAACCTGAAGGATTCGCTTCACTTAAAAATTTAGATTATCATTTCTTTCAAGTTGTTGGATTCAATTAAAATGTTAAAAATATTGTGATTTTATTGGTATTGTAATAGTAAATAATAATAAACATTGTTTATAGGCAATATTTATGTCTTACTGAAGTGTCTAAAAATATAGTAAATCTTAAATTATAAAAAAAATTTCTTTAATTCAAAGATAAATCAAATGTTTTTGAAATGAGACGTTTATTCTTGTACAAACTACAAAATACATTACCTATCATATCATATTATGCAATAATATCTAATATAATTTCTCAGCAGCTGTAAACTGAAAAATTAAATTAAATTTTATTAAGTCATTGTAAACATTTTATTATTTTGCTGTTAATTTTAGACGTTTCTATTAGCACAATTCAATAATCTTCTCTCAGTCTTATTACTCTACGTTTCATTTGCTGACTCTTTACCATTTTCATCATTAATAAAGTTTATTCATATATAGTCAATAATAATATGATCTAATATTATAAAGCAATATCAACTCTGAAGTTTCGGTCCATGAAATAAAAGTGATTTTATTACTAGTTTTCCAAATTTAAATCATAGTTTATTATAATTTTTCCATTTATTTCTAAATTTACATAGAATTGCTTGCTGCTCTTCAAATTCCTCATTAAGCTAAGCATTATTTGCTGCATTTAATATGTTAGGCAATTAAATAAATATTCTGTCATATTTCACCCCCTTTCACTTCCTTCCTTCCCCGTCTCTGTTGTTGGCGTTCACACACACACACGCATACAAGCGTACAATCGACAAACATTCACATATTTCAAGTGCTGGGGCATAATACATAACCACAAACAACACACACGCAATCTCTCTCCTCCCCTCCCCACCCCCTCTCAGGGCCTTGTATTCGACGCCCCCCTCGGTTACCTTGTGTGTGTTTCGTTATCAATAAAGCGAAATTTAGTTTTGATTTCGTGTTTGTTGTTGTTATTGAAATTCATTGAACCAATTTTAATATTTTATTTGCTGCAGCACGCACAGGACGACGCAGGACACAGGACATGGGACACGGGGACAAAGGACATGGACATGGACACGGCCAAAAGAGACAACTAACGGTACGTAAAACCCTTTCATGCACATGTGTGTGAGTGTGTTTGTATGAATATGTGTGTGACTATTTCCGTTTGCCGCCATTGTCGTTGTTGCTATTGTTTTTGTTGTTGTTGTTGTCATAATAGCGCGTCTCTGTTTCTGTTGTTTCTTTTAGGCTTTGTTTTTGTCCATTGCCCGTTGCCATTGTTGTTGTTGTAGTTGTTTTTGTTGTTGTTTTTGCGCATCGTAACAAAATTTGAATATTTTTTCTCGCCGCCGCCCTGCAAATGGATTTTTTTCACAGATTTTCGTT
The DNA here is from genome assembly GCF_009650485.2 of Drosophila albomicans. Lineage (NCBI taxonomy): Eukaryota > Metazoa > Arthropoda > Insecta > Diptera > Drosophilidae > Drosophila > Drosophila albomicans. The sequence continues at coordinate 37,905,734 of NC_047629.2, read as the reverse complement.
GCCTTTTTTGTTATTTCACTTCAGTGTTGTGTATGCGTGTGTGTGTATTCTCTGTGTGTGTGTGTTTGTATCGCCTTTCGCTTTGTTCGCTCGCTTATGATACCGTTATGATGTATTTTATTGCCACAACAAAACCAAAGCAAAAGCAAACGCAACGCGACAGCACGCCCCCCAACGGAAAAAAAGAGAACGAACGCCCACAGCGCAGCTCTTCCTCTTCCACCCTTCCTCCCCTACCCTCTCCACTCTCCACTCTGGCAAACGGAAACCGGCGACATTGTAAATTTTGTGTTCCCTTACTTTTTTCTCTTTGGGCACCGCTTTTTTTGGACATTACAGATATATAACATACAAATATACATACATATACATATATAGTATATACATATGTATACATATTCCGATTCATTCATTCTTTTTTATACACCAGCCAAAGCCTTTTGTAATTGTTGTTGTCTTTGTTGTTTGTGCTTTGATTTAATGTTGATAACAATAACAAGAGTCAACATCAGCAACAGCAACAACAAACCAAAAAATAAAAAAACAACAAAATATAACCCAAAACTTTAGCACAACGTTAAGAAAATAACAGGAACAACAAAAAATAAAAAACGACGCTGCATAAAAAAAAAAACGCAAAAGAAACTTTGACGCATTCGTTTCCAGCTCATTGGGGAAAGTGGTGTGTGGGTAAAGAGGAAAAAGAGGAAAAAACGAGCTGAAGGGGTTACACTTTTATAGTTTGTCCTGATTCATTTTGATGGCCCCAATAAGCATGCTTAATGAGCAGTCACATAACATAAGTGAGAGTTGCCCAAACAAAGCCAAGACTCTGATCTGCAAGCAGACTTAGAGGACTCTTGGGAAGCAACAATCACAACGAATTGTGGAATGCACTACAAGAAAAGTTTAGAGAGCAAACATTAGAAGGAAAATTCTATGAGGGGTATTATAAAGTATAAAGTATAAAGTATAAAGTATAAAGTATAAAGTATAAAGTATAAAGTATAAAGTATAAAGTATAAAGTATAAAGTATAAAGTATAAAGTATAAAGTATAAAGTATAAAGTATAAAGTATAAAGTATAAAGTATAAAGTATAAAGTATAAAGTATAAAGTATAAAGTATAAAGTATAAAGTATAAAGTATAAAGTATAAAGTATAAAGTATAAAGTATAAAGTATAAAGTATAAAAGTATAAAGTATAAAGTATAAAGTATAAAGTATAAAGTATAAAGTATAAAGTATAAAGTATAAAGTATAAAGTATAAAGTATAAAGTATAAAGTATAAAGTATAAAGTATAAAGTATAAAGTATAAAGTATAAAGTATAAAGTATAAAGTATAAAGTATAAAGTATAAAGTATAAAGTATAAAGTATAAAGTATAAAGTATAAGTATAAAGTATAAAGTATAAAGTATAAAGTATAAAGTATAAAGTATAAAGTATAAAGTATAAAGTATAAAGTATAAAGTATAAAGTATAAAGTATAAAGTATAAAGTATAAAGTATAAAGTATAAAGTATAAAGTATAAGTATAAAGTATAAAGTATAAAGTATAAAGTATAAAGTATAAAGTATAAAGTATAAAGTATAAAGTATAAAGTATAAAGTATAAAGTATAAAGTATAAAGTATAAAGTATAAAGTACAAAGTATAAAGTATAAAGTATAAAGTAAACCAAAGAATAATTTTAAATTTGCATTATTAAAAAAAGTTATTATAATACAAAATAGAAAAAAATTATGATAATACAAAATATATAATATAACAAAATGCATGTTAATATAAAACTAACAGCAAATTGCAGACAATATTTCTTATGTTGTTTCTATAAAGATTTACTAAAAAAAAGTCTTTGGTTATAGTTAAAGAAAGTATATTGAAGAATATGTATGTAATACTATAATAAATAGTACTGTAATAAATATACTTTAAGAAGCAGATTATTTTTTATTATTGAAATAAAATAGATGTTATTAAATTAATAATAGGAAGTTGTAGTATATAGAAGAGATTTTAAGTTTAATTGAAATAAAAACAATGTAAACAAAACCGCACATTGAAGAATATAATTCATTACCATTTATGAATATATTTGATAATCAAAACCAAATGCATTTTATTAAATTATTACTGGGTCACCTTCCTCAATTAAATAAAATACATTATTTTAGAAATATTCATGGAATCCCAATATAATTGCAAACAACTTTAAAATTATCGTGAGTATTTCAGCTATGTATAAATTACAGGGTATTCACTTCGTGTACTAATTCCTAAGCTATGCAAATCTAACATTGATGTTTTGTCGTGCGTGTTTTTCTATTAATTCGAATTAATTCTAGTTTCTTTCTTTCTGTTAATAATTTGACCCGACTAATTTATGTGTTTGGTATTAAGTAATGAATGCCGAGGTCCTTGTTATTTATTTTTCTCCTTAATTTCTTGTGCCAGCTCGCAGACACGCAAATTCTGCAGTCAGTTGCTGCTGCTACTATATAGTATACTAGAATCGTATAATGATTGGGGTGCCCAAGTCCTAGTCTCTGCCTGCAACGCCCCCTGGCGGTGTGTAGTCGAGTTTAAAGCTGCCTTAAAACTTTGTGCTATCGCCTGTGCTGCAGTTTTGTCGTCGCCTCGCCGCGAGACTCATTTGTTTTTGTGTGTGCAGCAATCGGCAGACAATGCGTAAGGATATGCCAAGCAAGGATATGCGAGACAGTCGAGAGACACACACAAACACACGCCTACACACACACACACACACACACTCTCATACATTTGAAATTATGCAAATTTTATTACGCAAACTGCTGCGTGGCGTCGACGTCGCAGCCGACGACGCAGGAAGCGTGTTTTACAGTGTCTCTCGGACACACACAAAAAGGACCCTTTTCGAGTCGTTGGAGTTGAACTCTAAGTTGGAGTCGCAATCGAAGTCGGCTTGCAGCTTTGCAGTACGCATTGTGCAGGATATTGTGCTGGCTTTAAATGAAGAGCAAAGCTTTCATTATGGCAACAATGTTGGAATTATTAAGACTAGACCCCACCAAAACAGAAAAAGAAACAGCAACACAAATATGAGCATTGAAACAAAAAAAAAACAAAAAACAGAAACCTGCCGTGATCTCTATGCAGTGCTGTGCTCCTTGGACGCAAGCAACAAAAATGCACTCTGGCCGAAACGTGTCCTTCGTCCAGCCAGCGTAGCGTGTAAATCGCCAAGGCGGGCGGCATTTTGTGCTCGAGTGCAAAATTGTTCAACTGACGGCACGGAAATGCGCGCCTACAAGGCCGGGGGAGCAGGTTGAGCAGAGTTCCGACTACTACGACGACGACGTCGACGACGTTGACGATGACGGCGATGACGGCGATGACGACGATGACGACGACGACACTCCTAACCCAAATCGCTTAGCGAGCGCGCCAAACAGTTTACAGTTTGCGAATGGGAGCCGCATGAAAAAGAAACTCAAAGCAGCTGCAGCTGCTGGCGCAACGAGCAGCTGGCTTCGGTGGCGCCATCTAGCGTCTGTTGGCTGATGATAGCAGCCATTTTGTTTATGGCCATCTCGCTCGCATGCATGCCAGCACACATAGCGTCGACTCGCTCCTTCCAGTCACCTGCTCAATGCGCCGACGTCGCTCTGGCAACGCCCCCCTCTCAGAGCGCAGCGACTGCGCATTTGCCATACGCTGCCACTGAGCGCCAGGGCACGCCCACAAGCGACGCGCTAGACAGAGACACCAGCATGTTGCACTCATACACGCGCAAACAGCACTCTCGCGCTCTCACACACAGACACTCGAGCTGAGCACTTCCAGTGTGAGAAGAGCGCAAGCAGCTGTCGCTTTGCTCTGACAATTTTCAACTTGCTGACTGACTGAATGAGGCTGACTGTGTGTGAAGCTTTTCTTCGCACGCGTCAAAATTTGAAATTTGAATTTTTGCGCCAAGCAAACGAACAAAAAGTAAAAACATGTTTGAAGCTAGTAAATACTACGAATTGAATATGAATTTGAATTACAATTTGAATTTGAATTTGAATTTGTATTGCATGCTAAGCAACAAGGCAAAGCATCTGCTTAATTACATAAACAAACAGCGGTCTCTCATTATTTTGGAATGTGCATAAAAAGTGTAACGATAACTGGAATCCGGCTGCTAGCTGGCTGGCTGCCTTGCTGATTAGCATGTGACGTTGTTGCCATGTTTAATAAACACTTTGCATGCCCATTAAAATTATCTAAGCATAACTTGAAGCAATCACGTTGATCAGCTGTTTTCTGTAGCGCACTCTCGCACTCGCACTCACACGCGCTCTCCGCAGCTTACACTCACTCACTTGCTCTCTCCGTCTCGCACTGGCATTCGCACTCGCTCTCGATCGTTAGCACTTGTCTTTGTGTGTGTGCTTGTATGCAAATTGATGGCGCTCTCTGGCGGCAGACAGTAGCATAGGCATTCTCTTTGCTTATTATTCATTTATTTGTTTGTTTTAATTTAATGCTTTTGAGCCCGCAAAGTTGTTTTTCTTTTTATTTTTTTTTGCTCGTTCGCTGTGCGATTAACATATAAAATGCATTCGCGGCGACTTTTACTTTCAAGGTGATCGAGAATGAACAAGAAACAGAAACAGAAAAAAAAAGAGCCAAGTCATGGGAGCAGCGTTTCGCTTCCTTTAATTATATGACAGAGCCAAAGAATGCGATGCATGCGGCCAAAAGCAAAAGGTCAGCGGCAGGTGCTTCGAGTCCTTTGCGCTGTTTTTAAAGTAGCATATCAATAAACCATTTAGAGGGTCCTTTTCAGATGCTTATCTAGCTGCCGTTGCAACTTGCCCCTGCGATCCGTTACAATTTTCAATTTTGTTGGTCGCCGCGTTACATGCTAATGACACAACGTCGACGTCGTGAACTTGACCGTGGCTATCAGCGTTAAGAGATCTCTTTTGGCTCTCTGGCAGCTTTCGTAGCGCTGGACTCGGACTCGTCCATTAATAATACGGCTGCTGCTGCCGTTGCTGCTGCTGCTGTAGTTGCGCTCCAGTGAACTCTCGAGGAGGAGCTGTCTGTCTGTGTGTGCATTTTGGGTTTTAGTTCACGCTCCGATCCGGTTATGATACGCTCTGGTGCAGCGCAGCGCAGCGTGCCGTGCATTCCATTTGCAATCGCCTGGCTAATGGCCAAACGAGAGATGGATAGAGCTGTAGACAAGCCGCAAAACTGGGGTGCAATGGGAATGCGATAAGCAAAGTTGTCCAATTAGAAATGCGATTTGAAGCTAATCCCCAAGACATGCAAACGGTAGAAAATACACTTCCCAACTCAGACAAGACGAGGCGAAAGTCACCCAGATAAAACGCTGACACCTCCGACACTCTAGGAAATGCGCTTCTCGGAATGAATCCATTGGATCATCACTCAAACTCAAACACAACGTGACTTCGAGTGGGACTGCCAAAAACAAAACAGAAAAAAACAGAAAAAAAGAATGCTGACAAACATCAAACGCACCCACAACGGCAGCTAAAGAGCAACAAAACCCACAACATCAAAAAATGATACCAGTTCACATTATAATCTACCAGACATGTGTGAATTTGCGGCATTATCTGCCAGCCGAGATCTCTTTTTCTGTTTTCAGTTTTCAGTTTTCAGTTTTGGCTCAGCGGCAACAACTACAACAAAAGAGACAGCAACAATCTTTGGCTTAAGTTTTCCCACAGTCGATCAACATAAAATGAGATATGATGAGATATTTGACAGTTACGTGATTTCTTTCTCGGTCTGCTTTTATTTCTCCGCAACTGCTCTGCTGCTTCTTCTTGCGTTTTTAATTTAACATGCAATTTGCCTGCAGCACCAGCAACAGCAACAACAAACACTTTTCATGCCGACAGATGGCGCTGCTTTAGTGAAGCCACAAACCCAACAACGACTCCCCAAACAAAAACAATTCTATGACCCGTTTTAAGGACATGCGTGCTGGGAGCCAACCCCAACTTGAACGTGGATTTTGTATCGTATCGCATCCACACTTGTGGAGTTGTTCCCTGAAGTTGCTGTGGATTTAGTACGCTCCGTTAACTGTCCGGGGGCGGACCTGTCGCTGCGATTGCCAAAACTCAAATGTTTTCTTTGAATATCTTTTTGAACTCCCAATGAATGCCTTCTGTTTAGATCCTACACAGCTCGTTAATTAGATCGTCTTGTTATTGTACTTATTGATAATAACTCCCATTACAGTTTTGATTTTAGCTTAAAACGCTAAGAACTCCTAAGAATATTGATCTTTTTTCTAAAACATTAATAATGGTTAGAAGACTTTTTAAATTGAAATATTCAATCTGTTAAAAGAGGAGTCACTTAATGCACACAAATTTAAGAAAATTAAAATAAAAGAATATAAAAATTATCTAAATAAATAATACACAAATTTAATTAACAAATATATACATAACAAAAGTATTCCCATTTTTTCGTATATCTAATGTTAAAAAAAATATACAAAAATATCTTATATAAATATTATATAAGAAATATTATTTTAAAACTTTTTTCTTTCTAAGAAGAAACATATCTATTACGATCATTCTCAAACTCGAGATGAATGAAATAGATTAACTAAATTCAGAGATATCAGATACGATACTCAAAGCAAGTAAAGCATAATAATCTTTAAATTGATTTTCATTGATATTTCTATTAAAAAAAAGAATAATAAATTTGCAATTGTCGAATATAAAAAATAATTATTTACATTTAAGTTTCCTTAGAATATGAGCTTTATGTCGCTCTTTTTCTACTCAAATCCACGCGCATTTCAAATGTTCCTTAATTTATAAAATATAGACAGTCAACGAGCAGGAGAAAAAGCGAATTTGCATAATGTTTTTAGATGGAATAAAATAAACTAAAAGCGTGCGGCGTAGACGAAACATTTCACACAACTTTGCGTTAATTTTCTAAATATTTTCGAAAAATTTCTGAAATTGTATTTGCAAGCGAGAGATGAGATGAGAGAGAGGAGAGAAAAGACATCGACCCCGGAGGGCAGAGAAAACTGGCTAAAGTTGCCACGTTCCAGCTTTTGCCAACTTTTCCTCCATCTGCGCGTCAAACGATGAAGTTGAATTTTATAATTTAAAATTATGAACTAAAATAATTTAATTTTTGTTGTGCTTGGCACGCAGAGTCGACAACGACGACGACGACGACGACGTTGAACACGACTTCAACTCCAACTCCGACTCTGACGATGATGCCGCAGGCAAAACCAGGTGGGAGTGTCGACAAGAGGATGATGTGGAGGGGGCAGTGGTGAGGTGGGCAGTCAGGAAATTGAGTGCATTATATATAGTATTATATATAGTATATATATATATATATATATAAAGTTAGTTGCTGTGCACAACACAATAAATACAAAAGCGCGTCGACGTAATAAATATGCATGAACATTGTATGCACAAAAGAATGCAAACGCCCCCCTCTTGGAGGGAGGGGGGAATTTCCAGTTGAGGCTGCAGCCATTTGACATCGCGTGCCGTCGAGCGATTTTCCCGCTGCATTGGCCAATTCTGAAAGCCACATGCCCCGCCCTTCACCCGTCAGCCGTCCGCCCCCAAAACAGGCAGCCAACAGAGATAATAATAATAATTAAAGCGTGCAGCGACAAAGCAAATCTCAGATTCAAGTGTCATGCAACAACAATCAAAGAAGAACTTCTGTCCGCTCAGGTCGCCATTTTGGGGGTAACTCACTTCCGGCCACCATCATCATCATCATGATGATCATCATCGCAACATGTGTGACAAAGCGTGATGAGTGCATTTGGAATGAGAGCTGCTGCCGCTGCTGCAAATGGAACTGGAGCTTGGCCAGCTTTGGCTTTGGCTTTGGCATTAGCTGACATTTGATTGTTATGTGTTACTCGACTCGGATTCGAGACACACACCAACTGAGCCCTGACTGCAGTGCATCTGTTGTGCTTCCCATTGCGTGTAGTTGATGATGTTCTTATTACAACTGCACTGCGAGAAAAAGTTCGAGAATTATTTAAACATTTTTTTTCAAAGCTTTTTATTGATGTGACTATTCTTTACTGTTCTATCATATAAAGTAACACAATGTTGACACTTAAAAGAACTGTCGATCATTAAAACATAAATGAAGTTACTATAAAGGAATGAAAGAGTATTAGAGAGAAGAGAAAATAAGAGAAGATATATATAATTCTAAGTTTAAAAAAGTCATATGATAATTTGAAAATGTTTTCTTCTGATCTTACACAATTTTTTATTTTTAAAACATAATTAAATTTATATTACGACAGTCACCAACTACAGCCGAGGAGTGTGCTCAATATACAGACTTAGTGACACCCATGGCTGTAGTGCTTTCCACACTAATCCCGATGATGCAACTTGGATGGTTCGCAGATACGAAGAAGAGAAACTATAAATCGGGATGAAAATCAATGGGATCGATCCTCAAAAATACGTTGTACTCATAGACTAATTCCAGACTTTATTGCATAAATCAATCGCAAGCATAGCTATGTAAATTTTTATCTCACACAGTATTTATCTGGACAAAAAAGTTTTAAAAGCCAATTTGGACACGAAGAACCGAAAAAGCTGTGGAGAAGGCTCCATCGTTGGTTTGCATCATGTAAGTGTTCCACGTTAGAAAATTTGAGGAATACGAGCAAAGACTAGTTGAAAAAGCAGAAATGTCCATAGCTGTGGACAATGAGCCTAGCCTTCCCGCAGAAGTTTTTGCCATCCCTAGCAATTCAGTAGGAATGTATCAATGATATATTTGACTTTTTTTTACCTTAGTATGGAATAAAACAAACACATTCACACCTACGTTCATTAGTTGAATAATAGAATATAAATATAAACTGTAGATTGTTCCCTTGATTGTTTAATAAACTAGACTTTAGTTGGCAGTGTAGTTTGTTGCTCTACTCTGTTCATTGTGTGTCTGATACCCAGCCAACAACAATGGGAGCTGCTAACAACAACAGACCGACACATCCAACATATCCAACATCCGCAGTCGGAGTCGGAGCTAGAGCTGGAGCTGGAGTCGCAGTCAAAGTCGCAGTCTGGCCACCATTGCAAATTTCTACATGGTCGCTCAACTGAAAATTGTTTGTGCACTTTTATTTATTTTTCTCTTTTGTTGTTGTTGCTGTTGTTGTTTTGGGTGCCTGTTGTAAATTGCAATTTCCCGTTGGTTAGGTTTTTCTTTTTGGCTTTTTATTTGGTACGCGAGTTTATTTATTTTAATTATATTATTTTAATTGCAAGTTGTAATCAATGCAAAGCACCCCGAAGGCATACAAATTATATGCTTCATGTGCCTAATGGATTATCAACTCATTAAATCCACAATTCATCATTAAAATTGTAACTGCAAACAAGCAACAAAAAAGGAATCCAATTTCGAGTCAGTGAACATACTTTTAAATTATTTAACAGTTGACGAGATATAAATATTTATCATAAAAATGTATATTAAAGTTGCTCCAAATTAATTTCAATTTCAATTATGTAGATGACAGGCAAACATCTCTATTTATAATTGTAACTTAAAATATGTATGCCACTAGCTTAATGATATTCTGTTCTGTAAAAGTTATGAAAAGTTCGAAGAAAAATGAACTTTCCATTAAAGTGAACTGAAGATCTGCAGGTGGTTCTATCGTTCAGTTTTCAATGTGAAAATTGAGATAGATTTTATGAATGAAAATTATTTTGCACCTTACAAGATTGTAGTAAAAATTCAAACACGTTCATAAATCTAAATAGTGTCATTTTCTTATACAAAAATACGGATATAAAATTAACGATTAGTAAAACGCTACATGATTCGATCAGAAATGAACGAACAAACTTCATCAGTAAATTTAACGATATTTACACAACACCATTGCAAACTATTTCATGTCTAAATTACAGCCTCCTAACTCTAAGTATTGATAATTCAATCGACCGTTTATTTAACATAATTTCTGCAAGAGTTCCACGCTATCAAGAGATTTTTTAAAACCTAGCCAAATAGCTGTTGAGTATCTCATGTATAAATTGAAGGCTCCTAGCTCTTACCTAAAACTATGAACTGATAATTCACTCAAACATTTATTTAACTTCTGAATAAGTTTGATTTAAATTTATTTATAGGAATTTCTGAAATTTTGAATATACATATTCTATCTTATGTACTTGAGCTTTACATTGATCATTCAGTCAGTCAGTCAAAGCAAACAATTTTATATACATAGATATTGAGAGTAAGTCTATACTGTAGTAAAAAACACTATTTTAGTAATTTCCTTTATGTACTTTTCATTTCAACAAATTAAGAGAAAATTATACCACCAGAGCAACTATTAAGCTACGCTTGAAAGCATCTCCATAAGAAATTTAATACTTGTTTTCGCTAAGAACTATGCTAATGAGTGCTTGTGGCTAATTAATGTACTTAACTTGTAATATGCTATTTAATATGCTCTGTAAACTGATGCTTATAAAGTATTAAATCAACGATCAAGAGTCACGTTCACCTTAAGTACAATATTTAACTAGCGTTGAAATAAAATTTAAATATTTAAATACCAAAAGGTAAACTGTGGATTTCCTTTTGCCATTCGATATGAATATTTTGGTTGTCTCCTTGCTGGTGTCCAATTTGTGGTCAAGAAAAGCCTTTAAATCAAATTACCAGCAAACACGAGAATGCCTTGTACTCGAAGGGTCAGAGGAATGCAAATGGCTTGCAAGGAAGGAGTCTTTTGTTTATTGGTCTAACACGACGTTTTAGAGCGACGTTCCTTTTGAATATCTTTGGAAAGCTAAGAGACGGAAGTTTGATTTGCTAATGAACTGAAAGGATGTCCTGACTGCAAAACTTGTACGTCGTCCGGACGGAGGGAAAACAACCGCATACGGTTTGCTCAAATACATTGACCAGAAAATCACATTTGATTTGTTGTTCTCGATTGTTATTCTTGTTGTTCTCCTTAGTTGTTGTTTGCTTATGCCTTGTCGTTGCACTGTGCAGCATGTTTAGCATGCCAGGCACGTTTGCGTGTTGCCAAAAAGGACATCGAGCCGGTCCTTTTGTTTGCCTTTGGCAGGTTTTTGGCCTGTCACACGACCTGTTGCATGTACGTCAAGTGTCGGATAATTTCAACGTACACTTTACGATATTTAAATTAAATTTTTAGCGGCAGTCAAGTGGCGAAAAATATCTAGATTCGAGATAATCAAGAATTGCTGTTGCCATTTCATTTGCATTACCTGGCCATAATTTACCAGACACACACTCAATAATAAGCTTGATTGTTTATATGATGCTGAGCCGTCCTTAGCTCGGGCCAGGCTTTTTATTAAATTGCAGAAGTGACTGCCAAATTTATTGCAATTTTTTTTTCTGTTCTTCTTGGCGCTAACCTTCAACCGTTACCGCTGCCATTAGCCAAGAGCTGTGCTCAGACCTCCCCCCTTTTTTGTCTGTGCTTTTGTTTTTGAAGTAGGCAACATTGTGAAAGTGCATGGCGAAAACAGAGAGACAGCTGAACAGAAAAAAAAGGAAAGAAAAGCGAAGCGAAGAAATAACATGGGGAACTTAAGTAAACATTAATTTACATAACTTCTGTGCAAATGACGACAACGGGCAACGACGATGGCGATGGCGATGACGATGGCTCCAGTCGGATGTAAAGTGGGGGAAGGTAACCAGCACATCGTTCCCTTCTCCTCCTCCTTCTCTTACTTCTCTTCCTCAGCCGGATCTGACAACGGACGCGGGCGTCAGCGCTCTTGTAGCCCGGCGTTATTAAAAAATTTAAAGCATGTTTTGTGGCACGGCAAAGGGATGAGCTGAAGCACAAGAGGAGCAGGAGCAGGCACAAAACACTGGCAATATGGCTCTGCTTAGTTGTCACCGCCCTCAAAGTGTAGCTTCCTCTCTCTCTTTCTCTCTCTCCCTATCTTTCTCTGTGTGTGTTTGTGATCGACGGCGCACATAAGCAAGCTATGTATTTTTTTCTCAGTTTTGTTTCATATCCTTGTAGCAGCAACCGGCGTGGATTGTGTCAGAGAAGTGCCAGCGTCTGTTTTCAATGTTGCCAGCGTCATTTCCTTTTGTAGCCACTTGTGTTTGTGAGTGTGAGAGCGAGTGTGTGTGCGGCAATGGGAAAATGTTAGAGAAAAGTTGCAGAAACTAACAATTGGCTTTAGAGACTTCGTGAATGCGCTGTAAACTACGGTATCAAAGGTAAATTGAAATTGATTTATTTATATTTTTTAATATTTTTGTTTTTATTAATTTGAAGTTGAAATTAAATTTAGATAAATTGAAATAGAATTTAGGATATATTTGAATATTGATTGATAAAGATCACATCAATTCCTTGAAAATCAAACTGTTTCGATAAGATGGACTGTTATTTTTATAAAGTTATGTATACACACTCAAGTTTTAACTGTTTTTATAGTTAGCATATGATATTTGGTATATATAATCAATATTTGAATAGGAAATTTTCATTTTTTACATGTAACTTATAAAATATAAAATATAACTCATTAAGCTATTAGACAAATAAATGATGTTCTTCATTTTTGATTATTAGTTTGATAAAACATGAGTAAATAAATCACTGTATAGTAATATAAAGATCACAATATAATAATAAATACATTATTAACTATTACTAGGATAATGATATGTTCATTATGCTTATACAATCTATCAAGACTACGCTGGGCTTTCGCACCCTACACAAGAATTAATCAAGCGAGTTACAATGACAGCGCATATTATTTTCTTCTTCATGTCATTACCAGAGCGCCAAGCCGCACATCCCCTGCTATACAGCCCCCTTTCCCCATCCCTACTCGATGTGCCCCACAATGCTGCGCAGCTTAGCGAAATTGTTTGCGAAAATACAACACAATATTCAAGAATAATGATGACATTGTTGACTTCAGTACCCCGCGCGTCATAAAAAAAACACAGCAAAAAAGCAAAAAATACATACACAGAGAAGAAAAAGAAACCCCCACATAACCGCAAGGACATCTTCCGCAGGATTAAACGCCCTAAACGCCCCGCTTTAGACACTGCAACGCCCTCCAAGCTGACAGAGAGCGACAACAGCAGTAAGATAGAGAGCGAGAGAGAAAAAAAAAGCAAACACGATTACCATATTGTATGATATGCGGCTATAACCGGAACCGTTGCCCGCTTTTGGCAAACAAAGTTTCGAAATATAAATTGAAATGAATTGAAGTTATGGCATTAGACAGTTTTCGAAATTATCACGCGATATGCAGACATCTTTCCCCCTATCCTCTCCCCCATCCTCTTTTAACTTTATCCTCCTGTTCGTCTTTCACACACATAATTAAGTGCTTGGATTTGCATTTAGAATATGTTGCATACTTTTCAGCGCCATCGCTTTTATTGTTATATGGGCATTTAAGAAAATGCGTGCTTCAAAGACTGTTAGCAACTTCATAAACTTGAAAGTTTTATTATTTGATTCTGGTAAAATGTTTAATAAGAGAAAATACAATACTCGATATTGTAGAGAAAATTCTTTTAATCCGCACTCTTTAAAGCATGTTCATAAGTTAAAAATTCGATTGTTATTATCCTAATTAAGTGTTGTCATACTCAAAATCTCTTCTCTGAGAAAATATTCTTTTTCACAATTTTTTATAACAAGCGATCACAGCATTTCTAAGGCGTTTCTTGACTAACCTAGCTGGTTAGCTCTTTCAACAGCTGGATATTATTTGTTACTTTCTTGTTCTACTTCAATGGCAAATAATTTATTTCGATTTCTACAACACGGTTTCATTTATTAGTTTCCTAATAAAGTGTTAAATACTTCCTCGTCTTCACAAAGTTTTCCCTTTATCATTTAATTAAAATTATTCTCTTATTTATTTCATCTACAATGAAACGAATTCATGTGAGTTGCTTTCTTTCTTGGCCCTCCATTAATTACTCTTTTCTGTCACAATTTTTATGACAAAATATCGCAAATTCCCCAACGTTTTCGTTTCAATTTATTTTCTTCCTGTCTTAGATAATGAGATAATTTAATTGTTCAATTGCTTAGCTTCAAATTAACACATACAAATAATAAATTGTGTTGTCAATTGTACGCAGTGCGTTTGATGAGTTAGTTGCTAAACTTAGACTTAAATGATGATACGCTCCACTCGCGCTCTCTACCAGCTAAGCTCCTCGGGCAGTCCGCCAGGATACTCGCCAGTCAAACAGGCAGTACAGTAGCCTGACTTGACCGGATTCACATGAGATTTGTTCATCTGGACTGCGGTGACGAGACCCTCTACACTGAGATACGCCAAGCTGTCGGCTCCCACATGATTCGCCAGTTGTCCGGCATTCAATTTATTGGCAATCAGCTCTTCGCGGGTGGGAATATTGATGCCCATGTAGCAGGGATACTGCAGCGGCGGACTGGCAATGCGAATGTGCACCTCGGTGGCTCCCGCATCGCGGAGCAGCTTGATGATGGGACCAATTGTGTTGCCACGCACAATCGAATCATCGATCAACACGATTCGCTTGCCTTCCACATTCTGCGCCAGAGCGCCAAACTTCTTGGCCACGCCCAGCTGGCGTAAATGGTTCGAGGGCTGAATGAAAGTGCGTCCCACATAGCGATTTTTGCAGAGCACCTCGGCAAAGGGCAGACCCGACTCTCGCGCATAGCCATGTGCTGCTGCTGTGCCCGATTCTGGCACCGAACTTACAAGATCCGCATCCAGAGGTGACTCCCGCGCCAACTGGCGACCACATTGCAGACGCGCAGAGTAGACCATCTGACCCTCGAACATGGAATCGCTGCGTGCAAAGTAGACGTACTCAAAGATGCAGAAGGCCATGCGCTTGTAGTCGGGACGCTCCACAATGTCCACGGTGCGATAACCGTTGCGGGACAACTCGATGATCTCTCCCGGTTCCACTTCACGCACGTAGCGTGCTCCAATGGAAAGGAAGCCGCAACTCTCGCTGCTCACCACCCAACCCTCGGCCACCTGATCCTGTATGTTCGCATGTCCCGCATCATAGGCGACAATCTTGCCCAGACACAGCGGTCGATTGCCATAGGAATCGCGTACCGCATAGATCTTGTCCTTGTGCATCACAACGAGCGAATACGAAAGCGGCGCCAGTGTCATAAAGTGGCGTATGCGTGCCGGCCAATTGGGACCATCGTGCTCCGACACATCCTCGGGAGCACAGCACAAGGATTGAGCAATCAATTCACTGTCGCTGTGTGTCGAGAGTCCAACGCCACGTTCGAGGACTTCGCGACGCAGCGACTCGCAGTTGACCAGCTCTCCGTTGTGGGCAATGGCCAGAGCACCGTGTGCCGTGTGGACCACAAAAGGTTGGCAGTTGACCACCTCGGAGGCAGCCGCAGTGGAGTAGCGTGTGTGACCAATGCCCAGGTTGCCCTTGAGTTTGCGTATCGCTTCGTCGTTGAAGATGTTGCTGATCATTCCCCATGCCTTTGTGCACGCTAAAGTTCTTGGAGCTCTTGCCCAAACTTGTCACAATGCCCGCCGATTCCTGGCCACGATGCTGCAAAGCCACCAGGCCCAAGCAGATCATCTGTGCGATGTCAAGCTGGAAAAAGAAAAATAAAAAAAGTTTATCAGAAACACGTTTTTTGCGGCCTCATGGCAACAACAGCTGACACACAAGTCGCGTAGCGTCGCGTCGCTATCGGTCACAATTAAATTGTGATCCCATATTTTCCTGTTATTTTCCATTTCATTACAAACAAACAACAATAACAACAACAACTGCGAGCGATGACAACGCAATTGATTGCATGCTGCATTGCTGATTACAAATGCGATTGCAGATTACATTAAGAGGCATGTGGATGCTCATTGACGTCACAAAATAGGCGTTGGCCCTAGCCTCAAGACGGGGCAAGGCAACAAAGGGGAGGAGGTGGAGGAGAGGACGATGAGACACAAACACTACTAGTTTATTAATGACCCACTTGCGATCGCATTACGCATACAGTGAAGCTTTGGCAATGACAATCACATGGCAAAAATGATGCACATAATCACGTGATCAACTGATCTTTGCGGTTTTTGCCAGTTCAATGAATTAAAAGTGTAGAAAATATAATGATATTTAATAACTTTTTCCAATGAACGTGTATTATAATGAATCAGATGATCTTAGCAACAAGCTTCAAGAAATTATTGAGATAAAGGTAGTTCAATAAAATATTTCAAATGAAGCAGAAATATTTCCTAGAAAGTGCGTTGAAGTTGTTACCAAGATCTGTTAATAAATAATAGATGACATTTATTTATGTAATTAAATTAACACAATTACTCATTTTATTTTTTCACACATTTGAAGGAAAGAAAAAACTAGAATTACTTTAAGCTTTCTTTTAAAATATTTTATAAATCTCTAATAAATCTTCTCAATAAATGTTTTCAATCGGGCAAAACATATTTGAAGGGGATTTAAAAAAAAATCATCAACCTTGAATTCAATATTTTTAATTCAAGTCAATAATGATTATTGGCTCTGATTTATTGATACGGTTTAAGAGGGGAATAATCAATAATTCGGAACCAATAATCATTAACTTAAATTAAAAAAAGCATGTTTAGATTTGTATTTGAAAAAAGTACTAAATATAAAACCAATTGAAATTCTAGAGTGATAACAGCTAGATTGCTTCCTTGAAAATTTATATATTTGTTCCTTTGAACAATTTGAAATAAAATGAAATATAAATTCAGTTCAAATTGGGAGTAATTAACTTTTAATTATTTTGTAAAGCTTCTATATCAAACACTATTATATTATAACTTTCATTTAATTTCATTAATTTTTGTTCTTCAGAGTATCCTTTCAAATGTTTCCTTGTTGATATTTGTTTCATTTTCTGTTTTAAAACTTACCTGGGTGGGATATTCGCCACAGGCAATAGCACCAAAGACGCCACATTCACAAGTCATGCCCGTGACATCTTCTCCTTTGGCCTGAACTGATTTGTAAATCTTGTCGGGAAACACTTTTGGCGATGTATTTCGCCTTGAAACTGTTCCAGCCTGGCGTTGGCAACAGGACTCTGCATCAGCTGTTGCAGCATCTGATGAATTACATTTAATTTGAATTTTATTCTTATATATTATAAATCACAGTCAGCTTTTGCACTTACCACAGAACTTTCCACAGTCACTTTGGGCCATCTCGTTTTACGAGTCTATAAATATTTGAGTATTGTACGAGTATGATTCGTTCACTGCACTCGAAGTGAATAAATAGTTGATCGGCGATTTGCTTATGTTTATATATACAGTATTAATTTGAGTCACTTTACACTTGGCACGAGATCAGTAGTTGTGGCTTTAGCTTGGATTGTTGGTTGTCTCTGTTTCACGTCTGCATTGATTGAATGCCAGTGGAATTGTGAGTGTTCAAGTTACAAGCGCGTCTAATTAAAGCTTCAAAAATCGATTCATCCATATGCATATACATATACATACATGTGTGCAGTATTCATAATCGTAAATATAAACATGATGCTGATAACTGCGACGATCGCATTTTCAGTTCAAATGCTCGCGAACAACCGCAGTAAATAATTTGATATTGTTTTCTCAGCGAGACAAATCCAATCAATTCATATCACATAAATAAACAATTTCAATATTTAGCAAAGAATGCGTCCAGCCAGCAAATTGTTCTGTCACTTCCTTCGAATCAATTAAAGTCGTCAAAAATTCGCGAGAATGTGAATAAACTTTAGCCGCATTTGACAATGAATTTAACTGGGTGCTTGGGTGCACCTTGTCCCACTGTGCATCATAATTGATTTGCATTAAGCTGCATCAATCTGCATTAATGCTACTCTCGAATCACAAAAACATTTGTTGCTCTGGCCTTATCACTCAATTGGAAAATGCGTTCATTGACGCATTTTACTTAGACGCAACTCTTGCGTAAACAATAACAGATTAACATTGTATTTTTCTTCTTTTTGCCAATTAATCGACACTCAACTCAATATTCAGTAAATCGGCTATATGTAGCAGCATTATCAGAGGAAATTTTTGCCCCCCTGTGAAGTCAAAGAGGGTCGATCGATAAGTGATGCCGCAAAGCCTTTTGTCGGCGATATTTCCATGCGGATCACACGATTGCGATCATGCGAAGCTGTAAACAAAAACAAAGCGAATTTTCAGTGGCTGAGTATAATGAATTTTGAATACGCTACTCAAGGTGAATTTTAATTATTATTAACAAATAAATCACTTTACTGTACTATCATTATTTTTATGTTCATATATCTTGAATATTTGCTTAGCGAAAAAGCTAAAAGATTTTGTTTTAATAATTATTAATTTCTTAAAGAAATATTTATTTAAAGTTCCAAACAAAATATTCTATCTCTATTTCAAAATAGTGTATTGAAAAAGGTTTTCAAATGGAATGATTTCTTTTGTAAAATAATTAATAATAGATGCGTTGTTTTCATTCGTTATTATTTTTAACAAACAAATTTGTTTACAAAATAAAACTAAATTATTTCTAATCATATTTTAATAAACATATATTTTTACAAAGCATCTAGAGAATATTATATTCTTCGGATTATCTTTATTTTTGTAATTTGTATATGTTTCATATTAAAAACGATTCTGCTATTCGACACTTTTCATTGCAATAATTTGCAATAATTTAATAGCGATTTATCGCCAATTGTAAGTCGTCTATTATTAGCACGCGTTAATATATTTGTAAGCTCATCTTATTTATAAACAACATGTTTACTTGTATGTGTAAGCACAATTATTGAGTTGCTTAGCAACTTCGCCAGACAGATCGGTCGATCGTTGAATTGATATCAATCTGATGCAATAGATGCGACTGTTGCCATAAGTCTCCGAGTCAGTCGAGGCTGCCAATCTGATAAGCCTAGGTATATATATAGGGTATAGATTATAGGGTATAGAGTATCATCGAAGCCAGACAGACATGCAATTGCCTTGCATAAGAGCTTTATTGGCCAGACTTTGCGGTGTGTGCATGTTATTAGTGAGAGTTATTTGAAGAACGCATTACCTTCTCTTATTGTTATCAAAGACGAAAAAATACCAATAAATAAGCAACAACAGCTACAATAAATGAAATGCTAAGCAAGCAAACAAACAAAGATAATGAGATGCCGCATAATGTGGAAATGAAAATGGCCAATGAGTAGTGAGTAGTGAGTATAGTGAATAGTGAGTGTGTGTTTTGTGAGTGCTGTGAGTAGCAAGAAGAAAAATGACCGACCAAAAACGGACAGCCTGGATGGAGGTGGAGAGAGAGAGAGAGAGATTTTTCCTGGTTGTAGGGAAGTCCCCACCAAATGTGTAACCACTTGAATTTCATTTGGCGAAAAGCTTTATCGAAAATTATGCGAACGCTGGTGACTTTTGGCAAGTGGCAGCGCCACGGGTGACGGCGACTTGCCGCCTCTTCCTCTCTTCCCACTCCTGCTGCCAACTCCCAACTAACTGCTTAGAAGCCTGATAAAAATCTAGCACACACAACTAAACAAACAGATAATAAAGAGGAAAATGATGCTCCGGCTGCTGCTGCTTTTGCTCTTTGGCTATTTGGCAAAACTCAACCACACACAGCTGGGTTGTGTGTGGATTTTTCGCATATGTGAAACCCCCCGCGATGTCCAGTTAGCTACATATATAGTACTCGTATGCTGGACGGGGGATGCGGATCGAGCCTTGCTCTGGCCTCGCCTGCTGCCCTGGCTTGGCCGCCTCATGCATAATTCAGCAGAATTCTGAATGATTATTCTTTATGGGACTGTTTATTTCTTTTGACCATTTATTTCAAGTTGGTTCGTCGCTGTGCGATGCTTTTTTTTCCATCTCCCTCCTCACAGTTTGTTCTTCTGCTTTTTTTTGTTCTTTTCATTATTTTTATACAGTTTCCAGTTGCTTGCGCTCGAAATGATTTTGACCAACGGTGACGCAAAAATCATCAAATGGCCACAGCGCCAGAGTCGACATCAGCATCAACACACTCACACACTCATACACTCACTCTCTCACAGATAGATAGCTTGCCATCTGCCTGCTGGCATGTGTATTGTCTATTGAACCAAAAACTTTCCCCAATCCAACTCCAACTCCAGCTCCATGGACCAGTGACCAGTCCAGTCCATCGACCAACCACACATAACTGTCCCGCCCTTCTCCCCTTCTCAAACTCCATCTCTAGTCAAGGGTAATGTCCAATGCTGAAGTCCTTCTTTTACTCTGAAAGTAGCTGCGGGGCTGCGGCGCTTTCAACGCATCATTTGATTTTATTTCATGTCCTAAAAGTGGCCAAAAAAAAAACAGTAAGGAAAACAAACAGAAAAACTGGAAAATGAAAATAAAAAATAAATTTTATTTGTTTTTGTGGTCGCCGCAATTGAATAAAATGCTCTTCTAATGCAAGTCGAAAGGGCACTTTTCGATATTATTTCTGCGCCAATAGAAATGGGGCAAAACCATAGAGACTCATGGCCACATACTTCGCTGCATGGGAATAACTTCATTATAGACTGCTACACCTTCCTATAGATGTGGATATTGTCGATAGATAAAGGTGGCACACCCTGAAAAGATAATGTGCATAGTCTCCAGACAGCTTTATTGACCGATTAAGTTGAACATTCAAAAAACATGTGGGAAGAAATAACTGAATTATTATAGCCCCGAGGCAAAACAAAACTTAATGTTGTTAGAAAGGTAAACATAATTCTTTATTCGTAGGATTGAATAAAATTTATTTATGCAAACTATCAAATTTACAGAAATAAATTATGGCTGTTAAGATTTCTCACAATGGATTTCGACTCGATCACATATGCATTTAATGCAATTCTGTTGTATCTTGTAAACTTTTGTTGATTTACTTGAAGTTTAAAGTTTATGTTCAGAATTTCTTGGGCGTAAATATTAATTTAGCACTTTTCACTCCAAATACAATAAATTGCACAAAAATTGTTTTTACGAATATCTTAAACGTAAATATTTACTAACCAACTCCAAGCTCTAAATCAAAAAGGTAAGACACAAATTGATTTGAAGAATTTATAAATTTTATTCTTTACAGATATACATTCAAAATATATTGGCTTTAATACACAAACAGGAGACTTATATTCCATAAGTTTCTTAATGCCTAGACGATCTTCGTGTGCCTATATGAACACCTAGATGTTAGATACTTTACGATAAAGAGCCCTTAACAGCACTTGTTTAATCAATTTTTCCAATATATTAATTTATATTATTTTTAATGATAATACTGCACTGTTTGGCTTTTATTGGGTCGAGCACACTGAACTGTAACTTTCTTTTCCAAACACTTATTGCTTATTTCTCGCTCTAAAACCAAACTTTAATTACACCAAAAAACCAAATATACTTTTGCTTACCAACAGTTAGCCGCGTGCGCTGTCCAATCAATGAGAATTTCAATTAAAACTAATTGAAAAGCGCATAAACTTCGTCGGGGATAAGAGTAAACAGAACCAGTTCAAGGCAAAGGAAGAACAAAAGTAGAAGAACTTTGATGGCCAGGCTAATATTGAAAGGGCAGTTTCTTGGATCTACTTCAATTTGGCAGTCGCTCTCTACCTCAGTCTCAGTGCCAGTCTCCATCGCAGTCTTTCATCTCACTCCATCACATTCAATTTCATCCCATCCATTGCAGGACAGTTCGTTTGGCAACGTTTTTAATTCGTTTACGTTTATTATTTATTCCGCGGCAAGGACAAAAAAGCGGCTCCTCAAATTGTTGCTGCTGTTTGTCTGTATTTGTGTTTGTATTTGTGTTTGTCTTTTGGCATTTCTTTATATACCATTTGCATATACTACAATATATATATATAAAGTATTTTATGTAGCGTCGTCGCTCAAAAATTTTCATTTAAACTGGCGTTCCTTATATTTTTTCAACAGATTTGCATAACGAAGCTGCTACAACAACAACCACAAGCTGCTGCTGAGCTGCCTTCTTCTGTTTTTGTGCTGCTTTGACGAACTTTTAAGTTTGAAGCCAAAAATATATTTAGTTGCCATTTCCTTTTGCCTTCAATTTGTGTGGCGACGCGTAAGTCGCCACGCCCACAGCGACGACCTCTAATTAATTTTCCAATAGCTCACCAAGCAAATAAAGGTAGTAGCTGTCCAAGATTGATATCAGTATCCACAACTCTAGTTGTATCTGAGTGTAAAGAACTAGCTCAGAATTTGTGTCAAAAGCGCCACCTCGCATGCCTAATGAACGAGGAGACAACACTGACAACAGATCGCTTCCCAAAACTGATTGATGTGTGTCAGCTAGAGAGGAACGTGCTCCCCGAAAAAAACAAAAACCAACACATAAAATCTTAATAGCTTTCAATTTGTGGCGCATTAAGCGGCTGGTAATTGATATACAAACAGATTTCAACTGGGACTGCGACTGGGATTGCGTCTACATGTGTAAGCAAGAGAGTCGAGAGCTGAAAGACGACGACACCCAGTGAAACTCGTTGGCAAGTTTGGCAAGTTAATTAAAATTTCAGAAACGTAAATTGAATTACGAACACAAATTGTAAGCAACTCCAACGATGCGATGCGATGCGACTCGACTCGACTCGACTCCACCAACTGCTCCAGTTACGCGTGAGAATTTCTGCCACACTCTCTTCATGTTCTCTGCATAAAATTTCAATTCCAAATCGAAGGGAACCACAAACCGCAACTACATAGTACAAAGAAGAGAAAGAGCGAGAGTTGTAGGGAAGTTGGTAGCGACACATTCCCAAGGCGGCTGCTCAATTGCAGCCAATAATCATAAAATTTAATAAAGGTATTTGGCTTGACCGTTAACGCAGCTCCAACCCCAAGAAAGTATGAGTGTCTCTTCATGCTAGTCTATGCATCAGCATCGGCATCGGCAGCGGCAACAGTGGGTTAATGTATGCAAAACGCATTCAAATTTTATGTATCGCCCGCTACGATCTCCCTTCAGTCGTCTATCCACTTACTACCTCGTAGCAACAACATAATTCGCTCGCCATTTGCCTTTGACTACCTTTTCATGTGAGTCGGAGTCGGAATCGGAGTCGAGTTGAGTTCATGTTGTTGTGCCACGGTCAGTGGCAGCGCCACAAACAGCAACAGAGACACAGTTTTGCCCATCGTCTGCCAGTTGGTGGTACTTTGCTGCGCTATCTTGCATGCTCTATTGAGTTTTTTGGGCAACATTCATTCGTGGCTTTTCGACTCGTCGTATCTATGGCACTTAACGGACGCGGCCTTCTCTGCATGTAAATTGCATAGTTTGAGACACTTTGGGTCACCTAATGAGGGCGATTTTAGCTCGCTGTCGTCTGGCATGAGAATGAGTTGCTCACAAGTCACCCCGCTAGAGTTCTTTATCAGTTTCTTGCTAGCTAAGAACATATCTAAAAGCTATTCTATGTCAAATGGATTCATCACGGAAATAAAGACATTTTCACTGATTCCAATCTTGTAGATCAATGAATTATTTGTTAAAGAGCGATCATGCAATCAACAATGTCATATAATTAAACTATAATAATATGTAAGATACGATATATGGTATATATAACAAAAATATTTATTTTCTCAAAAAGAAAATTTGTTTAGTTTTCTGTAAAAAGAATATAGTTGTCGTTAGTACACATTTTCGTGCTTTTAGTCAGAAAAAAATTATTCAAAATTATATACTTAATATCATAATAAAGATAATAAAGTTGTTGCAGCTTATATACTAAATGATACAAATTTTATTAAAAAAAACTATTGATTTTGTTTCCTCTCCAATTAGTGCTAACAAATAATCATGAGAAAAACGAGATCTATCCACAATTGACTTCTACAAAACAAACTTCTTATTTTTACAATTTCCAAAGTTTTAAAATGGAATGATGATGATTTAAGAAAGTAATAATGTTTACCTACAAATAGTAATTATATATAATGTTTACCAAATGATTAAGCAACATTAAACATCGATCTCAAAAATATATTGTATTTCATTAGTGTTTTACACATTATAAGTACATATTATTCGTGCCATATATTATAATTTTTCTTTACAAGTTTATATTCTGCAGAACAGAAACATAAACTCAAAAAATTAATTAACTTGTCTATTGGCCTTTCTGTATTTGTCTACATTTGAATGAAATGTGTGAATTCTTAAGTAAATTAATCCATAAGTAGTTGGTAGTTTATATGCAGATTGAGTGTTAGCTTGTAAACAACTTCTACAAAGATCTTGAATACTATAATTTCCAATCGCAGAACTTTCACAAGAAAAAATCTCGCATATGTTTAAAGCGTTGTAAGTTGCTCGCGTCAGCTTTACAGACAATTGCACTTTATGAGCCGCAAATCGCATCAATTATAAGATGAACTCGGTGTTCACAAACTTTTACAACTCGAGGCTAAGTTTTTCGGGGGGCAATAAATCAAATTTGCTGCGAGCTATAAAAATGCCACACATTAGCACAACAAAAAGACTCCTTAGACACTCCACTGTAATAGTTGAAAAAAGAAAGAAAAAGGACTCATCCCTTCGTCGCTGAAGTCGTAAATCTGAAAATCACTTGTCGCGATTCAAGTTCTTTTTTTTTTGCTGTAACCTCAAAGAGGCGCATTAAATTTTACGCATTATTTGAAGATGCCATTGCCGCTGCCGTTGCCTGTTAGCAAGGACAATGGCACAAAGGATAACAACGAAAAATTAGGCACATTTGCGGTCAGGGATGTCAGCTTGTCAAATGTTTCGCCATCGTTCTTGGGGTTGGGGAATGTTTCATTCCACTTCATTGGCGGCTTTTGTAACATTTGTTTGTGACGTTAATTTATACAATAATTGTGACAAGGACCAAGAGGGGAAGTTTCTTCCCTCTCGAGTCAAAATGTAGCATAAACGACGACGCGAAATTTGACTAAAGATCTTAATACGGATTCGCTTTTTGGCCATTGGCCATTATGCAACTTGTCTGACGTCATTTTAATGGAATTTTAATGTATTTGTTTTGCCAGCCACATACATGTTCTCTCCTCTCTCTCTTCTCTCTCTCTCTTCGAGAGTGTGTGTTCACTTTGCTCCAAATTTATTCTAAATTATATTCATACAAATGTTAAAAAAGTTGCACGTTCCACAATTTACATAGCACACACTTATACGTATGTGTCTGTGTGTGTATATACTTTGTGCCACATGAATATTGAAAACGTGTGTGGCGCCTCCACTCTACACTCCCCACCCCTCTCCCCTTCCCTCCTACCTTGCTCAACTTTCATTACGAAACGCATCTCATATGAAAAAGTTTTGCGGCTGAGTGACAAAAGCCCCTGCCACGCCCAGCAGTCGCCACTGGTGTTAAAAGCCAGGGGTCTGCATATATTAATATCCCAAATGCGAATGCTACACACAGCTCCTCACACACACACAGGTATCTAAGCAGAGAGAGCTGCAAAAAAAAAGCAACAACAACCAGAAAAAAACATTAAAATTTTCATGAAAAATGTCATCAACAAAAGTTTGAAATGCAAATAATTTTCGGAGGCTGTTAGCTGTAGTTGTTGAGTCCGCTGAGTGCTCTCAAGGCAGACAAAGGCTCTGCAGACACACACACTCGTACAGAGAGACAGACACTTCTGACACATCATTTGAAATGCGTTAGAAATGTGATGAAAAAAGCATAGCTCACTTTTTGGGGCCTTCTGCGATTCCTTCTATTCATTTTTTGGCACACACATCACGAAGCACAAAGCCATCATCATCAGAGCTCCGGCATTAGAATGCATTTAGAAACGCATTTATCATCAGATTGGGATTTGTATTTCGCTCACATGGCAACAAGAACCGCATAAACCGCATTGCAAATCCCCAGCACAATCATTGTGGCAAATCCTCGCAGCAACAATTCTGATCGATTATGATTGATGTGCGATGTGAGATATATAAAAAAATCGCAAGCGAATTGATGCAATTAAAATTCAAATTAGAAAGCAATACTGTTAAGGGAAAAGGCATACGTGATTTCATTAGCAAATAGCAGCAAAATGTGAAATGAAATCAAAGACAAGATGTCCACGCTTGGAGGATGCTTCGACTCTCCCCCATTTGCAGTGTTGTGCTTATCCTTATGGTTTTTGTCTCTTCACTCTCCACTTGGCTGCACTCAAGTGTCGCGACGTCGCCATTAAAACATTCGCCACGCGCACTTGGAAACATGGACACAAAATCCGCATCCGAATCAGAAACAGAAACAGAAGCATAAGCAGAAACAGCATCAGAGCAGGCAAACAATATCTGAGTGGAGCAGAGAGACAGAACAGTTATAAAAATGGCGTCTTAAGTTAGTTGACGACGCCCCCAACTGAGCTGGTAAGTCATTAACTTGGCTCAAGAGCTTTTATCTCGCCACTTGAGCGCATCTCCCAACCATTTGAGACTCCTCCAACTTCTGTCCTCTGCGACTCTTCGGCTTACTGTCATTGGCAGCGCCATTTTGCTCGCTCTCTGTTCTGTTCTCTGTTAATTTCTATGGGGCAATTACACGCAACTGATAAGCACACAAATTGCAGAGAAGATTAAAAAGCAGCAACAGCAACAGCAACGAAGAGTTTTATGGTTTGCACAACCGACTGACTGGAGCCAACATAAAACTCATATAATTTCATTGAAATTGTCTTAGAGAATCAAAGATTTATCTACACATACGCTTTGTAATGCGGCTCCCACGAGTCTGTCATTAACTTGAACTCTATCCAACAATTACGCAGTCTCTAATTAAGTTTTATTTATTGCAGGTAGCAAAACTAAACTAATTAAGCTTTAAACATACTCAAATTATTATCAGCACATTCATTATTTTCATTAAAATTTAATGATGAATTATATAATGAGATTTGCTATTGTAAAAGATGGGTGAAAAGATTTTAATAATGATAAATGTTAAGATATTGAAAGAAGGGATAATAATAATAAATATGTATAATCAACAGATCTAGTTAAAAATCATTTCATTACTGAAAGTTTCCTTATCCTTATCTATATTTGAAATTCTTATTTTTTCTTTGAGTTTACCTTATATATGTTAAAAATATTAATATTAATGTGCAGCAATCTGTCTGAGCTCTGAAAGCGAATTGACTTCTTACCCACGACCGCTAATCGTTGCCATTTATATCAATAATAATTTATTTATTTTTCTATATTTTAATTTGATTTAAAATCTAAAATTGTCTATAAGGATAGCATATTAACATTTGTTTATCTATCTTCTAACAACCAATGAACATTATCCATTCTCAAATTTTGCACTCTTCAATCCTATTAACCGGAAATCTAATCTTTTATTGCAGTGTTAATATACAATGTGGGATATGTCGTCAATATTTTCCATTTGTCCGAGTACTTGTAACAATAAATTTACTGCTGAGTTGTCAACAAATTTACGAGTATTTTACGAGCTGTATAAAAATGGCGAAACCGATGTCGACATCACTTTCAGATTGTATAAATTTTGTGGAAAATGATGGAAAAATTCTATTAACTAATTAATTTGAACCAAAGGCCATAAAATCAAATTGTGCCGACGCTCGAACATGGAACATAGAACATAGAATGGCAATGATCAATTAATTTGCTGTAGAGGCGTCGATGGACAAGCGTATCAATTATTTTAATGAGTCAAAGCAGGGGAGTAATGGTCGCTGACCACTGGTCACATTATGATGCACCCCTGCGGAAGCGGTCAAACAATTGACAGTCTATCAGTTTCTCGAGGGGGGAAAACACTTTGTGAGCAATGAGGCGTTGAGGTGCAGAGTCGAACTGAAGTCAACCCTCCAGCAGCTGTTGCAGTGCAATTTTAAACAATTTGAACAATTTGAACAATTTGTTAAGCAATTTGCGGTTGACGCGCGAGGCACACGACAAACAATAACACGACAATAAATTAGATAAATTAGATCGATTCTCAATCGAAGCGAGGGTGACACACCCACAACAACGGGGCACAATTAAAATCAGTTTGACAATGTGTTAACACTAATCGCATAGAACATAAATTAGAGTCATATGTGGGCAGTGTGAAAAGCAATTAAAACGGCGTCTCAAATTTTTAATTGCTCATTAAAAGTGAGTGAAAAGCAGTTGAATTTCTTTGCATATAAATTGAGTTCATTGCAAGCGAAGGTGTTGCAATTGTTGCAATGCAAATGATGTGCTGCAAAAAAAAAAGTTAAAGTTTGCCACAAGACTTGAGGCATGAATAGATCAAGAGAGAAGACTTCTTATATTCTACTTCGACTGGACTAAACGGGACAGAACAGAGTGGGAACTGGGGCATGCCACACGAATTAATGCAGTTCTTTGAATCATTTGCATAATCGCTGTCAACTCAACTCAGAGTTGAACAGTCGTCGGTCGAAAAACCCAAATCGACAATGCAAAACCCAAAATACTCTCACGGGGTAAGGGAATTCATGCAATTGACACACATCATTTCACGCACTGACGCCTTTCAATAAACCAAATTTATCACAAGCGCACAATCTAGCTGCCACACGAAAAACCGGGAGCAGGGAGTCAACAACAACAATTTAAAATCCTTCAGCATATTGAGGATAGTAAGGACACACGCCGCTCGGCACCAAAAAGAGAAAAAAAAAACAGATACAAGTGTAATCAGTCAAGCGTTTTGTCAGCCGCACAGTGACATCATCATCATCAACATCGTCATCGTCATCGGCATGGCAAAGCAAAGGACCATGTCAGGAATCTGCATATCAAAAAACCCATCCAAAAAAAGAACTCTGCGTACCCCAATTTCAGTTCTTCCCTCTCTCTTCTCCGCTCTCGTCCTGTCGCTCGCTAAAAGGGTTGCTGATTAGAGCCCGTTCAGAGTCTGTGAACCATGAATGAACGGCTCAGTTTGCGGTTCGGCTGCGTACCACAATGTCGTTTATCAAACCATCGCAAGGTGTGACAATCAGCTAACGTCACCCCTCCACCTCCTCCTCCTCCTACCCAACTGCAATCCGTTGTAGAATTATTTACACTAATTCCAGCTCAGGCAAAACTCTGGCAGCAACCACGAGTATTTTGTGAATCTCGACGCGTTCTGTTGATGTTTTTAATTAACTTTCAGAGCGCGGGAGGCTTGACAGCACTTTGGTTTGCGAGTTCTCAGGATGCTTTGCATCTTTTTTTATGATAAACATGTCGAGGTGTTGATTTCTGATCCGCATTAATTTGTCAATCACAGTTCGTGCGTTGAGCGAAGATATATGAGTTTTTTATTTACTTGCTTTGCATATTTCATTCGAAATCGAAACTGAAACTGAAATTGTCTATTGACACTTTGTGTATCTCATTATTGACAGCATGAATGCGAAATGCTTGCAACTCAAATGATTAATTAACAAGAACTGGCGCTGTTTTGGTAGTAGCTGCCTCAATCAACATTGCTTCGCATTGCATTGATTCATAAGCCTCATTACGACACCCAAGCGATGTTTTGCTGCGCTGTCCAGGGCGTCTGTTCCTGCACCCAATGAGATATTTTCATTTCCAAGTTGCAAGTTACGGCAAACGAGTACATGGCATTGTTTTTGTGGACTGCTCGACTACTCGACTGTTCGACTGCCTGCCGTCATTCTGCACATTCACAAAATTGATTTCATTCACAACATGCCACGTTTGCCTCATTAAATCATCACTCAGAAACTATCAATGTTCGATTTGCCACTGGCCAACATATGCTTCCAGCCAGCTGCCTTACTGCTCTCTGCTCTCTGGTTGATATTCATGTAAAACTTGGCAGTTGTGAAGCGCAGAAAAATGCAAGTTGCGCGCCAGCGACGAAGACGAGGAGGAGGTAGCGATTCAGACTCAGGGACTTTTGGACTATGGCAGCAAATTAATTATGAATCAGAGAACAATGTAATTACATGAAATCCGATCGATGAACATAACATGGGGCCCAATGTGGCACACAAGGCGCTGGCACTGCTACAAAAAGAGCGAAAGAGATGCCTGAAAATGCAATTGACATTTTTACAACGTTGTAGTTACAATGGAACGCCAACCATGTCGCGATCTCTGGTCAAGAACAGCAGGGAAAGTTTGCCAGCCGAGCAACGAAAAAAAAACATGACAAATATCTGTGACAATCGACTGATTGTTGGGTGCTTCAAGTCCAGCTTCAGCTGCAAGCTCTAGCTCCATCTGCAATCTCGGCTGGGAAACAAGTTTGCGCACGCGTGAATGCCGCTGAGCCAGCGGGAATTGTTTAATGGCGCTAAACGGCCTGTTGTGCCATCGGATGCTCCAGTCAACTCAACTACTCAACAACCAGAGTGTGCTCCCCAGCCAACTGCTAAACATACAGCACACTGACTGCTGTACTAATAGTTAGAGATAAATATCGCAGCGGGTTGGCCAAAGCAACAGCAGCTTTAAGGCTGCCGACGGCGGACAACGCCTACTTTTCCTCTGACAAAAACTGAAGGCAACATCTGCGTGGCATTTCCCAAACATCACTGAAAAAAAGGTACAACTCCGCCTTTTTCGCATTAGTTTGCAAAAGCTTACAGAAAAAAATCAAACCCAAAAAAAAATGTAACAAATAAACATAAAAGGGTTGTCCGCAAATCAAAGAGTGTTTTATTGTTGAAGCCTTTAAAAAAATACCATTATTTAAAGCACATCCTTTTTATGATATATCATGGAAGAAAACTTCAACAATTTTAAAAATAAGCATATCATAAAAAACTTTGATCAGAAACTTTGAATGCATATTTACATTTTTTTCACTATCAATAAGTTTTGCTTCGATATAAAACTTGTAAATATATAAGCTTAAGTTAGCTTAGATTCATATTCGAATTATCTTCAAAATAAAAAAAAAAACAATTAAACATTGCAATAGTTTTATTAAACAGTTAATTTCAGCAGATATACAAAATTGTATAACATTGACAAATTAAAAACAAATTATATTACTTTCCTTTTGTTTAGGAAAGAAGAAAGGTAATTATTTTTCATTATAATCAGGTTTGAAAAGAAGTTTTGGAAACAAGATATAATTTTCAATGGATACAATAAATGTAGAGAGGATATCATTATTATTTTTTATTAAATATTTCATTTCAATAGATAAAAAAAATGTTTTTTTTTTGTTCGATTTATTAGGTATTTAAAGCAGTCAAATAAAATTGCAACTTAAGAACACATTATTGACAAACTTATTCAGACCAAACCTCAAGTTCATATCGTGAGAAGATATTTAAATAAATTGAATGAAATTGACAGATTAAAGAGGACCATATTAAATCTATTTGAAGTGCACCAAAAGCCCTTTCTAAATAAATTTTTGCAGTAAATAATTTTAAGAAGCATCATATCATTATAATCAAATAAACTTTGGACTCTAAATTTTATTAAATAGTTATTTTCAGCAGATATAATAATAAATTTAATGAATTTCTTAGTGCATAAAGAGCATTCTTTAAGGTTGTTTGTGAATTTTTATTTGCTTTTTATGTTTATTTTTATGATGTTATTTTGTGTTATTTTTTTGGGGCATTGGCATCTGCGCATGGAAAGTTTTTGTATTGGAGCTCCTCCTATTTTCAACGCGCGAATGGCGAAGCGCACACTACACGCACACACAGACAGCGATTCCACTGAAAGCTCGCCCCAACTGACACACACACAGTCAAACAAACAGATAGCTGTAGGAGCTCTCACATACGGCAGCAAAAGCAGCTTCGACTATTTTCGTAGCATACTTTTAGGTGGTGGCTGCATCTTCGTAGCATCCACTAGAACAAGTTCGTATTCGTACGAGGATATTGTCGCCGCTCTTTATGTACCCGTAGTTTATAGTATACCATATATATATATAGAGTGGTGTACATATTTATTTACCCAACTGTCACTGCACTGCGGCACGCCCCTTTGGCCGCCCACCTGAAACACGTATATTTCAATTTGTCTGCAGCTTGGAAATTGCTTTTTTGTGCATTTTGTCAAATGAATTTTCCACGTCGCTCACAGGACTTATTTGGAATTTGTTTGCAGCGTCTCTTTCGTTGATTCATACGCATTATGCTTTTCTCTTCTCTTTTTTTTTACTTTGTGCCCCTCATCATCATCCTCGTTTGCTTGTTGCTGGCACTAAAATTCTTATCTCGTCGTCAACTAATTTTGTGATTGCATGCTGCGAGCAGCAAAAGAGAAAACGCTCTGAATTTAAATTGGATTTTTGCGCACATTAAAATGCATTTACATGGTGTTAGTTATGAATGCATATGAGAAAATCGCCAGCGCATCTTCAACTACCGTTTAAAGACCACAATCACAGTCACAGTCACTGTAAATTCTTGGTCACAGTGCAAAACTACACTAAATGTTTACGTTTCCTGAGCGTCAGGCAAACATTGCAAACATTTAGCAATGTTTTCACAATTCTCCACAAAATAATTGCCAACCGGCAGTGAATGGAGCCATAAAAAGACCCTGCCTAGGTCAGCTGACGTGACGACTAGCCACAAGGAACGGCAAACAAAAAAAGAGAAACATACAAAAGCCCAAGAATTAAAAATAAAAAAAAATACAGATACAAATGTAACTCGTACTCGTTGTCCGTTGACGGTTGTGGTTCTCGTTATGTGGCCATAACATAAAACATGGCTAATTCTTGCATGACAATTTCACATTCATAACCCTTTTGTCCAGAATGTCGGTTTAACTGGCCGCCAGTCTTCCGACTCATAATAATGCTCTATTCCCAAGGTAAAATATGATAAAGGTCTTTACGATCATTTTAGGTTGTTTGGGACAGCAAAAAGAACAAAAATATTGATAGCATTTGATTTTATTTGTTAAAAGAGACAGTAAAGAAGGAAGTTTAATGAAAAAATTGATTTAATCTGGCATTTTAATATATTAATATTATTTAATTAATAATTCAATGTCGAAAACATATACATATCATAACATATACATGTCAGTAATACGATATCGAAAACAATTTTTTAGATGCTTATTTAAAAATACAACTTATGCATATTTAAAAAAAATATATTCAATAAAAATAAGAATCTTCTGGAGCGAATTGAAATAGGAAAACTAAAATGTATGTTCTTCAAACAAACAATTTATTCAAAAAAATATTTAAAACGTAAAATATGAAATATATTTTTGGGATTTAAAATTGTATTCAACTAAAAAATATAATGAGAAAAATATTATTCAATGTTGATAACATTTCGGTTGTACACATTTTTTTATAGAGCATTTATTAGTCGTTTTTTTATACTTCATATAACATGCAGAGCGCGAATTTCATATTTTTTTCTACATTTGTTCTACGGCAATTTTGTAAGCCGCGATTTGTGATTGTGCATTTCAAGCGCTGTGTTAATTGTTAATTTTTATGGTCTGGCAATTGGCGCAGCAACAAAAGCTGCGACAACAATCAGATAAAACCAGAACCAGAAAAAAGAACTGAAGGGGAAACGGCAGTGAAAATGAAAATGAACATGGAATGAAAATGAAGAAATTAAAGTGGCGCAGCAAACAATTTGATGGAAAGAAGGAGGCGCCTATAAAAACAATTTATCCGGCAATAAAATTGGGAAAATAGCTTCAAATTGAATTTTCAAAATGCGTGCAACGTCGTTTTATTGATAGACTCTATCAATAGAGGCAGAAGCCAAGCTATATACCATGCTTAGGAAGTAGATGTATGTGGGAACTGTGGAAGGGGAGGCCAACACCCAAAACTGTGGAATAAAAAAAGAACATCAAAGCCCAAACCAGTCAGCGATACCCATTAAAGAAGGCCACTCTTTTTTTTTGGTATTTCTCTGAAATGTTTTTAACCCTTTCACGCACTTACGCAGCTTGAACAAATATTGGGAAAGGGTTGAGAGTGTGCGGGGGAGCGTGTGTTTCAATTTTAAAGTAAATATTTGCCTCCAGGGTGCTTTTGATATTTATTAGCTTTCGGGTAGTGCGAGAAGACAGCACAGCTTTTCGATACCAGTGGCCAGTCAGTAGTGAGTAGTGGACATTAGCGCTAAGAGACTTGGCCGAAAGCAATTTCGGACCATCACTAATGGCCAGGCAATAAATTTGGTACTTTCAAGTGGTGTCGGTGGTTGTGGACTGTCAATTGGCGACTTTGCAGTAAATTCAAACAAATTACAATTATGCCTCAGACTCTTACTCTTACTCTCACTCTCTCTCTCTCTTGAAAGTAGACAATCCTCAGTGGACAGCTGACAAATGATGCTCAGAGCTGGGACGACATTAAGCGATTAACTCGTTGAAGCCGCGCATCCTGGAGAGACTGGGGACGGGGGACAGCTTAACATATTGTTAACGTGGGCCAAAGGCATGTTAGGCACCGATGTCTTAAGGGGATTTTGGTGTCCTTGCCTGATGATGTGTTCGCTGTCTTCGTTCAGTGCTTTGACTATTGACTGTTGAATGTTGAATGTTATATGTTGACTCCACGCTCGGCCAATGACATGCAAATGTATGCAGATCTGCGCTTTTGTCATGTCAACGCAGGCAAATCGAGAGGCAAGCGAAACAATTTTCTAACCAACTCAACTTGTCGCTGGGATTTTCGGTTTCGTTTCGTTTTGGTTTCTTTTCTTATTCTTTCTCTTTTGGGTATAAATTGTAGTCCTTTTTGGATATTTGGTTAAATCTGCGCGCATGTTTCTGGCAAAAATAAAAAATGCAAAGTAAATGCGTAAATCTCTCTAACTGAGAAAAGGGGCCAGCAGCTGCTACAGTACTGTAGATTTTGCAATCTGAGGTCGTGAGGCAATGCTGAATGTGTCTGCAAAGTTTTGCAGGTGCCACGTCTTTTGTGTGTGTGTGTCTGGTCCGATTTCAGTTTCAATGCAGACAACAACGACAACGATGACGATGACAGCGAGACAGTTCATCAACTTGACTTGTGATTTCCGGTTTATTTTTTCCGCTTGTTACTTGCTTTAAAAGCGGATTAGGCTGAGACAAACGCCCACCAAAAGGCAAAAGGCTTAACATGCATGTCTGATAGTTGAGTTGGGTATGCAAAGCTCCAAAAAACAGAGAGTGAGAAGCATTTTAAAGGAGCATATTCCTTCGAATTTCACTTTATATTTAAACTATATTTTAATGCTTTGATCTCGCTGAGTTTTTGTTTTATTTTTGTAATCTCAACAGGCAGCAAAAAGCAAAAGCGTAGCTGCCACAACAGCTGCCGCAGCTTGTTTGGAATTCTCATATATCCACAACCACGTTTTAGAAGCCGCCCGCCCACCTTTCAAGGTGAGTGTGTGCGAGTGTGCAAGAGTGTGTGTGTGTGTGTGTGTGCCGGAAAGCCACCACTCTAGGCTGAGAAGCGCTTTTTGCCAAATGGATGCAGCATCAGCAGCAGCAAAAACAAATTTCGAGCGTAGAAAAAATAAAGCGAAAATGTTTTAACGCTTCGCTGCATAATGACAACAAACAAAACGCTTCATTTAACAAATAATAGCTGCCAGCAGCAGCAGCAGTAGCAGCAGAGCAAACAACAAGAGCAAACGATGCCAGTAAAAACAATTTACGGCACAAAGAATTTTCAACTGAAAAAATAATCGCTTATTGAACACGTCGCCGGGGCAAAGACACACGACAATGCGGACACGCCTACACTCAAGTCCCAAAGCCAAAGCCAAAGGCAAAGCCAAGTGGCACTTGTTCTTTGTGCCACACGGATCACACGAGCGTGCATATTTGGCAATTAGAAATGAATGCCAACAGCCAAGAGCCAACAGGTGTGCCATGCCCCCATTAATTACTCCCCCACTTCGTTCTGTTCGCGTCTCCATCAGCGCATAATTGACGCAGAGAAGCGAGTGCAGGCAACGCATGAGCATTTTGCTGCAACTACAAATACAACTACAATTACAACAAAGGCAAACTACAAGCTGGCCTTAATTAACGACGCGTCGCAGGCAGGCTTACACTAGCCAAGCCGTAATTATCAAGATAATAACCACAATTCATTTATGAGGAATGGCCGCAGAGCACGCAGCAAACATGGACATGGAACAACACATACGCAAGTAGTACTTATGTTCATTCTCCAACTATAGTTGGATATCCGAGAGGTGGGGCCCTTGGCTCTTGCTCTTGCTTTGCCAATTATCCAATTGTTCTATGGGAACAACACCGTGTAATCATTTTAGGCTTATCTCGATATCTTCTTTATTTCATTTTACGAACAAAACAGCAAAGTATCTGCTAGCTACTGCATTATATACTAATTAAATTAAATTAAATTTGAAATAAAAATATTGTTGTTAGTGATGGCAAATTGTAAGAGCTCAGAGCTCTGTACTTATAAATGCAAAATATTTGATTACATAACATAAAATTTTTGGCAAATTTACCTTAACTTTTCCTATTATAATTGTTTAATTTTAATTTGTTTTTTATTTCCTTTTTTAAACAACTTTTTTGGAATAAAATATTTTCCAAGAAATACCTAAGTTTTTTGAATCATTCATTTCATTCTTTTTTGGAATAAAATACCTTCCAAGAAATGCAGTAGTTTTTTGGATCATTCATTTCACTATTCATTTATTTCTTCATTATTAAAACAACTATTTCATTTTACACAGGTTCTTTCTTATTATTTACTGCAAATTCATATGTAATGCAACACAAGTGGTAAAAAGTGCATAAAGGCTGCTTAATATCATTTATTGTTGCTCGCTGAAAAGCGGAAAGCTTTGCCGGATTTCTGCAAATACTTGACCATAATTCATTTGGCGAAACGAAGCCTTGACATGCTGCTACGAAGCACTTGCTGTATACAGCTTAAACCAACTGCAGCAGGGGAACTGTCCAAAATGTTGGAACAAGCAAATTGAACTTGAAGCAAACATGCAACTTCCTTCCTAGCCAGGCGTTTCCTTGGCTTATCCTTTCGTCAAATGGCATGCAAAGCTGCCGTTTTCTTCGAGCTCTCTACTAGACATTTAAAGGCTAATTAAATCCACAACATGTTGACGCCAAAAAAAAACGAAGTATTGTATAAAGGGGAGAGAATGCTAAGCACTTTCCGGCATTGACATTTTTCGCAGTAAGCTGCAAATATTGCGCATACGCCGCGTCTGCCAGCCAAGTTAAGTAGCACGGTCCTCAAATTTATGTAATGTCAAATGTTGTTCTCGTTTTTTTTGTGGTTTATACACAATTAACGAGAGAAGAGGAATGAAAATGCACGTAAGAACAGGAAGCGGCTGTCGGTGATATTTATGACATTTTAAAGGCTGCCATCCGGCTAAGAAAGCGAGTCCTTGCTACGGCTTAAAGAGTCACCTCAATGTGAAAGAAAGCCTTTCCCCGGCCTGTCTGACCAATTAAAAATGCAGCTTTTGGCTTATCGCTCGCGCAACCTTCGCGTTTTCTTTTACTTATAAAGTTTTACAGAATTTCCACGCTTTACTCTCCTCTACCCTTTGCAAAGAAGGTAGTAAAAAGGTGTTGAAACTTTGGCGTAACTTTCTGCCACGGGCGCAAGGAGACGGCTTTAATCCGGCTTGTGCTGATAAGAAATTAATGTGCTTGAATTTATTGGTGCGAGTCGCTGCCTGCTGGCAATTAGCACGCTAATCAAATAAGCCACAGATACTCATAGTCATTCACGTTTTCGTTTTCGTTGTCGTTGCTGTTGTTGTTCTTTTTCTTGTAATTGTAGCTCATTCCTCCAGCTTTTTCGCCACAAGTTGCTCGCCAAAAAGAACATGGCCAACACAATCTCCAGCAAAGCAAATAGCTGCAGTATACCTATCGCTATCAGATTCAGTTTAACGACGTTGAAATCGTTAATCGGTTGCGCTTTTAGCCCTGCTATCGCCTTATACAAATGTTTCACATTGCTTGCAATATTGTAAGTGCAACCCATCACAAATGAAATCACACACATCCATCGAACGTATAATGTTCCATCGCTCAACTTTAATTTTTCAACGTTCAAGCAGGCAGCCAATATTGCAGGAATCGTAATTACATTGGCGCCCATCAAAGCTGTCCATAAGTTTAATATCTGCACACCCAACTTGCCTTTATTGGAGAAAACTAACTTGAATTGCAGTTGGATAACCCAAAAGGCGGTCATCATTAGCAAATACATCTTAGGGAGTCGCATTTTTTAAAAGCAAGTATTTTGAACAATTGTTATATTAAAAAACTTTATTTTTCAATGTTTGCTCAGTTTGTTTTTAAGTTGTATAACATATTGTTATTCGTTAGTTTTCCAAGTTATATATTTTACATATATAATACAACAACTTATATAAATATTATACATCAGTATTGTAAATTTTTATATGAGGAGATCCCCTCAACAAACTGGTTTATTGTAGGATATAGCCAAAGTCGTCGGCTAGCAAAAAGCAAAAAAGCAAGCTACAGTCTAGTGCACTTGACTGTGATATACCAAATAATCATTTCCAAAACGTTTTTTGGAAACGTTCAATTCTTAAAATATACCAAAGTAATATATATATAATATATGGCTTATCGACATACTGCCATATTAAAAATATACCAAAAAGTACAAGATATACCAGGTGGGCAATTAAAACTACTTAGACTCGACTTCAGCTGCTGTTTTATCTACATTATAGTTATATCTACATTTGTAAATTCAAATAAAAAATACAATAAATATAAATATTATTTTTAAGAAAAATTCGATTATAGCCATTAAATTGTGATGATGTCATGCCGAAAATCAATAGTTATTAAAGAAAATTAATTATCTTAAAAAAACAAATCCCGTTATTCTGTGACATCTCATCATTTTTATACCTACATATCTATTCAATAAAATGATCTCTCATCAAAGCAAATAAATCAAAAGATGATTCTGCTAACGCATTTCAGATTTCTAGACTTTCTGGAAATATTCTAGAAATTATCGTCTTACATTCCATTTACATAGCTTTTTGGCGACTTTTGTCTGATGCTGCCTGGGGATAAAAGCCGCTTTGATGCGGCTCTTAAGTTGCCGCATCTCAGAAACCTCACGCCACGCGTTGACAGTTAATAAAAAACACACGTTTGACGCACCTCATGCGGTGAGAATGCTGGGCACAAAATATGACCATAGCAGAAAGTCCTTTAAGCACTCGCCACAGGACAGAGAGGCAGAGTACAGAGGACAGAGGAACACAACTGTGGCATAAAAAGGCCTAAACAAAATGTTCGCACTAATGCCGGCGACAAGTCACAAAGTGAAGGCTAAAATCTCTGGCAGTTTTACGCTGAATTTATGTGCTTCGGGGCGGTAACTTCATTATGCAATGACCTACAATGAAATGGGCGCTGGCGTTGCACAAAATTTATGTGCAAAAGTTGAGAGACAGCCTAAGTACCAGCGACTACCAAGTAACGATGGGGTCTAGCCCCTCAGACATGCTCAAGTAAGTTGGCCAAACTACAAGTAGTCTAAGGCACTGCAACAAAAAACAAACAAAGTTTTCACTATGCCTGATAGATGGAAACGAAATGTACAAGTGACTTAAATATTCAATGAGTCTAGCGATAACGTCGCCTAATCAGCCAAACAATTGGCAAAGCTCAACACAAAAAAAAAACATGACAGTCTGGTATTGGCCATTCAACTGACAGGTAGCATGCAACTGAAACTGGTGCTGCTCTTGGCCACTTTTGGCCTGGCCAAAGTAAGTGCCGAGATGCGCTATGACAACTATAAGGTCTACAAAGTAAATATCGAGAATATGCAACAGTTTGAGCTGATCAATGCCAAGGAAAAAGCACTGCAAGTAAGTTAATTTATTCTAGATTCTATTCGATATATAATTTACACTTTCTGTTCGTAGCTTAGCAGCTGGCGTGAGGCGCGTCATCTAGGCGACTCCTCGGACATTATGCTGCCTCCACAAACGCAGCAGGCATTCGAGCAGCTGCTCAACAGCCAAAACTTCAACTACAGCTTAAAGATCGACAATGTGCAAACACTGATCGATGCTCAACGTCCAAAACAACGCACTGGTTACATGGAGTGGACTCAGTATCACACGCTGGACGAGATCTACGCTTGGTTGGATGTGCTTGAAGAGCGTTATTCGGACATTGTGACGCCCTTTACAATTGGCAACTCCTACGAAGGACGTCCGATTCGTGGCATTAAAATATCTTATAAGGAAGGTAATCCAGCTGTCTTCATTGAGTCCAATATTCATGCTCGTGAATGGATCACTTCGGCTACGATCACATACTTTATCGATGAGTTGCTTGTGCCTGGTAAACCGGGCACCAAAGACATAGCCAAGAATGTGGATTGGTACATAATCCCCGTACTGAATGTCGATGGTTTTGTCTACTCACACGAAGCGGTAAGAGACCATAAAATAAGCGCACGAAAATGACATTCAAAAGTAGTTCGATTAGATATAGTGGATTGTATGCAACACACCGATCGATTTTACAGCAGATCATTTGTGCTTATCAATCGATTTGCAATTGTAAACAATTATAGTAGCTTATCACTTTCGCTGCTTTTATTTGGCACAACATCAAAGTGCTACCACAAATTTGATAACGAGTTTATTGTTGGCAATTCTAGGTACGCCTTTGGCGCAAGTCGCGTTTTCCCTCTGACCCAAGTCTGACAGGATATTGCATTGGCACCGATTTGAATCGCAACTTTAACTATCGCTGGATGCGTGAGTATTACATTTATTATAACGATCAGATTTGATATTGAAAACTATATCGCTTATGTTTGTTATCTAAATAACACGACTAGACAAATTAGATTTTCTTTATTCCCTTAGTTCATACGTGCTTAGAAAATTATAGATTAACGACATGAATGACTGATTAAGAAACTTACTCGCAATAAGGGTTGAGAAACGATTCTCATTCACTAGAATATTTATTGCCGAACAATGATTATGTTAGATTATTAAAATATTGACAACAAAAAGGAAAAATCTTTATTAATGATCAATAGTTTAATAGTAGATACTATTCATTTTTGAGAGAATTCAAAACTTTTTCCTTTAATAAATATTCCTAACATTTTTATTTTAATTGTAAACTTACTTATTTTTTATTGCTTGAATACTTTCATAGAACATAAGAAGAGATATTTACAAGCATAAGTGTTTCAAGAGAAAAAAATAAATGGTACAGCCATTTTTTTCAATTCTACTTAATCAGATTACCGTAGCTAAATAAAAAAATGTAAGGAACTTAAGAGACAACTTTTAAAGGAACAAATATTTTCAAAATCCCTATACATAAAGCTGCTTTAAGCTACAATTAAAAACATTTATTTAAGAAATTTCAATAAAATGGTTTTAACTCTTTCTTAACTAAATCATAATCTACTTCATTTAACAGTGATTGGTGCTTCGGACAACCCTTGCGCGGAAACCTATGCAGGTCCTTCGGCTGAGTCCGATCTGGAGATCAGTCAGCTGACCAGCTACATAGACAACCAAATACCAGATGGTACTATTAAGATCTACATATCACTGCACTCCTATGGCCAATATGTGCTTTCACCCTGGGGCCACACGGCTGAAGAATTCCCCGAACACTATCCCCAGATGATGGCTGTAGCCAAGGGTTTTGCCGATGCCTTAGTTCGACGCTATGGCACAGTATTCACCTATGGCTCAAGTGCCACAACGCTTTGTAAGTTCCAAGAAAGTTACCAAAATTACTTCCTTAATTGAAATGTCTTATTTTAGATGAAGTTTCTGGTTCTGGCAAGGAGTGGGCCTATGGTGTGAAGAACATAACCATACCATACACCATCGAATTGCGTGATAAGGGTGATTTGGGATTCCTACTGCCGCCCACGGATATAATACCTGTGGCACGTGAGGTGACCGAGGGATTTGTGGGCATGATAGCGGCTGCCCGGGAAATTGGTGTACTCTAATAACTGTCAACGCACTCAATAAAGAAAACCCTCTCTAAAAAAAAACAAGTAAGAAAGTTCCAGTCGAGTGTGCTCGTCTGTGAGATACCCGCTACCCACTTTTAATAAAGGCAAAATATTGCGGTATCATTTTCAAAAATATACCGAAAATACTTAAAAATACTAAAAATATACCATATATATGTTTGGTATATCGATATAGTACTACATTCAAAGTATACCATAGACGGCACAATATCAGATTGTCGGCCAAAGCAACTAAGACCCCTAGTAAGTAGGCGTTTTTGCCCATACAAAAGTATTTCTTTAATAACTTCCACAATCATCTGATCGCAACCAAATTTTCAGGAATCATAAATACTATAGTAGTTATTGTATATACCAAAATTCGCAACTCTAGCTTTAAAATTAGGCTTGTTATTCGATTTTTTTGATTTGCGGGGGCGGAAGTGGGCGTGGCAAAAATTTGAAACAAACTTGATCTGCGTGCATACATAACAAATACTGTCGAAAAAAAATTATAGCTCCATCTCTTATAGTCTCTGAGATCCAGTGTTTCATACGGACAGACGGACAGACACACAGACGGACAGACGGACATGGCTATATCGTCTCGGCTGTTGACGCTGATCAAGAATATATATACTTTATAGGGTCGGAGATTCCTCGTTCTACCTGTTACATACATTTCCTGCCGGCACAAAGTTATAATACCCTTCTACCCTATGGGTAGCGGGTATAACAAACAAAGTTTTCACAATGCCTGATAGATGGAAACGAAATGTACAAGTGACTTAAATTCAATGAGTCTAGCGATAACGTCGCCTAATCAGCCAAACAATTGGCAAAGCTCAACACAAAAAAAAAAACATGACAGTCTGGTATTGGCCATTCAACTGACAGGTAGCAT
The DNA here is from genome assembly GCF_009650485.2 of Drosophila albomicans. NCBI lineage: Eukaryota > Metazoa > Arthropoda > Insecta > Diptera > Drosophilidae > Drosophila > Drosophila albomicans. The sequence goes on along the minus strand of NC_047629.2, from coordinate 37,862,696 downwards.
GCAACTGAAACTGGTGCTGCTTTTAGCCATTTTTGGCCTGGCCAAAATAAGGTCCGAGATGCGCTATGACAACTATAAAGTCTACAAAGTAAATATTGAGAATATGCAACAGTTTGAGCTGATCAATGCCAAGGAAAAAGCACTGCAAGTAAGTTAATTTATTCTAGATTCTATTCGATATATAATTTACACTTTCTGTTCGTAGCTTAGCAGCTGGCGTGAGGCGCGTCATCTAGGCGACTCCTCGGACATTATGCTGCCTCCACAAACGCAGCAGGCATTCGAGCAGCTGCTCAACAGCCAAAACTTCAACTACAGCTTAAAGATCGACAATGTGCAAACACTGATCGATGCTCAACGTCCAAAACAACGCACTGGTTACATGGAGTGGACTCAGTATCACACGCTGGACGAGATCTACGCTTGGTTGGATGTGCTTGAAGAGCGTTATTCGGACATTGTGACGCCCTTTACAATTGGCAACTCCTACGAAGGACGTCCGATTCGTGGCATTAAAATATCTTATAAGGAAGGTAATCCAGCTGTCTTCATTGAGTCCAATATTCATGCTCGTGAATGGATCACTTCGGCTACGATCACATACTTTATCGATGAGTTGCTTGTGCCTGGTAAACCGGGCACCAAAGACATAGCCAAGAATGTGGATTGGTACATAATCCCCGTACTGAATGTCGATGGTTTTGTCTACTCACACGAAGCGGTAAGAGACCATAAAATAAGCGCACGAAAATGACATTCAAAAGTAGTTCGATTAGATATAGTGGATTGTATGCAACACACCGATCGATTTTACAGCAGATCATTTGTGCTTATCAATCGATTTGCAATTGTAAACAATTATAGTAGCTTATCACTTTCGCTGCTTTTATTTGGGCACAACATCAAAGTGCTACCACAAATTTGATAACGAGTTTATTGTTGGCAATTCTAGGTACGCCTTTGGCGCAAGTCGCGTTTTCCCTCTGACCCAAGTCTGACAGGATATTGCATTGGCACCGATTTGAATCGCAACTTTAACTATCGCTGGATGCGTGAGTATTACATTTATTATAACGATCAGATTTGATATTGAAAACTATATCGCTTATGTTTGTTATCTAAATAACACGACTAGACAAATTAGATTTTTCTTTATTCCCTTAGTTCATACGTGCTTAGAAAATTATAGATTAACGACATGAATGACTGATGATTAAGAAACTTACTCGCAATAAGGGTTGAGAAACGATTCTCATTCACTAGAATATTTATTGCCGAACAATGATTATGTTAGATTATTAAAATATTGACAACAAAAAGGAAAAATCTTTATTAATGATCAATAGTTTAATAGTAGATACTATTCATTTTTGAGAGAATTCAAAACTTTTTCCTTTAATAAATATTCCTAACATTTTTATTTAAATTGTAAACTTACTTATTTTTTATTGCTTGAATACTTTCATAGAACATAAGAAGAGATATTTACAAGCATAAGTGTTTCAAGAGAGAAAAAAATAAATGGTACAGCCATTTTTTTCAATTCTACTTAATCAGATTACCGTAGCTAAATAAAAAAATGTAAGGAACTTAAGAGACAACTTTTAAAGGAACAAATATTTTCAAAATCCCTATACATAAAGCTGCTTTAAGCTACAATTAAAAACATTTATTTAAGAAATTTCAATAAAATGGTTTAACTCTTTCTTAACTAAATCATAATCTACTTCATTTAACAGTGATTGGTGCTTCGGACAACCCTTGCGCGGAAACCTATGCAGGTCCTTCGGCTGAGTCCGATCTGGAGATCAGTCAGCTGACCAGCTACATAGACAACCAAATACCAGATGGTACTATTAAGATCTACATATCACTGCACTCCTATGGCCAATATGTGCTTTCACCCTGGGGCCACACGGCTGAAGAATTCCCCGAACACTATCCCCAGATGATGGCTGTAGCCAAGGGTTTTGCCGATGCCTTAGTTCGACGCTATGGCACAGTATTCACCTATGGCTCAAGTGCCACAACGCTTTGTAAGTTCCAAGAAAGTTACCAAAATTACTTCCTTAATTGAAATGTCTTATTTTAGATGAAGTTTCTGGTTCTGGCAAGGAGTGGGCCTATGGTGTGAAGAACATAACCATACCATACACCATCGAATTGCGTGATAAGGGTGATTTGGGATTCCTACTGCCGCCCACGGATATAATACCTGTGGCACGTGAGGTGACCGAGGGATTTGTGGGCATGATAGCGGCTGCCCGGGAAATTGGTGTACTCTAATAACTGTCAACGCACTCAATAAAGAAACCCTCTCTAAAAAAAAACAAGTAAGAAAGTTCCAGTCGAGTGTGCTCGTCTGTGAGATACCCGCTACCCACTTTTAATAAAGGCAAAATATTGCGGTATCATTTTCAAAATATACCGAAAATACTTAAAAATACTAAAAATATACCATATATATGTTTGGTATATCGATATAGTACTACATTCAAAGTATACCATAGACGGCACAATATCAGATTGTCGGCCAAAGCAACTAAGACCCCTAGTAAGTAGGCGTTTTTGCCCATACAAAAGTATTTCTTTAATAACTTCCACAATCATCTGATCGCAACCAAATTTTCAGGAATCATAAATACTATAGTAGTTATTGTATATACCAAAATTCGCAACTCTAGCTTTAAAATTAGGCTTGTTATTCGATTTTTTTGATTTGCGGGGGCGGAAGTGGGCGTGGCAAAAATTTGAAACAAACTTGATCTGCGTGCATACATAACAAATACTGTCGAAAAAAAATATATAGCTCCATCTCTTATAGTCTCTGAGATCCAGTGTTTCATACGGACAGACGGACAGACACACAGACGGACAGACGGACATGGCTATATCGTCTCGGCTGTTGACGCTGATCAAGAATATATATACTTTATAGGGTCGGAGATTCCTCGTTCTACCTGTTACATACATTTCCTGCCGGCACAAAGTTATAATACCCATCTACCCTATGGGTAGCGGGTATAACAAACAAAGTTTTCACAATGCCTGATAGATGGAAACGAAATGTACAAGTGACTTAAATTCAATGAGTCTAGCGATAACGTCGCCTAATCAGCCAAACAATTGGCAAAGCTCAACACAAAAAAAAAAACATGACAGTCTGGTATTGGCCATTCAACTGACAGGTAGCATGCAACTGAAACTGGTGCTGCTTTTAGCCATTTTTGGCCTGGCCAAAATAAGGTCCGAGATGCGCTATGACAACTATAAAGTCTACAAAGTAAATATTGAGAATATGCAACAGTTTGAGCTGATCAATGCCAAGGAAAAAGCACTGCAAGTAAGTTAATTTATTCTAGATTCTATTCGATATATAATTTACACTTTCTGTTCGTAGCTTAGCAGCTGGCGTGAGGCGCGTCATCTAGGCGACTCCTCGGACATTATGCTGCCTCCACAAACGCAGCAGGCATTCGAGCAGCTGCTCAACAGCCAAAACTTCAACTACAGCTTAAAGATCGACAATGTGCAAACACTGATCGATGCTCAACGTCCAAAACAACGCACTGGTTACATGGAGTGGACTCAGTATCACACGCTGGACGAGATCTACGCTTGGTTGGATGTGCTTGAAGAGCGTTATTCGGACATTGTGACGCCCTTTACAATTGGCAACTCCTACGAAGGACGTCCGATTCGTGGCATTAAAATATCTTATAAGGAAGGTAATCCAGCTGTCTTCATTGAGTCCAATATTCATGCTCGTGAATGGATCACTTCGGCTACGATCACATACTTTTATCGATGAGTTGCTTGTGCCTGGTAAACCGGGCACCAAAGACATAGCCAAGAATGTGGATTGGTACATAATCCCCGTACTGAATGTCGATGGTTTTGTCTACTCACACGAAGCGGTAAGAGACCATAAAATAAGCGCACGAAAATGACATTCAAAAGTAGTTCGATTAGATATAGTGGATTGTATGCAACACACCGATCGATTTTACAGCAGATCATTTGTGCTTATCAATCGATTTGCAATTGTAAACAATTATAGTAGCTTATCACTTTCGCTGCTTTTATTTGGCACAACATCAAAGTGCTACCACAAATTTGATAACGAGTTTATTGTTGGCAATTCTAGGTACGCCTTTGGCGCAAGTCGCGTTTTCCCTCTGACCCAAGTCTGACAGGATATTGCATTGGCACCGATTTGAATCGCAACTTTAACTATCGCTGGATGCGTGAGTATTACATTTATTATAACGATCAGATTTGATATTGAAAACTATATCGCTTATGTTTGTTATCTAAATAACACGACTAGACAAATTAGATTTTCTTTATTCCCTTAGTTCATACGTGCTTAGAAAATTATAGATTAACGACATGAATGACTGATTAAGAAACTTACTCGCAATAAGGGTTGAGAAACGATTCTCATTCACTAGAATATTTATTGCCGAACAATGATTATGTTAGATTATTAAAATATTGACAACAAAAAGGAAAAATCTTTATTAATGATCAATAGTTTAATAGTAGATACTATTCATTTTTGAGAGAATTCAAAACTTTTTCCTTTAATAAATATTCCTAACATTTTTATTTTAATTGTAAACTTACTTATTTTTTATTGCTTGAATACTTTCATAGAACATAAGAAGAGATATTTACAAGCATAAGTGTTTCAAGAGAAAAAAATAAATGGTACAGCCATTTTTTTCAATTCTACTTAATCAGATTACCGTAGCTAAATAAAAAAATGTAAGGAACTTAAGAGACAACTTTTAAAGGAACAAATATTTTCAAAATCCCTATACATAAAGCTGCTTTAAGCTACAATTAAAAACATTTATTTAAGAAATTTCAATAAAATGGTTTAACTCTTTCTTAACTAAATCATAATCTACTTCATTTAACAGTGATTGGTGCTTCGGACAACCCTTGCGCGGAAACCTATGCAGGTCCTTCGGCTGAGTCCGATCTGGAGATCAGTCAGCTGACCAGCTACATAGACAACCAAATACCAGATGGTACTATTAAGATCTACATATCACTGCACTCCTATGGCCAATATGTGCTTTCACCCTGGGGCCACACGGCTGAAGAATTCCCCGAACACTATCCCCAGATGATGGCTGTAGCCAAGGGTTTTGCCGATGCCTTAGTTCGACGCTATGGCACAGTATTCACCTATGGCTCAAGTGCCACAACGCTTTGTAAGTTCCAAGAAAGTTACCAAAATTACTTCCTTAATTGAAATGTCTTATTTTAGATGAAGTTTCTGGTTCTGGCAAGGAGTGGGCCTATGGTGTGAAGAACATAACCATACCATACACCATCGAATTGCGTGATAAGGGTGATTTGGGATTCCTACTGCCGCCCACGGATATAATACCTGTGGCACGTGAGGTGACCGAGGGATTTGTGGGCATGATAGCGGCTGCCCGGGAAATTGGTGTACTCTAATAACTGTCAACGCACTCAATAAAGAAACCCTCTCTAAAAAAAAAAACAAGTAAGAAAGTTCCAGTCGAGTGTGCTCGTCTGTGAGATACCCGCTACCCACTTTTAATAAAGGCAAAATATTGCGGTATCATTTTCAAAATATACCGAAAATACTTAAAAATACTAAAAATATACCATATATATGTTTGGTATATCGATATAGTACTACATTCAAAGTATACCATAGACGGCACAATATCAGATTGTCGGCCAAAGCAACTAAGACCCCTAGTAAGTAGGCGTTTTTGCCCATACAAAAGTATTTCTTTAATAACTTCCACAATCATCTGATCGCAACCAAATTTTCAGGAATCATAAATACTATAGTAGTTATTGTATATATACCAAAATTCGCAACTCTAGCTTTAAAATTAGGCTTGTTATTCGATTTTTTTGATTTGCGGGGGCGGAAGTGGGCGTGGCAAAAATTTGAAACAAACTTGATCTGCGTGCATACATAACAAATACTGTCGAAAAAAAAATTATAGCTCCATCTCTTATAGTCTCTGAGATCCAGTGTTTCATACGGACAGACGGACAGACACACAGACGGACAGACGGACATGGCTATATCGTCTCGGCTGTTGACGCTGATCAAGAATATATATACTTTATAGGGTCGGAGATTCCTCGTTCTACCTGTTACATACATTTCCTGCCGGCACAAAGTTATAATACCCTTCTACCCTATGGGTAGCGGGTATAACAAACAAAGTTTTCACAATGCCTGATAGATGGAAACGAAATGTACAAGTGACTTAAATTCAATGAGTCTAGCGATAACGTCGCCTAATCAGCCAAACAATTGGCAAAGCTCAACACAAAAAAAAAAACATGACAGTCTGGTATTGGCCATTCAACTGACAGGTAGCATGCAACTGAAACTGGTGCTGCTTTTAGCCATTTTTGGCCTGGCCAAAATAAGGTCCGAGATGCGCTATGACAACTATAAAGTCTACAAAGTAAATATTGAGAATATGCAACAGTTTGAGCTGATCAATGCCAAGGAAAAAGCACTGCAAGTAAGTTAATTTATTCTAGATTCTATTCGATATATAATTTACACTTTCTGTTCGTAGCTTAGCAGCTGGCGTGAGGCGCGTCATCTAGGCGACTCCTCGGACATTATGCTGCCTCCACAAACGCAGCAGGCATTCGAGCAGCTGCTCAACAGCCAAAACTTCAACTACAGCTTAAAGATCGACAATGTGCAAACACTGATCGATGCTCAACGTCCAAAACAACGCACTGGTTACATGGAGTGGACTCAGTATCACACGCTGGACGAGATCTACGCTTGGTTGGATGTGCTTGAAGAGCGTTATTCGGACATTGTGACGCCCTTTACAATTGGCAACTCCTACGAAGGACGTCCGATTCGTGGCATTAAAATATCTTATAAGGAAGGTAATCCAGCTGTCTTCATTGAGTCCAATATCCATGCTCGTGAATGGATCACTTCGGCTACGATCACATACTTTATCGATGAGTTGCTTGTGCCTGGTAAACCGGGCACCAAAGACATAGCCAAGAATGTAGATTGGTACATAATTCCCGTACTGAATGTCGATGGTTTTGTCTACTCACACGAAGCGGTAAGTGACCATAAAATAAGCGCACGAAAATGACATTCAAAAGTAGTTCGATTAGATATAGTGGATTGTATGCAACAAACCGATCGATTTTACAGCAGATCATTTGTGCTTATCAATCGATTTACAATTGTAAACTATATAACTATAACTATATACTATAATTAACTTATCACTTTCGCTGCTTTTATTTGGGACAACATCAAAGTGCTACCACAAATTTGATAACGAATTTATTGTTGGCAATTCTAGGTACGCCTTTGGCGCAAGTCGCGTTTTCCCTCTGACCCAAGTCTGACTGGAGATTGCATTGGCACCGATTTGAATCGCAACTTTGACTATCGCTGGATGTGTAAGTATTACATTGAGAACTATAACGAGCAGATTTGATATTGAGAACTATATCGCTTATATTTGTTATCTAAATAACACGACTAGACAAAGTAGATTATCTTTATTCCCTTAGTTCATACGTGCTTAGAAAATTATAGATTAACGACACGAATGACTGATTAGGAAACTTACTCGTAATTAGGGTTGAGAAACTATTTGATAAATTTGAAAGCTCATTCATTAGACTATTGCCGAAGAATGATTATGTTAGATTATTTAACTATTGACAAAAAAGAAAAATCTTTATGAATGATGCAGCAGTTTAATATGTAATTTTTAGAAAAATTCAATACCTTTTCCTTCAATAATTTTTTTTTTACATTTAAACTTTAACTGTAAGCTTATTTCTTTTTATATTTATTGCATAGAACATATTATATTTACAAGTTTCAAGAGAACAAAAATAATGAGTAATGACCACTTTGGCCAATTATAAGAGATAATTTTTAGAGGAACAAATATTTTTAAAAAACCGTATACGTAAAGCGGTTTCTTGCCTCTATTATTCTAATAAAGATTACAATCAAAATCATTCATTTGAGAAAATTGAATAAATTGGTTTAACTTTCATCACTGTTTACTTTAACTAAATCGTAATCTGCTTTATTTAACAGTGATTGGTGCTTCGGACGACCCTTGCTCGGAATTCTATGCGGGTCCCTCGGCTGAGTCCGATCTGGAGATCAGTCAGCTGACCAGCTACATAGACAACCACATACCAGATGGAACTATTAAGATCTACATATCGCTCCATTCCTATGGCCAATATGTGCTTTCACCCTGGGGACACACGGCTGAAGAAGTCCCTGAACACTATCCCCAGATGATGGCTGTAGCCAAGGGTTTTGCCGATGCCTTAGTTCGACGCTATGGCACGGTATTCACCTATGGCTCAAGTGCCACAACGCTTTGTAAGTTCCAAGAAAGTTACCAAAATTACTTCCTTAATTGAAATGTCTTATTTTAGATGAAGTTTCTGGTTCTGGCAAGGAGTGGGCCTATGGTGTGAAGAACATAACCATACCATACACCATCGAATTGCGTGATAAGGGTGATTTGGGATTCCTACTGCCGCCCACGGATATAATACCTGTGGCACGTGAGGTGACCGAGGGATTTGTGGGCATGATAGCGGCTGCCCGGGAAATTGGTGTACTCCAATAACTGCCAACGCACTCAATAAAGAAATCCCCTCTCAAAAAAATTATACACACAGAAAACAGCCCCCGTTCAAGCAGCCAGCGAACGCCAGACGGCGCCACTGTGCCACTGTGAGCTCCGCCCCAAAAACGAGCAGAGCGCCGAAGCTTCCAATCAGCGACGACTGAAACGAAAACCGAAACGAAACTGTGCCGAGCTCCCCAGCATAGATGATAAGGAAGAGCAGCTGCTAACGGTACTCGGTTGCATTCTTCCTTCTTTTTTGTTTTGTTTTGTGTGCTGCTGCTACTGCTGCCGCTTTTTTTTACTTGTATTTTTTTGTGCTTTGAGGCAAGTGTGAAAGGCGCCGTTTGGCCGCCCCAAAAAGTCTCCGCCTATTTTCAACGCGCGCGCAGCATCCTGACGACGAGGCTACCGTTGGATGGAAGCTGCCACATGCATGTTGCCCCCATCGAGAGTGGCATGCGGCATGGGGCATGAGGCATGTGGAGTCTCCTACTCGTATGCGCGTCAGCAAACAAAAATAAACGCAACGAATGGGAAACGGCGAAGGAAAACTTCAGATTGCCACAACATGGCGTCCATCTGCCTTATGTGCTAAGTTCATCTATATGTATATATATATATATATGTATATATCAGAAGTATATAACTTTATCTAGTGGCATTATATAGCGAGCTATCTCTTAGTACTATTATTCCTGTTGTTGTTGCCTTGCACTTATTTTTTTCAATTTGTCTAATGAAATTGCGTTTTCCACTTGCGTCGCAAAAGAAACCAAAAAGGAATGAATGAAAAAGTCTTGGAAAATTCGAGAAAATATAACGTTGACACTTTTCGCCATGGCCATGGATGCATGTGTGTGTGTGTGTAGTGTGTGTGTTTGCCTTTTTTAGTCACTGCTCATTCTGCATATAAATTGAAATTTACGAGTCTCTACTCGCTTTTCTCTGCTGCTGCTGCTGCTTCTTCCTCTTCTTCTTCGTGTTCTTGCTGTTGTCAGTTGCACCTTGATGACAATTTTCCTTGCTGCCACTTTTCTATTTTTACATCGTTTTTTTTTTTGTGCCCCAACATTTTTCTTGTATGTGCTGCGCATATTGCGGTGATGAATTTTTCTCTTTGAGTTATGCAAGGATCGCAAATAGCGCCAGCGGGATGCAGATGGAGATGGAAGACGGAGACGGAGGAGAATTGCCAACTGGCAGCACGTGGATAGCTCCGACAGCAGCAATAAAAACTTACTTAGCCAAATTGCAGTAAAGCAAATGAAGGATGCCCAATTTGCCTAATAAAAATTTCCCCCTCGAATAGCGTAAAGCAACGCCAAATTGATCTTAAGTTTTTACATTTTTAAAATCGTCATTGGACTTTAAGACCTCCGAAGATATATTTTAAGAAGTTGGCTTACATGAACTATCTGTAGGAGACCATCAAACACATATTTGTAGAATGAAAAATAAGTGAGTATACACTATGGTGAACCTTATAAATATTTCATTTTAATAGATTATCAAAAAATTTCAGTCAATTCTGATCAACAGTGACAATAAAATTCAATAAAATTCATCAATATTGTAAATTGTACTTAAATTGGAAAATTTGATAGTATGATTTAAAGATTTAAATGGCTCTTTTACTTCAATAAATACTGTACAAGATACTTCCTAAAAATACTCTATAAAATTTCCACAATTTATAGTGGAAGTAAAATAAGATAAGAATATATTAAATGTTCTAGGTATTTTTGAAGGTATTTACAATATTTATCATTATATTAAATTTCTCACGTCGTTGTTCTTCAAGAATGAAAGATCGAATTTACTTGTGTATAGTGGCTTAGAAAATAATAATAATATAATTTTATACTATAAAATTCTATATAGAGGTAAAACCACAAATTTGATAAACATAAATAGTTCTTGGGTTGGTATTTGCAAATGGTCTTTTAAACTTTATAATCCACCTTTACATTCGAAATATAAGTAATTAACTGATTCTAAAATTTCGAAAAGACGATTTGTTTCGAAACAATTCATTGATAATACATACATACATATATGTATTTTAAGATATGATTCATTCATTCCTTTTGCCAAGTAACTGACCAACAATTATCAAAAGTTGCCTTGGGCATTTGCAGTCAGGACAAAGAAAACCTTGTCATATCTATTTTTTTTGACAAGCCTCGTTGCATTCATTAGAGACCCGCTCGCTTTGGTAAGGCAATTATGTATAAGAAATCAGGAAAGTTGTTCACTCGTAATTTGATAATTCAATTCTGCAATCAATTGCGATGACAGCCAATCAAAAATCAAATCAAATGGCCAAGCCCCAAGTGCCCAAGTTGCCCAAACCAAAAGCCAGAAAACTCGGCAAAAGCTGCAAAACCGAAACGGCTTTAATTGCTGCCAAGGCAATAAACTTCAACGCCAATTGACGCTTGACACTTGAACGCTGAGAACTGAGAGTCGAAGCCAAAGCGACAGCTGCTTAGATGTGGACTTGGGAATGGGATTTTGTTGGAGATGATGGAAAAGGAGTTGGAGTCTGTGTCTGTTCAGCGAAAGTAGAGACTTGGCTGATATTCCCAGCGCGCGTCACAAAGCTGCGGCGTCTGCGCCTTTTTGGGAGTTGGGACTGACCAGATCCCGACATGGAGAAAGACGCATAGTGCACCTTAGAGTTGGCTTGGCGCTCGCTCGAGGAACTCATGGTACGCCTACCCAGAGTTATGACAGGCTACAGAGCTGCATCCTTAAAAGGCAAAAGGTGCGTCCGTTTATGGACTGACGACGACGATGGCGTGTTGACAATGATGTGGATGATTGGTGTTTTCTGCTGTTTCGTAAGAAGCAAGGGTACCCGCTTCTCCCTTCCCCCTACTTCTCATTCTCATACTCAATCCCAATCCCACTGTCATTCCCCTTACTACACACCGATCTGCTTGCGTTCGCTTCTCGTGAATCAGGCTAAGACTAAGACACAGAGAGAGAGAGAGAGAGAAAGAAGACAGTCGGAGAATTGCAGAATCGAGGCAAAATGTGCGTCGCCGTTTGCCATATACGAACCGCGGAGACGTTCGTCTAGACGGGCTGGAAAAAATCACAGCAGCAGAATCATTCAGCAATGCCAAGTTTGGTATCGGCTACTCAATGATTGCCATGAATGAAAAGCCACAAAGTGACCACCAAAGCAATTAGTATGCGCAGATTGTGATCACTCGGAAGTAATGCTAATTCGCAATGTGTATCTTTCTTTTTTTATGTTCTTCTCTACAGTCAGTCAGTCAGTCAGTCTCTTCCCAGCCGCCTTCCTGGCCTTTCACTAAGGCGCTGAGCTACTTTTTTCTAAGACCACCTAAAATGGTCTGATGCGGCGGCCCAGGAGATGTCATTAACATTAGAGAGCAGGTGAATGAATGCAGCTGACAGGCGGCGACAGCTGAGCTCCCGGCTTCAACTCCATTATGCAGTCAAAGGCAGCTTGTCTATGCCATTAAGAGCGTTAACAGAGAGCATTAGTATCCTGGGCGCAACACCTGACGCAGTCAGCAACGAGAACAACCATCATCCAAAGGGGAGGTCAACTTCAGACAAAGACATGCAAATTCTCGCTTTCAGCTGGAAAGTGGGGACATCAGGATGTTGAGCTTGCCTTGTAGCTGAAATAAGTAAGAAAACAACTTTTACGCTAAGCAGATGAACAGCATTTGCATACAGAGCCTGTTCTCTGTGTTCCCTGTGCTGTCCTCGGCCAGGAAGCGAAATCAAAAGCTTTTTAAAGGATATTTCATATAATTTCACGCTTAAAAGACGGCAAACGTCCGCACGTCATGGACGTTGCAGGTTGTTTGTTTAGCGGCCAAGGAAATTGGAAAAAAGCCGGAAAGAAAGCCCGACTGCAAACACTCCAGACTGAGACAGAGACGGAGACAGGGAAAGAGAGACTGAGACTGAGGACAAGACGCCGTCAAGAGCAGCCGTCGCTTTACCCACGTGCCAAGCTGCTTAAAAAAAAAAATAGACGGCAGGCCTCGTGCTCGTCCTTCTTGTTGTCCTGGTTGTTGTTATTGTTGCTGTGTGTGTGGGAAATTTGCATGCGCCTTTTAAATCAATTATTGTTAAATATTTATTTCTTGACAGTCCATTTTAGAGGGGTTCCTCGCAGGCCATATTATCCTAACATAAATTACATGATTGATTTCATTCAGCGTTCGCCAATAGAATCGCAATCGCTGAGCGTGGCCTCGCTTCAAGGAACAGGACACACAAAGCGTAAGCACAAGAGAAAACAATGCCAATGCCAAATAACAAATGAGAAAAAAAAAGAAGTAAACAAAATGCAAATGCAAAACGCTTCTATCCTTGGCATTGGCTCAGCTTTGGCTTTGGCTTTGGGCCTTGATTAAAAAGCTTCTGAATTAGCATATCATTTGCTCCAGCAGTAAGAGTATTCATATTCCTATCTGGGGCAAGTATCTATAAATACATGAGGAGAGTGTGTGGTGCGCATGTTTTGCTTAGTTTGCGGCACATTCATATCAATGAACAATGTTCAATATATAAAGATATAAATATGATGGAGAAGAGTTGCAACATCTCAGACTAATAAAAGAGATACATCGTATGATACATATTTCTGAGATGTATATCTAGAATGTCGCTATTATGCATGGAATTATCATTATATTCATTTTGATCCATAATCACATCAAAAATCAAAAACATTGATGGTGCTATGAAAGAATTCCCGTGTTAATACTATTTCTGATGTGGATCTACATAAAAAGTCTATTAAATTATATAAGTTATAGTACTTTTTTCTTACATTGCCCTAAAGATTTTATGCAACCCCCATCAAAAGTATTTAAATATATCTTAGGTTATCAACAAGTCAACAAAAAAATGAATACAACTTTTGTAAAAACCTCGCTGCTATGTGATAAATTTAGAAGATCTGAAAAAATCATTATGTTATTAAAAAAAAATGTAAACTCGACACAAGAAATGAATTAGCAAATATTTAAGAAAATAAATGGGAATCGAAAGTATAGATTTGATATATATAATTTGATATCGTAAGTTGAATATATTATAATTAAAGCTTAAAAAAAGATAACACATATATTTTTGTCAAAATTCATTCATCGAACTTATCATATTTGTAATGATATTAAAAGCAAACTTGAAATTTACTTAAAACTTTATTTGAATTACATTATTTTAAAAAAGTTAAAAGTTATTTATCAAATGGCTTTATTTCCATTCACTACAACAACCATTTATTTAGGCATATTATATATTTTTTTAAAAACTTGATTTCATTGTTGATTCCTTAGACATTTTTCATTTAGTATGGGTTTGTATGGGATCCCGGGCTGGGCATCTCTGGAGCAATGTGCAGCGTCGTGTGTTTTGCTCAGTGGCGCGTTGACATCGCCATCAAAATGCTTTGACGTGGTTTTTGATTGACAGGAAACTCATAAATAATTCATGTCATTAAATCATGTTACATTTTTTTTTCAGCTTTCTGCTTCATCTTCTTCTGCAGCAGCAGCAGCAGTCGGAGTAACGACAATCGCAGTCGCAGTCGCAGCTTCAACATCTTCAGCTTCCCCACTGACGTTGAGAGTCAAGAGTCGAGAGCTGAGAGTGAAGAGTGAAGAGTGGAGTCGACGGGGTCGGGGCCACGCCATTGAAACAAGTTTCCTTGGACAACGACTGAGGTTGGGAATAGGTGGAGTAGGAGTTGTACAGCTGGAGTGCTGGACATTTAGCTCAGCTCAGCTCAAGCTGAGGGGCCCAGCAATTAAATGTGAAAACAGTTGCGTTGCCCACAGTCGCCCCATCGATGCATGTTGCTTGCTGCTCTCGCTCGTAACTGTAACTCAATTCACTCAGATTTTCATTTTTTTTTTTTTTTTAATATTACTTTTGCTGCAAACTTGAAGGAAATAAGTTTTCAATGAATATAATTATGCAAAGCAGGGCGAGCAGAAGGACGCGTCACACAGTTTGCCAGGACACTTGGCCGCCCCCTCGATGGGTGGCCACAAAAAAAAAACGCATTAAAATTACCAGAAAGATGGCCGAAAAAAAATGTAAGAGCAGAAAATGGCGATATGAAAGCAGCTTGAGCATATTTAAATATTTTTCGCCTCACGCCCCAGCTATGTCATAATATTTTCATATTATTGCTTGTTTTAATTCCTTGTTTCACGATTTCATATTCTATTTTTTTTTTCTTTCTTGTCTTTGACATTTTCTTTAGCATTTGCTGTCAATTGTCCTTCAGCTGGAAAAAGTCTTGACGGCGGCCTGCGCGAAGTTTTTAATTTTTATCAAAGATTTTTCGGCTCAGTTTTTTAATGAAATTTCTGGCATTGGTCTGCCAAAGGATTTGGCTGCTTGTCGTGCATAATTTGCATAAATTGTTTTGAGCAGGAGCCGAAGGAGCAGCAATTTTTAATTTGTGATTTTCTAGTGAGTGTCCTTAAGGAAGTTTTTCGTCGGCAACTTTTTCGGTGCGGTTTTAATTAAAGTAATTTATGAGCTTGTTGCCGAACTTCTTTTTCTTTGCTGGTTACTTTAAGCTGGCAAATCATTTTAATTGCTTTGCAATTTTTCGCAGCATCAGCAGCCACGCCCCCAAAGGACCATCTTCAGCCTTCTCGCTGTATGTGTTGCGCTTTGTTGTTGTGTCTCGATGGTGTGTGGCGATAATAATTACACGTCACGCTGCCACGCAATCAAAACATTAATTGTGCAAAATCACGGAACTGAACTGAAGCGGAAGTGATGAAGGACTTCAGGACTTATTGGCTGCACGCGTCCTCGTTGACGTCGCAACGACGACGACGAAAGCCACCAACAACAAAACGTAAAAAGTTTAAAAAATTGTATCCTCAACCGCACCCCATTTAAATTACAGTCAAGCCAGAGTCAGGGTTAGAATGAGCACCAAAGCCAGTAGTCAGAGTCAATATACGAGTAGTAGCCTGATCCTGGCAAGCGTCGCTGTCCCTGGGGCCGCCACTTCGCGCGTGTTAAATTCAACGCAACGCGTGCGGTCACGTGGCGGACAGAGTTACGCCCACAATCATGATAGTCGCAATCGTTTTGCTGAGATTTACACAAAAACACTGGCAACACATCGAACGATGATTTCTGACCAAACCAATCAGCAACGCTGACGTTAACAGTCAGAGGAGATGGATGTGGAGACACGGTGACGGAAAAGCAACGCGGAGCAACGACAACAGAAAATCGTTGAAAATTATGTAAATTATTGTCAATTTGGGGCTTGGGGATTGTCAGTACAAGCAGTGCGAAAATTTGCCTAAATGCTTTATAGCCAACTGAAGAGACATCACGACAGTCTGTGTCCTGCTGGAATACACAGCAGCTCCAAACTGTTGCACGCCGACAAAATGTGACAGAAACATATGTTGCCACAATCAACGACAGTAAATCCCCGTTCCCAACTCAACGAGGATGCAACAACCCTTTGACAGCACCACAACATTGTGTCGATAAGCGTAGCAAAATGTTGGATTTGCGGATGGCCAATGAGCCTAAACGATTTCCACTTGTGTGGAACTGGTTTACCATATTGGCTTATCTCTAATATTTTTAATGTCACTTCTCTATGATATTATCTTTTTTGAAAATAGAAAAATTAATAAAAATAAATCTAAAAGTATTAAAAAAAAAAGTACAATATTCTATTTGTAAAATAAAAATTCTCTTATTTAAGAAAAAATATTCTACAGAATCCATTCAAATTGATGTTGACACTTATTATTATACTATACATACAACATGAAGAAATATTATTAGTTATTATAAAAAATAAAAAATATTTTAAAGATACATAATTTAAGAACAATAAATAGCTCTCAAATGAGAATTCTTTCAAATCTGACAGAAAAGAAGATTGAAGTTCTTAATGTCAATTGAAAAATGCAATTTACTAAATTTATTTGCAAATTTTAATGAGATCAAAATTTCGATTTTTCAAAAATTGGAATTATGATAAAAAATAAAATGGTTCTCATTAGCAAATGTCTACAGTGCTTAACAAAATAGAAATCATTTTAAACTCTTTATAAAACCGCTAAAAAAAAATATTATACTAAAGGCAAACTCTGAATTTAATAATCATAATATTTCTCAATAATATACAAAATTTAATTTCATATTTACATTGTTTGTTTATAGGGCTTACAATTGTATTATATCTGCTAAATCTACCCTGTTTAGGTCCATCGATAGGATAACAATGAGATGGCTGTTTTTATGCAAGATGCCAGATCAATGTAACGATATTGTTTCGCATTTGTTGTATATTACTTCCTGGTTGCCGTTATCAATA
Source organism: Drosophila albomicans (assembly GCF_009650485.2). Taxonomy (NCBI): domain Eukaryota; kingdom Metazoa; phylum Arthropoda; class Insecta; order Diptera; family Drosophilidae; genus Drosophila; species Drosophila albomicans. Next base: position 37,845,659 of record NC_047629.2, on the reverse strand, counting down.
TCATATTTTTTTCCCACCATCAACTACATCCCTCAGGAACTAAAAACACCATCCCCATCCCCTCCCAGCAAAGTCGACACACGTCCGCGGCAATAAAAGCGCAAACGTTTCAATTCCGTTGCGGCTGACAAATGCACAAAAATTGCGAATGTTTCTGCCCCAAAAATGCTCGACATTATAATGATAAAAAGAGCGAATGCCGAAAATATAAACCCCGCAGCAAAACTTTATCTAGATGCTGTCGAGTGTTTTGATTTGTAACGTTTCTCACTTCATTATTATGCAATAAATTCACCAAAGGCCAGGGCCAGGCCAAGTCACATAATGGCATCCACAAACATGTCGCATGCTAAGGGAGGGTGGTTCTTTGACATTAGGCGGAGGCGAAGGCGGAAGTAGAGCATCACACACTGGACGCTGAAACAGTGAAAAGTAATGAGGCATAAGCATGACAATGTCAAGATTTTTTTTATCTCCCCAACGAATTTCTACAAAATATGGTCTGCCAAAAGTATAAGATTGGTTGCGAACCAAACTGTAAGTAAGCTTTTAAAGTTCAGCTTTTCCAACAACCTTCGGTAACTTGCAGAAGCTGGCATGAGCTTTGAAATGTTTGAAAGCTCTCATAGAAAGGGGCGCACTTCTCGTGAGCTTTAAGCTGCAGCGTACTTTCACCTTTCGATAATACGCATTCATTCAAACAAATGAGCGTACGACCCATTGGCAGCTGGCCTGTGGCGCTGAAAGCTTTAAAGAAAACAAACTCTACCCCCCACTACGCACTCCGCAAGCTATCACGCGCACATACAGTTCAAAAACCCACCCCTATGTGGAGCACTGAGCATTAAAGCTCACGCGATGCTTTCTCCCAACGTGTGTTGGCATGTAAGCTGCGCTCCGCTCTTCTAAATCTAAATGTCGTTGCTCTCTCTCTGTTGCTCTCTGTCTTGGGCTCTCTCTGTGTATTTCGCTCTCTAGTTGAGCAAAGCACAAAAGTGCTGCTGTGTGACACAAAGAGGAGTGTCAGGCAGCATAAATTTCAGCATACAAAATTCCACACAGAAGCGTCGCGTCGCAGCTAAAACTTTTTTCGGCGAGTTGAGTTTTCCGCAGAAAATCCATAAAAATGAAAGAACCGTGTGTAAATATGCAAAGAAAACTATATAAATGCGCAAAAAGTTCCTTTTAGTCTTTAAAATAAATGTGTGTAAATACAAAGTAAGCGGTAAATGCAGCACGCCAATTGTTGTTTTGTGCGCCGCCCCAGCAAAAAAGTGATATTCCGGAATCTCAAAAAGAAAACCGAATTCACAAATCTGAATATACAACTGTGTGAGTGTGTGTGGAATACACATACATGTGTATGTATTCACGGGATGATGGGATGATGTTGATGGCCGAGGCCGAGTGTGTGCCCAAGTGGCGCTGCGTATAAATCAAACAAGTTTCTATAAAAACGCGCAGAAGGAAAACGTCGAAATCGGGCAAATAAAAAATGCCAATGGGAAACAAAAAATCATAAATAAAACATAAATTATGTTTTTGGCATCGCCAACAAAAATAAAATCCCATATTAAAAAAAAAAACTAAAAACAAAAAAACAATACACAAAAAAAGCGCCGCGCAACAAACGAAAATACAGATATATTTTGATTTTTTTTTTATAAATAGAAAAATCAATTTCGCACGCAGCGCGCACTCAACACACACAAACACACATCCATACACTTGAACGCATACAGGAGCAAGCAGCAAAGGCAGCCGCAGCAGCAGCAAAAAGAGAGAAGCGGCGGCGGCGGCGCTACTGGAGCTTGCTCTCATTCTCGGTCTGGCGCTCTCTCTCACTCTCTCTCTCTCTTTTCAACGATTGTTCGGCTGTTTGGCGCCTCGCTGCCTGCCTCATTCGCCTGCCAGCTTGTATGTTTGTATGCGTGTGTGTGTGTCTATTATAAGCAAGAGTCTGACGCTCTGCTTTGGACAACGGCGCGGCGTTGCTTTGCGCTCTATGTGAGAATAATTGAATATAATTCAAGTGTTTTTCTTGTGCATTATTTGTTGTGCTTATTATTGTTATTTGTTTAAATTAGCAACAACAACGACAACACAGCAGCAGCAGCAGAAACAATAACAAAAAATCACGCGAGTGTTGAAAGCAATAAAACGCGCGCCTCTTTAGAACAAAACAATAGCGGAGAGCACGAAAAATTGACGGTGTAGTGCAGCCCTGGCCAAACCCTTTTGTGGGTTTGTCCTGCCCTGTGCCGTGTCCTTTCCTGTTACGTCCTGTTCCTGTCCTGTGCTGTCTTGTGCTATTCTGTGCCGTGTCGTGTCCTGTGCCGTGCATGTTTACAAATTGACGCTGCAAATTGAATTTATGGCTCGCAAAGCGAGAAACAAGTGGTTGGCCAGCGTCAGCACAGTGAGCTTCTTGGCTAGCACACAGACACACACACAGTGTTGTTGCCTTGTGGGGTCTCCGTCTGTCTGTCTGTCCGCTTTACGGTGGGTCGCTTGCTCGTTTTGTTCGTTCCAAGGTAAAAAGTTAATTTCCGCTACTTTTCAAAGTTTTTGTGTTTGGTTTGAACTGGAAGTTGTGGGTGGGCGGGCGTTCGTTTTACGCACAAAATCAACGACGGCGACGTCGCTGTCGAATGTCGAATGTCGACAAATGAAATTCTCGAACAAGTGGCAAACGCGGAATGTTCCATTCTCTCTCTCTCAGTGTTGTTGTTGATGTTGCTGTCGCATTAAAAGAACGAAGACGATTTCACAACAAAGCAAAAGCAACGGCAACGGCAACAGCAACAACAACAACTTGAGATCAAATAAATTAAATTTACACACATAGTTAAATTAGTGAAAATTGAATAAAAAAAACACAAGACAAAAACGCAGGCAACGCAAAGAGACGTGTGACAAAAACGTAAATAAATGAAAAGAGAGGTGAATGCCAGCGAGTGAAATAGCTAATTGAGTTGCAGTCGTGTAAAGGAGAAGGAGATATATATCTAACACATATATATGCACAGGTCGGTCAGCGGACGACGTAGAACGTGTCGAGCAACAAATTAATAAAAAATTGAAAACATACAAAAACAACTCGCAACGCTAATATCAAAGGCAACGTCAGTGCTGTCGCCGTCGCAGTCAACGTCGTCAACAACAGTCGCAGTCGCAGTCTCAGCAGCAGCAGCCTCAGTCGCCGCCGCCGCAGCCGCAGCAACAGCAGCACAGTCAGAAAATGGGCTGTGGACAGAGCAAAATACATTTATATCCAAGGAAATCGAAGAGTAAAGCAAATGGCAAGAAAGGAGGACATGGTAAGCAAAGAGGAGACTTTACTGTACCGCTAACAGTGTGACATTGTGCGTGTGTGTGTGTGTGTGTTGTCTCTGTTTGCCTTACGCATACATACAGACCACTTAACAAAAGCTTACACGCATGACGACATCAATTTGCCTGCAGTTGCGTGTGTACGTGTGAAACTTGAATGTCAGTCGGTACAAATGAGTGAGTGTTAGTGTGAGAGTGCGTATATGTGTGTGGCTGTGCGCGTGTGTGTGTGTATAAGCCACCTGTTTTCACAATGAGGACATCATTGATTAATATGTCAGCAGCAAAGGCTTACGGCGTGCATTCGCCTGACGACGTTGATGCTGACGCCACACACACACTTGCACGTCTGTGTATGCGTGTGTGTAGGCTTATAAGCTGCAAACATGCATACTATAAATATGATGAGTGTGTACATATGCGCGGTGTGTGTGCATATTATATACATTGTACAAAGCAGCGAAAAAATATATATAAAAAAAGGCAAAAAGTGTTGCGCTAGCCTACATTTCAAACTTTTGGCAGTGCCCCGAGAGCCTTTCTTCTTCTTCTTCCCGTTGTTGTTGCTGCCTTTCTCTCTCTCTCTCACTTCGCTGTGTGTATGTGTGTGTAATTAACTGCTAAAAGGCAACTTGTTGTTGCAGTGGGCGTAGCAGTTGAGTGGGTGTGGCCCCTTTGGGGCCTTGCCTCTATTTATGTATGCCTGTGAATTGAGTGTGCAAGTGTTAGTGTATGTGTGTGTGTGTGTGTGTTTGGGCTGCGTTCAAAACGGGTTAACAAAAGTGTAGCATACACAAAGGCGCCATTGTACCATCAACGACCCAAATTCTGTTGGCCTAAGCTTTGTCGTCAGCTCAGTCTCCGTTCCCCCCATCCTTCTTCCTCTTTATCGCTGTTGCTAGCTAGATTAATTATAAAGTTTTTCATTCATATTTTTGTTGCGCATTAATATGCATAACTCGTTTTAATTAAATTCACGCCAAAAATTGCACTTCGACAATGAATGAACAATGAACGTGACTTGCAAAAAATAACATTTGCTGACATTGCCAAATGTTAAAGTTCTCTATCATCAAATTCGATCTGTTTTCCTTATCCAGCCACATTTGCGCTAAATTGTTGTGTGCGACTTTTCTACGACTTCGCCAAGTGTCCTTAAAAAACAGTCAGCGTCGTGACATTTCAGGGCCAGCGCACAAAGTAAAACATATTACAACACTTGGAGCCATTTTATTGCACAAGTTGTTTGCCAAAGTTTGCTGCCTAGTTACAATTTGTTACACACTATTTTACTCACTTCTTCGTCACTTTCTCCCCTTTCTTCTCTGCAGCCGATTCAGATGCGGAGACGGACGAGGACGAAGGCCACATTGAGGATGCTGAGAAGGCACAGCAACGTGAGCGCGAGAAGCATGACGAGAGCGAAGAACAAAGCAATAAGGACATACAGGACACCGAGGAGGATGTGGCCGTCTCACTGCTGCGTGCCAAGAATCTATCGCTGCTGCAAAGCCAGTAAGTAGTCAGTCCAATCCACTGTCTGTCCCCTACTCCCCCTCCCCCCTTTTATTCCATTCAACTAAAACTGCCTGCACCTTGCAGAGAAATCTCATCAAGCCAACAGAACTTCTTCCGCATGCTGGACAAGAAGATCGACGAGGTGAGTACACTGAAAATATATTGTAAATCGAATTCGAATTCATATTAAACTCTCTCACTCTTTTTTTTAGGGACCGGATTATGATTCGGCCAGCGAGACGGAAATTGCCTTGGAGGAGGCACGACTGAATGCGCTGGTTCAGCATTGGGAAAGCGCCAGCTTGACCGCCTCCATCTGCTCCTCGGCCAGCCGATCGCTGCAGACGACGCCCATACGCCAGGTAGTCCAAGTTCCGCTGAAGACGCGACCGACGGCAAGCGGTGTTGCTGGTCATTTGCTGCAGCCTTCGTCGGCCTGCAATACGCTGACGACGACAGAGTATCTACCTCAGCACGTCTTGGCGGGGCGACAGCAGCAGCAGCAACAACAACAACAACAGCAGCAACTACAACAGCAGCAGCTACAACAGCAGCAGCAACAACAGCAGCAGCAACATCAAGCGGCCAATCTTTACCAGCAACAGCAGCTGATACTGTTGCCACAGCTCGATGCCAATCTTGTCAATACGTCCAATGCGAATGCAGCGGCAGCCGCACAGCTTGCCCAGCTGCAACAGCAGCAGCAACAGCAGCTGGTCATGTACCAGCAACATCAGCAACAGCAACAACAACAGCAGCAGCAACAACAGCAACAACAATTGGCTGCCTATGGCGGACATCTGCTAACGTTGCCGGCGGGCGCCAAACCGCAAAGCGTCAGCCCCAAGCGGTTGCTTTATGGTGCCGTGCCGTCGCCACCAGTTAGTGCTCCTGTGCAGTACATTGCCGCCAATTCGCCGTTGATGCAGACGGGCGTTACGGGTTTCCTAAATGGCGCCGGCGCCACAGCCGGACGTGCCCCATTGCAGTTGGCGTACTATGGTGCTCCGAGCACTGCCCCCCAAGTTGCTGGTCAAGCAGCGACCTCTGTTCCCATTGCCTCCGAATCTTACGAATCACAAACCGCTCCACACAGCCAAAGTCAGCAGCTGCAACAGCAGCAGCCGCAATTGCAGTCGCTACAGACGTTGCAGTCGTTGCAGCCGCAATCATCGCAACAGCCGCTGCAACAACAGCTGCAGCAGCAACAGCAACAACAACCTCCACTCCCAACGGGCGCTTACTATGGCGAAGTTATGCACTCCGTGCAGGTAAGCAAGCGGCCAGATTATGTACCTCACTTCGTATACGTAATACATTACGTATGCGCATTTATTATTTTATGAAAGGCTTAACACTTATCAAATCTTATTTGCCCATAGTCATAGGAGACATTTTGTCATTTGTTTGTTTATATTTATCTTGTGAATAGCCATTTCAGTATAATATGCAATTAAGATGTCTTAAAAGCAGTCGTCATATAAACTTTCTCTGTGTAATTCCATTATAATGGCTTACGTAATTTTTTCAAAAATAGGGCTCTATAGTTTGCGCTATAAACATCAGTATCTTGAAATAATCTACTAATCTTGCTTCACGATTGGTTAAATTATTTATTACTCTTTAACGATATCAGTTTGACTTGACGAAATTTAAATCGAAACTGAAATTGATAGGTTGATGATTACGTTTAACTTATTTTAATTCTTAATTTTTTTCAATAATTCAAAGGTCACATCCCTAGGAGCAGAGATTTCTAGAAATATATTTTGCTATTTAAGAAATGGTCAGCCTTTTTCTACCTCTACATCCAAAGCCATTTATAAAAGTGAACACATATATAAAAAGCCAATTCTCTGCAAATGTCATGTACCTCTTATTCGCTTCTCGAAAGATATACATAAATGTCAGACAGTTATTATGGCTCGGAAGCTAAACAGACAACAATTTTAATTAACTCGATAAAATATAAAATGCATCTTCAATTGTGCTAAAGTTCAATGTCAAAATCGTGCTTTGGACCATTTAAATAGCTGTTGTCAACTCTCTAAATGTTTCCGAGCTGTTTATAATTCTGTTTTATCTCTTGTTTATGCCTTCGCGTTAATTGCTTCTTAGCCGACGACAGCAATGATGCCTGGCTCTTAATGTTTTGCTCATTGTTTATTTGCTAATGTAAGATTTTCATTTCCCTAGACACGGCCATTAAGAAAATGTGTTTGTTTTGTTTCGTTTCATTTGTTGACAGTCGACGGCGCCACCAACGGAATACAAATTTCCGCCGGCCATCAGCGTGCAGCGATTGGCGCCCCAAGTGCAGCGGCAGCTGCGAGAGACGCAGGAACTCATAAAAGACTCGTGTCCGCAGCTGTATGCGGCGGGCTATGGCAGCCCAGGACCACCGATACGCAATCCCAACAGAAATCCAACTAGAACTAGACCCACCCTGGAGACGCAGTTCTCGCAGGAACTCTCGTGATATCTATATATGTAAAAAGCAAGCAAAAACCGTAGCAAAAAAACAAGTAACAAGTAAAGAATATATACAAAAAAAGAAAACAAAACAAAAACAAAGCAAAACACATAAACATAAAAAACCAAAACACACACACAGAATTAGTCAACTGCGCCAAAGAAAACATTAAGCGAAATTAACAAGAAAACAAAAGATATATTATAAATTAAATTAAAACTAACAAAAACCACAAAAAAACGAACAAAATCGATAAAAAATTGAAAAAACTGCACTCAATGTTTCAGTCCTCGCCCCATCCCAGGGGCAGAAACCAACCCCATGCGACAATTTATAAAAGCAACAAAAAAGAAAATGGAAAAGCAAAGAGAAAAACTACTACAACAACTACTAAATGAAAAAAGGCTTTGCGAAGCAACAAATAAAATGCATTATAAAAGTACATATTAAATCAAGTATGTAATCAAGCAGGCAGCCAAAGAGACGGATGGATTGGGAAACGCCAGACAAAATAGTTTTAGGATCGAGTATAAAACATTATGATATGTATATGTATGTATATGCAAAAAGAAAACACACCCATAAACACACAAACAAAACACAAATTGCAAGCAAACAAGCAACAAAGAACAAACAAAAAACAAAAAAATAAACAAACAAACAAAAATGACTTCTACATTCTCTCACAACAATTTTGTTAGTCATAATCATATATTCATCGTGTAATTTTGCAAAATTATTTCTGTCAAATGTGTGAGCTAAACAACTTTTGAACCAAAGTGTTATACGAGTAATGTTTGAAGCTAGAAAGATCTACAACAATATATCGATGCAATGCATGAATTCTGCTGCATGATGATGTTTGATGATTGATGGTTCGATGGATCGATTGATCAATGATCATGGGAACGATGCTGTCTAGTAATATTTGTATACTTTAGTTCTATTTATTATTATGATAATTTTGGATGTATAATAGTTTTTTCTTATATAAAATATATTTAAAAATGAAAATAAAAGCAAATCAATTAAGTTTAGAAAAACAATTCTATAGAATTCTTCGTCTTGATAATTTCAGAAATGTTGTTGGTAAGTATTAAAACAATGTGACAAATGTCTAATTAATTCCTTTATTCATAGTTCTGTAAATCAATTCATATGTTTACATTAAATGGAATTGTACATTTATTTCATATTGTTGATGTTAATGTGGTAGTTGTTGTGTATGCTTCAGCTAAGCAATTAATTAGACTAGTTACATAATATGGTTTAATATTCATTTGATTCTAATAAATTGACATTTGGTTGTTGTCTGTTGTGTTTAGTTATTGTTTTGTTGTTAGTTGGAATTGAAGTTTTGCATTTTTGGAGCGTTGCAAATAGTTAATTTTACATATTTTGTAGTTTTTTTTATGCGTATTTATAGAATAGAATATTCGAGAATAATTACAGAAATCAAATACGCTAAAACGTTTGAATGGATCTTGAAAGCTAAATGCCAACAATGATTTTTAGTAATGTGGTTGTTTTGCCCAGTATTTTTTTGTTATTTTGTGTAGATGAACTTGAATTACGAATGTGAAACAAATAGATATGCAACAAGCGTATTTGATTTCAATTTAAACCATATTATATTGCTAATGTGTGGGCGTGGGAGATCTACACAAGTCTGGGGACCTCAGATCGTCGCTAGGACGTAAGTACACTCGTTTCTCTTACGAAGATGAATGTGTGGTTGCATCTGGATTACTTTCATTTAGTTTGAGAGTGTAAAATGTTTGAGGTCGTGTGTACAAGTGTGCGTGTTATACGTGTGTGTGAGTGTGTGTGAGTGTGTGTCTGTGTATGTAGGATAGGAAATTACAATAGAGCAAAAACCATGGACCTACTATAATAATACTAGGGTCCTACAATTTAAGCTCATACAATTTGGCGTTACTGTTTTTTAGTTTTGTACGGGCAAAGGTGGTGGCGGCATCACATATGGCATTGCGTATGGGGCACGATATGCGCTGGCCGGTATGCTGGGGGCGCCTCCATTCAGCGACACCGTCGCCATACTACTGGACATGCTGGTGTACTGTCCATAGGCCTGTGCCTGAGGCATTGCAGCTGCTGGGCCACCGGGCATCTGTTGTGGATGTTGCTGTGTTTGCTGGTGATGTTGCGGCGGCTGCTGTGGTTGCTGCTGATGTGGTGCCTGCTGCTGCTGTTGCTGTTGGGGAAGTGGTGGAGGTGGCATATTGAAATTCAAAGCAAAGCGCGAACGCTTCTGGTCAACACCATAGCCATAGCCAGCTGCTGCTGCCGCGGCGGCAGCATTTGCGGCAGCTGCCTGAGCTGCGGCCAAATGTGGTGGCTGATGCTGTTGCACGGCCGATCCCTGAGTCTTGGGCTCAAAGCAAGCGGCATTTGGATTGAAGCGAGAGAACTGCACACCATTGGGCTGCTGTGATTGTTGCTGTTGCTGCTGTTGATAGCCACCGCCCTGTGGACGATAGCCAGTTCCCTGGACGGGCGGAGAATTGCGCGACGGCTTCTGATCGTAACGTGGCGGACCGCCTGCATTGTAGCCATTGTTGTTGCCATTGCGATGCATATTGTTGTTGTTCTGGTTGTTGCGATAGTTGTTGCCAGCACCGCCCATCTGTTGGTTGCGTCCCTGATAGCCGCCACCATTGCCGCGATAGCCCATTCCGCCACGCTTCTGATAGCCACCACTAGCTGCCATGTTCATCAGTTTAGGATTGATGGTCTGTGAAGATCAAGAGATTAGTTAAACTATAAAATAAACTGTATTAACATATGGATCACTCACCTGATGGGCTTCGCGCAGCACCTGAATCAAATCATTGGCCTTGTTGGCATTCGAGTGCGTGAACAAAGTGTAGGCTGTGCCCGTGTTATTCGAGCGACCGGTTCGTCCAATGCGGTGCACATAGTCCTCCGAGTTCGAAGGATAATCATAATTGATCACAAACTTGACATCGTCAACGTCTGTGTTGATTTGAAAATTGAAGAAGTTGTCAACATGTTAAAAGGGTTTGCTCAAAATAATACGTTTCATACAATGCAAATACATATTTTCAAGAACTATAAACAAAAACAGAAACTTATGTGTGTGTAAGAATTTTTCGTTTTTTTTTTTATTTCAATATTTTGATAAACTTAAATAAGCACTTGCTAAATTTTATAGTATTTGATTTATTCATTTTTTGTTTTTTATTTATTTGAATATTATTTAATTGATTTGATTTTTTTTTTGGTTTTGGTTGCTTTGCTTTGTTTAATTTGGTTTGTACTTTGAACAAAAATTTCGCCATCAATACTATTTAGCGTATATTAACAACTATACATCTTTGGCAAACAGATATATGTTTTTTCTATACTGCAGAAATGTGGACCTCGACCTTTGTGTTTGTCATTCTTTTCTTTCTTATACTTTTATTATTTTTTTAAATACACAAATCTTTCATTTACAAGTATATATTCGATCTATATATACTTTTAAGCTTAATGCATACAAGAGACGGCTTGATTAAACTTAAGAAATAGGTTATATAATAATAATGATATGATTGCTTTTCTCTTTTGGGTGCTAGGATATTTATTTATATATACTTTAAGATCGGTGGAAACGGAACATTAGTAATAGTGTTTGGGGTGGTAGGAAATCTAATGATGCGATGGGCAAGAACAAAATTAAAATTCGATTTAAAAAAAATTAAAATGAAATGAATGGATTATGAGAGACGAGAGAAAGAGGAAGAGAGTGGTGAGCGAGAGTTGGTTCAAAATTATCCTAGTACTTACCCCGTGTGCGATCTATGATTATATTAGATTAGGGCTTACGTAAAGAATGTTGTTACAGCTCTGTTGTTGTAGCGGTTGTATATTTTGTTGTTGGATATAATTGTTGTTGTAGATGTCTGTTGTAGAGCCTGGAGTCGCGGAGCTTAGGTGATGAGAGTTCCGCGTTGCTAAAAACTTAAGAATTCAACCCTCACCTTGTAAGTATATAAAGCTTAACATTTTCTTTTCTTTTTTTTAACTTTTTTCTGTTTTGTGTATACAACTTTTTGTTTAACATTTAACTTTTGCTTTGCTTTCTTTTTTCTTTTTTTTCTTTGCCATGTAAAAATCGAAGTCCATTTCAAAAAGTGCTGATGATATTTTTGTTCACACACAAATTTAGGTTTTATACATATAGGATCGACGTAATATTATACGATATAAATACATAATACTGTTTATGATAAATACAAGTAAGCTACGGATAATAATAAGCATCAGTCAAAAACTTGTTGGCCGCAAAATGCATATCACGATTTCAATTTTCAATCGAATTTCATAAAAAAACTCTATTTAAAAAAAAAAATAAAATAATTATAGATTAGTTTCAAGAAAGTTCCACCAGCTGGCAAACCTTTGGAGCGTCTTTCAAAGCACAACTTTCAAATCGATCATCAGATTGTTCGAGCATTATTTTTAAAACAATTCTATATAGATATATATGTGTGTATAAGTATTAATCGGATTTTGCTAAGCCATTCACTCCTTGACTGACAACAAATTTGCATACGGTAATGTTAGTTTTTACTCAAATGTAATTTGACGAGGCACAAAAAAATACTAAAGGCTAGTAGAAAGAAGGTCAACGAAACTAAAAGTACAAAGATACATACATAGATGTATATCTATAGATATATAGATACACACAACAAAAGAAAAGAACTTCATATAACCAGCAAAATGCATGGAGAACACATTCCCCTCATTATTATTTCGACCACACCATTTTCTTTCAAATACTTTTCTTGGTATTCAAAAGGAATATAGCAACAAAAGAAAAAGAGTTCTCAATGTAAACCAAATGAAAATGTAGAACACAAAAATTGGAATTGCGGGTTGGATAAATAGTTAGGAACACTTCCCCGGGCGGAAGCTAGAAGAGTAGAACGGTTTAGACATGCAATGCACAACTTAACCTGTCAAGAAATCTCATAATCGAGAGTGTAACAATAGATATACCATAGAGAAGCGATTAAGTCAGAGTGAGAGGAAAGTGAAGCGAGTTTAAGTGAAAAAAGAGAGAGTCTGGTTGGTCGGTGTTGGCCGATTCATCGCTGACGGTCGCTGCCAGGCGACGACGACGACGAATCAAATAATGAAAGAAACCATTTGGCATTCTGTATTTTTTTTTTCTTTTTTTGGGCATGTTGTTGATCCACAGCAACACTTGCTTGGTTATTGTTGTTGTTATGGAGAAGAGCGCATCGAAAAAAGACAAACGGGCGCAGCTGTTTAGCCAACTGCAAGCACAAAAATGCTACGGCAAAACTCACCCAATCCGCGGGCAGCCACATCGGTGGCCACCAATATCGAGTGACGTCCGTTGCGGAAGCTGGACAACACAAAGTCACGCTCCTGCTGCGACTTATCGCCATGGATGGCACATGCCCGCCATCCCTGTCGCGATATATTGCGTGTGATCTCATCCACACGCTTCTTCGTCTCCACAAAGATGATGGTCTTTGTCTCATTCTCGCTAGAGATCTGTGTCAGCAGCTGTATCAGCTTGACAATCTTCTCCGACTCATCGCAGACATCAACGATCTGGAGTATATTGTGATTGGCACTCAGCGACAATGAACCGATGTTCACCTGTATGTAATTGTTCAAAAATTCCTCGGCCAATTGGCGCACCTCCTTTGGCCAGGTGGCCGACCACATCAATACCTGACGATCGGGGCGAATCTGTTGCATGATCTTGCGTATCTGTGGCTCAAAGCCCATATCAAGCATACGATCGGCTTCGTCCAAAACCAAATAGGTGCAACGCTTCAACGATGTGGTGCCACGCTCCAAGAAATCAATAAGACGACCGGGTGTCGCTATAACAATCTCCACACCTCGTTCCAGGTCACGAGCCTGCTGCCCCTTGGGAGCGCCGCCAAAGATGCAGGTGTTGCGCACCTGCGTATTCGAGCCAAACTCACTGGCAACCTGCTGGATCTGTTGGGCCAGCTCCCGAGTGGGCGCCAGCACCAAAGCGATGGGTCCGTCACCACGCTCCAAGCGCGGCTGATTATTGATGTGCACCACTGCGGGCAGCACATAGGCCAGCGTCTTGCCAGAGCCCGTCTGGGCGACAGCTACCAGATCACGTCCGCTTAGAGCGATGGGCATACCCTGTGCCTGGATTGCTGTGGGCTTGGTGAAACCCTGTTTGCGTATCTCGTTCATTACATAGTCGGGAAAGCCGCCTTCCTCGAACTCAATGCTGGGCGTGGGCACTTCGTTGCCCTTGATGGTGATTTCGTTGCTGCTAAGGAAACTATCCGTTTCCAATTGGGTGCGTGCCAACACCGATTCACATGGCTTATAGAAATTCTTGCGGAAGGGTGTCAAAGACACCTCGGACCACACAATTGTGGGCAAATGTGCCCCGTGTGTCGAGGTGCGATTGTTATTCTGGTTACCACCAAAGCCACCGCCATCGCGATCATTGCGTATTCCACCGCCATTCATGCGACCGCCATTAAAGCCACCGTTGTTACCACCGCCACCTCCTCCACCGCCACCCATGGCTCCGCCGGGGCCTCCACGTATGTATGGAGCGGAACGATTGCGTTGAAACATGCCGGATCCACCACCAGCGCCGCCCATGCGATTGTTACCACCGCCAGGCATTCCACCGGCTGGGGCGCCTCCCATATAACCATTTACCTGTCCATTATACCTGGAACGAGCGTAATGAAGCGCCATTAATTATAATTTTGAGCATCAAAAGCAGTTCTAAACATTCGACTTCTACTTTTCAATGTAATTTCCATTTCCTACTCTCTCACACTCTCTGCCATTTTGAATTATCGATTTTTAGCCAGAGTTCGAGAAAAATTTCGCCTAGACATTAAACCGCCCTTCCCCCTTTCTCCAATCAACTACCTTCCAATTGCCGCCGCCACATGTCGGTAATTTGTTAAGAAAAATGCATTAAATATGCTATGCCCCTATTTGCCAGCATTGCCACTTACATATTCATTGCGTTGACCACGTAAATTGCACAATTATTTGCCAAATATTATACTTTTCACTTTTTTTTGCAATTTTTTTCACTTCACCCAAAAATTTTCCAGGTTTGTTTCTCCTACGTCAGGTTTTTAGTTATCGAAATCGAACAGAATAAGTGCGATTGTTTTTGGCATTCACAAACTTAACATTTCTGTCAACTGTTATCGTTTTGATGTATTGTTTTTTCTTTTTTCTTATAAAATAATCGCTGATTGCAAAAATTAAAAAGCAACTGATTTTACTTTAAGAATGGATACACTTTGGTTTTTTGTATGAAATTGTTTGCGGCTAAAAAACAAAGTCGGTTGATATATTTAACAGCTGACTCCAATTCCAATTGTTTGCAGAACAGCTGACACTTAGGACTATTCGATTGGTCTCAGCGAGCAGTGTGACCACCAATTTTATGACTTTCAATGGTACACTATACACTTGTTATTCTCGTTCTTTTATATTATTTATTATTACCAAAATCTTATCAATTGAATAAGAACAATTTATTTTAATATATTTGAAAACTAGCTTGAAATGTTTCGCTTTGTGAAGTGTAACCAAACCAAAAACTCATATTTTTCGACATTAATTAGCTTATTTTGAAATCCCAAATGCGGCTACCCTGAAGTTTTATTTATTTACCATTTTGTGTCAAAACAATCTTAAAAGATTTTTACTTCGGCATATCTCATCAATGAAATATATAGTTTAAGATGCGTACTAGCTATAAGAAGAATCGTCCGTTTGATTTCAAGCTCATCGATCACGTAGAGCCCAACACTTTACTATACAGACGGCAAACAGGACTCTCCAACTATGACATGATGAAGGCCAAGACAGAAGCCTGGGCCAGAATAGCAGAAGTTATGGAGTGCGATGGTAATTTATCCCGATCCTTCCAATACTCAATATATTTTAATAAAGTGCAATATTCCAAGTTAACTTCTGCCTGATGCGTTGGAACAATTTGCATTATCAATACAGAAAGGAGTTGCGACGCCCTAATGGCTCAACTTGGCCATACTTTGATCGATTGCAATTTCTATCAGATCCCCAGCTCCGCTCCAGAGCGAAGGCCACCTCTCATTGCCCGCCACAACAGCAGCCACAGCATATAGAGCTGCCAAGGCAGCAAGAGGACGCCTTGGTTGATCAGGATCCATGGCAGTCGTATAACGATTGTGTTGTGATGCAAGTTGGCGATATTGAACAGCATGCGGATAGCACATTTGTTATCGAAGAGATTATAGAGTCCAACGATCAGATGGTTCACGAGGAGATCATCTATGAAGAAGAGCAGCTGGCGAGAATTGAATCAACAGTTGAGACAGTTTCACCTTCCAGTGCAGATACACAAATAGCACAATTGCTGGCATCGCCTGCCAACGATTATTTAAAAATGAACAGTATTCTTCAACAGCTTCCGAGCAATCACAAAAGATTAGCAGAGCGTCGCATCATGGCATTTGCACTCAAATGCCAACTGAGAGCTTTGGTGGATGAGTCCATCGATGATTTAATTATTTAGAGGCGCTTGCAAATGTGTATAATTTGACTTTAATAAACAAAACTAAAAGAACATTGCCTCTATGCGTCGATTTTACACTTGTCCAGATCATGCCAGGCAATCTTTGGCTTCACGATGAACTGTTCCCGCGTCAAGCTGTCAAGCATGACGGTCTGCATACGCACATATTTAACCAAACGCTCGATTTGAGCGTAATTATCGCACTCCATCTCAAAAAACCGACGCCACAAGGCACAAGCGAGCACCCGATCATCGGACATTATGCCCTCGTCGTAGGCAATGAGCGCAGCTTGAAACTGTTCCGATAACGTCTCAATTTGTTGCCTCGTACGTGAAGGATTATTAGCCTAAAAAGAAAAATAGTTAGCATCCAGAGGAACTCCTCTCAGATCATGCTTCAAACTTACTCCCAACTTTTTGGCGCGTGTGTTAACATCGCCCCACATTGCCTCAACTATGCAGTTCCTTAAAAAGCGTCCATCTTCGCCTGTCTCTGAACCCTCGGCCATCGAGCGCATCAACAGCAACCATACATGCAGCTCAGTGACCAGAAACCAGGAGTTGAACGTGTTGGGCAGCTGAAAGTCTCGAAAGAATGCCACATAGTTGATCTTATCCGCCACACTCTCGTACAGTAGATGGCTGGTCACCTTGAGGCGCTGCAAGAGTTTTGATGATTATCAATTTGATTCATTATTTTCAAATTTGTTTCTTTCTTACGGCTTTTGTATTGGGCGCAAAACCGACTTTTGTAAGCACACGTTTCAATATGCTGCCATCCTCGGCTGTTGTGGTTTGTTGTTTGGTTGTCTTGTCCACAACCCCAGTGGAGCACAGTCGGCACTGCTGAATTGCTTTAGCGGCTGCTGCCGCCACATGATGTTTGTTGTACAATGTTGATGTGTGTTGCCTCAACTGCGGAATGAAAACAGTGCGTGGTTTACATAAGAGTCGGAGAAATGCAGTTGCAGATTTGTCTGCAGCCGGGAAAACTTTTTGTCTGGACTTAATTGGTTACCTGTAATGTTGTTGTTAAACCAGTGGCCAACCTCGCTGCTGCGCGTGTGCACAACATGCTTAAATTAAGCCGAAGTCAATTTGTTTAAAACAAGATGCAATGTTACAAAAGCATGTAGAGCTACCAACTCGCTCAGAACTAACTTTAAGAACAGCTGATTTAACAGGGCAATAAAACATTATAGCTACTCTTACCGGTATGTGCACTTTCCTGTATTAAACATATACAATATAGTATTGAAATTAAGTAAATATTTAAATTGTAAATATAATAGCTTTGTAAAAACTAAGATTTACTTCAGGAATGTAATAGGCAATGTTGTCAACATTACAGCAAACTGTTAACATGCTGTTATGGCCGTGTTGTCCAACAGCTGTTATTATCGTCAACCGGCGACGTGAAAACTTTATATAAAAACAAAATAACAATGCTGCTGCGTGTAAATGCTCAAATGTGGAAACAAATATGTGCGCTGCAACGCTCATCTGCCGGCAGATGTCCGAGCATAGCCACGCAGTTCCGCAGGAAGATTACACAACAAGCACAACAGCCACCAAAAGTTGAATGGACAACGAGCATTCCCAAAAAGGACAAGGATAAAATCACAGCATTAGGCTGGTTCCTACTTGTAAGTTAATTAAAATAGAGATATGCCTTATTATTGATTTTGTACGCTTGCAGCTCATACCAGCCACCACCTTTGGCTTGGGCTGCTGGCAGGTGAAGCGCAAAATCTGGAAAGAGCAGCTAATCAAAGATTTACATAAGCAACTTCATACGGCGCCGGTGGAAGTGCCCGAAGAGTAAGCACATTATATTATTTAAATTATTTTTATTGATTCTATGTTCTTCAATACAGCTTGAGCCAGCTGGATGATATGGAGTATCGCTTGGTTACGCTGCGTGGCCACTTTCTGCACGATAAGGAAATGCAAATGGGACCAAGATCGCTCATACGACCCGATGGCGTTGAGACACAAGGCGGACTATTCTCTCAGCGTGACTCGGGCAATGGTTATCTTATTGTGACCCCGTTTAAATTGGCCGACAGAGAGTAAGCGATTGAAGCCATATTTATGCCAAAGTATAAAACTGTCTTTTTTGCTTGCAGTGACATCGTGTTGGTGAATCGTGGTTGGGTGTCGCGCAAGCACATTGATCCCGCAACGCGTGAAGTGGGTCAGGTGAAGCAAGAGGTGCAGTTGACTGCCGTGGTGCGCAAGGGCGAGAGTCGTCCACAGTTTACACCCGATCACAAAGGAGGTCAGGTCTATTTGTATCGTGATTTGCCCAAGATGTGCGCTTCTACAAATGCAGCTCCCGTCTTCCTAGATGCCGTGTACGATGCAAAGAGTCCACAAAATAGTCCCATTGGTGGACAGACACGGGTCACACTACGTAACGATCATTTGTCGTACCTGGTGACCTGGTTTAGCTTGTCGGCAGCGACATCCTATCTCTGGTATCGCCAGATCGTTAGAAGAATACCATTTTAAAATGCCAGCATTATGATTATTTACTGTTGTTTATTATTTATATAAAAAAATGTACATGCTCGTGTGTAAATGCTTGTTTAATTATCGTACAGAAAGTATGTGAGGAGAATTTCTGTAGTTAAACGGAATTGCAGGTGTCCGTTTGCAACGGTAAATGTTCATATGTATTTGTTAAGTAAGTATTGTATGTATTTATATTGCAACTGGAACGACATTTGGTTGTGTAGGAATAGAAATAGGAATACTTAGGCGTATATCTAGCGAAATACTCGTACTTGAACTATTTATATAAAACAAACAAAACGCATATTTACAATTTATAGTCTCGTAAATACTGGAAAAATGTTTCGGTCTCGGTCTCCGTCTCGTCAAATGTTAAGTCCTTAATGCCGCTCCGCATCACTCACAGCTGTGGCACAATGCCCCACGATCTAAGCAGCCCGGCGCGTTGATATTTCTTGCCAATGGTCTGCACATGGAAACCAATCTGCTGCAGTCGCTCATGATCAAGTATCTTGCGTCCGTCAAAGATGTATGCTGGCTTCATCATTGATTGATAGATGCGTTTGTAGTCCAGATCCACGAATTCGTCCCATTCCGTACACAAAACCAACGCGTGTGTGGCACGCACAGCGCTGTAGGGATCACTGTGTATTTGGACAGCCTTCTTCACGTTCTCGGGAGATTCCGTGACACTGGGATGCGTCAGATCGTCAATGATTTGCTCCGGCTCCACCTTGGGATCGTAAATGTCCAGCTTGGCGCCCTCCTCCAACAACGTTTGGCACACAGTAATCGCTGCCGTTTCACGTGTATCTCCCGTGTTCTTCTTGAAGGCAAAGCCCAGGATGGCAATGCGTTTGTCGGACACCGTGTTGAACAGACTCTCAATAATTTTCTGGGAGAAGCGACGCTTCTGATAGTCATTCATATCGATGACCTGCTGCCAATACGCCGCCACCTCGGGCAAATTCAGATTCTCGCAGATGTAAATCAAATTAAGAATGTCCTTTTGAAAGCAGCTGCCACCAAAGCCCACAGAGGCCTGCAGAAACTTGGAGCCAATGCGTGAATCCAAGCCCACAGCTCTGGCCACCTCAGAGACATCGGCACCGGTTGCCTCGCATACAGCAGACAACGAATTGATGCTGGAGATGCGCTGAGCGAGGAATGCATTGGCCGCCAGCTTGGACAGTTCACTGCTCCACGTATTCGTGGTTAATATATTCTTTTTTGGTATCCAATGCTCGTAGATCCACGACAGCTTCTCCACAGCCTGATGTCCCTCGGGTGTTTCCTCGCCACCGATTAAAACACGATCAGCATTCAGCAGATCATTGATGGCAGTGCCCTCAGCTAAGAATTCGGGATTCGAGAGTATGTCGTAGTGGATGCCTGGCTTTTGATTCGCTCGCAATATGTGCATAATGCTCTCTGCAGCACGCACGGGCACCGTGCTCTTCTCGACCACAATCTTGTTGGACTGTGCAATCTCGGCAATCATACGCGCCGCACTCTCCACATATTTCAGATCCGCAGCTCGACCTAAAAATAACAATGAACAATTGTACACTTAGCAGATGCAGATGATCTTATTTCTATTCTGTGTGGTATATTTACCCTTGCCACTGCCGCAGGTTTTCGTGGGCGTATTCACTGATATGAAGATCAGATCTGCCTCCTTGATGGCGGTTGCAATATCCGTGGAGAAGAAGAGGTTGACATTGCGGCATTTCTTCACCACCTCATCAAGACCAGGCTGCGTTGCAAAGAATAATTTGAGAAAGAAAATAAATGTATCAATATTCGTTTAATCTACATATATTCGCACATATGTTTATACGACTTATTTAAATATTAGGTTAAGTAACTTCATTAATAAGTGTTATGTCTCTTTATCGCCATCTGCACACTAAAATTAAGCATATCGATACATCTTCAGCATTTTTTTTATGATCGTGAAAGATAAACACGTCAATTCGTAAAATTTGTTCGCATTTGCTGTAAAAAATATTCCATTTAATATCTAATTGTTGAATTTCTTCAATATTAGAAGTACATAAAAACATATGAGTCTATTCACGACCATTGAACCAAAAAAAGAATTGTATAATAAATATGATAACTTGCATCTACAATGAATTTACGTCATTAGCTGTTTGCTTATTAAACTTCAGATGTACGCTTGGTTTTTCCCATATGGATTTGGAACTAAACTCAATTTGCGCATGTTGTGCAGAAACCTAAATACCAAAGTTGAACAGATGGATGGATGGAGCGACGGAAATGTTTAATGTAGCTCCAGAACACATGTAATTTGAAGGTCTATTTACGAGTGTTACATATTTATTTAGCTATTGTTGAAGTTATTTGTTGAAGTTATTGTACATTTGCACAAAATTATGCGACCCTCTAGCTAAAGGGTATAGAAATAGAAATGGAAAGCGAATTAAAGCGCAACAGGAAAGCGTTAATGGCAATGTTTATTTGGAATCAGTTTTGCAATAACATTTACCACAAAACACAAAAAATGCTGAGCTAATCGAAGCACGGCAATACTATGATATTTTTTATAACACAAAAACTAAAGGGAAATACCCAAGACAATTTCTAAAGAAATGCTATGAGCACATTAAAGAAAATGTCTCTGAAATGAGCTTGTCTTTTGCTGATAACTAGAAAAGAAAACAATGCAAAAAGTCAATTGCAATTACAATATTTGTAAATGCCAAGGAAAGAGTTTCTCAACCTGACACTTGGGCAAATAGTACTTGAATGTACATATGTGTGTTTGTGGGCATGGAGAGAAACAAACGAGTTAATCAGCCGCAGACACAGAATGTTGAGTTCTAACTGACATTGGCCACGATTCTCGCTTCTATTTTTTGTGTGTATTTTGTTTATTTATTTCCAATAATACTTATTGCATTTGCCATTGCCGATTGGTGATGCAATCATAGAGCGAAGAGCAGATAAATGAATAATTAAATTTCAACTGTGCCTTGGCCTAATGAGCAGATAATACTCAAAGAATGTTGCCGCATAAAATAAAGTGCCTAATAAATCATTCTCGCTGTTTCTCTGTCTAGTTCTAGCCCCAACAATTGTTTAGTTCTTAATTATGTACGTTATAATGCTCTAACAGGCGTTAATATTCACAAAAGAGTCGTGGAGGAGCAAACAAAGATAATATATTTATTAAAAAGAACGATGAAAGAGCAATTAAGATTATATTGAAGAAATTTTAATGAAAGTTTAACTTGTCGGTCGATTCGGCATTAGAATATTTTATTTCTAGGCATCCCTAACAATCGTCAGACTTATTTTGTCTGGTTAAGTAAAATACAGTTCTTATCTTTGATAAACAGTTATTTTAACTTTTTCTCTCACAAAAGTTTAAGTTAATTTAATTTAGAAAATAACTTTTTATGGTTAGAATGAAATATAATTACTTCCTACATATCTCTGACAAATATGTAATTACTACAATTATAGCTTTGATAAATTAAAATAAATATAAATAAAGTGAATATTTAATCTATCATCAATCATTATATTATTAAATCACTCTAACAAATATTACATTGCATAATTTTTGTAAGGGTACTCAATCTTCGACCTGCGACAATAGCTTATCTTAATTGGGTTTTCTCTCTTTTTATTTAATTCGATAAGGCCGGGCACGATCTCTTCGCAGTGAGGGGACGAAGATTGTTGCTAAAAACGTAAATTTCCTCGAATTGTGCCAGCCAACAAAACTACACACACATTATCCAGCTCGCACCGATAACAGGGCGTAGTGTAGTGTTCTGTTCTGTTGCTTATCTGGCTCACAAGACGTAATGTGTAGCATGGCCCGGCCAGACTGATAAGGATTTGGTTCGGCGTACAACGGATATGTTGTGAAAAGAAGTGTTCCACAATAAAAACAAAACGGAAATGCGACAACAAATAAAACCAAAATGCTTACACAGAAGTTTGGCAGCTTTCTAATCAGTTCAAAACCTAAAGATCTAATCCAAAAGGCGGCAATCTTGTTGCACAGTGTAGCTGCGATCTTCGGCCACATAATAAACACACGCATGTGTATGTGTGTGTATTATTTATGAATGACTAATGGACACTGCTGCGAGTGTGTGTGTGTATGTGTGTTTGTTTGCATTGGGCTTCACTTTTAGTGTGACCATTGACCTTGTTGTTGTGGGCTAATTGCGCCAAGCACCTGCGATGTACTCGATCATATGCTCTCTCATATGAAGAGTTCGCAATCACAATCACGCAGCCAAAGCTAAACATGAAGCCAAGAGGTGCGTGTAGTATACAAATCAGTTTCAAACAGTCGGTCGTCAGTTGGGAACTGGTTTGGTTTTTAAGAAAGGGGGAAACAGAGGGGGGAATTGGGACGTTGGGCTACTTGAAACATGAGCATGAGTGAGGAGGAGTTCATCGACGTATTCAGTATTCACAGCGTTCGCTCAGCATTTCAGTCTGACCATTCTCGAATCTGCACCTCTGATTGATGTGTCTGACTTGTTTGTTTTAGCATTTTTGATGTTATTTTTTTTCAGCACGCAGCGTTATAGATCTCTACTAAACACTCTCTCCCTCTTTCTCTTTTACACTCACAGTGGCAATATTAAAATGCACAATTCTTGTGCATGTGTACGTGCACACAAATCAGCAATTTCATGTACATATACACACACACGCACACACACGAGATCATCCGCCGTCTGAGTAAATTGGGGATACAACAAAACAATAACTGAAACCAACTAACCTCATAGATGGGCAATTTCTCCGAGTTCCACTGTGCAATTCTCTCGGCACTTTTATCGACCAGCGTTATGGTAATATCTGGACACTTGAGTGCCATTACCGCACATGTTGGGCCGCCAACATAACCAGCGCCAATGCAGCAAACCTTCATTGTGTTGCACGTCGATTTTCACACGCGATTTAGCTAAATAACGCACAACTCTCAAGCACAAAAATTACCGTCAAATTACGTTTAACAACTTTTTCAAACAACAAAACATATGCAAGTGCAAATCGTGAATGCTTCCTCTGCGGCGTCCGACTAACATCTGTTAACAAGAAGTCCAATCAGACTGTTAATAAGTACAGCGCTCCAGTTGAAATGTTAAGCGACAATATACCCTTCTGCAAGATAGGTATATCGCATATGTAATCGAATGCAAAAGTACAGTACTTGAATTCACTTAACATTTCGCTTATGGCCAAACCCGTGTTTCTCATTAATTGGAATATATATTTGTTAATTATAAATAAATAAAAAATTAACATTAATTAATAGCGTATGATTCTCAGCGTAATAGTAGCAGCACTAGCAGCACTTGGTATTAATCTTGTGCTGTTAAAACTAACAGAATTATGTTATGCATCTGCTAATCTACATCTTACCATTTTGAGTACATCGATACTTTTATTTTGTGGTATATTGCGTATATTTTTGTAGCTTACTACAAAAAAATCCAGAATGTATAAATTAGATTATATTTAAAACTCAACCTCAAGTCACATTTGGCGCCAAAGTCAAATAAATAGAAGCAAGTGTATAAATGCCTTTTCATTTATGGAACTTTTTCGAATTCATTAGGTTTTTAGTAAATTTTGTTTTGACCTAAATTATGCTGCAATTATTCAGCGTTGCAAGATGCTTTCGTCTGCCTTACCGAGTAATTCCACACATTTCAAATGCAAATCTTCGCTTAATGTCTGACAAAAGTAAAAAGGATGGTAAATAATCTATCGTTGCAGGAAATAAATAATTAAAAATACATAATTATAATTTATAGGGGACAAGAAAAATAGTAAAGAAGGCAAATGCGACAAATTGAAGGACGAAGAGGTGAAATCTGCCAAAGGTAAAAAAGATGAAACTGCTATCTCTGGTGGCGGCAAGTGCGCGAACAAACATGTAGAGACTGCTCCCAAGTGTCCACCCAAGAAATGTGAAGCTGAACGTGAGTCACCAAAGCAACGTCATAATATATTGAAATTCTAACAATCTAACACTATATGACAGCTCCCGATGATGAGCACTCGAACTGCTGGAGGAAGATTTCCCTGTTTTGCGCTCTACCGCTGGTTGCCATTCTGACATTGCTTGTATTCACCACGCGTCATGAAGAAGAGCGACCTGAGTTCAAGTTCTGGCCACACATGTACAAACGCTCCAAGCCGTTCTTCTTCAAGGGCGGCGGCAATCGTTCAATGTATCACAATCCCCATTGGAATGCTCTGCCGCCCGATGGTTATGAGGATGAGATCGATTTGGATGCCGACGGCAAACCAGCGGAAACAGACCAAGAGCGAGAACAGCGACTGAAGGAATTTGCCACTCTGAATAAGGATTGGAAAAAGCATGATGGCAAGCGAGAGGCGGAACGCAAAAAAGCCGAAGCAGCGGCAGAAAAGGAGGCAAAGAGACTACAAGCTGAAGCCGATAAGGAGGAGAAGAAGCAACGCGCCGAGGAGGAAAAGGAACGCAAGCGCCAAGAGGCCGAAGAAAAGAAGCAAAAAGACGCTGAAGAAAAGGAGCTCAAGCGTTTGGAGGCGGAGGAGAAGAAGCGACTCCAAGAAGAAGCTAAAGCCCAGAAAGTCGACTACGACTTTCCGCTCGATGCTGAACCCGATGTACCCGTTGACTAAATTTTAAATTTTTGTATAATTAAATTATATAAAATTATTTGAGTATTATTAAATTATTAATTGGTATAAATAGGGAAACTACAAAATTTCAGGACTTATAAAATGCATGCTTAATATCTAATCTAATTGGTAGGGTAGATGGAGGAATTGAAGTTCGTTAAGACTGAAGAAATCTGCCGGTATTAGTTTCCATTCCAAGTTTTTTTTTATAATTGTATCAGTCAAATGCTTGGAACAGTTGAGAAAACTAAAGACAAATTTAAAAGTTTAACATTTTCGTACATCGGGCACAATTTTGCACTCGGTAAAAGGATCTGCAGCCTTGCCTTCCTTCTTGGCACAAGGTGGACACTCGACACAGCAGATGTCATCCTTAGGCGTTGCCTTGAGCAGACCATTGATGTTCTCGCCGGCCAGCGGCTTTAAGCGAGTGCCAGAGTCCACACGAGCTGCGACCGTTTTCCCTTTGGACGCTGCTTTAGGCAACGAGTACGAAGGACCCTCTGGAGGATTGGGTTTTCCCCAGTACTCCTCAGGCACATCCCAAATAATCAGTGAGCCATCCGTGCTGCCAGTGACAAAAGTCTTGCCACAAGGACTGTAGGCAGCACTGATCACCGAGGAAGCGTGCTCTGACCCCACGCCAACGACATCGCCACTATTGTAGTCCCACAACTTGACCTGCAGATCGCTGCCCACGCTCACAAAGTAGTCTCCAGTGGCATTCATGGACAGGCAATTGACCGAGGATTTCTTGGAGGCAGTCAGCTCACGTATGAGCGCCCCATTGTAGACCATCCAGTAGATGATGCGGCCATCAGAGCCGCAAGTAAGAATCTGCACGCCAGTGGGAAAATAGAGCACCGACATGAACTGTGTATTGGCTGTGACAACCTGTTTGCGGGTCATGCGACTGAAAATAAAAAGGATAGTCGTTAATAAATTGCCATAATCCGTGACAATCTACTCACTTAATATCCCAAATAACACAGGAACCATCGGTGCAGGCAGAGATGACCTCCGTGTCCAGATAGTTGATGTCGAGTGAGGTAATGGGACCCGAATGATCCTTGAGAACGCCCACCAGATCCTGGCGATATGGCTCTATTTTCCAGACGCGCACCTGTCCCTCAATGCCACCGGTGACAATGAAACGACCCGTGGATGCCACAGCCAAGGCACTGCAGCCTGCACGTTAAAAGAGATATATGAATGCGATCTACATCAATTGAATTTTCGGACTCACCCTTATTGTGAGCATTGGGTATGGCATAGATGAGGCGTCCTGTCATGGGCGTAAAGGCGCGTATGATGCCATCGTTCCACACCGAGACAATGCTGGTGCCGTCCTGGGAGAAGCGCACAGCAGCACAGTTGAAGTTGTAGACCATGATGCGAAGCAGCTCCTGCTTGCGAGAAGAGGACCAAATACGTATGCTCTCATGCCCAGCAGTAGCAAAGACAGCAGCATAATTTCTGCCAACATGCAAGGATTAGATTGACATTAAAATTGTTTTCAATAACTTACTTGGGAAATGTGATGAAGTAAACAGCCTTGGCGTGGCAGGTGCGCAATAGTTTCAGCACCCACGACTGTATGTTCAGCATATAGATCTCATTGGTGTCCGTACAGATATAGAACTTCTCAGGCGTGGAGCGCACAAACGACGAAATACGTCCAGAGACGCGAGTGCTCTTGATGGTGCGCAAATAGGGCCAAGTGGGGCCGGGATACTCGCGGAAATTGATTAGCGGCACATCGGTGCGTTCCTCCACCAGCTGCACTTCGCCATCGCCGGCGCCAATCAACAAACGTCCGCCCTCGAGCACATAGAGAGCACGCACTCCATTCACATAGCGATTGCAATCGCGACCGGATGGTTTACGTGGATTGTGCGTGCCAAAGGCGCCCAAGATGCCGCTAGATGAACCAGGACGTGTCACATTGTCTTTGTCGCAGCAGTTCAACACGATCTTAATGATGTCTCCAGTGCCAGAGCCAAGGTAAGCAAACTCATCGTTCTTATCGATGCGAACGCAATAGAATTGACGGGACTTGCTGGCAAGCTGCACATCCTGGGCATAAAGCTTCTTTTCCTCGCGCAGAATGCTCCAAAGACGCAAATGGCGATCGCCGGCAGTGAGAAAGAAGAACGGATTTCTGTGCAGCGGACGCACAGTCAAAGCATTGCCCGATATGGCCCGCGAAGCAGGCTGACGGCAAATGGGCGAGCTGCAAGTGAAAACCATTATTAGGCAACCCAAAAAACAAAGTTTAGCAAACATAACTCACAATGTCTGCATATCAAAGACAATGACGGAGCCGTCATCCTTGCCGCCAATCGAAATCACAAAGCGATCCTCGGCCGTGAAGCAAATGGCTTGCACTTTCACCTTGTGCAGATCATGACGTCCGATTTCCTTGCGTGTCTCGTAGTCCCAAACGATCACATAGCCACGAAAGCCCATATGATTAATCTGTCCAGATGCAATATACTTGCCGCTCTTGCTGAGATCCAAGCATGAGATGCTGTTGGTATGGCCGGCCACAAATTCTTGTGTGTTGTTCTTGAAGTCGGCAATGGCGATCTTGTTGCCCAGCGGAAAGATGGCGGCCTGTGTAACGGGATGCTGGCGAACGCCATTTTCCACTTTGCCATTAATGCCGAAAATGGCGCGCGGCTGCAGTTGCTTACACTCTTTGGTGTTACTCGACATTATTACAGTAAATCAAAATATATTATTCTATTTTTTAATAGTGTTTTCAATAATTTGCAGCCGCCGTTGTCAATTTGTTTTTGTCAACTGTTATTTTTGTTTGAAAACAAAGCAACCGTTGCCTAGAAGCCATTTGAATGCTGGTTGGCAGCGCTGCTCCACAGAGTTCTTTGGTATTTTTGGTATATTTCGCTTGCACTTACAGTGCAATTTGTGCCAGGTGGCAACTTCGCAGATTTGCGGGCAAGCGCGAGGCGAACAGAAATTTAAAGTTCATAAATAACATGGACTAAAGTAGAGTGTATACAATTTTATTATACTTATTATACATTATGTATTATGTTTTTATGCCAATTCGACATTTAACAAGCGTAATGAATATTAAACCTTCATTCTGCCTGTTACATGTCGATTCAATGATATCTGATGTTGATAAAAAATATTGCTACCTATGTTTTTTTATTTAGTAAATATTAACAGACGTGTATATATTGAACGTAAAAATTATTTAGTTGATAGTTACGTAATATCTTGGTTTTAGAATGCTTTAAGCGCATGCTGTTAGCTATTAGGCATCAAATTTTTAAGTGACGCATAGTCAGCATATCCCGCAATTTCACCCGCATTTTATTTGAAAATATTTTTATTTTGATGAGTAAATTCAATATGTCATCAACAAACACCCACAATAAAATAAAAACTGTCATTTAAATAAAAAAATGAAAACAAATATTGTTTTTTAACTTCAGTGATCTTTAATTGTTGCCTAAAAATTGAGATTCCCGCAAGAAAAATAAAAATGTAAATTAATTTTTGCAATGATTGACAAACTTTTCATTCTTGACTTAATTTACTTTAGTTATATATTAAATTTTAATAAATATTACAATTTGACTACGTTAGCTAATTTATGTTGTGTTAGAATTCCATTTACCTATTACGCTTTGCGTTAAAGCTTTTAATTTAAAAGTTCAATTCATCAATAAATCAGTGACTAACGCAAAAAAATTTATTTATATAGATTTATTTATGTGTGCTCATAATATAACTGTATATGAATAAGTTTTGCGGTGTTCTCATAAATATTATAGGAGTACCCGTGCTAATTAGAAAACAGTTTCCATCAATCGTTCCGAGCGAGCAGAGCATAAAAAATATCAGACTAATTGTGATTGACTTGTAAAATGTTAAAAGCTTTAAAAGACTTCAAGGAGTTAAGTGTGCTCCTTCTCCTTCACTTGCTTTTCGCCACGCTAATCGCGCAAAGCGATTGTCTTGGAATTCGATTTGCTCATCGATATAACCGTTTCACAGAAGGAGCAAGAAAAGTGTCAGGACTTGGGCGCTCGTTAGATTCAAAGGATTTGTGGTTTGAGCAGCGATTGGATAACTTCGCTCCCGAGGACACTCGCACGTGGCTGCAACGATATTATGTGAACGATCAACACTATCGCAATGATAGCCAGGCTCCAGTGTTCTTGATGATCGGCGGCGAGGGCGAGGCCTCCGAACAGTGGATGGATGAAGGGGCCTGGATACATTATGCTAAGCACTTTGGAGCATTGTGCATACAGCTGGAGCATCGCTACTATGGCAAGAGTCATCCAACGAGCAATCTTTCCACCAGCAACTTGGCCTATCTGAGTTCAGAGCAGGCTTTGGCTGATTTGTCTAAATTTGTGATTGCCATGAAGGTCAAGTATAAATTAGCGGATACCCAAAAGTGGATTGCATTTGGTGGCTCGTATGCCGGTTCTTTGGCTGCCTGGGCACGAGAGAAGTATCCCAATTTAATCTACGGTGCCATTAGCTCGAGTGGTCCTCTGATGGCCCAAGTAGACTTTCAGCAATTCTATATGCTGGTTAAGGAGTCCTTGGGCAGCTATAACCCGCACTGTGTGAAAGCTGTCAGAGACAGTTTCGTCAAACTCGAGAATCAACTGAGAGACCAAAACAAACTTAGCGACCTCGATGCTCAGTTCAAGTATGTAATTAGCCTTAGGCATTATTTACAGCAATTTTAATCAGCTCGCCTTTTCTAGAACTTGCACGCCTTTGAAAGACTCCATTCAAAATCCATTGGACATTGCGAATTTCTTTTATAAGCTGGCTGAACACTTTGCCTCTGTTGTGCAGTACAACCCCATGCTAATCCCGATCTCAGAAGTGAGTGTTGTCTAAAATAATGATTAAGTAATACTATATAATTGTTTTCGATTCTTTTCAGATCTGCGATGTTATGGTGAGTAATAGGAATGGTACGCTGGTGACACGATTGAGCAACATAAACAACCGTTTGCTGAATAAAACGGATACAACTTGTCTGGACTACAAGTATGACAAGATGATATCCGATATAAAGAACGTTTCCTGGGACTCGGCAAATGCCATTGAAGACTCACGCCAATGGTTTTACCAAACTTGCACCGAATTTGGCTTCTATCAAACATCCGCGAAAAAATTAGATCTATTTAGCGATCGCTTTGACGTTGACTTTTTCATACGCCAATGTATGGATGTGTTCTCCAATCGCATGGATTCGAACTATTTGGATCAGGTTGTTGGCCGCACCAATAAATATTATGGCGCTCTCAAGCCGGAAACCACACATGTTCTTTACGTGCATGGCTCCATTGATCCGTGGCGTGCGTTGGGTCTGTATGTCTCTGCAAACCCCAAGACGCCCACTATTTATATCGAAGGTAATTAAATTTAATATAGGATTTGATTAATTTTATATTCTTAATGCTTTATTTCACAAATTTTGCAGACACCTCACATTGCGCCAACATGTATGAGCCATCGAGCAGAGATCCGCCTCAGCTTAAGGAGGCACGCAACAAGATACTTAACTATCTGACCAGATTACTCAAAGGTCGAGCAAAACATGGCTTGCAATCTAAAACTAAATCATATTTTCTAAACTTGTAATTTACTCAATATGTTTCGAATATGCTTAAAATGTAAGAATATACATTTGTTATTTTTTTAAGATATTGCTTATTGCTTTTTTGATCGTAGATCGCCTATTTTCGCATTTTATGGTTATTAATTATAGATGAACAGTTTTTTCATAGCCACCAAACATTTCATTTATCATTTTTAGAGCTTTTTCGCAATGGCGATCTTGTTTCCCAGAAGAAAAATGACTGCTTGTCCAGCCGGGTGTTGGCGGACGCCATTTTCAACTTTTTCAGTGATTCATAAAATATCCCGCGACAGAACTCTTTGATGCTTAACGACTATTTTACGTAAATAAATAATAGTATTATATTTAAAAAAAAAAATAAATTTTACTCGCCGTTGTCAATTTAACTGTTATTTTTGTTTGAAATTAAAGCAACCGTTGCCTAGTAGCGATTTGGAAACTGGGTGGCAGCACTGCTTGGCAGAGTTTTTGTTTAGGTATATTTGGTATATTTTAAGTTATCGTAAAAATGCAAATTAATCCATTAAACTCACTATTTTGAATGTTTTAAATATATTATAATTGTGACTATAATAAACACAATCGTCCAAATAATTCTGTTACCAGGGAAAGTTCACAGTGCAATTAAAGCCAGGTGGCAACACCGCAACGCAGCCGGCAAGTGCGAAGCAAAAACAAATAACGAAAGCATAAAGAAATAGAAAAGTACGCAAATACATACTTATAGGTTCATTGTACATACGTATGCACATAAATAGAACTATATAAGCTGCATTCTTGCGCTGTTTTTACAGTTATTCGGTCAAGCAGCTCTCGTGCTAATCAAATATCAGTACTCTCCAATTGACCTCAGAGCATAAAAAATCACAAACTGATTGCGATTGTCTCGCAAAATGCAAACAACAAGGAACTTCAAGGGGTTGAGTGTGCTCCTCCTCCTCCACTTTCTCTTCGCCACTCTAATATCGCAGACAGAATGTATTGGCTTTCGACGAGGTCGCCGATTTGATGGTTTCGTGGGTGAGCCAAGTAAAGTGGCTGGATTGCAACGTCTATTGGATTCAGAGGATTTGTGGTTCGAGCAGCGATTGGATCACTTCACTCCAAAGGACACACGCACTTGGCAGCAGCGTTATTATGTGAACGATCAATACTATCGCAATGATAGCCAGGCTCCAGTGTTCTTGATGATCGGCGGCGAGGGCGAGGCCACCAAAAAGTGGATGCATGAAGGCGCCTGGATACATTATGCCGAGCACTTCGGTGCTTTGTGTATCCAGCTTGAGCATCGTTTCTACGGCAAGAGTCATCCAACAAGCGATCTTTCCACCACCAACTTGGCTTATCTAAGCTCGGAACAGGCGTTGGCAGATTTATCTAACTTTGTGATTGCCATGAAGGCCAAACATAACCTAGCGGATACCCAAAAGTGGATTGCATTCGGTGGATCATATCCCGGCTCTTTAGCTGCCTGGGCGCGAGAGAAGTATCCGAATTTAATCTACGGTGCCATCAGTTCCAGTGGCCCTCTGTTGGCTCAAGTGGATTTTAAGGAATACTTTGAAGTGGTCAAGGCTTCGTTGGCAAGCTACAAGCCCGAGTGTGTAGAAGCTGTGCAGCGGAGCTTTGCCCAAGTCGAAATACTGTTGAGACACATGATCGGACAACGCAACCTCGATGATAAGTTCAAGTATGTAAATAGTATCAAACACTATTTATAGCAATTTTAATCAGCTCGCCTTTTCTAGAACTTGCACGCCTTTGAAAGACTCGATTGAAAACCCATTGGACATAGCGAATTTCTTTGAGAATATTGCTGGCAACTTTGCTGGAGTTGTGCAGTATAATAAGGACAACAGTCCACATGCCACCGTCACCATTGACGAAGTATGAACTGTCAAAATAAAGATATAGTAATACTATGGAACTGTTGATTCTTTGCAGATCTGCGATATCATGCTTAATACTACGATTGGTCCACCGGTGACACGTTTGGGTGCGGTTAATGACTTGCTGCTGAAGGACTCAAAGACCAAGTGTCTGGACTACAAGTATGATAAGATGGTAGCCGACATGAAAAACGTTTCCTGGGACTCGGAGACAGCCAAGGGCATGCGTCAATGGATCTACCAAACCTGCACCGAATTTGGGTTCTATCAGACGTCGGAGAACAAATCCGATACATTTGGCGATCGCTTTGGTGTTGACTTTTTCATACGCCAATGCATGGATGTGTTCTCCGATCGCATGGATTCCAAATACCTGGATCAGGTTGTTGCCCAAACCAATAAATATTATGGTGCCCTCAAGCCAGAGACAACACAGGTTCTTTATGTGCATGGCTCCATTGATCCCTGGCATGCGTTGGGTCTGTATGTCTCAGCCAACACCAAGACACCCACAATTTATATTGAAGGTAATTGGATTTAATTTAGGGTTTGATTAATGTAATCTGACGCTTTATTTGGCGATTCACAATTTTGCAGGCACCGCACATTGCGCCAACATGTACGAACCATCGAGCAGTGATCCGCCTCAGCTGAAGGAGGCACGCAACAAGATACTTAAGTATCTGGCCAAATTACTGGACGGTTATGCCAGCCAAGCGAAGTTCTCTTGAATTTCAACAGAAATCTAAAACCAAATCATATCTTGCCAACTTGGCATTAATTGCAAACAAAATATACATTTGAATGGGTCTTGAAATTTACGATCATCTGAATTATTAAGTGTATTTTAAATACCTCAATATTTTAAACTGATTTCGAAAACCGTTGCTAATATAATGCAAATAAAATATATACTTAAATGAGTCATACAATTTGCGGTTAAATCTGAATTATTTCATATATGTATTTCAAATACTTATATGATTACTGTATCGACTGTAGTCAGACTTTCTTGATTTAGTAACAAAATCATACCAGCATATTTGACAAATTAATAATAATAATAAAATAATAAACTTAATTTTAAAAGTTGTGATTTATCTGAATTGCTTAATACAAATGTACGCGGAATATTGTAAATTGATTGAAATCTACCAAACTTTACTGAATTTAAGCCAGACCCAAAAGCAATACCAAATCTAAAAACTAAGCAAAAGTTTAATTCAAATTAAACACATTATATAGATCTTGAAATTTGAGATTTATGTATGTGATTCGTGTTGCTTATAATTCATGAATATTTGTTGTTTGCGAAAACCATTGACAATGTTTAGTCCTTCTTTGCCTGCTCCATTTTCTCGTGGAATCGCTTCCAATAGTACTGGACTGTGGCATTCCGCAAGATCTTCTCATCCACAAAACGTATGGTCCAGGTGCCCGTTAGATAGGTGATGTCATAAACAAAAGCCAAGACGCGAAAGACAAACTTCTCCACCTGCGCTTTGCTGGGCAAATTGGCAGCTACTTCCTGCAATTGCTTCACTGCATCATCGGCCATGTTGCCGACAGATGCTGCGCGATCAGTGGTAGGTTCTTTGGAATACGATGCTGTCGCCTTGGCCTTTTTGGTTTTCTTTGGCGCAGCAGCTGCTGTCGACTCAACAGTGCCAATGTTGCCGCACTCTGGAAGCGTAGAAGTTGTATGCAATTGGGATGTAATTGTGCCTGCCTTGGTGTTACCCTCATTTGATTTGCAGCCATCGCCGGCGCCTGAGCCCGCATTGCCAAAGGTTGCAGTCTGCACCTGACCGCAGGCAGTTGCATCGCCGGCAGCATGTCCCATAGTCGTTGCATTTCCGCCAATGCTGCCAATTATGCCTCCCTGAGGGACGCCAGTGGCTGCTCCCTTGATGCTGTCATTGCCGCTGGCAAAGCTGCGGACTAACTGACGAGCCAGAACGTTGGACTGACGCTGCTTAATCTGTGCCAGCAATCCAGGATCTGCATAGATGAATAGTTAAACATGCATATAAAAAGGTATGTATTTTTGTATTTAATTAACGAGATCGCGATATTTCGTAATAAGAGTTTTCATGCTGATTCTTAGCAGTGATTGTTGCTGGAATTCCTCGAAGGAGTCATTCGCAATTTAACAAATTAAAAAAAAAAACTTTATACTGCTAAAATTCTAGAACACTTACCCATGCCCTTCATCAGCAGCATCGCTTGAGGAGCCCTGGCACGTTGGCTAACCGAGACTAATGCACGCAACATATTTGTTTAGTTAAAGCTCAGCTTTGGTTTTTCGTGTATTTCAACAAGACTAAACGGAATAACTCGAATAAACCAGAATATTTTTGAAGAGTTTGATCGAATTAACGCAAACAACTATTCTGACTCTGACAAACGTTGACAGCAAAAGAACGTACGACTTTTGACGCCACGATAAACTCACCACGAGTGAGTGAGGTGAGAACAGTGCTGTGCAACACTTATTTCCATTTGTAAAGTTTATTGTCTGACACTGGATATTTGCTTACCAAACTCCTCCAATAGTAAATAAACATTTGCGTTAGTTGTTGTATTTTGTCTTTATTTAAGCTAATACTAAAAAATATTAGTAAGTTTTCTAGTTACACGTAAAACGGGCATACAAAAATGTGGCCCACGCTCACTCTAAAATTTAGAGTCTAAATGGTGCGCTAAGCTCTTGGCAAAATGTACGCGGCGGCGTCCTCAATGATAAGTGTTGCAAGACGTGGCATAGAAATGCATGGCGTAAAATGAGAGAATGACATTTGACGTAGTCGGTTGATTTTGCGCCATGCAATTTAGTCACATTTACAGTACACAAAATGATTTAGTAAATAAACTTAAATAAAACTCAAAAGACAACTGGCCACAATTGTGGCATTTATGCACAAGAGTGGCCAATTGTCTTTAGCAAGCTCCATCCTAATGACGCCTAATTTACACTTGTTAAATTACATACATACACGCGTAGTTTAATTAGTTCACTTATAGCATTTAAACAGTTAACTTAATTAATTGCAGTTGGTTATTTGTTCCGCGACTATTGGCAACAAAATCGGTTCGTTGTTTACACATACATATAAGTTTATCTCAAGAGCATTGTAAAGCATTTCAAATGTAATAATAGAATAAGTATATAAATGTACGTATTACACTATACATAATGGACTATGTATGCATATACATATGTTAGTATATGAATGTAAAATGTATATATATCTGTCTACTAGTAATTATAATGTAATGGAAATGTTTGCGCGCTTTCCGTTAATACTAAGACGCACTCTAATCATATAAGCTGCTTCTCTCCCTATATCTTTCTGTCTTGTCTATATTCTTAAAACAATCCAATTTGTTTCAGATTGTTTTTGATGATGACATCTGTAACGGCATCGAATACAAACTTCACATTGTTCGTATCTGTGGCGCAGGTGAGATGCGTATAGATTTCCTTTTGGTCTTTTCGTTTGTTGAGATTTTCGAATTTCATGCGAATGTAATTGGCGGCCTCCTCAAATGTGTTCGAACCTGCAAAGTAGAACAGATAATTGATTAACAATACGTTTAAATTGATGATCTGATTATAATGTATTACCAGTGTATTCGGGGAAGCATATTGTGAGAGGAGATCGTTTGATTTTTTCCTCGAACAAATCCTTTTTGTTCAAGAAGAGTATGATAGACGTTTCGACGAACCATTTGGAATTGCAGATGGAGTCGAAGAGCTTGAGTGATTCAATCATGCGATTCATTTCCTCATCCTCGGCCAAGACCAAGTCATAGCCTATAAGATAATTTCAATTAAATACTGCATCGTCTAAAGAGTTAATAATGGAAACTCACCTGAGAGTGCCACACAAAAGATGATGGCTGTGACTCCCTCAAAGCAATGAATCCACTTCTTACGCTCTGAACGCTGACCGCCCACATCAAATAGCCTGCAAATAAGAACATTTTAATTAGAACTCTTATCAAATATGGTGAGTAATATGTCAAACTCACTTAAAGTGTAGCTGTTTGCAGCTAAAGTGCGTCTCAATAATGCCTGTGGTCTTGACACGCGTGCGCAGCACATCCTGCTGTGTAGGAATATAGTTCGGCTGCGCAATCCTGTCCAGTGAGTTCAGATAGTAGCCAGCCGAGTCATTCAGTTGATACTCGCGCGAACGTGAAAAGGATTGCTGCACTCCACCATCGGACCATAGCTTCTTCATGAGCATCACAATCTCTGGGAGCAGAATGCCCTCATCTGCCGCCGAGGCGTGTGTGAAGAACTGACGGGCAATGTCCGTTTTTCCGGGATCCGCAAACTCAATCTTTAGCCGGCCCATGGCACGTATGATGACCATCAGACTCTGTACCGTATTGCTGTAGACGACGCGACGATATTCCTCGCACTCTTCTTGTGAATAGCCCGTCTCATGGATGATCTTCATTTGCTTCACTATCGTTGATTTGCCAGATTCGCCAGCACCTGAAAGAAAACCACAACATCAATAAATATATAAGTAAATATTTTTAGAATGAGCTCATTCTATTAGTAAGTAATTGATGCTGACATCGTGACTGTGGAAGAAATTTCGCTTCTTTGTGTCGTGCGTAAAACTCGCTATGAATGAATCAATGGATAGTAGTCATCGTAGTCGTCTCGTTGTTGCCTACTGTCTCTATGAATGAATGTATGGTGGCTTGCCACAAATTGCTCAATTGTCTTTGGGTTCAAGAGGCCAAAAAGCTCGCCGAGTCGACTCCTAAGCTCAATTGCGATGGTCATGTAATCCCAAGTAATTGAGCTTGTTACAAACTTCGTACATAGCTAACTAGCGGCGATTGCAATTTATTTATTTAGCAATCGAATTTAGACTTTAATAATTCCCTATTTATAAATTCCTTACTTCAACATTAAACAGTTCATTGAACTCTCGCGGCACATTCGAGTTATCAAAAAGTGCATAAAGTTTCCACATGAGTCGTAAATAAATAAAACGCTGAGCATGATTAAACAGTGCTCACTCTAAAGAGTGAAATTTCGATTTGTAAATATAATGGGGATAATTCATTTTTAAAAATCAATATCTAATAATTATATAATTTGATTTAAAAATATCTACTTTTTAAATATTTTTTAATCAAAACTTTAGTTTGTATAATAAAAATAATAAAAAAAAGTAATATAATAAATTTAGAAGAGTCCTGGTTTCCATTAGTTCACTTTATAGGGAGTGTACTGTATTTCGAGGCCTGTATTGACAGTCGAGACAGAAGAGTGGAGGAATAAGTACAAATAAAAATAAACTGACCATATCGAAGGTGTTGCAACTAGCCGCATAGACAATAAAACGATGTTACGTGTTTATTAGTTTCCTCTACCACCCAAAAAAGTAAAAATAATAAAAACTGCATGTTTTTATTGTAGTCATGATCTCGTTCAACTGCCGGCCGAAGTTTTCCTAAGTTATAAAACGATAGGCGATGTCGCTGACGATTGCAACAATGGAACATTAAGCCAACTTTTTTTTCTTTCTTTTCAGTTAAATCTTTGCAACATTCAATGCTTTTGTCGCTGCTTTGACTGTTGTTGTTAAGGTCCATTCCCAGAGACAGAAGCACATATGAAGCATAGAGACGAAGAGTGATGGTTAGGTAATTGCAATGCCTTAACTCAACTGTACTTTCACTTTTTACTGCGCTTAGTACTGCTTCCCAACGAACTCCAAGTCCAACTTACGGGCATTAACAGCCCGTTGATATATTAAGCCTTTTCCTATTTTTTTTTTCTATTTACTTTTTACAAACTAACAAGCAACAATGCGCACTAATTTAGCAATAAACAAAAATGTCGTTATACACGATGTTATGGCTTAAAAGACGGCCAAAAAGGGGCCCTTACCAATCTGAATACGAATTAGGAAATGTTCGAATGTGAACAAAAAACAGTTTGTAACAATGGCGAAAAAAGGTCAATTTAATAATAATAATAACACACACACACACAAACGTGCGTTGTATATTCATTTATCAATGCACCGTTAACTGTGCCATAATAATCAGCCGCAGTATGAGAAGAGAGACAGAGAGAGAATGAGAACGTTCTAAAGAGGCGCGAATCGAATAGCGGTGAGTACAAAGCGTGCTTGGGCACGATTACAACAAAACACAACATAACCAGAAGCAGAAGCAGCGACTGCGACAACAACCGCATAATCATCATTAACATCGCTCATCATGATAATCAGCGGTATTAAAATTAACTTCATTAGCACACTCTCACATGCACACATACATAGACAGTGCAGCCTCCGTCACCCCAGGCAATACTTATAGCTGTGAGTGGGGAGTGTTACACACACACTCACGAGTCGCAATTCTACAATTGCAGTTCCTGGACAATTAGACACATATACACACACACGCATACCTATGCGTATTAAAAGGTGACTAAAGGCAAACAGCGATATTCTCCGACAACAAAAGAAAGCTGAAACCATTCCAAAACAAATTGCTCGATTGCTGTTGCTGCGTTTGCATGAGTAATCGTAATCGAGTTTCATTGGCGCCGCCAAGCGGCTGGCGTCTGAACTTTTTTAGATAAGTTGAGTGAGAGAAATATGCCTGTGTTAATCAGAGGCAGACTTCACTGCATGATGAATCGTGAATACTTGCACTTATTATTACTCGTAAATAAACACACACTCTGCGGCATTTCATAATTGGCCAACGGAAGTGGCAGCATTATCGATATGTTCGTATGTTTGTAAATTCAAATTGCTATTTAAAGCGCAATTATTATCGCATCTAACTTGTATGCTTTTTTAGTGAGGTAAAGTCGAGTGCATGTTAGTTGAAGAATTCATGTTTTTAATATTCGATCGCTAAGAGGTTATTTATTGATAAGTCCGATAAGGCAACGAGGCGACATGAATTATTGCGACAAGCACATAAAGTACATTATATATGTGAGGAACATATATAGAAAATTCTTAAAAAATTGTTGATTAAGTCGTTTGTGTTGACAGTACTTCCAAGTGTTTGTGTTTGTGTGCGTGTCGAATATTGTTTATCTGTGGAACTGCCAAACGTAATGTGTCGTCGGCATCATGTGGTTTATTATTATTTATTAATGTTATTTACTTGTACATACAATTTCTTACTCATATTTGATTTCCTTCCTATCGCAATCTTATGCAAATACTACAAATGGGAATAACATTTCACTCGCATGAACACATTTTGTAAATTGTAGAATTGAAACGAAAGTTGCACTCTCAATTGAATTGCGTGTCAAAGAGAGGAAGGGAGAGTGAGTGACAGCAAATTAAGTGGCGTAATTCGACTGAAGAGGGGCCAATGGTCAGACACCCACTGCAATAACAATAGCAAAATTGTATTAATACCGCACAAAAACAACTACAACAATAACAAGACAAACACAAGCGAAGCTGCAAAAGTCGCAAAGCAACAGCTGCCAAACTACAAGCGCAGTCCAAACAAGCACAGACATAAAACATGCATGTATGTATGTACGTGTATGCATTCACACATATACGAATGCGCACGCGCACATGCACAGCTGCATTTGATGTGGGGCCATTTATTTGCACTAATATCATTCACCCCACTTAAAATGTCAGTGTAAAAGCAGCAGCACAACAACAACAAGAGTCGCTGTCCCGACCAATTAGGTCTGCCAGACAGGGACGCATAGATAGTGAGAGCAACGCAGGCGCAGCAGCAACGGCGAAAGAGATACTTCATACCATAGAAGTGAAAATACCAACAATAAAATAAATATGAGAGCACAAATGTTAGGCAAGTGTTGCAAGGTGTTTTTTGTTTTTTGCTTGCTTGCCATAAACAAACAACACTGTCATGCATACTTGCTGCGCTTGTCACTCTACTTATAATTGTTTGTCTTAACGAGCAGCTGAATTGTGCAGTACAATGAAATTCTGCTTGCAAGTTGAATACA
Source organism: Drosophila albomicans (assembly GCF_009650485.2). Lineage (NCBI taxonomy): Eukaryota > Metazoa > Arthropoda > Insecta > Diptera > Drosophilidae > Drosophila > Drosophila albomicans. The sequence goes on along the minus strand of NC_047629.2, from coordinate 37,805,012 downwards.
TAATAAATGAAAACTGCATTGCTTTTATAATGCCACCAATTCACAATAGTTATTGGGTGTAGTACATAAGTAGTGTAGTATTAAGCTAATATATATTTTATATCTCATCGAATGACGTCTAACGTTCGAGTGATTTCTGCTTAGCTGCATTCCATATTAGGGCCAGTGTTGTACAGCGATGAATGATGAGTTCATCTCGAGTGTCACTTAACTGGCATGTCGAATGTCCCTTTCGCACCCCCTGTTGCGGTCTATCATCGTTGCCACTCAGCAGCCCCTTTCTTGAGTCATTCGACGAGCGCCGCTTCATTAACAAAGCGGCTAAGTGCAACTATGTGTGTGTTTGTATAACTATTTATGTACACATGTATGTAGCTGTTGCTCGAAAGCTGGAAAAAACCTCATTTCATTGTTTTAGACATTGAATGGCAATGAATGAATGAAAGTGCGCTTGCGAAGCATTCAAATATAATTTCTCGTAGTGGCGTTTTTTAGTTTTTTTTTTCGTATAGAAATTTAATTGCAGAAGGCTAAAACGCGACGCGGTGTTTAATTTCACTCGAGCGACAGAGAGGTCAAAGTTGATATGGCGCAACGCTTCAATGCACATTTCACACAAGCCACAACAAGTGTACACACTTATATTTATATATAAATATATATGTACATAAGTGTGTGAAGAACCGCAGAACAAACATGTTTTCATATGGCAGCCGATGGATGGCGCCCCAGTTGCTAAAGCCGCTGCTCGACATTTGGTTTCAATTTACATTCAATTTTCTTATCGCAATCGAATTATTAGACTTGCTTGTGCATTGCATAATGATGAAAGATGCACGTACATGTATATGTGCACAGAGAAAGAGTCAAACAACTTCCTTTATCTTGCCCATTTAATTGAAAGAGCAATAAACAAATTTATGTCTACACACATACACACACTTGCATGTAAACGGTTTTTTGTTAGTTTCCTTTGGCGATCGCTATTAAAGTTACCCCATATAAAAGAATGTGTGTGTGCATTTCCCTTTCGTGTAAATGGCGTCGCTTAAAAATGTGATATTAAATACTTATGGTCGAGAAGAGATCTGTTTTATTAAAGAGACGCACCCAAGAGCAGCAGTTTAACCTCCGATGCGGCGCGTTCTCCTTCAGCTCTTAATGCCCGGTCGATGTTTTTCGAACGTTCGATGGCTTCTTTATCTCGTGCTGTACTCACGGCACAACCCATTTTCTTATTTTCAATTTATTTACTTGTTAACAAACAACTTATGTGATTATATTGGCGTTCGTTCGTTTGCCAATAATAATTAATTGATTTTCACTCGCGTTTTTTCGGTACTTTTTTTTTTAATTAGCCACTGCAGATCGCGTTGCGTCTGCGCGTCGTCTGTACACTTTTTTTTGGCTGCTTCTCCTCCCTTCACACACAATACACATACACACCGCACACTCGAAAATTTCGGGCGACGCAGACGCAGAGACTTGGCGGTGCCGTTGAATTTTTCCGCACTTTCCAAAAAACTCTCGCGGCGAACGTGTTTCAATTATATCAATTTTCTAACGCTATGTCTTGCGGCAATGCAAATTATTATTGGTTTTTGTTTTTTTCTTTTTTTTTTTTTTTGTCAAAATTACTATTGCCGTTTGGGAGCGTGCGTGAATCACTTTTTAACTTCTACTGCGGTTTTAACAGCGTTACCGCAGCTCGCACTTTAAAATGCTCTATTTTACGACAAATATACCAAAATATACCACGTTTATAATAGTAGGCTTAAGAATGAGATCAACTTAAATTAAGTCAAGGTTTCATATTAAACATTAAAGAAATATTAGGTTATTCATATTTCTTGTTAGTCAAATACTAAAATGCGTCGTTGGCTGGTCTCACTGCTCACGATCAACGCTTCTTAGTGCTTAAAAACGTAAGATTTTTGTATTTTCCAACACTTAGCATAGGGGCAACTTTCTTCTCATTTCGAATTGTAGCCTTGCCAGACTGTGCTTAACAGAAAATCAAACAAGCAACGGAATTTTATGTTGTATACTGCCAGCTTTTAAGAGAATATTGAATTGAGCCTTGGTATATCAGGCAGCATACTGATAAACACTTGCCAACAAACATGGAATCCAAAATATATGTCAAAATAAATCAGTAAATTACTATTACTATTATTTTTTATTTTCTGGAGCATTATTTCTCTGCATAATAATATATTTAAAACTATTTAAATTAATCGACAGACTACTGTATTTGTGTTGGCTGATTTATCTATTGTACACAATGCGTATGAACTTATGTATGCACAGGCTGCAACATTTTTAGAATGAATCAAAATTTCAATATCAGAATTTTTGCCCTTTGGCGCACAATGTTTATTGAAACATGCATTAAGTATAAACAAAGAGCAGATCACACAAAAATGTATGCGACTCGGAAGTGCACGGTGTGTGTTGTTGTTGCTCGCTCAATGTGGGCACAAACCGAAAAAGTTCTCAGGGCCCAAAGTGAGTGTGTGTGTAGTGTGTGAGAATGCATGCATAAATAATATTTGCTTTGGCCTTTTGGGACAAAGATGACGATGGGTGGGCAACACTGGCGGCCAACAACAGGCGCCAAATGGCAGCAGTTGCATACTTATCGAAAATCGAAGATTGGCTGGCAGAGCTGACACAGCTTTCCTCAACTAATTTGTCTATTAAAATAAAAAAAAGCACTGGGGTCGCAGTGCAAAAGTTGTTGGCTGCAATGAGAGAACGTCACATGTTGCTATGCCCTGCCGTGCCCTTTCCTTCTCCCTGTCTACGTTGAGGCCATCAACGGGTCATGATTTACACATGTTTACACGAGCCGCTCGATTGGGGGGAGGCAGGGCATTGGGATCCCCTCATGAATGAATGATTGCAGCATTGCTTCTGTGCTGCTGCTGTAATTTATCGTAAAAAGTAAAACGACAACAGCAACAGCAACGACAAACGGCGGCCGCAGCAGCTAGAGAAATATGGATTTATGCGGTTTTAGGGGTTTGGAGAATACGGACAGTCGACGCTTTGGGTGGTCCAATTGGTGGTCGACGAGGTTGCGATGCAGTCAGCGCATGTCTCTCCTCTTCTTCATCTTCTTCGCCTACTCGGCTGTCTTTCTTACTCGTCATCGGCATCAACATTGCTGTCGCTGTTCTTGTTGTTCTTCTTCTTGTCTTTGTTGTTGTTGTTGCTCTTGTATCTCTCCACTGTATTTCAAACCGTTTTGCGTTTGCTGATGCCAACAATTTTGACGAACGTCGACGTCGGCGTCGGCCAAACTTCAATCGGCGCGCGCACAAAAACAAAAGCAAAGCAAACAACAGCAGCAGGCAGCAGCAACAACAACAATTAAAGGACGTCAAGGCCTTGAAATAGATATGTGTATGTATGTATGCATGCGTGTGTAAGTGCATATGTGTGTACTCTCCACTCCCACACCTCTACACGCGTACGCATACGCACACGCCGTTTGGCACATGTGTTGTTGCCTTTGCTGTTGCCTGAGCAAACTCAAGATTAAGATTAATTTCGTCGATAATTCGGAAAAAAAAGATCATTTGGTAAAAAACTTTACGCCTCGGCCTTTTTATGCGTTGAAAGGTTGAACAGTGGCAAAGGCGGCTGTTGTTCATTTGAATGATAGAGAGTGCAGAGTGGGAGGGGGAGACGAATAGAATGGCGTCGCGTCGTCAGAGCTCCACGCACTCAAGTGGAGTTGCAGACGGCAGACGTTCAAATGATCGATTCTTGGCCGCCCGTCGATCGTCGCCTGCGTCAATCGACTGGCTTTCGGAACGTTTTAAAGTGCCGCCGATAGAGCTGATTCGTCTGGCAAGAAGTGGAAGCCAAAAGAAAGTATGCAAGTGTGACCGCACCACAATATATTGCAGTGGGTGGTTCAGGTAATAGTAAGAACGGTCATACAGGAAATACAAGGTTAGCCATATTAAAATGCACAATGCAAAAAAAGAAAACTTTTAATGTATTCTTGTCATTGATGCGACCAAATGATGTTGTAAAATTAAAATAAACTGAAATTAGCAGCGTGCAATTTGTTTACATTGAAAATGTAATAATTACCAAAAACACAGACGCAAAGAGAGGAAGAAGACAAAAATCGATCGTTCGAAGACCTTAAAATAAAAAAGATGAAAAAGTATTTTAACTATTGAGTCTGAGAAGCAGCAGCATCAGCATCGGCTGCATTTGCTCGACAAGTGCGGCCCGTGTCTAGAAATGGTTTTGTTTACACTAAGTGTAGGGAAAACTAAATCGTACACTCATCGATGGCCATACGGCTGCAACCTGCCCGACAATGGGAACGGGGAACGGGGAACTGGAACGGGTGCAGATCTGGTGATCTGGGGATCTGGTAGCTGCACAAGCAGCAGGAAACAAATATCGGTGGCAGCGCAATTGAATTGCCATAAAAATTGACTCGTCGGGGCCGAGTGTGAAATTTATGAATTCCCGTCGTTGCAGTGGAAAATATCTTTTGTCATGGATGCCAGAGGTTCGAGATCAGAGAGGAGCGATCTGTGCATCTTCCGAGAGCACGGTTACTACGTGGGAGCTTTTAAGCACCTGCCAGCTGATGTAGAGCAGTTCTTCCACAGAATAATGCAATAATTTCGTACAAGTATTTTTGTAATTTTCGATAATTTCGAGGTCTCTGTAAGTTGTTTCAAATTGGGAAATCAAGTTCTTTGATTTTCCTGTATATAAAACTGTACTACATTTAAAAAGACTCATCTCAACTATTGAATCTTCCTGACTGCTACTGTCAAGCTTCCTAGTTGGACTATGTAGAGGGATTCAGCCGATGTACCATGTGTAGTAGCATCGCCATAAAATGTCCATGGAAATTCACTGATTGCATACGCCTTCGGTTTCGACTTTTATCACTGTTTATGGGTTTATCTTTTCTCTTTTTTGTGTGTGTGTGAGTTAGTTTCCCCTCCCTGGGCAGCTATTTTTGCGCCGATTTTACTTGTTGCTTTATGGCTTTATAATGTCTGAGCGTTCAGTTTTATGATCTCTGTGTGCCTGGCCAGCCATAAACTAATAGTGATTCATGTCGTTCCGTCAACAACATACTCGTAACAATTTGTTGCTACCCATTATGTGGACTGCTCCTCCGCTGGCGCCAGACGGTCAGTTTCTGAAGGCTGCGAGAGAAGCAAGTGGATCCACAACAGAAGATGAGACTAATATTTAAAATTGGCATATCTTTATTTCGGTGAACAGAAAAAATTAATGGGACTCAACATTTATTTTTTTTGCTTTCCGCCTTTACCGTCCTTGCAGCGTGGAGATGTAGGTGTTAGTACTAGAAATCAATAAATTATTATTTATTGAATTCCTTCAATACACAGCAGCATAATTCGAACCTTTATTACACACGGTCTTTTTCTTCTTGTTGGAATCATCTTTGTTGCAGGGATCTTTCTTCTTGCAAGGATCTTCCTTCTTTTTGCATGGATCTTTCTTTTTACAGGGGTCCTCCTTCTTTTTCTTGCAAGGATCTTTCTTTTTGCAGGGATCCTCCTTTTTCTTGCAAGGATCCTCTTTCTTTTTACAAGGGTCTTTCTTCTTCTTGCATGGATCTTCCTTCTTCTTTTTGCAAGGATCTTTCTTTTTGCAGGGATCTTCCTTTTTGCATGGATCCGACTTCTTGTTACTTAAGATTTCTTGCACGTTGAGTTCTATCGGCTGTGGACATCCAGCAATATTTCGAAAACACGATATATACGATTCGCCTAATTTTAAAATCGAGGTACTTATTAAACGATTCATACTTATTTGATTTTGTCTGGATTTTAGTGTCCGAAAATGTTCACAATTATTTAATTTAAATGTTTCTACTCTAAGTTCTAAAATCAAAATGATACTGAACCATTTTTCTCAATTTAACAACATTGTGATAGTTGACTTTAAATTCAATGCAAACATTATGGGTAAAAAAATCCATTTCAAAAAGTTTTTTATTAATTGTGCTGTGACTTGGGTTTTGATATTTTCAAGTTTTCGTATCACATTTCACAGTCCCAAAACTCTGCTACCGGATCTCAAGTGGCGACCACACATTAGAGAACGGCGCTCGGGTCGGATGATCGGATCAAGTGGACTGGAACCACAGTGACAATGTCTCCGAGGCAGGCGGCGTCGCCAATGTCAAAATATTTGTCAGCGCCTCGATTTACGGCGGGTAATTAGAGGACACAAATGCAGCGTCAGGATGTCGCCTTCGATTAACCCAAATTTACAAAGATCTGTGGCCTCGTTTGCCAGGCACTTGAACGTCAAATAGCTAATTATATATACTGAACCTACGGAGCGTTTCATTCTTCGCTATTGAACTGTCAACAGATCAAATAATGGAACTGATTTTCGATCATGTTTTCCAATGTTTTCCATTTCCATACGGCACACAGGTGTGCTGCTTTCGAAGGCCAAAGTTCAGTCGCTTATAAAAAAAGAAAAAAGAAAAAAAGAAAGCATAAAAAACATCAGTGAAATGTGGAAAATCTACAAAAGGGGCAAGAACAAAGCCGAAGAACAAATGTGAGCGACACCATCAACAAGGCAAGATCCAGATCGCAGAGTATAACCTCAACAGCAGGTTCCATGACGACAATACGTGTCGAGTGAGATGAAACAGATGCCAGATGAAGTTCGAGGGAATGTTGCACGTATCCGTCGTGCCTTACAGCAGGGCGCCGCATGCTACAGCGTGTTGCGTGTTGCGTTTAAAATTCGACATGGACATTTATCACATAATCAGCGTGTTCGAGTTTCCCTTTTGGCGAAATGGCCATTGGCCAAGTAATTAATTAATTACGACCTGCATTGCAAACACTGAACATTGAACATTGAAATCGATGAAAAGCAAGTAAATCGCACTCGATTATTCGTATCATGGCCGCTTTTCGTTCTATTTCCTGTTCTTCTTCATTATTCATTCGCATTCGCATTCTCATTCTCGTTCTTATTCTGTGTGCTTCCCGCTTCCTACTTCACAGCCTGCTGTGAGTCAACGCGTTTTTAAGTACCGGCTATTAAACTAAAAGCTAAACAACAACAAAGTGCCAAGTGGAAATGGCTTTCGACCATTTTTGACCATTCGACTTCGATTGTTCAACCCGACTATCCGTATGTGTGTGTGTGTTTGTCGGACATTTCGTTCTATTCGTTTTCCTTTTTTTTTTTCTTAATTTCTGGTAAATTTGGCGCAATTATTGCGCACCAAATGGATCGCAAGTCTATAAATTGTTCAATTTTATTGCGCCAGTTTCGACAGCTGAATGGCGTTCGCAGCGCAACGCAACTCTGCTTGCTCTGCCATTCAGCGGGGGGTCCCACTACCCCTTCGTCCCTCCACCTCTCTCTCTCTTTCTGTATGTGTGTGTGTGTTGGAGCTTTTATTATATGCCATAGTTTGCATAGTCGAATAGTTTGGCAATGGCACACACAGATCGAACGAATGAGCGAACGATTACGATTATACGATTACGATCTCTGGCAACTGAAAACTGGAAACTGGCAGCTGGCAGCTAAACACAAAATACAACACACAAAACTTGCGCAAAACTCACAGCAAACGGCGGCCATTTTGGAAATTGTAATCGTGTGGCAAGGTGTTTATGGCTGCCCCTGTCGCTGTTGCTGTTGCTGTCGCTGTCGCTATCCGACAGCCAACTTGCCAAGTGTGGCAACATGTATAGTACATACACCAGCAAACACCTCTCTTTCTGCAGAGATGAGCATACATAAAAAGTACTTTAGGGATTTTTGAATAGATTTATTTTGGTGTGATATTCATCTTAGCAAATATCTTGGCAAATATTTAATAATACTCAAAAATAATTGTAATTTTACAATAAAATTCTAGGGTATATACATTACTTATTATTAAATTGCCTATTAATATGTACGGTAAAATACATTTTTTTTTTAAATTTATTAAAGTACATAAATATGGTAATTAACATTCTAATTCCTTCCACTCCATTTTAGATTCTATGTTTCCTATTTAAAAAAAGCTTTTGTTTGCTGAAAGTTTAACATATAATTTCTTTGGACTATGAAAAGAAAAGAAAAAGCAAAAAAATCAATTATGTATTAATAAAAAATAATTTCATATATTTTGCAGATGTTGTACAGAACTCCAATGTAAAAAATCATAAATATCTGAAGAGATACAATTGTATAATATAATCTTTAAAAATTCAGAAAGGGCATTGTATTATTCCTATTCTAATACTATTGTAGAATATTCATTATTTATATTAAATTGTAAAAAGTATTTAAATATTGTATGAAAATATTATTGTTTTAATAAAAAACGATCGGTAAAGGCACAGTAAGAAGACCAATTCGTCACAATCGATCACCGCTAGTACTTGAATAGTGCTCAACATTTTTGCAGCTTTTCTATTTTTAAACTATTTACAGATCCATTTCCGTGTTTAGAGTAACGGTAACATATAGGACTGGCTGTCACCGAAGTTTATCCAAACAGAATCGAATCTGGCGACTTCCACTTAACGGCCAACCGAACGCATAAATATTTAATAAATATTTACAAATCAAAGCCGTGGGAAAAAGCCATAATAAGACATCAATAAAGCTGCTTTAGTTTAGCACAAAGCAAAAGAACACATTAATTTGTTTGCTTGAACTTTTTGTTGTTGTGTTGGTTTGATATTGTTTATTGTTATTGTTATTGAAAAAAAAAACGATCCACAACACGTGATCGCAGCTCTAATCTGCATCGGTTAGATCGAGGGGGCGTAAACAAAGCGATTAATGAAGATATAGCCAACAGTTGGGTTGGGGATACAAGTAGCTATATCTAAGCAAGAAATTGCACAACACAAGAATGTAAATATTTAAAGAGAAGGTGAGAGAGAGCGAAAGAGAGTGAGAGAGAGAGAATGCCAATGTTAACTAGACGGCATAATTTGCTCGATGGAAGAAACTCTATGTAAATATTTTGAATTTTTGACTATTTGATTATTTATTGTCCGGCGGATCAACGGTTTAATAAACGTCTCGGCTGTAGGCAGATGGGAGGGGGTGCAGGGGGTGGAAGGAGGGAGCTGCAATTGTTTGCTTTCGAGTGTTGTTGTAGGTCAGTGTGCAAAAACAAATGTGCCGCGGCTCCAACTTGTATACAACTTGGGAGTCTGAGAGGGCGGCCAAGGCGATCAGGGTAGGGATCAAGTGTTTAGAGTGTCTGTGTGTGTGTGTTGTGTTTAATTGTTAAATGTTTATTAAACTACAACACGAGGCAAGTTTAAACAATGCTGCCCATGGCCGGCATTTGGTATTGTTTGGTATTCTTTGGTATTCCTTTCGATTCGAAGAGAGAGTGCAAAGGAGAGAGAGAGAGAGAGAGGGAGGGAAAGCGGAGCAGCATCGCTGAATCAATGGGATCGCCGCTTTGTGTACTACAACTCAACTTGCTGTGGCAGACGCGTCGTATACATAATTTTGTTTACAAACCGTGCATAATAGTAAACAATTTGGCCATTTAATAACATTAACATTAAATTAAAAGCAAAACAAACGCCGTACAAGAAGCCCATAACAACAACAACAACAGCAACAGCAACTACAACTGCGACTGCAGCCGAAAAGAGACAGACACATTGTATATATGGATGGTATTATGGTATGCTTATCTTTATTATGATTATTTGAACTTGAAAAACTGAATGATGATGACGAGATTTGTTTGGGAATTCCCTCGTCTCGGAATTCTTGTTTGTGGGCGTGCTTAAAGAACACTTAGAACGAGATCCCGATACCACAAAAAAATAATGCAGTTACAATGTGATTGAACCTCCTTCCTTTCTTTTTTCTTTTGGCGGAACTGTTGACCCAGTTAAAATGACGCACGCTCCGCCTTGTGTGGCATTTGCATTTTGGCTATAAATATGTACAAGACGCGATGTCATGGCGAGCAAATATTCGAACAGAAATTCGACAGCATTCGACGATATGAAAAATCCAATTGGAACGTTTTATTCAAAATTGCGAACGATTTGAAAAATGCTTTTGCACTTTTGATTTATAATTACGTGATAAAACATTTTTGAAATTTCTTGCTCAAGCAAAGTATTTTACGAGCTACTCGACAGATATTTTGATTCAATTGGAATTTTTGAATTATAAGTACAGTGAAAACTTACCAAGCGGATAGCTCCTTCTATGGTGTTTGGCATAATTTAAAAAGTAATTTCTTTGGACATTTTCAAATTTTTTTCACAAGTAAAGTATTTTACGAGGTCCTTAATAGTTACTTTGATTTAATTGGAATTTTGGAATTCTATGTACAGCGAAAACTTCCTTAGGGAACACATCCATTACCCCAAAGTTATTCAATGGCGTTTGGTATTATTTTAAGAGTAATTTCTTTGTTCTGACCAAAAAAGAACTTTCACTGTATACATATTTTTTAGACTTTGTGAACTGACGCATTATGCTTAACTAATTTAAACAATTAATTGAGCTTAACAGCTCAGTGTCATTTATCAATGAAATGAAATCACTTTGTTGGCCACACCTGGGCAGGTCAATTAATTAAATGCCCGAGTTAATACAGGTGAAATGTTAAATTGCGTAAATTGGTGATTTTCAGCTGTGCTGGAAACCTGTTTAATTTATTCCTCACACTCACAATAAATGTGGCATATGTATGCGGAATGCACACACACACACACACAGAGGGAAAACAGCACGCAAAAATCGCAGAAGCCGAATAAGAAGTAATAATAATCAAACGTAAAAATAATTTATGGCCTTGCCACAGCGGCCAACAGGAAAACAACAGAAAAGAGCTGAAGATACAAAATACAAAGATCTATATACATAGTAGAATACATATGTATTTGTATTGTATTGTACAGTGCCGCAGATTAAGCAAAAAGACTTTAAATGCTGTGCCGAAAAGATATTCAACAATTGCCGATTATTGTTGTTGTTGTTGTTGATGTTATTGCGGTTCATTCTAGTTGTTGTTGTGTGTTTATTGTCTGCAAATTCCACGAAATTCTCGGGAAAATGGCGAGTGTGCTTCGTGAAATTGTCTGCTTGTGATATATTTGCAAAATGAAATTAAAATATCTTTCAGGCCGAAGCCAAAAGTCAAGTCGAAACATACAAAACAAAACCAAGACCGAAAAAAAAATAAGTTGCTAACAAATTGTGCGTCGTTGTTGTTGCTGGCAACAGCGCCAATCGTGCCTGACGTGTTCGACAAATAGAATTCGTTTAATGTAAACAAAACTCCGCCTCCGTGTGTATCTCAAATGTGCCGTTGTGTGTGTGCGTTGGGGGATTAAAACGTTGCCCGATCTCTTGGCACCCAAAAGCAACAACAACAGCAATGAAAAAGAAAAGAAAGATGCGTTTGGAGAGAGCCTCTGAATGCGAGCAGTGAGAGCGGTGAGCAGCCTCGTCGCCATCGTCGTCGTCGTCGTCGTCGTCACGGTCGCGAGTCGCGAGTCGTGAGTCGGCGTAGTGCTGACAGCAATGGCGGCACTCAGGGTGCCGTACTGTGTACCGTTCGAGTTTGTGTGGCGAGTGTACCAGGCACAGTAGATGGAGACCTTACCCCGCACCCCTTTCTTTACCCCTAGCTGCTAACTGTGCCCAGGTCGGGGCCATAGAACGACTAAATCAATTAACAGCTCGTTTGAATGCCGCCAGCCAGCAGCAATGGTTTCCTTTCTTTCCTTTCCGATGAAACAATGCTTAACGCTAATTCATTTGTCGTAATTTGGGTTTCGAGATCTGGGTTTTGTGTTGACTATTTATTAACTGTTGACTGGCGACCGCAAAGGAGCCAAGCTCAGCGGGAGTGAGCCAGCGAAGCGATAACAATCTGTCACCTAATGGAGGTCATGTCAAAGTCAGGCTCAAAAAGAACTGTTTATAAAAGGAGAGAGCATAGAAAATTACTAATCTAATTTACGTGTTATATATACAATGTTAATTTTTTAAATAGGCTTATTAATATCAGTAAATTTCTTTGAAGTTTTCAAATTTAATGTCATAGGAATCACATTGTACGAATTAATACCAAATGATGTTAAAATAAAGAAACTATGATTTTTTTTTGTTTATTGTGACTGTTTTGTAATCTTTTGTCAATTCAATAACTCAATAATTCCCAACCTAATAAAAGATTTTTATTTTTAAATTCTTGATATTTTGAATTTGCTGAAACACTTCTGTACTCTATTTAGACAAACTAATTAATTTTCTATACTATATGTTATTCTTATTGCAGAAGCAAGGTATTCGAAACATAAAGATTATGAAACTGTCTTTACTCTATTAGAATAACACAAGAAATATCAATAGTGTTAAAAGGCGTACGTGGATAGAAGCAATGTAAATATAATAAATAAAGTTGAGGTAAAGTATTATATAATAAATAAAGGTAAATGCATTGCGTACTCTACACATTGTACAGGGTATGCGAGGGCGTTCAATTGAATTGCTTGCAATATTAAACGTACGCATTGCTGAGTTTCGATTCTCTTTCAAGATCTGTCCCCAATGCCCTGCCCTGTCCCTAGATTGAAGAATTTTGCGTGGAGACTCCAATACCGAAATACCGATAGTCGCACCTCAAATGTCATATGGCTGCACATTCCAATAGCTCAGAGAGCGATAAAGAGAGAGAGAGAGAGAGTGAAAGTGTGTGACAGATACGCAAAAGTCAAGCCAATTGGATGCGAGTGTAGCTGAGAGAATAAGAAAATTAACTGCACACAGAGCAAGCATGTGTGTGTGTGTGTGAGCGTGAGTGAGAGTCAAATGAGAGCAAGAGGCGCATTTGCGCAAGGCGTAGGCAAACTAAAAAAAGAACAGTTAGAGTGGGAGAGCAAGAGGAAGACGCAGGCATAGAACTCAAGTGAAACGACGCTCCATGGCGCAAGGAGATCGCAGTCAGTTTACAGTTAGCCGAGAATAGCGAAGCCGCGCGGTTCTCTGCACAATTGAAGCGGAAGAAAACGGAAAACAAAAGAAATACAAATTACAATAGAAGGCAATTATTTGCAGTTAATTTTCGGGTGATAAAGTGAAAATATGATCAAAAGTGAAGAAGCTGTGAGTGAGCTGAACAATCGTGCCATGGGTGTGGATCAACTGGGCGGTTTCTATCATCACCATCATGCCCCTCCGCATCCGCATCCCCATCACATATCGTCGCAGCACACACACCTTCCGTTGTCTCACACACACACGCACCCGCATACACTGAGCCATCACGGCTCGTCGCATCATCTGTATCGCGGTGGGAATCTGCTGCCTGCTGCTGGCAGCAATTTCCAATCGATGGGTGGTGGCGATTCACCCACCGAACTAGTGGATGAGAAGCCCAACATCAGCTATATGGAACGCAAATACTACACCACCACGACGATAGATGGCGCTGGCAATGTCACGCCCACCATCAGCCAGCACTACGGTCTGAGTGGATTGCATCACAACATGGGCGGCACCCCGCCGGCACCCTCCAGTCCAATACCGCCATATGGCGTACTAATGACCACCCATTCAGCGGGCTCGATCTCGCCCAGTTCCAGCTCCAAGACGCCCACCGATCAGGAGATGTATGTGAGCTCCTCGGTGGGCAAGCCGCTGCAGCTGCAGCCGATGAATCATCAGTATACCTCCACCATCAAGTACTGCTCCAACAATACGATTCTCAGTGCCAACGATTACCATCAACTGACCATCCACGAGGCGGATCAGCAACAACAGCAGCAGCAACAACAACAACAGCAGCAACAGCAACAGCCACAGCAGAATTCTCCAGTCTCTGGCAGCTTTATGCCCCGGATTTCCTCCTCACCTACGCAGGTGATCGCAAATGCTCATGGTCACGGCATGTCCGGATTGAACTACTCAAGTGCCAGCTCATCGCCAGCCAAGTCATTGAATGGTTCCGAATCGACGTCGACAAATCAGACACACGATGGACCCAATGTCCAACAACAGTCCAAGTCAAGTGGCTCCAGTGGTCAGGACAACAGCACGCCGGATACTACGAAAAAGTCTGGTACTCGACGTCCCGAAAAGCCAGCTCTTAGTTACATCAATATGATTGGACATGCCATCAAGGATTCGCCTTCGGGAAAACTGACTCTGAGCGAGATCTATGCCTACTTACAAAAGAGGTGCGTATTCCATTAAAAATTTGATTAGTTGGGGCTTAAATCAGTAATTTTATTAAGAATGATTTGATTGAGAATGTCTAGTCTACAGTAGGAACTATAGAAGGTTTTCCTCAAAATGTATTTATATCACCGGGTGATCAAATCGAAACAGTTTTAATAACATATAATTTTATAGTTACGGCCTACAACATTTTCTCATTTTTAATTTACTTCCTTATTGCTTCTCAAAATTATGCAGCACTATTTTAGGAGGCTTGAAATTATATATTTTTTCTAATCTGTTGTCAAATTTATAATATTTTAATTTAAACGAAATATGCAAAACAGAAATATAAATTAGATAGCTCTATGAAACTTTAATTAATTCAAATTATGATATAGTACGGATATCTTAAATTACTTCCAATTAAATTTGAGAATTAAAAGAATTTATTTAAACAATCCATAGTTTTTAATTTGTAGGGAGTTTAAAGTTGAAACGTGAACCACTTTAAACCAATTTAAATTATTGCTCTAATTAGAACATAATTAGATGAAAAATATTGATGGGGAATAATATAAATCGAATCATTTTAGTGGATCAGTCCATTTCCTTAAGTGACTAGCTTTTTTTGCAAACTAATCTATGAGTTATTGGGATAAGCATCTTAGAACTTGGCAGTATGATTCTGATCGATTTACGATATTATAAAAAGTAAAGTGTTTTTTCCTATAAGGTTTTCTCCTAACGACAATGTTTCATTATAAGATCGTCTATAGAGTTTTGATATAGATGTAAATGAGAACTGAACGCATTCCCAAGCTACGTATCAAACGTCTTTACGTTCTCAAATGTCGAGTGGAAGCCATTACCGACATCGACACCCGGCCAAGTGGCAAAAGCCCAGCTACAACTACAACTACAACTACAACTACAGATACAGATATAGAAAAGAAACGACATCGAAATCGAAATTGGGGTTTGGCAAATGTATGGGTTGCCATGTGATTTGTCGCTTGGGGTTTATTTACTTGCGTCCGATTTTATTTACTCAACAAAATATGATCGCTTTCGCTCCCCCCCATCCCCCCGATCAGCAATTCCCCCTCCAGTCTCCCCCACAGAAGTGAGCGCATCCTTTTGATTGCTCGTATTTCTCAGCGCTTGGCACTTTATGTGTTTGGATATTGGCGACGTTGGCGACTGGGAACGCGACTGTGACACTGAGTGCGTCTCTCAGCACCAGCACAATTTGAGTTCAGCTGAGTTTTGTTTGTTGTTCGTTGTTGCCAAGTCTGTGGCACCCCGAAAAAGTTTTTAATTGAATTTTGTTGGCGACAAAGCTCATTAGACGAAGGGCTGTGCAGCAAATAAATAAACTTATCCATTATCTCAATTCGTACTCTGCTTACAGCTATGAGTTCTTTCGAGGACCCTACGTGGGCTGGAAGAATTCGGTGCGTCACAATCTCAGCCTCAACGAGTGCTTCAAGAAGCTGCCCAAGGGCATGGGCGTGGGCAAGCCAGGCAAAGGCAACTATTGGACCATCGATGAGAGCTCGGCGCATCTGTTCGAGGACGAGGGCAGTCTGCGACGTCGTCCACGTGGCTACCGCTCCAAGATCAAGGGCAAGACTTATGCCGTGAGTGCGAATGGTTTCTACGGCGCTGGCTACGGCGATGCAGCTATGGTGAGCTAACAAAGCTAATCTTATCACCTTCATGTTATTAATTTAACTTTGCTCTTCCAGGATAATCCCAATTTTTATGCAGCACCTGCGTATGCTGGCTATGATTATGGCGCACCTGCCTCAGCCTCTGCCAATGGCATTTCGACGGCTGCTCAAAGCTTTGGTGACACCTGGAACGTGCATGCGGCGCATAGCGGAGCACCTGCCTTGGGAGTGGGCACATTGCCGCAGTACTCGAACATCACCTGCCTCACCACAGTGGGCAACAATTTAAATGGAGCATTGACGCCACCGTTGGCGCACTCGTCGCTGGGTGGCGCAGCATCCAGTTCGCCGGTTCCAGTGGCGGCGCTTCAAAGTGATTATGCGCCAGCAGCCAGTCTCGTGGCGGCGGGTTATTCCTATGCAACAAGTGCCAATGGCTTGGATAATGGTAAGTGGCTGCTGGGGCAACTCCGCTGTGGGTGTTCGTGTCAATCATAGCCAAGTGATTGCCGACTTGTGTGCGTCTGAGTCTGAGTCTGAGTGTGTGTTTGTGATCTTGATCTCGGATTACCGCCGCCTAGCAACACATGGCAAACTGTTGGCGAGTTTTTATTTTATAGCTGATGTCGGCTCTGTGTGTGAATTTTAACACAAGATCATAAAAATCATAAAAAGCAAACATGTTTTAATCGAGTTATTTGTTTTTTTCTTCGCTTTTTCTCAGGTCTGCGTTCCATGTCTCTGCAGCAGCTCCCCGCCTTGTCCTCCATCCAAACGGGACAATCGCAATCCCAGTCGCATCACAACAACAACAACAATAACAACAACAATAATCATCATCCTCATCCACATCACCATCATCATCATGGCACAATGACACCGCCGCCGTCGCAGTCGGGCAACCATGCGATCGATCGTTCTCCGATCGATCTGAAACCGGTTTACCTGCCGCCCATAACTCCGCCCCCAACATCCGTCAACGGTGGCTACTATGAGACAATTAAATATTCGAATTAGAATATCTGTTTTTAACTCCTCCCATATGTTTTGAGTTATTTTTGGCATTATTACCTCAAAGGATAATCAATTTTAATGTTAGCTCTTAAGTAGTTGCCAAAGTTGACACAAATTATGTTATGTGTAGTTGCTTAGTGTGTAAACAACAACAAGTTCTTATCAAATAAATATCATTTAATTAGCAAGTATTCCCGAAGCAAATAACATGCATTTTTATTTTTCGAATTCTAAAATATCCAAATTGATTATTTAAATTTGTGATTATATTTATCTTAATCGCAATGGCGTAAATGTCAAATTAAGAATGACAAATTTTGTTTAAGAATTCTAAATAAACAAAAACACAAGAGACGAGTGGCTACTTTTTTAATTAAAAAACAAAAAGTTCAAAATAATGTTTGCAGGAAAATATATATGATATGTATATATTACAATATATTATTTAATTTTAAAATTCATTTTTTGTGCGTATGGTGATAGTTTAAAAAAAAAAAAATTAAATATAAAAATATAATTTTAAAATTACTGAATATTAAAATTAAGTGAATTAATCGTTTGCGCACTTCTTGTGAGCAGTGGACTCAAATGTGCGTAACGTGAAGTTGGCTGCGCTACAAGTTAAGCAGTTTAGCAAGCAGTGCAACATAGTGAACTACTTTAAAGAGCACTACTTATGCTGTTCAAGAAGCAGTCGTACACTGCATTGTAAATACTGTGAAGCAGTACACTTCTTTTCTAGCACTGTTTTAAAAAACCACTATTTTAAATTGATACTTAACCTTTTCTCACCAATCTGGCAACATTTGTTTGGGGCTAAGAATATAAATTTGAAATGTAACTGAAAAACAGAATAAATGATAATTTATACATTCATACGCATGTACATATGTGTATGTATAGTTTTACAGAAAACCAAAAAGCATTTGTAATAATAATAATAATTTCATATACATATGGGCATATATTTGGGCAGTGAACATTTCATATTGACACAAAAAGTATTTCCAATAAAGCGTTTTTTATAACAATTTATGGGTGAAACAATGAGGCTTTAGTACAATATGCAGTAATTCACACAAAATGCGAGCTAACCAGATCATAGGATAATAATCATTGTAACACATCAAGACAAGACATCTAATTTAAGGCACATGCCTAATGCATTGTTCAGCAACAAGACTAACAATCCAATTATTCAGTTAATTGTCTCACCTTTATGAGCAAATTAAAATCTCATGCAGAGTCAAATGGAACACAGTGCGAATCCCAAAAAGGCAATCCAAGACGAAACCGAAAACTGCCGCTGACCATTGTGCGAGACTGGGAGAAGAAAAGGCAACAGAAATCGCATCAAGAAGTCGCCGCCATTGATAATTATCAGGCAGCGACAGCGAAAAGGACAACTGAAGGGATGCGGATGGAAATCTGGACAAACGGGAGAGAGACTCAATCTTAGTAAAACCCAAAGACAAACAGAGAGAAAGACGACGACGCAGTCAGTCAGTCAGTCAAAGAGACAGAGAGAGAGAGAGAGAGAGGTAACTTTTGAGTGAAAAATTTTACAGTCAAAGGATAATCGGGATTAAATCTTCTTGAAAAGTTAATGTTTACACACGCACCTACCGTTGGCGATGCGCCGATGACAACGACAAAGGCAGCAGCAGCAGCAGCAGCAAAAAAAAAGATGCAAAAATTATGAAAATATTGTCACAAGTGCACAGCCAGCGCAGCACAGAATGTAGGATGCGAGGGACGAGGCTGCTGCGACAGTGGCAGTTGCAGGACAATTGCAGGCGGCAATCAAAACATGCAATTGTCCGTTTCGTTCCGTTGCGAATCGAACCGAGTTGAGGCCGAGCCGGCATAAGAGGATTTGTGCGTCAAGTAAACACACGAACCGAACAGAACAGAACAGGACTGGACCCGACCAGGCGAGGATAGGCGAGGACCATCATGGCCAACTGAATGTGGAAACCCAAAAAGCAAATCGAAGATGCAGCCACAGCCAACGCCAGAGCCACAGCCGCACCAGCCTGCATAAATAAATAAATAAAATGATTTGAACATTTTTATTTTCGCAAAAAAATAAAGGAGAAATGAGCATTTTTCTTTGCGTTAAAATAAACAATTTTTTAAAAATTGTACGAACACACAGAGAGATAGAGATATAGAGGACGTATTATTTATTTTAAATTTATGTGAAATTAAAAACGTTTTTCGCAAGGATTTTCCATCAACTGGTCGAAAATGTTTTTATAGGCGCGCATAGCAAATTGCCAGGTTTTCGAATCTCATCGACAAGGAGAATAGATACAGAGAGAGAGAGAGAGGGGAATACGAGTACAAAGCGTACTCTCATTGTGGATATTCATGGTTATTTTCTATTGCGAATTTCGTTGGCTGCCCAATCACTTTACATTTGAATCGTTGATACACAAAGTCTCGAGTATGTCGCGCGTATTTCCCCATATAAATAAACAAAAGTCTTGTTGAAATAACATGGCAAGGAATATTTATAAAATAAACATTAGACCAGCACCACACAGCAGCGAGCAACAACCAACAACCAACAAGCAACAACCAACAGCGAACAACCAACAACCAACAATAATAATAACAACAACAGCAACAACCACAACAAGATGAGCGAGACAAGTTAAAGTTTTGAATGGAATACTTGAAGAGACGCGGCCAATGGAAACGACGATTTATGAATGAATTAAGCGTTGTAATGCAAAGTGTTTTGCCTTAAAGTGTTCGCAGACAGGTATAAAATTGTACCAAAGAGTTGTGAATGAATGCAGGCAGCGAACACATATCACGCATGGGAAATATTATCATACATCTAGTCCACTTCACAGCCACTCTACATTTATTTAAAAAGGTAGAGGAAAGATGTGAGAGACTCGACCACTAAAAAATAAATATAAAAAAAGTTTAAACTACAAATTATTTATAATATTGAAAGATACTACTTCTTATAATTATAAGAATATTTATTAATAAAAATATAAATATTATAATAAATTAAAACTTTTTAAAAATGAACTTACTTTCATTATCTTTTCTTACTATTGTTTAAAATTCACTTCTTATGTATTAAGCAAGACTAAGTCTCTATTTCTTTTGCATTTCTTGTATTATATTTAGTATAATATCATACCATTCATATATCCTAAAAAAATAATACTAGAAGCTAACGATGTGAAAAGTATTCATCTTAAGTGTATAATGAAACACTTGAAATATTCACAAAAATGCTCAAATTTTACCACAAAAGCTTTAAGAAGAAATACATACAAAAATGTAAAAAAAAAAAATTAAATAAAAACAAATCACAAATAGGAGAATAAATTTTATTATTAAGTAAACATTTTTAAAATGAATTGTTTCAATAGAATATCATTATTTCTACTTAATGTGCTAGTTATCATTATATTAATGAGATAAATAATAATAAAATTGTCAAATTAAATAATAATGTTATTTCTTCCTACATTTTAATTTAAATTGCAAATGTTGAATAACTATTCAAAAGAATAATTTTAAATTTACCTTTCAATGGAAATAAATGTGAGTCTAAAAATGAACTTAGTGATTTCAGAGCAGCATTTAATTAGTTTCCTGGAACACTGTAATCGACTCCTGCAGCGTTTGCATCATTTAAGCAAAAAGTCCACACCTTAGCGTTACGGCCAACACTCTTAGCCATGGTCATAGCCACCATAAGGAACACCCACTCGCAGCGGGTCATTTCGGGGCCATAAAAACTGTAAAACCGCAAATAAGCCACAAGAAACAGGCAGGACACGCGCTGCATAAGCAAATCACCCACCCCGGAATCGAGAATCCATCATCATCTTCCATCATAATCATCATTATCAATGTATCATTGCTACCCATTGGCAAATGGGGAAAACCGACCACATGAAGCACAAGACCAGAAACAGTAGCTGGAAGCAGAGCAAGGCGACAGCGTCCAGTAGCTGGGCAGGTATGTTAAGTGAGCCACAGTTAAGCCTAATGCAAAAGCAGAAGCATCAGCAGAGCAGCAGCAGCAGCAGATTGGGAAATACCCAATCGATGGCTGAAGGTTTCATTAAGAATTCCCGCGGCGCGCATTAAAGTCTAAACATGCCAACCCCGCATCCACGAAAAAATCAAGTTTTCCCCTCTGCGACTGATCAAGCGCGCTTAAGCATTATGATGATTAGCATCCGGCCAGGAATTTGAGGCTACTTCTTCAGGTAGCTAGGACTTAGCGCCGCCGCCGCCGCCGCTGCTGATGACGACAGCGACGTGTTGTCATGAATTTCCGCTGCTTATGGCCTAAGACCGGAAGATTTTGGCCATGATTATGATTGCGATTATTATGATTAAACTAATGGCGGAAATTTCCCATCTCTACTGTTGTACAGCAATGGCAACCCCTTTAACATAAGAACCGCAAGCTCAACCTCAAACATATCCACATCCACATCAAATTTCTAAGAACAACAAAACCAAAAATTGTGTCTACAACTAATCTGCTAAATTGGCTATGCAAAAAAGAACCAACTATGCATAATGAGAGAGCTCGAACGATATACAAATCATAAATTTTAATGAGTGGCCAATATCGAGCGTAGCAAAAGCAGCAACCCAGTTACCTTCTCATCCTCCCACCACCCCCACCTAGTCATTAAATCTTCCCATTCAACCCCCAGTACAAAATACAAGACTACAGCACCACCCACCCCTCGCAGCCTATGAACTCTCCACCAACGGCAAGCTGTACAGTGCAGTGTGCAAGCAGTGCAATGCATGCGCCATTGTCACTGCGTTCTTACTCTCTCTCTCACTCTCACACTGCTCTGCTTGCTATTGCTTGGCAATGCAGTGCTGGCCACGCCCAGCATTCGCTGCGCAATCGTCTGTGTGCATGTGTGTGCCGTTCGTCGTCGGCTCGCTGTGCGAGTGTGTGTGCGTGAGTCTACGCTTTATTGGCCCAAGCAGAGTCGGCAGCGACGCAGCGTCGCCGCATGCATATTCATAAGAGAGCAGCCAGCTGAGCAGTCAGCATTGTGTTTGTAATTGTATTTGTGTATTTGCTCTCGGTGCTCATGTGCGATGTATACGTATGCGTGTGTGCGTGCGCATATTTCGCCTTATCAGCATTTTTAGGAGTGCGCGTTTTCAGGCGAAAGATATTTTTCAATTTCTTTTTTCACATTTTCTTTTTTTGCTAGAAATTTTATTATTGTTGCAGCTTAAATCCTGTTTCTCTGTCTCTCTGTGCACACATATTTATGTGTGCGAGTGTACGAGTGTGTGTGTGTTTTTCAAGTGCCGTTAACTGTCTGATTAGGGCACTCCTTGCACTCAACGCTTTAAAATAAATATTATTCTTAGATTACTTCAAGTAAAAATACTAAAATCTGCCCAAAAAAAAAGGAAACAAAATTGCTAAAATTTAATAGGCAATGAGTTGCCATATGTTTCACCGTCTTCGCAAGCAACACGCCCCTCACTTTACATCACTTTTCACTTTTGCCGACATGTGTTGCAAATTGCCCTCTACACTTCTAACATCAGTCTAGCCATCAATCGGCCCCTCTCCATCCGCTGGAGGATCGTGGACATCAGAAAAATGTCGCGTCGCGACGCCAGCTCAAACCGAGCGCGGAATGGCGATGTCAACGTTCTGTTGACTGCCTCAAATTAAGCGTGCAAAATGGAGAGAGGCGCCACAGCTCGGAAATTTCGTATACGCAGCGCTTTTTTGTTGTCTAATTTCGAAATGAAAATCTTTCTTAAATTAATATGTTTCATATGCTAGAACCGTGACCAGCAACCACATTGCGTAATTCCCCGCATTTCTATGGAGTTTAATTCATTAAAGTTCATTAAACTCGTCTAGCAGTTGAAAATGTTATCGAATCAGCTCTAAACGGATAATACCGTCATTATATAGTAAATTGAGATCGTGATATGTTCGTTTCTATCATTAACATAAAGTTTAAATATAAAATAAACTTGTTTGTTTTTAATTATTTAAGCTTTAAGGTCTTCCAATTAAATTAAATATACTTTCCTAATACCATTCTCAAAACGAAAGTATATAATTAAAATGTATTGCAAAAGAATAAATAAATTACATTAACACTTGCGCCTACGCTATCCAGTTCTCCTTAAAGAAATAGTTTATTTGAAATTATCGAAGTTCTGTCCGTGTTTTTAAATCTTTAATATATGTATATCGGATATTGTCATAACCAAATATCGCAATTGTGGTGGTGACAATTATCTAAAATTACCTAAGCAGAATAAATGTACTGAATTTTATTACGAGGTTTGCTGTTGTTAAGAGTTCATGCCAAAGGATTCAAGCAAATCTATTTGATATTTACTATAAGTCTTGGTTTACATATTTTAAGATACTTGTCGCAAAAAATTCTAAAATATTCCGGAGTAAATTATTCCTTTATTTCATTATTTTTGTTTGGAATAAAAATAAGAAGGCATTATTTTGTATTAACGAATACATTATTGCATCAATCGTTTTAATATATATAAATTTTTAACTTGCAAATAAATAACGTTAAAGATGTTAAGATGTTAAACATGCATTCATCGTTTCCGATATGAAATCTTAAAAAAGGTATTCAACGGTTACTAAGTAATAGAATTTTCCGATATCCATCTCAAATATTTTAATCAAAAATTAAGCAAAATAAGTTAGACTGTAATTAAACTTTTCAGAAATATAATAAAGAGATTAACAAACTTTTCATTATTACTTTTAAATAATCAATATGTGAAGCGATTTAAAATGTTAAATTCAAGAGTAATTTTGATATACACACATGGTATTCGTATTCGTTTCGTATTTCTATAGTAAATAAAGTGAATGCATGAATGGTAAATTCACCTTCGCTACTACTTAGAGATTGATTAAACTTTCACTGCATTTGGGGAAAATTGTGTTGGAGACAGAGAGATTAAAACAATATTTTCATAGGTCAAATGACAGACAAAATGGAGCGGGAGACATAGCTATAGATACAGATACAGATACAGATACAGATATATGACGGCGAGCTCGAGATACAATCGCTATATGAGACATGAGACATGAGACTGACTGCGAATGCGAATGCGAATCAGACTGAGAATGAGAATGAGACTGGGAATTGAGACGGGGGCTCAGATTGGGACAGACGGGCGAGGCAACTACGCAAAAAATAACATGAACTGTGCAAAATGCAGAGACAGACAAACACAGAGACAATTACACACTCACACACACATACAGAGAGTGAGAGAGAGATACATACACACAATCAGAACGCCAATGCCAAAGACGAAAATTTGTAAAATCAGCAGCGACAGCGTCGACGACGTCGCCAAAAAAAGCAAGAAAATGAAATGTGCAAATGGCGAAATGTCGAAATGAGGAGCATCAACTGAAGCAGGAGCAGAAGCTAAAGCTGGAGCAGGAACAGAGACTGAAGCTGAAGCTGAAGCAGAGACTGAAATGAGAAAGAAAAGCAGGCAACGTTCGTTGCTGCAGCCTCATTCGAATTTCAAATGCAACAAAAGGACGCTCTTCAACAGGATAAACGGACACATGTATGGCGACGCATTGAACTGAACTGGCGATGGAGATATTGAGATTGAGTGTCCTTTGCTGGACATGAGCATATGGAATGCTCGGTTGAATCGCAAGTCCTAGTGCTCGTCCTTGTGCTCGTCGTCCTTCAGTTCAGCTCGCATGCGAAAAATTATGTTAAAACAATAAAAATATTTGTCAAAATAATGCGATTGCGCTAATAGAGCCAAATATTATTCTTGTATCAATTATCCAGGCTATCGAAATACGCATAGTCTGAAAGAGATAGATATAGAGAAAGAGACAGAAAGAGAAAGAGAAGGAAAATTCAAAGCTAGAGCGAGAAATAGAATACGGATTGTGTATGTGTGTGTGTGTTTTTATTTTATCGGCTAGCAATTTATTGAATGCAAATAAAATTAATTATACTTTTAAATAATCAAAATAAATGCAAGTGTTTCCACACACACACACACACACACACTCACACACAAACACACTCGCATCCCTCAGATATTGAGTCACACACACTTGCCCAAATAAACATATAAAATTTACTTTAAAGCTGACAAAGTCAATAAATATTGTTGTACGAAAAAATATTGTTTCAATAAGCAAAAACAAAAAAAAAAATGTAAACGAAGTCTGCAAAAAAATGGTTTGGGCTCATAACAACAAAAACAACAACATCACAGCGACAAAGAATAATCGAGGAGATGTGAAAAAAAACGTGAGAACACATGGCAGAAAAAACAGCGAGTTTTGTGTGTTTAAAGAAGGGCTCTTTTCCACAGCGAGTGTGTGAGTGACTGAGAGAGAGAAAGAGAGCAAAAATACAAATAACAAAAACAAAAACGATCAACTTGCTAATTCCCCGACTATGTGGGCGTATTAAGACCTGCAATTTGCGCAATATAAATATAATTCTCTTCATTAAAGTTTTTCCTAAAAACAAGCGAGTTTACATTGTAAATATTAAATATTTTTTCTGAATTCTTGTTTTTTATTGTTTGCAAAGTATACATTACAAATATAAATAGAACCTTAGGCGTAATTAGCTGCAAGACTAGAATTTATTATAAATACTTAAAGTAAACACATTCTACTCAATACTTAATATCTTTCAAGCGATTAACATACATATAGGATATAGCATAAAGTAGTAAATAATATCAAGAGATAGGAACAGAGTAAATCATTTTGATTTATATATTTTCTTTGATATTAGTATTAGTATAAGCATTACATTTGCCACTTAACTTCTCTAGGCTAAGATCAATGAAGTGTACACTAGTTACATAAAAGAATACATCAAGATAATAGAATAGTAATAAAATAATATCTATCACTTGAATTGTGTTTCTAATATAAAGTTTTTCAAAAAATATAGATTTTTTTTTTATCAAATTAAGGTTAATTGAATAATAATAATACCAAAGTCTTGTTGTGATATATAATATATTGCTTTTCAAATTAAGTTATAAAGATTTGGTTCTATATAAATCAAATGTGAAATATGAAAATACAGGTTTTTTTTTTAATTACCTGCTCTCTTTATTTTACCAATCAAGTAAGCAAACGACAATTTCAATATATCCAAGCTAAATACATTAATAATTTACATATATGTAAAATATATATATATGTATATATATATGTTTATTGGTTTGTTGTAAAATTCATTTCAATTTATTCTAAGTGCCTGACTATTTTATAGTAGTGATAAATTAATTGTAAACAGGCAATTTATTACTTTTGCCACCATGCCTTTTTTAGTTGCTTACAAAGTGTAGAAAACCTTTTCAATTTATAAATGCTTTTTGCTCCTTCAACATTTTGTCGCACAGCTGTGAACTGAAATCGAAAAAAATAAAACGAGGAGAGAAAAAGAAAAGAAAAACTTGTGACCATTAATTTATGCTGAAACCAGATACCAGATAGCAAAAGGCAAGAAAGACCCTGAGCCACCCACCCATCGAAACCCAACCTGGAGCCTGGAACTTGTCTGCATTGTGTGTCGTCCCAGGTGTTGCGACGACAGCTACTGTGGCCTCTACCTTGCCTGCTCTAACCCTGGGCACGTTGAGTGCGTGTGAGCGAGAGCGATGGCTTTGGCTAGGCCGCATTTTAAGCATTAGTTTGAACAACATAAACATACAGAGAGGAGGAGGGGGTAGGAACGAGGGGGGAGTCACAGGGCAGCAAGTGATGGAACAACTATTTCCATTTCCATTTCCATTTGGCCAGAGTGAAGAGAGAGTGGCACTTTTACAGGGCGAAAAGGCGGTCGTTTCTACGTACAAAATCATGAATGGCGGCCACCTCGCGCGCGTTCTCTCTCAGATACAGTATCTGTATCTACAGCTGCGAGTGTGTGTGTGTGTGTGTGTGCACACATAGCTGTAGGTCTTCACTTACTGACTGCAGCAGCAGCAGCAAACAGAACGTGTGCTGCCGTCGGTGGTTGGTCACAGATACAACTACACAACGCTCTGTACAGATACAGATACAGATACGAAACGCTGTCGCTGCCAACAGCGCAGCTGGCGTTGGCGTCGCAGCCGTCGTAGCTGCTGCTGCTGCCGAGATTCCGAGTTTTCTGGCCGCGTCGCATTGAAGCGAGCTGTATGTTATTTCAGTTACACAGATTCAGTATCAGACGTGTTACTATCCCGAACGGTTCTCTTTCGTCGCTGCGCTGTTGTGCCCGCACACACGTTCGTTTGTGCTAGCACAGATACAGATACACCCACATATATACACTCGCACACATTTTGTGGCCAACTTGTACAGCTACAACTTGTTTAAGCAAATATTATTAGAACAAATAATAAACGCGACGCAGCAGCAACAACAACACACCAAAAACGAAAAGAAAAAGAAAAAGAAAACATAAAACCAAATCGAAACAAAACGAAAACGAAGTGAAGTGCGCAAAAAGCAAAAAAGCATTTTCTTGTGGCGGCTCAGTCCGCATAGTTTGCATAGTTGCAACTTTTGATTAACGAACTGAAATCGATCGAGAATCAATCAACACACAATGCACACTCTGTTCAGTGATCAGAACTCGTTCTCGCGCCATTATGCGCAAACTGCCGCCGGCTATACATCCGCCTCGGCTGTGGCTGCTGCCAGCAGCGCCTCGGCGGCCGCAGCGGCACATTACGCATACGACCAGTACTCCAGGTATCCGTACTCGGCCAGCGCCTATGGCCTCGGGGCACCGCATCAGAACAAGGAGATCGTGAAGCCGCCGTATTCGTACATCGCGCTCATTGCGATGGCCATACAGAATGCCTCGGACAAGAAGGTGACTCTGAATGGCATCTATCAGTACATCATGGAACGCTTTCCGTATTATCGCGACAACAAGCAGGGCTGGCAGAACTCGATACGCCACAATCTCAGTCTCAACGAATGCTTCGTCAAGGTGGCACGCGATGACAAGAAACCGGGAAAAGGATCCTATTGGACACTCGATCCCGATTCGTACAACATGTTCGACAACGGCTCGTTTTTACGGCGACGACGACGCTTCAAGAAGAAGGACGTGATGCGTGAGAAGGAGGAGGCGATTAAGCGACAAGCGATGATGAACGAGAAGCTGGCCGAGATGAAGCCACTGAAGCTGATGACGAATGGTATACTGGAGGCCAAGCATATGGCTGCGCATGCGGCGCACTTCAAGAAAGAGCCGCTCATGGATTTGGGTTGCCTCAGCGGCAAGGATGTCTCACATGCCGCCATGCTGAATTCCTGCCACGACAGTTTGGCGCAAATGAATCACTTGACCGGCGGCGTGGAGCATGCGGGCTTCACCGTCGACTCCCTGATGAACGTCTACAATCCGCGCATCCATCACAGCGCCTATCCGTATCACTTGAACGATGATAATCTCACCGTCGCGAGCTCACAGATGCATCACGCTCATCATGCGGCGGCCGCTCACCATGCGCAGCAGTTGCGTCATGTGGCCCACGTCTCGCATCCGCTGACGCCCGGCAATGGCAGCGGCGGCGTGCAGTCGTCGGGCGCCTCACCCACCACGATCTCAACGCCCCACGGACCGGCGCATGGTGGCTGGTATACGCCAGAGACGCCGCCATCGGAGCCCATCACGAATGGCTCTGCGCCCGGCCAGAGCGGCACGCCCACGCATCCCAGCAATAACAACAACAACAGCAGCATGCACAACAACAACAACAACAATAGTAATAACAATAATAACAACAACAACAACAACAATGCTGCCATCTCCGCCTCGGTGCTGACAAGCAGTCCCAGCTCAGCGTTGGGTTTCCGCGACATGATCTTCGAGCAGAATCAATCCTGCCAGCTGGACACAGGCAGTCCGACGGGCAGCATACAATCGGCCAGTCCGCCGGCATCGGCGAGTGTCGCTGCTGCGTCTGCAGCTGCTGCGGCGGCGGTGATCAACAGCCATCATCATCATCATCATCATGTGTCGCATCTGAGCGGGAATCTGGGCAATCTGAGTCAGTTGAGCAATCTCAGTCACTATCGGCCGCATGTGGGTCACTATCAGGAGTATGGCATTAAGTATGGTGTCTAAACGGACCGAGGAGGCGTTCATAGTGGGCGTGGCAGCTGTGCTCTCTTGTATATTCGTGTAAATATATTTCCAAGCATGACTCACAGCGGAAAGCGGAAAGGAGCAGAAAGTATCTCAATGTCAACGAATTTATTATTATTGTTTTTCTTTTTACTGTATTTATGTTTTCTGTTTTATGCATTGCGTATACGACGTGTTGGCCAAGCGAGCATAGTATTTAGTTTAGCATTAAACACAACTATACGCATATATAAACATATATAGAGTATACAACAAAGTAACAATTACGAGAATAACTATAATTAACAATCTACAATTAACTACTTATTAAATAATTGTTATCACTTTAGGACGTAGTTATGTCTGGTATGCAAATTTGTGATCAGTTTTCACTTTTCTCGCAGCGACTTAAAAAAAACACAAATCGAACTTAATAAATGCAAAAGAAAAAGCACAAAAAAATATTTAACACATTGTATTATCATAGTGAATCGCTTAGTAATATTACAATTAACTAGCCTAGCCTACGTAAGCAATAATAAATTATAAATAACTATAATAATAATATAATAATAATATTATCAAATTAGCGTACAACACACAACTATGAGCAACAAACTGTATTAAAACGAATATGTTAAAATATCAAAAACGAACAAAAAATAGAAAATCATTGCGTTTTATTTGCAGAATTCAAGTTGCACTCGCACATTGCATTACTCAAAAACAGACTTTCAATCGAAATCGATAACGAGAATCGAACGTACGTAAATTCCGCTGATAAATCAAATCGCACAACATATTGTATAACCATCAGGCGAAGAAGCAGCTCACTCAATGGGAGACTGTGACTCACGACGAGGCGGAAATATGACAATCGAATATCAAATCAGATTGCACTTTGATCATATTGCATGCGATTTTCTAGACAGCTTACTGCCAAATGCCGTTTTGTGTTTAAGCCTGGTCGAAAGTCCAATACGCATTGAGTTCGCATTCGAATTTCCTCCATTGAAAACTTACATTTTGGCTGCAATTTCAGACTCATCAATGACTTTTAAAAGTTACAAATTGAGAATGATTCAAAATCTAGCAAGCATATCATATATCTTTTGAATATTTTCTACATTCCAACATAATTTAATTTCGACCATCAATTAACTCATTTAATAATTCACCATTATATAATTGAGATACGAAAAAAACAAATTCATAATAGAATAAATATTATTTGTGAAATCAATTTTCTTAAGCATCACTAAACTACAGATTTTCAATAAGAATTCATTCATGAGGTGATTATTTATAGCCACACATTTAGACTAATGAATACTACTGTACTCATGCACAATATTTATATTCTCTCATTGATAGCTGAAAAGCATTAAGTATTTCACGATTCACAAAATAAATTAGATTGTGAAGTACCAAAGTCTAAATTCTATAAATTAGCTAAAAGCTAATTAGCTCGAGTGTTGAGCAAAGGGAATGTAATATATGAGTCTTCCTTAAATTTAAATTTGGTTTGCTTTCATTATGTTGTTTCCAAAGTTTTCATAAAAAGTTTACATATTATTTAGATACTTGAGTTTAACATTTGTAAATTACATTTTAAAATCAATATTCAACTGTCTCATCTTAATATTCTTAAATTTTCATTTTAGCAAACTCTGAATTTAATTTTTTATTTAACATATATTTTTTCGTTATTTGCCTACTTTAAAATTTATGGAAATCCATTAAAGAATTTTATTTCTTTTTTACTAATTATAAATTTTGTTTTATTTTCTGTTGTTGCTTATTAAGAAATCAAATTATTAAGTTAATTAAAGAATGATAAGAAACTTACAAACCTATCATCATCCTATATTATAGATTTGATCGGTTCCAAAAAAGTAGACAAACTTTCCAAGAATTTAGTGTACAATATACATAATGAAAATCTTCACAAAACCCTTTTTTATAAATGTAAACCAAGAACATTTTTTGACATCGAAAGAATCACCCATAGTCGGATTACCAATACTTCTTAAAGTGCTATAGAAATCATAAAGAATCGCCATTTAAAGACATATTCAACAAAGAAAACTTGTAAAGAGTTAAGAAATATGCTTGGTAAATGCTTGTGGACAAGTGCTTAGCTTTCACTTGGGAGTTTTCAAGCGCCAACAATAAGAAGTAAATTATAAACCTTTAGTTAAAATAACTGAGACATATTGGCATGACTAAGGTCGGGATATAACACGTCGCTAATTGGCAAACAATTGCAGTTAATTGGTAGAAAGTAAAACACAAAAGTCGACTTCAAAAAATGCGTAACATTAATGATGAGTGTCAAAAAAAAAGGAAAAAAAATGAAGAAAAACAAAAAATAGGCGAGGGCAGCTTATTAGCCCAACGAAGCAATTGCCAATTGGCAGTTACCCAACCGATCGATCTAATGATGGACTGCTGCTGTTGATGTTGATGTTAATGTTAATGGTGATGATGATGATGATAATGATAGTGGAGATTGTTGTCATGGTCTCTCTGATGTGTAGTGTCTAGTGTCTGCGCCTCCATTATTGTGCGGCTGTCATGTTCGATCCATTGTCACTTGAGATTGCCGCCTGGCGCCACAGCGGCATTGAGATCGTGCATTGATATTGATGTAGGCTAAACTATGCTCAGGTGTCGCTTTAGCTACATCAGCAACAACACCAACAGCAAAAGCTTCAGCTTCAGCTGAAACTGAAGCTCAAGCACGAGCGCGGCTACGTTTGGCTTGTCTAAGGGCCTTTGAGCCATTTCTATACCCACTGTTTATAACACAGAAGGGTGTTATGAATTAGAGTCAAATGGAAGTTTGCAGTTGAGTGATATCTCAGTAAGTACAATATCAATAAGTAGACCGCAAATTTTGCAAAATTTCATAATCATTTAGATACATTTTGATGACACATGTTTCAATTGTTGAATGTTGAAAAAGATACACATATTTTTAAATGTTCTACATAAATATTCATCTAACTAACTAACTTTGGTATCAATTTATTAATGATATGAAAAATGCACGATATTTGGTGTAATGATTAGCGTCAAAAAAGGGTAATAAATCGAAATACTTACTTATGAAATACTTATGACTGCAAGTCCTTAAACATCAGAGATAATTTCATACCTAGATTTACCATATTTATTTTTATGAGTTCCACATTAAATTCACCTTGTTTTAGACCTTAGCTTCTAAAATTTTGCTTTTCGCTCGTTTTTATTTTCCCTAAACATTAACAATAGGTATCTTACAAGTCGAGCACACTCATGTAAGCTATCTTAGCTTATTTTCAATGGCGAACACGTCTTGAGGCCGTGCTGAAAGGTTTCTGGGTGGGCATGGACTCTCAAGTGCGTACGAAAAGTGTGCCAAAGTCCGGCTAGGTTTTTAGGCCTGATCACCATTTGTTTCTCTCTGTCTGGGTCGCTGTCTTTGTGCCTCTCTTTGTCTATGCAAATTCGGCGTTTTTTTGTTTGTGGTGGCTGCTGCGATTGCGCTGCGTTGACAAAGCTGGCGTCCATTCGGTGTCAAAAGCAACAAAATTAAATACGAAAACAACAAAAATGTGAAAATCGCTCGACGAAATGAAAAATATGCGATGCGTTGCTGTTGCTGTTGAGCAGACAACAAAACCGAGGCGCGGGTGGACCAAGAAAAACAAATGACGCTGGCGACAAACAGCCAAATGCGTGGCTGTTTGCTTAGCGATAAGGATACACACACAAACACACACATCGACACACATGGAACAGGACAATGCTGGGCACACACGTTGTTGCTGCTTGCTGTTAATCAAATCAAATTTCGACACAGAACGAAGCCCAAAATACATATTGACAGCTGCTGTGCGGTTCAGAGTTGTGTCTATTCGCTCGCTTGTCCTGCAGCCAGGCCCGATTTACATAAATATTATTGCAAGCCTAATTAAATGCAAGTATTAGTTGGCCTCCTCTTCCATCGCCTGCTTCGTCTCCTTCCCCCCTTCTTTCGTCTATGCATATCTATGCATTTGTTTGCTTGTCTCTCGCTGAGCAGCTCCTTTGTAATTAATGCTGCTTATTTTTCGCGATTCACTCGCACACTAGTTGTCTCCTTCTCTCGCACGCTTCTGCTCCACTTGTTGTCCCTGTTGCTCCACTCCAGTTAGCAGCAGCAGCAGGCGGGTTATGCATACACAGCATGGTTATGCTATACACTCGCACATATTTATTTACCTGCCCAGTTGTGTTGATGACCTGTTATCATTGCGCCGTTATAACAATAAATTCTACAGCCCGACGACGATGACAACAGAAGCGTACAACGTTCTTGTTGTTGTCGCTGTTGTTATCCTTGTTGTTGTCGCTCGCGTTGTCGTTGCCGTTGTCTTGTTGTTGGCTTTGTGGTTGTTGTTGTTGTTGTTCTTGCGCGGTTTGCTGTTGTTTTGGCAGCTGTCGTTGCAATTAACCAGGCTATAATAGAGACACCGGGTTCTAAAGTAAATTTATATCACATACACACACACACACACTTACACACTGATATGACATATGGAAATATTATTAAAACACACGTAGTTTAACTATTGAATTTACGGATAATGAGTGAGAAATATGCGTGTATAATTTAAACGTATTCTAAGGAAAGTGGTATTCGAGAAACTAATTAGTGGTCAAGAAATCACATTAAATAAATAAAAAATAATAATAATAATAATAATATAAAAATAAGTATTATAATTTTATGTAATTTTGTGGGGAACTCTATTTCTATAAAATTTATAGAAAATAATCAGTTTTTATTTATTTTTATTTCAATTTTATTGAACTATATTGATTAAATATATACTCTTTAAATTATTTAAAAGGCTTAGATAATTTTATACCAGTATTTCTAAAAAATATGGATTAAATGTTATTAATATACATAATTTCTAACGGCATCCATAAGTTTTTAAACTTGGAATAGAATGGAATAGACAGTTTAACACAAATCAAATTGCAAACGAAATATTTATACCCGCTATCCATAGGGTAGAAGGGTATTATAACTTTGTGCCGGCAGGAAATGTATGTAACAGGTTGAAGGATTCATCTCCGACCCTATAAAGTATATATATTCTTGATCAGCGTCAACAGCCGAGACGATATAGCCATGTCCGTCTGTCCGTCCGTCCGTATGAACACCTAGATCTCAGAGACTATCAGAGATAGAGCTATAATTTTTTTTCGACAGCATTTGTTATGTTTGCACTCAGATCAAGTTTGTTTAAAATTTTTGCCACGCCCACTTCCGCCCCCGCAAATCAAAAAAATCGAATAACAAGCCTAATTTAAAAGCTAGAGTTTGGTATATACAATAATTACTGTAGTAGTTATGATTTCTGAAAATTTGGTAGCGATCAGATAAAACTTGTGGAAGTTATTAAAGAAATACTTTTGTATGGACAAAAAAGCCTACTTACTAGGGGTCTTCGTTGCCTTGGCTGACAATCTGGTATATTGTGCCGTCTATGGTATATTTTGAATACGGTACTATGTCGATATACCAAACATACCATTTGGTATATTTTTAGTATTTTTGCAGTATATTCGGTATATTTTGAAAATGATACCGCAATATTTTGCTTTTATTAAAAATGGGTAGCGGGTATCTCACAGTAGAGCACACTCGACTGTAGCACATATCATATTTCTCCAACATTGCTTCAGAATTTGTCCTAAGCAAACCTTTTAAGTGTTCTGGATTAAATTTTCTCTTTAAAATTTTAATGAATTTTTAAAGAGCCTGAAAAGTTTATTTTCTATGGTTTTTAAAAAGTTCCAGATCAAAGTTTGCGACAATAAAATCGTAAGTTTCAGATCAAAGCTTAAGATCATGTTGAGTCGGGGACAACAACCACAACAACAATAAGAATGATATCAACAGAATGAAATAGGAGCAAGAAATACTAATACCCGATACTATTACGAGTATACAAATGTATACAGTAAACTTCCGTTTCCCCAATTGGCAGTTATAGAGCCCATAAAGCTATGGCCGAGTTTTAGTGTCTACCATGTTGAACAGCAACAACAACAACGACAACAACTGCAACAACAGCAAAAATAACAACAGCAAGAAGAACAACAACAACCAACAACAAATGCATTTTTATAGCATTAAACAAACTTTGAGAGCGAATGTTTTCGAACACTTTTGAAGTTTTATTGAGTTATAAATACGCAAATGGCTTTGGAGTTTCCTCGCTCCAGCAGCAACCAAAGGCAGCAATTTTCAAATTAAATTTATGATCGATTTATGCAACAACAATAAGAGCAAAAACAACAACGACACTGCAAAAACGCGAAGCAAATATGCAAATGAAAATACGAGGAAAAGAACCTAGACAAATAGAGTAGAGTGTGCTCGACTAAGAGTTACTCGATACATTATGATCTGTTAGCGAAGTAAATAAATTATAAATTCTTAACAGTGTTATTAAGGTATAGTTTTTAAATTGTAAGGATATTCAGTTGAATAAGAAACCAGTAAATAAAACTACAGTGGAGTGTGCTCGACTGTGAGTAATATGATATGTATTTTTTTGGAAGTGAATAAATTGAATTTTCATTGTATTGATTCTTCATTAAAGTAATGTAAAAATATAAATATAAAAAATATAATATTACTTAAATCTATTCGCAATAGAAATTCCGAATACTAAATTAATAAATTCTTAATAGTTGTGAAGCAGTGTTGTCCCATTTTCTAGTTCTAGCTTTTATAGCATATTATTAGCATATATGTATACGCATTCAAGCATGACGATAGATGGATAGTATGACTGATTTACGAAGATTACTTCACTTTACCCGTTTTACCAGTGAATGAGTATACCCTTGTGTCCATAAAATTGTCGAGTATAAGAAGAAAGAAATTTGTGGCAAAAGCAGCGCCAGGCGTCGACATTTGAGTAAATTAGCCGACTCGGCAGTCAAGTCAGTCAGCCACGTCAGTCAGTCAGCTAGTCAACTAGAGGCTAGAGAAGAGCCAACGGAGCTGCTGGCTGGCAATTTATTGGCCCAGGCTGACTGACGCAGACGGCAACAACAAAAGCAGCGAATGCAAGCAAAATTGCAACAACAATTTTGATTGACTGTTGCGCTTGAAATGCTTTGATCTGCGACTTGGCATTAACAGTGGGAGAGTGTGGGAGTGAGCGTGGCGAGAGAGCGAGACGGGAAAGAGATGAGAGAGGTGGCAAGCAGTTCCCAACTGACGCCAGCAGATGGCGCTCAATTGGTGATTAAACATCGACGCGACGCGTCTTGCGAGGCAGACATCGTTTCATCGTTGTCCCCTCGCTTTAGGGATTAAAATGGGGAAAATCATCGGCATTGAATGAAGCTATCGAGACTGTTGACTACCTCATGGAGCATATTTGATTATTGCAATCTGATGTGTAGTTTATTTTGCTTATCAGCAACGTAGGGAGGAGTTTAGTTGGCTTTGATGTCACATTTTGGTATTGGTTGTATTAGGTCGTCAATCGGGCAAATTGTTTATGTGTCAGCCACCATCAGTCGCCCATCAGTTTTTGGGCCATTTGATGCTGCCGACAACAGCGACGATGATGACGACGACGACGACGTTGAAGTTGCCAACCAGTTGGCGCGACATAAGCAAATAAATACACCCGAATACGAGTACGAATTGAAATCGAATTCAAAATCAGCAACACAGACGCAGCAACAGCAACAGCAAATGGAATTAGCAAATTCAGCACTATCAAAGTGCCAGGCCGCCGTTAGGCCCAAGTCTAAATAATCAAATTTGTATCTCATCTGGGCAGCAGCTTCATTTCCATCTCCATCTCTGCATCCATCTGTGGCTCCATCTCCATCTCTATCTGGATCATAAAAGCAGCCTGCAAATACTTACTAAACCCATTGTTTATTTTCGAATTTCGTTGTGCGTAAATCACGGAAACGACTTCTTCTCAACTCGCTCTCACTTCTATCTCCCCTTCAGGGCTCCCCTCTCTCTACTGGCCACATTCTTCTGCACGGCCAGACAAATTGTCGACAATTTCCATGGAAGTGCCATAAATCAAATCAAAAAGCTTTCCACAGAGTTTGTGGAATTGCGTTTAATTATGTTTTCAATTGAGATATTTGCTCAAGACTAGAAAATAAATACAATTTCAGTGCACATTGTTTAACCATAAGCAAAATTGGTTTTACATTTATTTGAAACATTTTCATTGTGTGTTTTCCAAATACTTTTTGAATGAGAATTCGAGTCTTTTGAAGTATACGCGGAATAATGAAAATTTAACTACATACAAATAATTATTCTATTTTAAGTTGGAGAATATTATTTGCAAAATACAATCAAGTTATCTCAAAAATAAAAAAAACTTTAAAATAATTATAAAATATTCAATTATATATAGTAAAGAAAAAAAAAAGAAAAAAATGTGTCAAATAAATTAATAATTATTAATAAATATCGAAATTCTATATAAAGAAAAA
Source organism: Drosophila albomicans (assembly GCF_009650485.2). Taxonomy (NCBI): domain Eukaryota; kingdom Metazoa; phylum Arthropoda; class Insecta; order Diptera; family Drosophilidae; genus Drosophila; species Drosophila albomicans. Next base: position 37,767,421 of record NC_047629.2, on the reverse strand, counting down.
CATAAGAGAAGTCAAAAAAGAGTTTATCTGCATTGCATTCTGTATATCATTTACTTTTTAAATTAAGTTAAGTTTACAATTTCATTTTTGAGAAAAATAAAAATTATGTACAATTTTTAACCCATTTAATAACAAACATTTTTTATTGATGAAAATTCAAATCTAAAAATATTTACACAATTTAAGCAAATGCATTTTAAGCTAAAATTGTAAGCACTTTATTTCAACTCTTGCGTATACTTCATATTTTGTATTTTATGAATTGAATTGATAATGACCAGCAGGTCATTATCTGGCGTCTGGAATGTATGAATGAATCTAAAGTTTATATTATAAACCATTCAGATTCACAAGTAAAACGCATTCACTTTTCGCTTGCATAACTTTGCAGCAGCTAACTCAACCAAAGTGCTAGCCAAATATCACATGCAGAGCACACGTACAATAATAGTGCCAAAGTCGATTGTTTAAACAATTAACAATAACATAAATGCATGCATAATTGCCGCCATATCGTGTGTAATTTCAAGCGTTTTCGACGGAAGCTCGCGCCCCACGATGCCCGCCAGAGAGTCGTCAACCATGCGGCTGGCTGCTGATCGATAGACGGGGAGTAGGAGTTGGAGTTGGGGTAGAAGAGGGAGGTGGAACTCTTGCTTGTCGTGGGGGCAACAGGTGCACGTAGCGCTTAATGAGCTGCTCTCAAGTGCTTTTTGGCACTGTCAAAAACTGTTTTCAAACGCATTTAGGAATTTTTTAATAAGTGCACGGCAAAGAACGCGACTTTCCACGCCTTCAACAGGCCCAACTGCTGGCCAACATGCTGGCGCCAAGGTGTTTATCGTCGCCAGCAAGCTAAACAAACCACAACAACAGTGTGGCGACGTGGCACGAGGATGCAGGATTGAGAAGAGGCAAGAGGCAAGCGGAGGGCAGCGACTCAGTTGCATTGTGTTCGTGAATGAGGTTGGCGAGGGCGAGTTCATTGCGCCACAGGCGCACTGCAGATTTATGGCCCACGGAGGTGGTAACATCACCTCCTCCTCCTTCTCCTCCGCCTCCGCCTCGAACGTGGCTATAAAACAGACACCCAAAACTAGTGGCAGCAATAGCGCCAGCTCATGCTGCGACAGCAGTTCGCTTAGCCAGCTAATCCTCAACACATGGACACAGTTTGAAGCTAGAAAGCAGCATAGCATTAACTGAAAAGAAACCTGACCAAAAACCCAATTTGTCCAAGTCAGTGCTGAATGCATGTGGTCAGCATCCAGTGCACTCATCACTGCTCTGCCACTTGCTGCTCCATTTGGCACATCAATCTCTGGAGTCGAAGCAATCTCAAGGGCAGGCTGCCCTCTGCCTGAGTCTTTGTTTACGGAAGCAGCCTGCAAATAGTTTTCATTGTAAATATAATAATTGAAAATGGAATGGTAATTGCAACAGCCAAAGCGTCAAGAGTGTAGCCAACAGACAACAGTGGCAACATAAACAGTCCACACACACACACACACATACACTCGCACACACACACACAATAAACTGCTGCTGAGCGACTCATTTAGAAATGGATTGGCAGATAAATCTTTCGGCTGCATTCTGCAGTTTACATGGAAGCCATATGGCAGATATGGCCCAGACTCCAAGGAGGTGCTAATTTATGGTAACCAACACACACACACACTGAGACACACACCCACACACACACTCATTGAGTTCTGTGGCAACCCTCGACACACACACAAAAAAAACCACCTGAATGGCATCGAGGTGCAATCGCTTTTGGCTTTTGCACATTCATCGAGCCGAAAATATTTATTACTTTGTTTAGATAACCCAAATTATACACACACACAATATCCAAATCTAAATCCAATTCCAATTTTCATTTCAAATCCGTATCCACATCCACAAATCAGATTCTCATCTAATCTGATCATAGATCATAGCTTTGCACTACTCTTTCGCTCACTCCGCTGGCAGTTTCAGATCGATGGATATTAATTTGTTTGCAAACACATTTCATTTCATGTGCTTTGCCCAATTTGTAGCCAGAAACTATCTGCAAGATACAACCGCACATGCCACTAGCTATAGCTCTAGCTATAGCTGTATTTGTATTCGTATCTGTATCTGTGTTGCATCTATATTCATTTTTGTTGTAGTGGCCTCCTCAATGTCTGCTGCACTCATGCTGAGCGTCGAAAAGTCTACGATTTCCGTTCGTCGTATAAATCAACTGAAAAACCTAAAGCAACAGCATTTCTACATTTTTATCGGTCTCGAGCATTTCTTTCTTGCCTCCTTTCCTCCCATCACCTCCCCTTCCCCTCCCTTCCCCTCCCTTCCCTCACTCCACATCTGCTATTTATTTGTGCATAATAAGTTTTTCGGCTGAAGTTTTATTCTGCTCATCTTGGTGGCCAGGGAAAGAGTCGGGTTGGTTGGAAGGTCGACATCGTCGACTTCTTGTTGTTGTCGTTGTTGTTGTTGTTGTCGGAACAGACGCCAGGCTAATGTGTGTGGGTGTGTAGTCGAGCGATTTGGTTTGGCTGATGCCTGGAAATTTTGTTGTCGATATCAAAATACCAAACAAATCGTCAGCTCGTCATTTTTCAGTCAGTTTTTTCCTTAATTTGTTATTGTGTGTGAAGCTAACAAGCATAATAGTGCTCAAAGAAAGTATTGCTACAAACACCAAATGAATTTTCTTATTTGAAAACTTTTGTTAAAGTTTAAAACTTAAAATAAAGGCAGTGCGAACTTCTTTTCGGCACATATCTTAACCGAATATTCCTATTCAGTTTCGGTCAACATAGAAGAAAATTAAAGTTGAGAATATAAAATTAAAGGGTGTAACAGTATGATTAAAATAATATATAGTATAGTATGATTAAAATATATATAGTAAATAAAACACAAATATATAAATTTAATGAGTATCCGATTTATTATTATCAATATCATATCTCTGTTTAAGCTTTGCAGTAAGGAAATTAAAGGAAAGAAAAATACTATTTATTGTTGGAAATGTTTAAATTTATTAAATTATTTTGTTATTTGTGCAATTCTGAAAATACTTTTAATACTAATACATTAATATTAAAAGCTATAACTTACTTCATTCTTTCCAAATTGAATGTAAGTTTACATATGAAATTAAAAGAATGTTAAAGACTTAAGATGAAAGTCTTTCAATTTTTGAAAATTATTCATTATTTCCTAAAAATTGCCAATCTGAAAATGCTCCTAATACTATAGCTTTATAGTTAAATATAGTAACATCAAATACATATAATTATAATTTATTTAGCTCTCAATAAATTATTCTAAATTATATTTTTAGACTTCACATAAATTCTTTTTCCCACCAATTAAGCTATTTATTTATTTGCTCAATTCTTTCAACACTTAAAGAGTGCGTGTGCATCAACTACTGATGATCACTGTGGCAATGCCAACCTGCTTCTCCCATATAGACATTGGGGCGCGTATATAGCCCGATTATTTATGTACATAGATGTGTTGTACGTGTATATTGTTGCTGCTGTTGTTTGAGAAACAATTCATTAATGAATTTTAAAATGCGTCTAATCGATCGTTTGCGCTATAATTAATGTCAGCCAACGGCAATTGGAATGTGTTGCGTGATTTTGACATGGAACGTTGCTTTGCTGACTTGATGATGATGACTCGAACGGGGCAGGCGAAAGGAATCTGACCAAGTGCAAGTGCCACTTGCCACTTGCCACTTGCCGCTTGCCATAAGCGAGGTGAAAGCTAAGCTAAATCTGAATGGAAAATAGGAAAATAGTGGAAAAAAGATTGAGCGAAATGGACTTTGGCCAACTGGGCGCTGTTTGGAATTTGCTTTGCTTCCGACTGAGTTGCGTTTCTATTTCATTTTCATTTTCGATTCAATATTTTTTCCCCGTTTTCGTTTTCGTTATCGTTTTTTTTTTTGCGCTCAGATGTGAAACACTTGGTGCCGCGCTGTCTGCACGAGCCGCAGCAATAATAACAACAAAACGCGACGGCAGCAACAACGACAACAACAACAACAACAATAACTTCAGCGGCAGCAATAATTGTAATAACAACAACAAACACACGGCCACAGACTGCATATTTATGCAAGAGGCCAAGAAGACAACGGGGCAACCACCAGATGCAAATGGATATAACTCAAAATGGACTCGGACGGACCTGGGGAGGCTGTGCGTTGTTTTTCCACACGCCTTGCGTGAAAAGTGAAAAGTGCTGAGAAAAATTAATAAAACAAATGCCAAAGTCAGGCTACCAAAACGCAAACGCAAACGCAACAGAGAGCGACAAGACAACTGAACAGAATAGACACAGTCGGAGACGTTGCGAAGTCTGGCGAGAATTGTTGTAATTTTTAACCAGTTTACTGAGCAAATATTTTATCAACATATTTTCAAAGACAACACGCAAATGTTTGTCTTGAAAATATTTAAATATTTACATTGTGAAAACAACTACACAGCCAGCGACGACGACGACGACGACAAACTGTGAGTGCTAGACAGCGAGAGAAAGAGAGACGCAGATGCTGCTCTTTAAGCAACAGCGAGGTGCAACATTGTTTAAGAGCAGCAATAGAGACAAAGCAGAAAATAGATATTTCTGCAGAGAAGTTGGTCTAAAATAACTAAAAGAAACTGTCAGACAGCGCTATTTATATAATTGATAACAATATATAATGATACGTAAAGTATCCCAAGTATCTCAAGTGTCTGAAACTGGCAGAAGATGACTTACTACTGACTTGAGTTAAAAAAAGGTAAGCTATTGCACTTTACGAAAACTAATTAGTATCTATGCCTACTTTACGAGATACTTTCATAATTGACTTATACAAAAATATCTGAAGCAGTGACTGCAATTTACTGCAGCTAAATATAGAGCTAAACTATAACACTTTAAAAATATATATGCTACTTATCGCTGCTTTATGTAAGACTTCTGTAAAAACCTAAAAGATTCAAAAGTATCTCAATCAGTGTCCGAAACTAACTAAGGATAAAAAGAGAGCTAAACAGTCAGTTATCTAACCTCGACTCGAGTAATTGGCAGTATTTAAAGCAATGGCTGCAAGTGAATGGAGTTAAAGAAGAGCTTAACTATTTAACCTTACTAAAAGTAACTGTCAGTTATCGTTGCGTTATGCGACACTTGCATAATTGAGTTAAAGATACAAAAGTATCTCAAGCCATAGTTGCAACTAACTAATGATTAAAAGAGAGCCAAACCTTGCCACTTTACCAAAACTAACTGCCAATATGAGCAAATTTCATAATTGAGTTTAAGATACAAATCTATCTCAAGCAGCAAAAATAGAGCTAAGCTGCTCAACTTTACAAAAACTAACTTGTAGTTAACGCTGCTCTTACCTCAACTTGAGTAATTGCCTAAAAAGATACAAAAGTATCTCAGACTGAGCACAGCTGGCAAATGTGTCGTCAATGGCGCGCGCTTAAGCAAACACAGCCACAGCAAGGCAGACTACAAAAAACGAGAAGAAGAGAGAAGAGCTGCAGTCAAGGTCTTGGCAGGAGAAGCACATCAAGTCATCAAAGATTTTGCAGTCAATTTGACAAATACGCCCATGAAATGCTGCTTCACAAAGCGCGTGTGCGACGACGACGACGACGATGTCGACGTCAATGAATACTCTATCCCAAAATGGAGCATATTAAATGATATATGCTTTTCGGGAGGGCTGGGAGCTGGAAATTTAACGAGCACTCGCCATAATAACGTCAACCCTGGCTACAATGAGCAATTTCCTGCTGCCTACACACACATATTCACACACACACACCATACTGACAATTTGTCCTAAATAAACATTTCAACACCGACGACAACGACAACCACAGCGACAATGACGACGACGACGACGACGACGTCGACTGTGGCCCAGCCTCCGCATCTTTTTGGTGTTAAAGCGTTTCGAAAGTGGCGAGAGAGTCTGTTAAATTGTCTGCTCAAACATACCACCGTTTAACCACAGCAGCAGCAACAGCAACAACAGCAGCAGTGGCAGCAGCAGTTGCAGCCACTTTTCCCTTCCCGCCTGCTGAACACTTCCGCACGCTGAAGGAGAATTGTGTCTCCCAGCACATTTCCCTGGCAGCCAAGCGTCGCTCATTCGCCGTCGCAATATGCTAAATAAACATTGGGCCACGTCATGGCTTATTGAATTGTCACTTATGCCCGAATTTGAGTTTTTGTTGCCTCCCATTCCCTTCCTTCCTTCCCTCTTCTGTATATCCCACTCTCTCTCTTACTCAGTGTCTCCCTCTCTCTCGTTCTGTGCTGCTTCTCAATGGGCATTCAGCATGGCGACTACGAGTATCTCTGGCAGTTTCCTTTAGCCCATGCCAACGGCTGCTGTTGCTGCCCGCAAAGTGCTTCCATTTAATTAGTTTTACTCCCTGGAAATTCAATTTGAACAGTTTGCAACTTTAAAGGCTCATCACCATCAGTCCCTCAATTGCCACATGGGACACCCTATAATCAATAATCGATTTATGCTGTTTACTTTACCCCGAAACGGGAGAGCAAAAACCATATTCAATTTGGAAATAACTTTGCTGACTATGTGTGTGGTTTGCGATTGCTGTCCATGGTATAGTTTACCCGCTGTACTTCAGAGAAAACATACATAAACTGTCTTTCAATATGATAATTTCTTTAACGGATTTAATTCGATTATTCAATAGTTTCTCTACACACAAAAGTGTTTGCTTAATGAATAGCAAGGCTGATACTTAAACGATTAAGATAAGGTTAAGTTTTCACTATATAATTGAAATATTATTTACCTAATATTTATTTCTGCAGTATGTCAAGATAGTGCCAACTGAGACTAAAAGTTATCATAGAATTTAGTATTTTTTTTTTAGTATTTTTTCAATTTATTAATTTTATATATTCTAATGATAGTTGAAAGTAGCATTCTTACTTCTTATTATTGTTTATTTACAAAAAAAAACTTAATATAATGAGTACATTTCATATAAATTGTCAGTATAATAATATACATATTATAACATATAATAATAATATTGAATTTGTCATGAGAGTCCAGAAAATACATATATTGAAGTTTATTGTTTATATACAAAATATATTCGCACATCATCTGTCATAAAATAACATTGTAATGTCATTAGCAAATCTATAAAACAATATTTTTGGAGTTTTATTAAAAAACAAAAGGAATTGTGGATGTTATACTAGATTTTATAATCTACCAGCGGTAAAACTACCGATAAAACCTTAATCGATATTCAACATGAATGTAGTCATAAACACATGTCAAATCATCACAGAAATACATTAAAATTATCAATTATCTGAGAGGGTTATTTTCCACACGAGTTCAGCTAAAAAATCTGGCATTAATTATAGTCTATTCCAGTCAGTAAATCAAATAATTCTCACGTTCTGTTATTCTACATGTTAATTAATCCCCTCACCGCAAATGTATGTGAGTCTGTGTGTGTGTTGATTCAAATTATGCACTGACAATTTAATTGAAATATTACAAATCAATGCATCATAAAATGTTAGAACAAATCTTCCACAAAATAACAGCAACAACAACGACAATAGAAATAACAAACAATCAAAATTGAAATGTTTCAAGCTTCATTAAAAAATCAAAAGAGCAGCAACAATTGAAAATGAAATACTACTCATAGAAGTATTGAATCGAACTAGCAGCATGATGAGTATTTGTTGGGCTACAAATTTATCCGCCGGATACCATTTCAAATAAATAACAACAATAATAGCTATGCGAAATGCGAAATAACAACAATGGTAAATTACAATTACAATTTGTTGAAATTCGTATTCGTTTTCGTTTTTCGGTTTTTCGATTTTCATTTTCATGACTTCCGTTTAATAACAAATAAATCGCATAATCCAAAGCATACAATTTTCACAATTAAAATTTCAAATAAATTTTAGCAAAGCAGCAGAAATCAAAGCAATTACAAATCAACGGACAGCAGCGGCAGCGGCAGCAACAATAACAACACTCGCAACAATAAAATAAATTAGCACAATCGATGGAAAAAATAAGCGAAAGAGAGAGAGAGGCAGAAATAGATATAACATATAAAAGATTGTTGACACAAACACAAAGCCAATAAATGATTGTGGCAGTCGATAGATAGGCGGGGCAGGGCGAGGCGGAATGAGTGCGATTGTGCGTTGCGCAAAAATAAACAGCGAAATTAGCGAAATTATGCAAAACGATAATAAACACAAAGGCAGCAAAGAGAGCCACACAGAGACAGAGACAGAGAGAGAGAGACAAAGAGAGACCTCACCGGGTTATTGGCGGCATGTAAAAAATCAAAAATCGCAAACAAAATAAATAAATATGCGCATGCATGGAAATAAAAATTAATCAACAGAAAATGAAAAAGAATTACAGCAGCAAACTAAGGCCGCAGCCATGAAGGAGGAAGGGGGACAGCCACCTGAGGCGAATATGATGTTGAAGAGGGGGGAGAAGGGGACAGAAAGGCAGTCGGGCAGCCATTTTCGATTTGCATTTTTGTGGGTCGTTTGGCAAACTTTTTCATAATCTTCGACAAGCAACAACAACGGCAAATAGCAAGAGAAACAGTAACAGCAACAACAACAATAAGAACAACAACAACAAGATTTGCACCTTCGGCATCGTCATTGCAGCTTGCTATCTCGCTCTGGCTGCTGTGCTAGCCACACATACAACGTCTGGCAGTTACTCGCGCTCGCTCGCTCTCTCTCTCTCGCTCTCTTGCTTTTGCTTTTGGCAGTCAGGCGCAGTTCACACCTTGGCTAAACCTTAGCAAAAGTATCTATCGTGCATAAATATTTATGTATCTAACTGGGGCGTGCCGCTACAACAACGATAACGGCAACAACAACAACAATAACAAAAACGAAACAAGTTTTAACATTTAAATGAGTGCGCCAAAGTTGGCCAAAAATTGTTTTGCTGGCTCCGCCCACTTGCGGCCAAAAAAGAGAGAAGCAGCAGAGACGCAGCGACAGCCGCAGTCGACGCTAGCAGAGACGCACACACAGACACAGACGCTCATCGTTGTTTGCTGCTTAGAGAATTTATGAAAATAACCACCTCGACAGCGCGGCAAGCGTCGCTGCCAGCTGCACGGGAGCAGCGACGCCGGCAGCGACTGCACAGCTACACACAGCTACAACAATTGGCATCGCACACAACTCGTTCGGGTCGCGCAGTCTGAGTCGGAGCAAAAGCCACACAACCACAAAACACACACAAACACACACACACACACACAGTCATGGCCAGTGGTTACTTCAATTGTTGTTGTTTTGCTGTGGCTGTTGCTGTTGTTGTCTTTGTTTTGACCAGTCGATCGTCGCTACACTGACTCGCTCTCTGCCATTGCCAACGCTTATGGCCGCCACCATGGCTCGCACATAAATTACTTGCAACTACTTCTGCCTGCCTCTCTCTGCGTGTTGTGTGTTGTGTGTTGTCTGTCTATCTGTCTATCTATCTATCCATCTGACTGGCTTACCTGTCGCCACACATACTATAGATACATTACACAGCTGTGTTGGTGCCTTTGGAGCTGCTGCTTCCAATGCTTCTGTTTCTGTTTTGCCGTCGCTATTTCAATTTGCGGTAAGTTCAACAGAATCGCATTGCAAAAATGTGCGCCCATCATTTCAGGCAATAAATGTAGCAAATTGTATTGCACAATTTATTATAATTTATAAAAATGTTTTAAAACTAACAGTGTAAGATATGGGATTTATTATTTGAGTTTTATTTATTCTATTTATTAATATTCATAAATACTGGTAATAACCATAAGATTTGCTACCAAAAATCTATCTATTAATTAATTCTGATGTACTGACGATATATTATATTTTAGCAGATAATAAATAAATTTTAGCTTTATATTGTATTTTTCCATATTTTAGAATTCTGTACATATTCTAAGTCTCCTTTATATTAAATTTAGTACAAAAATTCTTTCCTGCAGATTTCAATAAATTTTACAATGTAAATTATTTATATTATTCGTTCCAATTTTGGAAAACAGTAAATAAAAACGAACACCTAAGAAAATTTATTTTTATGTGGGTCAAAAAGATCCAGAATTAAGTCATATAGTCATCATATATAAAGATAAAATTAGAGTTAGAATATTTAATATGAAATCGATATACCATCTATCAAACATTCATCTGTTGTTTTCAATTTTAGAACAGAGAAGTAATACAATTATGCAGTATGCAATTTCCCTGAAAACAGAGTTAAAAAAACACATTCAACTCATTCGCATTTAACTTTAAACAACTTGCTCATTAAATGCCCTCGCTATAATAAATAAATCTCGCGTCTTTAGCTGCCCACTTTGCATTGCCCTTAGTGCTTGCGAATAAGTCATGATGATGCAATTTGATGCAGTGTGAATGCAAGCCAATAGATCACAGCTGGCGCCCATTAAACCTCAGACCACTGCAGGCCAATTGCACTGAGCCCACAATTGCCAAACGCGTCAATGGAAATTTTAAACCAATTAAAACAGCTGCAGCAGTTGCCATCGTTCAGTGTTCGCTGCTGCAACGTGGGCAACGCTGCGTATGCGTAATGAAAAGCAAATATTAATAAATCATACGTGACCAATCAATTTCATGCTGCGGGGAAAATGCACTGGCAATGCAATGCGCCCATAAAAGATACAAACTCATTTAAAATATATGTATGTGCATATACATATATATTCTCGACCCACAGAAGTGGAAGATTTGATGAGAGCGCGGCAACTGCGACACGGCGTCTCGTTGCACACGCCGCAGAATCAATATTTAATTTATAATTAACTTTACAACATGAAAAACAAGCAGGGAGCAAACAACAGCGCCAGAGAATTCAACGGACACTTTATCTTTTTAGCATACAGACAGATAGATAGGTAAAAGGCAAAGTGGCTGGCTGGCTGCGCTCTTGACATTTGGTTTTTGGGGCGGATTTGTGGCGGCTTTAAACGTTTGCCACTATGGGCAATTAACGCGCCCAAACGCAAACACAACGCCTGATCCTTTAGACAAACAGTCGCAGGGCAGGCACGGGGGAAAAAAAACGAACTGAAACTGAAGCGTAACGCAGCGACAGAAAGTCTGCCTAAAAAGCAACCAAGCAAGCAAGCGATGCAGGGTAAGTTTGCTCAACAGACAGTCAAAGAGAGAAAAAGAGCGAGAGTGAAGAATGAAAGAGAAAGGTAGCGTGTAAGTGAGCGAACCGAGTAGGGTGAACTTTTTGGGGTGCTAATTGAAAAACTCAATATTTGTCTATGCGAGCAGCAAAGTTAGACTTGGCCAACAGGGTGAGTTTTTCGAAGCTGGCCAAGTGGCGGCCATTTTGTGCAGCGCAACAACTCAGCAACATTGACAATGACAACTACAATGATAATGATAATGATCATGATCATGAAAATACTAATGATGATGACTATGATCGTTGACAAATTGCACGAAAGGTAAGAGTTGAAATTGAGTACATGGCTTTTCCCCATTGAGGAAATGTTGTGACCTGGAAGTGGAGCACACAAAGAAAATCAGTTAAATCAACAGGAAGAGGCGACAAGTGTCAAGGGCACTTTTCCCAGCACCAAATCAGCGCAAGAAAAGCAAATGTAATTAAGTGTTTCCCTCAATCATAATCGCTCTCTCTCACACTCTTCTTCTCTCTCTATCTCTATTCATTAAAGATCTTTAAACTGTCCCACAAATTGACCCAGTTGAGACCAAAATGTGACCAGAACTGCATCAATTTAGATGGCGTTTTACTTTTTCTTTTTTTTTTGTGGCCTGGCCATAAAATGCGCCACGTTCTGCACCTTTTTTAATGATCATTTTGCAGTTATGCGCTCGTCTGAGTTTTATGGAGCTTGTGCCACACCGTAGACGTTGCGTCGACAGTTTTTTCCCAGAAAAAAAAACATGCAATCAGCCCCCGGTCTCGAACTGCCAACAGATACAGATACAGATACAACTGCATAGCTACAGATACAGATACTCAGTACTTATTAGGCTTTTGATATATGCATGTAAATTGTGTAGCCAGCAGCAGCAGCAGAAGACAACGACAACGCTGCGAGTCTGGAGTTGAGATAGGGAATGGGTTGGGTTGGGGTTGAGTTGAGTTGGGTTGGATTCGGTTCGAATGGATGGAGGATGCATGAGGCCTGTGTTTGTATTATTGTTGAATAAACTCTGATTTTATATTGTTGGAATTAATGATTTTGTTCCCCTAAATTTGTTAATTACCAGCAAACAAATTTGTGTATACAAAAACCATGCTTGAGTTTTTATGCATTTTCTATAGAATTTTTGAGTGATTACCAGCCAGAGCACTCACATATTCACATATTCACACTCACACCCACACTCCCATGCATCGGGAGTTCTTCAGTTTGAATATACCCCAAAAATGCATTCAACAAATAGTTTCATATTAAATTGAGTACCCAATACTCTTCGCTGATTTTTAATGTCACCAATTTACAGTCTACACTAAAAGTTAAAAAGGTATTCTAAAATATATCTATTTGAGAGTGAGAAGCATTGGCAACAATTTAATTAGTTTAAACAAAAGGAACAAATTGTTACTTTTTCATTTGCTATTTCTATTCTATTTGTACATATATACATATATAACATAATATATAATAAAGAAATCACGAAACAACAGTTCCGATAATCATTTAAAAAGGTGAAAAGAATTTAACTATAAGTATTCTTAGTATCTTTAGCTTCTTACTTGACTTATTGTCAATTCATAACTTGTGTTTGCCTTAATTTGCTCTTCAGTAAAATAGGAGTTACAACTAATTTAAAATAACAATTGAAAATTAGTTTTAAACTAAAATCCTTGTCATAGCTTCTTCAGCTTTGATTTTGTGTCAATTCATAGCTCTTATTTGCAATCAATTTGTACTCCAGCTGGGAAACATGGAAGCTGGGAAAACTGCAGCGATCAGCATTAGTTGAACAACAAATACGAGAAAATAAACAAACAACGTGACAACATCTGGAATGGAGAAGGGGCAGCTACAAGTCCCCTTCAATATATATCAATTACATGTCCATGTCGAACATAATGCAACCGGAAAACCCCAAATCCAAATCCAAATTCAAAATCAAAATCCGAGTACGACTAATAACAACGAGAGCAGCAAACACACAAACGCCTAGAGATTAACAACAAACAGTGAAAAGTGTCTGTGCGAGCTGAGATGGATTGCGATGCGAGCATAACGCGGATGGGAAGAGTGGAGAGCGGGGAGTGGAGCGGGTAACGGGTAGCGGGGGATGGCTGTCAGTTCAAGTCAATCAAATCGTCAGGCAAAAGATCGCTGAAAAGCTACAAATGCCTTATTGTCAAAACAAACGGCAACAATTAGTTTACCAAATTACAAGAAAATATGTTTTTAAATGCTCCACAAACATGCGCACCACGCAAAAGATTTGACACATGTCTCTCCAGCGATGCTGCTGTTGGGGATGCTGTGGTTTTGTTGCTGGATGGATTCTACTTGGGAGCAGGGTATGTTCTGCTGTCACAACGCAGTCCATTTGTGGCATGTCGTGTGGCATTTACTATGGGCTTCACTTGCCCAACTTCCACTTTCCCAAAAACCCTCACTTGCTCCAGCTCGATATCCAACTTCCCTCAATATCTGCAGCTCCTTCTCCCTCTGTCTGTGAAGCAGTGTGTTTTATTTCAAAATTCACACGAATGGAGCCACGCGATTGCCGCGTTTTCGATTTCGATTTCGATTTGAATTTGGTTTTGGCCTACGGATTTTTCTCCAATTCTCCTATCGCGTTGTATACAATAATATATCAACAGAACCATGGGGAGTATATGTCGTAAATTAACGGCGTTCCTCGCTCGATCCACAGCCATAAAATAAAGTTGCGAGAAGCGTATAAAATTTATAGCGCCCGGCTACCCAAGAAAATCTGACAGCGCACACCTTACACGTCGTTCCGTCTGTCCGTCCATCCGTCTGTCCGTCTGTCTGCCCGTCCGTCTGTCTTGTGATTGACAGGACCGCAGGGGCGTTGAATTTGGCATTGTTATTTTGCTTGTTGTTGGCCTAATGCAATTCGCATTTCAATGCAATTTCACAGGCAATTGCAAGCAACAGCACAATGACCATAAGCAGCTCACAGCTGAATTCCCGCTGGATTCTCGTTCCCATTCCCATTCCCAGTCCCATTGCAGAAACCTTACGGACGATTAGGCTCATGTGAATACAGTTACAGTTACATCTACGGCTGCTCAGTTATTTAAGGTGCTTACATGGGTTGCTCTTTTTTTATACTTCTTTTAAACAGTCAGACAGTGAGTCTAGCAATTGTGCCAGCAATTTGTCGTGGTGGTGAGCTTAGCCTGGCCGCTGGCTAACAGCAGTTTTCTGAGCGGATTCCCACTGTCTCTCCACTCCACTTCAGTCCACTTCACTTCACTCACTACGCACTACTATACACTACACTACAGTCTATATGGAAACCTGGTGGTCCTTGCAACCCCTTTTTTTTGGCAATAACTCCCCTCACTTACTCAGTTAGCATAACAATGGCGTTGCGACTTCTTCAGTTCGAGGCTTATGGAAATTAGCCCTGTACACAGCCTCCAGCTAAAATGGGTTGCGCCCAAGACCCGAAAGAGATAGAGACAGAAAGAGACAGAGAGCGAGAGAGGGCGAGCATCGACAAATTAATTCATTTATATGCAGAAAATTCAACGTTTTGTTGTTGCGGACAATGTTACAATGTTATCAATTTTGGCCCAGCGGCGACTCCTGCCGTCTTTACAAAGGTGTGTGTGACGAGTGTGGCTCAAAGATACTGCTTAAATTGAATTGGTTTAAGGCAGCAGCTGCCTCTTCTCCTGCCTCTGCGATGTTAATTGATTGCTGCCCCAAACTCAAGGATTGACTGCCAGTTGATTGTTAACATGAGCTGATTATAACACCTCACTCCTCCCCCACACACAAAATTTAATTTATTACTAAATTATATGCATTGAATTACAGCTTAAATGTTATCAAAGCTAGCAGAAGTTCAACGAATGCAAATGACTTTCGAATATATATTAAGCTTTCAGAAAAATGAAATTCGTTTAAGTAATTCTTTTGTTATCACCAATTCATATTCAATTAAATTCTTGAGGAGACGAAACCAGTGCTTTATAAATAAGTTAGTATTAATTTTAATTATATCTAACTGTTATGAATAAATAATTCAAATAAATGTGTGATGTCTTGAAGGATAAATCCTATACAAGCACAGTTCTTAAAGATTCTCTAAATTTAATGAGCTTGACTGAAGGTAAATTGTATTTATAATAGATTTACAATTAAATAAGAATTTCCCTATAAGGTAAAAAGGGTTTATTAAAAAGTTTAAAAGCTTATTAAATAACAAGTAAGAAAGCTACAGTCGAGTGTGCTCGACTGTGAGATACCCGCTACCCATTTTTAAAAAAGGCAAAATATTGCGGTATCATTTTCATAATATACCAAATATACTGCAAAAATACTAAAAATATACCAAATGGTATATTTGGTATATCGATATAGTACACCATTCAAAATATACCATAGACGGCACAGTGTACCAGATTGTCGGCCAAAGCAACTCAGACCCTAGTAAGTAGGCGCTTTTGCCCATACAAAAGTATTTCTTTAATAACTTCCACAATTTTCAGGAATCATAACTACTATAGAAATTATTGTATACACCAAAATTCGTAACTCTAGCTTTAAAATTACGCTTGTTATTCGATTTTTTTGATTTGCAGGGGCGGAAGTGGGCGTGGCAAAAATTTGACAAACTTGATCTGCGTGCAAACATAACAAATGCTGTCGAAAAAAAATTATAGCTCTATCTCTTATAGTCTCTGAGATCTAGGTGTTCATACGGACAGACGGACAGACGGACGGACGGACAGACGGACAGACGGACATGGCTATATCGTCTCGGCTGTTGACGCTGATCAAGAATATATATACTTTATAGGGTCGGAGATGCCTCCTTCTACCTGTTACATACATTTCCTGCCGGCACAAAGCTATAATACCCTTCTACCCTATGGGTAGCGGGTATAAAAACAGCGTTGGCATTAGAAAAATATGTATATTCGGCTCCATATCTTTTCTGAAATGATAGTATGCTCTAATAATAAAATTTTACTGGGATTTATGTTATTTCTTTTTTCCCCCTTTTTGACTTGGATTATATGTAACGGACAAAATAATCAGCCAACGTAATATACGAAAATTTTACAAAAAGGTTGGTATGGTGTCAAAATGTATATTATTGTTATTTTTCCATTTATTTATAATTTATTATTGATTTATAAGAATATTGTCATCATCCGACGGCAAGTTTATATCCGATTAACTCTTCCGACAAATATCAAAAGATTCATTAATAAATCAAATTGTTTAACAAATTGGGAAGACTTCACCAATAAATTTTACAGTGTCTGCTTTCTATATTAGATGCTTTCCTAAACTACTTCAAGGTGTAAAGTCACATGCTACGCCCATTTCCGTAGAGTAAACCGTGACAAAAGTGAGCCAAAACAAACACTCACTGCACTTGAAATTAAAAATCACATTTCCGCATTGCTGTAGGAAAAGACCGGAATAATGTGGAAGAAAAGCCCAACAAATAATTGCCATGCAATTTCAAGTGCATATTCAAATTACACACACACAATCTCGTTGCTGATATACTTAACTGTCCAAAAAAAAAATGAATTGATATGGGATGGTAAAGGGAGCAAACGTTAATGAAATGTGACACGTATTTCCCCTTGCACTCCAACCGAAAACCAAAACTGACCCAACTGGAATGTGAAGATCTGGATGAGGCTGCGCTGCCTCCCTCTCAGCCTTATTCGTATGTCAATCGCAATCTCAAGCCCAATATTGAATACCAATACCAATCCCAAGCCCGTGCCCGTCGTCAGTCCAGTGTCAGAGTGGTAATAAATATGAGACTCATTAAGAAAACCATAAATAAATGCAGCGTCAGTGCATGACCAACAATTAAGTGTGAGGAGCAGCCGGAGACCCAAAGATCGTAACCCAAACTCAAGTCGGGGGCAGACAATGTAAGATCGAGAGTCGAGTGCCGAGTGCCGAGAGTCGAGAGAGACCAGATCATGCTGCTTATCGATGCAACAGCGTCGCAAGCACACACACACACACACACATGCACACATAACATGTGTAACATGAGCAAATACTACGTTGAGTCTAGTTGAGTCTACAAAAACTGTCGCCCGGCAGTCTGGCATGATCTTTCTGGTCTCTGGTCGGAGTCGAAGTCGAAGTCGAGATCGGGGTCGGGGTTGCGTCCATTCCATGCCACTTGAGGCAAAACGGGCGACAAATTTTGTCAGTGCCCCCAAAAATAGCATGACACTTGAATTTGGATTGCGTTTTCAGGACAGGTTTTATGGTTACGCATTCATTGTGCGTAATTTACTGTATGCAGATGTTGCTCGTGTTACGCACCCGGCTCAAAAAGGTCAAAGATAGCTGAGGAGCAGAGGACAGGATCTGAGGAAGCACGGGAATGCCGTTAGCCCGAAATTCTATTGAATTTCAACAGAAATTCAAAAGGGTCTCTCCGACATCGACGTCATCAACGGGCAAGTCCAAGTCGATGTTCGAGTCCACCTCCACCTCTGTGTTGCTATCTACAATATCTATGAGCATGTGAACTTTTGCACCTGTGAAACAGATACACAAATACATATGTACATAGTAGTCTATTATAAAAGTGCCCCCAGGCTTGTTATGGATAAAAAACAATCAGGCAGAGGCACTAGCGAAGAGCTCGACTACGCTGAATATATTTCATATGAAAGAGCAAAAAAAAATATATATATATGTACATGATATGAGTGAACGAAGAGGAACCTCAGATTTGAGATTTTGCAGTCGCAACTGAACCCGCCGGCTTTCCCCAGATTTCTCGCTCCTCTTTCCACTGGTGCTGCTCCTCCACTTGCTTCGCTTTCGCCTTATCAAAACTTGCCAATCGATTGCACAATTTTTTCGCATTGTCGCGCTCTTTGGCCAAGCAACCGGAGGCTACATGGCCGCGCCCTCTGTGTGTCCGAGCTGCGCCCCCAGCGTGCATAATAAAATCATGTGAGGAATACGCTCTCATACTTAAACTCAACTCCCCCTTTGATGGACGAGCAATATTTACTATGAAAATATTATTCGCGCATATGGACTTGAGGTCGTAATCCTTAATTGGTTTGCCTCTTATGCAATATACTATATGAGTATATAAAAGTATATAGAGTTTTCTCGGATTTTTGCTGCTACTTTAATTGCCATTACGACGAATTATTTTAAAACCCAAAACAAGAAATACATTTTTCTTTTAAGATTCATCAACAAGAATTGTGCACTTGCATTTTCAAAAAGACGTTTTTTTTATACATAGATTTGCTAAAGAGGAAAATCTGTAATATTCCAAATTTGTAACAAGTAAAAAACCTCAGTCGACTGTGATCGTCTCACAACGGTGCGAAGGCGTTAGTAGTAGTAGTAAATACTGTAACTTAGTAAAAACTTTTTTGGGTATAATGGCATAACACTACGTTTAATATATATGATATAGAACCGAATCAAGAATACTTTCTGGGGGTCGGAGATGCCTTCCTTTACATTAATTTCCTGTCGATACAAGGTTACAATAGATTCTACATTATGAATAGCAGGTATATAACAACACAGATTTGCATATTAAATATACATAAATCAAATCTTCAGATACAATCAAAAGGATTGCGGACTTACAATTTAAATCAATCTTTTAAAAATGCTTTCTTTAGAATACATTTTATTTTATTTATTTTCTTTAATTTTTTTTAAAAGAATAAATAAAGTTCTATCTATGATTAGTTAAACAGACACTTAATAACACACACACTGAAATAAAAAGTTAAAATTATTATGTAAAATATTATTTACAAATTTGTAAGTATTCCCATTATCAGTAATTTTTATTGTTTATCATATTTGCATAAGTCGAAAATCCTTAATTTTCAATTTTCGATTGGTTGCGGTACCAAAAGACATTCACACAAACCATTAATCATTGGTGCTTAGCGTTGTTTCATTTCATTGATAAACAGCAGCCCACAAAATCGAATGGCTCTCTAAATCATTTACCCTAATGCCATTCAAATTAGCCTAACATTTATCAAATCAGTCCCAGTCCAACCTAGAGAGAGTAGCTGCCATCTTTTAGGTATATGAATCATTCTGCCTAATGAATGTGTCTGTCACTCGCTGTCAACACGTTGCTTAGTTGGGATCCCTCCAATCTCTGCCCGACTCCCAAATATGAAATGGAGCTGTGGCGCACAAGGGGAACTCTCTGTCAGCTGGTTCACGGAGATCATATAGAAGAGGATGGGTGTATGCGTGCTATATTTAATACAGAGTGACATTAATGTCAGGCACAATTAGCCAAGGAAGAGCAACCAGCGCCAATGGATAAGCGGAAAATGCTACACGACTGCAGGAAAAAACAACAAGAAGCAATCAAAAAACGATAAACGAGGCGCGCAGAACGCGCCACCAGAAATAATTTGACATGCCCCTTCCATCCTCCCGAGCAGAAGATATATGTGGATATATATTGGTAAGCGAGTACATTGCGTGATGAGATGATTTTGTTATTGCAGCTTTAGATTTTGATTCATTTTTTCAATGCTCTTTTCTGTCTTTGGTTTTTCGTTTTTTTTTTTTTTTTTGCGTCAGCTTCTTGTAGTCTTAAATTTTGTTTTTTGGTACGTGTGTGAACCGCTGAACTATAAAATCTTTTGGCCGTGGCCTTTTGTCTGGCTTTGTAGCAAACTGGTAAACAAACAATTACACAACAAAGCGGCTGCAAATGGGCCAGAGATACAGCTAGAGACACCTACCAAAATAATAGAGCAGACAATAGGCAATCCCCGAAACTCAAGCACGGTGGCATCTCATCTTCTACCCCTCACATTCGAATCCATACCTATCAATTGTTTGGCCTTTTAATCCCGGCCTGCGGCTTCCATCATCCATCTCTCCTGCAGACAACTCAATATACACTTTCCATTTACTTCAGCTACAATTACAGTTGCGATTGAATTTGCGAATTTTGCCGGTACTGCCGAAGCTGATACGCTTGGATTGATCTTTGCAGATCGGGGGAAACTCTGCCATGTGCTGCCCCTGTTGCTGCTGCTGCCGGTGGTGTTAATATATAAAAAACAGTGCCCACAGTTTCTTTTCTTTTTTGCTTTTTGCTTAACGTTTGCAATTTGTGCGCCGTTGACGCTTTTTTCACAGCCGGCGCGTGGTATAAAAGCCAAATCATATAAAAAGATACACTGCATGTTTATATTGAATTTAGCGCAAATGATACCAATGTGCCACAGTAGAGCAAATGCAACAGTTTCTGCGTAGATTATTATGTGTAAATTACACGGCAGAAATAAAAGAAAGAAATTGCAAATTTTAACAAAAAAAATATATTATAATATTTTTACTAAATTTGTAAAGTATAGTTTTGCTTTATTTATAAGATTTTTATAAAAAAAAAATAATTGCAAAACATTTAAAATGAACATACATAGATTAGGTAATGAAAAAAGTAAAAATCAAGGTGAAAATATTGGAATAAACTAAGCTAATAATTTAAAGCTACATTTTCAAAAAATTCAACAATTAACTCAATGGAAATATATATATATTTAATATAATATTTGCAATTGCAAATGTTCCCAAAAAAGATATAATATTATTACTAATTATATTTATAGCTGTGCCCATCGTTTTTTTTTTTTATTAAAATACACATTCAACGTAAACAATTTATGCATAGATTAGTACATGAATGCTACTAAAAACATTATAAAAGCATTCCAAGACTATTCGGAAATCTAAAAAAAAATATAATTTGGATATAAGAATCGTCTTTACCTTAGCTATATCTTTTTTAGGTAAAAATTAAAAAATATAGCATATGGATGGTTATTTAATCAATGAAGACTTTGAGAGGCAAGTTGACGATTAACTAGACAATTTGCCACCTGCAGCCACTGTGCGCTGATTCGCCTTCCCCACTATTAAGTAGCTAGCTAAAGAGGAGGAAGCAGCAAACAGACTCCACCATATAAACGGCTGCGGATGGCGCGGCGTCTGCGTCTGGGGCATAGATCAAAGCGTGCCGCCAATGCTGAGCGGCCTGCAAAACGGTTAAATCTTTTGAAATGTGCGCACTTTTTGACACCCAATTTGTTTAGAAGTGCACGCCCCACCCAGTCCCCAATAGATCGACAAACGGATGAGATAGGGGCACAACAATTGTGGGGGAAGACAGCAGTAGTTCATAAAAACGGGACGTGGCAAAGGTGAGTGAGAGACTTCATTCGGTTAGTCAGTGGGCCACAATTTCTGCGAATTTCATTAATAAAAATGTCGAAAGTGTTTGACGTAAAGTGAGCAGGCACATACACAGACACACACGCACACCCCTAACCATCAGACACACACACACACATGCATACACGCATACACCTGCATAGACAGGTAGCACTATCAAACGAATTGTTGATTTGGCGTTTTTGTTTTTAATAAAAATTCAAAAGATTTACAGCACACAAGTAATTCCACTTAAATTGTTGTAATGGAGCACTAAAGTAAGGTGTAAGAGGGAGGCACAAAAACAACACGTCATTTCATTCATAAAATGAGAAAAGAAAAAAAAAACGTGGAAAATGAAAATGAAAATGGAATTGTTGCAAAGCAAATGCTTAATTAAGATTTTTCCAAATAAAAATGCAAGAAGGGGCAAAAATCTATGGGATATACTCGCACTCGTCGTAATAAGTTTATTGATTTGGGAAATGCCACAGCCGGATGTTTACGTCTTGGTTGCTCGCTCGACGGATAGATGGATGGTTGGATGGTTGGATGGATGGATGGATGCCACAGGCAATCATAAGGAACGTGTGAAATGTGCAGGGATTATATAGGGTTCAAATGCCGTTACCACTTCTCCCCACACACACACGCTCACATACAGATCCTGCTTGGCCAGCAAGTTGTTAAGTTGGTAAGTCAATCCACGCTTAGCAAGTTACGGAATTTCCATAGATATTTCCATTTTGCATTTGCCAAAGTCAAAACATACTGTGTGTCCGCGCATTAAGTTGGGAAAAGACACAGTCCACGTTTTGGCAGAAGGCTGGATTTATTTGTACAAAATGACTTCGCAAATGAGATTCGAATTCGTACTCAGCTCTGTTCTTTTATATTCTGTTCTGTTCTGTTCTCTTCTGACCACCGAATGTGTCAATATTATCATGGGCCGGACCTATGCAAACACTTCTGTTCAGTTCTGGGCCTCACAGCATGCCATCTTGGCACACAGCTACCTGCTGTGGACGAGGTGTGCATAGTTCGGTTAATGTCCAACACCTTCGCACTTGAATCAGTCGCAACGTGACCTGTGGCCCCGACACGGGATTTTCACTTATGAATGAATGCGCACAGAGAGAATCTCGCAAGCTGCCACAAGTGCCACATGCACCGATAATCGATGTGATTAGGCCGTGTCGTAAACTGTAACCCCCAGTCGACCAATCAATAATTAAAACCCCAACGAGAGAAAAAGGGAAAAACTCGGTGACGTATTTAGACAGCCACTGACAGCCAAGCAGACTCAAGAGAATCAGGGAAATTCAGGTTTTTGCATCAAGTCGAATCTCAAATACTCTAAAAATCCGAAACCGAAACGAAAAATTACAAAACTAACCTGCACTTTATTTTTTGATAAACACTGTTGATAAAGACTGTCTTCTATATATCGCTGATAATTCAGTCAGATAAAACAACGTATATTTATTTCAATTTAGTTTTCACTAAATTTAAGTGGGAGAACAAATGTTACATGGTAAAATTAATTAACGCACTAAGCAATTGATATCACTCATAAGAAAGTTATCAAACCATATGCCAGAAAGAGCATCGATACAGCTGGGTATTAAAAATAGCTGCATGACAACGCACAAAATTTGTTGACTGCCCCGAGGGCGATAGAGAAGGAAATGAGCTGCACTTAAATGCATGCGAGAAAACCACTTGATACCAACAAGTGGATAAGAAGCCACCACCACGACACAAACGATGCCCAAACGAACTATCAATGTCAGTGAATTGGCAAAAAATTTAAACTCAATTTGTATGCAGGCCAGAGTCCGGCCCGAGGAAACCCTTTACTTTGACACACCTCAACAACGGCTGCGGCCTCAAGTGGCATCCACACACATCGTCGCCGTTGTCTGCCGTCTGCCGTTGCATTAATGCGAGATGAACACCCAGTTGGCCAGCCAGACAAGATAAAGCCAGCAAGCAAGCCATACTCCAGCTCCAGGGGCCTAAGCTGCTGAAGCATGCGTATATCATCAGTGCACAACAAATCTTAATGATCGTTAAGGCTGCGCGAGGCGTTGATGACGCGACCATAGCCCATGACCAGGCACTTTATGAATGCCCAACGATCGAACGAACGAGCGAACGAATAAGCGATCGAAAATGGTGCTCGGCTTTGGGCCCCATTCATTGATTCATTCATTTCATGCATTTACCCCGAAATCAAGTGCTCGAAATGCTTTGTACAATGATCTTAGCCTGCATTGGTCTTACACATCTCCCTCTCTTTTTTTCACTCCTTAAATATTATTCTTGTTTTTTTTTTTTTTTATTATTATTTATTATTATGTACCATCGTATATGCATATTATACCATCCTCTTAAAATTAAATACATTACAAAGCGCTTGGCAAATGAGTTTGGAAACATAATTAGAATTTGCAGCCAACAGAGAGAATGCGCCACTCAATCAATCAATATAATACAATACAAAGTGCAGCATTATTGCATCAATTATACACATAAGTATAAAATATAATATATAACTTGTTAGGGGGAATAATAATTATTAGTAACATAGTATTGCGTGTGTGTATGTGTGTGTAAACGCATTTTAACTAACACGGGAGTGAATACTTTTCGATACATGCAACTGAGTGTTAGCAATTCTTTCCGGTGCTATCCCATATTTGGAAGGTATTTTTCTTTTTTTTCTCTTTTAGTTTTTAAAGCCACAAATGCGTCTAAATTACGGAAAGGAGGCCTGCGTACGGCAACACTTGTCTTTTTCGCAACAATTTCCTAGCTTTCATTAAATTTGTAGATGCTTTTCTATATAGTTGGCTCGGTGTTCCAATGCTTAGTTTTTGAATTGAAACACTAGTATCAAAATGATGGCCAATAGTACAGCGAATAGGATGGCAGCCAGAATAAGCTTCTTCTTTCGCACTTTGTTCTAAGTGGGGTGCAAACAATTAAATTCAATTAAATATGAAATCAATTTTTGCATATTTTTAACTACTCACCCTATATGAGCTAGCCTTGCGCAAATTTTCTGTGCCTTGTGAAACGAAAATGCTTGTTTGCTCTACTTGCGATTCAATTGAATCCACAGTAACGCCCTGCTCATAAACCATAGCACCCAGATTCTTGTAGATCTCATTGACACCAACAATATTGTTCTCTAGCTCGCGTATGGCACGCTCCTGTTCCTCCAGTGCCTGCAGATCGGCGTCCTCCTGCATTTGCGTTTGGATTTGCTGCTGTTGCTGTTGCTGATTTGATTTGCGATTGAAAAAGTTGTCCTCGAAGAACGAACCATTGTCATTGTTCGCGCTGCCATTGGCGCTGCTCGAGCGCGTCGAGCCTGGCGGATGGGCGATGCTGTAGTTCTGTGCACGCGCCTGGTGCAACGCACTTCTCTCAATGTCTGCTGTCTTGCGTTGCACGGCCTTTGGAAGAAGCCAAATGACAAAGATGACTAGCATGCTTATCACCAAAAACAAACAAAAGCAAGATTAGCATACCTGAAAGGCGGTCAATGCCGCTGTGAAATCATCAACAAGGCGATCACGTTGCATTTTCAAATGTCGCTCCTTGCATTTGTCCACCTCCTTCAACTGATTGTTGGTATCCGTCACCAGCTGCTTGGTGTAGGTCATTAACTGATGACTTTGTGTGGCATGCATTATAATAGTATTAGCATGTACATTTAATAAATATAATGTGCTTTGCCTTTATGATGACAAAGTCAAAGCCCAGCTAATTGAAACTTACAGCTTCTTTTTCAATTCAGGCGAATCCTGTGGCGTATTCAGCTGATTAACCATACGCTGCATAGTGGACACTGCGGTAGAAAGGGACAGCATAGCGATTAGTCATAGGTTCAAATACACACGCCCCAACAGAAAGCAACAAACAATACATTTACTCACCATTTTGTTGTACTTTTTCAATGCTGGTCGCGATTATTTGTGCCAGTCGTTGAAAGTCAATCTCGTTTAAACCACCTCCGCCACCCCCAACTCCACCGCCTCCCCCACCGAGGCCATTCTCCATATGCTGCAAATCCATGCTTTCGTATGCAGACACTTTGCTGGCGATATTTTCTTATTTGCAGAATCAAGTCTTTGTTGTTTGCCTTGCTAGAAATGTTGAGAAAGTGATAACTGTGCGCAGTTAGAGATTGTGATACTTATATCATTATATGCGTTTCAACCAATTACACCTGTATGCAACCTTGTATGTGTCTCGAGTTATTTTCCTTTATTGTTCTTTGTGTCATTGCTGCAGGATTGTTTGTGTTCGTATTGTTTTTTTATTTCAGTTCAAACCACCCACCTTATTTGCCCGTTGATTTCAATAAGTGAACTATGTTACAATAACAATATTTGTCTAGCGTATTTCAATTAAACACAAAAATTTTTGCACACAAAACAACTTTTTTAATAGGCGAAAAACAAAGCGTGCCCGTATCTTGGATTCCTAAATATATCATTACCATTATAGCACCAAACATTTGGTATTTTCTGGCAGTGAATAAATTGATATACCAAAAATAAGCAAACTAAATCGATAGAGTTATCGGTTAGAGTGACCATAAACTCAATTTAAAAGTATCGATACTCATCTTTACAAACTAAAAATTTAAAACGGATTTTGTTCACCCAATTAAAAATTCTTAAAATAAAATACATTTCTGGTAGCTTGGATAATTAGAGTTTTTTTGACGATAAAGAGAATGCACTACCCAACAAATTTTCACTTGGTTATTATTATATATATATACATAAATATACATACATATATAAAGACACATTTCAAATTAGGTAGCATGTCACAACGCTTAATTTGTGAATTGAAACAGTGCTATCAAAATGACGACCAATAGTAGAGCGAACAGGATTGCAGCAATAATCAGCTTCTTCTTCCAACCAGTAATCTAAGTGGGGGATATTCATTTGCATATAAATTAAATCATTTTATGCCTGCAACACACACTCGTTTATACCTACACTTTTTAGGCTGAAATCCCGAAAAGGAGAAGAACGTTCATAGTTTTCATAATGCTGTAAGTCATTGATCCCAGGACAGCCAATCCTCTTCTCCCCATCCATCCATGATTTTCTCATAAGCTCCAGCATCTCTTCTAACTTTAAATCATCAATTTGTTTACGACTGTGTATTTCCTGCTGCTTATGGTTATCTAATGCGTGATTGCCATTATTAGCGGTGTCTTTGACACTGCGCGAAGTTTTGACACTTATAATTTCACTATCCATCTTGTAAACTACTCAACCCCGTTCGCTAATAAAATATAGTATTTGAAATTACTCAGTTAGTTGGAGAGCTTAAAATATGTTTAAAATACATACAATTAATTACTTATTAAGCTAATTTCAAGAAAATTGACTCGAGAAGTTATCGTCACGGAACTAATCTTATTTTCAGACTGACTCGGCTCGTTTATTTAAAGATAATTTACCTATTACTGTGCAGGTCTATAAGTTTTACGTATGTATGTACATATGCATGATTTACATACTCCTCAAACGCATTTATTTACTTAAACCGCAGCTTCTTATCCGTAGGCAATATAAAAATAAATATATGACGCTGTTATTTCCTCATCTTTTAGAAATGAAATTCCAATACTCTGCTTCTCTTAAAATGCAATACTAGCATTATAACTTCTTAGTTTTCATTTGGGTCATCCATTTTAAATTAGGAATTGAGGGCTCCACTTGCCGAGCCCCAAAACAAACGGGGCGTTGCGAGTAAACATCCATAACATCCATATTCTCTAAAAATCGAGAATAGTTATCTAGGGTCTTCTGCATTTCTAGTTGGGTTTGGCGCTGCTGATGCTGATTTAATTTACGATTGTCATTATTAGGACTATCTTCATCACTGCACGAGTCTATGCGGTCCTCAACTTTATTGTTCATCTCGAGATTTCCAATCTTCTTTACTTTCTCGAAGACGGGTTAAATAGATAAAATTAAGCAGAAACGACATGCATTTTTATTTTAGTACTTACAATTACAATAGTATTAAGCTAATTTCAAAAGAAAAGACGTGAAAAGACGCGGAATGGAGAAGTGATCGACACAGAATGAAACTTGTATTCACTAAGGTCGTATTTATATTAAATTATAATAAAAAAAAAAACTAAAAAAAAATATGTTTATTCACGTACTTGTCACACAAATGTAATATTTCTTTATTTATTTTTGCTTTACCCGCAGTTTCATCGCACCCGCAGACAATATTAAAATAAGAAATATGACAGTGGTATTTCCGCAACTTCCGGAAAAGGTTATTCATTATTTCTTTAATAATAATTTCTTATTGCATAATTTGTATTATTACAACAGTGTTTTTAATTATACGAATCCGTTTTTTTAAATATCTTATATCGAAAGCTAAATTGTACTAATGATTATATATAATCTTTATATAAATAAATCGATAGCTATAGATGTATAGTAAATAACATGATTGGTCTCAGCAATTGAAACAAGCATACACAGAATATCGATATTTGTATTTTGTAAGAATGGTTGAAAGTTTTAACTTGAAACCCCAACTTGAAACACCAATGAACGCGCGAAAAGTAAATTTAAATGACGTAAATTTACTCGTTGAAATTGTATTGAAATTACTTTCAATAATACAATTGCATCAGTATTTAAATTCGTTTTAAAATTAATATAAATAATTGTTTAATTGTTTATTTATTTATTTAACACCTTCATCTAAAGCAACATATGAAATGAGAAACCCGTTTTAAATATATTCAATACAATTTTGGTTAAGTTTAATGATCTGTCTTAAATGTTTTTGGTATGGGATGGGATAAATTTATATACACAGATATATATAGGTAAATGAATACGATACTTATCTAAGCAATAACATAATACATATCATTAAATATTGCTTAAAACAGGAATTCAAATTACCTTCTACTCAGTCGTAGTACTTTCAACAGTACATTATAAATACTGAGTCAGCCCGTCAAAATGACAATCTAATAAGTGGCAATTAGTAATTTTATAACAATAACAATACTGCATCGTAATACAGAATTTTGAATACATTAAAACAAAAACAGTTAATATTTGTATTAGAAATCATTTATTTAATAGACGGCTACTTCTAAGAATCTTATACCTTAATAAAGTAAAAATTAAAATATATTCCCTAAAACTTACTAATTACATTTTATTTACATATGTATGTATGTTCACATGCAAATTTGTGCATAAATTTTGAAAGGTCTTGAGTTAGATCTGGGAAAGATCTATAAAATATGGTTAAATAAGAAATGGTTTGTCTTTGGATCATGTGCAGGTGCAGTAGTCGATTTAGAATAGCGGTTTGTCCCATTTTTATTAAAATATGTATATTCCGAATGAATAATTTAAGCTCACGAGATACAAGCTGCACAAGTCTCGCCTTCGGGTTATCTAATGAGACCGGTATTCAAATAAAGAGCGAGTTTTTAACGTTGACCGTTCGTCTTCTTCAATAAAAACTAATATCGTTTTGAATCTTTTGAAACATATATAAATAAGCAAGTATTCCCTTTCAAGCCGCTTAATCAGTTCTCGAGCGTCGCAAAGTCGACTTCAATACGGTTACGACGTTTTGACATACTGCAGTCCGATACTGACTCTGAGATACCGTCCACAAAAAAGTCGAAAGTTACGAGAATTCATCAAAAAATTCGTTTGTCGCGACAATGCGTGCTTTCTGGTTAACGCTCTCCATTCAAGTTGCTTTGTGCTATTGCCATTACACTTATGAGCCAGGTGCGTGACTTCTTAACAGTGTGACATATTTATTAACAAAGAAGCTGCAGTCGATTTCTGCTCAACGCGAAGATACCCGATATCCATCACTAGAAAGGAAAAGAAAATAATGTTACAACCGAATAGCAACAGCTATAAATATATTAAGTCACACAAAAAACAGCTATTAAATTATTTTTGAAAGCGTAGCAATATTAATAAATTTATATGAACTAATACAGTTCAGTGTCAGACTATAATAGATCTTAAAGTTTTCGAGAGTTTATTTTTACTCCATTTTCGGATTTAATGAACATTTAATCTGTAATCAAAGAACCAAACGGTAAAATATTGCATGACATACTATAACTGCACAGCAATAAGACAGTTTACAAAAAAACAACTACATGTGGGTCAAGTTTGAGGTCAAAGTTCGTATGGAAACAGGGGCAAAGTTGTTTTAAAAACCTGCTATATGCATATAGTACTTTATGGATTTTATTTCTACAACTCGTTGTTTATATACGCTTGAATTGTCCGCTTGAATAAATTACTATACCCTTGTAATTCTATTAGCTACCAGGTATAAAAATAACAAATAGTAAAAGTGTGAACAATCGAAAGCAGAATACACAAACACACAAAACGACTGACGTCTAACCTAGTGATAATCTAATTCTGATATGTTAACTGTTTGTGAATTTCAATAAAAGAAATTAGTACTTTCGCTCTTCTCTTTTCTCCTGCAGACCCCACTTGGAACATTCGATCAACCAACGAACTAAAGGATAAGAACTTTTGGTATCATGATGCTCAGCGCACAGTCTTTGATAAGCTGGCACAGCAGCCGAATCTATATCTGGCCAAGAATGTAATCTTCTTCTTAGGCGATGGAATGTCGGTGCCAACAGTTACAGCTGGACGCATTTACGATGGGCAGTTGAAGGGCCAAATTGGGGAACGTAATCGTCTGGAGTTTGAGAAGTTCGAATACGTGGGTTTGTCGAAAGTAATTATTCCTACAACTGCCAGAGTGAAATTGTCAAAATAGAAATGTAATTAGTATTCTCTGTAGACGTACTGCGTCAACAAACAGGTTGCCGACTCGGCCTGCACTGCCTCGGCCTATTTATCGGGTATTAAGGCCAATTACCTGACAATCGGTGTCTCCGCCGATGTTCAGTTAAACGATTGTGCTAGTGCTCAACAGCCGGAACATCGGCTCTCCTCCATTGCAGCCTGGGCACAACGGGCACATAAATCCGCTGGCCTGGTGACCACAACACGTGTTACCCACGCGAGTCCAGCTGGCGTCTATGCCCATACCTCTAATCGGGATTTCGAGAGTGATAAGGATGTGCATGACCTGGGTCAAAATCCAAGCGATTGCCCTGATATAGCGCAGCAACTGCTCGAAGGTGTGGGCAAGAACTTAAAGGTCGTCTTGGGTGGCGGTACTAAAAAGTTTCTGCCCAACACCATGACTGACATTTATGGAAATGTTGGCGATCGTCTTGATGGACGCAATCTTATCGAGGAGTGGCAGCAGAGCAAACATCAGGGCAATGCACGCGTCGTCTTCAATCGTACCGAACTGCTAAATACAGATCTGCGGCAGACTGACCATCTGCTGGGTTTATTCAATGCCTCGCACATGGCTTATCATTTGGACGACAGCATTGATACTCCCACACTCGCGGAGATGACTGAAGCAGCCATAGAAGTTTTGTCCTCAAACCCCTTGGGTTATTTCCTGTTCGTTGAAGGCGGTCGCATTGATCATGCTCATCACGAGACCAAAGCGAAGAAGGCATTGGACGAAACGGTTCAATTTTCAAATGCTGTTAAACGGGCACGCAGGTTAACGGATCCTTGGGATACTTTGATTGTAGTCAGCGCTGATCACGGACATACCATGACCATAAACGGTTATTCGGACATTGATAATAGCATTACCGGTCTAAGCTCGGAGCTGAGCGATATTGACAATTTACCCTACGCCACTTTATCATATGCCAATGGACCGGACTACCAAAGGTTCTATACTGCGGCTGTAAACGGTTCCGTTGAGCGTGTTGACCTCAGAAATCTAAACATTGGCGACAAGGACGAGAGATATCCGCATGGGGTCCCCATGTCCGAGGAGACGCACGGTGGAGGCGATGTAGCCGTATATGCCAATGGTATTTGTCAAAATTAATGGATATTCTCTAAACAAGTGACTATATTTATAATTTTGCAGGTCCTTGGGCACACTTGTTTAGCGGCGTCTATGAGCAAAATACGTTACCACATCTAATGGCCTATGCTTCCTGCATTGGACCAGGAATCAAAGCGTGTGATCTCCGGCCTAATCCTTATAATACCTACAGGCCTTAAGGTATCAATTGTTATTAAAAAATATATATAATGGGAATGTTATAAATAAAACAAAAAACATCATGAACTAAATTATTTGGTAATAAATTAATAATATAAATTTTTGGACATGTGGGTATCGATTTTAGTTTTTCAATTATTTAAACTGAATAATTTAATCAGAGTTGCATTGATGTACAATGCGCATCGAGCCCCGCGCTCTTTAGTATTTATCTGCATTTTCTGTACGGTCACTCTGCACACCTCCGCCATTTTAGCTGTAGCTGCAGAAAATTTTTTCGCAACACAAGAAACGCCGTGTTGTTTATAATGTAAATATAAAATATATGTATATAACGCATATACACATAACAATAATAATTAACAATAATTGTCAACAACGGTCGCTACTTGCAATTGTACGTTTGCCGCTTGCCGGTGGCTTGGCCCTGCTTGCTTAACTGTACGAGCTACGAGCGGCTTGAGATTGTGAGCGTGTGTGCGTGTGTGTGACTAAAAGTGAAAAATAAAGTGTGCACCGCTAAATAAATAAGTTCGTCGCGTGTGTTTTGAATTAGATTTGGTGCATTTATAGCTCACGCAACCATGGCCGACGGCGTGGTGCTGGACTTGTATGCTGAGGATTTGGACAAAGATTTCGCCGGTCAAGCGCAGGTAAGTGTCACAACTACAATGCTAAGTACACTAATGTATGTTCTTCATGTATATGTATGTGTGTACTCTGCGGTATAATTATTAAATAACATTGTTGATATTTTCAAAATATCGATATACAAATACAAATACACGAACACATGCTCGATCTTTTAAGGATGAATTCGGTGGTGATGGGGTCGATTTGTACGATGACATCGGGGGACCAACTGAACCCGTAGCTTCGAGCGGCGGTGGCGGTGGCGGGACTCCGACCGGAGAAGGCACCTCCGGCCCAGGCAGCGTCGACGGATCATCGGGTGGCGTTGGACCCAATGGAGTTTACCATCAGGGTAGTGGTAGTCAAACTCCAACGATGAATCGCCGCTATCAGCTGTATGTGGGCAATCTGACCTGGTGGACCACGGATCAGGACATCTCGAATGCATTGCGAGACATTGGCGTCAACGATCTGCAAGAAGTGAAATTTTTTGAGAATCGTGCGAATGGTCAATCGAAAGGCTTCAGCGTTATATCGCTCGGCTCCGAGCCCAGTCTACGCACCGTGCTCGACCAATTGCCCAAAAAGGAGATGCATGGCCAGACTGTAGTGGTCACCTATCCGAGCAAGCAGGCGCTCACACAATTCGAGAGTCTGCAGAAGACACGTCCAGTGCCGCCACCAAATATGGGCGGTCCCATGCCACCACATCCTGGTGCACCGCAAGGAGTGCCGCCAGGGCATACGCCGCGAATGAATCCCAACATACCGCCTGGTCAGTATCGACCGCATATGTCGCAAGTGCCGCAGGTGGGACCCAACTCCGGACCACCACGCATGCAGGTGAGTTTTCTTTTGATTTAACATTTATTATTTGGGTCTCTTGCATTCCATTTTTTTTTACTGCTGCTGTTGTTTATATTATGACCATAAGTTATAACTTTGTTTGCGATTACCCGTTTAGAACACGAGTGTTACCAAACAAAACATAACACAAATAAGTTCTTGAGTTTATTGGGATTGTTTCGCGCTCGCAAATATTAAAAGCCTATTAACAAACGCCATTTACATTTGTTATTTAACTTTTCTCATTGAAATTGTTCTGAATGCAAAATTTTTGATACACACACAAGTCAAATAATTGGTCGCAAAATTAAATGTACGGCAAATATGCGACAATTAATTGCATAACTTTTATATATGTAATTTTTATAATTGTTAGCCACATATAATTATTTATTTTATTAGGATATTGTTGTTCCTTTTTATTTTGTAACATATTCTGAGCAGACTGTGTAAAGTTATAAACAGTTTATGTTTAAATGCTAAAATATGTGAACTTTCAAACTTAGCCAGATCAATAATTTGATAGTGTGCATATTTTGGTATTTAAGAGAGCAAAAATCGATTTTAAGACTGTTAATCTTGTTATTTATGGTTTTAAGTGCAATCAAATATGTTTTGGTTTAATAAAAACAAAATTTCAGAGCAATTTTTAATAGAAGTCTTTTTTTATATTCATAGTGTATTTTTCTTTTGTATCTTTATATCTAAGTTCTATACTTAATCGTTAGTATTATTTAGTATACTTTAGATCAATTGTTTTAGACAGTTTTAGTTAGTATATGAAGACCTCAATTTGTTTTTATTGATGATCATTTTGTATTTTGTAAATGTGCGGCATTTTGTTATGATGATGATGATCGATCCTACCTGAATACAACACAAACATACATGTAACTCTAATGTAATGCAACCAACAGCCGCGTACGGTCAACCAGAACGTGGTCAGCCAGACCGGTGTCATCTATGGGAATAAGCAGGGTGGTGGCCCAATGCCGCCCCATCCCGGCGTGCCACAAGGCGTACCGCCAGGCCATGCACCACGAATGAATCCCAACATGCCGCCTGGTCAATACAGGCCCCACATGTCTCAAGTGCCGCAGGTGGGACCCAACTCTGGACCACCACGCATGCCGGTGAGTTTTCATTTAACTAATATATCTATGCCTACCCATCAACGGGTAGATAGGGTATATTCCTAACAATTAAATAAGCCAACAATATATATGTATATATGCATATTCTATCTATAATAACTATAAAATATCTAATTATAATACAGTATACAAACGAATCCGAAACAAAAAAAAAAAAAAAAAAAAGATACCGAACTAACCATATTAAGTTAACTAAGTGATTAATTGTATTCAGAACATTTAAATAACTGCACATGATTGTAATTGTAACATCCCCCAACACACACCACCAACACTTGCACCAACTACATCTCCATCAACATTCTCGACGAGGCTGCAATAATCAATAATCGTAACTGGCACAGTTGCATCCCTAATCCAGTGTCAAGTTGTTACTATTAAGCTGTAGTCATTAAGCTGTATGTGTTTTGTGATTTTTTTTATTTTCAGTTCCAAGGAGGTCCAATGGGTATGCCAGTACGTGGACCAGGACCCGGTCCTGATTGGCGCCGTCCACCGATGCATGGAGGCTTTCCACCGCATATGCAGGGCCCGCCACGTCCTCAAATGGGTCCGGGACCACCACCCGGCTTGGGTGGACCACATGGCGCACCTGCACCTCATGTGAATCCAGCATTCTTCAATCAACCCGGGGGCCCACCACCGCATCCGGGTATGGGAGGACCACCGCATGGTCAGCCCGGACCACAGCCAGGCATGAACATGCCACCACAGCACGGACCACCGCCTCATTTTGCACAACAGGGCGGGCCACGTAATCCTTGGCCAGGTCCACCACAAGGCAAGCCACCGGGAGCATTCCCTGATCCACAGCAAATGGGTCCGCAGCTAACGGAGGTGGAATTCGAAGAGGTTATGAGCAGAAATCGCACGGTCAGCAGCTCGGCAATTGCCAGGTAAGTGTCCTAATTCCAACTCTGTTGATTTATTTGTAATTTTGTATATGCATCTCCTAGAGCTGTTTCGGATGCTGCAGCTGGCGAATATTCGAGCGCCATCGAGACGCTGGTTACTGCCATTTCGTTGATTAAGCAATCCAAAGTTGCGCACGATGAGCGCTGTAAGATTTTGATAAGTTCGCTGCAGGACACGCTGCATGGCATCGAAGCCAAGAGCTATAATCGTCGCGAGCGTTCGCGCTCACGAGATCGTTCCCATCGCAGCCGGCAGCGTCGGGAACGGTCAACTTCACGTTATCGTGAGCGCTCACGTGAACGAGAACGTGATCGCGATCGTGAGCGTGAACGTGATGGAGGGTAAGTTGAAATATATTATATGTATATATTAGAATTAGATTCGAATTCTTCTTATTAATTAAATGTGTTTGCTTCCTTGGAATAGTTACCGAGAACGTTCACGCAGTCGTGAGCGTGAGCGGCAGGCGCCGGATCATTATAGGGACGATAGGTAAATTACATTTGGTTGATTGCGAAGTGTGTGAAACTAACTATTATTTATTTTAATAGCAGCAGCCGATCCGCACGACCACGTAAGTCCCCGGAGCCAGTTGTTGCCGAAACAACGGAAGCAGCCTCATCAAAGCGATACTACGAGGAACGGGAACGTTATCGTTCATCGGATCGGGAGCGACGTGATCGGGATCGAGACCGTGAGCGTGAGCGCGAACGTGATCGGGATAGACGTGAGGAGCATCGTTCAAGGCATTGATTGCTCGAAAAGCGATAGCAAAAGTAACAAACTATATACCTACACACACACACACATAAAAACACCTCCTAGACACTCTTATTAACACATAATAATGCAGCAAATGCCACAAGCTGGAAAGCCCGACACAACAAATTTAACAAATTTTGATTTGTATCTAACATTACCAATACGTAGGATATGAGTATGGCATAACATAGTTTCTCCTAGACGTACTAAAGTAAGCCGAAATGTTGAACAAGGAAAACAAATCCAGCAACTCAATTGGACGACGAACTGCCACGCCCACACCATCAATTCACCTTATCTTCATGATCCCCACTACAACTTCGTGCAGTCGGTTGAATGCTTCAACGCGGGACAACGAAACAAAGCGTGGATGGACAGCAGCTACAGACAAATTGAGCTCCAGAATCGTCGTCTACCCCGCAGAATTTCAATATTATTGTACTTTAATATTTCGGTTTATTTAATAAAAACATATATATATGAAAAAACAAAAAAAAATTGTTCAAAAAAAAAACTAAATACTCGAACTATTCTGCGTTGTGTGTCTCCTTGTACTTTATAAGAACAAAACAACATAGCTTATGAAATTATATAATTAAATTGTACAACTACAACGCATTTATTTTAAATAATATTGTTACAAATAACACTTGCATCTCTTTGCAAAACGTTAAAGCTTTTGCCAAATGAGGCCAAATCAATCGTAATAATCGCAAATGTATTCAAAGATATTCTTTTTTGTAAACTCTTATACATGCATTTATTTAAAATTGATTTTATTTACCTACATTTAAGTCAAGTTTACTGTGCGCGTGAGTGAAAGATATTTTCATAGTTTTAATTATTGACTGATCTTATCTAAATGGATAAGTAGTATAGAGACAAAATGAATTTATAGCAATATATGAATACGATGTATATATATGAATGGTGTGAATGAGAATGAATGTCACGTAATTAAGACTTAATATTTTTACGAATAACAAAACAAAGTCCTTATCAGCATTTATCGTAGAATTTGATCGCGACCAACCTTTTATGTAGTTGCTGTGTATTATCGAATTTATTTATTCTTATTCTTTAACCTTTTTTATTTTTATTTATACAATGTACTCAAAACATTTGTAAATGATATTCAACTCTTAAAATTGCTATACTAATCCCGATGACATTTGTATAATTAATAGTTTTCAACATTTACATAGTATATATTTGTAATTTTCTTAGGTCTGATCTAACACGCAGTATTATGAGCTTATCGGTTGGCTACTACTTGTAAACAAACCAAGTCTGTCTTATACAAATTGAACTGTGATTTTTGAGAGAAACTCAACATACAAATATACTGTAAATCATGCAAAATACAGGTAAAGTTTTACAAACATATTTTTGTGAAAATCTAGCTAATAAGTGCGCGTCTTGTTTGTTGATAAAAATCATAACAACATTTAGATAATCGCATTTATGTCACACGTATTAAGACCATACGTAATTTTTACTATTTATACTTTCAATTATTGTTTATAAATTTACTCACATTCTTATTTAATTGAAGATTACTATTTAACACATTTTTTACGTAAATGACATGCAATAAAATAATAAAAACAACAAACAAATATATAGTGAGAGGGTATCGTTAATAGCTACGAACTCTTCAAACAGTATCTTATGGTAATCAATTTCAAACTGAAGGCAATTTGCGCGCCGATAAATATTAAGAGATGGAATTACGATGATGCCTTATACAAACAATCGAAATTATCGGAGTTTTATAGCAGGCAGCTTTGACAGCGCGTAACTCCAGCCAACGCTTTGGCGAAAGTTTCTAAAAGGGCGAAAATATTCTTATGCTAGCAACTTTAAGTCGATTTTATATATTTATTTAGGCATGCGCACAATTAATCTAATAACACACTAATGCATCTTTCGTGAATCAACAACAAGTTTGTGACAGCCATTCCTCCTATCGTGTGTATACCAATTAGCTTTTGATAGCGACGAACAGCTGATGGAAAACCTGATGACTTCCAGAAGAAGCCAAAAAGAAAGAAGGTGATGAAATATACACAGAGAACGTAGTAAACGTCGTAAAATCAATCAGTTAAATTAACAAAGAGCAGATAGTCACAGTTCACATTTATAACTCCTCCGTTCGATCAACAAAAAATAAGCAGCTTAACAAATAGTATTCAAGTGCGCAAATAAGGATAACAGTATGGTGGATACAGCTCAAAACTTAAACGATCGTTTTCAACGATTCGTCAATGGCATCGGCGACCGATAGTGAGTATGCACACATAATAAGATTGGGTCACAAAGTACACAAGAGCTGGACGCAAAGTCATAGCACTGATGTGTGGAATTTGCATCAGCTGCGCTCATGATGAAGCGAGCTGACGTGTTGTTTTGGTATTGAGCCACATCAACAGTTGGTCGTACTAAATCAATAATCCTTGAACGTAATCGACATGCTATTCTCTTTTACTTCCCCCAGTGAGCCGTACATACGTCAGCACCTGTCCAAAGTGTACATGGTGCTGGCAAGCACAACCGCTGCTGCGGCAGGCGGTGCCCTACTTCAAATGAAGAATTACATTGATCTTGGGATGCTGGCGGCAATTGCATCCTTGGTGCTGGTTCTAGGTCTGCATTTCTATAGAGATGATGGCAAGAACTATTACACACGCTTGGGAATGCTGTACGCTTTTGGCTTTTGCTCGGGTCAAACGCTTGGTCCACTTTTAGGATACATTGTTAGCATTAATCCGGCTATTATTTTGACTGCACTCACCGGAACATTCGTGACCTTTGCATCGCTATCGTTGGCCGCTCTTTTGGCTGAGCAGGGCAAATATTTGTATCTGGGTGGCATGCTGGTCAGCGTCATCAATTGCATGGCGTTGCTGAGTCTCTTCAACATGATATTTAAGTCATACTTTGTTCAGATTGTAAGTGGCTCTGATTATCATATTTTTTTGACATATCTTTGACCTGTTTATTTTACAGACTCAATTGTATGTTGGCGTTTTTGTCATGGCCGCGTTTATTGTATACGACACCCAGAACATTGTGGAGAAATGTCGTTTGGGTAACCGCGACGTGGTTCAACATGCATTGGATCTCTTCTTCGACGTTCTCAGCATGTTCCGCCGATTGTTAATTATTCTAACACAAAAGGTATGTTCCAGTAGGGCAACTCGAGTGTTCGTAGCCATTTAAGGCAGCCTGTTTTACAGCTCAAGAGTTTTATGGTTTAATATTAGCTCTGAGAGAACAGTTGTCACAATCGAAGCAATCAATGAATAATAACCTTGAACGGCCTTGAACTATTAAGCAAACAATTAACTTAGCTTAAGCTTTTTGCCATCAAGTCAACGGTATGCCGTTTTCAATGGGTTTACCAATTTTTTCATATATACCAGGGGAATAAGTATACTTTCACAAAACGTCCTCTATAATACAGCACGCACATTTTTTTCTATGTTTGGAGGAAGTATATTTATTTCCAGGTTTATGAAAATTTAAGTCAAAATATGTTGCTTGCTATTTGTGAAATTATAATTATTGCCTTTTAAGTACAATATATTATGATGAACATATCTGAAAACAATTCTCACTTTCAGGAGGAGCAAAAACAAGCCGATCGTCGCAAGAGGAAGTAAAATGATGGATGGATTTTTTGACATATATCTAATATTTGTTTAGGTTTAAATTTGGAAATATGAAACACAAAAAGCCATGGTTGAATTTTGGATTCAAATTACATCACACAAGAAATATAAAAATTCATATTTGAATTAAGCTTTCAAGCTTGCAAATCAAATCTTTAACATCCAATAAATTTCCTCCCAACAATCTTAGAAATTCGGTAACATTGTGTATTATATAAATTAGTCCAGTCAACGTATCATGTATATGTGTGTATCGTCTACGTTCTTTTGTTGAACTTATTTTAGGTTGCAGTTTCAATTTTTATTGTGTAGAGTAATTAAACCACATTGAAGATGATTCAATAAAATTAATATTCTCTTCACTAAAGTAAATTGTTATGCATTCAAAATAAGGCTAGTGGGGCATTTAATGATTGCTGGCGTCTGATTGTATCGATTTGC
Organism: Drosophila albomicans; assembly: GCF_009650485.2. NCBI lineage: Eukaryota > Metazoa > Arthropoda > Insecta > Diptera > Drosophilidae > Drosophila > Drosophila albomicans. The sequence goes on along the minus strand of NC_047629.2, from coordinate 37,727,275 downwards.
GAGGCACTTTAATCAAGCATGTAGCCAACAAACCAACCAATTTAATTAGGCAAAGTGCTCGTTGAACTTGACTCGATGGTGCGCAGTTAATTTATCATTTAAGCGAGTTCCGGCCAACGTAAAGGATGTCTCAACCGACACCATTGGTGCAGCCGTTGCTGTTGCAATTCCAACAGCTGTTTTTCATATCGAAAATTGTGGGCGTATTACCGCAGGATCTGGACAAGTTTCGACACAAGAATATGCTGGAAAAGTCTCGCAATGGCATGTTTTATATGCTTGGTGTTTTGAGTGTTTACGTCGTTCTCTACAATCTGCTTATCTATTCCTTTGGCGAAGAAGACCGCACCCTCAAGGCATCACAGAGTGAGAATAAACTTGAATTCATAACTTCAAATAGATTTAATGTAAAATTCGCACAATATTAGGTACTTTGACATTTGTTATTGGCTTGTTTTTGACCTACATTGGCCTGATTATGATGGCCACCGATCAGCTTACTGCACTGTTCAATCAAGGACAATTGGGTGAGCTCTACGAACGGATTCGTGTAGTAGACGAACGTCTTTATCGCGAGGAATGCTTACTTGACAATAGTTGCATTGCGAAACGCATTCGCATCATGCTGATTATGACATTCATTTTTGAGATATCCATCCTTGTGGCCACCTATATTAATCTCGTCGATTATACGCAGTGGCTGTCGCTGTTGTGGATTGTCTCAGCTGTTCCGACATTCATCAATACGCTAGACAAGATCTGGTTCGCCGTATCGTTGTATGCGCTCAAAGAACGTTTTGAGGCAATCAACGCCACCCTAGAGGATCTTGTGATGGAGCATGAAAAGTACAAGACATGGCTGAGTGGCAATGATGCAACGACAGCGACAGTTGGCAATCGAACGACTGACCATCCCCCACAATCATCACCACCACCACAATACGATAGCAATCTGGAGTATTTGTATAAAGAGTTGGGCGGCATTGATGTGGGCTCCCTACGCGGCTCTGGCAGCAAAAATCGAAATAAAGTTGCACCAAGTGAGTGGAAATGTTGCATTACAATTTTTCTTATTAATTGCATTTAATTATTTTTTTAGTTGCCCATTCGATGAACTCATTTGGGGAATCGATTCCAACTCCATACAAACCACAACGGATGAACACAAATCCCATGATTAATATGGCACACGAGAGCGAATTGAGCAATGCAACCAAGGTGGAGGAGAAGTTGAACAATCTGTGTCAGGTACACGACGAAATCTGTGAGATTGGCAAAGCAATGAATGGCTTATGGAGTTATCCCATTCTATCACTGATGGCCTATGGTTTCCTCATCTTTACGGCTCAGCTATATTTCCTCTATTGCGCCACGCAGTTTCAATCGATACCCTCGCTATTTCGATCGGCCAAGAATCCCTTTATCACTGTCATTGTCTTGGTATACACGTCGGGCAAGTGCATTTACTTGATTTATCTCAGCTGGAAGACGTCATTGGCCTCGAAGCGAACTGGAATAAGTTTGCACAAGTGCGGCGTGGTCGCGGATGATAATTTGCTATACGAGATTGTGAATCATTTGTCGCTGAAGCTACTCAATCATTCGGTAGACTTTTCTGCCTGCGGTTTCTTCACCCTGGACATGGAAACATTGTATGGCGTTAGTGGTGGCATCACCAGCTATCTCATTATCCTCATTCAATTCAATTTGGCTGCCCAGCAGGCTAAGGATGCCATTCAGTCGTTTAATAGCTTCAATGACACAGCCGGGTTTGTGGGCGCTGCAACTGAAATGGACAACGAAAGCTCTACGCTGTATGATATGGTCACAACCACAATGATGTCGCCCACATATTAATTGAGATTTAACTGTAATTTTTACGAATTTATATGCACCTTTTTGATGCACTTGAAATTCATGAAATTCTCTCTGTAAAACACGCAAAAAATAAACAAAAACATCACTTTGCAGTTGCAGTCAACTCTTTGTACTGCTGGCGTGCCTCATTCACCTCATGGACCACTTGCTTGAAGGTCTCATTAACACCGTCGTAGTCCAAAATTGCCACGCAGGAGATTTGTGCCCGTTTATGCAGAGCATAAGCCAATTCTCGTCGCATTAGGGAGAAGCAATAAGGCACACGTTGTTGCTGACACAGGGACTTCAGCTCAGTTATCGTGTCGTCCAGACCACCTGGGTAATATAGAACAGGGAATATTTATTAAATCTTTAAATAATAAAATAATTATAACAAAAGTAGAATGAAACACTTATTGCGAGCCATAATTTCAAGTTTGTGATAATTTTAACAGTAATAATTAACAGAAAATATCAAACAAATCAGTAAACTAACTCACCGGCTGCAGGGCATATCTCACAGTCGGGCGCCAGGAGCAGCAATTTAACTTTATTGACGCGCAGTCTTGATTGCGCCTCTCGAAAACCGACCACAAGCCGAGGATGCGCACGTGCCTTTATTTCGTTATTGGCGTAAGCACGTTTTTGAAACCGATCCAAGTCGTTAAGCAACTGAGTTGTCAACTCTTTGAGGCGCTTTGTAGTGCAGTTATCACAGTAACTATATTTGAATAAAAAAGTTAGTATGATGAAGAAGCACGACTAATTACTAGTACATTACCTTCTAAATCTACGGGAATGTATTTGATGAGTTGCTGACATCGCATTGTTAAGCGATGTTTCCGTTGGCTCTTTTGCATGTGATAACAAATCTAATTGAATCGACAAACTGTTGTCTAATTCTTTAGTAGGCTGTTCAATAAACATCCCTCCGAATTTCTCCTCCAAATGATCCACAACATTATCCTGATTTATAGTTTGCTGCTTTAATTTGCGAAAGTTTCGAATGATTCGTTTTAAGCGGGTTATACGAATTTTCGGATGTAAACGCGTCTTTCCTTTCCGTTTTGATTGGAAAGTGAAAGAATTTCGGGCTATGATCAAATTGGGTCGTTTCTTTTTGTTTTTGTTTACACTTTTTTGTTGCTTTCGGGGCACAATAACAAAGTCGAATAACGAGCATTGCTCCTCTTTCTTGTGCTTTTTCTTGTACTTGGCACTGCGCAATGTCTTAAGTTCTCTTTGTCCATCTGCGCTTTTGAAGTCTTCATATGTATGTCGGTTAATAATATTTAATTTGCCGGAACTTTTTGACATTTTAAGAGACAGTTTTTGGCAAACAACAACAATGGCTAACAATAAAGTCAATCTTAAGCATTTCAATTTAGCAGACTTCCTGGTCACACTGCTCATCGCTTGCTAAAATTAGTGTTGAATAATTGCCAAATTAACAGCTATAAATTTGAAAATTGGGGAACCCATTGAAAAGCTCGCTGACCTTGCAAATCCACCAAAATAACATTTGAAAAATAATCAAAACAAAAATATAGAACTTTTGTTAATTCAAAAATTTACTAATAGCTTAAACTAGCTTATGAGGGATCAACATTACTTTTACTTTCTTCGTAGCCAATGTATCCAATATACATACAAATATTTAAATGCTACCTAAACTAACCAGTAATATCAAGAACTATAACTTTATGCTACTTTCGATTGCCAAGTGCATTTCATTGAATTGCTTCAGCTGCGATAAAATCACGTCACGTTCCTTCACAAATACTTCCCAGTATCTGAGATATTGGCTGACATGCTGGAGTACCAGTTTGCCAGCAAAGTCCAAACAACTGCGAGCATGTCGCATTCTTCGACGACAACTGGCTAATACAAGCCGCAATTGCTGCTCCGGCTCCAACTGCGCTAGAATGAAGGACATAATATTTGCAGTATCTGCTCGAACGTCCGAAGGAAATACAACACTTTCCGTTGAGCGAGCTTGCGGAAAGACAAGCAGAGCTGGTGTCGATGGCATCGATAGTTCCCAGGGCAAATCATTCGCCTGATTATCGAAACGTATGAAGTGCAGATCAGGACTTCGCAGCAAGGCGGACACTTGCATTAGGGCCTGAGACATTACGGCGGACAGCGCACAGTCTGGACGATGCATCAGCACAACATTCGTGGTGTTAGATCGGTGCAGGGCCTGAAGCAACAATTGCCGATTATAGCTTTCTATGTACGATGCTTGAGGCAATGCTATTGTTGGCAACATGGCATTCTTTTGAACGCGCGGCAATTGCCGTGCGTAAAACTGCTTGATAAACTCCTTCAGTGCCACGTAAGAAAAGGATTGATGCTGTGGCATCACATGCAGTGCTTCTCTTGCTGCATCCACAATGAACACCTGTACTCCACCGGTAGCGTCACGTTTGCTTGGCTGCTGTTGTTGATCGCTTATGCCCAACTGATGTAGAAAATCACGATATTTCGTTGCGTCAAAGAGCACTACGACCAGTGATCGATTCTGGGCTGGCTGCTCCGTCGAATGCTGCCACATCAGGTGACTGTACTTGTTCACCAGTTTGGCAATGCCAATCTTCACAGCCGGCGTACTGTGCTGAGCATGTGTGTGGGCCAGACAACGGCAACGTGTATGCAGTGCCAGTAGTTGACGAGCCTCCGCCTCCACATGGCTTTGATAACTATACTGGGACCACAGATAATTGAGGTACGCGTTGAGCCGATAATAATTGATCAATACGCTGCGACCTACTGGCGAGATTGGTAGCTGACAACTATCCGTAGACAGCTGACGTGGCATTGGCAGCTGAGTCTCTTCGCCCGTTGAGTGATCTTGTTGCCAGTACTGCTCGCAGTCCACATTCTCCTTGCCAAACAGTTCCTCATGACCCATGACCAGAGGAATAGCCGACGACGGATGCTGCTGTTGCTGCTGTGACTGTTGCTGCATGCGAATTCCCATGGCCAGGACGGGCATGTGTCGTGCCTTCATCGCAATCTTCACTGGTGTGCCATAGCCGGCGGCCAGCAGCGGATTGACTTTGGGCCGCAACCAATGTAAAATGTCCGAGGGCAGCCAGCTGTTTGTGTCATTGTAACTGTGTAGTCCATGACGATTATCGATGACCACCAATTGCGGCAGAGCCACTCGCTGCACTTTAAACATCTGCTTGGCACTGGGTCCAAAGGTGACGGCAAAGCGGACATTACGCTCGGGATCGAATTCCAGCCAATGCAGCGCCGTTGCGACAAATCGTTTGTAGGCCAAGCCATCGGCAGAGTCGAGTAGGGCGAGCACAACGGCGTCCGAGATCTTCCAAAGGGCCCCTAGCTCAGCAGTGCTGTGGACACGATCAATGGGCTGGATGAGATTGTTCATGAATCGCGTTAGATCCTCAAAGTGCCAAGCACCCTGATACTGCAATCGCAACTGTCGCCCATAATTCACAATTAATGTGGGCCACTTGTCTGGATAGCCACCATTGACCGCCATACCGGGCAGCTGCTGATGAGTACGTGTGCAATTGCACTGCAAGTGCCAGCAATCGATGGCACCAAACGCTGCATAGTCCTTGTAATAATGCGCCACGCCGTCATAGACTAAACGCGCCTGTCTGGCATCGCTCGACCACGACACGTAGTAAAAGAGTAAAGATATTTCGGCCGCTGCTTCCACTTCACTGCGTACCTGTGACACGCTGCGTGAGGGACACTCGCTGATGGCTGCAGCTGAGTAGACAGTGGACGGCAGTTGAGCGATCACGAAGCCAACACAAATGTTTACAATTAGTAAAATCATTGCGAGAACAACAGCAGCATGTAGCTGGCTAATTTAATATTGAGAATGGTACTACAACAACAACAACATCGGCAAAAACAGCGACCACAGCAAGCAGCTGTTTGCACAGAGTGACCGTTACCACATGCTAGTGTGACCATAAGAATATACGAATAAGAAAATTATTCGAAAGCAGTAAGCTATTTTAAGTATACAATTCATAAAGAAATCTCCTAACTCCGAAAAAAAATATTTTAAGCACGGAAATAAATCATTTTTCGTACAATTTTAATTAGAACCCATACGGTCAGTCTGGCGAGAATCTGCCTGCACAGTCTGTGTAATTCATATTCGAGCTCTTTTTTGTTGTTTTGCAGCACTACATCCGCAATTTTATTTGAAGCTTTGTGATACGCAAATTGCAGCATTTGTTTACAATGGAAAACATCGAAAAAAACTGGCAGGATCAGAAGTATGTTTATGCAAAGTTCATATGTATGCTTAAGGATGTACGAATATAGTATAATTTTTTATTTTTAGGCCGCAACAGCGCATGGAATATTTGCTGAAAAGTGGACATTTGTCCGATTGCAGCTTTGTTGTTTATGGTGATGAAGGCGAGAAGATCGTGTTAAAGTGCCATAAACTTGTGCTTATGAGGCAAGTATTAAATTGTTAAGACAACAATCGAAATAATGTAATTATATTTACAGTGTCTCTCCGGTATTTGAGCGCATGTTTGAGGGCGATTTTGAGGAGTCTAAATTGGCCGACAATATTGTATTGGACGATGTATCGGGAACGGATTTTCAAAAGTTCCTTTCGTATTTGTATTGGCATGACAATCAGAAACTAGATACCTACAAATTAGATACGATACAGTCGTTAATATACTTGAGCAAGAAATTTATGATCCCTAACATGACCACTAAATGCTTGAATACACTAAAGAAAAGAGCGTCCAAAGGTTTGGATCCGGATACAACAATAGATTTGTTTGAATATGCCCACCAAATTGAGGATATAGAGTTGATTCACTCTATTAAAATGGTTGGTATTCCATAATTGGTTTTAGATGTATCAAATTAACTGCAAATTATTTTTAGAAATTTACGGGCAACCCATCTTTGTTTATTAACACTGCTGCTGTCTTTGATCTTAGTTCCGATAAGTTCTTATTATTTATTCGCACTTTTAATGGGTGGGTGGAAGAAAAGATTCGTTTTAAAGTAATTGAACATTATTGCAATGTGCATGGTTTAAAACTAAATATGACTAATACTGAACAAGAGGATATAAAGGAAAATTGTGTGTTGCCATCCCTCACTGCTGCATTTGAGAAGAACGAAAATAAAAACAACGTGAAGGCAAGTAATGACGAAAAAGATTCAAATAAAAACGAAGAAAAGATGACTAATACTAAAGAAGTTGAAGAGGATATAAAGGAAAATTGTGTGTTGCCATCCCTCACTGCTGCATTTGAGAAGGACGAAAATAAAAACAACGTCAAGGAAAACGAAGAAAAGATCAGAAATCAGCGCGAGCAAGAGAAAAGAATGCAGTTCATCACCGAACTGATGGAAGACATCAAGTTTCCATCAATGAGTTCTTATGATTTCATTGCTGGTCCGGGTGCTTCTGATTTACTAACCATTGAGAAGAAATACCAACTACTCTCAGAAATTTGCATTGCCAAAGACAAAATGAAAACATTTGTTTAGAATAAATAAAAACTTTACAAATATGTTTATTTAAAACGTGTTTTTATTGGACAAAATGATATACAAGTTTTTAAAAATACAAGTGTATAGAGTTTGCATAGTTACAAAATTAGTTTATTGGGCTCGCAAAATATAAATATATTTGTAATAACTATTTCATTTAGGGTTTCTGCTCACGACGTTTACCAAAAGGGTATTTGTCGATTATTGTAAAATGCTTATGCTAGAAGACACTTGGACGGAATATGTTTCTTAATGAGCTTCGATCTAAAAAGGCACAGATTAAATTGTTTTCGCTCTGTCAAGGTATGATATGCAATAATAATCAATAACTAAATGTTTTCGGCACTTTGTACTACATGATTAAATAGATGGACGAATTGAATTATATGTATAGAATATAGTTTGTTAGTATGGGAATCCAAATATATGCTTATTATTATGGTTAGTTTGTTGACGGAAATGTTTATAAAAAATAATTCGCTGCATTGCTGTGCTGGCATTTTGTTAGGGCAGTAGACTAGGCATAGCTAATCTCATGCTCGTAGGTCCTTTCTCGCAAATCATGGTTGTCTGGTAGCGCATGATGGCGCAGTCCGCAGAGTCGCGGACCCCAACGCAACATGACGATGATGACGCCAATGACGAACAGTGCCAGTGCAGCAACGGCCGGCGATAGAAAATATAATGCCATGATGTCTTTTAGATGTCGCTCTCGCGCTTCTGCAGCTCAAGATATTCGTCGCGTTGACGCTGTTGGTGCAATGTGCGACCCTCAGGGCGTGGTGGGCGTTGATGTTGTGGATGAGACTGATGTATGGGCTCCAAATCGTCGACGTTTATTACAACTTCGTCGGGGAACACTTGCTGATGTGTTGTGGGCTACAAAAACGAAGTAAAACAATTTGTAAATTTATATACATATATTAGAAGACAATTGTTATCAAATCTTACATGGAAACGATCAAAGTAAGAGGCGTCTTTCAACTCTGTGAAGTCTAGAGGTGATTGCTTGTGGGGTGTCGAGGACCAAATGGAAACCAACCAGCGGTTGCCTGTGTGCCTGTCTTGCCAATATTTCCGATGCTTGGAGCAGCAGCCCAAGATAATATTTAATAGAATTATCGAGCCAAGTACGACGGTGCAAATGGAAATAGTCACATAAAACGGCGTATAACTGCCGTAAATGTGTCCAGTGAAATATGGATTGTTCTCATACGCTTTGCGCTCGTCTTCGATTGTGGACATAGTCCCCCACGATTAATTGAATGACAGTGAAGTGGATAAATGTGCCGTTGACTAATTGAGTCAGTCACTGGACTTAATATTATCTTTCTCAATTAGGCACTTGCTGTTCTTGCAACGTCGTATTATTGTCTGCAACCAAAAGTAAACAATAAGAAAAACGCTTGATGGTGACGCGTTAACCGTTTTCAACCCTAACAAACTTCAATCACATTTATTGGGCGTGGCGTCGTCAACGGCGGCGTTGCATTCTTGACTCACGTTTTGTAACTTAACTTTTCTTAAGCTTACCATTTGCGTTTAATGAGAGCGAAATGCAATTCACATTTGTATCACTTTAATGTTAAAACAGAGCACTTTACATGCATTTAAAACTACACATTTATTTAATTGCTTATATCGTTGTTACCAAAATAAAATAATACAACGCCCAAAGCCTGGCTCAAAACAGTGTGACCTCAAGCTGAGTTTCTAAATATACAGCTTGATTTCGATAAATATACCAAAAAAATACCCTCTCCACGGTTATCAGCTTGGTTACATTGATCTTAAAAAGTCCAAGCTTAGATTGTTTTTTTTTCTGTTTATTTTGAGTTGTTTATTTAAAATCATTGATAAAAACTTTTTTTGCTTGCGTTTTAAAAATGTATAATTTATTCTAAAATATAATGAATTTAAATATCTACATAATCATACATTTGCCTACTTTTGGGCGGTTTTTTTTTTAATAATTATATTTCTGTTGCTTACATAATTTAATTATTGTGTGCGCATGTATGCCTGTATTTTATATTTATATATTATACGCACAAAAGCAAATGCTAAGATTACTAGGACGTTTAAATTGTTAGCGGTCCAATACTATTTCTCATCTGTTCTACAAATACACAAAAGAGAAAGCGAGTCTCTACTGCATAATTTAAGGGGTATCCAAACCAAATGCTTAATAATGATATTCAAACCAAACTCTAATTGAAGACATATTTAATATAACATATTGGCTCAAAACATAATCGCGCCTAATAACTTAAAAGCAACAAATATTGTAATTTACTGCAAAACAAATTTAACTGGCAAAACTCCGTTCACTGGTCATAGGCCAGAAAATTGTTATTCTGGGTAAAATGTCTGGCAAGAGCACGTCCATCGTCTGTCGGGGTGCTAAATGCAATTTTATCACGGGATATTTCACAGCCTCGCACCGTGTGCAATTGGACAGCCTGCAACAGAAGGCTTGCGATTCTCCGACGTCGATGCAATGGCGACACCCAAATCCTGGATATTCCGCAGCTGTAATGTCAGTTAAGGAAGTTTTAATGCATGTTTAGTGTCTTTCCCAATGTTCACTCACCTCGAATCGAATGTCTCCTCGCTGAAGTAGTCAACGCCATCGACTTGTATAAAGCGATTTGCCTTTTCTAATGGCTGCACCAAGCAAAGTCCGACAATTTGTTGTTTGCGCACAGCAAAGAAAGCAACAAAAGTCTTTGGTACAATGTACGAGGCAAATCCCAGCTCTTTGTCTACCACCTTAACGAGTTCGCAGAGTCGTTGCAGACGCGCAGCTGGCGCTTGTTCAGTGATGCGTATAATTCGTCCATCGGCACCCCATTCCGGATAGACGGCCACAATGTCCTCATCGATCCAACCTTTAAAGCGCAGCACATGCACCGCGTTGTGATATTCACGATGGAGCTGCTCCTCCTCTGGCTCATGGACGGTATAGACTAAGCCACACTGCTGACACTGTCGCGCTCCAAATGCTTTTTGTCCTGCATCAATTTGATATTGTCCAGCGCCACTGGCAGCAGCTGTCAATCGTGTGGCACTCGCATTGAACTTGCGACGCGTCGACTTTTGTGGCAAAGGTTGTAAACGTTGTGTAAAAATTGGAAACAATTTACCTGATGGTTCTATGATAGCTGTTGACTCTACACTTTCGGTTTCCATTTCCCCTTCCGTTGTTTTCTGCTGCGCACCTGGTTCAGTTTCCGTGTATTTTGGCTGTGCAGTTGTTTCAACACTGGCTGCTGGTTGATCCAGCTCCTGCATCTCTGCATTAATTACCATGTACAGCTGATCGACAATGCGCGTCGCTTCATCCTTGTGATTGTCGGGATCAGCGATAAATATCTCAAAGTTCTTGTCCGTACAGATGTTGTTGCTGATGAGAAACTCGAGCAGCAGCGCCTGTTGTTCCATGGTAGCAGCATCCGAAGTTTTGTAAGGTAATTGCGAGCGATACTTGAAATATGGATCGTTTGCTGGATCCTGTATTGGTATTGTTTCCTCAATCAGAAGCTCTGGCTCTTCTGGTACAAGTGTAACTGCAGCTGCCGCTGAGCTTGACTCCACAATCTCATCTACTACAGTATCATCAAGATTACGCAGTATGGCATCCACGGTAGCCTGCTCCGCGGAAAAGATTGTGGCCGAACGCACATGGACGCGACGTTGCTTTTTCACCGGCGGCGCCTCCACCAACATGATCTTGCCCTGATTGACGCTGGCGCGTATGTGGTCGGTGATGCGCACCTCCATGCAAGTACTGCTGCGTCTTCCCGACTTGAAGAACTTGCGTTTGCTCAAGCTCGCAACCTCAGATGACTTGGGTGATGTGGTCAGTGGTGGAGGTATATCAACAGGCCGTATAAGTGGAATGACAGGTTCCGTCTCTATTGATGAACTTGCTTCATTTAGTTCTTCATCATCCGTAAAATCGGAGAAATCCAATGCAGACAGATTGTTGTTATTATTATTATTATTGTTAGCGTCACCTTCGCTGATGGCGCTCAAAGGTTTGGCCATTTTAATGGGATCCTTGGCCCTACGCAGAATCTCGTGTACGTGCTCTACGCGTGCTCGCTCCTCTCGTTTGGTGGTGATAAGTTCTCGCAATTTCTCGTTGCGCAGAGTGCCCAGAATGTCATCCAAAACAGTTGGCACTGGGCGGGGGCGCTTCTTGATTTTGTGCATCACACCCTTGTTAATGCCTGGAGTTTTGCGCGAGTTGGGCGAAATATTCTTTGATCGTCGACTAGCCGACCTCCCGTTGCCAGTTCCCTGTAGACGCGAACTTGTTGTTTTGCCCTGTGCAATGCGTAAAGCTGCCCGGGACTTGACATTGGAATAAAATGCACCTGTGGGTATGCACTCCTTTTCTAACTTGCGCAGCTTGCTCTCCGGCGACGTTGAGTCTGTGCCTGGCGAGGATTCAGATGTCGTTGCAGCTCTTGACGTTCGAAGCTCACTTTCTGTGGCTTTGCGATCTCCATCACTGTCGGTATTGATATCAACACGAGATTTCGATGATCGCGGACTAATGCTACTGTTGATACACATGTTGGCTGTAAATAAATGAGGCAACTGTTCATCCGTGCAAGCTATGGTGCTCGAGCCACGTGTCGTCCTCTGTGACCTTTTGTTTTCCTTATTCGTTTCGGGCGAACTGTTTACACTGCTGCTGCTATCGATGATCACTATCGTATCCTGCGTAGTGGGAAATAATTTTCGCACATTTATTTGTTGTTGCTTGTTAGCAACGCAATTTTCACGCTGGTGTCGCGGTTTTAGCGGCGTCAAACCCAGCATTGAATCCTCGACATCACTATCGTCTTCGATTTGATCCAACAACGATACACGGCTACGAAACAGTTGCCGCTTGCGCTCCGAGCGCCGTGGAGTGGCAATTCGTGTGGGTCGGCCAGATGACCGCCCACTGCCCGTTGGAGTGTCCATAATGGATCCACTTTATTTATAATTATTACAAGAACCTTTCCCGCTCTTTTGATCCAGCGCTTTTCTAACGATCAGTGTGACCGTGTTTGAATTGTTCAAATAGTCAACAACAAAATTGTTTTCGGTTCATTTTTAAGTAGTATTTAGTGGAATGGGTGAAACTATTATTTGTTGTTTCTGCAATATTATTTGTTGAAATCAAGATTGTTGTATATGTTATTCTTTATTTAATTTTTTTAATAAAGCCAAGCTCAATAAATATATTTATTATTGATTTTATTTAGGAAAACGAAGTTTAAAATACTAAGAATATGCCGTCGTATAAACGGCAAGCAAGCAATATTAGGCACTAAATTCATTTTGATCAGGTAATTTTTTTAAGGATATGCACTTATTACAATCTATATAAACCATATTTTTGTCTAAAAAAAAGTTTTTATAGTTGCTGTCTCTAGTTATTGCACAATTAGTATATTTCGGTATTTTTCGATGTAAACTAGTGGATTTTGAAGTTCAATTTGTGGCCACACGATTGCTTCAACGCATACACATACGATATAATTTTTCTGCTGAAAATTTTGTGAGAAAGTTAGTTTTGCAAGCTGAGCTGCTCAACGAACATAAAATAAAATTAATTCAGCATTATTTTTTTGTTTGTTGGTTTACAAGAAGAGCACAGGTAAGAAGTCTCAATAAATATTTGAAAAACATATACCGCCGTCTTGCCATTACTGTATATTACTTCGGTCTCGCATAGCCGTCGTCGCTGTCGCCGCCCGCCGCCATCTTGTTTTGTATATTGTGTGGAAATAGATTTTAATATTATTATTCACGCGTTGCAGCACACAAATAAAAAAACGAAACAAAAGAATAATCAAGTCCAAATAACGCGTGAAATTTGAAAAAAAAATCGCGTACGCTCTCAAGATATTCAAGCCCAAGCAATTGATAATAACGCAAGAACCGTGGACGACGCCGCAGCCGAAACCGTCGCCGTGATGCCCGGAGCCGGCACGTTTAAGTTGTTCATCGGTAATCTCGATGAGAAGACGCAGGCAACGGAACTGCGGGCGCTATTCGAAAAATACGGTACTGTCGTCGAATGCGATGTGGTGAAGAATTATGGGTTTGTGCACATGGAAACGGAGCAGCAGGGTCGCGATGCCATACAGAACTTGAACGGTTACGTGCTCAATGACAATGCCATCAAGGTCGAGGCCGCCAAGAGTCGACGCGCCCCAAATACGCCGACAACGAAAATCTTCGTTGGGAATCTAACGGACAAAACGCGTGCGCCCGAGGTGCGTGAATTGTTTCAGAAATACGGCACCGTCGTCGAGTGCGACATTGTGCGCAACTATGGTTTTGTGCATTTGGACTGTGTCGGTGATGTGCAGGATGCCATCAAGGAATTGAACGGTCGCGTTGTCGATGGCCAGCCACTCAAGGTGCAGGTCTCAACCAGTCGTGTGCGGCCCAAGCCGGGCATGGGCGATCCGGAGCAGTGTTATCGTTGCGGCCGTTCCGGTCATTGGTCGAAAGAGTGTCCGCGTTGGACAGGTACTGGTGGACGCGAGCCACCACCACCGCTCAGTGCCGGTGGCTACAGAGATCGCATGTACAGTCGTGATCCGTATCCGCCACCACCACCGCCGCCGCCATTCCTGCGTGATCGCATTATGGACGGCTTTAGGGTAAATGCAGTTAAAAAATCAATCATAGATACATGTTGGCAACTCAACGGGTCGTTTTAAAGATGTAATTGCAGCTTGCGTTTATTTATTGCAAGTAATTTTAGAAATCCCATCGTATTTCTGAGACTTCCGAATGACAATTTTGGCATAAAACAACACATATTTAGATTTTTCCATTGGAATCTAACTGAAAGCTGAACACTATTAATCTTTCATTCGACCCGTCGTGTTCAATACATCACATTATTGAAAAAAAATGCTAAAAGATTAATTTTCTCGTAAAAATAGTAAACATAATCTTAGCGCGTTCATTATACTAATTTTCTCCGTTTTGTACTCTCACAGGACTATGATTATTATGACCGTCGCTTTGAGGACTCACGTGACATGTACGAGCGACGCTATCAGACATCGCGTATGCGTGATTTCCCACCGCCGCCAATATCGCGTCGCGAGCCCATGCCGCTGCCCCCACCGTTGAGCGGCAGCCTGCGTTCGTGCAGCGTTTCCCGTGGCTATGATACTCTATTCAGTCGTCGTTCTCCGCCGCCGCCGCGCAGCAGCAATGGCATGAGTCGTTATGGGTAAGTACAGTTAATTGATTTACTCGATGCTCGGTATTATATTAATATATTTTTCCCTATCTGCAGCTCGCCAACACCGCATGGATATGAGGACTTCAGTCGTGACTCCTTCGACGAGCGCATGATTTCGTCGCGAGGCATGCGTGGTCCATCGCCTCCGGGACGTCGATATGCGCCTTACTGAGATGAGTTGTATTATCACGGCAGTAGCTGAGTGTCGCCAGTGGCTGCTTTTGGCGGTGCATTTGGAACAACTGCGCCTCCAACTCCACATCTAACTACTCATCCATATCTACCAATTTATAACTACAACAACACTTTCAGTGGTGCAACATGTTGGTTTCTTTGCTGGTCGCCAACGCATCATCAGCAACACCTACTACAGCAGTTGCCGTTACTACAGATGTGGATGCAACCGTACTGGTAGCATTGCCACATACCACGAAATTGAACTAAGCAGTAACGTAAGGCATAACAATTTATGATAGAAATCCCCTCTATATAGTCATCCATTTCTCATACTATTCATACATTAAAAAATAAAAAACATTTGTTTGACTGATAATGACGACATCGGAGTAATTAGGCATGTATCCATATTATATTCGTTGCGTTCATTATTTCATCAAAAAAATAAAAAAATCATTTTTACGCGTAAACTATAAAAATCGAATTGGATATGTGCGATTAATAATAAGTCCAATAAAAAGCAACAAGCACAAATAATTGTGCTTTTTGGAAAACATGTCCTTTCATTTGTTATTTAATTTAACTTTTATTTCGGTCAGCGGCTTAATTATGAAAAATGCAGATGACAAATTTTATAAATATGTCGAAAAATATATATTGTTAAACGTATTTTCATAACTTACTACCAGTTCATTATCTGCTGTAAAACGGATTATTTCCTAAAAATTCATTGTTAAACTTAAAGGCAGTATTAGTGTATTGCACCTTTCTTTGATTTTCATATCTCCAATACTGCTACGTTTTGGAACTGTTCACAATTTGAATGCTCTTGGATGGCGCCAATAGCTCATCTGCATCATCATCAATGGCCAAGTTTGCGTCTGCATTGGATTTGTCATTGGGCTTATGTAGTTCTTGCAACTCCACAACTTTTGCTAAATTATCGATCGTTGGCGGAATGAGTAATCGACTGCAATAGACAATGAACGAAGCTTAATGAAGATTACGAAGTATAGGAATGTTATTTAACTTACTTGCTGCATAGCAGCCAGATCATCGATACAATCATCATAACCGAAGTGAAACCGAAAGTCCAATATGTGCCCAGGCGTGTATAGATGGAGACAACGAACACGGGACCCATGACACGCGACAAGCAGCCAGCTCCAGTCAGCATGCCCATCCAGACGCCTTGTGGACGTGGACCCAGCACCTTGGAGAATATTGTCTGTATCAACGTGACGCCAATGGGGTAGCCGACTGAGGTCAGCGCAAACCCAAGGATGAACTGTGTCAATGTTAGCGCTGGTAGATCTGGGCACCAATTCTGCGTGGGTGGGCAACCCAAATAGATGGGGTCACTACTGCTCAGATTGGCGCTAGCATTATAAGCGGCGGCCAGTTTGGGGGGATCTGGTCCCCAGGGAATGTAGAGCAGTCGACCTATGACCATCAAAGAAAAGCCGCCCCAAATGAGTACAAAGCGCTCCGCAAATAGCTTACACATTGGTTCGATGAGCACAAAAGTGACTAGCGAAATGATAGCAGCGACGGCCATACAGAGGCCCATATAGGAGAGTGCCTCGTCATTAGTCCAAGCGAACATGTCCATGGTAAGCGAAGTGCCCAAGCTGGAAATTAGATTCTGTAGAAGAGCGAAATGCAGAGAGAGCTAGCTTAAACTTACGTTTCTAGCAATACAAAGTTGAATACGAGCACAAAGAAGGCTACAATCAAAGTCCAGGCGGACAAGTAGTTCGGTTTGATGGCCTTCCAGGTGTCGCGCTCCGAGGTGCCGCCTTGCAGCACCATAATCTCACGAGCGGCAATCTTGTGTTCCTAAAAAATGCAGTTATGAAGAAAGCTTAAATGTATGCAAGAATGATTCAATAATTTCAATAAAATAGAAGCCGTATTACCAAGCTTCGAACCGATCTACGCTCCAGTTCGAAGCCAGGCTAACATTTTTGCGGTTTGTAGAACGGTCTTGCATTATCTTACCTGAAATATAAATGGCAGAAACATCACAAAGTTGCTCATGCTCATGAGCACATTAATCCAACCGGACGCAGTATACATATTCACATGCATGCCACCCCACAGCCAAATGTAACCTTGGCGACCAAGCGGCGTGACCAGAGCCTGCAAACCGGGACCAATGATGAAGCCCAACACCTGGGCAAGTGAGACCATGGACACTGCATGTGTGCGTTCACTGAGACGTGTTGCAGCCGATAAATAGGAGCGGCATAAGGCAATATTGGCCGAGCTGACACCGATTAGGAATCGCGAGATCAACATCCAGTATTTGGCATTATCCCCGACCAGCTCCAGAGACGAATACAGCGCACTTGCAATCGTAAAGAGACCAAGGGAGATCAACAGCGGCAGACGAATGGTGCCTAGTTTATTGCCCCACCAGCCAAAGATGGGACTAAAGATCATTTGAGCCAACGGATTGGCAGCCACAATCAGACCCATAAACTCCTTGCCCGCATTGGGATCTAGCTAAAGGAAATGATCACATTATTATTATCGCATAGAGGGGAATAGGGAACTCCTGACGCACCTCGCTTAGAAATGGCCAAATGCCAGTAAGTATTATACTAAAGCCTAGTGCCATCAGGAACATTGTGAAGTAAATGATGCGTACGGAACGCCAACGCTGTATGTAGTCCTCTAGACGTTCCAGTCCGTCGTCGACATCTTCGGGCAGCTTGGTTGTCTCGATACGAGCGCGCAACTTGCGCCAGGACTCCATGGTGTACCTGTGGACGTAACTGGTAGTAATAGTGTATCTTCTTCTGCTGCTATTGTGAGTCCGATTGCGATATTGACGACATGGTGGCATGTTGCGAATGGGAAGAGCGAGAGAGGGGAGCGGTTATGTGCATGATAAGTTTATGGTGTGAGATATGAAATGAGTAAATATGTATCCTATATATGTACATATGTATGTACATTATTATGTTTCGAAAAAATCAAATGATTCTCGCTTGCTTGGCCTTAGGCTTTTGTTTTCGCCAATCTAATAGAAATAATATTTGAATGTAGGTTTTACTTATGCATAAAAGATACGCCTTTAAGACTTTCAAAAAAAAAAAATCATAAAAAAAGAAAAATAGCCCAAATTCAAAGAAAATTTATAAAATGAAAATAATTTACTTTGATTGTTATTAACTTCAAGTACTTAGTCCAAGTTTCTATATAGTCAAAGTTCGCATATACAAAAATTTGTACAGGGTATTTTATAGTCGCGCATGTCAAAGTTAAAAACACTTGCTAATCAACCTCCCCTTCCACAACTTGCTTATCATTAGAAACCACAGATTTGGTGCTTGGCAGATAAATTAACTCAACAGCGTACGCCGAATTCTCAGCTGTTTTTTCTTTTATCGTTCAACCAATTTGTCCGCTTATCGTTAGCAAATACCCTAATAAGTTAAGTAAACGCGACATTTACTCACAAGCACACTCACACCCTGACTATGTATGCGTGTATTGTGTGTAGTGTTAGTTAAAGTCACTTGTTGCTGTTGACCGTTATCTTTTATCGCTAGACAAAGCGTGATATCAACTAGTTGGCAGTGCAAAGTGGGGATAATTCGTTTTATTACATTATTCCAATACTTGAAAACGCATTGCAATTGTGACTTTCATTATACATATATATATTCCGGACCGGCATATTGATTAAAATATATTCAAACTTAGTTCATTGAATCGCTGCTTCCGCAACCTCAAGCTGCACATTCAAATCATATGAAATTCATTGATTTCAATCAATTGCGTACAAGCTACAAACACATGTATATACATACACATTACCGCATTTCAGATTCATTCCTAGTTCAACTTTTAAAGTCCAGCTAAGTTATTTACGTGTCTTTGTGTTAGTATCTACAATGTTGTGATATTGCTGCGATTCATCCATTTGCGATTAAGGCTTTTGCTTCTTTCTTCTCACTATTTACTTTTGTTTTTATTTTTGTTACTGCATTCGAGCACGCAGACACGCACACAGTCACACCCGAGTTCACACAGATTGTCATTGTCATCTGCTGCTGTTGGTGCCAACGCCATCAAACAATGTGGGGCCAACAAAACGTCAGAGTGAAACAGCCACTTACATATATCTTCATGTGTATATGTGCATATATGTATGTGTATTGGTGTGAGTATTTAGCTGTTGTTGTTTTCATTATATTATATTTTGTCGCACTTTGTAACGTTATAAACACAATTATAATGAGAGTAGAACTTTCGTCTCTCATCTCGCGTATAATCGCTGCCTGGATGTCGTATAGTAACAATGTTTATTTTGGTCCCCTAATTTTACCAAATTGTTGACTATCCACTACCTGTTGAGACGCTGCTGCGACGCTATTGAACCGGTCTATGTGTGACAACAACTGAAGACGCACTGCGAGCGGCGTCAGTGATCAACTGAACTCGGAACAGTTGAGGCCTGTTGCCAACATTTAAGCAACACTGCTCTCATCGCTCTCTATTTGAATTAAAAAGAATACCTTAAAGTATGCAACTAAATCGGAATGTAATATGAGTAATGATCAGGCGGAAAGTATGTAGCACTTATTGATCACTACATTTCTTGGACAACACTACGAAGTAAATACTTATTCACAGCTTGTGAATTGCGATAACCAAGATTCTGTTATCTTTGGATAGAAACAGCTCCTAAGAAAGCTTTATTGGTGCTTACTAAGCTCAATATGTCGAACATAGATATAAATCCCAAGCATCCACTCATAAATGTTGCCCCGATATATGCTACATTTTTGTGGATTATATTTAAAAGGTGAACACGGCGCTAATAAAAAGGAAATATGTAAGGATTATTTAATTTCCTAAGTACCAAAGGACACGTTTTAATAATGAACAACAAAAGTGGTTGTAGGAAGCGTAAAATAAACGCACAATAAAGCACAGCCATCCACTTACGACAAACCTACTCAATATAACATAAATTTCATTAAATCGCTTTACATTTAAAGGTAATTATGCCCATATTATTGTTGCAGCCCCAAGCGCTTCAAACGCTGCTGGCGTAGCCAAGGCAAAAGGAGACCACGCGGGGCTAGGGGAGCTGGAGGCATCACTAATGGAGCCCGTGTCACGGGAGTGGAGACTCTGGTCGTTGACACTTCGTTCTTACGGCTGCGATGGCTCAAACGTCGTTTCACCTTCCTGGGCTCCTTGCGTTGTGGTTCCATTGGCGTAGGCAAAACATCGTTCATGATATTTAAGCTGAAGACATCGCTATTGTCGTCAGCAGCCAAATGTGTCACAGTGTCCTGCAGCACCCGAGGAATACGCTCTACTACCTGCAGTGCATCTCGAAGCGGACGAATCTCTGGTCGGGGTTTTCGCACTTCCTCTGCTGCATCGAAATCGTCTTCAATTGAAACTGGTTTACTTACTCGACGCCTAGAACTCTTGCGTGACTTGCGTTCCTCCCGCTCTCTCTCTTCATCGTCGTCGAGCTGCTGCTGTCGTCTATAAAGCGGCGCTGGACGATTGAGGCGAGGAGCAGCTTGCTCCAGAAACCATGGCTCTCGATGTGGTCCTGCCAATGGCGGTGTAGTGGCTGCCTGGCGTTTAAAGGCCGCTGCTCGTTGCTTCTGGGCTCGCGTCCCAAGTGGCGAGGGACGCACCAAAGTGCTGGCAAAATCATTGAACCATTCCAAGTGATCCACAGAGCGCTTGTGACGTTCTAACTGCGATTTTTTTTCACCCAACGATACAGGTGATTCCAAAGCGTTCATGGAAAAAGCTGGACGCTTAGCAGCAACCGACAGCAACATTGGTTTGTAGATGGTGATAGTGGAGCGACGATTACGCGGACTTTTGCTTTGGGAAGCACTCCGGACAACCAGCTCCCGTTTCTGGTCGAACTGAAGGGCATTGCGCACAAAGCGATTGTTGCTTGGTCCTTGGATGAGAATCTCAAAGGGTGCGTTAAGTGTGCGCGCATTTAGTTGCATTGTTTGTATACATTCAGTATCCGAATTTTCATTGTTGCACTCACAGATGCACTCCTCTCCACAGTAAAAGCCCAGGCACCCGCAGTGTTCGCACAGCGCTTTGCAGTTGCGCTCATGCTTGTGCTCCACTAGAGGATTAGCATAACGGGATGTTGTGGACCTGGTTGGACTGATTGTAGTTGTAGTGGTCACACCAGTGGATGCAGCCAGTTGAACAAGTGACAACAATGCTGTGGCTATTAAAATGTTTCTATTCCGTGTCAACATCATGTCGATAATGATGATGCTCCGTCTCAGTAACGCTCCAATTGGATTTTGGCTGTGCATTGGCAATGTGCTGAGCGCTTTATACCGCTGACTGCAGTGAAATCGTAGACATTATTCTTCCCCCTAGTTTGTTTTGCTGCTTCGTGTTGTGACGTGACTGTCAGTTGAATTTGGATTTGTTGCTTCGCTTTTGCTTTGTGCTGTTCGCCGGAATTTTCGCTGACACCGTGTGATCTTGAGTCATTTTTAATTGAGCACATAATATGCTATGGTTCTTACACTATAACTGCATATTTAACTGACTTCATATTAGGGTCATCTTAGACATTCTTTAATAAACTAATTGTACATATGTACTCAGAGCACAAGGCCGAATTCTTGCACTTGAACTTCATTCATTAACATCTTGTACTACCGCTCAAGGTATAAAATTTATTACAAAAAATCAACTAAATGAAAACTGTTGCTGCCAATTCATCGACGTTTTCCCTTGCCCTTCTTGCCTCCACCTCCACCACCGCCGCCTCCACCAGACGAACCAGCTGCTGCACCACTCGACTGTGGCTGTGGCTGAGGTTCGTTGGGCTTGTTTTGGCGCGTCTTCAGCTGAGGTATTTTGCTGGCCACATGCTTCATGATGGACTCACGGGTGGCAAATTCGTTGTTGCACAGGGTACCATCAGCGTTCCGCAATTGCACGCGCACGCGGCCACGAAATTGGACTTCTCGACTCTTTTCGCGGCAGTACTGTTTGTTTTCGACCACAAAATGTAAGTTGGCTACGGAAAGTACATCACGTATCTCAACGTAGGTGGGATTGTCCACACAGTTCTCTTTGGGCAGACGACGACCTTCCTGACGGGTTTTCTTGGCATTGATGTATGCAGGGTAAATGCAAATCCAACTGGAATTTGGATTGAACAAAATGTTATTGGCGACTGAGGCTCTTGTTGTTGTTGCTGTGATTTAGTTACCGCTCCACTTCGCTGTGTTTCATGTTGGGATGCCAATTCGTACGCACTGGTCCTGCTGCCGCCATTATTGCACTGTTTTCCACACAGAATGAATGCAAATCCGGTCAAATTGGAAGGATTTATTAATTTTTGTTTTTATTCTCCACGCAAGCACCTGGATGAACAGTGTGACCGAAAGTGCGATTTTAATAAAAAGAAAATTGGTCACACTAATGTAGGCAATACTATCGCAGCATTTTGCGTCAACGCATATAGGCACGCCGATAGTATATAGCGTGGCCGTATACTAGAGTAACTTTTTGGACATTTTTTAACTGCAAGTGATATATTTTGAAATTGATGTTGCGGTCACGCTGCCGAATAATCAGTCTGTTTATAGTGCTAAAACCTGGTGTGCGTCTGTAGTGCTTGCCATTGTGTCTGACTACTTTCAAGTTGACCACGACGAGCGGCCCAAACAAACAATTCTAGTCACGCGTAGTGGACGCATCACCCAATACACTCTAACACTCCGCCCGCATAGCCCGACAACAAACAACCAAATACAAAACATAAGCAAACACGCGCGCAACAAACAACAACAAAAATGGATGAACTGAATGGGTTACTGCAAAAAACCAAAGATAAATCTACGCAAAAGGAGCAGGACGAGGTAGCCAAACACAATCTAACCACAAACATACCCATAACCAGTTAACCGTTAAACAGCAGCAACAGCACAGCAGCGCTGTTACTTGAACTTTGACATTTTTGAGTCGTCTGTCTGTCTGACTGGTTGGTTGGTTGATGGCCAACATAATGCGAGAAGCGAGAGGCGAAAGAAACCAAGCCAAACCTTTTGCGTTTACACTCTCTTTTATATATTTTGTGGTTTATTTACATGTTCTGCTCTGTGTTGTCAACGTCGCGTCGCCCACGCCAACACAGATTCTGCTGCAGCCCTTTACGTACATACAACAAATTCCAGGCAAACAGTTTCGCTCCGAACTGGCCTTGGCCTTCAATCACTGGTTGCTTATACCGGCCGAAAAGTTGACGCAGATTGGCGAGATTGTCCAAATGCTTCATAATTCCAGTTTGCTGTAAGTCGCACACAAAATTGTTTAAGTTACTATTAACTATTTATACTGCATTTGTAACCTTTGCCTAGTTTCGTTATATTTAACTTTAAAATGTTGCTTTTTTTCTTATTCACACAATATCAATTCAATGTTTCATCTCACTTCGCACTTTTGTATATAGTATGTGTATATTTCTATTTCTATTTATGTTTGTTATGACTTGCCTTTTTGGGGTCTTGTTTACATACGATTTTACTGTGAAATTTCTAAGCGTATCAGCTTAAAACAGAATACGTTTTACTCATTTCCTGTGCAAGGAAGTAATAAAAAAGGTTACAAACTCGTAAAAAAAACCGTACATTATTGATCTAGTAGAAAATAAAGTAAACAGCATATCCCCTTTTTTTAGTAAATGCTATTATGGTGTCTATATTTAGGTAAACTCAGATGACCGATTTGCTTATCAGTTGTTCCAGCTGCTATCGTTCGTTATGATGAATTAAATATTTTCCACAGCCACAAACCCCACGTACTGGCATACAATCTGAATATATAACATTTGTGCATGAGTATAACACTTTTCGTATCATAAACTGGCATAACAAAAGAACATACTTATTTTGCATTATCATCATTGCTTATAGCGAAAACGTTGGCAAAGGGTGAGGGAGGAAGCTACTTAGCTAAGTTACTTTAGAAGGTGACTCACGCTCACACGTTGTTTTTTTTATTTACCATATATGTATGCCCACGAGTGGCAAATATTCATTGGTGTACACAACAAATACTTTCGGCATTTGCTTCAAAATCAATTCCAAAATTTGAACAATAGACCACAGAAGGCAGTGTTCTTGTTTACAATAAATTTCAATTGTGTTTATTCGCAAATTGTGCCTTTTCATGCTTCGAAATGGAATTGCATCAATTGTTTAGATTTTTCATTGTCAAATTGAATATCTAGCAGAAGGGAGCGAAGAACAACAATACACATAAATTTATATGATATACCTATATGTACATATGTAAGTGTCTATGTGTTACAGTTAGTGCATGACTGTGAAGCGCAACAGTTAAACTCTGAACTGCAGCAATTAAAGTGCTTCGCACGCTTTAATTGATGGGTTCCATCAGTAGAAGTGCCCTTCTACTCTCAATCTTTTGAAGACACATTTTTTACAGCTCACATGGCTATTGATGAGCACACTCGCCTGTCAGATACTCGCTGTCTATTTTTGTGGAATATTAAACCATTTGCGTGATTTTTCATTTATTACTCAATCGTTACACAATTAACAAAAGCCGATAAAATTGTTTATTTTTATAAATGCCTGATGGTACAGAATAGGCATAAGAAAGTTTTGAAATATTAAACAATCAGAAGTATTGTCCTCTAATTTGGTAGCTCTGGCTGTAATATTCAATAAGAACTTCAGATTTATCGGATGGACAGACATGCTTGTATATACCCTTCTATCGTTTGGCAAGCGGGTATAAGGATATATATTTTTTATGGTACTTTGTGCTTATCTCGACTTGTGATGCTTCGGCCATTGTTTGGCATTGTATCCGATTTGTCGAGCGCTTCAATCATGCAGGCTAATCCTGTCTGGTTTGCCACCTGTCGCACGGTCCAAACTTTTCTGTCTGCCTGTCTGCCTGTTATTCAAATGCAAATGTGTTCTGAAATGTCCTTAATGCTGCTTAATATCCTGCATTGTTCGTTTGGGTGCCAGTTGTAGGCGTTGACTGACAGTTGAGAGGCTGTTATCGCTGCTGCTTCTCTGTGCTTTGTGCCCTTCTTCTGCCCACTTGCTTGTGTCTTTTTTGTTGTTGTTTCTTTAGTCCAAATGCATTTTCATATCGACAAAAACTTGGTTTTACAACAACGACAAACAGCTCAGCTTCAAAGGCGTCGTCGTCAGCAGCATCAGCAGCAGCGGCAATAACAACAACAGCAGCAGCGTCATCATCATTGCCATGCCATTGTCATTTAGTCAGCTTGTCGACAGGCATTGTCACAATGTTACAACTCTTTGCAATGTGACTTGCCCGCTTCGCTTCAGCTGTGATATTGCCTGTTATATATGTATGCCCATCTCTCCTTTCCATCTCCCATTCCCATTCCCATTCCTATCTCTCATTCCCATTCCCACTCCCACATTCGCACCCCATTCGCATCCATTTAGCAGAAGGGGCCTCGCTTGAACGCCCACGCCTCCAATTTCCCTTCAAATGATTCCAGCCTTACGCGCGCGCAAACATTTTTTAATTACGCAAATGTCGGCTGCCCAGTTTGCCAGCTTACCAGCCAACCAACCCAGGCTTGCTTGCTTGCCTGCCTTGCCAGCGGGCGTGTTATTGAAGCGATATGGGCCTCAAAGAGAATCTTAAATTTATGTACATGCCATACACTAACATATGTTGTTACTATGTGTTTGTTGCCAGTGTATTTAGCATGCTGCGAGGGCTGCTCGTAGTATACATTTTATTATTCATATGTTTACCTTTGTGTTGCACGTTTGCAAGCCCCCAAAAAATAAAATCAAGATTGTAAGATTGCATGCTAATTTTCAGCTAGGGTTACGTTTATGAATTACAAACATATTACTTCGTGATATATGGTAAAATTGTTGTAGGCTATACTTTGTGTTACATGATCTATAGTTCCTAATAAATTGAATTAGGCAATCAACTACAAGATTGAAAAAATCGAAGTTTAAATTATGAGGAGAGTTATGGAGATGCAATTATAATAGAAGAATTGTTGTCAAAAGTTGCAGAATCTCTTTGATAACAATTTTCTATTACAATTGCCATTACAAAGCCAAATTAGCCAGTTCTTCTATAATAATTGCGTACAGAAAAACGAAAAATTGTATGCTTAAATAAAGTAATTTTTTTTTTTAATTTTTAATAATTAATAATTTTAAAAGTTTCAAGCCTATTTATAGATATTTAACATAAATAAACTGTAGTAAATATTTAAGTTTTGAAGAAATTAAAAACCCCTTGAAATTGTGCCACATGCAATAACTTTTGAATTTGCCCCTCATCTGGTTATTAGTATTATGTTTATGTACTACTATATACGTTGTATTGTAGAACAGTATAAATGCATTAACAAGACAACACTCACACACACTACTTACACTCGCACTCCACTTGCACAGCAATTAAATAGATGAAACAAATTAACTCAGAGCTCTCAATGTGTTCTTAACACCCCTGCAACGTTACAGCATTGATGATATTGAAGACAATTCGATACTTCGCAGAGGTGTGCCTGTGGCGCATTCCATTTATGGCGTGGCCAGCACCATCAATGCGGCCAACTATGCACTGTTCTTGGCCCTCGAGAAGGTGCAGCAATTGGGACATCCAGAGGCAAGTCTCAATCGAGTACACAGTACACATTAATCAATACACATTACTAATTAATTTATTTGACTGACAGGCTACCAAAGTCTATACGGAGCAGTTGCTGGAGTTGCATCGTGGCCAAGGAATGGAGATATATTGGCGCGATAGTTTCACATGTCCCTCCGAATCGGATTACAAATTGATGACTGTGCGGAAGACTGGTGGCCTATTTATGCTCGCCATACGCCTTATGCAGCTGTTTAGTACGAACAAGGAGGATTACTCAAAGTTAACAGCCATTTTGGGCCTATATTTTCAAATACGCGACGACTATTGCAACTTGAGCTTGAAGGAGGTGAGAGAATGCACAATAGTTTATATTGTATTCAAACAATACAGTATCAATATATACTTTTTTTTGTAGTACACGGAAAACAAGAGCTTTGCTGAAGATCTCACAGAGGGCAAATTTGGTTTCCCAGTTATTCATGCGGTGCGAACGCAGAAACATGATAAACAGGTTTTGCGTAAGTCCTTCGACTTAAAATGTTGAATGTTGAGGGTGTTAATTGTGGCTCTCCTTCATCACAGATATATTGCGACAGCGCACGCACGACATTGAGGTCAAGAAGTACTGCATCAGCTTACTGGAGAAACTGGGCAGCTTTCAATACACACGCAAAGTGCTTGAAACGCTTGACGTGGAGGCGCGTGCCGAGGTCGGTAACAATTAATTGCTTTATTTGTTGGTTTATGTTCTTAAGTTTTGCTTTTGCTTTCTTGTTTGTGCAGGTGACACGTCTAGGCGGCAATCCCTATATGGATAGGTTACTTAATAAGCTGCTGTCCTGGCAAAGCAATGATGCTGCGAGCATCACGCAATCGAATCAAATCAATCACAACGTCACAGCACGCACCAGCCCCAATCAGAACACCCTCAATTGTAATTAACAACCAAAGAGGCAAAAGAGGGAGCAGTCGTGAATTGCAAACGGCAGCGTCAAAGTCGGAGATCGATCCGTCACCTCTTTTGCTGCTAATCCAAAAGCACCACAACAACAGCAACAACAACATCCACAACAACATCAGCAGCAACCTCAACATCTAATCCAAGCAGCTTGCGTTAGTGCGCCTTTGTTGCGTTTCTTGCAAAAATTAAAAATCTTCTAAATCTTGTTTCACGTTTTGCCTCCCAGAAAGCTGCCAAACAAAAACTAATGCAATGAAAATGTTTATACCACAAAAACCACAACAGCAGCAGCCTTACACACATGAAAACAAACAAAAAAACACGAGAAAATTGTTAAGCCAAAAGTTAATTGATAAGCAAAGCTTATGAAGAGCTAGCGAAGAGCCATAGCACAGCTTACCCCAAGAATTTGTTTATGTTTATTTTTAGTCATATACTATGTGTTATACACTATTGGATGCTAAGTATTTAGTTGGTAATAGCATATAATAATTATGTAAGGTTCCTTCCTTTTGACTGTTGTATTTCTAAATGTATTTTGTATGTACTACAAGTAATGCGGTAATTTTTTTGAAAAAAGTTCTAAATGTATTATTCAATTTGTAACTCGAAACTTATTGTGCACTTCCTTTATTGACGTTGTTCCATTTTACATTTGTTAACAATGTTCAAAAATATACAAAAAGAAACTACAAATCATATGCATACATATTAATATGTGTATTAACTAACAAATTGTTAACGTTTTAAGCAACAAAGCAACTCAAAACCTATATTTGAAACCATGTTAAATTATGCACTGCACAGCAGAATTTTTGCACTATATATATATATATATACACATACATACACATAATAGTATATACATCTTACAAAAATATATATATTTTTATTGTATACATTGCACGAAATAGAACTACAAAAAAATGCTGAACAGAAACAACTCACGCAGATTTATTGTAAACTTATGAATTGAATATCGGAAACTGTCGAGAATTTATTGTGCACGCCAAATAAATGCACGCGAAGAAAAAGGTCTACGATCGATTATTACATATATATTGTCATACACAAAATTAACTTTGAAGTATTTAAATAAATATTGTATTTATGGCACGAATATTGTAAAATTCTTCTCTCTTCTTCAGTGATACTCCATTAACTTCATCATTTAGAAAACATATTTTATTTCAACTGGGTATTATGTAAATTTATAAATATATATTTATGATTATACTTAATTTCTTGTAAGCTACGTATCCTGCTCAATCATATCCATCAGCTGCATAAACTCCTGTGAGGTAGCATCCACCTCGGTCGCATGTTCAACATAGTCGTCGTATTCGGCATCAGCATCATCCTACCAAGAAAATATATTTTAATACGTTTATTTATTTTTTTTATATTATTTACGTGCTTACCTCGAAGCCAAAACAGTTGTTTGCATTGATCTTTTGGTTGTTGGGCTCACGCTTGACCACCACTTCATTATCATCGTTGACCAGCTCGACGATGAATTGCTCATCTTCATCTTGTAGCTCCACTGTAAAATCGCCGGCATCCGGTTCTTCTTTAATTCGGAATGTGCCGCCTTGCGATACGACTTCGGTCTGGCCTCGTGGCGCTTTTAACTGGCGATTTATAATGACAAGCTTCCGCTGATTCTTCTTTTTCTCCCGCTCTCTGTCTCTCTCGTTATTGGGCGTTTTTTTCGTTCGCGAAGTAGAGATGGCAGAGGACTTGACTTGGTTTTCATCGGACACTTTTTCGTCCGCATCTTCGTCCAAGTCCACGAAGTCGCTGATCTCGTATTGATCTTCTAAGTCAATGGACATATCTTCGCTTGTCTCTCGCAGTGCATCCATATCAACGCCATTTACAAGCGTCGTAATACTGCCATCCGGTTGCAGACGAACATTGCGACCCATTTTCAACTTCAGCTGCTTCTCGCGAGAATTTAGGCTAGCGTCATGTCGCTCCATGTGCCTCATCAGATTGCCCTTCCGGTAAAAGACACGCGAACAGTTGGGACAGGAATGAACTTTTTCACGCGGCTCTGGCTGCTTGTAGTCCTCATCATGCAATAGATTACGATGGCGACGCAGCAATTGACGCTGCCGAAATGCTTGTGGACACAGATCACATTGGAAGGGCTTCGAGTCGGTGTGTATGTGCATATGCGAGTCGAGATGGCGTTGCGAAACAGACGCATAACTGCACAAGGTGCAACGATAGCATTTTTCGCCATCGTGTGTCTTTAAGTGCAGTTTGTACAGATAACGATCGGGCAGCTCCTGACCACAACGTTTGCAAATAAACGGGGTGTCCGATGTGTGCATATTGGCCACGTGAGTGCGCAGATCCGCCTTGCGTCCGCATGTTGTGGGGCAGAGCGTACATTGGAAGATGGGCTTGTCCACAACGCTGTGGATGAGCTTATGTGCTTTCAGTGAATTAGATTGAGTGAAGCGCGATTTGCAGATGTCACATTGGTATTTCTTTTCGCCGGTGTGAATGACCAAATGGCGTTTCAGCTTGAACATGTCTTGGGAGGCGTAGGTGCAGTGTGGACACTGATATGGTCGCTCGCCAGTATGACAAGTCATGTGCCGGCGCAGTTTGGTCAACTCGACGCTAGCATAGCTACATTCAGTGCACTTGTGTGGTTTCTCCTTGGTGTGCTTGTAGCGTGTGTGGCGAATCAATTCGCCACTTGTTGTAAAGGCGCTGTCGCATTGCTTGCATTTGTGCGGCTTGTTGCCCATGTGCGTGTTCAGATGGTTTACTAGGCCTACGTTCGTTTTGAAACCACGCTCACAGATCGAACACTTGAACGAGAACTCAGTGTCGTGGGAACGCACATGTCGTGAGATGAGGAACTTCTTGTTGCTCGTGTAGCTGCAGTGGGAGCAGGCAAATTTCTGCGCGCCAGCCGCCGATGGAGCCGCCACTGCCTTTAATTTGTACTGTTTGCCAGAGACGACAAAGTCCACGTCTGCCTTGGCTGACATGTTGGCGGGATTATCATCAAATTCGAAGATTTCATCATCGCTTACTGCAGCCGCCGTTACGGAGGCGGGCTCATCAATTGTAATTGAATCCATGGTTTCATTTCCATCTTTGCTGTCATTGACATCTGGATCATCGACCAGCTCCTCGAGCTCGTCCACATTATCAATGACCACTTTATTCGATATTACCTCAGTTTTGGACGTCTTTGTTTGCGACTTTGCATTTGCTGAGCGCAGATAAGCTCGAGGAGTACTAGTTGTTTTATTTGGCGTCTTTTTCTGTGGACCTGGGCGTGTGTTAACTACCTTGGGAGTCCTTTGTGGAGTACTGTCTACTTTGGAGTTGGCAGGCCGCAGATTAATAGCTGCCAAGAAAATGTTTATATTTTCAATTCGCTTTTCAACTATGTATATGTTAAACGCCTTTCTCACCCTTCGATGTAGATGAGCCGCTGGCTCGCACTGTAATTGCAGCTGGCGTTGAGGTTACAGGCGCCTTTTGTTTCGTTTTCGACTTCAGCTGCTTTTTAGGCTTCGTCTTAATGTAGCAATTGCCTTCGTCGTCTATGAAATATTTGTCAGCATCTTCTTCTTCTTCGTCGTCCCCTCCACCATTTGCATTTGACGCAACGACGCTACCATTTTCCTTTGCAGCATTGTCTTCGATCTCCTTGTGAAAATTCATGAGAAAGGATTGCAAATCCTCAGAATCCGAGTCGCGACTGCGATTTGGCATCTTCCTTAAAAGCAGTAACAATATCAGTATGAATTTTGCGCCAAAACAACAAATAAAAGAAACATCGGTGATGGTGGCGACCTACAGCGGACATTAAGTGTCCAGCGACCCCAAGCGGCTATTGATTTCTCACAGTCTCAAAATGTCTGCAGCTGTTTGAAGCAATTGCATCCTTGCCTTAGCAGCATTACTTACTTTCCCTTAAATCGTATTTGATTAATACGACGTTTTTGCAATAACAAGTACTGTTTGGTCGATTGCTTTAATATTAATGAATTTACTTTTTAGTGCAAAGAATTTCCGTCAGAGGCGAAACAGTAGATGCGCAAAAGATGGCGGAATTGTTTGGCGTTGCCACAGCATACGAATTCCACTTAGCAGTGCCATTTTGAGTTGAACATTGTCGATAACAAAATCGTTTCAACTTTGTGGCGCGTAAAACAAACGAGTCCCTTTTGAAGTTGAACTACACCTTCTTTTGCTGTTTCAGCGCACTTAAAAGGCTAATTACGTGTTCCACGAATAAGTAAAGAAATATTGATACACACCTGTTAAAAATGGCACGCCTTTTTACACGCGTTCCCAAATAACCGAAATGTTAAAGCGTGCATATGTATAGCATAATTCAATACCTCTAAACAGCTCGCTCCACAATCATTAGTTGTAATATTAATTTTGAATAGCTTTGTGAAGGCACTGCACTATACTAGGAGAAACATTGAAACAAACAGTACAATCGAAAAATTTCAACCAAAAACAAAATTTATTAGGCGTCATAATATGATACACAATGAGCATTGTTTTTACAAACTTCTTATGTCCAAATATACTTATAATAAATATTAAAACTATGTTTAAATTCAAAATAAAAGGTTTCTTTGCATAAAGTCTTACCCTAAGTATCCCAATAAACTGTTGGCCCTGCAGCCCCATGCGAATAGTATATGTATATGTTTACTTTTATAACTGCAAATCCCAAATATAGTACTACAAATCGCAGACTCTATAAATGCTGTCAAAAGAAACGTTAGAAGAGCCACCCGAATAATACTCACATACTAGGCCAGTTTCTTTTTGGGGATTAGCCAGCTTCATTTCATTTCTGTGTATAATTTTGGCATAGCACTTTATTTATAGCATGTGAACGAGAGATTAGGTTAAATATGGGCATTTATTTTGGTTGTTTTTTGTGGTGTTGGTATTGTAACTACATATGAATATCGCTACAAGAGATTGCAATAACAAAATTGTAATTTTAATTCTGTTTTTGGTGTTTGGAAAATACGTACGTTGAAATGTGCTCATCGAAGAACCCTACGGAAGCAACACAATCCTTTAGCTGCAGCTTGGGTAAATACGTACCAAAAATGTTGCTATATTGTATTGAAATTTGCTAACAATTTTTAACGAATTCGTATACATACCAAAAAATAAAACAACACTCTCCCAAAAAGATTTAGTCGACGAAATACGTACCCAAAATGAACGCTATGAATGTATATCGGGTAGTATAGGAGAGGTATTTACCACATATATAGTTTGTATATGTACTCAGTATACAATTATCGAGATCCCTAAACTGTGCTTGGACGTTCAGTTTATATAGTAAATAAGTAAATATGCAATTATTCACTCAATACGTACCCAGCTTTACGGGACTTAGCTTTTTTTTTAAGCTTATCGGCTGAAAAGTGACTTCAAGTAGAAAACGCTTAAAGGTTACAATTTACAATTTGTCAAAAGTGAGTACATAGTATGTAGTTGTGAGCAGTAGTGATTGTTGATAGGCTTACCCCTAAATGGGCCCGATAATACGTGTACAGCAACACCACACCACACACCACCTGATGGGGGCCAAGCTGAGAGAGGAGCGCTGAGAAGTTACATACATTGGCTATATTTGTGTAGATTTGTACATACACTTGCAGAGTATATTATAAAATTGTGTTCATATTTGTAAGAAATTAAATGATTAGATTAGAAATCAGATTAATTTAAACTTCGTACAGATGTGTCGGACAAAAAATAATCCATTACTTATTTTAATAATTTTGAAGTCGAATTAAATGTAAATTCAAATTATGTAAATAAATAAATACATATGAAACTAGATCTCCTATAACCACATTCAGTTAAAATCGACTTACATTATCAATTGAATAGTTTACTTTGCTAGCGTATTACTTCTTCGGTATTCCGAATATGTGTTTGCTTTCGTGTTTGTGTTGTTTCTATAATCATTGGTGGGCACATTGGGGATTGTAAATAGAATTTAGTGGTTATTTGGGGGCTCTGGCTCTACGTACCATAAGTTTACAACTTGCCGGAGGCTGTCAAACTATTAAATAAATGTGTGCATTATTTTGCTTAAAAGAGTTTACAGTTTTTCGGTTTCAGCTTACAGTTATTCGTTTATCTGTTCTGTTTTTTGTTCTGTTAGTTTACACGGATGAAAATCAGAAGATAGAGATTAATAATATTTTACAAAAATATCTGCGATTGTTATAGTTCTTGTTGTCTATATGTATTTAAGTCGATTTATTAATTGAATAATAATGCAATTAGTTGTTGGTTTTTGCTGCTATCTGTGGCTATTATTATTTTTTTTGTTTTTTGATTTGTTTGTGAATTTTGTTGTCTACTGTGGTTGTAATTAATGCTACGTACGTGCGCTGGACACTGTTGTGTGGAACTCAATCCGACTTCCTCATCATTAGATAATCATCTAGCGACGATACCGTTCGCGGGAGAACGATCGTCTTCGGCTGCCACCAAAGTTACCGCTGTTGCTATTGTTGTAGTTGCGCCGATCGCGTGGCGAACGCTCTCTGGACCGAGAGCGACGTCTATCATTGCGGCGATCACCTCCATCTCTTCCGCCGCCGCCTCCTCCTCCGAAACGACCTCTATCATTGCGATTGTTGCGATCACGATCTCTACGCACATCGCGCTCTCTGTCACGATGATCCCGACCACTGCTACTATCAGTACCTCCTCCACGTCCCATGCTGCGTCCATCGGCATCCCGGCTACGTTGTGATGGCGCACGTTCACCGTCACTCTCACGGGCACTGCCCCGATCATTTCCCCGCTCGTTGGATCTGTCATTCGATTGTTTTTCCGCATCCCGTTGACGTTGACGCTCTCTGGAACGAGAGCGATGGACACGCGAACGTCGATCCAACTCACGACCACCCACAAAGTAACGATTTCTGCCCCTGCCGTCCTCTTCGCGATCTGGTATCTTACCCGAGCGCTTCAATTCCGCCTTGCGTGGCGCCGCCGTCTTCTCCAGCTCGATCAATTTCTCTCGTATGGTGAGAAAACCCAGATGCAACTTACCACCAAAGTGGTCCGCCAGCCGTATGTCATTGTCATGTATGCCTAGATAGGCGGAACACACCTCGCAGACGCGCAACTTCTGCTGCTGATAAGTGGACGCTGGCATCGATGTTCTGTATTCATGTTCGGCTTTGATCTTTTTTCCACGCAACTCGTCAATTTCCTTCATCAGCTCCATGCTGTCTTCCACCTCGCCAGCCTCGCCCAGTGCCTCGGCCTTTGCTAGTTTCTTGCCAATTTCCTCGGCCAGTGAATGCACTGCGTTTGCTTTCTCCGCCACTTCGGCTGTCAATTCCTCCTGCGTCTCCTTTAAACGTTGCTTGGCGGAGTCTGTGCGTCGATCGCAGTCGGCAATGAAAGCTTGCAAATGCTCCATGGCCTCGATGTCGTAGTAGTAGTCGCGGGACTTGGACGCACTCTCGTAATCTGCACGAAAAGCCAGATCATGCACTTTGGGACACTCACCGAGATCCATGCGCGTGGATGCCAGTATATCGTGCGGACAGCAGTCCAGCAAAAAAGATTTGCAGACGCGTGCATCTGAGAATTTGAGACCGCGACCATCGTCCCCGTTGCGGGTGGTACCCATCAGTTGGTCCAGCATTGCACGCATCTGATCCGTGGCAGACATTTTATTGCTTGGCGCGCTCATTTTGCAGGCCTTTTTTTCTTAATTTTCTACAAGTTTTCTCGACTCAATTTTCACCGTGAAAAAATAAAATGTAGAGCTGTATTTTAATACAAAATAAGTGTGACCGCTAGCTAATTTGTCCCAAATACCTGTTAACAAAGGTCAACTATTTGAACAGCTGAGCTAGTTCACTCTGTTAAATAGTGCTGCCAACTTACGTAATACGTATGAAATACTAACTATTTTTGGCGGGAAGGAATCTGAAGACGAATGTGTTTAGTAATATTTGTATATTTGTAATTTACAATGTTCAATGCTATCATTAAAGTAGAATATAAAAATAAATAGGAAAAATGTGATTTTAGCAGCACTGGTTCCAAATAATTAATTTCAAAAGTAATTTACCTGCCTCCATACTTTTGAGTTGCAGTATTTTTGTATAGCTTTGTTCCTAACTAGTTCGATACTTGAAAAGCAGCATGCAACGAAATATCGACTGTGCAGTAACATCCCTGCATATAGAACTAGAATATAATCGATATCCATACGATAAACGTTTACAGTAGAGATTTTTGTTGTTTATTTCGTTGGCGTAATTTTTGTTTTAAAAATTAATTCTTTTAGACCAAAATATAATGTCCGATGATGACGATATCCAATACATCAAACGCCAACGTACCCTACACTATGGTTCGCTTGAAGAAACAGAACGAAAGCGTCAAACGAACGCGGCGTCTCTGGCCGGCACAACGCCGGCTGCAACAACAACAGCAGCGAGCACAACAACAACAGCAACTGCCGGGCAGCTCGAAGACATCGAATCTGACGAAGACTATGAGGAAACGAATAAGAAGTCCAGTAGCACAAAGGGTTTGCCTCCACCCACTGCTGCATCGCTAGCTAACAAAATCGATGATGATTATTTTGATCTGGAGACGGAAATGGAGCGCGACAAAGTTGCGTTGCTCGAGGAGTTTGAACGCAAGAAACGTGCACGTCAAATCAATGTGTCCACTGACGACGCTGAGATCAAGAACAATTTGCGACAGTTAAATGAGCCAATCTGCTACTTTGGTGAGGGGCCCGCGGAGCGACGACGTCGCCTAAAGGAGCTGCTCGCCAGTCTAGGTGAGAATGCGATCCATAAAAAGCAGAGCGAAGAGGAGGAGCGCAAGACACAACAGCGAGAGCAGGAGGCTACCTGGTATCACGAGGGTCCTGACACATTACGTGTGGCACGTCTATGGATCGCCGACTACTCCTTGCCACGTGCTCGCGAGCGCCTGGAGCGCGCTAAGGAGGCACTGGAGGTGCCCAGTGCTACGCGGGCTGGTCGCATGGTCGAAATGCAAAAGAAGCTACAATCTCTGGCGCCGCTTTGCTCCCAAGTGGGTGACACGCGTCCCGTGAGCAGCGCTGCCTTCAACGAAGACTCGACGCTGCTGATGACGGCCTCGTGGTCGGGCCTTTGCAAGCTGTGGAGTGTGCCCGACTGTGAGCTGAAGCAAACGCTGCGTGGTCATGCCAGCTACGTGGGCGGCGTCGCACTGCGTCCGGGAGTCAAGGCGGACGAGGAGAATGTAGTAGCCA
This sequence comes from Drosophila albomicans, assembly GCF_009650485.2. Taxonomy (NCBI): domain Eukaryota; kingdom Metazoa; phylum Arthropoda; class Insecta; order Diptera; family Drosophilidae; genus Drosophila; species Drosophila albomicans. The sequence continues at coordinate 37,690,501 of NC_047629.2, read as the reverse complement.
TGGCCTCGGGTGGACACGATGGCGCTGTCAAGTTGTGGGGCTTTGGCAATGAGGAGTCAATTGCTGATATTACTGGTCATATGCCGCATCGCGTCTCCAAAGTGGCGTTTCATCCGTCGGGTCGCTTTCTGGCCACTGCTTGCTACGACTCTTCGTGGCGTCTTTGGGATCTGGAGCAAAAGACCGAGGTACTGCATCAGGAGGGTCACGCCAAGCCGGTGCACTGTCTCAGTTATCAATCCGATGGCAGCGTCCTGGTTACTGGCGGATTGGATGCCTTTGGTCGAGTTTGGGATCTGCGCACTGGACGCTGCATCATGTTTCTTGAGGGCCATTTGGGTGCCATTTTTGGTGCAGACTTTTCACCGAACGGATTTCATATTGCAACCGGATCGCAGGACAATACATGCAAGATCTGGGATTTGAGGCGTCGTCAGCCGGTTTATACGATTCCTGCACACACAAATCTGATTTCGGATGTCAAATATCAGCAAGATGGTGGCAGCTTTTTGGTCACATGCTCCTACGATTCGACCACAAAGATCTGGTCGAACAAAACGTGGCAACCGCTAAAGACGCTGCAAGGACATGATAACAAGGTCATCTCCGTTGATGTCTCTCCCAATTCACAGTATATAGCGACGACTTCGTTCGATCGCACATTCAAACTGTGGTCACCTGATAGTTGATGATCACGCTGATCACTCAAATTCTATTCAAATTTCCATCTACATCGACATTGGCGGCTTATAGCCTCCGATCTGTTATAAGCTCATCTTTTGTATTTTTATTGTTTTCGTTAAATCACAGACAATAGCCCAAACGTTTTTTACCATTTTCACATATTTTCCGTTTTTGTAATGCAATTTGTTAATTTAGTTAGGCGAAACAATGCATTTCGTAAAATTAAGAACTTTGTATAGAAATTGTTAATTAAAAAACAACTTTTTGGTACAAATCAAAATATATAATTTATTAAAGCTTTGGGTTGGGCAATACGGTATAAGTTTATATTAACTTTATTTCATTTTAATTTAATTTAACTTATTTCGAGCGCTTCATGTGGCCATTTATAGAATTAAAATGACTTAGCTCTTCGTGCGGCCATTGCTAGAACTACAAATTTCGCGCGCAGTGCGGCCATTTCCAGTACTATTAACTAGAACGCCATTTAGATTGCAGTGTCAATTCGTAAATTTGGTAGCTCGGCTTACAACCCGGCGAATTGCATCTGTCGGCAATAATATATAATAATGGGTTTTGCGCAGCGCCATCTACTGTAAGACTAGGTAAATGTAAAACCGGCGAATTCTATCTATCGGCAAAAATTAAAATAGTGGCAAGCATAGACAGCCATCTATGAGAATTTCTTTTAAATGGATTTAATTTAGTGTCGCCACCTTTTGATTAATTTGTAATTAACTGTTCTCAGTATTACAAATTTAGGTGCTAGATGGCGCAGCATCAAAATAATTCACAATATTTTTAATGTGCATTATTTTAGATACAAACCCTGTGACAATGGGAATTTATTCTGCAAAGTTGTTATCGCCATCTATTATAATAACTTAAGCAGTAAGGTACTGGGTATTTTTTTATTAAACTTCAAAATTATGGTCATCAAACTGAGAATAGTTTTGTGATAAAACTCGAAAGTTAGTAACAATAATCAATGTTTTAGATATAAGCTTAAATGCTAAGCAGGTACTTAAAATTTGGCTTTAATATTTCGGTTTATTATCAGCAATATGGCAATAATATCACCAAACATGCAAAATGTATTATAATCAAACCGGTCGTTGTTTATCGGGCAATTTAGATAAAAACAACGAAACTAGATCATTAACTGGCAAACGACTTGCATATTTAATTATAGATCAGGTTCGACTCGTGTCACAAACGATTGGTGCTCGTTCATTCGTTTCCGATGTGAAGATGGATGCCTTGGAGTTCTTTGTGCCATATTCTTCATGTCGGAGGCATGTAATTTTCTTGGTTGACTTTGACTTCGTCTGGGGCTGCGGCTGTCTGCTAATTGAATACGCAAAAGGCCAGAAAGTTGTTAGTTATTATTGTTTGTTTACTTGAGACTCGTCTTTATGCAAATCAGCCAAGAGATGTTTTAATATCTAGTTGGGCGGTGGCGGAGGCGGAGGCGAAGACATGTTGGAGCTCACCTTGCCCCGTCGACAACTTGGCGACGACCTAATCTGAATTGTTTAAAGTGCTTGCAACTGGCATTTATCCATGTTATTTTACTTTTGAATATATTTTAATTGAATTTACAATTCCAGTTGAGCAACAGGTGCACTTAATGCCATTTGCATAGGCCTTGCCACATGCCGAACGGTGTCCAACAGATTTATAGCGCAACAATGCAACGTTACGTATACGCAAGAGTGTCTGCATGTCTGATAGTAGTTAGTAGTTTAAGAAGCGGTGCAGCGCAGCGCGTGTGAAAAACAAAAATGCAGATTAAGCGTCAATCGAGGGGTTGCCCGGTTGGCCATTAACCAGATTACAAGCCGGCCTATGCAGTGTCGCTGAAAGCCGTTTAAGCCCCACGAAATCGCCGATAACAACACCAGCTGAAAGTGCAATGAGTCGTGGATAGGCACGAGACAAGGGCGAGGGGAGGGTGTCAAAGAATTGCAACAGCAGCAATAACAAAGCGACCAGATAAACAGATGAATGCTCAGACTGCCAAAGAGGAGAACGAGTTTCCTCTGCTCTTGTTGCTGTGCTGTGCTGCGATGCTGCGCTGGCCACTAGCCACATGGACGTCGATGGTGCTTGAATAAACAATTGGCAGGCAGCAAACAAACCGAACGCTGTGTTCTCTCCACTGCAGAAGCAACAGTAACAGCAACAGCAACAGCAACAAATGGGGCCTCGATAAACGAGGCGCACTTTAAAATAAAGTTTGCATGCTGATAACGCGTGTTGCACACATACATATGCACACTCATGCACTCAATGGCAGGCAGAAGGACACGAGCTTGCAATGACCGGCAAAGTTACGCATACGCCACATGTGACGCCTACGCTGCTCTTGCCGCAGTCGCAGTTGCTGTCGACAGCGCAGTCGCCGTCGCAGTCGATGCCTCTGCAGCCGGCTAGCACTCTCTCTCTCTCTTTCTCTCTCTAGTTTATGTTCTCTCTGGCTTGCTCGCTCGCATTGTGCCGGTTACAACAACTTGTATGAATGTGTTTCCTATTTTTCCGGCGGTTTTCTTTTGCTTTGCAACTTCAGCGTCAACACACACTGGCCTACGCCCCCCTTGTGGTCCACAGTGCTCTCTCCCCTCTGGCCTGAAGAGTGTTTTTGCAATTCGTATCAACTGCTTTTCAAATTATTTATAGAATTTTAAATGAAGCGCAGGTGCGTCAGTAATAGTAATGCAGACACACAGACACCCCCCACACACACACACAAACACATATATGCTTAGATAGTCGTAGTCATAGTTGTTTGGGCTACAAAATTATGCTCAGTTTTATTGCTTGCGAGTTTGTATAAATATTTAAGGCTACTGGCGAGGCACCTGTGGGAATGAGACAAACTGACACATGTTGCCAAATATTCTCGTATGCTGCAGACTCCCCTGGTGCCTGCCCCGTAAATGTGTACATACTTATATTTAATCTGCTTTGTGAATATTTTTATCAAGTGCGGAACTGGTGCCCAAAAACTCAGCAAAGAAATATGGCAAATTATCAAGAATTGTATTTATTACATTTAGATTTATTTATATATTTTAATTACATAGTTATATAGCAGATGTGTTATCGGAAACATTTGTATATAGTGTGTTTTCAAAAGTCAACGTAAAAAGCCGCCAGTCAAAGCAACGCAACCAACAACAAAAACAGCAACAGCGAAAGAAGCAACATCAACAAAGGCAAAGCACAGTTAACGTCAGCGCCAACGCTAACGGCAACGCCAACGTCGCCGTCTGCGTCTGCGTCGCTGCTGCCACACTGTGTTGGCCGCTCTTTGGCGCTGCTGCCACAGTCTCAGTCTCAGTCACTGTCTCAGTCTGTGTTGTGACGTTCAGCCAGTTGGGTCGTTCTCGTAGGCGGGCACCAACACACGCGAATATTCTGCCAGCGGCAATCAGGCGTGCGTTTTGCTTTCTTTCGCTTCGCTTCGTTTTGTCGTATTTTTGGTGTCTTTTGTCTCGTGTCGCTCGCTGTGAAGACTTCGCGCTGCAAAAAACTACGACTGGATACAAAGTCGGTCTTGAATGCGTTTTCAATTTCGTTTGTGATAATTCAAAGTGTGTGTGAGCGTGTGTTTGTGTTGTTCCCGGCTGTTGCTGATTATGCCTATGCACTTGTCCGTCATTCAGTCAGTCAGTCAGTCAGTCAGTTAGTCAGTCCGTGCTACTCCACTTTGTGTTTCCATTTGTGTTTTTTTTGCCTTTGTGCATCTGCAGCCCGCGCATCATTTGCTTCTGTTTCCTTCTTTTTAAAATATTTCATTGCGTCGCATCTTATTTGTTGCTGCTTGATTTCAGCTGACAGTCGTTGTCAACTGTTGTTGTTGAGTAAAAAGGCTTTTGTTTTAGTTGTTCGGCAATAAAATGCATAATTTATGTATGGCTCAATGCCAATGCCAATGTCGATGCGCATGGACTGTGTCTGCGGTAAACCGATCTCACTCACGATCCACTGACCGCAAGGTGGCGTGAGTGTGTGCCTGAGTGTGTGTGCGTGTGTGTGCTGTAACTTCGCCTTGTCTGCATTGATTGCTAATTTTGTGAATTTGCAGCAGCGGTGAAGCAAAGTTCTTACATTTATTTATACAATAAAAGCATTAAATAAAAGCACAAGTAATAAAAAGAGCAAAGTGAAGTCCAAGTGAACGATAACGTCAGCCGCATCCGCATCCGTATCTTTTCTGCGGACATAGAGAACGGCAAAGGCAAAGGCAATAGCAAAAGCAACAGCTACAGCAAAGGCGCTTGACAGCGGAACGGAATCGGAATCTGAATCGGAAGCAGATGCCCAAAACTATGCAGCATTAGAGATTGGCAAGTCAACACAGACAAGTGAACATTTGGAAACACACTCAACCGAAATCACATTCATTCATTCAACCAAGAGCTGAGGTAAGTCAACCGACCAAATCAACTATTTATTTTTAACGATTAGCAGCAATTTTTGGTCACGTAATGGCTTTTGCATACACAAACAAACAGCAAAAAAAAAAATAAAAACAACAATAAAACAAACACTTGAAGTCAGTTTCTAAACCATTTTATGGGGTCTTTTAAATTCCATTTATATTCGAGAGACAATTGATCAATCCTTTGTCTATATTCATAATTGATATTTACCTCTAAACACAACACACAGTCTAATGTCTTCAATATGCACAATAGTTCAAGTTCCAGCAGCTGCAGCCGCAGTCACTTCTTCTCCGCTGAATTCGCACGCTCCTATCAATTCATTCATTCATTCATTCATGCAACGCGATGACTATGAGTATGTCTGGGGAAAGGGAAGGGCAAATAAAAGCGACAAACGCGGGCTGTAAATAAATTATGCATATTTGTGCGGCTTATTTAAAAGTACATATTTACAGATGAAATCAAAGTACCGCAAATAGTAGACTGTCCAAATACCCTATAAACCATTAACACATAACTGTGGATGACATTTTACTACTAGCTGCAAAGCACAATATTTGGACAATTTATATTTTGCCTCGCACCTATCTTATTTGTTACACATATGAGCAAACTGATATACTTTGTTGTTACGATTAGATCTGGTAGAGATTGCTCATCTTTGTTTTACGTTTGTTTAATTATGTTGTAAGAAATAAGAATTTCATTTTATCTGAATGATTTAGTTTAGTCAAAACGTGTTTGTTTCATATTTAAGTAAAGTCAATGCTCTTCCCTTTTTGCCTATAGGGTATCTGCGTATCGTTGCGAATACGACTGATGCGCATAACTGTGATTTTACGAAATATGCTCAGCTTTACTACACCAACACAAAAGCTGAACACATATGTACATATTAAATAAGATGACGAATTTGTTTTTGTAACTTAGATATCGTTAGAGTGTTGACTTAACAATCTATTCAATGACTTCGCCACTGAAATGCACCTTGTCGCGTCAGTTGGATTGATTTATTAGGCATATTAAAGACAGATCAGAAACTTGTCTACGGTTTGATTTTAATTAACTGGGTTCAATTGTCATGCAAAGTGATTATGCATTCATCCAAATACAATTTTAATGAGTCACTAATCGCATAAATTATGAACTCATTAGTGTAATCTAAATTGTGCACACACACGTCACAACCTATTTACATGATGCAGCTTCGGCTTCACTTAACTGATTGAAAGAATCAAGTCGCTGATTGTTGTTCATTTGGAGCCCTTGACAAGTGTCTATCGATATCATAACAAGTCGATAAATAAAATGATTGCTCGTGCTGACAGGCTAGACTAACTAATTGTTGTTGTCTGTTTCGAAATATATGAACTTATGCGATCCACAATTGTGAAATACACATGTGCTCGTCATATGTTTTAGATACTTGCTCCAGTTGCTTATTGCCAATTCCTGTTCACAGTTATGACATGTGCCACATTTCATTCATGATCGCTTAACTCTCGCATTATTATTTCAATTTAGCTTTGCAATTAATCAAACGCTATCTGCTCCAACCAACACCTCCTCCTTGAGTGATGATTTATGATGCATTCAAAACTGAATTACTCAACAATTAATTCACAGTGATTATTATTTCTTGGTATGCGCAAATAGTTGCACAGATTTCAATGTTATCTGTTCGTATACTTAATGTGATATCAGTAATTATGCAATATTTGTATGCACAAGCCACAAATGCTTATCATACTCGCTTGTTGCTTGGAAATTCCCACTCTACCTCCCTCTGGGATTTTGCAAAGCTTTTTCAGTAAACAGAATAGTAAAGTTTATGCTCGCTCCATTCAAAATACGGGCTTGAGTTTACTTATTTTAATTAAAATCGGATTCTTTCGTTCCCTTCTTTTTGCAGGTGAAACGTAAAGCAGGGCAACTTTTCACAACTTTTGCAGTGCTGGCGTATAACGTACATATATTTTTTAACTCTGACATGCATGACAATTTTGGGTCTTTGTTTAAGCTGTTCTTTTTGTTGTGTTTAATTCAGCAGTCAGCCAGCAGCATTTTTAGAAACAAATGTACTTTGATGTAAGACACATACAACATCTGTATTTTGAGATGTGCACACTCGGTGCTAACATCAACACAAAGATTGAAATTGAAACGGGAGCGGGAACGTGAATGGGAATGGAAATGGGAATGGGCATGGAAACGGGAATAACGTGATCGAAAACATCGAGCAAACTGTGGAACTAGCGCACAAACAAACAGTGTGCCAATTACCAAATCCAAAGGGTGTTTCCAACTGAACCCTTTGCTTGCTTTGGCACTCAGATTGTCACGGATGTGTGGGAGCTACGTGCCTGCAATTGCGTTGACATAGGATGATATAAATACATATATGATTCGCTAGAGTTCAGTTCAATTCTAATATGCATTCCCATTTGAATCGCAGTCTCGTAAATGTCTCCCGTAATAACTGCATTTAGAACTCGACAGAATTATGAGTCAGCTGCTCGCACTTCTCATTGAAAGCAAAAATATACAATTAAGAATTCACATTCAAATTGGCGGTTAGCCTGCAATGCATGTAATTTGCCAGCGAGATGACACTTGGCTAAATGCTCTCAAGGGGCAATTGGCCCGATCTGGCGGGGAGTTGGGGTTGCTGACTCAGCTAAAAGTGACGACAGCGGCAAAGCAAATAAAAACAAATGTTGCAATAGGCAAAACTACTTCGAGACACACGCCTAGAACTCACATCTCGACATGCTCCCAATTGGGTCAGTTCTGAATGAATAGAAGCTGTCGTCCGCTCTGTCTGTTTGTCTTTTCTGATTGTCATTCGGCGTGTCGTATTAGAGTCTGCCCGCGGGGAAAGCCGACACTTGCGAAATATTTAAATGGGGAACATGCGCGGTAGCCGATGCCGATGGCTAAGCAAATTGGACAACTTGTTGCTTGACGCGCTCAAAATTTGAATTAATATAACGAATACGACACCTGTCAATAAATGGCTCTTTTTCCCTCTCCCCAGCTTGTTGTATAAAGCTCCAGGCCAGAGACTATGCTAATTTCTAAATAAAGTAGCAGTTTGTGCTTTGTGCTTGTAGCTATATAAAAACGGCAAGCTCAGCGTAAATAATTTTTTATTTTGAAAATGATCAAAAAATATGAGTCCAAGTGCATTGCAGTAGAACAGGTTTGGTGAATCAACACAACACAGCGCAATATAGGAGAGTACAAGATATGGCATGAAATGAAATTGTTTACATTAATATCTAAATAGATTATGCGCATAATTGTTGAATAAGTTTCTGTGTTGGTAATTATGCGAAACTTTAGCTTAAGATATTTGTCGAGGGCGTATGCGGAGTTTGATTAACTTCACCGCCGGCCAATTTTAATCTGCATATCAATTTCTCTTTCCCACGATTAGTGAGGTTAGGTTCATAGTTAAGAGCAGCTGCTGCAACACCAAAGGCCATACACGGAATGCTTTTAAAACATAAATAATAACAAAGTAGTCATTAGGTCGTATAGTTTATTAGATATTCTAAATTAGCCCAGCATTCCATAAATATTATGAAAATGACAGATGTAAAAAGCGCCATTTTACAACATTGTAAGCTTTGTAGTTTTGCTGGAATGTCATTTTGTCAGGGCTGGTTCGACCTTAAAGTCAGAATAGTGTATTCATTTACAATTCATGTACAATTCCTTTACCGAGAATTGAGTAACGTGAGTTGTGCCCTTGCAACACACTCTGAACTGTTTGTTTAAATCGAAAACTTATGTCTGTTATTGTTACTGCATTGGCATTGATCCCGACGCACTTTGTGCCTCTTTGTTTGTACCCCAAACAATGGTCATTGTCTCAGCTTGAGGATATGAAAGCGTATGCCTATACACAAAAAAACAAAAGTTATAAAACAAATAAAATATAAAATATAAATCAGAACAACGCAAATTATCGTTTTGATTCATTTCGTAATAAAGCATAAACTGATTTATATTTCGTCTTACGTATACTTATTTTGATGGTTGTCGTTCTCAATTACCGAGTTGACAGCTGTGCGTTGCCTTTTAATTGCCCTTGTGCTGTCGCCGCTAAAGACTTAATAACAGACACTTAACGTATGCAAAACGCTTAGCGCCGTCACCTGAGTCAGGCGCCTCTATCTCTGTCGCTGTCTCTGTCTGATCCGCTCATCGTCTGAGGCGTCAGTAATTGTTTTCATAGCAACCGGCAATCGGTAGTCGGTAGTCGACAACCGGTAACCGGCATCCCACTCGCCCAGATTTAAGCGCATGTGCAGCGAGCACAACTCGTTAACTGGATCTGAAGCTGGACCAGATTGAAAGTTGAGAAATATTTGGCAGTTATCTGGCCACTTGGATCGCCAGACAATTAGCCAAATGAGTTGGCATCGACTTCGACTCGCGGCACTCGCAGCCACCCGTGCCAAAGCAAAAGCTGGCAAGTAATTAATTGGCATGCATTGTGTTTCGCCTGGCGCCGCTTGATTTGGCGGCATTCCAACTTGGCAACGCAGATAGACAATCGATTGTAGCGCGATTGTAGATTGATAAAACTGATGCTAGTAGCTGAAGCCAGTAGCAAAGCGCGTAACGAATATGAAAACGACGACTGCGACTCTGAATACTAGTCCATCAATTAGGCAAGTCGACCGTGGAATACCCGGCAGTTAGAGGTGAATAATTTAACATTAAAGCGTGATTTGATAGAGAGATAAGCAACTAAATCGTTTCTTGAATTTCTTTCAAGTTCCGTCGCACGTTGAGTTTTAAATGTCACTCAAGAATCAAATCCGTGATTTTGATCTGCGTTAATTTCATTATCAAAATGCGTATCGAGACAATCACAACTGGTTTCTTTTTAAGGTACAACGGAGATGTAGCAAGTTTTCGAATTAAAACAGCGGGATACCTTTAAACCTTTTTTTTGTGTTACCAAATTAGGTAACTCTAGCTAAGTATTAATGTGTCTGAAATTGAGGTGTTAATATTAACGGAATTTCGAGTTTTACTTGTACTTGACACTGACTTGTTACACCCTTCTGCTTCACAATTATCGGGTATAAATACTGGTGCACTGTCGATTTAGTCATTTAGTGTAAATTGTCATAAATCTTGAATGGGCTTTGAAGTTTGCAAGTCTGCCTACCAAATCCTGTCTAACTGTCCATTTGTCCAGCTGTCAACTGGCAAATATGCAGACACAGTCTTGCTGCTCAGCTGCTACTTCTACATATTGCTGCTGGCGATTGTTGTTGTCCTCCAGCTGTTGGCTGTTGGTTGTTCGCCTGCAGCGAGTTCGAGGCATTTGCAATTTATGCGAGTTATGCAAACTCATTTATTGGACATCAATTTGACGTAATGGGAATCAGAATAAATATATAATTTGTTAACAAACTTGTTTAACTTTGCGACTTGGCGATTGCTCAGCACAGATTTAATATGTCAGCGAGTGATTAAACTCGAGTTACCCATGTCGTAAAATGGCCCAATCAAATATTGAAGTGAATACCTCTACGCGATGCGACATCTACTCAAATTACACTTTCAATGTTTCGAGAACATTCATTTCAAAGCGATCTTCATTAATTATTTTAGCGTGAACTTTGATGCGATTGCATAATTGGGTTGAAACAGATGCAGCCAAGTGGCGCATAGAATTTTATTTATTTATTTTTTTTTTTTTTGAGAAGAGTGTTTTGCTTTAATAACTTTGCGTCTGGCCACAAAAATAGCACATTGAAAGGCAACGGGGTAAAATGATTCGTTTTATCGCATGCTCGTCATAAATTCCCGTTTAATGTGAGATCTTACATAATATATATGTGTATATACATATATATTTATACTCGTTTGCCTGCCCAAAAGAACTTTGCTTAAGTGCCATCAGGCAGCAGTCTGCTTATCACATAAATTACCAAAGATGAGAGATGAGTGAGCGATGCCTCGATGTGTGCACAAGTATGAAATAAAAATGAAAATGAGAATGAAATAAAAAAGCAAAGGCGAGTAATCTCTCTGTTCGTACAAAATAATAAACATTAAATCATTTCTATTGTAATCTCATTATTTAAGTATTCACATACATACATATTTCTAGGCCTACTCTCGCATACATATGCAAATAGACTGTGACTTTGCTTATGACACTGAACTAAATAGTCGAGCTACTACGGGTATTCATCGCAGACACCCGACGAGTACCCATGTGCTTGTTTCTTCCTCTTTCTATACGTTCTATACGTTTGCACATATTTGCTGGAGTACGTAATTATCGCTGACACGTCACTTGTTGTGTCTGTCAGCAGCTGGAGGCCGAAATATTCGTGCCTCCATTTCAATGATGCTCACAGGGCCTAGACGAGGAGCCTATGGCCACACGATGGTGTAATGACTGCCACTCGATTGACTCGAGGGACTCGAGTGAGCGATGTGTATGTGACTTATCGATGCCCATCGTGAAATAACTTCCGTTTCCTGCTCGTCCAGCCTCTGCCCATTGCTCATCCACATCCCAGGCATAGTCTGTGATACTGTCTTCGTCTCCGTCTCCGACTCGTCGCGCTCTCAAATTACCCTAGCGACAAAAGCTATGTTGCCAATAGGCAGTCAAGTGCCAATCGAATGACTCAACAACAACTAGGTACTTGACCTTTGAAGTAGTTCTGTCCCACACACACACTCGCACATTCGCACACTCCGACATCTCCAGTGATTATTAACCAGCTCCCTTAGGCTACTAGCAACTGACTCCTGGTTACAGGTTGAACAAGCCACTTCGCCTTTCCTCACCTCGTCCTCAGCTGGCTGGCAATCACAAGCAGCAGACAAAATGAGTATTAACTTCCGTCGTGTCAGCCAGCAGCTAATAGAATTTTTGTCTGTTTATACTACTCTCTGTCCTCTGCCCTGGACAGAGCCATTGATTGCCAATCAACTTCAGTCAAATGAGTTTTCCCATCGAATTTGTTTTGTTGCGTTTACGTTTGCGTTGCGTTACATTTTCGTTTTATTGCGATTTATTCAGATTGGCAAAGCATCGTCGCCTTTAGTGGCTGCAAAATTTGCAAGTGGCTCAGCTGCAACACCACTGATAATAGCTTACAACAACAACAGCCATAAATTGCCATAAATTTCGGTTACTTGTACACGCGTCCAATCAGCTAGCGGCACACAAGGCCTGAGGCTTCTGCATATCAGTGATATCACGCATACGTCAGAGTGGCAGACGCTCGTTCGAGTGCGTATACAAGTAAGGAAATTGCGGAAGTGCTGTAGAAACATTCGCAAGAATTGGGTTATAGCTAATACTGCGTCAATAATTGGTCAACAAATTCTGAGTTTGCTAAATAAAATGGAAATACAGCACAAAATTTAGCGATACTTCGACTTATTTTTGTACCACCAAGTTACATTTTGAATTTCTAGTAAAATAATATATATTATGGAGGTTCCATATTATTGTTCATTGGGAATTTTAAAGTACTGTTCCAGTTCATAATAAAAAAATATGAAAAAAAGTGATTTTAAAATTATGCGATACGATATGCGTGATATTCTCGTATATGGGATTTAATTTCGGAGAATTTGTGTATATAAATACATATAAAATTAGTATTAAGTCTGAGAAGCCATAGAGTATTGAATGCAAAACAAATTCAAATACAAAGAATTTAAATTTGAGATACGTGACATTTTGTATATTTTAGAGTAAGACAAGGTTAAAGACTTTTAAGCTCTTTTACGTCATTATTGATATGATATATTTATTTGATAATCCACTTGACATTTTATGGAGTGCCAGACTTTTGATAGGCGATTAGCAAGGTCACTTTGTACGTTGAAGCAATTAGGCAATGATCATTGCGGAACTGATCGCAGCAATTGCTTGTGGTTTTATTTTTAGACAACTGGACTTCACTTGCTATCCGTATTTATTTTGTAAGCAATTTAAAGTAGGTGTAGCATATGCAGATATTTTAATTATATTTTGTGCATTTCATCGCCCCAAGTAAATAGTCGCCAGCATTTAATGAACTTTTGGCCCATTTCAAGTCAGAATACGCAGTGCGTGGCTGGCTTTGTAGCTGGCTGAGTGCCAACGATCCCACTGAATGTCGCTTCCAGACTACATGATAAACTGTCTTCCTCGATTAAAGAGATAGAGAAAGGGAAAAGAAAGAGGGGAAGAGAGACAATGTCAACCTTGAGTCAGACTCAAAAGGGAGATGTCCTTTGGAGTCAACGCTCTTGCATTTCGGCTTAAAAAGCGATGAGCGAGAGTTCATCTACCCATTAAAAAAGTTGGTGATCCGCAAAACGAAAAGAAATAAAACAAATTTTAATACAAACGGGACAGCAGCATGCAATTGGCAGCGAAGACAAAAGAATACAAAGCCCCCCGGGGCTATAAATAACTGCATGGCATATTATAATGACAGCAATAAAGAACTTCATGATGACTTGGCACACCCCATTCATCAACATCGATGAGATGGCTGTGAAAGACGCACATCCACATTTACGTCCACATCCACAAACTGTCTTTGCCCCCCCCTCAGTTGGGGCACAATGCCCTTCCGATCGCTGATTGAACTTCTTTTTGGCTGTGTGCCTGGTTTTGCCTCCGTTTTTGGTTGCGACAACGTGTTGCACATGGCTGCCACTGGACGTTGCAACGCCCACAGTTCTAAGTGCAATATGAGTAGCACTCGACGCTTCAAGATTATATTCAAATCGTTGGAGCTGCAGCGGCTGCGTCTGTGGCAGCTGTTATCCAAAGATATAGGGACGTTTTGCCATTCGGATTGCTTCTGTTGCTGACAGCAGGGACGCGGAGGGGCGACGAGGCTTTTAGTATGCGGCTAATTACCACAACACAACCGCAACTCGAATGCGTCGCTGAATAGACTGGCTAGTGACTACTGGGTACACTGAGAGAAAGAAACAAATTGTTTTGGATACTGATACTTAGACATCGAAAATATTTATTTTACAAATCAAATTCAACTTTGATTAAAGAAAATTAAATTAATTTATTGATTGTTCTTTTAGTTATTACATTTTTTAGGATATATATTCATCGAATCCAATGTTTATATGTACATATATGTTATATAATTTTTAGCCAAATTGAAGGTATTTTTGAGTTTCACTACTTAATGAATTTTTCAAATTTTTTTTTACATGAATTTCAAGAATTCGGAAATTACTTTTTAGAATGTTTAGAACCATAAATTCAAAAAGATAACATTATTTTACTTTTCAAAACTTTTCTTTCTGTGTAGTGGCTGGCGGGATTTGAATGTGCATTTTCTTTGGCTGGTATTTATAACTCGATTTTGTTGTTCGATTCCCAGAGTATTTTGCAAGGCGACGAGTTTGCTATGCCACAACGCTGTGTCACTCCTTTGGTGCGAGTAGCGAATCGTTTGTTTGCTGGATAGACTGACGTCTTATTTAGTTTTTAAGCTGTTGCTGCGCTTTGCGCTGAAAGCGTATTTGGGGCGCCATTTGAAAAGGAATTAACCTAGTTGCTATCCGCACAAAACATTGCATGAACAATATGCAAGAAACAAGAACTCCAAAGGCTTGTTACTCCACATATCATTTGTGTTTTATAGTTGTCGATATTAACGATACTATTAACTAAATGACGTTTTCATTTATGTATTCAAATCCATAGCCCGAGGCGATTGTATTCGCATGTGTTTAAAATTTATATGTAAAAGAGAGAAATCAAACTGGTTTCAGCTTGAAACAGAAAAAACAAAAAACGTAGACAGCAAATTGGGAAAACATGAGATTACCGAGAATAAGGCAAAGAGAATTAGGGCTCATTTTGACTGCAATAAAATGTGCTTAGGGTATGAGTAAATAAATCACTACAGTCTGCAGCTAAATAGGTCATTATACGTAAGTATAAATTATAGGCCTAATATCTATTTTACTATAAGTAATCAATAATTCTATTGAATTTAAGAAATGTGAGTTTTCTATATTTGTTCTACACTGCTAAATATTAATAAAATTCTTGAGAAACTTATTTTAAAATTCATTGTAAAGAAGCTTCGCTGTATATGCTAAAACTGTTGTAATTGTGTAATAAATGAAATGAAGGCGTTAATTATGTATTCCATTGGCATATTCTTGATGAGACTGATGAATTAATTATTTTTATTGCTAGAAAGACGAGTTCTTTGTCACATCATCATCACAATCAAGCATGCTTTATGTAGCCAAGCTGTAATATATATTACTAAACTAGATCGAAATCAAATGAATATATTGATCACAGCAACAATAGATCAGTTTGATCGAAGTGTAATTACATTTTCGTTTCATCAAATTCTAGTTAAATTAAATAAAACAAATTCTAGAAAGGTCTAGTTTAAATTTGTTGACAAGTGAGTTCATTATGAGCTCACTTCATAAGCATGTTGTGTAGGGCTGAGTCAAGTGTTTACGATTATGAGTGCGCTCGTTTAACTGGCTTTTAATCATTTATTTACTTTTATGGCGTCAAGGTTTTACAGATTTAAGTACCTGCCTTTGGTATCAGGTTACCTTTTTGCATTTTCTCGAGATTCAGATTGAGATACTCGTAGTTTATGCGTGCATTAGTTGGCCAGCTGGGCCTGCTCTTGGGTCTCTTGGTCTGGGTCTGGGTCTGGGCTGGGCTTCAATTTGAGCTGTTTTGAGAGTGGTGTCCAAATGCGGGTTAATGCTCCGCATTGGCTTGTCGCAACAACTTGTTTCACTTGGTTTAAGTCTGCCATGTGCATGGGAATGTATGCGAAACAGTTTCAGTTTTGGAAAATATTTCCACCTTGAATCAAGAAGGCACTTAAAATGTTAACATGCAAAACAGCTAGTGGAGCATGTGCCAAGCATCAGACTTGTTGATGCCAGTCCCTGTTTCTACCTGTGTGTGTGTGTGTGTTTGCGTTGTGTGTTTGTTATGGCTAAAAACAAATAAAGTCAAATTTGGCATGCAAATCCTTTAAATCAAACAAAATGAATTGCAGCCGGGAGGGTTTCCTTCCCCTTCTCTCCCCATCCTAACAAAAAAGGGCAATAAATGTTGACAAAGCGACGCGCGATTGGCAGCGAATTTTTTGGCGCCCCTGGGTATGGGCTTAGTTTACAGCCAGAAAGCGCCTGGCCCCCTGGTCTGTGCTTTCAACAGCTGTGCAACAAATTGGATAACATAAAATCAACAGAGCTAATAGTTCACTTAGGGGCAACAAGTCAAGTCAACGCATCGGTGCCCCTGCCAACGTCAATATGGGATATGGGATGTCCGCATGTCGACTCGAAGTCTCTTTGTGTTCAGGGTAGTGGAGAGGGAATGGTGAAGGGAAAGGGGGTTGGTCTGCTGCTTGTTTGACATACTGGCACACATTTCCCTCTCTCACTTACACTCACACACACACATACAGACACACACGCGTCGCCCTTTTTTCATATTGAGCCGATTTACTATTGAAAATAAATTTTTATTCGATTTTCTTGCCGCTGCTTCTTGGGTGTTCTTGGGTCTTCCTTGGTTTGCTTTAAGCATGCAACGCTCTGACGACTTTTCAATGTGTTGTGGAAGTGCGTAGCACTTTTTTTACGACCATCACTTTCAAATTTTTCCATTTCTATTTCCATTTCCATTCGAATTTCGTTTTCAATATGAATCCACTATGGGAAACTATTCACATATTGCTGCTGCTGCTCTTGTCTGATTTGCTTGATTTGTTTGTGTGTGTGTTGAGTCAGCATGAATCATAAATGCGAGCTCTTGGCTTCAACGGCAAATTGTAATGTGTACTAAAATTTGTAACTGACAAACGTAATGAGGAAAACCACACCTCCTGACAGCTGATTCTACCAAAGTGTTGTGCCCATTTTGTAGGTTAGGTCCCCCGACAACAACTAATCGGAGTTACGTGCGATCCATCTTAAGCACTTGCGCCTCTGAGCAACACCCTCTAAGAACAATTTGGGGAACCTTCAGGCATGCGTGCGTGGGCGGCCAAAGTATTCTGTGTGCATTGCATAAATGTTGCCTCATTAAAAGAATAATCCAACTCGATGTCTCAAAAATTGTCAAACCCTTTGTCAAAGATTATTACTATTCTTTGTCAGTTATCGAAATCGAATTTATTATTCTCGATTCTCAGAATCATGAAAGTGTTTAGTGGACAGCATGAATATTTTGACAATTCATCTCAATGTTCATCAAAGTTATTTGTCAATTTGCTATTTGAGATCTTTGTTAAGTCTTTCAACACTTCTTAATTGGGTTATTGCCCGAGGCATTCCACAGTGCGTATCATCAAAATGTGTTCAACAAATGTGTGCTTAATTAATAGAATAAAACACTTTTACTTAATGCTGACAATTGATAGTCATTTGCATTTGGATGTGAAAGTGTCTCACTCTTTTGTGTAAGAACTCGTGTTTTCGTTGCGTGAACTACTCACAACCAAAAGTTGTCTTATAAATATTAATTGTTTGCCTTTTGTCCAGAGACAATTTTAGGTCAAACATCGCCCAACACACATACGCATGAGTATTAGTTTGATAGTTTCGAAGTGTCTGTGAAATATCACGCATTAATTGTGTTACATTGGGTCCATGTGGCCCGGAATTAGTAAACGGCAAACGCAAATTTTGGAGTGTGTTGACAATTCGAGTTTAAATGGCAGCTGCTGCTGCTGTGCTAATGTGTAATTACCGCATGGAGCCCAACCCTATAATGATTTATTGGGTGCATGTTGAGGGAGGGCTCATTAAGTATCATTTTATTTGGCTGTTAAGTTGACAAAACTTGTTGTTGTTTATTGTTTATGGGCAATTTGTTGCATGATCCCTGACATTACTATACATTTTCATGACCTCTCGACAACGGCAACGACGCAAACAAATCAGCTTTATGGGTGTGGTCGAGCCACTCGTTCGCTTATCTCTCCTCCACTAACTCCAACTGGCTGGCACAAATGAAATCTCAAGATTCAGCGATCAGCACCACTTTGTATTGTCATTAATCTCGGCATAGGCTTGACGTGTTTGTATTGCTATTGTCTAGCGAAGGTGACGCATCACGTTGTTTTCATTTTTGCATTACATAATTTGTAAAGCAACCACGAACTAATATTGTGTGGCTTCTATCCTGAAGAGCCTGTGGTCATCATGAGGGGAAGGAAGGCAGGACAACGAATATGGGATTTGAGGTTTTTCGCCCACAATTCATATGTAATTGCTTACAACTGCAGTTTACAGTTTTGCAGGTGACTGCAAGTAACTGGCTCAGCATGTGGCAAGCACGTGGGACTAATTTAACAGAGTTAAGAGTCTTATATTACCAACTTATTGTTTGTGGTCGATAAATCTTCTGCGGTTGCATCTAGTTACAGGTGTAACTACAATGTTGACGTTTTATCAAGCTATATCCAATAAGGAGATTTTGGACTTTAGTTAGTTTGGGCAAAGTTAGTAAACAATAAAAAATTTTAATTTCTAATTATCATAAGCAACTATATATAAATATTTCTTATTAAACTTCTGACAATTTGTTGTTTCTTTACGTCTTTTGTAGGTTTTGTGATTATAAAAATGCGATCACTGCTGCTTGTGCTTTGGCTGGCTGTGCCGCATCTTATTGCAGTGCTGGGCGCATTAGAACCAGAATTGGATGATAGCAATGAAAGTAAGTTTGAATTAAAAACATTGCATACTTTTAAGCTGCAACGAATAATGCAAAAATGTACAAAAAGCATTGCATACTTGGAAGATGCATGCACAATGAGTATTGCATTGCATTCGCTTTGAAATACTTAAAAACAATTTTACTATGTTCTTTTATTTGTGCAGCGGATAAATTCGGTGAACATCGACTGACGGATATCATAACCGACGAGCACTACCCAAGTATAAAGTTCGGCGAGGGCGAAGATGGTTTTCCCGCGTTCAATTTTTTTTCCACAGCCGATGTGAAATCATACTCCAAAGTGCTGTTACCCCAAAAGCTAGCAGATTTTGCCATACAAAACACCTATAAGCTGAGCTCTCTAAAAGGTGGCTATCTGTTTAGTGTGCTGAGATCTATGGACGACAAAGTGGTGCAGTTGGGTGTGCACTTGTCGCCGGTTATTAAGAACAGCTACAATGTGACGCTCTTCTATGCACAGCCCGACCAAAATGACAATGTTAAGATTGCCAGCTATCCGATTGTCCATGTGCCGGACAAATGGAACTCGATTGCATTTCAGGTGTTCAGCGACAATGTTGTGTTCTTCTATGACTGCAAGGCCGTTAATACGACGGCCATAGTGAGAGATCCCTTTGAATTGAGCTTTGCCTCATCGTCGGTGCTTTACATTGCGCAAGCTGGCTCGCAACTGGGAGGAAATTTCGAGGTAAGTTCTTACGGCGGCCAATTTGATGCTGTTTTAAAATAATGCATGAAATAATTATTGTAACATCTGAAGCGGCAGCACATATGACTCTTCTTAAAGACTGGAATATTTTGAATTTAGATTCTTAAAATTTCGAAATTTTTTGTACTTATATTGCTTGGGGGTGGGCGGCACATCAAAAGGCAAGACCAGATGTCTGACGTGCAAGTACTTAATTTTTCGTTGGGCAATGAGTTGTAATGGAACTCGACGCCGGTAAAGTGCGTTCAATTGTTCCAAGTGGCTGCTTGAACCATTTGCCATTTGAAAAATTCCACCACCAACGGTTGATGTGTTGAAATCGCAGCTGGTAAGCTTCTCAACACACAGCCAAGTGCTGAGAAATTCACCACAGCACCCTTATAGGGCGCCAAATTACCACGTAGCGGGCAAACAGTTAAGGTGTCTCAACTCATGAGTGTCAATTCGAGTCGATGCTCAACTCAGAGTGGAAACACCACCGGCAGAAAGAGCTCTCACTCGGATTACGTATACGTCGGGACTGCCTGAGTTTCACTCGAAGCGCACTCTCTCTGTTACGCTGTTCAGTTATTCAGCGCTAGAGCATACGAAGTTGTGGCTGCCACGAGCGCATTTATGTTGTCTGAGGCACGACTCAGTGTCCTGGTTGTCGGTGTGCGTGTGTGTTTGTGCTGGTGTGCGCCATGTTGCTGTGATTTGCTTCACACACATTGGGCCTAGCCGAGACGAGTGCGTTTACCTTTCAGTCGCGTTCGGTGCCGCAAACAGTTAACATGTGCGAACGGCTGCTTGTTTTTGTATTTCTGCCACTGCCACTGCCACAGCACGCTGAAGTCGCGCTCTGACTCGGTTTGCTTCATTCGGTCGTTCTTGTTCTCGTTCTCGTCCTGCGTCCGCAACCTCGTCTCGTGTCTCGTGTAAGAGCGTTTGTGATTGTGTGTGGCACGGCTACGGCGGCAGCAGCGGCGGCTATGTGTGATCCAGGCGCAAATGAAGCCATTGTGCAAGTTTAGCCGCAAAAAACGAAAGTGATTTATGCCTAAATGAAATATGTTTGCATAATGTCCAAGTGAGCCAGCGGACTAGCAAAACGTGTTACGTGAACCCATGAAAGGAGCCTCCATTCCCACAAAACCGAATAAAAAGCCAAAACAAAACAAAGTTCAGTCAATTAAAATTCAATTATGCGACCAAAAATGAAGGAAAGACGGCGCAAGCGTTTGAAAATGCCACCGTTCACTTAGCTAGTGTTTCTTACCTTACATTTACGATTCAAGTTGTAGTTGAAATTGCAATAAGAGTGCTCATCGAGATCATATCAAATACACTCGCCCTCTCACACACATATCAAAGCAACATTCGTGCCGCTGATTGTTGCGCGTGTCCTTTTGTGCATATCGCGTGTGGCTGCGGACTAAGCGCCTAGGCCTGATTTCTGTGGAAAATTAATAAATGGTAATAGTCGAGTATTACCTATAGCCTGCAAATTACAAAAACATATCTCGCCTCGCGGTAAATAAAACGCGAAGCAGCAGAAGAAAAAAGAACATTAAAAAAGGCGAAGAGAGAACAAATTTGTTTTGCTTGCCGTGCAAATATTTACAATTAGTTTGGCAGGCTCGCGCGGTTTTCCTGTTGCAGTTCTTCTAGTTGTTATTGTTGTTACTATTATTATTGTTGTACTATAGTTGCAAGGCAACTTTTGTTGTGTATTCCGTGTGTTCAAAAGCCGCAAGTCTACAATTTCGTTGTCGTCGTCGGTGGCAAATGCAAAAAAAAAAAAAACTCTCGTGTCGGTATGCTTTGCAAAATTAAAGATGAAGAATTTAAATGTGACTACTGCCAGTGAGAATATGTTCCATGAAAATCAATCAATTGCACAAGCCAAAATGCATGTGGTGTGAACGAGAAAATTAATTACGCTCAGCGGGCTATCGGCTGTCCAGTTAACAAACGACCTGGCCTCGCTCGCTTGGACTCTGCTTCAGTTGCCACAAACTGTTGAGCACACACAACGGAAACAACAAATATCCAAAGAGCCACACAAAACCAGCAACCAACAAGAACAAAGTCGCAACGTTTTTTTTCTGTTGTCGTTGTTGCTGTTGCTATTATTGTTGTAGTATTTTATAAATCAAATAACAAGCGCTGTCATTTGTAATTACAAATGGGCATGAAAAAAAGTGAATAACTTAAACGGCATCAAACAATACACACAATTCATACTCGGTAAAAGTGCATAAATAACGCAAACTATTTGTAATTAAATTATCTGTGATTTTTGTCAACATATTCAATATTTTCGAAGCCCAAAGCATATACGTTTAACGTGCATATCGCAAATATCGTAGTTAATCGCAACAATCAAGTGACTTTAAGCGACGTCAACAACTCTAAAGGTAAATATATTTATTATGTACATACACACAGCACATATATATAAATACTATATAGATTTATATATATATATGTATTTATATACTTGTGTCTGTGTAGAGTTAACACTCGGCTGGAGTAAAGAGTTCTATCGTACAATGGGCCACACACAAATGGTTTGCATGTCGCAGGCTGTCGCCTATCAAATTGAGCATGGGCTGCGCATAAATTATGACAAGCTAGGCGGGAGGCGTCATAGGCAAAGCCACGACCAGAGGGTGTGCGGGGAAATGTGTGTGTGTGTGTGTATGGCGGAAGGAGATGGCTTTATGGATTGGTTGTGCGTTGTGCTCGCGTTGCCCCAAATCAAAGGCAAACTCATTAAAGCAGAGCTACACAGACCGTCACATCGCTCAGCTCAGCTCAGCTCTGTTCTGCTCTGCTCAATTCAGCTCTCACATATATAGAACACTCAGCCATGCATATGCATATTAAAGCAGCACGGGGCGTATGTGTAATATTGTGTATACGAATACGAGTATATTTTTGTGAGCTCGCTCGCTGGCTCGCCCGTCGTCTTTTGTCTTTAGCGTTAACGTTTACGTTACCATTTTGCCGCCAGGCAAACGAATATACGCTTTATTTATTAAATAAAAGGCCTTTTTAATGTCTGCATTCGTACAAAAGACATACTTATTCTGACCTCTAGCTACAGATAAAAGGTTAACAGTTTCCCCAAGAAAACAAAAGCCAGGCCAAGTCAGAAATGGTATTGATGTCATCTGACGTGAAGCCTTGTTTCTAGGATAAACTGAAATATACCATTAAAAATTGATTAATAATTATTAGAGTTTGCTCCCGTTCTCTCTCTTCATTAAATGGTAAAATTTGAAGTTTTAAGCCATCCGTGCTCGACGTTCGGCTTTTGCTGTGTAGTCAGTGCGTGCATTTAATTAAATAGTATTACGCATATGGCAATCGACAATACGAATACGAATGTGAATGCCAAAAAGCAACAATAACAGTAGCACAGACAACAACAATATACGTTTGATCGAAATTCCCAGGGCTTTAAATAGTTTATGCATTGTGGCTCCTGTGCGAGGCTTAGTTCAGTTGCGTTGAAGACTGCCAACAAGCATAAATAGTCATAAATTTCCCTGGCTGAATGTTGCCAGCGTGTGTATGTGTATGTGAGAGTGCTTGTCTTTAGCTGTGTGTGTATTAAATATCATAACTAGACTCAACTCTGTTGCGTCGTGCGTGTGTTGTTTACACTATTGACTTACATGCCACCCTCAAAATAGGCTTTATTTTCCATAATATGTAATTTTGATTTGCAAATTTATCAATTTGGCATCATAATACAATATTTTGACCCATTATGTTGACACAATTTAAAATTCAATTTAAAATGTTTATTTACATATACATACATACATGCATATATTCATGCATACTACGTAGCCGCCCTGTTGTCCCTCGTGTTGTTCGTGCTGGTTTTCTGCTTTGTTCTTACCGCGATTGTGTTTGAAATTAGTTTTTACTAAGCCATTGTCTACAAATATAATTACTTAAATGTGGGTCTCCATTCCCTTACAAATGTACAATTTGCGGCTATAATTAACCCAAGTGAATGCTGCAAACCTTTGACAAATAGTTGTTTTATCTAATTGGGAATGTGGTTAGTCGGGAATTTAGATGTCAGCAGGTGTTTATTATTATTATTCTTAATTGTAATTGTTGAAGTGAAAAAGAATAAATATACGAAAATATTTGATTGAATGCTATTGATTGTCATTCAAATTAATTCAACACATTTTGTATTTGATATATTATTTTCTTTTGATGCAGAGAATGCGAAGTTAGAGGATTAACCGTAAATGTAAAATGTCAATTAAATTTGCATTAGATTATTATTTGAATCAAGCAGAGCTGTAATTAAATTGATAAGCTGAATTGATTTCTCTTTATGTAAATAGTTATAATCATCTTTTAATGCCTATGCAATGTTTAAAGCTGAATAATCAAAGTTCCATAAACTAAAACAAAATTAAAGTTTACTAAATGTCACTGTTCGCATTTACATATATTTGATAAAATGACTCCCATTAGCTTTGCTTTATTCTACTATGACATACTTATGCATAGTTTTATGTGCTTCTGCGCATATTTTTATTACTGATGAGAATGCAAGTCGTTAAATTTATATACAATGCTGATTTTATGATCAAATTTCTTATAAAAATTTGCAAGGCACGAAACGAAAAAATTCTGCTGCTTGTACAGAAATCACAAAAATTGAGTGCGGGTAAAATACATGCATTTTATGATTTTATAGATGCCCGATTGCGGCCTTAAACAGGGACACTGGGAACTGCCACCACTTCCACTGTTGTTGGGGCACCAATAAACATAAATTATGCAAATGTTGGACTTTAATTAACCGACGTTAGTGAAGCGGTTAACGCCCAGCTCGCCCACTTGTTATATAGCCAGGGAAATGCGCTCTCGACTGGCTTCTTGGCTTCTTATTAATTTAACCAGCGCTTTATGTGACCAACCGTTGAAACGCCCTCTCGCACACACACCGACGCCCACACCCACATACACACACACACTCACACCCCGCTGGCATATGTGAGGCATGGTAAAATTGTCAAAGAGGAGCCAAAGGAGCTACTATCGATCAAACTTGGACACGTCTGTGGCCGGGGGTTAAACATTGCTTCTGGTGACATTTTATTGTGCTCGCTTCTTATTAGGGATGCATACGAATATATGCGAGTGTGTGACACATGCTTAGCTCCCTGCTCAGGTATAACATCAGTTAGTCATTGTTACTTGCTACACAAAAACATGCCAAATGAAATTATCTAAAGCGGAAATTTGTGTGCAAAACGATGCTTATTAAAAATAACATGTCAAAATGTGGAAAAGATCCCCACGATGGCGATGAATAGACATAAAACATTCTCCTGACTGCTTTCTTGCCTGCCTGCCTTCCTGACACATGTGTGTCGTGTTTATTTTGTTGTGTGTGAGTTAGGTTAGTCCTTTTATACATGTTGTCCCATTATCTTCATTAGGCGCTAACGCATTTGGGGGCAGCTAGCTGAGCAAACAAAGGGTCATGGAGTGGAGCAGCATTAAGCATTATTTTTGGTTAAATTTCTGCATTCAACGGTTCAGTTTTCGGTTACCCATGACAACTTCAAAAGTCATTACTCATTTTGGCGTACTTAATTTGGAAGAAGATATGAAATTCCTTATCGTACTGGGCATGGCAGCTTTTACTTTTTTTCTTTGTTTTTGTGTTTTGTTTGTGCCACAAGTTTTTTGCCCCTTTTCATTACGCGGCCAAAAACGCAGTCGAAAAACGTCCAAGTAGGTAATTTCATTAGGAAACTTGAGCCATGCCAAACTTTAAGCTTAAGCTGCGACTGGGCGACTCCGGCTCCGACACCGACACCGACTTTGACTGCGACTCCAAGTGCTGGGGCTGCAGCCGTAGAATTTTAATGCTGCGTGAAGAATGCCACTAAGGCTAAGGCTAAGGAAAAGGCAACGGCAACGGCAGCGCATAAAAAAGTTGCTTTTGGCTGGGTTTTCTTCTTTTTCTTTTTTGGGCCCACAAAAGTTTGTTTTACACCACTGAGTCAACCGTTGACTCAATAACTGGCTGCCATTTGCGAGGCTGTGTGGTGTCTCGACTTGGCTGGCATGGAGTGTCAGGTGAGCGGCGTTTGTTTGGACGCTGCCGACGCTTTTGTTGCCATTGCTGCTGCTGCTGCTGCTGTTGCTTTTGGGAGACAGACACGATTATCGTAATTATGCGCTGACTGTAGCATACTTTTGTGCGCGGCGAACCTCTTGCTAAACTGTTTGTGTGTGATGCGTGCTTGGGCCTATGTGTGTGTGAGTGTGTTAAAGGATATTTTTATGTGTGTGTGTGTTGTGCGCCAACTTTTACCGCAATTATGTAGGTTGAAAAGTTGTGGCTCGTTTTTTATTTCATTTTCGGTGTGCTCAAGGACACGCCCGCTACAGCTCGCAACCGCATCCCCATGGCCCACCGCAGGCATTCGGCTTATGCCTTTATGCGCTCTAAATAAAAGCCGAGACATCTTGAGGATGTGGCCAAATCTAGGCAACGCATTTTAAGGCCTCTCCCTCCCGCCAAACACTCTGCCACCTACCTCTCTTTATTTTCAGTTTGCTTTTTTTTGCCAAGTTCCGTTCCGTTTATTTGTTCTTGCTTTCGCCGTTTTGCCATGACGTTGCTATAATTCAATATTTTCGCAAATAAACTTGTTGGCAGCTTAACTTTTCATAAAGTTTTCTTCTTTTTTTCCCCCGACCATTTTCTTGTTTTCTGTGTTGTGTGTGTGTTGGTTTCTTTTTTTTTTTTTTTTTTTTTTTGCTGGCTCCTGTGGTAGCTTTTATTTTTCAGCCGCTCCTTTGCGGCGCAAATCGGTGAGA
Source organism: Drosophila albomicans (assembly GCF_009650485.2). Lineage (NCBI taxonomy): Eukaryota > Metazoa > Arthropoda > Insecta > Diptera > Drosophilidae > Drosophila > Drosophila albomicans. The sequence continues at coordinate 37,664,040 of NC_047629.2, read as the reverse complement.
AAATGCTGACAAGCGGTGGGGCAGCCAAAGAAGGCTCAACGCAAAAGCAAAAAAAAAAAAAACGAGAAAAGGAAAAAAATTAAATAAAACGTGTTACATTTGTAGCGTTCGGCGGAAGTGCCGGCAACCGTGTGAGCGTATGAGGCTGAGTCTGAGTGTGTGTTGGGTCTGTGTAACTGAGAAGAGACTGAGGTTGTGGGCATTTGAGAGGCGTGTGAAAGCACAAAAACGCTTGCTAAGGTTAATACGTGCCACAAAAGCCATTAGGCAGCAGGCAGCAGGCTGTAGGTAGAGAGAAGGCAGACTTGGGCCTACGCAACGCAACAGCCGAATCTAAGTGCCCAAGGGTCGAATACATTGAAACCATTTGTTGTGTGGGGCCAACTTTGACTCCAACGCCAACTCCAAATCCATGTACGAGTGTGTAACGTAACCAAACAACAACTACAAAAGCATCCAATTAATATTCCAATTCACGCATCTGCTTCTTTTTCCAGGCAATTCTCGTGTCGCGTTTGAAATCGTCGCCGTAAGTGTTAAAGTGTTACCAATTTGTCCACGATTCGGGAGTGTTTGAGTGTCCGTGTGTGTTTTTGTGTATGTCTGTATAAATTCGAAAAAAAAAGAAATCAGAAAACATGGCAATGGTCATTTCAACGCGCGCGAAACTCGTGATAACCGCACTGATTCTATTCTTCCTGCTCGGCATTGTCCTTGTGACGGGCTCGACGAAGGGCTGGTTTATACCGCAACGTTTCAATGGCGAACGCGTGGCAGCCAGGATACAGGTAACTAATGTCCAACTGTCCAAATGTGCTCTAGCTCCTTTGTTCATTCAAGCAACAAGTTTTGAGTTCTGAGTGCCTTTCAACTTTTCCAGAAATGGCATTTCATTTTAATTAAAAACTACATACCTTACCAATTAATTATGATTACGACCTTTATAGTATGGCATATACATATAATGTGCGCTCAGTCAACACGTGGCCGGACTGCGGACTGTGGCTGCTTTATGAGTTTGTCAGTCGGAGTCTCGGTCGCTCCAGTTATATATGACTATGTAGTTAAACTGTGTAATTTGTAATGTGTAATGCTAAATGCTTCACTTCCTCTGCTCGACTGCTCGAAATGCAAACTAATGTCACTGTTGTGAGTGGAGCCGGGGATCGCTCTTTATGCGCCCCCAACACGCACAACAAGCTTGAACTGAAACTGAAACGACCAACAAAAAAACATTCAACAAGCCACAAACAAGTCGAGACTGCTTTCAAATACGCAGCGAGCGTTGAGCGTTGAGCAAATAAAATAAGTATACGACACAAAAATTCCTACACTACACGAAGGCAAATAAAGTTTATTGTGACAAATGTTTCATGACAGCCGACCATTTGAGGCAACCATTTTGTTGCCACGTTCCCGTGTCACCGTTCACTCCATTCGCTCTCTACTCATATGAGTTAAAGGCTTGTGACCAGGTGGTGACCGGTAAAATGCTCAGCACTGCGTGTGTGATAAGTATGAATTAAAAACCATTGTAATTATCAGAAGACATTAGACGCGCTTTGTTTATCCCCCCTTCTCATGTCTCTTTGACAACAAAGATAAATCGACAAGCGTGACACGGGTTTGGTTGTCTGTCTACTGTGAACTACTCGCAAATGTGCCAAGGGTTAAAAGTGTGCTCGTGGCGTATGCGTAATGTGACCTTTCAACTGCTTTTACGGTGTTGGATTAGTATCTATGTTTGTTTGTTGTTTGTGTGTGCTGCTGATTAACAGGTGGCCTCTTGTTTTACCCACAAAAGCTGTTTGCTCAAGTGGTATTTTAATAACCGCACATTTGAGACTTCTATCTCCCTACTATTTCTCTTTCTTAAATTTTAAATTAGTTCTTTTCGCATTGAAAGCACTTTTAAGTGGTTCGTCGTATTAGGTTGTTCTTTCTATTTGTTTGCTAGCAACGCCCTGGTTTATTTACACCTTTGCAACGTCGTCGCAACGTCTGCTAATATCTGCATAATTGTTGTGCTAATTTTGCCAGCACGCCCCGTTAATGTTTCTATTGACACCAGACGTGGTGGGCGGGGGCGGAGATGTCGCGGCGTCAACCCAACTACCTAATGTCTGCACTGCTTTGACATTGTTTACGCTTACTTATGGCCACAGCCCGGCTCTGGCTCTAGCTCTGCTGTGAGCCCCGCTGTGAGCTCTGCATAGTGATTAAACTAATTTAATGCAGTAGCAGCGACACAGGCAACCACAACAGCAACGTGAACCAAACTGGGCGGGTTTGGACAGGCAATAAAAAACCATTTAAAACATTCAAAGTGTCGCATGAGAAGGACGTTCCGAGTCGCAGTTGTCGTTAACGGGCTGACTTCGATACACCTTGCCGCCAGACGAATGTGTGGCAAAGTGGCAAAAAAAAAAACACAAAAAAAAGTAACAAAGTTTAGCAATAAAAATCTAAATAACGCGGCTGTTATATAAAGTCATTTCTGCATGCTGCCTGCCGCTGTCGCCTCCTTTTAACTCTCCTCGGCTCTCCCACTCCGCTTGTCTCTCAGTCGTCGCTGCTCACCTTTTGGCACGCCAACAGGCGAGCGAGTTCATTAGCAGTAGCTAACATTACAAAGGCTTCGCGTTGATGTTGTCCTTGTTGTTGTTGCTCCCTAGTTTTCACACAGTTGCCACGGCCGCTGTTAATTATGGCTGAAACTCGATGCGGACGCGCCGCAAGGCGTCTGTGGGCGTGGAAGGGGCTGTGAACGGGGATGGAAGGGGAATTAGCGTGCAGATCCCACTGCTGGAAATTTATAAAAGTTACACGTAGATTGACAGGCAATTTGTTGTTGTATTATATTGAGGCGGTTACTTGGACTTACGCCAGTTACCAGTTAACTATTGACTGAGTGCAAATGGGAGTGACTCCGTTTGTGTGTCTATGTTGTGTGTGTGTGTGTGTGGCCGCGCTGTGTGGTTAAGCTCTGTGGTTTTGTACCAACAACATTAACAACAATGCCAACCACGCTACTACAATGCTACTGCTACGACTCTACTACTATTATTATGGTAGCACTCGGGCCTATTCACATTGATTAGTGCCCAATTATCCGAAAGTGAATTTCGCCAAAAGGCAATTATTGTAAACGCGTTTAACTCTAGCCACGCGTCCTCGTTCTCCCTCTTCACCAGCCGACACATTGAATTAGACAGGCTGACAACTCCTACGACGCTTATTGGTTGTTATTAACCGTGTGAATTTATGCAGGACAGAATGGCCTACTAAATGTGAGCACATACTCTTAATTGAATGGCCTACCTGTACAGTATCGCCATCGTCGATATATTCGCTACTTTACTTAATGATTGCCACACCATTTGCTAATAACCTTTGCTGTCATAAACATCTAATTGCACTATAGAAGTTAATGCTAAGCAACAATTATAATAAACATGAAAATCTAATAAGAGTGTTGATATTCATTTATGACCCCACATAGTTTCATGTTTAATTTTTTGTCTGAATTCTCGTATGTCATTTCTAATTTATTTATTTTTTTTTTAAATAATTGAATTTAGCTAAAAACGTAAATCACATTTTTAATTAAATAAATTGAAGCCGTCACAATCAATATTTCTGTTATATATAATTTTGTTGCTCACTATCCACTCAATATAAAACCAATAAAATATGAACCTAAATTATTTTTATTGTTACAAGTAGTACGTAAAAGAATGATTGAAGTAAATATTTAATTTGTAATATTTTCTTTCTTTGTGATTTTCTTGTTTGTTAACTTTCGATAACATCGATTACTCGCTGCTGACGTGTGCGTCGAATAATCGATTTTGTAGCTCTCTCGGTCCAATTTGAATATTATATGAAATGAAGCTAAATATAGAGTTAATTGCGTTCATCTCCTGCCCAACAGTAATGGCATGACTCGACGGGAATATTAACGACAGCGAGTTACGAGGAGTTCGAATGGTGGTGGGTCATGGCACTCGAAACATGTCCTTGAGCTCGTAGCCATGCACATGTGAACAGATACTGCGATGAGGATTACGAATACTTATTGCTTAGTGAGGTAGTAATAGATAATAATCCGGCTAGACAAGTCAGCCAAGCTTTGACCTAAACAAATGTAGCACTGCAGTTACTAACTATTTGGATTTGAAATGAAATCCTTAGCTGTGGTTCAACTTCGTATATCCATGGCCAAAGTGTGCTAACATTATGATATGTAACGCAGTGTGGAAGAGAGGGGGAGGCATCTCACACAATCCACACTCTCAGCTGGGCAATAAAAAACTCAAGAAAACACATTCCATTAGATTTGCTGCGGCATTGCTAGTCATATATTTATGAATGTAGTCGCATTCGCTGACTACTCCCGCAGCTGGCAATAAATAATGAAAGTATCAAAATGCGAATATGTGTATGTGCGTGTGTGCGTGCGAGGGGGAAAATAACAACGTTAGCCGAGCGAAAGAACACATAAATGTAAAGAGTTGGCAGTTTTGCCAGAGTTGCCGTCCGCTGTGCCGATGCGAAGTAAACAGAAGCACAAAACTTTCGCACACACTCGCACGCTCATATATTTCTGAATAAACATATGAAAAACTATCTTGCGTTACGTTTATGATAATATTTTATTAAAGCCCCAGCCACCTAGAAGTCGAACTTGGGTACGCCCCAGCAGCAAGCAGTAGACCATTATATATTTATTCTGCCTGCACGAACGAACGAACCTGACGCGCTTCTTTTACGTCTTTTGTCTGACATGCCTTCGGGGCTGCCCACCCGCGCACATAGGACTGCCTGCCCCGCCCACTCGGTGTCGCTGTCGATGGCGTAAAATAGCGCGAACTTTTGCAAAATGATGCGATGACTTCTGCGGTTTGACAGCATGATAGGCACAACAAAGTTTGTGTCAGATCACGCGCCCCCTTTAGTACTCCCTGCTCAACATGGAACTTGTTGCATTGACAACGCCAGAGCTGCAAGGATGCTGTAAGTTGCATTGTCGATTTGCCGCTGCGTACGCTGCAAGTCGCAGATAAGAGAATATTGGTGTTGCTCCTAATATGTGCCAGCTGAACTTTTGTGTTGTGCGTGTGGAGCTCAGTGGTTATTCTTGCAAATTGGATACAAAACCAAGGCAGCAGTAACTGCAGTTGCCAAGTATGCTGACAAGCTGCAGCACCACACACACTCTCTCTGTCTTGTACTTGCTCTGCTTTCCCTCTTCCTCTCTCTGGTCTCATACCCAACCTGGCTACAATATAAATAGCACTGATTTGTGCTCACAAATGCAAGCGGGACTTGTCGCTGTCTCGTATCAGCCATATGTGAGTGCAACCCAAAAGTTAAGCCAACCAACCATACAACCCATTTGTTTATTATGATAATACGGGCAGGCAGGGGAGGAGTTGAAGAGGTAAGCGTGCTGTAGTATTTGGGGGTGGGGTGATGTGTGTGTGCTCTGTTCTGGTGCTGCCCACAAAAACCTTAAACTGATGACACACTTCACATGCGAGGTTTTTGCCTCAGGCCCTTTAACAGAGCCACAGTTCCCTCCTCTCTTTTTCTCCGACAGTTGCCTCTGTTTCGGTGCTGCATTTCCGCCTGAATGGCACTGCTGCTCGAAGCAACTAACTGCCTGCCCCACGCCCCCGCAATGCTCCCTTCGCTGCTCTCCATCAAACACAAGTATGTCACCGAGTGGAGAGGCCGTACTTACCGTTCTAAAACTGTGCTCTGTACATGGCACACTATATTGACTTTGAAACATAAAAAGCTTTTCTAGATGTTCGAAATACTCTGGGGGCGGACTCTTTATTATCGCCCTGTGAATCGAAATTTGCTGCTGTGTGTGTGTATTTACGTTGTCGGATAAAATACAAGCGTATAATCAAGCAAAAAGTAACGTAAAGTGAGTATTGTATGTAGGAGACACATCTCTATTTCTCTCACTCGATGAACAGCTTTTCTGCTAGGCCGAATAAAGAACAGGCATTCTGCGTTACTCTCTTCAATCTCCTTAGAGCCTTTTGATGCTCGCTATAGATGTACTGGTCGTAGATCAATAGTTCTATACGAGCTTTAATCTTATTCGGTCTGCAAGCCTTCATCAATTTCTTTCTACGATTTTCTTGCAACCGCTGCAGGTGATTAATATAGTAAACTACAAAGACATACATGTCTGAGAACATCTTGTTGGCCAGATGATATGCATTACATGTTTCTATATCGTTTTCTGCAAGATTATATCGACTTATTTGATTGTCGGCAAACACTTTGAAAGTATCATTAAGCATCTTCAGTTCCGGTGGCATGCTTTTTATATAATTATGCGTCAGCACCAAGACACCCTTTAAAACAAAATTTCAAAATGTTATAAGAATTAAATGAAGACTTCCTTCTGGCCAAATGACAAACTTACCCTTATGTCAACCTTATCACAAGCGTAGGTTTTAAAACTGTAGATTGGCCACCAATCTGAACTTGGTCGAGGCACCGTACACTGTATCATTGTCAATTCAGTTGCATTCTCCATCTTCTCCAACATGGTAATATGTGGGACCAGTAAATCTTTTATCATACGTTGCAGCACTGGGGAAATGTACAATGCATTGAATCTGTTTGCGTCATCGACGTTCATTATTCTTCGTGACGAGGTCATGTTTAGAAATAAATTGAACTCCGAAATGAAATCAGATCAAAGGTAGAGTTCGGTGGCGTGCTTTTGCAGAGTTGTATTTATTAATTACCATGTGTGCGAATCGATAACTTATTATCGGAACCAGTTAAGACCGAGCCATATTATAAATATGCAAGTATTACGATATGTGTATTTTAAATCTTTTTTAATTGTTGAAAAAACAATTTAATTTCATTGACTAACTACTGTCGATCATAATGAAATTATGAAATTTTCGATTGATCCTGTGGATAGTTGTAAGTTAATATTAGTGAATTTAAGCTAAAATAAAGTAGTGCGTCTTTAACTGCTTGCTCATATATTTGATTAGAAGCAGTGCAACTGCAAGTTTTATATGGAGCTATTGAAAAAGATAAAGTTTTATGTCACAAGGGTTAGGTGCTAGCTAAATGAAATAAACTAATTAAATAATAAAAAATAAATTAAGTAGAATAATCAAAAACACGCTCAACTGTTGCTTAGCTGCGAATACGCAGTGCTGTCAAAGTGTGTTCGCCATGGGGTTTATAAAGCTGTCTAACACAGACAGGACACTAATACGCAGATAAAGTGTTGGTTTATGCAAAATGAAATGCAACCTTGCTAGCTGTAAATGCGTGCGTGTGTTTGCTGTCGTTTGTGTGTTTAAGTGTGTGCGTTGCCTTGCTTTAAACTAATTGTAGCCAGCGCTTTTGGCAAATGCTCGACGCCATTGTTGCAGTTCCGTTTGCGGCTCCTTTTTTTCTTTTTTTTTTTTGGGCTCCCATTCCGAGTGCTGCCACTCCACGTACTCATACACTTATTCATATGAGTGTGTGTGCGAGTATATTCATTGTTTGTGTTTCAACCACAAACAGAAAAAATAAAACGAAACCAACAAAAGCTCACAGTTAGTCGGGCAAGAGCACAGATGCAGACAGAGAGTGAAAGACAGAGCCAGACAGCAAAGACAGAACTTGGTGACAGTTCTGCCAGGCGGTGGTTTGGGTTTTTACAAGGATTGCGGGGTCTTCACTGGGTTAGGTTTTAGGTTTTGGGTTTGCGCTCGAGGCTGAGCATGAGGCTGAGCATGAGGCTGAGGCTGATGCTGGACGTATTTGCAGTCAGCCTGCAAATATGTTGGCGTAACAACTTTCGAGATTTGTGTCAGCTCGTTTGAGAATTAGTCGTAGGTTTTAGCAAAATTAAAAAAAATATCTTTTACTGTACTCTCGGTATTTGCCATCTCATTGTTGTTGCCTTTGCCTCCGCCCGCTCTGCTCACACCCAAAAACACACCTACATACATACGCAACTACATGCATATATAAGTTTATATGGACTTGGAAATGTGTGATGAAGAATGAAGTGTGGGAAGTCCTGGAAGAGGTATGGAATGGGGGCAGGGGCAGAGGCGTCTCTTAAATTATTTATGCGCCGCAAAATGTGCAAAGTAATTTATTCAGATTATATGCAAGAAAAAGGCAGCTTCAAATAAAATGAAGATGAAGCCCTTTTCAAACGGCCGCCAAGTGTCCAAAGTCAAGTGCACAAAATTAAGCTCTGCACCTGCCGGATGTTCGGAGGCTTCTTCAACTTGGCCGTAAAATTTTATGTTGCTATAATTTAGCTTTAAAATCGCACCGTTCCCCCAACTACCGGCCAGGCGACAAGGGAGTTCGGGAACTGAGTGTGAGGCCGACGGGGTGGTTGCTTTTCGGCTGCTGGATTGCTCATTGCTTTCGTTGCTGGGGCTGTTTGGATGGCCAGCACCTTGGCGCACGCATTTAAACGGAAATAAAATAAAATTACAAAAAGTGGGCAACTTTTTGACGTTGCGATTGTTATCCTGGCTGCTGTTGCTGCTGTTGCTGCTTTTGCTGTAAGCGGCTGACAGAAAGTGATTTAGAAACTATGCCAATGCTGGTGGAACAGTTACTGCCAAAGGTACAGAAATGCGAAGACAGCATTTGTTTGCCAAGTCGTTGGCAGTCATAAAGGTGAATTTAAATTTGGCATTTTTTCTTCAGTCCTTGCGCCATTCTCATTTTCATTTCTGCCGCATAAAATATGCCATTTAAATAAGTTGTATGAATTGAGATTTCAAATTGAAATTGAATTGCTTCAGAGAGTTTGCAAATAAGCGCTTAATGGGCTTTGCTATAATAATTCAGTTCCAATCAGAACATCAATTGCAGCTGTTTAAATTTCTAGCTCTCTGTTAATTCTATGCAAGTAACATGCTCGATCTCTGTTAAGCGGTGCAGTTGATAAGCAGTGCTAAAATGTAAGCAGTGCAAAGTGCACTTGCTTTTCAATTAACTTTAACTACTATTTCAGCACTTTTTTTGACACCTGAAATATATATGTACGATATAGAGACAAAATTAGCGGCGCCGAAGGAAGCAGAAGTGGTTCCTTCTTTGACGCTTTGCAGCTGTCAGTGTGTAAATATGCTAAAAATGTCAAAATGCCGTTTACATATTTAAAGCGCTCTAACAGGCTTAATCAGCATTACAAAGTAATTAGAGTTAATTCTTTTGTGCTTGAATTCGTGTCAGCCAGACACACACACACACACATACACTCGCATTCAGATACAGACAGTCGAAACACCTGCGAGTGGCACTCAGCAATTTGCTATGCCACACGGTGACGATGACGATGACGCTGAAGATATTTGTAAACTGTTGCGCGGCAATTTGCATGGTTAATTATCTATTAACTTGCGCATAACTTTTATACAAACGGATGTGCGGGGGTCGACCTCCTACTGCTGCTGTTACTTGTAATGCCAATGCTTGTTATGGCACACATACATATATAATCAGTAGCACACACACATACCCACACACGCACGCAGAGAAGACAAAAATGTATATCCGTTTCCGCTGACTTTGTTGCTGTCGTTGCCATTATGCCACTGTTGTTGCTGAAATGGTGAAGGTAAAACGCACCACACAGACATCACCAGAAAAACAGAGCAGAGAACGAACGAACGAAGCTGTAATAAAAGCAAGTTATGCTAATCTTAATGCGTCGCCATTTTCAGTTGGCATTCATTTAAGAACAGCCTTTTGTTCTTCAGCGTAAATTATGTTTATTAAGTATTTGTGCTTAATTCAAGTTTAATTTTAACTACACAAGCGCCTGCACTTGGCAAACTGGTGGTTGGTAACTGGCATCTGGCAAGCGGAGAACTGAAAACTGAAAATTGGCAACTGTCAGCTGCTCTAAAGTGCAGGTCAAGGTCAACCTACTGTATGTTGCTGTCATTGCTGCCCCGATAAGAACATTATTTTGGAAACTTTTCTTAAGCATTGACATCGCAATCGAAGCGAGATTAGGCAATCTTAATTTTCCGCCTTAAAGGCACGCTCGAAGTCGCAAAGTTTGGAAAGGTTTTCCTGGAATTGCGGCAAGCATAACATTTGCAAATTCCGACTTCAACTTAACAGATTTAACAGTGAATTTATTAGTATTTGAATGTCGAATGCGGATGTATAATCAATTTGAACCCTTTTCGCTTAATTTTTAAAGAGTCCGCAATCGCCCTCAATCGATCTACATTATTGACACATTTTTGACAAATTGCCAGTCTGCATGGATTCCGTTTGCGGGCAGTCTTCTTGGTATATTTTTTTGTTTTTTGTTTTTTTTTTTATATCAGAAACGTGTTTGGCATGCCAGAACTATGAGGTAAAAGCTCAGAGCCAGAGAAAGAGAAAAAGAGAAACTGAGTCAGTCCAAAGTGACTGACAAAAGGTTGCATACCTTTCGGCCGGCCTGTCTGACTAAACAGGCAAAGTTGGTAAGCAGGTCAACGCTATGAGTATTTTATTTGTTTGTTTTACTTTCAATGCGAACGAACCCTTGTCAAGTGCAACCCAAACCAAGCCCAAACCAAGTAGACCAACCAACCAACCAAGCAACCATCCATCCATCCAAAAAGTGTCCATCCAATCCATCCCCTTGCTCACAACGTATTACCGCAATCGCTGTCGTGCTCTTGACGTGCAATTCTGGCTGCTCTTCTCCGCTCGCTGCTCTCCTGGCATGTCCTTGCTCTGCTTTAGCGCTTCTCTCTTCACTGATGGCCTTAATTATGTGCGGGCCAAGACTACGAACGAGTACTCGCACTCATATAACAAATGCACACATGAACACATAGCATAACTCACTCTCAACCTCAGCGACAGCCTCCCTTTTGGTCTCGGCTCACTTTTCGTAGCCCCAGTTAATTGCTGGTGGCGCCACTTGACCGAGCTGCTACTGCAGCGGCACTCTAGTGCGCTGGCTGCTGCTGGTTCCGTTTAGGTTGACAGCTTAAAACAGCAGTAAAAGCAACAACAGCAGCAGCAGTAGCACCTACAAAGACATGAGGCCAACACAGACAAGACGCCTCTGGGCCACTTTTGATTATTTTAAGAGAGAGAGACACAGCATTGCATGCCACCATTGTCTGTGCTTGACCCTCTGCCTGCTTCCTCTTGCTCTTGTTCATGCTTACGTATTTACTCACGCCTTGGCGCTGACTGCCTATTTCTATACAGAACTGTCTGTCCGCATCTGTTCACTGTCAGGCGCAATCTTTAAGAGAATCAGCTTTGATGTGCGCCTATCGCTTGGTTCATCGTTCTCCACAATGGCCAGCAAAATAAAAAAGGGTTCACAATACTCGAGTGCTCGTGCGACACAAAGGCGTTGCTCTTTAGCCCGTCTTCGGGCTTTGATGACCCCCGTCGAGATATTTTTGGGACCTTTTCGTATTGCAAAAACAAGAAAAATAATCAACTTGTCCATTAAGTATGTACATAAGCAGCACGATTAAAACATCGCTGCAAATGGTTTTAGCAGTTGTCAATTCGTAGAAATTCTCGAAATGCCAACCAAACGAGCAGGTAATAATAATGGTCACGCCTTGGAGAATAGAGGAGACTGGAGGAGAGAACACGGAATGGCTGTCCATGTTCATGCCCCGAAATGCCACATCCTGCTACATAATTTCCGTTTCAAGTGAATTTCCTTGCTGCTAATTTTGTTGCAAAAACAAGAGAGTGGCATCTGCTTAAAAATAAAACTAGGCCACACTCACACACACACACAAAAGCACACACACAAAAGTATATGTATATAAAGTATACTATATAGTCGTGTAGAGACAAACAAACTTGAGTATAGTATACACATTGCTGAGATTGTTTTGTTTTCGCTGATTTTGCTGCGCATAGGTTTTTCTTTAGCGAAGTAAAAACAAAGCAACGTAATGCAAAGAAAAACAAAATAGTTGAAAAACAGGTAAGCTTCACTCAGCACTATCAACTGGGGAATACTCTCTACTGCCTTAAAAAAACATCATTATAAATAATGTTTAAAAATTTACAAGATAGTTGATTGCGTTAATCGTTCAATGAATTTATAATAAACTACAAGACAAAATAGCTTCCTGTCTGGAATTTCTACTAAGCACACAGCTGTGGGGAAACCATCACTTGCAGCCATAGATAAGTTTAAAAAAATTGTTGTTCTAAGATAAAAATTAAACAAAAATATTTTTTTTTACAATTTATTTTATGCCTTATTTTTCTTTTTATAAGTAATAGTTTACAATTCGAAATCATCTTAGAATTATAAATATTGTTTTGTTACTATTAAAATATATACAATTTTAAAATTAATTTACTTAAATTTGAATAAAGAATTATAGAAACGTTTTCAAGTTCAATAAATGTTTCTTGTGAATTTTATTTTAAACTAAGTTTTATAAAAAAGTAAATCCAGTAGACTCTTGAGCAAAAAGTGGATCAATGAGATTCCCGCTCGACTGATCAAGCATGAGTAGAATTACATTGGAGTCGGTCGTAGATGTCGCCTGCTGCATATTTCAGCCAGGTTTATGGGTGCCTGGTGTAAAAGGAGAAAGCTTGCTTCCACATATGTGCACTCCACAGACTGTCAATTGGAATACAGCAACATGCAACAAGCTGTATGCTTCAGGAGCAGCAGTGGAACAGTCGGAACACAAAATGGAATGGAACCGAAGAGCGCACACTTCAATGTTTATTGGCGGCCATTTAATGCACTGCACGTGTGTGGGTGTGTTGGTGTGTACCTAGAGTGATGTGGGCAACCCAAAGTTTCAACTGCAGTGGGGGCGAGGGTTGGTTAGCTTTCAGTGTGTCCCTTCTTTGGACTGGTTTTGGTTTGGTTTGGTTGGAGTGCATATTAAGCTGCGTTGAACGGCGCTTGCATGCTTTTAACCCGAAACTCGAAGGCTTGTCGTCTCAGACAAAACTTTTAACTGGGATGCATAAAAGCTCCATGGCCATTACTATCAGTTACAGTCTTTGGCAAAACAAGAATAACAGCAATAAAAACGAAGGAGCAGCAACAATGACTGCCTGACTGCCTGGCTGGCATTGTGTCTGACTACCGAGTGTGGCCCGTGAGCGTGAGTGTTTGCTGCCATTTTTATTTGAAAGAACCCGGAACAGGGTTTATGGCAGATGTGCATTGACTAACCCACTCCACATTATTTTCTCTCTCTCTCTCTCATTCGCAATATTTCTCGTTGGCTTTCTCTATCTGTTCCTTTACATATTTTGCCTCTATCTTAGTCTGTTGTGTCTGGCTCGCATTGTCCGTGGCCCATTGTTTTCGTAACTAGGTCCGTTAACGTCTGCGGTTAGCATTTCGACAGACTTTAGATACTGCCCACCATTTGGCCCGCTTCCACTTTCAAACTAACACTAGCACTAGCTGGCAGGTGGGAGGTCTATTCTGACTTTCTCTCTATTTTATGAGTGCAATTGGAAACGAAACCCAGCTCGCATCGCTGGTAAGTGGCAAGTGGCAAACGCAGTTGCAAATTAACGTCAATAATTAATTTCGATTTGCAGCAATTATGTTTGGCAATATATCGACAACAACTCTCTCTAACTCTATGTCTTTTTCTCTCTGACACTGCATTTAGCAGCAGATTTATGTGTTTGCATTTATTCAAATGCTTCACAAATTGATTGATTTATTATGCATACATACATTCATATGTATTGATGCATTAGTTGCATGTATAGAATGTGATTTTGGGGGAATAATGAATGTACACCACCTGGGTTAAATGTCCTCGCTGATGTTTCTGTGTTTCTGCCTCCGCTTCACAAATGTTACAATAATTATTTCAGTCGCATTACTATTAATATTTATATAGAAATGCGTTCACAAAACATTTACACATATGCATATTTCATGACCACAGGGATTTTTACAAAACATCTATCTCTATACCAATCCCGATGCCATAACCATGCAATGCACGGCGCCACCAAAGCCAACGGTCGCATTGCAGCCGGTAAGTTGTCGAAGGCCATTTCCAAATGGATTTGTACAAATCAATTATTGAGCAGACGGACACAGTCTTCTTAATACCCAAATACATGCATTTAAATGAGTTAAATAATAATTTGCAAAAAGCTTTTTAACATTTTATGGGTAAGGCTGAAGTAGTAACTAAAGTGAAAAGATAAACAAACTCGGTGTATCCTAGAAACAACTTTCAAATTTCAGGAGCGTTGATTAGTTTTTGATTTATTTATAATTTATTTTATTTCATTATCTTTACTTTCGCAATTTTATTGTCAATTTTAAGGATTTGGACAATGAATTAACTCTCGATTCGAAGTCGGAGTCGGATGTTTTGTCAGATACTGAAGTTGACACGGTACGCTATTCCCAATTTAAGTATCATTTACCTTTTCAATTTACGTATTATTTATATTTTCATTTGTTTCTGTTTATGTATCATACTATAATTTATTATATTATATTTATATTTATATTTATTAGAAATCATTGCGTTTATGAATATGTTTGATTATATGATAGATTTAATTTTTCTTTTTTACTTTATATATTTTTTATTATATATTTGTACATAATTATCTATTTTTGTTGCTTTATTTTAAATTTTTAAATTTTGTGTTTATTAATTAGAATTCCTCGACCGATGATTCAACAGCCGATGAAAATGATCTTTCCAATCCGGAATTCTGGGCAGGGGTTAGTGTGCTCGACCATTTAAAATGGTTGCATTAATGGATTGTTACACAACAATGAATGCACACCACTTAGTATGTGGTATGCAGTCGTGTTTGCTCAGCCTAATTAAATATTTTGCCATAAGTTGGTGGACTGAGCAGAATCAATAATCGAGTGCAACACAACAAACAACAATTTTCGTACTCGTACTCGTATTTGCACTTACGATTTAATGAGTTTTTAATAAGCTAACGTCACTTACCTGAACATCTACTAAACTCTCTTTTTATTTTCTCTATCTTCTCTGCTCCCAAACAGGCAACGGACAATTACGACTCCAGTGACCTGCAGCCCCCCGGACAGACGGAATATATGCTCGAGAGATGTAAGTTTTGCGTTCGACTTTGAACTGGACTCGGTGCAGTAGCAGTCCAATTCAGGTTGTTTTTAATTAGACAGTCGAGCTAATGGAATGATTTTGCAGCACATCGTGGCATCAAGGGAGAGAAGGGTGATCGAGGACCAAAGGGCGATAGCATACGCGGTCCACCTGGTCCTCCGGGTCCGCCGGGTCCCAAAGGTGAAACGCCTGTCTACCCACCCTTTGTGGAGACACCAAGTGCGGGGGCTGTAAGTATCGCAATCGTCGTAACTGCATTTCATTTGACATCACGTCGAAAGTGAAAGCAAAAGGGAAGAGCTCAAATATTTGCAAGCCAAAAAGCTGGCTGATTCCTTTCTCAATTGCAAAAGAGTGATTCCTTGCTTTAGCTTCTCGAAAAAAGCTTCATGCAATTACGAAATGAAATTGTCAATTAGATTGGCTGAAAATTGTTTCCACACATTTTGCAGAAATACACTGGCGAATGTACATGTAATGCGACTGATATCCTGGAGGCCATCAAGGACAATGAGACGCTACGTGAAACGTTGCGCGGCCCGCCCGGCACACAAGGACGAGATGGAAAGACCGGAGCCCCTGGTCTTACCGTAAGTACCAGCCTGCCTAACTGCATACAGAGATATGGGGAATAGAATAGTGAACGAGAAGAGGAGTCAAAGGGTTGGCCAAATTGGCTAAAAGGCAATATTTGACATGGATCTAACGCATTTTCAATTTCATTACACACATCGTGTAATCTTCAAGAGCGGCAGCTGAAGAGCATAGAGAATGGAAATGGGATTCGGAATGGGAAAGTGGATTGGGAATGCGATGGTTATCGCCTGCCTGCCTCATGCACATACGAGTTTACGCACTTTAATACGCTCTTCTGTTTTCCTAGGTCAAACATCATAATTTGCAGAGTGTAAGCGTGTGTGTGCGTGTGTTTGAGTGTAAGTGGGTTTCGTGTGCGTGTAACCGGAAAAGGGGGCAAAACGCTGGCTAAAAGAACGAAACGAAAATTTCTTTATGGCAGCGATAGAGCGAAAGAGAGAGCAGAGTCAACTCACGCTTAAACACTTATCCACTTTTGGGGGCGCAACTGGCACTCGTTATATTATCTCATCAACTGGCAACGTCTTTCGCAACCATAAGAGTTGTATCTGAGTGTGTAGCCATGTATCTATGGACATAAGTACGAGACACACAAAGAGCTGGCTAGCTGTCTCGATGTCTCTCTGTCTTCCTCAAAGCTTCAATGCGTACTTGCCATATCATTCAGCTCTCTGTGCGTTTGCCTCTCTCTCGGTGTGTGTGTATGTAAGTGTGCGGGTCAAAGGCTAAGTCCACAATGCTACAACGAGATGTTGGCCTCAACAATCCACTCGACCCGAAAGTGCCTGTCACGCCACAGAGCCAAAGCAGAACGCAAAAAAAAAGAAAAGGAAAAACTTAGTTTGCTAACCAAGGGAATAGAGACGAGTACTCAGAAAAATACTTGCTCCAAGTCAAGTCTGTGTATCCCAGGATGCAAAAATGCATTGCACTTTCATTTCATGGATGGGGTCAGCTAATGTGTCTCTGTCTTCATCTGTGTTTCCATCTCTGTCTGTATCTTTGTCCGCATCTCTTATTGTGCTTAGCAACCTGTGGAACGCAGCCTCTTCAATACCCTGCAATACATCAAAAGAAAAGCGGTATGCCAAACATGCTACTGCTGTGGCTAACAAAATATGCTGACCCCTTGCTATGCATACTGTGTCCGCTTAAGGTATTTGTGGCCCCTCCCCTAAATCCTGCCTCCAAACCCAAGGCCAGCCTAAATGCTTGAGTAAAATATGGCAAACAATCGAGCGCATACCGGAAATTCCAGCGACAATTTTGTTGCTCTACTGCTAATCCCTTAACTAATAGCAATTAATTTAAAAGACGACGATAAGCAACAGAACATTATAGCAATAACAACAATAATAACAACACAACAGAAACACGAACAATCCAAGAGGCAAACACAGAACAACACACAACAACACACAACAACACACAACAACAAACAACAAGAGAGAACAACACAAAACACGCAAATGGCGCACAGCGTGACCATTTTGCATAAGATTAAGGACACTGGGAGACACATTTTTTGTGTGCAGTCCCCTTCCTACTTCCTATTCGCTACTCCTTCTGCACTGCCCCTCAGGCATACCGAATTCAAAAACCCGAAGACCTACGCCTGGGTCTGGGCAGCTGAGACCCCGCATAGATTAATGAGCTTGGGCTAAAACGCAACGATTATGTAAATCGACCACAGGCAGTTGAAGCCTCCCGAAAAACGCCAAGCTGAACCTCAAATAGTTTACTGTATAGAAAAGAGAACCAGACTTTGTAGATTCGCTAGACTCGGACTCTAACTCAAACTCGTAGTCGTATTCGTCGTCGTATTCGCTGTAGACATAGACATGGATGTACATTCTTTACACGCCCACTAATGTGATTTATTTGCTGGTCGCCAACGGCGTCTCCGCTTTTGCTTTGCTCCGGTTCTTTTTTGCAGGGTGCCACTGGTGTGACTGGCGCTCGTGGCCCGGAAGGTATCCAGGGGGAGAAGGGCGAGCCAGGCGTCGACGGCATGCCCGGCGTCATGGGTCCGCCAGGACCACCGGGCGCGCCTGGCTTGCCGGAGAGCTATGATGTGAGTACAACTTTAATTTCATTTAACAATTTAATTATAAGCAAACTCACTAACATTCTAAAGTTAAATCTGGATTCGCTGATTTCATTTTGGTGTCATTAAACACAACAGTTTACTTAAAAATGTTGAATCATTCATCTAGTGCAATTATTTATTATTTGCTTTTATTTGCCTAGATTTTAAATGCATTATTTTCCAAAAATGAATACTAAAATTCTATGTTTATTTGGTTAATAATCTGCACAACAAATTAAATTAGCAATTCAGCATAAATCAAATAGAATCTCTATGTCTATAAAATGCGTATAAAATAATTAAACTTTTATATACATTTTATATTGATTTTCATTTAACTCTAACAATTGAACACATCAAATACTATCTAAATCAAATGATTTTATTGTTTACTAACATTAATCACAAATTCATAATTGAAAATGAGTTTAATACTTTGTATTAATATAGTCTTTATACTATGTCTATATACTCTTGCCAACTATAAAAAAAACTAAGCTCGTTGAACGTTGTAAAATGTTGCACAACATTCAAATTGCTATTCTGTGAGATTTGAAAGATAATAAAGTCAATGGCAACGTTTAAATAACAAGCAGCCATAACTCAAATAGAATTGCAAGAGTATTGATTCTTCGGTACACCGAGGATTGATTACTGTTTGAGTTTATTTTACATACTATGTACCCTGTACACAGTCAATGAAAGGTATACTGAAATATAAGAAAATCAAATGTATCTCAGATAAACTTAAACCAAATAGTTGAACTTAAACTTTAACTTAATAAATTGAAAATTCGTCGTAGTCGAAGATTTACAAAAAATTACTTTGTATTTAAAAATACTTCTATATACATAATCAGATTCTAAATATTAAAATACATGACTTTTGCATAAATATTACCGAATTTGTATAAAGTTCTAATGTTTGAGTGTTATACTAATTATATTATTATTTTAAAAATATATTGTGTCGACCTTTTTTTAATAGTGTACAGGGTATTAAAGAGTCGAAACCCATCGACTAGTCTCTGCTTAACAGTTTTATTTAAATTTTGGGCAACAAAAATTGCACCTTTCGCCGCAGACTACAGAAAGAGATCAGGGAACAGGGGAACGCAAAAGTTGCTCGTCCGTTTATCCTTATCCTTTGAATTTTTTCAATCACGCACATTCTTATGAATTGTGGTTGAAGCGGGGGTGTTGTGGCCGGGGTGATGCGATGGCGCGATGGTAAACGTCGGTCATGTTTTACTAGCCACACAATTTGCCTAAACCAATTTCCTTCCTGAGGGCGCACGCTGGGCAGGATTGGCTGAATGCCTGACTGCTGCACCTGCACTGTGAAAAATTGCTGGGCAGATTTTGGCATGTGGGTCGCGACGAAGGCAGCGCACGTTGTTGTCGCAAATGGGTTATCTTCGCTAATAATCTTAAAACCACAAAGGTGCAACAACAACAACAACAACTGGAGAGCGATAGCAACAACAACAACGTCAGAGCGATAGCAACAACAAAAACAACATCGGCATAGGCAACACAAACATCTCGCAGAAATACCGAAACGTAAGTGTCCTAAGCACGCAAGCCCAGCCGAGTCAAGCCAAGCCCAGTTGTGACACCCCAACTGCTGTTGCCGACTTCCCCTCTCCCACCCTTCACCCATTCGTCCCCTTCTCTAAAAGCGATTCGCAGGCAGGACGCCCCGTTGGGGACGTGCAGCTGCTTGCGGGTTTTGTGATTCAGGTCTTGGCAGACTGCTGGCATGCCAGCTTGTGGCAATTACTGTTATCAGCGCATGGCGCGCAGTTCACGCGGTTAAACGCGCTAACACGCATACAGATACTGACGCTCATACACACTATAGTCGCACACTCGCACACACACACACACACACACACACACACACACACACACACACACACACACACACACACACACACACACACACACACACACACACACACACACACACACACACACACACACACACACACACACACACGCGGAGCGGCTTTTAACCCTTTTATGCAAGCTGAAACTTTTCTGCGTTTTTTTTTTGCCTGGCTTTATCATCGCATTTCAACGCCGTATGTTGCCTGCTTGGGCGTATCTCAACGTGTATGTGTATGTACGCGAGTGTGTGTGTGTGTGTGGTTGTGGTTGTAATCATTATCGCGCTGTTACGGTTATGAGAGTGTCAAGCTACTTATGGCTAACGCGCCAGTTAAATCAGACGCTCGCTTAGTCAGCCTCCCATTGTTTTATGCGTTCGTCCTGGGTTTATTATCATTATCGCAGACGACGCCGGGACGGGTTTAGTAGGAAGGAGCGAGTTTGCTTTTAAAGGCGTTTTCGAATTTGTTGTCGTTGTTGTTCTTGATGTTGTTGTTGACCTTGTTGCAGCATCGTAACCGGTGAGGGCAAAAAAGCTTTTACGTTTATTAGAACGACTTTTGATTGTTGACACGACAACACAACTTTTGCAAATGTTTTCGACATTGCCAATTACGTATACGTAATTTCGTAGCCAGCAGGGGTTGAGAAAGGGGAAGCGTAACACATAAAAATGAAGGCTGAAGTGTCAAGCGTGAAAAGTTGCAATTTTACAGCCAAAAAACTTTGTAATCATAACAAAAATTATTGAAATCATATATATTAATACGCTTTAATTTCACGCCCATTTATGCTATCTACATTTAAATATTATTATCAAATACCACAAATATGTATTCTTGTAACAACACATAAATAACAGATAAATTGGAATCCTACCAGGACTTTCAAGGTATAAACATTTAACAATTTCACTTTATGTATGCTCCCCAATACTACTACATACTACTACTACTGCTATTGGTAGTAGATTTATTAATACTACTGCGACTACTAAAACAAAAGCACGAAAAGCGTGCTCTGGGGTAAGCAATGGCCACAAAACCTAATGGACTAGAACCCCTCGAAGTCATTAGTAGTCTCACCCGAGAAAAAGGGGCGCCGAGCCGAGCAGCCGATCATTAATCAAATTTCCGTAGCAGATACAATACTCTGTATATACTTGGCATATCCTTCTTGGGTATCCTTCTGTGTTTGTGTATTTGTATGTGCCATGTCGCTCGCCTGCTGCTTAAAAAATGGCCCCAAAAACGAAATACATGTATCGAAAATAAATTGTACAACAAGCAAATATTTAACAAATTACTGTGCTTACCTTCTATCCTCCACACTCATACACATAATCATACACACACACACAGGAATCCTTAATGGGCAACTCGATGGGCAGTCTGCGTAGCTCGACAGCGACGCAGGCGGGACCTAAAGGAACGACCGGCGATAAAGGTGAGCCCGGACGTCCAGGAGATCGCGGTGAAAAGGTGAGTCAAAGAGCAATAACAACACTTGTTTCTTCTATCGCCAAAATGGCCATATGTGTGTGTATGGATATGTATTTGTTGTCCTGTTTGCATTATAAAGTATACGACCTAGCAGCCCACACAACATTGTTGTGTGAAATAATAACTTCTGCTCTATTGATTACTCAATTGCTTTTGAGGCTAGAAATAATGGGAATGCGAAAAGGCCAAAACCAAGTCGTCGACCGAGTAGTTTTCTATTGCCCAAGAGCCTAAGGACAATCTCAAAATGTGTCCTTACTTAGACATATACATATTCACTGCAATCTGCAGATTTATGGCAGCTCAATCATTTGCATGGCAGCAACTCGACTCGGAAATACATAATTTCATCCATAAATTTCTATCAGCCAACATGAGAGGCCAACGAGGACGAGTCTTTGTCGTGTGTTGTGTGTGATTTCTTGACTGTCGACGCAATTTGTTGGCATTTATAGCTCATTTGGTTGGCAGTTGATATGATCAAGCAACTCGTATACGGTTTATTAGAAATCGTTTATCCCCATCCTCCCGCAAAAGAGAGAATAATATGCCGAGGGACGACAGAGGAATGCAGAAGATTTTATCCCTGGTCAAGTCATGCTTGCTCGCGCAGGACTTTTACACACTTGTATTATTTTCATAATAAGTTTTTGGCCATTTCTGCAGCTCATCCTGCTTAGGCGGTGCTTACTTCCCAGCCATTACGCTTCATGCTATTTAGCAGCTTAGGTTAGGGATGAGTGAGGGATGTTGGTTGACGCTTCCTTTCTCGGCTGGCCCGGGACCTCAAGCTGGACCCCTCGTTAGCGAGCGTGCGAGCGAGCAGCGAGGGATCGTCGAGTTGGAAACTGGCGCGCATATTTCTTTTATGTCTAACCTCAAAACTTTAAGCTGCCCCACAACTGCCAGCATGTGAATGGAGTGTCTTTGTGTGTGTTTCAGAGTGAAAGGGGGTGTTGAGGGGTGACTACTCTTGTGTGACGGGGTGTGTCGCACGTGGGCTGGACCTGAAGCTGGGCGTTACACGGTTTGTCAGCCAACTTCCGGCACCATACCCTAAATATATATATAACTCACTGCTACACTTAATTCTGCTGCCGTTACACCTCCGATTCAGCTTTATGTGTGTATGTGTGTGTGTGTGTAAAGATTTATTTGACCTTTGATATATTATGTAAGTGTGCTTGGCTTGTGGCAAAGTTCTCGTTTTTTTCTTTTGGTAGGCATTTACTCAATCTATGCAACCTGAGCAGCAAACAGCAACAACAGTTGCCAACTGTCTTGCGACACACACCCAAAAAAGAAGAAAAATAAAATCATAATATAAAACGATGAGAGGAGGAAGCTGAACCATTGGCGAACCGTATTTAATCGGGCGTGAAATAAAAAGAAATTATGCAAAAGCTATAAGCTACGGCCTTAGCCACATTTAAGCTGCCGTTTGTGCCGAGAGTATAGTATAATAAAAATCGATTTAGATTTAGATTTTTTGCTGATGAATTTACGCCCAATTTACGGGCACACACGCCACGAAACCGAACACAGTTTGTTATTGCATTTGGAAAATTTGGAAACTAATATTGAAATTAGCATTTTAAACGTATGAATACACGCACAATTAGCCACATTTCATTAAACTCAAAAGACAGCCACCGACCGCGAATATGCCGAGAACGAGCATCCTTAAAAGTGAGCCCCAAAATTCCAGTTTCACTTCCCTCCATCAGCCCGGGAAGCAATCGCGCGTACTTTGTAATGTGGAGCGTTTATGAGTCTTGTGTGTGTGTCTCACATGTGTGTGTGGGTGGCTTATTAATTATTCATTAGTTGGCATTAAGTTGCCGATATGAAGCAGGGCCTAAAGCAACGAATACATCCAGGGTCAATTTAAACCCGGTTGCCTTTCTCCTCCTCACACACACACATCCCTCATCCCATCCTGTAAGACACGCTAAGGGCTCACATGCTCAACTCGTGTACACCAATTCACCACCTAAAAACCCCCAACCCTCAACCCCCTCCCATCATCACACACACAAGCAAGCATGCTGCTCCGAATAGGCGCGCGCAAATTTATGGCAAACCATTTAAGGCGCTGATGATGTGGAAGACGACACTGGGGATAAATCGGGAGTACTTCTTTGTCTGCTGCGACAGAGTGCAGAGAACACAGAGGGCAGAGAGCACGGAGAAGTAAGCACTACAGACCGTCAACCGTTTGGCAAAAGTTCCACAAAAGCAGCGCTCCCAAAAGACATCGCAAAATATTAGAAGGTTCTCCACTTGAATATACCTAAACCATTAAGAGATTGAAGAGAGTGTGTGGTATAAAAATAAAGTAAGCTTTAAAAAGAACTGCTTGAGTAGAAAATTAGAAATTGTTGTGTAATTAAAGATATTTTAGGAACATCCTTAAATAGATTTTATATTCCCAGGCTCAAATCACACAGCGCAACATATCCTTCACACAAATTATATTTATAACTTGACTGATTTTAAAAGAGCTTAAGTGGAGAGGTGTTAGAATGTAAAAATATCGTTGATATTTCCTAAAAAGCTTAATACTTGGGTAGAAAATTTACTCAGATAAAGATGGATATTGAATTACAATATAAAATGTATTACAAATAAATTGTTGAACATTTTAAAAAATATTTATATTTAAATATTTAATATAAAACAATTTATTATTAACAAATTTAGAAAATATTTCTATTTAAATATTTATTATAAAACAATTCCGTTCTATTAATTCATTTCAATGCTCTTTGACTTAAATTGTAACTTTTATTACTTACAACTTAAATATTCATTAAAGATTTTCGCTCACCATAGCAAGATTATTTCGATAAGGGCTCGCAAGTGTTAATTAAGTTTCACACTATTGTGATGCAATCAGGAAAATGGAAAAGTCTGCTGAGAATTTCCCAGCATAAAATATACATTCGATAGGCTCGATAGGTTTTTGGGTCCGGGTACAAAGAACATCAGTAGCAGCGGCATCAAGAATCTGGGCAGGGGGAAGGAAAGGAAAAGTGAAAGGGACAGGCGGTCGTCTTTTGGCAATGGTTTTGTGTTTTCGAGCTTGTCACCAGCATTGCATACAGTCGAGCGCATAAATTTATGTACGGCATGCGAATGTGTATGTGTGTGAGTCCTGTATGTGTATTCGTATGCGTATTCGTATGCGTGTGTGAATGTGTGCGAGTGTGTTTGATTGTGGGGATTGTGGATTTTAGAATTGATTTGATTTCAAAATGAGTTTGAATTGAATTTTTGGCCGACGACAAAACGTTTGAAATTGAGTTTTACGGCCAAATTAGGCGTGAGTGCGCCTGCCGCTGCCTCTGCCTCATCCTGAGTCCCTGCCCCCCTTGGGGCATGTACCGTATATTTAATACCGTAAATCATTTTACACACACGCACTCACGCTCACACTCAAACTCGAATTCGAACTCATACAAATTTTCTCTGGTCTCCTTTAAATCGTATAACAGGGTCACAAAGGTGCACACGGACCCACCGGACCCAAGGGCGAGCCCGGGGCCCCAGGCCTACCCGGATTGGCCGGTCAGCCGGGCGATGGCAACGGCACTAAAGGTGAGCGCGGCGAGAAGGGCGAGAAAGGGATGCGTGGACGACGCGGCGGCACTGGCGCAGCTGGACCAATTGGACCACCCGGCAAACCCGGACCCACCGGTGATATTGGACACTCGGTAAGGCACTCGTAACTTCTTTTTCAGCTTCAACTTTGTTTGTTGTACTATTTGCATCCATATTCATGAATCGGGAGCAACTTTCACATGCTTTCGCGTATTGTTTGTGCTCGCACAACTTCACTTTTAGCCCAGACAATAGTTTTGGTTTTTTTCCAACTTTTTTTTTGGCCACAATCGCGAGCTAGACGGCGTAGCGTAGACAGCGCGCTGTTGTTTGTGGAGATGCAGTTGCCGGGGCCAAGCAACTTGGTGAAATAAACTCAAACGAAAAGTATTTTAAGTGCATTTTCATCACGGTTATTCAGGGCGGCGTTGCTGCCGCTGCCATTGCGATTCCAATTGCAGTTGCCATTCCCCTAGAATTTCACTTGCCACCATTATTCCGCAATAACAGGCGTCAGCTGGTTGCAGCAACAATAACAACAACTAGAACAACTAGAACTGCGACTGCGATTTACAATGGAAGTCATATGAAGGGAAAAGTTTGCTTTGGCTGTCTGCGCTTCTGCTGCCAACTGGCATCGCTTACCGCCTCACTTGAAATCAAAGTCAAGCAAACCGTATTTACATGAGTTGTGCACCATCGAAATGAAGCCAAACGAAAGTTTGACTCAATTTCTCGCCAGACTCACTCTCTATCTCTCACAATCTCTCTTGTTCTGGCTAACAACAATGCGTTTGCGACTACCAAAAATTGTTGCTCTCTAAACTGCAAAAGTTTTTGGCCGTTTTCGCTGCGTTGCCGCTTTTTGGCCCGAGTTCAGTTTAGTTTAGTTTTATATTTGAGAGTCAGTTTGGACGGCACGGTAAATGCGGTTGCTTTTGCCAACATTTGAACATATCTTCTGCTTCTGTTTTGAATTGAGTTGCAAATCGCATTTTGTATTAACGTTTAGTGGACTTTTATGTTCAGCATTCACCCACTAATAGGATGTTATGATATCGCGGCAGTTTAAATTTGAATAAAATTATAGTATTTATTTTAAGCTTAAACTGTTTCAAATAAATATAGTAGTTGTTAGTGCAACTTTGAGCGTTAGATTCGATTTTTTTGGGCCGGGTATTTCACTGTCAAGTACAATCGACTGTTACTTATATTTCTTGGCCTTTTAGGGACGTCCTGGTGCAACTGGACCCAAGGGCGACGCCGGTCTCAAAGGCGCCAAGGGCGATGCAGGCGGACGCGAGGGGGTGAGTATCAATTATAAACTGAATCAATTATCGACATCAACATGTTCCATCTGGTCTCAGGCAAAGGGCGAGAAAGGCGACCGAGGTAGCGATGGTCGCGATGGTCTGCCAGGTCCACCTGGACTGCCGGCCACAGCTGGAGCCGGCGATGGCGACAGCGGCGGTGTGCAGTACATACCGATGCCTGGTCCACCGGGACCACCTGGACCGCCAGGCTTGCCAGGTCTGTCGATCACTGGACCTAAAGGCGAAGCTGGTATGGACTCGCGTGGCAGTTTCTTTGGAGATGCCTCCTACTACGGACGACCAGGTGAGCAGCAGACAACTGGACTAACTCTAGCTGCAATTAGCTTACATTGTACATACAAACATGCATAAAAAACATACTAAATATATGTATAGTTAGGTGCCCGTACCCGTGCCATAAATCATAACTGTACATATATAAACGCCACAGACATTAACAAACCACACACATTCAAGTATCCCATACCAACCAATCGAATCAAATCCTACAAAAAATCATTCTGTATTGTACTCGCAATCAAGGTGCGCGCTCATCTTTAGACGAACTTAAAGCCCTGCGTGAGCTGCAAGATCTGCGCGATCGACCCGATGGCACAGCTGGTAAACCATCCAACTCCAACTCCAAAAAAGAAATAAACCAAGTCGAAACCACCAATTGCAATTGTAGAATTTATTCTTTCGATGTTGCATGGCGTTTCTCTTTAATTTCCAATTCCCTCATATAAGCATAAGCTATGTGCGATATATATATTTTACACTTGACGCACCACACTCGTATTAGCCTTGGCATGCTTCCCAACCAACAAAAAAAAAAGAAAAAGAAATACAATATTGCATCGTCCTGGGAACGGGCCCATTATTTGCACATCATCATCATCTCATTTACCGTTAATGAAGTACCTGTAAACATTGTGTTTACCATTTTTACATAGTCATGCATACAGCAACAGCCACAGTCACAACGACAACAACAACAACAACCTCAATATGAACAACAAACAGAACACCCCGAAAAGCAAACACACACACTCACACACACTCGCATACAAGTAATTCGTAGATTATAGCCCATAACGTTCGCTCGACTTGAGTGTACCCTAATAATGAATATTAATTTTTTACATATTAGTAATATTTCAATTATTCTATTATAACCGTTTTTCGTATATCCTGTAAAACATAAATGGAAATGAGTGTTACAAGTAGAAAGCCTACTTGCCGCATCGATCTACTTGCAAGTGGTGCACAAATATCCAAGCAAGCAGTACTACGTAAGAAGATTGCGAACTTAGGTAAATGCAAGCAGTTCATTTAAGTAAGTGACTGCACTGCATTTAACTCTCGAGTTTCCATAGAAATATTAACTCATTGCATTAAATTGTGCAGTAAAAGTTAAATGAAATTTCTTATTTAAATTTGTAAACTCTTTACCTGTAGCTAACATTTCCATTTCGCTTTCACACGGAAAATCATCA
This sequence comes from Drosophila albomicans, assembly GCF_009650485.2. Lineage (NCBI taxonomy): Eukaryota > Metazoa > Arthropoda > Insecta > Diptera > Drosophilidae > Drosophila > Drosophila albomicans. Next base: position 37,636,425 of record NC_047629.2, on the reverse strand, counting down.
AAAGCAAATAAATATAATATTGATTATCAATTTCAATGAAAGACAATTCTTAATATTTATATTTTTACGAATATAATTATCAGCATTTACTTTTACAACTTTCAGTGCATTTCTTATATTATACAAATGATGTATATTTTCTTATTTGTACTTAATAAGCATCATATATAACGACTTAAGAAATGACTAGAGCTTGCATATTGTTCGAGTAGTTTAAGCATTAGTAGCTTCACTTATCATCGCGCACAAATTTTCAAATTCAAATGCGAACGCAAGTACATAGCGAAATTGATGTTTAACACGCATGTCTCGGAATCATCATTTGCAGAGCCACCTAGCCAGAAGGCGCATTCGCATAAGCATGGAGACTCCATGGGAGAGGGCGAGGAGTTGCCACATCTTTCCGCATCATCATCGAACATGAACATGAGAATCGTGCCAGGTGCAGTCACCTTCCAGAACATTGACGAAATGACAAAGGTGCGTCGTCTACTATTTATCCACCTACATCTACACAGTCCACCAACACAGATTTTTCCACTCATTTAAATTTTTCTGGTATCTTTTTCCTCTACAGAAATCGGCGTTCAGTCCACCGGGTACTCTAGCGTATATTACCGAAGAGGAGGCGATGTTGGTGCGCGTCAACAAGGGCTGGCAATACATAGCGGTAAGTGAAGGCTTCTCTCTCTCGGATTGGGAATTGGATTGGGTTTCGGTTTGATTTTTGGGATCCCAAGCAAACAACTGTGGCATTGTGCGTGCGTTTTTTAAACGTCAAATATGGCAAACACAAAAACGCACACTCACACACACACACACACACACACACACACACACACACACACACACACACACACACACGCACTCACAAAAGTCGTTGGCGGACGCTATTACTTTATGGGGTCCTTGGCTTTGCCTCCTTCCCTTTATTTATCCATTTCGACTGTTTTCTATGCACGAGTATTATGAAAATATGGCTTGGCAAAACAAAACAATACAAAGCAAAACAAAATAAAATGAAATGCATATAAAAAATACTCGGAAGGCGGCAGGAAGTTGAATGGTAGGAGGGGAAGGAGAAAGAACGTGGAGCGAAATTGACGTACATATGTTTGTTTATTTTGCCTCTTGTTTTTGGCCATAAAATAAGGTTTGTTTGGCATTGTCCTTGTCTTGGCTGTTTTTTATTTGCACATTAAATGTTGCAGACGTTCTGACTGATTGCCAATGGATCGGCAACATGCCTCGAACCATGTGCCATCTACTACGAGCGTGAGTGTGGGTGTGTGTGTGTGTTTGTCGTTATTCAATTATATTGACTCGCGCCTGTCTTTTCACTGCGAGCAAGTTAACGATACAACATGAATGCCTCTAGATCCCAAGTCAAGTGGAAGTGGCGCCTTAAACTCATATTGATGCAGCACAGAGTCAGGCAATTCGATATCAACCTACTTACTAGCAGACATTCAGTCCGTCTCTCTCTCTCTCGCTCTCTTGCTGTATCTGTCTGTCACTCTGGGAGTCAGTCAGTCAGTCAAGCATCTGTGCTGCTAAAAAACCTTTATTGACAAAGAATAAAACATGCATATGCCCCGTCATCTCCTCCGTTTCTCGTTGTTGTTTGCTCGTGTGGGCCATAAACTGTAACAGGAGATTAAAAATAATATTAAACGGAAATGGAATATTTTATTTTGACTCAACTCAACTCAACTCGCCTTGACTTGCGTCGCTTCGCATCGTTTCGACTCGACTGAACTCGGCTTTTGTGCCAGTTTCGATGAGTGCAGAGCCAGAGTGTTGGGAGCTCAATTTGTGTGAACTGCATCAGTCACCATCGCCAATTAATCTTGCCTGTCACCGCCGCCGCTGCCAAAATCCCAATTGCAAATTGAAATTGAAGGTGGCCCACGTTGCTTATTCGTACGCATCATGAAAACTGTTCAGTTCATGGCAATTTGCCAACACGGTCAGCACTTATGCGGCTGACGAAAGGAAGTGAAAACTTCACAAATTACACGCAAAATTGAACCATTTCGAAATAGCTTGTTACCCATTAAAGTGGTCACAATTTGTGAGCAGTACTTAGCCATGCACTGGGATGGAAGAGTGGTAAAATATCCCTATAGCGGGCGGGAATAATAGAACGACCCCCAAGAACTTTATTAAAAAAGCATTGTACGAATTTTTTTGGGGGCGCCTGATTGTGCAGAATGTTCGTTCGGGGCAAAAATACTTACTATACAATACATTCTGAAAACTGTTCAAGATTCGATTTCCGCTTCCGTTGTTGCAATCACAAAGCCAATACTTATGCTCACACTCACAGCATGAGCTTAGTTCGCCGTACATAGCTCTGCATCCAGGCAAGAAATCTCCCTCCCTTGGCAACAGCCGGCTGGTAACTGGTTGCTGGCATCTGTAGGGTTTCCAAAATGGAAATGGAAATAGAAATGTCGTCGTATTTATGGGAGGCAAAGACAAATCTCATGCCTTTGACGGCAACATTTAAATACTTTTGGCAACAAAACGTGCGTAGAGAGTTTCCTTCTCCCTGAATAATGTGGGTAAATCAAGCGAGAGCTCATTGGCAGCCAGTGTTGTCAGTCTGTGCCCAGCTACACAACATCCGGCAGCATCTAAGCTACGCTTTATATTACTCGTAGTACTTGCAGCAGTGGTGACATTCTCGCCCTAATTAGATTCCAGTACACGAGTCGACTACTTAAAGTTCAAAATAGTAATTAAAACTTTTGTCAGACGGCGGCGGCACAGCAGTTCGCACCGCACAGTGAGTCACGACCTACTTGCCGCTAATCAAAAGTATGGAAAATATTATAAAGGCTTTCTCTGTCTTTTGCTCATTTTCAGTTTTATCAAAGTAGTAATAGGCAAAAATGATTACAGCAAAAAGCTGCAAAGGCAAAAGACTTTGACAAATTCACAATAAAGAGCAAGCTGATAGAATATTACTTTCAGAGTTCATTTTACATGCAAAGAGCTTGGCACAAAGGCCACTGTTAATGGTGAAGAAGTAAATAAAATATTGCACATGGAAGTCTAACAATTTTACTCTTGAAATTTCAATAGGTGAATAATTTATGGAAAGAAGAGTAAAGAGTGTATATTAAATTTACTTGCGGGCTTAGAATTGTTAAGTTGAGTTGAACATAATTTTAAAGATTTCCTTTATTTCTGTGTCGTCAATTCTAATAAACTTATGTCTACTCTTCTATTCTTTAGCTGGGCACTCTAGTGCCAATTGCAACGCCAGCTCCGCCCACCACAGTGGCGCCTTCACTGCGATTTGATTTGCAGTCGAAAAACCTGCTGAATAGTCCACCTCCATTGCTCAACACACCAACGGTAAGTGTGCGAAATAAATCTGGAAAATACGCATTTGTCTTTTCACTCTCTCACATAATAAAAGCGTTTTGCTTATGCAGCTGTAATATCAAATTAATTCGCCCTAAAAAAATACTTTATGCTGCATAAATTTCGCTAACACAAACGAATTTGAATAACATGAATAACACTTCGAGCATTCATCAAAACAGAGCACTCTTATGATAACAAAAAAAGAAACTCTTCACTCGATAGTCACTAATTTTATAATTAAAATATCTAGCAAAAGAAATTAAGAAATTCAGTTAATAAACACTACTAAAACCATTTATTATTAATTGTTATTAAATGCAGTTTACAACCGCGCCCGAATATGAAACGGTAATTAAATAAAATATCTCACATTCAAACACACTAACTCTCTCACCACACACACAAGTGCAAGCAAAGCAAATCATAAAAAATCATTCGTATACGTAAATCGAATTAACGCATCTCTTGCACATAGACACACACACACACTTACACTCGCTTCACATATAATAAATAATGAGATTTTGGTTTGGTTTCGTTTGGTCAATGAAAACGTTTCTAATTAGTGCAAATTGCATTTTGAGTTCAGAGTTGAGTTCAGCAATATTGCAAATATTTTACTATATGTCTGTCTGTGCCTGTGTGCGTGTTGGTTTCTGTTTCTTTTTCGGATTTAAATTGTGTTTTCTATCATGAGATATTCGTATTATTTGTTTTCTCAATTTCAATGTTAGTTATGCGCTTTTTTTTGTGTTGTAAGTAGTTCAACTCAACAACGACCTGCAGACAATAGCAAAGAGTTGAATGAATGCTTCTTTTCTGTGTACACTACAAATGATACCAAAAACAAAAACCAATCAAATGAAAACAATAGCAAGAACAAAACAACATGATTCTTTAAATTTACAATTTGTACCTATTCTTACGCTTGCGTCGTCGATGAAATTGTGGCAACAACAACAAAAATATCCTCCTCAGTGGTACCCGCGCATGGTGAGTTTCTTTCTCTTGCATCTTCTCTCCATCTCTGAAAAACAAGCAGAAGATGGGCAATAATCAACATTCCAAGAGGCTCCCCCTTTTTTAGTTTGTTTGTTTTCAAGTTATTCCCCTTAAATTGAAATATCTTTGAAATGGAAAATGCGCTGCTATCTATTACGGTCTGTTATCATTTTTATCATTTTATAGCTACCACCCCACCCCAAAAAGCATCATCCAGAAAGTTCTCATTCCTGAATTTCTTATATAAACAATTCGCAGCTATTAAATTCTATATTAATTAGATCTTAAAATGCTTGACATAAATTCCAAATTAATTTTGTGCCATATTTTCCACTCTCTCTCTCTCTCTCCCTTCAACAATTTTCTTCCTTAGCTTCGCGTGGCGGCCCTCAATGAGCCCTATGTTGGGGATTTGCAGGGCATTCGAGGCGCGGACTTTGCCTGCTATCGCCAAGGCCGACGAGCTGGCCTGCTGGGCACATTTAAGGCGTTCCTCTCCTCCAGGTGAGTTCTTACCGAGATAGTGGGTGTGTCTTATCTGTCCTTAGATTTTTTTACGCGTACTCTTAAGTAAGTACGAGTATTAGGGCAGGTTTTCGCTTTTATTTTTTTTTTTGTGCTTTATGCTTTATGTTTAGTTTGCCACTCGACATTTCCGCGTTCCACGGTGGCATTTTTAGAACTCATTAACTGGAATTTAATCTTGATATTTTTGAAAAGAAAAGCAGGCAAATGAGAAAAAAGATGAAAACAAAAGCCGGTGAAAAACAATCTTGAGCAATTTATTTACACTGCGCACCCAAACGCTGAATAGATGTATAAATTAATGCCAAGCAAGCAGCACATAAATAAATAAAGCAATGTGCTGTCGACCTGGCTCTTGACATATACGCCTTTGCAGCCTATTAATAGAATTCATTTCGTTTTCGCTTATCCACTTCCTACAGGGTACAAAACCTGGACTCCATAGTGCGACCTGCCGACCGGGATCTGCCTGTGGTGAATACCCGCGGCGATGTGCTCTTCAATTCCTGGAAGGGCATCTTCAATGGCCAGGGTGGATTCTTCTCGCAGGCGCCGCGGATTTACAGCTTCAGCGGCAAGAATGTCCTCACGGATCCACTATGGTAATGAGCAAAGACTTTGATGCTTCCATAAATTATGTCAACACACACACACACACACACTCTTGCTTACAGGCCGCTTCGACTGGTCTGGCATGGCTCGCTGCCAAATGGAGAGCGCTCCATGGACACCTATTGCGATGCCTGGCACTCGGGTTCGCATGAGAAGTTCGGCTATGCCAGCAATCTGCTGGGCAACAAGCTGCTCGATCAGGAGCGTCAGCCCTGCGACGGAAAACTGATTGTGCTGTGCGTGGAAGCCTTGTCACAGGATCGTCGGAAAAAGCGTGACCTCAGCAGGTAAGTTGGTCGTGGAAGGGGAATGTAATGAAAGCAATGAAATGCTTACACGTGTTGTATTGATTTGGCATTAACTTTTTATGGTGCTCACCACGCACCATTCAAAACGAACTTTCCTCATTACAGTCCACATAGTCACAGTCACAGTCGCAGTCGGCACAGCGAGCTGGAGTTCAGCACGGCCGAGGAGTATGGCGAATATTTAGACAATTTACTGCTGTAAGATGAGCAGCGGCAAGGGGCAACGGGGGGAATAACAGGAAGCAGTAGCGGTAACTGAAACTGAAACTGTGACGAGAATGCTCGTAATATAAATACCAACAATACCAATACCAATATCATTACAACCGACACAGTCTCATAAACACTCACTCGCAAAAGTATACCGCCACCCATACACACATATACATACTTACACATACACATACACGGAGCGAACATTACATTAAATGTAAACGTAAATCATGGCCATGCATATAATCAGCGAATTCCAAACTAAAACCAAAAAATACTCAAGTAAGCGACGCGACGATTGGGACGGATTAACAATTGCATAGTGAAATACGAGTACATAACATACTCATAAATACTTATGGATAATATATATATATATAGGATGATAATATATACACATACTTATAAATATTATTTGTATTCTGTAATTTGTATTATGTCATTTGTAATTTATAACTTGTAATTTGTAATATTCTTATGTTCAGCAGACAGGCAACAACAAGATGAACTTTTTGTATTCGTAGTTATAGCCAATAAAGTAAGCTAATTTTGTAATTTAGTCACAGCGAAGGCGAAGGCCCTTTTAGGTTAGTCTCGATAAGAAAACAAAAACAAGAACAACAACAAGAATACTATCAATATTGAGAGGCCAAGCGAACCAAAAAAAAAAAAACATAAAACGAAAAATACTAAAATAAAAACTGGAAACTGAGAAAGCAAGCAATCCTTCTTCTGACATCATACTTACTGGCCAAATTAGACTCCTATCTCCCATTGTATGTACTAGGTGCAGAGCCGAGAAATGATCGACGCGAAAAAGATATCATACATTACGTATACGTATGCGTGTATAAATGTATTTGTCAAAGACTTCTAAATGTGTAAATGTTTAATATACTCGTAACAATAACAATAATAATAAAAGCAAAACAAGAACAACCAACCACAAACACAAACATTTTAAGCCACAAAACTTTCCCCCCACTCCTCTATGATACCAAAACCCCGTTTTTAACTATCTCGCATCCACACAATCTGACAACTCCAATGTGCATTATGTTTTATGCCAATTTTCTATGCTCCCATATCTGTATATCTCATATCTCCTATGTAGTCAGATTTTCTACATTGAAATACTCGTTGTTAGAAGTGTAAAACATCTTTTTTATATGAGCGCAAAAACTTAATTATAGTATTAACGGCAAATAATGCGAAAATGCAATAATATTAACACGTATTGTAATTTATTGTAATTCTAGTACGAATACGAAATCGAATTCGAATGAAGATGCATTCATTCGGTCAACTCCAATTACCAAGTACTTCCACACAAGTACTTGCAAAACATTATAGTTAGTTATACTTACATATATGCACATACATATTCCCATGTATGTATGTCATTTCTTTTTGCATTTAACCAATGCATTTCCACATACAAGTTTGTAATGTAATTAATTGTAATTGAATTAACTAATTAAGCTTATCATTTTAATCCAAAACAAGATCGAATCGGATGAACATCAGTGAAATCGAGAACACAAGAAAGAAGAAGCTATATAACTTAGCTCATAAGTATATAAAATACATACACGAAAATAAATTTGAATGATGCAAATAACTACATTTAGTGAAATCAAAATGAATACTTAAAGCCCTCTAGTCCTAAGTCGAAAGAACATAAACAAATGGAAAACAAAACAAAAAACAAAAAAAAAAAAAAAACACTGAAGATAATACTACCAGAAATATGATAAATAATATGAAATAAAAATTAAATTATCAAAGCCACCAACAAGTTGTATGATTCTGTTTTTATTTTATTTCATCCATGCTGCTAAACAAATGGTCAACATACAATCGCTCATCATCTCTCTTTACTTATCTCTCACGGACCATAAATAATGTATTAAATTATGCTGCTGCCAAGGTATTCCTCCAAACAAAGCAATCTATATTTGGGAATTACTTTGATCAATATTTTTTATTTAATTTTAAATCAATTTTCATTTCCATTTTGAAATTCCGCACTAGACACAATCAGAAAAACAAAGCAATTCTTCTTTTCCTTCAACTCCAGTTCACAACTGTTACTGTTTCGGTATATATTTTGTGTCTGTGTGCACACGTTTGATTACCAATTTAAATAATTTTTCACTTGAATTAAACCAAATGATTTCAAAGAGAGAAAGCGCCATAAAATAGCGTATCCGCAGCGTATGCCCCGCCTCCACCCACCGCACTGATGCTTTATGAATTTCAATGGCAGGCAACACAGTATAGTTTTTGGTGGCATCTGCGGATGCGGTGTGGTCGCAACAAATGATACTCAGAGCCTGAAAACGATACCGTTACAAATTCAGCTACAGATACAGTATAGATACAGATACATATACAGATACAGATCCGAGCAATGCAATAGATACAGATACAAAAAATACTGTTTTAAGGTAGCCAAAAACAGACTGACAATCGACAAAAGGACAGAAAGCAAACAAATAAACAAATAAACAAGCCGACGGACCAGGAAAAGCCAACAATTGCGATTACGTTTGTGATTGGGGCTGGGACTCTCTTTTTGGGAATGGGGATTGGGATTGGGTTTTGCGATAGGGATTCAAATTGTGGCTGCGATTGTGGGCGCCAAACACACACAGCCAGTGTCGAAATCAGAGTCGAAGTCGAAGTCGAAGTCAGCCACTTAGGCCCAGAGCAATCAAACCAGATGAGCTGAATGAAATTTTAATTTAATGAATGAATACGAAAATTTTTTATTAGTTGATTAGCTTCGAAGGCTTCGAAAGTCTGGAGGCCATGAGGCCACCGCCATCGCAGCCGCAAACGCTTTGCTCTTTCATCAAAACCAAACAGACCCACGACGCAGAAAAAAAATAAAATAAAACGATGCCATGGCAGCGGTAAATCTGAATCGACCTTTTGTCATTACGCAAAAAGCACAACTCCGCGCAAAAGACAAACTTATTATGAAAACTGTTTGTAACTAAATTTTGTTGCTGCGAGACGATTGCATTTTCACTTTTCAATTATAAGACTTGCCACTTGCCAGTTGCCGGTTTTCGGTTGCCAGTTGGCATTTACCATTTGCCATTTGCGGGCACTCGGCAAAAACTTTTTAAATTCCGAGTGCGCCTGACAATGTCATTCATCATAACACGTTTAGCCGTGAGCTTATTAGATTCCACTTTTGTACCCAGGCGCGTTTACAAGTTTCTCTGCTTGTTTTCTTCTTCTGTATTTCTTTTCATTTTGCTGGTCTCGTTCTTCTCTTTTTATTGGGAGCAAAACACAAGTTGTTCGCCAAACCACACACAAGTTACGCTACGCATTTGGCATCCTAAAGAAGTTTCTTCTCGTATTTTCCGAGAGAAGTACGAGACTCAGTGTGAGTGTGAGTGTGTGTGTGTTTCCAAGTGTGTGCTTGTGTCTTTCTTTCGCATATGAGGGCCACACACATGCATACATATGTCACGAATAAAAACAATTTATCATTTAGCTTATCAAGCGAGGCCTAACGTCCATTATTTTGCGGACGCTATGCGCAGAATTGTTTTTTGATGATAGCCATAGCTCCCAGCTAAACATCAGACAGGCGGACTGCCAGGCTGCCAGATAGGCGGAGAGCCCAAAGAACTAGGAGTAGGAAAGCAAAGCAAATGTAAATAGCTAAAGAAATGCCTGAGAAATGATTATTGTTCTATTGTGTGTGAGGGCGTGTGCGTGTGTGAGTGTGTGTGTCTCTTTTTTGTTTCTATGTTAGCTGTGTGTGTCTGTTGTGATTTTGATTAAAATACATTGAATGTGGCAATTGTAATACCTAAACTCCTGCAGGCAGGTAGTCCGCATAGTCAACATTAGAATTTGAAATGTTATTTTGCTGCAAGGCGCAGCCGTATTTCATTTTAATAACCGACTTGCGCGTCTGCGGCTCCAGAGCCTAACGTGTAACTAAAAACCAACAATTATGCATGCCAAACCGCAGAAACCGATGCACCAGGGGCAACGGTAACGGCAAACGTCATCGGCGACAGCCACATCAGAATTTGCATAACTTTGTATGATTTTTCAACGGCACAACGCCACAAAATCATTCAAACATGCACTCGCAGACCAACCGAGCCGAGAAATTGTTACTGGCTTTGTAGATACCCTACAATCGGAAGAAAAAAGCAGCAACATTGCAATCAAATCAAGTGAAATTATTTGGGAAATATTTCACATAAATATTTCACATTTATACATTGTTAATAATTCAGTAATATTCGAAAAGTTACAGCCTAGCATGTTATATACCCCTTTGCGCTGTGGCAAAAACTCACTTATTCGCTCACACACACAGACCATCAGTGAGCCGTCAACATTTCAACTTGTCATGTGAGCAGACACATTTGCTTATATGTACATGCACACATACATCCATGCATAGCATAGCACAGCGCAGCAAGCAGGAGCAAGCAGTGGCAGCAAGACGAAGACTTTGCCGTTGTTGTTGTTGGTGTTGATGTTGTAGCTGCCTGCTACAAAGCTATGTAGCTGCCTGCTACTGGCCTACCTTCAATTTGTCGGGCTTCAGCGGGCCATTCGATAGCATGGCTTTTGTTGCATACTTTGTGACGTTGCGGTGATGGCAAAATTCTCCGCCACGACCACGGAATCGGCTTCAGCTTCGCTGTCGGGCAACAGGAGCAGGCAAAAGCAAAAAAAAAAAGAAAGCAATGTGCAGAAAGCTAAGGTAAGGTATAAGGTATACATATAAGGTATAAGCTATACGGTATATGGTAATGGCAAGCAGTAACGTATTATTTCAGTTACGTTTTGCGGAAATGCAACTGAAAACTTGCAATTTGTTTGACGTTTTGGTATTTTTGTATGAATTTATAATGCACCGGACTTCAACACCTGTCGTTGGCATTGCTACGAGTATTGTTTGCTTGTTTTTCCCCTTTTTGTTGTTTTTTTGAGCTGCTTCTCATGTTCCCCTTATGTCGTCGATTGCAATGTGAGCTGAGCTGAGCTATTTACCATGTGGTTTATTGATATTTTAAGCGAAAAGCCAAGGCTGCACGCGTGTCACAAACACACACGTTCAATGCACACACATGTATGTTTACACATACACATTCAAATGGAAACTCACATGCGTATTTATGTTATGCCGCCGCAGTAACACAAAAAGGTAGCAACTTTTAATTGAAAAACTTGAGCACTTACAACTTGCTGGCAGTAGCGGGGCTAAAAGTCAAGGGAGTGAGGCTAAAGGTTCGCAACCAACGGAATATATTGTATTTCCGCGCTCACACACTACACCTCCACACATACAAGCGCACACATTCGCACACACACGCTCTCGTCGCCCTCTATTAGCAATTGTAAAAGTAAAAGTAACAGAGAAACTGCAACACTTACGGAGCTGGGATTGAATTGGGAAATGAGCAGAATGGAGGAGAAGCCAGGCAGGAGGAGACGGGGAGAAGCAAGGTGCGTTGTCGCCGGCATTACTCAAGTTGTTAGCAATGTTTACAAACACAATAAGCAAATACGCTGACGATAGCGTCAGCAACAACAACAACAACAAAAACAACTATAGAAGTTGTAGTCATAGTCATAGTAGTAGCAACATCAACTGTAAGCGACCTGCACAGGTGTTGCAGACTTAAAGACGCTGTTGCCATTGCCGTTGTTGTTGCTTTTGCTGTTGTTGTTGCTCTGTTTACTCACAAAGTTTTTTGCGTGGGCTGTCGTTGACTTAGGCGAGTAGTTATAGTTGGCACTGTAAGCAGAAGCATGCAGCGCGCCAGCAGCTAGCAGCTAAGTAAAGTCTGCCAGCAAAACGTGCGAATAACTTTACAATTTTGTTGCCGCCCCTGCTCAACAAATATTTACCAGCTGGCAAACTAAGCAGCAATACCGATTTCAGTTTCAACATTCCATTTCAAACCCCTTAAATATGCCAGCAAAGCTTTTGCAATTTAACACGGCGATATACACGAAGCATAATCATTTTGATTTCTTTTGATAACTTATCTCTTTATAATAATTATTCTCATAGCTAGTCGAGCACGATTATGCTATATTATCAGACTACGACTACATCAAAAATATTTATACTTAAATAAAACTACGCTGAAAAAATTAAATTTTTATAATATACAGACAATCAGACGATTTTATTTTTAAAGCCATCAAATATTTAAATGTAATTCCAATAAAATAATAATAAAATAAAGCAATAACTTGGCAATTCCTAAACTAACAAGACGACTTTTTTGCATCGATATTTTTGTCTACTATTTTTTACTATATAATGTAATCTACATTAAATATTCTGGTAAGTAATTATAAATTAAAAATGCTTTAACATCTAATAATAAATAAACTAAATCATATTCAAATATTTGTTGTTAATAAATGTCAAGTTTTCATAATTTTGACTATTGTTCGCGCTTCATATGTTAACATTATTTTCATTATTCCATTAATTTGCATTCTAGGTTTTAGCCCATAGTTTCATGTCATTAAGTTAAGCTTCGATCAATATTAAATAATATACGTCTATATTAATTACCAATACATGCCATATAATGAATGCCGTAGGGACTTACGTACATATTTTAAGACTTAGTGGTCAATTAAATTAATTGTTCTTTTATAAATGTCAGATAATCTAAGTGCTTGTAGACTTTTATTAATTGCTGGAATTAAACAATGGATTGTAAACCTTCACATGTGCATATGGCAAGAGGTATATAAATAGTTATTGTTTCAATCAATATAATATTTAACAGCTGCAGAATTTATATTATGATTTGGCTTTGCGACTAAATCTATTTTCGGGAACGTAATTGGCATTTGCTTAATGCATTTCCATGTGTCCAACGCGCACTGTTCGGCGTGCCATTGTCCGATGTCCGATGTCCTATCTGCCTGTGGCTGTGGAGGCTAATAACTGCAGCAGCGATGGTAACATGGCCAGCGATAACGTTGCACATGCAAATTGCACCTCGCGCAACGTCAACCGCACTGATTATCGAGTGTCGACTATGGGGCAAGAGTGGTAGAGGCAAAGCTACACTGGGTTGGGTTAGGCTAGTTGCTGCCGGCACGTGCATAAGCCAGCAGCAGCTAATGCCCAAAGCCACACGGCTCCAGCTCAGTATATCATATAAACCATAAGCCTATTAATAGCCCCTGTCTGCGATCGGACAAACAATTAAAATTGACGGCACTTTTAAGCGTTCAGCGAACCAGCCAACCGGCCTCGACTTCTCCTCCCTCACCCGCAGCTGTTAAATTGCCTGTAAATGCATTGCCATTGCCCAGCACGTGCACGGGCCTCGCCCCTTTTTTAGCCATGGCTTTAGCCTCGGCTGTCGGCCCAGCTGTTGTAAGCTTTTAGCAATTAGTTTTGTTCATGTTGTCGCATCGGACTAGCATTAATTTTCCGTGTAATTTGCTAACTTTGCTGTGGAGTGTTCAAATGCAATTGAATTAACGGGTTGCATTTCTCCAGCAAGATAATGTATACGCCATGTGTGTGATCAACGGAAGTCTTTATATGCTCAACATTTTCCACGACATTCAGAGTTAATCTTTGGCTGATTAGATGTTGGTCATTTGTCGGTGAATGTGCGAAGCTTTTAAATTCAAAAGTTGAACCGCAGCGAGCTTTGTTTGTGCTTTCTGGAAGCGTAACCTATGAAATGTAAAGCTCTGGCTGCCACACAGCTTTCTTAAGATATTAAAAGCTTTCGAATTAAACAATTCGAGCGCTTTGAGGTTTGCATTTCTGTTGTTGATTCCAGACCAAAAGTCCTTTCGAAATCGAAACTCAGCTACATTACTTAAAGCTCTCGGCATTTCTAAAGCTAAAAGTTCAGCGCACTAATAAAAATGCAATTTGATTTTGTTCTGGAATTTTATGTTATTTTATTTAAATGTAATAAACAATGCAAATCCAAAGCATTAAAATGTAAATTTTATACTATGCAAATCTCGAGCCGTTACCCATAATTGTTACTAATTGTTGTCATTAATAATTATATGAACCACAATTTGCGGGTCTCGTCCCTCATTGAAAATTGTAAATATTTGCACTTCTTGGAATGAATATGAATTCATTTGTTTTTTTTTTCTTCTGAAATTCAAATAACTTTTTGTTTTTGTTAACGCATTTTGTTTTTCAGTATTTTAGGTATAGTAGTAATATATAGATTATGTATATATGTATATATAATATGTTGGTATATTTTTGGTTGTATATAGTAATAATAATTTGGTCTTTGTTTAACTCCTTTATCCATAATAATAGTACATTTTATATTTAGTTTTGCTTGTAATTAATTCGCGAAAATTGTTGCTGTTGCTTAGGGGTAAATTGAAACTCGAATTTACTACACATAAATTCGGTTTAACGCTAGATGTGTGTGTGTATATGTTTGTGTACTAAGTATATATGTATATATATATATATATTTATTTGTTTTTGTATTTGTATTGAACTATAGCATAGATTTAGTTTAGATCGGTGTACAAGTTAGTGTTCCATTGGACCCTTTAGGGCAATCGATTTGGTTTCGGTTTCAGTTACAGATTCGGTGTTTGTATTTTTTGGTTTACTTTTTATCGTTTTTGTTTGTGGGATGTCTTTGGCTGTGATATGTGACGTGAAGAAGTGTGAAGAACAGAAATATAGTTGGTAACATCAACAACAATCAACAATAACAATAAAATTAGCTATCATCATATCATATCATATAATTTGATTCAAATTCCATATAAATCTAAAACTGAATCGAATCGAATCAAAGTGAATCGAATCAAATCGAATAACAAGTACCAATTCCAAGTACGTCATAACATTATTGTCGCCTGCTTTTTGGTTTTCATTTTATGTCTTGTTTTCATTTCATTTACTTTTTTATGTTTTGTTTTTTATTTGGGTGCATCAATTAATCATAGAGTATGTGCCATTCGAGTATCAAAAAATACAACAATCGAAATATATTTATTTGTAAATGGAATATAATAGAATTTGGGTCATTTTCTGGGGAATCAAAGTTATTTTGTATTCTCGGGGGAGGAAGAATAGCAAATCCAACTGGGGACGGGAACTTTGTGTATCTGTCTGTGTGTGAGTGTGTGTGTGCGTGATTCAAGTGAATTATTTATAATTTTCTACAAATTGTACGCTTTGTTTGCTGATAGTTTAATAACAATGCGAGAATGCAAAATGCATAATAATAATTATTATTTTAACTTGGCTTAGGCTAACCACAATAAATATTCAAGTATTTACATTACATATCGAAATCACCCAAACGCTGCGTTTAAAATTAAAATCTCTTCTCTCTCTCTCTCTCTCTCTCTCTATCTCTCTATCGCTTTCAATTATTTCTTTGCTGACTCAGAGACTATGACTGCTGCTCTATCTACTATCACATGGACGTCAGATGGATCAGATCGGTTTACATGATGGCACAGCGATTCCAGCGAGATGTGTTACGAACTCCGCTTTCGCCACCATCATTGAGGGCCATCGTCTTGGAGCGCATTAGATTAAGGTCGGTGCGAATGCTGGGACGTCGTGCATTTGGCGTGACCACGCCGCAGGCATCGCTGAAGCGCCGCTTGATGGAGAGTGCGTTCTTTTTGCTGCCACCAACTGCCGAACCATGCGGTGGCAGTGGCGAAGGGTTGCCGAACACAGAGACAAGACGCCGATGGTGATTCGGTGTCATCTCCAGGGGCAAGTTTGAGACCATGAATAAAGCGTAAAACAAATCATCGATGCGATAATTCTGACGTGCCGAGCACTCCACAAATGTACAGCAATTATCCTGGCCCGCAATGTAGCCCATAACCTCATCTACTTGCACAGTTCTAAGCAGAGATTAGAAGGATTATTTTACATGGATTAATCAATTCAATTATCATCACTCACTTGAATTCGCGATCGCATTTGTTGCCCGCCAGTATCATGGGTATCTTTGGGAGACTTTTCTTTTTGAAACCAGAGCCAGGATTGAGGGCAGCCCATTTGGTTTCCAATATGTTCTCGCGTAGACGTACGACCTCCTCGAAGGACTCGCGTGAGTCCATGCTGAAGACCAATATGAATAGATCGCCTGTGGATGCAATAAATTGTAGCAGTCAAATCAAATCAAATATTTATCCTTAACCGATTTAGATAATGCAAATTTATTGCTTATTTATTATGTCCCAAAATGGCAACTAGCTGCGACGTATGTGTGCGTGTGTGTTCGTAAGAGTAAATGACTACAAGAGACTCCTTCAGCTGCGACTGATTCTTATGATAATTTATAGCACATTAAATAGCGCCAGGCACTCGGCAGCTTAAGTGATGAAACGTGCGCTTGATATGATTGCGGTTAACACACATCCAAGCACACACAGACACACATGTCGCACACACACACGCGCGTATCTCGCACACCCAACTCACCCGTTAGAAATGACAAACGACGCATTGCGGGAAACGGATGATAGCCTGAAGTATCCAAAATATCCAATTGAAAGACCTCATTTCGTATGCGGTACAATTTGCGATGAAACTCCTCAATAGTTGGCGTATAGGCCTCCTCAAACCGATTGCCCAGGAAACGTGCCACAATCGACGATTTGCCAGCACGTGAAGAACTGTTCGCCCCCAACCCATAGAAAAAAATGAAAATGTGCCGCGTCCAGCAGAAACTTGAATTAATTTCATCCACACACAGTGCAAAGTACTCAAAGTTACCTACCCAAGCATTACAAGTCTGTAGCAATTCTTGGCCGATGGCAGACTGTCGTCGCAGAGCGAAAGACCGGCACCGAGGCCGTAAATGAAATCGTCGGACTGCTCGATGGCATCCAAATTGGAGTGGTGCTCCAGCATGTGAGCCTGATGCAGTTCGGCGGTGGTTACGATGCGGCTGCTCGTTACGCCGCCATTGCTGCCACTGCCACCCGCTGCATCCTCTAGAAAGGTAACCACATGAGCAGCTCCACCACCTCCAGCACCCGTTACTCCCACTGCATGCGGTGGGTCGTCGAGGGTGGGCGTGGATCTGGCGTTGCCCAAATGCTGTTGGAGCTGCTGGCTATTGGGTTTGTTACGAGCTCTATTGACGCTATTACTGTTACTGCAGCTATTAGTGTTTGCTGTTGCTCCTGTTGCTGTTCCTGTCGCTGTTGCGGGTGTTGGTGTTGGCCCTGGCTCATTTAGGGCGACATCGACATAGTTGTTGTTGTTGCTGCGCGCACAGAACCAAGTTTTGCACCGATACATTTCGTCTGTGTCATTTCCGCCACTTTAATGGTCGACTGCCATCCTCGCTGTCGCCCTCCACTCAATGCTCTATGCGCTATGCGTACCACGCGTCGTATACGTGCTGCCGCTTATTACGCATACGCAGCGTGCAACAGTCAAACAGCGGCACTGACAAAACTCACAACCTGCATGCACTTGATTGCTTGTTTTTCCAGCCACAAAATTAGTTTTTGCCTTCTCGCTGTTGCCGTTCGCTGTTGCTTCCTGTTAGTCAGTTAGTCAGCCAGTTCCTGCCTGCAATTTGCATTTTCAATCTCTCAACTTTGCCGTTCTTGTTGATGATGCCCGTTAACAACACAACATTTACATTTACATTTACATAGGTATGATTTCGATTTCGCAATCTTTAATAACATACAACTTTAGCTTCAGAAGGAAGGATGTGCTGCTTGCTGTTTATGCTGCAAAGAAAAGAAGTAATAATAAATATTATAATCGACTGTATTTGACTGTGATACACCGGGTATATACCCAGGTATAAGCCAATATTTAACAATGTGTTTGAAATATAGTACTATATGAAGAATATGAGTACAAAGTTTGAGCGAATGGTCATAAAAGAGTTTTCTAAGAGATTCAAAATTTATCTTCAATTTATCATAAATACTGCCAGTATTATAAAACATTTCGAGAAAATAGAAACAAATTTTGGAAGATTCGCAGAAAAGCACAGATAACGAAACTTGTTTAGTTTCTCTCATTATTATTGGATGACTTTCTATAAAAGTGTCGATTCAGCTTATAAATCTTATCTTAGATAATAAAATATCACAGCAATAAATTCCTTATATATTACTGAGAAGATTGAATATTTCAGCTCAACTGTTACATTAACAGCAACAAGTCAAACACTCATACGATTAAATCGCGACAGCTCATCATATCCGCTTGTCGTATTGATACCGAGCAAAGAAAATGCATAAACTTTTGTATTTTATTCGCGGGCGAATGTAGCGTGAAATGCATAAGGATTGCCTGGTTCGGAGGCAGTCTTACATTCGGCTGGGTAATTGCATGGACATGGACATGGACACGGGCCATTCCAGGCGAGTAAACCACATAATAATGGCGCATACAAATTTCAAATTGAGTGCACTGGCTGTGTCCATTAAAAGGGATTGACGATGCCCCCAGCCGACCCGACGACCATTTGGCTTCAATAATGACCATCTTGCAACAAATCTAATTAACTTTGTTTTAGCTCAACTACGTGTTCGGGCAACAACACTAGCTACAACCTCACGCCCTTTCGCCCTTTCTTCCTACACCTCCATTCAAATATGGGCGGGAGAGAACTGAGAAGTGGTGTGAAGAGCACTGCAAGGGAATCGAAACCGGAAAGTGCCGACCGTAATCGAGTGCAGCAAAGGACGCGCGCTATTTTGTTCATTTTAGAGTTTTTTTTCTTCCGTCTCTCTTTTTGCACTTGTGGCCAGCGCTGCTTTTAAATGGCAACGCTATGGCTCGAAAGGAATTCGGTTGGAAAAATACGAGTATGCAACAAAAAGAATTTCGCCCCGTTAAACGAGTAGTCACACGAGTGTGAGTTTGAATACTAACTCGGTTTTGTAATGCACACTAATTCATTTATACAAGCTTCCGCTGCCTTTGGCATTGGCAACAAAAGCCATTTAACGAACTACTTGAAATGATATCATAATTGAATTCCGACTTTTTTTCAGCACGCTGCTCGAAGCGATTTCCATACGTTTGTCAAGAAAAACACGCAAATGAATTTTGGGAAAGTGAAATAATCGCCCGAAGATAAAAGGCGACATTGGAAAGCGAAACGACTCAAGCAAACAATGAACGAAGCCAACCAACCAACCAAACATTATTCGAAGAAGCGCAAACAACAAATGCTAACCAAATTAAAATAACTTTTCCAATTGCCTCGCACTACCAAAATCAACATGACTGTGATGTAAAGTGATTACATTTTTCAACAACTCTCACATGTAAGAAGATCCTTATTCGAATTGCATAATTTATAGAACTTGTTATTAACATTTTAAGCATATATTTACATAAGCAATATCCAATTTATCCGTTTATTGAATAATGGAAGTGTGGCTTATAATTATCATAATAAAGTATTCATATTTAGCAAATATAAACTTACATTGGCAATTAAATACGTTTAAACAATTTAAAATAATTTTGCAATTGGTTATCTGTTGAACATAAATAACTGAACTAAGTAAATAATTCAGATTAATTATGGGAAACACTGAAAAGAAAATATTTTAAGATAAATAATTTCGTAATCAATCATCCCGTTAAAGTCAATGCAAAGATTTATTTTTGTTTTTTGCATCATATGATGAATATTTTAATAGGTAAGTGACGAGTGATTGATAACATGTTCAATGTTTTTTGACATCCAGCATTGCAATAACCAAAAAATATTAAAAATTTAAAAACTGTTTTCTCCGCTCTGTGTGACATTTGCGCACTACTCCAGAAATTTCGACTAGAAGTAGACTTGACAAAATGAAGTACCTATAAGTAAATTGATAAACAATTTCGAATGCATTTTCCTTTCATTTAAGAAAAATGAATGTCACTTAGTATAAGCAATTTCTTAAATTTTGAGTAATTGAAAATGTACGTATTTTTAACATTAAAAACATTATTAGCATTTAGAAAAACACTTGTTTTACATCTTTCTCATATGTCATGCCCTTGTTTATGATTTCTGTTCATGCAGTCGTTTCCCACTCTTATTGCCACAATGTCTTCATTTTATGCTGGGGCTTTTAATGGTAACAAACTATTTCTCATATTTGCTTGCAGTACGTGCAAATAAATGCGCAAGGTGTGTGTGCGCTTCCTTTTGGACGCCATTATAATTACAAATATCTAGTTCCATTACTATTTTCATTTCTTGTTCATAGCCATGCCAGCTGCCACAAGTTATCATGTGCAACGTCGATCTGCGAGTGGCAAATGCAATCGACACCTAATCTGGGCGCGTACATCTACGTTTTATTCATAAAGCGTGCAAACAAAAACACTGAGTCCCAGCAGTTACCGTACATGCTAAGCCAAAAATTGTGCGTAGAGATAAACACGAAAAAGCGTGCAAAAAGAGATAAAAATCCACAAAAACATAAAAGCAAAATGAATATATTTAAAATCAAATGTAGCTATAAGTGTTTGCATTCGATTGATAAATATAAAATATTTATTTGTAATTTAAAAAACAATAAGATAGCTCTCAAATTATTGGCTATTATTCCAGTCATTTTGTTATACTATAAAGTGTCAATATACTACATCGCATAGAAATTTATAGAAATTTTGCTATTGATACAATTCTCAATTTGATGAGAGGCGAAACAGAGTCAAAGCAGAACAACGAAAAGTATGTGTTCTGCTCGGCTCGCACTTTCGTCAAGTCATAATGCTGACAGAGAACAATACCAAAAAATGCGTAATAAAAAGTTTAGAGCGATATTTTCCATATGCTACGGCTCTCGCACATATTTTGTTGTATGTTCCTATTTTGGTGAATAAAGTACTCTCCATTTCTTCTCTTAAATGAGTCAACGACCTCATAGTGCTCCCTTAATCTGTTGCTTAACTCGCTTTGCTCACTTTCTCTCTCGCTCACTCTTTACTAATCAGGTGAAAACAACTAGATAATCAGCCCATCACATATTCTTCAATCAGATCGAATTTCTAAAACACTTTCAGTCTTGTTGATTACATCGTGATTGGCTCAGAGAGTAACGCGGACTCTACAAAATGACCGCCACAGCCCACAACTCCGTCGGACATTGAGATTGTCATTGAGACGTTCGTCGAGATGTACGTTAGGACGTATGTTCTTCTGATAACCGTCTGACATCATTGGAGGAGGAAGCGCGACGGTCGGTCAAGTTGTTGTACATATCCCTAGGTATTTTTTTTACGATTGTGATCATCTGTTTCTTAATACCTTCTAACAACTCACAATTGGATGAGTCAATAGTATTGGACCAGTCTTTTGAATTGGACCAGTCAAATGAATTTGACCAGTTAAATGACTTTGACCAGTCGATTGAATGGGACCCATATATAATAATACAAAATTAAAAAGTCGACCTAAAGGCAAGTAGAAGCACCAACGTAAATAAAAATACCTTATACTTAACTTGATATGTATATCAAACCCACATTTAAAATTAATATAGCATTATTAATAAAATTGACGACTGAAACTTTGTCGTCATAAAATGTAAATGACATTAATTAATAAAAATATTACAATTCAATTTAAGTGCCATAAAGTATTGACAAATTAAATTCAAATCAACTACGTATAATTCCAACAAATGAAATCAAAAATATTTTGGAATATTTTGTGATTCGTATAGAGATAATTAACGGTTGCCCTCGGCTTACAATTTTTAGCTTGATTAAAATATAGGATTTAAGGCAACGGAGAATAAATTTAATATACATATTAATAAATTATAATAGACTGCATTACTTATATTACATTAAATTTAATCTCGTTTTGTGTTCTAATATAAAGAGTACAAATGTACTACATTGTCAGCCAAAGCAACTAATTAAGTAGCCGTTTGCCCCATACAAAAGTATTTTTATAGTCGCTACCCATTGGGTAGAAGGGTATTATAACTTTGTGTCGGCAGGAAAAGTATATAACAGATAAAAGGAGGCATCTCCGACCCTAAAAAGTATATATATTCTTGATCAGCATTAACAGCCGAAATCGTAGCCATGTCCGTCTGTGTGTCTGTGTGTCTGTCCGTCTCTCCGTATGAACACCTAGATCTCAGAGACTATAAGAGATAGAGATATAATTTGTATTATATGTATGTACTTGGTGTGTTAAATATTTTAAACAAACTTAAATTGCGTTCAAACATAACATGTGCTATCGAAAAATAATTATATCGCTATATCTTATAGTTTCTGAGATCTATGCGTTCATACAGATTGAAAAACAAGCAGTCGAACAGGCAGACAGACGGACATGGCTGATGAAAAATATATATACTTAATAGTTTCGGAGATGCCTCCTTCTGGCTATTACATACTTTTTATTGAGCCACAATTCCATTCTAACATTTTTTTACCCGCTACTCATAAAGTGGGTAAAAAAATGGATAGTAATATATTGAGAGAGAGTTGAGAGCAGAGCCAATAATATTTTCCATATGCGTACGGCTCTCGCATGTGTTTCGTTTTTTCTGTTTCTATGTTGGTGAATATAATGTGTTCTCCACTTATTCTCTTAAATGAGTCAACCACCTCCCTCCCTTATTTGCTTTCTCAATGAACAGAATTAAACTTTTGAGAAACTGAGCAATGAAGAATAAACATAAATTAACATTATTTTGATCATTCGCGTGTAAGCAACCCAGCACAACGCAATGTGCTAAAAAGGAAAAAGACGGAAAAATCAACTTAATTGTCAGTTCATCAGATATTCTTCGATCGGATCGAATTTTTAAAATACGCCTGGGCTTGTTATTTAAATGGCTATTGGCTTTACGAGTAACGCGGATTCGAATAAATGCCCGCCACAACCCCCAACTCAGTCTGCAACTGAGATTAACATTGAGACTGAAGTTGAGACGAACCTCGATACGAACGTTGAGACCATCGTTAGGACGTATGTTGCATCTGCAGCACAGCCAACTTCCGACAACCGGCTGAATCAGGCAGCAGAGGAAAGTCATGGGCAACTGCCGTTCAAAGTGCTCTACGTAGTGTTTATCATGTTGTTATCGACTTGGATCTTGACTTCTCTAATACACTGAATTAACAAGTCAAACTAGAGGCAAGCTTGATATGTAATTTAAAATTGAGTTAGCATTTTTTATAAATTTGCTGACTGAGATTCTGGAGTCTTTGATTAATAAAAATAACGCAATTCAATTAACAAGTCAAATGAATTTTTGAATATTTTATGATTTGTATTTGTCGAAGTCTGTTCTGCCGAAGTCTGTTTATTCATAATCGCGAAGCGAGTTCCGATGCTTTCACAGGCGATTGCATAAGCACACTGCTCGCTCGATCCTTTTACTGCCTACGCCATAGCCATCGAACCACACTCAGCGAGAGCTGACAGTGTCGCTTATATTTATTTAGCAAATGTTAATTTACTCTTGGCAATGATAAAATGGTTTAAACAATTATTGAATATTTTGCAATTTGTTATCTGTTAAACATAAATAACTGAACTAAGAAAATAATTCAGATTATGATTCTGAGTAATTAAAATGAAATATTTTTCACACCCCGAAAACACTGAAAAAAATTTTTTTAAAATAATTTCGTAATCAATCGTGTGTGCAAAAAATCATCCCGTTTAATGCAAAGATTTATTTTTATTTTTCGCATCATATGACAAATATTTTGATAGATAAGTTGTTATGAGTGATTGATAACATGTTGAATGTTTTTTAGCTCCAGCGTTGCAATAATCAAAAAATATTAAAAATTTAAAAACTGTTTTGCGCGCTCTGCTTGACTTTTGAGCACTACTCCAGAAATTTCGACTAGAAGTAGACTTGACAAAATGAAGTACTTATAAGTAAATTGATAAACAATTTCGAATGCATTTTCCTTGCATTTAAGAGAAAAGAATGTCAATTAGTTTAAGTCATTTCACATATTTTGATAATTGAAAATATACCTATCCAATACATTTTTAACATTAGAAACATTATTAGCATTAAGAAAAACACTTGTTTTACACCTTTCTCATATGTCATGCCCTTGTTTATGATTCCTATTCATGCAGTCGTTTCCCACTCTTATTGCCACAATGTCTTCATTTTATGCTGGGGCTTTTAATGGTAACAAACTATTTCTCATATTTGCTTGCAGTACGTGCAAATAAATGCGCAAGGTGTGTGTGCGCTTCCTTTTGGACGCCATTACCATTACAAATATCTAGTTCCATTACTATTTTCATTTCTTGTTCATAGCCATGCCAGCTGCCACAAGTTATCATGTGCAACGTCGATCTGCGAGTGGCAAATGTAATCGACACCTAATCTGGACGCGTACATCTACGTTTTATTCGTAAAGCGTGCAAACAAAAACTCTGAGAACCAGAAGTTACCACACACGCTAAGCCAAAAATTGTGCGTGGAGATAAACACGCATGCAAAGCGAGCAAATAGAGAGATAAAAATCCATAAAAACTTAAAAGCAAAATAAATACATTTAAAATCGTAGATATTAGAATTTGCTTCAAATTAATACATTTAAAATATTTATTTGTAATTTGAAAGACAATAAATAAGATAATTTTCATATTATTCCAAAATACATTATATTTCTTTTAGTCATTTTGTCATAGTATAAAGTGCCAATATGCTACTCCGTAACAGCGGAATTTATGCACATGTTGCTATTGCTACCTCTCTCATTTTGATGAGAGACGAAGCAGAGTCATAACAGAACAACGAAAAAGTATGTACTGTGCTATGCGCACAGTTTCGTCAAGTGATAAGTTTATAAATGAACAATACCAAAAAATGCGTAGTAAAAAATTGAGAGCGATAGTTTCCACGTGCTACGGTTCTAGCGTTTTGTTTTTTTCTGTTTATATTTTGGTGAATAGAACGTATGAAGACTCTTAAATGAGTCAATAACTTCATATTGCTCTCTTAATCAGTTGCTTTGCTCGTTTGCTCACTTTCTCTCTCATTCACTCTTTACTGACCAGAACTAAACTATTGAGAAACTGAGAGAGTCTGAATAAACACGAATGAACACTTTTTGATCATTCGCGTATAATCAACACAGCACAACGCTACTCCAAAGTGTGCTGAAAAAAGAAAGAAATAGGGCGGTGAAAATAACTAGATAATCAGTACTTCACATATTCTTCGATCGGATCGAATTTCTAAAACACGTTCAGGATTGTTAATTACATGGCGATTGGCTTAAAGAGTAACGCGGATTCTAAAAAATCCCCGCCACAGCCCACAACTCAGCCAGCAACTGAGATTAATATTGAGACGTTCGTCGAGACGTACGTTAGGACGTATGTTCCGCCAACACCGCAGCCAGCTTCTGATAACCGTCTGAGACAACTGGAGGATGAAGGGCGACGGTCGCTCAAGTTGTTGTACATAATGCTCATCATTTTTTTTTCGATTGTGATCATCTGTTTCTTTATACCTTCTCGCAAATCGACATTGGATGAGCCAATACAATTTGATCAGTCAAATGATTATGACCAGTCAAATGATTTTGACCGATCAAATGAATATGAACCGTCAATTCACTGGGAGTCATATAACAGTAAATTAACAAGTCGACCTAAAGGCAAGTAGAAGCACCAACCTAACTAAAAATACCTTACACATAACTTGATATATCAAACACACATTTGAAACTCTGGCGTCATAACATGCTAATGGCATTAATTAATAAAAGTATTACAATTCAATTAAATAAATTAAATTCAAATCAACTCCGTATAATTCAAACTAATTAAATTAAATAGATTTGTGAATATTTTGTGATTTGTATAGATAATAAACGTTTGCCGTCAGCTTACAATTTCCAGCTTTAATTAAAATAGTTTTAAAGAAAACGGAGAATAAATAAAATATATTCAAATTAATGACTATGATAAAAGATTGCATGACTTATATTACGGTAAATTGAATTTCGTTTTGTAATATAATTCAATTATTTTGTCTTAAACACAGCCCCTTACAAGTCTACGAGCTTACATAAGATTTCATCTACTAAGACCCAAGTGCAGTATACTAGTAAAGCTACTGGAGGATATCAACCGCGATCTAATGGAGCAGTGCAGAAAAGCAGAAAAAAAGGATAATTATAGAGACACATTAAAATTGTTTTAAAAAGAATTAGTTTTTGAAATTAAGAAGGCTTATAATAAAATCCAAAATAATATAAACATAACTGATAAATATTAAAAAAAAATATATATACATACTTTATAATTGTTTTGAATTTTTTGAAAAAGTGAAATGAAAAGTTACGCATTTTTTCTTTTCGCAATACTGATAAGAAAATAATTTATAACAAGCAAATTAAAATCAATCTTATCGCAAAAAACTTCGGCCATAATTGCGATGGCGAGTTTCTGGATAGCAATGTTAACGAAGCGTTTGCCCGTAGCACTTTTCAAATATTTGGAAAGTTTTGTGACGTATGCCAGACAACGAACTTAATTTGTTAAAGATACAAGCAAATGGCTAGCTGATGATGGCATTAGAAAAACAAGGGGCTTTGGGTGCTGATACGACTACATATCAATTATCATAAAACACAAGTAAGGAATCTACAGTCGGGAGTGCTTGACTGTGAGATACTCTTTAATACAAGCAAAACAATTCGATATTATTCATAAAATATACCGAATTAATATACAGCAAAATACTAAAATATACCAAGGGTATATTGACATAGTACTTCATTTAAAATATACCATAGAGTACAAAATATACTACATTGTCAGTCAAAGCAACTAAATCCCGTAATCCAGTAATTCCATACAACAGTATTTCTTAAATCACTTTTACAACTTTTATCTGTTCACAATCAAATATTCAGGAATCAGTAAGAAAGCTACAGTCGAGTGTGCTCGACTGTGAGATACACGCTACCCATTTTGAATAAAAGCTAAATATTCCATTATTATTTTCAAAATATAACGAAAATACTACAAAAATATTAAAAATATACCAAACGGTATATTTGTTATATCGATATAGCACCACATTCAAAATATAGCATAGACGGCACAATATACCAGATTGTCGGCCAAAGCAACTCAGACCCCTAGTAGGCGTTTTTACCCATACAAAAGCATTTCTTTCATAACTTCCACAATTTTTACCGGAATTTTCAAGGAATCATAAAGACTATAGTTATTATTGTATACATCAAAATTCGCTTTTCTAGCTTTAAAATTATCCTTGTTATTTGATTTTTTTTTGCGGCGGAAGTGGGCGTGGCAAAAATTTGAAACAAACTTGATCTGCGTGCAAACATAACAAATGCGTTCGAAAAAAAATTACAGCTCTATCTCTTATAGTTTCTGAGATCTAGGTGTTCATACGGACAAACGGACAGACTGGCATGGCTAAATCGTCTCGGCTATTGATGCTGATCAAGAATATATATACTTTATAGAGTCGGAGATGCCTCGTTCTACCTGTTACATACATTTCCTGCCGGCACAAAGTTATAATACCCTTCTACCCTATGGGTAGCGGGTATAATTACGCATGCTATCTGATTTTCTTCAATTTTCTGGGCCATTAGTGAGGTTGGATAAGTTTTAAACAAACTTGATTTGCATGAAAACAAGTGCCGTCGCAAAAAAAAATTATATCTCTTTATTTTATAGTTTTCAAAAAGTGTATGTGTCACAAAGTTAGACTTCCATCCTACCCTATGGGAAGCGGGTATAAAAATGCTTAGTAAAAAATTGAGAGCGAGTTGAGAGCAGAGCAAATAATATTATGCTACGACTCTCGCATGTGTTTTTTTTTTTCTGTTTCTATTTTGGTGAATATAACGTGTTCTCTGTTTCTTCTCTTAAATGAGTCAACCACCTCATAGTGCTCCCTTAATCAGTAGCTGTGCTCGTTTGCTCACTTGCTCTCACACTGAACAGAACTAAACTTTTGAGAAACTGAGCAATGAAAAATAACTATGAATGAACACTATGTTGATCATTCGCGTATACGCAACCCAGCACAACGCAACTCCAAAGTGTGCTAAAAAGAAAAAAGGCGGTAAAAACAACTTAACTGTCATCAGATATTCTTCGATCGGATCGAATCTCTAAAACACGGGCTTGTTATTTAAATGGCTATTGGTTTTATTAGTAACACGGATTCTCATAAAAGCCCGCCACAACCCCAATCGCAGTCTGTAACTGAGATTAACATCGAGACTAACGTTGAGACGAACCTCGAGTCGAACGTCGAGTCGAACGTTGAGACAAACGTTGAGACGTACGTTAGGACGTATGTTGCGTCAACACCGCAGCCATCTTCCGTGAACCTTCTGAATGAGTCAAAGCAAGAGGAAAGGCCAGAGCAATGGTCCATCAAATGGATATACACATCGCTCATCAGCTGTTTTATTTTTTTGATCATCTGTATCGTTCTTTTTGTATCTTCTATCAACTCGGATCACTGAACTGGACCAGTCTATTGAATTGGACCAGTCAAATGAATTTGAATGGGATCCATATCACTCTGAATTAACAAGTCGACCTAAAGGCAAGTAGAAGCACCAAGCTAACTAAAATTACCTTACACTTAACTTGATATATCAAACACACATTTAAAATTGGGTTAACATTATTAATTCATTTGCTGGCTGAAACTCTGGCGTCATTAAATGCCAAAGCCATTAATTAATAAACAAAATTTATAATTTTAATCCAAATCAACTACATATAATTCAAGCAATAGAAATCAAATGGATTTTTGAATATTAAGTGATTCGTATAGACAATTAACGATTGCCGTCGGCTTACAATTTTAAGCTTGATTCAAAATAGTTTTAAGTCAACGGAGAATCAATTGGTGGCCATGATAATAGATTGTATTACTTTCATTACATTAAATTGAATCTCGTTTTGTAATCTAATTTGTTTATTATGCCTTAAACACAGCCCCTTACAAGTCCAACAATGGTTGGATACCGAGATTACATAAGACTTCATATACTAAGACCCAAAAAGTGCAGCATAAGACTACTGAAGGTTATCAACCGCGAGCTAATGGACCAGTTCAGAAAAAAAGGATAATTATAGAGACACAAATTGTTTTTAAAAGAATAAGTTTTTCAAATTAAGAAGGCTTGTATAATAAAATCCCAAATAATATAAACATAACTGATAAATATTAAAAATATATATATATATTTTATAATTGTTTTGAATTGTTTGAAAAAGTGAAATTAAAAGACATGCATTTTTTCTGTCCGTAATACTGATAAGAAAATAGTTTTTAATAAGCAAACTAAAATCAATCTTATCGCAAAAAACTTCGGCCACAATTGCGATGGCGAGTTTCTGGATGGAAATGTTAATGAAGCGTTTGGAACTTAATTTGTTAAAGATACAAGCAAATGGCTAGCTGATGATGGCATTAGAAAACAAGGGGCTTTGGGAACTGATACAACTAAATATCAATGAAATCGCAAGTAAGGAATCTACAGTCGAGAGTGCTTGACTGTAAGATACTCTATAATTTAAAATATACCATAGAGTACAAAATGTACTACATTGTCAGTCAAAGCAACTAAATCCAGTAGTATGAAAGCGTTTTTCCTATACAACAGAATTTCTTAAATAACTTCTACAATTTTGATCTCTTCCCAATCAAATTATAACGAATCATAAATACTGTAGCTTTCATTAAAAGTACCGAAAACGGCGTCTCTCGCGAAGAAATTTCGCTTGCAATTTGATTTTTTCAATTTTCGGGGGCGGAAGTGGGCGTGGTAAAAATTTGAAATAAACTATCTGCTTTCAAACATAATATGTGCTGTCGAAAAAAAGTTATATCTCTATATCTATAGTTTCTGATATTTATGTGCTCATACGGGTTGAAAGAGAAACAGACGCACAAACAAACCAACATGGCTATATCGTCTCGGCGTGTCACGCTGATGAACAATATATATACTTTATAGGGTCGGAAATGACTCCATTTCATGGAGGCACAAAGTTAGAATTCCATTCTACCCTATGGGCATAAAAACGCTTAGTACAAAATTGAGAGCGAGCTGAGAGCAGAGCAAATAATATTATGCTACGACTCTTGCATGTGTTTTGTTTTTCTTTTTCTATTTTGGTGAATATAACGTGTTCTCCGTTTCTTCTCTTAAATGAGTCAAACACCTCTTATTGCTCTCTTAATCAGTTGCTGTGCTCGTTTGCTCAATTGCTCTCACACTGAACAATGAGAACTGAGCAATGAAAAATAACTATGAATGAACACTATTTTGATCATTCGCGTATACGCAACCCAGCACAACACTACTCCAAAGTGTGCTAAAAAGAAAAAAGGCTGTAAAAACAACTTAACTGTCATCAGATATTCTTCGATCGGATCGAATTTCTAAAACACGCCCGGGATTGTTATTTAAATGGCTATTGGCTTTAAGAGTAACGCGGATTCTAATAAATGCCCGCCACAACCTCCAACTCAGTCTGCAACTGAGATTAACATCGAGACTAACGTTGACTCCAACGTTGAGTCGAACGTCGAGTCGAACGTTGAGAGGAACGTTGAGACAAATGTTGAGATAAACGTTGAGACGAACGTTGAGACTTACGTTAGGACGTATGTTCCATCTGCAGCACAGACAGCTTCCGTCAACCGACTCAATCAGACACCAGTGGAGGAGGGAGGAGAAACACCGTTCAAAGTGTTGTTTGTAGTGCTTATAATGTTTTTAACGATTTTGTCCTTCAATTTCGTGCGTCCGTAATCCGAATTAGAACGGTCACCGTATCACACTGAATTAACAAATCAAACTAGCGGTAAGAACAACCTTTATATGCCAAACACATATTTTAAATTGAGTTACCACTTTTTATAACCTTGCTGACTTAAACTTTGGCGTCAATAAATGTTAATGTCAGAAATTAATAAAAATATTGGAATTCAATTTAAATGTCATACAAATCGATAATTTAAATTCAAATCAACAACGTATAATTCAACAATTTTGAGCTTGATTCAAAATAGTTTTATTTGATGACCAAGATAATAGATTGTATTACTTATATTACATTAAATTGAATTGGCTTTTGTAATCTAATTTGTCTATTATACCTTAAACACAGCCCTTACAAGTCCAACAATGGTTGGTCTCCGAGATTTCATCTACTAAGACCCAAAAAGTGCATCATAAAGCTACTGGAAGATCTCAACCGCGAGCTAATGGACGAGGGCAAAGCAAGAAAAACTGTTATTT
The DNA here is from genome assembly GCF_009650485.2 of Drosophila albomicans. NCBI lineage: Eukaryota > Metazoa > Arthropoda > Insecta > Diptera > Drosophilidae > Drosophila > Drosophila albomicans. The sequence continues at coordinate 37,605,081 of NC_047629.2, read as the reverse complement.
ATAGAGACAGTGTAATAAGACTAAATTTTTAAAACTTATACTCTGACTATCTAAAGGTACACATTAAAGTTAGTATAAAAATAATTTGTTTTTGAAATAGAGAAGGCTTGTAATAATACCTACAATCAAATTAACATAACTGATAAAAAAAATTTAAAAAAATGTTAAATTATTGTTTCGATTTTTGTGGAAAAGTGAAATTAAAATTTTTTCTAAGCACAACACTGATAAGAAAATATTTTATAATACGCCAAATGAAATCAATCTTATCGCCAAAACTTACGCCACAATAGTGGCGACGACTTTGAATAATGAATAACAATGTTAACGAAGCGTTTGCCCGTAGCAGTTGTCAAATATTTGTAAAGGTTTGTGACGTATGCCAGACAACGTACTCAATTTGTTATAGATGCCAGCAATTAACCAACTGATGCCGGCGTTAAAAAAGTGAAGAGCTATTTTAAACAAGAAACAAAAGCACTACTGCAGTATACCCTGTGCCTTACAGTTCATAATCACAACAATTTTGTGTTGTACGAAATTATTTAATAAAATCATAAAATAACAGATATTATAATGGAATTGGGATAATTGGAATAAAAATGAAAAAAACTTATGTAGGTTAGCAATTTACATGAGCGTATAGAAAAAATTCCGTGGGTCTATCTTTTAAAGTGGCTTGAAATGTGGGTGTCATTTAGGCAGACAAACATATGCCTTGTACCAGGTGATGTATCCACCCCACCCCGCTCATTATGAGTTAGATATCGAATCACCTAAAAGTATGCATTCTTTTTTTTATAGGCCAGGCACCGCAGACGTCAAGACCTCAAACCAACACACAACGAATTCTTTGGGTACACATGCTCACTACTTCTATTTTGCTAAATGAGTCATCTCCCGCATAATGCTCACTTATTAGTTTACTTCTCTCAGTTGCTCAATGGTTCACTCATGCACTTTACAATGAGCACATCTAAGCAACTGAGCAAAAATAAATAAGAAAAAATAATCATGATGGAACAATATTTTGATCACTTACCTTTGAGCAACCTAGCGCAACGTTGCGCTGAACGAAAGAAATAAGGCGAACAACAAATTTTAAGAAGACGAGTTCCGAAAACTAAATCTGAACATTGTTTATGGAGTGCATTGAGTACAGGTAATTAAGAAACATGGGAACTGAATGCGCTGCACAGACTACAACTCGGGATGTGACTCAGATTGAGATTGAAACGGATGTTGCGCCTGCTGCACAGCCAGCTGTTTATGTCAACCGGCACAATGTGACACAAGTGGAGGAGTCAGAACAACAGCTACACAATATGAAGTTTCGCCAACAGATTGTGATAATATCAACCGTGTTACTAGCATTTTTGATCGTTTTGGTTACTATTTTAAAGCCTGGATACGTATTACCCTAATATTTCAACAACTGTAAATAAAGTCAAGGAGAACAACTGATTCAATTTAAATAAGCCTCGCATAGAATTTTTCTATTGGACTATTAAATACATATTTTAAATACGACGTTAAAATTGACTTACTATTTATTATAAAAATATTATTTAGTGATCTGATGCTTTAAACTGAAATCAACTAATTTTAATTTAAAAAACTATAACAAATTGGATTTAGATATCTCTTAAATAATATCTTTCTATATTAAACGATGACTTACAACTTACACAGCTTCTTACATCTCCTCCGTTAATAGGGTGCCGAAATCTCATAATCAAATATTGCAGCTCATAATTACTAACGGATATCAACCACAAGCTAATAGAAAATATCAGCGTGTTTTATCTTCAAGCTATCAGAAACAGGGTAGGAAAAGAAGTTAATTCTAGTGACTTTCCAATTGAAATTGGACCACATTTTTTAAAATTCCTACTTTGATTATCTCAAGCCATACCTTAAAGTTATATATATTTTTCTCTGTACAACACTAATAACAAAATCCTTTATTACAGGCCAATTAAAATCAATTTAATCGAGTTTTTCTGATAACTATTTTAACAAAGTATTTGCCCTTGAAAATTTTTGAAAACTTTTGTGAAGAATCCCAGACAACGTACTCAATTTGTTTATGATACCAGCAAACGGGTAGCTGATGATGGTATTACAAAAGTGTATCACTATTTTAAACAATCAACAAGAGATTGCATTAATATAGCATAGCCAATGCCTCTTGTTTGTAATCAAAACAATTCTGTTCGAAATTAATTAATACATTCTTAGAACAATACATTGCGAAAAGGAAAATAAATGTATGAATTATTGAAAACTTTTGTGAAGAATCCCAGACAACGAACTTAATTTGTTTATGATACCAGCAAACGGGTAGCTGATGATGGCATTACAAAAGTGAATCACTATTTTAAACAATCAACAAGAGATTACTTTACTACAGTATAGTCTGTGTCTTTTAGTTTGTTATCATAACAATTCTGTTCGAAATTAATTAATACATTCTTAGAACAATACATTGCGAAAAGTAATTGAAATGTATGAATTATTATACATATTATTGTATGTTTTCGGTCTATTTGAAATGCCGTTTAAAGAAATTTTAAAGAAAATATGGCAACAAAAGCAAACACATATCTCTTATCCACTTAGCGTGGAAGGCCTCTCATTGCTTGCAGCTCCTGAAAATATGCATTATTTTCATTAAAGGCCAAGCAGCGCAGTCGCCAAGATCTCTAAGCAGAACACAGCTGATACGCAATAAATTATTATTGTTATTATTGTACTAAATGAGTCAATTCCCTTATATTTTTTACATCTTTTCACTGAAGAGAGCTAAGCAATTTATCGTTCACTCGTGTGTGAGCAACCAAACACAACGCTGCTACAAAGAGCTAAGAGAAAGGACAAAAATAAGGCGGTAAAAATATTTTGAAGATAAAAAATTTTCGGAGTCTATCAGAATGGCATCGAATTGACGGACCGAATTGCTAGCTTCCAACTTTAGAGGACCTGTGTATTTGTGTATAAGAGTGCATTGATTCGGAAGATGGCGATTGTTTTTCAGCTGAACACGATTTCTGAAGAAAGCGCGGCACAAACCACAACGCATGGTGAGTTTCAGATTGCAACGGATGCTACACAGACAGCAGGGAGTCTGCTACCAGAGGATGAGAGTGCGCGAAAACTGCAAAAGAGAAGGCTTCGAATGAAGGCTCTGCTCCTTCTAATCAGCTTTGCAGTGGTTTTGATATTGCTTATGCTAGTCCTGGGTGCAATTTGCATGTATTTGGACAACAAGGCAATAAAGATATCTTCGTTTTACACCAGAGATGAAGCGACAATAACTGCTAGATAAAGTTAAAAATAACACTGCAAAGAATTTCGTTATTCGTCAAATTAATATTTTAAACACTCAGTTAAAATATTAAACTATTAATTGTAAAGTGTTGATTGAATGTCTGACTTCATTAAATTGTATTTAATTGAATTTATCTCAACTAAGCGAATAAAAAATGCAATTAATAATTTATTAAATCATAAAGCAAAGCAATAAGTAAAGTTAGATCGGCGCTAAGATTATTGATAAACTTATTTAAGTCTAATGTCTTAAATATTAAACTATTAATTGTAAAGTGTTGATTGAATGTCTGACTTCATTAAATTGTATTTAATTGAATTTATCTCAACTAAGCGAATAAAAAATGCAATTAATAATTTATTAAATCATAAAGCAAAGCAATCAGTAAAGTTAGATCGGCGCTAAGATTATTGATAAACTTATTTAAGTCTAATATATAATATCTTAAAATACCGTTTTAATCATTTAGATAATTCGAAAAGAAAATAAATATTGTGCATTTATTAATATTTACTACGAATACAAGTATAGATAATTTTCCTGACACGATGTAATGCATCATTTTTAAGTGCAGATTACAACAAATGACTGTGTATATTCTATCCCAAATTGGGTGTCTTGAAGCAAACTTATAAGTTTGGTACTGACAACAAGCTACTTTTCAAAATATGGTCTCATATAAATAAATTTTGAATATAGCTTTCGTATTGACAAAACAAAGAAATGTAGTTTCTGAAGAACAATTGTTCACTTGTTCTCTTTTTCAATATGAGTCATTTCCCGCATAACGCTCACTTAAACATTCGGTTAGCTCAATTTCTCTCTAACTCACTGTTCACTGATTACTCGCTTGTAAGCAACCCAACACAACACAATACAAGAAAAAACAGAAAACAGGCGACAAAAATATCTTAAAGAAAAACAATTTTTTTTGTAATTTAACAAAATTTGCTTGGATTGACTCTAAAATTGTTGATAACCTATTTAAAGTGAAATTAACAAATTATACACATTGATTAATCATTATAATTATGGATAATTCTCCAATTACTATGCAATGTGTCACTTTAGAGATAATTCATAAAATAAGCTTCTTAATGCAGAGTAACAGAGAGAGAGAGATGTCTATGGAAGGATTTTCGTGAAGGATGATCTTGACAACGTCGAGAAGCTCGCCATGCGTTCATGTTTGGAACTGACAACGAGCAGCTCATCAAAATATGTTCTTGTCTTATGTTAAACTTAAAATTTCAATTTAGATCTTGACTTGCCTAAGCCAAGCAGTGTAGTTTCCAGGGACTGAAACCCACACTCACTCATTTGGGTGAACATGTTCACTAGTTCTCTTTTTTCAATATGAGTTTACTCCCTCACTCACTTATTAATTTACTTTGCTCAATTGCTCACTTATTCACTCAATCACTTTACAATGAGCACAACTGTATACCCATAAAGGAATAATATTTTGACCACTCTAAACGCAGCGCCAAAGGAAAGAAGTAAGAAAACGAATTCGCGGTAAAATCAGAACTTCGTTTTTGTTCGGGAGTGCATCAAGCAAGGATAATTAAGTAACATGACGATTGGCTGGGTATCTACATCTACATCTATACCTAATGAATCCACGACACAACCCCCAACTCCGGAGGTAATTGACATTGAAATAGATGTTGCTCCAGCTGAAAGGAAGAAGTATCCCCCCAGTGTTGTGATCATATCAATTGTGTTACTAACACTCTTTGTCATAATCGTGTTATGCGCGTACCCTGGAATCAATATACATGCAACTAAAACAAGTAAGAAAGAGTTTGTTCAAGCGTGAGATACCCACGACCCATTTTTAATAAAAAGGAAAACAGTGTGGTATTATTCTAAAAATATAAAAAAAATTATATACTGAAAAAATGCTAAAATATACTAAATGTTATATGTACTATGTACAATACTATTACATTTAATTTACAAAACATGTCAGATAATCAACCAAAACAACTAATACCCAACTACAGCAGCGCGTATTTGACAAATAACATTAATTCAAAAATGTTTACTGATTTCAATCAAAAATTTTCAGGAATCAAGAGGACTGTAATTTTATAATAATAATTGCAGACAAACTGACAGACAGATGGACATAGCTTCTTACTGCCTGATAAATACATATGTACATTTGCTGAAGGTATAACGTTATAATACCTTTCTACTCTATTAGTAGCGAATATAAAAATACCTCGCCCAGTACTTTTATATTGGCGGTTAACCTTATATTTTAAACACATAGTTAAAATTGTATTTGCATTTATTATAAATGTGGTGAATCAATTTAATATGTTTCCATTGCATTACTCATATCACATAAAATTTAATATTGAATTGTAACCTAATCTATTTATTACGCCTTAAACACAGCCTCTTCCGTGTCCCACATTAAATGGGTGCCGAGATCACACAAAGTTGTATCGACTAGGATCCATATATCACATCACAAAACTGGAGGACATAAAACGCACAGTAAACCTTCAGGTTATCATAAGCAAGGAAAGAAAAGTGGTTAATTCTAGGGACTTTGCAATTTAAATAAAACACATTTCACATTTGATCCTAAAATATGGCTAAATTTGCAAAATTTATACTGTGACTATTGAAAGCAACATTAAAATTATTATTACAAAATTTGATTTTGAAATAAATAAGACACATACATTTCATATCTTAAACGCAAATTGTAGCAAAAATATTGGAATTAATAATTTATTAAATCATAAAGTTTAGCAAATAGTTTAGCTTATCACTAAAATTGTGGATAAACTAATTTAAATTCAAGTCAATAAATAATTAAAACTAAAGTCCAACGGAACTTTAAAAATCGTTTTAATCACTAAAATTTAAGGTTAGATAGTTTTCGTTTTTTTCTTTTCCTTTTTGCAGACAACCGATTCTATAAGCTTCTCATTACAGAGTAAATAGCATAGCAGTAGACAAATAAACAACAAACCGAACAAAGTACATTATATTCTGGATTAAAGTCAGCATGAGAATAAGCTACTACTGCTTGGAAAGCGGTACGCTTCTCCTATCATGTTAAATGTATAATTTGAAAATGGCTGTTGAGTTGCCTACACCAACCAGAGTAGTGTGCAGGAACACTTGTTCTCTTGTTCTCTTTTACAATATGAGTCAACTCCCGCATAATACTCATTTATTACTTTACTTCCCTCAGTTGCTCAATAGTTCACTCACGCATTTTACAATGAGCGCAACTAAGCAAATGAGCCAAAATGAGAAAGCAAAAATAAACATGAAGGAACAATATTTTGATCACTTGCCCTTGAGCGACCCAGCGCAACTCTGCGCTGAAGAAAAGAAATAAGGCGAGTAACAAATTTAAAAGAATGGGTTTCTAAATCTATATAAAAACGTAGTCTTTATTTAAAAGTCCATTAGGTACGGGAAATTAAGTAACATGGCAATTGGCTGGGCAGATTCAATAATTTCTGATGAATGCACTGCACAGACCACAACTCAGGATGTAATTGAGATTGAAACGGATGTTGCGCTTGCTGCACGGCCAGCTGATTATGTCAACCGGCTAAATGAGACACCAGTTGAGGAGCGAGATCAACAGCAATGCAAGGCATTCCTTCTAGAAAACCGGTTTATTATATCCGTTGTCTTAATAGGAACTTTTTTCATTTTACTTATCTGCTTTGTACCTATCTATACAAAGGAATTGAAGGTGTATAACACTGATGCATCAACGACTGGAAATACAGGTAAGTAGATCCACTGATCAAATTATAAGATACCTTGTTCAGGCCCATTAAATTCATATTTTAAATACGCACTTTATATTGAGTTGGCAGTTATTTGAAAAAAAATATTATTTAGAGAAATGATAAATTCAAATTAAATTAACTAAATAAAAATATAAATTGTGTATTTAATTGGTTTATTTTGCTTTACACACAGCCCATTATGAGTCGCTCAGTAATTGATGCCGAGCTCATATAATGTTGCCTCTACTAAGATTCAAATATCGCAGCACAAAACCATTGGAGGATATCAACCGCCAGCGAAGGCACGAACAAATCAGCGGGTAGTATCTTCAAGTTACCAGAAGACAAGTAGAAAAAGTGGTTAATTGAAATTAGACTACATTTTTATTGAATTTAAAAAATTTGTGTCAAGAATAAAATAAGCTCATGTTGATTGCTCAGATTTACATCCTGTAAATCTTGAGATGTTATTGGTTTGTACTTAATATATATTTTTAAAAAATTATTAAGCTTATTTTGCAATTTGTAAATGGACGTAACACTGAAAAGAAAATATTTAAAAATAAGCAATTAGAAATCAATCTTATCGCCAAATATTTCAAATTGAATTCAAGCATATGGGAAGTATTTCAAAAGTTTTGTGACGTATGCTGGAGAGCGTGTGCTGTTGTCAACAAGACGATAAAAATAAGGTGGTCTACTACAAGATACCCTGTATCGTATAAATTGTGAATAAAGCACTTTTGTGCTGCACAATTAATTTTAAAATAAAAGAACATCACATTACGAAATGTCATTGAACATCATTATATTAATAAAACACATTAAATAGATTTTAAGTGGATCAATTAAAAGCAGATTATAGGATCTGCATAACCGAAACTTTATGTAGGATTATAACAGCCAAACTCTACAATAAACTTTATCGCAGGGACTGCGTTTCGTCATCAAAGTCAAAATAAATATTTGGATAACAATTTCATCAAATTATTATTATACAGCATATGGAAAAAATTTCCACAGATTACAGTTGATTACAGATTACAGTCATGTTGTTGGAGAACGAAATGAACGTTTTATCGATGTGAACCAATAAACAAGGGAGGCCAGCGTTACAAAAAGTGAGAACTATTTCATCTCAGCAAATTATCATCCTTAATTTGGGGATTTTCTCAAATTAAGTGTACTGCAAAAATTATTTTTTCAATTCATATTCACGTGTTCTCTTTTGCCCATATGAGTCAACTCCCTCATAACTAATTTACTCAGCTCAGTTGCTCCCATGTTCACTCACTCACTTTACCATGAGCAGAATTGAACAATTGAGTAAAAATACAAATAAGTAAAACTTAACAAGCAAGAAAGAATAAACATGAAGGAACAATTTTTTGATCACTGGCTCATGAGCAACCCAATACAAAGCTTTTCCGAAGTGTGCTAAAAAGAAAAAAAAAATAATATAGCTGTACAAGGCAGTGCATATAGTACGCTTAATAAACTAACATGGCGATTGGGTTACGCAACGTGAAATTGAAATTGTGACGAATGTTGCGCCTCCTTACTATATCAAACTGTGGCATGAGACGCCAGTTAAGCAGCAAAAGCTATGCATGAAGAGTTCTTGAATAATTTTACTATATATTGCTGTAAATTTTTTTGCGATCATGTTAATCTTGGGTATCTGTTATAGCCAATTAAGCTGATATAAAGATACTTATTGAATCGCATTCACGAATGGATAAATAGATATGGTAAACTGACAAGACTTGCTGATAGCTCATAAAATATTCCTATTCGATTATTAAAGTGAATTTATGTCACTAAAAAAATTTAATTTATTCTATATTGATGAAGTTCTTTCTTTCTTGTAGTAATATACTGTGATTAACTTAAAATAAATACATATAATTAAATTATAAATAAATTAAACAACAATGATTTAATCATGAGGTCACCGTTTAAATAATCAACGTTTTCAATTAACGAAGAATTAATTCATTTCAATTGCTTGAAATCGATATTGAATTGTAATCAATTATCATATGTAACTTGCGCGACCAGCATTAGACTCACAGTGGATAGGCATTTGTGAAACAATAGCAAACCAGAGTATGGCAAGCACGACATCTTAAAACTTCACTGGCTGGATGTATTGCATTACTTTGGAAATGACACCTTATACAAAGACCGCTACACAGATTATGAGATAATCTGTAATAAACAAAAATCATGTTATCAATTAATTCGTAATAACGTGGTTTACAAACTACACCATTGCTTTGTTTAGGAAGTCAAGAAAATTACTGATAAATGTCAATGTTATGTGAACAATATAATCATTTTATGGATCTATTCCATTATCAAGTGTCAACTGAATTTGCACGCTCCCCCGCTGCTTCTAACACATGTTCTTGAAGTGAATAAACTGCCGTTTTTACTTTATGTGTCAAACCATTTCTCACATTTGCTTAAAATGCGTGCTTATAAATATGCAAGATGCGTACACCTCCTTCTGGACGCCATTCGAAGTTCCATTGCCACTCGCATTTCTAGTTCATATCTCTTCCAGATGACACACGATGTAATGTGTGAGTGGCAAATGCAATCGACACTCAATCTCAACGCATACAGCATGCGAAACACTGACTACCAACAGTTGCCGCACACTGAGCGCAGAGCAATCGAAGATAGCCAAAAATTGTAGAGCATGATTTGCGGGTTTCAATTGACAGCCAGCAGCTGTCATCAAGATAAGGAAAAAAAGAGAGCAAAAAGAGAGAAAGAGAGCGACCACAGCATTGAAACAAAAAGAATGCAAGTTACATTCAAGGGTGCTCGGCTTTGAAATACCCACAACCAATTTTTAATAAAAGCAAATCAGTACAGTATTATTCCCAAAATGAATTTACCGAAAAATTACTGAAACTAATGACTGTATTTGGTAAATCGATAAACTATTACATTCAAAATATACTATAGAGAATAAATTATACAAAACCAAAGCAATTTAAGCCCGAAGTCAAAATAATGTAGTAGCGTAATTTCTAAGCTAATTCATATCATATCTACAGTCTTTATGTCGGAAGTGCGCGGTACAAGAATCTAAAACAAATTTGTTTAGCGTGCAAAATAACACATGCTGTCAAAATTATATCTCTTAACGTCTCTAAGATGTAGATAGACATGGCTATATCGTCACGGCTGTTCAAGAATATATACACTTTATAGGGTGCCTTATATTGCTTGTTACATACACAAAGCTATAATACCCTTCTAATCTATGGGTAGCGGGTATAAAAACACAAACTGTCAAGCATGAATTACACGCCAAAGCGAGCAAAACATTCAGCACTCTGTTCAGCTCAAGCGATGTCTGTGTGTGTGTGTAAGTGTATTTGGTGGGGTTATCGCTTAGTACCTGAGAAGATGCTGGAAAGGCGACCAGTTGAGCGCTGACAAGCGATTAATTAAGTAGCATTGCGATTAGCTTAGTTTTTGCTGTCCCAGCGATGACCACGATTCCAAATGGAAGTGCGGCACAGCCCACAACTCAAGCTGTGATTGAGATTCAGCCGGTGTTCGTTGAGCCTGCTGTCGCCCAGCCAGCAGCTGCTTATGCCGAACTGCTCAATGGACCGCCAGAGGAGGAAGTACGAAGGATGGGCAAGAGCAAGTTTCGCATCAAAAGTCTGCTGAGCTCGGCAGCCATTTTTCTATCGCTGATGCTCATTGTTGGTGCCATTTTTATGCACCTGCAGCAAAAAAATCACTTCGGACGCATGAATTGGGGCAAGGAGGAAATGGAAATGGAGTCGCCAACAATTTTCTGGAATGACACAATGACTCCAACTATAGGTAAGTGGGAGCAGTTATATCGCACAGCATGCGGTTATTTCCTTATCAAATTCACATTTGATATACGCAAAACAAATTGTGTATGTTATACTATATATATAGTATAGTGAATAAATACTGTGTATTTTAAAATTGCTAGCTAAAACATCATTGAAAAGGCATAAATGAATTGAATGAAAATAACTATTATCATATTTAAATGAGATTAAATTGACTGACAAACAGAAATTTAAATTTTCGTATATGTTTTAGTGTCACAAATTTGTGATTGACTGAAGTTTAGATCATTTAATTATTATAAATTGTCATCAACGTATATTAATGTCTTTGCATTTAGCAAATTGATTGCTGGAAAATATATAAATGCTTTCAAAATAAATCATTGAGTTAATCGATATTAATAAAATGTGTTTACACTTTGTAGAATCCTACATCCAAGAGCCACCTGATGCCTGGAGGGAGTGCCTGAAGTGCATTGCGTATACAAGTACGCTAAATAGGTCTGTGTGCGGCGAAAATAAGTGTGGAACCTATGGCATCTCCAAGCTTTACTGGCAGGATACATTGCGCCTTCCGGGCATAAATCTCAGCCAAGGTAATGAGAAATGATCGAATATTTGGGATGACTATTAACCCGATCATTTTAGACTATGAGAGTTGCGCTCTGGATCCGGAGTGTGGATCGGAAATTGTGCGAGGTTACAACGAGCACTATGCCAGGGACTGCAATGCAGATGGAAACATTGAATGCAAGGATCACATAATGCTGCATATACTAGGACCCACAGGCTGCCGAACGCAGCGGATGCCGTTCATCTATAGCAAGCGGATGGACGCATGTTTGGAAGGGAGTGAGCTTGAATAGAAACAAAACAAAAAAAACACTATAGCTAAATATGACATTTATTGTTTGTCGCCACGGGTGGGACGCCAGTAGAAGGTTAGCATAAACAAGGCCAGAAAATCAGTAAACAATAGCAGCGCGGCAAGCTTGTCATCCTTCAGGCTCGTACGCAGACCGCCAACGCCCAGAATACTCTGTGTGTGATACACAACGACCTGAAAGTGGCAAGTGGCAAGTGGTAAGAAGCAAGTGTGTGCAAATGTGTGTGTGTGTGGGTGGGTGTGAATGATATGGTCATATTGTGTGATATGTGATAGGTGAAGGACTAGTGTGGTTAGCTAAAAGGCAAAAGTGTGACAAAAGTGAGGCAGCCTTACGGGCAACAGCATCAGCACGATGATTGCAGCGTAAACGAAGAAAGGCCAGCTCAGCCGCAGGATGCCCAAGAAGACGACCACATAGATGCTCAGCAGCAGGGTGAAAAAGGAGACGGTGAACATGAAATTCATACTCTTGGTGAGGTCACGCTGCATGCAGTCGGAAGATTAAGATAGTGCAGCAGCAATCACACTGGACACTTTCGACTTACCGGCATGAGCAGGGCCAACACAATGGCAAAGACCATGACAATCATGGCGACCAGTAAACCAATCACTAGATACATAATACTCGACTCCACTTCCAGCAGCGACAGAGCCACGATCTCACACTCCACAACGAGAATGACAAGCACCCAACTCACACACGGCATGTAGCGTATTTGATCGCTCAGCAAGAAGACCGCGAGAAAGAGCATTGCCATTAGAAAGGTCACGACAAAGGTCGACTCATGTCGTCGCACCACGTCTAGGATTCTGTGAGCGGGGGGATGGCGAAGAACACGAGTTACTTAAGCAATTTTTGTGTGTAGCTCGCAACATACTTTGGAAAGCATACGATGGGCACCCATTGTACAAGGGCGAACAGCAGAAAGCAGCCCAATGTGATGAAGGTACGATAGACGAATCTGCGACGCTGTTCCGCAGTCTCAATTTCGATCTCAGGCCAAATTTTAATCCACGTTTTGAACATAATAACTACAACTCGTTAAATTTCATCTCAAACTTGAAACTAAAACAAAGGCTACAGAGAGCAGCTGATAGGGCAGGAAGGGGAGAAGCACTGTGGACAATCAGTTAAACTCAAGAGTTTAGGCACGACGCCAAATCAAACAAAACAAACAACAACTTTTATGCACTAAATTAGCGCAAAAAGCGCTCACGACATACATACATACACATGAACTTACAATACGAGTACAAAAGTCTCATACATAATTGAAGTCTAAAAACTTTATAATCTTGCAACATCGCGCACAAATTGAACGTCACAAGTGTGTAATAATTAAAACTTTGCAGCATGGAATGCTGCTGTACGCCCCTTGAACGCCTTGAGTTCATCCCAAAGTTTGATTCGAACTTTTTAATCATATAGTAAACGAGCTCCAAATCCGAGTTGTGAGCTGGACAGCACGAATTTTCTGAAATTTTCACCGATTGGCTACGGTTCAATTGTTGCCAAGTTCAAGTTAAAGTTTTCACTTTTTAGCTTTTTTTGTCAATAACTTTGACTTGTTTTTAATTTCTCCATGATCAGCCTAAAAAAAAATGTAACAGGAGACCTGGTCACTCTAGTGCTAGCATTTGAATGTATACGGCTCATTATCTAGCTCTGGTAGCTATCTCACTTTAGCCATAGGATCCCTAAAGGTCAGCTTTGCCGCTCTGCCCCACAGAGCTCACACACTGTATTTTGTGTCGCGTGTCTTTTACTCCTTTGCCAGCCTGCAAGTCGCACAGTTAACAATCTCTGCACACTGGTTTGTAGAGTGCCAGTAATTGCATCAAAAATGCATATATAATTTATGTAGCTGCCGTGTCGGGTCGTGTCGTGTCCTTGCTGTTAATTTGAAATTTTTCTTTGCTTTTACGCAAGCAAGCAAGCTGGCACGCACACAAGCACGCATGTCTTTTTGTGAGCAATGCGTTTTTCGTGTTCATCCACTTTGCATTGCGAGGCACTTTGATTGGGGCCCAATCATAATCATTGTATTGCATGACAAGCGCATATTACTTTGTTAAGTCAAACGAGTAAATAGCGCATGGTTCAAACGACGCCAGGCGAAAGTCAATTCTTATTTTTATGGAATTGTAATGAATTAACTAATTGCAGCTGATGCTTTCAGTGAGTGTTTCAAATATAGAATACTATGTTCTATCTATAGCTTGTTGGCTTGACTTCTAGCGAATTTGATTGATTAATGCTCACTCAAGGACAATGACAGACCCAAAGAGTTTCGTTTAAAAACAATTACGGCTTCGGTTGAACAACTCCTCACCGATTCGATGTCCGCAAACTGTTTTTATTCCTTTTTTTTTTGTTGAGTGGCTCTTGTTAAAGGTGTTGCTCGATATCAAATCCCGCAGATTGACACTGTGTTGGTGGAGGTGGAAGGGGAGCGACAAGAGTACAAATTGATTGCTTTATAGCATAGCAGAGCACAGGCAGGCAGCAGCCTGGCATCAGGCAACGTTGTGTAAAATTGGTGGAATGCTGGCCAAGTTGTTAAAAGAATTTTGCGATTCTTTTTGCCAGCTGCTCAATTTCGAGCAACTTTCATTTTTGTTGTGTTCTTTTTCTTTTTTTGTTGTGTTCGCTCACGTTTTTGCACATGGCAAAAAACTTGCAACTGCAAACTTTTACTCAATTTTGCATGCAGTGCAGTGGGTTTTAGCTCCTCACGGTTCCTTAATTCCCTTCAACAACCTCACTCGCTTTCTCTCTTTATATTGCATACAAGACCAATCCTCGTCATGAATTTTTAGCGCTTTGCTTTTGGCAATTTGTGTGCACTGCCCTAGGAGTTCTTGGTGGGCAGGGAAAGGAAGCCAATGAAATAGTAAAAAATGTATCATACTTTTGGCTGGCATGCTAACAACATTTGCTATATGAAATTTAAATGCCATTTGCCGGTTGCCGGCTCCTGGTTTGTCAGTTGCCAGATGCCAGTTGCTAGTTGGCATACACAAAACAACAAAGGATATGCGATAAAGTCACGAAAAATGCAACAGCAAACCTGACAAACCTCCAGAGCCCCAGACTAAGTGCTTGACTCTTCAAATGCCTGCACTCAGTCAGTGTCAGAGTCGAAGTCACCGTCAGAGCATGAGTAAATATGCCAATGCAGAAATTCCAATTTCTCTAAGTATGTTTTGCAAATTTTATAAACTTTGGGGAGGTCTGGCAAGCGAAAGGGTTACAGTTGGGTTGGCGTTGACTGCCATAGATCGTAGGCAATCAGCAAGCGTGCCACATAATTAAGTGTACATCAGAGATTAGCCGCAAACCGAGGACGACGACAACGTACAAACAGAGTACAGAGAACGGGTAGCACACCCAAATGGGAGCCCCATAGCACCGCAGGCCATAAATCCCGACTAGCGTCCGTAGCTTTTATGTGCATATTTAAATACGCATTGGCAATGAGAAGGCAGCATGGCAGCACGGCAGTAAAACCAACAACAACATTGTCAATAGCAAACAGAGCAACAGCCGACAGACGACAACGAAAGCGACAACTTTAATGTCTCTGTCGTGGCAATAGCAATGGAAATGGCAATGGCCGCCAACCAGAAGGCTGCGGCGCTTCATTAATTTTATAGTCACCAAGGAATCTGACACACAGCGAGAGAGACAGAGAGGTTGAGTGTGGTGAGTTGAGAAATCTGAGGTCGCTTAGGTGTGCGTTTTGTGGTTGATTTTAGTTGCCGTTGGGTTAACTTTGAAGTTGCTATGCGAAACTGCCTAGAACAAAAAGTTTTGATTGTCTAGCCACGCACTAATACACACGCAACACACACCCACATGTCACACATACACACACACCCAAAAACATATACGCACACGTCAACACATGCGGGAGAAGAGAAGATGTGTGTGAGCGTTGCTAACTCAAGTGGTTAAACGTGAAACTTTTTTAATCAGAGTTGTTGTGGGCAGCGCATGCCACGCTGGCGCATTGTGTAAACAATTTTCGTAATCTTGGGCGCATAGTTTCACCGTCGTCTTCTGCTCGGCTTCCTGTTTCCTGCCTCCAGCTTCCTATTTCCCGTCTTGGGTGGCCAGTCACGCCATTTGCGTATATGTGAGAGAGATGCAGCCAAGGCCAAGAATAACAACAACAACAAAAACGGCCAAAAATTGAGCAAAAGCCTCATCAAATTGGCAACAGCGCTCGGCTTCGCTTCACTTATTTTTGTTGTTGTTGCTGTTTTTTTCGTGCTAAATAAAATTCATGAGCCTTTGTAATAAAAACGTCACAGCGAGAGCGCGATGGCACAAAAGACTCCGGACAGCCCAAGTAAACCAAGACAACAGCAACAAAAATACCAGTGAAACCGACAACAGCAACAACAACAACGGGAACGCCAATGACACCTCCAACAACAATGGAATTGTGGAGCAGCTGTCACCACTTGGCAATGACAATGGCACCCTCGAGAGAGAGCGGAGCGCATAAATTCGAGACATCCTTTGTGCAATGCCCAAAAAATTCACAACACAACAGTTTGCATTCATTTAATTTTGGCTATTACCAAAAATAAAAAGGCTTTGCGCTTGATTGAAGTTTCTCAGCTTTTCGGCCTGGCTCAATGTCTCGCAAAATTATACGTAAATTAAATGCGGCTGCAAATCTAATTTGCGTCAAAGAACTACATTATCAAAGCCTGGGCAACAGAGTTTTGGGTAATGAGTTTCTAGATATAAAGTTAAGCTGCACGAGAGACTAGAAATTCGGGTGGTAAAATGTGTATATAAACTGTGCGTATACTTAATATCGTAATAGTGTGAGTTAAACTATAGTTATCGCCTTTTGATGGAGCGCACTCTGTGCAAATTTGCCAGAAAATTAATTTATTAACATCGAGTAATGCAATCTTGACAAAATGTTCATTTTATGTGCCAATCAATGTTATTATTCGTGGGGAAATACAATTCGTAATCCGATTAAAATTTATGAAAATTTCAATGATGCATCAGATCTTTCACGTACGATATTTTGTATATGAAAAATCAGCTTGTGAAATTAGATTTGTATATTGAAAATTCGCACAGAATTTTCATATATTTTTTTACGACAAAAATGAAAATAATAAAAAAAAAACATCGCTGGCGCCGCCGGCAGAGGCTGCAAATATCCGCAGGATGCGCTGGCTGACTGTCAGGCTGTCTGGCTGCCTGGTTTAATGCTGGCTGCTGGTTGGCGGCAGCCGGTGACTGTCAATGCGATTTTGTCAACGCAATCAGCCTCACTGACAGCATCGCCCACAAAACACATTTTCCTGTTGTTTTTGCCAATTTTCGATGGTGTTTTCGGTGCGCGCAACAACACAAAAAAAAAACTGAAATAAAAATAAAACGAGAATGTGCACACAATCGACCATTTACGATACACAGCACATGCATGTACTCTCGTCTATATATGAGTATAGTACGATATGTGTGTGGATGCCATATCGTTACAAATCGCTTGCTTGTTTGCGTATCAATGAAGAAATAGCCTTTATAGCATACTTTCCAGCGCAAGTATTATACAAAGAGGGAGAATGCAAGAGAGAGAGAGAAAGACAGCGAGACAGAGCGCTGTGATGACAAACAATTTCCGTGGCTCTCGCCTTGCGGCTTCCGCTTTTTTGGTCTCTGTATCGTAAGCTTTCGTTCATTTCGCTTTTCCTCGTTCTTTTTTTTTTGTATTTCGGTCAGGTCACATTTATGTTGATGTTGTACGAGTATACATTAATTATAGCTATTTACTTTTGCGTCTGCCCCTGCCAATTATGTGCACGAAATGGCTTATTATTGGTCTATATACACACACATACACAAAGAGAGAGAAGCACAAACACATAATACTTCGGACATAGACATAGACGCATGTCCAAATCAGCACGCCAAATGGCCCTCAAAGGCCACTTTCATTTGCCCCTAAACGGCACCATCAACACCAGCAAAAACAACAACAACAACGACATCAACAGCAAAGAAAACGGCAGTATTTTTGGTAAACAAAAATTGGTTATGTTTACCCAACGAACAGCCTTAGTTAGCCTTTGCCTTTGCCTTTGCTTTGCCTTAGATATAGCAGTTGTTGGTGTCATCCCAATATAGTCCAGCATGATGGATGTTATTATAATGTCTCGGCCCACTGTCACGCTTGACCCAAAAATCAGCTCTCTCCTTTTCGAGAGTTTGCTGCCACGTCCATAGCCAAAAACCATTAATCGCTCAACCGACCAACAATTGCAACCAGAAGGATGGAGAGAGAGGAATAAAGAGTGACCACAGAGAGTTGGCCAGTTCATGAGCTCCTTTAAAAATTAAAAATTAAAAATAATTTAATATAAACTTGTGCCACAGCCACACAACAGGACCGCACTGAATTGCGCTTTTTGTTCAGTTGCTGTTGCTGTTGCTCTTGCTGTTGCTTCTGCTCCTCTGACCAGGCAAAGCACATTCTCTTAGGTAATTACGCTAATTGCTGACCGACCCCAGCAGGCACTTGAATTACGAGTACGAGCATAATGCAATCATTTACTGTCTGCAGTATCTATTTGTCTTTTTTCTGTTTGCACTTCTCGGACTCTGCAGCAATTGACAGTTATGTCATTCATTGTTTTAATTTGGACTTGTGTAGTGCAGTTGGGGAGCCAAAGTTGTTGAATAATTTAAACTGCTGTTATCTTATTATTGCGTTATAAATATATTGCATTGAAATGAAAATAGCTGTCTATTAAAAACCTTTCTGAAAACACTTCAGTTGTCTTTCGAAAAGATAGCGAGCACAATGTGCTTTCTTGACAGCAATGAATACAATATTGTTTCGAGTGAGCAAATGACTGTCAATGTCCTCTATTAAGTGCTCTCTCCATTAAGTACTCTTAGAACTGTTCTCCCACGCACCTCCCACACACAAAATCTGATCTTGTTGACTCCGCCATGCGAAAGTGTACGTTGACTACATTACTACGTTTGACAGTAAGAACAACAGTAACTGGTAGCTGCCAAACTGGCTTCATCTTAACCAAGTGAAGAGACAAGAACATGTGAACATATCACAAAATCCACTTACGCACAGATTATGCTATGACAGAGTGGGGTAAGAAGGGGAGTCAAAGTGTTCCCGCTGAGCCGACTATCATTTTAAAGCTTTACCTTTGGGTTAAGCTAACAAATGCGTATACGCAATATGTAATCATTGAAATTGCTACAAAAATTCATAACAATGTGCAGAAGCAGACATAATACATTTCTCACATAATACATACACATATACACACAAACCGACATTTATTTGGTGTTGTGTAGGTGGGCGAGAGTGTGTACAGAAATCAAATGGTTTACTGCGGCGGCAACACATGTCAAGAAATAACAACAGACAGCAAAAGCGAGCATAGAAAATGAGCTTCAAAGCAGGATACTAGGATATCCTGTATTCCAAGGAATTGTAATATTAAACTTTAAGATTCCAAAAGCTGCGTATACTTAATATTTTGTGAAGTAGAATGAAAATACCTATTTCTGAGAAACGCATATAAAAATCCAATGCTTCTGAATAAATAAATAGACGCAAAAAATTTACTTACATATTTTTATAATGTGATATGTAAGACAAAAAAATATATATAGAGCATTAATTAACGCACTTCTTGGAAAGCATAGAGCTGCACTCAATTAGTATCATTTAGACTGATGAGCGCCTAATTCATTTATGCATTATTTATGAATGAAAGAAAGCACAAAAAGGAACAAAAGAAACAAATTACAGCTATCTGGTTTAAATCAAATTAGGCATGTGATAATGAGAATGACAAATTGACAACGATTTGGACTAGCTTAGAGTATCGCTCGTTTCTTTTACAGGGTATGCCGAGCAGCAACAGCTGCAAAAAGCAGCCAAAACGCCACAACACAACGCACCCCAAAACTCGTTTCAGCAAACATTTTGAGAATTGTTGAAAAGATTTTAGAGAGCACAAAAAAAGAAAAGGCAACTCACACCAAGCATTTATAACATAGTCGTATATTTTGTTGGGAGGCAGAAGGCTAGCAAGAACTCGAAGCTCTGTCAAAATCGCTAAAAGATGTGTGAAAGGCGGTGAAAAGGCGTCGTCGTTGGCGTCGGCGACGGCGGAAACAAAGGATTGTGCTGGCGTTAAAGGTTAAGCTACGTATAAAATTACTTTGGGCCAACGCACAGCTGCTGTTCAGTTCCAGCTCTGTGCTCCTTCTGGTCTGGTGTTCTACTTTTTGTTTTGATTTCTGGCAGTCCTTATAATTCGGATTTGATGGTGGTGGGTCACCGGGAGTGCTTCCTGCCTGGCATTTGTGATTTGTGGTGCTGCTGAATCCAGTTGGGCCAAAAGACATCAAAGCACACTTTCGCTCTTCCCGCTCACACTCAATTAGCAGACAGACATGCAAAATGCTCGCTAATTTATTAATGGCTAATGTCAAATTTCGTGCTGCCTTCAAATGACATTGAAAAATTAACTAGGATGCGAGTAGCTCGGCTCTATGAGTGAGTGTGCCAAAGAGAGTTTATATACATATATACAGAAGCGAGTGTGTGAATTTGGTGCTGCTTAATGGGCTATGGAACTTTCTGGGGGAGTGTGGAGGCAAACAATTTAGATAAGCAAAAACGTACAACTCATATCCATTCTAAAGTTTTTTCTTCTTCCTGGGGGCTGTCTTTGAAATTCTTTGGCTAATTTTTCATTTCATACTTTAAAGACAAACTTAATCAGTTGAAATTTCACGTTGACAACGAGCTGGCCGAACAAGCAAGGCTCTTCAAGTGCCTCGATTAAAGCTGGAACTATAAAAGTAAAATGTAAGAAGACAAAAGCCAAAAGAGTGCTGAGCGTAGCACTCAAGACTTGGCCCATAAAAAATTGAGTGTTTAAGTGGGTAACCCAATCCTTAGTGCCTGCTGCTTGGTGCTGTATTTTATGGCCAAACCTGGATGCGGGCTGGTCACGACATCTTCCATCGACAACAACGAAAATAAATAAAAACGGCAGAAGAAAATAAAATGAAATAAAATTAAATTTGGCCGGTGTTGAGAGTCAAAGGTGGCCAAACAAATCAAATAATAAATATAATAAAATAGTCCCAAATGACATTGCCACCGGGCCGAGTCAGTCAAGGGGAATAATGGCGGCTATCTGCCGATGACAATACATATAGTATATTTATATATATACAGTATACTTCTAGCATTCCATTATGGGAATCACAAATTGCGGCTCACCTGAAAGCGACATCAACTAGATTGCCGATTTGTTGGCTGCCACCGTGCAATTATAATGTATTTCTTCTATTGCTCCCGACACTTTTTTTTTGCACACTTGGCGTATTCTCGCTCACAGAAACATACACACACACAGATAAGCTCATACAATCGCAATCGCAATCACAATTTCACACACTCACACTCAGTACATTAACATTTAGACATGGCCATAAACAGGCTAAACACGCGGAGTCGTTGTCCTGTGGCCGGCAACGCGATTGTTTTGCTTTCACGTATTAGCGTAATATTCGAACAGATTCAGATTCGTCTTTCTTCCGCGTTTCGAGTTCCGTGTTCCGCTACTGGCGGGGAGTGTGACCTGCCCAGAAGCCGACGTACGCTTATCTGAAACATATTGCAGCCATTGTAAGGAAATTACTACGAAATTCAATTGAGGAACATTTCACGCCTGCGCACACACTTAACAGAGTAACAGAGAGCGAAAGAGAGAGAGAGAAGTAGCGTATGTTAATTAACATAACATGACTGCAGTAACAGAAGAAGCTACATCAATATTTACAGCCAAACTTGAAGTTGTTGTCACTGTTACGAGTACTCGCAATCGCATTCGTACTAACACTCGCACACTCTCACATTCGCATTGTTATGTGTGTATGTAGGTTGACAAGAAGTTAAACAAACAAAAGCAAAAGTCAAGCTCCTACGAGTATCCCCACATTTAATGAAAAGTTGTGTCAGCAACAAGCGGCTCGCTCGCTTGCTCTCTCTTCATCATCTCCATAAAAATGTCAACCAATCCACACACACATGTTCAGAGACTCATATGTGAATACTCGTGTATGCAAAGCGAGTTAAAGTCTCTCGTATGTACACATAATTAAGAAATCCTTCTTTCTGTATCCCAAGACGATTCCTCAAATGTCCTTTGGCAACAGCAAAAGTAAGCTGTTGATTTTCAAATCATTTCTGTATGATTATCAAGCCATTTATGACACGCTCAAGTCAAGTCAGGCTCTTAATCTTTGCCCTCTCCCCGCACCCCGCACCATTGATTTGAACGTGGTCTTTGCGCCTGGACATGGACTTAGGCATCTAGATTGAGAGTGGAGGCTTTTTAATGAAATGCTAAGATGATGGCAATTAACAAAATGAAGCAGGCTCCGTAAATGTCTAATGGCTAAAACGTTCTAAGGCTGTTGCTGTTAGCTGTTAGCTTTTGCGTTTGTTTTGTCTCCTCTCTCTCCGGGTGGTCTTCGAATGCCGTGATGCTGTGTCTTTATTTTACTCTCACTAAAACGTCGATTTACTCGAGCACCGCAAATCCCAAGCCATGGTGTTGATAGCAATAGCTTTGACGTTGAAAGACGTTCTAAGTCGCTTTAGACTTTCGACTTCTCATCCCCCCAATTTTTAAACTTAATTTGGGAAGAAAAATACTGGAAACATGAGAAAATTCACTTTCAAATTTTATTTGCTCGAATATTTTTTGTGGAAAAACAATCCAATTTAATAATGCTGTCAAACTTTTCTTACTTTATGAACTTTCCGAGAATGAATGAAGTTTACTCTATTATTAAGCTCAAATAAGTAGTTGAGAAGAAAAAGTGAACTAGAAATGTTTCTATATAATTATTAGTCATTTACGTATCTAAAGTTAATCAGAAAGAAAGCAAGAAACTCATTTATTTACCAGGATAATAAAATATAATACTATTATTATTTTTCAACGAACTTTAATATTTCTATTTATTTAACAAGATTTTGAAACAAAGTTTAGTTGTACTGTAATTTATTGATTAAAAAGTTTAGCAAAGTTTTTATATAATTATTAGTACTAAGGAAATATAATTAATAAGTATCTTTAGTCAGCCAGAAATAAATACCCCAACAACTATTATTATTTTCCCATAAATTTTAATTTTTCTTTTTGTTTAATAAGTTTTTAATCTAAAACATGAAGTTCTACTATAATTTATTGATTTAATTTATATTCCATTTAATCGCCAAGTCCATTTCAAATTTCTAATTACACCTGAGTCCTTAGCAAATGTCATGTTAATGCTCGACTTTATTATTAATTTTACTACAAATTTTAATTGCGACTTTATATAGCGCATACGCAGTGTGGGACAGACATGATATGACGACGCTTTATTATTTATTTTACTAGGGAATCGTAATTATTGCTAGGCCTAGAGGCACTGCGATAATATTGCTTGGCTTTATTATTCATTTTATTGCAAAAAATGTGCGTAAAATTGTTTATTGCACTCTCTCTTTCTATCTCATACTTAACCCAAAATCTGTTTCGCTAATTAAAACTGTAATTAATATGACTGCAATTAATGTGTTGCCAGCACTCACATTCGCCGGATTCCGCATTTACAACCAGAAGTAGCAGCATGTGTGCTGCTGCTGTGCCTCTGACTCTTGCCACGCCTTGTGGCAGCATGAAAACACAGGAGGCACACATCTTTCAGCTGGCGCACACTTGGGTGCACATGCAAAGGCGATAGCCTAACTTGGCAGAGGGAATGCTTAGCGAAGGATAATCAGATTTAATATCAATAACCAATAACCACTGGAGCTGCTACCAGTCAATGGCATTCAATGATGAGGGGTGACAGTGAATGCTTCACATACAAACACACACATTCCAATACACACACACACACTCTGTGTATATGTATTCTTAAGCGTATCAAATGGTTTGATGTGCATTGTTCGAGGATATAAAAGACGATGTGGAGGTAATGCAAAGAGTCAGTCAATGAACTGAATGCAGCTGGCAACTGTTTGTGGCTGCTGCTGTTGTTGTTCCTGCTGTGCCAAAGTGTTGAATGGCAGCCGATTTCGTCCCCCGCCCACCCACAGCGATACTATAGATACCATTACCTGCAGAGCATTCAACAATTGCCCAGGCACTCAAATGAACAAACGAATAAACGAACAAACAAACAACGGGCGACAGACAACAGGCGACAAGCGACAAAGCTCGACTTGATAGCTAACGCTTGACAATTGAAATGAAAGCCACAAAAGCAGCAGCAGTTTTCTGCTTTGCTAGATGCGGCTAACTGATTGACTGACTAACGGATAGACTAAGTGGTAGACTAACTGAAAGATAGGCTGTCTGACTCGTCCTTTAACTAACAGAGTAACTTACAGAACAAAAGCCTGTATTACTGATTGGCTGACTGATAGACTGAGTGGTAGATTCTCTATTAACAGAGTAGATAGTTTAAAGCCTGAATAACTGATTTACTGACTAACTGATAAACCGAGTGGTACTCTAACTGAATGATAGACTGACTGACTCGTCCTTTAACTAACAGAGTAACTAACTGGCTCTTTTAAAGTTTGAAGAACTGATTGCCTGGCTAACAGAGTAGTAACAGACTGGTAGATTAAATGAATTAAAGACTGACTCAGTCGCTGGTTAGCTAACAATTTAAAGTCTTAATTACTGATTGCTGATTGACTGACTGATAGATTATTTAACAGACTTATAAACTTCCGGTTTGATTTTCTGACTTCTGCGAAGTGCAACTGCAGCTGTTCATAATCCTGATTATATTCACATTTAAGCAGAGATCAAGTTTAATACTCAAAGCCTGTAAAACGTTTTTTAATCAAATTAAATGCCTCGCTAGAGATAATAACAAATATTCATAATCCCGAAACAATTTTGCATTAATTAAAAGCCAATAAAAGTGAAAAGTGAAAATTATGAAGCGTGGAAAATGCGTTACTAGCGTTGCCAGCGTTGCGTTGTATCCGAGCAGGTAAAGTAAAGTCCACGTCCCACTTTTTGTTAATAACGCAGCGAGCAATATGCGTGGGTCGCATCAAGAGTAATGGAAACTAATGAAATAACAATTTGTTGTTGTTGTGGCTGTTGTTGTTGAGAGGCAGGCCAATAAGGGCCGGCACAATTTGTTTTAATTAATTGAAACCGCAACGAGCACTTGACTCGTTCGTTTAGCTGCTGCTGCTGATTCAGATGGATTGAAAGCTATCCAGATTTAATGGGCAAAACTGTCCGGCAAAAGTGCGCATCGCAGAGCGACTTTCAGTCACATTTCAGCTTCAGCCTCAGTTTCGGTTCTGTCATCATCAACGTAATGACAACGACCGGACAGGGAATGGGCTGAACTGGTTGCCTGGACAATGTCGACTGTCGAATGTCGACTGTTGACTGTCATGGTGCGGGCGAAAAGCCTACAAGTGAAATGTGGCAGGCTTAGCGGCAAATCAAGCGTGAAGTCAACGTCAGCCAAGTCACGGCTCAACTTGCCCAAAGGACATCAAATATTTACATATGTATGTCGAAGTATGCACAGAATACATATGTATATGTATGTACAATATGTATGTATGTATGTATGTATACGTACATTATGTATGCACAGGCCAACTGTTGGCATTGGTCGTTATCGATTAAAGTGGCTTAGTGGCTGGCCAATGGCCGATAGCAAAAGTTAAGTGCCCGGCGGTACAGTTTAAGGTCATTATTAGTTTGAGGGCTGACTTGAAGACCATTTCAAATATGTATGTAGATGTGTGAATATATATGTGAGTGTCGTCGTATACATACATATGTATGTGCGAGTGTCTCTCGGCAATAAAGTTGCAGCAGCAAAACTTGGCAGCCACTAAGCGTTTATACCCCCCAAACAAGGTTCGGGCCAATGTAAATATCACCGCCGGGCATTCCTTTAACTCGCCTTTCGCTCTCTCTCTCTTTCTGGGTGTGTGTTTTGTGTGTGTGTCTCGGTGTGTGAACCACAACATGTGTCGCCGGGCGTGAACAAAAGTGCTACGAAAATCACATTACCAATATGCTAACACGGCTCGAACTTTTAGCATCAGCATCAGCATCATCGCCATCAACATTACCATCAGGACGAGGTTCTCGCACTCTCGTGACTGTGGCCTCGGGGCTTAATGCCTTAATGCGACTAAACTTGCTGTAAATCAGACTGCTTTTAACTAATTTGCCGTCACCTTCAACAAACCCAACGCAAGCCAGACTCAGGCACAGGTGAAAAGGACGCCCTCCGCTTAGCAAATCTGAAATCCAAGCAATCGACTTCAAGTGGCCTTAAGAACCGGACCAAATCGCTTCCACAGCCGTCACGAATTTTAATGGAAATTTCTTCTGCATTTTTTTTAATAAACGAGCCAGGCCACATACGTATATTACGTATACGTCGTATATGTATGGACGTGTGCAAATCCCGAGTGCGCCACTTTATCCTTATACAAAGTGTTCAACAACAACAACAAGAGCAACAACAACGAGTGCGATAAATGCCCCGAAACTTATTTGAAGTAAGTAAAAAATATATGCACACGTATTCGCCCACATACGCGTACTCGAACATGCATACTTTATGTTTTTTGTGGCCTGGCGCAAAGCAGCTCGAGTTAACAAAAAAATAACAAAAAAAAATAAACGGAGAAAGAAAAGCGCGCCAATATATCGCAGTGCGGATATAATGCAATTTGTGTGTGAACTTTTTAATGTAGTTTCACACACGCACACACACAAGAGAGCGTACACAAATAAAGTACACGTACACACACACACACACACACACACACAGACAGAGAGAACGCGAGAGTTATGGCGAGTAGAGAGTCAAGCAGATAGCCAAACAGGACGCGAGCTTATCAAACATTAATATTTACGTACGACAACAGCAAACAAACGAAACAGGACGTCTTTCCGTAGTTGTTAATGTCAGAGGAGCTCGGCAACACTGGCACCGCACCAACAACAACGACCACGACCTTCAACGCACAACAAACGGATGCAAACTGAAGTCATCAGCGCGGACAGCAGCGGCATGTTGCCGCTTAACAGGCGCAATGTTAACTCTTAACATAGCTCTGTTAGCGTACGCGCGTGCTGTTAATGGGCTGCTGTTGCTGCGGAAGTAATCTGCATGCAGTGAAAGTTTTAAATGAAACTAAATAAGTTTATATGCGAAAAGTATACGTGTGTGTGTGAGTGCCATTTTGTGTACATCAAATGGGTAAATGCGCCGGCGATAACAAAGCCAAACAAAAGTGCACATATTCCACGCACTTTTACTACTTACTTTACTTACTTTTATGCCATGCACACTCGAGTTGCACTCGCATGCCGAGGTAATCAACTGAAGCACTTTCCGAAAAAAAGCATATTGTATAGAGACTGCAGTCGGAATTAACTGGGAAATAAGCATAATTTAATGCGGAGGGAAAAGGAAACGTTCAGCGAGCCGGAAACGCCTTCGAACTGAGCATTATTGAATTCCATCATCGCATGTCAAATGCATATTTCACCATCACATTTATGAGTACCAACGCACTGGTCACAGGTTGTTAACGGCCAGGAGACTTGAGGCCAAGTCACGATGTGCATGGCTAAGCGGCATCTTCACATGGCCAAGTTATTATGGCCACATTCGCACATTCGCACTTTTCGGCAGTCTCTGTGTGTGTGTGTGTGTGTGTGTGTGTGTGTGTGTGTGTGTGTGTGTGTGTGTGTGTGTGTGTGTGTGTGTGTGTGTGTGTGTGTGTGTGTGTGTCATGACTCTACGAGGTTCGCTCGAGAGGTGGGAAAGAACTCGGTTTTTTTAATGTATGGAAGCTCTGTCCATTGCTGCTGGCTCTTGGCTATTGATTTTTACTTTAAAATAAATTGGTTTCGTTTGTCTGCGCTTTTCTCTACGCTGCTCCCTGCGCTCGCTCCTCTACCAACTGGCAGCTGGCAAATGGTCCCTCCGCCAACGTTGCTTGTGCTAGCCAAAAACTTTTCTATAGCAATTATTGTTTGAGATTATTTTTCATTTCGTCGCCGTCCGTCGTCTATTGACTGTCATCGCCATCGCCATTGGCAGACACTATTGTTATTAATACGGCCAGCGCATTTCCGTGCAGACTGCGGACTCAAAGCGATTGCATCCCAAAATTGAAAACTAAAATGCTGAATAGCTGTTTGTTGCTGCGAAGTGTTCACTATTCACAGCATTTGCCGTACTTTAAATGGAATCCTAGACCGCCTGTTTCCCCCGCCCACATTCAACTACTTTCTCCACTGCGACATCCACTTTTAGCTTAATTGAAATGCTTGTTGTTTTCGTTTTTTTTTTTTTCTACTTTTTTGGACTAACACATTTTGCTGCCTACTTTCGAGTAGTGTTGTTGTCATTTTCGACCATTCGTTCGCATATTTTTCCGGCTACGTGACACATACCGTAACCGTGTACCTCCGACACCCAACACCGCCCAGAAAAAAACACTCGATTCTCCTAAACTCCCACCGCTGACTGGCACTTCGTAACCGAACCCAAACCTTGAGCCGGAATTCGGGAAAGAGTAACAAAACAAAGCCATTTTTTCGTTGGTTTTCTTTTTTTTTTGGTTGTTGTTTAATATGAACATTTGGGACTCCTCTGTATGTATGTTGGCAAATATAAATGTTGCCCACTTGAGTGTGAGAGAGAAGAGTCAGAGACCCTGTTTGCATTAGAGCTGTCACAAGGGGTTATTTCTGCAATTTCAACTCAACATCCCAACCCACTCAACCTCCCTTTATCTCCAGCAACAGGAACAGAAACAGAAACAGCTTTAGCTCTCTGCCTGTTTTTGTTGTGTTGTCCAGAAAAAAGGTAGGCAAAATGAATGTGCCATAGTCGGTTAAACTGTGCACAAATAAGAACAGAAGTGACAATTGGTATAGTTTCTTTCTAACTAATTTTTTGTTGCCTGCTGCCATAACATTAAATTTGCTGTTTATAGGCTTTATTGCTCTCCAAATGAAATGCCAATAAAAACATACACAGAGAGAGAAAAATGGCAATTCGAGTCAGTAATTTTTCGATTTTCATTGCCCAAGAACTATTTGAACTATTGAGTCGAACTTGAAGTCTATGAATAAATAACTTTCAAGTTAATCTAATGAAAATCTCAATTGAATTCAAGGCATTTTTCGCCAGAGAGCGAATATGAGTTTCCAAGAATTGATAGCACAAAAACTTTGCTGCAAGTACCAAGAAAATCAAAAGTTTGGCTTGAATTTTTCTGTATGTGAAAGAGGATATTTGAAAATCAATTGATCAACTAAAGTTTAATATTAAATTATGTGCTCTTAAAGACAACTCAATCAATTGGACTGTCAAAGTTTATATTGAGCAACTCTTCAAACGGTCAGTTAATATTTGTAAAACAAACAATTGAGCGCACACATTTAAAATTCTTGTTCGCAGTTCTGATTAAAAAAACAGACTACATCATTTGTAAAAGGTTTTTTTTTTTGTTCGGAACGGAATGTTAGAGAATAGACATTGTTTTGACAACTGTTTCATGCTTTTGTACAAATAAGAGAAAAGAACTGAGAGCAAACGCGTTGCTGTTTATATATTTGAAAATGTATAAACATCCTTCTCAGCAACATGCAGACCAGATACCTCCGCAACAGCAGCAACAACAACAACACACGGTAATAAACAGCAAACCCAGCATAGCAAATTAGGGGGTCGAGTCGACAAGTCGAGAAGGGAGAACGCCAGAGAGATAGAGAGAGAGAGAGAGAACGTACACCCACCGAGCAGCGATGAGTAAATAGGGACCGCATTTCCACAAAGCGTTTATCAAGTTTGAAATAAAATGTTAAATACAAGTTTTTGATTACACAGCAGGCTTTGTTTTGCCAGGTAGTCAAATGACAAGGACCCAGCATCACAGCAACGGCATCAGCAACAGCATTCCGGCAGCGAGTACACGCAGGACGAGTAAGTCGTTTTAAAGAGGACCTCTGTTTATATTTAATTTCGTTTTTCAGGCGATTTGCATAAGTGTTGACAATAGAGCGCGCAATATTTATGCAGGAATCAGGCAAATTTATGCATAAATCATCTACACAAATATTGCATATATAAATATACATATTTATTGTTGAATATTTCATGTGTGGGTTGTCTCGCTCAATTGAAATTGAGCTTGAGTCCTCACACACACTCACTAGCATACTAATATACTTGCGTGTGTGAGTGTGCGTGTAGGTGCTCGTATGTACTTAATTTCATCATGTGCCTTAATCTTTTTAATTAACTACTCATATCCGCCACAGAGCATGTCTAATTGATATGAGTTTGTTTCACGTTCGCACCGCTTCAATGGCTGCCCCCAGCTCGAATAATTGTCTGCGTGTCGGTGTGTGTCTCTGTGCGTGTGTGTGAGAATTTGCGTGTGTGGTAGCCAGTCGTTATGTTCTTAATGAATTTCAATTTGCTTAGGTTCCAAGTAAATCCCACGTTTCACTCACCGTATATGCATCGAGTGTTGGTATTGTTAACAACGATTTCTGGCTTTAACCTAATTGTACATGGTACGCGTAGGCAGCGGCCCTAAGGTCATGAGGAGCATTGGCGGTAAGTCAACTTTATGGTCGACTTAAGTAACCCAAGTCTGTAATATCAGCGGCATTGATGTCAGCCGCAGGGCAACACTGACCTTAAATATTATTACTGCCAGGATTGGAGGGGATTTTCACTTATTGAAAGCCTTAACAGAAATAGGCAAATAATATTTTATTTGGCAAATACAAATATCAACGATGATAACTGTCGGCTTCTTTTTTTGTTTTAGTTTATGTCATGGACCATTACTGAAAAGATTCAGTCTATAAATGATTATAATCGCTTTACAGCATTTTAATTCACGTGTAAGCAGTTCACATTTAGCAAGCAGTGCAATGCCAACAACTGATATGCACTGCTTACAATGACATCAAGTTAAGCTTATCAATTCACTCAGCCAATTTGTGCTTATTTGAGCGCATATTTAGAATAGCAATATATTGATTTACATTTATGTTAACCTCT
The DNA here is from genome assembly GCF_009650485.2 of Drosophila albomicans. NCBI lineage: Eukaryota > Metazoa > Arthropoda > Insecta > Diptera > Drosophilidae > Drosophila > Drosophila albomicans. The sequence goes on along the minus strand of NC_047629.2, from coordinate 37,574,045 downwards.
ACCCCCTTCTACATAATAACATGACATTCTTGCATAAGTGAGTTTAATAACAACTACAGTAATGTGCATTTGTGTGCTGCCCTTAGATTAGGCTTACCGCAAAACCTAATTAGCTGTTACCGCAAAGTGGAATGTAATAGCAGCGTTAGCCATATCTCTATAATGCAGCAAATTTAACACAATGCCTCCATTGTAAGTTGTTGCCAGCCGGACCTTAACTCAGTACTCAACATTTAGACAGACAATCAATGGCACTCTGTTGGTGTCTTAGTGGCTTCTCGAACGTTAATAACACACTAATTAAGTTTTGCACAATTCGCATGGAATTGGCGTGAAATCAACTCCAATTAGCACGATTAAATCGAAACAATTTATTGGCAAGACGAGTCACTTCTTGTGTAGAGACTCTCTCGCTTACGAGATGTGTGACAATTTGTATGTAAACATGAAATGAATTAATTATTTTATACACTAAATAAAGCCTACGACTAATGAGCAACAATGATACGCTTAAAGCTGAGTTTTGCGCACCTCACGATCAGCCAGCTCCTCAGGTGTGGGATGCTCCTCAATGTAACGGATGCTCCTCAGAATGGCCTCTGGGATTGGGGGAGGAGTGGGCAGAGCATCGGACTGAGGATGATAGCCGGTGGCGTCGGCGGTGTAAGTGAGAGCGAAGGGAATGCCCTCAGGGGAAATGTAACCGAAGGTGCCATGGGCATAGTTGCCGCCTTGTCCCTCCTCGGAGAAGTGGGAGCCATCGCTTAGCGCATATTGGAAGCCATATCCATTCTCATCCGATGCGGAAACGAACTTCTCAATGACAGCATCGGATCCTAGGGGAGGAGCAGCGAGGACGCAAGCCAAAAGAGGTGCAGCAATCAGGAGCTGTGTCCAAAAGCAAAAGTCCAATTCAGTGTTAATCCAATGGTTGTCGATATGATGTTTTTGTAAGGCAAACTTACCAGCTTGAACATGTTGATGGTGATTGGTAATGTTGTCTTTGGCTGTTGACTTCAATGTGTGATCAGTCTGGCGACTCCCTACATTATTTATAGCAATCGAAAGTCCACAAGTCTCTATCTCTCTCCCCTTGATATTGACAATAAACACCACACACAACACAATATGCAAATTGGCCATGCGACTGAGTAACCTAGATATGCGGCCTATTTGGCAACACGACTCCAAGAGCAGTGATAGTATATCAGAGAGCCGAAAGACAACTATGCGATACACTTACCTGCAATTTAAAGTTGAAAAATGCTTTGAGATACACACTGAAATATTATTTATATTCAATATATTTTAATATTTAACTTAACATATTTCAGTTATACAAAACAAAGTCAATTTAAAATACAAGTCTGAATTCAAGAATTTATTAAATTTATTTACCAATTGTTTGTGTTCCCCTATAAGCAAATTGTTTAAAATTTTATTTATTGCAACATAGATAATTTTGTATTTTCGGTTGTTTTAAAAAAATATTGGAAAATAATAAAAACAATATATTTTACAATTTATAACATGTATTTAAAATTTCTGAAAGAGGTATAGATTGACAATTAAATTCCGAACTAAAAATAATTAAAATATAGTCTCTGCCTAAAATAAAAATAGAGAGTTTGCAAACGTGATGCTGTAGCGAATTAACCCATATGCTCTCCCGTAAACAAAATAGGTTATGAGCCAATCTTGATCATAAAAAATGTTGCTTCAAACACTGCAAAACATGTAAATAACAACAACATCGATAGCAGCAACAAACAATAAGTTAATTAAATCAAAAAATACAGACAAAAATTAAAGCCGTTGCAAGTTCAATATTGCAACACGTGTCTGCGTATCGAAAACGAGTCAATCAAGTCAAATGAAGCTACAAATATTGCTAATTTGCATACAGCAACCGCAAACATCAACATCAACAGCAAAAGCAACAGCAACAACAACAGCATTGGGAGTCGAGACAGCGATAGCAAACAATGACAATGACAGGATTAACGAATTTATTAATTTTTAATTTAATTTGCCCAATAAAGAAATGCAGATTTACGTAGAAGCATCTACTTACTACGGCACTTCTATCAAGAGAGCGGGAGAGAGAGACGCGCGATTTATGGCAAAGAGACAGCTGCGCGTTCAGACTTTGCCAATTTGGTCGAGTGGGAGTCAAATGGAGGAGACTGAAGGACCATGGCCATATGGAAGTTGAGTCTGGAATGATGCGAGGAGACTGGTAAAAGCAACGCCATTTGTACATAGTATAAACAACAATATTAAATTGTATTTTTTTTGCCTTTATTACATTATTATTATCTCTGGCAATAAATGTCAACGTCAGCGAGCCGACAAAGGACCAAAGGACACAGCGCCCAGGAGCAGACACGTGCATGTGTATGTACAATGTTGATGTGTATTCGAGTGTGTGTCTTTGTGTGTGTGTGTGTGTGTGTGTCAAGGCATGTGGCATTGAGTAGGAGTGTTGGCATCCATCAGTTTCAGCTGAAGCTTCAGCCCATCTTCTGCTGATGCTGTTGCTGACGATTGTTTGCTGATGTTTGTTGCGTTGGTCATGCAAAGGAACACACACGGGACACACAGAGGCACTCGAACATGAGGGAACACAAGATGATGGAGATGTGAGTGAGAGAGCGAAGACTTAAACTACAAGTTGGACATGCAACATGTTTGCTCAGACCACACACACACACCCTCAAAGAGGATGAGTGTAATGTGAGGCAAACTTGCTGTCGACTAATTTAAATCTTGCGCTCATATGGCAGACCAGAGGGAGCCGCTGGCGCTGAAGCAGGCACCTGCAGATACTGGTCGCCATGCTGGTGGTGACCACCATGAGCACTATGAGCAGAATGCTCATGAGCGGCATGGTAATGGGCCTCCTCTTGCTCCTCCTCGGGATGATTGCGATTCCATTCGAGAGACTTGAGAATTGCCTCGGGAATGGGATGCGGCGTGGGCAGATGTTCACCCTGCGGCTGGAAGCCATTCTCATCGGCGGTGTATGTCAATTGAATCAGTTGACCCTCTGGTGCATAATACTGCGAAGAGCCGCTGGCATAATATCCACCCACACCCTGCTCCTGCTGTGCAATGCCATTGCTTGTCTCGAACTGATACTTGTAGCTGTTGTCGTCCTGCTTCAGTTCATTCTCGTAGCTGCGTATCTCGGCATGAGCATCGGCTGAATCCGAGGGCACAGGCTGTGCCACAGCCAGGCTGCACATGAGGCAGGCAGCAGTTGCAAGTACGGCGACGAGTTGCTGTCCAAGGAATTGCAAATAGCAGTAAGAGTTTCAGTTCAGTTCAACAAAAGTGATTCATTCTACTTACGAATTGAGACATTTTTGCCTTGCTTGGGTTGTGTGTGAGATTTGGTTATTGGATTTGTGGTGTTGTTAAACCCCTAAGAGCTAAGCTGTGTTTGATGTCTGACGTTGCCTCGACCCGAGTTTTATATACTATCTCCAATATGATGTACTGTGACGACCCCCATTCAAATGAAAGTAAGAAAACTATCATTAAGCTGAAGAAGATGATGATGATGATGATGATGGGTTACGCTGACATATAGCCAACAACATACACAGTTGCCACGAGCTAAAAACGGTTGCAACCCAATTATCACAGCTCAGCTTTTAGCTAATCAACAATAATTTCCATTGCGATTTAGCAGTAATGAATGGATTAGCTTTCTCACTCTGCTGCTGCCAGCAGCAAACGAAAATGAAATTAAATCCAAAACCAAAACCGAAACCGAAAATCCGAATAGCCAAAAGCCAAAGCTAAAACCGTACGCAACACTTTGACCCGAGCGGGGGAAGGGAACATACGATATACCCATCTCAACTCATCTCATCTCTCTCGATTGGGTAAATCGCTTCGGGGTTCAAGAGAGACGCCACAGGTACAAGCTCTGCGCATCGTTGTGCCCATTAAAGTAATTAAGTGTTGGTGTTAATTCATTAATTACGGTCGGGGCATCTGTCTATCCATCTAACCATGCAACTCTTGAACTACCCGTTTACCAAAAAATTAAATCCCAGCACATTCCAAATGTTAAATGAGCTAAACTCTCGACGATATCATCGGCTGCTCAAGTTCCTCCAGTTTTGATCATATCTATAATAGTCAGTTCATAAATAACTTTTTTATTTTCCCAACTTTTTGTATGCATTTATAATGTGAGCACATCTCACATATATCAATATGCATATTGAGCATATTTGCTATTTTCGGTCTATGCAAATTGTGGCTAATAACAATTCGAGCTTCGTCAGCCATAACATGTTCCCCCAACCCCTATGTTTACTATTTGCTTTTGAGTGGCCAAAAATTTGTAACTCTTACTGAAATATCAAATAACAGTTTTTACGGCTCGTTGCCTCCATTTAAATGCGAGTATCATATGTAAATATTATGACTTGGTAATTCGATAAGTAAATTATGAAACCAATTGATCCTATTTGATATCAATTGCATCTCCTTTTCCTCGAGCACTTTTAAATAAATGTTCACAAGTTCATATCATTCCACTTAACAACCTGTTATACAAATTAGAAAGTGAAATATATCGAGCAGACTCGCATGCATTCATCATATATGCACGTAACATAAGATACTACGATTTAATATTGATTAGTTCACAGTTTTTTATTGATTCGGCCATGAAACGAATCAATTAATATTACAATCGTTTATTTGACTAGTCAAAAGACACCAGCTTATTTATTTAAGTTGATTGTCTTAGCCGCTGTCTTTACTTTCAACAGGAGCGGTTCAGTCAAAATTCAGTCAAAACAAAACCAACTGGTTATCTCGATGGCGATGCTTTTGCACTGTCGAGATACAATGGAGGGCAATACAGTAGGAGATTATAAACAAACGTTTGCATAAGTTTGATGTTATAAATAACTTTGAAAACAAGATAGAAAATAAATATCGAAAAGTAAATACTCTTGAAGAGAAAAGACAATATTTATGAGAAGAAAATTAAGCCTAACTGTATCTAAAATGGTTTTAATCATATAGCAAAAATTGTAATGAACAAATTTAAAGAAATATCTAAGCTTCAGCGGATTAAATAAAGATACAATTAAAGTAGTCGGTCAGGTGAACAATAAATACATTTAGTAGCATGTAATCCTTATGTTACCTTTTACTATTTAACGTCAAGCGATCCCCTCTTAGGATATGAAATAAACTAATTCCAAATAGTAAACAGCAACAGGAACAAGTTGGAGTTTTCAAAAGAAAAGACAAATAAGAAAGGTGCGACAAATGACAATTAAATTCGAACTTTTTTGGGGATTGTCTAGCAAACTGAAGGTCAACGGTAGAATGCCTTTATTGCTATTGTTGCTGTACGATTTGAAAGTAGTTGACATTGTGTGCGTGTGTGTGTGTGTGTGTGTGTGTGAATGGAGCTCTTGCAGCTACCATACAATAATAAGCCCACGCACTAATCTCATTCCCCCTGCTGTGAAAGCCAAAGCAGTCGACCTCACCGTTAAAGTTACATCAATGGACTGCTTGCAGACTTTTTGGTTGAGACTGCTTGATGACCGATTAGCGTTGCATGGCGACGACAACACAGTGGAGGGGGGAGTTGAATAAATGGACTACACGCAAAGCCGATCGCATATTTAATTAATTGGTTTTTAATACATGCAACAAAACTGACTAAATGTGGATCAGAGCAAATCACTTTAAATTCAAATATTCAAATGATCGAGTAGTAATTCCCAACCAAAAAAATCAGACGCATGCGGAGGCATGAATTGAAAGTAGCAAATTCCCAGTGTGCGAGAGACCATTAAATAAAACACAAAACTGATATGATTGCAGCTTCACATGAGCACATGTAGTTTGCCTGACCTTGGGCCGGACTTGTCGCAGCCGCAGCAACAATATTTAGGTCAATTATAGTACGAAGTATTCGTGCCTGTATTTCATCGGCATCGAATGTGTAGCAAGTACTGGTTGTCAAGGGAGCTTAATGCGGCCCAAAGATAGATTGATGCCTTAATGGACGCACCAACGGGCAATGCACCAAAAGGCTGCCCAGGTCCAGCTCCAGCTCCAGCTTCAGTTTTAGCTCCAGCGGAAGCCACTTAGGCAAGGAAGTACCTGAGAATCGTAACAAGTTTTTCTTTCATTTAAAGTCAACGAAGCGCAGGCAACGACGCTCAACGCAATTCCAATTCGGAGCGAACAGCCGGTTCCGACAAAAGGCAATGAAAACAAAGCACAAAAAAAAAAACTAGAGACGATGAAGATTATGTGGAAGGCAAACCCAGCTGGAATACGGTCAGTTAGCCTGTCGGTCTTGAAACTGCGAATACCTCTCGCCCATGTACCACGAATATTTATAAAAAGCATTCACAAATCTTATAAATGGCACAGCATGTTGCTGGTGCTTATTTTTTTCTTGCTTTGCCTTTACCGGTTCATTCGCGTTAGCGATGCAACACTGTGTGTTTCACGCCAAGAGGCGTTTTGTCCAAGAAATAACTGAACAAGGCTCAGCACAATTGATTTTATCTGATGTAGTATTTCATTCATGAATACGATAACAAATTGCAATTAAATAGCCATTTACAAATGATTTGGCCCAGTTTATAGTCATTAATATTGCGCACAAAAACGACAGCAAATTGAATTATTTGTTTTATTCGGTTATGAGTTAGGGAAATAATGAGCTGATTTTATTTAAACAGCAACGGTCAAGGTTGTAATATGAGTGGAAATAAAATAAATTGTCTCACATTTAGTGCAGGCAATAAATTAACTTAATAAAGGATACTTTTTGGTTCAGGTAGTAATGTGTAAATTATAGTTTAATAAGACTTCGTGACACTTCGTGAGTGTCCAGTCGTGACACGCGCAAGCTGCTCCCATCACTAGTATCCTTATCAGACAACAAGTCAAAGACAAAGCTGCCCAGCTCATTTCATGTTATTTTTGGCCAGTCAGAAGCCGACACACGCTGTGGCAAGGTCGTTCATCTGCCTCGAAGTTGATAAAAAAAAAAGAGCACAGGTTATACGGCATGAACTTTTGGATTTTGTGACTGGCTTTCTGATCTTTATACCCTACATGCTTGTAATGCTTAAAGATGGGTGTATAGATAGTTGTACTAAAAGATTTAATGATGCTTAAAGTAGAGTATTTGAATAATAGCTCAACTTTACGGGGCAACTGCACTTGGCACACACTGCAAATAAGTGTGCCGTTGATCTTTAATCGACTTTTTCAGTTTCTTCAGTCATTTATCATCGACATTTGCACATGATTTATAATTTATTTTTGGGTATTTTCTGTTGCTTGATATTGATTTAATACATGCAGATACGAATATAATGAATACTAAGGAAGTAGAAAGAGCTAAAATCAAAAGTCGTAACTCCACTATTTCATATAAGGCTGTCAACTCATATTTGGAAGGTGCTAATGAATAATTACTCAAATTGTATTTCTCATAGATGTGGTGGCATCTACCACCATGTGTTGGCAAAAAAAATAAATAAACTGAACTCAAACTGGAAAACCGGCGTCGAAAAAAATTGGCAAAAATTAAGGCAAGGGCAAGGCGGCAACCAATTTATTGGCTCATTTTCGCACGGTGGGACAAAATATTATAAAATAAATTAAAACATATGATAATCTAATTAAATATCAGAATTGCTTATTATTATTCTTATATTGAAATGTGTATTAAAGTGCTCAACAAGTATAGTAAAAAAAATTGCTTTAGAAAACTAGTATTAAATTTGTTATAAAAATTTATATAGTGTGGTAAGAAATTCTATAATTATATAAATATTAATTATTATATATATGATATCATCACTTAAGGCTAATATACATATATGTACTGATTACCTTGTTCCATATTTTTTCAATTTATAAATAATATTTATTAAACACACAAAATTACTGAAATGATATTAAAAACAAAGCATAATTGCTTCCTGTTGTCTTCCAATACAGTTTTCTTATGATTCGTATTTTTTTTCCAGATGTTCAACGTTATTCAAATCAATGCTATTGAATGCTCATTTTTTATTGAAATAAACAAAAAATTATTTATTTCATATTCTATGACAAATAACATACTATATATAATAAACATTATGTATCTTTTTTTATTCTTTGTTAATTTTTGATTATTAAATTTAAATGAATTAAAAAAGTCTATGATTTAATTTTTATAGATATGTTCTTTAAACTCCTAAGCTTCTTCAATGACATCTCAGATAATTCTTGTATATATTTTTTTAACAATAACGGCGCACTCTAATTCCCACTGCACAAAGGCTTTTAGCACCAGCCGACAGAGCAGACAGATGAATTTATTTACATACTTGCGATGTACGATGTAGGTCTGCATGTGTGTAACGGTGTGTGTGCATATCTGTGAATGGGCCGACAATGACGGTGCCGATATGGAAGTCTTTCGAACGCAGTTCAGGTTCAATGCTAAAAACCATAAAAGTTGTCGTTGTCGCTGACGTTGTTGTATATTGGTTGTGGTAATTGGCAAGCTGACTATAAATGCCCTGGCACTTCATCTCAACAGCATTCATTCTCGCATCGACTTCAAAGAGACAAGAAGTACACACACCAAAACCACACCATGAAATTCGTGAGTATTCAATATAAAATCGCAATGCAAAAGGAACTTGATTTTAATCTCAATTCTTTCTCGATCAACATAGTTCATCTTGACCGTTGCACTTTTGGCCGTTGCCCAGGCGAGACCCGATTCCTTCGATGCGGCAGCCGAGACACGTGACTTCAAGTCCGATGTCAACGAGGATGGCAGCTATAGCTATCAGTTCCAGACCTCCAATGGCATCGCACAGCAGGAACAAGGTGTTGGTGGCCAATACGCCAGCGGTTCATCAGCCTACTACGCACCCGATGGTCAGTTGGTGCAGTTGACCTACACCGCTGATGCTGACGGTTACCATCCATCGGGTGCCCATTTGCCCACTCCACCACCAATCCCAGCAGCTATCCTGCGCTCCCTGGAATACATTCGCACACATCCCCATCAGGAGGAGCAGCGTCTGGCCCGTAGACACTTTTAAGTAGCCTCGCTCACTCCAGTCATAAAAGATCATCAGTTTTTCTTTGTTAATTAATGCATTTTGTATGCTTCAATGCTAACTGCAAAATGTCTTCATATCTACCGGCTAATTTTTAAGCTGCCTGCAAATAAAAAAACACATTCCATTAATACTCGTTTTCTTTCTTTAACTTAATCAAAATTAATTCGTTACGGCAAATTAAATATTAATAATAAAAACACATTGAAATTAAGTTTTGCAAGATACTATAATCGTAAATATTTAGCATTCATTTAGCCAATTATCTGCAATTGTTAAGTTTATAAAAAATAATTATAAGTTGAAGAGCATTCTCTGCTCCGATTACAACAGTCAAAATATGTTTAACAACGCAGAAATTTAATCGACTTTTAGATAACTCACAGAAGCACATCAAGTATACGCATAGTATACAATTTTTCATATTACACAATCAACTTTTCCTTTCTTTTCTTGTGATTTTTTTATGCACCACAAATTTGTAGCAAATATTTCACATTCGAGCACAGCCAATTTTAGGTTTCTTATTCATTTTATTATAGCCCGAACAACGTCTCATATTTCCTTAAAGAATTTACTTAGAATGGAAACTGATTTTACAATTTAAAATTAAGTTTAAATAACATGTTATGTAACATATTTATCTTGAAGCTATCAATATTAGGATAAAATCCATCACACAAAAAAATACACGAAGTGTTATTTACGGCCTCTCTCCCCATGCATATGATTAATAATATTTGAGGTTGTAGTTGTCAACAAATAAACATATTAAATTACTCATGAAAAGAAATTTTAGTATTACAAATTAGTGCAAACAATTAGCACACACAAATCAAAGACTGCCGAAAATGGAAGAGCACAATTTGCGGTGTGGTGATGCTGATATAATATCAAATTACTGGATTACAGCACGAAATCACTGACAGTCAATCGCGAGTTAATGAATAAATGTGTGGAAAAGTCACATAACATACGTGCTTTGTATTTGCCAAAATGTGTAGCGGATATGGTCGAACATTCTTGAGTGAATCTGTCCAAGTTTATGATGCTTACATCTGCCATATAAAGCTGAATTCTCAATTGAATAAGTTTTACCAAATTAGAATACTCTATACAATTTAACGACGAGTCGTCGATAGTTTTAATTAGCATGCAAATTTCGGCACATTGTAAAATGTTGCGTGTGCTGGGATAGTTTTCTTTATAGTTCGCATCACCATAAAATCTTAGATGAGGTAAGTGTTTATTGCAGCTTGTAGCTTGATGCGGAAATCAAACTAGTTTGTCCAACATTCTGAACAAAATGTCAAAGATCGATAGTAAATGCACACCTGTATATCATTCAACGTTGATTCAGCTTCAAAAGGAATATTTGGGCATCACGAAAACTACATAAAAATCAAGACATCTTTGTACGGAATAAATTGTATTTAAATTGACTAGTCTCATTATCATATATTAAGTATAAACTCTCTTGTGTGTGTCATAAGTAATTTCCTCTGTTTGGAGAACTAATTAAAAATTCAGAAATGGAATGCAGTCCAGTAGATCTTCCCAATTTGTTGGCAATCTCATGCATATCGGATTCGATTCATCATTTGTCAGTCACTAATTGGATGCCATCAGAATCAGTGTGAACTGAAGCAGCCCCCAAAAAACTGCTATGCATTTTAATATGTGTCACGCTAATCGGAATATTAAAAATCATAGTCAAAACAGAAGACACTCCATCATTCATAAACTAGTTTGCGAGCTTAAATTTGATTTGCATAAGTTCAGCTTTTGTTATTATTATCATTGTAGTTGCCATGGAGTCTGTCTGCTTCTGTCATTAGCTTAAGTAAGCAGTATTGAATGACTATAGCGAAAATAAAAAATTCCATTAGCATATTAAATCATTTTTTCTTCTCTTGCGAGTATTTTAAATATTCTTTAGCGGTTCCAAACATACGACCGCGGGTGTTAAATTTATTATATCTAAATAATCGAATCGAATCAAGAAGGTGCTATAAAAATTGGCCTAAAAAAATAAACATGCGAGCATATAAATTTTAATGAGCAAATTCATTAAGTTAACAGCTAAGCAGAATCAGTTTGTCCATGATTAATGATTAATACATAGAAAGATTTTCGGGCCTGTCGGCAGACGACAAACGACAAACGACAGACAGTTAAATCCTGTTTTGATATCTCATTTTGGACTATTAAATTATCTCAATGTTATCAAGCAATTTGTTAAGCGCACACATTTAGCGCCTCTGTGGCATAGTACAAAAGTGAATTAACATTTCTTGTCCAATGCAAATGCAAAAGTAAAACCAAGAGCCAAAAAAACTGTAGCGTAGCATGCGCCAGTCTAGTGAAACCATAAATTATGCTAAATATTTATTGCGATACACACACACGCATACACTCAGATACACAGAGGCAACATTAATTTAGTCAAATTCATTTTATTTGGGTGTGCCGGGTTCGTACCCCGGACCCTTTCCCTAGCCCGCAACTCAAGCCAGACAGACTCGAAGAGAGACTGAGAGACTGGCTCGACATTGACATTGCTGCATGGGGCGCTGCTTTTGCTTTCAGCTTGGCGCTTGTTGAGGTGACGACTCTCGGGCAAACCCACTCACAGCGGATGGCGATGACGCCGCTGCTGAAACTGAAACTGAAGCTGAAGCCGAAGTCGAAGTCGCTCTTGATGCGTACACACATTCTCCGGTTTGGTCAATGTGGACTATTGGCTGCTTTTATTGTTATGGTTATTTAGATTAATTTCCTGAACTTGTTGAAGCGATCAGGTTTTATTTGTTGTTTTTGTTGAGAATATCGAATCCAAGACACGGCGATTTTTTACTATAAAATCGCTTGCAATCGTCAACATAGTCAGCACATCATCTAGTGTATCAGTTGAAGTCACAACAGACACAAACAGCCCAAAGATGTTCCGTTTCGTAAGTAACTGAGAGAAGTCCATATTCAAAGCCAAATCCAATCATAATCCACTCCCGCCATAGATCCTCGTTTCCGCCTTGATTGCCTGCGTCGCAGCTACTGCCGAAGATGCTTATGCCACTGGCTCGCAGTTCCTTGACATCCAGCCCGATGGCCAATATCAGTACAGATACGATACCTCCAACGGCATCACTGGCCAGGAGTCAGGATATGCAGGCTACTCTGTGAGCGGCTCAAACGCTTACTACTCCCCAGAAGGTCAGTTGATCCAGACCACCTACGTTGCCGATGAGAATGGCTACCAGCCACAGGGTGCCCATCTGCCCACTCCACCACCAATCCCAGACTACATCCTCCGCTCTCTGGAATACATTCGCACTCACCCACAGTACGATGAACCCCAACAGCAACAACAGCAGTTCAGCAGACCTGCTGCGGGCCGCGGTCAGAAGCGCATTTTCGGTTAAACGTTGACACTCACTCTTAGTTACAATTATTGAGAATCTAAAAGCTTTGTTAGTATGTTTTTAAATAAACGAACGTGATTTAAAATATATATACATATATGATAATGTTTTGTACTTTTGGAATTCCAGACGCAACATGGTGATCTATAACAAATACAAATTATTCTTCTTCATATATAAACACCTAACTCTTAGCTATTAATTAATATTACAACTATGACTGCCAAAAGAACATTTCGACAATCAAATATGCTTAAACATTTGCGCCTCTTGCAAGCAGTTCTCGATTACGAGCAATAGATACATACAAAGCAGTGTATTCCAAAATAGAGCGAATAAGATATGATGCAAAGATGTAACTACATTTCTTATATATGATTTAGGTTTAGGTACGACCGGCTGCCCCTACTAGAGGCGAAACATAGACCAGTGGAGGTCCGTAGCTGTATCGGCTTGGAAAGGAAATATTTAATACTCTGTTATTTTGGAAAATTATTCATTTTCATTATACATACATATTATAAAAAGGATACCTCATAAAACATAATAACTCTATAAATTATTACAACTTTATATTTATTCATTTATTTACATGTTAATTATTATACAAAATAATACAATAACTAAAGGAAGGGAGTGCTAGCAACTAAGGCCACCGATTCGACAGTTAATTTATATGTTGTTTAATAAGTTGTTGATCTCTAGGAATTTAATTAGTAGTTTAACATTATTGTGAGTAGGTATGGTAAGAAGAGAGGTGGGTTGCATTTGGCCAAATAGGCGGATCCTCGTGTTAATAAGTTGCGGGCAGGTATCTAAGATGTGTTGCATTGATAATTCTCCCCCGCATTTGGGGCATCTGGGCTTAGATTTTCCTTTTAGTGTATGCTCATGAGTTAAGGCGGTGTGACCAGTTCTGAGCCGGGTGATAACATTGCACTGTCTTCTGTGCCATGATGGTGGATATCCGACGGGTTCCATGTTTGGGTTACAACTTTATAAAGGAACACCATATTTCTTAAATCTTTATCTAAAGAGGAATTAGAATTAACTTAAGTATCAGCAGAAATGCAGAATATCAATAATTTCATGTTACTTAGAATATGTAGGCAACACAGAAATTTTCTACATTAGAAAATTTAGATGCAAATATTTGAGTGTATTCATTGGATACTATTAAATTTTGGAAATAAATTGCTATGGCATATTATTTAATCATTGAGCCTAAAAGTATGCTACATTATACAAAATAAATAGTAATAAGACAATTACTAAGCTATCTGATAACTAATGCGGATATTAGCATTCGTTAGTGACTAATTCATGAATCTGCATTCATGAATGTTCGAGACACTGAACATTGAGATATTTATAATCATTTATGCACAAAAGGCATAACAAACGAACTTAATCCTTGTGATTTAAGTAGTCACAGTAGATATTTTGGGAATATCCAGTAAAGTCTTATTTATGTTTCCTTCGAATTGGAATTAAAAAGTAGTTCGCTAACTTTTGATTAAAGTGAGCAAATTCAGCACTACTGCCACCCTTAACTTGGGAAACAGTTTATGTTCCACCCCTTGTGCATGAGCTGTGAGTTTTAAACAGTTTACAGCAGCTAAATGAAAGGCTTCGTTTAACCCCTGCCGGCAAAGCATTTACACTCTTGACAAAAATTGACTGTGACACGCAAAATATTTACCATTTAACGCTTAAGTCGATTGTCCGAGTCCACGCTGCGACTCTAACACTCGCTTTTTGCATTTCATTAACATCAAAAAACTGGTAACAGCTGAATGGCACCCGTTCAATACAATGACCAGCAAACAGCAAGAGCAGCCGTGATTGTCACTGCGAATAAAGTATTTTATGTTGGCAACTCCAATGCCTTCACATAGAATGCAGGCACACAACAATATTCATTATCAAAGTAAGGTAGATAGCCATTGTGTTAAGAGTGTTTAAATTCTTATTTATGTCTTTATTAATCAGTTTCGAAATTTGCACAAACGAAAAGTATTTGAATATGAATATTTTAGTTATGAACCTTTTGAGAAGACTTTGAATCAGTGCTTGGGAAGTTATTCAAGCTATATTTAATAACTTTAGATTACATCAACTTACGTAAATCTTTGTTACACTGCACTTCTTTATTATGGTAAATCGATTAAAATAATAATAAGGAAGCTGACATTGACATTGGATTTCAATAGTTGAAGACGTAAAAAAGGCATAGAAAATTTTACTGCATTCGAGCTGCATATTGTTATATTTTTATTTATGATTAGCAACAATAACTAACCTTGACAGTGCATTCGAATTCTATTGAAAAGATTGTGATTCCCATTAATAACAAAATACATCTATCTATATGAAACTGCTTTCCGATCAAAGTTCAATAATCCCTTATCGCACTTATTAAAGTAAATAAAATAAATATGTAAATAAAAAGATCTATAGTATTAACAAATATTCAACATTTACTAAAGAAAGTATTACACAATAGTCAACATTTTACTAAATTAATCTAACAACAGGTACAGCGGTTTCTTCACAGATATGTGTGCTTATTTCTTCAGCTGAATTCTTGGGAAGGGATGGGTCTCGATGTATTCCAAAGCCCTCAGAATGTAATCGGGAATTGGAGGAGGTGTTGGCAAATGATCACCCTTGGGTTGGTAACCGTTCTGATCAGCTGTATACTCGATTTGAATGGGCTGTCCATCGGGAGCAATGTAGGAATAAGATCCCTGAGCATAAGCGCCACCAACTCCAGATTCTTGGCCCTGGATATTGTTAGAGGTTCCATATTCATAGCCATACGTGCCATCCTCATTAATTTGAGATGTATACTTGGTGACAACGGCGTCCGATTCGTCAGCAGCATAGCAGCACGCCACTAGGCAAAGTGCAGCAACGATAAGGCTCTATAATATAAGGATTTAGTTAATAAATTTAATTAAAAACAAGCAAATCATTTTCACACATACAATCTTGCACATTTTTGATGGGGGGAATTAAGTAGCTCAAGTAGCTCGTTAAGCTCAAGTCGCGGTTGCAGGTGATACTGATTTCGAAATCCAAAAACGAAGCTTATATACTCGCATCTTCTGTTGGAGCAGTGACCTACACCTACGACGAGCTAGAGCTCTCTAAGCACAAACTAATATGCATATTATTTTTATTCGGTTTTATGACGCGGAATTATTAATTTACGCATTTCAAATATGATCTGACCGAGTTTTACCATCGCTTCTCACGGCATTAGTACACTTGTGGTAGTAGTTCAGCTTCACTTGAGCTTAAGCTTTTGTCTTACGCATAACAAGATGCATAATTTATTCAAATCTCCAAAGGTCGTAACTCTTGGGTAAAATGCATACGGCATTATGCCGCCTTCAACACAACGATGCTATTCTTTATCAACACAAATGATCGTATATCTATTTTGTTTTTCGATAATGCCCATTGACTTTGATAAATGGACATTAAAATACGCACATTCCTTAGTGGGTTTAAATATTATGTTAATATATACAATATATTCTGTATGCATACTTGTTCTTTTTAAGTTGAATATATAAAAATAATAATGCATCTTAACTGAATTGTACAGATAGGTGTTCCATTCTAAGAATAATTCTGAAATTATATATATAAAAATACAGAGAACATAATCTTACTATACAGTCAGGAGGAAATTGGGCATTAATAAGTCCTTAGATTGGCCAGAAAACAGCCCAGACCTTAGTCCAATCGAGAATGTTGGGGCCTATATGGGTGCCAAAATAAGAAAGCGAAAGCCCAAAACTATGGAGGAGCTAAAACAAATTATAGAAAAAGTATGGATACACGATATAACGAAGAAATATTTGTGTTCCATTTACGATTTTATGGTGAAATAAATCTGTAATTAAGGCCAAAGGCGGCATTTCTAAGTATTAAGCTAAATTAAAAAAATATGTCTAATGTTAAATTGCCTAGATTTAAATTTTTTATAGTTAGTAAGGTGTTCAATTGGAAAAAAATAGTTTTCGTTGAATTTTTTCATTATTATAACTTTTATGATTTTTTTTCCTTAAGTTTGCCATAATAGTGAAAAGTCGTTAAAACTAGGGTGAAACCAAAAACAACCTTTTTTTAATATTAAACGCAAATTTAAAATAAAAATTGGTATGCACTTTTATTAACATACCATCAATTAACTTGTTAAAAAAAAATTGGGCGAATCCGCAATCATATAATGAAACCACAGGCCCTGAAAGTTAAAAATTCGCAACCCTTAAAAGTGCGGCTTTTTTTGTGGCGCTGACGGGATTTTATATACCAACCATTCATTCTTTCAAATTTTAAAATCTAAAAGATCTAAATATAAAAAAATTAAAAAAAACGTGCCAATATTAATATATTTTGTAAATTAATTTAGTCCTTTTATCTAAAAAATAAAAAGGCATTCTTACAGCGGTCCGAATTTGACTATAAGTAACATATGTATCTACATGGTATTTCTCAGTATTTTATATTATATATTGCGCTGCTTAAGATTCCATTAAATTAATAAATAGTTTGTTTACGGTATAAAAATAAATGTGATTTTCACATTTTTTCATTTTCTAAAATTTTCCCGATTTTTACATTTTTTCATTTTCCAAAATTTTCCCGATTTTTACATATTTTCATTTTTCAAAATTTTTCGGATTTTTAAATTTTTTTATTTTCCAAAATTTTCCCGATTTTTACATTTTTTTTCATTTCCCAAAATTTTTCGGATTTTCACTTTTTTTAATTTTTCAAAATTTTCCCGATTTTTAAATTTTTTTCATTTTCCAAAATTTTCCCCTTTGTTTTGGGTCATAGCGAGCAGCTTTTTTCTGTGAGCAGTAATATGATTTCATTATTCCAAACAGGTTTTTACTGTGAGCAGTGGTTTATATAAATTTTTTCCAAAAATCCAATTGGAACAGTGGTGTCATTTCCGCTTTTTTCTAGCGATGAATTTGATCTAGCCTGAAAATAGGCTAAACTGGCAACACTTATTAATGAACCACATTACTGCTCACAGAAAAAAGCTGCTCGCTATGACACAAAAAAAGGTATATTTGTTTTAGAACATTTATTATTATAGCGTATCATATTTAATTAAAGCAGTATTTTTTAATCATTATTTTTCCAGAAAATACGTTTTTTTTAATAGCATAAATCGAACTATCAATTCATTTACACTGAACCAGTTCACTCTGACACGCACCGTTCAAATGAACTTATTCTGAACGAAACGTCACAGTCGCAGTAAAAAAGAAGAAGAAAAAAGAAGAAAGAAAAAACGTAAGAATTCCATAATTATTAATTTTTGTGCGGAAATAATAAAGCAATTTAATACAAAATGTGTAAATATCGAAGCACGAGAGTGCAACGCATTCGCATGATATGAAATTCACTGCGTACGTTTCGATTTTAATAGTTTTTGCAAACGAATAATTTTCTTACAAGCGCGCCATTTTGTTTTTGGACTTTCTACTTCTCGCCGTGTTTTCTTTTGTGCAAAATACTAAAAAATCGCCTCCCCAGACTCACGAGAACGTAAAATTATTGTGCATCGCAACCAAATTAATGGATGAACGCGTTAGTTTTAGATATTTACAATACTGTCACTGAAAGTTAGTTGGTGTGTAAAACATAAGAAAAACGCGCGACATATGTAAATATATATGTAGATGCGTGTGTGTGTATGTGTATATACACACACATTTATCTAAATAAAGGCTGCTGAAAATGTCAATACGATGAATAAACGAAGTATAGGCAGCGACAGCGATTAGCACGACGTCGTCGGTCGTGGCCGTGGTCGTGCCTGCGGTAGAAAGGCAGAGGGTCAGAGACGCGCTAATTACGTCATAACAATCAAAGAAAATTCAAGGTCTCGCTAGCAGCGCACATCAGACACATTCTCATGTGCCTATCTATGTATTAGATTTCGTTACGTTTTCTATTAAAAATAAAACCAAGCCAAACACCAACAACTAAAAAAAAAAATTAAACAGTACACAGACTCCACTCTGTTCAATTTTCGTGTATATGGAATAAGTTTGTTTACGTATGTGTGTGTGTGTGTGCGTGAGTGCTATTCGCGACTGTATAATTACATACATACGTACATATACACATTCGTGCATATTTTGCTGGTGTTTTTATTGTTGTATGTAAGCAAGCAGCCAGAGCGAGCGCGCCGCGGCGCAGCCTGTGATACAGAAAGCAAGAGCGAAAGAGTGCGCGCATAGACCAAAAAAAGAAAAAAAAAATACGAGATTCAATGCGACACTAAATAAACATGGAAAAAATACCTACAAAAATTCTTATCAACAAACAAAAATAATAAAATATAAAATAAACGAAATGGCTAATTTATTCCCTTCTCTCACTCCTAACTCACTCTCATTTCAGAACAGTGTACATAAGATGCGTGCATCTGTGTATACATATGTATAAGAAGAGCGCGGCATAGAAACCGCCGCCAAACGCAAAGAAATTCATTCATACATACGTACATATAAGTGTATGTATGTATGCTACACACACATACAGACACGCGCGCAACGACGAACAACAACATCAGCACTTGAAGGCGCCCCGAAAATAATATTGTACGTAAATTTTAATTAAAGCAAGCAAAAAGAAACAAACAACAGAACAGCAAACAGCAAAAGGAAAAAACAAAAATCAATAGGCGATAAAAAAAAAAAAAAATAGTGTTATCAGCGTGTTTTCGTCATTTCGCTTTGAAATTGGAATTTGTTGTTGTCGTCTCGCTATTCAATATTGTTGTTGCTGACATCTCTCGCTGATATTTCAACACAAATTTGTTGTTGCTGCCGCGAGCCCAAAGTGCGCGGCAGCGGCAACGACATCGGTTCGTTTACGTTGCGTAGACGCCGCTGACGCGGACGCTGACAATGTCTGTGCAGCAATTCTGTCTGCGCTGGAACAATCACCAGCCGAACTTCATATCCGTCTGCTCGTCGCTGTTGCACAATGGAACGCTGGTGGATGTCACGCTCGCCGCGGAGGGTCGTCAACTGCAGGCCCACAAAATCGTGCTCTCCGCGTGCAGCTCGTACTTTCAGGTGAGTAATGGAGAATATAATTTATAGTTATATAGCATCTCTAAATGGCTTATTTAATCACCTTGGCAGGCGTTGTTCACCACAAATCCGTGCCAGCATCCGATTGTCATACTGAAGGACGTACAGTACGATGATCTCAAGACGATGGTGGATTTTATGTACTACGGCGAGGTGAATGTGTCGCAGGAACAGCTGCCGCACATCCTCAAAACGGCCGAGATGCTCAAGATCAAAGGGCTGGCCGAAATGCCCACAGATCCGGCAAACCTCACCAAATCGGACAGCAAGTCATCCAGCGAAGCCACTGAGCTGCTGGGCCAAACTGGCGCCAATGTTGCCGCTAACACCAGTACTGCGGCCTCCAGTTTGGGTGCAGCCAGTGCCAGCAGCAGCGCAGGTGATTCGCTCTGGAGCAGCAGTGAGGCACAACAATTCCAGCAGCATCATCAACAGCAGCTACAACAACAACTGCAGCAGCAGCAGCAACAACAGGCCCAACAACAGCAGCAACAACAACAACAGCAGCAGCAACAGCACCAACAACAACAGCAGCAGCAACAACAACAGCAGCAACAGCAACATCATCACCACCATCATCATCACCAGGCACAGCAGCAGCAGCAGAGCAGTCAAGCTCAGGGTTCGCAGACGCATCATCATCAGCTGAGGCGAACGCCATCCCCTCTAAGTGCTGGCACCTCGCCGGCCACGCGACGCAAACGCTTGCGCAAATCCTCGAATAACGGTGAGTGCGACTTGGGTAAAGCATCGTCGCACCTACAAATTTGAATCATTCTCAAAGACACCGTTTTAATTTACATATTTCATAATTTTAGGCTCTGGAGAACGCAACAACTCGGAGGATCAGCATAGCAGCTCGCTGGATGCAGCTGGTGCTGGCAGTGCAGCCGGCCTCAGTTTGGCGCAAATGAGTCAAATGTCCTTTGCCGCTGGCGGTGCTGGCAGCTCGGCAGCATTGGGCAGCCTCTCGGGACATGCGTTGCATGGCAGCAAGCTGATCAAGGAGTCGACGAGCACTGAACTGGAGCAACAGCCTCAGGATTCTGATCTGGATGACGCACACGGACACATACATATGCAAATTGTAATGAAATTGGTCACGTTACACCGTCCACATTAATTGCCTCGCATTGTACTAAAGTTTGTCATTTTCATTAATTATACAGAAACCCGAAGTGGATATTGGTAGTGTGAATCAATCGATGCCGCTGGATATATCGGGCGCGACAACACCATCGGAACACGACGCCCCCAATTCGCAATCGTCGCATTCGGGTGAGTCAAACAGAACACAACCCAAAAAGCTACCTAAGCTGCTAGCAACCTGCAAAGCTTCCATAACGAGCTGAGGCTGCATAACCACAGTGAACGCTTAATAAACGAATCGCACACAAATCGCATTGCATCAACGCTTTTAAGCACGCATCATCCATTAAATAAATACAGTATATATCGATTTATATCAACAAAATTTGTATTGCGATAGTTGCTCATTTAAATTATTCATTTTTGGTCAACTCAAAATATCAATGTATTCTAAAGTTTCTTGTATTTACGCAACAATTTTCCTATACAGATCTTGGAAATTCAGTTAAAGCAATTTGTCTTCGCCAATAATTTTTTCACATATGGTTGCCCAATATAGATTTGTAGCAAAAATCGAAATACTGTAAATTATGTGCTAAATTAACCACCAAATGCGATTAATTATTGTGAATAATTGTGTGATTCATTTGTTAATTGCGCCTAGCTTGTAATGAAGCTGCAGCTTGTTTATGCAAATGCTAACAATGTTCAATATACAAATCAAATCAAATCATTCGTCAGATCATGGTTCATTGAGGGATTGCAATACTCTGCTATTGGCATCTGGGGTTGTCATCCATTGGATTTAAATCGAGTTGGACCCGAGTTCGTTTTGTGTTAATTGTTGACATAATTTAATTATTCTTTGGCTATCATTATCATTATTTTCATTGTTAAAAACTTGATTTACGCAATTATTTGCTACTCCTACTCTCGTTTCTCTGCTATCGCATAATTCGCATTCATATGTCATGTATTTTCATTGGAAACACAAACACTCACATACATAAACCCACCAAAAACAAATACATACAACAAATTTAAAAGTGACGATCCAAAAAGCGCTTGGAGAAATGAATGCTAAAGCTAAATATGAAACATAAGCATAAAGACTACCAATTATCGAATAAGTGTGCGCCTAATTAAAACTACCAAAAATATAAAAAAGTAAGAAAACGATAATTGTTATATGAAATGATAATGCAAATGAATGTACATATATGTATATATGTTTAACTATTGTGTATACTATTCAAAAATGAAATCCTACCTGAACTTGGGAATGGGAGAGAGCTAGCACAGAGTCCAAAAACTAAATAAGTGTATTTTGCTGAATTGAATTATAGTTTTTTTTCTTGTTTTCTTTATTTGTTGAATTTGATTACTAAACTCAACTCTTATTTTGATATTCTTCTTTCGATTACATTTGGTTTTGTTTTTGTTAAGTTGTGAGCATAATTTTTGTAGAGCGGTTTCCAAATGATAATGATTTAGCATTAGCAATCTTTCTACTACTCCTCGATACTCGATACCAAATACCATTTCTACTACTATGTAAACTATACAACTCTATTACCCCCATTTTGTCCAACGGTTTTTTGCAATCCAATCTCAGAGATCTTGGCCGGCCCCAGTTAATTGAGAGTAAATTCATAGAGTCAAATAAAATTCAAATTCAATACCCTCCCGTTGCCGCAGCCGCCGTACAAAAAGACAACAAAAACCCAATCTTACGCTGTCTCTCTCTCTCTCCCCTTCCCAGGTCTGCAATGGACAGTTGTTGATTCAAACTATTCGCGCTTCTCGATGCCCGCCTGCCAGTCCAACTTGATTGGGAACGGCAACGGTGGCAATCCAAATAGCGGCGCGAATAACAGTGCCGGCGTCGGCAACGCGGCCAACGATCAACGGCAGCAGCAGCAACAACAACACGAAGCCCAGCAGCAGGCCACGCAACAGCAGCAGCAGCAACAACAGCATCTGCAGCAGCTGCACTACCAGCAACAGCAGCAGCAGCAACAACAGCAGGGCGCCACAGCTGGTCAAGCGTACTCCTCGCAAATAATAACTGTGAACAATCTGGTCAGCGGCTATGCAACGGCAGCGCAAAACTTGTCGCCCACATCGCCCAACGAGTCCAATATGGTGCAGTCCGTGTACAGTCAAGGGCCGACGCCCACACAGTCGCCGGTGCATTCGGGTGTGGGTGGCGGTGGCGGTGGCAGCAGCGCAGGTGGTAGTGCAGGCGGAGCTGGTGGCGGCAGCGGCGGTGGCAATAGCAGCAGTGGCAACGGTGGCGGTGGTCAAGTGCCTAAGCGAAAGCGTTCAGTCAATCCACAAGGTGATGAAAATTTCATACGCGCCTTGGAGGCGGTACGCACGGGCGGCATTGGATTCTGCAAGGCGGCGCGTCTGTATGGCGTCAATAATCGAACGTTGTGGCTGGAGTACAAGAAGCGCGGTTATCCGGTGTCGAGGCCCAGCATTAAAGCGCGAGTTGTCAAGCAGGAACCAAATCTATCGCCGTCGCCAACACCATCCACGAATCCAGGCGATGATACGACCAACGAAACGTATGATCACCTTACAGCAGCGGCCGTTGCAGCGGCTCAAACAGCAGCACTCAATATGCAGATACCTCCGCAGACGGAGACACCGACGCCATCGCTGATGTGTACGCCACATCACGCGGGTGCAACGGCAGCTGGCACAGCCGGTACCGCCAATCCCATCGGTGTGATGAGCTTGTTTGACCCGCGGTACATGGATTCGCCGACAATGCCGCGACAGCGTTATATCGATGCGACGGGCGCCGGCACGGCAGCTGCGGCGTCGGGTGCGGGAACGATCAATGTGAATCCGGCCGCTGCAATGAATCTACAGAGTATTAACTTCAACTCGATATAGAATACGATAACAAGTCACATGGGCGTAGTTGCCGCAGCCGCAGCGGCGGGTGTAATGCCGCTCCAGATGGACCAGCTAAGCAGTGGCGCCATCAGCAGCGGTGGCGGCGGCGAGTCTGCACACGGGCCAGGGCCAGCCACGTTGTTGCAGGCAGCCGCCGTAATGGCTGCAAGCAGCGAGCAGCAAGATCAACAAATGAGCATATCAGCCGTGCCCGTTTCGGTCTCAGCAATGGGCACTGCGCACAGCGCAGCGGCTACTGCGTTTCTTTTTAATAATTTCGTAACGGTGGCAACGCCACAACCGCCGCCGCAGCCAGCAATGGTGGCCAACACGTTGCCGCCGCTGGTCAACACGGGCCTGCAGCAATACTTGGATAAGTCCTAAAATGTTTAGGTGCGGCGCGGTGCAAACTCGATACAGGTATTAGAGCAAAACGGCAGCTATTAGTGAACTTACCACCGGAATCGGATTGGGATCGGAATCAGGATTGAGGGAGTGTGACTATCGTATATATATATATATAGAAATGAATGAATATGCCAATCATCCAGGCAGACAGACAGGCAGGCAAGCAAGAAACCCAATCCCTCAAGCAAAGTTAAGCAGATGTGCCGGCAACACATGTAATAAAATAGAACTTAATTCCTTAAGAACTACATGTTTCGAGCCGAAAATTATTATTACGATTGTTAACTAAGGCATCGGTAGTACATGTATAATGTAATCACAATTTGTATTTGTACATAAATTTATACAATTTTATTAGTGTTCAAATCAGACAAGAAAAGAAAAACAAAATTGAGTAAATGATTTCTGATGATGTAGCGTCGATAACGATCGCGGGATATCGACTTTAGCTAGTATGTATATACAACAATTAAATATTAATTATAATTACTTAAAAACGACGGCCTAATTATTTGCAAATATCCTATGTACTATATATATATAGAAATATATATATGTTCAAGGTGTATGTAACTTCCTTTTATATAAACCGGCACTCGTGTTACAAATGCAAACCAATATTATTACGTACATTACATCTCGATCAGAACATACAGAAACATATATCGATTTATGTGTACAGTTAGGCAAAGGCCGCCAATTCAGATTTAGTTGAAAATTAATGTTTGTATCTAGCTGGAAGGGAATGGAGGAAGAGAATGCGTTAAGATCCATAAACTTACCATAAATAAATCGAACAGAACAGAACCACATCAAGAAAGTTAACTTAAGCAAAAACTCAATAATGTATGATATCAATGTGAATGTACCAATTATATTTTAAATATGTGTGTGTATTTGTAAATGTACGATTTTCGTTTATTTATCTTTTTGATTTTGGGAAGGAACTCTAAAGAGCCAAAGCAAAATGCAACGATTCAGCCTGGCACTATCTAAAATCTATTTAAATTCAAGATTTATTTAATTCAATGAATCTTTTCGAGTGCAATTTAATAACACACATACCAGACATATCTTGAGGGGATGCTTAAATTGAAATTTTGTTGCTTCATTTTGTGATTTGATTTCCAATTGAAATAGGACTAAATGTGGGCAAGCCATATACGCAATATACAAAACTAAGAAGATAACTCGTAACCACCCAAAATCCTAAATGGAGACTGCAGAAAGTAAATGTAACGTAAAGGCAACAAAAAAAAACGAAACGATTAAGAATAGTGTGTTTTTAATATACATTCAAAACATATAGTATATATACATGCAGATAATAATATACATTATATTATATATTATTATGTGTGCAAAAAATTAGAGAACTTTTTATATATATTGTCACAAGGCATACTAACAAGAAACAAAAATAAGAAAATTAAAAAAAAAAAATAAATAAAAAAGAAAACGAAGCGTGATTTGTTAGAAGTCATTGTAATTGTAAAACGTAAATGCATTTTAAATTCCTACATCTAGATGCAACATAAACAAATTACGAACTCATCAACAATAAAATGAAAAACAACAACGCGAAAACATAGTATAAACAATAAGTATGACTAACTCTGTTTCCTACGATTACAAAGTACCAATAACTATGGTAGTTGTGTGTGCGAATGTACGAATGCAAGAAGGCGTGAAAGTGAGAGAGAGAGTGTGTGAGTGTTTAGTTATAAATTTAATTATTTAAAATTACAATTAACGTACGATTAGTCAGCGGTAGTAAATGAATAATAAAAAACAAAAACCACATGAAACGACTGTAAAATAAGTTACGCAAAAATTGTATGATATAATTCTAATGTAACTAACGAACGAACCTTTTAGATTTTAGGCTTCGATGTGCAAGAAACGAATAAACTTTAAAAAGAACTACATTAATTTTAGCATTTATTTTTAATCCTTGTCTTAATCGTAGATTTTTTTTTTTTTCTTTTTTATTCATTTAAAACATTTTTCTCATATTCATCATGTTTTTTTAAGGCCTTAAAGCATAGTGGCAACATTACAATTATAATTATATTTCAGAGCATTTAAAAAGCATAATTTAATTAGAAACAATTTAGTTTATGGTGCCTACTATTGCCAATCTTACTTTTTGTATCAAAACTAATTGTTTTTATTGCTTACAGAGCCCAGCCCAGCGCATGCCACTCACTCGCATCCCACGCTCGCCATTAGCCACACCCAGAGTCAGAGCCAAAGCAGTGGCAGCGGCAGCGGCAGCTTCGAGCGCACGCCAAGCGAGACGGAGACGGTCACGGATCTGCAGACGTCGCAGTCATCGCAGGGTGTGATGGGCTCGAAGCGGAATCGCGTGCTCACTCGGCAGCCGCGTGTCAAGCGGGACAGCGATAGTATGTCGTCTAACAATCAAATATCTCCGGATACGGCGGCCACCACACTTGACTTTGATCCGTTCAATGCTGCAGGCACTACGACGGCCACTGCCAGGGATTATTCGACGCATCATCACCATCATCAGGCGGCTCATCATCATCAGCCACAGCAGCAACACCACCATCATCATCATCTGTTGACGGTGCCGTCGCGCATCGAACGCCATGCCTCGGAACCAGCACCGGGCATCGCATCGGGTAGTCCGCATCTGCTGAGCGTGCCCACAAGCACACCCTATCTTATCAAGCAGCATTCGGATCCGTTGCTACCGCGTCAGCACTCGTTGCATGCCACCGGCTCGGCGGGCATAACGGGCAGCAATCCGTTTGCACCATTGCATCGACAGTACTCGCATCCGTTGTCTGGCACAAATGCTGGCTATGTGCCGCCAGCGGCATTGCATCATCCACATCATATCTCGTTGCCCGAGTCAATTTATGCCTCTGGCTCGCCGCCGCCAGCGGGCTCATCGCAGTACCTAGTCCCCACCCGTGTGGTGACATCAAGTGAGACCGCCGCCACGCCCACCAACTCGAGTGGCACGCCCGTCTCGGTGGTCACTTCGCCAACGGCCGGACTCAACAGCAGCAGCAGTCGCCAGGCATTCTCGCCCACGTACGGCGGCAGCTCGGAGCCGACTCCCATTCCGGAACGACGCTCGCCGCACTCACCTCTGACGAACGTGATCGAGCGGAGCAGCAGTGCCAAGGTAGAGAACAAGTTGCGCAGCTCCAAGTCAACCGGCTCCAGCATTCATTTGCATCCGGGGTCAACGACGACGTCGGCAACGACGAGCGGTTCATTTGAGCATTTGCCCACGCTGCGCGTAAAGAACGAGGAACTGCAGCGTTCAGTGTCGTCGCCACAGGTAAACGACGACTATTCCCATCAATACCAGCAATATACATATCATATATCTTTATTGTAGACACATCGGGAAATCATTACGTTGGAGAATCCACGTTCTAGTCATTGTCCCGTCATACGGCCGGGTCCGGCGCTTGGCTGCAACTTCTGTTGGAACACCATCGATGGACATAATCGCATTTTGCGCCGCAAAACGAAATTTCACTGTCCAGAGTGTCAAACGAATTTATGCATTGTCCCCTGCTTCCAGGAGTATCACGAGCGGCTCAACAATGAAGCAGCCGCTGCCACCGCCGCCGCCAACAGCAGCAGTAACAATGAGAATCCTCAACAGTTGCAAGCTGCACCTGCTGGAGGCGATGGCAACTCGTATGCACCGGCTGGGGGAACTGGGTCTGGTCGGGTTTATACAAAAACCGAATCGATATAAGCCCTTAGTGCCATTGGCTTAATTTTGAACACACTCTCACACACACATATACATACATACACATTTTTGTATTTGTGACAGGACGAACCATGCCCTTTCACCCCCCAAACAAAAAAGAAAGAAATTATGAATGATGGGCATTTGTCGAATTTGTTGTTTGTCGCCAGGAGAAGATGTGTGTGTGCGCGCTGCATGACATTTCATGGCATTCACAGCACACTGCTTCATCCTGCATCGAAATTTTTAATTGTCACAGTCCCACTGTACTCTGTCTCATGCACGCCAAGTGCTGACAAGTACACGGACTGTTCATGCGCTTTTTCCAAAGTGCAGCAAAATTTGTTTTTGTAGCTGCGCCACAAATAAACTGGGCGCAGTGTTGTAAAGTACGCACATTCACATACAATATGTATGTATTTGTGCGTAGGTGGGAACACTTTTTAAAGTAATCACAGCCGAGCTCTAATTGTAAATTTTATTGTTGCATATGAATTGTATATGCATACATATATATTTGTATATTCTTGTACAAATTGAAAATATTAAAAAGAAAATTAAATGAAAGTAAAACGTGAAATAAAGCGTAAACTATTGAAGCTCGAATGAACAGTCTAGGTATTCAAAATAAAAAATCGTATACATGCATACAAAACACACACATACACACCTTACACTACATACTTAAGTAACTTAACTTCCCGCCAAAAAAAAACATTAAAAAACGAGAAACAACTTGAATTGAGAAAGCGTATCCAACGCTGCGCAGGCGCACGATTTTTTGAATAGGATAAAAAAATAACCTGGTAAACTAACAAACTTTTGTGTTAAATAAATGTTTCGCATATAATGCACATACATACATACATATATGTATATGCATCAAGAATGTGCGCATGTGTGAATGTCAAATATGTGTTGATAAGTGAAGTAATTTGTAAATCGCGAACCGAATTATTTTGAATAAAATTTTGGCAATGCAATGTTTTTAAAACAGGCGCAACTAACCGAACCGAAATACAAGCAAACTTAACGTAGTACTTCTCTTCTTAACTGATCTGTTAAGCATTAAACTTCATTATTGTGTAGGGCAAGACTATTACATACATACATATATCAAGAGTACAAAGTGAATGAAAGTAATGGAAGTTTGGAGACACATAAATAAACTGAATGCCAAGTGAATCAACGTAAAACTAAACAAAATATAGTAAACCATTTTATTGATCTTAGTTTTAGGAAGCGATT
Source organism: Drosophila albomicans (assembly GCF_009650485.2). Lineage (NCBI taxonomy): Eukaryota > Metazoa > Arthropoda > Insecta > Diptera > Drosophilidae > Drosophila > Drosophila albomicans. Next base: position 37,544,950 of record NC_047629.2, on the reverse strand, counting down.
GTGAAACTACTATCTATGTAACAAAATTGAATAATCTTGTTTAATACGACAACAGTGCACGCTTTTCAACTAATACTATAAAAGAATAGTTTACATTTGGCATTAATTTAAAAAAAATAATCGTTCAACAGATTTCACTGTTTAGAGCGTGCACTGTATTTATGTTTTGTGCGACGTGGGAACAGTTTACACATACTGTTCCCATTCACGAAAATCTATGCAGCTCATGAGATATATGTACTTATTAAGGCAATCACTCATGATGTTATACATAAAAAAAATTAAAAATGAAATTTAATTGGCGATTTTCAGATCGCAATTGCATATTTTATAGAACTTGACTTTGTCTATTTTCTTACTGGAACCTGAAGTTCAACTGCTAATTCAAAACAAACAAAAAAAAATAAAAGAAAGAGTTGCAACTTTATGTGGCGTGTCGTTATCAATAAATCACTGTTTTTAATTTTACAAGTTCTACATATCGTTTTTATTGATACCATTCTTTTTATCTAGTAACGCAATCTCTCACCATTCTATACGTAGAAGATTTTACTTCTTAGCTGCTGGAGCCTCGACGGCCTCAGCTGGGGGATTTGCATTACGGAAATTCGGAAACTGTTCCCATGGGGCCGCCAAATCAAACTTGCGGAACTCCTGAGCCAACTCCAAAGGTTCGCAGACAACGCGTTTCTTCTCATCATCATAGCGCAGCTCCACATAACCCGACAACGGGAAGTCGCGACGCTGTGGATGTCCCTCGAAGCCGTAATCGGTCAGAATGCGACGCAGATCCGGATGATTGGCGAAGAACACACCGTACATATCCCAAATCTCACGCTCATACCAGTTGGCAGCCTTGTGGACCTCACAGGCCGAGTCCAAAGGCGTCAGCTCATCTGTGTAGGTCTTGACACGAATGCGTGAGTTGTAGCGCAACGACAACAAATTGTAGATAACCTCGAAGCGGTATTTACGGCAGGGCACATCCATGCCAGCAATATCGATCAGGTTGGTAAACTGTGCCTGATGGTGATCCTTAAGGAACTGCAGCACCGGCACAATGCCCTCGGGTGCTATGAGCACTTCCAATTCATCACCAGCGGTCAATTGCACTTTCTGCACATACTTGGGCAGGCACTCGGCCACATAGCGACCAAAGTCAGAAAGATGGCTGCGAGCTACTGCATCTGGTTTGCGCACCGTTGCTGCACAAACAAAAAAAGTTATTAGGCCATATTGCAGAGTATATTCCTGTTTAGCTATACTTACGTTTCTCGGGTGCCTTAGCATCGACGGGCGCAGTGCTCGCCAAACGCAGAGCAGCTGTTCCAGCGGGTGCCACTGCATTAAAGAAAGAATAGTTCAGTAATTTGAAGTAATTGTCAGTATTGTTTATTTACCATGCCGGGCCGTCAAAGCGACCGTGGCAATTCTGGCACTCAGATTCCTAATTAATGCGGCCATACGCTCGATTTGTTGAAATATTTGAGTGCAAATCCAATAATCTGCACAATATTTTTATGTAATAACAAAAACGTCAAGCTGCCAGTGTTGGACAATTTTTTGAGTTTAGTGAACTAGATCTTGCCGTTGACAATAATAATAAATAATTTTTGAATAATACTAAAAACAATTGGCAAACATTTATTTAATTTATCTACGTATTGTAATTAACATAAGTTGGAATTTTCAAACTGATTTTAATCACAAACATAACATGAACTTGTCTTGTTCCGCAGTTCATGTTCCACTGTTGAACTGCAAACATACAGAGTTGCCATTACTGGTAATGCTAAATAATTGTTGACATCTTTGCGGTAGTGGGAAAAATAAATTCAGGACAGCATTTATGAATTGTATTTATTGATTTATTTTTATTGTGATTTGGATTCAGTCATTTAAATAAGTCGAACTGCCTCTTAAAAATATTTTTTTGCTACAGTGGCAACACTGCGTGCTCTCCATTTTCGCGTTTCGCGTTTCGCTGCGTGCCCTGGAATAGAATAGAATCAGATTTGTGGAAAATAAAACACAACAAACGAAAATGGTAATGGATTTTGGATTTTGGAACAAGCGCCAAACACAAACAAAACAAAACAACAAACCAACAATTTGATTTATTTTCGCTTCTTGCAGAATCATCTCAAGTGGATGGGTCACTCGTCCACAATTATGGATATACAGCGTGTTCTGCTTAACCAGCAGAGCAACAATCAACAATGTGAAGTCCTTCTGGTAGCCAAAGATGGCATTAGTGTGCGCGCTCATCTCTTCGTGCTCAGCACATGCAGTGATCTCATGCGCAATCTACTAGTTGACTTGCCTGTCGGTCAGGAGGCCACCGTCATTCTGCCTGACATACGCGGTGAGCTACTTGAGAGCATGCTGTCGTTTATCTACATGGGCGAGACGAGTTTGCCTTCAGCGCTGCTCACCGAATTCCTGGAGGCCATTAACCTACTGGGCATTAAATCTGCCATCAGCTTTGAAACGAATCCCACAGCAATAAGCACGGCAAGTGTCGTGAGTGGTGCAATGGCTTTGGAGGCTGCCAAGTCCATAAGTGGCTTACATATTGCCAATACTACACTGATGCAGGAAGAGGACGAGGAGGAGGAAGAGGTTGCCAATGTAGTGGTGGGCAAAATGGAAGTGAGCAACAATGTGCTGAATGATCCACAGCAGCAACAGCAGCAGAGTCAACAACAGCATCAGCAGCAGGATGGCGCCAGATCGCTTGAGTTTCTCGATGTCTACAGTGACCAGCCGAAAATAACATATTCCATTGAGCACATGGGTGGCACATCGAGCGGCAATCAATACATTCTAACCGAGAATACGGGCACATTTACCATCACACAATCAGCATCGTCGGTGACTAAGTTGGCTGGAGCCACAACTGTTGTAGATGCTGTGACCGGCGATGAGTTGGCTGTTGATGATGCCGAGGCTGATGTTGATGATGGTGAGCACGATGAGAGTGAGTCGCATCTGATCGAAGAGCATTATGTGCCCTCGGCTGGTCCTTTGATCGAAATGAGTGGGGATGCTGATGTAGAAATGAATGAGGATGCTATGCATGAGGAGGATGTGGGTGACGTGGAGGATGAGGAGGAAGATGAAGAAATAATGGATGTTAAGCCACGTAAATCGCAGTTGGACTTGAAACTGGTCAAGACCCGAGTGCAGCAACGTCCGCAGCCAGCTGCAAAGGCATCCAAAAAAACAATGACCAAACAACATCAACAGTTTGCAGCACTTAAAAAGGAAATCAAGGACGATATCAACGATGCACTTGAACTTGCAGCAGTTGCGGTACTCCATGAGGGTCTTAGTCTGCAGAAGGCTGCGGATCGTTTCGACATATCGAAGACAGTGTTGTGGCGTCGTGTGCGCTCCAATCCCGCCTACATGCGTATTAAGAAAGAGAAGCCATCGCTATCAGAGGCATATGAACGTCTCAAGAATGGTGATTCACTGAAGAGTATCAGCCAAGATCTGCGGATTCCTATGTCCACGTTACATCGTCACAAGGTGCGACTTGCGGCCCAAGGTCGTCTGCCCGAGTTTGTGGCTTGTCGCAGACGTGACAGCACGCCAAAGGACGAGCTACGAGAAAAGCTGGCCAAAGCGGTGCATGCCTGCATCAATGGTGGCATGTCACAGAATCATGCGGCGAATCTCTTCGAAATACCCAAGAGTACACTCTGGCGTCACTTGCAACGCCGCGTCACAGAGGCTGAACGTAAGGTCAAGGAGGAGCAGGAGGAAGACGATGAGGAGGATATTTTAAGTTAAGATATTACTACGTAGATTTTATGTACACATTTATTACATAGTTCTCATCTTAAGCTAATTATATTCTATGCATATAGTAGCAGTGTTAATCCATCATTTAGTATTAAGTTTCATTATTTTTTAAAATAATGTTGACAAATTACAATTAGAATTTATGTTTTTTTTCCTATTTGACTGGGTTTTCAATGTTCCGAAAGACGAAGAATTTATTGTAAATAATACTGTCCTATCCTGTTTAGGCTTGCCCCTAAATCTTTAGCTATACTATTCGAGCTAGATTTGACCTTCTGATTAAAAATTGAAATAATTCGAGAGTCTTTTAATTCTGAAACCTCAAAACTGAATGTTGAAGTAAGAAAATTTTCAGATGTATTTAAAACTTTATTCCTTAACGAGCAGCAGCATTAAAATTTAAATAATATTTAAAAACCAACGATTTGTCTTCACTTGTGATGTAGCAGCCCTGGTAGTCATGTCTCACGCCGGTAGCTCTATCGATAGGCAGCATAGTTATCGATACCACAATGACTGCCGGTTTGTTGAGCAGGTTCGAAAAAGTGCTTTATTTTTTTGTTTACATCGTCTACATTGTTATTGGATTATATAAAATCTATGTGTTACGTGATCGCATCGTGAGCTCCTCCCAATCCCAGTATAATTTCGTCAAAGGCTGGTCATTGCTGCAGCGCAGCAACAACGAGGTACGATTGCGAGATGCCAGCAACGATGAATTGGAGAATTTCGGTGATTTTATTGTCGTCTTTTGGCCATTCTACCTGTTGCATGCAATCGTGAGTTCCGTCTCCCGTTGGCGGTGGCCACATCTGCAACGACATGGCTACATTGCAGTCAGCAGCTTGGCACTGACTCTCAAACTGCACTGGTCCTCCCAGCTCATGTTTGTGGCGCTGCTGCTTAGCTATTTCCTAACAGCGCAGCGCCGCTCCAAGCGATTTACATGGTTGCTGTCGGCAATTTGGCTGGGTATCATCAATGTGGCCAAAAACAATCAATGGTGGCTGGATCAAGTGGGTTATGCAGAGTACGTGATGCTGATTGTGACTCTCTCCTGGAGTGTGTTGCGTGGGTGCAGTTACTCGCTATCTAGACGTCGGCAGCCGGATGATATTGTTGATTACTTAAGCTATGCCATGTACTTTCCCTGCCTCACCTATGGACCGTTCATTAGCTATGAGCGCTTTAAGCGTGTGACAGCTGTTCCAGCTCAATCGTCTGCTCAGCAATGGAAGCGCTTTCTAGTGGCCCTGTTGCGCGTGGGCTTCTGGTGGCTTCTAATGCAATGTGCCCTACACTACCTCTACATACACTATTTGGCACGCGATGTGCGCGTGGTGGCCATGATGGATTCGGTGTTCTGGCAACATGCAGCCGGCTACTTTATGGGACAGTTCTTCTTCCTGTACTATGTAGTCACCTATGGACTCGGCATTGCCTTTGCGGAACACGACGGTATCGCAGCACCGCAACGTCCACGTTGTATTGGCCGCATACACTTCTACTCGGACATGTGGAAGTATTTCGACGAGGGACTCTATGAGTTTCTCTTCCAGCACATTTATGCGGAACTGTGTGGACGAGATGCATCTATAGGCGCCAAGTTTGGGGCCACAGCTTTGACTTTTGGCTTTGTATTCATTTGGCATGGCTGCTACACTTATGTGCTCATATGGAGCATACTCAACTTTCTCTGTCTGGCGGCGGAGAAGTGTTTCAGAGCCTTCATCGCCATGCCCGCATATCAACGCTGGTCACTTGAGCACTTTGGCGAAGGTGGCGCCCAACGTGTGTATGCCTTGCTGGCTACACAGCTCTTTATACCGGCTGCGTTCTCCAATGTGTACTTCATTGGTGGTCAGGAGATTGGAGATGTGCTGATGCGCGGCGCCTATTTGAGTGGCGTTGGCAACTATGTGGCCTTGTGCTTCTGCAGCTACTGCTTCTTCCAGTGCTCTGAGATGTTGCTCAGCGGGACAAGCAACAGGAGACTCAAACAATCTGATAGACTGTAAAGCTGCAGCTTAACTACTTGTATATACTTAACAATCAGGGACCGAAATGATATTTTCATTATCTTTGAAGAAGAAATCCTAATCTTTGTAATTAATAATGATAAATTGAATGATTTTGGTGTAAAACATTTTATTATACTAAGAATGTAATTTTCTAACCGGAAAAGTCATTATTTCGGTGAACACTTAAACTATTCGGGTTTATTCGCCTTAGTCATACAATCTTTTTGTATATTTAACTATACAGTATTGAAGTCAACGATTTATTAAATATGTATAATAGCATAAAGTTTAATAATTTAATTACTACCGCCATCAGTCTCCTGCCAATCCAACCATCTAGTCTGGGTGCACGTCGATTGAAAGTTCTCCAAGAACTCGTCCAGCATCTCGTCGCAGGTCTGCGTGTGCTGTGTATTGTACAAACCATCGGAGCAATGTGTCTGTGTCTGGATGTGCGACAAGCCGAGCTCCTCGAACAGTTCATCACAGGTCTGGGTGTGCATGTGTGCCGAGGTTTGCAGACCAAAAATTTGATCTTGCTCCGGGTAAGCACCATAATTTCCATTTGCTGCATTCGTGTTGTGCTCTTCCTCTTCCGGCTCCAGATCCAGTTCTGTCATAGTGCCTTGATGATGGCGATTATCGAGCGTTTGGGTTTGTATATTGCGCAGCTCCTCGAACAATTCATCACAGGTCTGGGTATGCATGTGTGCCGATGTCTGCAGACCAAAGATATGATCTTGCTCCGGGTAAGCACCATAATTTCCATTTGCTGCATTCGTGTTGTGCTCTTCCTCCTCCGGCTCCAGATCCAGTTCTGTCATAGTGCCCTGATGATGACGATTATCGAGTGTCTGGGTTTGTATATTGCGTAGCAGTGGCGCCAGCACCTCATTGTGCATATCGAGTGTGTCCAGATCGACGTCGTCGGTTTGCGTTTCCATGTCGCGTAACAGACGCTCCACTTCCTCGTCCGTGAAACTGGGAATGGGCAGCTCGTTGGCGTTGTCAGGCGGCTCTACATGGGCATCTACATCTTCTAGCTGGACCACATGTTCGTCAGGAGCATTCACCGGCAGCTGTAGCACATAGGGAATCTCTATAGTGGGCAGGTAATAAAAGGATGATTGCAATAGTGGTGCAGCGGGTTGAATGATTTCCTCGCATTGCTCAGGCTTTATTGTAAATTTCGCTGCATCCTCTGTTTGCTTCTGTAATCTCTTCCATGCTTGCAGCGTGGGCAACGCAATTTTGGATGAGGAAACCTTTGAACTGGAGGATTCGTCGTTGTTTGGTGTCTCAAAGTGACTCTTGCGCCTCATATGGGTTTGCAGGCCCGCCTTGCTGCTATAGGTGAGTCCGCATATGGGACATGGATAGGACGAGCAGCACTGATGCTTCTCTAGATGACGCTCGAGCAGAAAAGTTTCATTGCATTCGTTGCATTTGAATTCCTTGAGCATGTGAATCTTTTGATAGTGTTGTCGTAGAAAACGTAAGTTCGTAAATCCCCGACTGCCTGGACGATCAGCGTTATAGATGCATTTCTCGGCTGGACAATGATAACTGGTTATTTCTGGGTGGTTGTTGCTTGTGGTGTTTAGTTTGTGACGTCGTCGGAGATGCAGTTGATAGTGACTTTGGTTGCCGAACACCTGATCGTTGCACAGTTCGCAGCGGTATTGGCGTTCTGGGAGCAACGCGGCTACATCTGGAGTAAATTTGTTGGACATAGGCGCGACAAAAACATTTCATCAATCCCAAAATAAACAAACGTAAGTGACTAGTGTGGCCGCCGGTTTAAAGTTAAAATATACCATGTCGACATTCTTAAATATACTGTTTACTTTTATAAATATAGTGTTTACTTTAATGCTTAAAATGTTTAAAAGAGAAAAATCTTATTTTTCTAAAGATTTGTGCTTAATAAGAAATTAAATTCCACGGTTTCTAATAATCAATCAGAAGCGTGATGCTGTGCAGCCCTTTTTTTAAATCTCAAATGAGATTGAAGGCATTGAAAATTATATTTTTATTGTTTCTCAATTATTTTTGACTCAAAATAAAAGTTTTTTTAACGAGGCGTTCGGTTTGTTTCATTGAACAAAAATATGTGTTTTTACCAAAACTTAAAAAGCTGTTTTGCGCCAATTGTAACAAGCTTGCCAATTTTAGGTCATTTTTATTTAAAATGGCGTTGTGCCACAAATAATAGGCGGTAACACTATTAATCAGTTAGCGTGTCGTCGCCTTGTTGTGGTGCGAAAGTTTTTGCCCAGTTTTATATTTTGAAGGTAAAGAATAACTTGCATTTGCGTAATTAAAAAAAAGTGTTAAATTAATTGTGAGCAAAGGCAAGGGATCTCTTTGTGAAGGGTGTGATTCCCAAACAACTACAACAAATTGCGTGTTTAATAATAATTAAAATGTATATACATATGTGCGCTCTTTAGTGTACGTATGTGTATGTGCGACAGTGACTACATCCAATATACATACATACATATACATATATAATTACATACATTTATATATAAACATTGTTCATCTTAATGAATAATGATATGTAGATATGTACCTCTGTATGTATAGTATTATCATATCCATCAGCTGGATATAGAAACAAGTTATGTACTGCAAAGAAATTTCGCCAGAAAACATTTTTGAATGTACATACATATATAGCGAAATTAAAGTGAGCGCTGAATTTTAAACGTAAATATTTGCATATATATACACATGTGTGTTATTGTACCAGTGTGTTGGCAGTATTAGATGGTAAATAATCACAAAATCCACGAAAAGGTGAAAAGCCTTCCAAAATGTATGATAACGAGTGTCAAAAATTCCCCAAAGCCGTCTGCAACAACGGAATATAATTAAATATACTCTGTACATTTCAGTTGCGGAATGTCAACATACAGAGACCATTATATACATACATATAAATGTTTGTATATAAATATATATTGATACGTGTGTGTGTGTATATTTATGTTAATTCATAACGTGCACTTGTCTTCGATTATAGCTTGACGTCATCTTCAAGACAGTCGCATTAACATCTGTTTGATACAAACGCGTTCAACCACTTTGGATGGTTGTTGGCGCTATTTCTTGGAATTGACATCAAAATAACAAGCAAAAATTTGCGAATAACATGCAAGGGCATAAAAAGTCCTTTTTAAATTAGTATTAGGTGTGGCAACACTTTCATCGGAGGATCAAGTGTAATATTGCAATTTTCTGAGGTGGGGCAACACTGTCATAACAGATGAATTACCTATGAATTTACTCATTGATAATAGTTGGGAACTCCCGCAACCAAAAGTATAATTACATTAATAACAATGAACTGATTTATGAATTTGTTTTTTTTTTTTCAAATAAACCATAATATTTTAACCTGGCAATGAATGGTCCACCTATGCCTATTTTAGTTTTTGCTCAATGACGTCACAGTTGTGAAATGAGAGCAAAATCCCATTCTATTTATTGTTGTACTATGCTCAAAGCGCGTACGTTTTTATCGTGTTTGTATCTTCAGGTATCTGAGCATCACAAATTTTCGTTCACTGTCTGTGCTGTCTGAGGTCGCCATTTGTTGCTTTTTTTTTATTTAATTAAGACACAACAGAATCAACAACAGCAGCTGCAACAACAATAAGTTCGAGTAACAAACACAAATTCAAAATCCAGCTCAATTTAACTCAATTTGTCGGCCGTTTTTGCACGGTGCCGCTAATTGTATTAACGTATTTTGCGAATCAAATCGGCTTTAGGGTTTAACATATAAATATATGTAGGTTTATTTACTGATTGCGCTCTGACGACTGTTGCAATACACTTAATATCGCCCACCGTTAAATAGGCAATGTTGTAAATGGCAATCGCCATGTTCTATCTTAGACCAAAACCTGTTCTGCATTTTACAACACTTCCGCTTGCAGTTCCTGTTTGGGTGGCGAAAGCCGTTGGCGGATACCAGGGCTACACTCTTATTTGAATTGTTTGCTGTCTTTATTAATTGCATTTAATGTAGCGCAAGTTGTTCTTGAATACTCGTGTTCGTATCTCAACAAACAAGCGCATAACTCGACTCTTTGACTAATTGATGTACGCCACAGACAATGTAAATACAAGTCCACTGACTGCGACGTCAATGTTTGCTTCAATTGCAATTGTCACATGATGACGCCAAGTGTAGTGAAGAGCAAAGTCGTAACGAGACTGAAATGACCTTAATTGCAATAACAATATTGATGTGAATTTAATGGGCTGCAGGGCTCAGGATATTAAGTTCTTGTGGTTCTTATGTACATACAGTGCGCATCGCGTAGAACTTAATGAATCTTGGCACACAAAGAGCGTGGCCTTGCTCTCTGTTGTTGTTTCTGATTCTGTTTCGGTATTCCGTAAAGCGTGCAAATAAATAAAATCGAGCAGCTTTCTCTTTCACGATGAATCATCTACAATGAAGGGGAGCTATTTTTAAAATTTGTTTGACTGCTACGTATTGAACACGAATTTTGTTTGGCAACTTTTAAGAGAATTTTATTTTATATCTGCAGCTCTTGACGCAACTGCATTTAAAGGACAATATGGACAAGTCTTCGGGCAGTGCGCCACCATTCACATACGTTCCACCGCCATCGGCACCACCATCTTATAATGAGGCTGTTGGAGGAGTAAAGCCGGTGGGATGGACCCACGTTATCACGCCAACTGCCGCCCCGACAACCGCAAACACAAATATATTGACGACCGTGGTTCCCATTGGCCGCTCACCGACACACATGATATGCCCTTCATGCCATGCGGAGATTGAAACATCGACACGCTCGGAACCGGGCATGATTGCCTATATATCTGGTTTTGTAATCGCATTGCTTGGGTAAGCATCTCGATTCGTTGCGAATCGATTCAACCACATTTGGTGGACACGTCGTCTTAACGAGAATCTTTGTTAATTACAGTTGCTGGATGGGTTGCTGCTTTATACCTTGTTGCATTGACGATTGCATGGACGTGCATCACACTTGCCCCAACTGCCGGGCGTATTTGGGACGTTATCGCCGATAAATAATTACACTGCTTCGCTTCGCACTTCTGCCACGTACATCGGAACGCCACGCACACACTGTGAGAAAGATATTTACACACCTACAAATGCGAACGGAGAATGATGAATGGGAATAAAGAGTAGAATTAAATTTAAGTGGTTGTTTTACCCTTTTTTTTATTTAATTTTGTAGTAATTTCTCTTGAACTCCAGATACCCCAAAAAAACGAAAAGGGAATTCAAGCGCTTCCCTCTAATCTTACGCTAATCTTTTGCTTATATGTATGCTCAAGCTCTGTGCACGTTACTGGTAACACAATTATAATTTATTGGTTTACCATTAATAAGTTCTTTAAATTGTCAGAGATATGTGTTAAGTACTTAACAATATGTTCATATTCAAAAATGTTTGAAACGTGCCTCTAATTTATGGGCAATGTATAGTAAATAAATGCAAAATATTCCGTACCAAAAAGAAATAATTGGCAGCTGAACTAAACAATTAATTTCACTTAATATGTAAATAATTATCCAATTGGTCCGACGTATTAAATTCAGATTAATATTGTAAATCCCGAGAAAAAAAACTGTCTTGAAATCTCACACATTGATCCCCGAATATTTGATAATAATAATTGTAATAAATATATTTATTTACCAACGACGGGAAATCGTAAGCACAATTTTGTAATTTTACGAAAAGACAGACAAAAAACAAATAAAAAGAAATATTTTTTAAATGCACCTGCAATGTCTTCAGCTAAAACGCATTATTGTATATGTATTGAGAGGATCCGTTATAACAATGTATGTCGTCTAATCTTTTGTAATAATAAAAAACGTAAAATAAAATGTAGAGCTTTTTACTCAAATGACCGACGACGGAAAGTGTTGGCGGAGAACTCAATTTAATAGTAACTGTTCAAAAAATAACATTTGATTGATGACAGCTTAATTCAACTGGAGGCACATGACCATGGTAATGAAGAAATTGTTAATTCCGTAACAATCTACTATGCAAATTCCATAAATGTATAGCAAATGAATACATTTCCAATTGTCGAAATAAATTGCAACAATTGACGCCTATAAATAAAAGACGGTTGTGTTCATGTTCTCTATTTATAAATTGTATTCTTTGTATAATTGTAGTTCGTTAGTTTCGCATAACATACTCTTATTAACACGTTCGCTCCCCACTTTCCATATCGGAGCTATCAATTTAATTCATTTATCATTATCATTTAACATTGTACGATACACCACGCACATACTATACTTATGTGTAAATAAACAATTAATACGTCACACACTGTTTTACTTTTTTTTTGTCTGCTTCTGTTTCGGTTTCGGTTTCTGTTTAAATTTCTTATGTCTGTTAACATTTCTCTTGTGGTGTATTTCTTTGTTTAAATCATTTCTCTTTGTAACACGATTAACATACTCGTACATATATCTATTTGTATATATCTCTATATATATATTTATTTTTATTTATTGCATGCGATTTTCCGTTGAATTTGTTAATTGTTAAACTCTGAAGAACGGAACACGCTCGTCGCTTGTCGGTGTAAAAACTTAAATATACGAAAACTAAATGCTAAAACTAACCATATACAAGTATGTATGTATGTCTGTGTGTGTGTGTGTGTATGTATTGTATAAACAGTTTTCCAGTTAATTATAGTGTAAGTAGTATTAGTTTATTCATTCATTTTTAATGCTTCTGAATTGTTAACATTGTTCACCACGTTTTCATTTTATTTTGTTTGTTTGTTTGTTTTTTGCTTTTGTATATATGCATATGTATTTGTATTTGTATCTGTATTTGTATTTTATTTATATTGTTTATCTCTCTGGGTTTTATAATCTGATTTATACATATATATGTTTTTAATTTTATGAATGCGTAACGCCTTAAGGTAATATTTTAGTTGCCCATTTATTTTTGTTGATAGGTTGATTTGCTTTTCAAGTGTCCGCACTTTGTTTCGAATTTTGTTTTAAAAATCATTTAAAATTAACAGCGATTTGGCCATAATACTCGATAGCCTTTGTTTTTTGTGTGTTAACTCTCTAATTAAAAGCTGAAGCTCAATGGTAAATATTGGCTATTTACAGTGGGGTACATAGTTGAAGTTGAAGAGTTTTGAATTGAGCTTAGACAATGGGAACACCGGCAGAATTGGATGTGGCTTTGGCATTTTTCACCAGGCAGGACTGTGAGTTGTTTCCCATGCTCGAGCCATCGAGGCTATCCAGATCGAGTGCCGTGTCAATCATGGTGGTGTCATGCAGCATACGCAAACGATCCGCTGACTTGGCCTGCTCAGCGCCATCTCCCGCCGTCTTTCGATGCTGATGATGATGACCGCCGACGCCCACAAAGGAAGCGCTCACCGGATCATCCAGATCGAGATCATCGCTGAGCAACGTTGATGACAGCACTGTCGTGGCCTGCAGCTGCTCGGATTGCTGTCGCTGCTGCTGTTGGGCACGCTCATCAATGATGTTCGAGTAGACATGCAGAGTGGCATCTGTGGGCGTTGAGTTTGCAACCTGCGGCACATTGCTGTACATGTTCTCCGTCTGGGAAACGGACTTGGCAAGCGGATGTTGGTCACCGTTGATGGCAGCTGCGAGTAGCGCAGCACCGGACGACGACTTGTGGTTGTCGGAGAGCGGTGAATTAACGACCGCTGCATCAAAGTCGACGTCAAAGAGATTGCTGTAACTGCCACTGCGGTTGCGGTTGCGCATCTCACGCGCCTTGCTCGAGGCAGCGATGGCGGCCACGGCAGCAACCACCTCGTTGCCGCCCACCACAACAACATCAGCATTGTCCAGCTCATCCTCACTGCCTGCTGCCGCCAGCTGATTCTCATAGGCCAAATCGCCGACACCGATGCCGCCTCCAGTTGAGGCGCCGTTGGACAACTGTCGCTGTTTGTGGTGCCGGAATTGACGGCTCTGTGTTGCTGTCTGCTGGCTGTACGACGGCATATCCATTTGGGCCAATGGAATTTCGTTGTCAACTAGCTGGGCTAAACTATTGGAATTACCTGTGAATGAGAAAGCGACAGGAGAGAAAGAGAGAGAGAGAGGGAGAAGCAGAGCACATAAGTGCACGATTAGTGAGTGAAACATTTATTGCATTTTCAATAAATTGCATACATAATTAATGTGAAACATTTAAAATGTTAAAAACTCTCATTACAACAAATTTGACAACTAATTAAAAATTCAATTCGTATTTCAATTTCGAGATACGAGTATTATTTTTGTTTTTTTTATTTTGCTGTGGGTGTTTGTGGGTATAGATAGATTTTTGTGTGTCGTTGTTGCTGTGACTGTTTGGTGGCTTTTGTTTTTAGCTGCGGGATTTAACAACAAACTATGTATTTTGAAATACGCAACAAATTGTAAATGCTGAAAAAAAGGTGGCAAATTATAAATGAACAATAAAATGTAATTAAAATATACTTTGGCCGCACAAAACTCAAACACAACTCAACTGGAAACGAAATGTGCGAAAAATTATTATTATTATTATTTTGACAGGCGGCGGCGTTTATCCTTTTTGTTTTTTTGGAGCTGGGGAATTCACATAACTAATTAACATAATTAAAAATACATAATCCAGCTTGATAAGCACTTAAATCAATAATTAGCCAATGCAAATAATAAAATAGATATTTATGTGATATGGTTTCATGTTTGGTATTGTTGTTTCTTCTATTTTTTTTGGTCTCTAAAATGAATTACACTTTTTTTTTGTAAGCCTAATGAATGTGGTGTCAATTGGAACACATGCTTAAATAGTTTTCAATTTACTAATAGGTATTAAAATTTTAATTTGCCAATGCATAAATAAACTGATAATAAAAAACTTTGCCAAAAATGTAACATGATTTTTAAATATGTTTCGGATGTTCGTATACTTGATATTTATATATAGATGGCTGAGTGGTTGTTGAATTGTTTTGTATTTAAGCAAATAATAAACTGTTTTGGATTTTTTGCTAACATTTTTTTAGGAACTAAAGTTTAAGCAACAAAAGGTAGCTTGGAAATGATATCGAGATTGAATGTACAGGGGGAATTCTGATTGAAAGAATATTCCGCATCAAAATACTGTGGTAGTACTTGGAGTACAATCTCTGCTCTTGAAATTAAGGTAAGCGTTGATTAATTGAATTTTATTTTACCATTACATTACGTGTACAACAACAAAAACGTTTAATGTTTATTACTTTATGTGTGTTTTTTTTACTTGAGGCAACTCACCCAATTGAGCCATATAACGCATTTTGTTAGGTTTTACTCTAGTTTTAAGCGGCCCACGAAAGCTTTCACTCAATTGCGTTAAAGTTTTTTTTGGTTTTGGTTTTTAGATAAATTACAAGACACAAATTTTTTATGGTATTTGGTTTTTTTTCGTTTGTTTGGGTTGTTCCATAGTCAAGTTAAATTGAAAGATATAGAAAAGAGTTTGGCATTAGTGTGTGCGCGAGTGTGTATGTGTGTGTGTGTGTGTAAAAGGAAGGTGTGTTTATTTGCTTGACTTTTCAATTCATGTGATATGAAATGATATCACGCAACTGGAACTCAAACAAGGCGGCGATTGACAGCGAACTAGAAGAAGCGCACAACTTTTACAAAATGGCGTCCAAATTCGACTGCCGCTGTGTGCACGTGTGTGTGTGTATGTGAGATAGTAGACTTGTTTCAGTGTGTACACTCGAGATCTTCACTTCAGTGTCAGTGTGTACATAATTGTATATCTCAATTCTCAGTGTGTACATATGATGCGTGTGTAGGAATTAACTCTAGTTTTCTCTCTTAGTGTATACAATTCGTTACTTGATTTCCAATTTAATTCGTTAACATTTCAATATGCTTTATAGCGTACATTTATTGCCCAACATTTAGGTATAATTATTTATATATATGTGTGTCTGTTTGTCTGTGTGTGAATGTGTAAGTGTCTTCAGTTTATTATTCAATACGTATGCATTCGTTTCATAACTTTTCCATTGCTAAAAGGAACTCATTTATGTATATATAATATATAATCTTTATATATATATCATTTTCATTAATATATATGTGTATATATATATTGTTTATGGTTAACATTGATAGCCTTTAAGACTGGGCACAAGCTAATGCTTCCAATGTGCCGTTTTACAGTAAGCCGACTTATTGTTCTAAATTAAGTAATTATCATTTCACTTAAAATCCAATGCGTTCTCTTCAGTATCGAGGATTAGCTCTATTTTTTTGGTTTTCGTTTTTTTTTAACATTTACAACTAGTTTATATATTTGTTTATGTATAAATATTTGTCTCTCAGTTTTAACATATTTATTTATGTATTTTCTTATTTTTTGACATATTTGCAGTCACTTGGCAATTTGATACCTAATAAATATCCAATATTTTTGTTTGCATTACAATGCCAATGCATCTGTTTAGTTAGTAAGACTAGACTTTGTTGTTTTGTTTTGGTTTCTTTTAAAATTACATATCTATTAAAATTGATATCAAATTCTTATTGAATTTATATTTTTCGATTCGTAAAAAGACGAAATGAAAGTACGTTAAACAAAATGTTTTTTTCTTTGACTTTTTCTCTGGTTTTGTTGTCGATAAATGGCAGTTGTTTGGCTATTCAATTTATTGTTTGCTAACTTCATAAATGTGTGTAATTGTCTGTCTGTCGCTGTGTGTTTACATTTTTTCTTCATTTTAATTTTTTTGAAACCTTACAAATTAAATTTTCAACTAAATTGCACAAGTGACTGCCGGCAAAATCAAGGGCTAAATACTCGTTATTCAACACAAATTAAAAGTCTCAATTCACTACGAACCAAGCTCAACATGCAAAGGTCGTGGCAATGGATTTGCTCTCTTCTTAATACCCTTGCAGAGGATTTTGTCATTAGATTGGAGTCAAGTTGAAGAAATCGATGATAAACCTCTTTAGATAAACACACATATTTAAGTATCAATATAGCTAAGCCTGTTTTGTGGCAACTTCCCTAGTTTTTATTGTTCATTTCAACTCATTGTAAAGTTGTATTGTAAGCAAATGTATAATATATTAGAATGGATCGGATTGGCTTCCTTTTTAGCATTCTATTATATACTTATAAAAAACTGCGTGCTTGACTGACTGATTGATTTCTCAAAGCTCAAATTGTAAGAGCTAGGAGGCTGAATTATTAATTGAGGTTGTTTTCGAAATTTGATCGTGTTCAGCGGTTTTTTCTTAAATATTATTGATTTTGCAACGAAGTAAGTTTTTTCCCAAATTTCATTTTGCAATAAGACTGGGAAGTTCTAAACGTCTTATATGAACGGTAAGAGTTAGAAGGCTGCAATTTTGAAGTAAAATTGTTTACGATTTAATTGTGATCCTCAATTCCTTTCGTAATTGTATAAAAACTCATTGTTTTTTGAACGGAGTAAGCTAATTTGTGGGCTTAGCTTTCTTATTTTTAATAATCCCCTGTCTGCAAGAGTATTTTATCTTCGATACGCCGAAGCTGTAATTTTCTGTTAGCTTTAGGTTTACTTTACTTTAGTGTGGATTTGGTTTTGGTTTTGGTCTATTCGCTATTGGAGGTGGCGGCGTCGGGATATGGACTTTTAACATTTATATATATTGTATGTATATAGACTTTGGTATATACACAAGTGTTTGTGAGTGTGTGTGTGTGTGTAGGTGTTTCGATTAGTTGCTGCGACAACTGAAAAATACTTGGTCACACTGACGCTCCGCTCTCGTGTTGGCAGTAGGCGGTGCGACAGCGTGGTTCCTTCTGGCCTATGATTTAGGGTGCTAAATAAACGCAAAAGTTTGTATGAACCAAGTTTTTATAAAATTTACAAAGGGGAAGCTACACGTACTAGTTAGGAAGAGCGGGGCGGGGGGTATTTCAACAATTTTGGATCACAAATCATAAGGCAAACGCGACTCTTTCTGCTGCAACTACGCGTGCACAAATTCAAGAAATAATACAAATATAAAATGCACTACAATTAATTAATTAGCTAGCCTAATTATAAAAAAGCGCGACACACGGAAGCCAATTGTGAAGTTGTACAACTATTTTGTCTTGTTGATATTTTTATACGTATATCATTATCAGACGAAATTTGCGAAATAAATTTCCATCGAGCAGCATTAGGAATCGAAGGCATTGCGCCAAGTTTCCGCCGGAGAATCGACATCGACATCGACGAATTGAGCGCCGTTTTATTGTTTAACAACCAATCAATGACTGAGACTACGCAACAGCCGATGATGTAAATGGTTTCGATGGCGATGCTGATGATGATCGAAATGATGATGGTGGTGGTGGTGCTGGTGGCAGTGTTGAAGACGAATGCTTGTTGCGGTTTGCGAGCTGCGTACTAGGACGAATCACTGCCCGCGGCATCCTCGATAATCGAATTGAGATCGATGTTGAAAGAGTACTCATAGAGATTGGAGTAACGATCGCGCTCCTTCCACGGCGACCGATGATTCATATAAAGATTTCGTTTACTAACACGAAAGATCTGGCTGTCCTTGATCGACTGATCGTCGTCGCAGGGTTCGCCGCCACCGCCAAAATCACACTCTCGAATAGTCAACCGGTTCGTCGGTGACTTCAGCTCAAACATCACCTCCTGATGCTTGTACCGCGTGCGCATGGGCAACGGATGATAGCCGGCAATGTTGACCTTCTGTGAGTCCACCGATTGCGTCGACTGCCGACGCATGCCACGCGCCGACTTGGGGAATGGATAGTTACGCATCAGATTCGAGTCGGTGCTGCGTTGCGGGGAATAGTATTTGAAGTCCGTCGGTGCCGGTGGCTGTGGGGCCGACGTCTGTATGGTCGTCACGGTGCTTTGGCTGCCCGAGATCGCTGCGCTGCCCTGCAACTGCAACGTCGAGGGGCGACGCGGTGCAAGCGCCGGCGGCGCTGTGGCCATTGAGGCCGATGTGGGCGCCGTTGTCGCCGACGATGAGGAGCCACCACCGACTCCGCTCACTCCGCCACCTGCAGCGGCGGCGAGTTGGGCGGCAGCTGCCGCCGCTGCTGCCGAGACGCTGCCAATGGCCGTGGTCTGCTGCGAGTGCACATGATGATGCAGAAGCGGCAGCGGCGAGTTGCGTGGGTCGTACGACGGCGTCAGTGGCAAATGCAGCGAGCGCTTCAGGTTCAGCCGATACGACGATGTGGCCGGCGAACGTTGCAGCGATGGCGGCGTTGCCATGCCACTGGCTAGCGCCTCTTGTTGCAGATGCAACTGCAGCTCGGCGGCCATCAGTTGTTGCTTGTGATGCGGTTGCAGTTGCACTTGTTGCGATTGTTGTTGATGGTGTTGTGTTGGGTGTTTGAGTTGTTTGTGTTTGTTGGCTTTGAACTGTTGCTGTGCACTGGCTGGCAACAGTGTTTGCAGCGAGCAGCGCTGATGCTGCTGCCGGCGCGACTTGGACTTACCGTTCTGGAGCGTATCATAGCTGGGTGGTCGGTCGAAGCCGTTCCCGTGACCATGCCCATGGCCATGTCCGTGGCCATTGGCTGCTCCGGTTGTTGCAGCGGCCACACCGTTGCTCTCCAATGTCGAGGAGGAGGGATTCGACTGATTACGTTCAGTGTATATATATTTTTGTATATATATATATTTATAGAGATGAATTTGATGTGAATTTGTTGCGTGGTGGTTGTTTTTGATTGTTGTTGTTCGTGTGGTGAGTTTTAACGAGTTTGTTACCAAAACAGAAGAATATTTGACCAAAAACCAAAAAAAGAAGAAGGTAGAAAGAACAGAGCGTCAAAAATCAGGTGCATTATATACTTAAAGTTCATCGTACGATAGATAGTTAGATAGTTTAGATATAGAGAGAGAGATTTACAGAGTTCAATTTGTATTTTTTTGTTTTTTGTTGGAAGCAAGCAAATTGTGCCGAGACATTTAGATTTCATTGATTTGGTTGATTATGGATTATGGAGCGTGAGTGAGAGAGAGAGAGAGAGAGAGAAGGTGCTCGGATATATTACGCTGTCAGCGTTGTAATCGCTTACCTCATCGTAGAAGCGCGGCTTCAGCTCGCCACCGACGCCAGCGCCTCCAATGTTAACGCCACCGCCCGCTCCACTGATGCCACCAATGACGCCCATGCCACCGCCCAGCATCGGCTGTGCTGTGGTCACCATTTGCGAGGCGCTGATGACATCGCTCAGTGCGTGCCGCGGGCTGGAATGATGCATCTGCTGTATGTACTCGTCCGTGGCAATGCCGCGTCTGCATCCGAACAAAATTGTGTTACTTGTTGTGGTCGCTCAGTCGTTTACAGTTGCTGCCATCTCAACTTACCTGTCGATCAGTGAGGGCGTCATGGGACCGCACAATATGTGGCAACAGTTCAGGCAAATGTTGCCTCGGGAATAGGGATTCTGGGTGCGTGGCCCGCCCTTCGACGAGAACGATCCTTTGAGCTGTAAATGCAAATGTGCAGTGATTAAAGGGCGCAACGAATGCGAAGTGAGCTACGGCAAGCCGCAGGCTGAATACACTGGCAACACAAATAAAGCCTTTATATTTTAAAGGATGCTTCCTATAGCATGTAATCACTATTTAAGGCTGACAATAAAACATTTACTTACTATAATAAAAACACAAAGTTGTTGCCAGTTTTAACAAGTTGGCTGCCAGACTTAAGAATTAATCGACATTAATACACACGGACGGACAGACAGCAGACCAAATTTGAAATTTAAAAGCTTTACTCACATCCTCATTCGTTGTCTGGTCGCTGGTCGTCAGGTATGTATGGAATCCAGCCAACCCGATCACCGACCAGATCGAAAAGAAACAAATGAACACAACAATCACAGTAAATGGCGCCTTCTTTATTACTTCGAAGACCTCCTGTTCGGTTTTCATCACTGCAATAAATGATAATACGACGATAATTGATAATTTGATCATCAACCGAATTTGAAAGTGTACTCACATAAAACTAAATGCGTCACAGAGCACGAGAATATAAATACGGCTAAAAATGCCAGTGAGACTAGAAACAAATAAAAGAACCGATAATTTCGCTTGCCCACGCAATTTCCCACCTGCAACGAGAAATGAAACGATACATTTATTACATTCTTGTTTTTTTCTCTTCATTTTGTGTTGGCGACAGAAAATTTCAATGAAAAGGTTGTTCCGAAAATCTGCATAATGCTCATTACGTGTACACAATAAGGTTAATTGCCCTTTCATGGCCTGTTGTGGACCAGGCAACGTCCTAATGGGCCATGCCATATAATTGGCGCCCCAAAATGAAATTGCGCGCCGTGCAGCACCAACCAACCAACGATGGCAACGACAACAAAATGCCTCAATTTTAGTCCACGATGCGAGCGCGCTTTAAGCGAACTGAGCGCCAGTGGGTGGCAGCAGGCAAGCGAAAGAGGGGCGACCTTCAGGCTGACAGCAGTTTCCAGCAGCTCATAATCAAGCCGACGCGGCGGGTCGCTCTCTCCCCTGCGCTCTCTACGCGAAATGCTTTCGCCAAGCTATGCCAAATGAAAAATTCAAAACCCACTCTTTAGTCGGGCAAAGGGACAGACGCGAATTGCGGGGAGTGGCGTCTACTAAAGTGGTGACAACAAGTAAAAATGCTCGTACTGCGCTTTGATTCGAAGCTGACCGACTGTGAAATACTCTGTGTATGACATCTTGCATAGTTTCCATAAATATTTGTTAGTTTTCGCCTTGACTAATGCCTACGAAAGTTAATTAACATTTCTAACATTCTCTTAAAGTTAATTAAACATTTGAAATATTTCACAGTACTTAATTTGATTGCTCAGTTAGCATTTCATTGTCGAATACATCAACCGGCATTTTTCTTTATTAACATTTAAAACTTTATTTAGTTTTTTTCGAGTTATTTTTGCGTATTATTTGAATTTTACTCTGAAGTGCATTTTATTCACTTTGAAGTGCAATGAATGCAAAGGACTTCACTCATCATGGCAAATATGCGCTTGAATATTTGATAAGAGCTTGTATTTCAACATTATTTTTACATGGGTTGACTTCTGGCATACCTCGCAAAATACAACTAAATAGTTATGGAAAGAGATTTGGGTATGTGAAACAGAGATAAAAATATCTTTAGTCATTCTTATCGTACATATATAATAAAATACGTATGCGTGATATATTTATGTTGCGTGCAATAAAATACGTACATATACGTGATTTATTTTTGTTCACTATAATAAACTACGTATACGTCATATTTTCGTAGTCATTTGAGTAATAAAAGTATACGTAATATTTGCAAATCAAATACAATATACGATTTTTTCATATTGTAACAGATTGGAAAGCTGTTCTTATTATATTTGTTGATAAAGTAAGTGTAAAAATAATTACGTGGTTGGGTTTGGAAAAAAAAAACAATATTTATCCACAATTTCCGATAAAAAACAACTATAAATATTCTATGATTATTTTTTAGTCAAGTAGGAATTAATTGCCATTATCATTCTGTTTGCGCAGCTTGCTTCCGGTTAAAAAAAGTATAAATAAGCTGCAGTAAGAGCAAAAACGATGTGAAAAGGCAATTAAAAAAGATCCACTTGACTGCTGAAGTCTCTTTCAGTTAACTAATCTATGAAATGAACTAATTATTTTCTGACTAGTTATTTATTAGCTTAATAAATTATAATCCTCAATAATAAATAATCCAAATTGATATCTCGTAAAGATATCAAGATATCGATAGTGTGTGAGCAGGCTGCCTGCAAAAGCTCGTTGCACTTGATGCCACTAAGGTCTGTGCATACCCTACATACACCACACACACACACACACACATATACACTCTCATAATGCAATGAGTGTGTGGCTACTTAAGTGTGCGTTTGTGTGTGTATGCTTTCGTTGCACTGGCTTGTTTTGCTTGGTCCGCAACTTGCCACATCTTGTTGCGTCTTTTAGAAGCTTGCGGGGCAAGCACAGGTTGAGCTAAGTAAACACTCGGAGCAGCTGCACTAGTTAATACCCTATAATGTATTACTTTCATACTAACACTGATTTATTTCACTTGTGGCAAAGCATAGCTTCAAGTGCTTACTGCCCACCTAGCGCCCTTTAATTGCTAAAGGGTATAATGAAAAAAACTAAAATTGGGTAGTTGTCGACGGGGCGCGTGGTTGAATGTGAATGCGAATCTGCTGGGTGGGTTTTTGTTTGTCTCTGTGGCCGTGTGGCCTTTTTGCTTGCCATCCCGAAACGCGTCGCAGTGTGCAGCAACAGCAGCAGCAGCGGCAGCATCGTGCTCGGAAATTATTTTTGCTAAAAAATTAGCAACCTCAGCGGTTGCTGCAGAAATTGGGTTAAAGTCACCGACAGCAGCAACAGCGCTAGCGAGCGCCATGGCCGGAGGGCGAAAGTTGTTTTTTGCTGTGGCCCACATTTGCGGCTCTGGCAGCTCAATGTCAGGGCGCAAGCAAGAGCGAGAGAGAGAGAGAGAGAGGTAAATGTAATGCTAAAACAATGTTAGAAAGAGAGATAGAAAGGTATTACTTACCCAGGGACAGTGGTGATCAAAGCGATCCACGCAATTGTCGCAGAGGCTGCAGTGTGAGGCGCGCGGTGGTCGAAAGATTTTGCAGGTGAAGCAATACTTCAGCTTGACCGTTTGCCCCTTGACAAGGACCTCCTTGGTGCGCGGTGGCGGTCGGTATGTGGGGCTGTTCAGTGAGTTTGGCACTTCTGCAGTCATGTACAGAGTACAAAACGGAACCGGATGTGCGGCGTTGGCGCCGGAAATGCAGCATCAGCAATGGCAACACAGCAACGACAGCCGCACCGACAAAGTCGTTGTTGACATGCAAGTAAAGGGAAAGAGCAAAAGTTTTCTCATTTTAAATATTTTCCAACAGCAGCAGTAGCAACAGCAACAACAACTGCGGCAGCAGCAACTCATTAGGGTAAAGGCAACGCAGCGTTCGCCTTTGATGATTTCCATACAGCTTTCTATGTCAGGCCATGCTCATTACTTTTTATGTGCGCCCACAACACACACACACAGACACAGACACTCGCCAACTTAATGAAGTGAAAACAAATACATATATAACATATATATATATATATAAATGTACTTTATACATATATACAGATATATTCATTTATTCCTCAGCGTCTGTGTTTGTTGTATGCCATTCAACAGGCAAACGACCTTGCGCACTTTCCACTTTCCACTCTCAAAGAGTGGACACGCTGCATGTCGACTCACCAATTTGCTTTTCAATATAGGCAGCCTCATCATTGGAGGCACGCGGTATGACGCCGGGATCCGTGAAGGTTGTGCGCAGCAAGGAGCTCATCGTGAAGAAGTACAGCACGGCACCAACGATGGGAATCACCGGATTAATGCGCGTCGCCAAAAATGGGCAGCTGCAAAATGAACGAAATAATGAAAATGAAAGTACACAAATACGGCAGGCAATATATTGGGGTCAGGCATAATATCAAGTTGTAATATACAACAAAGTTATCAAGTTGGTATATGAATAATTTCGTGTCAAATATTTCCCGAATATAAGGTCAACAAAATTGTCATTGACTTTGGAGAACATTAATCAATATAATTGAATTATATTGCGGAGAACTCTAAGCAAATTACTTTGTATTTTTGTATATACATATATGTTATTCATTATGTTATGTATAGTTCAAATGATTTTACTATGAATCAGAAAATTTAAAAATGTTTTTATTATTTCTCTAAGTTAATTGCAAATGGTGTTGAAAAGAAAACCTAATAAGCAAATACTTTTTTTATGACTAGTCGTGTTTAAAGAGAGCATTTCAAACTTTTGACAAATTCCTAGTTTGACACATTCCTTTATTATATGAATAAACAAAAACAATTATTCATTTGGTTAACCACTGGCACTTGTTGAATTTTGCATATATTTTAGTAATGCAATTATTTTCGATTAAAATTTGAAATTTACATTTATTGTGTAACCACAAAAATGCAAAATTGGTCACAAAGCTGCTCTACATTAATAATATTTTAATAATAAATGCGACAGTTTTCTGTTGTTGCATTTTTATGAGTGTTATTCAGCAGTACAATAAGTTATGTTGTCATTGGCCCTCAAGGCTGAAAGTTTCTTAAAATTCCTATAAATCTAAGTATTAGATATTATTATTATTATTATACAAAATAACATACAATAAAATGCATGTACAAATTAATCTAATTTATTTAATGATTATTAACGAGGCATTTATAAATTTACAGGAAAGGTTTGAACAATTGGTAATGAAAGTCTCAAATGAATAAATTTGGAATTAAGTTAACTTCTCTTCCTAACTCACTTAATTATTTTATTTTATCACATTTTAAATTGTAATGGATGAACTTCATTTGAACATTATTTGCCTTAAGGAGTAAATTTTCGTCACGTACTTCACTTCACTTTGGCATGGCAAAAGCAATTTCGTTGAAGAGTGGCAAATGGATAAGAACTATTTGAGAGGTGACAGCATTTAAGGCATAAAAGACTTCGAGTTAAAGTGGTATTGCCACTTAAAGGACATGACTCTCGTAACATGGATTCGTTTAGTTAAGTTTGGTTTGCCTTGCGTTGGCTGGAGCTTTTGGCAATGCCCCAAAAAATGCGTTCGGCCGCACAAATGTGCAACAAGGGAATTGCATTGAGCGTCGACCAGGCGCCAAACAAAAGTAGAATGCTGCGGCACGCAGCATGTGTGTAAGCACCCAACGGAATTGAGGATTGGGGATTGAGATCGGGGATTGGCCCAGGTCTACATTGGGTAATCGGGTACAATGAAGCTGGCCAGCATTGTTAACTCTCCCCTTCGGCCCCTTCTGACTCTCTCGCTCTATCTGTTGTAATGTGTTGCGATGTGCGTGCCAAACGATTTGTGAATAGCAGAAAAGCAGAAGCAGCAGCAGTGCGGTGAAGCGGCGGTGGAAGCATATTCACAACCAGGACATGCACAGTTGCGCGTTGACAGGACACAAGGGACGACCTGAGTATAATGAAAATAATGTGTGACAAGCCCTAGAGCTCAGCTTTGAATTGCCAGCTGCATTTTGGGGCCAGTTGAATGCAGAAAAGGAAAACACAAACTAAACGAAAGCGAAAATAGTTAAATACATTTGTCATGACAATGCTTTCGCCTTTCCGTCTCCCTCTCTTGCTTCATCTCTTTTCAAATGGAGGAAAAAGCATTCAAAAAATGTTTTCCTCGCATTCAGCTGGCAAATCGCTGACAATGCCACATGAAAAGGAAGCCAGTGCATTGCCACTGTGTGTGTGTGTATGTCTGCTACCTTTTTAGCGATTTGCATTTGCCACAGCGCGCAAGCGAGCGCGAGACAACGGAATACAATTTGGCCATAGCCCACGGCGCAGTTCTGGCGCTGCAAAACGGAAGCTGCCTTCGTATGTGTGCCCACCTCTCCCAACTGCAACTGCAACTGCATCTGCACTTAAAAGCATAGGAGATATTGAAATGCCCATAGGTTTCCGCCCTCTTTTTGCTGCCTCACCTGACTCGGCTCGCCTTGACTGCCCTGCTTACCTCTGCCTCACTATGCGCTAATATAAGGCAAGCAATGAAAATAGATTCCCAGCAAAACAAGCGAGCACGTGACTTTTGCAAGTGATCGACAAGTAGTTAACCTGTAATTTTATTATAGACATCATACTAGCAAATATGTAAACTGTATTTAGTTGCAGTCGATTGTTGCATTTAAAGTTGACCTTACAAGAACATTTCTAAGAAACTTAGAATTTAACAAAAATGCATGAATATTAATATATTATTATTAATAACATATTATTATTTTTGAATTAAAAGACTTTCAACGCACTAGCTCAAAATGCATGAATATTTGTATTATTTTTAAAACTAAAAGACTTTTAAAGCGACCCAAGATATATTGCACAAATTTAATATTTAATTCAATACTAAAGAAGCATTGCAAATAAAAATGTAGAAGTAGATTCAGCTGAAAACAGTACTATTAGTTCTAGAACAACAATTTTAAAACCAATACCGTTTCTGCCTAGAATTTCAAGACAACGATTAATTTCTGAAATTTCCTACTTTCAGGGCGAATTGTTCTTGAAAGTATAAACGACTGTTCTCATTATGAAAAATTAAAATTAGAACCAATCGAGCAACATATAACATATGTTAGAAAAATATAAAGAACTTTGGTGGTTCTATAACATAATATATTATATATTACACTTTTATATTAAATACAGAAGGATTATTTCTTAATAGGAAATTCTTTATATCATTCCTGCAAACACGTGCCAACAGAAGCAAAACCTACTTTTAATTTGAATAATAAATATGGTAATTTGTTTGCATTTAATAAAAACATCAGTTATTAAAAATGCTATGGACACAACACTTCAATTGAAAACTTTAAAGTTGATTTGCAACAAACGAAAATGCCCCTTTAGAAGAGTAGTTTTAATAGGCACGTGGTATGGTGGAAATGGTGTCGTGCAGCCGACATTGCAGTTACCGTAGACGTCGAGCTGGCTTTTCGGCAGCGCATAAATTTGGATAGCAAGTTTAAGGCGGCAACCAGAATAACAACAGGCAGGAGAAGCAACAACACGAGCACGAACAACAACAAAAACGAGTCGAGAATTGCAATTCCTTTTATTTTTCGCTTTATTTTCAAGTTTGTATGTGAGCCACACATGCAATTTTGTTGGCGGCGTGTTGAAAACGATTCGTGCAGAAAATGTTGAGCATAATTTTTTCTAATCGTACGAACAGGTCGTACACAAAAAAAAAAAAGAAAACGCATCATTATGCATCCTTTACACATACTCACTCACACACACCTAAATAAATACATATACGTATATAGTTGTTAGCAGATGTGAACGTTTTGCTAACGGCTTTTGCTCTATTTGTATTTGTGCTACGTGACGTGTACGTTATTTGCCAATGCCCATTGCGTATACGCCAGGTTGAACAGCATATACATTGCAATCGAAAGTTAAACATTTGTGGTATTTGCATTTTATTTGTTTGCTTAGTAACGAGACTAGAAATTCGTTAACGCCCACATTCGCCGCAAAGATATTTCATTTTTTGTGCCCAAATAAAATTGTGTGCAAATTATTTCCTTAATTAAAATTCATTTTCTATTGCATGCCATAGAATTTTAATTAGATTTAACTCTGTGTGTGGAGATTAAAGCTTAGGATTAAGTTAAATGGTCGTTGTTTGCCATGGCAACTTCTCATTAAATTAGTCATACAAATTAAATTAGTCGCTTTGCAGACTAATTAAGTTCAAGCTGAAGCTGGATGCGAATAATATCTTCTGAAGGCCAGGCAAAGCAACTAACACTCACAATCTCTTTGTTTCATTAGCATAATAAATCAAACATTGAGTAAGTTAATTAACACACGTTCGTAATTTAAAATTCGATCGAAAATGCAATTTTATTTGAAATAAGAAAAGTCAACAAGGCCAATTGGTTGTCAAGAGTCAAAGATTTGCGACATGCTGTCAATTCGTTGCGCCTGTTGCTGCTCAAGCTCAAGCATCTCAAATGTCTCGACAATCTCTGGCCCTGACCATTTAAAGTCAAGCGATAAATTGACAAATCAAAAGCTGCAACTATTTTCGGAATCTATCCATCTCGTGGCTTGGCAGCTTAAAAGGATAAGAATAAACCACAGAGAAACCAAGCCGAAAAACATGCAAAGTTCGGGCAGGGAATGAGCGAACGAACGAACGGAAAGCACATCCTTTGCTTGGCCAAGCATTACGCATACGCTACGTTGCACAGCAAAATCAGCAGGAGCAGGAGTAGCAGCAATAATTACATGCCATTGGATACGTTGACTCGTCGTCGACGTCGTAGTCGTCTGGTGAGTGACCATTAATGTGGGCGTAATTGGAAACCGAGTAGACCATAAGGGCGTTACAGTTCAAATGGGGGCGTGGCTGGTAAGCTATGCTGCAAATGCTTAATTAGCAACGTATTCATTTTGCAAACAATGCAACCGCACTGAGGCCAAATGAGAAGCAGAGACAGACAGACAGAGAAAACTCGACCAAACACAACACGAAACTGTAGCAGATTGTGTGTTAGTGTGTGTAGTGTGTGTGTGGCTGCAATACTCACTCGAAGGCAAAGAAGAGGGCACTGGTGCCAGTAATCAGGATGCACGTCAAGTAGAAGACACCCGTGTGCGGTGCGGACATTAGCAATCCATCGCAGTAGAATTTATTGCGTCCGGCAAACAGTTCCCATTTGCGTGTGACGCGTTGGTTCGGTGCCATATTACTGCAACAACAACAGCACAGCAGATTCATTGGGATATGCTTCTATGGCTCTGACTCTGTCTGTGGCTCCGTCTCCGGTTGCGGATGCGGCGCTCCTGCTGTTTGTTAGTTGGTAGCGAGTTGCTGGTGACAGTATAGGGATTTTGGGTTTGGGTTTTCAGGATGATGATTGCTGTTGAGGGGGGTTAGTTAGTATGCTTATGGTATTAACTCTTCGCCCGCGCTCGCCCAGTGACAACAGCAGATGACGAGAGCAACTGCAACTGTAACTGTAGCAGCTGCTGGTCTAGCAATTGTAGTGGAGGGATGAACTGGTGAGATGAGGTGCTGCGTTGATGGCCTGAAGCTGACACTGCTCGCTTGCTGCAGTTGACGAAATTGTGCCGGTGTCTGCTCCTCCTCGTGTGCTCTCGTCCTGTCACAGCGGAGTGTTCATGTGTAGCTGTTGATGGGCGTTGGCTCCTTCTCCTTCTTCCAGCAGCAGCAGCATGCAAAAACTGAGTGCGCTGCCTCCTTCTGTTATTTCATGCGTGAAATTCCGCAGGGAATCGTTCGCACTACAACTCTTCTAACTTGATCTCGTTTTGGGGGCTTGTTGTTTGTTTTTTTTTGGTTGCTTGGCTAATTTTTGAGTTGCGTGTCAGTCGTTAAAAAAAGGTAGAATGTAATCAAAATGATGTATGTCCCACGGTCTGCCGCGCGCCGCTGTCCGGTAAACGCTGCTCGTTCAGTTCCAAAAGCAATTTCGTCCACTTTGTTCTGTTGTCCACAGTCCAGAGCGGCATCAGCCACATTGCGTTTCAATTTCCTTTTTCCTTTTTATGCGTTTCGGTTTCTTTTTTCTTTCTTTTCTTGGTATTGTTGTTGTTCTTTGCCAGCTCCACGCGCCTCCTCCGCGCAGCAGCTTTAATTAAAGCAGCGCGGCTGTCATTTCTCAGCTCCTACCTCCTTCCTGTCTGCTCCCTTTCTACTTTCCGCTTTCCTCGTTCCCGTTCCCGCTTCCTTTTGGCTCCTACAACAATTATTTGCTTGGCTTTGTTAACATTTCCTGCCACCGAAGTTGGCTACGATTTGCTTGCTCGCTTCGTCGTCCTTCTTCCTTGTCGTCTTCGTCTGTCTTTTATGATTCAATTATTCGCGCTCGCGAGTTCGCCTGGCGCCGGAGTCCAAGGATTTGTGTGCTGCGGAGAGTTGTTAAAATTGCCTCAGTATTGGACCAGACAGCTGCGTTTCCTGCAATGAATGAAAGAGAGAGCAGAACGTTCGTGGGCATTAGACAGAGCGGGTGAAAGCAAAAAATATAATCATTAAGTTGTTTTGATTAAGAACTTTTGCCAAAGTGCCAAAAAGAATTCCAGTTGGCGCGCACACAAAGAACGCGGCAAGTGAGGAGAGAGGAAAGGGGAAAGGCGAGCGGGAGCAAACGATTCTTTAATGTTTCTTTTATATTTGAATTCCCTTCTCCCCATTTGCTTTCCCCTTTTTATGCTCAGCATGAATGTATGAATGGGCAATTTAAGTGAGTTGCGCTGCAATTATTCATGCTAACCAACTGTTATTGACAGTGCCGTTTAATTAATACTCATAATGGCAGGTAAACTTCTGGCTTCTGACTTTTGTGCGCGGCGCACAAAGTAGATTTACAAAATAAACTCTACAACGGGTCATTAATTAACGAAATTAAAATTTGAAAAAAAAAGAACGGAAAGTCTTTTGAAGCAAAGCATTTTTATAAGAAGGGATTGCTTGAAAGTTTGGGATTATAATGAAGGGCTTAGAATTCAAAGTAACTGTCCTTTAATACAGAAAGTCTTTGAATATCATAAAGCTATTAAGAATGATTTATTATTAAATTCCCAAAATGAAAATATGATTAACTAACTAATTGTAAATAAGAACGAAAAGTTAATTTTTCTTGGTTTAGATATAGAATTTTGTGACGTATTTTTTGGCAGCAATCCCAAAAATCACATCTTACTACGTCAATTGATCAAACAAGTATTATTTGGCACAATAGAAATGTTATTTTAAATTTTTCAATATCATTTTTAAACCTGTTTGTCATACGTTTTATAATTCAAAAATATTATACAAGTTCTGCATAATTTTAAATGACCCATCTCTAATGCGCACTTTAAATATCAATTGAGTTTGTTAACCGTATAAGATATAATTAAATAGAACCAGTTGTTTACTTAATTTCTCATAAGACTTACTAAATATAGAATTCCTCAGAATAAAGTTGAAAACATTTTTCTTTTTGTAGAAGTTTTTTATGTTAGTTCAACACAATTTATATAAACGAAAATGTAAATAGAGCATACACAATGTTAATAAATCAAGGAATGATACTTTAATGATACCCATGAGTTGTAGCTTCCATCCTTGCTTATCTGCCTAAGCAAAGAGTAAAGCATTGGCTGTCGCATAATCAGGGAGTCCATAAATTAAGAGCATTACGTTGACAACAACAACAACACGGCACCGCAATCCATGCAAATACCCATTCACTACGGGTACTCGTTTAATGCGCTTATTCGCTGCATCCGCCCATAGATATTTTGCACTAATAAAGTTAAGCATACGCACTGTGCACCTCTCGGCTCTTGCACGCTCTACCCCAATGTTATCTTAAGGCAAACAGACGCAGCGTACGAATGCCATAAACCAGCGTACTCACACACCCACACATCCAACACACACACGCAAAACAAACTAAACAACAACACGAAGAGTGGGGAGAGCAAAGTAGAGGATTCTTCCATGGGTAAACTACGTTAATTAGGCGCATGTCGTCCATTAAGTAGTTGCTTGGGAAGCTGTCACGCAAAGTTTATGCAAATTGAGCTGCAATTAAGTCGTTGACAACTCCTCCTCCAGCATTCCAACTGCATACACAATTAACAATTAAATACAAAAATAATAACAACAATGAACCAACTACTGATACAACATTAAATGCAATCCATAAGAGAAGTGCCAATTAGAGGCACACACAACATACACAACACAATCTAATTGCACAATTGAAGTGAGAGTTTTGTCTAGTGCGCGATGCTCGATAAACTCATAAATTGCACAGAATGACAGAAAGTGGCCGTAACAACAAAGCCCATCGAAATGTGTGGCAAAATAATAACAATAAAACAACGGCAGCAGCGACAGCGGCAGCAAACGCCAGTGGCAAGGGACGAGATGCTGGCAAGGTTGAAGTGGCACTTGGCAAAGCGCGGCTCGGCTCGGCTTGGCGCCGCGTCGCGTCGCTCAACGCAAATATGCAAATAAATGGCCACTTACGGCAATTCAATACCGAAAGAAAGGCAAAGAGAGAGGACACGGCATAGTTGTGCCTGCGTCTGTGTCGTCTCTCTGTGTGTAGGTCACATATGCAAACAATATGCCAATTTAATGTTTATTAATGTAATAAAACAAAGACAACAGCGGCGCACATGTTTGCATTATTAAATTACAACAAAACAGACATAAGTACAAAGAGAGAGAGGGAGAGAAACATTAGTTCCACTTCCTCTTGAAGGGAAGCTGACATTGTAATTGCGGCTGCGGTTGCGTATACGTATTTTGCAATACATCAAATACTTGAACACCACACACACATAGAGCGTGCACTTGATGCTGTCCAGAGTCGCGTGTGCCGCAATGCCACTACAGTTTCCACCTCTTCTACTCCCTCTGCTCCTACTTCTCTCTAGTCCCTTCTATGGCTTCCCTTTACAACACTCCGCTTGCTGGCCGGCATCGCTTCGCCTCGCATCGGTAACCGTTACTCATACGCATGCATGGCGAGTACACTTAACATTCAGGCGGGCACACTCATACTCTCACTCACACTCGCACTCACTGTGAGTGCACTCGCTGCCACGCGTCCAACTCAGGCTCAGTCTCTGCTTTGCTGTGGCGCTGCTCGACTGGGCTCATTCATTTACGCAACACGCCTCATGCCCATTTACCACCGCCCCCCACTTATTAAACAAACAAACACACAGACGCACACACACACACTTAAACATAAACACACACATTTAAATGTAGATGTAGGTGTATGGCCTGCAAATGAATAGTGCAGCAGTCTCTCTCTCTCTCTCTCTCTCTGGGTGTGTTTGTGCAAAGTGCGAGGCAGTTCAAGTTGTTGTCGCTGTTAAGTGTTACCAGAGAGATTCTCTCTCTGGACTTGCCACACGTAACTGCACAATATGTATGCATAGTTGTGCCCAGGAGTTGTGGTAATCAACGGCAACAGCAACAACACACAAACAGCTGTAACCATGGTGCGGACAATGATATCGAGCAATCGACTAAGCATCAAGTTACGCACTCAATGTGAATTGACTTGAGGATTTTGATTGTAAATGCTGCTTAAGCACTTGGCTTTTTGCACAGCTTAAATTGCCAACAAGTCACAATTTATGGGCGCTTATAGATTACATCATTGATTATCAAAAATTACAGTTTGGCATACAAATATTTTTGGTTCGTTTTTATACGATTCTTTATTTAAAGCCTAAAGTTATCATTCATGTTTTTTGAGTACCGATAAGCTAAGAAGTATGCTACATTTCGTAATTCATTTTCATTTTATTAATTTAATAAAAAACAACAAAAATTAGAAATTTAATTTAATTAAAGAAAAAAATATGTTAAATTTCCTTTACAATTTCTCATCCCTGTTTAAAAATATAAAAGTTATCTATTAGCGAGTATGCTTATTCAAATAAATATAATATACAAATATTATAATATAAATAAAAGAAAATACAAATATAACAAAATTATAGCAAACTTTTAAAAACCACATATTATTTTATCTCATTTATTAAAAAAGAAAATACAGTTTTAAATTAAGTAACAGAAGTTGATAGTCAATAAAGAGCTTTCTTCTTTAGTCACATTTTATATTGTTTACAATAAATTATTAAAGCTGCCAGTTCAACCTGAACTCGACCTTTACTGCTTGACTAATTGTAAATGCCAATCGAATTCTATTTAAGAAATACCCAAAACATAAAAAAGCTAATATGCCTTTCGCGTGATCATGATTAATTTACTTTGAGTAGCTACACGTATAGTATTCGCTCTCCCTCTCTCTCTCTTTGTGCCCTTTCAACTTTTTGATCTTATGCTAAACTCTGCACACACAAATGTTGCAACACAAAAAAGCGTTACAAAAGCGAAAGCTACAACTAAAATCTGAGAAATGCTAAAATATGAAAACATATTTGCAACAATTTCGTTGAAACGAACATTTCCTCGCATCCGACAACATGGCGTTCAATTCCGTTAATGTAACACAACACTCACATACCATACACTCTCTACACACACATCCTTAGATTTCATGTTTGCTCTTTGTTGTTGTCGTTGTAATCGTTGCCGACGTCGCCGACAATTTCCTCGGTATTGCCATGGTCATCATCGTCGTCGCCATCAGCGTTTGTTTCACGTTTTGTCGCACATTTTATTCCTCTGTTCGTCCAATAGAAGCAAACAAAAGAAACGACAATCGAGACTGATGAACTAATGGATACCCTATAAGAAACTTGTCTTTATTGTTTTTTTTATTTTAAAATTGAATACTTTGATTGCTGAGTCGAACTAGTTGACTTAGGTCAATTTTGTTTTCATTTCATTTTGCTGGAAATTTTCTTTTACGTATACTTATTATTTCCTATGCTTATTTTATAGTTGGATTAATTTATTACTACAAGACTTTAGTAAACTTATGTATCGCCAAGCTCTCTTTCGTTTTTACCATAATATATCTTACAATCTATTATATATAACAACCTTTAAAATAACTATGGTAAATGACAATACACACTTCTTTGTGATTTTCACTACATAAAGAAGTGAGTCAAACTTTTTCGTACTGAATTTATACAGAGTATAAAGTTTGCACCCATTTTCATTAGCATTTTTTTCAATTTAATTATGCGCCACCATTTTAATTAAGAGAACACACATTTTTCCGAATATTATTACAAGCAAAACAAAGATTCTCATCACGCTCCACCTCGATAATCCCGCGAGGGTATAAAGAAAAGGAAAACTAAAGCTGCCAGCGTCGTAAAATAGCGAATTTTATACATTGTTTGTGTCGCGTTCGAGAATGAATGTTACTATATGAGTGTGTGTGTGCAGACTGTGTGTGTTTCTGGTATCTGTTGTTAATCTTTGCACATTGTTTTGCTTTAATTTCTAAATTCCTGTCCATTTGGCAGCTGATGCCAACTTTTGTTTGTCCATTTGCCGTCGCATCGCATCGCATCGCTTCGATTTCAGTTTCATTTTGTTTCATTTGCTGTGTGCTCGAAAAACTATTCAACTATTTCTGCTGATGAACTGTTGTTTTTTGTGTGCTTGCAAGGGAGAGTAAGAAGAACTAAGTTGAGCTCGCTTTTGGCTTGCCTCGGATTTCTATTTGGAAATCTCCATGATGTTCACAAATGATGCCCATTGAAGCGCACTAAATTAAATGCCATTTGCCGTTTGCTTTCCGTTGTTTCTGCCAACTTTGCATAATTGTGGTCCAGTTTCTTATCATAGCCACCGTTAATTTAGCTGCCACACTGTCAACGTTTTGTGCTTCGAGAGAGTGAAATTGTTTTGTGGTTTTCCATCTGACAGACTCGAAACACAAATGGAATTCACCAGAAATGCTTTGAATTAATGCAAGCCAAACAAACTGAGAATCTATCTTTCACAAACCAATTAAGAGCCAGGCGAAGAAACTAATATGGATTATGTGGTTGTATGGCAAAAAGTTTGTTGTGATTCCATTAATTGATTCACAGATAACTTGATCAATTAATAGTTTTATGATGCTTGCTGCTGTTTGCTTTATTGTCGGAAAAACTAAAGCAATTAAGAGATGTGGAGTTTCGAAAAAAGCATAAACTAAAGTTTGCCTTTTAATTGCAGTTTTCACAAGACTTTGACTTGGAATAAATATCCTGATTAGTACAGCTAATTTAATGTATTAGACTTAGACTTCAATAGATTTAAAATTAAATAGCGAGAGATTATGTATGTGTATTTTAACTTATTTTCCTTATTATTATTATTTATTTATTTGGTAAAAGTTATTAAACTAAATAAAAAAAACCTTTGTTGAATACATTCTAAGCACTTTATTTGTTCAATTGTCTATATAGCAATGGATTCCATTAGTATTTCAATTTATTTTCTAAATGTCTCTCTTAAGACTTGTCTAACTGCTGCATTAAGTAAATATGAACATAAATACAAATAAATGCTCCTCAATCTCAATAAATATAATAAAAGATACATAGCAAATGCCATTAACCTGCGCTGTTTGCTTTGACATTACATAAGATAAACAAACACATATGTTTGTGCTTTGTTATACTCGCTACACTGAACACTCTTAAAAGCTGTTTTCCTTTTGCACAATAGATAACATTTCATATTGTTTAATCGGCTGCTAACGCCCCAACATACTTTTGATTTACTTACTAAATCGAATCGCAAAAGATTCGGCTGCCATTCACATTCACATTCGCACACACACACACAAACACACACTCAATTGCCTGTGGCTCAATAACTATTATGTGCAAATGTGTATCGAGCTGATGGCTATTTGTTTATCTTATGTTTTTTGTTGGTCGGTCGGTCTCTTGGATGGAAACACGCCTTCCCACTCAAAAAACGTCTTGAGATTTTTACAAACGACTTGTTTTTGGCCGTTACGCTCTGGATTATTGCTTCTAACAGCTTTTATTTATCATCGATTTTGGCATCGTTTTGATCATCGTCGTCCATTTGCTATTCATTTTCATGCTTCAATGCTCGACCTTACTTTCAATTTCACACGATATCTCTTCTCGCTTTTTTCGATTTTTGGTCAAATTTTGAATTATGATTCAATTAAATTTCAATCAGAAATCAATGAATTTCCAATATTCAGGAGAGTGTGCGTGTGTGTTTGTGTGCTTGTCGCATGTGGCACAAAATTGGTGCTGTAATCAAAAACTTTGTTTTACATGCAACTGCAGCAGTGGCAAAGGCAACGGCAATGGCAACGTTCAGCCCCAAAAACTATGCAATGGCAAAATTGCAAAAATCAAAATTGCAAAGCTAT
Organism: Drosophila albomicans; assembly: GCF_009650485.2. Lineage (NCBI taxonomy): Eukaryota > Metazoa > Arthropoda > Insecta > Diptera > Drosophilidae > Drosophila > Drosophila albomicans. The sequence continues at coordinate 37,507,549 of NC_047629.2, read as the reverse complement.
GTAATAGTCGGGCTTGTGTGTGTATGTGTGTGTGACACAAATTGAGCACGACACGAAAAACTGCCAAACATTTCAATAAAGTTGCGCAGCAGCGACGTCGACTGCGCTTCCTCTAAGATTGCCAAACGCAGATTGTTTAAAAATTTAGTTTTATGAGCAGCGCAGCGTCGCATCGTGTCGTCTGCCCCTGATGCATGGCAGACTGACACAAACATGTGTTAGCGCTGCGACAAGACAAGGCGCATATAAAAGGAGAGGAGAGTGGATAGAGGGGAGGCGGTGGCCAGCGGGGGCAATATGAGGAGGCAGCAGCAGTGGCAGAGCGCCATTTGTCAACCGTCGGCTAGCATGCAGATTTCTACGCTTGTTTGTCTGCCAGCTAGCTTGTTTGTTTGCCAGTTGGGTATGAGTGCAGCTTGTGGGTACTCATACTCGCACTCACACTCACACTCATACTCGTGTATTCATACTCACTGCCACAATGGACCCAGCGTCAGTCTTTTGTTCTGCAACTTGTTGTTGTCGCTGACAGGCTTTGTTTGAGTTTTGAGTTTATATTTTTGCTTGCTGCTTGCAGAATTATAGCTGGCCAAGCAAAACTAAATTTAAGCCACTAACGAACGAGCGAACGATGTGTGTGTATGTGTTCGTGTTCGACTTTGCCTGCTGGCCATTTGCCTGATTAAAGCAGAAACTAAAAGGCAGGTCATGATTAACGGCAATAACGTTCGCCCATTTTGGCCTAAACGCGCCAAGAGTGCGCCACTCACGTTTAACCAATTTCGGCACGCGCCGCAGTCAACACGCACAGCAAAAAACGAGTGAGTGGGAAATTTAGGAGGGAAACCGAGGGAGAGAGAGAAAACATCATGAGCTTGGAGAATCCTTCTCGCTTTTTATGGCAATGGGTTTTTGTTGTTGTTGCTGGGACTGAAGCTGATGCTGCTGCTTTTTGCTCGAACATTTGCGCAATAAAATTGTAAAACAAAGTGCCAACACTCAAAAATCTATTGTGCCAGCCACACAAAAATAGGCAAAAAACAAAAAGAAATAAATAGCGCAAGCACAAAAAAAAGCAGCGTAAGAATTGTAAACAGCAAAAACTGGGATTTGAGGGGACTTTTGCCACATTGCGTTGTTTGTTGTTGGCGAGTTTTTTTTATGTGCGCATCATCAAAGAGGACTCGAAATCAACGACATGAATGAAGAAACGACGCCCTTACTTTAACACCCTGAATAATACCCCACATAAGCATCGTTTATGCGTTCAAAATACCCCATCAACTATTTGCACTTGTCAACGAATGTCCTCTTTAAGTAACATTCCTTAATAATAGATAACATTTCAGTTAATTATGTATTCCAAGCAGAAAAACTACTTAGTTCTAACTATGATTGTTTGGTAATGCAGAACTTATCACAATTTTTCGTCGCTCTTGAATACTAAACAGCTTAATTTATTAAGTTATGGTCTGCTTCAAGAATAATATGAGTTTGAAACTCAAATTATTGAATCTAATAATAAAGTTCCTCATAGTTAATATATAAAAACAAAAAGAAAGTGGTTAAAATTTGTTTTGTAAAGAATAAATCTCTAAGAAAGTGGGTCTTTCTATAAGAAAACAAATAAACTGCGTTTTGTGTAGATAGTTATTTAACTCAAAATTTAAATAATATAATACATAGTATATAAAATATTAATATATTTATGAAGGAAAGTCTTCTTCATACAACTATATAGAGAAATGTGTTTTAAAAAAGTTTTCTTTAACATATAATTAGCTTTAACCAGTATTTGACATGCGTCTCGACTATGTTAATGTTTCGCTTTGTTATTCCTCTAAGAAGTTAATTAATTTTACACTCTACAATGTTGTCTAGCAAGTAGCCAAGCTTGAATTTTTTGCGACAAGACAATATTAAATGCGAGAATATTTTAGTTTACACCATGACGTTATTCAACGATCGAATTGAATCACAACATCGGTTAATTTTCTGAATAAGATAGTTTCTTAATATTTAATCAGTGAACTAGATCGTTCGTTCGATTTGTTTTTACCAAGATTGTTCATTGTTCGAATTCGTTTTCCATCATATTTATTTGGTCGCTTTGCTTTGTTTTAAGATAACTCTTATTTTTATAACAAATATTCAGAAAAAACAAAGGATCAAAAGTGAACAACTGAACAAGAACGAACTAAGGAACCAAAAAAAGTTCCTTCACTTTACCATATATCATAATTTTTGTTCGTTCATTCATTCATGAACAATCCAATTAAGCACCAAATAATGCATGAATATTAACATTAGTTTTTGAGAAGTTTAGCGAAAGTTTGAATATCTTTTCAAGCAAAGTTGTCAAGAGTATCTCGTAGTCGCACAGTAGATTTTTTTGGCGTGGCCTGGCGTTGATTGCTGCAGTTGTTATGGAGGTGTCGAAGAGGTTGAGCCCCGTGTTCAGCCACTTCGTTAAACTCATGAAAATCATTTAACAGCAGCATGCACCACTCACGCTAAAAGTGAGTGACGAACGAACGGATGTGAGAAGCAAACGAACAAGGAAGAGGAGCAGAAGCAGGAGTGTGAGTGTGAGTGGAAGTTGGAGCAGAGGTCTTTTGCATCTTTGGCAAAGGCTAAAAAGGTGCGCACCGCAAGGTCGTCGAGAGCAGAAGCTGGCGGAGCTTAAAGAGCAAATTGATTTAGCGCGTGCAAGCGGAAACAGCTGTAGACGATGAGGTGACGTTGACGTAAGGCACAAACAGGAGCAGATTGCGATGAGGAGAAGAAGATGCAGGCCAGGAGATGAAGTTTACGTTTATGTTCCGGTTATATCGTGCCCAGATGTAAAGCCTTTTAGGGCAACGGCAACGTCAGCGCCAGCGACGCCTTGGACGAGGGCAATGAAATGAGATTAATGCAAAACAGCAACCAACAGATGCCCGTAAAAAGAGCAAACAGTGGAATGGATGGGAGCACGTGGTAAATACAAACCAGCGCGCTGACTGCGACGCATTTCCCACTGCATATCCTTACAACACTCTTTTTCCTTATTCGTTTTTCCTTTTTTTTTTTTTTGTGGAGCAGCGGGAAGGGCGGGAGGTCTCGACTTGCTGGCATGGAAAATGCAATTTATTATGCAAAATGAAAAACACTCGAAGTAAGGCGACAGCAAGGACCGACGACAGACGACGGATGGAAGAAGGAGGACAATCCGCAGACAGAGACCGACATGGTGTCATCGGGAAGTCAGACAAGAAGAGAGCGCAGCGCAACGCGGCGCACAATGCGCGTTATTATAGCGCCAACAATAACAGCAACTGGCGGATATAAACATAATTCAATTTTTATTTAATTCTGTACAACAAACACAATAAATCCTGCTCGACTTGCTGCATGCTGCACGTTCGCTCTCTCTTTACCCCCTTTGGAGTCTAGCCAAACTGTCGCTGTCGCTTCGCTGTCGTGCACTTTGGAAGCCAAACGAGCTAAATTTCGCCAGAGGAAAAAAGAGATACTCGCAATAGTTCACAAAAACTCGAACAACCTGCGTAAATGTCAACTGTTGACTCATTTGAGTGCTGGCACTTCAAATGACTTTGGCCAAGCGATGCGGGTGACTAGCTTTCAGTCGTCACAGCTTTTGTGGTTAAAGCCACTTTGGCGACATTCTGGCCACAGCTAATTCGAGTTCAAGCACAATGATAATAGATATTATCGCTTTGCGAGAATGCCTTTAAACAGAGCTTAACGGCGTCTCTGCTTAAGTCGCAAAGTAAACAGGATTTGACGAAGCCACGCCATTATCGTTTGAATGCATATTAATGAGCTTCGTCCTGTGCTCCGGCTTAATCACGTTCCATCCCGGAAAAAGGCTGCCTGCCTGGCAGGTCTGGGTCAATAGGGCAAAAAGTCGAAGCCTTCCACTAATTGTCAACCCAAATCAAAGGCGCCCTTAACTTCCCTGAGGACGCAAATTATATAAAATATTTACACGTCAAGTGTCACGAGTCTCTGTCTAAATATATGTATATGCCAGAAGAGAAAAGGAAATAACAAAAAAAGGCAGCTAAAAAACGACGCAAATTGTTTATTTTTAGCACGTTTATAAGCCATCCGAAAAGGTTAAGTCAGCGTCGCCATTGACCCAACCCTCAAAGCTCATGAATATGACGGGTCCTTCTTTTTCTCTGTTGTTTTGTTGGATTAGGTCACACTTTACATAATTAATTGTAATCACACGCAGAGAGAAAAGAAACAACGCAAAAACGTCACGAAATGAAAGCGAACAACACAAACTGCCTTGGGATAGTCGGGGAAAATCCTATTTTAATGTTAGTTGAATTAGGCGGAATTTGTTGCAACTTGATTGATGAAACATCAAGTCATTATATTTGTTTCTGTCACTTTTGGCTGCTATTTGCAATATGTTTATTAAACACAATAGGAAATTGAATGGACTAAATGGGGATGAATGACAAAGTCAGTTGCTTCAACTTATAGCAAGTGATGCTATTTGATTAACATGATTGATTATTTATTGACGACTTTCTGAAATTAATTTTTACTCAAACATGGATGAAAGATGCTCGCTACACAAAGTAAAACCGTGTGGTAGCAACGTAAAAATATACCAAACTAAGTACTTAAATAATTCTAAATATAGTGCGTAAAATCGTAAAAATATATCAAATTAATTACCGGAATGAAAATTCAAACTGTGCCAGATTATCTTCCAAACAATATAAGAAGACTACCTACTTCTTAAAATTCTTAGATTTTTTCTTTGCAAATCTTATTGTGTAAGGCCACAACATGAAGATATAGTAAATGTATAATTTTTAACTTTTTACCAACTTAATAATTCTTATCACATGGTTTTAATAGCAAACTGTACTGAAATTAAATATTCCTACCTTGATCAACTTATTTACAGCACAGATGTTACTGCAGTTTTGGTCAACATTTTTCAACTCAAGTTTCTAAACATTCTCATGGCACATAACAAAACCCTTTTACATGAAGCGACAAATAAAATGTCACGTCCATCAGTGTCAGAAAGTTGTAACAACTCTTTTGCCAAACAGTTTAAATACTTGTCACAGTCACTTTAAGCTGCAACCCCGTAATCAGAACACAATTTAGATGGCAATCAAGCGAACCGTGCTTGGCCTTTACTTTCGGTTGGAGTGTGTTTGGAAATACACCAAAATGCTCCAACGATGAAATTCGAGTTCAAAGGCAAAAGGCGAAAGTTATTTATGCGTAAACACGCGCACTTTGACATGAAAGTTGAAGCCGAGAGAGCCGAGAGTTGAATGTCAACAACGCGAATGCGGTCGAAATTAAATATTTGGTTTTTCGCAGGCATGCAGAATCAGGCCTAAATGTGCTAAACGTACACACACAGAGTTATGCAGGCCAGGCCAGACCAAGGTCCGGGGAGAGGAAGGGCAAAACGTCTAAATAAATTGGTGTCATTTTAAAAATTTCCCAAAGGTGGCATGTTTAACTTGACCCGACCGACGAGCGACGAGCAAGAACGTGGACAACAATGGGGTCGTCAGCTGTGTGCCGGGCTTAAGCTGAAAATCAAACCATTTGTTAGGGACAAGCAGCAGACATGACAACGCTGCATGTATTACTCACACACACACACACACACGAAGTTGCTGGGCTTGTGTGTGTGACGCATGGCTGCAATTCTGTTGCGACTCCTTTAACCGCAATGTACGAGGAGCAGGATAATATTTCAAGAATGATTTCTTATATGGCTTACAGAAGCACCCAAAAAGCGACCCGACGAACAAAGCCACCCACCGACCGATCCACATTGACCCTCAAGAGCGCAGTGCAGTCGCAGTCGCTGTCGCCGGTCGAACGCTCGCCCTTCGTTGACACTGGGCTCTGGGTCAAAGCGAAAGTGGCACATTTTGGGTTGAAAATTTGTGCACTATCTAGGTTACTGTGACAGCATCGTCGTCGTGGATGTTGTTGTTATTGTTTTTGTTGTCGTAGTTTTCCCTCGAGTTGTTGTTATTATTATTGTTTTTGTTTGTGCTTTGGTTGTGCAGCCTGGCCTACAGCACACACACACACACATTCATACACACTCTCGCCAAGAGCCAAATAAACATTTTCTGGGCTCTCGGACTCACGTGCCACGTGCCACGTGGTTGAACTTGTGCGCCATTTTTATTGCCGCTGCCTGCGCCATTGTTTTGCCTGTCTACGTTCGCTCTCTCTTTCCCTCTCACTCTCTCGCTTTCTCATTCTAACGCTCTCCCATATGCTATTTGTTGTTTTTGTGTTGATGTTTTTGCTCCACAAGATTTCAGTGCAGTTTATCTGTTTACTTGCCGCCAGCTTCCCTCTGCTTCCCTCTTCTGCTTTATACTTTCGCTCTTCAGTTCTCCCATTTGCTAGTCCTGGTCCTTGTTCTTCTACGACGCGAGTTTTTGTTTATCCAAGTGCTTAAACTCTTTGCGCACTTTTCGGGTGGGTTTTGTGCTGGCTGCAGAAACTTTAAAATAAACTTGCCCGAAACTTTCTAAACCAATTAATTGCAATTTCATGCGTAATTAATTTGAGCTGCATAACGTGTTGGCAAGTTTTAGTTTTCCACAGCTTTCCATTGGCCACGAGGGGCAATAAATGGAAATTAAGCAGCCCAAGATAAATAGTACAATGTTTTCTTCAGCAAAATCTCTGCAAGCAGCTATGCAAGCCACAAAACAACTTCCATCAAGGATAAGTTTTTCCTGTTGACTTCCCAAAAAAGTATTCTAGCATTACTTAAATTTGTTTTGACAAGCAAGACAAGACAAAGCAACTAACAATACACCAATCAATATGTTTTTTATGAAAATAAACTGCAAATAGAAAATAAAATTTAATTGGTGCAGTTCATTAGGATTAAAGTTCTTAATATAATATATCAAAAAAAGTTTCCTAACTGTATTATAATTCCATTCATTAAATTTTATTCTAAATTTCGGTAAATAGTAAATAGTATTATCAGTTAGAATAATATTCTAAAATATGGAATAATCACTTGAAAACCGTCATGAAGATTTTTGATCTTAAGAAAAACAACGGAATGTAAATATATAAATAACTCGTTTTTTAAATCAAATCAAATTAAATTCCTTGTGACTGCCCTTAATCAAATAATTTGAATTTCGCCAATTTTCAGAGATCTGCAGCTTCACAAATATTTCAAATTACATCGATGAGCACTTCACGTTCAATTGATTATGCCATTTCATATGCCAAAGAACATTCAATCATTTCAAGTAGAAGCAAATTGTTTGCTCCTTACAAAACTATTTATTGAGCAACAGCTTCAAAACGTTAACAAATAAGCTAGGGCAAGTTAGCTTTTGCTTTGCCCCCAATAAGTATGCTACAAAATTTATTGATTTGAGTGCAAAATGCACAAGCAATTTGTCCGCTTTAAGAGAGAGCAAGAGAGAGTCCTTTAATATGCAGTCTAGGATGTGCACATTGAAAAAGCGAAAGTCGAATGTCAGCGCAATCGAGAAATGAAGTCATGTCCATGTCGTGGGCAGCTGCCGCTGACCGGAAAGCGGCTTATAAATTGGGTCATTTGCCAATAGCCGAGTAAGCCACTTGCACTTTTAATAGCAGGTCGTCCCCGAAAAACCAAAGAGACTACGTGCCACTTCCTGCTGCCCCGTCCCAGCCATAATAATTTTAACCTTATAAATTGAGCAAGCATTGCCAGGCGGCAGCTTGTTCGCCACAATTTTGCAAACTTGCGTGCAACCAGAAGAGACAGCGACAGCCACTAGAAGAGTGGGCAAGAAAAAGGACAAAGTGGGAGAGGGAGATGGAAAGTGAAAGGACAGTAGACGGACGAACGGACGACACCCGCACGTCCGCAGTGCAACCCACAAGAAGCAAAACTGACAAAGTAGCAGCCCGACCACTTCCTTTTGTTTAAGCTCTGCCTGTGACACTGGCCCTCGTTTGCGGCAAGTGCTTTACCATATAATGGCGATGCCACACACAAACATACACACACACATACCTACTCTATACATATGCAACTTGCATATGTTGCAACCCCTCTGCGTTTTCAATTCCTGCTGCAATCGTTGCGGCTCGTTATAAATTGACCGCATTATTTTGCTCAATTTAACTCGAGTTTGTGGCAAAGTTTTCAACTTAATATCTCATAAGTGCTGAGTGTGCATATCGAACAGTGCCTCCCCTCCCTCAATTGCTTTCCCTTCCCTCCCTCTATCCATCGCCAGTTTAGCCCACATATGTTCTACACTCCTTTTTGGCGTTTATCTCACTCACACACGCTCATTTCCGTCGTTTGCTACCAGTTGTAAAATTAACAGGGTCGTCCTCCTCATCTCCTCCCCTTCTACATCCTTCAGTGGCCTTCACCATTTACCGTTTTGCCGTTTTCCGTTCGGTTTTTCGCTTTCGTTTGGCATAATTTTTTTATTAGGTCATGCCGCGGCAGCCATTGAAATAGCAGCGACGTCGACAGCGCTGCAGCTGCATACCTTCTGTCACTCTCACTCTCGGAATTTTTTGCTGCATACTTTTGGGCTGACTATTAAAATTTTTATGCATTTCTACCCAAAAAATAAACAAAATTGCAATTTCAATTTTATAATTTTAATAGCCTCACAGTAAGGTCTTTAGGCAGCCAGCAGCTTGTGAAAAAGCGTGCAAAAGGGTTAATAGTGAATATAAATGGTTATAAGCGGCGCTTATGTTGGACTTAAAGTACTAATAAAATGTGAAATACGTGAGACTAGTGCACTTAATTCTGAACCAAAAATATCCTTTAAATTACAGCTGCTTTTACAAAGTTTAAATTGAACAGTTGGTATTGGTTATCCTGCATTTAATTTACTAGTTTTGGAGTCTCTTAAGTGCTGAACCATAATCAATTGCAGTTTTCCCAATTCAACAATTGCTTCAAAAGTTTTTGGTAAACAAGCAGTGGATAAAAACGAAAAGTTTTAAAAGAGACAAAAGTTATTTCTTAAGAGAGAAAAGTATTTAAGCAAGGAAAAAATAGAGCTCTTAAGAAACAATAATCGTCAATTGAATTTTGTTTTTAATTGAAATATTATGTTTATTCTTTCAATCACAAAGTATTTGAAATAACTTTGATTCAGCAGCAGTTCATTTACCTTGTTAGGGTCTGCATTATGATGACTGAAAGTTTATTAAAAAAATATGCCAAAGAATATTCACGTTCAACTTAATGATGGTTTAAGCATAAAGAACAACAAAGTCGCATTCGTAATTACATTTCGAGTGTGCTTCATTTTTTTGAATAGAAAGGGCCCGAAACTCATTAAAAGAAATGTATACCGACAAATAAAAACAAAAAATGTAGAAGAAAAAAGAGGAGAAAAAAATGAAAATGATAATTTAGAACACTTCAAGCTTTGCCCATTAATACAGGAAAACAGAGACAGCGTGCAACGCTGCTGGAAGGTTGGAGGTTGGCGCTCGTTGCTGTCAGTTGCCTGACCTGAGAACTTGCTGCGACGACCTAACTAAACATTCAGCGAATTATTTAGCAGGTCAGTCGAGTGTGCAGCCCAGCGAATGGGTCCAAGTATCGCAACAACACTGTCGAGGACAGCAGCAAGAGGACAGCAAATCAATGCGGGCTTATGGCTTCAACCTGTGGCACGTAGTTCACGTTGCCAGCGTTGGCTCCTGTCACTACCTTTGTTTATTTACCCAGCAACTTGAGCAAATTAAATGAGCGCCCAAGTGTCACGTTGCAGCATTTTTCAAACAGTTCCCCTTCACGAAGTACGACAAATCAAGCAACTTCAGGAAGTAAAGTCAAGACGAGACTTGGCCAAAAAAAGCCAAGTAACCAGGCAATCTTCTGTAGCCTGCAGGAACAACAAGCCAGCTAGCTTAATGTAAATACAGTCTGTATTATCCTTGGCATGAATCCCGAGCTAAATTGCTAGCTGCAAGTAACTGAACATAACTAACAGAAGAAGGAGTGCATGTTGTACTTGGGCTCTTTTTTTTCACCAAGCAAGTAATTTTTCATATTTTTTGTTGCCTTTGCTTTGTTGGCCAGATAATGAAAATGCGAGTCAAAGGAGAGCGACCAAAAGTTTTTAATATAATTTGGAATTAACTAAAGTGGCAGCTGCGCTTTGTGAGTCAAAGTTGTTGGAGTTGTAGCTGTAGTTGTTGTGGCGCTTTCTTTATTGCTGCTCTCTCTGCTCGCCCCCGACTTGATAGCGGCGGTTGTGTTGCGTATACGCAGCGTGGCTTTTGGCTAAAAGTTTGCCCTACATTTGCAAAATAGTAGTGAGCATAGTGAGAATATATAGAGAGGCATATACGAGTTGTTCCATGCGGCCACTTCACAACTCGCTCGCAACTCGAGTTCATAAAACTTTGATACACAGTGTCACACTGACTAAGTCTATAAATACTCGGGGGAAATGGGATTTTCCGGAGAACATAAGCACACTTCCTCCTCTCTTCGTTCTTTCCCGGTTCGGAGCGGATCGGGGCCAATGCAAATCAACTTGCCAACAGTCGGACATATCGCATCGATAACAATTTCCATTCTCTGATAAACTGCAGTCACATTGTGTGTGCGAGTGTGTGTGTTGAGTGTGTGTTTTACTGTGTGTGAGTGTCAGTTACTGTCAGTTTTGGGTTTGCTGCTTGCCTCTGTCTTTCTGCCGCACCGTTGTCAGAGCAAACTTTCGACTTATCTCTTAAGCCGCATAACTTTGCATAAATATGAAGCTATTCAGCAAAACTACCACAAAGCTTCAACAAGACCCAACAGCAGCAGCAGCAGCCGAAGCAGCAGCATAAAAACATTACAAAACTGCCCTTAGACCGCCAACTGTTTTCATGTCAACAGCATCAGCAACAACAACAGCAACAACAACGCCAACCAAACTATTGTGTTTTGCTGGTATGGAGAAAAAACGGGAGGAAATCTTATTATATTTATTATATTAAAAACAACAAGGCAAACACAAAACTAGTCAACTTTTCCGATGACGGCACTACTTTAAGAGATTTGCATAAATTTCCAGAATAAACAATATACGAAAGTCTCAGGACTTCGGGATTTCTGGACTCCAACTCCTGCATGTTCTCGACCAAAAGTCATTCATTTCAACTGTCAACTGGCGGGCAAACAAAAAAATGGCAGGATTCACAGCGACTTTGCTCTCTGTATATAAATTTATACATTTAATATATGATTATTACTATGAACTTTTATATGAATATATGTATATGTGTACATACATACATATATGTCACATATACTTTCGATGCCATTGTTGACAACCACAACCATGAGGACATCAAGGAGTTATCGATAATTCAGCAAAAACACAGACACTAACAATATTGTTGTCGTCGGCTGCAGCTGGCGTTTGGTATAGCGAATGTTGTTGTTTTCGCAAGTCACACAAACACACTCAGAGAAACACACTCGCCGCACACACACACACACACATGTTCGCCAAATACTTCATTTTATCTGACAGACGCGCGGCGACATCGCGTAACGTCCTCCCCACGTCGCAGTAAATGAGAACAGCAGCGGAGTTCAGTTAAGTTGAGTTCAGTTGAGATGAGTGCTTGTCACAGGATTGGGGCAGTCAATCTGCCTGCCTCTGTTCCTTCCCCTCTCTCCCCGCTTCCCTCTCTGCCATTATGGCCCATAGCCGATGCTCTGCGGTTGACATGAGAGCTGTCTGAGCGTTGTGTTTATCCCGGGTCGGCGGTTATTGGGGGTTATTGCCCGCCAAGCTTGACTGACTGGATACCATCAGCCACACACACACACACAGTCGAACACTCGAACACACACTCTCATACATAAACTCAGTGGGCCACTCACATGTCGTAGGTCAAACAAAATGTTTGCTGATGTTGTTGACGCTTGGTTATGGATTTATGACACTTTGGTCATTGCGGTTGTCAGTTTTCGTTAAAAGTTCCAGCCAACCAGCTACCAACTTTACGACTTAGCCTGTTTCAATCTTTGCCACCCGCTTCCCACACCTTTTTTGTTTTTTTTTTGAGCAACTGCTTGACATGTAGAGCTTGTCAAATTCGACACGCTTTAGCTATAAATGAGAGGGAGAGTGTAATGTTGGGGAGGGTTATTTACCTTTTGTCGTCGTTTGCCGTTTTCCGTTTTTGCTCGTTGAACTGCAAATAGAGACAAGCAGAAATCAGATTATTAATAGTCAGAACGTGACATACGCACAGAAATCTATGCACTAACACACACACTCGCAATCGCACACATACTCACACATGCACAGATGGCGCCATCATTTATCATAGGGAGAGAAATTTTTGTCAACAGAACTTTGCGCGTATTTCCGTTGAAATGTTGGCTATTAATTCACTGGCCATAACAAGCGGAAGCAAACACACACACATACACACACACGCACAGTCGCTCACATTCGTAACAACGTCGTGTTCGTAGTGGCCATTAATAATGCAACAGCTGGGGCAAACGCTTGTCAATATTAACTAAAACCAATTATGCAGCAATTGAAAAACTATTAAATTACGTATACGCCATGTGGGCAGACAACGATGAAACGACATCAGACGGATAGTCAGACACACAAACTTGCACATTGCAAATGCAATTAAATCAAAAATAAGTACATTTATCCGCATCCTGTTAACACACACACTCGCACACACACACACACACACACTCATAATTGGGAATTTGACTCTTGGCTAGCAGCATAAATTTTATTTTACAATTTTTTTTTTGCCAGTTTCGTTTTTCGTTTTTGCTGGTTTAATGCAATTTTCATATGCATGAAAGCGGCCAAAGAGAAGAAATCAGCGCAAATTCAATGAACTCGAAATGGAATCGGCGAAAATTCGCAAAACGAGCTACCAAACTGACTAACTGACTGACTGACGAAATGTTTGACTGACCGACTCTGACTGTGTGTAGCTCTCGATTTCAATATATACTATAATACTATATGTGGAATGCAGCACAAGAGCCACAACAGCAGCTGCAGCTGCTGCTTCAGTAGTGTCCTTATGTGTGCCGCGGTTATGCAGAATTCGGCCGCTGGCTGAATCTCTGAATCTCTTGCCTGTCCTGGCCGCGTGTTTACAACGCAAATATTTACACTGCAGGCATAAAAACTGCATAAATGTGATTATATTTTCATTGGGTTTTACACTCGCGACGAGACACACACAGACAGACAACGGACGACTGACCGAGTCCATGTAATTCGATTGCGATTTCAATTAGCGTAAAATGCACTGCAAAACCATCGACAACAGAGGATAAAAGACTCAGCGAAAAAAAACATAAACAGATGAAAAGACAAGACACCGATAACTGTAATGTAATCTATTTAATGAGATGCTGCTGGATAATAACATTAGTTGATGAAATAACGTATGAACAAAGTGCAAAAAAGGAAAAGCAAAACATGAAAACTTCTGTTTAGCAATGTTTATTTCGTAATTTAAACAAACAAATTTTTAACTACAAAAGCAAAGTTTGTGTATACATTACGATGGAAGTTGGACTCTGAATAAATGTGTTTTTGTTTTTCGAGTCAAACTTAAATTGCTAGAATTTCATGAATTTATTAAAACCAAGATACCTCTCTCTCGTTATGAAATGGTTGATATTAAAAATAAAGTAATTGATTATATGCACTGGATTTATGTAAAAGTATATTTGCTGCACGAGTATTAGCCGGGATTCATTTGAGTGGCTGTCATAAGCCTGTGAGCATGCAACAATAAGCACGTTAATTGCCATTTTATTGGTTTTCCCCCCATTTAAAATGACATTTGTTTATAAGCCGCACACGGAAGAGCAGACAAAAGCACAATACAAGTACTTATAGGATCATTACAAATTGATGCTTCCTGCCGAGCAGACAGGAGACAGCAGTAGGAACCTCTGCTGCCTGAGGAAGACAGTTTTGATGGCAATTGTGCTGCAGTCAGAAAGACGATAACTAAAGGTAGAAGAGAGCAGAGAGAGAGAGAGAGGAAGAAGCGTTGGCGTAACTTGTTCTGTCGCCATCGTCGTCAGAATGCCATCCACTGCGCTTCACTGCAAATCCACTATTGTAAATGTTATCTCTGCAAACATTTGACAATCAGAAATGCTCAAGCCATTGTTTAAAGTAAAAATCGAGCAGCACACAGCAGCAGCATCATCAGCAGCAGCCTTAGACGATAGCATCTCCAGGCAACGGACAAACAATGTGCACTTCACAGTGGTCCTCAATTACACATACATTTTTGGGGGAGGTCGAAGTTGACACAGATATTTGCAATAGAAAGTCGACATAACTTGAATTAGTTTGCAATTTTAGTCGTACATTCAAATAAATGGCAACAGTTCCATAAAATGTCGAAATATCGATATAAATATAAATTAATTATATTTTGCTATTGTAGCTGCTTGAAAATTTTCCAATTTAGTCTAGAGCCACTATCGAAAACTTTTGCAATCAATAACGTTCAGTATGTCACTTTAATAGCGCACTTTTCTCGTTGAACATTAAAGTACACTGTCTTGAGTATCATTAATATTTATTGCTAGTTCGGCAAAACCATTATTGTTAATTTATTTTCAAAGTAATGGCATGTATTTTGGAATAAAATCGACTAGAAGCAATTTTATCTTTTTATTAGCATACAGCACAAACTAGTGTTAAAAGATGTTAATTAACTAAAATAATATAAAATAAGATGCCAAATTTATCGTTCTTGATTGGTCTAAACAAATGAGCCAAAACTACTTTAAACTAATTATCTCACCATCACCATAAATACTTTTTATGAATGAATAATCTTTATGCAAATTAAAATATATTTTTATATATGTATGGTTCTTACTATTGATATAGGCAATATTTTGCTGTTATTTTCTAGTTAACCAAAAATATGTTGTTCTTACCTATAAAAGTAAAAAACCAAAATATACTTTAACCATACTTGGGTGACTAGCTTTTATGAATAAATACTTTCTATGCATATTTAAATATATTTTGTATGTATTAATATTCCTCATGTAAGAATACGAGGACAAATTTATTGTTAGTGTCTGACAACCAAAACTAATCTAACAAAATTCTCTTAACCATGTATACTAAAACTTTTAATGTTCAATTGAAGTTTAACATATATTCTTCATCTTTAAAACTGTAGTCTAAATATTTTTTCAGTATTTCCCAAAATATGACATGATTTTGCTGCCACTGTGCAACACCCCGTTGCCAAAAGGCTGCCGTTGTTGCAACTGCTGCTGATGTGGCTGAGGACAAAGCGACAAAGCCATCTCTTCTAACACCCAGGCAGGCAGCAAGCAGTCAGCCAGGCAGCAAGGCAGCAGGGCGTTGGTATGGCAACAACAACAACAACAGCAACAGTAAGAAGAGCGACAACTAGCGGGAAAAGCAACTCAAATGCACAAATGCACAAATACAGACAACAATTGGCGCAACGTCGTTTCGTAGATGTTGCAGCTAGTCGGGGTTAAGTTGACAAGAGAGAATGAGATTGCATTCGCTGTCGTCGTCGTCGACGTCGTCGCTGCTGCCCGAGTTCAATTCATTTCCACTTGAGCAAGTGCACGTCTTAAAGGCAACCCTTATCCTCCTCCCTACGAGTTAGCTCGAGTTGCATCATAAAAGTAGCTGCAAAATGGTGTCCCGCGGCACGCCTAGTGGGAGTCTGATGTCGCCTTGAAAACATTTCCACTGCTGCTGCTGCTACTGCTGCCATTTGTTTGTCTTAGAATTTGGCTAGAAGAAGGCTACGATGGAACATGTGAAGCAAATCACGCTGAGGAGCAGCCTTGTGGCTGCTGCTGCTGTTGTCCCTTTGCACAATTTGCTTGACACTGTTGACATTTGAGAGCAGAGCAGCAAAATGATTATTGTCAAGGGTCGACAGCAAGAGCACAAACAGATTTGGCAATGCGCCTGGACACAGATTACCGTTTACAGTAGGTTTGGTCAGCCACGATTAAAAATTAAGCAGCCTTTCACACTAATGACACATACAAAAGGGAAGTAAGGTAGAAGACGGAGGAGACAGCATTCTAAGAGGATGCTCACTGCAGCAGGATCAGAAGCAGGTGCAGCCAAAAGCTGTCAGCTTGCATTTGAACGATACTTTGTCTTGCTGCATTTCTGCTTCAACTGGCACACGAAGCTGACAATGTCGCTGCCTCTTCCTTTCCCGTAGATCCTTTCTCCCTCGCTCTCTCGCGCTGTCAATGCCAAAAACGTGGATGCTAAAATTTAGGTTAATTGATAATTGATAAAAGCGTTGCAAGTCTTGTGCTACCTATTAGTGTCGACTGTCGTTGCACTCCCGCACACGTTTAACGTTTTGTGCCGTGAATATTTAAAGCATCTCTACTTCTAACGTCTACTTATGTCGTCTGTCGAGGGGAGTGAGCGGGGGGCGTGGCAGTCATTCACTCACGTCTGACTGCAATGAAATCAAACCACTGCAAATAGTCTGAAGTCTAAAGTGTGTGCACGAAACCACAGACAGTCAGACGTACAGACAGACACACGAACGAAATCAATACCCCACATACACACGCACAAAGCAGCTGGGGGGAACGACACACAAATGAGGTCGCACCATTTTGACCCATAAACGTAGGCCTCGCATCGGGTATCGGGCAACGAACGTCGAGTTGTGCCTCCTAATGAAGACCCACTCACGCACACAAATCATTTATAATGTACACGACAACTGACAATGACTTGTAAATTAATTGATGTTACCATTTAAGCAAAGGCAAAGGCAGCAGCGGCAACTCAACTGAAGCAGAACTCACAAGACGAGACGCAGTCGATTGGGAATTCAATTCGAGCTTATGCGAGCGATTCACATTAAATGCCATTATCCATCATTTTACAAAAGCCTCAAGTCAAAATACATTGCGGAAATGTCTGTGGCATACAAATACACGCACAGTTACACGCAAATAATAATCCAAACACATACACTCAAATATTTCATATTACACATACGCACACATTATGTATACGCCGTGTATGTGGGTGAGAGAGAGATTTCAACTCGCATTGCTTGCGATTTATGTACATACGATATGTGCAAATTCCAAATTTACCCTGCAGCCAATAAAGCACCTTTCAGTCGAGCACTCGCATAACTATTCTCATGCGCTTAACACGCACTTGAAGCCAGCCAATTGAGTGCTTATTCCAACAGCGTTTGAATTCAATGAAATAAAATAAACGAATAAATTTCACATTCATATGTTTAATGCAAAACAGTTTTTAAAAGCCGTTACAATAAACTATTCACTTTTATTCTCATCGACTTTCACCGTCATTTGATTTACCTTAAGGTTATTCACAACTATTAGTTGCAATAAATCATGATGTCGCACTTTTTTTTTATTAAATTCTTAACAAGAAATTATACGATAATGATTCACTTTAAAAGTTTCGAATTGATGTGGAATTTCACAACTTGGTAGAAATTAGCAGAACTAATACTACAGCGATAATTAAAAATGATAGGTAATCTAATAAATATATAGATAACATATGCGAACTTGTTTTTACTCGTTTTTCTCGTTAAATGAAAAATGCATCTCACATTTTCAAAAAATATATTTTATTTAAATATAAATTCAATGCTGCCAATTTAAGTCGAAAGCAAAATAACTTTCAGATTGCAATGACAATAATAAACTAACAAATATGAACTGCTTTCAATTTGAATCAAATATTTATAGCTTGCTGAGCCATTTAAATCAATAGATTGAACTTATTGTGTCAAGTGTTATTTATTTGTTAATAAAAATCCATTTGCAATCTGCAGTTGACATAAAATGAGTATTTTTGCTTTCAACACATTTTCAATATGCCTTAAATTTCCTATAGAATCAAGTGCAAATCTTAAGAGCAGTTCATAAGAAATTGTATCTGAGATAAGCTCTGCATTAGCCAACCTCTAACTCCCCTGATATTATCAGCCTCTTTTTTTCGGTTACCTTACGGTAAAGTTTGGTTGCTATTGCGAATAGCAAATTGTTTTATAAATGTGCAGGACAAGTCAGGGGTCAAGTCAATAAGAGGGCGGAGAGGAGAGCAGAAGGCTTAACACGAAAACTGCATTAAACGCCAACAACAATGGAGCGGAAAGTGTCAGGCGGCTTGTAAAGTTGAGAACCAAATGGCAGAGCTTAAATATTTTATGACCAGACTTAGCAGTGGTTGCGTGTTTGTATCTGTGTGTGTGTGTTTTGTTGTGTTGTGTGTGTAACGAGTGTAGTGAGTGTGTGATGAGTGTGCAGCGAGTGTGTATAGCGAGTGTGAGAGGGTTGTGCCAACACAGCAGCAAGCAACAAACTTGGCTTTTAAAACAATCGAGTGACGACATGGAAAATTAGTTTACGCAACCATTGCCAAGTGTTGCTGCTGCCAGATCGAGCCAGGAGTGAATGGATGGCTTGATGGCATGGCTGGCTGCCTGGATGACTGGATGCATCCTTCAAGCCGTCAAGGAAGCGAGGAAGCTGTGCAAAGTCAACTCAATGCAAGTCAATCAGGCGGAAGTCGAAGAGCAACAAAAGCGGCAACAACTCGACTCGCAGCAGTAGGAGGACAGTCCAAAACTTTGCCAGCTTAGTTGAAGCGGGCAGGGAGAGTGGAGTGGAAAGTGGGCCAAGAAGAAAGTGGCAACTTCTGACGTGGCAGCTGTTGCAATTGTTGGCACTAAGTTGCCAGCCAGCCAGCGTTAGCGTCAGCGTTGTTGCGCTATTCAAGTGGATTTTGGGTTTGCTTCAGTCTTCTTTTTATTTTTGCTTCACCAGCAATGAAATTGTTTTTCCTACGCTGCACGCACTCCTTTTGCTTGCTTCCTTTACCCCCGCACTTAATTGAGTGCAAAGCTGGCGCTGCACTGGGTAGATTTAAGTTTGGACAAGTTGAATTGATTCAAAAGTTGCATTGTTGTGCTACAACACAAAGGAGCGGCGAAGCGGCGATAAACTTGTGACATTGACAGACTGATTAATCTCAACATAAATAGAGAAACACGGAGGGAAATGTCTTCCTTTATTTATTCCCAATTAACAGCAAACTAGCAGACAAATTTGTCCAGTCAAAAGCGATGCTGAAATTACAGAGATATATAACACAAATATAGAGGTAGAAACTCAAATTGAGAGAGAAAGGGAGTGCGCGGAAGTTGTCTCCTTTACAGGCTATTGCCTTTGGCTGGTTGGTTGGCTGGCTGGCAGGCAGGCACAAAGTTTGACTATATATTTCAGAGCGACAATCGCACGGCAAGCATTAAAATTTATAGCGCACACAGAGAGACAGACAATTACAATATATAGTTGTACGTATACGTAATATTGCTGCGTATCCTGACAACTAAGAAAATATATCGATGCACAAATTAAACTGCAAGTGGAACAGCAGCAGACAGCAGCGGAGCAAAGGCAGCAGGAAACCCACAGCTACAGCACACAGCACAAAATAAACTAAAATAAAACTGTGTAAACGGAGACAAAGAGAGGGGGAAAAGGAAGCAAAACCGAGGACTATGAGTACCCAGATCGTATGCTATTTAATTTTCCACTATAAATTTCTGTTGCTGGCTTAAAACAAATAAAACGGGGCCGGGAGAGTCGCTCGATTGTGGCCCGAACGAAGTCCAAGTGGGACTGAGCAGCAGCATTTGCGGTTAGTTGAGTGGCTGCCGTTGACACTGTATTCTACGTATTTGTGGAGCAAATTGGCTTAGAATATTTGTCGACTGTCGCAATTGGCTATTGAAGCTGCAGCAGCTACACCCTAAAAAACGAAATAAACTTATAGCTGACCATTCGATGGGAATGAGTCGAGGAGTCGGCTCAATGATTTTCACATTAACAGCTTTAGCACGCACACTTCCTGACATCCAGCACACAATCGACAATCGGACGTCAGGTCGCACACCCCAAATGGCAACAGACTCATAAATACTCAAAGACGACAATAAATAAATATTGCGAAACAGGCGCAAAGCCTCAACACAAAACTGACAAGGCGCAACAATAAATAACGATATAATTTTTACCAACCCAACAGCAGCTGGACCGGCACTGAAAATGGAACTGTAACAGGCACTGGGAACATGACCACGACGAGGCTTCTGTCTGCTGCTCGCTTTTAAGTATCAGGAACCAGCCAAGCAAGAGGCCGCCTAGAACATTGCACGACATTGTACACCCTTGTAATTGTGGTCTGCAAATTACACTTAAAACTTTGCAGGACACGAGTGTACACAACTTGCACATACCCTGTGCTTATTCTTATTCTTATACTTGGCTGTTCACTTCACTATGCTGAGCATGCAGCGTACTTAGAACACACATAGAAATCGTTGTGGGAATGGCTCCCATTTGTTGTGTGCTTGAGTAAACTTTTTAAAGCCTCTCAAATTAAAAACTTTGCATAAATGCACCGAGTTTGTAATCCTTTTTGGCAAGATACACATAATTGTTGTGGCATTTCTATTATTAAAATTTACTTTATGCTGCTGAAATAAATGCAGAAATGCAACAAGGGAGTGATTACTAATCGGAATGAAATTCTTATTGCTATGCTTATTAAACCCACAACGTTTTGGGACTTTTTGCATTAAGCACAACAGCTTTTTAACTCTCTTAACTAAATTTGCGACTGTAAAAAAATAATGTTTGTCGCCTAATTTTGCCATGTAAAAAAAAATATAAAACCAATATTTCAATTTAGAATTTATTTTTGAGTAAAATTGATTGATTGATTGATATGATATAATCATTAGGTTATAAGTTTAATTTTGCATTAAAAAATAATTAAAAAGCATTACCTTAGATATTATATCATTGTACTCTTAAAATAATAATTTTATTTTGTACAAAAAATATAAATAATGAATTAATGAATATCTTACAATAAAAATATATACAAATTTATTGTTTATCGACACACTTTTTGATATTTTCTCATTTCTGAAAAAGTTAGCAGCGAACATTCTTAGTTTATCATGCGTATACGTAATCTTTGTCTTCTTTATCCCGTGTATACGTAATCTGTGTCCCATACATCAATAAAACTTTTCCCATTAAAATCGAAATTAAACGCGAAATACCAACACTTTGTGGTTTAATGAACTGATCAGCGATATGCGATGTGCAACTTAATTTATGTCAATGCAAAATTTTAATTAAACGAATTACATCAATTTTGGTTATGAATCAATTCATATATTGCAGCGAATACATAACATATTATACAGTTGAACCTTGCCTCAAAGTGGCAACGGCGACGACGACGTCGACTACGTGGCATAAATATAAATGTCCTTGCTGCGGCAGGTTTTTGGCGCACGATGACGATGAGGAGAACACTGCCGACTGCCCACTTCCTGGCCGCCATTTGGCGAACCGAGGCCATTGCAGGGGGCTTGGTTGTAAATCACTAAAGTGGACACACTGCAAAAGCTACAGCAGCAACAACAACAACAACAACAAGTGATGCAGCAATATCAAAATTTATAAATTATTATCGCCGCGGCTTTTGCTTTTTCGTTGTTGCTGTTGGCTAAAGCAAATAACTTTATTATTGGCTCAAATCTGGAGCGTAAAGTGCGTTAATAAAAGTCGCAAGCACGTCAGCGGCAGTTTTCTTCGCATCCTGCTGCTGCTGCTGCCACAGGTAATGTTTGAACATTGTCTGGGCTTATCTTGGTTTACAGCACTGTGGGCTATCGTCGTCGGCCCGAGTTTTTGGGGCTTGGATCAAGTTTGCCAAAGTATCTTCAAGTTGCATGTTAACTCGATGTGCGTCGGTTTGCCGCAGCCACACCTTTCCCATTTGGCTTCTGCCTCCCCCGCACACAGGTTGGCAAACTTTTTGGGGAAATTGAGCAATAAACTTGGCAACACATTTGCGCACCACACACACCAAAAGCAGGAGAAACAGAATGAAAGCTCGCCTGGTTGTGACTGCTGCTAGAGAGATTCGTTTCGCAGTTTGCGCCAGATGTGAAATATGCAAATATTGCGGTTTAATTAAGTCGACTGCGAGTGCAAAAGTAAAGAAGTAATCATTTGACTCGGTTTTAATTACCTGCCGACACAGCTGACTGGAAGTCAGTAAGTATTGCTCTGCGCCAAATGAGCCTGATTAAGCTCACAGTTTAACATTGCGTCAGCACAGCAATTGAAGACAATAAATTATGCACACAAAAAAAGAAAAAAAAAAATAAATAAAACACTCAAAATGTCGTCTGTAGGTAAACAACAACAAAACACTCGTCTGTCGCTGAGTGGTGCTCAATGGATGGCACTTGCGACGAAAGTTACAACCCGAAACTATATAGAAAATGGGAAGCTGACAGTCCTTCTTCGCTTGTAAAGAGTAATTTCACTCATTTCGCGAAGATGCCAAAGCGAGTGAAGAGAGCGGGAAGCGGAGAAACAGCTCAACAGTTGTTGATGTTGATGGAAATTGTGATGGTGTCAGACCGCACCGCAAATGGCAACAGCGAAATGGCAAAAATGGCAAATGCCAGCTGCAAAGTACGTGAGAGAGCGTGCACGCTTTCGGGTGGGAAATTAAATAGAAAGCAAAAGAGACAAAAGCAGCTACAAGTTGTAGAAAGAAAAAAGGGCAAGCCAAGCCAGCAAAGCGGCAAAGCAGCAGCAGCATCAGCAGCCCGGCAGCGTAGGAATTAAAAATGGAGCAGTCGAGCGGCGCCAAGAAACCGGAAATTAAGTTTATGCCAACGCGGCAAGCGGAAATGCTATACAAACGAGAAATATGCTAAATAAATGCAACCAACACAGCCAAGGCAACAGCAGCTAAGGCGGCCAAGTTAATGCTAAATGGAGTTCTGCACTTTACACGCCTACACCACACAAAATCCCCCCTCCACATCTTCTCCGCAGCTGCTCTTACTTTAAAGCCCAAAACCCTCGCAACACGTGAAGTGAAATGAAACGAGACGAGACGAAACGAAACGAAACAAGTGCATTATTTGCATTAAATTATGCATGCGACGTTTGGTAGGCGGCGAAGCGAAGCGTCAAACAGCAAGTAAAAAACTGCAAAACATTCGCAAGCACACTGACTAACAAATGCCCTAAATTTATATTAATAAAAACATTATAGAATGTCTTTGAATTTTTAAATTTATATTTAATATGTCGGGCTCAACATTTAAAATAGAAAAAGTGAAAAACATAATGTGACTATGTATTTATTTCGGGATTTAGAATATTGATTTATATGAAGAATGATAAATCGATGACATTTGAAATGTGATATCTTGAGATATATTTAACATATACGTAACTATTAAGAAAGCGAGTTGAGCAGAAAATTATCAATAAAGTATAAAACTGAATGCAGTGTCTCAAGTGAAAAGTAATTGCGAAAAATTTTAATAAATATTTTAACAATAATTTATGTAATTTTTTCATTGCCTGCAAGTTGTTTCAGTGTTGACAGAACATTAAAGTTAAGCAAGAAGTTGTCAACAAAATGAGGACAACTTAAAATAATAAGTGTGCACGAATTTTAAACTAACTTCCACCGAAAAAAGTTAAATTGCAGTCAGCAGCCTAACGAAGAAATACCCTAGAAGCAGTATTAAGCGAGTTATTTCACAAGTATTACGATACATTGAAATAAGAAAGTTATAAATATATGATTTTGATTGTAAGATTAAAGTGAAAGTAAATGTATATATACATATTGTATATATATTTATTGATGTTTGTTGTTATAATTGAACATTCTAACTGGAGTGTTAAGTGAATAAAAGATTATGCTTAAACTTGTCATACAATATTATAGTTTGTGCTTTTTAATAGAATTTAGTTAGTTAATACAAATACAGGACAAGACAAATAACAAACTTATATAAGCTTCTCTAGAGATTAATCAGTAATAACATGTACATTTAAGTTGTAATGAAATAGTAAATAAATCGGATAAAGCTGCATTGGAGTAGAAAACGTTTTCCTTGTTTTTTTTTTTTAATTACAAAACAATTTAGACTTTAATAAAGTCCAATTTCAATCAAAAGAAACTACTTTAAGCGTTATGACCACAGCAATACACCCGCTTTAATGGAGTTCACACACGGGGTATGCTACCAAGTGTCAGCAGCCGCGTGGATTCACACGCCGGAGCCACGCTGGCGTCCGGAGGCGTTGCTGCACTGGGCGTGGCATGGCACAAGCGATGCGAAGACGGAGGAGGAGGAGGAGGAAAAAAGGGGCCACCACAAACAAAGCGCAAACAAAGAGCGGATCGCGTGAAAAGGCAGCCAAGCTCCGCAACCAAAGGCAAAGGGCCAGCCTCAGGGGTGTGGAGTGGGGGAATGAAGAATGAGACTCGCATTTGCCACTGCTGATGCCACAAACAGTTGCTGGCTTTTCGCAGCGCGACTTTTCTGTCTGATGGGCAGCAGCAGTTGTACAATTTAAATTGAAGTGCTGCCAAGATGAAGGGAAAGTACTATTACTTTGTACGAGCAACAACACAATCGACTATGACAACAAAGTGTGTCATGCCAAAGTCTCGGAGGAAAGCAATTTGAGCTACTAAAGACTTGACCTAATCATCGTTAGACAGTTGATAGTATTGTTAAAGCAAAATAGTTTATCAATTGCTCAAGATTGTGAGGCCATTTCAGATAATGGCCAAGTCATTTGTCACAATTCAGTCTCAGCTTTCGTCTCGAGCTCGTTGTTGAAGTCCCACATTGGGGAATCTCGCTCCCTCCACAAGATATGCAAAGCATATGCTTTCAAGAGAGGGACTCTTTACAGCTGCTTGGGGCAGACCTCGCTGACCGCCAACGATGAGGACTCCCGGGAGCCACTAAAGTTCAAGCCAAAGACTCGAAGGAGGGAGAGTCGGAGAGATGGCCGCAACAATGGCTGACAAGCACAAGCCATAAAATGCAATGCCAACAGCAACAAATGGCCCTACGAGCTCGCACTCTCCCTCGACGTTGAGGAGAAGGACTCGAAAGGGAACAACTGCAACAGCAGAGCAGAGCAAACTGGCGACGCTGCTTTGCATAGTCAACTGATTTTGATGGCATTTTCGCACAGCTTAAAACAAATTGCCATAACGCTTTTACGGCATTGCGATGTCATGATGTGAGGATAAAGTTGAGCAGTCAAGAAAAAGCTTTGCTCTCCTTACTGCTGCTGCTGCTGCTGCTGGCATCTTTAACTCGAGGCAAATTGAAATGGCGAACAGCAAATGGCAAAGTCCGGCAGTTATAGAGCAAGAGACAGGGCAGGGGGCAGAGGAAGGGGCAGCAACAAATGCTCATAAAACTGAGCTGAAATTGCTTTCTCTTGCTTTCTTGACGGCCACTGAAAATGCATTTCCTTCATGTGTGTGTGCGGGGGGGTAAAAGGCGTGACTGGTTGCAACATTCAACTCTTAAAAGCTATGGACGTGCAGCACGCAATCAGCGAGACCCTTATGCGAATGCGAATCCGAATCAAAATCCGAATCACTGGCTACTTTTGTTTAAAAGATGAAAAGTTGAACGCGGACGCGCCCAAAAGCATGCTACGGATTTTGCACGGCGCACGCATTAAATAAAGCCTGAAATAATAATAAAAATAATAATAGTAATAGTAATAGAAATTGTAATAACGAGCTTTGGCACTTTTTCCCAGTTTCGAAAAAAGTTTTCTGTGCTTGTTTGCCGCCCCGTTCGAACCTGACGACTTCTGTGTAACTTTTGCCACGAACCAAAAGCTGACGGAGCGTGCGGCAATCCTATTGGGGATCCTGCTTCTTCTCTTGGCCCGAGCAAAAGTTATAAGCAGCTCAGCAGCAGCAGCAGCAGGTGGAGGATTACGAAATGTTTTGCTGAAAACTATTAAAGTCTATGGCGGAGGAAGAGGAGCAGCGGAGCAAACTCAACAACGAGCTGTCAGCAAGCACATTAAAAAGAAGTGATTTCTAATGCAGTCTTCGATGTTGTGCGATGTTGTTGTTTGTAGGAGGCCAAAGTCTCGTTAACAGCACACTTCATGTAGAACATAAACGTCATTAGCATGTTCTTTTCCCTCTCCCACCTCATTTCTCATCGTTCGTTCGCTCAGCTCAGCAGATATCTGCCATCGGAGCCAATCCCAAAACTCTCAAACCCAAATCCAAACCCAAACCCAATACAAAGCCATAGCCGGTGGCAAACTGCTGCCAGGCGGGCTGGGCGAGTGTCTGCGCACGAATCACTAAAATGTACACAAAAGTTAAACTTCCGTTTCCTGCCGCTGCCGTCGCCGTTGCCAGCGGAAGTAAGTAAAGCTTTTCCACATTAAAAAGATGTAAAGCACTGCGACAGGCAAAATGTAAAAAAAAGGACACAAAAACTAAACGCACGCGAAGCGCAGACAACTCCAGATACTCTTTGGCTGTCCCAGGATTTTAAATGCATTGATTTGTGGTTTCAATATTCATTTTTTTATTTTTATTATTCAAACACAGTTTTCTACGATTGTTTAAAATTTAAGTTTATCTGCAATTTACTCAGATATATAATGTATTTTTATAGCTCAATATTTATAATTTTGATTATTAATTGCATTTGCTTGTGCTCAATGCTTTTAATTTTCTATTCTACAAAATATTAAAAGTATTTATTTTCATTGGTACAATTTATGTAATGCACAATTATTCAATATTTTAATTCATTTTCTGGCTGTTTCTTAGAGTTGCTTTATGGAATTATTATTTAAAATATGTACGCATACATTTTATGCACAATTAATTTATCAATATATCAGAGCAACAAAAATATTTTAATTACTAAATTATTATTTTCTGACTATGATTGCATCATAGAATTCAAATTTATACACTCTTCATTCACAATTTATGCACAAAATATAAAATTTAATTAAATGTATTTATTGCGTTGAAAAATCTACAGCATTATCAATCACTGTTTTATAAAGTCATGGTTTGTTGCTATTGCTATGTTTTTGCTACTGCAACATGGCGTATGATTGATGTTGCAATCGGAAAAGCCAAATAGAAAAGCAACATAAAAACAAGCTTTTATATTAAAATACTGCACAATTATGCTAAATAAGTAGCATAGTTAAGATGATTGCAATTAAGTGCGCAAATTAAATTGCAAACCCAAAATAAGAGGTGAAGCAAACACTCTGAAAAATTCACTTTACCCGCTTGGAAAATGTTTTAAAATTGCAAAGCAGCTTCGGAAAACTGTGCAAAAATACTTGGCAACACATACAAATACACTCTCTGCATGTATGTATATTCATGTTAGAGCTGACGGGAGGCTCGACCTGACAGTGGGAAGCATGAGATAAGCTGCGTCAACTTGCGCGAAATACCACGACCTCATACTGAAAACAATGTCGAATAAAAAAAAACACACACACACACACACACACACTGAGAAGAGTGTGAGCCGCAAGAAGACAGCGAAATATTGCGGGAATATTCAAAACATGCGCTTAAAGGTATTTTGCAGCACATGACTCGGAACAGCCGGAGAGCAGGAGGCAGTAACATTAAAACAAAAAAAAAAAAAAAACTGTAGGGGCCAAAGTTGACGCTAAAATATGCAGCACACTTAGGCGGAACAGCTGGCGAGGAAGGGGAAGGGGATGAGGAACTGGAGGAGAGGACATGTCGTGCGAGTCACGTGCCGCCACCTGGTAACCAGCTGGCACATAGAATACACCTGACCCGCATGGTTGGCAAACTTTTTGCACTGACTGTTGTTCGGGTCAGCAACGAGAGAGAAAGGGAAAGGAAGAGATTGTGGCTTAAGATGGCATTTTGTGCTTTATGATTTGTGATAGAGATTACGCAAAACTGCAAATCAATCAAATGCATTAAAATGACCAACTAGCCGCAACGCAGCGCAGATTAGATTAGAATCGATGCGGGGAGGAGGCAAACAAATTGCTGGAAAAGAGATTGACAAAGCGAAAAGCAAAAGACAGAGAAGAAGTCGACGCAGCAGAGCAGATGGGAAAAAAACGAAAAGAACTGCCAACAAAAGCTGCAAACGTGACAAAATTAGTGAACAATGGCCGCAGGAAGAACCTTATGAACTCTCGATACTATGGAAGGACTACCGAGCAGTGAGCAGTGAGCACTGAGTGCACAGTGGACTGTGGACTGCAGACTGACTGACTGTGTATACGTGTGTGTGTGTGTGTGATCCCAAGCCCCAGTTAGACAATGACAACCACAACAAGAACAACAAAAACCAACAAACGACAACAACTAAATGTGGTCAGCCACTGCGGCGAACAAAAGAGTCTGACAATGACAACGAGGTAGTCGTCGAGGTGGAAGACCATATTAAAAAAGCATAAAGCCAGAGCACCATGACGCACCCTTCTGCCACACCCCTCTAGCCAGCACTCTGCCATACAAAAGCGAACTAGTCTTTATAGCAAAAGCTCTGCAAATGGTCACATAATGGCACGCACACATACACACACTCACCCATACACACGTTCATTTATATAGTCATATATGTGACTAAGCATCTACAACTGTCCTCCAAGCTGTCCCAAGCCCATGGGCAATTGGCGTCGCTGCAAATTGAAAGTGAAACGCAAAGAGGAAACTAAAAATCAAACGTTTGACCTTTGATGACTCAATCGAAAGTTGGCCATAAATACAATAACAACTAAACTTTCCACAAGTAAACCTTGAGGACTTTTGGGCTAACAACTTAAAGGTGCACTTTTTTTTTTTTTTTTTGTATAGCTGCAAGCATACAAAATACTTTTCGAGCTGCACAACTTTGTCGAGAGAAAGAGAGAGATGGCGAAAACCAAATTGTTAGCATAGTGGACACAAAAATGGCAAAGCCTCTGCTGCCCAGGTCGACACAGAACGAGTACTCGTAGTACTCACACACGTACTCATAGTAGATAAATAGTTTTGCAGCAAACTTTATACTTTTTTCTCTCGTTTTTTTCAGGTGATGTGCGGCTGTGGCTTAAACGGGAAAAATGTCGCCACAGAGCAAACATTCTGCTGCACACAGCGTGGGAGAAGAGCGAAAGCGAAAGGAGAAAAGATGCCGCGGCAGCAGCAGCAGCAGCTAGAAATGGAAAACATTTCAGGCACGCGCTCAAAATATGCATTAGAAAATGTTATAACATAAATTGAATAAACCGAGAGATGGCAGTGTCTGCTGGCAGCCAATCTCTTTGGCATTTCAGCGACTTAGCTAGCGCGAGCAAAAAAGAAAAACCGTACAAAATATTGCCACGTATACGCACTGTTGTCGATCGCTGCTGGGATTGAAACTAGGATTGGCATTGGGACCAGCTTGGGAGGAACTTCCTATGACTTGGCTGACTTGGCAACATTTCTCATTTTGGCGTATGTTTTATGACATGTGCATGCTGTTATTAGGCATACAGCTTTATAGATTTCACACAGCACATTTGTCTTGCTTATCGAGCCAGCTCATACATAAACCCACACACAACACACGCACACACTCGCAGTGGCGCTCTCTCTCCGTCTCTCTCTGCCTCTCATGCATGTGGCGACGTAATCAGTCATCTTGTTTGGCATATGAATGATTAGATAAGTACGATGAGTATTCAGACAGTGCTTCCCACAGGGAGCTGTCTCCCGCCTGTCATCTCATTCGTCCACGTTTGATTTGTTTGCCAATTTCTGCATCATTTCTCGTTCTCGTTCTCGTTAAATGCAAAATGAGCCCCTTTTATGGCAACTAATAGATAGTACACCTGTACAACTTTATCTCATTACATATTCCCGATAATCACACATTGAGTAGCTACTGTATTGAGTTGAGTGAGTATTGTACTGTATTTATAACAAGCTGTTGTGATAGTTACTCAATGAAAAGATAACTAATAGATACCTCGTAATCTTTACAAGCTTTTGTCTGTTATCTGGCAATAATTTCTCAGACAAATATCTCCAAATGATAAAATTATAGAGAACTTTGTTAAATTGGTATAATAAAACGAAAAATATATTTGCTTGTTTATACCCATTATAAATTGGATATGTTTGAATTACAATAAATATTTTTTACAATATTAGTTTATCTGATATCTGATATTTATATATAAGCGTTAATAAAATGACATAACACAAGGATATATATCTTTAACTTAAAGCTGACATTAATATCAAAAGCTGTAGCAGTAGTTTTTGTGTTAACTCTCAACGTATACTTGATTTAACAATGTTGCAGAAATCTCTTATCAACTGCCATAAGAAATACAAGCTTATCAACAATAATACGTAGTATACTTAACACTAATTTCTTTGGTTCATTTGAAAATTCATTCATAAAATTAGATGGCTGTCAATTAAAATTGTATTATACATTTTACTACTTTCTTTACAAATAAATCTAGTTCAATTTGCTTCTATACAGAGATCATTCATATAATCTAAATTAGAGTGAATCATATATAGTATTACGATTCACTGACTGTAAGTTTACGTGCTTCTCAGACTTAATTATACGACTTAAGCTAACATTACATTTCCACTAAAAAAGATTTAGTTGCTATTTGCTTAAGTTAATTTATGGCTAACCTTTTGTTATTTGTCAAATTAACAGAGTCATAATTTAAGGCATCGGTATGGTAAATAAAAACATGACATATACACACACAGATTGCGATATCTGAGTGCAATGTCATGGGCAATGTGTCAACTCGGTAAGGCGAGGCTAGAGATTAGCTAATGACGACAGCAATATGAAGAGGCAAATACATTCACAACAGCAACAACGTTTGTAAGCACATACACACAACTCAATTTCAACTAGTTGATGATGTGTATATGTATATATATGTGAATATGAGAGCTGTGCTCCTTGATTGCGCCCAGGTAAACAAGTTATACCCAAATAGTTGGCCGCAACTCGGCAAAACGAGCAAAACAAATAATTGTGAGGTAAACAAGCAAGGCAACATCTAAACAGCAACAAATGCGAGAGGAATGCATTTAATTAAATGCCAAAAACAACAACTAAACGGCAGAGCAAGAGTAAAAAAACACACAAAATGAAAATGAAAATCATTTCGATGGAAAATAAAAAGGTCTAATACAAGTTCAACGACGACGACGACGACCTTTTCCTCATCGAAAGCTGTGTGTGTGTTCTGTGTTTAAAAGGAAAAGCTGAAAATCTAATCAACAAATTGTTTAAATAACTGCAACAACAGCGGGCGAACGATAAGGGCGTCGCAAAACAGAACAAAGACAGAGAAAGGGGGGAGACAATGTATGACAGGCATTGCTTGATAAGAGATACGAAGGCCGTGTTGTTCGCGCTGATAATGATAAGCTGCGTACCTGTAGATACCTCAACACTATCGCCGGCTAAACGACGGGCTAATTGATAAAAGCGATGTAAATTTTGCAGCAACGAATTTGACTGGATATGCAAAAATATGCAGGCTACAGGGAGTAGAGGGGGGCGGTTTAGGCTCATTGTCAGAGAGACGAGCTAAACTCACAAACTAGAAATCAATCCAACAATCACATTCAGCCGACGACGACGACGAGAAAGTACGTAGCGCAATCGACATGCGAGTTTTTTGTGCAAATTGAAACACGGCTCTGATACGTGCAGGCAAATAGAACGCAGCGAGCATGGGGAGCGGGGAGTGGAGGAGGAGTTAGGAGCTGGTTCTGGGCAAACAAAAGGGAATGCAAAGAAATCTGTTACTGGCAAACATGCAGTGTGCCCAGCACGCCATAAAGTATGCAGCAAAAGCAACAATGCCGCAGAGCAAGCTAAGCCAAGCCAAACTGATTTGCCAGCCAAGTCGAGTTGAGCTCAGCCCCGCTGGTCAGTTGACCCCTTATCCCCCTTATGCCCTTATCCCTTTACTCCTCTCCTCCCGCAGTTACACGCACGCTTCGCTGCCTTGCTGTGCTGCGCTTTTGTTAGCGTTGTTTTGCCTTTTGCCATGTATGTATGTGCACAGAGAAAAACAAAATCAATCGGTTGGAGATTAAATCAACAACAATCAATAACTTTGCTATCTGAAAAATGTGATACTAGAAACACATTTCGAGATTCACGAACAAAAATCATGATCAGATTAGATTAATTCGCATTTCGATTTGATTTAATAGGTACTTTTTTTTGTATGTAACATCGTTTATCTACATTTTCTATGATACAGAAAACATTTTATTTATAGTATATGAAAGTGAAATTATTATTTGTTAATATGTTTTTTCGTCATAGCAACAAAGCATTTAAGAATTACAAAATTCATTTTCTCTTATTCTTTTTTTCAGAAATTCATGCAAAATGTGCACTTAAAAAGTTAAGCCCATTAAAAATATGTTTGATGAGCTACTTGAATTTTTCAAGAATTCAGAATTTACACTTTAAAGAAGTACAGAAAAAAGATTTCTGGAGTTTATAAAATGAAATTTCTTGTATTATTTTTTACAAATTCCATGATTAATCTCTTCTTGAAATTTAAAGCGTATTAAAAATGTGGAGGGAAAAACAGGTTTCTACTTTTTATTCAAAGCAAAATCTCCACTTAAAATTTAAAATTTCAATTTCAAAATCACATAAAAAATCAAATTCTGTGTGGTTTAATACTATAGTAGAGTTTATTAAATCACTTTTCTTTCTTTTTCTATGCAGAATCTCTTGAATCACTTGAAGTTTCAATCAAAAAAAAACTGCAAATTCAAGTGCTCGTTTGGTGACTTTTTTCTCTCAGTGTAGGCATGCGTGTGTCTGCCAGCTTTGCTGTCCGTTAGCTTCCCTATTGCTGGTGATTCATTCATTCATTGCACTGGTCCGTTGCTGCTCTCCGTTGGTCACTCCGTCAGTTTCGCTGTCCATCCGTCAGTCCGTCCGTCCGTCCGTCTGTTTGTCCGTGCTGTCGCAGCACTCAAACCGCATTGGCATGGCCATGCATCACAGTGGCAGCCAACCAATTTGAGTCAAGTGGTGCGCACGTAAAAATTCCAAAACCCCCAAAAAAAACAGAAAAAAAAATGCAAGCAAACTACAAATTTTATTTTTCCCCAGCATTTTTGCCGCTCTCTTTCTTTCAAGTGGGTAAAAATAACAACCAATTTATTTGGCTGTTCGGCAAATTGTTACTCAACTCGCATTCGATCATCATCATCGTCATCGACATCGACAGGAGCAGAAGCAGGAGCAGAAGTTGAGAGCAGGAGCAGGACACGACGACCCGACCCGTTTTCTCATCATCAAAAATCGTTGATTGCAACAAAACAAATTGCATTTTAAGGAGATTACTCGTGATGCTCCTGCTTCTGCCTTCCATCTGGCTAAATCTGACAGAATATTTGTTTGTGCTCTGTGGATAAATCATGCAGAACTATTCGTTGTCTGGTTGCGAATCGAGCCGCATTAGCACCTCAGAACTTTCGTTATTATTAATGAATCTCCTCTGGCAGAAGCCAATGTTTGATTTATTATCGTTAATCTCCGAACAATACGATTCGTAATAGTAGATAAAAATACACAAAAGAATAATAAAGGGGCGAACATTAAAGAGCCAAAAAACTACATACGAAATTCAACGTTTGACAAAAACGCTGCTCCCAAAAGTGCTGTAAAAACATTTGCAATGATATTGCCTAAGCTGTTTACAGGGATATTAAAGCGTGTCCTGAGCTCCACCAACAAAAAAAAAAAAAAAAAAAAAAAAAAAAAAACACACGCACAAAACGACCCCAAACAAAATAAGGCGAGCAAACGACCAATAAAAAACACAAGAAATTATAAAAAATTCATAATGCAAGTCCTAAAACAAAAACGCCAAGTGGGCGTGAGTCGGTGAGGGAGGAAGGGGAGTTGAGGGTAAACTTTCCCATGACTCACGGCGGGAGCTAAAATGGCACGCGAATAAAACGACACCAGCAACAGCAACAGCAACATCAACAGCAACGCCAACAAAAATGGAATAAAATAATGTATACAAAGGGACGCGACGCATAAACTAAGCGCCGCAAAACGAATGAGGGTTTTCTGGACTGTATAACTGGATAACAGCTCCAATTCCAGTAACAGCAACAGCAACAACATTCTCCCGGTCGGGTTCAAGTTTGAGTGCCGGCGAGAGAGGCCGAAGGCGGAGCCTGAGCCAGTCATTAGCCTCGGAGGGAGCCTTGGGGCCATTTATGCGGACAAGCATTAGCTTGGTAAATAAATGCAAACAAATTGCACAACGAATGCGTTGCTCTCTCTCTCTCTCTCTACTAGTTGCTCTCTTTGCTCGCACAACGTGGCGTATTAGCAATGTAATTTGATTTGATGTTTATGCGCTGCACTGACGAAGCGCGGCAGGACGACAATAGCCGCATAATTGCGTTAAGCACAAATATACACAGACAAACATATAGATAGTGGAAATTATCACAGTTGCAGCGCTAATTGGAACAAGTGATTAACTTTAATTGCAACAGATAACAAGCAAATTGTAGCTGAACAAACTGCTCGACCCAAAGATACCCTCGCCTTTTATTATTTGCAGTTCATGTTTCTGCCCAGTCACGTAATTCCTCTTCCTTTCGCACAGTGACAAGTAAAATAATAAACAGAGGATGACTTCGGGCAACAACACGACTCACAAACACACAAAATGGTTACAAAATTGGTCAAACATAAGTAAACAAAATAACATTGTGTGTAAATCCACAGCTGCAGGCAAGAAAGAAACAAAAAAAAAAAAAAAAGAAACCAAAACGACATACTCTATATGCAGTTGAACAGTTTTGCGAATATATGAATTATGAAGTGCATAAAAAGCGGGAAATAATCATAAATGAAATTGATACTGATCGAAATAATAAAAACGGAAACAAAAGAGCTTTTGCGTAATGAGTATTTAACAATTTATTGAGTTAAGCAAAGTGCAGTAAAAGTGCTTTTAAAAACTGTTGTTTTTTGTTTTTTTCTTTCTTTATTAAGCACAAATGAAAACGACACGAGCTAACAGAGATAGACAAAGATAATCGAGATATAGTTAAGAAGTTGCAGACACAGAACTGTTTCCACAACTTTATGGCAAATAAACGCAATTTGAGTGCATACTAAAAAAACGAAAAAAACGAAAAAAAATAGAAAAGGAAAAAAAAAGAAATACAGCTCCCTATGGATCGATAGAACAAAAGAGGGTATTAAAATGTTGCATTTTTGCGCTTTGTGCAACTATCTATCTATTTGCTCAGAATAAAAACTAAAATATGCTAACAACACTTGGGGCTGAGAGACTTTGTTATGCAAATTCCATATAGTATTCATGCAATAGCGGGTGTTGTTCAGGTGAGGGGCTAAAGGCGGGGGTTGGTCACACGTCACAGGGTTCGAAAGTCAGGAATTGTGAAAACATTTGAAAGCCATTTGGCAATTTGTGAAAAGCACAAAAGTTATTGCAAAATATACGGATTACCAAAAATATTATATGTGCATTCATTGTCTGTCTGCTTTTCTCATATTCGCATTTACAGTTTAGAAATTTAGTATAGAATTTTAACCAATTTATTTTGATGCGCTCAAAAGCAATTTCCACATTCATACCGGAATCACAACAACTCTTTGGAATGTGCTGCCTGACGACTCTCGACGAGCCGAAATTAAAACTAACTAATTAAAACCAAATATTGTATGGGTTTGCTTTTTGTATACCACAACTCTTCTCTGCCGTCGGCAAATCCACATTGAATTGACAATTATTTAAGCGGGTTTCATTTCAATTGCATTGGTTTTTTGATTAATTGCATTGCAATTAAAGCACATTTAATAATTGACTCATAAATCAACGACACAATTTCTTTTTGTTTTTGTTTTGTAATCATCGTCAAACAATAATGTCAGTGGGAACTTTATTACGTGTTACCTAATTGAGTAATTTAATTTCATTAAAATTTTTCGGTGTGCGGGGTGTGAAATGCTTTCTCAACCCGAACTTTGCACTCTATTAAAGTCGGGTATTAAATCAATACGAACTTGTTGCATTAAACATAGCCTTTTTTGTAGATTTGTTTACTAACTTTTTACGATCTGCTACTACTTTATGACATTGTTATGGTTGTTGTTCTAGAATTGCAAACAAAAATAATACAAGTTAAAACCATTCGATTATTCACTGACTGTTTATTCTTGTTTACGAATTCACAGATGCTAAATCAATATGGAGTATACTACAATAAATATACAATTTCTTTTCAATTATTTATTTATATTGGTATAAGCAGGCATAAATTCATGTGTTTGCACAGTCAGTCAATATAAATACAGAAGCTTAAAATAAATACGAACACAAAAAAATAAAATCTGCCATTTCGTTTTATTACAATGGAAATCAATTGCATTAGTGACGAGATTATGGCGATACATTTGTTTGATAAATTCAAATTTACAAGACCAAAGCTGTCAATTCACGTGGAATTTCTTTTAAATAACGACTAAACACGATACATTAACCTATCATTAACAACAATCAGAACTGTGACAAACCGCAGAAAAAAAGAGGCCCACGGTGATGATATAAAAACGAAAAGCGTATTCAAATCGCCAGTGAACATTAATCAAAGCGTCAATCTGTTAATTAGCTACGGCTAAATGTCCGTCGGCTTTTTGTAATTACCATAAAAGTAAGTATATTCTGGAATAGCCTTGCACGTTTTCGTATTGTTTAAAAACAATGAAATGGACACATTAAAAGTAAATGTGGTTGTTGTTTGAAACAAAATGTAAAGTACTCATTTTAAGTGAATATTTCAGCATTTACAGATCAAGTTTTCTGATTATTACAAACAAGTACACATTTAACGTGTAGCAAGTATGTAAATAATCAATAGGCTATATGAATAAGTATTTAATAATATTGTTATATTTATTAGCACTTATATTTATTAGCAATCAAAAAACAAGTGGACAGCCCTAAGAAAGATGCTTTTGCTGCAAGATCAGCTGTTTCTTGCAGCCTTGTTACGAACGGTCGGAGAATGAGCAACGCAAAGAATTGGAACTAAATGAATGCTTAGTTCAATAAGATGAACTAGCAGCGGCTATGAACCGCGAGTTTGTCTCTCAATCCCACGCTTCACTTTGTCTCGAGTCGAGCGTGTGAATGTCAAATTAGCAAAAACAATAATAATAAAAAGCATTCACTTACCACAACTCAAGATGTTGTTGCTGTTATTGTAGTTGTTGTTTTTTTCCTTCATGCAGCATTGGCCCCGAAACACTTTTTTGCTTGCTGTTTGTTTTTATAAATATTTAATGAAAACACGCGAATTGTCGATTGGAAATATGTATGGATGTGAATGAGAAATTAAGTTGTTAATTTATTTTGACTCGCGACGCTTTTTTGTCACTTCGTTTGTAAACCATTGCACTTTGTGTTGTTGTTGTTGTTGTCGCTTTACTGGAATTTTTCAATTTTTCGATTAAAGAGATATACTAACTACAGTCGCATCAAATGAAAAACCACCAAGTGTGAAATGAGGTAATTTTTATTTAAGTCGCAGACAAACACAATCAACTGCAAATTGTTTTACTCGAGAGTCAAACAGGTTTTTTTTTATTTTTTTCCTTTTTATATGTGCACACACACACTGACATTCGTTAATATGTAATACAACATAGATAACAAAAAAATATGAAACCGAAACTGAAAGCCGAAACCGGAAAAGAAAAAAAACTGCTGGCCTGCTTCTGTGGTCAAATTGAGAAAGCGAAAAAAGTCTCAGGCAACTGTAATATTTAACAAATTATATGTGTGCATTCTCATATTATAATATCAAATAGAATTCAAGTCACGACGACGACCACAACACAAAAACAAACACAATACAATTTATATTGCGGCGCTGCTCGCACACTCTCGCACCCAAAAGGCATCGCAAAGTCACAAGCAAAGGCAAAAGCAGCAAAACAAAAAAGACAACAGACAGCAATAAATACGTAGGCACAACGAACGGCACACAGAAAAAAGAAAGAAAATAAAAAAAGAGTTGACGTTGACGTTACGCCGAACGACGACGCGTCGTTGCTAAGTCAAATGTCGCACAAATCTAATTAAAAAAAGAATAGTTAATGAAATAATAATTTAAATAAAAGCGCTTCTCGCTTGACCAATATACGAAAAGATATTTCCTAACATTTTTTTTGTTGTATTTTTTTTTGGCGTCACCGCCGCATTGACACAGTTCGCGCTCTCTCGCTCACGCCAACGCGCTCTCTTTATTTGATTTTCTTGCTTTTGTTTTTGCTGAGTGTGTCTTTGTTTTTATGTCTTTGCACTCCACGTTGCCTGGCGCTGTTCTCTGATTATTATTATTATTGTTGTTTTTGTTGCAGCTAGTGCAGTTGTACAAATTGTTACAATTGACGTACACAATCAATTTTTAAGTGATATGCGTTTTTATATCTTAACAAAATAAAAGTAAAAAATCTAAATAAAAAACCCGTTGTCAAACACAAACAAAGCACAACACACATTAGCACACTTACACTCACACACACGTACTCACTGACACTCACACATACTGATTTAGATTAGTGTGTGCGACAACAACAACAACAGACAATGTCTGGATGCCTATGATTCACAACGAAGCCAATGCGCTTGTTTCTTTTATATAAACAAATGAGCATGCAACAATGCAGAACATTCAGTAAAACTACACAACCACACACAACTTAAAAATACACAAGGTATAATATTAAATGAAAACTAAACAATTACATATATCGCAACGCGACACCACCGGCGATTGTGTTTTTTTGTAAAAGAACGTTTTAAATTTTCGATTAAAAACTTTTGTTTTTGTTCTTGTGTTTTTATACTGCGAGTCGCGGATGTGTTCCCGAATTAGTCGTAAAATAATATTGAAATGCTGTTTTCGAATTTAGCGCAAATCGACCGGAGCCAAAAATTTATCCGCGCCTAGAAATCACGACGGCCAAAATAAGCAGACTGACTGCTGTTAACAGCAGCATATAGAGGTGGAGATACATCGATTGCACTATCGATATTTCGATGTTTTAAGAATCGATTATTGCATTAACTTTGCAAAAATCGATGTTATATTTTTGAAATCAAAATACTATGCGTTTCTGATTATGAACTTTACTATTATTGAAAAAATTTTACTTGAAGAACGCATACATTTTTTCTTGAAAAAAACGAGCTTTTTAAAAAGCTATTTTTCAAACACCTGTTGTTTCAGTGTGTGACCACAAGCAACCTTTTGTATTTTGGTATATTGTGTTAGAAAGGCGCGTCACTTAAATACTTGTTAATTCCATGTTTTTCATTAGATGTAATTGCTTCTAACCGTAATTGTTTCTTATTTTTAGAGTCTTTTTATTATCCCGATCAGATTTCAGACATGCACATATTAGTTTTTGGCAATATGTTAAAGAAAATACGATAATTTGGAGCTAAACTTTACTAGAGTAGTGATTTAAAATTTCTTTTAGGCGTTAGAATCACATACCTAAAGTTAATTCTTTAATTAAATTAATTAATGAATTCGTTCAATGTTTATTTAAATGATACTAAACTTTTTTTAAATGCTTATCGATATTTCGGTTGCAAATCGATAACACAAGCGCAGAAGCGTTCTCGCCGTGAATCATATGTTTTGTTATTCGCCGCGGTTCGTTGTTGTGTGTGCACCTAAAATATTTCGATCAAACAGAAACAGAATTTGCATATTTTCCCTGGCTAACAAATTTTAGTTGCAATGTGCTTTATTTAACAAATCGAAGCGCTCAAAAATAATAGAAATATGGTCAACATGGAGGAGCTCTTAGATGAGGTAAGCGCGGACAGTAAAAAAGGGAATTTGTTTGGTGAAATTTTCACCTTTGTTATTTTTTTTCAGGTGAAAATAAATGTACAACAGAAATTTAATGAAATACGCGCTGCGTTGCATATGCGTGAGAAATTGTTGCTACGCCAGCTCGAGGTAATCGCAAATACGCAGCAACAACAACCAGCAACACAAGTTTACAATGAAAACAATGAAAGTCCCTCTAACAAAACGAGCGGAGTTCGCTTCTTCACGGGCGATAACGAAGAGGAAGAGAAACTGCTGCTGGCAATTCGCAGCTTTGGCCAGTTCCAGCTAGACAGCAACATGCAGCTGGCCCTGCATCGCACACAGGATAACATGACTGCTGGACTTCGCAATGAGGATTATATTGAGCCCATGGATGACCATGAAACAATGTACAAATGTCTCGAAGATCGCGATCACAATACCGATTACTATTATCTCAATGATGAGGTGCAGCCGGAGGCCATAGTGGTTGACTTCTCGCGCAACAAGGCGGCGTTGCTGGAGGACAATGCCAAGCGCTCCATCATCAACATAACGCTGCAAGAAGCCAAAGATTTGATACGCAGAGCCAAGATTAAGCGTGAAACTTATGTGCCACCCTTGAATCTGGAGGAGCTGGACGACGAGCTGGAATCGTCAATAGCGGATGCAGTGTCCAGTCTGGGACGCAGCTGCTCCGAGCAACCCACAGCAACTAAACCAAAGCCAAAGGCGCGCAAGCCTCGTTTGAAGCCAAAGATTACCATCAACAATTGCAATGGCACCATCAATCTGCGCAACATTGCCAGTCTGACCATCAATTGTGCCAGCGAAGATGCTGTCAACGCCGAGTTGCCACTTACAGATGCTGCTGCTACTGCGGCGGCCATACAACCTTCGATCTCAGCGGACTCAAGCAGCAGCTGCTCGCCCAGCTCCAGCTCCAATGACTCCAGCAATGCTAGCTCTAGGGCGCAGTCCAAGAAACAAAAGTCCAAGGAGACAGGCCAGAAAGCAAAACAGCAGTTGGTGGCGAGCAGCAGTAGCAGCATGGCAACCACATCGGAGGCGACTCACGACGTCACCTGCGATTTCTACAATCGCCTGCTCAACGAGATCAAAAAGAGCCTGAAGGAGAAACCAAAGCGTGTCTACGATGGACCATCAGCACCAGCTGAAACAACCACAACAGCAACGGCAACGAGCAGTGCACCAGTTCAACGTGTTGCAGTCGCAGCTGATTCCACCTGCAAACAGGAAGAGACGGAAGAGGATACACGCATATCCAGCACCCAGAGTCGCGATGCGGCTTCGACATTGTCCTCGCAACTGCAGCCTGGTAAACGTTTGATCCTCAAGAACTTTGAGAATTTAAAGATTATTCTGGAGGCGAACAGCGGCGATGAGGACTCGTTTCATCCGGTGCAAATCGAGCAATGGCTGGCCGAAATTATATCGGAAACAGATCTGGAACCGATGCAAAACACGGATATACTCGAGCACAGCAAGATCGACAACAGCGAGAGCATCTGAACAGCACAGTATTTACTATAGTTATAATATGAACAAATATTACAACAGCAAATCAAATATTCCTTAGTAGTATTTATTTTATTTAAGCTTCCCACCTCCGACAACTGTTTCGTGTAAAAGTACTAATAATATCGTGGTCCAAATCCCATTTTGCATTTAAGCATAGCAAGGAAAGACATCATTCGTTGTACTTAATCTAAGTATTCTAATTGTACTTGTAATTGCACTTTATTTTGTTCAGTAATTGATTCAGATTTGCAAGACTTATTAAATATTACACTCTCTACTATCATTGTATGTTAAGATATAAAGCTAGCACCCAAAAAGAAAACTTTTTTTTGG
Organism: Drosophila albomicans; assembly: GCF_009650485.2. Classification (NCBI taxonomy): domain Eukaryota; kingdom Metazoa; phylum Arthropoda; class Insecta; order Diptera; family Drosophilidae; genus Drosophila; species Drosophila albomicans. The sequence continues at coordinate 37,465,748 of NC_047629.2, read as the reverse complement.
GGCCAATTTCACATTTGTCACATTGTATGTGTAAATTTCATTAAATTGCAAACACTTAATTAACGTAAATTTGTTGACTTGTTCGCTCTAAAAACAAAAATGTATTATCCATAATACTCTTCCCAAACCGGTTGTCATGGTGATTGTGCGCGTTTCTGCAATTGAAATCGCAACTTGTAATTGGAATTCGAATTTGCGAAATCGTTGAGCTTTTTATGACGCAAGAGGCGGTGGGATTGGGGATGGGGTGAAACATTAGACTTCCAAATCCAGCAAGTTGATAAGCATTGCTATTGAATGATAATTAAAAAAGTACGAAAGCTACTGTCGATAGTAGTCGACTATGAAATACCCGGCAAATTATTTTACTCTAATCAAATATGAAATTTAGTAAACAAAGTTACTGATATGTAATAGCGATTAGAAAAATATCGGGAATTATTTGATATGCCTTGAACTACTTTTCATATGGAAGTGTTAAATTCTTTAATCATTTTTTAAGTCTTTATGCGATTATTATATTTTACCCAAACATTAAATTATTTTATTTTTTGATAAATGCTTTTAAATTTATTATCCGATTTTTACCAAATTTGTTAACTTTGTCAAAATGTAAAACAAATTTAGAATGCATAAAGTATTGAGAAAATTTTTACCAAAAATTTAAAGCTCTTGCTTTTATAGTTCACAAGTTGTGGAAAAATAATTCTGTGAACAGACTAATTAGAAATATTTTTACGTTATTCCAGTTACAATTTCGCAAATCATAATACCCTAGTATGCTTTAGGTACCGGGTATAGAAAAGTGTCGACATCACACTCATTGTGCACTAAATGCAATACATTGAACTATTTTTGGTGTTTCAGATTGTGACATGAACTAAACATTAATAAGTACAAAGAGAAACAGAGAGGGGAGATAGAGAATTCGGCCTTATGCGGACTTTGTTAGAATGTCCAGCAGATATGGAGTGAAGTACGTGATAATGCAGTCGGCGCCCGCACGCTTGAATCCCTTCATTGACTCTAGCACCGCATCTCGCAGAGCAAAAGCTCCCGCCTGGGCAGCATGATAGAGCATCGCGTACTCTCCGGACACCTGATAGACGTACAATGTGTGATAGGGATACGTGTCCTTGGTCTGGCGCAAGATGTCCAAGTACGGCATGCCCGGCTTGACCATCAGCATGTCGGCACCTTCGCTCACATCACGCTGCACGGCGCGCATGGCCAAGTTGCGGGAGCCGCTTGGGAGCTGATAGCAACGTCGATCCCCGAAAGCGGGCGCCGATTGCGCCGCCTCACGGAATGGGCCATAGAAATTGGAGGCGAATTTCGCTGAGTATGCCAGCAGCGAGACGCTGTTCATGTTGGCATCGATTAACGCCTGCTTGATGGCCATCACTCGGTTGTCCATCATGTCCGATGGCGCCACAATGTGTGCTCCCGCCTTGCCATAGGCGACGGCTATGTCGGCGATACGCTTGATGCTCGGTCCATTCTCCAACCCATTATCTCCAAGCAGGCCACAGTGACCATGCGAGGCATATGGACAGATGCAGACGTCACACGCGATGAGCAGATCGGGGAACCATTCACGTAGCTTGGGCAATGCACGCACCACAGGATTACGCGGGGAGTCAGCATTCGTGGCCTGCTCATCTTTGAGTTCGCTTTCCACTACGCCAAACAACAGCACGGAGGATAATCCCTTCTTAACCAGCGGTTCCAAATGCTCGCGTAATCGATTCACACCGTAGCGCGAAATTCCGGGCATGCTGGCAATGGGTTGTTCATCGTCGTCGTTGCTCACTATGAACACAGGATACATAAGGTTATGTGGCAGGATTTCACAGCCAGATTCCTGCAGCAATCGCAGCGTTGGATGATGTATTCCACTGTGCAGTTTTCGTTCCATTTTTCGGCGTTTTTTCACAACCGTCCACACACGACACACTCTTACCTTTAGTGAATACTGTCGGCAGTGTGACCGCAGCGGGCCGTTAAAATATACAGAACAATTTGAAAAAATAAATATACCATACTGTTATCTTATTTGCGAGTAACGTATCGATGCCTAGTGGGGAATGATTAGTACTCATTTGCTTTGGCGCCACCCATCATATGATCGACAAAAGCCGGCAAGCTTGAAGCGCGGTAACAGCTGTTTGATTTGAAAATGAGAAGCGGTCCCAACATTTTCCCTCATTTAAATTAGTTGAAATATCTAAGTAAATAACCAATTTATATTTCTGCGCACGACATTTTATTGTATTTTTTTTTTCAAATATATCTGCTTGCTACAATCCTCACACTCAAAAAAATATCGCATACACACGCTCTCGAGTGCCTCTAATTGAAAATTGAATACATGAATTCTAAGTATATAATGCCTATATTGAATATCTCATCTATGTATATAATATTATGTGTACGAAAATACTAGACGTTTAAACATAATTTAAATAAGCACAAATAAGTACATAAAATATTCTCGTTTTTCACCTTTGATCGACTGACTTAAATTTAGTATCAGTTTTATGTTTTCGAGATCAAAGTGCGTGTGAAACGTAACTAAAAGCTAAACTTAAATTATATTATAAATTGTGCTTTAAAAATATTTGGTTTCGGGTTTTTTTCAGATGCTAGTTACAGCCATTGGAAGTGTGAGTTTCGGTGATGTTATGTAGTTTTATAATTGTCTTTTTGCTTCCCTTATTCCTTGGGTTTATTTTTTGTTTTTCTGATCTCTGATTTCGAATATAGCCTCCACTACGAAACCAGAGCATGATGATAGTGCACACGTCTCTTCCGACGCTTCAGATTCTTTGGCTGCTGTTGTGATGCCTCCTCGCGGGCTGAATGCAGTATCACGGTGTAGCTGTGCAGTTTCAGCGGCTCCCTGATGTCGTTGGGCTCGGGTTGCTTCTCTTCTACTTGTGTTGCGGTTGTTGTGTAAACTTGTGGTGTTGTTGTGATGGATGTAGCATTTTGGAGACACAATGTGTTAGTTGTTGTTATTGTTGGTTCATCATTAATTGTCTTTAGTTGTAATTGTGGTGCTTCTTGTCGTCGCGTTCGTGCATTTTCTTGAGCTGGTCAAGCAAAGGTCACTTGATAGAACAGCCATTCTTCCATGAATGACGGCACAAATGCCTTCGATGTGGTAAACTTCACCTTCGGCTTCAGCAAACGCAACTGATCCTCAAACAACTGCAACGATTCCAAGCAGCTGGTGCCATTACCATGAGTCAAGAACTTGCCATCTGGTTTCAACAACTTGAATGAATGCTCAAAAATGGTACGTATAAAATCCCAGCATTCACCAATCGGTGCACCCGAGATGGGTATATCAGTAAGATCTCCGAAAACGTAATCAAACTTGCGGCCATCAGCGATAAACTTTTTCATATACTCCACACAATCGCCCACAATGATCTCGTATTGTTCGGTCTTGCGTTTCTCCAAGACATCGCCACAAATGGTGTTCAAATACTTGTTGCAGGCCTGCATGACCAGCTCATCAATCTCCAGCATAACGACATGCTTTGGCTTCTCCTTGAGCAACTCATACAAGAGAGCTCCATCGCCGCCGCCAAGAATGCAAATCTCCTTGCCCTCGTAGTTCTCAATGCCGCGACCCATGAGGGTCTCTGTGTAAATCAAATCGGACTCGGCAATGTCTGTAAAAGCAAAGTGTGAGTGTGTGTGGGTCAAGTTAGTGGCGAAAATTCATTGATTTTTGTGGCAACACAAAATAGACAGCGACCTGGCCTTGACCTGAGGCGGCCAAGGACCACATTACTGCTTACTGCATTGCCAGTAAAATCAATAAGCCAACTTACTCTGCAGTTCATCGAGGATTAGCATATTTCCCAGCGTTTTGGAGTGCATAATCTGAATCTTCTGGAACGGCGAACGTGCCTCATAGACCAGTGTATCAATGTCATACTCGATGATGCGTTCATCTGGTGACAAAGTGGAATAAAATCATTATTAAAAATCGATATGAAGATTTCAAACACTGCAAATAATTACAAAATACGCACTTTGCATCGACGCAATTACTTTGGGGCTACTAAATGTGTACATGCATGCTGACAACAAAATGTATCCAGGTAAATTAAAATAGAGAGACAAATGTGATTTAAAACAAACACCATAAACAAACACATAAAACAAACGTATAAAAGAATGTTCAACACAAAAGAAAAGTGCACTCAAAATGATGATCATCATAAAAAGAAAAACAGAGATGACAACAAATAGTACGACGAATTGGGATTTAGAATTTCATATATAGTATCTATGGGCAGATAGATGGATTCATGCTTTGGTGCTCTTCGGATCTTTTGCTACACAGTTTTGCTTAGCTACTTATATGGATAAATGATAAGTATTTCTTTTATTTGATAGATACAGTATACATTACCTGACGATGGAAAATACCTAGCGACATCGCCGCGCTTCAATGTTGGCAACTTCTGACCCCAAAGGGCATTCAATTTTTTGGCTATGGCATTTTCCACACGTTTGCCAGTCTGTTGTAGTTGTAGTTGTTGTTTTATGTAAGGTGAAGTAGTTGTAGTAATAGTAGTAGTTGTTGTTGTTGTTGGTACCATGAGAGAGCGAGGCGAACAAACGAGCGGGGGGCAGGTGAAACGGTGAGACATGTGCACGGGTCGTATACGTATAATTTCATTTGGTTTTACACATTTGGTTTTATTTTTGATTTGTTCAATTTTGTTGTTGGCAGATTTTTGTCGTCGATGATGAACGAGTCGAATGATGATGACGTTTATGTTGATGAGGAGAAGACCAAAAGACATCGTATAGGTTTCAGTTTCGATTTTTGTTTTGTTCAGGGTGATCATAATATGAAAATAAATGAAATTGTAAATAATTTAAATAGAAAATCTTTGTCAAATTATATAAATCATAAGCAGAGAAATCTAAAATAATAAGCTGAAGCTAATGATTTCATTGATGATTTCTCTAACAAGCATGCACTGAATAGGATCAGAACGTTGGGTGAGAAAGTCTCTAGGGGAGGTTAAGCTAAATAATAACACTTCTACAATGTAACGAATGATGCGATTTTATTTAATTTGAGAAACTAAAGCTCTTTATTTTGGAAAGTGTTATGTGAGCCGATACCAAGTTAGTGGCGAATTTATAGAACTTTTTTTTGGGAGGTTTTGGGGCCCGTGCAACCAAATAGTTGATGAATATATATGTGATAATGCCGCTATATTGTTTTTAAATTTTTTGATTTAATGGTGAATTGCTTGAGGTTGAAGTTTTTATTGTTTGCTGATTGAAATTTGTTTGTTGAAAATAGAATAGAAAATTTCGGCATAGGAAGTTACAAGGTTTGTTTTGGATAAGTCTTGATACTGCATGGTACTGAGTATATATGGTTGCATAGTACTTATATAGTATATATATATATTGAACTAAGTAGCAAAAACTAAACTTGGTTTTGTAGTTAAATGTGAAATTCGACCAACCTGAGCTAGTCATGTATATATCAATATATCCACCACGTTTTATCGGCGGTAAATACTTGGAGCGATCGGAATCTAATTTCTGACGTAGAATCAGTTCCATTGTACGCATGGTCTGCAATTGCAAATGTCGTTGTTTTGTTTTGTAAATAAAATTGCTCTCTATATAATATGCATGGTGTTCTTAAGCATTGTGAGAAAGCATTTAATAAAATTAAAATGAATAAAGCAATACAGAATTAGAGAGGCACATACTATATTTGGCAAACTTTTCAAACATCTCGCGCTTGGGGGAATAAATAGCCAGACCCGCAAAACAACTATTTTTAGTTTCGATTTCAGATTTGTATGAAAAAGGAAAGTATGGGAAGTGTTGGGCACTTTCCATAGAAATTTCAAATGGCAAACACAGCTGTCTGAGAATGTCGTGTTTATTTTAGTAGACATATTAATGAATTAATACTGAATTTAATTCAATATGCATGAGTTTTTGAATTTCATAAAAAGCGACGTTTCACAGAACTACGTCTGGATGTTGATAAAGAGCATTAGCAAAACTATCAGAGCATAATCACTAGCGATATTGAAGACACCGAATTACGCATACCCTAATACAATAACAAGAATTGCGAGTAGAAATAAAAGAAAAATAAATTAAAAGATGAAATATACTTAGAAGATTAGAAAAACTATATAATTATAAATAAAACTAAAATAAAACGTAAATAAGGTAAATTGAATAAAATAAATATTAAAAGACTTAGTGACTATAGCTTTAACAATCCCAGCCAATTATAATTTTAATTATAGCCGGTTATATTGAAAATAAATAAAATAATGATTAAAATAAAAACAAATGTCAGTAAAAAATACTTTTATGATTATTATAACTTTTAATGGAGAACAGTTGGGTTCCAAGGTGAACTTTTAGTCGATTGATTTAGAAGCAAATTTAAAGGGCCGAGTGTTTGGGACATGATATAATACGTTTTACCAAGACTCGTAGCATTCAAATTGGCTTTGTAGTTAGCACAGTTAAGAGGAATGTGTGTTGGGCCACAACCAAATGTCTAGGCCATGTGCTAAAACGCCTGTCAAGATCGAGGGCCATCAACGGAAGTAAAAGCCCCTTGCGAAGGGGACAGTGAAGAGGGGGCAGAGTGAGGCAACAAAAACAATGCCAGACATTGGGGCTTGTGACACGCCCACGCAGCAAAGGCTCGTTACACACACACACACTCACCTACTCAGACAGACAGACGAAAAATCAATTTTACTTTTACCGTTGCTGCGGCAAATCATAACCCTTCTCTTCCCTCTCTCACACATTTACACACACACATAGGGCAATCGCGCTCAGCAGGCAGTAAACTTTCGAGTGTGTATGTGCGTGTTTTGTGACTTTCGCACGTGTAGGTGACGAAATATATTTGTGTACTTGTGTTAGTGCTCACTGTGCTTTTTGTTGTGGTAGTTTCTACATAAGATTAACCGTAAATTATAGTACAACCGTACATACATACATCAAAGGACATTAAAGGCTCCTTGCCGTCGGCCAAATAGTATTCCACATTGATGGTCAGCAGCCCCTGCTGGAAGATGCGGCAAGTGATAATGGTCTCCTTATTTTCGTGCAGCACCGCAAAATATCCGCCATCCAGGGATTCCATGGAATATGCCAATTCCAGCTGGGAGAACACATGTTCCAACTCGTTACGAACGACACGGGCAACGTCCTGACGTTGCGAAGATGTTGCTGTTTTCTCAGCATCCAGTGTAAAATCGAAAAGTATTGTCTGGAGCGCCATAGCGGAAAATCGTATTGGTTTTGCCCGCTGGATGTGCAAATTACAAATGCAGCGCAGCAGCGTGACCGCAAGTTCGTTCAGTTTCAAAACACAAGTTTTGGCGAAGCCACAAAATATACTAAAATAGGCCAAAACTTTTACGGAAGTATCGATATTTTACAGTTGCGTTTAAGAGAGACCAGATTTCTAGTAGTAAAGGTTTTGAATTTTGAGCCATTTGCATTACCTATGCTGGTTTGATAACTAAGCATACAATTAAAATATTGTTTTAAAACATATAACTCATGAATTTTTAAATTTTTTTAGTTTATACAACGAGGCAACGTGCAAATAAGATCTTACCAATTTGATGAGTACTAGTGTGTGACCATTTACGACACATTTTATACCGTAAATACCGGCAAGTAAATTTTCATTATATTTCGAGATTCGGTTTGCAGCCATGTTGTGTTTCACCAAATAAACAAATTTGAGGTTGCGTTTTTGTGTTTTGCGGGCGGACGGAGACCGTAAGACAATAGAAAGCATAAAATGTGTTAGAAGGTACAAGGTCGCCAACAAAGTGTCAATGTTAGATCGTACGTGAACCTGAACTTGTAGGAAGAAAACTGTGCGTGTTTATAAAGCAAAAAGTGTGCGTAATACAGAGCGAGCTGTTGTTGTTTTTATTCGCTGTTGGATTCGCCGAGACTTTTTGCCAGATGCCTGATGTGGAAATTCAAGGCAAAAACACTAGCAAAGCGTTTGGCGGCAACAATGGGCTGCTAATTATAAATCCCAGCATAAATCGCACCGGCGCACAAACAAGTGAAGTGATGTGATGTCGCCACCGCTGGCGAGAATTTTTTTTGTTTTTGTACTTTTTTCACTTTTTCTTGCTGTGGTTGTTAGTGTTTTTGGTGCGTGGGCGAACGTCATAGTCGCCATCATCGGCATGCTTATGTGTCTTGTGCCTCATCGCACTCTGTTGTAGATGCCAATGTCGTTACGTCGTATTATATATGTGCATACATAATTTTTCTGCCTGGCTGTTGGCACCCAACCACCATCCCTCCCCCTGTTGTGTGTTGGCGTCGCAATCATTGCTGGGGGCAACGCCATCTGTGGGAGGGTGGATTTGAAAGTGTTGCGTTGCTGCTGCGGCCCTCTTTTTTTTTTTTTCTTTCTTTTTTATTACGATATGTGCTCACTTATATTGATTTTCTTTTCTTTTAGCTCGGTAGGCTGGACTTTTGTTTGGGAAACCGCAAGGAACGCAACAATCTGCTAGGTGAGTGATGGATTCAATTGCTGTTTCTATTTAAAGTACTCAATCAACCTTTTTGCAGGTGACAGACAAATCATCATGGGCTGAGCTTTGGGCTTAGTACCATACAACGCACACAAATTCTAGTCAATTCGCTGCACAAATCCCATTTGAATGTAATACAATCACGCACAAGAGGCTGGCGCTATTGCCGTACATGGAACGAACATAGCAAACCGTTTTAACGATCCTCCCAGAACTTTACCACATTATCGCAGAGCGACGACAATGCATCACAGTGCAATGGGTAGCGAGGAGCGCATAACGAGCAGTCCACGATCTGCCTCAAAAACGGGCAGCACGCTCTTTGGTCTGCTTAGCAAACGACCCAGCAAAGTGGAGCCACATCCCGTGACACCAGAATCGCCAAGCCTGCAAAGACGACCAGCTTCAGCGCTGGGTCAGTATGATGTCACATTTGCCAAGTGCTCGGCTCAGGAGCAGAGCAGCAGTGGCAGCAATCATAAGAGTCAAACGCTGCCCGCCGCCAATTCGGATGTGCTTGAGAAGTCGCACAGTGGCCTCATTAGCTTCCATAGACGCGGCAATCCGACATACAAAAGCAAAGCGCACGCACATCGCTATAGTGCGGATGCTGGCTCTCAAAGTGATGGCGGCACCGATGTTGTCATGCGTCGCAAGTCGCCCAAGCAACGTTCACCGAATCACAATCGATTCAGTCATCAGTTTAGTCTATGCTGTAAAGCGGAAAAGAAACCAATGACGCCACCAGTTTCGGTGCGCTACAATTCCATACCGGATGCCGTGGTCAATGCGGCCAATGTGCTGCGTCGCGACAATTTATCGCTTAGCTGGAGCATGATGGATAATTCGGGTTCGTTGCACTCGCATTCGAGTGAAGGCAACACTTCCTATCAGCTGCCGTCCACACAGCGACCACGTCCATCTAGTGAATGTGCTAGTGCTCCTGAATCGCCAGTGGCCAGCAAAACGTTCTTTCCCCAATATGAGGCAAGTGGCACGAGTCAACACTCCCACTGTTCGCCATCGAATTCGTCAGTTAAAAGCGAGACAGCGCATCGTGCTCCCATACGCCCCATTGCTGTCTCTGCTTGCCGCTCCAGATTGAGGCTTAAACTGTATCCACCGGGGCAGGAGTTGCCTCCCTTGAATGTTGATGAAAGCGCCGAGACACTAAAACGTGCCACAACACCGCAACACATGTCTTCGCCCAACATTGCCATGCAGCCGGATGCCTTGGATGCGTGCTTGCAGCAGGATCCTAATGGCGTGCGTTTCATGTCACACGAGAATATGACGCTGCATCGTCAAGGTTCCGGCAGCAATCTGGCACGTCAGACGCTAATGGCAGCGCAGGCATTGAATCTCATACCAGCGGACAAGGCGCGCGAGCGCAGCTATCTGGATGGGCGACTAGGATCATCTTCGTTGCTGGGGCCAAGCGAACTGAGTCGCGTGCTGCCGCAGAAGGAGGTGACGATCTTCGTGGGCACATGGAATATGAACGGACACAGTCCACCCAAGTAAGTTTTTATTGAAATGTGTAGTAGTAGTGTAGTAGTAATAGTAAATTTCTGAATATATCTCTCAATAAGATTCAGATATAATTGTTTCGAATTATGTACCAATAACTAATTCCTCGTCATTCCCATTATAGACAAATGAACGACTTTGTGTTGCCGCCCAATGTGGAGCATGTACCTGACCTGGTTGTTGTGGGCACGCAGGAGTCCAGTCCGGATCGCTTTGAGTGGGAAGTGACGCTGCAGGAGACGCTCGGTCCATCGCATGTGCTCTTCCACTCCACCACACTCGGCACACTCCATTTGGCTGTCTACATGCGTCGCGATCTTATTTGGTATTGCTCGGCGCCCGAGGATGCCTCGATGTCGGTGCGCACAGGTTCAGCATTTCGCACCAAGGGTGCTGTTGCCATTTCCTTTTGCCTGTTTGGCACCTCTATGCTGTTTGTCACATCTCATTTGACGGCACATCAGCAAAAGGTTAAGGAACGTGTCTCAGATGTTAAACGCATTATCAACGCACTGGATCTGCCTAAGAATCTCCCGAATCTGCGACATAAAAACAAAGACGTAACGCAGAATTTCGATAATGTCTTTTGGTGTGGCGATCTCAACTTTCGGCTGGGTGAACCGCGTGAAAAGCTACTGGAGTGGATACAGAACACGAAATTTCCATTGCCCTCGCATTTGCCGCATGGTTACATGCACACGGATCAGCTCTCCTCAGTGCTGGCCGATGGAGCCGCCTTTCGGGGTTTCATGGAAGCGAACATTACGTTTCCGCCCACCTATAAGGTAGAGTCAAGCCTTGCAATTAGTTTGACAATGCATTAATTAACTATTATCTTCATTCTCAGTACGATCCTGGCAGCCAGAACTTTGATACCTCTTCGAAGCAACGCGCTCCCGCGTATACGGATCGCATACTCTACAAGTATCGACAGATGCAAGGTCTGGTTATACGACGGCAGAGCACTGTTCCCGGTGTATCGACACCCACGCAACCTTATGTGCAGTGTCTGCTCTACGACTCGGTGCCATCGATTACCACGTCCGATCACAAGCCCGTTTGGGCTCTGTTTCGCACGCTCATACGAGCGGGCACCGATGCGTAAGTAGTTGATGAATAAAACCATAGAAAGTGATTTATTATTATACTTCTTTTGCAGCATCCCGCTGGCGGCTGGACTGTTTAGCCGAGACATTTATTTGGAGGGCATGCGTCGTCGTCTGAATAATCAATATCAAGGCGCCTCCGCTGTCTGTGCCATACAATAAACCTGCGAGATCAGCTTACAAATATACATATATATATATAGCTATAAAAGGAGATCTGTTGATCTTTTCAAGTGCTAGTCATTTAAACTATACCAAAGCGGCTTATAAACTGTCCCAATGCTTTACCACGGTTGTGTGTGGCCTTTGTAATACTCTTTAAACTAGTTAGTTAGCTATTAATCTCCGTAGTAATATTGTTCGAATATATAAATATAAATACATATTTATTTATAGTTGTTAGGTGCTGCCTTTTTGCCTTGAGGCCTTAATGTTAAACGTTCCTTATAAAAAAAAAAACAGCAAATGAACTAGAAGCGCAGTCGAAATGATGAAACGTAATCTTAAAGCCCAAAGCATAGTTTATAGGTAAAATGAATCTATTAGTGAATAACTTAGTGCAAATATATATATGAATGAATTCGAAACATGAATGGAAATAGCATTAAATATACTCTATATACTCTTACAAGATATTGTTGATGCAGTGTTATTGTTATACAAACAAACATATTTATAATATTTATTGTTTTACGCTTATGTCAATTATGTTTTAGTTGAAATGTAAATAGTGAAATCTATTATTTTTTTTATCATTTGAAATGAGTTGGTTTATTCATTACCGAAATATATTGCTGCAGATGTGGCTGCCAGCCACTCGACAGAGCGAACCCCATCATATCCTTACCACACGGATGGCACTCGAAAATGCAGCAGCAGCTCGTTTATTTACCGAAAAATGCGCCAAAAAGGCCAACAACAGCTGTGGCTGCAGAGAAGGCACCATGAATATACTGGATATATGAGGAGCCCCCCTCTCTCTGTACACACGCAAATATGTTAAACTTTTGACCAATTTCAACTCGAGCAGCGTTCTGGACACACAGCAATTTATTGCCATGGCGATTGGTACAGCATGAGCATCGCATCTCCCCAACACACTTCGCGTTCGCGTTGGCCATATCGCATAAGTGGCTTCGCGGTGCTCCAACCGGATGAGCTCGTTGTGGTTATGAGTTCGCTACACACACATGTGTGTCCTTGTTTGGCAGTGCTGCGCCATCGGTGTCATCCAATTGACCAAAATCATTGAAGGACTCAGTCCACTGCATGCTTATGCCAAAAAACGCGAAGCATGAGGGCGACAGTCAAGTGGCTTTTGTGTATTGGCCAATGTGTGTGTGTGTGAGTCTGCGTTGTCTCCGCACTAGCTGTTTGACCAGCGAAACTGCGGTTCTTCTCCTCACAAAACCAAAAAAAAAAAAAAAAGCGAAACAATGTTGTACCCGCTTTGTTTATTGCAATTTCTGCGCTGTGGTCACTGCCAGTTGCCAGTTGCAGTAGTTTTTGTTACTGCTGCCGCTGCTTCTGGCGAAATTCATAAAGTTTGTAGGATAGGGTTTGGTATGAAATTAGTTTTTCATTCGGCATGGAAATGCATTTGCAGTAGTAGTATGAATAAATCTTGCTGTGCTGCTGCCCAGTCCTTGTTGTTGAGTGTGCAGAAATTTCGAAACTCATTTCCGGCTTTAGCTTTACAGAAATTAACCACAATATTTGAAATTATATTAACATTGAAGTCAGCTAACTCTCCGCCAAAAAAAACAGCACAACAGTAAGCAATACTGATTGTGAAATACTCTTTATTAGCAATACAGCGCGTATACGCAATCTCTTTTGTATTGAATAATTAGTCTGCAAACAACGAGCGCTAGGTGGCGCTACTAAAGATTTCCCTCTGTTGTGCTAAGTAAACAAATTTGTGTTGTGATTAGTGATCACTGTTCACATAGATTTCAACATTTTAAAAAGATAAGAAACAAGTGAAATATACAAATGCTTTTTAAAAAATATATATATTGTTCTTTTATAACTGTTACCTTCATTCATGCCAATTTATAATACCCTTTTTCTATCTAAGGGTACAAAACATTTTGTCCCCTCCTCCTCAGACTACTTTTTCCGCTTTTCGCTTGATGTGTCTGTGTGAGTGCATGGATGATAGTGTGCGTGTGCTGCACATTAATATCCTGTGTGCATTCGTACGTGTTAATATGACTTTATGACTTCATATGTGTCCATATTTTTTGTCGTCTCTTTTGACGCTTCATACTAAAAAGTTTTATTGTTAGTTACGCCGCATCGCTTCTCTGCTGCTCCTGCCGCCGTCAAAGCAACAATTTTTATTCAAAGTGTTGAAGATGCAGGAATTATTAAAATTTTTCTATATGTGCCCGCACACCTCTCTCTCTCCCCTTTCGGTAACAAGCTCCACTGCTGCATGAGATGCATATATCACAGAGGCAACACTTCTCGCATCGTCAGACAGCAAAAATTCTTCATATGTTGGAAATGGCTAAAGAAGTGGGTTACAGACAGTCAAATGCAGCAGCTAACTGTGAAGCTAAAGTCGAGTTTATGCGCTGCAATTAATAGTTAATTGCTTTTTGAGTATATTGTATTTCTAGCTTGTAGGATGAAGTATAAATTTAAGGAAATGGTCATTGTTAATTGGGTTTAAAGCAATCAACATATTATATAAACCAAAACATAATCGATCACTAGCGATCGCTTACTCGATAAAAGGCTCGTTTTGAGTGTAAAAATAAATGTAATTTATAATTATTAGTATTTAAATAAACTGTAAATACTAAATGCTCTATGACAAACTCTACGCATTGCAGTCAGAAGTACGAGATCGTTAACAATAAAGGCGTCGCTGGATAAGCACAAGTTGACTGCTGTCGTTCCCATTTTTAACGTGCTTTAGCGCAAGGCACCTTTCATTCCACTTGGCAGTCGTTCCTGAAAGCCACTTGAAAGCTTATTGTACATTTCAAACAACTCTATTACGAATATTTTTCATATTTTCCGCGCGCAAGCGGAACAGAACAAAAAAAAAAAAAAAAAACGTTTACATTAAACGTGGCGAAAGGCCGAAAAGCCAAAGGGACTGAAACAGAGGCAGATGGCAGTCGACGAGAATGGGGAGATGGGGAAAACGATGGCAGAAGACAGTGTGGAAGAACCGCAGAGAGTCGAGCCAGAGATTGGGGCTGGTTGAAGCAAGCAATTCGCATGCGGCACGTTACATTCTCGCAATAAAAAATGAAAACCGTTTTGCATGCATGTGCCGGCGTCTCAATGTGTGTGTCTGTGTGTGAGTGTGTGTGTGCAAAAAGTAATAAATGTACGTGCTGTACTAAAAGCACAACAACAACAATAGCAATAGGAACACAGCAACACCAACAGCATCAGCAGAAACTACTTGTGCTCACACGCACACTGACGCATACGTGTAAATTTACAGTCAAAAAGATGGCGCTTCCGTTTCCGCTGTTACTCACTTGCACATGTCACGCTGCATGCAAATGCACGAATGCCACGCAAGCTGTGTGTGTGTGCGTGTGGGAGTGTGAGCTTCAAGTCGCAAGCAATAAATGCAATAAAAATAAACTACAATCTTCTTTGACTACTCTTGCACCAATTCGCTCGCTGCTGCCTTCCTCCTCCTCCATTTCCCTTGCTGTCAGGCTACACATTACTTTCTATTATGCGCATTCTTTTCCTTTGCGTATAATATTTTTCTTTTTTTTTGCGCGCTTCTTTCGTTCGGCGTTGTCTTGGAGTGGGCACTCGGGCGTTCTGGGGTCGGCACGCACCGCTCTCGCGTTTGAAGTAGCTTTGGATTGTATAAAAGTAACCATAGCTACTATAATTTAATGAAAACATAATCTGCATGCACACAAAACGCAGAAAGTCCGCACAAAGTCACGCTGCCGTTTGCCGCGGTGTGTGCGCCAGAGGCGGGTGGCATTTTTATTAAATGTGCACAGGTTTCTTGGGCGAGATTTCACGGCGCTTTCCACGTTTTTCTCTTTTGCCTCAACCAATCAACGTTGTTGTCCTTTCCGCTTCATTGCCATTCAGTTTTTAGTCTCTCAAGTCGCATTGAATTGCTGCAGTTGTATGACATTGATCAGAAGCTTGGGAATGTAGATATTAAATCGAGGTGTTATATATTCATTTTATTCTATTTTAATTTAACTACTCGTATTACAATGCATTATACAGAAGAAGTTGTTATGGATTCATAACAGCAGTTTTAGCATAAAAGACTTTACAGAAAAATAAAATTAGCTATATCGTTGTGACAGTTACTATATAGCAAATTAACTAAAGGAAATGTAGATTTATTCTTTAAAAAATACACTTCTGAATTTAGAAAATCTCGAGACAAAATTAAAAACAATAAAAGTTTTTGGAAAAATTTCCCTAATATTTTATTAGCAAATTGATATTTTCGGCACATTGATTTCATGTTTTTATGGAGTTTGTATCAATTTTATTTAAATTATTTTCTGATGTAATTAAATTAGTTGTTCTTTTATTTAATTTCTAAATAAGTATTGCTTAGTTTTGATGAAAGGCATCCAAGGGTTTAAATAGTTCTTTGATATTTATTTAATTAGTAATATGTTTTCTGAAAATATGATTTTTAGAATATGCAGTTTTAAATAGTTCTTTGATATGCTTAATTAAGAAACACAAATTGTAATAATACATTATTTATTTTTTATAGTTAAGTACCAAAGTTCGCAATAACAAACAAGCTGACTAGATCGTATATAAATATATCTCATATGTAATTACAATAATAATTTTTGTTTGCAATTGAAATCAAATAAATTCCACCTCCATCCAGTACAACATCCACTGTGTGCCAATATGTTGATGTCTTTGGCACGAAAGTGAAGTGCGTGGCGTTAAATGACATTGTAGAGATGGCACACTTAAGCGATTTGCCAACAACTCGTACTCAAGGCTCAAGAAGCAGGCATTGCCAAGTATCTGGTTACGTTTTATTCAATTTTTTAATTTTCCTTTCTTTTTTTTGTAATTTTTCCCCCGTTGGTTTTTGACGGATATTCGCAGGTTTTTTTTGCTTGCTTTGGCTTGCGTTGCGTTGCGTTGTTGGGGCACAACAATAACTTGAGCAGCGACTTGAGTAGCTCGCAGAAAAGTTTCCAAGACAACTCCTTTAGTGGCGCTCCCAGTGGCAGTATCGCGAAACAAGGAATGGAGATGGAGACGGAGATGGAGCAGGAGAAGGACTACTCGCTAAATATCCTTTAGCCTTTGCGAAATCAGTAAAGCGCAAAGGACCACTTGTGAATACGCTTTGATGCGCGCGGCAGGCAGCATTTTGTGTGTGCGAGTGTGACTGCCCTGCCACAGGGTGGAAGGGGGCGGTGATGCAGCACAGCATAGTGGGTAGGAGGATGTTCTGTGTTGGGGGCTCAGGCTCGCTCTTTCAGCCAGACTGAAGCTGAAGCAACTGCTGCTGTGTTGTTGCTGTGGCTGCTGCTGCTGCTGTGCTGGCATCAAGTATTTTGTGAGTAGCGCAAAATACGCGAGCGCGAAATGTAATAAAAACATTTTTTTGCCAAGACAGCGTTACTCTCGAATATAGCACACAGCTAAAGCACAGGCACAGGCTCAAGCTAGCCGAACGTCTTATTTTTATTCCTCTTATTGCAAGCCAATTTCTAGTACTACTTGCCACAGAGCCAGTCTTCAGAGGGCAGTCTCAGTTTGCTGTAAAAGTATCTAAAAGATATTTTTTAATACATGCACGCGACTTATCCATTTGATGTTGAATCTCTTTTTTGCTTTGTTGTTGTTGCTTTCTGTTGATTTTATTGGCAGCATTCCAGTTATAAAACGAAAAATATGCAATGCATTTCGTATACGCCCCGTTTTCGTATTTTCTTTTTTTTTTGGCAGAAAGGGGAGCTGCAACATTTTGCGCCTTAAATATTTATAGCAACAACATTTGCATATTGTGTTCTCGGATAGATGAGGCGGGGCAGGCAGCAATGGCAATGGCAATGGCAATCCACCCTCATTTGCATTTTGGTTTTGTCACACAGCTCAAAAGTCAAAAGAAACTTTCATTTTCGTGAACTAAACGCCCCTTTGATGTCAGCGTTTCGTGTTAACTGGTTTTGATTCGCATACGCTTGACATGGCCCCCCTTCCAGTTCCTTTTCTTCCTCCCAACTGTAGTTCAAGTAGTTTCCTTCGCATAAGATTGGCAACTGTTTTTTTGCAATTCAAATTACTTTGGCCAACAGCTGTGCTCATACAATTCTCATTACGAGTCAGGCAATTTTTGTGTTGTCCACTTATTGGCCACTTTTAAGCCTATTGGAAACTCATTAGTTGGCAACTTTAAACTAATAATGTGGCCAACAAGTCCGAAGCTCAATTGAAAAATTTGCAATTTTACGGCAAAGGCTGAAACAAGTGGCGGAGTCTAGAAGCAATTACGGCGTCCAGGCGCAAAACCAATCTCAATCTAAGGCATCAAGTAGATAAATATAGACTATGACTATGCCTATGACTATCCATGTGTGTGTGTCTGTGTGTGAGCGTTGTAAGCTCCATTTGGTATTCAAAAACTGTGCGTCTATGTGATTTGACGCATATTTGCCAAGCCCACACATCGACTGCCAGACAAGAGCTACAAATGTAGCTAGCTTCAACTACAGCTGCAGCTGCAGATACAGATACATTTGAGGCTTAGACAGCAGCCTGTGCTCAAAACTGAAACACACGCACACACACACATACGCAATTGCTTCATTTTGCAAAAGGCTTTTATTAAACCAGAGACGAACTCCCACAGAACCAGCAAAAGACGACGACGACAAAGGTTTGAGAGTTGGGCTGGCAAATGGTAAATGGTAAATGGTAACGGCTGTGGCTATGATTGTGACTCTCTCTGACTGTGACTACGATTGTAGCTGGGATTGGAGTGAAGCGATGTGCGGCTGTTGCCAGGCTTCGAGGCAATCGATGTGTGTGCGTGTGTGCCTAGTTATGGTAAATATTCATATTTGTAACGTGTGCACAATGTGTTGAAATTAGCATTTATGAATTTTGTGCCAAACGTCAAAATGGAACTCAGTCTGAAACAGTCTGTCGCTGCCTGCCGGCCAGTCAACCAGGCAGCCAACAAGCCAGTAAGCTCCTTTATACTTGTTATACCTGCTTGCAGTGGGTTGGAAGGGTATCTAGAGTTAATGCTAATCGCAAATGCATCCAACATATAGTAGATTATAAGAATTAGAGTTATAAATGTTAGAAATAATATTTTTGTGTTTTATATGTGTTTACTATCAAGATACTTTGGTCCCACATTATATATTTGTTATCTTTATATATTCGTAAGGTATAAAAAACGATAATTTAAATTGGTTTTGAAAATTTAATTAAGCTCTTATAAAAATATCGTGTTTTTAATGTTGCTGCTTACTATGCCGTATTTGCATCAAATTAATAATTCAAATAATTTCTAGAAATTCCTCACTTGTTGCATTTATAATAATGCCTAATAATGTTTAACAGGTACAACAAAGTCGCGCACATTCCATAATAAATTTCTTAGTTGTTTATGTAGCACTCACTACAAGTAAAAGTACAACAACAACAACAGCAACGACAAGCAGTAAGTTCACTTACTCACACACACTGGCACAACAACAAACATATAGCACATCTGATGTGCTGGCCCTCACTCATTTACCGAGCTCTTTGCTGTACTCGCACTTGGCTGCATTATGCGAAATATTCTTGGTTATGGTTTTGCGGCTAAAACGGCCTTTTGCCCGTCCATTTGCATTTAGATTGCGACAGCAAGTTGAGCAAACTGAGCCAACTGAGCAAACAGAGTTCGTCTTTTTGGTCCCATTTCGTCCATCGTTTCTGTCGTTTCGTTCATGGCCACATTTCGAGAGTGACATCTGCGTCTTATGATTGTTGCCTGACAATTTGTAGGCCTCTTGCGGTGAGTCCAGCTTCCCGTTTCGAGTTCATGTTACGCACTTCGATTAACATAATTATGAGCGCGCCAAAGTTCAACTTTGTTATTCAGGTAACTTTGGGGTGACTTTTGGCATCGAGTTGATCCGCATTTGTTTGAAACCTTTCAGTGCTGTATTGCCTTAATAATCTCTTTAATGTTAGGGGATTTTGCAAAACAAAATATTGTCTCCAATAGATTATTATTTTATTGCTAATCTCAAAACTTTAATTCAATTTAAATATTAAGAAAATTATTATTATTATTATTAAATTTATATATATTACATTTTTTACACTTCCATCTCCGTCTAAAGTTAATAAACCTCAGACGTTGAAGACAAACTAAATTAATATCATATATAATACATTAAGAATAATTTATTCAATCTCATTTTCTATAAATCTTATGTTTGGGTTAGAAATCACCACTCAAAGCCTTTTTTCAATCTTGCTGGTAAATTTTCTTTGGATTTCACCACTTCAATTTTTGTTTTTATTATTTCAAATCATGTTAAAATAATAAGGACAGTTGCTGCTCTTTATTTTTCCAACATTTCATTGCATAAATGTTTTTCTTTGAAAACCAGGCGACACTTTTATGCACATTGTTATTTTATTGGGCTTGGGTTTTATTGACAATATCCAATTGCCTTTTGATTTTTATTGATTCCATAAAGGCGTGTGACCGGCGCCAAAAGTGGTATTGAGAGTATTAAATATGTAGTCTTAAAAGTCATTTTTGTTATCGATTTAGAATGTAGATTCGATTTTGAAAGCCTTTACTTTGTTGTTGACTTCGACATAAAAATCAAATAGCTATCTGTAGGATTTTTTGAGGGATCTAAGTGCTCGTTAGATTTGCATAATGTTCAGATAACTGAGTTGTCAAACGACTTAGGGTTGTATTTGAGTTATTAAATTGGAATAAGCATAGCGATTCGTAAATGTCCTTCATTAGGTATTTATTTAAGAAAGTGTTTTTTGTTATGTGCAGTTTTAAGCGAGTTTTATATACATATTTATAAGATTATATAAGATTTGAATGTTTTGAATAACTCTTTCCATCAGTTAAATATTATATCATATATTAAGTATTCTCATTGAACAATAATACTATTAGTTTTTAAAACTTTTTAGATAGACTAAATTTTGGTTGATGTTTTTAGAGAGCTTAAGAAATAATTTTTAAATTTAGTTAAGAATTAAACTATTTGAGAATTAAGTGGACGCTGTTTTTTTAATTTCCGATATATGATTTATTGTTAATGAATTTAAATACTTTTTAAGTATTTAAGTCAATCAATATATTTTTGTTTGTCTAGAATTTCTTCTTTGTCCTGTCTTACCTTCATTCCTTACCATTTATCCTCAGGCTGGCAGACAATGTCCATTAAAATGTGTTCGTTGCTCTCCGTTAAAGCGGTAATTAATTACGTAATTTGTCCACTTGTCGCGCGCTTACAAAGAAGCTTCAACGACGTGGTCAACTGGGTTTTGCTGCAAGCGGAAAAGCCACTTGTCCACATGCGAGTCGAGTTGTGTCGTGGAACTGAGAGAGAGACAATGAATGTCCTTTCATGTCCTGGACAGGCACTTATGCCAGTCATTTGCATTGGGTGGTTTTCATTCTTTTTTGCTTTTTGCTTTCTGCTGCCCCGACTGATTAATGATGTGGGCTTGTGTAACAACGATGCCCCGTTAAGTTTCAGTCTCGAGGCTGATGTGCATTTTTAAAGCGCGTAACTTGCCCGTCTCCGGATGCGTCTCCGGGTGAAGCATCAATGGTGGTTACTGCACTGCACAATACTTAATGGTGGTGGTTTCCTTGTTTAACTACTTTTTGCCTTTGTCGCTGTCGCTATCGGTGTCGCAATCGGGGTTTAATCTGGTTAGCGGCACAAATGATGACGAGAGCCAAGGGAATTGGCAAGCTGGGCAGGAGGGGGAAGCGAAACAACAACGACATTTAAGGACAATTGCTGTGGCTAATGTGACACATATTGTGACAAATTGCATGAAACTGAGCTAACTCCTTGGACTGGGGAAAGGATACGGCTATGTAAACACGTGTTGGACTCCCTTCAAATTCAATTAAGGGCTGCAAGTTGGCCTCAAAAATAAAACAACAACACTTTAAATATTTTTGCCAATCACTGTTCAAATATGGAATCACGGTAAAAGTTGTGTTGCTTTAGTTCAGTGTAAATCTTTAGTGATTACTGTGAAAAGCTTCTTTGAAGGATAAGAATTGTTAAGTGGTAATTGCTCTACAAATTGTTCGAATAAATAACTTAAATAGATTAAGCTGTTCAATAAAAACAAGTAAGAAAGTTACAGTCGAGTGTGCTCGACTGTGAGATACCCGCTACCCATTTTTAATAAAGGCAAAATATTGCGGTATCATTTTCAAAATATACCGAAAATACTAAAAAATACTAAAAAATATACCAAATGGTATGTTTGGTATATCGATGTAGTACACCATTCAAAATATACCATAAACGGCACAATGTGCCAGAGATTGTCGGCCAAAGCAACTCAGACCCCTAGTAAGTAGGCGTTTTTGCCCATACAAAAGTATTTCTTTAATAACATCCACAATTTTTATCTGAACGCAACCAAATTTTCAGGAATCATAACTATTACAGTAATTATTATATATACCAAAGATCGTAGCTCTAGCTTTAAAATTACACTTGTTATTCGATTTTTTTGATTTGCGGGGGCGGAAGTGGGCGTGGCAAAAATTTGAAACAAACTTGATCTGCGTGCAAACATAACAAATGCTGTCGAAAAAAAATTATAGCTCTATCTCTTATAGTCTCTGAGATCTAGGTGTTCATACGGACGGACGGACGGACGGACAGACGGACAGACGGACAGACAGACAGACGGACATGGCTATATCGTCTCGGCTGTTGACGCTGATCAAGAATATATATACTTTATAGGGTCGGAGATGCCTCCTTCTACCTGTTACATACATTTCCTGCCGGCACAAAGTTATAATACCCTTCTACCCTATGGGTAGCGGGTATAAAAAGGAAATATGCGAAGTGTTCATAAATTTACTAGATATAATTGGTTCCCTTCCTAAAATCGCTATCTAAAATTGTTTCACATACTTTTGAAGAACTTTTTTGAAAATGTCGCTAATGTTTTTTTGTTCTCAGGAAATATTCGTTGGAATATCTTAAATTACAGTGAAGATACTGGATATATGTATATGAATAACTTCTTGGTACTAGCTTCCATAGTTATAAAATATATATTTTTAGAAATAATTTTTCCAATCAACAAATCTACTATTACCTATTAAAATTGTAAATTGTAGTTTACAATTTGTTTTAAATATAGTCAAAGTATTATGTTTTATCTAAATTACATTTTTATTATTTTTAATTTTGGTTTATTGAATTTAAGTTAAAATTTTCGCGAACTCCGCGAAATTTGGAGTTCGAAGTGCACTGCCAAATAGTTCAGGTTACAAACGAATCGCAGCCTCAGCCCCAGTACCAAGACCAGGCCCCGCCCCCGCTTCCTTGTTCGGCAAACTTATTGCATGCCAATGCTATTCGTGGCCTCTGCATGCCACAAATACTCCCCAATCCCTCGTCTATCAACAGCCAAGCGAGCAAGTTGCGCCAGTCGTGGTGGTGGTTGGATGAGGAGTCATCGTTTGACTCTCAGCTCGGCGACACTGACAGCTCGGCGCTGTCAACAGGGTCGACCATAGAGCAAGGACAAAAACAATGCATGACGAATCGGTATTTTACGCCCATTTTGGGCTCATCACCAGGGGTGACTGAGGCTGTGGCTGTGGCTGCTGCCGCTGCTGTTCAGCTCAGACTGCGGCATGGCAAATGCTTTGTTCTTGTCAACTGAGCGGAACAAATTTCAAGGCCTGCACCTGCAGAACAACCAAAAAAGTCTCGCAACCTTGTGCCGGGTGGTTGCCCAATGTTATTGTTGTCCTGCTTTATCCATTGGGGTTGGATCCACGTGTGCACGTGCTGCAGTTTCCGATTGGGATTGTTTTTGTTTTGCCGGTCAAGCAACGAGGTCAACGCAAGCACATTAACATTTTTTTGTTTTGTTTATTTTACAACTTCTAATTTTGATTTTGGGCTTAAAATTCTGTTCAGACAGAGCCAAGTTAATGCTCCATTGAGTCCTTGCCGCCACCACCACCGCATTCGCCATAGGCGCCCAGTTCCTCGGGTCGAAAATAAGAGCTCTGCATGCTGTATAATCGATCGATCGGATTGATCATCGGCGTCTGCGTGAAAGGTCCCATCAGCTGCTGAAACGTTGCATAGCTCAAGCCCAGTATCGTATTGAGTATCGGCTCGTTATTCTTATTGCAGTTTTCTATTAAAGAATATAAATTGTTCCAATTACACTGTTTTTACAACTCAAACAGATTTCAGCTCACCCTTGTTGGTTTCCATGCAGCTGAGTGATCCCTGCTCCTGTTCGTCCTTGACGTTGCAGCGTAGCCTTGACATTCCTTCGGAGGTTGAAGAAAAAGGCGATTCTTGCTGTGACTCGCTGTCGCTGTGCGCCTCGTCCTTAATCTTGGTTGTCAGAGTACTGTCCTGTGACTCCTGAGAGTCCTGTGAGTGCGAATCGCTGACTCCCTTCGCTGGCGGTTCCTGCTTCGCCTTCTTTTGTATCTTTTTGACTTTGGCACGTTGGTTCTGGAACCACACCTAAAGAAATAAATTTGGAGATTCATTAGATAGTGTCAAAGAAAAAGATTTTATTGTTGTTTAGGGTAGGCGTGGTTAAAAAATTTAATATTCAATTCATAATTGTGGAGATCAATAACACTAATAATAATTTTCATGATAAATAGATAAATAGTATAATAATAAAATACTGAAGTCGAATACTAAGAATTGGTGAGAAATAATCCTAAATAATAAAATAAATATTGTATGATTATAATTTGTAATTCAAATAGATCACAAATAATATATTTTTAAAGGTTGCATTACTTAAATAATAATAACAGATACAAATTCATTCAATATAAAAGTTTCGAAATATAATAAATTAATATATGAGTAAGCAGAATAGTTACAATCGTTAAAAAATAATTCTAATGTAACATAATAATAAAAATATCAACCTCCATTTTTGTTGTAAGATTAAACACTATAATTAAATTAGAAAATAAATCAAAAAACATTTTTGATAATATTTAATAAAGATTAATATAATTGAAAAATTATCTCCTCGAGTGATAATGGAAATTAAAACTCTTAAGTATAGGAGCATAATTTCTTATAGCAAGTGTAGCAAATAATTGAATCCTTTTCATTATTTGTAATTACCTGCACAATCCTCAAGCTCAAACCAGTATCCTTAGCCAAGTTTTCTCGAACCTTGCGACACGGTTTCGGCGACACTTCAAAGGATGCCTTGAAGGCACGACGCTGCTGTGTGTTGAGTATAGTTCGCGGTCTTTTGGGACCTCGTCGTCCATCCAGTTTCGGTGGAAACATCTCATCGCCATAAAAATCTATAAATGCAACAATTCAATTAAGTTGTACATCTAGAAAATCAAAACTTAAACTTACCGTAACCCTGCAACATTTCCACCTCTTTCTCGTAGTCGAAGCGACAGAAGAGTTGACCCTGCTTCACCACATATTGCTCGCCCTTCTTCAGGAGTGCGCCGCAGACGACACAGGCAAAGCACTTGAGATGGAAGATGCTCTCCTGGGAGCGCATGACCAGCTCATCGGCGGCGATTTTATGGCCACAGCCAAGGCAACGATTGCGTAAGTAGAGTCTAAGATGGGAGAGAGAAACAGAGCAAGTTAGAAAGCAATCAAGTGTGCTCAACTGTGAGATACCTTGTTATGCGTTTTCAGAGAATACAAATCTAGTTTAATATAAGCAAGAACTTTACAACATATTGCATCCTATAAACTTTATAGCTGTATTCTACTCTTTTATTTGTTATAAACATTGTTCTAAATTTTAAGTGTCTGAAAATTCTAGTCTGATTTTAGATTTAAGGGTTGTAGTTAAGCGAGATCTGTAAGCAACACTAAAACATTTTTGTGCCAATTTACTATAATATAAAGTCTCTCAGGATAGTTTTTGTGATTGGATTGATAAAAATTGAAATAAACTTTCGTATAAGGATATGTATATGGAATGTCTTTTAATTTGCTGTCGTTATTCATTAATACATATAGCGAACGGATGTGTGTTCTTCTACCAGCAACATACATACTATGTTTACATTTAAATATTAAGACTCCTCACTCCTACTTTATGGATAGTGACTATCAAAATTGAGAGTTTTACGCACCTTTCATAGTCGATACGACAGTAGAGTTTGCCATCGCGTGCATAGCAGGAGTGCACGAGGTGCATGGAGCAGGCGGTGCACTTGAGGCAACCCTCGTGGAAGGAGTTGTCCGCGACGCGCATTATGTAACGATCACAAATTGGCTGGCAGCAATAGGCGCAGTGGTTGACAGCCAGACCACCCATGCCCACGCCAGCCAACCCCACATCGATGCCCATCACTCCCATTGCTGCCACAGCCGAGTGATGCTGTTGCAGCATTTGAGGCGCTTGCGGTGTGTGCGATGTGGGTGTGGATGCAGTTGTGGGTGTCGATGTGGATGTGGATGTGGATGTCGAAGTGGCTGTGGAGTAACCATCCAGCTCGTTGAGACTACACTTGCCCAAGGCAATGCGGCCAGGCGGCATTTGCATTGGTGGTCCAGGTCCCAGTCCCTGTCTGGCCATAGACATGGCTTGCTGTTGCTGCTGTTGTTGTTGCTGGTGTGCAGTGGCCATGCTGCTGTTGTGGTTCATACAACTTCCGTTGACATTCTGGCTCGCTGACGCCATTTTGTCACCTCCACCGGCTGCCGCAGCGCCTCCTCCACCTCCAGTTGTTGTTGTTGCTGCTGCTGCTTTGCTTGCTGCTTGACAGTTGCCATTTGGTGTTACTGTTGTTGCTGCTGTTGTTTGTGTTGCTGTTGGTGTTGTTAACATGCGCTCATTTCCGTTCAACAGCAGTTGATTGTGCCCCATTGCAATGGGGCACATCGCATGTCCTGCTCCAGCTACATGTTGCTGATGCTGCTGTTGTTGTTGCTGTTGCTGTTGCTGCTGTTGTTGTTGTTGTTGCTGCTGTTGCTGTTGACATTTGATGTCCATTGGAACTATTTTGGTTTTTGCGGTTTTGTCGTGGCATCACCCCGAAAACGCCCCACATGCAAATGAGAAACATTTCAGTTATTTTTATTTTCACTTTGGCATGCAAATTGCGGCCGAAGCGAGCGTGTTTTCTCTTCACTCTCCAAATTTACAACTGTGGCCAGTGGTCGATCCCCTCACTTCATTCCCTCTGTCTCCTTCTCCCCCGCTGTACAGGATTTGCATTTGCGGTTGCAAACTATCTGCATTTTTGCCCTGACTGCGTAACTGCGACTCGGACTCGAACTGTAACTGTGACCATTTGCCAACCATTTCGAGTTGTAGTAAATTTGTGGTTTTGCAATTATTGAAATGACTTTTGCAGCGAAATATGTGCGTGACCGTACCGTATACGTATATACATATATATGTACATTCTGTCCATCTGTCCCTGGGTCTGGTCGTCTGTCCGTCTGTCCCTCTGTCTGTACTCGACATTCCACGCACTTGCTTTTGTTTGGCCATCGCTGCGTATACGTATTATTTGTGTGCGCTGGGCAAAAAATTACTGCACATTTGCGGCATTTGTGCTGTTGGCTGTTCGGCTCTTTTGGCTTTTTGTTGCTTGTTGTCTCAATTTATGGCAAATTGTTGAAATTGTACGGTAATTTGTTTGCCTCTCACTGTGTCTCTGTGTGTTTGTGTTTGAGTTTGTGTGAGTATGTGTGTGTGTCGTTCATCTTGTTTCGTTACGCGCTTTTTCAGTTGTTATTGTTTTTCCATTATCTGCTCGTTTCCGCTCTTTTTCCATACTAAATATACTCGCACACACATTCACTCTTGCTCACACCTATACTTTCCCCTTACATGTGTGCGCGTGTGTTTGTGTCACATTCTGCGTTTGTCATTCTGTATTTAAATGATTTTACGTGTGCGTAATTTCATTTAATTTTCACAACAATTTCTGTGGCATGCAAATTTATGCCAGAAATATTTGTAAAATTTTTAAAGTAATTTACATGCACTGCAGTTGGTTTTGTGGTCTCACTAGCAAGAAATACAATTTATATAAATTTTATATGTGCATGAAAGATTGAATGGAGCGACAATTGACACGCAAATCAAAATATTTTCAACACCATTTGTGTGATTCAAGATGTTCAAAAGACAATGTTAGGTTTTTAATTATACAAGTTTACTACTTGATGCTTTTATTTATTTATTTTTCTATTTTTTGAAGAATTAAAGTCTACAAAATGTGTGAGGATATTTAAAACTGAATAATTTAGGCATAGGAAAACATTTAAAAACCCTTTCAGCTTTTGACTTAAGCTGTTACCACTAATTTCGTGTTGCTAACTCGTAAGTTTTAATAAAAATATTTCAGTTTAATTTTTTTCTTATTATAAATTACTCTTCGCTACTCTCACTAAAACTTGGCAAACTGCATCTTAAGTATATTCAAATATATTTGAATTAATTTCTAAGTCATCTGTAATGAAACATCCAAATTTCATTAGTATAAATATTTTTCTAGCAAATCGGCTTTATTTATCTACTAAGCTGATATTGAAACCAAATAAGCATATGTTTGATTCATTCCCTAGCAACGAATCGCAGCATGTGATATTGAAATCTAGTGAACAGATTTGTGAATAGAATATGAATAGACTCACACTAAGCTGACAATAGTTATCAACTCTCAAATGTCATTGTTGCTACATTTAACTTTCGGCACTTTCAAACAATGTGTGTTGTTTTTGGACTCGATTGAAGTTGGACTAATCCGCTCGACGGTCGCACCTGTTACACTTTTCTCTAGAGGAAACTATGCCAACATGTTGGCTGGACATGTCGACGCTGTGCTGCAGCGGATTTGTGAGGACAAGTGCAAAGCCGACATTGATAGCGGTGCTGCGCTTTTGCCGCACTAATTAGATTCTAATGTGCAGCGTTGAAGGGCGCAAAAGCAATGAGTTGGGAGGAGGAACAAGGGGATTCACCCTGAGCAGGGCAAGAGGAATAACTAAATTATAAGAGAATTTACGAGTAGTGCGTGCAACGTGCTAATCGCGGCGTTTGCCTCAGTCAAAATCATATCGTCGAGCAACCCCTATGACTCACCCCATCTTACCAGAGCACCCTTCCATAGCTCGAGCTCGAGCTCGTAGAAATATATGCACTGACTTGACGGGTGGGAGAGCGAGAAGAAGGAATAGGAGTAGGAGTAAGAGTCGGGGTTGGAGGATTCATTATGTTGGTTATGGCTGCTGGCGGCATATGTTGGCAGTCTTTTTGCAGCGGCGGGCGAGCGGAAACCCTTGCCAGGATGCTGTGTGCAGCCGCTTTTGGATTCTGCCTTCCTTCTTGCCGAGCTGCCGAGTTGCTGTTTGTCAGTCGCTGGCGTTTAATTTAATCGGATTTCGGGCGGACAATGAAATTATGGCGCCGTTTTGTTGTGCCAGCATTCAGCGCATAAATGCTTTGTTTTGGCCTAATCTTTGACAGAAGTCAGCATTTGCTTGCCACTGTAAAATGTGTTCAGATTTTTTGGCTGTCTGCCAGCTTTGAGACTCAAGCACACTTATCTCAAGTGACAAGCGATACAAGTGATTTCTAGTATCACAGTAGTTGTCAGTTTGAGAGAGTTTTTTCTTCAACAACAAGTTAAATAGTTGCTTTAATGTATGACATGAAAATAAGGTATATAATATTTAATATTTGCTTTTGATATATATAAAAATACTTTGAATATAGAGTAATTTTCTTATCTCATGACCTTGTTTACTGTGTGTTTTATTGAATCTTCCTTAAAAATCGATTAGCAGCGCAGAAACGAATTCAAAAATAAAGATGCATAACAAACTGGAAGGTGTTAGGGATAAAATATGTTTATAAATTCATAACTACCCTTTCAGACTTTTTCATTCAAATTATACTCCCTCTTTGAGACCTTTCACTTCTGTTTATTAAAGCATTTTGCATAAATTTCAAGAAAATGTAATATTTTATTTTGCAATCAAAATTAAACAGAAAAAATAATTTTCATGAGCTAGAAAAACAGATAACAAAATCATCTTTTATTTCGTGTAAGTTTTTTTAATTTAATGTAATAATATTCATATATAAATATTAAGTTTTCATCTCCTGTTTTTAGAGCTTAATTGTAAGCTAACGTAACTATTTTGTTATTTTTATTGTAAGAAAATCACGCGATTCGCACAAAAATGAGGAAAATGAAAATAGTCAGAGTTACGAATATTTACTTTCTTCTTTTTAAATCAACAAATTTACGTAACTTTAGCTTCAATCATAATCAAAAGAATAGAAGTAAAGAATTGATTTACATTTTCATTCTGATTTTTATTTTAACATTTTTAATAACTTTAATTTTATTAAGCCATATTGTTTATGCCAACCACAAAAGCCGTCGGTGAAATGTGAGTCAAATGTTAGAGTTGCGTCGGTATTTTCACAAGAGAATCAACAGTAAGTTTATGCCATCGAGGATTATGGAATACTTACACAAACCAATTTGCATAGGATGCTGTTCGTCGATCATTTCTGATGAAGAGTGAATCCAGTTTTAGGTGCGAATTGAGAAATAATTAGTTGCTGATTGGCGGTTGACTTTTGTGATTGATTGATATAAATCGTTAAAGTAATTTCGGTATATTTTTTGACACTTTTCACATAGTTTAGCAAGGAGTGCGATTAAACGGAATGCCACGTGAGAAAAGTGCAAGATGCATCGGTAGTCGTAGTCTTTATAATGGAGTGGCCAGCGTCGAGTAAGGTATCGGCAGGCCAGTTACGAAACGCGATGCTTGAATGATTACGGACCTCTGATGTTAATGAAATTTGTTAAAAATCATTTGCTCAGCTCGGCCAGACGTGGCGACTCTGCAGGAAATTTTCTCCAAAATGGAGGAGAAATCTGCTCTGCTCTGCTCTCTTTTCAGTGTGTGTGTGCGTGTGTGTGTGGGTGGGCCAACGCCATTTTATCCGGCCATATAATATCCACCAACCCATACCCAAGGACAATCCTATCCCATCCCCATTTGAAGCCAGTTCATGGGATTTTCCCCGCCCGTTTGGGCGCATGTGTCGGATCTGAACTCGATGCTCGTTTATCGGCTTGCATTTTGGGGGCGCAAGATTCATTCGTTTTGCTTTTGTTTTTGCACTTTTGACTTTTGTCTTTGTTGCCATTCTACGCGATGCTGTTGTTGTTGTGAATTTTATTTGTTTTGTTGTACGTATTTTGTATTGACAAAGGATGTTTGGCTCGGCGATTTCGTGCTTGCTTTGCTACTCGCTGCGACCCAACAGCAACAACACGGCAGTAATAAAAACAACAATCTGAACCGAGCGAGGAGAACGACAAGAACAACATACGAACCGCATCCATCCCTAAAGAGATTTTTCTCTAGCCATCGAATCTATGGCAGGGCCATGCGTTTCATTTTTTTCCGTTTTTTTTTTCTATTGTCATATATATATATTTTGTTTTAAATTTATTGATTTTCAATTTTCAAGCAAATTAAAGACAATGCAGCTTTAATTGTCCTTCATCGTGCGGCGCCATCAACTCAGCGCCATCTCCACATTCTCCGGACAATTTTGTGTAGTTGGTTGTGTTAATGACTGATAAATGTCGGCGCGCGATGCCGACACTTTAAACTTTTTGCCCAGAATGAATTTTGGTCTATTAAACGAGCTTGCTTCTTGGCGCTGCTCGTTGGCCCAAAAACTTTAATGTCTAATACAGAAATAGCTGGTCTCTCGTCTGGTCTAGCCAGTCGACACTCCCTGACTCCATGACTGCCTTTCTGCCTGCCGAGTCTGGTGTTTTCCGAGGGAAATTCTCAGAAAGTTTCGTAAACGTGAACGTGTTACTCACAATTAGTGCAGGCGAAGGCCACTTAGCCGTCATTTACTTTTGGCCAAGACAGCTTCTGAGTCCTGCCATGCGTATGCTCATTATGATTATAATTATCTTCGCTTCCTATTTATGAATCGTTGTCCACCTGATCTGTAACCTTTGATTTATCTACGAGACTTATTATACAACATTTATGGTCATTTCAGTTTAAATAAAAATTATTTATTTATTTGTTAAAAATTTTATTTTCGTAAATAATACGAAGTACTAACATACCTTAAGTTTTCGTTTAAGTAAAAAGAGTTTTTAACAATTCAAGAATATAGATTTTCTTCTTAGTAAATATATTTATTAAAGGTCTGTCGAAATAATAAATTCGCCACAGTTTATTATGTTTGAAATTTTCTATTAGTTTTAAATTAGCAACGAAATGCCAATTAGTGTTTAATTCATATTACCAACAAAAACGATATGTTAAAAGTTAGTATTGTAGATTATTGTCACAACATAAAAATTACAGTTTTCAACAATATTATTTTATTATGAATATTAGTACGGATACGAATAACAAGGATAATGAAATGTAGCGTGTGTAGCTAGTGAAGCGTTAATATTGGCGAAAAAGTAAATGATTATATTGACTGTTCTATATCATCGATTGTGATCGATGAAATAGATTCATTTTTTTATAAATCATCGTTTTAATAATTTGTATATTAGCATATATGTATTTTGATTCATTTGATTCTTGTAAATTTATTGCTGTCCATACCTTAAAATGTAAAACTGAAAACTAGATTTTTTTCAACATATTTTTTATTTGCTTTTGAATTGTTACAACAATTTTATTAATAATGCTTTCCTAAACCATCACCTCAACCTCTCCTGCGTTTACCCTTGCCGCCACCCCCACCACCGCCTCCACCACCACCACCTCCACCACCGCCACCGCCACCCATGCCGCCTCCACCACCGCCACCCTTGCCGCCACCCATGCCGCCCATGATTTTGCCAAAGATGTTTGGCAGCCCAAAGATACAAGGACTTCGTCCCTTTACAACTGCATCATCCTTTTCTGGATCATCTGGAACTGCAGTCGATTTGTTAGTGATAATATTGCAAACATATTATTGAATACTAACCTGGCTGAGCCAAGGCAATAGTGCATATAAATGCGATAAGTAAAATATGCGGTATCCAAAGCATTGTTAACTGCCTTTAAATAACCAAAGTTCTGTCTATTTATACCATTTCGTTTAGCAATATTACAGTGTTTATAACAACCGATTATAATGGGGAGTTCGATACACTTATTACATTTAATTGACATTTCGATACATTTGTGTTATTTTTAAATAGAGAGAAAAACTAAAATTAATTCGCTTCGGATTAAACCGTTAAGATTAGCTAACATCTTTTTGATTTGTCAGTAATTAGAACTAAACACATAATAAACACATATTTCGCATGTCGACTGGAATAATATATATATATAAGCATGTACATCTATCTACAAGTATATACGCTCGTGATCCTTCAAATACCCATATATTTACACTTACAAACCTCTGAAGCTAGTCTTTTATAGACAAAATAATTACTTTAAATGCATTAAACACACAAAAAGCACTCTAAAATTAATCTTAGCTAGTTATACCAATACGTTTTTTATTTAAATCGATCATGATGATGGTGTTAAGACTCAATATCATGGGAAATATGAATATGAATACATTTTATTGAACCTTCCTAAATCATCGATAGTGATTGAACAAATAGAATTGTTTTTTATATATCATCCAATATTTGAATATGTGCATATATATTGATTCATTTGATCCTTGCAAATTGCATCCCTTACACCGAAAAAAATGTTATACTTGATAATTTTTAAACTTGATTATTTTTGAAAGTAATTTCAAAATTTTTATTATTTGCTTTTGAATTGTTGCAACAACTTTATTCTCCACCCAATGCACCCAGGATTTTACCAAAGATGTCTTGCAGGTCTTCGAGGCAAGGACTTCGTCCCTTTACGACTGCATCATCCTCCTCTGGATCATCTGGAACTGCAGTCGATTTGTTAGAGATAATATTGCAAACATATTATTGATTACTAACCTGGCCGAGCCAATGCAATAGTGCATATAAATGCGATAAGTAAAATACGCGGTATCCAAAGCATGTTAATTGCCTTTAAATATTGAAATTCTGTCTATTTATACCATTTCGTTTAGCAAGATTACAGCCGTTTATAATGCAGAATTCGATATACTTATCACATTTAATTAGCATTTCGATACATTTGTGTTCTTTTTAAATAGAGCGAACAACTAAAAAATGAATTCGCTTTGTATTAAACCGTTAAGATTAACTAAAATTTTTTTTTTTTATTTGTCACTAAGAGGTACTATCTAAAATAAATACATATCTTTAACTACAATACTACAACTATCTATAGTAGTATGTACATATATCTAGAAACGTTCCTGATCCTGGAAATACCCATATAGTCACATATGATATATACAAGCCTTCGAAGGTGGTCTTTATAGACAAAACAATTATTTTAAACACATTACTTTTTTTTTTTAAAGATGTACGAATGTCACGTTCGTGATCTTCAAAACGTTTATATATCTTATATATATATATATATACATATATATATATATATATATATATATATATGTTGTTTTCGAGTTACGAAGAGAAAACACAGCATCAAAAGTGTCAAAAAAACGAGCGCCATATTTGAAATCATTTTGAGAAATTTGTACGCCAGCGAAATGTGACTAGTACTTTCTTAGACAATAATTTTAAATTATAATATAGTAATGCTGTTTTCTATTAGTAGGTACTATAATAAAGAATTGTTATTGTTTTATTTATTTAAAATTTTTTTACTTAAATTTATATTGCTATATCGTGAACGTGACATTTTACTATCAACGTATTTATTGTAAATTTTATTTTTTCACACTCTTCGGGCTAAGAAGTAAGAAATGAGAATAGAAAGATAAAAACACGATTATCAAACAACATGTACATAGATCTACAAATACTAAATTGAGTAAAGTTAACCTTAATCAAGCAAGAATATGGCTAACTTTAACTAGAAACGCTGCCCTAAGGCAAACAATTTTTGCTTGTATATTTTTTTTTGTGTATTTTACTCAAAATGCAAAATGATTATTCTCTTTATTCTAGATCGGAGAAATTTTATACTAGATTATTTTTGAAAGTAATTTCATAATTTTGTTTATTTGCATTTGTAATGTTATAACAACTTAATCAAGTTCTTCATGGTCCTTTTCATCCTCTTCTTCGTCTGTATCACCTTTGCCTTTGGCTTTGCCCTTGCCTTTGCCTCCTTTTCCACCAAGGATTTTTTCAATGATCCTTTTCAAGTCATTGAAGCAAGGACTTCGTGCCTCTACAATTGCATTATCCTCTTCTGGATCATCTGGAACTGCAGTCGATTTGTTAGTGATAAAATTGCAAACATATTATTGATTACTGACCTGGCTGAGCCAAGGCAATAGTGCATATAAATGCGATAAGTAAAATACGCGGTAACCAAAGCATTTTAACTGCCTTTAAATAACCGAAATTCCATCTATTTATACCATTTCGTTTAGCAATATATATATATGACAACCGATTATAATGCGGAGTTCGATACACTTATCAAACTTAAATAGCATTTCAGAAACATGTGGCTTATTTCAAAATAGAGAGAAAAATATCAATTCGTATCGGATTCAACCGTTCGAATTTACTGACGTTATTTGTTAATAGTTATTACTGTCTGAAATATATACATATCCCCATTTTTAATTAAAATAGTATGAATATTAGAAAATATGTATATTATTTTAATTATTTATAAAGGCATTATTAGGATCGCGAACGTGAAATTCGTCCATTTTTAACTAAAATAAGTTATGTCAAAAATAAACATTGTCCAATGGCAAATTTAACAATTATTATTATATTATATTTTTATATTTTTTATTTTCTTTCGGCTTTAATTCAGGTAGCCATTTTTCTCAAAGTTTACGATTATTTTTCAGTCATGTAGTATTTATCTAATAGCAAAACTTAATTTAATAATTTAATTTAATTTAATAACTTACTAAGCGTAACGACTGCAAAGAATATTCTTGGTTTATATTTTTAATTTGAATAAATTATATAAAATTATAAATTTTTAAATTATTTTCAATCAAATTATTTCACTAAACACTTTAACAGGGTATCTTCAAGCTGCGCATTTCCAGTTATGCATTCATACTGCTAGTTGTTTAGCAATGTTTTACTGAATTGTTTAAAGCTTTTCTTATCAACTGAAAGCTTCAAACGCTATGGCCAACACACACATTCATATAAATGCAAGCGCAGGTAAAATCCGGTAAGCTTTTTCACTTTTTGCTGAGTCTTCATAACAATTCAGAATTGTCTATATGCCGGCAAGAAACGTTGATCGGTTTGTTCATTGTGACAAAGCAGTTTTTTTTTGCCTGCGCATTTTGGTGGCAATGCTCGAGTGTAAACATTTCGTGTGTTGATACTGATAACGCAAAAGAGCGAGGGAGAGAGCAACAGATGTAAGTAGTAAGAAGAAACAGGTTAAGGCGAAGATAAACGATGCTGATTAATATATCAGAGAGAATGAAATGAGTTAAGCAGAAGTTCGGCTTAGCTGAAACTTAAAATATAAACAAAGCAAATACTGCTGGAGCGAGAAAGAGCTACAACAAGTGCTTCTTATCAAGCTCTCTCGCTCGATCGACTGTTTCATCGCATCGCGTATAAAAACGTACGAAAGCGTGCGTCGATCATTAGTCTGTGCTTCTCACTTGTCTAGAGCAGTAGTCGCAGCTATTAATTAACACTGATAATAAACATGACAGTCACAGCGTCCCATGGAGCGCGCCAATTGTTCTTGGCTGGCACCAGATCAATGCATGCTACTGCTGCCGCTGTTAAGCTCAATGTAAGTTGTAAGCTATTAACTATTTAAATGAATGTTGTTCAACTTGACTAAATAACTAGTTGGCTGATGATGTGGTTGCTCCGCCTGTGCGCCCCTATTCCGAAATCCCACGACCCGGAAAACTTAGTTTTATGCGCAGTTTTATGCCAGGTGGCGAATTCCACGACAAATCGTTCTCCGAATTTACCTCAATGATGCGTAAGCGCTATGGAGATCTTTTTATAATGCCAGGAGCGTTTGGTCGCAAGGACAGTTTGGTCACCTTCAGTACCAAGGATATTGAGATGGTTTTTCGCAACGAAGGCGTTTGGCCACATCGCGAGGGCTTTGATTCACTTGTTTACTTCCGTGAGAAAGTGCGCCCAGATGTGTTTGGCGAGAAAAAGGGATTAATTGCCACGTGAGTTATTATCAGTTGATAACGAATGCATTTCAGTTGACATATTTACATTATTACAGACAATCAGAGGAATGGAGCAAGTTTCGATCGGCTGTGAATCCGGTTTTCATGCAACCCAGAGGCCTCAAAATGTACTACAAACCATTGTCTAACATTAATAACGAATTCATCGAGCGGTAAGTTTAAGGTAAATAAAAACTGTTTGAGATTTAAAATTATTATCATCTCTGTAGCATCAAGGAAATTCGTGATCCTAAGACACTGGAAGTCCCTGCGAACTTTGAGGAGGAAATGGGTCGATTGATCTTCGAGTCGTTAGCTCTCATTGCCTTCAATCGTGAAATGGGCATCATCCGGAAGCATCGTGATAATCCCGATGCTATGACTATATTCAAAACATCCCGAGAAATTTTCAAGTTGGTCTTTAAGCTGGATTTGCAGCCATCGCCCTGGAAGTTTATATCGACGCCAACCTACCGCAAGATGATAAGAACACTCAGCGAAAGTCTTAATGTCACACAGCGAATGCTTGATGACACTTGCGCGGAGCTGGAGAAGCGTCGCAAGGCTGGAGAGCCTGGGAGCAACAGCATGTTGGAGCGATTGATGGATATTGATCCAAAGATTGCTTTGGTCATGGGTCTGGATATTCTCTTTGCCGGTGTGGATGCCACGACTGTGCTCTTGTCTGCAACATTGCTGTGTCTCAGCAAGAATCAGGAAAAACAGCACAAACTCCGTGAGGAACTGCTGCGAGTGATGCCCAGCAAGGAGACATTGCTGAACGATGAGACCATGAAGGACATGCCCTATTTGAGGGCCGTAATCAAGGAAGCCCTGCGCTATTACCCTAACGGTTTTGGAACCTTCAGGATTTGTCCGGGAGATGTCACTCTCTCGGGTTATAACATTCCCAAGGGCACACAGATTATGCTCGCCTCCAATGCCCTAATGAAGGATGAAAAGTATTACACTTCACCAAATGATTTCTTGCCCGAGCGCTGGCTACGTGATCCCGAGACAAACAAGAAGGCGCAGGTTAGTCCGTTTACGTTCCTGCCGTTTGGTTTTGGACCACGACAATGCATTGGCAAGCGGGTCGTTGATCTCGAAGTGGAGACTGCAGTGGCCAAGATTATACGCAACTTCCATGTGGAGTTTAACTACGACGCAAGCAATCCCTACAAAACGTTCTTTGCCATGGAGCCACAAATCCCATTTCACTTCAAATTCACTGATATTGATCAATAGAAACAAAGCTTAAAACCAAACTACTAGTTAATAAGGAAAATGTAACATAAATGTAGAAATGAAAACAACGCAAAGAAAAACAGAAACGGCATTAAAAACTTTCCAAAATAAATTTCATAATTTGAAAATGTGTCTATATATTTGGATTCATTTTTTGAAATGCGAAAGATTCATGAATTCAAAACTGAAAAAGGACAACTAAATTTATTTAGTTGACTCTATAGTAAAAAGACCCAATATCATTAAAAAAAATACATCAATTGCATCATTTACATCATCGATTGCATTGTTGTTGAAACATTGATCGTTGTGTGCTGAACCTAAATACTATTCTTCGCCATCCAAATTGAACAGATATTGTATATTCAGAACTTAATTTTTTTTTGCACAACAGTTTGAAAACTTTTTTTATTTGCATTTATATTTTCACAACAACCTTGTTATTGTTCGTCATCTTAATTGTCAAATTCAATTTGTCCTTGCCTTTTCAATCTCCAGGTTGAGGTTTCCACGCCCACCACCAGTCCGTTACAGCTTGTTCTCCATTGTCCCAATCTTGTCCTTGAACTTTTCTTGATTTGTTAGTGATAAATTTGCAAACTTTGTATTGATTACTAACCTGGCCGATACAATGCAACAGCGCATATAAATACGATAAGAAAAATATATGGAGTCCACATCATTTTTAACTGGCTTTCAATAACCGAAATTCTGTCTATTTATACCATTTCGTTTAGAAGTCTTACAGCATTTATGCCACCCGATTATAAATGGGAGTTCGATACACTTTTCACATTTAATTAGAATTTCGATTTTGATTTGTTCTCTTTGAATAGCGAGACAAATTAAAATAATTCGCATCGGATTAAACCGTTACGATTAGCTAACATTTGTTGGATTTGTTAATAGTTAGTATTACAAATTTGAAATATTTTTTCGGTGTATTTATTTGGTATATTTTAAGAAAAATTACTTTTCTCCATTGTTTTCAAATTAATTTTAATTATTTGAAACATCTTTAAAGCATATTTACTCATTTTGTTTTGTTTGTAAACTATACAGTTATATTTAAATAATACATAATATATAACAAAATACAAAATAAATAAATTTCATAAATAGAACCAAGATATAAATTAATATTAGCTTAAATTATATTATCATTAAATAAATTTTCATTCTTATTTTCATAATATATTACTATTAGATTTCAATCCCAATATAAATTTATAATCTACCCATTGATGTTTATTTTAAAAAACTACATTAATCTTAGGGGTGTTTTTATCGATTTATTATTTATACATTTCGTGAATGAAAACGCTTGTAGAAATGAACTGAAAGCGTTATTCAGCTGGTGTAAATTCAAAACTTTTATTTTTCACGCCCCGAACGCAGACGATAACAGAGACTGTCGACAGTTCCCCCTAGAAGTTCTCCATAGGGATAACCCTACAATTTTCAGTTTCCCGTTGAAAGGCAAAACTTTTGCCATAGACAAGTCAAGGCTGATGATGTTGCTGCTGTTGTGTCTGTCAGCAGAGTATAACTTGGCTGGCAGCATACACACTTGCTCCCGCTAATGACTAAGATTAATTTGGGTCACTGTGCTACGGCTCCCTTCCCTCCCCTCACACTTGAGTTATACCAACCACCGACAATGGAACATGCGTCTGAATTATGCGCGTCTCGTGCCTATTCGAACACCTAAACGCAGTTGCAACAAACAATTGTCGGTTGTGCAATAAACAAAATAATGAATTACATAAAATGATGCTATTTTTAAATTTAGTTTCATTTGCACATTTTTATAGCTGGTTCACATATCAGTTGCATACCACTGATAACTAAATTATTTGAAGTGATTTGAGCTATTAAGATTACGATAAGTGTGAGTGGCGTCGGGTCTCTTTAATAATATCAACACAACATCTGTTTTAAGATTACTTGGTAGCAAACAAAATAATCTTTATGATACCATATAGACTTCTTAAGAGCTTATAATTATAGATATTACTATCAATGTAAATTTCACTTTCTTAGAAATTCAAAATGCTTATCTCTTATAAAATATGATTCGAATTTAATATATCTGAAAAATTTAATTTGCATGTGTTACTATTAATTTAGATATTATAATAAATAATAAGCCATTTTCCTTCATGTTATTTCAAACTCCTCTTTAATGTATAAATAAGATAATTATTTTAATTATAAATATTTTATTTAAACTGTATTTTATACTAGATAATCACAATATTTTTCAAATGAAAATCTAAATAATCTTAAATATCACAAAAGATTTATTACATTTTATTTCCATTCTTCCCATTTAGCTTCTATGACAACTAAATCATGAATTTCTACTGTATAAACGTTCGCTTGCTTGTGTCTGCGGTTATGTTAGTATGTGTGTTCATGTGTGAGTGTCGTTGTTGGTGTTTGGGGTCGGTGTCGGTGTCGGTGCCAAGCACCCGAACAGCTGAAATTGTTTGGGGTTAATTAAGCGCGACATGTGTGGCATTGCATGCATTTTGTGCAGCGACTGCGACTGTGACTTCAACTCCAACTCTGACAACAACTGCGACCTCGACTCGATTCGTAGGCGCGGGGATGTTGGGGAACGTAGGGGGAAACTAGCGCCCACAAGTGTGAATGGGGTCCACGGCAACGGGCGCTAATCAATGCGGCGCCATAATAGACAAATTGCCGGACGCGTCGGTTCATTATGTTCGAATTGCAATTGTTGATGCGTTTATGAAGCTAGTGTTGGTGAGTGCATGTGATTTATGGATTCGTTAAACGATGGATGAGCTACATCAGCGGGCGGGCGCAAACCTGTTGAGTTAATCCGCAGTCACGAGCGCAATAAAATAAATACAATTATTTATTTATGTTGGGCTTTTGCCCAGAAATCGCTGGCATTACAAATTGTTGCGTTATTTTTCTGCTGTTGTCCAAATCCAAAAAGGATACAGCCCAACGCACTGTGGGGGGCTCGCCTTTAACACAAAATTATGGGCTGCCGGCTGACCAAGCGACGTCCTTGTTTATATTCCAAGAGTATTTCTCTTATTCTGTCCACTGAGCGAGAGAGAGTGGAGGCTTTGCTGGCAAGCCTAAAAAATAAACAAAATCATTTACCTTAAGGCATAATAAAAGTTTATGGTTGATAATATACAGAAAAAGGGCCGTGTGGTCGTGCAAAAACAATGCCTGCGGAGGCGTATTGCGGAAATCCCCAGTATGGGAACGTTTATCGCTATTAAAGGATTTGCAATGTAGAGAGAAGCAAGCCCAACGTCAATATTTGCCACCGTCAGTTGCTAGTTGCCAGTTGGCTGACTGTGTTTTCAATAACCATTACGGAATTGCGAAAATTTGCGCACAGCGGGCAAAAACAAATAGTTTGGAACACTACAAATACAACATTTCCTTCCATATATAGTGAGAGAGGTCCTCGTTTTTAGGGGTTGGGCATCGACTCTAGCCGTCATATCGAAGTTGAGCTCAGTTTCTCAGTCTTTGCCTGTCGCTCAGCGTGTGACTTCCAAGGATCTGTGTGTTTGAATTCATTTCAGTCGATTTTAAGACCAAAGTGGGTAAATTCTTTGTTGTCCCATTCCACCCACATTATAGTAAAAGTCCTCTTTCTGCTTGCCATTTAGAAATACATATTCCAAATCTCTAAGTTTAACAGAACGCAAACAAAATGACGTGCTTTGACAAACTATAATATTATTAACAGACTAGTTATCTGGGTTAGGTTTTAAAACGATTATAAAATGACAATACTTAAAGTTAATACTCAAAACCAAATATTGTTTTCGATATATTTTTGTGGAAGAGAATTGAAGTTTGAGTAATGAAAAGATACTTATTCCATCTGAGAAAGATGTTTATTTATAGAAAGAAGACTGATTAAAGAATAGGTCGATAGAGAGAGGAGGATTTCGAACTCTTTAGTATCATCCTTGACCAACTTTTTAAGATACAAGTGAAATTAATTTGCCTTGAAATCTGTGCTGCAATCAAGTTGAAAGTTGCAGTTTAAAGCGCTGGCAAAGATGTTTGTTAAAAGCTGCACAAGCTAGCTACCCGTAGTGTGCTGTTGCTCCTGTTAGCAAATGGATCAAGGATATATGTACACCGGAGGCACGGACTAGATATTCCTGAGATATGTAAACACCAGAGGATGCAAACAGTTCAAATCAAATAACACACACAAAAACGTCGAGAAAAGGAAGCGATGCACACGCTAAGGTAGAGGGCGAGAAAGAGAGACAAACATAGAGAGAGAGGGCGATAGAACATACACACACACACACACACACATACACACCAGGAATCAGCAAACAAGCGCTACGAACACAAAATGAGCAAGCGACTAACCTAAGGACAACAAAATAAACATTTTGAACTCGACTGAAATGCACAAACGGAGAGCGGAGAGCCCCAAGGACACTTGGGGCGTTCGCGCCGCCTGTCATCGTCTGCGGG
Organism: Drosophila albomicans; assembly: GCF_009650485.2. Lineage (NCBI taxonomy): Eukaryota > Metazoa > Arthropoda > Insecta > Diptera > Drosophilidae > Drosophila > Drosophila albomicans. Next base: position 37,423,273 of record NC_047629.2, on the reverse strand, counting down.
GCAGCTTGTCCCCCAATGCTCTGCTCCTCATACTCCTCCTTCTTTTTCTCCTCCACCCACCTAAAGGCTAAGCGCAAATATTACAAGCATTATATGAATGTCTATGCTTATGTGTGTGTGTCCATGTATTTAGAAGTCAGCAACATGCTGAGCCAACAACAACATGCAAGAAAGTTAATGAGGAGCGTGCTCGACAGTGAGGTACCTCGTATATTTTGTATACAGTGTACATTAATTCGATTGTCTGGTTTTTACAGCATATGGTCACAAATATTTTAAGAGATTATTTTTTTAAATAATTTTTAAGATTTTTACTTTAACTGTTTGTTATCAGTAAGGAATGTTAAGATGGAACAATTACAGCTTCGTCTACCCATAACTTACAAAAGATTTCAATACACTTTTTATAGGCAGATGAAAAGGGAAACATATTTAAGGAAAATATCGACTTCCTCGGTCTAGTTGCCTATGCAAACCTATAATATTTACATTTTATGAGAGAGATGTTTCCATTTGTCTACTAGCTACTTTACCATCAAGTTATTATACACCTTTGCCCTTTGGTGTACAGGGTATGGCAAGAAGAGCAGGACCTGAGCTGGCTTGGCTGCCAACAAAAGTGTAGAAAATCCGACCAAGCACAAAAACCGACTCAGCACATTTCGGAACAACCAAACACGCAGTAAACCCGCCAACCCACACAGCTCCGACCTCAACAGCAGCAGCAGCAACAACAACGACAATCAGGACAACAACAGCGTGCTGAGGAGGAATAGCAATGGCATCGCCAGCTCAGGCTCAGCAAGTCATCAGCACATAAAGCTCGAAAGATTATGTAGCCCACGGCGGTGGCAGCAGCAACAGCAAAAGCAACGGCAGCAGCGGCTGGCGGAAGTGATGCATGGGCTCTGGCCTGGCTCTGGGTTGGATCGGTGAGCTGTGAGCTGTGACTCGCACTCATTGCTGTTTTTGGATCGGTAAGGGTGGAGAAGGGAATCCAGGGGTTGCGGGGTCGCTGTGGTATTAGACGACAATAGAGCTTGAAGGGCGGGGGTTTGGGTTTTCTGGCGTTTTGCCTTTTTGTGCTCCAAGCCTTGTGACGTTTGACGCCATGTTTGATGGATGAAAAAGCCATTCATGTTACCAGCTGGGGTGCAGAGGTTGCCTGTCGTTCAAGCTGTTCGTGTGCTTGCTTGCTTGCGTGTGTGTGTGTGCGTTTGTGTGTATGCAAAAGATGGCGCAATAGACGTAAAGTAACCACCTCCTGTGGCGCAACTAAATCCTTTCGGATTTTACCCAGCCAGGCGCTGTATGTTTTAATGCGCATTTTATGAGTGTGTAGGTAAGCGCTAAGCTGGCGTGGGATTGGATGCTAAAACGCGTGGCAGGGAGGCATGTCCAATGCGTAGGGTGGCAACTCCAAATGCGGAGAGAGGTAGCACCAAAACGCAAAGCCGGCATGTCTTTAAAGTGCAAAAGCGCGTGTTAAAGTTCTTGGCACTTGTTTGTCTTAACGTGCATCGGGTACCTAGCTCTCCCTCTTTTGTGGGCGTGGCAACCGTACAATCCTATACCCTCTTATTTGATGATCTCCCCTTTTTTGTGGCTGCATGCGAGTCAAAGTCAAGCGGTTGACATTTGGCAAATTTCGTTGCATAAAACGCAGCTGCAGCTGCTCAGCCACCTGTATATCTACCTGCCAGCATTAGCATAATTTTGCATAGCGTTAGCCAAATACTCCAACTCTGACAGGAGGTGGGCGGGGAGGTACTTAAAAAACTCAAAATGAAGTCGTTGCCTCGTCAGTGGCACATGCAAATCCGGTGTGAAAAATGCGAGTATTAATAAATGTGTGTAGATGAGCTGACGCCACCCTCTCTCCATTTGATCCATCTAATCCCATGGCTGCTGCTTCAACTGCTGCTCCAACTGTTGTCCCATTTTTTGGGATTGTGTGGCTGGCACTCGTACATTTTATTTGCGACTGCTTAGCACGGCAATTTACATTTCAAATTAGCGACTTCATTGCTAGAGAAAATGCCGGAATTACTTTTCATTTTCATTTTCATTATAATGCTTTTGCCACGCCCCTGAAATTTTTCCCAACCTCCCCTTTGCCACTGCGGCTGTCCACTAAATTCCCAACTGGTCGCTGCTGCTACTGCGCTTTTGCTATGCTAATAAATTAATATAAATTCAAATTTGTTTGCCAACTGCTGTCCCCGTTTCGGCTGGGCAAAGTGTTACGACTATAGTATGTTTGTCAAAAAAGGCAAAAATCCGCCGCGCGCAACATTTTTCCAAATGGCTGCCAAAAGTTTCATAAAAATCACCAATGAAACAGGCCTCTTCTCCTCCCCCCACCACTAATTCCAAATCATCTACTAAGCCAAATGCCACAAGTACACTTCTCCCTCCAAATTTCTCATTCCCTCCATTTCAATTTCATCTTCAGTTTCCCTCGGCAGCTGTTTAGCTGCTTGAATATTCAATGGCCACATCCGCACTTGGTCTTAAGCCGCACTTGGCCAAAAAGTCGCACTTTTGGCCGCCAAAACACTTGAGCTGCAAGTGGTAATCGACAGAGAGATGACTCCAAGTCATTTTAAAGCCTCCAACTGCTGGTCATTAGCTAAAAATGTTTGACAAATAAACAGATGGATTATAGGAAATGAAAGTGGTTTTAATGCAAAGTATGCATTCTATAAGAATTACTCAAGCATGTAAAATGGAATTAAGGAATATATGAATGCGACTTTGTTATTATAAATAAGAAAGAGAGAGTCAAATTGTTTCAGAAAAGCAAAAAAATTCGATATTAAAGTTAAAATATATCCGAAATATATATAAAGCTATGTGTATCGATATACTACTACATTAAAAATAAAATCATCTCTTAAAAAACTTCAAATATTTTTATTTGATGGGAACACATTTTCAGGAATCATATTTTAGAAATTTATTTCTAAACTAACTGAACAAATCATTAAGTGAACAAACCTATTAGAATTATTGTGTAAATTTAATTTTGAAAATATAGACTATTTATAGACACATCAATCTCCCTGTTAAAGTCGTTGACTTGTCCGTCTAGCCTTTTTAGGTCTGTGACTTATGCTATGGACATCACAGCTTAAGGGTATAGGGTATTAGCTTCTGTTGTAGTCATCGACGTCTGCTGCTCAACCGCCATACGAAAGGGAAAAAAATATTGAAGCGCATCGTTAAAAATATGCAAAGAATTCGATGCTGCTTGCTGCATGCATGAAAGTAATGCCAGGGCAGACAAAACTCGTACTCACACTCGCACTCACATTCATACTCGTAGATGTACCCTTACTACCACGGCATTATTCACAAGCCACGCCGTTTCGATTCGAATCGAGGAAAAAGCAGATTCCGCCCCGTTTACCAAACGTCATGACGACATGCATCAACCCTTGCTAAAAAGACTGAGAAGAATGGGGCATGAAAAGCAGCAAAAAGGAAGGGGATGGACAGGGGGAACATTAGCCACGCGCATTTAGCCAGCAATCATTTAACAATTTACAAATCGATGTTTAAACGAAGCCAAGTTACCGCATACCATATCCGTGTCCGTCTCTATGTCCGCATCCTGCATTAAAACTTTTCCTTTAACGCTTAATGTCCTGCCGAAAAACAGAAAGCTCAGTCCGAGGCAAAGTTGTTGTAGGCGGAGAAGGCGTGTTGGCATCCGACAGGACTATAGCCAGTAACCGTTAATGCGCGCCCGACTGTCATAACAATAACGGCATTTTTAGCACCTCATTAAAAAAGAGTTCATATCCGCGCGACGAGTTTCTCACCGCTCCTCAGCTGAATCCTGAATGCTGACTGAATTGTTTGGGCTACGGAGCAACGACGAGTACTCGTTTCACACTCGTAAATGCTGAGGCTAAATGCGTAAACATTGCTGGCTGTCGTCTGTGCCATTAACCATTCGCCGTTTGATGGGCTTATCAATTTTTACAACAATATTTATTTGTTTATTCGTATTTGGACGACAACACAAATGGAGAATGGTCGCATTAAAGTTAACCCAATAATGGCGGCCATTCGCTTTGGCTTTGGCTTCGGCTTTGGCCTGCAACTTAATCGATTTATGATGACTAAGCGACATGGCTATAACTTAGCCAGGCTAATGGTGGCAGTCGAACCCGATCGAATGGAATCAATTGGCGAGGGTTGCTTGAAAGTTTTCTCAAAATTGAAAACTATCATTGTCATTATATTAAAATGTCTGTGGTAATAATGTAAATTACATTTTTAAATTTATTAAACTATATTACCAAGAGCTTGGAGTAATGAGTCGAGAAATTATCAGTTAATATACTTTTTTTAAGAAACCCAAAAATGTAACTGAAAAATTTTAAGGTTCAAAACGTCCGAAGTTCGTTCAAAAGTTCAATTAGAAAGCCAAATTCATTAAAGGGTTAGTAACAGTTGCTTTCTTTAATAAGAGTGCCCAAATTCAAGTTTATTTAATTGACCACAGTTACGTATACTTAATTTTATATAATTAGAATAAAGAGTATGCGGATTTCTTCCGCATCACATGAGTTCTTCATGGTTGGTTGGGTCATTCAATGCCGTTGCTCTTTATGGTAAACAGAGCGTAAGTAAATCTCTCGCTTGGAATCTGCATGGGCCACATAAAGTTCACAGCCAACAATCAAGAATGAATGGTGCAACTCACCCTTGCAACTCGTTGGGTGAAGAGAAGCATTTAGGCAAAAGAAAAACGCAATGCGGGCCACATAAACAAAGGAGAGCGCTGTGTGCAGCTTTTGCTGTCTTTAACTTTGACTTTATTGTGACAGTTAAAAGCGAAAATAATAGCAGTTAAAATCCCATAAAATGCGTCTTAATCATAAAAATGCGATTATAAAAATGGACGAGCGCCTGGGCACATCGCAGGCAAGTCATCTCAAGTCGAGTCGAGTCTGGGCAACGAGATGAAGCGCTGGCAGCAAAAGAGTTCAATTTTTCCTCGTTTTCTTTTTCTTTTTTTGTCCAGCGTTCTTTCGCCTTGCACCATTAGCTGTTGTTACTGTTTGTTGCCTTTTGCCTTTTTATGAGCTGCACGCTTATGTTTGGGCTTTATTGCACTTTTGCCCTGGCAATAGACTAGAGGCGGCAGATTTGACATTCGTAATTGTTTATCAAGGCGCTGCTTTAAACACAGAACAAGATCAAGATGAAACTGGAAGTGGAACTGGAGATGGTGAAGGAATTTGGAGAACATTTTTATTAATTGTGCGCGTTTTTGTTTCACACCAAAAAAAAAAGGAAAAGGAAAGAAAAACCTTTTGGCAACTGTTGGGCGCAAATCCTATAAATTTTTTACTACTTATTTACGTTGCTAAGGCACATTTAGTCATGTCAAGCAATCGCCGGGCCATGGCCTGGCCTGGCCCTGATCGTAAAAGCAGTTCGCTCTGACCTCCCCGGCCACAGTTTTGTCCACAATTCAACATCGACACCAAATGCCAGCCGTTGTCGTTGTCACTGGCTACTGCTGCTCGAAGGCAGGGGATGAGGGTTAGGTAAAGGAGAGGCGAGGGGGATACTTTTATTTTTGTGAAATTTCATCACGTTTTTATGTTGTGACCACGTGACGCCAGTGCCGTGACTCCCGGACTCTGAATTTGCCACCCAATGTTCGCCTCACAGTCGAGTCCAAGTCCAATCTCAACTATGAAGCACAAACAGTCTTCATGTTTAGTCTCGGACTGTGTTGGCCAAGTGTACCTCGAGAGAAGGAGAGAGAGAGAAAGAGAAAGAGGCTGAGAACCCAACTAAGCAAGCCGAGCACCTGCACCTGCTGGCATCCCAGCAGTTGGCCTCGGCACGTAGCAATTGGAGGCATGAGCATTGGGAAGATGCGAAACGAGAGATGGAGAAGAAGTTGGCAATGGAAATGGAGCAAGGCGCCAGTCAAAGTGTCAGTGTGTAAGCTGTGTAGCATTTACCTAGATTGTTCCTGCCAAACGGATTTCAGCAGATAGGCGAGCACTTGATAATGCACGGCCAGAAAGGTTTAAATAGTGTGAAACACTTTAAGACTTAAGCAAAATCTGAGAAAGCAATATATATTGATTTTAAATAATTTAATATTTGCTTTAAATGTGTAGGTAATAATAATAATAAAATTGAATATATTTATTCATTCATAGTTTACATAAATTCGAGTCCCCAATTAAATTTTTTACTCAAGCTTATCATTAAATCAATAATTATTGAATTCAACTGAATTTACATAAATAATTTAACTTATTCTCGGTGAAATCGAATTGGAAGTGAAGTCAAAAATGCTGCTTGGGCCCCCCTCGAGTGCGCATTACAATATCCTGGGGTGTTGGCGTCACCTCATCCAAGACACAGCGCACCATGGATGCGTCCCTTCGAATATGTTTTCATCGAACTCTGCAGCAGCTGTTGCGCCAGCCAGCCAAAAAAAAAAAATATAAAGAAAAAAAAGTACAAAGAGAATAAAAAGAAAAGCAAGGAGAGAGACAGAGGACAAGAAAATGCCTCGAAACAGTTGTTATTAGCTAAAATTGCCAGAGTTGCTGTTGCAGAATGTCAAAGCTGAAATCGAGGCCAGTCTTCGCCCCATGACGCTATTTTCAAGGAATTAAATTCTGCGTGCCTGGAGGAAGGAGAAAGCAGAAGGTGTGACTGTCAGTGCACATTAAACGTGGCAAAGTTATATAAATGGTGTCGAAGTCGGGCTGGGCTAGCATTTTAGTATGTGTTACCCTGGCTACCGACTGGATGGGAAGGATATTGGACATAGGACACAATTGTCCTTCCGGCTGCGGCACTTTGCAGCAAAAACACATTCTTCTATTTGACCACATGACGTGCAATTGCCAGGCAGATACAAGGGGCCATTGATGTATTTTATGCACTTCCATTTCATGGTCAGTTTGTCGTTATGGTTTGCGTCGCCACCGGACAACATGTGTGTCCGATGACCAGTCAACACTGCGATTGCTGCAATTTGACTAGCTTGCCGGGGTTGGGGTTGGGTTGGAGTTGGGGCCTTAAGTTTAACACTCTCCATATAGATTTCTTTTTGGGTTTAGAGATAATAATAATAGCATGGCTGCCTGATCCACGTAAATGCTCTTATACGCAAACAATTTGTACTTTGGCTCTGTAAATATTTGTTATTTGTTATTTGTTAGCTTCGTACTTGTTATTCGCGTACACATCAACAGCAACAGCAACAGCATCAGCGGCAGCAACACAAAAAAAGGCACGCGACTTTGTATAAGCGATGAAAGTATGCAGACTATTTGCAAACAACCATCGCAGATACTCGCACACTCACCCACACCCACACTCGTACACACACATTGGAGATAAATCTATACAACATGCGAAAACTAATTTTCCATCAGGAAAATAAAATGCCAAGCGGCTTCAATGGATAGCAAGCAGGGATAAGAGAGACAGAAAGAGCTACTACCAAAAGCCAACGATAATTTTAGCGCGTTTTTTGCCATCGCTTTTGTACTCGTAAATGTGCAAATTTTGTAACAAACAAAATAAAATGGCGGCGCGCGGCGGTATTGATATTGATACATTACATAGATACATCCGCACATACACCGACACACACACACACACATGCACATGCACTTGCAAATATATTTGCCTGCATTACATACACACATTGTTGGTCGACGCTGCCAGCCGCCTTTTATACTACAACACACATATTTGAGTCTATTAAAAATGCGTTTAAAATGCTTTCTGTGGTTTTATGGTTAAATTGTAAAATTCAAATAAAATTGATTTTTGCCTGTTTACCCATCACTGTGATTTTTCTGCAGAGAGTGAGATAGTGGGTTGAAAGGTGGCGCAAAGCCAATAGTGCTGTTGGCTGCATAAATTAGAGTCACTTTAAAAGCAAACAGGCAATTGCATGAAAAGTGAGAAATAAATTTAAAAAAAAAAATATAGTATTTTATAGTAACTAACTAACTAACAAATATAAACCAATTTCGAAATTACCTTGCTCTACAAATATGTATAATTTCTACCAATACCTTGCCCAACAAAATTCAATTTATTTTATTGTCATATTACTTCTACAGTTGACAATTGGCCATTAGTTGAAATTCTGGTATATTTTGAGCTCCATGGTATATTTTATGACATGGTTTATCAATATACCAAATATAGTCTTCGGTATAATTTCGGTAGTTTTTTTAGTGTATTAATAAATTATATTTGAAGAATAATACCGCATTGTTTTGCTTTTATTTGAAATGGGTTGGTATCTATAAGTCGAGCACTCTCTATTGTAACTTTCGTGTTTTACAAATGTACTTTGATATATTTTTAAAGACTACAAGGCTTTATTTACAATACATTGTCAATTTTCAAATTATTATAAATAGCCTACAAATTTGTATTTATTGTGGCTGATATTACGAGAATATTACAAGTAGCTTTGCTGCTTAAGCGAATGATAAGTAGGTACAGCTTAGTGTTTCTCCCATGCTCTCTAACACTTTATATGGCACTGATGACGACAGCAAGGGCAAAGACCAAAAGGCACAGGCAAAGGGCCAATGGCAATGGCAAAGTGGAAGCAATGGCTCAGTCGGTTGCCTCAATGAAACATGCAACGTAATTTCCATGTGGGTAACCAGCAATTTCTGGCATGTAACATTTTTCAACATCAACAACTCCAACAATATGGCGGAGCGAGCAGCAACACTCACACCCACAGATAGAGGGAGAGAGAGTGAGAGGGAGACAGACATTCACAAGGTACAAACTGGCACAGATGCATCAACTTTAGTCCCAAGGATGGGTTGGAGTAGGTTGAAAGTAGAAGGAGCTGAATGCTGGCGCAGTCAAGCGCAAACACTACAAGAAAAATTGTAAGTGAAGCGAATAAAATATTATTTTCTAATGCTCGAAGACACAGACATACTTTACTGGGTTGAAAAGTGCAAGAGTAGAAAACCGAAATGCTAAGTAAAATCAAGAAAAATTGTTTAGCTGTAGCTGGAAGCTGTAACTGGAGCTAAAGCTGTAGCTGTAGCTGACTGTTGGCTGCTGTCGACTTTTCGCGGGCTACTTGGGCTTAATCTTAATCCATCTTAGTCTAGTCAGCGAAGACTGCTGCCGAGGAGACGACAAGAGGAGGACTTTGAAATGTTCCCAACCAGAGCGTGGAGCTCGGAGCTCGGAGCTCGACTTGGCAACAAAGCAATGTAAACAAAAAGCCAAATTATTGTGCAGCATTTGCTAGAAAAGTCTCTTTTTCTTTTTCTATTTTATTTTATTTTATTTTATTCGTTTTTGTATTTTTTTGCTTTCTGTTTTGTGTTTAAGGCGCTTCCAATTTTTTTTGTGTGCTCATGAGAAAAGCGCCTTAAGTTATGCTGCCATTTTTTTCATTTCTTCTATTTTGTACAATATTCTTTGTAATAATGTTGCCTTGCAGCGAACGCGAGCTCGCTGCAAAATGAAATGAATTGTGAAAAATGTGCTCGCACTCTTCTGCCTGCCTTCCCTACTCCTCATCCAACTGTTGTCTTGTGGGTGGTCTTTTGGACTGGCCGCTTTTGAACTCAATTACATAAGCGTAGCCAGCAAGCAAGCAGATCGACTCAGAGCAGAGCAGTTTGGCAGTTTGTAATTTTCAGCAAATGGCAAGTCACATTGCCCGCGGTGCCCCGGCAAAGTGAGGAGGGGGGAGTGTACCGGGTGCCACATTGCCCCGCTGCTTCAAAATCACGTAAAATGTCAAATTGGTGAACGTCAAGAAAATGGCGCGTTTGTTTTGTCATTCCTGCTTTCTTACCATTTCGCCTTATCTACTATTTTAACGCGCAAATATTTTTTCTGCTCGTTTTGTTAGCAGCCCCTCCTCCTTCAACTTCCTTTCCCCCCTAGCTCTCTACTTTGGATTTTCGCCCTTTCCGAACTGCTTCCGTTCCGCTTTCAGCATTCAAAGCACACAGCAAAAATGCCAACAATCCAAAGTTGAGTTTTCTTTGGAATTTGTTGGCGTTTTCTTTTTCCGTTCTTTATTTTTTTTCTGCTCGTGTTGTTGTTGCTGTGTTCTTTTTTTTGACATCTCTGCTGGGGAGGTAACATGCGCGCGCCACATTGACAATTGCTTATTTGTGTCTATGTGTGTGCGGCTGTGTGCTGATGTTTGTGTGTGTGTGTGGATGAGTGTGTACGTGGGGGTGGCACTGCCACAGTTAACATGTAACTTCAACGTCAAGTCAAACTGATGTTCTCGTCGTCGCCATTTTGTTTTTAGCTTGGCTTTTTTCCATGCTTCGCAATGGCGATGACGATGGGAATGACGATGGCAATGGAGATGGCTGCCTTTGGTCGCCTTTGTTTGAGCCCTTGGCTTGGTCTTGTCTCCGTCTCCGACTCCGACTCTGACTCTGACTGTGACTCTGCTCGTTGTTGTATGTTTGTTAAGTTGCGCAGCGCTACGCATTCCGTTGGTATTTTACCATTAATACTTGTCTACTTAACGGTAAATTACAGACATTAAATGCACGCACACAGCAAGACAAATGCGTATGTATGTGTGTGTGCGGGTGTATGTTCGCTTGCACATATCTTTCACTGTATTGTACGCATGTCAAGGACTCGCAGTCTGTGTCTCCTTCTGTATGTGTTTGTCTGTGTGTGTGTTGCGTGTGCTTATTTGTTGTCAGTACGCGTCAAACATTTGAAAACATTTATTTTTGCCTTACTATAATGCTACATTTCTCGTCTAACACCACTGACAGCTCTGCTCCCCCCTTCCTCATTTCCTTTGCTTCCCCCTGCCATGACATTTCTACTTTACGAGTGCTTTTTTGTATTGTGTGTCCTTTCCGCAGTTCGGTTTCCATTTGTTGGTTAACGACTTCTTGCCACAGTGCGTGGCCAGGACCAAGCTTAAATACCAGTCCACAATTTGTCATCCATTGAGTTGGATACGCTTTTGTTCAATTATATTTTAGTAATAATTGGAAATCTTTATGCAACTAAATTTTATTCATTCCATTGCTTTATTTTGATATCGAAAAGCCAAAAGTCATAATTAATGAAGTGCTTTTATATGCGCGTTTTATTTGAAACTATGTTCACGCAATTTGCAGTCAATTAAATGCGCATTGTCTATGTTGTAAAAACATCGATGATCAAATTTATATTGTTTAGGTTATGGAATACAACTTTATATTGTTTAATTATGTTTTAACGTTTTTCTAGTAGTAAAAAAAGTAATGTATGATTTATCAGCACTGAGTAGTTCAATACCTCAACTAATTTAAATATCATTGTAAACTGTAATTAGTACAGTTGTCCCCATTTAATCGGCCAGCTCTAATTAAATATTCTTTTTGTATGCAATGCATTTAGTTTACAAAAGAATTTGTCTTGCTAAATGTCAAATCAAGTTATTTTACCAGTGTAGAATCATTAAATGTATATTATCATTTTAATACTTTTTGTTATAATTCGGCAGTCTAGTTTTTATTAATGTTTATGTTTGTGAATAATAAAAATCAGAGAATCGTATTATTATATTTTCTTATAATATTTTATTTGTTTTAATCTTATATATAAGGCTTGAGAACGTTTAATTTATATTAAGATTCATTCATTCTTAAAACCCATTAGTAAAATGACTACTATTTAAATAATATCTTTAAATTGTATCTCAAGTTAAAAAAAAAACAAGGAGCACTCAATTTTGCTATTTTAATTTGTTAAGCTTTAATAGCTAAATGTGCAATCAAATTGGCAACATTTTTGTTATATCGAATTGCAATAAACATACACATGCTTTTAGAATGTGAAAGAAATATCTAAAGATGTGAGTAAAAAATTTCGGTCTGGCTTGGCTTTAAATGCGCATTGTGAAATTCCTTTAATCTTCAGTGGAGATACACACATAAATGGACGTTGTTTGGCAAAACAAAAACAAAAACAACAGCACCAAAAAAAGGGCGCCATTTCCTTTGTATTTAATTTCTATTTCAACAAAAGTAAAACAATACCAAAAATCAAACACACAAAGCAAGTGAAAGGTGATGCAGGCATCAGGAAGTAGGACGGCAAACACAGGGCGGGACAGTAAGGCAGGATGAGCAGAGAGATATAGAGAAGGAGATGTGGCGCACAACTTGCGAAATACTTTTGTGTAACTTTGGCTGAAAACTTTATTTTGTGTATTATATATCCTGTTAACAATATACTTCAGTTTTTCTGCCGTTTCAGCCACCGCTTCAAAGGCAGGCGGAGCCAGAATAACAAAAGCCAAGAGTCACTTAGCAGCTAGTCTCTATACATGTGTATGTGAATGAGTGTGTGTGAGTGTAGAGGTATACGTAGGAGTGTGTGAGTGCGGTTTCCGTTAGCTAACAGCCTCAGTTGGTTTGTCTCATGCTGAGCACTCGAGCTGAGCTGCTTGAGCTTTTCTTTTGTTTAAATTTTGGTTTGTGTCAGCAACCACATGAACGTACACACACTCACACACACACGGAAAGTCACTAACACACTCACACCATATACGAGGCATATACAAAGCTAAATTGTTTTAAAAGAAAGTCAAAAGTCTTCCATGCCCCACCACACCACACGCCTCCGCAAAAACCCATCCAGACCAGGACAACTCAGGCAAACAGCAAACAAACAACGGGCTGTGGCTCTGAAATAGGCAAACGGGCTGTTCGCTCGGTTACTGCTTTGCTCTGCGTCGGGACAAAAGTTGTTCAAACTAAACAAGTCATGCACATTTCAATGCCCTACATTCAAATATCCCCAATGGGTATACACTTTAAAGTATGTTATCGCGGAGTGATTGTTATAAAAAGCATTGTATTTCAGTTTCAGCTATCCAAAAGCATTTCTCTATAATAAAAACTAAGCTAAGGTATACCCTGTAAAAACAACTGAGTTATTTTTAAAGCAAAATGATCTGATTGTGTATATCCTTTTTAGCCGAGATCATTCTTTTACTCCATCTTATCTAATTCCTTTAACTGTTCCAATTTGTAAACTATTAAACGACCAACAGATTTATTATATTGAAGCTAGCACTATTCAAAGATAGTTTAGTTTCAAAACAACTCCAACAACTCTAACAATAATATTAATAATATTTAATAAAAATAAATTGTAAACTCCGAAATTGGCATATGCTTTCTGCAATTTGTAATTTTCATCATCTTTAACTTTTTTTATTTTTCTCATCAATATTATTTCCTTTTTCCTTTTTTATAGCATATTTCTATTCTAAAGTCAATATTAAAATAGTTTATAAATTAAAACTAAATGAAACAAAATAATTGGATCAAAACATACAGCTAAGTAGTATTTCATAGTCGCTTAGTTGTTTTAGAATTCAAACACGCTCGACTAAACCTTTATTATTTCTTGGAAGCGCATACGTTTTGTGTTTGTCTCCGATATACTACTGTGTGTTTACACACATATATTTATATATGTACAACATAAGTATATGCAACTGATTTCCGTTATCGAGACCGCGTAGCACACATAATATAATATATGCCTGCTTACTTACGTACGTCGAGTGTCATTCGCTTGTTTCCTGAGGAAATTTGCATTAGATGCCGGCATCTGCTCATTTCGATTTACACGATTCACTTAAAAAACTCGCTGCCAGTAAAGTTTAAATAAATATAAACGCGAAACGCACTTGAATATGCTAAAGATGAAATAAAGTTGCTTAAACTTGAAGCTGCCCTCGTAAGTATGCTATACTTTTTATCAGTGAAAAGAGCTTCGCTTTGTCGTGGCACAAATCACTGGCTTGGCAGGCGAATGGATGGCCATAAATAGCAAATTGACACTATTACAAGCATTAGAAGACCGCCCTTCACGCTACGCAGCATCCATTCATCCATTCATTCATCCATCCAGTGGCCCGTCTATCTTTTATGGGCTCGCAGCGCGTGTGCGCCTTAATGGACACCTTTCAGATTAATTGCCTGTTGGCGCTGCGCTGCTCTGCGATGCGACACGGCGGCCACATGAACCGCAAAAAGAACAAAGCATTAAAGTGAGGCTCAACCTGGACTTTGGCGATGTGGGGTGTATTGCGCCTGTATTTAACCAGCCCAAGTCACGTGTCAAATAAAATGTCAACAAAACAATTGAGTTATTTATTTGGCAATGGGCGCCGAGCACCGAACATCGAGCGTCAAAGCGTTTAATTTCGCAGGCAATAGCAGCCTCCATCTCCATCTCTATCGAGCGTGTGCCGAGTATTTAAAAATCCATTGGCGGTCACTCGGCTAATGCCAGGAGTTATTTTGTCAGCCTGCTGGCTCAAGTGCCGAGTTCATTGCAATGCAAGATGCCATTCGGCTATTCAATCCACCCCGTGCCGAACCCCGTTGGCACAGTTGACACGTGCGCTCTCTGCCCCAGACATTGTAGTCTCTCTATCTCTATCTGTGTGTCCTTGTGGGCTGCGTGGCAACTAGAAAATCATTTAGCGGCAGCAGCAGGATTAGCTGATGACACGCGTGTCGTAGGTTAGCGTCCACAGGCTCGAGCTCGAGCTAGAGCCCGAGTTGCTCAATTGAAATGAAAATGATATTTGCACAGGGCCCAGCCTGTGGCAGAGGATGCAGAGTGGGAGTGAATAGACTGCTGCTGTGTGCTATATATATATACGCATACACACACACACACAAATATATATTGTAGATGTACGCATCCTTTTTGGCTTTCGCTGCTAAGCAAACACAAATAAAGACCTTTGATGTGAATTTATTGGCAGAGGCCAGAAACTAACATTGAATTCGGGAGGAGGGCGACAGGGCGAAAGGCGTGAGAAACATCTCTGTCGCTCTGTTGGAAAATTTGCACAACAAATGTGTGTATGAATTTTTGGTTTTGCGCATAAATGCATAAATAACGCATTCAATATGATATTATTTATGCATTATACATAAATAAATGCCAGATGAGTTGCTGAACTTTTGCGAGAAAATCATCCCCAGTGGATCAATGTGCCAAAGTGATTGATTTTTATTTCCATAAATTATTGCTCTATTTTTGATGTTCAATAAAGATTATGGACAAGACAGCATGAACTTTTAAGAGTAATTTGGTGGGAGTGTTGAATCATATTTTTAAATTTAAATCTTTGTTATTAGTATCTTTTACATATTTTATTACATTCAATCTAGCGTATAAAAAGGTAATTATGCAAATGGTGTTTTAGTCTAACAATACGATGAGTGACAATAATAGTTTAGTCAGCCTTATTAAAAACCAATTACATAAATTTTAACTGCAATAAATGACGAAAATAATATGTTGTAGTATGTTAATAGCCAAGACATGGCTAAAATATTATAATGTGGAATATTTATATTTAGAGTAATATATTTTGCAAACTACGATAGCAATAGAATACATTTTAAGTTTTTAATAACATTTAATTTAAAGTTTAATAATAATAATTAAATAAGAGTCACTTCTTTTGCCTTGTGTACAAATTGAATTCTGCAAAGTTCCAACTCAGGTTATTATGTATTTTAATTATAAAATATTTAATGTGGTATACAAATATTCAATAAAATTACACATGTCTGCATCTGTATATTTTAGCTGTCCATCTCTCGAATGTCAGGTTGTAATGTTTTTCAGTTGAACTCAGTTCAGTTGGCTGTCAACAGCGTCAGGCGTCAAGCGTCGTTGGCTTCAGTAGCATCAGCATCAGCGTCAAATCTCAATGTCACACGCTGGAAATTATGAACAGCAGTTGGAGCAATTGGAACAGTTGGAGCAGCAGTCGACAATGTCACACGATGTCATAAAATGAAATGTGGAAAAGCACCACACAGAAAATGAAATTGGCTGCAATTTTGTCCCACTAGCACTAGCGTCAAAAAGGAGGTGGGTCCAAACCGTTGCCAGCCACATAAATTATGTAAATGCAGAATGGCCGACATCCCTTCTGACTTCCACCTCGACTCCTTCGACTTGGTCTCAAACTGAAACTCAATAGCTACAACTTTGGTTTTTGGCTAATAGTTGCACAATCGGTGGGAGTTGGGAGCTCGGGGTTTGGGAGCCATTAGGCCCACCACATGCGCGGAAGGAGGAGGAGGAGAAGCAGGAAATTTCCGACAGCATGTTGCGGAGCCCGACAACAAAACCGAGCCGTAGTACGACCAAAAAAGGTCAACATTTTACGGTTGATTAAAGTACGTCGGACTGTTGATGCTGTTGATGCTGTTGATGCTGTTGTTGCTGTTGTTGCTGTTGCTGCTGTTGTGGCCCCTGGCGCTCAAATTGTTTAAATATTTAATGAAGTGCATAAAAATAATTTACAAAAATATTTCATGCATTTTCGGTCGAACAAAAAAATGGCTTAAATACGCATTTTGTTTGCGCCAGCTTTTTTAACTACTGTGTGTGTGCGTGTGCTTGGGTGTGTGTTTGTGTTTCTCTTGTACTCGAACGCGTTTGCGAATATATATATACATATTTTTGTCAAATATTTTTTGTACAATTTATTTGTAAAACCGCCAAAAGGCAATTTGTGCATATTTGTTAATGGAAATTGTTAAAATGGCTTAAAGCATTTGGCCCCAAATGGACTGCGGCTCGTCTGGCTGTCTCGATGTCTGACCATTGGTCTGGCTTGCTAAAAGGCCGCCTAATTGAGTGAATGGGTGAATGTAGCATGGCCAGAAAAGGACACTCGAAAACCCACGCTTTTTTCCATCCAGCTGGTCGTCGGTTATTTTTGGTCCGTTTTTAATATAACAAAAAATATTTCAATTATTTAGGCTAAGCCTTTTTGGCCAAGGCCAAGGTGTTAATTTGGCTAATTTCATTGCGGGCACAAATATTTCAGATTATTTCATATACAACAATTTGCGGCCAAGCCAAAAAACAACCCCCTGGAAAGCTACCACTTCCCTCCCCTCATCGAACGAACCCAAAAAAAAGAAAACAATGCGTAATCTTGCATGCGACAAAACAAGGACAATTGCAGGAGCAGGAGTATGTGACAGATTGTGGTGCTGCCTCGGGGGATGCTCCAGCAAGGACGAAGTGTAACAAAGTGGAAGTGGAAGGAAGCCGTCATGATGTTGCAACAAGCACAGCGAAGTGGACAAGTGGTCGAAGTCGTGTGCTGAGAGATTTTATGGCGCTGAAAATTGAATGATCGATCGCTGAAATAGGCGCAACTAATTAATTTCACGTCCCTGACAAGGGGCGTTCAAACTGGGCGTGGCTGGGCCACCTGCAACAAGAAGTTTGCTGCACGTGCGCACGTCTCTGAGTTGCCACTGCTGTAGCTGCCTCTGCTACTTGCCACAAGGCCAGTGAGTGAGCCGCATAAGCCATTTGCATAATTTGCAACTTAATTTCAATGTGAAATGTTGCGCACTTTTCACACGTGTGCGACATATTTTTTTTTTGTGAGCTTTTTGTGGTTGTCGCTGGTTGTGTAGCTTCATCGTCTTGCCACGCCCCATTACCTCCATCACAGTTTCTTGTCACATTTGGCTTCACTAACCGCAATGCCACTTTTTGCGGTTCACTTAATTTTTGTCATTAAGCAAGCGCGCGGCCATAAACTCGTCGCCCAGTGGGCGTTGCTCCTTTGGCAACGCCCAGTTGCCACTTTCCTCAGTCAGTTTTGGGCTTAAGGCACGTGTAGTTTTCATCGGGCTTGGCAAAGACTTCGAAAGTCAACTAATTTATTCATGACATCATCATTAGGATGTCGTGGTGTGCGCACCAAACCTTTGATCCTGCTCAACTCGCACCTTCTGTAACTCTCTGTTTTTCTCTCAGCCTTTCTCTCTTTCTCTCTCTCTCACTTCGAGACAACCCCTTTGCTAGTTTTCTGCTTTCAGTTAGCTGTTATTTATGTTTATTTTGCGTCGAGCCAAGACATCTACTTTGTTTATGTTACCGCCTTTGAGCAGTCTCATGCCTCTCGCCTCTCCAAAACGACTTTGTGAGGCGCCAAAGGCTGTGCTTTAATTGGCTTACTCGTACATAAGTTTCCGAATGAGTTTCCTCAGCATCTAGCACTTCTTCTATGAATTTTAATGAGTCTCGTTACATTTCATTCTGCATTCGACTAACATAAAGAAGTTGCGTCAGAGTGTAACTATGACAAGGTGTTGCAGGTGCATGCAAGTAGTGAGTACTTTATTTAGTAAGATTAGAATATAAAACTAGACAAAAATTCAACATATTAAATGAAAATATATATAAGCAAACTATTTAAAAATATATGTCTTAAATACGAAGTTGTCCCAAAAGATGTTCTCCCATTATTGCTGTTCAATTGGGGGTGAAACCTAAATAAGAAAGATCGAAAATAATATGTATTTAAAGTTGAGCCAACTTGCATATTCTAAGAAATATTTTGTTTCTAAAAAAAAAGACAGTTGTTAACTAGAAGACAAAACTACACAACAGAAATGAATTAACAAGCTACAAGATCATAACCATTAAATACAAAATTTTCCAAGAAATTTGACTAAGGTTTAATGTACTCATTCTTGATTTTTGCTTGGAGGTAATAATAAAATATGAAATATGGAAATTTCAATTTCATACAAATTGAGCTCACTATATTAAACAAATGGAGTTAACGTTGTTTATACAATTTCATATATACGAACATACATACAATATGCTAAATATTAATTTGATTTTTTTAAAAAGTTAATTATTTTTATATTTGATATAATTTGGCATATATATTTTATCCATTTATTGCAACAAAAGAATTGCCAATGGAGTTTGATGGCAAATTGTTTTTCATTTTAGATTATGGTGTTCACTTAATTTAAATACATCAATTGTAGAGGTCTATCAGTACTTCATACACTATTTAAAGTCTCTCCCCTTTAAGTAACCACTGCTACACCTCTGATAAACTCCTCTTTCGTCAGCCAGAGAGTTCAAAATGTCGTTACAACAAAAGTTACAACTCAGCCAATATGTTGCACTTTTCAGTTGGCAATTACAGTCGTCGCCTTGCTTGTCTGCTTTATGCTGCTGCCATTGCGTTGATAATTGACTTTATAGCACTTAGTGTTGCTGCATGCAGTTGGTGGCATGCCGTAAACTGTGTCCTGAGTCAAACGCTGTTACGTTGAAAGGTCAACAAAAAAGGCCGACATAAAAGACACACAGAGCACAGACTGCGGGACATATGCAACAACATGCAACGAGGAAGCAGCATACAACATTGAGAGTACAACATGCAACATGCACTTCAACTTCATTACAGAAGTCACCAACGCACAAAAACACAGAGAGAGAGCACAGGAGACGAGTTGCATGCAACGAGGCGCAAATTTACATTTACATTGACTGAATGATTCTCCAGACCAGCAGACCATCGCTGGCAAATGGACATGGATATGGACATGTGGATGTGGACCTGGACATCGTCATGGATGCTGATTGATTTCGAGTGCTGAAGCAGAGCGACAACGGGGCATCCAAAGGGAGAGAGAGAGCTGTGCAGCAGCAGAGCGTAAAAACCACGAAACATATTTGGTTTGTCATTGGATGCAGTGAAGCACACGTTCGATAGCTGGAGGCGAGTGGAGGAGGATACGGGGAGTGAATGTGGTGGCTGGGGTCAGCCGGCAGGGGCGCCAAAAAGTGACCAGCCTCATTGACATTGGACGCACGCACTCTGTGCTGCTCCCTTTTGCAGTTTGCTGTTTCTTTTCCTGTTTTCCAGTTTTCCGTTTCATGCGTGCGTTTCATATGTGGCTCTTCAATTGGTCGTCCTGCAACACGTTCACACACACACATACAGAGAGACGAGTAAGTGTCCGTTTAGCTGTTTTGCGTCACTGTCAAACTGTTCTCGATGTCGTCGTAGTCATTGTTGTTGTCGCTTTTTGTGCTCTCTCTTTTTGGTTGTCGTCGTTATTGTCCCCGTCTCTATGTGTGTGTGTGTGTTTGCTATGTGTGGTTGTCAGTCTGTATGCTGTACTTTCATATCCTTGTGTGCATGCATGTGGTGAGTGCTGCAATGTCCTTGTGCAAACTTCCCGCAGTTTGTCGTCGTCGTTGTCGTTGTTGTTGCTGCTTGTTGTTGCTATTGTCATTGCTGTTGTCGTTGCCGTTTTCATCGTTTCATCGTTTCCTTGTGCTCGTCCTGCCCCATCAAACCAGCTCTCGCCTTCTGTTAGTCACTTTGGCCAGTTGTTGCAGCTCCAGTTCTTGCTTCTGTTGCATATTGTGTACTCGTTTTCCTTCCGCTTTTTCTCTGCCTTCCTATCTTCTCGCTTTTTTTTTAATAAGTGCCTCGTACATTCGGCATACGCCAAGTTGTCCTATCAGCGACATGTTATGCTGCTGCTCCAGCTTCTGCCTTTTGATGCTTGCATTTCCTGCGGTTTACAATGGAACGTGTGTCCAACACGGCACAAAACACAGACTGTCAGACAACACAACAGAATGTAGAGTGACAATTAGAAGTTTCGCTTTTGCAGACTTGCACTTGTTCTCAAGCAAATTAGCTCGCTCTTAGCTGATCTACAATCGGCATTATGTATGCTTTATCCTCAACATCTTTTGTCAAGTGGTGCGCGCACGCTCAATTGGCTCGACGAGTGGCGATGAAACTTATCTGTAAGCGATATCTGTCAATAATACGAACATATAAAAAACGCCCGAGGCGCACTCGCATTCGCACTCTCACACTCGAAACGTGGCAGCGCGTGGCGCAACTTAATTGTTAAACATTTTGTAACATTTTCGCATAGATTAGCATCGCAAAAAAGCGAACACAATGGACCGGGTGTGCCAGCAAATCAAACAGGTCGTCGTCGTAATGGGAACGGGAATGGGATGTTTTCCTCACTGGCGGGTAGTTTGCTAGTTGAGGTTGCTTTGGTTGTTGCTGTTGTTGTTTTGATTGTGATGCGCGGATAATCCTCGTTGCGGCACGTGAGCTTCGTCCTATGTGTTTATTTGTTTGTTTGTTTGCCTATTGGCTCGTCTCCAGGAAGGTGTAATGCGTTAAGGGGCAGCCAGAGCACAGCCCAGCCCAGAAAGCCAACATCAACATCGCTGGGCAAGTCCAGCTCGAACGCGTGCATCGCACACGCGCCATAGATTTTTCACATGGATAAGCTTTTGCTTTTGCGTTGGCGACCAGTTTCATCCTCTCGCCTCACCTCCTCTCGTCTTGTTTCCCATTTGCCGTTTCCCTTCTGTCCGTGATTTCTCAGCCTCTCATTTGCTCATTCGCGAGTCAAAAGTTTTCGCCATGGCTTTGAAGTTGCCACCATCATCGCGTTGGCTACTTCAAGAACTTGCAATCACACACAGCCTGACTTACATAAGTATGAGTGTGTATTTTAGTGCATGTGAGTGAGCATGTGTGTGTGTGTGTATGTGTGATGGCCACAGTTGTTGGTCGCCATTTCGTTAAATGGTTTGGCATGACCCTTGCGGCCATTTCTATATTTACACTCATAGCTAAAATATTAAGTTTATTAATAATTATTTTTTTATTTATTATTATTTTATTACGTGCATTTAATTAATATAATTAATATAATTAATATAATTAATATAATTAATTCAATATATTTATTTTACTTAAATAAGCCGAAATATTACAAAAATATTTTTTTAGATGCACAATTGTGTATATTAATTTATAATTTTACTATGAATCGCATTATACATACATACTTAAAGAATATATATGTACCCTATTTGTCAACCGTGTCTGTTTTCATCAGGAATTCCCGAACATTCTTTGTTATGTTATTTAAATAATTTTAAATTAATGCTTAGAAGTGAAATTAAATAACAAAAATATTTGTGTACAAACTTTATAAATACTAAATTTTTATTATTACCCAAACCATTTTAAAAAATATATTATAAATTTCTCAAGATAAATTAAATTACATTTTGTAAATCAAAACTCTGTATTGTAGTTAACACTTCGAATTCGATTAACTTAAGTTATATGTCCAACAATTTTAACTTGTCAAGATTAAACATTTTTCTCTTAGATATTTGAAATAATGTAGTATAACTGCTGCCTTCACTGTGTTGTGGACTTATCTCGATGACCATGAGCGTATACTTCGCACACATTCATATATATATTTTTTGTGAATAAGTGTGTGTGTGTGTATTGGTCACATTTTGGTTGGAAGATTTTTTCTAATATTTTTCGGCGACTGCTGACGCTTTTTGCGCAACCATTTTGTTGGCTCGCTGGTCTCGACTGGCCCCATCGAATGGACCAGTGCCAGTTGCCAGATTCTTTTGTCTCGCTTTTTGGCACTATGCTGGCCAGGATAACTGCTCCAGCTCCTGCTGCTCCGACTAGTCCAACTGCTGTTGCTGCTGCTGCCAAAAACCATATCCTGTGCGCTATTTGCTTTTGCCCGATTTCTATTTGCCCTGGCCCCAATGTGTACGTGAGTGTGAGTGTACGAGTATGTGTGTGTGTGTGTGCTTGTATGTGTGTGTATTTCTAAGTATGCCGAGCATGTAGCTTTTGGTATTTATGACTATTGTCGGAAAGCAAATATTTGTCTGCAGCGCATAAAAACAACAGTTAAACGAACGGGCTACGTAAACGGAATATGTATGAGATAACCCCTCTCCCTCTCCCTCTTCCTCCTTCTCTCTCTCTTCCTCTCTTTCAGCACTCTCCACACAAATTGTAGTGGTAGTGTGTGTGTGCTTGTATATTGGTTACTTGTTGTTCTTGTTATTGTCGCTGTTGCTTTGTCGCCAGCTATAGGCTATAAAAACAACAACTGCAAGCACAAAACTACTGCTAAAAAATACGGCAATATATATACTATATACAAATGCGACTACATATACCCAGTAAACCAAAGAGAGAAGTTTTAGCGACAGTATCGAACAAAAGTTGATCAAACTGAAATATATAAACAGGACTCGATATACCTTGCCATCCAAAGATAAAATCTATAGCGAATATATCGCAGAGAAGTTTCAGATAGCTTTACTCGGAGACTGTCACAAAATAACACTTCATCTGGAATAACATTTTAAAATTTTAATTTTATGCCACATTAAGCAACTGGGTTCTCCATTTGTTAAAAATGTCATCCTAACATTTTTTGCATCACTAAAGTTATCGCTAATATACATATAACTTACAAATATATCTTGTGCTGACATTTTGGTAGCACAAACTGATAGATTTTGTCATTTTTATTTTAATGTTTGGTTCGCTGGGTATCCCCATCAATACATATTTACTTGCGAATTTTTTATACACTCTTTTTTCTCAGCATTTTTATGATGTTCTGCTTTACTGGGGTGACCCCAAGCTGGCTCTGGTTTTATAGCTTCTCTTGCTGTCCATTCACTGGTCAGCCAAAAATAAATATTCTTTTACTGTTACTCGTACTTGCAGTCGTATTTTCGAATATTTATTTATACTGCTTGGTCAGCGCATAAAATCGAATTGATGTTTTGCCTAATAGATTCAAAACATACTATTCAATGTTTCCTTACATAATATTTAAAGTAAAGCTAAGTTTCCATGCATATGAATACTTTTGATTTTTATAAAATATACAGTTGTGTTCTTTGAAATAGCAGTGGTTTAATAATAGTCTTTATCTTTACTGTTATAAGAGAATCTTCCAAAATTGCAATAATATTCAATATTAAGTTACGAAGTTTTTTAAGTAAAAAGTTATAGTAGTAACAAACTGTAACAAATTATTTTCAATAATTTCATAGTATTTAAATTATTTGAACTTTTCATTAATCTTTATGCTTTAGTTGAAAATATTCTGCTTCACTTATTTTAAGATTTTTTAAATAAATATTAATTATTAAGTTAATCATCACATTTCCCTAAGCTAAGCTTAGGCTATTGACTTTTCGTTTAATTTCTTTCCCTTAACTTCCTCTTCAACTTTTGCAGTCTTAACCTTTTGGCTCTAAGCTTTTCAATGCGTACAAGAGACCCTCGCATACCAAGACAACTAATACGCATATACTCATACTTATGTGTGGACATTCAATAGATATGATTATATTGTTATCAAGTCGACAAACCGATTACAGAATTTAAATAAACCCAATACATGCCTCAGAATTGTACCCAAGGGAACAAACACTTATACACACACATACACACAAAGAGACACACTTAGGTCACACACATGGAGAGACGATAACAATGCTTAGGGTTGCATATTGGCCATATTGAAGTACGGTCTGAATTGCGATTTGTGCGGTCCACGCGCAATTTGGGTAAATATTGAAACATTTTCGGCCAAGCCATGGGCAAAGAGATCGTCCTCAACATCATCGTCGTCGTCGTCGTCATCCGTCAGAAAATCAAAGATTGTGCGGCTGATTGGAGACGAGAGCTGCGAGCTGAGTGCGTGGAATGAATGCCGAGGGTTGTTTGACTTGAGTTGCAAATAGGGATGTCTGTTGAGAGAGACAGAGTATTTGATGTTTGCCCCTTGTGGACTATGAATTATTTTGCACAGATAAATAGTGAGTATTTGAATCGTTTTCAAATAGATTTTCCCACTAACTGGCCGATAGCTGTCATTGTTGTTGACGGGGCGCAAAGGTTCCCACCAAGACTAGAGCAGAATGGGCAGGAGATGGCAGCGGGCCAGTGAAGCAAGAAATGAGCAAAATTCAAATATTTTTCAAATTAAACTTAAAAACACTTGGCTTACAGCGTTCTGTGTGTTTATTTCTTTCTTTTTGCAATACTGTTTTTTTGTTAGCCAAAAACGGTTTTTACACTTGACTTCAAATCGCTCAAAGGCCAGCTCGCTGAAGCCGATGCCGATGGCGATGGCGATGTCGATGCCAACTTCAATGCGTTTTATGCGTTTTGGACTAACAAACAAAATGGGGGCGGATTTGGGGGCGAGGGAAGTTTGGCGTTCCACGAGAATTGGCGGGTTACGCATCAAAAGCCCTATGAAAAATGACCAAAGCTCCGCACAGCGCCAAATTGAAAGCAAGAAAAAATATGGCCAAAATGTTGCTTTTTCAAACGGCGGCCAAAAGCGACTGCTGTCCATGACGCTGCTGCGTTGACGATGACTATGACGATGACGATGATGATGATGATGACTGCGCCTGGCTGCCCAGGATGTTGGCCTATCCCCCTACTCATTCTTTCTCTGTCTCTCTCTCTTTTCCTATGGCAATGATGAATGCGGCCTCCCTCCCTCGATAGCGGGTGAGCCGCGCTCACATTCCGTATCCGCAGCTCAAATGAAATTGGAAAATGTGCTGGCAAGCGAAAAGAAAATATGAGCAGTCGAATGGCTAGCGAAATGAAAAATAGTCAAACAGCGGATGAAGCCAAACAGCCAAAAGCCAAAAGCAGAACGCGAACAATTTGAGAGGCCATCCATCGATACTCAACACGCGCGACCGTTTGAAAATTATTTTTATGCGTTTATGGTTTATGCGGATCTCGGCTCAAAGCGCCGCATATGAATTGCCAGTCGAATTCTCCTTCTCCCCCTCCCCTCTGGAATAGTAGAAAAAGGAGTCAGAAAAGGAGTGAAAGAGAGAGAGAGAGAGAGGGGAAGAACTCTACTGACGATTTATTGCCGCTTCGCTGGACGCCAAATGAATATTGGGCTAGCTGCCAGAGCACTGCAAACTATTTGATTTTGGTCTCAGCGTATTGCCAATATTTGTATTTCGCAGTCGTATTTGTATTCGTATTGGTTTGTGTTGTGTTTGCATTTGTATTTGTGTTTGTGTTTGACGCTGTCGCTTTGCCAAAAACTCCAAAGTATCATTTTCAAACTGACACTCACGGGGGACAGATACAAATACAGATACAGATGCAAAGCTACAGATACATCTGCAGTTGCAGCTATCGAGATGGAGATACAGATTGAGAGAAGAGTTCGTTGTGAAATAAATTGTTCACACGATCTAAGAAGTGTTCGAATATTGCAATTAATGCTCGAGATGTGCATAAACATTTGCCGCATTTTGCATTAACTTAATTATAAACAAAAGACGAGCTACGAGCTAAAGCTGCATTGGCATTCGACCAGACAAACAAACTGGACAAGTTGAATAAACAGCGTCAAAGTCAAAGTCATAATCAAAATTGAAATACACAGCGAGAAATTAAAAGATTTGGATTTCAAATGTAAAGCCGAAAAAAAATCCAAAGAATTTGTAGTACATTTTATTTAAGTCGAAATTGCATAAAGAAGTATATTCCATCTGATAATTCTTCGGAGGTTTTAGTTTATTTTAACAATGAAATATTATATTATTATAAACTAATTTAATATGAAATTTAATTCGGTTTGATCAATTTTTACGGAGAAAATTACACAAAAAGTTAAAATAAAATATTAAATATTACAAATTTAACTATAAGTGATAATAATGAAGAAAAAATATATTTAAAATTCTATGTAATTCGCTGAATTCTAATTCAAAATATAAAATGAATACTAAGTGTTTTAATGCAAGATGAACTGAATTAGATTTTTAGATAATTTGTAATTAGAATATAACTATTTAACAGTAAATTTAATCAAAATATCCTTACTATTGTGTTAAGTTTTGTCATCTCAACTCAATTCAATTAGTTGTTTTTCTACGTGTAGAAGTGCAAGTCCAAAAGCTGACATTAAACAAACAGAACATATTATTCATAACATTCACAGAGAGAGCGAGAGACACAGCGAGAGATAGACAGAGAGGGAGAGGCAGAGAGAAGTAAATTTTGGTGCACACGCTGTGGCACTTCACACAGATACACACACATACACTCAAATCTTCCGCCTCCCTTCCTCGTGCAGACAGCGTGTCTGTATGTCCATCAATGCAACTGGATGGGAATCAGAGTCGGAGTTGGAGTTGGAGAGTCGGCATGTTGACACAAGTCCGCACACCGGGCAGCAAA
Organism: Drosophila albomicans; assembly: GCF_009650485.2. Taxonomy (NCBI): domain Eukaryota; kingdom Metazoa; phylum Arthropoda; class Insecta; order Diptera; family Drosophilidae; genus Drosophila; species Drosophila albomicans. Next base: position 37,396,296 of record NC_047629.2, on the reverse strand, counting down.
CCAATTTGGCAGCCAAGAGAGAGAATCTCTTTCACTGAAATCTAAACATCTGCAAAATTACGCGCATAAATCCTTTAACACTTTTGTTTTGGACTGCGACTGCCACTGCGACTGCCACTGCGACTGCGACTGCAACTTGGGGGTTGCTCTCGGGGCATGCCACGCAGGGGCTCGTCAAATTAGCCCACTTCAGCACTCGAATGCTGCTCATATTCATAGCGGGTGAGCTCAACTCGAACTCGAGCTCCTCTCTCTTTATTATGTTTACACAACTTCAGTGACCAGTTTTTGGGTCGCCAGAAGCAGGCGCTGTGACCCGTTGACAACTGCAACTGCAGCTGCATATCGTGTTGTTATTGTTGCCAAGATGTCTTCTATAAAAATAGCTAAGGTAAAGGAGTTGAATGTGTTCTAGGAGCTGGCGAAAAAACAAACAAAAGCAATGACACCACCCGCCCCGAGTTGGACCGCAAGACGCTTCTACTTGACTGGGCATCATTGTGAATCAATGTGCATGTATGAATACACTCGCAACTCAACTAATGACCCCTATGCTCCCTTACCATCCCTCTTCTCCTACTCTTTGCTCTGTTTGCTGCTTGATTTCACACACAGAACGCCACAAGGTGGTCTCACTCTCTCTGTCTCCTTAGGCCAGACTCAAGATGCCGTCTCGTGTGGCTTCTTTTCCTTTTTCTATTTTTTTATAACTCGTACTCAAAGTTGAGGCTGACTACTGGATGGCTGGCTGGCAGTTTACTTGTTCTTTATGCCTCTTTAGCGCTTATCATGCTCAAATGATAATTGAAGTGCCACACAAAAACTATTTATCCTCGGGCTGTCGAGCGTGCTCTTGTTTGTTGCCTCTGTTGTGGTTATTCAATATTACTTTGCCCACAATAACCACTCATCCACACACACTCTCGTACACTCGTATACAATGCATGTGCCCTACCCCTTTTTTTTTAGATATTTTATTAAATTTGTTTCTAGTACCCAAACATTTAGCTTCCGCCCGATCCTGTTTCTGTTTCTGTGTCCTTTGACATTTTCCACTGTTTAGCATTGTCAATTTGATTTCATTAGATTTGCCGCCGGTTGACATTGTGATGTTGTCATCGTTTATTTTTTACCTCGGCACGGGTTTTCCTTTCTTGCATTGACAAACCAGGCCAGCGTTTTGGACAGTCTGTTGCCAAGGCTAATTGAATTGCCGCTTGCATGCGCTGATTGCTATCACTCTCCCTCATTTTTTTTTTGCTTTTGCTTCCTCGATATGGCCACTTCAATATATGACCTGGCTAATCTTTATGGCGCCTGTAAACAATAATTTGCAGCATTTCGTTACGGTAACACAAAATCGATGATGATTATGCTGAGTACGCTGATGATGACAACGTTTATGATGATGATGATGATCGCATAGAGGTCGCATTTTAGTTCGTGTTGGCTTAATTATATTATCCATACGCCCCCGAAATAGTAGTGATTATAGCAGTGGTTATATAACTCTATTCGTACTCAGGCTGATACGAGTAGTCACTGATTATTTGTTCACATCTGCAAATAATTATCCTAAATTGACATATCTACGTTTCATTTCAATTAAAGCCAACTAAATACACTGCTATGTCAAATAGACTATTAGCTTAACTAAATTCAATATACTCGAATGTAAATTATTATTTAATTTATGTATATTAAACAAATTTTCAATCATTTTTGAGGTTTTCTAAATTCAAATTTATATTGCTATGAACATACTTATTATTGTGATCTCAATTTTCTTTATACTTCTCATTTATTTGAAGAGACAAAATAGTTTTAATTGAAAAGAGAAAGTAATATTTCATGCTTTACTTAAAATGGATATATTTGTCTACATTAAATTAATGATTTATTCGTATATTTAATCAATATTTAAAAAAAGTTGATATTAAACTCTTATAAAACCCTTTCCTCAAAATAAACATAAAAATGAAAATTAATGTTAAATCAAATAAATTGAAGAAAACATTTAAAAACTGTAAAATATGTAATATCTATAATAATAAATATAATATAAATAGTAAAACGTTCAAATATGTAAAAAAATATGTTTGTGAAAGCATTTTATTTAAGAAATTTGATTTTACGTACATATCAATTATCATATTTTCCAAAACCGTCATTACTTTGATACATTTTAAATAATGTTAGTAAAAAATATGATACTCTGCGACTACTCGGATAATAAAAACAAAGTTTTCTGGTGATTGGGATTAGCTCACATTGCGTTTGAATGTTGTGAATGACTTCAAGTTGTGCGGAACTTCTTTATAAAGCTCTCGCTGACTTGTAAAACTTCGAGAGTTGCACAATCAAACAGACAGTCAGACAGTCGGACAGTCGGATCGTCAAACAGTATGCATTCCTCAGCTCTCGGCTCACATAGCCCAAGCACAATTTGGAAGCTGGTGGAATAATGTTTAACCGTGACTGGCAGCCGGAATCATCGGCATCAACAGTTTCTTGGCAGCAGTTAGGCGAACAATAACAAGAGCATCAGCATCAACAGCAACAGCAGAGACCAGGAACAGGAACAAGAACAACTGAAGTAAAGTTTTGTGCAAAATCGCCGAAGCTAAAGCCCAGTCTTAAGCCAAAAGCCAACAAGAAGTTGCCAAAAGCATGAGACAAAAGAAGAGCAACAACAAAAAATCCAGCACAAGCATCAGCAGCACCACTAGAAGTGGCAGTGGTAGAAACCGGGCCCAAAGCCAACAAGAACAACAACAACAACAACAATAGAGATTGTTGCCGATGCCAAAGACGTAGCCAAAGCCAAAGCCAAAGCTAAAGCCAATGCAAAGGCAGCAGAAGTAGCACCAAAACTTTTATACCCAGCGCCATGTTTGGTTTGTCTTTCCAGCTTCCGCCTACTCAGCTCAGCATCTTTTTGCTGCACGGCCTTTTTTCCCTGGCTCAGCGTTGCTTGTGTGTGTGCGTTGTGTTTGTGTTTGTGGGCGAAGTGGGCGTGTTGCAAGAGGTGGAGCAGTGGAGAGTAACGAATCTGTGCTTTGTGTCCTTGTCGTTGACCAGTTTCAACTGCCGGGGGCAACTGGCAACTGTCAACTGCTCCAGGGGGCAAGCAGAGGCGACTGCACTGCAGCCGAGGAGTTGCCACAAAAAGTAGCAAGCAAAGCGAAATGCACAAAAAAAAAGAAAGCAGCGAGAGAAGGCAAAGCAAGGCCGCCGCGAGCAGCAGCCGCAACAGCAAATACTTGCCATAAGAAATGGCCGCTGACATCCATTTCAGCGTGCAGCGAACACGCCAAAAGTCGAAGCGACAAACGACAACGGCAACGGCAAATGGCAAAGGACAAACGGCGCCCCCTTGCCAGCAGCCCAACAAAGCAACTGGCAACTTTGCCTCAAATTTATGCCAAAGACGACACACACAAAAAAAAAATACAAAAAAACAAGTAAACTTCAAAGTCTCGATGCCATGCCGATGACAACTGCGACTTTTAGCCTGCAGTTCCCCTTCGAGCACATGCGCAATGGGCAAAAATGGTTGCCGGGGAAGCTGGGCAGCCAATGAGCGCAGAGCTGAGGTGTGGCCACAGCAGGCAATGGGAAATTACGCATGAGTAAATTTCCCTCGCTGCTAATAATCACTTGAGACATGCGCTCTTTGCTCTGGTGGTTGACAGCCAGCAGCAGCAGCAGAAAGCAGAAGCAGCAGCAACGGCGCCTCAATGCACACATGCAACCCCAAGTGGGAAATTTTGTCATTCAGTTGACGCGTTGTTGTTGCCGTTTGCTTTTGTAAACATGCGCAGGCGCAGTGCACACAAAGGGTGAGTGAAAGAGTACACATATCGTATGTGTATGGGCTTGTGTGTGTGTGTGTGTGTGTGTGTGCGGGGGTACATTTCGAGACTGGGACTTTTTTTGTGTGCTGGTCTGGCAGTCGAGGCAAAGTGAAATGCTTTGATTTCGCTGATTGTTCGATCACACGCAAACTGACAGCGGACTCAGCTGGTTGTCAGCGCGCTTTGAAATCAATTCCCTTAAAAACAAAACCGAAATCGTCTTTAAAACCGTGCTCGTCATTTTTGTATATCGTAACGTGTTTAAGCGTGAATATTTGAACTCAAAGAAAAATAAACTGAACTCGACGCAAACAGTGAAATTGTGCCTAAAATTGTGTCAATACAATGTTGGAGTTTTATCCAATGCCCACGAACCTGAATCAAGTCGGTAGCAGTTTGTATTCGCTGCAACAGAATCATGGCGGTGCACGTTTCCTGGACAGTCCGAGTGCAACGGGCGCCAATGTAAACAGCAACATGACATCCGCCTGCTTGTCCAACAGCAATCACAATAACAACAACAGCAACAGCAACATTGCCGGAAACAACAATTCGATAGCAACAGCTTCATTAACGGCTGCTGTAATTTCCTCGCAGCAGCAGCAGCAGCAACAACATCAACACGCGGTCTCGCCAGCGCCAATTAACAGCTGCCCAACGCCCACAGGTCATAGTCTGAGTCTCAGTCACAATCACAGTCTCAGTCCCAGCAACAGTAACAACAACAACAACAATAACAACAGCAACAAGAACCAAAACTCTGCCTGCAACACATTAACAGCTGCTGCTGCCGCAGGAACGGCAACAGCAGCAGTCTCTGCCCCAACATCATCAACAGCAGCATCAGCAGCAGCATCGGCAGCGGCGCCCGGAGTTGGAGCCACGGCAACGACGGCGACAGCGACGTCAGCATCGGCTTCGGCATCAGCATCGGCATCGAAATTGTCTGCTGATTGCAGTGGACGCACAGGTATGTTCCAAAAGTATTTTGCACCGGCAGTTGAGGCATTTACCGGCTACACACTTCGCTCCCCTCTCGCCGCCCTCGCTCCCATTGCTTGCCTTTCCTTTCCTTTCCTTTCCGTTTCTGGGGCTTCCACGTTTTTCGTTTTTGGCATAGTTGTGTGTGCGTGCGGCCTGCGACGTCCGTAGTCCTTACCGTGAATCGAGAGGGGCCGGGGGAAAGGCACATCGCCAGGACTTACGGCTAGTTTGCATCGTGTTGCTGCTGCTACGGTTGCTGCCCCCTTAAAGTTGGCCCAAATTATTTTTGCAATTTGCGTGTGATATTCTAGGTTTTGGGGCTTCATGCCGAATTTACCGCTAATGTGGCAAGCTACCTTCGCTTCTGCTACTTTAATTTCGCTGCGGGGCACTCAACAGTGCAATGTTTCTTGAGCTGAATATTTTGATAATGACTTGAGGCAATTGTGGCTTGATTTGCGTGAGAGAAGTTGATAAATATTTGTTTATAAATAAGAGATATTTATTCGAATTGAATTTCGAATTTTATTTAATAGCATAGCAGTATTTTAAAAAGGTTGTACTTTATTGATTTTTTGCCATATACTTGCATTCAATTTGATAAATGTTTTTAGGTGAAACTAGATATGAACAATTTAGTTGACACGTTTTCACGTTTTTTTTTCAAAATATCACCACTAAAAATTTTAGATTACATATTAACAAATTACAAGATTTAATAATAATTTAATGAAATAAAAATATTAAATATTATTATATTTGTAATAAATCAAAATTGTATATTTGTAAAAAAAATATTATATTTTTGCATTACTACAAATATTTTATTATTAAATATAAATAAAATTTTAGTTTTTTGTGTAATTACAAAGATTTTATTTTAAAATATAATATTTATTTTTATTATATAAAAATATAGCTTTTGTTAATTTTGAGGACTTTTTAATACCATAAAATTTGTTTACATGGCTCGTTGTTTAGTTGTGATACTCATTATATTTATTGTTCAACATAAATAAAATTTATTTCGGGCCACTTTAAAATTCTCTTGTGAATTTTTTAACTATTATTCAGAAATATATTTTATGACAAATTTTTGTTTTCTTCTCAATGTATCGAACAATTAAATTCTATTTGAGTTTCGGAAATATTTAATCCTATTGTCTTCAAATCTTTCGCTGAGTAACATTTAACATTTTTCCTGCAAAAGTTTTGACAACTGATTTGTTATGTTTATGGCAAATAAACTGCTGCCGTAAAATAAACATCAATTATGCAGCTGTACGCAATTTGTTTGACTTTCGCATAGAGCATGCAATTAAAGCCAAAAACTGTGGCCAAAAAGTCGACCAAATAAATTTCAATTGATTTGCAGTCGAATAAGCTCAGTATAAATTATGGAATTTTTGCCGACGGAAAGGCAGAAGAATCGAGTACTCACATTTGCATTCGTAAACGCACTCTTGCATTCGCATGAATAGTATTTGGCCAAAAATATGAACACAAGTTGACCACAAAATAATTTTGACAATGAACCCAACTGGCACACCAATAAAAGGCGATTAAAGGCAGGCAAAAGAGCAGAGCAGCACACACACATATAAGCCCACACACACCCACACACCAACACACACTCACACACCCACACTCAGACTGCATGCAGCCGGAAAGTAGGCAACGGTTTTTAGCAGCTGCAACGAAAGTGTTGCTAGCAAACTTTACGAAATTTCTGGCCAAAATGCAAAGTGTGCAAACAATGTGTGATGCATATGCGAACCCGGAGCCCAGAACCCAGCAACCCGAGCCCCAAACCCCGCACCCCGAACCCCGGACTGGGGCGAGCTCTGTCAAGCACGCAAATATTTCGCCACACTCCCACACACACACGCAGAACAACCACAGGTTGAGCGCTTTGGAAGTGAAGCTTTATAGCTCTCGCTCGCTTGCTGTATTTGCATATGAAATATCTATTAATGGCCAAAATGGCAGCAAATAGTTTCCGTTTCCTTTTCAGTTTTAGTTTGAGTTTGAGTTTGCACTAGCATTTATCGTCTCAGCTTGCCAAACACTTTACTTGAGTATGATTTGAATTTGAATTCGAATTCGAATTCAACGCCAAAATCCAAAAAGCCAAACTGCAAATAAGGAATTTTGAAGGCATTGCATTCGGGAAATGAACACACTCAGGATATCTCACACACACACACAGTTCTCTCTGCTAAATTTGTTCGTTGTATGTGTGTGATAAATATTTAGTTAGTCAGTCAATCGAAGGTGAAACTGTGCATGTGCCATATGCAATGCTATATTGTCACTTTCGCCTTTAAATTGCGTCCATCGCGTCGACATCGTCGCTGTAATTAAAGCCTTCCCATCACGATTCTGTCATCTCTCTGAAATCTCCGTGGCAGCAAAGAGCAGGGACTGGAGCGAGGGGGAGGGACTGAAATTTATGCCACAACTTTTTCGGCTGCCTGTCAATTTATCTTCATAGACCTGCGCTTGCCTGTCAATGTGTCAATAAATGCGCTATAAAGCGTGGGATGTCGTGTTGAGGTGTTTCGCGGTGAAGGGAGTGCTGAATAATGTTGCTAATCAGAGAGAGCGTCGTCGTCGTCCATTGATAAGCACACGATAAGGCGTTGTATTCTGTTGTGTGTTGATAACAGCAGACAGCGCTGTTTTGTCCCATTATCTGGTTGTATTTTATAGTTTGTCCGCAAGAGTTTTATCGAGTCGAGTTTTAGTTGATTTTGGAATTATCTGCTGTTTAATCGGACTATTTGACGATTTTTTGTCGTGACTGACATGAGTGTGTGTGCCGCCGCACTTGTTGTGTTCAGTTTGCCATTCAACATTGCTGTTTTTGTTTTTTTTTTCAGCTGATTATCAATCAGCACACACTTCTGTGCAGCGACTTCTGTGTTATTTGGTTGCTGCTGAATTGAATTCGAGCAAAACGAGCAAAACAACGCAAATACATATTTCAAAATTATCACACTCCAACTGCGCAAGCTGATTCACACTCACTCACACCCTTCGCTGACTTTGTCCTTTTGTGTGGAGCGTTGCCAATGACTGCAGCAAAATAGACAAAAAAAAGAGTCTTCATAAAACTGCAGCCCCAATGCCATAAATTTCGATTAGATTACACAAAGCGTAGTGTAAATGGATAGCAGCAAACGCTTTGATACTGTGCCACAATAACGCATTCACAATAGACGCAGGACACAGGACAATGCAACTACAACTAAAAAACCCAAAAAAATGTGGCTGCTATTTCAACTTCAAAACAAGACTTATCAAATGATCCTTAGACCCCTGCGCAGCAAAAAAAAACTGTTAGCTGCAATGCGATTGCAGACTGCAATACACCAACACACTCTCACACCCATACACCCACACACACACTCAAAGAGAACACGCAAACTTAGCTTTGCTTTTTTGTAGCATACTTTTTGGGGCGCATCGCGCAACGCGTTGATGTTGATGCTGCTGCTGCCATTGTCAACTTTTACGCTGCACTGGCTTAACACACATAGAGCCAGCAGCTTTTAGCCACGCCCATACACATACTGACGCCCATGAACAGCACTTTGTGTATGGGGTTTAAGCTGTTTCGCTTAGCTCTAACGGCAGTCAGCGCGACTCCCTCGCTATTGTGGCAGCCATAAATCATGTACATTTTTCTGCCAGCAGTCATATAACGACTCACTTCTCACTCCCTCTCTTCTTTCTCCTTCCCCCCAAAACAGGCAGCAGTCATTTTTCAGTTGCTGCCAACCAATTCTCATCGTCGTCGTGGTCGTCATATATATTTTTTATGTTTACTGCAGCTTTTGCCCATATTTTCGGGGTACTACTTTTTATGACTGCTTTACAAAACTCTTCAGCGAGTATGTGTGTGTTGTATGTGTGTGTCTGTTGGAGTGTGGAGTGGAGTGTGTGCAGAGATTAGTCGAGCAGTCAGTCAGTCTGGCACTGCGAACTTTACGTTTCAATTACGCATCAAGGAGCTATCAATACAAGCTGTTACACACGGCGACAGATAATTTCGTAAGCTCTGTGGCAAAAACAGCGACAGACAACAAAAACAACAACAGCATATTTTGCGACTCTTCACACATGCCACACATGTTGCAACGTTTACTAATCCATTCTCTTTTTCTCTTTTTTTTTTGTAGAAGTGGGCCACATCAAGTGCGAGAAGAACTATGAACTGTGTGAGGGTTGCGGACAGAAGATCCATGATCGCTATCTGATGAATGTGGGCGATGCCAATTGGCATGAACAATGCCTCGCTTGCTGCTACTGTGGCATGCAACTGCATCACACGTGCTACGTGCGCAACTCGAAGCTCTATTGCAAACTGGACTACGATCGACTGTTTGGTGTCAAATGTGCCGCCTGTTGTCACGCCATTTTGCCCCAGGAGCTGGTCATGCGCCCCATACCCAACTACGTATTCCATTTGCCCTGCTTCGTGTGCTATGCCTGCCGGCTACCGCTGCAGAAGGGCGAGCAGTTCATGCTGCGGGATGGGCAGCTCTTCTGCTTTCGCCATGACCTCGAGAAGGAGATGTTTCTAGCGGCAGCTGCGGCACAACATTGCGGCTTTGTGGGCCTGGATGAGGAGGATTTGCTTCGGCCACGCGATGGCAGACGTGGTCCCAAGCGACCACGTACCATTCTGACGTCGCAGCAGCGCAAACAGTTCAAGGCCTCGTTTGATCAGTCACCGAAACCGTGCCGCAAGGTGCGCGAGGCGCTGGCCAAGGACACGGGACTGTCGGTGCGTGTGGTGCAGGTTTGGTTCCAAAATCAGCGGGCCAAGATGAAGAAGATACAGCGCAAGGCGAAGCAGAATGGCAGCTCATCCGGTGCATCGGGCAATGGACGTGGCGGCAATGGAAATGGAAGCGCAAGTGCCTCCGATGACAAGGATGCCAGCGAGAAGGAGGAGAAGTGCGTCAAGCAGGAGCTTGGCGTAGACAATGTGAGCTTCTTGGGTGGCATGGACAGCGCCTTTGCCAGCCAGCCACTGAATCCCAACTTGCCCTTCTCACCCGATGGTAAGTACTAAAGACTGAACTCTTTCTTTGTGTAGAAACTAATCCTTCTTCTCTATTTCTAGACTATCCAGCCAATTCGAATGACAGCTTCTGCAGCTCAGATCTATCACTCGATGGAAGCAACTTTGATCAGCTAGATGATGATGCCGATTCGCTGTCGCTGAACAATTTGGAACTGCAATCGACCAGCTCGTCGGGGAATCACAATCAACATTCGAATCCGCACGATATGCTGGCCAATCTGAACACGAGCCTTATCAATCCCATCGACAAGCTGTATCTCATGCAGAACTCGTACTTTAGCTCCGATCATTAAGCAGCAGCACATTGCATTTCTTTGCTGGCATCGGCATCTCGTAGTCTATACGAATTTATTAGTGTTTAGAGCGTCACAACGTCAGTTTGAACATTCGGCAACATGCAACATGAAAAGTTGAGCGATTTTAAGAACAAGAAAACAAAAAAAACAAAAACCAAAAAAAATATATATATAAATTGTGATTTTTAAGCTAAACGAAGTTTTTAAGGGAATTCGCATTACGTGCATTAGCTCGATATAAACGAGATGTAATGCACACACAGTATGTACGAGATATATTGTTAGTTTGAACTGAGTAAGTAGCACTACCAAAGGTTAAATCCACATGAGCCTATGTTTGTATATAGTTTTAGACCCAAAACAATTGTTATAAAAATGTAACTTAAATTAAAAAAGAAAAAACAGTCATTAAATTATGTATTAGCAAGTGCATTTCTTGTGTGTTTTACTGAAAGGGGTAAAAATGGATATAAGCCGCCATTCTTAATGGTCGAAATATCTCCCTTCCATTCATGATTAATAAAATGAATTAGGGATTTGATATTTATATCACAAAGCTTTTCTGAAAGCTGTAAGCTAAAATCTGTGCCAAACGTTCACAGATTTTAATGACGTATTGCTTTTTGGCTGCAGCTTTATGAAGAATATCAAATTGCAGCAGTAATTTTCAAATTTAAATGAGGCAATTTCACCAGAGTCGCAAAAGTGCGCGCAGCCAACTTCACGTGTGGTGAATTCTGCGCTAGTTGCCATCTACTTAACAATAGATGGCGCCATATTGCTCCTCACAAGCAGTTGTGAATTATCCAACAACGTTCTTCGCTGCAGCCCTGGTATAGTTTTAAGCGTACAAAACAGCTGATTTAATATTGTGTAGCCCTCAAAATTGTTGCATTACATTGTAAAGTTTTTTTTGCCGTAATATTATTGCAGTTTATATATTGATAGTTTTTCATTCATACGAAAGGCAAAATTGCAGATAGCAATAGATTGGTATATTTTTTGCGCAGTAACATGGTATATTTTAAAATTCATGATGTGGTCACACTGTCTAGAGTTGCAGCTCAAGAAATAAACAATTTTAATGAAACAGTAGGAAACCTTTGATTTGTGATGGTAAGCAAGCAATAAATAAACAAAACTGGTGTTTCATATCTAATTGTGGTTACCATGCAGCTCTTTTATTCATTCTTTAAATCCCTCGTGGGCAAGGAAGTCGTGGTTGAGTTGAAAAATGACCTCAGGTGAGTGTGTGCGACGCTTTTGGCGCGTGCTAAAGCCGTAAAATCTACAATTACAATGTAAACGTTTACAATTCTTGCAGCATTTGCGGCACGCTGCACTCGGTGGACCAGTATCTCAACATTAAGCTGACAGACATCAGTGTCACAGATCCAGACAAATATCCGCATATGCTGAGCGTCAAGAACTGCTTCATTCGCGGCTCTGTGGTGAGATATGTGCAGCTGCCCGGCGACGAGGTGGATACGCAACTACTGCAAGATGCGGCGCGCAAGGAAGCCGTGGTGAGCACGAGATAGTGATGAAGTTGGATGAAGTGATGAAATGGACTCCTCGTCAACGCATTTTTAATGTAATTTAAGCCGAATTCCAAAACGTACGTTCAAGAAATAATGTTTATACTTAGCAATGTAGTAGTACAATGTGTAAACTACGTCTAAGTGAACCAATCTGTTAAAGCCAGCCAAGAAAATTCGATTGAAAAGATGAAAATCAAATGAGAGCTTTTTGTATAATTGAAGCAAATGCAATCCATTTATCATTGAACGTATTACGGCTCATAAATTTCTGATGAGTCACTATGGACAGCCACAAGTAAAAGGATCCCTAGGAGCTACATATGATGTCTGCATGTCTATTTTTATGTTTTTGTTTTGATGCGATGCCAAATCATTATAGGTCTACGCTTGAATAGCATTAATCGTTTGTGAATGCTACTTATCATAAAAGGCGGTCGTCGACTAATGGAAGCAACAACAAAATCAAATGTATGTAGGTCAAAGGCATTTCTAGAGTCACATACACATAAATTATTGTAGCAGGGAATAGTTGAGGACTTTCGAGACGTCTATGAAGCGATTCTATTTTTATATGCCGCAGATTTTTATTATTATTACATTTGATCAGTTACACGTCGTTGAACAGGCAGCCAGGACATCAACATCAACAACAACGACTCCACTTTGACCTCTGGCATTGAATCATCATTAAAACAGGGTAGGCAAGCGGAATACGTTTAATTTTAAGCAATGGCAAGTACAATATGTATTCAAAGTGCTCGTAAAGAGGCTCCCCGAATTTGTTTTGTTGTTTCTCAGCAAAGGACGTGCACCTATGTCAGAGTATTGCATAATAAAAGAGAGAGCCAGGAATCGAGAGTCGCACATTTAGGCTGAACACTTTATGGCATTTAAATTTAAATTCACGTATTTACAATTGTCAAGGAGGCGGCAGCACTTTCTAAATACCAAAAGAAATGCCCATTTTGGGAATTACTTTTGCTGCACAATCATGTGCCCCCAGCCAGCCACCAAAATGATGAACGTGTCACTCAGTTCGCTGGTCGTCTGACTGCGCATAATTGTGACAAGGGGCTGCAGGGGCGAGAGTAACGATGGGGCACGAACGTGGTCACTTTTGGGGCAGTTTGAATCGACCTCCTGGCGCGCCTTCAAAACTGCTCGCGAATAAAAAGCGACTTCGGTCAAGTATTAAGCATCAAGTGTGGCTCTTCCTTCACTCCCCTTGCCGCGTTGGGCCATTCACGTTTTCCATTATTTTGGTAAATTGGTTGCGCAGCAGCCGAACGCAAAACAAAAAAATGTGTAGCACATATTTGGGCGCCGTTTTGGGCCTCGTTTTGTTTTGCATTTGAACACGAACTTTGCCAGTTGTAAAAAAATATGTAGCGGTGTCTCTTTTTTGGTCGATGGTGCCGTGCATAAAAAGTATAATGTGCTCGGGGTTTGAGCCATGCCGGATTTACGATGCATAGGCCAATAGGCATTTGTTGACGGTAGTTCATCAACATGTTGAGTTTTGTGCGTGGTGCGTAAAAGTTGCGTCGTAAATTCTACGTTTTTTCTCTTCTTTTTTTGCAATGCTCATTCAGTTTTTATTAAAAAATAAACTATACAAATTTTACAGAGATTATCCTTAAATCTACGAAATATAGTACATACATAGGATGAGTCCAAGCACACACACCCACACAAATACATAAATCTTATATGGTACTTGTGAACGTGTGTGTGTGTTGGTTACAAGCAAGCATAGAAGTATTGTGTTGTGTTAGTTAATTATTCATTTATTTACAAATCGTGTACAATTTGGTATTTGAATTGAATTTGAAATTCATTGAAAGTGCCCAAGACATTTGCTCACGTGTTGTCAACTCGATTTCCTTCATCATGGACATTCACTTTGGCAAATGGCAAAGTAAGTATACGCAGTGTGTACGGCACACATATTATATTGGGTATAAAAGTTAAGTACGAGTTGCTTAAGTAGGAAGAGGGCGGGATTTACTCAAAGTAATTAACCTGTGTAGATTGCTCTAGACTCTCTGTAATCGGCAATTTTCATTACAATTAATTTTGCTGCCTACACATACACACATTTAGGATTCAACTGCGATCTATCGCACTACACGTTAAAGTCTAAAAAAAATTACAATTACATTTACAAACTAACACTAAGCACACGAACAGTGTTCTCAAAGACTTAATTCTCAATTAGTTGCACTAATCAAATGTTATGCGCTTCGATGATCTGATCATCGCTTCCCACAAACAATCAAACACAAACGAAAAACAACCTCTGCAATTTTTTAGTGTTTTACCATGTTGGGTGTCTCTACGAGTCCCTGCTGGCGTCGCACTAGTTCCTGGCTCAGGCAGCGGCAGCACGAGCATTCATCCTCTGCCACACGCATCATTGCACCCACTCCTGCCTCGACCGCCACCATCGCCGCCAGCTCTGCTCACACACTCGACACGTGCTCATCGTTGAGTCCCATGCCACCGAGGCCACCGCCGCCACCCGTCATCAGTTTCAGCCCATTGGCCACGCCCACACCGACGCCCCCACGCTGACTATCATAGTTGAGCACCAGCGTCGACGGCGGCGGCGTCTGCAGCAGCAACTGCTGCTGCTCCCTCAAGCATGCACCCGAGTGCCGAGCCACAATCGCTGCACTGTGATTGGGATGTGGGCTGCGCACCGACGAGCTCTTCCTCATCAGCTGTGGCGTCACCGTGTTGCCCACCTGCAGCAGTCCCACCTGCTCCTTGAACGGTGCACCGCCCGCTCCGTTGCTCGAGCTGCGATAATAGCTCTGCTGGCGAAAGGTTCGCATTTGCCGTGCACTGCCTCCAGCAGCATCCACCTGGGTCACCGCTGTCAGCATCGAGGGAGTGCGTTGCGAGTCACCTCTGCGAAGGATATAAATAGTGGGAGTGTGTGAAGTAATTGTGGTTGTAAAGTGCGCCTCCTTCTGTGTGTGTATGTAGTACCTGTTTAGACTGTAGGCGTTGTTGTTGCCGCCGCCAGTGCCGGATTTGTTGCCCTTGCCGGGGCAGAGATGAAAGGCGCCATAGATGAGCGGGTTAACGAGGCTGTTCGACATGCCAAAGAAGAAGATGGCATCCTGCAATTCATCGCCCAGCTGCAAATAATCCAGTAAAATTCAAATTAATTTCAAGTCCTACCCAATATATTTCATTCTTTCTTTCTTTGTGGCTTAGTTTTTGTGTGCCGCAGCTTGAGTCGCCATTTCGTTTCGCTACCTTTTTGTGTGGATTTTCATTATCTGCTAGCAATGGCAATTTCAGGCCCAAAGCTCTCTCTCTCTGTGCGTAACCAAGTCAACAATGTAATGTGGGTGGATGGAGTGCTGCCATTAATTAAAAAATTGCCATAAGAAATAATTCTTATGTGCTTCCCCACTCACACTCCCAAAAAGAAAAGCGCTTTGACCCGCTAAAATAAACACACAAAAAAGGGAGAAGAAAAGAAAAGATTCCAGCCGTAAAAAGGATTTAGCGAACAGCTGCCAACTGATTCAATTCCCCTTTCTCCTCACTTATCTTCGCTTAGTCGGAGTGTGGGTTAGAGTATATGCTCATTTTACAGCCGACACAAGCCGTAATATTAGACACGTCAAACAAAACAACAAAGGGGAATCACCGAGTTCCCCCACCACGATTCACAGCATGGCGCTGCCTCTGATTGATGTGCTCCTAAAAAAGTTACACCTAAATGTTAAATGTTTCTGTTTACCCCCCTACAGAGGGAGTATTTAAAGTAACTGCGCTGACTAAATATATAACCAAAAGTGAAACTTCAGTTGCACAATTGATATAAGAAACTCAACGAATTTCTTCATCCAATGAATGCGCTTTATGTCTCGCACACGAGGCCAATCTAAGGAACAGGAATGGGAAGCATTAGGGCGAAATCTAGAAGAATAACAACCCTTTTAAATTGGCACTTGCGCCTATGTTGTAAACGACATTGAACGCTCCTCGCCCACGCGCATGGGTCTAACGGGCCAAAAGGTCTATGAGCCGTGGTCTACTAGAAAAGCTGGCTGGCTGTGCGCCCACGCAATCTTAGCATACTTGCCCTTTTATCTGGATTCCAGAACATGAAGATAATCATCATGACGTAGTAGGGTGTCCAGCAAATGAGGAAGGCTATGATGATGACCACAGAGATGCGCAATGATTTCATTTTCGCTTTGTGTATCAAGCGCTGACGGTTCGTCTGCGTCGGCAGCTGTTTCGTTGTCGAGTAGTTGGCCAGCTTCGAGCCCTGGAACATTTTTTCGCTGCCTGCGATACACAAGAATAAACAACAACAAAAAATAGAGGGAGAGAGGAATGTTATGTTAACTATGCAGCTGCGTTCCGAGAGCAACGAATTGCTGGAAACTCACTTGAAATGGTGCGGAATGTTGACATGTAGGTGCCTGAAATATTTAAATTGGCTTGCATTAGTAAACATAAAATAGTTCGTGGATGCACAATATAAAGCCACACTTGATTAAGGGTAGACAGTGTATATTAAATTGGTTTGTATATGAATTTTATGATGCATAATTCCAAAACAATTATAAAGTGACAAAATAATATTTTTGGCAAATAATAAATAATTCATTTATTTATGGCTTCAATGAAAGTCAACAAAATTTGTTCTCTGACTCTTAATTTAAAATTGAATATTATAGCAATTTTAACTTCAATTAAATAGTATTTAATAAATTTATAGTAAAAAGGAATAAGTAAATTGTAGTCAAACATCTATAAAGAATTTCTAATTTAAGTTAGACATTTTGAAATAGTACTTCGAAAGTTATTAAAGTTAACAATTACTTATTTATTTGTTCTTTGTGGATATAGCTAAAAACAAATGAATAAAAACATTTTAATGTACTGCAAGTAAAAAGTATTTCTAAATTATATTAGGCATTTGTAATTATTTCTTCAAGAGGTCAAAACTTTGTCTTTTAAGAGTTTTGTTTTCTTTTTTACATAGCTTTAACATTAAATCTAAATAAAAGCAAAAATTATAAAGTTCTGTAGAAAATGTTAAGAAGGATTTTTAAATTAAATTCTTCATATGTTATTAATACTTCAAAAGCTGAAAGCTACTTTCTTTAAAGAAATTTGTTATTTATTTCATCTTTTATGATAAGTAAAATAACATAAAAACAAGTGAACCAGTAAAACAATACTACATACAAGAAATGTCCAAACTATTTCTGGATTTGCTATACATTTATAATGCTTTCATTAAGAGCTAAGAGTTATGTTCTTTTAAGTAATTAAAATCAATTATTTGTAAGTTGTTTTTTAGATGCAGTTACCCCCAGCTTATGCTCTCTTTAGTGCCAACTACTAAATGTATTTCCCAGTCCCACAATAAGCAAGGTTAGTTTTATTTTTAGAGCCAGTAGCTTTTATACGCTTGGTCACCTCTTAGCTCAGTTTAGTATGCAAAAGAACTTACCAAAGAGTATGCAAAGGGGCAGCAGGAAGGTGAAGACGAGCGTGAACGTGGCATACATCTGCTCCTGCCAGTCTGCGGTGTAGAATCCGTGAGTCACACACTGATAGAACTCCTCGACGAAAGGACCGCGTGCCACATGGAAAATAAAGAACTGCGGGTGCAAAGATGTGTGTGAGAAAGAGAGAAGGAAATGGGAGAAAGCGTTAAAAGGATGACACAAGCAGTTTGATTAAATTCGTTTACAAACATGTGAGCGAGTATTTGATTGAATATGTTTATCAGTTCCGCTGAATGGCCCAACAAACGAGTCAAAGGAAACCAATGTTTAAAGTTGCGTTTTCCCCATCTACAGACTTGAATGTATCTCCGGATGAATGTGTGTGAATGAATGAATGTTCGAGTGTGTATGAGTGCTCGCTTGATTATTGATTGTAATCACAGTTGCCAGCTCTGCAGCTTGGCAACAATCTTGAAATGCTTTGTTGTTGCTACATTGAAAGTTTCCATTAGGCAAGCGAATTTCTCCTTTGCAATTGCAAATTCTTTTTAAGTCGAGCAAAGTGCATCGTATACACACATCACCTGCTGCTCTTTATTAGCCACAATCTGCACTTAATCCACTGGAAATAAGCGGATTTTTATTCCGACATATCTTCCACATTGCAGCAACACACTAAAACTCTTCGAGTTATATCCCTGCACGATGTCGATAAATCTAGCTAAAGTGCTGCTGTGGTCATAATCAAAGTCGTCGTCATCGTCGTCGTCCTTGTTGACCCCTCGAGGAACAGTTGTGATTATAACTAATACATTAAAAGTCCTTTCATTTGCACATTTTATGAGTTTTTCTCGGTCTCAGTCTCGGTCGCCCACTTTTGGGGGCCACTGTGTGTGTCAACAGATGGCGCGACTCAAAAGACATCTGAAATGCTTGGCTGAGCGCAAAGTAGTAAAACTAAAGCACTAAAATGGAGAAGAACGAGGGCCACGGATAACCCCACAACGTGTTAAGACTGATTTTTATTAATTTCTCACATTTATAACTTCCGAGCAATTGAATTGTTACTGTACTGCTCGTAAGGAGAAACAAATAAAAAAAAACTACGCTACACAGCAAAATAGGGTAAATACGACGATCTAATTCAGAATATCATGTTAGCAAACTTTAATTAAGTTTAACTACAAATAAAAGAGGAAATCGATTTGACACCAACACATTTTCAATCATGAACAACCTTCATCAATAGTACTACAAGAATTTTTGTGAAAAATGAAATATGCCAGACTTCATTCAAACTTGTGCACTTATCAGAACAATTTGTCAAGTTTATATCCTCAATCCGACAATAAGTATGTTCATCTACATGTGCGTATGAATATGTTTGTGTGTGTATGAGTGTGTGTGACTGTGTGTGCGTAATAATGTGAGCATGTTTATGCCAAAAGTGAAAGTGTCCCAATAAAAGGAAATGCTTTCGAATTTCACTTTTAACATAGAACGTAAAATGCGAAAAAGAATTTCGGTTTGCCACCAGCAGCACCAGCCACATGCCACACAAAGAGAGAGAGAGAAAAATACTGTTGCATAGTATAATATAAACGTACAAATGCCAAGAAACAGAAGGAGAACAAAGAGTGGAAGAGACGAAGAGAAGAAGTCGCATTGGGACGGGATCAACATTTGTTGTTTATTGCCAAAGGAAGTAAATTTTCATTTTGTTTTATTATTTGAGACGCGTGAAATGGAGAACAGGCTGCGACACACAGCAACAGCAGCAGCAGCAGCGGCAGCATGGGGCATCATGTGAGGCAGCAGCAGCAGGACGAGTATATTGAATTTGATACGATGGCTATTGATTATCGACAAGGCGACGGCGACGACTGAAGAGTGCTTCAGTGCTCAAGCAAAAATGTGCGGCAAATATTGCGAATGAAGTTTTCGAATTATGCAATCGCTTCGCATCACATCGCAGCGATGGCATCAAATGGCAACCAATAGCATACCATCCAATGAAGTTGAAGTGACTCAAGTGTCACGTTTAAATGCCGCATGAGTTTTATGTGGCATATTCGATAAAACCAAATGAACAAAGTATCACCTTGGGGCCACAGACACACGCCGCCGCAACAACAACATTATGAGGACTCTTAACTTGAGCTGTCAGGTTGCAAAACAAAAGGAGCTGTTAGCTACAACACAATTGCAAAAAGGTCCTTTAATTGGCGCTGACATTCTCACTTTCGAAACTTGTTGCACTGTAATTAAGTGAACAGAATAGTAAAAGAACGAACAAGTGAACTTCGTTGTTAAAGACTCAAGCCTCGCAGCTCGTTTCTGAGTAGCGCGCAATCAAAGGATGCATCAAAGCGGCATGAAAAACGAACAAAAGTAAAGAAAGTGTGGCTTAAAAAACTTGCCTTTCAACCAGACTTCTCTTTCATAATTTCGTTGGAAATACGTATATGTAATTTTGATTGTTAGAGCAAGTTTCTGATTGCAAGTCCTAGAATTTTGTAAACTTTCTAAAGCTTGGCAAACGCAAGAAACTCGTGCAATTGGCAGCCAATTGTGCTAGCTGACAGGCGTGCAATTTTGTGAGTTACATGCAGTAGTGCAGCCGGTGCGCTATTCAAGTACAGTTGATTAAAGAGCTGCTTAAAGCGATTTGAAGCGATTTGAAGGTGCAATTATAATAGACGGAATAAGCCACGTTTGCTGGTGGTCAGCAGAAACTAATTAACTTAGAAGGCTGCACATCTGAAATTGAAGCTGCAATTGACAGCGCTGATTAGTGGAAATATAGCTAATAGTTATCCGTGTCTACATTGTGGAAAGGGCTAAACCAAAGCTTTTTATCAGAAGCAATACCAGGAATTGCAGTGCTCGCTATAAAAAGTGAGCAATCGAATATGTAAAGGGTCAGCGTCCAATTTGTAAAACCCAAACACACTCCAAACAAAAGAATTTCTTCACATAGAAACGTGCGCACACTTGTTGAAAAAATATGAATATTTTTGTAAGCCCGTTAGTGATAAAGTTTCGCATGATAAAAAGAACAGTGTGTGGAGCGCGAAAAGTTTCAAAGCTGAAGCAAAGTAAATTGCATATTGCCTGCAAACATATGTATGTATACAAAAGTGTTCATTTAATTTCAATTTATTATTCTTTAAAATTGGATGTAAATATATACGCGGAAAAAAGAACAACGTTAGAAATTTATTTATTTCCTCTCCTCTTTAAATCAAATACATAACAAACTCATAGCTTAATATAAAAGTAAAATAATATATTTTCTCTGCCATTTTTCACTGCGTTGGAAAAAACGCTTTATCAAAGTCTATTTTTAGCAAGTCAAGATAACACCGTAATTATTCTAAATATTTATTTTATTATATAAATAAGTTGACAAGGAAACACGATGCGTGCGAAGCGACGCCACGCTCCCCACATTAACACGCAAGCAACAGCAGCGCAACCTAATTATGCTCGTATGCAAACACAATCATCGCCCATCCTCTTTTTAAGTGAGTGAAGGCGCTGATAAGAGATAAGCAAAGGAGCCGAGTGCTGCCAGGTAAATCTAAACCATGCGCATAATTGCGCAGATTCGCGTAATTAAATGTGCTGAATTATACAAGGAAACGTAGCATACATTTCAGCGCAACTTTTTGCCTTAACTGCTGTACTTAATGCAAGCAATATGCTAATGCAAAAAGGATGGGAAACGAGCTACCCACAGCAACTATTCAAATTGCCGAAAAACTGCAAGCCAGCGAAATAGTTTTTTTTTTGTAGGAAGAAAAATGATAAGCTAGTTGCCCAAAGTTGTGCAAATGTGGGAAATGTATCAAAGCAGCCCACATCCCACATTTCAAATCCACATCCATATGCAGATTGCCTGACAGCAACGAACGGAAATCAAAAGAGGAGACAGAAAAGGTTACATTTTGCATAAATTTAACCTTTGCTAACAATGCCGAAGGGAAGCTGTATTGAATACCGCTTAAGAGCTCCCCACAGACACTGAAAGTGCCAAAGAACTCTCTGTCTACATCAAATCAACTTCATACATTCAAATGACAGATAATTTAGTGCTTTAATCTGCAAACGTTCTAGCAAATTGTCTAATACAATGCATTTGCAATGTATTTATTTCTCATTTATTCAAGTTGTAGTTGTTAACCCTGCCGAGTGTCATCAACCTTGCCACTTCTCAGCTATTCAATCTCAGCTACTGTTGACGCAAGCTACTGTCTTGACTTAATTCAGCTGTTGTAATATTTGAATTTCTATTTTTGAATAGCGCGGAAAAACCACCGAAAAGGGAGATGATTAACATAGAGCATAGAAATTGCGTGAATAAAACCAACGGCATTTCATTTAGAGCATCTAGTCAAGTGTAGCAGAAACAAGACAATTGCTATGTTGTGTAATAATAAATTAAATTGTCAGCCTTTAATGAAGTCAATGGCACTTGGCAAAGTAATCTGTTAATCGCGGTAAGCCGCCGCTCCCTAGGCAGAGACTATTAAAATTGTTTGCTGCTAGGCCATAAATCTGCAGGGCAACTCAATTATATATGTATACAATCGTTTGGACACAAAAACCTACACGGAACACACTTGCACACACACAAACAGAAAAACACTCACATAAATAATGCAATAAACGTGTGAAAATAAAGGATTATAGCGGAAAAAAATGGTCAAATGTTGGGTGTTGCCTTTATGATTAAAGATGGCGAGGGCGAATGGCAAAAGGATGCCAGCCAAGCAGATAAGCAGCCTCCAGCGGGCGAAAGTGGGACATAAGTATACGGTAGTAGAAGAAGAAACTCGCAAAGCCAACTGAGAATGCTGGAAAATATGCCAGGAATATAAATATTTCATGTCTGTCGTCAGCGGCAACATTTACAACTGCTCAAGAACCTCGCTCACTTTCTTCCATTCTCTTTTTTTTTTTTGTGAACAACCCTTTTGCAGCTACAGAAGTTTATTTGGCGTGCAGATCGCAAAGGTTGGCAAATATCGAATGCTGCGTTTAGTGAGCTCTTATGCAGAAAGCAATCACTTTTAATGCCCGCGCACGCACCGACGCCTTTTTAGGACTATTTACGTGCTGCCACGGGGGCCAAAAGGCCACGCGCCACCAGCCACACGCTACACGATACATCGCCACAAGCCAGCGGGGCAGCGGGACAACGGGGCGTATGCGTGTCATAAAGCAAACATATTACGCCAACTGCGGCACGCACGAGGAGCTGGCCCCAGGCATCGACATCCACATCGACATCGGACCGGGTCTTGACTTAATGGCAGGCGACAAATTGTTGCCGAAATTTGGCAACTGTTCAACTTTGGAAAAACAAAGCAATTTGAATTGATTTCACCGTATGCACATCGCACTTTGTGCCACTTTGGCATTAACTAAAGTGCACAGCACTTACCTGAGGCAAACTGAGCACCAGCGAGAGTATGTAAGTGCCCCCTAGCAGACGATGGCAACGCTTTGCCATGTTCAGCGATTTCATCGGATACTTGACGGCAATCCAGCGATCGACGCCAATCAACACGAGCACATATGTCGATAGATACAAGCTGAACATCTGAAAAAGTTTCACCAGCTTGCAGGTGAGTTCATTGGCCAGCCACTGCACCGTATAGCACCAGGCTGCCTCGCCAATCAGACAGAAGCCCGTGACGAGCACATCGGCAATCGAGAGATGAAACATCAGTGAGTAGATGGCACTCCAGGTGTGCCGAGAGTTGCGACGCGAGATGCGCGTCTTGTAGATATTCCATATGGTCAGCAAGTTGCCCAGCAGCGAGAACAGCGCCATCACGGCCAGCACATAGACCTTGAGCAGACCCGATCGCGACAGCTGTGGAGCATGATCCATCACATGCTCCGGCACCTGCTCAGCGAGCGGCGATGTGTCATGCATTCCGGTGATGTGTTGTCCCAGCGTCGTCGAGTCGTTCAGCTGTGTGTTGGTCATGATGGCAAAAGCAGTCTCGGTGGCTCTGGTTGTTATTGGCACTGACATGGGAGTGGGTGCAGTGACTGCATCGGTAGCTTCGGTGGCCAGCGATAGGCCCACGTCCAGCATGTCGAATGTGAAGTTGGCAATTTTGGGAGCAGCTTTCCTAGCGGCCGATGCGAATAGTCGCGTAAAGTTCGCCACTGTGGACCAGCGTGAGTCTGTGTCATTAAAAGAGTTGTTGTCCAGCAGTTCCAGTGTGCTGTCATTGCTGGCCAAATTTTGCAGCCCATTGCTGGAATCCTCAAAAGCATCCATTGTTTTGCGATTTGATTGGAAATTTCGTATTCAAGCGTTAGAATTTTCTGGGTGGTTTCGTTTCGTGGTTGCCAGCACACATTAACTGGTTGGCATGTTGGTTGGCATGAAAATGATCTGTGGTTTTTCTTCAATTTGTAAATTCGTTAAAGTCCATGCTGAGGTAAGCTGCTTGTCAGTTAAATATTCACTTCACTTTTTCCTGCAATATAGTAGTAGATAATCCAATTAGTTTTGTTTTTCAGCTATGGGAGGGAGAGAAATAAATATTTGTAGCTTAGTAACAAACACTGAGAGTATTAAAACAAATCTCTTTTTCTTTGATTTATGATAGCAACTGATTGGAGACACGAGTTAAGTAAAAAGTTCTTGAAATAGCTAGAACTTCTGGGAATCGCAGGCGAACGTATAGCAAATATTGAACATAATTTGTGAATGCAAAAGTTATCGAGTATGAGTTAGTTAACTTTTCTAAACACAACTTCCAAAAATTTCACAGCGAATTATGTGTCTCTTTTTATCAGCGAATTCCCCGGGAACTTTTATGTTGATTTAAAGCTGTTGTCAAAACTTGAGTCGAACAAGTAAACTTAATCTAACTTTATGGCTTAACTATTGAGCTGGCAATTAACTAGTTGTGGTTTAATTAGCAGATATCTGTCTTGTCTGATTGGCTAACAAGCTCAACGATTAAAACAATTGCAAATGCACAGGTAGAAATGTAAATGAGTCGCGGCTTCAATTTGCACACTATTGGCCTTATTTTCCGCACTGTTTGATATCGTTGCAGTCGATTTGAATAAGTATCATTGCAACATCGATGCCCCCCGCCATTGACCTTTGCCATGCGAGTACAATTAGACTTCCGTAATTACACGAGTGCCGGGATTAAATTCGCTCGATTCCACAGCAAAAGCACATTTGCCTCTCTCTCGCACTCCTTCGCTCTCTCTCTCCTTCTCACTCGCTGAATGTTAAAACTGGCATACTCTTAAATTCAGTACAAAGCCTGCGAAATTAGCTTTAATGGATAATGCGACTGCCGACTGTCGACTTGCGACTGAAGTCAGTGGCATTGTTAGGCCAGACTGGGCAGTCATTCGGTTTGTTATGCGACTGCTGCTGATTTGCAGTGCAAGTTCAAAGTAAAATTCCATAAAATTTCATTTTCAAAATTAATTTATGAACATAAATTAAATTGAACGCTTGGTTAAGATTGTTATTTCGCCTGTGGCGTCGCACAATGGGTTAACAATGAAACCAGTTCAACGAAATCAAACAGAGTCCAAAACCAAACCGAAAATCAAGCATACGCCACATGTGCTGAGCCCCCTAAGCTTGCGATTTATTGGAGAAGACAACAATAAATTGAATGTTTAATATAACAATGTCAACACATGTAATTATTGTTAGCATAGGTTTCAATTAAACAAGTATTCAGTAATTAACTGAACTGAATTGAACTCTCTAGCTAAGATCAATTACTCGCTCATTTGCTCGGTTCGATTATTAATAACAATCGCATTGACAGATTGCCGGTTTGCAATTGCTGTTTGCTGCTTAATCGCCAGTTTGTCATTTTATGTGTGTGCTTCGAGTATATGCGAAAATTGCTTTGATTGCCCATTTATTCATTCACCCACTAATTCGAAGGAACCCGCATATCTCTCAGTAAAAGTTTTCAATTCTTTGGCTGCTTAATCAGTGCGATTAATTCTCAAATGCGTATTTGATTGATCGCCACCCAAAGGCAACAAAGCGGCAAAGTAGCGAAACTGCCAAACTGCACATCTGCCTGACATCCCGAGTTATTTTGATTGATTTGCATATGATGTATCAAAAATTCAAGAGACCTGACCCGAAAAACGTCTAGACGACCCTTGTTTATGCTTTGCGTGGTGCTTCTTGAGTGATTATTGCCAGCTAGCCTCATCATATAATGCTAAATATTTCACGAGATTGTCGAAAAGTTGTGGGCCTACCGCAGAATTGCTCTAGCTCCTGCTGGGACATAGATTGTAGGTGAGCCACGCGGCGTATACGCAACTTAATTGTTCAAATTGACAATGCGAATTGTTTAAGTGGTTTCTTTGTGCAGACAACGCAGCTTTTAAACTTTCTTCCTTCGCGCCGTTGGCCATTGTTGGCATTGACATTGGCCACAGCAACATCAACAGCATCAACAACATTGATATTGGCATTGTTAATGGTTTGGCCACAGGCCATTTGAAATGATGATTATCTGTTGGCCACTCTCGCGAACATGCTTTTCGTTTTGTTCTTGGCCCAATATATATTCTACAAATGGTGAGCATTATTATGGCCATTGTCTGCCTATCAATGGTTGATAATACCCTGTAGAGTGAGGCGAGAGAGAATTATAGCCGCAATCAACCACAAAAAAATAGTCTATAAATTACATCAAATATTTTCATTTATATTAAAATAAAGACATCAACATCTATCACTTAATACAGGGTATTGTCAGAGCAAAAACTTTATATTTGTCAATTCACTTTGCCATTGTCTACTAAATATTTTGCCTGCCTCCAAAAACTTTGCTCATTTGCTGAAATTGAGTTCATTTACGAGTACAACACCATTTGTTCTACCTAATTGCAGAACGAAATTTCTAAAAAAGTTCAGGCAAAAGTGAACTGAAAAGAAAGAAAAAGATCTGTTTCTGTACTGTGCTGTTCTGTGCTATGGCTTTGGTGTCGTGTACACTGACAAAAAGAGTCTGTTGGCAAACAACAAAGAACCTGCCACAGACAGGCAGAAACACTCTCTGAATACGTAAAAGGCGCAAAGTTTCAGCCAGTCCATTTATTTGCTTGTGTATACATATTGTATTCTGATCGTCTGTTGTATAACACATTCATTTTTTCGAAGCTTTCTTAGGCTTTGTCTAAGCCGAAATAGTCGAGTATTTGCACAGTTGTTAAGCCTCGAGCACCAACACATGTCTCTGTCTTGAACAGCTTCTGTACTCTTTTTCAGCGAGCGAGCAATTTATGATGAACTTGAGTAAGTATTACCGGTGTTAGATCAACTTGGACGTGTGTTTTCAATTTAAATATTAACATATCATAATAGACGCATATGTGTATATGTATCGAATATATATTTTTTTTTTTGGCAGCGCCAAACTGTGAAACAGCAAACAGCAGCAGGCTTCTATCAATTCGCAGCGCAATTTTTTGACATTCGAGTATCAAAGCACATTTATTTGGAATTTTTTCTCAATTATTTGCACAATTTTGTTTGCTGAACTTCGCGTGGGCCGCCCCGAGGCGAATATGAATCCATATATGAATTCCATTTTTGACTAGCTAAGTACGCTCGCTACACACACACACACCTGCCACCTGCTATCCACCCAGCGAAATTCGAAAGGTGCACAAATTACTTCTTAATGCCAATTTCATAGGTAATCCGACGAGCCTTTGAGCCACTTGCCTTTGTTTTTTGGTCGAGAATTTTTATATTTTATCGATGCTGCTGTTGTGGTTGTTGTTGCTGTGTGTATTCCTATAATTTGTTATTTTTAATTATTATTAACAGTTGAGTTAATAAGCACAACAAGCAGAGTAGGGACTGTGAGTGCGAGTGCGAAGGCGATTGCGAGAGTCGATTCGCCAGAATAGAGGAACAAGATTAGTCTTTAATTACACGTAATGTTCTTTCATATCTGCCATTAGGTAAATTGCTATCGAGATTGTTTAACACATACATACACATCAAACGACCTTATGATATTTACATTTTATTCTCTTGAATGTAATTATGAATTTTATTTCACTTGCAATTTTCGCAGCTAAATTGTAACACTTCAGAAAATGAACTGCTCGAAATTTGAATAAATTCACAACATTTATTGACGGCTTTCACTTTTCTTTTTCTTTATTGGCACTTTTCGAATCTTATCTTATCACTTTGGTTCGTTTCAGCTTCTGCTTTTTTTTTGCTGCCGTTGCTGCTGTTGCTGCTACTGCTGCCAATTTCAAAATTGCCCGAAGTCACTGTCGTGTATCACTTTGATACCTCCAAGAGGGGTATATTCATTATAAGTACGACGAGTATTTGATCTGCCGTGGTTCAGAAACTCACAACCGCAGCCCCACGTCAAGTTCCAGCAACTGGCACGTTCCGTCCGCTTCGTTCCGTTAAGTTTAGTTGTTCGTTGCGAACTGTTTCGCTGCTCTGCTCTGTGCTCGAGTCTCGGACAAAAGACTCTGCGTGTTCATACAAGTTCGTACAACACGACACGAGTCGCACGATTCGCTAGCGACGAGTTTTTCATTCATAAAGTCTCGTTCAGTGGTGCGGCAGAGGCTGCAGGAACTGTCCGACCTCAATGGAGGATGGAACATGCAACATGTTTGCGCGCGCTTTCTTAAAGCCAGAGGGCAATGTTCGGCAATCATAACGTATACGCACAGTGTGCCAGCGCCAGCACATTGTTCGCCATTCAATGTCAAACTTCCTGTTAGACAAAACTAACTGCTTGGCTTTGTCGTGCATTCCACTCACTCGCCTCTGTTGAATTCTTGTCTTGTTAAGCACTAGAAGTTAGCTCTCTTCTGTGTTGTGTGCGACAGGCAATAAGTTGCTTTTTCCTTGCATTGCTTTGCTTTGCTTTCTTTCCAAATCATTTCGTAACAAAGCAAACTATTTAATTGTCTATAACTTCAACAGTTGTTGTTGTTTTTGTTGTTGCTATGGCATTAGTTTAGTTTGAGAGAAACATATTTTAGTCAGCTAATTAAAGCGCTACATCAACTCGCATACTACAATCCTCGTCTCTCACATGCTTGTTTATTCAAATTAATTACCGAAATCCAGCCAAGACAAACAGAGCGCTTAATGTGCGCTGAAGAGTGAAAATACTCGACAGGTGAGTGTAATAAATTTGTTGATCTACTTTCCCTTAGCCCAAAAGCATAGCTCGAGGCTCAATCATGTTTTGCGAAAACATTGGGGAATTGCGAGTTTGCCAACACACGGACTTTGATCCTTTCTGCAGGCCGCGGAAAGCAAATATGACAGCCTGACTGATTAATTTGCTTGAAAATCAAAGTTTTGCACATTTGACCTTGATTTATCATGACCTTGATATCACATGCTAAAGAAAACCGTTAGAAGACACAAATATAAGAAGAATAATTAATGAACAATTTTATATTTTTGAGGTGAATGTGTAGAAATTTATCTTAAATTGTACAAATATAATTTTAATGAATTGGGACTCAAATGAATTTATCTTTTTATGATTCAACTTGCGTCTCAATTATGAAGTAAATGAGTCGTCGCTATTCTCAGATACAAATATAATTTTAATTAAAGCAGCACTTGTTTGTTTGTCTTAGAAAATCAATCAACATTGTAGGCAAACTATCTATCATAGGTAAGTGATTTTTTACGACAGGTAATAAAATGTTTATTTTTCCCTTTTCGCCCAAGGCCAGTTAAGTAATAACTGAGAAATATGTAACGACTATAAAAATACCGTCACCAGCCGCTTCAACGCGTGCATTTATTTATATATATGTTATATAAATAAGTAGTAGTATGTTAGAAGGCAGTCTCTAAGCACAGAGAAGACATTGAATTTTATGCAGCACTCAAGCCAGCAGGCAGGAAATTGAACAGTGTATCAACGAAATGCTGTCGTATTTATGCAAAATGTTTATATTATATAAATTTTTGTACGTATGCTGAAGGAAAGCCTGTGGGATCGCTTACATGAAATTTCACACCCCAAGCTTCTATATTATGAATCAATATTTAATATTATTATGTTGGCCAGCACAAAAAAAAGTATTTTCGTTCAGAGAGCAGATTTAATTTGACAAATCGATTAGGTTTTTTGAATTTGCTTTGAAATGGACAGCAACAAGTAGGGTTTCATTAGCTGATATCAATCAAAACTAATTTAAAAATGGAAATGAGAAAAAATTGCTTGTAAGGATATCATATTTGGAGCAGAGTTATGGATACGGAATCACAATTCGTAAGAGTTAATTTTTTCTTGTCACACGCCGAGTTGACAAATGATGAACGGCTCTGTCAGCCCGAGTCCATCTCCATATCCACATTTACAATCACATCCTCTCGCACAAAAGTAAGCGAAAGAAAGAGAATGGCAGATACATAATGGAAGGACATTTGTGTGAGCAACCGCTATCGTTATCATTTGGAGAGAAGCTGTTGCCAGTTGGTTAGACTCATGTCAAACACAGCAGCGTCACTTTGATAGTGAGCTGACAGCCTGTAGCTAAGTTGTCCCACTAATCCTTTTGTGTCCTTGTCGGTCGGCAGCAGGGCGGTGCCACCTTGCCCCTAAAGCGAGCATTCGTATGAGAAAACCAAAACTATTCTGCGGCAAAAAGCTCAATTTAATTTGCATGATTATGTAAAAATATAAACACTTGCTTTGACGATGGCACGCGCTCTGTTTAGTTTTTCGCAGAACATCCGAACACAACATTCTTCTATACCACATCCGCATGTGTTTGGGATGAAGCCACTTCCGTATCGACCTCTGTTCATATCTTTATCCACATCCACGTTTACATTCACGTCCACATCCTAATTCCAATTTCAATTTCATGGCTTAAGTTTAAAGCAGCAGCAGCCCTGATACAAAACTCTCTTCGCAAATTCCTGCCACAAAGGAAACCCTCTGTCATGTGTGTATATACGTTTTGTGTTTGTGTTTGGTCCTGGGCATGTGCCTGTGCCTGTGCTTGGGTCCAATTCTTGTTTCTGTGTCGCGGACAAATGCATAATTTGGCATAGAAAATTACGGCACAGGAGCAGCACCCAGGCTCCTCCAATTTCTCGGGTGATTTATTTCTTTTTTGGACAAAGTTGACACAGCACTTGACTTGGACTTGGCGCTAGATTATTGCTTTGTCTGAGCCTAGAGACAGGATGCGTGTGCGGCAAACACAAAAAAGTTTTGCAAGTTGCGTAATCTATCGAGAGTTCATGTAAATCATACTTGTGATTATATATTTGCATATTTATATAATAATGCTTATATGCACGCAGCTGATGACAACATCATCAGCATCAACATCAACAGCAACATCACCATCATCATCATCATCAACTTTTGTTAAACTGACTTTAATTATGGGCAAGTTACAAGCTGATTGTTTGCTATTTCCGTAGTTCGTGGACAGCATCGATAGTCAAAATTGACAGGCGTTAAACACGTGTTCTCTACCCCAACTCCGTTCTCAATTGTTGCCTATTTTAGGAGCTACAAATTGATTTCACCGCGCTGAATGAGCCAGCCCAACAATAAGTTAGTTAGCCTTTGGGTAACCTTCAAGTCGAGCCACGAGCCACGTCGACTCGAGCATCTCGGACATTTGCCTCGAAGGAGGGAACGAGGTTGGCCGCATTCCTGCATTGAGTAAGCAATGATTTTCATTTCGGTCTTCCTTTCATTATGCTATTGCTTTCTCCATTTTCTTTTACCGTTTGCCTTTGCGTCCGTCCGTTTGTCCGTCCGTCCGCTTGGCATTCCTGCGTTCAGAAAACGCTCCTCATTTTCTTAAGTATTTCAAACATATTTTTATATGCTGCTCAGGCGTGGGCTCACTTTGTTTCCATTTGTGCCGTCGCTGTGTCTAAGGAATCTCTTCTTGCGCTTCTTGCTGTGGCATCAGTGCTTCAGGTTCAGCTTCAAACTACTTTATTTGGATGACTGTTTGTTTGAAGTGCCGACCGACCGGCTTTAAGGTCCTGCCAACTCCATCCACATGCCAAAAACTGAAATTCACGGCCGTTTACTGCCCTTTTCCTGTCCTTTTCACTCACTTCATTCCTTCCCTCTCTCTCGCTGTTCTTCTCTTTCTTAACGTTAAAAATGTATACTTAACTGTTATGGGTTGGCGAACGTACTTGGTCCCAGCTCACAGATATTAAAATTAAACTAAAGTTTATGCTGTTGTTTCATGCAAAAAGTCTAGCTAAAAAATATTCATTTAAGCTGTGTGGGAAAATGATCAAAAATTCACATTTATTGATTTCATAAACTTTTGCATATCTTTCTCGGAAATAGAGGCGAGAAATTAAGCAGAAAATCACAATTTTGCCAATCAATTTCTGAATTCCATTCAACGAAAGTATTTTAATTTGTTTTGTTAAGTTAATCTCATCATTTTGATCGATGCAAATTAGACAAAAGCAATTTGAATCAAATTGTTGATTTTAATTGGTAATAAATTCCTTAGCTGTACAGTTTGGAAAATTTAAATCGTATTAAAATTGTCACATAGTGATAAATCATAAGTGAAAGGAGTTAACAATATAAAATTGTCAGCAAATTTGTTGTTGTTTGCATTTAAATTGAATTTTAATTGGTTCATAATTGGATCTTGCAAATTTCTGTGAAAAAGATTACATTTATTTTTCTAACATAATCATTTCCAATTTAGTTCAAGCTAAAAACCGAAAATACCTAAAGCATTTGCTTTGGCTTTGTTTTTCCTTGCTTCAATTTAGATAGAATTTTTTATTTTCTTTGGGATAAAAACATTCTCGCATTAATTTGTTGATACAAAATACATTCTCCTGAAAGAATTCCAGTTGGTTGCCATGTATATTGTATTATGTTTAAGTGGTGAAGCCATTTTCAATGAGTTTCTTTTTAATGAAAATTAAGTGTACTCACTCAAGGCAAAGGTAAAAGCAAAGGCATGCAGACCGACAACCTCTTAAATTGGCAGCAGGTCAATGTGATGTCAACAAGGCAGAATGCTGAGTAACTATCAAAAGTGCTTTCTTTTTTCAGCTGAATAAACGCACAAAAGTAATTTAGTCTCTTTTGATTACTGTGTAAATTGGCCAACGAATATACTTTACAAGGTGCGAGTCTGGGTAAATAAATATAGTATACATAAATGTAAGGTATGCGTGTCTCTCATAAGGAATTAAAGCTGTGTTTATGAAGCACAATCACTTGCTGTCGCATTAGCGTGCTTTAAATATGCAATTAAGCTTTTAACAACTCAACGCTGCTCACATACATAATTAAAAAATATTTCTGTTTGCCGGGATATACGTCTGTTAAATACACTATAAGTAGGACATCTTCATTACTCTTTAACTAAATTTAGTTTCATATATTAAGAACACTTCATTAGTGTTTTATTTCATCACTCTTTTACTTAGCTTCACTACAACTATAACTCATACTTAGTGTTCATCATAATAAATCATATCATATTGTTCCTTCCCTTGCAGTTGCTGTGTTCCTTTTTGGTATACTGTCGTTTATGCCCCAGCAGAGAATTACTTAGCAAGCGCTAATTAAACGTTTTTAATGACCGTCGAATAAAACTGTCATAAACGACGGGCATATACCATTTTGATGTCGTTCACACAGCAATTGGAGTGCGTGCCCAGATTGCAAGTGCTTCTCCGACAATGTATTTTGGCTTTAAGCTCAGTTCTGCTGGCATCAAAACACATTGAGTGTGCTTCCTTCTATGGGCTGTCTGGTCGGTCAATCAACCCTTCTCGGTGAATGCGTCAAACTAACCTACATCAGTCAATAGCCGGCAAATTATATGTCACGTCTAAGCAATTGACAATTTCGCATTCATAATTTCTGTCTGCCATCGTCATCGTTAGGTCGAGTTGACCTTTCTCTGTGAAAACAAAAAACAGCCAACAACATTGGGCGCCAAAAAGGGTTCGACAACAGACAACAGCTGCAAAAGTGTAAATCACATTGGTCCACTCACTCCATATCGTATCGCAGAGTCAATCTATTTCAAGGCAAAGTGCCAAATTTGATTGGCAAATGCTTTAATTTAATCAGGATGTGGAGCAAGCTGTCAATTTTTTCGAAGCGGCTTTAAATCTAGCATAACTGAGAATGAAACCGATACTGCAGCTACTTAGCATATACGAGTTTAATAAATTAAGACATTTCCATGACAAGAGCGATGATAACAAAAGCGCACGCTAATCATCATTCATGGGAGAGCAGTCAGCACATTAATCATACGCACCGTGTTTAAACTGTGATCAGGCGACGCGTCACCGGGTGTGCTTAAATTGATATTGAATCAAGCGCAAACACTTGGCCGAAAAAGCAAACAAAAGCGGTTAGCAAAAAACAGTTCAAAATGAACAGCTCACGAATCGCACAGAGGATATCCGAGTCGTCGCGTCGTGTCTGTCTGCCTGCCTGCTGTGTGTAAAATCAGGAGGTGGCTTGTGCCACCTGCCAAGAACAGCCAAGATGCCGCCAAGGTGCTCCTTGCTGTGAATGCCGATAAATAAGCTTCAGACTTTGCCTTTTGTGTTGTGTTGTGTTGTGTTATGTTATGTTTTTGCCACTCTGTCTTGCTGTGGCTCTCTGTCTCTCCATGGTCTTTTGTGTTTGTGTGTTTCTGGTAGAAAAACATACTTGAGCTTACAGCAAAAATCACGCAAACTGTTAACAAGCATCCGACAAAGTGCCCTGCATGTCGTAGACAGCCGCATTTCCTTTGAGGTCAACACTTCTCGGTCTTGTTTTCGTTGTGGTTTCGTTTTTTTGTGTTCATATTTATTTTTCGTGCAACTATTAATGCGAGTAATGTGGGAAGCCATCACAATCAGGAACCGCACCTTATGGCTGGCTGTCAGGTGCTGGGGACAGGCTCTAATCATTCACCCAAACTCGCCTAAGCACAATACACACGCAGATTACCTGCTGGTAATTATGGGCCACTTGTCAGTGGAGCAGAAAGCGTATTTGACACTTAATGGTGGCACGAACTTAAGCAGTTTACGGCTCAATAATAAATAACAATTATTTAACGCGCGCTCTAATGACGCCCCTTTGCCACCTTTGAAGTGGGAGGAAAGGACAAACACACATTACTCTGCTGAGAGGCGGACAAGAGTAAATCGCTGAACTGGCGGCAAACGGACGAGAACAATTTCGTCAATTACGGCGTATTAATAAGCCGCCCCCGGTCATGTGTATTAATTAAGCGAAAACGTGAATGGGTGTCACATTTAGGCCACATTCCTTTTGCGACTGGCTCTCGTCGTGTCGTCCTTTCGACCTGATGTGGTTTTTTTATATGCTCCTCGGGGTGCTTCTACGCTTGGCATGCGACATAACTCGTACTCGCACAAGGTGAGGCACCCGGGGCGGGTATCATGCATAATTGAATGCGTGCCATAGTTACACAAATCTGAGACGCAACAAAAACACACACATACACTCACAGACATGCACACATGCATACACACAGACGCACACGTGTGCCTTTAAGTAAGTATGAAAGCCAAACACGAGCTTACAAAATGGCCACTCACTCACTCTCTCTATTTCATTCCCTCTCTCGCTCTCGCCCACTTCCTGGCAGTACGTTTTCAATGAAAGGCCGAATGAATAAAGAATTAGCTGTGACAGCAATAGCCTAAGAACTAAGGCCTAAGACCTAAGACCCAAGCCAAGCGAAGCCGAGAGCTGCTGACTCCAACTGCCAGCATTTCAATGCTCAATTATTGAGTAGCCTCTATCTCAGCTCGAATATCTCATTCTTCATCGCACTCGTCCAGGTTGTGTATTGATTTTCCTGCCCAATGGAGCCCCCAAAGCTGCCTTCCCTTTTCATCACAAGTCGGACACAACTAACGCAACAATTTCGCAGGACTTACGCGGCATTAGAGGCCGACGTGCATATGGCAGGCACTTTGCCGCCTTTCCAGCATCTTTTGTTCTCTGCCGACGAACGGATGGCTTAGTTGTTTTTTTTTTTTTTTTTGGTTAGGTTGGGTTTTGTTTGGGATTTTGGGGCGTTGGAGCGTTGGGGCGTGGTCTGTGGCTGCGGCAACGCAGCGCACGCATCACGTGCTGCCCAATGTGGCGAAAATTGTGCGTCAGTGCTTGGCTAAAGCGGACACCGGGAATTGGGCACAAAATGAACCGAAACCGAAATGACAAAAGCAACAGCCACACTAACACTAACAATGAACAACAATAACAATGACAATGCCAGCTGACGGGTAAAAACTTCGATACCCTCAGCTCCTCCTCTTGAGATTTAACAATCGCATCGACATTTCAATAAGACGGTTGTGCAGTAGGGAGCTCAGAGAGAGACAGAGATAGGGAGTGGGCGAGACAGCTGAGGCAAGTGCATATAAAATTTTATAGGCCCACAGCCAAAAACTAATATCAAGTACATATATTGTTTGAATCACAATTTTTGAGGGGAATGCACGACTAATGATAATATTTAGAAAAAACAGAAATTGTATAAAATTAATTTAGAATTTACAAATCGAGTTTATTAATACAAACGGTAGCAAATTTAATATCAAGTACAAGATTTTAAACTTATAACTTAAAAAATACTAAATGCATGAACACTTATTTTTAAAGCAAAGGGTATCTACTCTATTCTTATACCATCCTTTAGTCTAAAGACTTCTCAGCAATAGCCTTTAATGCGCTTAAAAGTGATACGGCTCACGAATCAGCAAAACTAACAACAATGTGGCAAGTAATCATTAATATGTTTAACACTTTGTGTCTAAGCTTTCAAAAGGCCCATCGAGCCAGAAGTTAGTCTAAGTCTCTGCCTCTCCCAGGTGTCCCGAACAGCAGCAGCAGGTTAAAGGTGAGACACGGACATGTGTTAACTAAGACTCTAAGCAAACGAATATACACTTGTAATCGGCTTTCAGAAGTAAGACATTGAGTTGAACAAAGGCCGACCCACTTCAGTTTTTCAATAGGGCTTGTGCTTAAGACTATGCTCTGTACATTATACCCTATTCTATATCTATATATAGGCCAAGGAAACTTAACCTTTAAGCCAATTGACCCAATAAATGTGGTTGTTTTTCTTCATGCGAAAACAAAAGTGTGACTTAGCCAGAGGCATTCATCGCAACGATTCTGAGAACATAACAAATCACTAATTGAATAACTGACTATCGGTTTGAATGTGGCCAAACACTTTGTATCTATATCTCCTCTTGGCTTTAAAGCAATTTACAAAAGGGCGATTGGCAATCGACAAACGGGCAACTGGCAATTGGCAACACAGCAAATAAATCAATTGAAAACCACTTAAATTTCACTTTCGTCGAAGCAAAAACATCTCGCAAATCAAAGAAAATGGCTGTGAAAAGAAAAATAAATTAATGGCGTTTCGCAATAAATCGAACTCGAAGTGCCTCTTTGAATTAATTCCACTGAATAAAAAAGCCAACAAACTGCTTACACTCGCTAATGCTCGTTTATTGTGTCAACTGCAGCAGCTTTTAACTTTGCAACCGCCGACATTTTACTCAGAATTTGACACTAAGCTGAAGCTACTCACCAACACACCCATAATTTGTATAGGTATTCAAAGGATACTCACAGAACACCCTTACTGGTAGACTACTAATTTGTACTCAAGGATGTTTGACAGTTTCCCCCGCTGTGATTTCATTGAATTAGGAATCAAGATAATTAAACAAACCTCAGGCACTTAGCTGCGGTTTGGGGGCCGAGAATTTGTCTACAAATGAGTGAAAGCACCTTGCAAAGGTGTTA
Source organism: Drosophila albomicans (assembly GCF_009650485.2). Taxonomy (NCBI): domain Eukaryota; kingdom Metazoa; phylum Arthropoda; class Insecta; order Diptera; family Drosophilidae; genus Drosophila; species Drosophila albomicans. The sequence continues at coordinate 37,359,160 of NC_047629.2, read as the reverse complement.
AATCAAAACGAACTGCCAAAGCCAAGAAAATAAACACACTAATAAAACACTTTTCGGTCAGCAGAGTGAAAAGCTCTTGGCCCAGAGCGACCATTATGTCCGGTGATTGACGGCGTCCGTCTGTGAGTAAGTGAATCCATGCGAGAGTGTGTGAATGAATTTCTATGTTGATGTTGTTGCTCAGATTGCAGAGAGGTGGATAGAAGACTTCTTTCTTTCGTACAGAGCTGTTGGTAAACAGACTCTCGAGTCAGCATCCGGTAGCTGAGAGCAATGAAGACCAGTCGAGTCTGGCATATAAATGGCTTGGAAGAGGTAGCATATAAATAAAGCCATATTAATATATGTACCGAGTGTTTACACGCATATGTAAAAATCAATTTTGTTTTTCCTTTTTTGCTGTCTCTCAATGAAAGCGTCGCTTTCGGTGTGAAAAGGTGTGCCTCAGAGACTCAGAGACTTTTCTTTTCGGCAATTCTGTGTATTTTGGTCTGTCCCTTGAACTGGTCGTTTGGTTCAAGAAACTTTGAGTTCAAGTTCGCGATAAACAAAAAACGACAAAAAATCGTTAAGCTCTAAGGCTAAGAAGTGAGTGTCGACTGCAGTCGAGTATCTCAACTCGATGTGTGAATCCTCTGCGAGTTGCTTTTATTTAATTCAATTAAATTCAGTGGCACAATTTGCTGTCTATTGGGAGCATGTTTAATAAGTAATTTAACCAATTGATTTATGTGTTTTATGGCAAAATCATTATACATAATAAATATCTAAAACAGGCATATCATTTTAATTAAACCAATTTGTTTTCTACAATGTCAAAAAGCAAAATTCGAAAATTTGCAAATTCATAAATAATCTGGATAATTGACCCAAATATATTTATAGCTATATTCAGAAATAGATAGATTATGAAAATAAATGGTTGGGCATATTAAATTTCCATTCTGACAGCTTCATTCAATCGATGGCATGCGCCCAAAAGTATGTTACGAATAAAACAAGAGCATTTGACGGCCATTTGCTTGGCACAATAAATACACAAAAATGTGAAAGGGTTAAGAAACCCATTCGTCACCTGACAAAACAGCAAGCCGCAGGCGTTTTTCCCGGTGACTGGCAATGTCTACAGGTGCCACAAACAAAGCCGAAAGAGAGAGAGAAAAACACGCTGTGCGGTGCTGGCTGCTTCATGCTGCTTCAACTCGATGTTTATGTTGTTCACTGGCGAGTCGTACACGATGTTGTTGTTAATATTGTTGTTGCTGTTGTTGTTAAACTTGAGGCTTTGCTCAAACAGCTTGTTGTTTATGTTTCTGTTCCTTTTAGACATAGCGAGCTACACACACACACAGATAGAGAGAGAGAAGGAAAGTTAGATAAACAGCTGCAAGGTTAGCGGTTTGTCAAAGGGCTGAGGTTTCTCTTACATATGCGGATCACACTGCTCAGCCATAAATTGTGGCTAAGCTGAGTATACCCCAAGAGCCTGAGCAGTCACTGCAATACTCATTTAGTGCCATTTACACAGCCAACCAAGCATTGTCCTAGCCATTCAGCCAGCCAGATGTTGGCACTCCAAACAAACCAAGAGAGAGAGCGGAATTCAGCTGTACTCGAACATAAACATAATGTAAGCACTGCGTTTTTGGGGCCATATTTCGGCGGAAACATTTTGATTAGCACCTCCAGGGCAATTAGTACAGCTCATAAATAAACCAAAAGCGAAATGTAAAACCACATACAAAATACAACACACACAATACGCAATAATATATTTAATACTGTGATTTAATTAATGGAATGCCTGGCCCTGCAGCTGTCTCTGCGGCTGTCCTGCGATTTTGCGACCCTGATTTATGGACATTGCTTAATTATTAAGAAGTTATGCAGAATTTAAACATTTATTGCAAACAAAACGGCGACAACGTGACGCATACAAAGTAGTCTGAGTCCAAGACAAGAATAGCTGGCGAGACACGCCCTCAAAAAACACAGAAAAGAAACACGCCCAATTCGGGAGCAGCTTACGCCTTGGACATTGGCTGGCATTGGTTTTGGTTTTGGTTTCGGTAAAGGTTTTATGAGTTTACGACCGAGTGAGAGAGAGTATTTGGACAAGTGTAGGCCCCCATCAAAAACATTGGAGCATTTTATTAGCCTGGCCTGGTCATAAATATTTTATGCGTTATAAAAATGTAGGCAATGCCAGCCAAGAAGAAAAGTAGCTTTGTCGATGGCTTTGCTTGTTGGCCGCCTGCTTGGTTAAAGCCACTTGTGGTAATTAGTGGCATTTAGTTAAAAAGCTAATAAATACATTGTGGCTGTCTGCAACAGACTGCAACATTGGGTAGGCGTGATTTATGCCCGGTCCACTCATTTAATGTCAAAGACAATGCTAATTGCTAATTAAATACATCAAGAGTAAATATCCTCAACATCCTCGTTACGTACGCCCAACTACGTAAGCTTTGCTCCAGGGCTGTTCAAATACAAAACAAGTGACAACACATTTTGCCAAAAACCCAAAAGGAATAACATACAGATATGGCAAGCAACAACGTTTAATATGTGAGTGTAGCAACTTTTTTGTTGTTGAGGTTGTGGTACGTCGAATGTGGAATTAAAACAAATAAAAATCCAACAAATGCCATACAGTAACTTTTTGCAGAGGGCAACGTGACTTGTTTGCCAAAAATTTCTTGAACTTTTGAACTTTTTTCTCCTTCTCCACCTCGTCTGTGTCCTTTAGATTTATCCTTAATGAAAATTATTTAAATAACTCGACAAAGAGTACGCTCGTTGTCAGCCAGTTCCAAGAAACAGCACCTGCTTGATAATATTACCATCCATTTAAAGAGTGGACTAAGTTAGGGACTCTGAGAGAGGGAGGACTAGATGAAATGAAGGCAGAGCATAGAGCAATAATAATGGAAATAATTCACACCTTGAGGACAGGGGAAATTAAGATGCCAACACCACACACAACTAGAAGCATTAACTGCCAGACAATGCAATGCAAATTGTTATTACACTTTTAGCACAAAGGAAGAACAGAAGTGAAAGCAGATCTGGTCACAGTTTTCTCTCGTACTTTCTCTCCCTCCCGCCAAAGGCAATTAATTTACATTATTTTTATAACAAATTGCACAAGGGAGCACTCGACCGTTGGCCTAACATCTGCACACACGGCGTATGGGCAATGTTTGCAATTTGGTTGGCGTTTCGAAATGAAATGAAGGACCGTGGTTTTTCGGACACGCCTTAAGTGCCACTTGGAAGCGTCTTCATTTACGGCAGACGATTAAATTAAATTAAATTAAGCAAACAGCCCGAAAAACCAGCAACAAAAATGCCACACAGTTTGTTAATGTTATTTTCATGCTGATGTTGAATTTTGTGGTCGTTGTTTTCTCTGATATGAATAGAGCAGCACTTGCGATGCATTCGACTTATTTTGACGTGTCAACTGGTAATTAGCTTCGAGTAGATGTGCCATAAAAAAAGTGTGCATTATTTATGCCTTACATAAATCCTTTCGCTAGTAACATTTCCGTTTATACAATCACTTACATACATATATACAACTTGCTTCATTAACACATCAACAAGCTCCACTGAAACCCCCTAACTAAATAAATAAGAGGCTTTAATGAATCTAAATGAACATTTTACCTTTTGGGACTTACATAAATCACAAAAGACTGTTAGAAACACCATGCAAGCTGCAGTTCAACATTCAACAGCTCTCATTGTCTTGCTATAATCCGCGTCATTTGCTGATATTTATATTACTTGCAAGAAATAAATATAATATTTGTGTCAGGAGTTTAATTAAGCAGTCAACAAACAATGTTGTTTAGGGTATATGCAAAAATGCAATCATCAAGCTGCCAAAAGTCTTTACAAATATGCACTCTAATTTGAATTTTCATGAAACCTAAGCATTTAACATTTCAAAACCAAATCCAAAACTGACAGCGAGATTGTTTATTGGCAGTACGAAATGTAAATTATTTTGCTTTGTAAGAGTTTTTAAATTGCCAAAGTTGCATTACAAAAATTACCAAAAAAGGCAAATGTATCTTAAAGATGTGCATATTTTTTGTGAGAGCTCGAAATTGAGGAAGCTCTGCGCCAAATGAAAAGATAAATAAGAAGTGTAAGCAGGCGTAGAAAAGCAGCAGCAAATACTCGTATAATTCCTGCTTATGAATGCATATATACATATATATAACAGCGAGTTCACATCTGATGAGGAAATGCGTGGCGAGAATTGTGTCAGCATCTTGCTAATTTGCCGTAACTTTTGGCTAATGCCAGCTATAACTTTTTCATTTCACGTCCCATGCGAGCTAGAGACAGACAAAATATTTAAGCTTTGAAAAGTACAGAAAAACTCTGACAATTTTCATCTCTCCCTATTTCTTTAGCCAACGCCTGTTGCCGAGTTCTTCGTCATCGTCTTCGCTGTGTCTTTGCATCGTGGCTGGCGGTTGAAGTATTTTATTGTATACACGTGACGGACCAAATATTGCAATTGTCACAGTCTTTGAATTTTTGTTCATTGACGCTCCCCGAAGGCAGCCGCGACTTGGATGGCAGGAGACATTTAAACGGAAACTTTCGATTTGCAGCTTCATTAAAAATGTTTAGTGCTTTATTCCCGAGGCCAGTCGCGAAAGTCTTGTCATATATACACAGAGGAGCTCGTGGAGCGTCCTGCTGTGTATATAAATGCTTAGTAAATAATTTAGAAGTCCTTGTTAGAGGCCATGCTTAAAGCCTGGCAAACAAACTACGCTTGCTCACTTTATGAGCCAAAAAACCAGCAGCAGTAACAGCACTCGAAGCATACCTCGTGAGCTACATTTTTCTCCTTGTCGACCCAAATTCCAAGACAGGACATGGTGCCTGGACCCCGCCAATGTTGTGATACAAAAGGTTAGAGAGCAAACGCGACTTTTCTTCAGCTTCAGCTACAGCTACAGCTTCGATGATGATGATGACGATGATGCGGCAGTAAATATGGGCGCGTTTATGGACAACCACTTGAGTGGACAGGGAGCAAAATCAGAAGTGGATGGAGAGCTTTTCCTACTCGGCACATGCGAGTGCACGTATACACAGAAACCCACACACACACAGATAGACTGGCGCATGTAGTGCGTTGAGTTTACAGACCAGAGATACACGCGCAGTATTTATGCGATAAACGCGTGTCAAATATAATTTTAGAAACATAATGCCACGAGTGGGAAAGCAACTGCGAACCAACAGTACGAATATAAAATCCTGCACGAGGCTAGCACAAGGATCAGCTATGTAAAGTTTCCTTCCCCCATGTTTGGTCGAGCGCAAGGGCGACACCGTCGTTTTAAGGCATCTCAGAGACTTCTATTTGGGTAGCAGAGTCTCCATCTCCGTATTCATTCCCGATGGGTTGAGGGTACATAAATTCTTGTTAAAAAAGAATTTGTTTATTTGCCTTCACGCGAATGTTTACGCTATTTCATTTTCGTTTGGTTTTTTTTAAAGCGATTGTCTATCGGCTCTTTTATTTAGCATTCGCGTTTAGTCAACTCACCGAAAACGACTGTTAAAATATTGCAGTGTCAGCGTTGTGCAATTATTCAAAACTTTGTTGGGTTTCACGCAAGTTTCTGGCCAATTCATTGCCCACATTTGCACTTGCAACTTTGCAGACTGTCCGTCGCCAGCAGTTAAAACATTGTGCCAATGTTAGTTTACTGCAAGCTAATGACATTCGGCTCCCCACAGTTCCCTAGATCCCTAAGGTAACCAAAACCTAGTTCATGTTATCGTCTGCGTTGCTGCTGCTGCTGTTGGTGCGTGATAATTTCATGCAATTGCGACCACATTAACGTTTCCGCAATGGCATTTGATTTAGGACTATAATGTGTGGCCTGGAATTTGTAATTATGCCCGCGTCGTGCTGACAGCTTAATGTGTGTCGGTAGCCTTTACGACCCGCACGTGTTTTGGCGGATCCGTGTGATTTATGCCCACGCCTAAAAGTAGGCAGCACTTTTTCTGCGTGCTCTCAATTTTTAATTACCGCGTCGAACACATAACTGAATTATTGATACAGGTCAGACTCTCGATGCGGGGCCAAAACAGTTGCACTTTTGCTCGTCGATTCATTTGTCAAGTCCTCTCAACCTCTTGATCAGTCGTGCGAGACAGCCCCAGCATTCAATTGACAATGTTTCGGCTGCCGCTACTGCTGCTGCTGCTGTTCGAGTGGCAATTCAACAATTTCGATAAGAATACGAAATCGAGAAGTAGTCTTCTACTTGAAAAGCTCACCAGAGAAAGTACTTTGCTCTTAAATTGTCTAATTGGATTAAGTTTTATGATCAAATTTTAAATCCCCAATCAAAACTGACTTTGCCGCTGCAAACTCGCGAAGTCGAAACAAAAAGGCTTATGACACTGGATTAATTCAAGAATGGAGGACTATAAATGAGTGTAAGGCAATTGCGTCGCAGTTTTATGAAAATTACGATGCGTGGCAAATTTGTACTTTCGGCATTAACAAGTATTTGAGAGCGGCTTATCAAACAATTTTGTCACAATAAAAAGATTAAAAATCAACAAAAATAGACAATTTAAGGACATCTTCAAGAGCTAAGCGGCTTTCTAATAGCCAAAATATTTATGTGCCGATGCCAAGGGAATAACTCAAACCCCAAAGTCTCCGGAGTGTCTCAGTGCGATTTACGAGTATGAAAGCGCAATTAGCCAATCCGCCCAAAGCAGCAGCAACAGCACTTTCTTCAACTGAACCCAAGTAAGTAATTTCCTCCGTCTGTAACTGCCACTGCGATACTCGACAACTTTTCCCATATAATTTTAATGAAATCCTCCTCTCATGTGCTCGAGGCACATATGTGTTGTTCGTAAAACGGATGTGGGAACGGCTGTGTGTGTGTGAGTGTGTGGCACAACAACAAAGTCATTCGGTCATAGACATGTGTACAACACGTTTAAATTAAGCAGCAAGAACAATTCGATGCGATTTACGAGGCAGAAGGAGAACAGCAATTGCCTTAGCGTGAAATAAATACAACAGCAACAATAAAGAGTTTTCCACGCACTCACACACTTGAGCAGCTGAAATTGGGCTGAAATTCGACAAACTTATTTGAAATTGAAAGGATTGATCCACCACGTTGTATTTTTCCATGGAATCAATCTCTTCAATTTATCGCTAGTGTGGAGCCAGTTTGACTTTGTTCTTCAAGTTTCACTAGCAACACAATGATATTTTCTTGGTTACTTTGCTCAGATAGAGGGTTTTATCGCTGTCAAGTGTAGTGACAATGCGAAACGACAACCAGACAAAGAGTGTAAGCGGGAGTAAGCAACTTAGAGTTGGGCAATCAAATAACAAAGTTCAGCCTGTCTCTTGCTTTGTGGTTGGCAGAACTTTAACAGTACAAAAGCGGCGACAAATATATCACGTATAGTGTTTAAACGGCTGCCAAAGTGTTTTGTTCTGCCGAACATGATGATGATGGCCTGAAATGGGCTGATGTCCTGATGGGCTGATGCGTCGTTGCCTTTACAGCATCCGCTGCCAAACACTTTCGACACGCACGAGTTCACTTCGCGTTGGCCTCCATCTCTAACAAAAACTTAATTGATTTAACCAACGACCGCTCGCATGTGAAACTTAGTCCATTACACGCTTTGGCACACACACACCGACTCACGCACACACACACACACACGCACTCTTATACACAATAATAAAGCTTCTGCTTTGCGTAGGTGTATCCGAATTTATTAGTGCTGCATACTTTGAGGCGCACATACTAAGTACAAGTTTCATGTTTATGCATATGCATGTGAGTTAATTCAAGCGCGTCTTAACATTCTACACACTCGCTGTTAATTGCCTCTCAACGCAATGTCGGCAATTTTTCACCGTCACCCGCAATGCGAGCCAAGTTATATTACGTATACGCAATGTTGAAGTTGCTTCGACGACAAAATTCAATCAAAAGAAAATACATAGCCATGCGTGTGTGTGTGTGTGTACAAGAAGAAGAAGAGAAAATTGGTAAACAATAAACGTAGTAAACAAACAAAGTTATCAGCTCCGAAAGGAAATTGACACTAGGTGCAAGAAACTGAAAACTGGTCAAGCGTCTGCCCTAAAACGAGTCTTGACCCCCAGAACAAAAAACAAACAATGTTTGTCTCCTCTTGGTAACAATGCGCTTACACATTAAATATTTATTTATGTGTAAGGGAGAAAATCTCACAGACAACCTGAAGATTACTGACCAAATTGAAAGCAATATTATTAATTAAAATGTGGTATATTTTACTCTACATTAAATTGCATTAATTTATATTTACTGTCAATTACAATCGCTCACATTAATTATACAATTTAAATGTAATTTTCTGCAGCTCTCAGCCACAAACTCTCAGAGGGTTTACGAGCTGATTAAAGTGTCAGACGAGAATTGCATTTATTTACAATAGGCTTTGACATTAATGCTCTGAAATCCGGCCAATGAAATGATAATACACTGCGACTGACTCATTCAGTTGGATAAACACGAAAAAGAAAATAATTCGTAGAATGGAAAAGAAAATTCAACAAGTAAGCTTGAGGGCCGTTTCTTACCATACTAATATATGTGCTGTAAAATGGATGATTTAAGGGATCATGATATAATTCCATCTTCCTTTTCGGACATCCCTTTCCTTTAACTGAAAGTCAGACACGGCTAACTAAGTAAAAGGTATCGGTCTTCAGTCAAGCTTGTTAAATCCACCGACTCCAGACAACGGCATAAAGTTTATTGAACCGGAAACGTAGCAGCAATTAAAAAATGAAACTAAATTACTTTGTAATAAATTGAATTGAGAGTTTACGACTCGTAACCAAACCGAACAGGACTATCATGCCCATTCAATCGAAAGCGGCCAGCAGCAGAGCAGTTAAAAGCGAAATGAAGAAATTAATATGCCGACTGGCAAACAGGAAAATCCCAAGCATTGGGCCACAAAATGTTCCTTTAGGTCGTGGTCGACATTATTTCAATTACACGCCAATGCAATCGAAAGAGGAAAACGTGAGACGTGAGCTGCCTGAAAGTCGACAATATCAACGAGTTGTTGCGCCCCCGAAAGTGAGATTAGACAAAGGTCATTTGTAATCGGAACATGCAATGAAAGTCAAAACAATTACTCAAATAAATGCCAAACAAAAAAAGAAATTCAACTCTGTATAACATTTAATGCTTCTCGCGTGCGTTTGGGATTCGGTTTGCGTGTGAAGTGTAGAGAGAGAGAGAGAGAGAGAGAGAGAGAGAGAGAGAGAGAGAGAGAGAGAGAGAGAGAGAGAGAGAGAGAGAGAGAGAGAGAGAGAGAGAGAGAGAGAGAGAGAGAGAGAGAGAGAGGGATTCGGTCAGCCTATATAAATATAAATACAAATATAAATACAAATACATTTATAGTACAAACTAGAATAATGGTAAAAATCTTGTGCTCATTTCAACTACGAAGTGAGTTTTGGCCAACAGTATATATAAATAGAACCAAGCATAAATTGGGTACATAAAAAAAAGACACGAATCCTGCTGACTACGAATAGAATGTGAGAACGCTCGTCTGGTTGCCTCTCACAAAGAGGAATGGCGGCATATCTCGACTGAGACTCTCCAGCCAGGCCATGTACAATGGAGCTGAGACGATATTTTTGCGGGGCATCGGCAGCGTCATCACGACCAGATCCGACTTCATGGACTGCTCGTGAAGGTATTCCCGCAGACGCAAATACCGATTCGTTTTGTCCACCACAGCGAGCAGATCATCCTCGCTAATAAGAGCTAAAGAGTAAAAAAGAAAATAATAATGAAATAAATAAATAAATTTATTTTCTTGAATTAGTTTAGTTGTCGCACCTTCATCGTCATTGAGCGTCGCCTTGCTTCCATTCTCCTTGTCGACCACCACAAAGTCCTTGATCAGCTCATTGAAGAACTGCGTAGATGACTCCTGCGGCTTCTTGGTAATGTCCGGTATCAGCGTCAAGTCCGAGTAATCAATGCGGAACTTTGACAGCAAACTCGCCATCGAACGCTGCTCGAACTCCAACTCCGCTTTCTTGTTGGCCAACGCATAGACTCTGTGGATTTAGATAGAAGTAGGCCAATATGCATCAGGTTGAATCCAATTTAAACTTGCTCAACACAAGAAGTCGAATTACTCGCATCACTTGCCCTGCCACTGACTACTATACTTAACGCTTCGCTGCATCCTTTGGCTGGTTATGTCTAAGGAAATCATTCCGTCAGTCAGCTGTCGGTCCATTGCCTTTCACATGAAATCAACACACACAACACACAGCACACAACATCTGGTTGGGAAGCGTTGAAGCTGGCTTACTCTTATACTAAATTCAAATTCAATTCCTACTAAATAAAGCGGCTAAGGCACATTATGCTGCAGAAGTCTGAGTCTCTGTTTACGCACCTCTGGGATGCTGTGGCTTGTTTTTGTGTTCCCTCACTTCTTTCCCACACTTTTGTACTCACCTCAATTTGCATGATTGCCAGGTGCGCCGCGTACTTATGATGTAAGGCAAGAGCAAGGTGAGGCCACCGTCGTCGTATAACCACCAGACATCGATGATGGCATGGCTGCGTTTACGCGTAAATTGCGTCAAGTCAGCCAGCACGTCCTTGGGCAACTCGACGCCGCCAGGACCTCTATAGAGCGAGACTGGATCATCGTGTTTCTGCTTCGATTTCCTGATTGTATTCGGCTGCGGCAAATTAAATTCATTCTATATTTTATTATTCTGCCCGATCAAGTGCTTCAAGGCATCTCACCTGTTCGAAGGGAGTTTTTACATCGAGTGGATCGGGCATGCCCGAGACATCCTTCGTCTGATTGCCGGCAATAAAGGATAAGTCACTGGTGCTAGAAGCTGTACACACAATAACGACACATAAGTAAATATACACATAAGTAATTGGTCCTATAATCTTTTGATTCACATTCAAAAGTCATGCTATAAAACTATTAAATTAAGACATGCTTCTTACCCATGCGTTGCTCTCATAATTATTTCATTAAACACAATAAATATGAACGAAATTCTAACCCCTTTTTTGTTGCCCATTTACACACTCATTCTCAAATATTTTCGGGGCAAATGTAGTATGCAAAACATTGGGAACCCAAAAAACATGCACGTGCTGTGCCTCGTCCTGCTGCTTGAGGAAATCGTGGCCAATGTTACAACATACAACTTGGACAAGGTCTTTTCGGGGACATTGCATAAATTTAAATTCAAATTTACGAGCGTTTATTAATTTGGGCACACACACAAATTGGCCAAAAGGTTCTTGCCACATCTGTCGAACAAACCCAAAAGCATCCTCAATGCTCCTCAATCCTCTCAGTCCCATTGTCACTGCTTGAGTTGAGACCTTAGAAGTTCACACTTCAGTTCGAGTTGACAGTTAGTTTTGGAATTAGTTTCATGCGAGCGAGGAGATTAATTCGCTGGCCTAATCAGAACCCAGCATTAAGGTAATTCATGCAAAGAGTGCAGAGAGTTAAGAAGAGGGGAAGATGAAGGATTGGTCTGCTCAATATTCGTACATATCGTATATAGTATTTACCTACTGGCAGAGGTAACCCTATAACAATCAAGTATGTAGCTTAAGACACGCAAAATAGATCTTACACTCAAATTCAACAGCTGGCCAAGAGCGTATTCTGCGCAGGCCTTGCTGGAAACGCACTAAGAGAAACAAGAACAAACTATAAATAAACGTATTCCGATGGCACAAATTTTCATATATTTTTTATATTACATATTCTTGTGATTCACAGACTAAAAATTAATTTAGTTTGGCTTGAAAATATTTCATTAATTTTCACAAAATACATTCATTTTTTAAGGATACAAATTTCTTCGAGATTAATTAAAACAAAAACAGAACTGTAATCAGTAATCAGAAAAGTTGAATGATGAATCATATACGTTAGACCTATAAAATGTAAAACAAATTTATATTTTCTGAAATATGTGAAAATTAGTGCCAATGAGAACCGACCAACAAAAGTAACAGCAAAAGAGAAATGCACAAGAATACACAGAAGTGTGAAATCATTTCTTATTATAGTGTGATCAGTAATGAGTAATCACTTATCACTTAACTAAAATCATGCTACTTACATTTGGCTAACTTCAGGCCCTTCTCATTGCGGCCCGTGTTGTTGGCGGCATCTTTAAGTGTCGATTGAAAGATTGAGTTTTGTGCAAGGTTAATTTGTAGGTAGTGTCAAGTGATTTGTTTTGTTTTGTTTTGATTGTGCACAAGTGCGATTTGTTGAAGGACATGCAAAAATATTTGACAAAAGAAGATTAATCAGTTAGCTAAAGCTTGACTGGCCTCAGCTGCGTTCAACCCAAATTTAAACCCCAACTCACCTTGCGATACATTGCGACTTAGCGAGTCGACACTGCCACTGAGTGGATTCCGGGCATTGTGCTCCGTTGCCTGCAAGTCACCAGAGCTCTCGTTGGGTTGCAGCGTGCGTGGCACTTCCAGATTGTAGTTGGCTGTCGTCCAACCACCCTCCGGTGAACCCAGCAGTTGAGAACAGTCCAAGCCTTGGGGCACACGCAATATGGCCACAGACAGATACATGTCCAAAGCCTGTCAGAGAAGAGAGAAGAGAAGCATAAGCTTTGTTTGCTTCCACAGTCAGCTCGTCATGTCACTCACCTTGTGCATGACATTGAAATATTGCACGAGCTCCTTGCGGTCACAGGTTTGCCAGTCCGTCTTGTAACCCATTAGTATAATATTCGGCTTCAGCTTGCCAATGCCTGTGGCCTGCATCAACGCCCTCGTGCCCGACTCAAAGTCCTCACCATCAACCAATGCGTAGAAACCCTTAACACGATGCTTTCTGAACCAGTTGGAGGCACGATCCTTTAGATAGTTGCGATACTTCTGCGAGCCAGATCCGCGCAGCACATGACCACAAACTAATAGTGATAGATTCTTGGTCAGCATGTAGGCAAAGTCAACCAGCACAGGTCGTGCATTGGGCAGCCCAGAGAGCACTAATATCTGGGGACGATAGTTCTTGACGTGATCCTCTACATTGTTAAGCTGCTGCACCGACATCAGCGCATTCTTGTAGGTCTGCGCCTGTGTGGTGGAGCCCCAGTTGACGTCGGGCTTGCGATAGGCGACAATTAAGTACAATGCCAGCACCACACAGAACGTGATAAGCGCTGTGGCCCAGGAAATCAGGAACATCACAGCCACACAGAGCACGGCGCCCAGCAGACTCAGCCACATGTTGTAATACTATAAACAAGAAAGGGAAGTTAGTGGCAAAATATTATAGAAGGCAAAGTTGTATCTTACCTTAAAGGTGGGTCGCCAGCCAACAGGTTTAGCCAAGCTGGCGTGGAATGTGCTGAAGTTGATCAACATGTAGGCAGCCAAAAAGAAGTTCGAGATGAGCGGCGCAATCAGGTTGAGCCTGCCTATGAGTATGAAGCTGGCAACAGATAATATATATGGTATACATTATATATTGTTTATATAAGATCAATATTACAATATAATACTTATAATTGTTGGTTTTGGTTTTTTTTTTGTTTTGTTAAAGAAACCGTTTACATTGAATTTATGTGAATACATAAAATATTTTGTTAATAATTGTTGTTGAAAATATAAAAACAATTATAATACAAATTTAGTTTATTATAGTAAAGAAACAATTAAGAATTACAACTCTTGTTCAATTGTTCAATGATTGGCAAACATTTAAAATCAATCAAAACAATTTGAAAATATGCAATTGTCGCCGATTTCAGTCGATTGCAATTGTGTACATAGTACAATATTTTGTCTTTGTGTAGTAATAAGCAATATTTTTATTACAAGGACAAGCACAAAATTAAAAATGCAAATTCGTTCAATTTAGTATTCTTCTAATCAGAAAATCTTATTAAAACCACAGCCAATTAGTGCAGTATTTAACTAACAGTATCAGTAATGACTTGAAAGCTATTAACACTTACGCTGTGGCAATGACAAAGGTCAAGATGTAGCCCCGTACTGGCTCATTGTTCTTGCCGTAGCCTTTGGCGAACCACACAATCTTGGGATATAGCTCGTCCTTGCATAGAGCCTGGAAGTAATTACGTCTCATCAGAATTATCATACAGTACCTTTCGCACTCCTTAACCCACCTGAAACACCTTTGGAGCCGAGACCAAGCTGGCCAATGCCGAGGAGAGCGTGGCGGCAAAACAACCCGCATAGATGAGGGGCCCAAAGCCAGAAACCAACTCAATTACCTGGAATGAATTCTGCAGTCCATAGTCGCACTTGACTGAGTTGACGCAACTTAATTAGTGTCCACAAACGCAAGTGTTTCCCTTTCGCATACCACACACACACACTTACCCTCTGAACAGTTGAGCAGAAACGCATAGGAACCGTTGGCAATGTCCGTCAAATTGCCAGTGGCATCTCGGGCCACGGTGCTGCCGCAGACGACAACCATCAGCAGATAAGTGCCGGTGGTGATGACTATGGCCAAGATGGTGCCCTTGGGTATGGACTTTTGTGGATCCTACAGCGAAGCAAAAGCGAATCGTAATGGCACATTGTCAGCACCAAAAAGACTCTTACTCACCTTCAAGTCACCAGAAATGTTGGCACCCGCCAGAATGCCAGTAGCAGCTGGGAAGAATATGGCAAACACTGAGAAGAAATCATTGTCGTCCCGATAGTCCGCAAATAGATTCGTTTGGAGTAGCGTAGCTGCGAACAATTTGATTAAAAACCTGCAACGAATGGAAGCCAATTCGACGCAAAGACTCACCATTGTAGCCTAAGAAACCTTTGGCCTCTTCCTCTGTGCTCTTGGGTCCAATGAAACTGCCAACAAGAAAGTCCGCAATGGCAGCCAACAAAATGACAAGTAGTCCGATTTGTGCCTAAGCAACAACAAAAAAAAAAAGAACACCTTTCTAAATTGAGTGAAATTGTTAAAATTAATCATACGCACCTTTGCCTCCCATTCCATGCCCACCACAACGATGATGAGCAGCAGCAGAATTGTGATGCTGCCCACAATGCGCACGTCCGTGAGACCAGCATCGACAATATACCAACCCATGCTCGACATCATGGCCTGCATGGACTCACAGAAACCAACCACATACATGGCACAGGCGACTACATTTGCCAGCGAGAAAATCAGGCCAATGGAGCCACCGAATTCGGGGCCAAGCGAGCGGGATATCATGTAGTAAGTGCCACCTACAACATGATGAGGCATTAAAAAATATGCACACAAAAAATGAGAAGCAGTGTCTCACCTCCTTTAATGACGCCATTGGTGCTTATCGCTGACATTGACAGCGCCGTGATAGTCGTGACAGCAGTCGTTGTCAGTATTAATATAAAACCCTCGATGATGCCGGCCTGGCCGACCACCCAGCTGAGGCGGAGAAAGAGCATCACTCCCCATATGTTGAGCAGGCATCGAATGAGCACACCTTTGATCCAACCGAATTTAAGCATACCATTCATATTGCCCGCCTCCAAATCCTGATTGCGCTGTAAGCTGTGCGTGTTCTGTGCGTGAAGAGTGAAGAGCAAAAGTCAAACATGATTCACGCTGAGTGCTGTGCAATTTTCAATAAAGCTGTCTAGCGTTGATAAATGATGCGCCACCCATAAATGGGGCAACTCACTCCACTACTTGCAGCCAGCTATTTTTAAAGTCTCTGACTTTAATTTGCCATCAAATAAAAAAGCCAGATCAGCTGGCCCTACAACATGTCACAGTTAAGCTCGTTGCGAGCTTGCTCAGCAAATTAATCATACGCCACCGCAAAAATAACTTTTATGGTGCGTCGAAAATAAAAAAAAAAAAAACAGGACGTTTTTACCCTGACATGTCATAGATATAAAACGGAAACTTGTAACAACAATAGCTAAAAGAATTGTGTCATTCTCTCTCGCGTTTATTGACGCATTTATTACACCCTGTAGAGCTTAAGAATGGGTAGATTAACTGCTCCTACTGCTAGCTTTTTAGCTATTTACAGTATTTCTACGATTTATACACTCCCCATTCCTGTCAAGTTCACTTCAGTTTGTCACAAAATAAAAATAAAAAGCCGCAAAACACAATTTTCAAAATGGAAAATCAATTAGTGACAATTGATTGTGTTACAAATTGTATTTGCAACGCCTCACGCCCACTCGCAAATGGAAGCGCTTGTGAGTGTGTGGGGAGGAAAACTCAAAGTGAGAAAAGTCAATTGAAAAGTCAGTGGCCGCTATCGAAAAGTGACTGAAGCGTGGGTGTAAAGGTCGCGGCCCTCTGCAGCAAAACAGCGATTGAGCACTGACAATGAATACGGTAAAAGTTTTTGAAAGTGCAATTAAAATCACGACAGCTGCACTTGATTATATGTCGCTGCCGTTGTCGTTGTTGTCGGGTACGTATGTTTATTAGCGGGCATTTTACACAGTTTCCTTAGGAACAGCAGCAGAACAAAGCAGAGGAGCTCGACAACTGCAGCTGACGCTATGCTAATGACCTCAGCTCTGGGCCATGATTGACTGCTGACAGTCGCAGTCTCAGTTTGTGAGAACGGTTCGACGACGTTGAAAATTGCTTTTGCACAGCACAGAAAAATTGTGCTGCTGCATATCTGCTTTCGTCAACAAATATTATCTTTGCCTGGCATTAACTTTAATTAAAACTTAAGGCCACTTACCTTGCCCACAAGCGTTGCATTATGCAGCTCGTCAAGCGTTGGTCGATAGGCCGCCTGTATGGACATCATGTTGCGATAGTTATCGAGGCGTGGCAACGCCTCACGCGTAAAGTGCCTACAGCACAGATTATACGATTAATCTTTAAGAAATTAATTTACCAACTGCCTGTGACTCACCTAAAGCTTTTGCCATACTTTGTGTCGTATTCATTCTCGAGAAGTTCGCGATCCTCCTGAGAGTCATTTGAATCGGACTCCTCATTTTGGGGTTCCACTTGAAAGCGTGTCGTTGTCTGCAGATCCTTGAAGCGTGACGGCTTATCCTTGTCCCGAAAACTGCTTTTGATGGACTGCCTATAAAATGTGAAAGAGAGCAGAAAAAAAGATGAATTTAGCTGTGAGCATTGCCCTTGGCGGCAAAGTTGAGTACATGTTTAATTACTTAAGAGAACATGTTGCATCCATATTTTAGGGGAATAAAGACAAGTGGACATGCGGTTGGGTTGCTTCTGCAAACTTTTGGCTAAGCTACTTAAGCGTTATGGAGAATTTCAAGCTGAACCACAAGTAATATTCTGTTGGAGTCAAGATATCTTGGTTTTCGCGCCGCACAGCCCCAGGACACGCCTCCACGCGTAGACAGAACAAAGCTTTAAGAGAACGACCACGGCGAGTGAGTCTCACTCTTGACGATGTGTGCTATGACTGATTTGAACAATTGACTTTAACCAAACACAGCCCGAAGCCACAACATACCAAGCAACCACACACACAGACACATTCATAAACACTCGCACTCTTTGGTTTCGAGTATATATGAATGCGAGTGTCTAGTCGAGCTTGTTGCAGGAGTGCCGAGCGCCGAGCGCCGTGAGCGTTTGCTGGAGTGTAATGTATACGATATATACTCATAAATACTTATTTGTATTCGCATTATTGAATGGCAATTACGGCTTGTGTTACAATTTGTTGCCTATTTGGAGCTATTTGTTATGATGTGATGTGGTGTGTGCTCTTTGTTTCATCAAAGCCCAGTTAATTAATTGGTTATAAACGCATTTTGCATTTGCCCTTCACTTTATACAGAGCCAACAAATCAAATGCAAGTTAAAAACAATGCGAGTGGAAAATTCAAATGCAGACAATAAAGAAAATTGCAAAGTAGTTTCATTTCCAATCCACACAAAAAATAACATGCAAACATTGTCTGCAATCGATTGCGACTACTACACATTGTAAACCAAGCCGAGACTCATTCTATGTAGTTGTTGTGGGCTGGCTGCATTCATCGAACACAAATCCAAATTATTGTTATTTCTCTTTTGCTTTGATTGGATGTATTGTCGACTTCTATTACACTGGCCTTCCTTTAACCCCTCTCACGATCTCTCGCTCTCGTTCTCAGTACAAAGTCTCGTGGGGCAGCTGCTGTACTGCTTTGCTCTCGACAGCGCGACAGAGCGTGTGATAAGAAGGAGACCCTGTTTGTTGAACCTACAGCACAAACAGACTGATAGACAGACGGATGGACAGCTAAGAGCGGGTCGACAAACCTTAAATGAATTTGATAGATGCATCGTGTTCAGCCAATTTTAAATTTGGCAATTTTAATAAATGCGCGAGTGCGAGTGCAAGTGGAACCTGTGCTCACTCAAATGAAAGTGTGAACTCAATGAGTGAAATATACGACTAAGAGATATGGTGGATCATATCATAAACTAAATTTAGTTACAATTGTTTCATATATTTTTAAGTTTTACATTAAATGCAAAATGAAATCAATAAAGGTTAATGGAATATTACCTTTTATTTTCTTCACTTAATTTATTCATTTTAAAATAAAACCATTTAGCTAATTGTATCTGAACAGCAGAACTTAATTTAATCAATTGTCTTTATGCAAAGTAACTTTATTCCTAGTATGAGGAATTATTACTTCAATCAATTTTATATAACAACATGGAATTTATTTATAGAATAAGCCTGAAATAAATTTAATTAGACAAATTGTGTGACACACTTCTCAGAAAATACTTTAATAAACTTTGATTATTGTAGACAAATATGCCCCAACCTGCTGTCAAGTCAGTGGGTATTTAAGTGTCAAAGAACTCGGTGAAATGAGCCCTTTCAAACTTAAATGCTTTTAACAAATAATATACAACCGGAACGGAACGAGGAATTGAAAATAAGGTCGAACAAGGACAGGAAACAAAGAAATACATGGGATAATAATGGTTGACGCGCAAGCAAAACAATTAACAGAATGTAAAAAGATGCGAAAAACTTTGCGGTGAATGGAAAAACACTGAGATACGACCAGACAAGGTCAGCGATGGAAATGGGGAAGGAGGAATAGAAGTGGAGGGAAGGAGACTCACCTCTGTTGCCGGGGCTGTTGTTTGTTCAGCAACTGTGTCGCATCGAAAGTGTCGTCCTCGAGGAGGTCGCCATCAATGTTGGTCAGCCGGCGGTAAACTTCGTGAGTACCATCCGAGTCTGGGTCGGTTGGGGGGAGGGCGTGTGATTTGCGGTTTTCGTTGTTCTCATTGTTGTTCTTTTGATGGTTTACGGGATTCACTTGGAAGCGATTCGGTCGATCCACCGACCCCATTTCAAACGATGCCGTATCCGACATCTCGTGTGTTTGTTGCGAAGGGTCCGAAAAACTTTTTGGATATCTGTGGGCAGCTAATGCAAACAAGATTTCGGTAGCAGGGTATCCTGTTTTAAGCCCTTCATGCACGTGTTGTTGTTATTGTTGTGTATATTAAATCAGTTGCATTAATTTCTTTTATCTACGAGTATTTCCTTTTTCCTGCAGACAAAAACAAAAGCAAGCTCCTTTTCTTCTGTCTATCTTTTATTTTCTATTTACGTCAAATGGTTTCCCACAGCGCTGCAAATGTGTTGCTGTAAACGAAAGCAAATAATACAAATTCATAAATGAAATTTAATGTCAATTAGGCTAGTATAATAATAGCTTTTGTTATGTTTGTTCAACAGTTGGGAGAAATCAATATTAAAAGGCAGTCAAGTACATACTTATCAAAGTGATTATATTATACTCCATAATTTGGATAATAAGAAAACTAAATGATTGTAAACATTATATAATATTACTTCACCAGATTCCATTGTAATTTCGTTATTTTTCCATGGCAAACTATGGATTCATTTCGTAACTTTTTCTTATATAAAACCCTATATATCTTTAACTTCGCGCTTGAAACGTGAAGCAATTAGTTGGGATATTCTCAATGGGGCTTAAGGACTTTCTGCTGAAGGAAGCCAATTAGACAATAGCATGACTTAATCCTGATTACGGAATACTTTATCGGAGTTGTGTTGTCTCTCTTCGCTGATGTGCTCCATAAGCCAAGTTATGTATTACGGCTTTCATTAGCTGCAATTAACAAGGCTTTGCCGCTGAAGTTCGTCTCAAATTACTCAAGTTGCCATAACAGCAATTGCCCAACATACAAATATATGTATAGATATCTCCTCAAAGGATGCTCAACAAAAGGTTTCTTTTCTGTTTTGTTTATAAATAAATATTTACTTGGGGCCCCAAAAGGAAAGCCATCGAGGGAACTACTTATAAGAACTATGAGTAAATAGATTTTAAAAAGTGCGCTTGCCGCAAATTGAGTAATTTCAGTTGAAATTTGTGCTCAAATCGGTTGCTAAAAATGGCACAAGTAAATTGATGCAAATTAATCATGATTAGCCGTGTCTCCCTGATCCCAATGGAGGGTAATGAGGGTTGCTCCCGGGGTAACCAAGGCACCATGTGTGTCTGTGTTAGTCTGCGCTCTTTCGTATATATGTGTATGTGTCAAGTGGATTTTCACCACTCCATCGAGCGCACCTGGCGTATACGTTATGAATTTTGAAGCAGTGTATGCGAAGGTGGCAGTCGCTTAAACCCCAAAGGAATTACAAGAATTGATTGCAAAGCGGCGGCAATTTGTCACAGTCGTCGCGAAAGGTATTATATTATATTATTCTTCTCGTACAGAGGAGAGGCCTCGCATTTACTGGGTCAAGTTTAGCTCGACGAATGCTGAAGACAAACAGAAAAGCAATTAGCATAACAACCGGCAGATACTCGAAAACAGACGCGAAGCAAGCGACCTACTAAATGAAAGCGCGAGATAATTACGCCAATTATAACATTTCTCCACGTTTGCAGTACCATATGGAATATGTGGGAACTGCAACGTGCAACGTGTGTGCAACATCAAAAAAAATTGCACAAATTGATGACAGCAATTAAGAACTTAATTCAATGAGGAACGAGTATGGGACTCTGTGCACAGAGTATGGGAAAGGCAACAAGTGCTTGCTTGCTTGCTACTTGTAGATGGCAGACACACAGAAAACTTTTTGGCCTTTGCGCTTATCGGCCAGAGACAGTCAACGAGAAAGTCACGTTAAGAGGCCAGACATTGACCTCCGGACTGGCCTTGTCTTTGGCTTGGTCAGGTGAGGCGAAACTTATTAAGCCGTCCCAAAAGCTGGAGGGGTTAAGAGAGCACTTTTTAAAATTAAACCATTTTGTAATGACAACACCGGGATGAAGATGGCAATAATAATAATAATGAAAACGATAATAATGATGGCATCAGGAGGAGATGTCTGATTTATGATCAGGCCTGGCCTTGAATTTGATTAATTGTGTCATAAACAAATTCATTCTCATTCTGTCACCGTATCTACGCCATGTTCATGCTCAGGTGGTTCTACATAGGACACATTGATTTTTTCTTTTTGCAACTCGTATTTATCTTAGGGAACAGCACCATTTGGTTGCTTGGTGTCCCCTCGATGGGCTGGCTTGACAGCTGCTAAAAGGCATGACATAAACAACGCACAAAAAGTTGTAAAAAACTTATCTGAATAATTGTTGCCATTGTCCAAGCCCAAAAAGGAAGACAGCAGCAGAGGCCCTAGATCCTATGAGTAAGTGGGTTAGGGAGGGGATCACTTTAATGGCCCTACAATGGGCCAATTGCTCCCGTTGGTGATTCCGCATTTGGTTCCACGACTCTACAATTTGACTATGGGAATTTCGTTGTTGTTATTGTTGTTGTCGTTGTCGATGTGAGTATGCGTATTTAAGCGTTTGCTACTGCTTTCTTTTCATTGCCCAATTCAACGCCCATTCGCATTTCAATTGCCACAATAAAATAAGAATTTTACTACTTTGGTGGTCTTTGAGATCTGGTCCCCATTCCCTTTATACCACATAGGCCTTTTGTGCTATATGGGCGAATTAAATGTGGTGCCCTGAGCAAAGCTGCCTTCTTAATGGCTTCAAAGATAAATTCAACTTTGTGCCTGGCTCGTAAAGAGTTGAGAGCAAAAGAGTATTACAATCGCGTCATACAAGTACAGTAATAACATTCTTAACATCAACAGCAATTCGCACCACGACACAAGACACATTTAATTGGAATTCTACAATATATATGTTATATAGTATATCTACAAATATTTTATGACATGACCTCAATTACTCACAAGAACCCATGCAAAAAATAGAACAATAAAATATGTTAGTATTTCTGGTGTTTATTTTGTGGTGGAGGTGGGGCGATGCTGATGCAGCGGCTCTTAATGACAACACATCGATGAAATAACACAACATGGAACAGAAAGCCAGAGCATGGATAACGTGGACGTGGACGTGGTCGTGCTGACCAAGTGTCAAGCGACACACGCTGCTTGATGGGCAAAGTTTATGGCCCCAATATTGATATCAATCGTTTTTCTACAAGATGCGAAGCGATACATGTCTAAACAGTAATCAGCAAAAAAGCACGCACACAAACAAAACTTTCGCCTCCTGTGTTTGGTCATGTATTTTTCCTCCCTCTGCCAGCCGTATCTAAGTCATGTTGGCACACAAAATGCTGGATGTCCATCAATGCATGACAGAAGGCGGTGAGCAGCAAAACTGAAAGCAGGTCTAGCCTATGTATAATACACACACACACACACTCACCACACACACACACAGGAATAGACACGCGCATCAAAGCTG
Organism: Drosophila albomicans; assembly: GCF_009650485.2. NCBI lineage: Eukaryota > Metazoa > Arthropoda > Insecta > Diptera > Drosophilidae > Drosophila > Drosophila albomicans. Next base: position 37,336,289 of record NC_047629.2, on the reverse strand, counting down.
ATTAACAAGCCGAAACGAGAAGAGACGGAGGCCAAGGAGTGAGGTCAGAGGTTACATAGGAACTGACAGCAAGGCAAAAAAAGTGTCAAAAACATACAACAAAAGTTACAACAAGTCAAGCGTGTGCTGATCCGCTGAGTATTACATTGGCCCGAGCCTAACACAATCAACTACGAGCCAAACTAATGCTCAAAGTAGAAAACACAAACTGTTTAATATTAAATAGCCAGGCATAAAGACAACTAATGGACGCACAATATCGCAGAGATGCCAACAGCTAATGAAAGCCAGGCAGCTTTAAGCGTGAAACAAGGCTGTGAAACAAAATTTATTTACCATAAGCAAAAGCAACAAAGTATCTTTAAGATCTAACTTGATTAGGCGTTAAAATGTGCTCAAAACAAACATCTTGAGCAACTGTCAAACAAAAATCTACAGGCAACTTTAAGCATAAAAAGAATGTCGAAAATAAATCTACATGAAAATAAAATTTATCTTAATAAATATATTTTATGATGCGGAAAATTCAAAGTGGAGTGGGAGGAGCTTACAGAAAATGAACTATCTTTCAAATATAATTCAGGAAATTTAAAAATGCCAAATAAAATTTACAGCAAATTTAAACATGAAAATAATGTAGAAAATGTAACTACATAAAAAGAAGATCCATCTAAAAACATACATTTCATGAAGTGAAAAATTTTAAGTGGAATGAGCTGAGAGAAGTAAAAGTATTTCTGGAAATAAAATTTACAGCAACTTTAAGGTGCTTTAGAAAATGTATTTATGAGAAGCTGAAGCAAGAAAATATATCTACAAACTAAATAAGATAATGAAAAATGTGAAGTGTCAAACACAAAACTGGGCAACCAGTTGAGCTAATAAAAACTAAAGTGGCTTTAAAATGTAATCAAGTAAATTTTAAAGTTACTCGACCGAAATATATTCAAAGAAGAAAATTTCAAACTTTGAATATTCATAAAAAAAAATGCAGCAATGAGAGGTTCGGAAAGAACCAAAGATAAAAGAGTGGCTAAATCACAAAGTATATATGCAAAATAGCACTAAAAAGTTGCACATCATTTTTTCATCATTGCCATCATTCTTAAAGTTTTTAATTGTTAGACAAGTTTGCTGTAAAGTTACTTCCGCTTGCAGCATGATAAAAAGAGCAATCCAATGCATCTGCCAATAAAGGTCAAAGTCTCTTCGTAATTTCGATACTTTTTCCGCCTTTGCAAACTTTTATTATTTATGTTTTTACTTTGAAATAGTTTCTGCTACACGGTAACAAAACCTCAACGATATATTTTAAGAAGAAATTCTTACCGAAAAAAACCAGTATAAGTTCAACAGGTTTCAACTGGAATATTAAACAAAGCAACAGTTTATTAAAATAGTAGCGGAATATTTACGCATTTTAATTCTCCACTTGTGTTCATAAATGACCACAAAAAATACTATACTATAAAAAGCCCTTAAGCCATAAAATCATGTTCACTCATGTTGAATATTTTGAGTAAATTATTACAAATAAAACTAGCTAATGAATCCTATAAAATGTGGTTGCCTCGGTTGTCGCTATTGAAGTTTCACATCTTCAAGAGAACTGTCAAAGTACATAAAAATCTTTAAACACTTCAAGCCGCCGACAAGTTCAAGTGTAATACGCTCTTTTACGCGGTAGACTCGACTCGAGAGGTGAGAGAGGCTTGAGAAGAGTGAGACGACAACGAGTATTTCATATTATTTTTTGGCTGTAAATTTGCATTGAAAAGTGCCATAAATATTATTTCACGAGTTTTTATGTGGCAAACGGGAAATCTGTGTGAAGCAAGCGACGAAAGACAAGCGCCGAGAGCTGAGTGGCAGCCACAAGTCGCCTTTTGGATTGTACTCGAACATGTTACGCACTTTTTGCATTGGGTGTCGGAGTTAGGAGGGTTATAAGGGTATACTATACTCGTAGCATAGCATATCGGGGTATCCGGAGTTGTGCCTTCTTCTGGTACATATAGCCGAATTCCAATAAGCGATGTTTTTTTTATGATTTAAAGTCGTAAATTTGTGGCAGCATAAATTTACGACCCAGAAATGGAATGGCACTCGTCGGTAAGTACCCGGAGCCAGCCGGCTGTCCCCGGACGTCGCTCTTCGCCAGCCAGGTTCACAAACGACAGTTCACAGTTCGCAGCTCGCAGTTCGCATGCTCTGACTGCAGCTTTTATTTGCTTCATTTGCGGCAGCATAAATTAAGTGCAAAAATCTACAAAAACAAATATATATGTCCACAAAAAAATATACATACGAATACGAATACAAATACGAATAAGAGTACTCGCATCAAATAAATAAATATATACATATATTTGTATGTATGCCCGTGAGGCGAAACAATGCTGCCAGCATTAAAAGGTCAATAAAAATGTATTACGAGCATAAGGAAAATTGTTTTGACAAAATCAATGCCATTTGGCCGGCTCCGTTTTATGGTCACTTCCCACGCTTCGAAAACTGCTTCTCATTGCCTTGCTTTCGCTTTTGCTTTCGCATCGCATTGCTTTGCTGTCGCCTCGCAATAAATAAACTTGCTGAGCAGAAAATGCGAGGGATTTTAACGAAATTCATACGAAACCATAAAAAAGGAAGCGAATCAGGTGCCCTTACTCCCTCAGAAGCTTTTCATCATTAAACAAACTAAAATTGCTGCAAATAAAAGTTAAACAATAAATATTATATACTATTTATTACGTATACGCGCGACAGCTTTAACCCATATTGTTTTTGCCAGTTGTGCCACTTGAAAATTCGTGCCGATTGACTTAATTTCTATGATGTTGTCAGCCCGCAGCTGTACCAAGTCCCAATTTAATAACGATCATGTGAGAGCGACTCTTGACACTCTTTTTTTCGCCAACTGCTTAAAAAATCATTAACGAAAAATGGCAGTAAAGAATGTTATGCCAACATACAAAAAATATATATGAAAATATTTTACTTTATACGCGAACACACACGTAATTCCTCTCAACTTGCATTTTTTCATGCACAATATCCACATTTGAACTCCGTTCCAGGTACGATTTCATAAAGCCGCGTGCTGTGTGAATTCTGTAGAATTTTGAACATTCAATGCAAATAATGAAGCAAGTCATGTGACGCTCATGGTTATTAAAATTACAGCGACTATACATCTGTTTAAAGGTGTTAAATTTTGTATGTAAATGCTCCTACCTGTCGTATACTTAATATGCAACACAGTTAACCTTAATAGAGAGTAAAAGATTTGCCTGGCAAGTTCAAGTTTGTCATATTCCCCTTATTACAATCCGCAGTTCCTTTTAGCCCCTAATTTCACATTCCCATCGGCTTTTTATTACTTAATTATAATTAGGGAAAATACTTGTATGCTGATTAGTTGTTAAATGCCCGGCATGCCATGAAAAGTTTCATAAAGAAGCAAACTAATAGCTGTATAGAGGGAGAACGGAAACTGCATTGAGGCACGCAAAAGCAAGAAAACATGGAACATGCTTATTATGAATAGTACGATGAAAGCAATGGACAAACTTGTTAAACGAATTCACTAAAATCGAAGCTAATCAAGAACTTTTCTAAATATTTGCAGAGTGTTTAGCATCATAGCCAACACGTGATGGCACCTCAAAAAACAATTAATATTAAATTGTATATATGGCGGAAACAATTTGGAAAGAATTGTTTCATCGAGAGCTTATTCAAATTCAAGGAAACTGATAACATTAGAGTCTCGTGGCCATAAGCGCCTTAGGTTTGAGAGCTTCGGCAAATGCCTAAATATAGCCAAAAACAAAAAAAAAAATCACATAAGCACCTTTAGTCGACCTTGCCTCCAGGTGATTATGGGCGCGTCTCTCTTCCCTCGATCTCTGTTAAATGTGTGAATCAGTATGGAAATACTAGTTCACATCATTTCACGGGTCAGAGCACAGATTGTTCAGCATATACACAATATAGTTCACATAATATTCTTTGTGCTGTGATTACGTACCCAGTTTTCAAATTTCATTTATGAATTTTAAATGTTCACATACACTCGAAAGCTTTACCAGGATTAGGCAGCTTATTCAATTTGTTTGTAATTTCAAGTTGGTTTTTTTTGGTTTTCAGATAGAATTTATGAGTTTTGGGTTGACCCTTACCCTAACCATTCCGACCCATAACCGAGCACACACATCAAAGCGAGAAATTCTAATCTTCAAGTAGCCTTCACAATCAACTACGGCTTCAACGTTTGTGAATTCCGTTTCGAGGGTAGCGCGATTTTAATTAAAGGCGTATTCAATTAATAGCTGCTACCGCAAGATTTTGGTTTATGGGTCCGACAAGACGAAAATCGCTTTGATTAGCAGAACGCGAGTCTTGGCTCGCTTGCTTCTTGTTCTGTCCGCGTATGCAAAAGGTTTAGTGTCTGTGTCTCTGTCTGCTTTGTGTGTGTTTCGCCCTCCGTCTGCTTCTTGCCAAAGCTGAGAATACAAAACTGTGAGGCCCACGCTCTGGTTCGCGTCGTCTTTAGCTCTGGTCTCTGTCATTCCGTCAATTGCCATAAATCTTGATTAAAAGCGGAAAATGTGGCAAAAAGGTGAAAATTGTCCGCGTTTCAGTGAGAGAGACGATTGCTATTTTCGTGCTGCTTTCAACGACTTTGCATAATTTGCACGTCGCTTTCGTGGCTTTACGTACGATTATTTCCGTTGTGCCCCACACTAACATAAAGACAGAGGAGAACACACCCCACCCTCATCCCATCCCATTCCATAACAGTTCACTTATCGGCGGGTGCAGTCTGAATCTCAATCTGTTTCAGTGGCCAGACAGTCATCGCTTAGTCTCTTTTTCTCTCTTTTTCTCGGTTTGTCAAGGTTCGCAAGGTCAATGATTTAATAGTTTAGTTTCTCGGCTTTGCAATGTGTGTGTCGCCAAGATTTCTTTTCAACTCGTACACATTGCTATGTCATTTCTTTGTCTACACATTTCGCATTGACTTTGCCTGTCACACAGTGTCATTTTCTTTTCCATTTTCCTTTTATTTATTGTCTGTTCGCGTTGCTGACATGAAAAGCCTTTCGGTGAGCCAGCTCGACAGTCGACCAGTCAGCCAGTCAGCCCAACGCCAAGCGCCACTTGTTCGCAGAATTCCCGTGCTGAGTCTCAGAGAGTCATGCCATGTCAAGTCAGAAGCTATTAGTCCATTTGCTGTATGTTTTTTTGCATTTTATTATTATTATTATTGTTATGTTGTTCGTTACTGTGTCATATTCCCCTGCTAGATTGATGAATGCACATCGAAATTGCTGCTGACATTTAAGTACTAGCGCGTGTCCATCCGCCAGAGTCGCGCATTCCAATCAGCTGCAAGCAAACTACTCGACTACAACATAAAGCAACCCTCTCTTAACGACTTACTCGCTTTTCGTTGCCCTAGTTCTCAATTTATTTTTCTTTCTTTTTTGGGTGTTCTCTCTTGTTGCCATGCAAAAGGGCGGGTAGGGAAGGGGTGTGTTGCTGCTGTCAGCCAAGGGTTGAATGTCTGCTGCTACTGCGGAGCGCATGTGCAGCTCACTTGATAGCAGATGCAGTTGGTCATGCTCAGAAAGTCGATACTCCGGCAAACATTCTGGGAATTCGAGCACCTGCCTCCATATCAGTTTCATATAGAACTCTAGAGGACAGCCCTGTGAGTATTATGTAAAGTATTTTGAAGAGTTTATTTATAAAACACTTTGCAGCATAATTATGAAATGTGTATGATTACAATTGAATAAGTATATTTAAAAATAGAAATTCTTCCATATGGAAAATAATGGAAATTCTTTATAATTATTATTTTCTGAAATTCAAAGAGAGCTATTAATATAGAATTGGGTTTCCGTCTTTCTATTTTATTTTAATTCCAGATAATTATTATTTCATTGAAGACGTCAAATTCAAGAAACTTTTAAAATATTCTATGAATATTTCATATTTCTTCAATATGAGTCTTTAAATTGAAAATGCTTAAATTCTTCATTGAAGAGTTTCGCCTTTTTAGATAAGTTCCAATCACATAAACATTTCTCAACTCAATAATTATTGTCTATACTTTGTATGCACTCAAAAAAAAGATAATTTTTAATGAGTGTAAGCTCCATTTTATGTTTCGTTGATAAAGAGAACAATGTATTGCCAAAATGTAACAAAACGATTCAAAGTGCTTCGATTACTCAAGCGATAATTACAAGTTACAAGAAATGTAGATATGATATCAACACTTGCTGCACGTCAAAATGTAACTAGATACGTGATGACTTGTTGCCGTTTACAATGTTTTGTGCATTGCACCAGAGTGTAAGTATGTATGTAAGCTATACCCGAAAGATCGGGTTATTCCACATACATAGTGGAAACACTTAAGCTCCCCACTCCTGTCACGGTCATTCATTGCAAACGCTAAACGATCCAAACGAAAGTGGGCAGAGCAACGACTAAGGCGACTGCCTAACAAGGAAGGCAAAATAAAAGAAAAGTACAGTAAGTACTTGTATAAGCGATGCTCGAGATCTGGACTCCCGGTCTATGTAGATAACAATTACAGATTTCAAGTTCATGTGCATTTTAACTGAGAGACACTTGAAGTAGAAAAACAAATTTGTGCATCGTACTTTGTTTTAAATGCTGCACTCAGCAAATACCTCTTTACTTATTCGAATAAATTTAAATAACAGTATGTGAAATTCGCTGATTTAGTAAAACTTTTTGAGGTCGTGGCCAATTGTAAAAAACAAACATTTTAATACCTAAAACAAAATCAGCATGCATTAATTGCTTAACGCAAACAAAACCAAATGCACAAAAAAAATGTAGATGCTTAATAAAAAATTAAAATTAATTTTGAGTTTTACACCGGATGCCCAAAAAAAGAAGCGAATTGACAGCAAATAAAATACTCATTTAAGTTAATGCTGTTGCATTAATAGTTATTTATTTAACAGATTTTACTGGGAGAGTTAAGTACTTACCAGATTTTTTGAACATAAAGTAAATCCTATTAAGAGCCAAGCTTTTGGTGGACGGATATGCAAGAGTTGAATTTTAATTTAAATGTTCATCGGTTTGAGACTTAATATTTGGCCAACAATTGGTATGATAAATACGCTCGTTCTGCCATCGGGCATTAGTCAACCAAGCAAATATGCAAACAGTTCTTTTATCTACACGGAAAACAAAAGAGCACACCAAAATTTTAAGTAAACGAAACACACAATTCAATACCGACCAATGTTTACGAGTATTATCAGCACAAGAGCAAAAGAAAGAGAATTTTTACTGCAACACAATATTTATATTTTCAAATCTAAATATTTATTTATTTGTAATTTTATAACAACAATAATGTGGGTGGATGCAAGTGTATACACGTGGCCAACACGTGTATGATTTTTTGTAATTCGAAGAAACTTTTAATGTATTTTGTATGTATTTTGTTTAAACTTAAAGCACAGCACTATTTAGATATGCCCCGGAGAATGCATTTCGAAAATACTGATATAGTATGCTGATCAGCTGTGGCCAATGCACCACAACACAAAACTCGACGGGGAATTATTTCAATTCTTTTGTGAATCAATATGTAAATAGCTACTTTTTTATGCAGTACCGAAAATAAACTGTATTGTATTGTATTTATATTATCTGTGCGCCACTTGAGAAATTTTGTTGGGAATGGAAAAAGTACTTCGACTTCAACAGCACCCTGCGCGCCTAAAATATTGACGAGTTGCGGAAGGCAATCCAAAACGGTACCGCACGTGCAGAGAGCCAAAGAGAAACTGAAAACGAACGGTTCGCGCGATCAGCACAAAAATACTGAAAGCAGCGACAGCAAACCCGACGACGACGAGCCCGCCAAGCGACGACGAACCCAAAATGCACACACACTCCGACATTGACTTGAACTTGCACATAGATGTATGTAGCATGTATGTGTGTGTGTGTGTATATAGAACCAAGCGCTTCCCCTTTGCGCTCAAAGCTGTGACGTGATCGATGACAAATAGCTGAAGCGCGAGTAATATAAAAATTCCACTCAGCGAACGTGGAGTTATGAGCGGAGAACTTCAAGTCTGCACAAACTAGGGAGAACATCTGTATTTGTGTGTGTGCTATGCGTTTTAATGCGTGTGCGTTTGCATCTGTGTGCGTATCGCACAAAGTTGTTCACAATTCAGTTACCGATGTCACTGCCGGTTCTCTTGACTGTCTGTCTGTCTGACTGTTAGTCTGCCACTTCTGGTGCCCAAAGGCTGAACCAGTAAGGGTGGTTAGTTTTTTATGCCCTCATAGAGGATTCGCTTAATGTTGCCTGGGAGAGTGCATTATTAACTTAATGAACATAAATTCATAAGTACATTAACATACTACAAGTTGAACATACATTTCAAATTATTATTACACTCTAAATACATTAACAAGATTTAATCTGCAATGCATACGAGTTTTTAAAAATGGGGATTTTATTTAATTTTCACTGAATTTCATATGAATCTCAGCAAGTGATACACATAGTGCAAACAAAGATAACCATTTAGTAAATATTATGAGGAAATTGACATTTGCAATACTGCTACTATTATTGCACTTTAAATTAATTAATTAACTATGCAAGAAATATAAACAAAATACTCGTAATTGTGTAACTTGCTAAGGGGCTCGTTCATTTATTCAGCAACTTCAATTATGGCACAGAGTTGCAGGGGAAAATGTAAATATTATATTGTAAAATGCGATAACATGCCCTATAAATTATTGCCCATAGGTAAATTCAGTTTTGTGCCTAATTGCTAATATTATTTGGGCTGCACTATGATTGTCACATTTTCCATTACTGAATATTTGCTACTAATAAATATGCAATATAATTTGTATAACAACATGATAATCCAATGGCAACTAACACATGCACAGTGCTCAGCTCTATGGGCAAATATGCCAAATGTTTCGAGAACAATAAAAATATAATATCTTTGTACTGGATTAAAAAAAAAAAAATAGGTAATGGCTTGAATATTTATTTTGACTAATATAATATAAAAAAAAAAACAAAAGAAAATGCAAATGCAAGTTGGAGCAACAAAATGTAAACAATGTAAATTAGCAATAAATAAATAATATTTTAATGGATTGTTGAATTTTTTCCCATTATTTGTAATCACCTGCGTAAAGTTGTATTCCATTCACGTGCATTTAAACTTTACTTTCCGGTACAATATTTAATTTCAAACGTTGGGGTAATAATGTTTCCAAGTCCTTACTTCGTTTGCTTGCTTATCTTCAACCGTAGATAACGTACAACAGTATTTAATGACAGTGGCAAATGCAGAACAAGCCGGTTAATAGCAGCTGAAGGCAATTCGCGTCCTCGAATTTGCGGCATGACGACAGAACGTTACATAAAAAGTTTCTTTTTAAAACAAAAACAAATAAATTGGTAATAAATCAAACTGAAATTGTATATTCATACTCGTACTTATATCCATATAGCAACATGAATATGAGCATGAATGTAATTCTGTCCAAAATTCAAATCACTGGGCAAAAGACCCAACTGGTGCACGTGCCCCAACCATGCTGCAAGCAACACTCGGCAACGACAATCATGCCCACAAGATATGTGAATACATCTATCATGCACGAGTATGTTTTTGAACAGACCCCAAAAAAAACAAAAAAAAACAAAAAAAAGGCGTGCAAAAAAGTGCGGCGAAGCTGACTAAATTTTGTATAATATAATTTTGAAAACTCCCGCGTGTCGAGGTTGATTGGAGTGAAGTTGGGTGGATAAGATACGAACTCGTACTATATTTCATTGGAATGCGCATAAAACAAACATTCACGTACGTTTAAAAATGCCATTGAAAGAAAGGTGGCCGACAGAATGCTTTCAGCTTATGCAAATGTAGGACTTCAAATTGAACAAACGCAAAAGGACCAATATTGTATGCTCTGACCTAATTAAATATTGGTGACCCCAACAAAAATATTAAGTATACAGACAGTAGACTACTTAAGCCCCTTGAAATTAGGCAACTTCAGTTCTGATTTATGACGAAAGATGAGAGTGAACTCCGTCTGTCCATTTTGTGTATTTAATGCATACATGCTTAGGTCCGACATTTGTTAGTGGCACAGCGGACTGTGCGGTAGGTACATTACTCATACGCCACATGCCACACGAAAGACCTTATGACTTGACATTTGACTGTAGAATTGTGGGCGACACACTCACACACAGACACATGTGCAAACCACAGCAAACATGCACACATGCACACACATACTCGTTGGCAAACGAAGAAAACAAAAGCGTATGGCGTATTTTGGATGGCGTATGGCGTATAATTTAATTAGCACTGGCCTTTCAATTGCGTTCATTATAATTACATATATTTTATCAGCAGTCGTAGCCAGCAACGTTAGCGGTAGCGGCAGCGACTCATGTGTGGCGGTTGTCAATAAGTCAAGTGATGTTAATTAATTGAGGGTGATAGTGAAAATGCTCTGCAACTGGCAGCCAACCTGCTAAAAGCAGTTAACTCACATGCAATTAAGAGTGACATATTTTTAATGCGCATACATATTCAACATATTCTTACATAAGAATACATGAGTTTCACTCAAGCAAATAATTAAACTGGCATCCGAGACGAGACACAATAATATATACACATGTATAAAAACAAAATAAGCCACAATATTAATTGAATCATGTGTAATCAATTGCGCCTTTGGCCTACAATCGCAATCCAAGCACATAAGCGAGTAAAACCCATAAACTGTTTTCAATTAAACATATGTATTTTGACTTAATTACAAGTGATATCACAAGCACAAAATCCAATCTTCATGTTTTCAAAATGATGTTGTCTTTTTAATTGCCGTCGAGTCGTTAAAATGATGTCGCGCAATCTTGTGAGCAATGCTACCAGGTCGCACTAGCTTTTGCTGCAATGCATCGCCGTAAAGTTGCACCAGCGATGGCTCCTGCTCCACGGGCTCCAGATAGGCAGCCAGACCGCCAATCAACTAAACAAAGAAACTAATTAGAGTCAAACCCACAATGACAATACACAAGGAACTCACCAAGCTTTCATCGCAGTTCAAGAAACGCATTGCCTGGACATGCTCTGACCAAATACGTCGCCGCCACTTGTTATCGTACTTCTGGGCCAATGGGAGCAATACCAGGGAACTGAAGAGCTCGTCACCATAGCTGGCTGCTTCAAAGTGATTAACAAACAGATAGTAAAGCGGCTCAAAGTTGCCCTTGTCTTCGTGCGTGGCTTCAAAATTGAAAGTGTGTGTTGCGTTTTGAGCGTAAAACTGAAGCAGTTGACCATGCAAGAGCTGGTGCAACTCCGGATCCAAGAACTGACTGTCCGGACCCATGAAAGATATCATCAAGTACATAAGCTTCTCCAGTGGTGAGACAATTTGCAGTCCCTGCTGCTCCAGCTGCTCCACAAAAGTCAAGGTCATGCGTACTACTTGATTCTCTGGGGGAAAAAATACGTCATAAATCCACTTGCTTTGCAAAAGATTTTTATTTAGCTTACCTGAGTAGATGACAGCCGGATGCTGTTGCACATTTTGCAAGTAGTTGTTGAGTATAAGACGCAGTTGAAAATAAGGCCAATCTGACGGCAAAACTGGTGCCTGAGTGTAGCACAATGTCAAATTGGGTTCTTTGTTGTCCTGTTTGTTAACAAAGTAGAGTTAAAACGCTGCTTGATATTTCCTTTTGCTCAACTTACTGCTATAAAGTGCGTGTACACAATTTCCATGCAGGAAGTTTGCAGCAACTCCAAAGACTTTTTATCCAACTGAACGTACTTGTCACTGAAGATGTACCTCTCAAATATGCTCTTCATTTGCCTGGCTTGAGCAGTCGACAAACAGCACAGATAGCTATAGACAAGCTGCAGTAGCTGCGTATTTGTTAGATATGTTTCAATGCCATCAGTACTGAGTAGTTGATGCACTAATTTTAGTTCGCTGCGAGCAAAAAAGTTGCTGGCCAGAAAGCGATTCAAATGCTGACTCAACTCCTTCAGGTATTCACCCAACGGCTCCAGCACAGCAGGCTGCATAAGAGCCTGCAACAGTTGTTTTTGAGCATCCTCCAGCGGAGTCTCGACAAATGCCCAGAGGTTACTTAACAACTGCACCGGATACGTATCGCTGACGACCAACTGTGGCCCCAAGTCGTGCATTAAGACAGCGCCCACATTTGGCAACGGAGCATGCGAATTGCGTCGATCGCTGAAGCGACGTAAAATTATAGACCCGCGGCTGTTGAAAGTTGAAATCAAGAGAGTTAGTAATTAAAAGTTGTTTAATTGCCACTTAAGTAATCGCTATACACTTACGTCAGCTGCTGCACGCAGGCAATAAAGCCTGCAGATCTCACAAAATCCGGCAGAATATTATGCAGAAACTGTCGAAAAGATGTCGCACCCAGATAACCGTGTCGGGCAAACCAGCCAACAGCATAGAGCACAGCACTTAGCAGCGTCAACTGTGTGTACTGCATTGAAACACATTTATTTATGCAAATTAGTGTGGGAAATGCAAATTTGATCTGCTAACTCACATCCTTTAGGGCATTGGCACGCGTCGCCCTGTGCGTCCAGCTGCAGCAGCAGTTATGCAATGGCTCCAGCAAAAGCTTCTGTGCCTCAATGTCGCAAACGCCGCTCTCGCCGCTGGCAACAATGGCAACCAGCAGGGCAGCTGCGTGCTGACGAATCAATGCCGGACCGCCCACATCGAAAACGCAATGATTATAGTGCCAGTCGAGCATCTGCCTGAGCGCCGGCAACAATTGCCTATAACATATATCATTAAGAGTATAGGGCCATGCTTGACAGCTATATAAAAGTAAGTTTTTGTCACAGATATCGCACAGTTGAAGGCGCGACAACTTTTGCTTTGCACTACCCGCAATTCACTTTAAAATCATGTACAACAAACCCTTGAGTTGTATCCTCGTAACGCTGTTTTTATACATGTTTATCGAGCTACAGAATGCCACAGTAACGGCGCAACAATTCAATTTCCCTGACGTTGTAAAGAAACAGGTGAAAAAAGTGCACGTTCGCTGCGTGAATAAAACAGGCGTCACTGAAGGTGAGCATATGATAAAATGAAAATAAAATGAGTAAATTCATAGGAATTCTCTTTGTTTGCAGAAATAATTGCATCGGCGCACTCGGGAGTTCTGCCAAAGGATCCAGCCTTTAAATGTTTTCTGCACTGCCTGTTCGATATTTTCGGGCTGGTAAATTTGCATTTGTTAGAATCACATATTTATATAATTAATAAAATTCCTTCGAATTTCTTTAGATCGATAGCCAGAACATCATGCACTTGGATGCCTTAGTTGAAGTGGTGCCAGAAGAGTTGCACGCCAAGATTCTTGACTTGAGCGAGAAATGTGGCACACAAAGTGAGTAAGAATCAAATACCTAGTACGATCATTTTATTGCCTCCTTTTCATACAGATGGCACAGATGCCTGCGACACTGTTCTGTTAACTGTACAGTGTTACATTGATACGGACGGACCCTTTATCAAGAAGTCTGTTGAGGATATGCTTACTTGAACAAGTCTCGATCCAGAACTCCCAATAACAACAGACAACGTACAATGCGCAACACCTCAATTTGAACGCGTATTAATTTACCCTGTAATTGCAATAATAAACGAGTGTTAATCACAGTCATTAGTTCCTGAAATTTGTATGCAATTGTCAAACCTTAATGTCATCACGATAAAATAAAAAGTGTTTCAAGTTTTCGATGAACGTTTCCGTTGCCAATTGTTTGGCAATGTCCAAGTGCTGGCAAATCAGCACGCGAATTAATTTGAGGGCCATGTACTGAGGTTGTCCATAAAATAAAGTGCTGGTTGCACTTGCTGATAATGAGAAAATAGGAGTAAACTATACATGATTTAAACCAGTATAAAGACGTCATTTACCTGGCGTTATTTGAGGCAGAAAGTTAGTAAGTATCACGTTTATAAGATCGTGTTCTTCTACGACTTGCTTGGCTGTTTGCACATTAGTGCGAGCTATGCGTATGAGCATCTTTATGCAGGATTCGACAGTGCTATTTTCAGGCTTCACTGAGCGCAATATAAAACTGGGAACGTGATATTAGTATATTAATATAAAGCAATTCGAAGCAACAATTTACCAGATACGCTGTAAAATATTTGTGCGCAGCAAGCAGCTCATTAAATCCGTTTCAGCCAACTGAAAATCATCCATTGACAGACGAGTATCCGTCTCCTCCTCCACATCTGCATTAAAGGCTTTTGAATTCGTGCGCAACAATGCCATATAACGTTGCAAGAAAGCAAAGGATGTGGAATCGCCACTCTCATCGTTGTCTACCAACAACTGCAACGTTGGCTGCCAATGACAATAGGCATTCTCATAGATGTGATCCAGCACCACTTCATCCGTTTCGTTGTAGAAAAGACGAGCCAGTGCACGGCTCACAACCTCCAGCTGAGCAGGTGCATTATCATCTAATCCAAAGCGCAGCAGAAAGAATATTTTGGAAACTGGTAGCGATAAAACCTGATCATAGAAACCCTGATTGTAAATGCTCAAGATACCAGCGATGGAACCAAAAGCTGAAATACGTTGCTGCAAAACTGTTGAACTGCAAGAATACTTTCTGTATATTTAGTTGTTTCTAAAAATTTATGCTACACTTACCGCGCCAAGCGAAAGAGTTCTTGCAGTGAATATCCTGGTCGATCGGGTTCCTCCCCATGTAAGTATAATTCACGTTCGTCCACATTTTGCGGCATTTCCTCTGTGTTGTGTGGCAACAACACACCTTTCCAATCGAAGCGAGCATTAAACTGTTCTCCTGGCTTAAGCTGGCCCATCTTGGAGGGTATATCACGCATCCATGCGAGCTTGTGCTCTTCAATTAAATTAAAATTAAGCCAATTTCCTTCATCACTTTGTTGTATAAGCTGATGTGCAGGATTATCTTCAGATAGGGCTTCATTACTCGACGTTGGCAGCGCTTGTGGCTCAATAAGTTCGACCTTAGGAGTCTTTGGAGTAGCTAAGCGATTCTTTTGTTGTTCACGTTTTTGCGCAAGGAGCTTTATCAGCGCCGGATCTGTTAATGAGCATATATTTAAAATATGGGGAATCAACTGCTTAAGAAGTAAACCCACCCAAAGAATTCAGCAACTTTTGCTGCTCCGCCAAAATGTCTTCTTCACGCATTTGATTGAGTAGATTCAAGTTTTCCGAGTGAATTTCCTGAGTAAGTTTTGGATCCTGGACTATAGCGCTGTGGCCAGCGGTTGTCTCACTTGGATTATCTATCGCTGGTGCTTTTGGGGGACTATTTGTATTTCCAGCAGATTCCTTTGCCATAATCTTTCGAGCAAAAAGACTTTTGCCGCTCTCCTTTGAAATTAAATGTATTAATGAATGAACTAAACGTTGTATATTCTTACCTACTTGCTTCGGCTGCTGGAATTCAATTGGTGGACGTATCCCACCCTCTTTTCGCTCCACAATTTCGCCAAGCACATTTTCGATCAGATTGTGATTAATTTTGGTGCCACGAATGTCTCCTAACATATTTTCATGTATTTCATCGAGCAAAACTTTCTGCTTCCCGGCATCAACTGTTGCTTCTCGAAAATTTTGTTGCTCTGTATTTGGCTTGACATCACTTAAACTGCTTTTGTTATTAAGTTTGTTTAGCTCTCGCTTTTGTGCAAACAATGATTTTCCCACAGCTTTTGTAAAAAATTTGAAATTAATTTGAAATTCTTTCTAATAAGTCAAGAAAGACGAAGACGAAACTCACGTTTTTCCACTCGAACAACTGTTGCTGCTGGCTGGAAATTTGGGTTCTTCTGACGCTCGGCATTAAACTCCGCGGCCATGCGCAGCACATCCTCTTCACTTTCGCCTGGTTTAAGTTTATTAAACATTTTGCAGCGCTTTTTTAAAATATAAACAAAAATAAATGAAATGCCGCTTGGCACAACGCGCAAAACAGCTGGCAGAAATACTGACAGCGATAACAGCACGCATAAATCGATAAGTATCTTATCGACCACCGCCACATTTATACCCGTTAACCAACACTAATTTCAACGGTTTTTTGCAAAAACAAAATTTAATTTTTAAAATGACTTTTTTATAAAATCCAAGTATTACTTTTTAAATGTGGAGCCCGTGTCAGCCAAGCACTTGAGCAGCGATTGTTGCGCAATGAGAGTGTCCTTGTGCGGTAGTGCAGCAATCTGAAAAAATGCATCAATTGCCTCCTTGAAGAGATCAATTGCCTCATTGGTTTTTTGCGCCTGCATCGCTTCGGCAGCCTCGCGATATTGTTCTTCCACTTTAATGAGCCTCACTACGCTCTCCTTCAATGAGATATTCTTGCGACAACGTGGGCAACGCACATCCTTTGCAAGATCCTTAGGGAAACGCAACAGATTCACGCAGTTGGCAGAAGTGCACCTAAAATTAAACAAGGATTGAGTAAAAGAATTTAGCACTGATTTAATATACATACCAGAATCGCACCTGCTTGTCGATCTTCTGGAGCAGAGGCCAATTTTCCTGGCACGTCATGCAGTTGCAACTAAACGCATAGCGACCACGCAAGGAACGCTGTCGCTCTTTCAGATTCATCTTGGTAAAGATGGGTCCATAGTTGACCGCAACAGTTTCGTTGGGACGATGCGGCTTCGTCGCCGCCAACACCAACTTCTTACCAACATAATAACCAGCCACGCTGGGACAGCACTCATGATTAAAGTAGGAGCCAGTTCCATATAATCCAGCACCCAAATAAATAACGCGGCAGCCCTCGAAGCAATGCTCGTCCGTCACCATGGTATGATAAATCTCGTGGGCATTGTACTGCAGCACCTGGAGCAAGCCCAACAAGGCGGTGGCCACCTGCAGCTCCACGGCCGTGGGATTGACGCCCTCGGTTTTGCGACGTCCAAAGTACTGAGCCTTCTGCAGCACCCGCATAAGGAAGCCCGCCATGAGTGAACGCTGCAGATGATCATCGGCCTGCCGTTCATCCTGATGCGAGCACAAGTGCTCAAACAGCAGATTAGCCGTAGTTAGACCATCATCCAAGCTCGACGCCTGCGTGAAGACGCGCAATGCAATGAAGCAGAGTATGGACATACCAGAGCCAATGAACAAGTCCATGAACTGGCACTCGAAGCGATGGTAACTCTCGCAGGCCTCACCCATGCACTGCGCGGAGCAGAACGCGATGCCGGAGCAGTGCAGACAAGCAACTGGAGTGCGTAGCCTATTGATTGAACATAGCTACATTATCTCTTTTTAATTTCATATACTCATACTCACCTTTTGAAGCAATGATGGCAATTGGTGCCAAAGAAACTGGGCAGTAGACAGGCAGCAACGGGATTCTCACAGAGCACCACATCGCCAGTCTTGATGCCTTCATTGGCCACCACAAAGCGACCCTTCTCCTTTGTGTCCACCAGCTTGACCACATTTGCAGCGCCACTAAGCGCCGGATTCTCACCATGAGTTAAAGCTGGGACCACGGCTTCTTTGTGCTGTGCACGCTCAGGCTTAGCGTGCTGCGCAGCAGCCACCTCCTTCCGGCAAGCGGCAATCAAGGCAGAGTCTGCGCCTGCCAGCTTCTCAGCAATTTTCAAAGAGATCTCAGCACGCGCCTTCTCGCCCATTACTAAAAGAAACCTGAAGTTATTAAGTAACTTAGACGAAGTTTCTCTATGGAATCTTACCTGCATAAGCCTTGGCCATTTTGCAATAGTAGTCCACGCTCTCCTTGGTCTCCAACCCAAAGTTCGTGGCCAGCTTGAGGTCACTTAAGGCTGCCTCGCCCTCCCCCATGGTAATAAGGATCGTGGCACGCGTGCGATAAGCCATCGCCAACGAAAGACCATTATCAATGGCCGTATCCACTTGTGGACCCGGCGCACGCATCACTGCCAAATTGGCGTGACCCAACGCCTGCTGCAGCAGTTCCTTGCGTTCGTCTGGTATCTCGGAGCTGCAACTCATCAAATAGAACTTGTCTGCCTGTGCGCGTCGTTGCGAGGACAAGAGCACATCCTTCTGCTTGTAGACGGGCTGCACATGCTCCAGTACACCGAGCACTGGATCGCAGACCTCGCGATCACTGAATATGGACAAAATGCGTGCCGCATTCGATTTGAGTTTGCCGAAATAGTTCTGCAGCCACTTGTCACCACACGCGTCTTTCACATCCACATAGAACTCGTTGAAGAAACCCTTCTTGTCCGACTGCACGGTACGCGTCGAGCATACCTGATGATAGTTTGTATCGTACTCCATTATTTTGATCCAGCCAACAACAACGCACAATGGTAATTATGTAAAAAAGAATGCAATCTGATTGCAAATGCAGCGGAACGATGAAAAATCTCGTATACGTTCGTTCGGTTTTCTTTTATTTTTCCTCGAAACTATTGGAAACAGCTGTGTCGAGTCTGTGGCGGGCTCCAAAAATAGATCCCCAAACCAACCGATCGCTTGAATCGCCACGTTAAAAATAATTTCGTTCGTTCATTTTCCTATCGAAATCCCACTTGAATGTTCCGCTGTTCGTCGCTAGAGTGCGCTCGAGTGCAATGCGAGCGTATGTTGCGCATACGCCATGTACGCCAGAGTAAAACAAAATATTTTAGGAAGTATGCTTTGCATTTATTAAGTTATATGTCGTTTATATGTTTAACTTGAGTAGGGCATATAAATCACATTAAATAATTTATTTAAAAATTAGCTAAACGTACAAAAATATAACAATATATAAATATATGCACACATACATACATTCATATATGCAGCTATACTTATATTCGTATATTAAATCGAGTTATCGTATTGTATTGAATTCAATTATCAATGGAATATCTTCATTAAATATATATTTACTGTATAAATATTCAATTGTAGACTGGTATATTTAATATATTTAACATTTAATTCGGTTGTTGCAACTATTTTGGAAAAGACATAAGTATTACAAGAGATAGAGAGTCAGAGAGTATAGTTCAGAGAGATAAACCGAATTGAGCATAACTCACAGCTCAGTTATCAGTGGATATAGTTTTGTTGTTTTTTTTTTAGCTTAACATCTCTTTGCTATGACTAGAATTAAGCATGCTTATAACAGCAAATACCAATTAACAGAAAAAGGTAGTCAAATTGTAGTTAAAAATTTGATTTTATTATTTATGCGTTGATCTTGTCTTTGTTTTCAATGGATGAGTGTTCGTTTTCTTTTTATTTTTCTGTTTCATGTTTCTCTCCCAAAACTGAACATGATGCTTCTTTCAACTTGCAGTTTTCAGTTTCAGTTTCAGTTGCAGTTTTAATTACAGTTTTACAAAAAATGCGTAAGTAATAATAGTTAAGAGAATTCACAAATAGTTTGTAGTACTATTTTCACTAAAAATGTACAGTAAAAAATTCAATTGGCTAATTAAGTGTAAATATGACATACATATAGTAATAATGATATCATAATTATAGTAATAATAATAATAAAAATCCCAGAATTAGAATTTACAGTTTTTATGGTTTGATATTGGATGAAAATAAATAAGATAATTTTGTTTTTCCGTTTTGCTTTAGTCACAATTAATCTCGTTGGCTTCACTTGCGTTACGATCTAAGAATTAAATGTCACCTAAAAGTAAACAAATAAAATGCTACAAAAAGTTTTCAGCCTCGCCGTCGAACAAAACTGCGACTGTTTTTTACAAGCGCATAGGTCGGTATTATATGTATGTGTGTGTGTGAAAGTGAGTGTGTCCGTGTTGTGTATGTATGTAGATGTGTAAATATATTATAAACTATTATCATCACATTTCAAAACGTTAAGTTATGTTCTTGTAATTTTATGCTAAACAAATACGAGTAGTTTCTTTAGTTTTTATGTCTTTTCTGTGTACAAGCTTAAAACGCTCCTAAGTATTTATTTTGTATTCGTTTCATTCCTTTTTCATTTCTACACCCCGCCCGTTTTTAAAGTTTAGATTTTAGTTGCTTTCATTCGCTATTAGCTGATTTACTTTTCTTTTCTTTTTTTTTTTTTTTGGTATTTTATAGCTCCACATAACTAGTCTAAACATTCTGCGATTGCAAATTGTCTCGGTTTGTAGCCTATGTAACATAAATAAATAAGCACTTAAAGTTATAACGGCCTGCACCTATTGTGTTTCTTTGTAGGATCTTGTGTTTTTTTGCTTGTATCTTTGTCCATATTCACGTCCTTACAACACACAACACACACATGCCTAATTATAACATCATTGTTGTTTGCATTTGTTTTGTTTTAGTTTATAAATAAATTAGCCGTAGTATCACTTAATTTGTATTTTAGAAAGTAACCAAAACTAATTTAACTATAAATTATAAAGAAATATACACCAAGAGCATGGAAGAGACTTGTTCTTGTTCTACACCTTAAGGAAAGCAGCTAGTCCACGTCAGTTGTCCTTTACTTCCCTGGAGAAAGATCTGTCCTCGTTCTCATTTTCGTTCTCAACGTCGTCGTCATCGTCGGCCTCGTTCTCTTCGTCGTCGTCGACATATTGGCGTTTGCAGCGAAAAGTGAGATGGAGAGAGAGCGCATCTCGGGGCTGGGGCATGCCATAACCACACCTTACACCTATCCCCTATTATTTTTACTGTACAAAGCGGTGCAATCCCATCTGCCCAGCCAGCACAACCGCACAACTGCACAACACATCACACACCATAACAAAACGTCGCCATCCGCACTGCAGACGGCCGCCACATGCCACATCGCCAGCGCAGCTGCACATAAGCGTCAGTGTGTAAACAAATCACGACATCTTAATGCCCAGCGCTCGACTTGAATATTCGTAGACGACGTAGCTGATGGAAACGGCGGGCAACACTTTGAGGAAGTTTGGCGTGATGCCGCGATACAGTCCTGTGAGTCCTTCTTGTCGCACAATCTTGCGGAACAGTCCCACCATTGTCTCCTCGCCGCTGTGTGCGTCGCTGCTCTTCATGGGAATCTGTGTTTTCCGTATCTGGCCAGAAATTGTCTCGGCAGCTGCAATGCAAGAGTAATATAATTAGCAAAGTGCAGGGAGTAGCGAAAGTCGTGGCTAACTTACATTGTGCCTGCAGCCGAGTTCGCACCAACGCCAATGGATATGAGCAGAGTTGACCCAGCGCACTCGACGTGCTGCCGCAAGCCAGCAGCACCAGGAAACTGGGCTGCTCGTTGTTGTCGTGGCTGGCAATATAGCGACGCTTGAGAGTTTCATACACGGCCAAATCGATGCCAGCATAGGGCAGAATGCCCAGCATATTGGGCACATAGCCGCGATAGAAGCTGCGCGCACCTTCGTGCTTAAAGATCTTTACTGCCGCATCGCCAATGCCCGCGTACTGTCCCGTCTTGCGTAGCGCCAAACGTGTCTTTAATACTTCCATGGGGTAGATAATCGTCTGTGAGATGCCGCCAGCTGCTGCGCCAGCATAGAAACGCTCGGCGATTGTCATCTGTCGTGTGGTGTCGCTGCCGCGAATCAAACGCTTCATTTGCTCGTAGGCGGCAAACTTGAGCGCTGTCTCGGGGGCAATCTTGAGCACATTAATGCCATTGCCGCGCCACATGCTGCGAAAACCGCCCTCCTTTAGCAGTATTTTCATGCACTCTGAGATTCCCATTCTGCAAGTTTGCACCTAAAGTGGATTACACATAATTGTAGCGTAATTGAATTAAAAGTTAATTAATGTAAAGACTTACCTGGAGGAACACTTTAACTCTGTCCAGCGGAGCTGTGCAAGTGCGTGACACTGCGCCAGCGATGCCACCGGCCACCAGGTGTCGCCACCAGAGACCTGTCTGCATTTCCTTTTGCGTAAAGTCATCAGGTACATTCATATCCTCGCCAATGTCGAGGTACTGCAAAAGGAGCAAGACAAATGTGAAATTAATAATATAAACAATTATAAATTGCAACAGCATTCGCTAAACTACAGTAACTATGTATATTGAGGGGCTACGGGGATAGGGAACGTAATTAATATGATATGACAAAATAAAGAAATAAAAATAAATATATATGCTGACCACATCTTTATTCATGGAATACTTGCGACCGAGCAACATCACCGAGATTAGCCAGCTTTGCACACCTGCCTGGGGGAGGTAGATTAAGGGTTAAATAAGGGATTGCGTTAGTTGTCATCCTGTTGCAACATCGCGAACAGGTAATCGAATTAAGCTTTCCCACAAATGGCGAGAAAGCCAAAGCAAAAGCAGAAATGCGGAAGACTAAAGAGTGTGGTGTGTGTGTGTGTTGTCTCTGTTTTGTTCTATAATAAGAAAACATTATACCACAACTACATATTATATCATTCGCACACGCGAGAGGCGGCAACTAAAACTAATTTGCGTGATTTCTGTTTATCCCAGACGTGCCTCCCTTCGTAATTGCGTAATTTGGCAAGCGCATTGGATTTAGTGCTCTTTGAACCCGGGGAACGTACAACACACAGCAATTTAAATTAGCCAGTGAATTTAAAGCGTATATATTTCAGAGACGTTGATAAGACACAAAACATTGAGCGCAGCTGATAATGCAAAGCTGTCTGAAGGTGATAAGCTCAAGATGGGTCTTGTGTTCTCATCAGCGAGCTGAGCATCATCTTCTTCAAGCTTTTCACTGGAAAAACCTTCGTGAATATTTAAATTTATTTTAATGCTATTGCAAGGTGAAACCAATGAAAACAATTATGATAATTTTCGAGAGTTCATTTGCCTTGTCAACAAGCGAGCGAATAGCTTTTGAAGTCAACGAGCATGCAGTAATCATAATAATAAGGCAAAAAGCCAAAAGGCTAACAGCAAATAAAAGTTAAAATAAGCTAAAGCAAATGCAGCTAATAAAAACTAAAAGGAATATATGTATATGTTCTTGTCTAGTGTATGACAAACAAAAGCTGTGTATAGTATAGTATAATTTAATTATTTTATATGCTATTTGTATTTGCAATATGCATAAAAGCATTCATTTATTTGGCATTTTTGGCACTGACATTCAGTTGAATGGGCATTGACTTGCCCACTTTTTTCGTTTGCCAAATCAACGAGTATTATTTGCCTTGTCTTGATTGCTCGGCCAACAACGGAAGCACATGACAAGAGAAATATGTATGTGGTATCTTCTCTGTACTAAAAACGAAAAATATTTTCTATGAATTGGGTCTATTTTTATACTCTTTCGCATTTTTATCGCTCGCTCGCAACGAAGCTCTTTTATAGAAAACGAATCCGCATTGCAATGAACAAAAGCGGAGCTATTACAGGTAACTAACTTGTTGGCCACGATGGCTTACAACTTCAATAGATTGTTAGGCAGCACCGTAACGAGAGACGCGTTTTGGAAACCCGAAGCCAAGGCCAAGTGGGAAGGTTAGGCAATCAATGCAAAGGCTTGAAGGTAAGCGCAGCAGGCCTAACAAAGCGAGGGGGCAGCGCTGCCACAGCAGGGTGGCAGCGCCTGCAACGTCACTCGTCACAAACCAGATAAATGAAAATTGCTTAATCATTTGAGTCACAAGCACATTTGTGGATCAACGATCACACTCCATCACACGCTGACGTCAAGAGACGTGTCGAGAGCAAAAGACGTGTTTGCCCCCAAGTAAACAAATATGAATGGGGAAAAACAATGTAAGCAGGCATTAGCTCAACAAGTTTATAAACAATTCCTTACGCACACAAATGTCTGAGAGAGAGAGAGAGAGCGACCAAGCGAGCGATGCACATGACTCAGCGCCATACTTGGATAAAGAGTTTGCACACAGCATAATGAATGACGTCGCAGAGCAACAACAGCATAGCAACAGAGCAATACAGCTAATGAAACCCCTCAAGGCGCCAACTTGCCAAAGTGAGAGAGCAAGAGAGACAAAGAGCTCCAAATCAGCTGGGAGTACAAGTGTTGAGTGCTTGTCTATGTGTTTGTGTGGTAAAGTATGTCGTCGACACGTTTTCGACGATCGACAAAGACGAAGACGAAGTCGCACAGCCGAAGACTAGGGCAATAGGGAGGTCGACTTTTATGGCGGACGGTGGATGGGGGATCGACCGGTTCCCCATATCAGCAGCAGCAACAGTACTTGGCAAAAGCACGCTGTTGCCATGCGCCCCTCTCCCGCGCTTTCCTCTCCCCACGCGTGTCTACGCAACACAACGTGAAGCGAATGCGAAGTCAAGCTGAAGTCGAGTCAAAGATGCCACCACACGTGCGAAGGAGAGCACAAATGCACCACTGCTGCAAAAGTTATGCGAGAGAGTGAGATGAAGTATGTGTATGCTGTGCATTGGAATGTGCAACGCTAGCAATTTCTAGGGTATTTTTAGAAGCGATTGGCAGATTATGCACTGCTCTCTATAGGAGAGTACAGCTAGTGAAACGATAAGATAAATGTGCTTATTGATGACTCAGTCAACTTCCAATCAACTGGAATGAGTCTGCGAATGTGATTTCACGAGGGTTGGGGAAATGAATGGGAAAAACCAAAGCTAAGCGTGGGTAAATTTCCGCGTAATGAGAATTAACCAAGTTGTCTGTGAGAGACAGACAGTTAGACACCTACCCGTCCCATCATGTCACGGAATATGACTACGAAATCCTCCATCATGTCGCCAGCGACTGCCATTTGTTGAATGTTATGGTAATCGACTGGCAAATTGTATTGATAGGTGCCGTTTCGCAACATATCGATAGATTTGTGGGTATCTGTGGTTTTTATTTGTATTTAATTAGCTTTTAATCGCACCCGCCAACTTGTGCGATGTGCGAGTCACAATCAATTATGGATGTATAATTCCCGATTTCCGCTTGTGCGGCACGTGAATATATTTTGTTTTGTTGTATGTTGCTTTCACTAATTTTGTGTTGCAGTCTGTGTTGAAACAATTGCAAAAACTTTCACTGTTACAAAATTGTATTATGCGGCATTTCTCAGTCTCTCTGCTTAATGAGTTAATTGAGTATATAGCGAAGGTATCTTTTGCTTGATTCGCACACGAAACGCGTCGTTAAGTTTAAATTCGCGTTTACACTTGCAACGAAAGAATGCAATAAAGAGACGTCTTCGCTTCAGTAAGATTATATAATAATGCTACGAGGAGCGGATTGAATATTCAATATTTTTTAACGCGCGCACACAACCTACGCGTGAGCCAGCTGCCACAAGACTGAGAGCAAGAGCAACAGCGATCGTCGCTGTCGCTGCTAACGTCCAACGTCAACGTCGACTATCAACGTCAAAGTACAAAACGTCGCGCTGTGTTTCGCTTGCTCCGCTTCTGCGTTTATCAAAACAGCTGGCGCGTGGCTCTCTCCCTCCCGCTTGCACCCGCCGCCCGCTGAGAGCGTAGATGGCCTCTGCGCTTCAGTCGCAAAACAACAAGCATTCCCCTCTCCACCCCGCCACAATTATCAAAGAAATAGTTGTAGTGGGCAAATAACACAATGAATAACACACAATAATGCTCAATTAGCCGCTCAAATGCGCAAGCTGAGAGATGTACGAAAGAAACACCAAAAAATTTGTTATGCAGGAATTCATGGCAATACTACGAATGCCAAATATTGATATTTACGATATCTTTTGTCTTTATCTGCGTCTCCATTCCAGACAGTCTGGCCGATGTATCACGAGCTGTATATATTATGCTATTGCCCTGTTTACTACTGATTTCTTTTCGCTATCATTATGGTAGACTCAATTTTCGCATGCTTAACCGGTTCGCACCGATTTCGCACTTAATCAAGGGCACCCCTCCTCACCCCACCCGAAAGCAGCGTCAAGTGGCTGGCGGGGCAAACCGGGAAAGCTTTGTTGATAGCCACATGACGGGCGTATGACTGAGACTGGACTGTCGCCCCGTCTCCGGCTCTATAGCTACTGCGTCGTAGCACTTCTAATGTTTACAACGAAATTTCAGGCGGGCTTGCAATTTATCTGCCGGTCTATGGAAATTTTACAGATTGCAATTTAACGTCACAACGCTAACTTTTCTACATAATGCCCAAATTGACATTACAAATACCAGAGAGCATTTTACTTATATGCGCTACTATAGAAGGGTATACGTTTATCTGTCTGTCTAGTCATATAAACAATTCTATCTCAGAGAGACTATGAGAACTAATGATACCAAATTTTGTGACAAAACTTCTAGATATCCTATTCAAATGAATCGTGCATCAGAAAACTGAATAACTTTGCTGCTTCAAATATGTTCATACACAATAGTTATAATTGTTATTATAAATAAAGAATATTTAAACACTCTCAAGGCCAGACACACCCATTTATTGTCAGCTGGAAATGGTTTAGTCAACTACCCAACGGGTTGCAATAACTCAGCCAATGGTTTTAATTAATTTATGACACAAATAAATATCGTACATTGGAATACAATTGGAATGTTTATGGCATTTGTGGGGGATGCAGTCACAATGAGCTTACAACAGAAAGTAATCGAGCTATCAAATAAACAACAGCTGGGGGGTGCTAATACTGTTACTTGAAATACCTTCAACGGATCCAGTTTCAGGGGGAAAACAAAAGCAACGACAACAATTGATATTGATTATCTTGAGTTCAACATGGGTTAAAACCAGACAATGGTAAGTCACGTCATTTATTCTATTGTTCTCATCTCTAGTTAAGATAAAACTAGACCTTTATCCCAAGGTTTACTTCATGTTAACTAGCTAGACATTATTCATATTTTATTCCTTAACAAAAGCTTAACCACTAACACCACTAAATTCAATGGAAAGCTAAAAAAACACTTCTAAAAATAGTACCACGCAAATTTTTTTACCATTTAACACATGTTATGAGTCTGAAAAAGTAAATATTTTGCTAATACAATTGCGCTTCCCACCTAAAAATAGATACAGAAAGTTGATCTATTTCAAATTATCACTAAAATGGTAAATTATCTCCAAATTGTTGACAATTATTGAATGCACTCAAAAGCACTTTCTAGACAGGAATTATGGGGTACTTGACATTAATAAACATCGTTCTCCTATTATTATTGACAATGACAAACGGTTTTCTACCGTAAATATTTTGCACATCGTTGAACAACAAAAACAACAACTTTTATCAGCTACCAATTACACTAAGCGACACATACATAATTTATAAATGTGACAATGCAAAGCAGTAATCGTAAAATGAGCAAGTGAAAAGAGAAGAAAAAAACCCATTTTGCGTCATTTCTGCTCAGAAAAAACCCTCTGGGAATTGCATCCCTACTGATAACAGATAAAACAGATGCAAAAAGTGGTCAAGGTTAAAGGGAATCCACAAGAATACTGAGAACATTTTGCATATTGAAAATTTGTTTATGATTCAACATTTGTTGCCCACTGTTAATTGCAGTTGTTTTGGCAAATCAAGCAATACCATGCGCCCGATTTGCATTTCTTCGAAACAACTAATCCCAAAAATTTGAATTTAATTACGTACAGTGTTGTCTAATTAAACGAGCCCCCAAACGAGCGACGTCTGAATTAATCTATTAATGCTCTGGCTTTTCTTATGCTTAATGGCGAGACTAGCGAAATTCGAGTTTGACATTTCATTAGACTAATGAGGAATAGAATGCAAAAAGGTTGCGTAGCAACGAAACGAATATTCAGCTGCCAGACAGGTATCCGACAGATATAGTATCTTGTATTTTCGCAGACATTTCGAACTGGTTTAGCTAATGAATATTCAATATGTCGCAAACCAAAAATAAATGCAGTCTGGGGTTTGAGTCACTCTCAACTAAGGAGCGTTTTTGGGTGCATTCCCTCGAGGATAATCGTTAAATTATAATATGCCATAATACAATCATTACATGCGAAAATTCAAAATAATTGAAATGAATGAATTGGACAACAACAACAAAGAAGAGAGCGAAATGTAAACAGAATGATTATGCACAGACAACAAAGCCGATAAAATGAATGAAAGTGTCAGAGTCCCCCAAATTGATAAAGCCGCGGAGGCAGAGGCAACAACAACAACGACTTGCCAACGCATCGTTAGATAGCTGAAATATTGTGATAAGAGTGCGATCAGCTAGATCAGTCGCCTAGACAGAGAGAGAGAGAGCACAATGTAAACTAAAAGTATGATGAAATTAAAGCGACTGGCTTACGTCAGCCGCAAGAGAGAGTAAGAGCGTTGGGGGATCTGTAAATAGAGAGATCGGAGCGAGCTTTGAGCAGAGCTTTTTGAGCTTTAGCGATCTCTTAGTGCAGCAATGGGTCATTGCTTGATATTGCTTGGGGGATATCCCGTGACTTAAGTTAATGCAACTAGTGTGTGAGATTGAGTGGGGTGAATGAATAGTAATGTAGTTTAATGGCCGGCCGCAAGGAGAACGACTGGGAAATCGAGCAATGAATAGTGTGAAGAACCTAACTACGTTTACAGTTATGAATGGTAATTTTAATAGGTTTTTTTTAGCTTTGACTTTTTGAATATATATGTACCTTGAGATCTTCCTCAGTTAGTCAGGAGTTGTGTGTATGCAGGTACTACATTAAAGCGAATATAGTACGCATAGTTGTGTTAAGAGATGTTTGTTTTTTGTTTATATGGGCGCAAAACGAAACAGGGCAGGTTGGAGAGAAAGGTTGAACAATTAGTTATAAATGCAATACGAATACGATATATGAAAATAAACAAAACTATGTCTAGACTACTAGTCTATTTATACAGAGGAGAGAGCAACAGAGTACAAACTCGAACTGCAACTGAAACTGAAACTTAAACAGCTGCCAAAGTTTGCACAGGCTCCGTTTACAATCCAAACAAACAGTCGGGCAGTCTGTACAAACTTCTGACCACACAACAAAGCGATGTATACAAAAGAGAAATATCTACTTCTACGTAAAGCAGCGTCAGCAATTTATGCATTAGAACTTACAGTAGAGTGCCGCCAAAATTTGATTAGATCATGAATGTCCGTTGAGGGCGCCAACAGCATAAAGTCGCGCCACTCATTAAAGCTTATATTCAGGCTGCCATCCTTGTCCATTCTAAGCAGGAAAAATGTAAATACATTAGTAATTGATCTATAAATAATTTTAAATTTATATTATTTTTTGCCAACCTGCCGAGAAGTTTGCGAGCTTCATCGATGTCCACGTCCAGACCCAGATCCTTGAATGCCGATATCAACTCCTCTAAGTCCACTTTGCCTGCAAAACACAAAATATTACTTTCATATATCAAAATAATTGAATAGTAGTTTGCTTACCATCACGATTCTTGTCCAGGTGCGAGAACTGCAGGCACAAATTCTTCTCGTGCTCCCGCACATAGGTAAGGAACTCGGCGAATCCCACATTACCGCTTTGATCCTTGTCCGACTGCTGCAGGAATTTCTGTGAAAGCGTACGTAATACGTAATGCCATTATAATAAGCATGTTTATAGTCATTAAATGCTTGGCTGACCCCGTCAATTTTGGGCGTAACCTTGGCCTAGCCAACCCAACCCAAGCAATTGTCAAAAATATAAAATAAGCTGGCAAACAACGTTATGAGTCGACAGTTCATTGCGCAACTAGATCGATATATCTATGTAAATGCGCACCTTAGAAATAAATTGCCACATTTTTGCCATGCCGCGAGACCACAGTCGACGAGTGTCTTCAGCGTTGAGACACTCGGCACTTTCTTTTAAAGCATTCTAAATAGTTGCTGCACCAAACTGACTCGTCCTATGAAATTTATTTGTGTGAGTTTAGTTTATTGCAAGAGTTTAACTAAATTTTCAAAAATAATTTACATTGTGTAATTTGCTGTGTTACAAATTTTATGTCTATAATTTTTCAATGACGCACACAAAGCGGTTTAGTTGACCTACTTCTAAAATAAACTATATTTGCTTTAGTTTCAGCTTCAGTGCATTTGTGATAACAAAACGGACATGACGCTATTGTTTTCGCTGATCAAGCATACTGTATATAGGGTCTAAGATGCCTGCTTCTACATCATGCCTATTGGCTATATAGTTTCTATTCATAGTTGAAGCTAAGCACCTAGATGAGGCCCCTGCCCAATTGTTGTTGCTACTCACCACCGCATAAACGCTCGAGAGACCAAACTCGTGGAGGGCCGCCGAGAGATCGTGTATGTCGATCTTGCCATCGCCATCGCGATCCAATTGATTGAAGATGCGCTCGAGTCGCTCCTCATCCTCGGCCGGTATCTCGTTGGGCATAATGGAGATGGGCACGCCAGAAACGTCGTCGATGGCGAGGTGTGTCTGTGGCGGCACAATGTTGAGATTGTAGGGCGTTGCAGTTGCATGGTGCTGTTGCAGATGCAGCTGATGCGGCACAAGTTTCTCATAGTTGGCTGCTGCTGATCTCAATGACGGTGCATATATCGCATTTGCTTGCTGTGCGTAATTGAAGCTTTGCTCCTCTTGCACCCCTTGCGGCGTCAAGTCAATATCGATACGTTGCGATGCCTCCTGTTGATCTTGATGCTGCTGCGGCTGCTGCTGTTGTTGCTGTGGCTGCTGTTCAAGCTGCTTCTGCTGCTGACTTAATACTAAGGACGCGTTGTTGTCAAAATCGACTTGCTTTTTAACCATTCTCCAGACTCGTCTTAACGTTGTATCAAGTATTACTTG
Source organism: Drosophila albomicans (assembly GCF_009650485.2). NCBI lineage: Eukaryota > Metazoa > Arthropoda > Insecta > Diptera > Drosophilidae > Drosophila > Drosophila albomicans. The sequence continues at coordinate 37,305,458 of NC_047629.2, read as the reverse complement.
CTTTTGCTGTCGTCAAAAAATGTCGTCTTGTCTTTTTTTTTGGCGCAGATCGAGGATCGATCTCAAATCCTTTTCTAAGTGGAGTTTTCTATGTCGACGTGGAGCACTATGCTTTATGGCTGGCACATTTTGATTGTTGGGCTCGGGTAACTGAAACTGAACTGTTGCTATTGTTATTGTTTTTGCTGTCTCGATCCCGTCGTCGTATCGCGTGAAGAAGGTCTAGGTCTATAAATAAAAGAAATTGAACGGTTCGCTGTTTATTCACACAGAAGAAATTCGTAAATATATGTATGTTTTATGTATGTCTAATCGTGTATCTACAGTTTATATTATATCTGAAAGCATTGTTTGAAATTTCTCTCGCTAGCATAATTTCAATTCCAATTCCCTCATTCCGCTCTGGCTTCAAGCAGCGAACTACGAACAGCGAATCAGCTGCTGGAACGCGGAACCCGTTTTTGATGTCATGGAAATAATGAAGTCATTGCTGACTTTCTCTTGCATTTTTCTTTTTTTCTTCAGCATTTTCAGTGAGTTTTTTGGCTGCCAGCTGGGCAATCGCAATCGCATTGATTTTTATGCTCGTTTCCCGGAAGAAACAGAAGCCTTGAAAATTGACAACTCCCCGCACTCACACACTCACACAAACGCAGGCACACGCACAGAGCCACACACACCAGCGTATCCTATACAGGGTGTGGGGGCGGGCTGCATGCAGGACACGATGCTGGAACTTTCTTTTATCCAAATAGCTCAGACTAAATTCGTCGATAAGCATCTGGATATTTTCACTTAACAGCACCTCGCCTCTCTCACGTTGCACACGTTAATTACATTTTGCCAATTTGGCAAATTTCAATTTCTGCGAACGCTTTTTTCTTCTTTGCTCACACAAACGCACGCACACATTCATACAAGGGCACGCTGATACACGACGGCGGAATTGGATACCCAGAAAAAGAAAGATATGAACCACCAGAAAGTGGCTCTCTTGGGGCGTTACGTACGGTCCAAATTTCCTTTTGTTCAGTTGCGCCTGTCCCTTAAGACGTCGTCTATATAGATATATCCGTATTTTATAATACACTTTTAAATTTATTGCGGAACGAACGGAAGAACACGACCAGCAGCGAGCTCGCTTGTGATAAAAAAACAACTAACTAAAACTGTGCGCCACCGATTGCACTGTCTATCGATAACCGATTTGGAAATTTTTTAAAACTTATATTGTTTATTATTTTTTGCAGCCAAACTATAATATTACGAATTAATTTAGTATTTAGAGAATAAATTAAGATTTTACAGTTGAATTTAAGCATAAAAACAGTTTTTTTAAACAATTTTATTTGAGAGAATGTGGCCATAAGAAATTTTTGAAGGCCGTTGGTATATACCAAAATACAGAGGTTACATTGCCATACTGATTTCGATAAATTGCAAAACGCTTATAAATTGGCGCGTCAATTCAAAAAGCATTTTAGTTTCGTGTTTTTAGAAAAATCGTGACCTAATCTAGAAAATTTGTTTGCTGCACCTAAGTATCCTTCTCTTACTGAACAGTCGGAAAATAACACTTTTCAGAAAAATTCAATATCAAAGAACCAGTAACGACATTTTTCCATTCGAAGCAATTTTTGGTAAGAGCAGTTTGATGAACATATGGACGTATTTTAGTAGATACAGTATATTGTATTGGTCGCGTTGCCAGCTCGCTTGATTTCAATTCCAGTTTACCGCCTAAATTTATATTTGAATCTGCACACTACTTAGTTTAAACTTTAAAAATTTATAATATAACAAAACACCAAAATGGTTTCCATTTATAGATATATTTTGGCTAATTAATTCGTTTTGCAATATTTTCATTAAAAATTGGTCTAGCCTGTGAAATGGTTTGCTGAAAATCAGCACGAAAAAAAGTTGTGAACTTAATATCCGTTTGAATTACATTAAATGCGTTTACAAAATAAATTGCAGGGGATCTCATTAACAAAAGGACAACAACAAAAGATCATACAAAACAAATTGAATTAACTGATCAAATTATACTTCTTGTCGCCTCTTTGTTTAAGTTTTAGTTCATTAACAAATTCCAGGCATCATCTTCGGCGCTTGCTTTGCCACTCGATGCTGTTGTGGATTTAGCCTTGACATTTTTCACATCCAGATTGTCAAAGCCTTCGCTCAACTTGTGCGATGTCTCCTGTAGCTTCATGTTGCGGCGAGCTGTCTGACCACCTGACGGTGCATTCTGATACGAGGTTTCGGCATTCTGGTAACTGGACGTGTTGAAGCCAGACCAATCATCATCGTGGGTCAATCCGCTGCTAGCTGTGCCGCCACTGCTGCCCAGTTGATTTTGATATGAGCTAGAACTGGTCAAGTGCGATTTGTTGTTGGCATTGTCCTGCCAACCACCCCAATCGCTATCAGTTGCGCCGCTCTGTTGTCCCAAGCCGCCAGCCAGATTGCCGCCCACCGAATGTGAGCGCTGGTATGAATTATCCTCCTGGCTGGGATCGTTGTAGCCGCCTCCTTGACCCGTTGAACTCGAGCCGGACAAGTTGTTCCAGCCACGCTTGCCAATGTCCGACACCTGCCAAGCAACAAATGAGTGTTTAATAATTTCAATTGTAGTTATTAATACAAACTTATAAGTGATAAAATTAAATAAATAACTACAGACCTTGTAGGCAACATCTGTAACACCACTCTGCACAGACTCTAGCAAAGTTCCTTCTTTAATCTACAAACAAAACGAAATAAGAAATAAAAACCAAGATAAATAAACCAAACAAAACAAAGAAAGAAAAAGCAACAAGTGAGCAAACTACAGTCGTGGGTGATCGACTCAGAGATACCTGGTAGCTTGAATCAGGGGAAAATAAACTTATTACAAAAATGAAATTAGTTTAAGAAAATAAAAAAAACTATGCAATAAAATACTAAGGCAGTGATTTTCAACTAAAATAAAGAATTCAGAAAAAAATATGTGTGTGGATATTATGGAAGGTGCTAAATATTTTAATCTTTAAAATTACGTGCGTCATTCTAATTGATTCATGTTTGCTAACAAACTTAATTAGCTTATGAGCAATACTCGTTTGTTAAGAAATTTGTTGTCTCCAGCTCTTACAGTCTCTAAGATTGAGTAGTTTATATAGACACACAGACAATAAGACATACCTTAGTTGAAGCCAAGTTAACAGTGGTCACGGCCTTCTCCTTGGCTGTGTTGGCCAGCTTGGAGGCATTCGATGAGAACAGACTCCAGCCGGATGCCAAAGTGGTTAGCGTGGAGTCGATGAGCTCCTGAGATTGTGTTTTCGGTGGTGGATCTCTTGTGAAGCCAAAGCCAGCATATTTGCCGCCCTGATTTGGTGGCAAGTTTCTGTCATAAAAGTGTTTGATTTATATTACCGATTTCAATTTGAATTACTTCTCCTACTTACTCAGGCCGCGAAGCATTTTCCATTTGGCGACGGCTAAAGAACTCTTCCTTCTGATCCTTGAACTCCTGTGTCTGGAACTGCTGATAACCACCCGCCTCATTGTAGGCGCCTCCGCCATTCTGATAGCCTCCTCCGCCACCTCCGACATTGCCTCCAGCATTGCCACCATAACCTGTTGCATTTGAGCGGGATTGCGAGCTGCTGTTGCCTCCACTTGGAATTGAGCTATAGGAGTTGCTACTGCTCAGACGCGATTCTGCCTCCTTACGAGTCCAGTTCTTGCCCTGTGCCAGCGTTGATATCTTATCACGATAGAGAGCCGCCGCTTTGCAGTTGTAGCGTTGCGTAATTGGCGCCTTCTCATTCCAATCGTCCTCGTCTTCGAGAAATTCGCGTGCATTGCGATTGCCGCCGACCTTCATCTTCTCCAGCTCGATGTCCTTCCATTTGTCCATGGTCACGGAGCGCACAAAGGACAGATGCACACCCAGACTGCGATGTTTGCCCGAGCACTCGAGACAGATCCAAATGCCGTAGGTGACTGAGACCCATTGAGGATTGTGGGTACCACATTCAAAGCATTTCTGATATGTGGAAATAATTAGAAGAATTAAATAATAAGGCGGAAGCAGATGAATCTATTAAGAAAGCTAGAAATCAAAAATAATCGACTGCGATGTACTCGCTACCCAATTTCAAGGAAGTACATTAATATCAGTGTTGGAAACAGATGTTATAACATTATTATTCAAACATAATGAAATTCGCAAAATCTCTTTACAATATTTCCCAGTTGTTTCTTCGAACAACTGATAAGGGTATTTTTTAATAGTAATGACATTTTCAGAATTCATTGAGAAGTTTATTATTATGTGTAGCAAGATAAAATCTGATTTATATTTCCAAATAAATTATTTCTAATTCAAACCTAATTAAACGTACATATATTCGCATCAAGTTCAGAGACTCTTGCTTATCTAATCTAAGATATAGGCTTTTGTATAAATGGACAGACAGACGGGCGGATTTTGCTTGACCACTAAACAATTATACCTTTTAATCCGTTTGCATAGCAGGTATTAAACATGGCTTTAACCTTACCGAATTGTCGTCTTGGGGCTTTAGTTCCTGTAGCACACGGCGTGTTCTTGGGCTAGCCATGGTAACAGCTGACGGCTAACAAACGGGTTTTTTTTTTTCTTTTTTGTTTGTTAACACAACAAATTTGCCTTAGTATTTTGGCGTATAAACTTTTTGCTGACGTCGACGTAGTTCTGCAATCTTTTGTTGTTGTTCACTGCAATACGACATTCATGGAACTGCGATCACTAAACATTAACTTGTTGCACCTGAATTAACACATTTAATCGCGTTGTGCATCTGTTGCCACCGCCTTGAGCGCACTCTTAAATATTAATTGACAAAATAAAATAGATTTTAATGCAATGTTCAACTTGGAATGCTCATAGTTAGTGTGACCGCAGCGAGCAAATGCCAAAATACGTTCCTTTCAGCGTGTGAGCACTTGTTTAACCACTTGTCAAATAAAAATAAACAATCAGAAAACATATTAATATTCACTTCATATATGATTAGAATGTGAATTTCTTTGTACATTTTGTGATTGTACAAAAGTTGTGCAATTAATGACAAAAAACGATTGTTTTCTATGGTTGTGGTCACTCTGGCTTTTTATGGCTGCTATTATAGCATTATTTATAGTATGTGTACACTAGCGCCACTATCGTCTAGTACGAGAAGCTCGACAATGGGGCACACAGTGGTATCTTGAATCAATGAGCCACCCAACAGGAAATTGAAGGATTTACTATCAAATACACAGTGGTGTCGTTTATAAGAGATACTTTTTTGCTTAAAATAATTCAATTAATTCAATTTAATTTTTTTTAAATAACCAAAAAAAAAAAATTGGGAATTTTTGTTGCCGACGGTTAATTAAATTGTAAACTTAAGTAGATTGTTTTAAGCTTACAACAATATTTAGCTTATCAATAGATCTTATCTAATTTCTTCGAAGCATTGGTTAGAACTCAGGTTTTAAGATTCGTTCTACAGTAGTCCCATTGTAGTAATTCTTTCACTGCTATTAAAAGATTCGAAGGTCTCACCACTGACACTCCTTTTCTTGAATATTTAATATTAAGTCTAACTTAATCGCTAAATCACTAAGATTAGAAACCGATTTAACAACGTGTATCATCATTGTATTGAATTTGAGCTTCTAGTTCTTATAGTAGCACATTGTTAGCTTTTTTGGAAATCGGAAATTGAGTCCAATATTAATTTAATTTGTTGAATTTCCTTTACTAGCATTAGTAATTCATTTTTGCCTTCGCTGGCGTTGTAGCGAAGTGAAGTGAAGCAAATGTAATTAATTATTTATTTTTTTTTGTTGATGTTGTTGGGGTATCGATGACGAGTCTTACAAATTATCACTAATCATGCTGATCTGATTTTCATAATATGTAATTTCATTCATGTTCTTCCGACTGTCTGCAATTTTTTGCCTCGTCATGCCGAAAGTTAATAAAAAACAGAGATTTATCACACTCTTTTACAGTAATCAATCCCGTCGGTGGATATCTAACAGACAAACAGTGAAGCTACATGAGCGATTTACCCCCGCTCCTCATAATACGATCAAGAAGAGATCGCGTGTGGCCCCGTTGAGAAGTGAAAAGGCGAGAGCTGGCGCCGGGAGCATTTCCTCGCCAAAGAAGTGACCCTTAAGGGGGGCGGAGAACGTGGCCATAAATATGGAATTCAATCTGCAGCATTAGCATATAATTATGCACAATATTTTTGCCATTCCACATCCACCACAGATGGAAATGGAGATGGAGATGGCAATCGCACGTTTGCCCCTCGTTTGGTTAATTTCTTTTCAATTTGCCATTTCGAAACTTGCGCATTTATTTAAGTCAGTCGCATTGCTACATATAATTTCGCGGTGGGGCGGGGCGTATAATTGGTCAAAAAAGGATGTGTTGAATTGAAATGCCTGGCGGGTAATCCGATCGATTCGCAAGTCGCAAGTCGCCAGTCGCCAGTCCCATTGCCAATCCCATCTCCCAGTCGCCCAGTCTGCGGCTGAGTTATGAGCCATGGCTGCTAAGTGAGCGCGGTTAGCTTGACTCGCTGACCACTCGACGCTTTCAACAACTACTGCAGATCCAATGCGAATGCACTGAGAGAAAAGTCACAAGTTCGCATTAATAATTAGCTATTGCTTTCCTATATTGCCGAATGTTACATAGTTTATGAAGGCAATTAAGTTTAGAATTCAAGACTTAAAGAAATTTACTATGATAGTTGAATATGTCTTCCATACAAAATATCTACATATACTTATTCATAATGAACAAATAAATATAATAATTGTAGCATACGATAGTTTGTCAAAACAGAGATCGAATTGTTCTACCCTACGACCAGTTAAGCTTACTAATTAAAAAATTTAAAATATAAAGTTAAAAAATGGAACAAATAAAAATCACAAGATCCTGCAGTATACTTAGCTTTATTATTTGTAACTCAAAATTAATGTTTTAGTGTGCAAAGTGCCGCCTAAGTAACTAAGGAATTCTGGCTAAAATATTTAAGTACAATATTATTATTTTTTGCAAGTTTTGATATAAAAACTTTATTAATAAACCTATAAACAAATTTTAATCGAATTAAAGTTTCAAGATTTAATTTAAGAAAGAATACTTATGTATATGAAATAAATAGGGCTATATTTGCTAATTGGATTAAAAAAATAATGATTTAATAAAATTAATATTTACAAAATATTCAAAAGAATGCGTACTACACAAAATATGATAATGTCGAATTTATAAGCTGAATTTTATATGTTTAACATGTAAATTCTTTCGATCTAACTTATTTTAAGGTAAGGAATCGTGTCGCCAAAATATATTCATTAGTTTTCTCTCTGTGTGCAATGGGGAGGTAACTGAGAACTGGGCATGGTGAGTCTGCGGTTGCTGCCGCCGGTGGTGGTCTTATCAGAAGCCGCTGTGCACTCCCCAAAGCTGCCAAAAATGGCATTGCTGCGCATTCATTATCCATGCGCTGTCATTGCAACGCCTCCTCCTGCTGCGAGCTGGCTCTTAATGCCGCTTCCTCTCTGCTTCTGCTCTCTGCTTGCCATTTGCCATTTGCCACTGGCCATTTTGCACCAGCCTCATCAGCTGAGTTATTGTGTGGATATGATCAAATTATAGGCTTAGCCTGGGCATTAAACTCGCATAGACAGAGCAAGAAGGAGCGAGAGCGAGAGAAGGTTAAGATCTGACCACAGAAACTGCGACTGAATCTGAGCATGTGCACCTTTTGTGTGCCATGGCATCCGGTGTGTACATCGCACATACATCATGAGTAGTCCATACGTATAGTATGTATGTTATATACATACATCTATCTTGTGGCAGTCGGCGATTTATGCAAATGAGAGTGCGAAGTTCGCACGCCGCTGCCAGAGAGTCTGCAAAGAGCGATCTCCCCCGAAAAGGGAATGCAAATAAAACAAAATCGTTGAAAATTGCACCAATTAAGTGGCAATGTATGCCGTGCCGACTCGACTCGACTCGATTCGACTGGACTCGAGGATCGTCGATCGACGATGGCAGATCGACTCTGTGGCTGTGGCTGTGTTGTTCTGTGCTTTGCTGTGGCATCGCTTCGCATTTATCAGCGATATTAAAGCGTTAAGTGAATTACTTATTCTCGTCGCCAATGCGTTACCTTTCATGTCCCTGTACCTGTTCCTTGTTTCATCCAGACGACGCGAAGCAGCGACGCAATGATGCCGTGTTTGTGGCAACGTGGCAACGCCGATGTTGCATGCGACAATTATATGCGCTGAGCGACGCCAACTTGGCTCCCAGTTCCCAGCTTCCCAGTTTCCATCCAGCTCACAGCGGCAGCTTCAAATGCTCCACTCGCAAGTCAAGGATGCCACTTTACACTTACAGTTGCAGTTGCAGCTACTCCAGCTACTGCCACAACTATTGTTGCTACACATCGAGAAAATAATATGTTTTAAATTTGGAGAATACATTGTTATAAAGTGAGCTATTGAAAAATCCCTGACTCTGAGAACAATAACTTCATTAAAGTACACTTTTATTCGCTTGACAAATATGTAATTTTTTTCTATGAATCTTTTTAATGAATAATGAATCTTAAATATAATTAAATAAAGAAATTAGAATAAGTATTATTTTTATTAATACAAACAATTCTAAGTAAAAATTGGATCTTTAAGAGAATTCCACATTTTATATTAATACAATTATATAATTTACTCTTTTCAACATCTTAGTCCGAAATTTAAGTTTAAGGCATTCATCACTTTTAGAATCAATCTTATATTTTACTAGATTCCTTGCCAAATTTGTGATGGATATTTAAATTATCTTAGTCTGAAATTTAGGTATACAACTTTTCTCTTAGTGTAGAAACTGTTTTCTTTGCCTTTTGCCAGTCGCCGATCGTTTGCTGATCGATTTTCAATCGTTCGGCAGCATCATGCAACCGCGCACAACCTCAGTCGCAGTTACAGTCACAGTCACAGTTGCAGTCTTGAGTCTGCAGCTCAATCCCTGCTGCTGCTGCTGCTGCTGCCAGGGGACAACTGTTGCTCCTTCTGGTTCAACAAATCGTGCCAAATAACACAACATAATGACAACAAAGCCGACGACAGCAGCTCCACTTGTCTTGCGCTTGTTGGGACACTAAGAAGAGACTGAAGTCGAAACAGCAGATGAGGCAGAGAGACTGGAACTGCGAGTGGAACTGTAGTCGAGTCGGTGATTGCCATTTCAAGATTCTGGCCGGCGAAGGGTGCCGTCTGCTGAAGCTGGCAAAAATTAAGAGATATTTATAATAAGCACGAAAACCACTTAATACTAACGCCTTTGGCAATTAAGAGCCACAAGGATGTGGAACGAGCTGCAAGGCATTCCTAAGTCAGCTCACAAAGGGAATGAGGAAAGGGCAAAGCGCCATGTCTTCACATTCTCCACTCCCCGTTGATACTTTCCAGCAGTGGCTGCTGCTGTTGATGTTGCTCTATTCAGCGACTCATCAAAAAAGAAACCCGCACGCAGGTATGTAAATTTCATGGTTTCAATTGTTTTCACTCTGATCTGAGCCAAGCCCATGGGGTCCACTTCAACTCTAACTCCAACTCCATCTCCATTTGCTACTCCTTCTCCTACTACTACAACATGGCATGTGATGTACACTGTCTGGCATGATTGTGCTGCCGATGATGCGCTGATGATGAAGTTGACGCCTTCGGTGGCTCATTACAATCAATAATAGCCGCTGTGGCGCACTCTACGCATTGATTCTTTCAATTCAATTCACTTCAATACCATTCAATTCATGTTTCAGTTTTCAATTCTTCGAGCAGTCGGACAGTAAATGAAACAAATGAGAAAGCTGCTCTTGAGTGTGTGCTCGACATTCGAATACTCGTTATTGAAATTTAATACGAGCGTGTGAATTTGTATTGTAGCTTTATTTTAATACTATCCAATTTATACAAATATTAAATAAGAAACTGCAGTAAGCAAAATTTAAATAATTACAGGTTAGTCTTTAAATATGAAAAGATTTATAATACATAAAATGTGCAGTAGAGAAATTTGATCAACGAATATTCTGTTATTTATTTTATTTATAACATTTATGAATATTATCACCTGTGATAATATCTGTGAGATATGGTCTATTAAATAGATGTACAGACAGACAGAGCGATAAACGTTGAAGAACTTTACTTGCTATGTATCAAGTTGCTTCCAACTAAATTTTACTAACAATACCATCAACTTATTACGCTCTTTACCCATAGATTACGACGTTCGAGTGTAATGAATAACTGTGCTTTCGGCTGCCGTTGTGGATGATGATGAGTACAATGTGTACGCAGCGTATTGTGTGGATGGATACTGAGAGTGTCAGAGAGCTGTGGCCTAAGCGAACGATTATACAAGTGGTTTTCTGATTTGACAGGCGTTAAATTAAAATTTAATTCGGCCATCTATATAATTATAGTGATCCATCCGAGCATACACATTGACGACGACGACTTCTCAGCGCATGTAATTAAAGCCACATTAATCATCCAGCCCAGAGATCGACTCGAAGTTGGACTCCAAGTAGAAGTCGAAGTCAGGCTCGTCGAACACTGTTTTTTTTTTCGGGCTCAAAGTCCCAATTCCAGTCGCAGGCACTTCAGCTCTGTCTTTCTCTCTATGTATTTGAGTATGTGTGTGTGTGTGAGTGTGTGTGTTTGCCTCGCTTGGTAGCCACAAAATTGTCAGATTTGTCCACTTGAGTTATTTTCGAATGCGCGTCGAGCATCCTCAGTCTCCTCTCTGTCTCCTCTGTCCCCTTGTTGCGCCCCCTCTAGCTCTGTCAATGGGTGTCAACTCTTGAATTCCCGACCAATTATACAAAACCCGTGAGAATTTCTCAATCTTTGTTCTACACACGCTGCTCTCGCTCTCTCTCTCTCTCTCTCTTTTTCAGTGGCTTTTTCTCTTGTTTCTGCTTTGAATCATTCTTGTACTCATTAAAATGTCAAACATATCCTAAGTATTTTATTTCATTTTGATTAAAATACTATTTAGTTATATATTAAAATAAATCAAAAAAATAAAAATTTTATTTAAATATGATAAATTTATTATTTATTTATTTAGTTATATTTTAAAATTACTCTAAACAAAGAAAATAATTTATTTAGTTGAAATAAATAAATGATCAGTTATGCACACGATATATTTAACATCTATTCTTTGTTTATTAGATGTCTAGGTCCTAAGATTTATATTTATTGATATAATTGTAAAAAACAACCCAATAAATCTTCAACAAAACGCTTCCCTTTCTCTTTCTTCATTCATTCCTTCTTTCTTCATCGATCCAACCTTTATTTGTACTCATAAAATTGTAATTATCTATTATTTAATCATTTTATTTGTTTATTTTTATTTTAAAAAGAAAATGAATAAATTACTTTTGTAAATTGCACTAAAAATTGCTTTAGGAAAATTGGAACAGACAGCTCAACTTCTTGAGGATGCGGATGCTCGATCTTGATTGCACTGCCTACTTCTTCATGTCGTCGTTCTTCGTTATAATTAGTTAGCCTCCGATTCGGTTTCCGTCTCAGCATCCACATTGATCTCATCCTCCTCGTGCTCGGACTGAGCACGTTCCACATTCGTTGGGGGCGCCATGTGACGCCAGATGTATTGACGCGCAAAATTGAGAGCAAAGGCGGCGGCGGAGGAGGCGGAGCCGGGAACTCCTGCCGGTCCAACAGCGGCATGAAAGGCGCTATGCTCACCGCCCATTAATAATGGAACTGATGCTGTGTGTGAGGCAGGCGGCAGCGGTGGTGGAGCTGACGCCGGAACCGGAGCCGGAGCTATTGCTATCCCCGCTTCGGGGTCGCGGTCCGTAGGGCTTCTCCGGATGCTGTTGTTGCTCCCTGCTGCCTCGTAGCCGACGGCTTGGGGTGCATAGGGGTAGCTGACTGTCGATGGGCTGAGCTCCTCCCTCACTGCAGCGGCGGGTGGCGTCGGGGAGGTGGAACCCGAGATTGAGGCCGAATCGCGTTGCTTCAGCAGATTGACCCGTTGATGGCGACGCCATTTCGCACGTCTGTTGGAAAACCAAACCTAATTGATCAATCGACGGAGAGACAATTTGTTAGTTTAACAAAAAACGAGTAAGGGCGACCACGAGTCCAAGTCGACGTACTTGATCAGTCCTAGTCGAGGTCTTAGTCTAACTGGTTAGTAGGCAAAAAGCAAAAGCACAGTCCGGTGTAAAACTTCTGAACTAACCTGAACTCTCGCTTCGCTCAGCGTAGTACGCGACGCTAGCTTCTCCCTTGTGCTCACGCAGGGATAATGCGACTTCTCGAACTCCTTCTCCAGTTCGTCCAGCTGCTCGGGACTGAACGTTGTGCGATTGCGACGAAACTTCGGCTGATCACTGTCCTCCGAGTCGCTGTCCTCGCCCTCAATATCTGCAAGCGTAATTCATTTGATAAGCCTTACAATTAATTTTGGGAATTATTCCTCGACTTACCGATCATGCGATTGGCATCCACATCCGGTGATTGACTGTCCCTGCTGCCTGATCCTGGGGAGAGCGCTGGCAGCGACAAGCTGGCACTTGAGCTGTGATTATTTGTGGTCGGATTGGAACTGCCATCGGAGTTGCTGTAGCTGCTCCCGGGTAAGGCGCCGCTGCCAGGCAAGGGCACCGCACTCCAGAGCGGATGATGACCCGGCAAAGTTGCTGGCCAGGTGGGAAAGCTCGTATATGGATGTGTGTGTGGATGCGGGTGCGTGGGATGCAATGCATAACCATAGGTTGCAGCTCGGGCAAACTCTGCAGCCGCTCGCTCAGCAGCGCGATTTCTCAATATGCGATTGATGCTGCTCACCGAAGGAGCCGTGGCATTCGTGCAGACACCTGCGGGGAGAAGATGAGCAGGAGTTCGAGGTTAACCGGATGCAGTGCGACTGACACAAATTAGATTGACTGTAATGAGCAGCCGAGTTGCGATTTAGATCTGTCTTCGAGACGCAGTTCGACTGGTAGTCGCAGTCAGTCAGGCAGTTAGTCAGTTTGGAGTCTGCGAGCTAGCTCTTCTTGTGTGTCCGCGCAGCTCATGTGAGCGATGGCAATCGGACGATTCATCGCTCAGCGCCAGGTAAGCAAAAGGCCCCCCGAAAGTCAGGCAGACAGGGAGAGTCAGGAGAGTCAGGGAGTCAGAAGAATCAGTCAGGAGAGTCAGGGAGTATGGAGAGGGCATCCCTCGCTGTGAGTGACACAAATGTGAGCACATTTACATATCAATTGGACTAAGCCTGCAGCGGATGTTCATAAATTAGCCAATCGATAAATCTTGCGATCGCAACGAGAAACAATACAAGACACGAGCGAGTGAGAGAGAGAAACTTACAACATTAAATGAGGCACAAAGTTGGCCAGAACTGCGGCACAGACTCGTACTTGGCTAATTCGTATTACCAAAGCTGCGGGCACCATAAACACATCAACAACAAGACGCAGATGCAGCCAGCTAATCGGACTCTTTGCTGTCATCCAGCTGGAGAGACGAAGCTGGAGATGGAATTGTAGATGGACTTGGAGTTTAAGTTGAAGTTGGAGCTGGCGCTCTGTGCCCAGAGGCAACGCACTCGACGAACCATTGATTGCTGACGTTCTGTCAATGGCTGCTGCAATTTCGCTTTTGGGGGCTTTTGTCATCAGTTCAATTTAATTAGTTGACCCCGCTGCAAAGTTGGCAGACATTAACCCTAATCTGCCAAGCAATCTGCACTTCCCTTTCATTGTACTCATTGTTCTCATTTAAACCAAATAAAATAAAAGAGTTTTACTCACCTTCGGTAATCAGTCTCTCGCGTATTTCCCACGCGAATATCGTTGGATTCTCGCGTTTGTATTGCTCGATCTTGGAGACAACTGTTGGCGTGGCCACCTTCGGTTTGGAGCCACCAATTAAACCTGGTGGACGCAGTGTGCCTGCAAAATAGAAATCAAATCAAATTGATTTATCGTAATTCCCAAAAACAAACATTTTCATTCATAGGTGCGACCTCTGACCTCTCCCCTGGCCCCTACTGTGAGTTTGCATAATTTTCGCATTATCAATCGCAGCTCCCGGTTGAGTTGTGTTGAGTTGGCGTTTTCAACAGGTCAAAAGCCCGCTGGCTACCTGTCTAACTAACTGAATGAATGAATGACTGACTGACTGTCTGACTGCTGAGCTAAACAATTGAACTCGCGTTTCACTATTCTATGGCGGGTTAATTTGAATATTTCAAAATGCTACAAAACAAATACAACTACGTCAACTCTCCACATACAATGTCAGCTCTAAGCTCCAGACTCAGCCTCAGCCCAGTTAGAATGATAATTTGTCGGAAGCAACTGACAGGCGTATACTGTTTATCTTGTGAATTAGGCGTCGAGCTGGGGGCACACTTGGCGGCATAACTATCGACCCATATCGTATCTTACACTCAGATCATTGTTAGTTTCAACCTGCGATGTAAAAAAATATATTTAAGACGAACTCCTAGACATATATTTCATTGCAGTCGATCTTCTCTAGTCGATTAATTATTAAAGTTTTGCATATGAAAAATCAATCATTTTAATATTAAATTAAATTATTAACTAGCGACGCTTTACTATAATATTTTTAGGATGAATAATGGTTGGTATGTTAATGCATTATTTTCTTTTAGTATATACCTTTTAATATGTTAGCATACCAAATTTAGTTAACTCTTTTATTATTCTGATTTGCATAAATTAAGTTTATGATCAACTATTTTACACTAAGGTTTGCTTTTAGAATATTTAAACTGAGTTTCTAAATATTTATATGTATTATACAATTTTTAAATACGTATGAGTTATATTGCGTATACTTAATAGATCTGATCTGTGATCTTTTACATTAATAACTAAAATCTTGTTTTGATGTATTATAAGTAAATTGCAAAATTGCATGTGAATTTCATTTAATTTATTTTAATCGATACCTTCATCGTCATCTCAATTCATTGTTTCTTTCAGTGTATACCTTACAGGTATTTGCAATTGTCGCTTTAGTTGCACAGATACAGGTATAAGTATCTCTCTCTGTTTGTGCGAACTTATGTAAATTGAATTTTGCGCAAAACGGAAATTATTTGTACATTTACACAGTTTACATTAACCAGCGTCAAACTGCTCCCCACATGGCCTAAAGGCAAGCCTACGTTGAGAGTGAATGAATTGCCGTCGTAATGGCTGCGCACAGATCAGAACAATTTGTGAGTATGATTCAAAGATAACCCAATGAATGGATGTTGTTCTTGTTGTTATTGCTGTTGTTACTGTTGTTGTGTCGGTGACCGAAATGAGCTGTGCTCAACAATCAACTGCACTCAGTAAATCAACTAGTTAGACAGATCAAGGTATGCGCAATTTTCAAATTCAATTGTTTTTAATATTTCTATAGTAGCTTTTAACAGAAAGATAAGAATTAAGCAATGATTTATAGGGTATGTCGAACTTAAGCTTATAAATTGTTTGCTTTTGTCTTACTGAAACTGAGATTTTTTTTTTAATTATTTAGTTTTCTTAACTGCATTGAGCGTTAATCTTTTGGGCCTAGCCTTTAAATTGAGCGTATAGTTAACAGAAAAATTTAAAGTTTTGTAATCGGATTATAAATTAAAACGCTACTCGAACATAAATGGTATCTAATATAATGTTGTAAATTACATTTAAAATTCTATAGGAATAACATTCGGATATAATTTAAATTATTTAATTCATAGATTGCGAAGAAGTAGATATATTACGCATTATAGTGCAGAAGCAAATATATAAAAGATTAATTAAAACGGAAATTCACATTAAAGCAAATTTATTAAAGATCGAAGAACTGAATTGATGCCTTATGCCTTGAATTGAAAGACCAACAACAATATTAGTTATAATCATAAAATAATGTTTCAAATGGTTATAAATGTATAATGTATTTGAACTTTGAATTAGCATTCTTCAGAGTTATCTTTTCAAGTCCTTAATAGAATCATTTAAAAGTATTTTATACACTTTTTTGTCACTTCTCTCTGTTTCTTCCTTATGTCTCTCTATTTTATCTTTTCTTATCTTATTGCTTCGTTAGCACATTTCTGATTACCTTATTAAGTTGTTCCCCTAAACATTCCATAATTCACTTTGCTATTTTCTCCTCTATCTTTCTCTCCCCTTAGAAATTTGTTTGTTACTTCGCCTCGGCGAGTGCGCAGAATTGCAATTTGGAGCGAAAAGATTTGTCTTGGATGGCAACAGGTGTTCAGGTATTGAGAGCAGCCTCAATTGCACTCGCTGGAATTACATTTGTGCATGGAGTTTGGCCAGGTGTCACTTTGGGCATGGTAAGGTGCAATCGATTTGTCGTGTATACGTAACCTTGGCCTCGCATTCAAACGCGGAGTTACAGTTGCAGTTGCAGTTTAAATCGATTACGGACGCTTGAGCCCCTAATTTGGCGGGACACATGGCAATTGCATTTGGAGCGCGTGTTTTGTGGTTCCGCGTTATGCAAAAAGATGTCGCAAGCGCTGATTACATTGGTCAGGCTGAGCCAACATCGCTAGCCAATGAGTGAAGCAAGCCGCAAAGCTCTTATCTAACGCTTTATATAACTTACCCACTTCCATAACTATTTGCATTAGAAAATTTCATTATAGTAGTTTATTTAACCTATCCTTTCACTCTGCTCATCTATACTTTTTTTTGAAAACCTGCAGGAAACAGAGGGATCACTTCACTTAATTCACCGGAAAGCTCTTAGAAAACAAATATGTAATTTGTAATGTGAGCTCCAAGGTACAATCAATTCTTTCCTTAAAACGTAGTCCTCCTATGCAAATGTAATGCGTAGCTCTTCAGGCTAAATTTACAACGCAATAATATGTATATAGAGTTTAACACATACTATAATTTTTATTTATATGCCATTTTTATCCACTGATTACATTGATCGGTATAAATTAAGAGCCCTCTCTATAAACAAGTTCTAGACGCTTATCTTATCTACGTTCACTAATCTACTTACTAAGTTTAGTGAATACATTATCCAGCGTGGTTCTCTTGAGTTAATTCTTCCTTTTATGTTCCCTTATTAACTGCATTATATAGTCGACAACCCTTAAATTATCTTTCACTTAGCACCTCACTATATCTATATCCTTTCACTAACCCCTAGTTTAACTTAGATAAGTCTGTAACTTGTTAACACTTTTGTTCGCTAATTCGATTCGCACATAAAACTCATTTAAGTCCCTTATTGCTTGCGCTATTCCTAGTGTCCTGTAGCCGAAGTCGAAGACCATAGTGTAATGCCTTTTATGTTGATTTCCATAGCTTGCCGCTTTCATGTCATTCTACATTTTAAACGCTTCTTTCCCTTCGCCTTCGAGTGCAGTTCCTTTTCTATTCACGCCTAGTCAATTTGCCCTTTTCGCTGTCCAATCAGCCTAAGCGCGGTTTCAAATCAAAGACTCGCACTTACCCAGCAGCTTGGAGACCGCGCCTTGTTGGGAGAGCATATGCTGCGCCAGATCGTATCCTCGCAGTCCAAAGCGTGACAGTTCCAGCAGCCGATGCTGCGAGGCCAGGGCGCTCAGATTAGTTGCAGCAGCCGATCCCGGAGGTCCATTGCCGCTGCCTGCCCCGGGACCACCACCGCCAAAGAGACCCAACGTGGGAGCGGGTGGTGTGCCTGGAGCCAACGAGTTGGGCGAGCAGTGGCTGTGCGTAAGAGCTGCCAATAAAGAGGAAAAGAGAGGAGTTATTGTGTGACAGAGATGGGGAGAGAATCATTAAATGTCAATTGGAATTTAAACGAAGCTGCTGCCAGCATTCCACGCATGGCACGCAAACACCAAGAAATTTGTAGCTCCCCGAAGGTAGCTAAGGTCAGAGAGTGGAGTTCGGTAGAGGGGGAAGCAGTTGATGATTGGACAAATTTCGGTCTGTTTTTGATCGACAACAGACGCTGATCAGAGACGAAGACATTGAAGCCAAGTGACGACGACGGGAACAACAACAACAAGCTGCTGGCGGAAGTGTCAACGTTTATGGTCATAATGGCGTGTCAAGTGGTCGTGGTCGTGGTGTGGTCCATTACCGTCGAAGACGGTAGACGCAGTTGTCCGCAATCGTGGAAGTTGTCGTCGTCGTGAATCAGTTGTGCCCAAGCCAAGTGCCGAGTGCCAACTGCTAATTTGAGCTGGAATTTATGAAATTCCTGATGTCTCGCAAGGCAATTTGTTGCTGGGATCTCGACGAGATCGCGCACATCGGCCTCTCGAACCATGGTGCAACTGGACTCTCGGATTGTTTGTTGTGGCAGCGATTACCAATTCCTCAGATGTAGAAGCTTTTATGTTCATTTTGACATTTTATCTGATCGCGAGAACTGCACACATTTTAACACCTCTTTTTTGGTCTCTGAATCTTGCGTTGCCTCCCTGACTCCCTGCCACTCTATAGCAACCTCACTAACTCCTTGTCACTCCTTAGTCAGTTGCCCTGACTCCTTGTCACTCTTTAGCTGTCCTCCTCCCTTACCTTCTGAGAATCTTCAGCTGCCTCCCTCGCTTCCTAAGACTTCCTCTTACATTTTCCCTCCCTCTCTGACACTCTTTAACTCTTTTGTTGTCTTCCTGCCGCCCTCTCACTCCTTTGATGCCTCCCAGACTTGCTCTCCCTTCGATTCGTTGCCTTCCTGATTCTCTGTTCATCATCCTGATCAGCGGGATGCTTTGGTATGCACTTGACCTCATCGCGACCCTTTGCTTTCGCGCTAATTAAATGCGTTGCGGTAGCTGCCGTTTCACGCGGTAGTCGACAATTTGTTGCAGCCGCATGTTGCACCAATTGTTGCAGTTGCAGTGGCAGTTGAAGTCGCTGTTGTGGTCGTGGTTATGGTTATGGTTATGCCTGATTTATGCCGCGCGCTCCACACACAATTGACGTTCAAATCGGAGTAGTTCGCTGGCTGCGCTTATGCCACGGATGTCAACCGCGCTGCTTGCCACAGAATGTTGCAGAGAGTCGTGGAATCGGTCGGTACTCGGTAGTCCAGCGATGATTTACTACCGATCTGGCCGGGCAATGCGACAGCTCCGGCTGCGCTCACGACGAACCTCAGTCAATTGCAAAATCGGCTTAAAATCGCACGACTTGGCGCAGTCTTCTTGAGAGTGGCCGATGAAGAAGAGGCAGCTGTTGAGGCCGCCACAAGAGTCCGCCACACTGTCTGGTTGCCGTCGACGCACTCGAACGTCACCGTGCGACTTATAACAAGAAGCGACGCCGCCACAGCTCAAACCACAGTCAAGAGAGAGAGCGCGAGATCCAGATCCAGATCGCCGTCCAATGTGAATGTCTGGCACAAGTGATGATCGCCTCGGAATTCAATTGATAGTTTGATTTATTGCTACCGGTGAGTTTTTGTGCCCCTTGCTGCCAGCCTTTGGCAGCCTTGCCAGCCTTGCCAGCAGCACTGCATATAAATTAAACTTGAACGCTTTTTATTTTATTTTATTTTTTTTTTGCAGCGCTCTTCCTCTGTCTTCTTTGGCTCCCGCTCGAGCTGAATCGAACCGAACCCGCAGCAGCGAACCGCGTGCTCGCTGATCTTGTTTGTCGCGCGCAGCCCATTTAGACGTTGTCTAGGGGCTTCTGGTTTTCAATGCGTAATCATGTGATTTTCACTCCATTTTGGGTATGCACGACTAGGCAATTAAGTTGGCTTAACCGACGTAATTTGCTCATCATGCTTCCTAAACAGAAACTGCACTTAATCTAACTAACATACTTCGGCTACAAAAGGGGCGGCTATTTGCTATTTCAAATGTTTCTTTAATCTGGAGTGGTATAATTATATTCTATAAAAGACATATATTAAAAATGGGCAACACCTTCTTAGCTAGAAATTTATAATATTTTTGCATACCTAACTCAAAAAATATAATTAGTTGTGTTCATTTGTTGGCATATAAACGATTTTTTTACTTATTATATAATTTTAGTAACAGAGTCTTGTATCTATTAAAGATCAAGCTAGCCTTAAATGTGTATTAAATTTTAAACCAATTCAAGACTCAAATTTCATAAAATTTTTGCCATGAAAAATATGTGTTGCTTAGAATTTTATTTATAGAAAGCTTAATGAAGACTAAGAAAAATTCAAAACATTAAAGTTGTTAAGTGCAATATATAAAGTGACTCTTTAGAATCTTTTCTATTTTATCTAATCACAGTATTGTATAAAGAGCTTTTATTACGATACATTTACAATACATTTTGCAGGGTATCTTTGTAATGCAATGACAACAACTTTGCTACTTAAAAGTGTATAATAACTTAGTGTTAATGTGTTTCATCGACTAAACTACATACATATGTGTTTCCCAGCCTATAAAGAACCACTAGCTAAATAGCCATACACCTAAGCGTTTGCAATAGCTCAACGTCTTAAAGAGCTACAACAACCAAATTTCGAATATTAATTAAGAGTATTAAATAAATTTGATATGTGGCATAACAACAGCAGGTATTTGGCTGTCGTGCACACTCGACTGTGGCTAATTTTAAGTGATATCCTCGCGTATTTCTAGTGTGACTTGCATTACTTGAAATGTCGACGTCAACGTCAAGGGCGTGAACAGCTGATTTCCGGACTGCACCAAATTTGGCTGTTGATCCACATAAGGGGCATAATACATACATATGAAACGACTACAGTTAAGTTATGGCACGGCAATGGCTCAATCGAGGCGACGGCAATGTGGCTAAGAGAGCAAGAGGAGCACTTGAAAATCATTGTGGACACCTTTTATACGGTCGGCTTTCTAAGAATAATGCGAATATATACAACACGTACACGCACCACGAAACCCGAGACCCTTAAGTATGGTTTCTGCCCAGTGCTTAAACTTCCATGTATGCTCCCCTCCCTCCCCTCCTCTCTTGCTCTCTCTTTCACTCACTGTGTGTGTTGGTTTTTGCCCCCTTACCACTTTTTTATAATTATTTATTTATTGTGCAACTTCCAACACCTTTTAGAGACAAGTCAAAGCTTTAGTCTGTGTTGTGCTGTTCTCCTCTACTTCGCCCCCCCTTCTGCTCCCCCATCCCCTAGACTGTGGCATCGAGTCGCATCTCGACATGGCCAACTCGATGGTTGCTTTGGCCTGGGACGACGTGAACTAATTTTATTTGACAACCCATACTTGTGCAAAACAAATTGCCACTGATGTGCGAAAGACCAAAACAGTTGGCAGTTGCCAGCGTTGCCAGCGCTGCAACTCAGCCAAAGTTGTTGTCGTTGGTTGCTGTTGTTGAAATTTCCAAATCATTGCGCTTTTCCTATGCGCTGCCCCTCGGACTCCGACTGAGACTACGACTTGACTCGATCAGCAGCTCAGCTTGAGACTGCCTTTTGGTCTTGGCTTTTTGGCGGCGGCCCAAATTGTCTCTCGTCGTCGTATCCTTGTCAATTCAAAGAATTTCGGCAGAATGCGTCATGTTCACCCTGTCTTTCCCTCTTTCTCCCTCTCTTACTCACCTGTAGGGGGTGTGGGCGAAACGCCAGTTGCCGTCGGCTGTGCAGCAGTTTTCGCCGCATAATCTATGCCGCCGCCCAGCAGCGGTGGCAAATGTGGCGGCAGACGCAACGTTGGCATGCCGAGGGGCAAACTAACAGTGGGCATCACCTGTGCCGATGTCATTGCCGTTGCTGCTGCTGTGGGCGTATAATCGGTTGCAGATGATGGAGCGGCAAGTTGGGATGTGGCTACCGTTGTTATCTTGCTTGTGGTCCTTGTGGGGGCTGCACTTGCCGCAGTTGTCGCCATGCCCCGCACAACAAGAATCGAACGAGTCAACAACGTGTGTGTTTATTTTCTATTATATATGTATGTCAATTTTTAATTATAGAATTTTATTTTTATTTATGCCTCTTATTTGTGTTGATATTTTTGGCAGTTGTGCGACGGCAAAAGCGAAAAGTGCACGCGTTATCAGCCAAAAAAAAGGGCGAATTACGCGTAATTCGCCTGGGCGAATTTCTTTATTTGATTTGTGCTTAACCGTCGGCGCTTTGACACTCACACAACGACGAGCGAAACACACGAGAGACGAAACAAAACACAACGCAAAACGTAACGAACGAAAGCGAACGGCAAACGTTCCCGTTCGACGCGCACTCACTCACGCTGTTGGCTGACGCCGACTGAGACTGAGACAGCGAAACAGTCTCGAGCTCGGACTCAGGCTCGGTCTCTGCTTGCTTGCTGGCTGGCTCTGCGTTGCCTTTGCCTTTGCCCACAGTGTTGTTGCTGTTTGCTTTTTCTTTGGCTTTGGCTTTGCCTTTGTCGTTTGCCGTTGTTGCTTTGCCGCTGTCGTTGTCGCCCTCGCTGAGATCGAGGCTCTTGTTGTTGCTTTTTTGCTGTTTCTGCTGCTTGTGACTGTGGTTGCCATCGAGCGAGCATTGGGGTCTGTTCACGTGCTTGTATGTGTGCATGTGTTTGTGTGTGTGAGTTTGTGCGTGTGTAGTTTTGAGCTCGAGCTGTCGATGAGCGTCGCACAATTGAGCGCTTCGGCGAGTTTCTGTTTTCAAACAGTAGTAAAAGTTCAATAAATAATTGACTACCAATGCAGAGTCCGCTAAGCTCAACAACTTTTCCGTCCACTTTTAATTGATGAGTGATTTTGTTTTGTAATACGGGGCGTATGTGTGACTTGGTAAAAGTTGTAAATAACAACCAAAAAAATGCCCACATATCTGCTACAAATATGTAGCTAGCAAAATGGATCGGCAGATAACTTGCCTGCTCAGGCGAAACGGAAGCTAATCGCACACTTTGATTATGATATATGAGAGCATTCATGGTCGCTGGCTGTCTTCCTCTGTCCACTGTCTGTGCGCCACAAAGGCAAAGGCTAGTCGAGGGTGCGCAAAAAACGTATTAGAGCCGCGACATGAACGGGAAGTCGAGCAACGAACATACCGCAAAAAAAGCAACAAAGGTGGTTAAGAATTCGCCAGCGAATTGGCTAGCGACTGGCCAAACAGTAACCGATTAAGGCTTAAACCAACCCCACAAAGCACTCAACTCCAATGAGAGAATGCGCGCGCGCTTGCCTAACCATGTGCAAGAGTGAGAGGCAGCTAGCTGAGTGAGAGTGCGCAAGCGAGTGCGCAAAAATCATGACGCTACGTGTCCACACTTACAACTGCTTCTGCTACTGTTTCGCTGCAAGTGCGAGCGAGAGCGAGGGAGAGTGAGAGCTGCGACACTCTGTGGTGGACTGTGGGCGACGCGATGCGACGCGACGCGCCTAATTGATTTATTTGTTCATATTCCCATTGCCGCAACACTTCCATTTCCATTTCCCCTTTCCAATCTCGCTCGCATGCATATAGACTACTTAAAATGGTCGCCAAGTCTTCTTTTTTCAAGTAATGGCTGCCGGACACTCTTACTCTCCCCCTCGCTCCTGTAAGTGTTTGCCATCAAATCGCAGGTGTCGCTTTTGAAATACCCATGATTCGCATGCACTCTACCCCTATAATCAAGGCACGCTCAGTATATGACAATGTCGCAAAATAAAAAAGAAGAAAACCAGCCATTAAAACATTCGATGCGCCCTCTGCCCGATAATGAAAAATAATCAATTTTAATGGTCTATAATTTGCCAACAATAATTCAAATTAAAAGACAAACTTTAGCCGGCAGACTGACTCGAACTACTACTGTTCGCGTATGAGCGTTTTAATAGATACTTTTATATCGATAGATAACAAACTTGTGCGTTTCACTGCGAAACGTTTTAATTCGCAAACGCAAGAGAGTGAGCGAGAGAGAGAGAGCGACGGACTTGCGAGAGAAACGTGAACTCAACTCAACTTACATAATCGACGAGCCGAAATGTCATAATTACGCGCTTGAGTCAAAACTCAAATATTGAGTGAGAGTGCGCGCATCTGGTAGAGGCGTGCCCGTCTAACCAGTGCATTGCACAGTGCGCAACACTAGTTGTCTCTTTCTGGCGCACACACTTGCCGCATTACCGGATGAACAGCCAATGGCCTGCGGCGACGGTAGTTTGTAGCTTGAGAGGAAAGAATTAAACGAAATACTTGAGAAGACAACAAAAAAAAAAGAAAAATAAAAGAAATGATTGTAGCTGTCTTTTGGAGCTGATTGCCACAGATTGGCTAATGGGGACGCAGTTGTTGTTGGCCCCTCTTCCCCTCGCTGATGATTGATTTTCATTTTGTTGTTGGCCGGCATGATTGATTACGTTAATTACGCGCCTAATTAAGCATTTATCATTGTATCTAATGGGTACACAAAGCGTCGCTGCCAAGCGCCATTTGCATGCCAATTTGCCGATGTCGCAGTCGCCGACGCAGTCGCAGTTGGCGTCACTGTCGCTGCCGCAGTCGACGCAGACGCCAACAAATTATGCTTGCGCCTAATTGCGTTTCGTGCTCCTTTCTTTTTATTTTGGGAATGAGGAATTAATTATGGCCGCCTGACAGCCGCGCCGCCGCCATTATTTTAACATTATTTCACTATTATTTTCTCCTGGTTAGATAGCCATCTAGTATCTTCATGCAAGTGGTAGCCAATGTCCAAGATACAGCCAAAAACTAAAAGCTATGGGCCAAACCCAAACTCCAAGTCAGAGTCAAAGCCCTCCCCTGCAACACAGAGCGCGCATATTTGTGGTAGCCACGCTTCCTGTTTTTGTTTGTTTGGCCTGCCCGGCAGTCCGGCTGTCCGCCCGTCCGTCTGTCCGCTGTCCGTCTGTCTAAGCGGCCCCTGGCCACAACATAGACAAGAAGTGCCCATCGCGCGCTTTTTGTGCCTTTCGGTTTAGCGGTTCGGCGCGGTGATGTTTACCCATATGTAGGCATATGCATATGCTGATTGCGATTGCGGGTGTGTGTAATGGCCTCTTGCCTTCTCTTCTTTTTGGGGCGGGAGTCGGGGGGGCAGACAGAGCCAAAAGGGGTTAGTTGTATCCGCCGTTCAACCATTAACACAATGGCCACAGAAGTTCTTCAAGCGTAAAAATGAAAATTTAATAACTTGTATCACGCGGCCAACAAACTAAATTCTTTTCGAACACAAAATAACCCAAAAGATATTCTTGATGCTCTTATCAATGAGAAATGTTAAGAACACGTATTGATAATGCATTTAATTGTTGGTTTGCAGCCCTACTTATTCTTGTCCTTGCAGCGGAAAAAAGTTTGAGCTTCCTTTATTCTTAAAGCCTGTTGTTATAGTTATAAAGTACGCCCTTTGTTTTCTTGCTTCCTCATTGTAGTGGAATTTTCTTTGTTCTTAAAAACTTTAATCGATTGATTTCCTAGTGGAGGTCATATGTGAGTATTACCTTCTCGATAAATGTAATATTATAAGCGCATATTAAATGAATTGCTTAAGTAATTGCCGGTTAGCTGTCTAATCTAATATTTAAATTATAAAATATCGATAATATTTTATTAAATACACACTCTTACACATCCGTTCAACCCTTTCTTTGAGTTGACTAAATGATTTCATGGGAAGCGACAGGAACTAAATCATTTGAGGGGGTTGAATTAAAAAGCATTAATTGCATTAAAAACGTTAGGAAGTTCTACCATTGAAATACCTTTCTTATTGCTTATATTCTTTATAAATTCACTGAAATTAAATCAATAAGTTTTCGAGATGAATCATAGATAAAGAATATAAATGATTTAATTGAAAAGGTAAGCATCATATCAAATATCTAAGAGGATGAATTATTTAGTTGCTTATCTGATATAAAATTCAATTTTTTTAAATATCAAATAGAAAAGTGAAATTAAATACTAATAATATAGCAAATTGCAATTATTCTCTACACATAATTATTTGAAGTTTTTTCTATTCATCTCTTCCTATTTTTTATTTCATAATCTAAGTCAAATTAACATACCTATCTTCTATTTATTATTAATTGTGAGCTTATGTACATAACAATGAAATTTTGTTATATATTTGATGATATTCTAAGAATTTGATATAATGATATTAATAAATATTTTATGAATTATAATAACGTAATGTTACCCAATCAGCAGCCAAGTGAATTAAATTCAAGAAGCAGTTTAAATCTCATTACAAATTCTATACAATTTGATCTCATTATGATGCATTATATTTATTTACGAATGCAGCAATGACTAATATACAATTGGCTGCAATAAGGTCACATAGTTGGGCTGCAGGAATGTGATTGGGATTGTTCGAGTATTCATGTACCACTCTCTAACTGCAGTGCAACGTTGCACGCACTCTTGCTTCTTTTGTTGACCCCACTGGCGGCGAAATGTAATGATTAACTCCTTGCCGTCGCTAAATTAAGTGAGTTTTTACTTAACTGGTGGGGAGAGGAGAAGGAAGAGAGGTGGAGGTAGCCAAGAGGTATCCATGCGGTGCAAGTTCTTAATGCTGTTGTGCTCCTGCGACAAGCTAATTCTGTTGCTGTTGCTGCTGTTTGCGTTGATGTTGCAGTTGCAGTTGCGTGTCTGGGGCCAGAAATGATTTCCACATACCACAGCAGTTAAAGCCCTTAAGTCAGGGAGAAAATCCAATTAAATTCGGTAGCGAAAGAAATAAGTCCGAACTGTCGGTAAAATGATTCTACATACACGTATTTGCGTCAACATTGATTTTGCCAACAGAAACAGAGACAGCAAATGTGCACGAAAAAGAGACAGAGCGACATTATGGAGAAGGAGACGTCGTTGACGACGGAGACGGAGACAAAAGTAGTTCATGTGCATGGCGTGATTGAGGACGAAGCCGACGACGAAGCCGAGGACAGCAAACTGCAGAAGCAGCAACAGAATCAATAGCAGAAGCTCTTTGCTGAGGCGTGATGCGAGTTTAAGCGTCGGTTTTGGGCTCCAACTCTCAGACTGGACGTGGATTCTTTTGACGAGAGACCGAGACACGAGGAGGAGACATGCAGTTGGCGAGAGGAGAGATGAAGGTGCAGGGCAAACCGTCGAAAAGTTGCGTGCCCATAGGTCTTCTGTGTAATTGCGCAACAATTGTCAGGCCGCAGTTGCCGAGTCTCAGTCCCGTCACCGTCTCAGTCTCTGTCTTCCGTCTCCGTCTTTAAGGGCGCATTGCAGCAACCGCAATCAAGACACGGACACGTCATGGACAACAAAAACAAAACACAAAGCAGCAGCAACTCCTGCAGCTATGGCTACCTTCGTGTTTGCGTCAAACTTGCGGAAATCTGATTTTAAAATTATTAACAACATGCAATGGCTAAATAGTTTTGCATTCGATAACAAAAGGCGCTCGCTCGGGAGATGGACTCAAAAACATGTTGACTGTTGACTGGCAGCAACAACAGCAGCACCAAAGAGAGGAGTGGGCAGCCCCAACAGTGCGAGGGGCAGCGCCTCACGACAGGCCAATTTCTGATTGCTTTTTTGCGAGTTGTTGTGAGCTGATCAGCAAATATTGCGAACAGACTCGTATTTGTATTCATTGCCTTGTGCCTTGTGAGTGCATTTTGCATTTGCAGTGTGAGTGCATTCGTATTTGCATTCACCTCATTCGAAATGTTTGTCCAGTGACCGCAACGTATAATTCACAAATTCAAATTCAACAACGATCGAAATGCACTTTGAGCTAGCGAACCGTTATAAGGTTAATTAAATGCAGCCACCAGGCAACCATCTCACTACTTCACGACCCACCATTTCACCACCCACCCACCTCACGCCCTTCTCCCTAACTCTCTGCAAGCAGCTCCAACTACGCTTTCATTTCCACACGACGGAGCCCAAAGCATTTCTCCAGCTGCAATTAGAAGTTGCACAAAAAGCGCAATAGAAAGAGAGCGAGTAAGAGAGCGGGAGAGCGCAGGGAGGCAGCGTCGCCAGGGCTGAAACAAAGCGAAACATGAAAAACAAAATGGCGATAAATAGCGCAATTTGCATATAAATGGACGTAGAAACGTCTTTAGTCACCCGAATCTTGAGCAAACCATAAGACCGATTAACATTGTTGTCGACCGCCTGACAAGCAAGCAGCCGCCACAGCAACGTGGGAGGGACGCATAGGGGCAAAGTTGGTATGGGAAGCGACTTGTTACATTGTTAGCAGTTACGAGTGGCAATTGCCACCACTAGAGGAACGAGCGGCACGAAGAGGAGAGGTGAGGCGTCGCGACGGTCACGGAAAGTCGAAAAGACGGAAAGACCGACAGGCCAGGGCACAAAATGGCGGCACAGCCGTCAGAGCGTGGCAGCAGCAACACCCCAGGGGGGAAAGCGGTGGCCAAAGAGGAGGAAGAGTGGTGCCATCAAGCGTGTTAGGTTAGCTGGGCAGCCCAGTGGGGTACTTTGTATACCCTGCAAATTAAAAGGGTTAGACGGGTATAAGGAGTTACTAACAAACAGAATTATACTAGAGGCCTGGATTAGCTGAATAGAATCAAGGTCAGAACAGAGAAATTGCTAGAAATTATTATAGTTTCAGCAATCAAATCTTAGAGAAATAACAAATTTTTCTAAAGTACATCTGAATGTGAACAACACACAAATTCACTGAGTAGTCAAGACTTTTCGTTAAAAATAAATGAAAACTTAAGTCATACTAACTTAAAGCAAAACTACCACGTTTTAGAAATCAAACAAGCAAACAAGCTGACGTAAGCATCTCTATTTATTGTGCAATAAAAAGTAATTCTAACTTAATAAATATTTTGAATATATAGAAAAGTAAATTACGATTTCACATGGACATTTTTCGAATCAAATAATATAATTTAATAATTGGAGAGTTTTAAGTTCTTCAATCTTACCTTTACTATTGAATCCTCGAGATATTCAGCAGGTGTTTGAGAGTCGATCACACTCGACTACAGCGTTTTTTCCCCTAACTCGTTTTGGTGTTGGCTGAGTACCCGTACTCCTATTCGTACTGCTCTATGAGTGTGCACGTAATTGCAATGCATTTTTTTCTATCGCTGCAGTGTACACAGGCTCCCACCCGCCGCCGCCCCCTCTGACACGCCACAGGAGTGTAGGGGAGTTGGGGGCAACCATTGTAGTGGTGGTGCTGCTATTATGCAAATGCCATTCATAGGTAATTACCACGCTGCACCGTTATAATTGCGCTCGAAGCCCAGCTACGAATCACGATTGCCGCTCCAGCGCCAAAGCCAAGCAGCAAGCTGCAACTCCAACTCTAACTACATACATCGCCATCTGTAGTCAGCCTACCATTGTTGCCTCCGCTTTTTTTTTTGTTTGACTCAAAACGGGGGCAGGCAAATCGAAACTGGCAACAAGGCAGACAGCACACACAACACACACACACATCAGAAGGTGGCAACACAGCGTCAAGTCAAACTTTCCCATTGCGGCGATTCCAGAGCGTAACACAAAAATGATTTCATCGCTAAATACTCTCAACTATACTTCCACGAGACGATCTATTCAAATAAGCTACTATATTTACCTGCCTGTACAATTTATGGCCAATAACGTTTAGCAACAGATAACGTTAATTTTTTTCTTTAAAATGATTTACAATAAAAACTAAACTGCTGTGAAATGCAACAGTCACATGAGTAAATTTCATACAAGCAAGTTAATAATTTTAATTTTAATAATTTAAAGTAGGAATTTTCTAAGTTGAAATATGAAATTCTTCTAAGCAGTTTTTTTTAAGTTAGTAGTGCCTAAATTTATAAATTTTTAAATTAATTCCTTCAATAAGTGTATGACATTTCTACAGCCAACAAATGAAGACATTTATTTTCGTTAAGTTGAAACGCAATAAGTTTAATTATCATGTATAGAATGCTCTTCTTTAATATCTGTTTACAACGAATAATCTTATTTAATTCAAACGAGCTCAAAGCTTGACTGTTCATGTTACACTATAGGGATTCAATGAATACAACGATTAGCGAAATAAACTGGTTTAACGAATTTCATTCATTTAATGTATAAATCAAAATTTATCTCGTATTATTGTTATATTTACAGCAGTTTAAACAAATAAAGTTCGCATTGAATGATAACTCCATAAATCTTTTTTGACAATAAAGATTAATTATTGTTCGTCGTTTAAATGGCATCCATTCAAAAATGTAATTTAGTAAATTCTATATGGAGAAATTCTCTTTTAAAAGAAAACGGCAAACACGAAATTTGATATTATGATAATTTCGATTTAAAAGAATTGAGTAAAAAACCTACAAAAAGTATTGTAAGTTTGTTGACAAGCAAAATGGATAAAAATAAAGGAAATTATGTTCGTTAGAATAAAGAGTTAATATTTTTGATACAAAATAAAACAAAATGGGGTTTGTAGAAACTACTATTTCCAAATAAGAGAATTGTTTGTATTTAAAGTTGATTAAAAGTTTTTTTCTATGTTTAAACCGTTTGCAATTGCAGTTGCTCAATATTATTTTTCAGTAATATTTATTTTTCTCAAACATCAACACATTTCGTTGTGACATTTATTTAACAGACCGCAGGAAGTGTGAGTGAATGTCGCTGACACCTTTTGTGGCATATGGAGAAGGGTCGCCGCAAAGAGAATCATCGACCATGAGAGGACCAAGGAGGTGCTGGCAAATTAGAACAACTTAAAAACGCGGCAGCACACATTAGCGCATTTGCCTGTTGGCTGCACTCCGTCTCCCGCTTTTCCCGTCTTAGCCCAAAAAAAAAAGCGGAGACGATATCAGCAGTTGAATCGGCATCGGAGCAGGTCGAGGCGAATCCTTTCCTTTTCAGTCTGTTCTCGCGCACTATCAAAAAGTAATAAATCTGCGGCTGATCTGTCGTAAATCTTTGGGTTCCCTTCATGATTTACCCACATAAATCAAAATTATCGAAACGTCGCCTCGCGTTCAGAGTTCTGGGCCCCAAAGCGAATGTGAAGCAAACTTGTTAACCAGCCGCTGGGGAAGTGTTAAATGCATTCAACTGCTGGCTGTCAGACAGACAGCAGGACAGACAGAATGTCCTGCCATTTGGCTGGGAAAATCTGTCTGTTGCTGTTGCATTCGCATTTGGGTTATTGCGTTTAGCGCTGCAATTATCACCCTGCAGCCTGCAACTTGATGTGGCAATGTGCAATGTGGCATTCCAGCTGTCCCCAATCAAATGGATCACCCACCAGTGACCTGACGCAGGTCACGCACCTCTCTTGCTCGCTCTCTCTTCTCACTCGACGAATTGAGGATTCGTCACATGCAAAGTGAAATTACCTGGTCGGCTAATTTCATTTAATTTTCGGGCCAGTCAAGCGAGCCAAGTGAGCGCTAAAGAAAAAGAAGCGACCGCCACACAATTATAGCATATTTTCCCCAATTAATAATTAATAATTTGTTTGGGTCACGAAACGCTCTCGACTCTCGTCTCAGTTCGTCTCCGCTGCTTGCGTTACATTTCGTTACATTTCACCCCGTCAACGAGCAACAAATTTGTATCTATAAGCTACACACAAATGTATCTACACGCATGCACACTAGAAGCTGCCCATTTTTTGGCTGTTTTCATATTTCGAGAGATAGGCTGAGACTTTGTCTGATACTGAAGTTAATTGCTGTCACAAGAGTTGAGGTCGAATCTTCAGCTCTATGCGTAATACTCTTACCTATATAACTATTACCATTACCATGGCCAACATTTCAAGAAAGACACGCAAACCCAGCCAGAGGTGCAGAACACATTTTGTGTGCGATTGCTGCTTCCTTCCTGCCCCTTTTTTTTTGTTGACCGTCTTTAAGTCTGTCTTTCTGTCTCTTGACAGTCAGTTGGCTGATGCTTAGTCAGTCAAGAGTCGAGCAGATGGATTTTGTTGTCGTGTTCTGCTCTGCTCCGCTCTGCTCTGATTTTTGCTGCCCCAATCATGTTTTGTTGCAAGGGCATTCGCTTATGTCCTTCGGCAACAATTTGTGCGCCTAGCGCAGCGATAAATTAATTCAGCACTACAGTGAGGCCTGCCTATGAGACTCTGATAACTATCGCCTTTTTGCCGTCGCCTGCAAATTGCGCTAAACTTCTTTTATTTCGCACTCACACTCGCTCTCCTTCTGTCTCTTTCGTTTTTGGTCATTGCGCCGTCAATAGAGACATCAAGCAAACCAGGCCAGTCGAGACCAGTATGAGATGCCGCTGTTCTTGCCGCTGCCCCAGCCCCTATCCCATGCCACATGCAACTTGCAACTTGAATTATGCTCGTCTCGGGCTGTGAATGAAGCTATGTGCGATCAGGATTGGCTAATGTACAGCTCCAACGACTGCCTGACTGCCTCTGCTTGGCACTGACTTTGCCACTGCCCACTCATGTTTGCCTCAGATTCAGCAACAGCAACAGCATCAGCATCAGCTTCAACTCAGCCTCGTCTCCAGGTCTCGCCTCGGCTCGGCGTATCATCAAAATTGTCGTTGGCTCGCAGTTAAATTAAGTCATAAATTCAGTATTTATCTGTTGAATGTAGTTTGTTGTCCGGTCATCACTTCTGCTTTTGTCGCTGCCTCAACCACAGCTCTTGCTCTGTCCACTGTCCTCATCCTCTTCCTCATCCTCATCCTCGTCGCATTCACATTCGCATTCGCATTCGCATTGGAGTTGCTCTAAGTTAACAGTCCCATCTCTGACACGGCCGTTGTTATCCACGTTTGCTGCTTTTATAGCAGCAGATAGTCAACAGGAAGGGAGGCAGGCAGCAGGGTAAAGGAAGTCGATGCAAGGCAAGCGCAGACGAGGGCGCGGCCTGGGGGCTTGGATACAAACTTACTCAAAGTCTCAGAAATCGCAGCTCGGAGTAAAAGTTTCAGTTGCTCTCGCATGTGTCAACTGGCGCTCCCTTTGCACTCTTTGAGTTTGAGTTAGTTTAGCTCCACTTAGCTCAGCTCTCGATTGAATTGTTTCCCCGAAAAAAAGAACCGCATATCCGCAACAAACACGACAATAAGGAATGTCAGACTAAAAGTTACCCAATAGCTAAATATAATAAATATATTCATCATCAGTTCTAAACTTTTTCATGATTGTTCTCATTTAAGGAAAATACTTATATTTGTTTTTTTATTGCAATACTTTCTGATCAACCTCTCAGGCATTATTTAACTATATATTGAATAGTATTTAAGTTTGAAGCCTTCTTCTAATAATTAAAGTTGAATGAATTGAATAATTCAATATATTTGATAAAAATCAGTTCCAGTACAAATACTTTTAAGATATGAAATAAATATGTACCATAAATGGTATAAGAAAGTTTAAATCTATAAGTGTTTCCTAGAATAAGTGAATCGGAGAGACTTACGAATAAACGAATTAATATCGGAAATGGTTACATTTTAATTTTAATCTTTAAATCGATATAACTTTCGTCCATTCACTAGAACTGTAATTTTAGTTAGAAAATACAGCAATTAATATTGTATTATTTGACTTCTCACTTTTTTAGAATTAAAACGTTTTAAGACTTACCAAGAAAAAGTACATTGAATGGTAGCAGGTTTTCTAATACACTTTATTCCACATTTCAAAAAAAGGCCACAGGGTATAACAAGTTGCATTTGATTAAACAATGCTGATGCTGCGCGTCAAAGATTTGTATTTTTATTGAAAACATTTCAGCAGATTTATTATTGCACATCAATTAGCTGCCACGCTTGGTTGCATCCACATTCACATCCACATCCATATCCAAGGCATTCAACAGCCAGCGGCTAGAACATGTAGCACACGTATTTGTACAAATCGTTGATAATTCAGATCAATACGCCAATGCGTACTGCCTGTCTGCCTGTCAATTTGTCACTCACAAAATCTTTATCAGTTTGCAGTCTTCGCTTCTTCGTTTCTTCGGTTCGACTGTTTACTATTGCGACATTGTCTTGACGGTCATTTATTGAAACATAACGCATTATGGACATTTTTTAATGTCAGCCTAAAGTGTTGCTACCCAATTGCAACTTGGCTTAGAAACTGCGCACCTGAGACTGAGACTGCCTGACTGAGAGTCGCACAGTTGCAGGTAGCCGAGTACCCAGCGATTGTCACTCTGATTGTTGTAGTCGCATTTGTTGTTGCTGTTGTTGTCACAAAGACGACTCAAGACAAGTCGAAGTTGCGTTGACAACGCCAACGCTGATGGGACGATGACACTGAGTACTGCGAGTTTGTTGCCAGTGGCAACAAGCAGTGGCATCTTCTTCAGCACTCGCTCACGTGCGTCCCCCTTCTCCTTAGCCAATGTGGCTGCCACAGTCAGTCTGTGCGGCTCAGTCGCAGCAAGCGTGAAATATTTTGACAAATCGCAGCCACTTAATCAAAAATCATCATCAAAAAGCGATCGATGTTTTGTATTGAGGTAGCAGCAGCTACAAAGGACAAGCCGGCAGGTGAGTGTGTGTGTGTGCGAGTGTGTGTTTGCCTATATGTGTGTGGAGTAAGCTGCAGCTAGAGATTTCCGTTGTGGAGAGGCGATGAGATAAAGCGGGGAGCTCGTTGGGTGCCTGGAAAATGGAATTAGTCGGCTTTAAAGTGTGTCTGCTGTGCCGCACTTGTCGCCTAGCCTACGACTGCAGCGGGTGTGTGAGTGAGATAGATAGGCAGTGTGTGAGTGCGATAGCTAGCCAGTTAGCTGGTGTAAAGTAATGACAATTCATTTGTGTTACCACATTATTAGGCTTCATATCAATCTTCATAATGGCGCTGCTTATGAGCTACGTGACACATGCAACACACACTCACACTCACACACACACACCCAGTCACAGTGACATGTGTGTGGGTATTTGTATGTTAACTAACCGATTGACGTTGATTACAGATGGGTCGCGCGACTCTGACTACCTCGACCTCCTCTCCCGCTCCTCTAACTTCTCCTTTCTCGCCGACGCAGTTGCCGAGCGATCGCCATAGGCATAAATTGACAGGCATTTATCATTCAGTTGAAGACGTGACCAATTAACAGCATAAACACACCAATAAATGACACAACTTAAATATACATAAGCGTTCATAGAAAGTGCTATATGTTATATCGACTGCACATCCTGTAGTCTTTGATGTACTTGCTGAGTATTTGTATTTCAGAAAGAGATTAATAAATTATTTGTATTGTTAGGGAATACATTCAAAATGGTGTTGAGTTTTTGTATGAAGTAAATAGAGAATGCACAAATATTATTTTATTCACCGTATCTAATGAAAATAGATGGGATTTGGAATTAATTAAAAGAAGTTATGGCATGGAATCGAATAGACTTTTTCTTAGATTAGAAAAATCAATTATACAAAATATGATGTTCGATAGCAGCATAAAATTATTTATATTTAATTAAATTATTAATATGTATATTATTTTAGAATTAAAGTTGTTTTGCCATTTTAGAAGTGTTTTTCCTTAGGTATATTAAAGTAGTGAAGCCTCTTTTGTAAACAACATTTCTTAAGAATCTTTTAAAATACATACTCGTTAGTTGATTGCGCAAAATAATGATTGTATCGTGGAACTGATCAAGTAATAAAGGCGCCACTTAAAGAAAACAAAGCATACAAAGCTTTGGAGCTACTTCAGGCTATGATTATACAAAAGGGTTGACTCAATAGATACTTGAAAGTATATATTATAAATCAGAATAAATTTTAAAATAAAATTGTTCTTAAGGATTTTTTTTTATTATTTTTAGAATATATTTATTGTTGTACAGGAAGAATATCGTCAATAAATATGGTTGTATAGTTAAATTCTGAAATATTTTTAGTACCCACACTTATTTGATTTCCTCACATTTTGAAAAGTACCGGGTATAATACCGCCAGCTGAAAAGAGCAAGCAATTGTGCGCCTTTTGGAAAGTGGAAACTCATTAGACACATGATTCTGCAGTTCATTGAATTCCATCATTTCGATTCGGATTCTCATTTCTCGAGATGCTACCTACAGCTGAGGCAACTAAAAAAGCGCCAGGCGAGTGAGGTAAACCCGTAATTAAAGTGCGAGTATATCAGGAAACAAATGCTTAAATCACGCGACGCAAACTCGAATTCGAAATGAATATAATCTGCAGCAGCAGTCAGGAGCGGAATCCACAAAGGTCGATTGCTTCATCCGACAGGCAGGTGATGAGCCGTCATGCAAGCCAAAAACGAAGAAGACCAGTCGCCAAAGACCAAGGCCGACACATTGACTTTGCTTAGATAGGTTATTAGAGCAGGCGATTGAATGAGAGATGGGAGATGAGAGCAGCTAACGGCCATGCCACTTGATCATGTCACACTCTCTTAAGCTGGGGTATGTTGGAGAAGCTGCCACGCTGCTGCTGCTGCTGTTGGGCACACGCAAAGCCAGAGGCATAAGATACAAAAGTATCTTTTTGATGGAGGCGGGGGCTAATTTCCATTTGGGCAGCCAGCGCGCATGCTGAACACGCGCAAGGATCAAAATAGCTTCGCTTCTTATTTTTTGTTCTTGTCCATGTCGATGGCAAATCGTGCGTCCAAAACTCACCTGTCTGTCGTGGCATTTCCGCCGGCTACAATACAGGGAAAAAAAACCTCAAATGTTGCGTCATTATCAACAAAAAAAAACAAAAAACGAAGAAGAAGCAACGAAAATTTATGCCATATTGAGCACTCATACACATTGCTCTAATTTTTTCCGCGTTGTTATCTGGCTTTTTGTTTTAATCACCAAGCGAGGGCAGGCAGCTTGAGAGCATGTTTTGATGAATTGATGATGGGGTCTGCATCTTGAGCCGAGTGCAAGCGTGAACATGTGGAAAACGCTCAACGGGAACCCTTTTCGCAGCGAACGAACAGTTTTTCTTAATTTGGAATTTATTTAAATCTACAGTAGCAAAAGGGTCCTTGTCCAGGCACCAGTCAACCAGACACCAGTCATTGAGTCAGTCAGTCACTCTGTTTAGGATAGACTTTGGGGTTCATTGTCTTTCGTGTTCGTCTCCATTTTTGGCAGGTGCATTGGCTCGCTGCTAATGCATAAATAACGCATTCGGGTTCAGCTTTGAGTTCGCAGCTCTTTACTTTTGTTGCCCTGTCTTGTCTTGTGTTCTCCCTCTTTAACATTTTTTGTTTGTCTGTTGTCGTTCACCGAAAAAATGTTAAAAGGCGTTTAGCTTGTTACCTTTTAATAATACCATTTAATTTGGCCGCTCACTTCTTTCTTTGCCTTTCGCCTTTCGCGTTTACCTTTGCTGCGTAGGCGCGCAACCATCAATCAGCCTCGAGTTCGCATCGAGTTCACCTGATAGCGCCAATGTATTAAGTATAACATAGCATCGTATTATTACCCGGCAAGCACCAAGCACCCTGCACAACACTTTTGTTTAAAGTGCAATTCATAATTCATTTTCCGCTTTTTGTGGATCACGTCGTCTTCATTTTTTATGCTAGCACTAGACCATAGACAATCCAAAAAGATACCATCGCACCACAACAGCAACACTTACCCAGTTCACAGGGCAAACAGTTTAGAAGAGCTCAACAGCTACTCGGCAGTTACTCAACAGCTACTATAGTTGCAGCTCCCTGCTACTGTTAGAGATACAATGAGCGTCTTGTTTCTCAGAGGGGAAGTAGAGAACACTTTGTTGAATTATATTTCTTATACTTTGAATGGAAGACAACGCTAGAAAGTTAATTTCTGTTTTGTTAAGATAAGGTATTTCTTCAAGCGTCAACTTTGATACATTCAATTAGAAATTTTAACGTTTTTCTTAACTAATTAATTATGTTATTTGATTAAAAATCCCATATTCTAAAAGCCTATGACTCTTATGTAAACTTAGTATATGGGAAACATTCTAAGAAATAAGTAGGACGATATGTCGCTTAATAATTTGAGTCATAAGAGAAAATATTTATTTAACTGAATCAAATTGGTTTATTGCTAAATTCAACTATATTGGCATATGGATATATATCTCTTCCTAACAAATAAGTGAAAAATTTGAGGCTATTTAACAATTATGCAATCTTCTTTCCTAACTACCAAGCGACTAATGATTATATTTCACTTCATTTACGCCAATTATATTTTGTAAGTGTTTAATCCATATGTTTTTGTATAAGTGAAATAAGATTAAATATTTGATTTTCTAAAAAAGGGAGTTACATAATTGTGTGTATTTTTTTTTTAGTTTGGTGAAAATGTTTATAAGATAGTTTTATATTCTTTCCTTTTTTTGTAATCGTAAATATCAGCATAGGCTGTTTTTCATATTTCTCTCAATTTGTGACACAATTAAATGCAACTTTGCTGGCCCAAAATCGCGTGGGCTTAACTTATTGTAAGCGACTAATTTGAATGCCAAGTGGCAATGCGACATAAACATGGCTGACGCATTCTAATGGCTGTTATCTGGGCTCGCGACAAACTTCCCTGCACCCGCATCCCCCGAACGGTGAGCATAGGGTGAGTGGGCGCGGTGTGTGGCTACTGTGGCCTGCGGATAGAGTGGATAAAGTGGCCAGTGGCCAGTCGTAGGGCAGACACAGAAAAGGCAATCAAGGGGTGGCTGGGGCGTGACGTGGCCGACCAACTTGGCCAGCTGCTGGCAACATTTACCAAATAAATTATGACACAACAAACATACACACACACAACAAAGCAGACTGAGAGACTGACTGAGAGCGGGTGAGGCAGTCAGTACTCCTACTTCCGCTGCTACAGACACAATTGAAGCCTTTGCAGCGAAAGCTTACTGAAAATTGAAGTCAGAATTGCAACGCGCGATCGAGGATCGAGGCAGGAAACCCAAGTCGCAAGTTGCAAGTCGCCAAGTCGCAAATTGCTGGGTAGCGCACGCGGAAAACCAACTGTGCGATAAGCGGCGAGTCAGAAGAAAAGGACAGACAAACAGACAGACAAGGACCGTCGACAATTGGTCGGCGATTGACGATCGACGACGTTCGACGACGACCAGAAGCCGGGGCACATGGAGCGATCGATGGAGCGGGTGAGCTGTCTCTCTGTTTATGAAGTTGTGGATTTTTCGGTCGGGTTTTTATTTTCAAGCTGACTGCAATTACAAGCCGTAAATTTGTCAAGGCGCGATAAATGTGCAGCAGCAAGGAGCGGGGAGTGTGTGTGCCACGTATAGTGGCAGCCTAATGCATGTAATCTGCCACTCAACACCCTGTCAGATCGTCCAAAGAGTCCCAGCGAGAGCCTGGCGTCGCGTTTGCGGCTTGTTAAGGTTAAGCAATTTGGCACGAAGGAACATATGGGCAACTGTTGAACTGCAAAATCAAATCAAATTGCTGGCCAAAAACGGGGCTAACCGAGAGACAGCGAAACAGACAGACAAGATCAGTGTTTGGCCATAACCATAATCAGCAACAAACTAACTAGTCAAAGGGTTTAACGGAGGGCAGTTGGAATTGTGCGCGCCTGGCCAGGCCAATTCATGCTCACATTTTGGGCTGGTTAATTAAATACGGATTTCGTTTTAATGGTCGATAAAACTTGATGAGATACTTTAATGGCCAGATCGCTCGAGGATGCCAAAAAATCACAATATCAGAGTCGGAGATTGGAAGAATTTAAAGTTGGAGGAGGCATTCACTCTCTCTCTCTCTCTCTTTCTGTGTGTAGAGTGCTAAATCACCGTTAAAGCGATAAGATTAAGATGGCCAATAAGCGCATCTATGGCAACATCAGCAAACGGCGAGCATAATCCGCGTTTTACGAGCCAATTGGCAACACAATCTCTGCCTCTTGGCCAGCGCTGCTATTCATTACATTGTTGCCGAGGCGCACAAAATTAATTGCTGATGAATGTCAATTTCGCATGGCATCCCCCGCTTACCCCCTTGCACCCTGTTGTGACCTGCACTTGGAGGGGAAACCAATCGGTTGCCACAACAACAACAACGGCAACTGGAGCGCGGGTTCAAAGTCACTGGCAAAAATGTTGTAAGCTCATTGGCAGCGACCGCAGCTTGGCAGCGTTCGCATTTGCCACTTTCTTAACGTTGCCCTCTTCCTCAACCCCTTCCGCTATCCCTCTTCTCCCTTCCCTTATTGGCCACCCCTCCTCCTCCTCTCGGTATGTCCGCCTTTCGTTAGCGGCTTACAAGCTCGAACGCTGACGTTGTACGGCCATAACCATTCGCCATTCGCCATTCGGGGCATAAAATTAAAATGTTGCGCTATGACGACCCTCCACAGCCCCCCGTCCCTGTCCCTCAACTGTAGGCCCCGGCAGCGTAGAGGCGCGCTCATTAAAAACGCCATAAATGCAATAAAACGTAGAGCAAACATCGATTAAACAATATTTATGGGGCTTCACTTGCACATTGTTCGTTGGCTCTGCGCCGAGCACGTCCGCGAATCCATGCCCGCAACAGACCCACAGACTATAGCTATAGACCCAGCCCAACACAGCTCAACACAGACCAGAGCCAAAGCCGCCCCCGGTTCAGCTCAACGAGACCACAACACAAACCAATACAACGCAACAGAACAACGGAACACAACAGAACACAGTCCGCTTTATTTGTGTTCTCTTTCTGTTCTTTGAGTCTGTTTTGACCTCTTAGATTATATTGTATATACTTGCTAAATGTGTCTAGAACTACACGTGAATACCTATAGCAACAGCAGACGCTATATACTATATACTTTGATTGCACAGAGTCGAGCTTTGCTTATATTCATACACCGAAGGAAAAAATGAATGCGAAATGCATATTTCATATTTATCTATCACAGAACTAGATTGTTATCGTGGTAAAATCTGTAGGATTCGTAATCAAACATCGTTTCTTGTTTACTTTTATTAGAACCTTCGCTTCTGGTATATTTTCTAGGCTATAATTTATTTAGAATGTATATCAATATACCAAATACCTTCGGTATATTTGAAAATTTTTTAGTAAACAAATTCGATATATTTTAATTATGACTTTATTCAAAATGAGAAGCGGGTAAATAAAAGTCGAACAAACTTGAATGAAGCATTCTTTCATCATTTTTCTAGCGAATTTAGTTAAATTTTTATTGAAATACTAATACAAATTTTAAGTATTTTTTTTAATATTTATCGAATTTGCTTAAATCAGAATTAATTTATAATAGTTATTACGATTGATCATCATATATAGTAGAAATATACTAAAGTCCATAGATATGGACCGTTTTAGATTATTAAATTTCTCGCTGTGTATATTTGAGTACTTTGAGCAACAGCAGACGCTATATAGTATATGGTATGTACTTTGATTGCACAGAGTCGAGCTGTGTTTTATGTTCATACTGCTTATTGGTATGGCAATTATTACAAAAGTGATTTACAAGTGATAATGAGATATGATGCTAAAATCTTAATTTTATTATTATTGTTTGTAAGCAGGTGTAAACTTTTTGTTAGGCAAAAATTAATTTTTTATTAAGTCTAAGTAATTTTTCTATTTTGTAAAAATCTAATTTTTTCTGTGTACAACTCTGACGAGTAGAGTTTTGTTTAAATTTGTAGTTTGAAATTTAGAAAATTAATTCACTTTGTCCCACTTACCGCTCATAATCTGTTAGATGGAAAGTTTGAAAGATCTTTCTTATAGTGAAAGGAGTTTTTAGAGACA
This sequence comes from Drosophila albomicans, assembly GCF_009650485.2. Lineage (NCBI taxonomy): Eukaryota > Metazoa > Arthropoda > Insecta > Diptera > Drosophilidae > Drosophila > Drosophila albomicans. The sequence continues at coordinate 37,263,680 of NC_047629.2, read as the reverse complement.
TTTTACTAATTCGCGTGATAGCTCATCTCCTAATTGGCGATTAATCGTCCGCAATTAAATGTTTACAACTTTCCCAATTGAATTTGTATAGTACCTACAAGGAAAAACAATTCCAGCCAAAAACATTTTCACATTTTCTGCGAAATATTTGAAGTTAAATTAAAATGTATTAAATCCACAGACTGCCGCTTTAAAAACTATGAAACACATTAAGAACCAAATTTATTTCGCATATGTTTTACTTTACTTTTTAAACTAGTTCACGAGCTAGGAAATGCGAACCTTTTAGGGGCGTTAATTTGTTGGAAAAACGAGCACTTAAATTAGGCAAATGTAAACGATGGCAAATTAAGAAAATAATATGCAATCAACTTTTGGCAGAACATTTCAATTTGCAACGGCATCGAGGCATGGCAAAGATGCGGCAATTTAGCAGACTTTGTGGTTAAAGATGTTAGCCAAAAAAAAAAAGGTTGCAGAACAGTTTTGAAAACGGAACCGAGTCAACAGAGGCAGATGTTGGTGTTGATGTTGTTGGTTCCGGCCAAGTGTTGAGACAATGGCAGAGCCGCGGCGTTCAATGAATAACAATTACAGCTATTAATCTTAGCGAGGTCTGGTATTTGGCTTGTGGTTAGGCTCAGACTCGAACTCGAACTCGCACTCAAACTCGAGTTCTGCTCCCGACTGCAATTGCGACCCATTTATTTATTTGTTAAGTGGCCGTAAAAACGGCAAACACAGCAAACAGAGCAACGGCACTTGGTTGCGTCTCTGTCACCTTTTTTTATGCACTTTTTTGTTGTTGTAGTTGAAATTTATACATATTGTATAAGTAATAATTGTGCGGAAAACGGAAACAATGGAGGTTGTGTAATGCGTCAGGGGAGGGGCCGAATTGTGGCAAACTAAAAGGCGAGTCGAGGCGAATCGAGCTGGCCATCTGGCGTTGGCCAGGCCAACTCACAACGTCAGTCAGTCGGCCAGCCAGCAAGCCTGTGGCAGTGGCTGTAGCTGTGTGCATGAAAAAGGAGTGAAAATTGCACGTAATTACCCATATGAATATGTGTGTATGTAATACGTATATAATACTTACAGTTGTGTGAGCACATGCGCCATTGGTAAATGGTAAATGTGGTCATTATATGCTGCTGACCACGATTACTCGGCTCGAGTACAACCACTAAACCAAAACAACGCCTTCGTGTCCGCGAATCCACATCTCAGTGCCTCAAGCTGTGCCCAAATCCGCCATTCTAAAAGGCTTTGCCCATGTGTGTGTGTGGCATAATAGCCGCCACAGGAAGCACTCGCGATGGCGATCAGAGAGCGCACTTACAACTGCAGCGAGCTTATGGCCATCAGCAAACCGCAAATAGCCATGGCCATAGACATGGCCAAGTCTGGCCAACTGCCATTTGCCACCGGCCACTTACCACTTGCCACTTGCCACTGCGGTAGCCGCGTTGCAAGTGTAATCATGCGCCAGTTATTTACTATGGAATTTCAGTGTTCATAAATTTTGGCACAAGCTGCACAAGATTGCGGCAATCAGCAGCGGTGCAAGTGGGGTCAGTTGAAGGCTAGTTGCAGTCAGCCCGCGCTGCAAGTTATGCTCGACTTTGATAGACGCTGCCACTTTGAAAAGGAAGCAAAGAATTTAAAAGAGGGCAGAAGAAAAGTAAGAATAAATAGACAGCGTAAACGAATGAGAACAAATCAAAAATTAATTATGAAAACTACAAAATTTATTGACAAAAATTATGCCATATAAGATATTTTAACAGGACATCAATAAACTGGAAACAATCTTTTTCAAAATCAGAAATAAAATGCTGAACTCTTTAAATACTGCTTGATTTTAAATTAAATGAAATACTTCATTTGTTGGTACTTCAACTATTAGCATTGTTTCTTTTCAGTTACTACTGTTCTTACACTTTTTAAGATCATAAAATAAAAATTGATACACAAATGTTTAAAATTAATAATACATTTTTGTTTGTGTTTATTATCTTATTTACTTAAATATAATATATATTATTCATAATATAAACTTCTAGTATTCTATTCTAGTATGTTATTTGCAATAATCAAAACTTTTAACCACCATCTGTATAAATTCTAAAAATTTATTTATTGGTCTAATTTTATAATCTTAAATGTAAATACACAATTGTGTTCCCTTGTTTTATCTACTAAAAGCCGCTGTTCGAAATAGCTACTAAAAATAGCTCCTGGCAAACCGCTTTTCAGCTGTCTAAGCAGCACCCATTATTCTACTCTTCTTCACTTTTAATTATTCAGGTGTTCAGCAAGATAAGCAAACCTAGGTGACCATCCTCCACGTTATGATGTCCCTGCTCCTGGCTTTCTTATAGACAATTAAGTAACCACGAATGCGACTGTCTAAATTCGAGAGGTGTTACCAATGACTCTGCTGCTGTTGACCAAAAAATACAAAACGAACAAAAAACAAATGAAAAGAACAAAAAGGGTTGACGGCCTTCTGACCGAATTCCAACGACCAGCCGAGCAGCAATCCCTCCCCCTCCATCTCCACCTCCATCTCCTTCATCCAGCAGATCGCAGGCGGAGCGTATAATTGAGGCGAAGCCCAAATGGAAATTCGAAATGGTAACAAAAGTTATTCCCGACTGTGAGCTGACCACAAAACGAGACAATTTTTATTGGCGTTTTGGTTGGCTTAATATCAACCAGCTCCCCCTTTCCCCTACTCCCTTCGTGCCTTAAACCAACTTTCGTGTTTACCACAATTTAAACTCAACTTAATGATTATTTGCATTTCGAATTCAATAAATTGCATTTTCCAAATCAAACCCAAGACCAACTTCTATATTGACTTCGACTCCGACTCCCACTTCAACTTTTTTGGACTGCCCGAGTTGGGGGAGAGAACAGACAGACAGAACGAACTTACTTATTTTGGGCACAAATTATATAGCACTATATAATACTTAGTTACACATGTGTACATCGACTGTGGATGTGGCTACAAATTGAGGGTTATCGCATCCGAGGGATACACTCAACTGGCTCGCCTTTTAGTCTTTACCTTGGCTTTGCCTTGTCTTCTGTTTGTTAACTGAAATGCAACTGAAATATTGATGGCGACTTTGTTTTTGGTTTTTTGGTAATTATACAGGTCTAACATAGAAGTTGACTTCTTCTTTTCAAAACAAAACCAAGCGAAATCCAACACAAGACGTGACTCAGTGGCGACCACAGCTGATGCCAATAGCCGGGATAGACGGATCGTTTCCCATGGATATCAACGTTACGGCCAAAGCCACATTTCGACATCGTTCAATAACGCTCAAGTGAGCAAATGAGCTCAAATCGAGGCGAGCAGGCAACTTCTAAGTAAAACTCAACGAATCTCTACAGAATTCACAGCGAGTCACAGTCACAACTGTGAAGAGTTGAGTCTGCTCGGCATAGAAATACTCGACAATTGTGTATTTGAGTTAAGAGTCAAAGCAAATGATCATTGATAATATGTTAATATGTCAGTTTGACAAATAAATAATATAAAGAATATTAATGAGTGATAGGTAAATACAACAAAATATAATTAAACCCTGAAAATTCAAAAGAAACCGTTTCCATTTCAACCTGTCTTCCTAAACATCCTTATAAGCTATACGACATATCAATAAGATTTTCCCTATTTAAAACCTCAAAAATGAAAAACCTCTCAAACCTCCTGTACGCTTTAAGATAGGCATAGGTTATTTCCTATTTAAATCCTCAAAAATGAAAAATTCCTTAACCTTACCCGTTACGTACTTCACCAGCAACTTATCACAATCGTTTCCCCAGTTTTTGTGCCGCATATAAACATGATTCGCATAAAGGAAACTTAGAGATTGATTTTGTTTTCGATTTCATTGGATTCATTTAATCCAATTAGGCTAGAGACTGTGTGCGGCTCAAGGCCCCGGACCCAGCCCCAACCAATCGATGTGAGGTGAGTTATGGGAAAGCTTTTGAGCTGAACTTGCCTGCGTTGTCCGATCAGAGATCTCTCTGATCTTGATCTGAGCACCCTTTTGCCGCCAGTTCATTCTTATCAGCTGCGCAAGTTTGTCGCTGTCGCAACCGCTGCACATATTTAATAAGCGTCAAGCTAAACATGAGCACTCATCATTCAGCCGCCAAAAGAAGAGTTGACTCTAGCATGAAGACATCAATGTGAATGAGCTCTGTTTGTACCTGGGGTCAACTGGGTCAGCTACCCTGGAGCTGGGGCCGCAATAACAACTGGCAGGCCATTTGAGGAATTGCAGCGCAGTACGCATTTAATTGAATTAAATTCCAATTCCAATTCCTGTTTCCCTTGTCATCAACTCGTTTCCACAGTTCTCTCAGTTGTGTTGTCGTTGTCGTCCTATCGCTTTGATCAGTCAATCCAATTATTTGCAAAATTTTGTCACATAAATAACTAGACGAGAGCGTTTCTGAGACTGGGAAGGAAAGAGGCGCCCCCTAGAGCCAGGTTAAGGTCTCAGTCTTGTGCTCTGCTTAGTTCGTTTCCTTTCATGTTTCACCTGTCGCCAGAATGTGAGCTCTTCCTGGTGGCCCTTCGCTTTGAACCGTTCGCAACCGTTCACATTGGCGTTGGCGTTAGCGTGCCGATTAACCCCAGCAGTTGAAAAGCAGTTGCTGCGGTTCCCGCCCGCTGAGTTGACGATCCAGGTCCCGGTCCCTGTTCCCGGTCCCGGATGTCGACAAGGGTGACGAAAGCAGCAAAAGAGGAGAATAGCGCGACCTGCGTGCTACCGCGCACAGCATTCGGCATGGTTTTCTGTTTTATGCTGAGGTGTTAATTGAATTGAATTCGTTTTGCATAACGAGAGCTAAAGGAGTAGCAGGACAACAGCAGGACCACCTGCAGCACAGTTAGCGCAGAGAAAGGGAAGAAAGAGAGACAGGGAAAGAGAGAGGCACAATGACAAACCCTTTGTGTGTTAATTGTTGCCACAATAATGCCAAAAACAGGGCCAGAAACAAAGCGAGCGACCAATTGTCAACATGACAGCAACAGACAACAGTTAGCAGCGATCATTGTTGCTGTTGCTGTTGTTGTTGCCACTTGCTGGCTGCCGCCTGCTGATGTTGCCGCTTTTGCTGTTTATTGTTTGTTCGGCGTGATCTTTATCGGCGCATACTATTTGCATATTCCACAGTGCCGACTAAGTAGAGGAGTTCAAGCAGGCAGGCAGGCAGGGAGCAGGCATTGCAATGGTGGCATTGTCTGCTAGCTCGCTTGTGCTTGCTACTTGCCGCATGTCGCCGCTGTCACGTTGTCGTCGTTGTCGACTTTATTATGTCATTGCATCATCAGCAGCGCCTCTTTATCGCCATCCGTCATGCACATTGTGTAGAAATTAGCACATAACCCAAATGTGTAAAATAGTACAAGCGTGTAAATTAATTGCAAACAATTATCGAAGTCATACGACGAGTGGTGCAGCTAAGAGAGAGGAAAGGAAATCAGCATGAGGAAAAATATTCACAACAGAGGCAATTGCATTGCATTGCGAGAGAGTTAAGAAAGAGCACAGAGTATTGGATATAAGGAGAGCAGACCTTAAGTTAGGAGAGCTTACAGAGTATGTATTGCCTGTATTTATTTGATTATTAATTAAATTCGTCAGATAATGCCTTTGCATCAAGTGTGATTTTAATAATGTACAGCATTTAAATTAAAAACTTGTTTCCATTTATTTTTGAAAACATTTAACAAATTGCGAATTAACACATAAAATTCAAATGCTTCCACTCTATTTATTTGTTAAATTATGGCTTTTTTTATTTACTTATTGTTTTTTTGTTCGATTTTATTATACATATGTTCAATGTGTTAGAGTTAATACAAGCGTTATTTAAAAAAAGGTAAAGATAATATTACTATGTTTTCATTTGTATTTGAAAGTGATTTTAACATATATAAAAAGCATTCCATTAATTTAAAGTACTACTTTTGTTTTTGTTATTTTCGTTTATTTACAATTAACTTATATTGGCTACTATACAATTAATTTGAATTTAAACTGTAGCTAAGTAGCATTTCTTTTATTTTGTTTACAAGTTTCTTGAAGTAAAAACTTAAGCCCTAAGACATCATAAATTAAAGCATAAAATAAATTGTTCAACAAAAAGAAAAGTGTTGTCTTTCTTGTTGATCTTTAAATTAAATATATATGTACATCTAAATATGAATTAAAAGTGAATGTGTAATCATTAAGAAAATGTATTTATACTTTGTGCAAAAATGTTTTGATTGTAAATATCAACATAAATTGCAAGATTACAAAATAAGTTTCACAAGTAAATCTCAATAGGAAATACAAGTATTACAAGCAACACGAAAGCAAGTCAAAGCTTCCTTAATAGAGTTACAGTCGCTGGAGCTGGCGCTGGTTTTGGATCTGACACGTCAGGGAATCTCACAGGTGTCAAGGCGCTGGACAGCTGCGAGTGTGCAACGGATCTGACAGCAGAATGCCCTTTAATGTCGCCTCACTGGGTGACTGTGTGACCGGCAGGCAACTGGAATCTTTAGAGCTGCAAGCTGGAAGCTGAAAGCTGGCAACTATTCGATTGTAAGCCCGCGTCTCCATGCAAATGTCAGTGTCGGCACAATGTTGTCACAGCACAAATAAAATATAAAACGAGCCGTCGCCGCGATAAATCATGAGGATTGGTCACTGATCCTCTGGTTCTTCAAGGAAGTAGCAGTAGAAGTAGTAGTGGAAATAGTGGCACCATTCTCTGACGTTTTTGGTAAGCGTGGCTCTGTGTTGCTGAAACTGAAACTGAAGGCAACTCAGCCTGGGATGGCCATTGGCCGATCGCATAAATTAACAATCTAATTACCACGACGATGCCGCGCGAAATCTCACCGGAATCACGAAGCGCAACCGACACTGAGCACGAGCATTCACCATTTGTATGCAAATTACTTTGTCTCCGTCGACGTCGATGCCGATGCCGACAACGATGCTGACGTCGCTCTCAGCTGCTGGCAGCACTGCTGCGACGCGTCGTTCAATTCGATGCCAACGATCGCTGAGGTGCAATCATAATCGACGTCATAATATCGTTACGGTGCCGTCGTTATCACCTGTCCGCCCGGGCATCGTTTTGAGCTGTTGTGCCTTGTGTTTGTGCCCGTGCCAACTTTAGAATCAGCTTCAACCTCAGCCTCGGTTTCAGCTTCCAGTCGAAGCTTGGAGCTTGGAGCCAGTGCTAAACCTATCAGCCAGCGGCCAGCCACAGTGGGCCTGCTGCAGCAAAATAAATTTGCATATAAATTGCAGCGACTGCGCTGCCTTTGCCGCCGACGCACAGTGTCCTCATGCCCAATTCACATGACGAAAATTCACAAATTAAATTAATTTTGTATTTGTATTCAAATTTTATTGTGACTTGCTTTAGTCTATTTAAAACATTTGAATGTAATGTGCTGCAAAAAATGTATATATATTTAATGAAAAGCAGAAACTGAAGAAGAATTATTCGTTTCTCCTACGAAAATAAAAAATGAAAAATATTTGAGAATTTTTCAAAATAACCAGATGCCTTAGTAAAAAACACTTTTATTAAATAACATAAAGATTTTACAAATTTTTGTTATTTTTAGAAGAAAAATGTATTTAAAAACTAAGATAATAATAATTTATATATCAAATCTTATAATATTATGCAAAACTGAAATTATTATTCTCTAATTTAGGTTTAGTAGGTTGCCATATTTTTAAGTCTTTTAAGTCTTCTTCTGAGTTATATATTAAAATGCATACTCCCTTAGTCTAAATTTGATCCCTTCATCGTAGGAAACAGCCCCACTGTGCACTGTTCTTGGTTGGCCGTTACTGTTCCATTTAAATCGATGCCCACCGTAAGCAATTTTGGAATTTATGTAAGCATTTCGTTCGCAGATTTAATTGACACGGTGCAGGCTAAAACCCATGGCCCAGCTACACGCTTTGAGTCTCCGTCGAGGCTCTCAGGCTCAGGCTCCAGCGTGTCCAGTAATCCAATTAGCCCGAGCGACGTTTCGTACAAGAAAAAGCACTTGTCGCTTGCCGATTCGGAGCAGACTCCCAGTTCCTGCCGCTTCAGCTACAATTCCAACATTTCAGTCTCCATCCCCCAAGTGCCAAACCCATTTCCAAATGAAGATGTTTCTTTGCGGATTTTTGTTGCTCCCCTTGGGCCAATGTTGACGTCAACTTACAGTGCATAAATAACAAGTGGAACTTACTTATAAAGCGATCATGAAAGTGAGTATATATAACCGACATGCATACATAGATAGTGTGTAAGTATTCTAGATATTGGATGGAAGTAAGTACCGTTCTGTCGCCGTCTCAAATCTTTTTATGATGCGGCTATTTTCAAATTCAATTTAATTCACTTTGTTCGATGAGCATTATCAGACGATAGCAGATAAATGGGGATCACTTCACGCTCTTAATGGGCATGGCATGGGATGGGATACGATGGAATGGGAAGGCGACAGAAGCAAAGCATTGACTGCAGGTGACGCGACCAACGAATGAGTGGCCAAAAAGGTGAGCACAAACGACATCGCATGCGCACAATCAGCAGCAGGAGCAGCATCTAATAGAGTGAGCCAAAGAGGTAGAACAAGAGAGGTAGAGGTAGTTAGTTGTCGAAGGTGTCGACTCGCGCAGAAAACGGCTGAGCGCTGAGCTCTGAGTGCTGATGATGCCCGTTTGCCCAGAGAGATAACACAATAAATTAGGAAACGAAATCTTTACTAAATAAAGACATAAATTAAACACACAGAATCGCACTAGAGAGCCCGAAAAAAACCGAGTCGGTGTTGAATGAACAACAAAAAAACAGACAAAAAAAGCAAAGAGACACAAAAACAAAAACAGAAACAAATAAAAGCCAGAGGCGAGCCACAATGGCGACAACAACGAGACCGACAACATGACAACGTAGCAGCAGCAACAAGAGGAGGATGAGTTGAGGAGAGGGGGCCGATAACTTGGTTTAAACTCGCTGCGAAGCGAGAGAAATACAAATAATCAAACGAAATGTATTTTATGGGGTGATAAGAATCAATGAAGCCACTGAAATCCTATAGAGACATATTGTATGCATTATGAGGCATCATCAGGCAGTCCCCATCCCAATTCCATTCCCATTCCTATGTCCCATACTCGGGGACTGACCCCTGCCTATAAGATGCCAACATTTAAATGAAGGTTTAGCCAACGGCAGCAGCGGCAATGTCGATCAAAAAGTGTCGAAGCGCTGCACAAACTTTTCGACTCTGGAATTGGACTTCAGACAAAATTCTACACAGCGAAAAACTTGCAAACAAAATAAATTTTCTAAAATGAAGATAATTTTTTAATAGAGAATATAATAGAATAGAGAATAAAATATTATGTATGTACTTAAATATAAACAAATTTTAAATACATTTGAAATTTTATATAATTAAGTAAACAAAAATAATTTAAATTAATATCAATAAATAAATATACACAATAATTAACAGTAATTAATAAAATACATAAAATCAAGATTCAAGATTTTTGATCTTAAGAATTAGATAAGATTAGATAAATATTTCTCGTATTTAGATAATAATGTATCCTTTTTAAGTTAATTTGTTTGTTTATTTAAATATATTAAATATATATATATATATATATATATATATTACTATACTGTTATAGTTAATAATATTATATTTCTGATTGTATATTTAAAAAAAATTGAAAATTAAGGATACAAATTAATAATAACAAAAATTATGAATAAAACAATTGTGATTGTTTTTAGATTTGTTTGCAGTCAAGAGTAGCAAAAACGTTTTATATATTTAATACATAAATAATTTCTCTCAGTGTAGCTAGTGTCTTATCAATATGATGGCATTGGTTTGGCTTAGCTTAGCTTGGCTTGGAGTTCGGCTTGGGTTTCCGTGTCGTTGTCACCGTCGACGGGTCAATTAGTGGGCGATGTAGGCGCATGAATACCTTAATGTTAATGTTGATGCTGATGTGGATGCCGATGCCGATGATGCCTGATGTTCGATCGCTCGTTCGTTCGTTATTCGTAGCTCGTTGTTAATGTTGGCGACTCTGCAGCAGCGCTTCTTTTGTTTTGGCCGCAGCAGCAGAAGCCGTATCTACAACGGTCTGCTGTGATTTTAGGACAACCAATAAATCTTCTGTCAAACCCCAGCACCAACAGAAAATAAAAACAAAACAAAAAACGATGCCAGTTAACATTTTTGGTTAGTAGTCATAGTAGTGGGAACAATAGGCGTTGTTTAAAGACCATTTGCAAGGGAATGCATTTTAATTACGCACTTGGACATAACTTTCTGGTTAATTGCACCTCACTGTGACAATCAATCAACAACCTTCGTTTTCCCCATCCCCTTTTCACCCTTTCCATTAGAGAGAATGCCAATGTTAAGTGGCCCAAAGTGCTCAGAAGTGGACCGACTTTGATTAGCCATTGTCTGTCCTTTGTATAATACGACAACTTGGGCTAATAACTCATCGCTCTCGCAGCTCTATTGTTCTAAGCAACATTCTCCAGTTAAACTGCACACACAATGCTGCAAATTGAATAGAGTGAAAAGAATCACAAATAATAAGCGATAATAATTCGGTAGCGATCGCACCGTTAATTGGAGGCTTTACAACAAAAAAGCTGAACGCAAATTTGTCAAATGCAAATTGAATTTGAGAAAAATTCCAGCATTACAAACGAATTGATCAACTTTAACCTTTTGACTGTGGCTATGAACTTAATGTCCCAAGGGAGCTTGCTTCTATAGCTTCATCTATGCTTAATTAAGCTGAAAGGGAATGAATGCCAATGCATTAAATGTCTTTCGCTCTTTGGACACTATCAACACCTCATTACTCTTTTGATCACACTCCTCGTTAATGAAGATGTCAGGCGGCAGCTGCCGACAAAATCATTTTGAATTCAAAATCATTGCTTAGCATTCCACTTTTGTTGTTGTTGATGATGATGTTGCTGTTGTTGTTGTTGGGATGTGCTTGTAGCTTGTTGCTCCGAAGCGACAAAGATTAAATATATAACTCTTCTTTCTTTCTTTCTGTTTTGTTGTTTTGAACTTTTCTTTGCCGTTGCCGTGGTTGATGTCACATTTAACTCTATTGAACTGTCAATACTCTACCTTGTTCCTCTGTCTAGTTTGGCTTCTATGCTATCGATATGCTCAACGTATTGCAGGGCATGACAACTTTAAACCTGTATCTGCATAAAGTTATAAACAAAGAAAACAAATTTGTCTTATCGCCCGATTCCTAATGAGATGACAACGAGACAAAATCACTCGGTCGCAGCGCGTTGAAAGCGCGAGCTCATTTAAGGAGCGGACAAATACAAATGCACACATTTTTAATCACTTTGCTCATTAACAACAGCAGCAGCAGCAACCGCTAAAGCAACAGCAACAACAACAGCAGCAGCAACCACAGCAGCAACTTAACTATTGTGTTCATCGCAGTAAATTATTGAAATCAAAACCGAATCATATAAACCAAATTAATCTATGACTATTGGCATTTGCCAACACTATCGTTTCTTCAGCAGCACTTCCTCCCTCTCTATTTATCTTCTATATGTATATCTCTCTCTCATCCGGCGCTCTAAACTAATTTCGAACTTTGCGTCATTTGCATGGAAGTCACTCTGCGAGTTTTGAACAAATTGACTAATGAGCTTCTAGAACCTTAAATTGATTTCGTGATATACTATAGAAAAATAAATCAATATATGATAATAAAGTGCCATTAAGCTAAAGATTATTACACTCAAAACTTGAATCTCTTAAGCTTTAGCTTTGCAAAAATATTTAAATACATGTATAGCAAACTAAGCAAATTTGTCATCGTAGAAATCAAAAGTTTCTTACTTGACCTTCACTTGGGGAAAGGCATTTTAGGAGTTAAGTTAATAAAATAGACATATTTGAAAACAAGCCACTTTAAAGTTAGATTAATTGAATTTAAAAATACTTATAATAAGACCATCTATTTTCAATATTTTCATTCATATATCATATTTTGCGATGACTTGTAGTAAATACATTAAATTTTTTATTTGTCTACGACATTTGATAATACTTACCTATACTTTGACTGACTTTTAAATTGCTAAAATGGATTTAAAAAAATCAACAACACTTTTAATGCTTGCACATAAATCCCTTTTCTGCTGAAGCTATCAAATGTATTTTATCATTTTCGTTTTCAAATTTTAAACAACTTCTATACAAACTGTAATCACATAAACTTTCCAAATTATTGCTTATCTGACCTAATGAAAAGCTCTTATAATAGATTTGAACGCTATGAGAAAAGTTTCACAGTGTATAAAAAACTTCCTTGGCGGTGACTCTACACTATTACTTTTTCTACATCATTATAATTAGAAATGTATTAATGTTTACTTTCTGGTGTTCAATACTAGTTTTTTCAACATAATTGTTGTTAGAAGTGTATTTTAATCTTCTTTGGTGGTAGCTCAACGCAACATCATTACAATTAGGCATCCTTGGACATTAACTGAAAAACGTTTAGCAAAAAAATCATCATAAAAAACCGAATTTTCTAAACTTACTTTGATCTCGCGAAAGATCTTTGCTGAATTTTACGACATAGAATATTATCGGGTAAGACAAGAAATGAAAAACAATTGCAATGCTGGAATGAGTTTGAGTATATTAGCATTCGTCAGTAAATCTATGATCTATTGCCGGTCAGAGGGCAGGCAGACAGTTTTAAAGACAGACCTAAAGCTGGACTTGGACCTGGAAGAGTGGCAGAAGAAGAAGAAGAAAAGTTTGCAACATTGTTGATGTATTAGTTAACGTAACTAACTTTAGTTATTGCTCGTGTTGGGATTTCGCGCTTTTATGGTCCATTTAAGACTATGAGATGGAAATGTTGTGTCGGCGTTCCCAACAGATTTATCACCTGGTCCCCTAGCGGGTGGCGGTGGCCAGCGTCACAAAGGGAGAGGGGGAGGGAAGGAGGGGAAGAACGGGAAGACAAACTGGAACTGTGCGAGGAACACTGTCGAGTAAAGTTCATCGATTTCAGCCAACCCAAGTGATAAAAACTGTGCGCAGTGATCAACAAGGGGGAATTGCAAAAGATTGTTGCCTGTTTCGTGGCCCCAACAATGTTGCCAACAAAGTTCTGAGCAATTTTACTGTAAAACCCCTAAAGAGAGAAGTCCCAGACAGACACAGAGGATCGTAAAAATGTTTGACTGCGATTATATGGCGCTCATGAGAGCGCCACTTTGTCAGCCAATTCCTCGACAGCGAACCCTTCTGAGATGAGGTTGAAGCTGTAGCTGCAACTCAGGTTGATGTGGATGCTGATGCTGATGGACTGGACTGGACTGGGCTCGTTAATCCAGGGGCGTACTGCAAAGTGTAGCTGGAAACGAGCTAAGAACAAATTGGCAAAAAAAAAAAAAAAAAACGAAAACGAACCACATGCAACATTGATACCATTTGCCAGCTCACTCTAGCACACTTACCCGCTTGCCATCTCACTTCAGCACACCTGCATAATGTGTGTACTATGTGTATAAGTTAGGCATAATTTATGGAGCGAGAGGTGAAAATATTTTCAATAGAAGGTGATTTAAATTTATTAAAGGAATGCTCACGACCAGCCCAGCACTAAATTAGAATAAGTCAAGGGGACTGAGAGAGAGAGAGAGAGAGAGAAGGGGGGTTAAAGGGGAAGCTGGCTCATAAAAAGTCAAGCAAATTGAATTTGTGTGTGACTCGGCGCACGCTTGCACGGCTGAGCATTGGTAACAGGCATCGGGAATCGAGAATCAGTAACAGAATGGGACCATCAAAAAAAACGCTGATCAGCTGCATCTAAGCATCGACATCGTCGCGCTCCGCTTATCAGATTCGAAAAATTTGGTTACGAGTCCGACTCATTTAAATCTCGGCCAGAACCTGAACGTGAAGTCGCGCCTGAGCCGCGTTCGAGAGCCGCGTTTGCCTTTTGTTAACACCATAATTTACATTGATTTATGTGCTTAGTTGACTCTGCATTTTTAATCGGTTAGCCGGACCGTCACCGTCCCCAACTCAACAAATCCCAGAGCCAGAGTCGCCTTCCCCGTCTCCGACTTCGTCTCTAGTGCCATCTGTTACCCCCTCTCTCTCTCTCTCTCACCAGCTCTGTCTGTCTCGCTTTTGTGTGTGCGCGCGGCTTCATTTGGTTATAATTAAAATGTCGATGTTATCAACCAGATTTGGACATATTGGCCATTACACTCGAAATTTAAGCGATTTCTATGCGCGTATTTTGATTTTGACTTCGTTTTCGGTTTCAATTTCGTTTCCATATCTCCCTCTCACTCTCTTTCTACCCTGCTTCTCTCTGCCGTCTCTTTCGCTCCACACACACACACTCACAATACATATTGATTAAATTAATATTTAATAACGTTTTAAGAAGCTTTTGAGTGTTAAATGTTTATTTATGCCCATTCGCTGTGCTTTTTGTCGCTGTCACGTCTCACTCTACTCTCCCCTCCCCTCCTCTCTCTCTCTCTCTCGCTATCTTTCTTTCTAACATGTCGATGTGTCGATGATTATTTGGGTTCGAATTTGGAATTCAGTAAATATTTAGAGAGTTAGAAGTTGTATTTCTTCTTTTGATTATGCTGAGCACTTAATAGATCAATTGAATGAAGATTAATACTACTTAATGAGTCGTATTATTAAGTCGTATGCATATGAAATTCGCCTCGGCTCTGTTTCAAATTAATACACACCATTACTAAAGCTTCCATTAGGCCTTGTAGTCTTTTTAACTTTAGCAACTCGAAAGGTTTTTAAATTGTTATAAAAATTGTTTGGCAAAAACTTTAGTTTTGAATAAAAGTTTTCCGTACTCTTCCTTTATGAGTAATATATGAAGTAGTTCATGCATTGACCTTTACCCATTCAATCAATTTTGTGTGGATCAATCAGCCAATCAATCACTTTTGCAAACATTAACCCATCAGTTTGTCAATCAGTTGATTAACAATGTCTGAAATTTTTCGCTAGTTATTCAACAAGTCATTCAATCAATACATGATTGAATCTATGTGAACTACATTCAGTCTATCGTCAAATCAATCATGCGATCTAAAAACAATCAAATCTTTTATATTTATACACTCCGCATGAAGAGTATCAGTTTTCGAGCAATCAGTAAAACGCGCATGAATCTTTAGGATCTTCAAAAATGTATCCAGAGTTTGCCATATTAATTCATTCGAAACTCAGTCTTTCAATCTTCTCGACAATTACTCGATCCCGAATCAATGTTAGAAGTCTTCAATCAGCTGATGAAACAATCTACACACAAAATAAGAAATACTGATCCCAAAAAACACAACAAATTATATTTTTTTCAACAGTTTATTATTGCGTTTATAATGTTTTTTGAGAGACTAAGTAGTTAGTTATTTTGAGCCATCGTAAATGTACAATTGAATTACATATAAAGTACCACGACGACTTTCCTCCGATTGTCGCTTTTCTCTTCACATACTCCTGGTATCAATATCAGTTCAAACGCAACCAAAGACAACACAGTGAGTACTCGAACTCGTACTCGTTACACACTCATACTGGTAAAATGGGTATCTACAGATACAGACATCTACAGTGCTGGCCAAGCAAATAGCAACGGGGGAATAAATAATAAAATATTTTGATAAAACAATAAAGTATAAATAAAGTATAATTTATTTGAATGAACATTTAATTTAAATAAAATTTAAAGTAGTTGTCACTTATGTTGTGCTATTTGCATGTCACGCACTGTAGACACGTCTCGCAGCTCTCACTTAATGAGCATACATGGCTAAGCTTAAGCCTAGGAGCTAGGGCTAAGTTACAGATAAATATTGCATACGCTATAGCCTTAAATGGTGATGAGGTAAGCCGGCAGCTAGTAGTAGATAGTAAAGATATAATAGATAGAGATACAGATACAGAGAAAGAGAGAGAAGGAGAGCTATGAAAACGACCTACGGCCGGCAATGAATAAATAAAGTACTCTTAGTTGTATTCGTAATAGAAATAAGTATACGAACTGGGGCACACACAAACACACAAACACGCTCTAATAGAGGGGCGACCCCCCTTGTTAAGTATTAGTTACAATTTCAGTTTAATTTTAGGCACACACGCAATTGTTGCAATTGCAATTACAGAGCGCGCAACTTGCAACTGCAACACAGTGTAACGTGTAACGTGCAGCTTGCGGCACACACAAGTCTCGGGTCTCTTGATCCGCAGCCATGTGGGTGAGCAGCATTTTAACTTTGGTTTTCGATTTGTTTTATTTTTTTCTCTCTATTTTATTTGCTGTATTTTTTGCTTACATTGTCGCAGTCGCTGCAGTTGTCGTTGTCGCTGTCTCGGGTTTCAGAGTGCAACATGCACGGCAACGCCCCCCTCCGCCTGCCGCCTTCCCTCCTACACTACCCTGGGGCGATGGGGTCGCTCGACTTGTCGCTGTCAATCAGAAACGCGCACACAACTCAACTTTTATAATTAGAAGCTACCGCTGCCGTCCCCACGTCGGACATCGACTTGAAGCTACGCCTTGTGCCACGCCCTTAGCGGTCATGCTTTAGGAGCTGCAACGTTGTCGTCGCCGCTGTCGTTGTCGGTGCATCAGAGGATGACATGCGGGCCACCTTAGCCACTGGCGACTCAATTTCAGCATCAGAATCGTCGTGCACGTTGATCTCTTCATCGGAATCCGACGAAGAATTGTCCACCATCACCGTCGACCCCGCTGTCCCCGCCAATGTCGCCGCTGTTGTCACACACTCCCCACCCGGATAGTGCAACCGCGAGCGCTGCTCCTCAGCAACCGTTAGCGAAGCAGCCACCGCATATTGTCGAGCTAGGCCAAGAGCAAAAGCTGCCGCGGATGGCGAACCAACCAGACTGCGAAAGGCGCTGCGTTCGCCGCCCATCGAAAGTCCCGAGTTTGGACTGCCGCAAACACCTCCCGAAGTTGGAGAATGTTGCTGCTGCTGTTGTTGTTGCTGCTGCTGCTGCTGATGATGATAGTGGCTGAAAAGCTGCAACGCAGCCGGATGCGCGGGCAAGTGATGGTGATGTCCAGGCGGTGCGGGAGGTAACGCGTGCAGCGGGTGCATCATCACAGCAGGTGGTGATTGGGCCGAGGATAACGGCGAGTCAGCGCAGAGCAGCGATTGATGAGCCAAAGGCGTTGTGGGCGCCGACGTATTGCTGTGTGTGCTGGGCGTGGGTGAGCTGGTGGCGACTGGACCATCGTTGGACTGCTGCGAATGCATAGGATTGGCGGGACTGGAGCGCTGGCGCTTCAGCAGATTCATACGCTGATGACGACGCCACTTGGCGCGACGATTTGAGAACCAAACCTGTTTGTTTGTTGTGAAGATTGCCGTTAGCTGTTGCCCCAAAAGCTAGAGAGAGTGGGCAGTATCGAGACTTACCTGAACACGCGCCTCGCTGAGACTGGTGCGACTGGAGAGACGCTCCCTGGTGCTCACACACGGATAGTGACTCTTGTCGAACTCCTTCTCCAGCTCCTCCAGCTGCTCCGGACTGAACGTGGTGCGATTGCGTCGAAACTTGGGCTCATCATCATCGTCCAGATAATCCGAGTCAATCTGTCGATTCTCATCTGCCGACTCCAGCGTCTCGTGGCTGCCCGAACCCGGTGAAATGGCTCTATTCATAGGCGCAGCGCTGCCCAGCAGATTAGCAGAGCTCAAACTCAGACTTCCAGGCGTCGAGTTGCCTGCACTCGGTGGCAGATTCGCCAGCGTGGGAGCAGCCACGGGCCACAGCGCTGAGGGTGGCGGCGGCACGGGGGAGTTGCCAGCTACACTGCCCGGATGCCAGGTGAAACTGCCGTAGGGATGCGGCGGTGGCGGATACAAGCCATAGGCAGCGGTCCGAGCAAATTCGCTGGCCACACGTTCCGCGGCGCGATTGCGCAGAATGCGATTGATGCTGCTCACCGAGGGTGCTGTGGCATTTGTGCAGACACCTGCGTAGAGTTTGTGCTTTTTAGTTACTGAAACTTCAATTGCTGCCGCTCGCGATGGCGTGCAGATAATCCAAGGCTCAAGCTCGAGATTGATTTGCAACTGCAATTACCGGACTTACCTTCAGAGATTAAACGCTCTCGTATCTCCCAGGCGAAGATCGTTGGATTCTCGCGTTTGTATTGCTCGATTTTGGAGACGACTGTCGGTGTGGCCACTTTTGGCTTGGAGCCACCAATTAGTCCAGGTGGTCGCAACGAACCTGCGGAAGCAAAAACAACAGCACAACACAACACAAATGGTTAATAACAATAATGAGACAATTGTTGCATCGATCGCAAGCATAATTTCTGCGGCAACCCACGCTAAAATTGTGCTGGCTACTCTGGCGTTTAATAGCTTTATCAAGCCGCATCATCAGACAAGCGACAAGGAGCTTCCCTTGCCTCTTAACACGCTTACTCCTGTTCCCGACTGCGGCGATTAGGGCACGTTATGATTAATGAGCCAACAGAGCAAACCGCAGTCGTTCGAGGCGTTTATGCAACTTTAAGTGCCCAAATTATGCACACCGAAGGACCGAAGGCAGGAGTCGACATAAGTAGGGATAGGGTTGGAGTTACACAGAGAGAAAGGATCAATCAACTCGTTAAAAATAAATATACGGAATAAACATTACCACACATTCAAATTTTGTTGGTAAAACTTGACTTCACAACAAAAATTAAAATAATTTAACTTCGTTCATATCACATTTGTTTATGTTTTTTTTTGTAATTTAATGCGCAAATAGTTATTCTTATGATCATTGGGAGCTGTCTATATTTTTTGTAAATACTTTTCAATACTACTTGAATTTTTCTTATTTTATTAATAATATTCATTAGAAATCCACGATATTTTTATTTTGTTCTATTTATTTATCAATTATTATTTTCTGCATACAGTTATTTATAATATCCATCAACTGCAATTTTTTTAAATAACTTTTCTTCTCTGTTCTTGTTAAGTTTTAATTATTTATCTATATCATTATTATATTTACATTATTTATCTTAATCACTAAAATGCAGTTAGATATTGAATTAAACTCTCAATCTCTAGCAAAATCCAAAGAAAATTAGAAATCATTCGAATTGTGTAATGAATCGATAATAAAATTCAAAAACTGCTCTTATAATTATCAATAACAGGAAATGTTTAAAGTGTACTTTTTTGGTTTGAATATTAGATCAACCTTTTCTCTCTGTGTATGAATTGCAACGGGCACTGGGACTGGGACAACTTGGGTTGTTACCGTCACACTGACATGCCTCAGCGGTCAGGATAATAACGTTATGTTAACATTATGCGTAATTGTGTTTATCACATACAAATTGGCAACACACACAAATCGAGCAAAGTGTTTATCGCACTGTCCCCTCTCCCCTATATAACTGCTGTACTTACCCAAGAGTTTGGACACTGCGCCCTGCTGTGTCAGCATGTGCTGGGCAATGTCATAGCCACGCAGGCCGCCAAAGCGCGAGAACTCCAAGAGGCGATGCTGCGACATCAACGCGCCGAGTGTGTTGCCCGTGGCAGCCGCTGCTGCTGCCGCCGCCGCTGCTGCGGCTGCTGTGGCTGCTGTGGTGCCAGAGGCACCGTTGCCACCAGCCGCAGCAGCCGTGGAACCAACGAAACCTGGTGGTATTTGCACAGTTGTTGGCGCTGCTGTTGTCGGTGTTGTGGCTGCTGGCGATGCTGCCGCGGCTGCTGCTGCTGCTGCTGCTGCCGATGATGCCGACACTGCAATTGAACGAATTGAATGATAATTGGCCATTGTTATCAAGTGTTGCTGCTCTACTACTTTACTTTACTTTACTGTACTGTGTGTTGCCCGTCACAATGCTTAATTATGATAAATTAATGGTTAATTGTGTTGACGTTGTTTCTAAAAACGAGCCAAAACACGACAAAGTCGTGCCGCAACAACAACAACAACAAAAAAACAATGGCGTTCCTCAATTGTCGCACAACATTCATAAAAAAAATGTGCTCGGAAAGCAAGAAAAAGAGACTTTCTTGAATGGATTTCTGATTCGCAAATTCGAGCGCAATAAAAACTAAATTAAAATATTTAAACAGCTGTGTGTTGAAGTGTGTGTGTGTGTGTGAACCTAAACTGCTGCTGTCGATTTGGCATTTTTCCCCACCCCCATTTGTTAATTAGCAATAAATGGGTTTAACTTTCAAAAACAAATATTTTGTCGAAATTCATTTATGAATTTGTTAGCTGCTTTATTGCGCACTCGAAGTTAAACTCTGCTATCGATTGGCAATTGCCGTCGGCAATCGATTTGTATTGTTGGTACTTTAGTATGCTTACTGCTGTGTGCTCCCAGTGTTGGCAATCGTTGGGGATGTGGCTCCATTTTCCAGTGTGCGATGCCAGAACTTGCAGCAGTTAGCGAGCCAAAGTCACGGTTCAAGCTCGGCTCTATCAACATGTCCGTAGCCGTTTTAAATATCGTAATCGCTGTACGGAATCGATTTGATTTCCAATCACAATTTAAGCTCTTATATATTTAGTTAGTTAGCACTGTCACAGTCACTCTTCGTCTCACTCTCTGTCTCACTCTGTTCACAGTTCACAGTTCACGGCGGCAATTATTGATTATGGGCTACAATAGCGAATCGCACTTTAGTGGCAAACGGAAACGCAATTCGGCCAATTAAATGCATAACGTTCTACGATACACCTCGCATCACCCGCGCACATTGCACAACCGATTATTGATGATGATATTAGTTAAGTTGCCTTTTTGCCTTTGCCGTGTGCTGCTGCAGTTGCCCGTCTTCAAGCGACGACGTTTTTGTTGTTTGTGTGTGTTTTGTGTTTTCCCGTTTTAACGTTGTTCTCGTGAAAGCCGCTCTCAGCACACTGAGTGGCAGCCGCAAGTGGCTTTCATTTCACCTGGGCCTAGGTTCGCTGCCGTCGTCACTCCACTCAATTCTCGTTTCACTCAATCGCTTGAGTGCATCTGACGCGCCAACCGGTTTTTCAACTTCGGCGCACATTCATAATGGCGGCCGTATTCAGGCGCACTGTGCGCGTGTGAGCGGGACGACAGTATAGCATCTGCCAGTTGGCGCACACACAATTCATGCAATTACACATGACTCTCTCCCCCCTCTCACACACCCGACGACAATCGAATCGGCGCTGAGCGCGCTAAGTAGGCAGTGGCCAACGCGCTCATGACTGCGTCTAAGCGTATAAACAACCAGCCTCAGGAAAAAGAAGAAAACTCCGCAAATGTTGCTTCTACTCGTTTCTCTGTGTGTGTGTTTGTGTCAGGGGAAGTGCAATTTATTTATGAAAAGGAAATGCTTATGTGTACATATGCATCAAATAGTGATAAGTATGCTTGGAAAATTGTCGCATACCAAACAAATATCAGACTGTGCAACAATTAAAACTTACTTGAAAAGAAAATGAATGCAAGTTTACAAACATGCACGCTTCTGCTCACCTTTCAAATATCGAAAAACTTTTTGATTAATTATTTATCAAATAAATTTCAATTAAATTCAATTACCTTAAGAGGTGGAAATTTTTATTGAAAGAGCTGCAACCCCTATAATAAGCATAAACTAAACTTTGTATACAAAATTAAATTTAAAACTAAACTAAAATTGAAAAATAGTGTTTAAAACATATTCAACTTGTTCTTAAGTCATCGCAAAAATTAATAAATTGTAACTTAAGCTTAACTTAACTCAAATTAATTATTTTAGTTTCATATTTGAAGTATTTATTGTAACTGCCGCATTTTTTAAATAAAATATTTTTATTAAGTTTAAAAAGAAAAGGAAGAACAAACCACAAATTTATATTGCATGCCTATCTCATTTTCCACCTAAAGTATGGCATATGAGGGTATTAATAATTATTATTAAATTTGATGAGGATAAACATATTGTGTTGGCCACGCCTCCTTGATTACGTTGTGGTGAAAGGAAAGACAATTATATGCTTGAGTGCATTGATCTCGATATTCGACTTGATATTAGACATGCACGCATATGTTTCAGCGAAGCACAAATAGAGCTAAGTTCTTCAATTAATTAATGACATATACGTTTGGTCAAACATAACTTTAGGCTTTACTAAGTTAATTTAAAATGTGCTCCTTTTTTAATATATAAATAAAGTACAAAATAAATCTAATTTATTTCTATAAGCATTTTTCCCATTTTAGTCGATTAAAATTCACAACTTGTCCCAAAATTTGAATTTTTCATTAATTAAAATTGCCCTAAAAGGAGTTTCTAATTTGCAAGCATTAACAGAATAAAGATAGATATATAGATCAGTTAAATTTCTCATAAATTTTTCAAATAATTCTCAGTTATTTCAAATGCTTGCATATATGTACATATTTTTATTTCATTTCTTGTGTTGACTTATTTCTTATATGTATTGCGGCTCAATGCATCATCAGGAAACTTGCGCTTCAGAGAGTTTAATGCACGATTTGAAGATCAAAACCAGCTGCCAGATATGTTATGTACGTCAACTTAGAGAAGCTCAAGATTTGCTCAGTGTGCAGAATGCGAATGCGATCAGGTTTGTGGACTCTGATCTTGTCTTGTCATGTCTTCGGACTCGTCTTTCTCTCTTTCACTCTCTGTGTGTTTGTGGTGTGCGTGATGAATGATTGATGCGCTGCTTGGGCAAGGCGACTCAAATCTGAATCGAAACTGCAACTAAGCTACACATGGCGTGATTGGCAAACCACACAGAATGCCTCTTGCTTCTTGCCTCTTGCAACTTCGGGGCATTGGCAAATAGTGCTGGCTGCACAGAAGCCAAATTGCACTGATCCTTTGTGATTTGATTTGGCTGCTTGCTGCTGGCGGTGATCATCTCAAACGAAGGCAATTACCCAGTTCCTGGATTAATAGAACATAAAACTGCGCACATGTTCAAGAAAAAAAAAGAAAAATGCTTAATATTCCATAACAAGATGTCTCACTAACGGCTCCACAAAAATATTGCACAGGAAAATGAGCTCAAATATTTTTCTACGACAGACAGAGAGCAACATATGAAATGCACATAACATACATATGCAGATAAATCAAATTGTGAAAGGTAAATCATGAATGAACTGACGACGACGATGAAAGCTGACGATGACGCTCAAGTGCTTTCATGCCAGAGATCCAGAGCAAACGCAAACAATCGAACAGGAATAATTTACTATGTAAATAAGATGTGAATCGAGCAGTCCGACTTGGAGTTGGAGTTGAAGATGGAGATGGAGATGGCGATGGAGTTGGGAACGGAGAAGGGGAAGCTTGAGAGTAGCGTGCGCCCTCGCGCCATCAAGTGGCACTTCAACAATCAAGCATTCACACAAGCAGATGGTTCGCAGCCAGGCCGCAAGCGACCACCTTTAACGAAATTTCATTTAGTTTTAGCCTGTCATCACGGCGCAATCGCAATCCCAATCTCGCTGCTGACTCGCCTCAATGTGTGTGTGAGTGTGTGTGTGTGTCTATACGCGTATGCACAACGAACACTCGCTTTATTGAGTGTTTGTTTACCTAATTCGATTACCGATCGCGTCCGTTCGCCATAATCCACAAAACACTTGACCATTTGGGTGGCACACATACTATATGTATTGTGTCGATATGTATATATGAACATACACAAATATGCATATAGATTGTATTGACCGACGACCAACGTCCGACGACCGATGAACGGTGAACGACGTGGCCCGTGGTCTTCGAGCACGCAATCATTACGGAGTAATAAGGTTGCTGCCTTAATTTAAGAGCTTTAAAGTATGCAGTTGATTATTCATCGCTCAAGATTGTAAGTTTCTGCTCTCTGTATCTGTGTGATTGTGTGTGTGTGTGTGTGCCTGCGAGTCATAATCACAATGCAATTGAAGTGACGGCTTGGTGCACCAGGTGTGTGCTTAAGTCCCCACACATGCTACCTACTTTAATATTATGTGTTTTGTTGTGCGAAATTTTATCCACATGCCCATACATTATTGTTTATGACTTAATTATCATCTAATGTTTGCTCATTGACAAATCAATAATTACTAAATAGAACACATTAATTACTCACCCATTGCAGCACTTTAATTATAGTTTTTATTTTTAATTTTCGTAAGTATTCAAAATTTTGAATTGGCGCCGATTACACTCGATCTTCTTCTTGCTCCCTATTGGTTAGCGATATTAGTCGATATTAAGTCGAATAATCAATCAAAAACCGATGCTTCTCCTGTTGTTGTAAAAATTATCGATAATAATGGCAAATTATTTAAATGAAAGTAAATAACTACACAATGAGTGCCGTTTTATCAATTGCTTATTCTAAATCAAATATTTCATTAACTTCTTGCTAATTAAAAAGCTTAGTAAATATATACGCTGTTAAATATTTTTAATTGAGCGCTAATTGTCTATCGAATAAAACTATCGCAAGTTGAATCTTATCGAAATACCAAAACATATAAAATAAATACTTTTTCTCTTTGGTATAATTCGAGAACCAAGTAACGGTCACGCTGAGTGTCAGCTCCGAGTTGACTGCACGCACACAAATTACACACGAAAGTATAGAGATATTGTTATTTCTGTGAAAATAAAAACGTCAAATTATGCGTACCGTGCTTTTGAGCAAAGCCGATGAGGTCTATCTGGAAAAATGCGCTCAAGAGCACAGTTTCTCGTACGGCATAATCGTTGGGCATGTAAGTTACCGCTCCTTTCGCCGGCCGTCGCCACGTAGATTATTTTGTTGACTCTATTTGCCACCTCCCCCACCCACTTTAATACAGCAAGCTGACTTAACCAAGAGCATTGTTGTGCACTTGGCCCGCAACAATGAGGAGGATGCCGACTTGGAGGACCTAAACGATGTGAATTTTACTATTCGCGATGTCAACTCACAGGCGCTGGCATCGCAGTGGCTGAGTGCTAGCAAAATGTGTCCCGGTTCCTTTGACGTCATAGGTTTGCATTGCCCCTCCCCCTCTCAGGACGCCCACCTGTGACTCAATTTCATAATTTATCTTTGTCTCTTCAGGTATTTTCATATCCTCTACGCTGTCCGAGGTCGCCGATGAAAACAGCGATGAATTTAAGAACGCCAAGAAGCTGTTCTCCGATGTCTACGAGTGAGTACCGAATTTAATTACACCCGGCAGCCATACTCTAGTAGGGTATTTCAAGTGAGCGGAAATTTAAAATGTATAATGAACATAAGGAGACATTTCCGACCTTAAAAAGTATTGTTCATATATATATATGTCCTACTCATTTCCGTCTGTCTGTGTCCGTTTATCAGAAAACATAGATCTTGGAGACTATTAAAACTAGAGTCACCAAATTTTGATTACAACGCCTATCAAAAACAATTTTTAGTTCAGATTCAATTATAATTTTGTTTTAATTATAAGTTTACGCTGCATTTGCTTTGAGCAGAGTAATTGTAAAATACATTCGATTTCAAGTGCTAACCGGATATTTTTCAGTCGAGCAAACTCGCCCTTAGCCTAACTACGTTGTTAAATGTTGAAGAAATGATCTCATTTGATACACTGCATGATTTTATATTCCTTAAAACCTACTTGTCGGGTATTTCACAGCCGAAACTCGAGTTTAGCTGTACTACCTATTAAATGTTGAACTATTGAACTAATTTGACTTTTATGTTTGTAGTTTACTGCTGCAGAGCAACAGCTCGTTTGGAGTGTACACCACAGATATGGCACAGACTGAATATGTATTTCTCGCCTACTCGCTGGCCGACAAGAGATTACTCTGCAAGAACTTTACCTACGGGAAGTAAGTACAAACTGTTTAGATATTAATACCAAAATTAATTGAGTTGAGTGCTCGGGTTAGGGCATTAAGATTTGCTGTTGACTTACATATGTATCTTGTATGTTCTTTAATCAATTATCTCAATTAAACTCTACTACTCTAAGACATTGCAAAAAATCGTATTTTACGGCAAACATAAAATGCATTATATGGTAAATAACATAACATATTTGAAATTTCAACTACCTACAATACAAATACACTTTTGAATGTTTATTAACGCGAATGTTTTTTATCGTATATTCACTAAGTTCGTAGTTTCGTTTTATGGATTGCATTTTATGTGTTTCGGTTTTGACTCTAGATAACAATACTCTATATATACTATACTATACTCGTTGTGTGTTAATTATTATTCTGTAGTGCTTTTGCGAAAACAACTTGTATGATTCATCCTTATTAATGTGTGTATATTTTATCTTAGCGGCGGCACGTTCACCAAAATGGATCATCGCTTTGTGGAGAAGCCATTTGAATGGATACCGCTCGAGTGCAATTACGATCTGGACGATGTTATACCCATTATCGATCCGGCACGACGCATTAACATCGAAGAACAGTTCCAAAACATTATATTGACCATACGCAAATATCTCATCGCCAGTGAGGTGTTTTTACAAAACGAAATCGTCGAGGACACCATCGATTTGCAGACGTACATAAAGAAAAAGAAACAATCGGATGACAAATTGAAAACCTCGTCAAGCACAAATAGCACAGCATCGGGCAGCAGCACAGCAACGGGACCAGCTTCAGGACTGCATTTGTTATCCTCGGATGACGGATCCAATGGCAATGGCAATGTGATACGTGCCAGCATTGTGATGCCCGTCAAGTGTCAGCTGAACAGTCCGGCCAACATCAAAATAAGCGAATTTAATGGCACGCTACGGATGAGCGGCATGATCTTCTCACGGATTTACTGCAATTCACGCAACACAATCGCGGATGTAAAACGTTTCGTTCGCGACGATGTCTTGCGTTCGCTGATCACACGTATTCAAGTCTATTGTGATGGCTTGACCGATCCGCATGTCTCCAACGAAGCTGTCTACATCAGTGAGCCACCGCGACGTGTGTTCTTCAGCATTCCGGCAGATGGCGCCAGTCCGTCGACCAGCACCATACAGTTCTCGGAGTATCTGTTCCGTGGCGAAGCCCCCACCGTTGCCGTCTCGCAGGCCAAGCAAGTGCTCGATGTTGAAATTGATCCCGAAGCGATTGTCTTGGATGCCGAAGGTCTACCAGATAGCAATTTCACAGCCAGATTTCAGGAGACCGATAATGTGGATGATAATCGTACCATGTCTAGCTCGATGCCAAAGCGTGAACTATCGCGCAGCCTCTACATGGTGGGCATTGCAGTTGCCCTCTTGGTGCTGCTCGCTTCGGTGGCGCTGCACTACGTCATGGCCTGATAGTAGTTGGCTGGATGGATGGATAGAGGGAGGGAGGGAGGGATTTGTTGATGCGCAACCTTATATAGATTACATACTAGTATGTGCAAACACACGCTGTAGTATGCTGGTGAATCTTGTGATGGTTTTTTTTATGATACACAACAACTATACTCTTATTGTCTAGTAGAAGAAATGTAAAAATGACCCGTTAAATAGTTTTATTATATTGAACGCCTGAACGGGCAGCATTTAATACTTATTGTAATAAATTAAAGTATGAAAAAAGCAATTTTTGCTGTTTGTTTAATTTGTGGTAGTAATCTACAATTAGTTGTTAGCTGCAAACAAATTAACTAATTTCTTTTTAAATTAATGCGCCATCTGTTGACGTAAAATGGTGAGTCATTGCCCGTGACCTGCCTTAATTATCCAGTGTGTTACAACTGTTCTCAGTCTGTCGCACTCTATCGTTCTCAACTGCTCTCTCGCATCCACACTCAGTCTACACTATTGAACTGTTCTCGGCTTGCTGAGCTGCTCTTCCACACGCATACAATCAAGCCAGTCTCACAACCATTCTGTTCCCAGCTGCTCTTTCTAACGCCTACTAGCCTCTAGCGTAAACATCCAACACTGCTCACACACAAACACAGACGCAAACGCAGCCCCTGCTGTGGGTGTCAAACTGAACTGAGTTATATTACGTTCCACTTAGAGCCCTCAACGTAGCACGCGCTTCACCTACACACAGTGGAATCTAATTATGGCGCGCGACATTTGAACTCGTTAATGCGCCAGCTTTTATTATTTACAACGTTTCGCTGTGAATTATTAAAATATATTAAGACAATTATGTTAATTCGTATACCTTTATTAAATAATTTATTCCACTAGTTTATTGCTCAGCTTAAAGCTATCTACCAACACTTATTTTTTCCATTTATATAAATTTTCTCTAATTCTCTGTAGATCGAAATTCTTATTTAGAAACGCTGACAAATCTTAGCTAGTTAGTTGAGTTAGTTTAGTTAGTGTTAATTTCCATTCGTAGTTTATTTTACGTATTTTAGTTCTGTTTAAAATAATAAAACAGTTTTCGAGTCGAGTTAGGGGAATTCGCCTTTTCAAGGGGACACAAAAGGACTCGAGTCATTCATTCAGATGAGTACTTATACAAGTATAGGAGTATGTTTAGTATTTACATGATGAGATTTGCTCGCAAGCGATTTAAAAAAATGTATATAAGTATCTCACAGCCTCTGAAACATAACGAACTTAAGCCTAAATTAAATCTAGGGACTCGAGGAAATACTTATAGCGTAATATACTAACTATCTAGTGCATCTTGCAATTGCCATCGCAGTTGATCACTGACCACACCCAATCCACATAGTTTGGCACCTTGGCGTAGATGCCAAACTTGTTGCGCTTGGCACAGCCATCTCCAAACGAAGTAATGCCAAAGATGGTCCACGGATGATTGGGTTTAGTCGTATCCCGACAGAGCAAAGGACCTCCCGAGTCCCCGGCACAAGTGTCTATGCGACCTCGACGATGTCCAGCGCAAAACATGTTCTGAAGATAGAAAATATAATAATTACAAGTTCCTTTAAGACTCCGTCACCTCCAACCTTTGTTATGGTGTAATCCTGGTACACACTTCTGCAATTGTCCATGGGAATGATAGGCACATGTGCTTGGTGCAAGATTCGAGTGCCAATCACCGCCCTATTGCGTCGCTTACCCCAGCCAATGACTGTGCAGTCCACATTCTTGGGCAATTGCTGGTAGGGACGTGGTAGACAAGAGTAGCGTATCCAGCTGGTCGAGTTCACAGGTTTCGGGAGTCTGAAAGTGGGAGAAATGTATGATAAAGAGAAATTAAAGCTATCTTTGCGTGGTCATTAAATTAAATTGTTTAGCAAAGAGAAATCTCGAATACTAAGCGTAATTTATGTTGCTACAATTTCGCCATCCCAAATTTATAATAATTAGATAATAACTACGTAGTTATATGATATTAGTCCAGTTCAAGTAAAATTTGGAAAGTCGATAAACGTTGGCAAATACAATCGGAGATAGATAGAGTAACTTACTAAACTGTGATATAATCCGCTCATGTTAAAGCTTATCAGATTAAATTACAATTGACAATGTGTCAAGAGATATTTAGTAGAAGTAGTTTATTTACTAAACTATACTATAATCTATTCTCCTTTATTGTTGTACTTTTTTAGTGTTTAGCCACACTGAGAATATGACCTTAGCTAGCTACCAAACAAGTTTATTTTGAAGTCGATGGACATACGGTACGAAAAAATACTATAAATTCAATCATCAGGAGTTGACCCATGTACTCACCTTAAAAGCGCCACATCGCTGTCCACGGTGCGCTTATCGAAGTTGGGATGCTTGAAACTCGTCTTGACACGCAGCGTCACCTCGGTGCCATCGTCGTAGCTGAGATTGTGTTCCCCAAAGCGCACATAAAGAACTTTGCGAACACAATGTGCCGCTGTAAGAACCCAGAGAGGAGCAATCAAGGTGCCACCGCAGAAAGCTTCCTTAAAGCGATTGAAGATCGCCACCTGCCAAGGCCAATGTCCTTTTTCAGCACGCCTGCCGCCAATGATCTTCAGCATGTTATTCATGCTTTGCGGCGCCTGGCCACATTGCAACTTAAGTGGGGAATACTCTGGTCCGCGATAGCCACGCCCACTCATTATGACATTCACATCGTTTTTGCTCAGCGCTGCTGTTCCCGGTTCCGTGTGCATGCGTCGCATGGCAGAGACGCCTCCAGTGCTGGGTCGTGTCTCGTAGACAGGAGCTTTCTGCACTTGCGTCTGCAGCCACTGCTGGCAGAAACTGTTCTCCGTGTAGCAGTAGGCGATCTCACGCAGCACCTCACGGCCACATTGATCCATCACGCGGCACTTTCTAAGAAAAGGAAAACAGATACGCAATGAAAGGTACTTAACGGAAGATTTATATGAGAAACATAATATTATACTAATATTTACTTTAAAAAATTAAAAAAAATTCCAGTTTAAACGTAAAATTTTTGTTAAGCCTCATGTTATAATTAAATAAATAATAAAATCACTTAATTCGTAATTGCAGAATTGAAAATTATAGAAAAAAAATTGAGTTGAATTTGCTTTTAATTATTAAATCTTACGTTGTTCATAAAATAATCATGAAAAATGATTATAAATCTACTAATAAGAGCGTCTTGAACTATTAATACATCACCTTACGCTTTTTCTCTTAAAAAATTTCATTAAGTATACGCATATAACCATTATTAAGTATACGCCAAGTAAACGATCTCAACTTACTTGTAACGTCGTGTGGTGCATTTCGGTGAGCATCTCGTCCAACGGCTCCATTTCGTGTAGAGACGTCGATGTCTGGACACAAGTCCATCTGGCGTATTGCGTTCCCAGGTAATGTTGCGATATTCTCCGTACTCCTCCGAGTCGGAATAAGCATTATCTTGATCCATATCAAAGTCCTCGTACTGGAAGACGTCGCCCTCCAATCCGGAGTCGCTCTCTACGCTGCCTAAACTGCGCTGCCGCGAGTTAAACGAACGCTTCTCCAGATAATCCTCGAAGTCATCGTCTATATAGTTGGGACTGGGCTTAGGTCTGGGCTTTGGCCTTGGCTTGGTTCTCTTCTTGTTCCTCTGCCTCGCGTGTTGTCTGGACTGCTGACGCGCCTTTTGCCTGCTTCGCTTAAGCACAAAGAAGTCACCTTGATCCTCTGGAAAGCTTGAGTCGTCATCTTCCTCCTCCACTTCCTCCTCTTCAATGGGATAGAAATGCGGCGGCTTGCGATGTACAACCTCAGCAGAGTCTGCATCCCAAATGGGACCATGGTCGGGACTGGGATGTGGACTGGGATGTGGACTGGGATATGGACTGGGATGTGGACTGGGATGTGCTTCAGCTATATGTGCGCGGTAAGTTGGCCCACCAGCTGCAGCTGCTGCAGCATTAATGATGATGGATGGCGGTTGACTCTGGGTGTTCGGGAAGTGATGCTCTTCTTTGGACTTATGCCACTTCTCAACGGGATGACAGCTAAATAAAAACAAGGCAGAACATTTTATTGAAAAGTGCTCGACTTTAATATACCTGCTACCCATATTTAGTAAACAAACGTATGTGTATAATAAATATGTATATCAAATATAGTTGCAACTGATCTTCACTCCATTAAATAAGTTTTAAAATGTTTAACGTACGATCGTAATAAAGATAATTTATAAACAAACATTGTAAATATAGATATTTGTTTGTCTTCCGATGCTTTAAAACTATGCTCATTCAAGAGTCGTTGTAAGTTTTAAAGTTCGTTTTATGAGCATAGAAAATATTGGAAGCAATGAATACAAACGAAGTGGTAGACATGATCATGCTATAAACGCTATTTAGTAGTTTAGTATATAGTCGAAGCTGCCTCTTATTGCCTATTACTTGCTTTTACGATTGTCATTAAATTCATATGCCTTTTTAATATAGAAAATTTATAAACAATCGTTGTAAATATAGATGTTATTAAATATATCATAATTATAGTCGGATACTTTAGAAGTATGCTCCTCATTCGCTTTGCTTTCTAAAGCTTGTTTAACTTTCCCAAATAATATTGTCATCATGAAGTCATATTTGAGTTCCAGATAATGTCAATACAGACAGACAGTCTATTTAATAATGCACTTTATAGAATCAAAGCTACCTCTAGCTGCCTTGTCTTTACGATTGCCATTAAAATAATACGCCCTTCTATAACATGTTAAAATAGGGAGTATTATGAAATCGAATCCCCCTCGCTGAGATCGAGTTTCAGTCGCCAGCATCGATACTTACTGCAG